>NC_139152.1:5006947-7406947 GCF_964270905.1 Leucopleurus acutus
ATTCTGCCTATGTGATATTCTGGAAAAGGCAAAACTACAGAAACAGTTAAAAGATTGGTAATCCCTCCCCGTGACCGGGGGAGGGATAAATGGGTGGGCACAGGGGACTGTTAGAGCAGTAAGACTATTCTGTATGATAGTGTAGTGCTAGATATATGTCATTACACGCTTGTCAAAACCCATCGAATGAACAACAGGAAGAGTGAACCTTACTGTAAACTGTGGACTTTAGTTAGGAATGTATCAATATTGGCTTATCAGTTATAAGAAATGCACCACACTAATGCAAGTTGTTAATAATTGAGGAAGCTGGAGGCGGGAGTGAGGGACATATGAGAACTTTCTGTACTTTCCCCTCAATTTTTCTGTAAACATTAAATTGCTCAAAAATATCTGTGAATTTTTTTAAAATGTAGTTAAAACCAAAATAGACTCACAGACATAGAAAACAAGCTTATGGTTACCAAAGGGAAAAAGGGGGATAGGGATAAATCAGGGATCTGGGATTAACAGTACACCTTACTACACTACTATATATAAATAGATAAACAACAAGGACCTATGTATAGCACAGGGAACTATATTCAATATCTTGTAATAACCTACAATGGGAAAGAATCTGAAAAAGAATAGATATATATGTATAACTGAATCACTTTGCTGTATACCTGAAACACTGTTCATCAACTATATTTCAATTTTTTTTAAAACAGCAGCTGTATCACCTTGGATAATGTTTAAGCTTCAAGACCTTCATTTCAGTTTCCTTACCTATAAAATGAGAGTTTGACAAGGCAACTCTAAGTGTCCCTGGAGGAGGAGATCTGTAAAGGCAGATAGAACGATTTCCCACCACCCACTGTCCGTCTCTCAAAGGCATGAGTGTTACAAGGCAGCTCAGCACCTGCACACTCACTCAGGTGGTGGAGACCGGATGCCTGGGCCCGATGGGCTTCCAGGACAGGGATGTTCAGGGCTGAAACAGAGAGGACCCGGGCCCCTGAGCTGCTGAAGATGAAGGTGTCACCTTCCCTGCACGTGTCAGGAGGCAAGAAGGGCTTCAGCGCCGTCCTCAAAGTCCGCACAGGATGCCGAGGAACTCTGATGGCGGAGAGTAGCTTTCACAGAGGAGCAGCCCCGTGAACTCAGTCCTGAAAAGCAGGCAGGAGCCTTCTGTCAACACAGGACAGACGGAGGAAGGGGCAGAGGTTTGGCGCAAAGGGGGCAGCTGGGCCGACGTCACAGCCCCCGGAGCTGCGGGGTCTGTGAGGCCCCTGGGGGTTCCGTGGAGAGGCCTGTGCCCGCACACCCACCTGGCAAACCCAGCCAACCTCGGCCAGAGTTTCTGTTCCTTCCGCAGAAGCAGATCACACTGCACAGAGACCGGTGTCGTTTCAGATTTGGCTGTCCAACCTCAGCTCAGAATTTCTGTTTCGTTTCTCAGTTTCCTTTACCCCTTTCTCCACAACAGATTTTTTTCAGACTGGTGCTGTACCTCCTGGAACCTGTCTCCCCACCTGCCACATTCAGAGGGTCCCTCCCCTGCCTCCCCTGCAGCCCCGCCCACTCCTTCCTCCCTGCTCATCACACTGGAAGCAGGTGCGGGGGGGGGGGGGGGGCCCTACCTGTCGCAGCCGGATTCCTGCATCCCTGCCCTGGTGCCCCGCCCCAGGGTCTTCAGCATGAATGTGTTCTCTCCCTGTCTGTGTCCCCTTTGACCCCCCTTCCCCGGGACCTTCGCTGGCTCTCTCCCTTCCCTGACCCATCAGTCAGGTATGTCTATTCCTGGGCTTCTAGCTTCTTTCTTGATTACCCCTCTTCCTACACCCTCTTGCCTAGGTGATGCCAGCAACTTCCCTGGTTTCACTTATCCAGATGCTGCAGATTCCCAAACATGAGTATCTAAGGCCACATCTCTCCTCTGAGAATCAGATGAGTCCATCTGGCTCCTCCTGGACAGCATACTTAGATGTCCCACAGGGACCTAGTGAGATGCCTTTCCTACCTAAACCCCATTTCCACCCCACCTCCCCCATGGAAGGGATATATCCACGTAACCTTATTTGTGCCACAGAACCCTGACCCTCCCAGGCACACCAGTGAAAACACCAAGGTCACAGCTGGTCGGAGTGGACACAGAAACAATATTCCTTCTCCATTTGCCTACCCCAGAAGCTTCTCATTCTTTTCCCCTCACTAGGTGTCTCCGATCGGTCACTAAAACTGCCTCCTGGCCGGTCTGCTACCTCCAAGCTGCTCTCCACGTGCAGCCAGTGTGTTCCTTCTACAACAGAAACCTCCCTGGGCCGTCCTCTCACAGAGCAAACCCTCTCTCCTGACACACCAGCCCCTGTACGACCCAGCCCCGACGCAGACTCAGCTTCACTTCTCACCATCCCTCTCCTTACCCTGGACCCTGCAGCCAATGTGCGGTTTCCCAAATTCTCCGTTCTCTCTCCCCGGTGGACATTTGCGTGTGGTTTTTGTTGTCCTGCCTGGAACATCCTTTCTCCACCCTTTTTGGCTGTATAATTCTTGATCAACTTTTAGTTATGCCTTTAACAGTCACTTCCTTGGGAAAGCTCTCGCCAGCCTTCATTCGCTCCATCCCATGACCCACCGCACTCTTTCGAGTTCCCTCTGAGTTGGTCTGACTCCATCCTGGACCGGTAGCCACTCGGGGGAAATTCCATCACTGGGTTTCATGGCCATAGCGTAACACCTGGCACATCAAACCTGTTGAATGAGGACTTCCCTGGTGGTGCAGTGGTTAAGAATCCGCTTGCCAATGCAGGGGACACGGGTTTGAGCCCTCGTCCAAGAAAATCCCACGTGCCACGGAGCAACTAAGCCCACACGCTGCAATGAAGACCCAACGCAGCCAAAAATAAATAGATAAAGTAAATTTCTTTTTTAAAAGCTGTCGAATGAATGAATGAATTTATCAGTGCCTTATAAGTATCCCTTGTTATACACACTGAAGATTCAAAGATGACATATAATATCCTGCATAAAAGAACTTGGGGGGAGACCAACAAGAAAGCAATAAGTGTGATGAAGTGTTATAAATGCTATAAGAAAGTATGATGTGAGAGGGTGGAGACAGGCACAGAGAAGGATGTGATCAATTCTACCATCTCAAGGGATGCTTGAGAGACTGTTTTCTTCTTTATTTTTTAACTTTTCATTTTGAAATAATTTCAGACTCACAAAGGTTGTAAAAATAGTACAGGGTTCCCTCCCATCCTACCCCGCAGTGCTCTCAACTGTTGAGAGCTTAAATAACCGTGATTCAGTGACCATAACCAGGAAGCTCACGTTGATATGATGCTATCACCTAATTATAGACTTATTCAAACTTCGCCAGTTTGTTTTACTCGTGTCTTTCTTCAGGTCCAGGGTCCTATCCCTGATCCTACATCCCATTTAGTTATATTTAGGTGTCTTAATCTCCTTTCATCTGGTACGTTCCTTAGTCTTTTTCTTTTCTTTCTTTTTTCAGTTTTACAAACTTGATGCTTGGGAAGAGTACTTGGCTGGTGATTCTGTAGAATGTCCCTCTGCCTGGACTTGTCTGATAGTTGCTCATGACTCAATTGAGGCTGTGTATTTTGGGCAAGAATCCCACAGATGGGATGCTGTGCCCTTCTCTGTGCGTCCTATCGAGGGCTACAGGATGTCGCTGTTTCTCATTCCTGGTGATGTTAACCTGACCGCTTAAGGTGGTGTCCGCTAGGCTTCTCCACTGTTGAGTTATTGTTTTCTCTTTGTCACTAATAACTGCCTTGGGCGGAGATACTTTGAGACTGCAGCTTTCCTGTTTTCCATCGTATTTTCACATCCCACTTTCAGCATCCACTCATGAGACGTACCTGCCACAATTATTAACGGGCTGTTGCCAAATTGTGGTTTTCTCCATCTCTCATTTCTTCTGCATTTATTAATTGGAATTCTACTGTGAAAAGAGCTGTTCCTTTTTTTTCCCATTGATGTATTTATTTATTCTATTATTTATGTCAGTTCCTTTTTTTTCCCATTGATGTATTTATTTATTCTATTATTTATGTCAGTATGGACTCGTGGACATTTATCCTCTTCTCTTCTACTGGCTACCATCTTTCCCCATCATTATTTTATTACTCAACTCATCTCAGTACGGGCCACTGGGATAAAGCTGATACTTTCCTAATATTCATCACAGTCTCATTGCTAAAATAGTCAATCAACGACCATTGAAAGACATATAGTCCAGAAAGCAAATAAAGAAACCCACTTGAAGCCACTGTTATGTAATTTTCTACCATTCTTGGTCGTTTAGGAGAAGTGATTGTTGAGAGATGAGTAGATTCTTTGCAGCTAAAACAAGAGTGGGCACGACCGGACAGGGAAGTAGCTGCAGCAGAAGCATTCATGTGTGAGGCAGCAAGGGGACCGCAGAAGAAAAAAGTTCCGAACGGCTGAAGCAAAGGGTTTGCACACAAGAGAGCCGGGCAAGATGTAAATCTGGAGAGAGACACAGGGTCCAAATCCCGGAGTGGCTGCGGGGACCGAGATGCCTGACTCAGGGCTGGCGTCTACACTGTAGGTGAGAAGATGCCACGGACGGGGCTCAAGTAGACGAATGACACATTTGGTTTCGTGATTTCTTTTTTTTTTTTTTTTTTTTGCGGTACGTGGGCCTCTCACTGTTGTGGCTGCTCCTGTTGCGGAGCAGAGGCTCCGGACGCGCAGGCTCAGCGGCCATGGCTCACGGGCCCAGCCGCTCCACAGCATGTGGGATCTTCCCGGACCAGGGCACGAACCCGTGTCCCCTGCATCGGCAGGCGGACTCTCAACCACTGCGCCACCAGGGAAGCCCCTGGTTTCGTGATTTTTAAAAAGCCTTTCTGTCTCAGACTATGCTTAGGGCACTTAGAGTCTTAAGAGGTGATACCGAGGGAAGTGTGAGGCTCCCTCTGGAAGCACCCCCCCCGCCCCCCGACAAACTAGAACAGCTACACTTTCTGTTTTACATATTAGGACCCCATGTTAACATTTCAGTGAAGAAGAGCACCCATGGTTTAAAAAAAAAAAGATGAAATAATACCATTTTTATAAACTGTAAAGAGCTAGATTAATATTGAAACGAAGTGTTAAGGAAATTTGACTTTGTGAAGCTTTATTTTACTCCAGTTGTAAATGTTAATCTTTGAAAACCAATGTTGTGATGCTGATTTTTACAGTTTTGATGTGAATACCTAGGTATATTAAAATTTCATTCACCAAAAAAAAAAAAAGTCTTTCTGTCTCCATGAGAGGCAGAGAGCTAGGAGGGTTGTGAGGCTGTAACCAGGGCAGCAAGATCAGTGCCAGAGCCACGTTGTAAGGATGAGAGCCCAAAGGGGCAGCCGTGGGGTTGGAGAGCAGAGGCAGGTCTGAGAGATGGGCCGAGGTGAACTCGGGAGAACTCCATGACCGAATATGGGGTGTCAGAGAGACGGAAACAGAGAAGGGTCGAGGACGATACCCGTTTCTCTACGTTAAGTGTCCTTGATGAGAAAAGGGAAAAGTGACCTCAGCTGTGGATATGCTCTCTCTTCTTTGTAGAACTCACCCACCACCCACTTCCAGCTGGCCAATCCTTGTTCATCTCTGCACATCCTGTTCAGATTGAGGGGCTAATGGAACATTCAGATGGAGCCATCCGGTAGGAAGTTTGGAATCTGGTACTCACAGGAGGCATCTGGGCTGAAGATGGAGGTTCTCGAGCCATGAACGTGGACACAGTCACTCGGGTGAAGAGGGGCGGAGAACAGGGAACACACGAGGCCCAAGGCACAAGCCCCGGGAACAGCTAGCTTCCCAGTGGGGTGGGAGGGAGGGAGAGACAGAAAAAGGAGCCAGAGCAGGAAAAGGAAAGCCAGGGGGTTTCCGGAAGCCAAGGACAGCTGAATGCCTCAGAGACGTCGAGTGGGAAGGTCGGGCCTATCGCATTTGGCCTTGGGGAGGCTGTGCAGGACCTGATCCAGGGCAGTTTCAGTAATGAGACTGAAGCCTGGTCACAGTGGACAGAGCAGGACATGGGGGAGGGGAACGGGAGGTACCACCCGGGGAAGAACGGCTACGGAGGAAGGAGGGAAGAGAACAGGAGGAAGCTTCCCTCTCAGCCCCCACGTCTCCAAAACTGAACTCATTCTTTTCTGAGTCTCTTACCCCATCACCAAGCAGAAAGATCATCCCGTTTTCCTCTTGCTCTAGAATTCCTCCTAACTGTGTAATTGGCAAGTTTTTTAAGCCAGAAGTCCGGGAGTTTTCCTCGACACGTCTCTCTCTGGGCCGCGCATCCCATCCACGGCCAAGTCCTGTGGGTTTTCCCTCCTAAGCATCTCTCGGGTCTGCTCCCTCCTTCCTTCTCCCCTGCCATCGTCTCTCCCAAGTCACCCATATCTCCCCTGGACCAACGAAAAGGCCTCGCGATGGGGTTTTCCCCTTCCACGTAACCTTCAGCCGCCAGAGCAGCTATTTTAAACCTCAACCCCCAGTCACATCACTCTCAGCTCAAAACATTCCGGTGCTTTCCCACTGTCCCCAGAGGAAAGTCAAAGTCTTCAGGAGATCAGGAAGCCCCTGCCTGGTCAGGAAGCCCGGCGTCCCACCCGCTCTGGTTCCACTTTCTCCCTTTTTCCCTGGGCTCCAGCCCCCAGTTCCTCAAACACACTGTGTCCCCACCCACCCCAGGGTGCTGTCCACACCCTTCCTCCTTCCTAGATTGCACTTTCCCTCCATCCAGTCCCCAATTCCGCCCCCAAGTCTGGCTAATTCCCACTTATCCTTCAGGTTGAAACTTAACGTGATACTTCTTCAGATAATTCTTCCTTTATCCTCTAAACGAGGTTGGTTAAACCACTGCCAAGTGCTCTGTGTGCCTTGCTGTCTCTTCCTAGGACCTAGTGCAAACCAGGTCTGTCCCTCCCATCCCCTACCCCTCCCACTGTAGTGTATTCCAGGTCCCACGAGGGCAGGGCCACGGCTGCAGGTTCCATCCCTCCACCCCCGTTCAGGCACATCACAGGGACTCAGGATATACCTGTCGAATGAATAATGTTGAATAATAGCTCCATGAGATAGATAAGATTATTCCAATTTTTTTAAACTTTTTATTTGGAAATCATTTCACATGTATATAAAAGTTACAAAAAATAAAAATAGGCGACTTCCCTGGTGGCTCAGTGGTTGAGAGTCCGCCTGCCGATGCGGGGGACACGGGTTCGTGCCCCGGTCCGGGAAGATCCCACATGCCGCGGAGTGGCTGGGCCCTTGAGCCATGGCCGCTGCGCCTGCGCGTCCGGAGCCTGTGCTCCGCAACGGGAGAGGCCGCAACAGTGAGAGGCCCGCGTACCGCAAAAAAAATAATAAAATATAATAAAAATAGTAGAAAGAACGCACATATGCTATTTATCCAGATTCACTGTAAATATTTTCCCCCATTTGCGTCATCATTTGCCCTCTCTCTCTAGCAACCTTTATTATACGTAATTACATATTATAGGTGACTTTTTTTCTGAACCAGCTGGGGGTGAGTTACATACCTCGAGGTCCTTTGCCCTTAAATACTCCGTCATGTATTGCCTGAAAATAAGGGTACTGTCTTATATAACCACAAAACAGTTATCAACTACCGTAAATTTAACATTGATATAATTCTTTCATCTCCTGCTTGAATTCCAATTTTGGCAATTATAGAAGCATAATTTGAGATACAAATGCAAGTCACGTTTTTAATTTAAAACTTTTTAGTAGCCACATTTTAAAAAGTAGAAAGAAACATGTGAAATTAATTTTAATAATATACATTTTCGTTACCCCAATATCTCAAAACATATTGCTGTTTTAACATATAATCAATATAAAAATTATTAACTTGGTATTTTATATTTTTTTTCCTCCTAAGTCTTTGAAATTCAGCCAAACCACGATGTATAGGCACTGCCTGATAACTCGGTGCCCTTCAAACCAGAGTTCGTCAAATATTTGTTCAATACTCTTTGACCCAGCAGGGAATCTTCCAGAAATTTGAGCTACAACTGTATTCACACCCGTAAAAATTAACACCTGTACAATCCATTGCAGTATTTCTGTAAGAGCAAAAAATTAGAAATTCAATGTCCATCCACAGGACACTGGGAAAATTAACTGTAATATATCTATCCGGTAAAACATCGTATGGTTGATGTAAAGAACGAGGCCGCTCTGTTTGTACAGATAAGGACCCACATCTCAGATATAGCTGTTAAGGCAAAAGCAAGGTGCAGAATGTTGTGTAAGGTGTGCCACTATTTGTATCTGGGGGCGGGGGGCCCGTACTAGCTAGCTAAAATAGCCATGAACACTCACTGAGCCCTCACTTCATGTCAGGCACAGCTCAAGTATTTTGCGTTTACCCCTTACAACAATGGTATAGGCAGATATACTACTTTCTTCATATTCCAAACAGAATTTAGAATGGGAAACAGAACTGAGAATGATTTTTTTGCCTCTCCTACAGAATGGCTTTGGAAATAATTAAAGAGCTATTCTGACCCACTTCAAATCAAGCTAGGGGAGAAAAAAAAGTCACACACAGACACACACAACTTACACATGGGGTACCTCTAAAGATATACAAGAAACTGCTTATACATGCTGCCTTAGGGAGGAATTGAGGGTCTCCAATATGTTACATCC
Organism: Leucopleurus acutus; assembly: GCF_964270905.1. Lineage (NCBI taxonomy): Eukaryota > Metazoa > Chordata > Mammalia > Artiodactyla > Delphinidae > Leucopleurus > Leucopleurus acutus. The sequence goes on from NC_139152.1 coordinate 5,015,651, forward strand.
CCTCATCCCCATTTCAGTACCAATGAAAGGGCAGAAGCTCAAAATACCATCTAGTAAAGCTCTTGGAGAACTGGCGTTAGATGTTTTATACGAGAACGTTTGCCAATATCCCCCCCTCACTTTGCCTGACTTGTCCATACGCCGTCGCTGAATGTTGCAACTGCAGGATCTGTGCAGGTAAAACAGGAGGGGGAGAACAGAAGGAATATTGCCCACCGGCAAGCCAAGACAGAAGACAGGAAAAATCAAGCATCAGGCTCAGCTCCTTGTCCCGGAGCCGCCAATCAGCTCGGTCCCCCACAGACAGGAGGAGGAGTGTGTTACCTCCATAGCTGCCAGCTAAGGTTCCCAACTCCTGGCTCACTGAACTCACTGAACTTACCCACTGAGCTTATGGTAATTAGGGGTAGGTGTGTCCCCCCAGGCCTGGGCGGTCTTGCCCTCATCATCAGGAGAAATTTGCCCAATACCAGCTACTGGTCCTTTGGATGCTTCCTAGAACCATGGCTGGGCAAAGCAGCTTTGGTTGCCTGAAGGTCAGGAACAAAACAGGACAAGACATTTAAATTGACCCCAAGGCCACTCAGTGCCTAGGCTGGAAAATGAACTCCATTTTCCATCTCAGATTACGAAGAGCCATGTAGCGCGATAGAGCACAGCAGAGTTACTGTGACAGTAAAGGACGCTATAAAAATAAGCGCACTGTAAAATGCCAACACAGAGAAGCCCAAACTTAATACAAATTCGCTCCCATGGTGAATTTCTGATTCTGCTCAGTCACAGCCGGGGGGGGCCCTGAGGGTCTGGGTGGACCTGGGGTCCCTTCAGTGGCCACAGCTCGGGCCGTGTCTAGTGGAAAGGGGCATGGACCCTTCAGCACCTCAGAAGTGATGGCGGCCAAGTCTCTCATGAGCTTCATCTACAAAGCATCCAGGGGGCTAACCTGTTGAACCCAACAGATGAATGCCGTGCCGGCTGCATGCTCAGTAAATCCCCAGCTCTCGGGGCAGGTATCTGAGCAGAACTATGTTCCCCGGGCTCTGTAGGTGATGCTGCGAAGACCAAGAAAGAGACTCAAGGTGGCAGGGGGCGGCTGGGGCGGGGAGGAAGAGAAGACATGGACTCAGAAAATCATTTCCGTTCTGCCAGGATGCTAGTCAGGCAATAGGAGACTGGGGTCTGGAATCCACTTAAACTAAATAGGGTCAAATCTCCCCTGACAGGGTCCTTTTGCCACTGTGCAAGTGCTACATGGGGGGAGGGAGACTGTGCACAGGGTCCCCCTCTGAGGCAGCACGGTCTAAAGACCGTCTTGTCCTCATACCAAGTTAGCAATTTGCAATGACGGCAGCTCCACTGACCAGGTCTTCTTACCTGAGGCACCTTCTTTTCCCAACCAGAGCAGTCAGGACCTCTGGATGTGCGTTCTTTCCGGGCTCCAGGAGCTGCCTGAGCACGTCCGCCCCCTCCTGTGGGCATCCCAACGCAGGGGTATCCTTGCTGAGACCCGGCACGGTCTTCTCAAGTGCTCTTCTTCATAGACCTTTCAAAAATATCTGCCCTTTGAAAATATATATATATATATCCGCCCTTTGACTATCATTGCTTTTCCTCAAATCTTTTCCTGCAGAGGCGAGATATTTCACGTGTTGTCTTCCTCTTGACTGCCCCCTGCTTCTTCCGGGCAAGCTCAGCTTTGTATCAGTTTAACCCTTTATTTCATATAAAGCCAGCCCTTTCTTGTGTTTTCCAAGAATCGTTTTCTGAACATAATCCTCCAGGGGTCTTTTCTTATGGGATTTCCCACAATGGGAGATACGAAATCATTTATTCTCGGTCTGGTCAAAGTAACCGCTGTTTAGACAAATCTTACTAAGCTGGAAAATCCCACTCAGAGTTCTTCTCCTATCAACCCAGCGTCTTCTCGCGTCTGGACTTGTTCGGCATTTGTCCTGCTTGGCTGCTCTATCATGCATCTCATCCTTCCTGTGCTTTTCTTCAGAGACCAAATTCCATGAATTTCTCAGGTACTCCTTTAGACAGTGGCATTTCCTGGTCACAGTAAAGTTCACTCAATGATTTTTTTTTCTTTTTAGTATTTCACACTGATCTTTTGGTCTCTCATTGTCCAAATTTTCGTAACCCCTTTGGATAGCTGTCCCATCCTTCAAGGGGCCATTGTCAATTGTTCTTACAATGTACTCTCGTTCTGCAGCCCTCCTCCCAGGAGATCGAAAAGGACAGACACTTCTCAGATCTTCCTGGATCCTGGCTACCCCTGGGAAAGTCAGTCCAGTCTGTTTTTGTAAAATTTTGCTTCTCTTTTTCTGTTTAACCTTACTGGAATTCAAACTTTGTTTCTGTTCTAGACTTATCTAAAATATGCCTGTCAACATTGTAAATCAACTATACTTCAATAAAAAAGAAAGATAAAAAATAAAATATATCTGTCATTTCAATTTCCTCCTTTAAGTACATTTAACCTTGAAATTTCAATCAAAGCGATCTATTTCTCTTCCACACACTTAGAATTCTCTTTATGATAGAAGACTTGATTCCTTTTATTAGTTTTTTAAATAGAATCTACTACCTTTCTGTACAGGAAGCCACAGACTGGGTGTCTGATATTCAGAACCATAGTCAAAGTGTATCAGTAACAAATCTGGAACCACTTTGAAATCACAGAATGGGGGTTTCTCTTGAACTTGTGGTCAAGTTACAGGAATTAAAATCAAGTTCCTCTGTAGTTTTCTCTCTTTGCTCCTGAAGATAATTTAAAGCAATTTTTTAAAGTACAGAATTGGGGGATAGTTTATCTTATGCCGCCTACAGTTACCAACCACTAACACTCTAAAATTCAAAACTCACTCTGTTCTACCAAATAGACAGAATAAGCCCTGGGTCTCCTGGCTCGGAGACCTTGCTGAGGACCACAGTAAAACTGTCCTACTCTCTCACACCAGAAGCCCCCATGAAATGCTCTCATTTCTCTTTAATGAAACCCTTGCCTCTTTCTTAATACCCCTTAATGTCTCCTCTTAATCAAACCCTTGCCGCTTCTGTCTCCTAAATCTGTCGAAAAGCAACCACACTTGCTAGGGTCCCAGGCCTCCCTCCATCCCTGTGTAAAACGCCCAAGTAGCCTTTGGCTGCAGGGACACACTGAGGGGAGGGTCCCATATGGCCAGTGCTTCCTAAAGCCTAATGCCTCCTACCCAGGCCATCCCTGTGAAAAGCCAATTTCGTTACAGAGCAGTGAGAATGAATGATATGAAACTAAACACAACAATGAGGATGATCTCATAAAAATCTCATAATGTTGTGGGAAAGAAGACGGACACAGTTCATAATGCGTGATCGTATGTATATAAATGTATGCAAATTACAAAGGCAACCCGACAATCTTTATGCTGTTAGCGGTCAGGATGGCACCTGGCAGGTCATACCTGGCATGAGGGGGTCTATGGGGCATTGGTGGTGTTCTATGTCTTGATTCAGGTGCTGGTTACATGGGCGTCCAGTTAGTAAAATTTCATCAAACTGTCCACCTATAATATGTGCACATCGATAAAAGGTTAATTTTTTAAAATCCATCAAAGCCAGCTACATGACCTCATGTGAGCAGTAATCGCAATGGCCAAGGTCAACCACACCCCCTCCCCAAGGGTCCTAATTGCCAAAACCTAGCTCCCTGCCTCCCGGCCACGCCCAAAGCCCTCATCCTCACATGTCATATGCTCCGCAAATGACAGTTGTTATTTATTTTTCAATGTTCTCTGCTCCCTAATAGACGTTAGTGTTTGGGGGAGTATGTTGGGTTGAATAGTGTCCCCTAAAATGATATGTCCGGGTCTTAAACCCCAAAAACTATGAATGTGATCTTATTTGGAAATCGGGTCTTTGTAGATGTAATTAACTCAAGGAGCATCTTGGATTTACAGTACGCCCTGAATCCAATGACCAGTGTCCTTACAAGAAAAAGGAGAGGGAGATTTGAGACACACAGACACAGAAAAAGAGACCTGGGGAGAAAGCCACGCAGAGATGGAGGCCGAGGCTGGAGTTAAGCTGCCACAAACCAAGGAACCTGGGAGCCAGCAGAAGAAACCAGAAGAAGCAAGGAATGGCTCTCCCCTAGAGCCCTTGGGCAGACTGTGGTCCTCCCAACACTTTGATTTCAGACTTCTGACCTCCAGAACTGTGAAAGAAGAAATTTCTGTTGTTTTAAGCCAATCAGTTTGTGGTCATTTGTTACCATAGCCCTAGGAAACTAATACAGGGGGCCAAACATTTAACACTCCCTTTTCCTGCCCTTGTTCTAAACCAAGAGATACACATCAGACTCTAAGAGATGGATATCAGAATTGTGCCCTGATTACTCACGAAGCCACATTAGAAGGCACGATTTAAATCACACCAAATTAGCCTATTAATAACGGCCTGAGAATTGAATTGACTGCTCTAGGTTCCAGACTTCCATAGCAAAGGCTAGACTCTGCTCTAAAATGCTTACCAGAACAGGTAAGCATTTACATTTCATCTAAAAGCTATTCAGCATTTGTTTAAAGATGCTAGGTGCTTCCTGGGGGAATACAGTAAGGATACTGTCTATCAGAGCAAGATAAATACTGTGTGATATCACTTATGTGTGGAATCTAAAAGAGTCAAACTCACAGAAATAGAGCAGAGGGGTGGCTACCAGGAACTGGTGAGTGAGAGACATGGGAAGATGTTGGTCAATGGATATAAACTTCCGGTTATAAAAGTAAGTTTATCTTACTTTACTAATGTGTATCATAGTGTTAAGAGTTACTCATACTGTATTATACACTTGAAAATTCCTATAAGAGTAAATCGTAAATGATCTCACCACAGAAATGAATGGCAATTAGGCGACATGATAGAAGAGTTACCTAATGGTATGATGGTAATGATTTTGCAGTATGTAAGTGTATCAAATCAACACGTACACCTGAAACTTACACGATGTTATATGTCAATTATAACTCAACAAAGGTAACAAAAACGACGTCCATCACCCTGCAATTCAGCTCGGACCCCGTACTTGCACACCCCCAATCAGGAAGAGCTGAGGAGTCTTAACATCTGCGCTCTTTGAAAGCAACTTATTATGAGTACCTCCCTGGGGCTTTACCTATGCAAATATCCACCAAGTGGCTTATCAAAGGATTCTAACCACACATACTGCTGCCGCTAAGAGGTGTTATTACTGACAAAAAGGAAATTGTTTTCTTCGATGTCATTGATGTTTCAATACCTCTCACAGAGTGTTGTCCCTGACAGCTCTTTGCCTGACCTGCCCCCAATCCTGCTCTGCTATGGAAACCAGTGGAGAGATATTCTCTTCAAGGTTATACAATCTAACTGTCAATCTGGAGGACAGAAAGCAGGCTGGGCATAACCTTCAGCATCTGGAACGCTTACTGTGACAACAGTTACCATTTCTAATGCTGTCGAAGTAACCAGATCCCGAAAATAGAGGTGACAAATAAAGGCCACCTTTGGCCAAACCCCTCTTAGGGAGGGGGTCTATCACCCTTCCCAGTGGGTGTTCTTGCTGCCACGCATGTGACCCCATCCTGGGCCACCCATTCTAGAGAGCCAGCCATATTCCTAAGTCATTTTTTCCTCTCTTTACTGCATCCCTTCTTCTTTCTGCTAATTGTCTGGGTAGAAGATGTCTGGGCAATAGTTCAACTAATCCCCTCTGAGGTACTATGTTAGTGAAGACATGTATTCACTGTCTCAGGGATACATGCATTTTAGAAGAAGGCAACTGATGACAGTAGGGCCTGAAATCTAAGGAAAGAAAGTCTAATGCTGCAATTTTAGCCAGCTTGCGTGAGCAGAAAGATTTCCTTACACGCCTCCAGTAACACCACACAGGCTGAGTACTAACTCTGCATGCCTAAAACTGGGGCTACTCGGTGCACTCGTCACCGTAAGATGCGGAAGTCACCATCGGAAGTTCCACTTTCCACCACAGAGACACACGCTGGAAAATATAGGAAAGATAAGAAATTAGGGGCTTCCCTGGTGGCACAGTGGTTGAGAGTCCGCCTGCCGATGCAGGGGACGCGGGTTCGTGCCCCGGTCCGGGAAGATCCCACGTGCCGAGGAGCGGCTGGGCCCGTGAGCCATGGCCGCTGAGCCTGCGCGTCCGGAGCCTGTGCTCCGCAGCGGGAGAGGCCGCAACAGTGAGAGGCCCGCGTACCGCAAAAAAAAAAAAAAAAAAAAAAAAAATGAGATTAGACTAGAAAGGCAGGCAGGGTTCCAGCACACTGTAGTAAGGAACTTACACTCTATCTTATGGGCGGTAGGGAGCTCTGAAGGGCTTTACCCAAGGAAACAACATGGTAAGATTCACATTTTAGCCAAATCACTGCACTGCAGAGCGGAGAATGGATGTGATGGAGCCGGTGGGCTCAGTTGGGACATTGTGACGTGGTCCATGTGAGAGATGAGCAGCTCTGATACCAGCAGCCCCAGGCGACTGGTGGGATGCAGGTGGAGAGACCTGGAGCCTCACACGCACCACTGCTCATACAGAGGAAACCAAGCACAGAGAAGACAGGGCAGAGCAAGGTCTCAGGCAAAGGCAGGCATCAGTGTGGAATTCAACCATTTCTATTGATGAAGTTCTAGTGCTTTGGTCCTTTAGGGTACATGCAGGCTTTTCACGGGGCACGTGAGCGTGGATCATCTGAAAGGTGTCCATCTTCAGATCCTCAACTTCCTCAATCTTTGCTAAAACTGATGCATTGAGGGTGGCGGCACCTGCCATCCATCGAAGTGTCAGGTTGGGTCTCTTTTCCCACCTTTCCTTCCTCCATTACTCTGCTCCCATTTTACAGATAAAGGCGCACCTCTCACCCATCCTGGCATCTCATGACAGCATGTTGCTCCTGGGCATTAAAATCTTGGGGGCATCCGTGGACTTCCCTGGTGGTCCAGTGGTTAAGACCCCGTGCTTCCGCTGCAGGGGGCACAGGTTCAATCCCTGGTTGGGGGAAGTTCTGTGCGCGGCTTGGTGCGGCCAAACAGCGACAACGGCAACAACAAATCTCAGGGGCATCCAAAAGGGGGAACAGTTTGAAAAGTTGAGGTCAGTGAGATCTTTAATCAAGGCACCAGGATGTGACCCCCCCCCCTTTCTGATATACACATATTTCTGTTAAGGGCAAAACTCTGCATTAAAAATGGTGTGTTTTGGAAAATGCTGGGATGCTCTCAATTCAGGTAGACCATAGAATGAAACCAGAAGGATAGCAATGTTATTGAGTGATCTCTTGATCCCATTGTTGCCAAAGGCTACATGGCTTCCGAGGGACGGTCCTGTGACAGCAAAGCCCAGAGAGCCGCAGCAGAGAATGTGAAGGATGCTGCGTCCATATTTCATCCAGGTGACAAACTCATGGCAAGGGTCCTTGGCATTTCTTCCTATCTCTCTCCATCTAAAAATTAGAACTCAAAAGTGACAAAGTTATTAAAAGGATTCCTATTAACACAGCTCCTTGATTTGAAAAATGAAGGCAGGTTCTTTCTGACAGAAGCTGTCTGATTTGGCTGGTTAGTTATCCATGAAATATTTTCCACGAATTGAGTGAGATAAATCTGCACCACCAAGGTTCTGATGAAAATAGATACAAAGCGAGTGACAAAATAAAAGCATTTCAATGCAAAGATGTATCGGCAAAGATATACTGAAATTAACACATATTTCTACTTCCTGAAGTTTTCTGAGTATATCTGGTTCAACAACGGAAAGAGTAAGACGTATACTTAACAGTCATTGACTATGTCTGGGTAATGCCTTCTTAGTTGCATTTCCAGAAATTGAAAGGAATGACACTATTGTCTGGGTAACAAATCCATTCTTCAATCAAATGGCTTTTATTTCAAAATCAAACGGCTTTGTTTTTAACAAACTGAGGGAGGACATAAATTATCAGCTGCTAAATCATCGAATGACAAAAGGTAGTTTTGATGATGCATCACTATGTGATATTTTAGCAAATAACTTGGGAGTCATTCAAAGAATTGAGCGACACTGTCACATAAAACGTCCCATCGTTTACTTTTTATGTGAACAAATGCCCATGAAAATGAAAAATCAGAATGGAATTGATGTCGAATCACATAGGTAATATTCATCAGGGATACATGGGCTCAATTTAGAATGCATTTCCAATAAAATTTTACCTTTTCTACCAACGATACTTCAATTTTTTTTTATTGTAAAAAAAAGAAATTGTTATAAAAATGTGTATACAGTCAGCCCTCTGTATCCACGGGTTCTAGATTCTTAATGGGTCATTTTCAAAATTATGTCCCAAATGACTTTAGAGGGACGCAAAGGCCATGCCTCGGTCCCTCCGGGGCAGCGCCTCCCCAGAGCCGTCTTCGCAGTGGAGCTGGGCGCCTGCCTGGATCCTGGCTTCAACTCCCACGTTGGTTCCCAGGGTGTGACACCGAACAGCGCTCTCTATTCCCCTCCTGAGTTTCTCTCTTTCCTTCACTTTCACACCCTTTTCTGGAGAGCGATTTCCTCTGCCACGTCACAGCCATCCAATTTGTCATCCTTTTTCCTGGCCGGGTACCCTGATTGCAGCTGCCTTCTGCAGGCAGTGCGCTGAGTGGATGCAGAGGGGAGCGCGCCCCTCGGCTTTTCGCTCCCCCCCCCCCCGCCTCTCCTCCCGGGTCCCCGACTTCCCCGCAATCCCCACCCGCCCTGCAAGCCCTCCCTGGAGGCCTCCCTCCTCCCTCCAGCCCAGCGGCCTCCAGCTCTGCATCTCCTTCCAGGCGCCTGGGCCCGTCCTCCCGTCCTCCCGAGAGAGCGGAAGGTGGGCCGGAGCGCATATCGGTAATCCCAGCCCGGCCCGGCCCGGCCCGGCCCTCTTCACGGACATTTCAGTCTCCCCGGCCTTTCATCCGCCTTTCAACCCGCGGAGGAGGCGGGAGGGAGAGGATGTGACCTCATCTGCAAGGCATCCGAGCCCAGGGGTGCCCCAGGGCTCCCACCCAGACCTGCCCCGCGCGTCCCTCTCTCCATCCGCGCGCCCCTCTCTCCATCCGCGCGCCACGCCACGGACAACCAGGGGCCTCGGCTTTGAAGGGAGGGATGCTGCGTTTCTGAGAAAAGGGCAGACAAGAAAGGAAATGGACTTGGCTAGATACGCACTTTGTGTAAAACATTCCCCCAACTGGAATCCCACGCACTGAGCTACACACATCCACTGCACGGGCGCTGCTGCTGTGTGTGTGCGCGCGTGCGCACGCACACACACACACACACACACACACGCACACTCACACCCTAACTCAGTCCAGCCCCAACCTAATCAGAAGACATGAATTAAGGCGAAAGCCCTTAGGTTTCTCTTTCATTTCCTCCTCATATAACACTAGCTAAGAGAACAGCGCAACCCTTCTGAACCCCGAGGTGCAGTGGGAGAATGGACGGGACCAACAGGCCCAGGAGGCCCACCTTCGAAGCTCCCAGCTGGCTGCATGGCGGCTGGTGGCTGTACGCCTTTCTTTCCTCCTGCCCCCAGAGAAAACGTGGTCTCCACTTCACATGGTGCCTGGCTTTCCTGCACTTCCTTTGGTGTCCTCAACGTTTCCAACCTTCCAGGATTCTTGGCTTAAATATAATACAAGTACCTCGTGCAAGGGTGACACAGTCACATACACTTCTGGGGGGAGGGGACAGGAGCAGATGGAGGAAGGGGTGAGGCTCAGAAAGGGCGGAGGGGAAGTCCCTTTCCCTTTCCCAGTCGTCTCCCAGTCCGCAGCGCCCAACCCAGTTGGTTGGTAACCTCAGGTGGGGTGCCAGCCCTTAAGCACCATTTGCAGGAGTGGCGGGGGTGTGCTGCTCCCTGCCTGCACGTACCTGGAACTTCCGGAAGGTAGCCCCTACCTGGGCTGCAGAGAGAAACCCCTGCCCTCTGGGTCTCTCCCTCTAAGAAGTTTGCAGAGATGGCTTTGCTCGGTTCTAGGTGTACTTTTGTCACCTGGTCACATCTGTCACCCCACCTCAAGCGCCCTTCACCCCTCTGCCCTGCACACACACACCCGCCGCTGCCACCATTCACCCAGCGGACTCCCCACCCTTTGGGTCTCTATGGAAGGGGCCTCCCGCAAACACGCCGGCAAAAGTTGCCCTCCCCAGGGACTACTAAATTGCCCTGTTTATTTCCTTCCAAGCATCTGTCATTATCTGGCTTGATCCTGTTTACTTATTTGTTTATTATCTGAGCAGCGCCGTCACCGCTCCCCACGGACTCTCCAAGATTGTGAGCTCCGCGGATGAAGAGACCTTGCTGGTCTCACTCACCATTTGTGCAGCCCCAGGATGGGCCCAGCACCCAGTAGCTATATATTTGTTGAATAAATGAAGGAAGGAAAAAATACTAAGTGTTGGTGATGCCTGGTAACCTCTGTGTCTTTCTATGTAAAAGACTTTCAAATTAAATTATTATTTATAATGTATAAACATAGATATTAACATAGAACATATATTAGATACATTATATAATTATATGTACGTATAATATGTAAATATGTATCATAAAATTATCAGTGTCTGTCTTCTGTACCAGACTCTGAGCAGCTCGGGGACGTTACGTTGTCTGAGCCCTCTCTACCCCTCAGCATCCAGCCCAGTGCCTGATACAAAGTAAATATTCTCGACTTTGTTTGTTTGCCATGTGATGACGAGCAAAACATTTTATTTCAGTTAGGAGGAGAGTGATACACCTTGTTCAGTTCTTGAAAGACTGTTAAGTTCTCCCACGTCTGCTTCGTCCCCATAATTCTAAAAATCAGCGTAGAACGGCATTATCCCCACTGTACAGATGAGCAAAATAAGTGCCCAAAAGGTTGAGTAGTTTCTCCAGGGCAAGAATCGGTAAGAAAGGTGCATTGAAATCTCCAGCAATGACTGAACTGCCTATTTCTTCCTTCAGTTGTATCAGATTTTTGCTTGATGTATTTGGAAATTCTATTTCCATAAGTCCTTTGAACCTATAGAATTCGGAAGGACCTCCCCTCATGGCTTTTCTTCCAAGCTTTGTATTGTTCTCATTCATCTATCCCACAAGATTCAGTTCATGCCTCCCTTCCTCTGAATAGCTTTTCCTGATTCCTTGAGCAGAAACTGTCGCTGCTGCAACAGCACCCCTACTGCACCCACCTGCACACCTTTATCAAAGCTCTTAACACTTTCACTACTTATTTGCATTTGTGTGTGTCTTCCCCACTGGATTGGATACTCTTCTCAAGGTAAAAGCTATGTATTATTTATTTACACATGTCCTGTTCCTAGCACAACACTGTGTACCCTTGAACTTTTAGGCATACGTCAGCCGACAGCTAACTAACTTGCTTCTCCATGTCATAAGGTGCATAAGGACGGCACCCAGAAATACAGGACAAACCGAGGGCTGGAAAGCCATTTGCAATGTGACCTAGGAAAGCACATCCCATGGGGAAGGCCGGATATATCAGCCCCTGCTCAGGGACATGGTGTGGTCACAAATGTTGGTGGAGAGTCCCATGCTCACCATGAGTCCCCCCCTGGTCACTGCCTCCCAGCCCACCTCCCCTCCTCTCCTGGGCAACACTAGGTTCCCCCAACACAGGAGAAACTCTTGGTTTTCATGTTGCGGGAGCACATAAATAGGGCCCTAGGGTTCAAGGAAATTTTCCGTGGGGAAGTGATGATTAAGATGAGACCCAAGGAAAAGCGGGAGGTGGCCTAGCAAAGAGAAGGGAGTGAGGGTATTGCAGCCAGAGGAGGCAGTACAAATATGACAGCGGTGGTCACTTACTGTAGTGGAGGCCCTGGGGCGTGGGAGACCATAGGCACTAGACAACTCACGCCCCATCTAAAGGGACAACAGACTGTGAACACACAAGAATGGGGGGAGGAGGGTATTAATGTATATTCCAATTTTTAAAGGAATCTGGAAACCTGGACTTTTATGAGAAATTCTCTAGTTTTAAATGTCAGCTCAGCTTAGAAAAAATACTGTGCGTGCCAAATAAAACACACCTGTGGGTTTTAATGGGCCAATGGGTAGGCAATTTGGGGGCACTGGGTTAGAACGTATACAAAGGGGCCACCATGAGCAAAGACAGAGGCTGCAGCATCAGAAAAGACCACGTGGCAATGAAAGGCTACTGAAGGATCTTTTTTTTTTCACCTTATCTTGTCTTTACTTTTTCTTTTTCTTTTCTTTTCTTCTTATCTCTGCTCTTCTGTCTTTTTTTTTCCATGTAACTCGTCTTATTTCTTTTTTTTTTTAATTGAAGTATAGTTGATTTACAATGTCATGTTAGTTTCAGGTGTACAGCAAAATGATTCAGTTATACATATATGTATATATCTAGTCTTTTTCAGGTTCTTTTCCCTTATAGGTTGTTCCAAGATATTGAGTATAGTCCTCTGTGCTCTACAGTAGGTCCTTGTTGCTTATTTATTGTATATATAGTAGTGTGTATGTGTTAATCCCAAACTCCTAATTTATCCCTCCCTGAATGATCTTAATATGAGCGGGTTTGTATTTCAGGAGGCCCAATCTGGTTGCAATATGGAGACTCAATGGGAAGGAATCAGAGTGTAAGGAAGAGGGTCAGCTATGAACTAATGACTGTGATAACACAGGTGAGAAACGCAGTGGCCTGGTCTCAGGTGGTGGCACAGGAGAAGGGTAGAAACGGGTGCGCTGGAGAGAGAGTCTGGATTTAGAACCACAGGATTTTCTGTTGTTGTGAAAAAAATAAAAGAATAGTCAAGAATGATGTCTGAAGTGTCCACACTACTATATTTAAAATAGATAACCAGCAACAACCTACTGTATAGCACAGGGAACTCTGCTCAATATTCTGTAATAACCCAAAGGGGAAAAGAATTTGAAAAAGAATGGGAAAAAAACGAATGATGTCTGAGTTTCTGACCTAGACACCTGAGTGGTTTTTGGTGTCATTTACCAAGAGAGAAAACACAAGAGGAGGAACAGCTGTGGGGGAGAGATGAGTTTTACTTTGACCGTGTTGAATCTAAGGTTCTGACACTTCCAAAAGGAAACTTCCAGTGGGCGATTTCAAGGAAAGAAATTTGTGTTAAACATCTAGATTTTGGAGTCACTGACAGGTCACGGTAAAGCCATGAGGGAGATTAAGATCCCCAAGGGGGAATATGTAGAAAAGGGTCCAGGACAGATCCCATTTTAGGGGTGTGTGGAAGTGAGGAAGTTGTAAGTCCATCAAAGAAAAGTCAGAAAAGAAGGAAGAAAACCAGTAAAGTACTGGAGTGTGGTTTCATGGGGTGCAGGGAGAGATGTGCTTTCAGGATCAAGTGGACACCTGCGGCAGAAGCTGCAGAGATACCAAACAAGGACAGGAGAGTGTCCATTGAATTAGGGACTTGGAGCCCAAGAGTCACCTTGGGGACCACAGTTTCATTGAAGTGGTTGGGATGAAACCCAGCTTGCAGGGCACTGAGGACCCAGTAGGGCTTGAGAAAAAGGACTCGATGGACTTAGACAGCTCTTTCCAAGATGTTGGCTCTGGAGAGAGAGAGAGAGAGAGAGAGAGAGAGAGAGAGAGAGAGAGACAGAAAGGTAAGTCCAGAGGAGGGCGGGGGATCAAGGGGAAGTTTTTATATGTAGGAGAGGGTTGAACACATAATCTTTATGAGAAGCCTTTAGAGAAAGAGAATGAAGTTGAAGACATGAGAGAAGAATAATCATCAGTGGCCCCACAAAGGCTGAGAAGGCAGGAGACAGGCTCCCCAACAAACGGGGAGACCCCCAGACGGGAGGGGGTGTGAGTATAAGCTGGTGGTGAGCTGGGTGTCTATAGCGAGTCCCGTTTGAGGGCTTCTCTTCTTCCCTCTGAAATTAGAATTGATAGCATCAGGAGAGCGGAACGGTGCAAGTGGGGGATTCTGGGGTTGGGGGGAAGTGAATAATCGCTACTGAACACATCTGCAGAGAAAGTGAGCGACTCGCCCTGGTTCCCACACTTGGTAAACTTGGGATTTCCCACGTGTTCTGCTGATGCTCCTTGCCCCCTTCAAAGGGCAATTGGATTTCTAACTGATGGTCCACAGGAGATGCAGCACTTCCTACACCTTGTAGAAAATGCTCCGGACTGGAGTCCGGGGCCTCCGTAGAATCCCATCCCTACCACTCACTAACCCTGACATAAGGTAAAAACACCGGGGCACGAGTGGCCAGTGATGAGGTTGATGCCAAATAAAAAGAGAGATCCGTGTTTGGATACTTACGTACCCAGGCACACGCTCCTGACTCCCAACTTCCAGCCATCTCCAGCATGAATGCTTTACCTTAGTACTTGGTCCCCATCCTTCTTCTTAGTTCCAATCGTCAACATTCTGCCCTGAACTCTTGTATTCAATCTCCAGGACGCTACCATTCCCACACACCCAGTTCTCTATTTTCACTGCCCAAATCTTTCACGCCCCCTTTCTTTCAGGATTGGGCTCCATTCTGCTACTCGCCCCCTTTGCTAACATTAGAACAAGAATGTGGAGACATTCTCCTCCGGCCTCCCCCTTCTAACCTGGTCTGGCAGCAGGTCTAGGGAATAGCACAAGAATCAGGCAACATTCGGACCCATGATGCTACATTATGCTGAGTGACCCTAGGGAAGATCCTTCTCCTCTCCGACCTTTCACATTTGAACTGAGAGGGCTGGTGGGAATCTGCCGCGAAGGTCACGTCATTCTCCGGCCTCCAAGAGGGCAACACCTGAAAGGTTCCAGACAAATTACTGACTTAACCTGTGGCTCGCTGCCTTTCAAGAAAGAGATCTTGGCCCCTCTAGCTCTCGTGGAAGTCAAACCTGTTTCCTTTCATCCTTTCTCGGTGTACAGAGATGTTTCTCTTTGACCTTCTCTTTGAACTCTTGGAATCTACCCTGGGCTTGAAGGTTTGTCTCACACCTCAGCGCCTTCTCTTCTCCTGATGATATGACCATGGTTCCTTTTTTTTCTTCTCCCCACTAACAGCAATAAGACTATTATGGAAGAAGATGAGAAAACTTGGGTTTTCCAGAATTTCTCTTAAGAAAGAAACTGTATCTTTTGGCAGGGGCTTGGGCAGAACTATTTGGCTCGGGTCAAAGGAAGGATCTGCTATTGTTCATTTCTTCATCTTGAGGAAGGATTTGCTATTGTCCATGAAGAAAAAGGAGGAGAGAAGGGATGAAATTTCCCCTAGCCCACAATCCTCATTAAATATACCCCACTCCAAAAATATTTAGATCTGATGGGACATTTTTGTGGAAAACAGTGAAGGGGCACAGACACTAGATTGTTAAGGCAAACAGAAGTATGATCAATATCAAGATTTTTTTAAAGTGTGTTACCCCCCTATTGCATAAGAAATTACCTTAAAACCTAGTGGCTTTAAACAACGTATTTATTATCTCATCATTTCTGTGGGTCAGGATCTATGCATGGTTGAGTCGTCTGCCTCAGGGTCTCTTACAAGGCCACAGCCAAGGTCTCTTAGGGGGTGTCGTCCATGCTGGGGTCTCATCTGCAAGGTCGGGAGAAAGATACTCCTCTGAACTCACATGATGGTGGCTGCTGTTCACCTCCTCTCTGACTGTGGACCAGAGGCTGCCCTCAGGTCCTTGCTACAGTGGATCTCTCCAGCACGGTCACCAATGCACACAAACCAGGAAGGCGGTGGAGTCTATGAGCAAGACAGAAGTCACAATCTTCTATAATCTAATCACAGAAGCAACATCCCTTCCATTTTGCCGTATTCTGTCAATTAAAAGCAAGTCACCAGGTCCAACCCAGGCTCAAGGGGAGGGAGTTATACAAGGGCATGAATACGAAGAGGCAGGGATCATCGGGGCCACCTTAGAAGTCTGCCTACTGCAGATGGGCTCCGGATTTTCACAGGGCTGTGGAATGGGCGTTCAAGCCAAGGTTAATCATATCTGAGAAAGGCAGAGTGGCTCGAGCTGGCATTTGGCTTTTAAAGAGTCACAACTCATGGACGTGACCACGTGCCAGTCGCTACGCTAAGCTGTGTACATGCATTTCTGATTTGCAAAACAATGTTACAAGTTAAGTCTTTTCACTATGCAGATTTAAGATGAAGAACTAAGTTTTAGGTTAAGTAATTTGTCCAGGGACCCAAAGCCAGTAAGTAGCAGAGCCAGGACACAGACAGAGCCTGTCTGCTTCCACACCTGTGCTGTTAACACCAGCTCTGTGCCTCCCCTACCCAGCCAGGTCTGGATCTCAGAGCCTCACCTCTGGATCCCCAAATCTGAGTCAGTTAAGAAAGAGTTTGACTTTAATAACCAGGAACCGAATAAACCAGAGTTTCAATAAGAAGGGCTTAAATAAAAGTCCTTAGGCTGGGCAGCCTGTTTGAGTGGCTCCACGATTTTATCGTAGTCCCAAGTTCCTTCCATCTTTTAGTTCCACGAGCTACAGTGTGAATAAATGACTCCTCTGGGCTCTCACTTGTAACCCAGGCAGGAAAAACAGGACCAGAGTCTTCTCCTTTTGTAACTGTGTCTTTGTATTGGACATAAATCCTCTCCAAGCAGATTGGAGATCTCATTGGTTAGGAATGGTGTGACCCAGCTCTCCCTACTTGCAAAGTGTGCTGGGATAGCTAGAATTTTAGCTTTCCAACTTCTATTAAAGAACGGAAGAGAGACCAGGGCTACAAGTGGATTGGGGGCAGACAATTCACACAGTCTGTCCAGCTTCATAATATCCTGTTGGCTGCACATTCCCCTCTTCCCACGTGGAGGATGAAGCGATAAGTGCCATTAAACTTCTCATCTCCTCTCCCTTCTCCATCTCAAGATTTTTATTATTTATAATTATTATTTCTACATTGTCAACTTGATAGCATTTACTTTCTCTTCTGAAACCACAATACACACATTTTAAAAACTGTCCTTCTCTATTTAAATCCTTCAACATGGCTGTTCCCTTCATGTTTCTATTAAACTAAACCACTAAATTGCCAATCATTGACCATTTTTACTCTAGAAAAACGTCAGCTAAATCTGCTCAATCTAGTAGATAGTAAGGAGGATTTCTTAGGTGGTGTAGTTCCAAAACTTTTATATGCTTAAAAATATCTGTCAGTGCCTTTACATAAAATGACAGCTATTGGTGTGTAAAATTCTTATGACACCTTTTCCTTGACATCTTGTGGTGTTTGCTTCACTTTCTTCTAACGTTAGAATGTTGTTGACGCCTCAAGCCAGCCTGATAGCATTCTCCTTATACGTGTGAGAATTTTTGTTCAGATACCCACAAGATTATTTATTACTTTTATCATTTTTTAATTTTAAAATTCTTAATCCTAGAATTTCAGTAAAATATTTTCTAAAAACCTACAGTGACATCACACGTAATAGTCAAATATTGAATACTTTCCTCTAAGAACAGCAAGGATGTCCACTCTCACCACTTCTATTTAGTATTATAGTGGAGGTCATAGGAAGTGTATAAGGCAGGAAAAATAAATGAAAGGTGTAAATGCTACAAAAGAAAAAAGTAACATTTTATCTCTGATAGCATACTTAAAAAATCTAAAGACATCTAAAAACAAACATCTATAATTAATACGTGAATTTAACAAGGTTACTGGTCAATATTTACAAATCAATTGTGTTTATGTAGGCTATATTTATATATAGTCTATTTCTACATTTTCTATGCACTAGCAGTGAGTAATTGGAAATTAAAACAAAAAGCGGTCTCATTTACCATGGCTTTAAGAAAAAGTCAAATTCCAAATCTAACAAAGTATGGGAAAGAGCTTGACACTGATTATTTTTAAATATTTCTGAGGAAAAAAAATAAAATAAGACCTAAATAACTGTAGAGATATGCTATGTTCATGAATTAGTATGCTTACTGTTAAGACCTCAGCTTGTCCCAAATTGATCTATAGACCTCTAGATTCAATGCAGTCCCAAACAAAATCCCAGAAGCCTTTCTGAAGAAATTGACATGCTCATTCTAAATTGTATATGCATTGCCAAGACGATCTTAAAGACGGCAGAAAAACTGGGGAAGTTACACTGTCATATTTCAGGAAAATATAAAGTTGTAGAAATAAGACAGTATGGTATTGTCGTAATAAAGAGTGGGATAGAATAGAGAAGTCTAGAAGTGAAATCATTCAAACACAATCGCTTGATTTTTGACAAAGGTGCCAATGTGATTCAACAGGGAAAAAAAGAACTTTTCAATAAATGGTGCTAGAACAACTGGATACCCTTATACAAAAAAATTAAATATGACCCCTATTTCATGCCATGCGCAGAAGTTAATTTAAGATGAATCATAAAACCACGCATGATCGCTAAAACCAGAAAGCTTCCAGAAGACTGAACAGGAAAATATCTTCATAACCTTGGAGAAGGAAAATCTTTTAAAAACAGTATGCAAAAAGTGTGAAGTACAAAATTTTTTCAATGATATATTAAACTTTATCAAAATTCAAAACGTGTGCTATCAAAAGACATCTAAAAAGTAAAAGACAAGCCACAGAGTGGGAGAAAATATTCACAATACGTATATCTGAGAAAGGACAAATCTCCAAAATATATTTTTTAACTCCTACAAAATAATAGGAAAAAGACATATTTTTTAATACAATTTTTTTAATTGACAAGAGGCTTGAACGGGAGCTTCATGAAAGATGATACCCAAAGGGCCAATAAGCATTTGAAAAGGAGCTCAATATGCCATAAAGAAATTCCTCATATTTTTAAAATTAAGATCATTTATTAAAATTAGGATCACCTATTCCTCGAAAGACACTATCAAAAACCACAGAGGAGGCGAAGACATGGGAATAATAGAACCAAAAAGATTAGTATCCAAAATACAAAAATTCTTTCGTATCAGTAGAAAGAAGACAAACATCCTCCCCCCGCCCAAATAAACAAAATTGTCAAAAAGTTCACAGAAAATGAGGCACAAACGCTCCACACATATATAAAACTGTCAACGACTAATAATCAGGGAAATGCAAATTAAAATCACAACATACTTTTCAGACTCACCAGATGAGCAAATATTCAAAATTCTGCCAATTCCAAGGATTAGTGGGAATGGAATTATCATCCAGTGCTGATGGGAATTTGAAATGTCATAATCACTATGGGAAAACTGTTTGGCTTTCGCACATGTGCACCAGGAGACCTTCACAAGAATGTTGTTTATAGTGGTATTCTCCGTAGAAGAAAAAAATGCAAGCGAACCATATGTCCATCAGCTGTAGAATAGATAAGTCCCTTGAGCTAGAGTCACACGTAGAAATACTCTGTGCGTCAGCATGGGAAAAAGCTTCAAAATATAATAGTGGGCAAAAGGAACAACTCAAAGACAGCGTACAATAGGATTCTATTTATATGAAGTAAATGATAGATCATATTAAAGTGACTTAGAGAACTACTTAGGAAGTGAAATCTCTAAAGAAAAGAAAGAAAATAATTAGCACAAAATTAGCTCTGAGTGAGGAAAGGGGAGCCTTTGCGGAAGGACATGTAGGTGCACACCTGGGCAATGATAAAGTTTTATTTCTTGCCTTAGATGGTGAGTACATAAGAGTTTATTCTATTATTTTTCTCAAAATTGTATAAATGCTTCCTCTGTTTGTTTTCTACAGTTCACAACTTTGAAAAGTAGTATGTGGGCTTCCCTGGTGGCGCAGTGGTTGGGAGTCCGCCTGCCGATGCAGGGGACACGGGTTCGTGCCCCGGTCCGGGAAGATCCCACATGCCGCAGAACGGCTGGGCCCGTGAGCCATGGTCGCTGAGTCTGCGCGTCCGGAGTCTGTGCTCTGCAACAGAAGAGGCCACAACAGTGAGAGGTCTGAGTACCGCAAACAAAACAGTTCTGTTAAATGTAAAAAAACCATTCTTAGTCTTCAGCCGTACAAAAACAGTGCATGGCTAGATTAGTCCCAGAGTCTATAGTTTGCAGATCCCTGGTATACCTGAAAAAAAGAGAATCAAATAGAAACATTACAAATTCAAACAGAATTTAACAAATTCCATTTATACATATGGAAATCAGATAGCATTCACATATACAAAAATAGCTGCTTAGAAAACATAAAGAAAGAAAAGACCCTATTTAGAATAGCATCAAAAAAAAATTCCTGAGAATAAACTTAAGAAATATTCAGTCTCTATAATTTTAAATGTTAATGCTACCAAAAGACACAAAAGAAGATTTAACCATACAAAGGCATACCACATCCCTGAATTCTCATGACCATAAACCTGTCAAGATAGTTCATCTCTAAATTTAATGTCATCCCAATAAAAATACCAAAAGGGTATTTTTTTGGAACTAGGCTAGCTGGTTCTAAATTTCATATGGAAAAATTACCAAGAATACCCAGGAAAATTCTGGAAAAATTAGAGTAACAAGAAGATTGAAACTACCAGATATAAAAACCTATTTTGTCCTCAAAAATCAAAACAACATGAATAGAAACAAAGATCACTAACACCAAATACAAAATTCAGAAATAGAGTTAAGGATATATGAGAATTTTGCCTATTAAATTAAAGGTGTTGACTCAATGGGAAATCCATCTGAAGAAAAAAATAAAGGGAATCCCTATCTCATAACTAACACCAAAATAGATTCTGATGGATGAAAGATTTAAATGAAATCACAAATTACTAAAAGGAAACATGAGAAGAATTTTATAACCTCATGTGAGAGAAAGTATGATGCAAAATCTGGAAGCATAAAAGAAAAGAGTGATGAATTTTACCCTGGAAAAACTTCTTACAACTTCTATGAAACAAAAACAAATTAACAACAATAATAATTATAATACCTCAGAAAACCCAAAAGATAAACAACAAACTGGAAAAAATATTTGTAACTCATATGAGAGGCAAGTGCTACATTCCTTCATATGTAAAGAACTAAAAGTAAATAAGAGAAAATCTAACATTCTAATGGAAAATGGACAAAGAATAGGGACAGTTCACAGAAAAAGAAACCCAAATATTGATAGTCCCCAACTTAGGGTGGTTTGACTTATGATTTTTTTGACTTCATGATGGTGTACTTTCAGTACAGTATTCAACACATTACATGAGATATTCAACACTTCATTATAAAATAGGCTTTGTGTCTGACGATTTTGCCCATCTGTAGGCTAATGTAAGTGTTCTGAGCATTTTTTTTTTTTTTTTTTTGCGGTACGCGGACCTCTCACTGTTGTGGCCTCTCGGGTTGCAGAGCACAGGCTCCAGACGCGCAGGCTCAGCGGCCATGGCTCACGCATGTGGGATCTTCCCGGACTGAGGCATGAACCCGTGTCCCCTG
The DNA here is from genome assembly GCF_964270905.1 of Leucopleurus acutus. NCBI lineage: Eukaryota > Metazoa > Chordata > Mammalia > Artiodactyla > Delphinidae > Leucopleurus > Leucopleurus acutus. The sequence goes on from NC_139152.1 coordinate 5,037,051, forward strand.
CATCGGCTGGTGGACTCTCAACCACTGCGCCACCGGGGAAGCCCTCTGAGCACTTTTAAGGTAAGCAAGGCTAAGCAATGATGTTCGTTAGGTGAAGTGTACTAGATGTATTTTAATCTCATGAAATTTTCAACTTACACTGGGTTTATGGGGACGCAACCCCATCATAAGTCAAAGATCTGTAACTCTTAAACATATGAAAAGATGTTAACCCCATTCATTACAAGAGAAATGCAAACTTAAGGTGCAATGTAATGCCATCTTTTCACCTGTAAGGTGGTAAAGATTTTTTTTAAGTTTGATAACTGCTCATGAGAGTGTGAGAAAACAGACCTTCACAAATTGCTGATAGTAGTGCGAATTGATCCATCTTCTGCCCAGTGACGTTTTCCGATTTCTGTCAAAATTACAGATTCACGTACCTTTTGAGTTAATTTCATCTCTGGGCATCTAGCCTCCAAATACACCTGCACACATGAAAAATGACTGTCAGGGACATTCGTTGTTTGTAACAACAATGCTGTGACTTTAAGTTGGAAATAACATAAATGCTTTACCATCAGTATACATTTTGATACATCCATGTAACGTAATACTATGCATCAATTAAAAAGGGGGGAGGCAACTATTTATCCTGATGCAGAAAAATTACTAAGACACATTGTCAAGTAAAGAAAGCAAGATGCAGAACAATGTACATAAAATGCTACAACTTGTGTAAAATATATCGTGCGTTGGGTGTGTGTATGTGTCGGAAGCTGGTAACTGTGGGTACCTCTAAAGAAAGGAACCAGGTAGATGGGGGCCAGGAATGGATGGGAGGACTTTCTTTTCAGTAAATATTTATTTTTTGTGTACCATGAAAATACAGAACCTATTTAATAAATAAAGTAACATATATTCGTTGTAGAAAACAAAAACATTAAGGAAGAAAAATAATAATTTCATCACCAAAGATATCTTAACATTTTGGTGATTACTTTCCAGCCGCTTTTTGTTTTCTGAGCATATAACTGTTTTTAGTGGTGGGTGTGTTAATATCATACCACATCTGCTTTTGATTTTTTTCCTTTAATATTCTATAATGAACATTTTCCATTTCAAAATGTATTCTTCTAATGCAGATTCCTAACTTTTTACTGGTTCTGAACTGAGATTATATTGATACCTACATTTCATTGTGCGTTACCTAGGCAGCATCTTCTCAGAAAGAAATACTTTTACATGTGACGTAAGTTAGCAGCACCCAGCATCTTCTGACCTGTTTATTGAAGAAAGGAGCTGGAAAACCTCAGGAGTGCTCCTTATAAGGTACAATATCTGTCAGGGAGAGAGAAATAGGAGTGAGCATATATTTCCTAGTGGGAGGCTCCAAGTGGTAGAACAGAAGGGAGACATTAGCAATCACCCAGAAAGGCGTACAAACCTCCCAGGACCCTGCTAGGGGGAGGCAGGGGCCCAGCAGGGTCCCTGGGCCCCTGGGGGGAACCCAGAGACAACACCACTGAGAATGTGCCCCAATTCTCCACCTTGTCCCAGGGAAAGATGTGCTGTCCGTGAAGGCCTTTATAACCCAAGGAATAGAGTTAACTTACACTTTTGAGCACCTGCTAAGTGAAAATAATCTACTAAACACTATAAATCAAAGATGATTAAGACACAGGCTCTTGCCCCAATGAGTTTCTAGTCTGGTCGAAAAGCTCCCTGTGGGAGCAATTACAATGCAGTGTGGTGACAGGGTACAAAATTGTGCAGAAGGTGGGAGGCAGCTGGAAGAGCGGCAAGACCTAACAGCACGGGGACATCAACGAGGCTGAGAACATAGGTCCCACGTCCCTGGATATTTGACCTGCACCTTGAAAGGCGACTGCACCAAGCTTCTAGGGGTTTTCGCAAAGCAGAGTCTCAGATATTTATTTGGAAATGTGATCCTAGGGCCCAAGGAAGTGAAACCAGAGAAGGGAAAGTCTCTAGCAGAATGCTTTATCCATTGGCCGCCACTAAGGACAGCTGATGCTGGATCCTACCAGAATCCTCCAAGGAGCTTATGAAATCCATCTCAGGGCTGTGCTTCTGGAGAACAAAAGGATACAAGACTTATCCTCCAGCTCATCAACTCTTCTCTCGAGGGTAGCCCCACAAGTGGTGCTTGTGTGAGCGGATTCTTCCAGGGAGCCCAGGTCCTGGGGTAGGAAACAGGAGGCGAGGTCGGCCGAGTGCCGCGCTGCAGGGGTACCTGGGCAAAGCTGGGCTGAGCTTGTGCCTACCTGGTTGCTACACAGAGGGAGCACTTAGGCAGGGCCAAGACGCTTTGAAATGGCAGGGAGAGGGTTCCGTACACCATGGAAAGGCAGTAGGGGCCAAGGCCTGAGATGGCAAAAGCACATTAAGGCCTGGTTCATCCAGCATCTGTAGGGAGCATGGGGCACCGAAGGCTGAAACAGACCTGAGCTGGGAAAAAAACTGTGACAAGTCCTGAATCCAGGTTAGATTCTTTTTTTTTTTTTTAAGATTTTTTTTTTGATGTGGACCCTTTTTTTCAAGTCTTTATTGAATTTGTTACAATATTGCTTCTGTTTTATGTTTTGGTTTTTTGGCCCTGAGGCATGTGGGATCTTAGCTCCCGGACCAGGGATCGAACCTGCACCCACTGCATTGGAAGGCGAAGTCTTAACCACTGGACCACCAGGGAAGTCCCCAGGTTAGATTTTTTTTTTAAATAAATTTATTTATTTTATTTATTATTTTTGGCTGTGTTGGGTCTTCGTTGCTGCACACGGGCTTTCTCTAGTTGCGGTGAGCAGGGGCTACTGTTTGTTGCAGTGCGCGGGCTTCTCATTGCAGTGGCTTCTCTTGTTGCGGAGCATGGGCTCTAGGTGTGTGGGCTTCAGTAGTTGTGGCACACGGGCTTAGTTGCTCTGCGGCATGTGGGATCTTCCCGGACCAGGGCTCGAACCACTATCCCCTGCATTGACAGGCAGATTCTTAACCACTGCGCCACCAGGGAAGCCCTCCAGGTTAGATTTTAATGACAATGATGTACCTTCAGTGGAAATGGAAATAGTCCCTACTTCATAGGGTTGCCTCATATGATGCCTGATGCAACAGAGTCAATGTTGGTAAAGGTTCATTTCCCCTCCTGATAAACCCTTACCCTGGGGGAGAATTCAGGGTGAGACAATCAATCCAATTTACTTGGGTTTTCCCCAGCTGCAGTTCTTTCAAGGGTCGTAACAATGCTTTTTCAAATTTTATTACACATATGTAACACACACATACGTATATAGAAAACCCAGGGCTTAGAAAAGAAATGCTTAAGAGGGGGTCTGACATTTTACTCAGTGTCTCATGTACAAGGACTGTGCTGCGTGCTTTATTTATATTACTTCACTTCGTAGTATTGATAGCCTGTGACACAGGCACTATTGTTCTCTCTGTCTCTATAGACAAGGACACTAGGATTAGACACACTAAATAAGGTACCTGGGATCACACAACTAGAATGATGGGGACAGAATTTGACCCTAGATCTGTCTGATTCCAAAGCCCAAACGTGTGCTTTCACTGCCCCCGTGTTAGTTTCCTAGGACAGACCCAGCAAAGTGTGCAAACTGAGTGGTTTAAGGTAATAGAAATCTATTGTTCATAGTTTAGAGGCTTGAAGCCCAAAGTCAAGGTGTGGGCAGGGCCGAGCTCCTGAAAACTGTAGAGGAGAGTCCTTATGGCCTCTCAGCCTCTGTGGTGGCTGAGATCTGGGAGTCCTGGGTGTGCACGTAGCTGCAGCAAGTGTCTTGTCTCTGTCATCACTAGGCTTTGTCCCCTCTTCCTGTAAGGACACCAGTGATGTTGGATTAATGGCTAGCCCTACTCCAGGACAACCTCATCTTATCTAATTACACCTGCAGTGACCCTGTTTCCATATAAGGTCACTTTCTGAGGGACTGGAGTTTAGGCACCAGTCTAAACTTGCTTCGTCAGCATTTGGTGAATGGTTAAGAGATGAATGAATAAATGAAAGGGAGGGGGTGGCTGGTAGAAATGGGAGGGGTAGCCAGTGAATGGTCCTCCCATTTGTCCACAGCTTTTGACTTACGTGCAATTTTTTTAAAAAAAATTTTGCTTATTAAAGACATTTTATCTTATTTTATTTTTTGGTAATAATTTTTTAATTGAAGTATATTTGAATTACAATGTCATGTTAGTCTCAGGTGTGCAGCAAAGTGATTCAGTTAGATAGACAGATTGATAGATAGACTCTTTTTCAGACTCTTTTCCCTTTTAGGTTATTACAAAATAGTGAGTAGAGTTCCCTGTGTTATACAATAGCTCCTTGTTGGTTATCTATTTTATATATAGTAGTGTGTATATGTTAATCACAAACTCCTAAGTTATCCCTCCCCCCTTCCCCCTTTGGTAAAGATAAGTTTGTTTTCTATGCATGCAATTTCATGTTGATAATTTTCATTCATTCCCAGAGGGAATTGCTGAAAAGTGAATCATCTCCCTTTATCTGCTGGAGAAAGACAACCTCTCCACCCCACTTCAGGTATATTTTTATCCACACCCAAAATCATATATCTCAATTCATTTCATCTTCACTATATTAAATAATATTATACCCATTTCAGGGACGGAGAAACTAAGGTGCAAAGGGTTAGGTGGCAAGTCCTGTACAGAGGCGAGAGATCCAGAACTACAATCCAGAAATTTGGCCACAGAGGCATTTTTTCTTCTCATAAAAAAATTATCTACTTATTTTTTTTCATTACACATATAATATACAAACATGTGTTCACCCTAAAAAATTTTTTTCAAATGACACAGAATTACATGAACTAAAATGTTCCAGGCCCCCTTCGCCATCCTCAGTCCCCTCCCAGGGGGTCACTATCCTTGTAGACTTAGATCTCCTTCCTGGATTTCTTTCCTCTGATTTACCGCCCAATGTGTATATTTATGCCTATTTTTAGGGCTTCTTTTTCATGCATAAAGGGGATCTCACTCTCCACGCTGTGCTGGTGCTGGCGTTTTCCACTTAACAACACCCTGGAGATGTTTTTCACGTGTCGGCAAAGTGGACCCTCTGCCTGATGTATTCCACCTGGGGGACCCGTCTGTCAAGGGCTGGTTCCCGCCTCTAACGGTCAGCATCCATTCTGACCAGTCAGCTGTCGTGTTCGAGCAGGGGCCGCAGTTTCTGAGCATCACCTTGAGTATCAATACATACAGGTGTGTCTTATTCATCTGAACTGCTGTGTAATATTCCAGGGTATGGAGGTGTCATTTTTTTATGTAATCATGTACCACTAGTGTGCCTTTAGGTTTTCCCAGTATTTCAGCATCTCAAACCATGTTGCCCCCAATATCCCGTACGTGCCATTTTGCACACGTGTGTGACAATGTGAAGTGCTCTCTCCACAGCTACTTGTACCCCCAGAGACCCACGTGATCTCCTTCTGCCCTACCGTGGACCCCTCCAGGAGCACCCCTGGGAGTCCAGAGTGGCCCCAAGGCACACAACCTAGGACACTGGCTGGCCACCCTGGCCGCACTTAGGGACACCTGGGGAGATTCTGAATCAACACCTGTGTCTGCGCATCACCCAGGAAATCGTATTTAACTGAATCAGGCTGGGTCCCAGGCACCAGGATTTTTTTTTTTTTTTCAACTTCCATAGGTGATTCAAATGGGCAGTAAGGTAAATAGCCATTCACCAAGTGCCTCTAAATCTTTTCTAAAAGACCTACCAAAACCTGAAAAAGAAAAAGTATTAATGACAGAAAGGAAGAGGGGAGGGAAGACAGTGTTGATCACATCCCAAGGATGCTAAGCCAGCGCCCTCTCCAGCCCCCGAGCTGCCAAACAGGCAAAACACATAGAACAGTGCAACATAAGCGAACCCTAATGTAAACCATTGACTTTAGTTAGTAATCATGTATCCACAGTTGTTTATCAGTTATAGCAAATGTTTTACCCCAATGCAAGATATTTGTAATAGGGGAACAAAGGAGGAGAGGGAATATATGCAAACTCTCTGAACTTTCTGCTCAAATATTTTGTAAACTGAAAATAGCTCTAAAACATAAAATCTATTCATTAAGGAAGACGACTCCCCATCCTGAGTCCCAGCTTCTGTCTCCCCGCATTTCTGCAGGAGGGTAGTTGAACCTTTAAGCTCTTTTGATTGAGAAGTTACAGAATGGCCCAGGCCACTGTAAATTCCTAAAGCCCTGTAAATAGATGGCCAGTGATCATCCCAGCAGCCTCTGCACTTGTTACAGAGAACAATGTGCCACCCGGGGCCAGTCCCGCCCTCCCTCCAGTCCACTCGCAGTGATGTGGTGCATCGAGCCTCACGGGTCTCCTAAAAGGCTCTCCCCTTGGTCCTCCAAGGCCACCCAAGCGTTAAGAACCCAGGGGCGCTGTGAACCCCTACACACTACCTTTTCCCTCACTCCACATTTCCGGGCCCAAGACTCCTTTTTAAACTGAGGTTAATCTGATTAGAGTTAAGGTGCTAATAACTGGAATGAATGCCATTGAAGGATACCAGATAAAATCTGCATTTAAACAGGGTCTCCCCAAGGGCCGGAGGCTGGAATGTCAAGCATCTGGGTAGGGCCAGAGGAGGGAGGCTTGGGGAGGGGTCCCTTCCCGACCCTTGGGTAGCCTCCCACCATCTCTCTAATAATCCCTTTCATCAGCACAGTATTTTATCATATGTAAGGCAATTTAATAATGATTTTCCCAGCACTTCTGAGTGTCAGTACTGTGCTGAGTGTTTTATATACATTATCTCATTTTATTTTCATAGCAACCCAATGAGGTAAGTATCATTGTCTTCCCTTCTTGCAGAAGAAGTGCTTGAGGTTGGGTGAGCTAAGATACTTTGCTGGTGTGGACAGAAGTGGAATTCAAACCTAGTTTGAATCCTATTGAATCTCTTCCCTTTCTAATCTATTTCTCCCTAACTATTAGCGGAAGTTATACAGAGTAAAATTTCTATCCCTCCTAGGTGACAGCCGCGGATGGAACCTGGTGTGCATGCAGCCTTCCCTCTGCCAAACCAGACCTTCCTCCCCTCTTCACCCCACTGCTGGACCTGCCTCTCTCCCGGTCCTGCAGAGCTAGCTAACATCAGCAGCCCTGGCTGGAGAAATCCTCGTCTTCCCCGACTTGACTCTGCCTTCGAGCCAACCTTGATAGGGGCCCCTGTGGTCCTCATGGGTCTACAGACAGAGGCACAGTGCGCCTGGTGTTTGGATCATGAGGAAGAGACCAAGACCCTGAGTGTAATTCACTAGTTCCTGCCCATTCATCGAGTGCTGGATCTAGGAAACCAAATTGATGAAAATGAGGTCCCTGTCCTCAGAAAGCTCCCAGTGCACTAGGGGAGCAGGAAAGAAGGGTGGGACAGAGAGGCGATAATTGGGGCTAGGGGCTAGTGGACAGGCAATGTATTTGGAAAAACTCCACAAGGTTTTGCGTTTGCCTCCCCTCTACTGACAATCACTTCACAGACTCTTCATACTTTCCCAGCTGCAATCCAGAGGTTCCACTCCCCCAGTCAGCTGTTCCATAGACGTGCAGTTAGATTTACAAGACAGGATAGAGCAATGTATACGAGCTGCTACAGATCCACCCCTCCCCGTATGTATTTATTCATTCAAGAAATATAGATCGGGTGCCTGGCACTGTTCTAAGCCCTTGGGGAGCCTAGGAAGGAAGCAAGATAGATGGAACTATTGCCTTCAAGGAGCTTAACTTCCCATCAGGCCACCAGATCCTAAATTGATAATGAAGTAAGCATATAACACGATAGCAAGTGACGTTGACGCACTAGGAAGAAAAAGAAAGCAGGGTAAGCTAAAAGGCAAAAAAAAGCCTTACATTAAAATAATTCAATATATAGAGTACGTGTCTCACAGGTGTGGCAGCATCATCAGTTCCCTCTGAAAAGCAGAGCACTGTCATTTGAAAATAAGGTAAATTGTAAATACAAATCACAGAACAATTAAAGGTATCCCACAGAGACAAAATAATACCACGAGGAACAGGATCTGGGACTCAGGCATGGTATAGGTTTTACTGTTTGAGAGTTTGACATCAGACAGTCCTGGTTCAATTCCTGCTTCTGTCATTTGTTAACTGTGTGACTTTGGGAAATTTACTTGATCTTTTTTAATTTCAAAAAAAATTTTTTCATTTCTTTTTTAAGTTTCCTCCTTAAAAAATGGGGAGAGTAATATCTCTCTTAAAGGTTGTGATGAAGTTTAAAAATAGATAATATTTGTGAAGTACTTGGTGCAAGATCCGATATTCAATAGGAACAGGAAGTGATAACTACTATTATTAATTAGTGTTGCCAAGAGCTGAGATGTTCTAAATATTTCTTCCTATTTTAATTGTTAGTAGTAGTAAGCATAATAATTTGTATTTGTAATGCTTTATTTTTTTAAGTACTTTTACATACGTTATCTTACTAAACCATAGCAAATCTGAGTGTTGGGTATTATTGGAACCTAAGCGATATATTAAAGATCATACATGTTGAATGATAAAGCCAAGACTTTACCAAGACAATCTGAAACCAAATCCTAAATTCGTTTCACCTTTCAAGTAAAGTGAAGATAAAAGAACAAACAAAACCCATAGTAGAAGGAAAGAAATCACAAAGATCAGAGCAGAAATAAATGCAATAGAGACTAAACAATAGAAAAGATCGACAAAACTAAGAGCTGGTGCTTTGAAAAGATAAAGGAAATTGATAAACCTTTCGCCAGACTCATCTAGAAAAAAAGAGAGAGGACCCAAATCAATAAAATCAAAAATGAAAAGGAGAAGTTACAATTGATACCACAGAAATGCAAAGGTTCATAAGAGATTCCTGTAAACAAATACACACCAATAAAATGAGCAACTTAGGAGAAATGGACACATTCCTAGAAATGTACAATCTCCCAAGACTGGACTAAGAAGAAGAAGAAAATATGAAGAGACCAATTACTAGTAATGAAATTGAATCAATTATAATAATTAAAAAAAAAACTCCCAACAAACCAAAGTCCAGGACCAGATGGCTTCACAGGTGAATTCTACCAAACATTTATAGAAGAGCTAACACCTATCCTTCTCAAACTATGAGGCCAGCATCACCCTGATAACAAAACCAGACAAAGATATCACAAAAAAACAAAATTACAGGGCAATATCACTGATGAACATACATGCAAAACTTCTCAACAAAATATTAACAAGCCAATTCAACAGTACATTAAAAGGATCATAAACCATGATTAAGTGGGATTTATCCCAGGGGTGCAAGAAGGGTTCAGTATCCACGAATCAATCAGTGTGATACACCACACTAACAAATTGAAGGATAAAAACCACATGATCATCTCAATAGATGCAGAAAAAGCAGTTGACAAAATTCAACATCTATTTATGATAATAAATCTCCACAAAGTGGTTACAGAGGGAAAATACCTCAACTTTATAAAGGCCGTATATGATAAACCCACAGCTAACATTGTAATCAATGGTGAAAAGCTGAAAGCGTTTCCTTTAAGATCAAGAACAAGACAAAGATATTCAGTCTCACCATTTTTATTCAACATAGGATTGGAAGTCTTAGCCACAGCAATCAGATAAGAAAAAGAAATAAAAGGAATCCAAATTGGAAAGGAAGAAATAAAACTGTCCCTGTTTGCAGATGACATGATACTATACAAAGAAAATCTTAAAGATGCCACCAAAAAAACTACTAGAGCTCGTCAATGAATTTGGTAAATTTCAGGATACAAAAGTAATTTATAGAAATCTGTTGCAGTCCCACACTAACAATGAACTATTAGAAAGAGAAATTAAGAAAACAATGCTGTTTACAATTGTATCAACAAGAATAAAATGCCTAGGAGTAAATCTAACGAAGGAAGTAAAAAACCTGTATTTGGAAAACTATAAGATGATGATGGAAGAAATTGAAGACAACATAAACAGATGGAAAGATGTATTGTGTTCTTGAATTGGAAGAATTAATATTGTTAAACTGACCATACTAACCAGGTAATCTACAGGTTCAATGCAATCCATATTAAAATAGCAATGGCATTTTTCACAGAACTAGAACAAATAATTCTAAAACTTGTATGGAAACAGGAAAGACCTCCAGTAGGCAAAACAATCTTGAGAAAGAAGAACACAGCTCGAGGTATAATGCTCCCTGACTTCAGACTATACTACAAAGCTACAGTAATCAAGACAACATTGTACTGGCACAAAAACAGATACATAGATCAGTGGAACAGAATAGAGAGCCCAGAAATAAACCCACACACTTATGGTCAATTAATGTACAACAAAGGAGGCAAGAATATACAAGGGAGAAAAGACAGTCTCTTCAATAAGTGGAACTGGGAAAACTGGACAGCTACATGTAAAAGAATGAAGTGAGAACATTTTCTTACACCAAATACAAAAATAAACTCAAAATGGATTAAAGACCAAAATGTAAGAACAGAAACCATAAAACTCCTAGAAGAAAACCTAAGCAGAGCCCTGTTTGTCATAAATCATAGAATTACTTTTTTGGATGTGTTTCCCAAGGCAAAGGAAACAAAAGCAAAAATAAACAAATGGGACCTAATTAAACTTAAAAGCTTTTGCACAGCAAAGGGAACCATCAATAAAATGAAAAGAAAACCTACTAAATGGGAGAAAATATATGCAAATGATGTGACCAATAAGGGGTTAATATCAAAAATATATGAACAGCTCATACAACTCAATATCCAAAACAACCTGATTAAAAAAATGGGCAGAAGACCCAAATAGACATTTTTTCCAAAGAAGACACACAGATGGCAAAGAGGCACATGAGAAGATGCTCAACATCACTAATCATCAGAGAAATGCAAACCAAAACCACAGTGAGACACCACCTCACACCTGTCAGAATGGCCATCACCAAAAAAAATCATAAATAACAAACGTTGGTGAGGGTGTGGAGAAAAGGGAACCCTTATACACTGTTGGTGGGAATGTAAATTGATACAGCCACTATGGAAAACACTATGAAAATTCCTCAAAAAAAACCTAAAATAAAACTACCATATGATCCAGCAATTCCAGTCCTGGGTATATATCCAAAGAAAATGAGAATGTTAATTTGGAAAGATACATGCATCCCAGTGTTCATAGCAGCATTATTTACAATAGCCAAGATATGGAAGCAACCTGAGTGTCCATCAACAGATGAAAGGATAAAGATGTGGAGATATATATATATATATATATATATATATATGAATATTACTCAGCCATAAAAAAGAATGAAATTTTGTCATTTGCAACAACATGGATGGACCTAGAGGGTGTTATACCTAGTGAAATATGTCAGAGAAAATAACTGTATGATATAACTTATATATGGAATCCAGAAAATAAAACAAACTAGTGAATATAACAAAAAAGAAACAGACTCACAGATATAGAGAACAAACTAGTAATTATCAGTGGGGAGAGGGAAGGGCAGAGGGGCAATACAGGGGTAGGGGATTAAGAGGTACAAACTACTATGTATAAAATAAATAAGCTACAGGAGGGCTTCCCTGGTGGCGCAGTGGTTAAGAAACCGCCTGCCAATGCAGGGGACATGGGTTCGAGCCCTGTTCCGGGAAGATCCCACATACCATGGAGCAACTAAGCCTGTGCACCACAACTACTGAGTCTGCGCTCTAGAAACAGTGAGCCACAACTACTGAGCCCGCATGCCACAACTACTGAAGCCCGTGCACCACAACAAGAGAAGCCACCGCAATGAGAAGCCTGCGCACCACAACAAAGAGTAGCCCCTGCTTGCCACAACTAGAGAAAAGCCTGCACACAGCAACACAGTCAAAAATAAATAAATTAATTAATAAAAGAAAAACATAAGCTACAGGGATATATTTTACCGTTCAGAGAACATACCCAAGATTTTATAATAACTTTAAATTGAGTATAATCTTGGAAAAGCATATAAAAAAGAATATATATATGTATGTATAACTGAGTCACTTTGCTGTACAGAAAAAATTAACACAACAATGTAAATCAACTATACTTCAATTAAAAAAATTTTAATGGCATATACCCTGTAAAAATTTTGAATCGTTATGTTGTATATCTGAAACTACTATAATATCGTAAATCAACTATACTTCAATTTAAAAATTAAAAATAAAAAAATAAAGTGAGGGTGATGGTTGATAGGAGCTATACACAGCAAGCATCATACCCTCGAAGTCATTGGCCAGATCTGGATCCAGAGCCCCTCCCTTAAGTGCTGGGAAAGGAGTGTCCAGCAATTCTTCCAAAGTGACCACACCCCCCTCTGCTTCGAGCTCTTCTGTGGCTTTTTGATGCTCCAGGGAAAATGTCCAAAGTATCTAAATGGACCAAGGCTCATTTTCTACAGTCCAGCCCACCTCCCCGTCTCATTCCACACCTCTCTGCCCCTTCGGATTCTGCATCCCACCCACACTGGCCCTCTTCCAGTTCCAGGAACACACCCTGCTTCCTCTCCCTGTGGAGCCCCTGCCTGTGTGGATGCCTCCTACAAACACAGCTATTCCCCTCTCCAGCACCAATCCCAGTTTCACCCACTCATCCTTGGTAAGTGCCACCCACCCCTTATACACTCTCTCTGCCTGGGTCAAGTTTCTAAGTTAAATGCTGTATCAATTAGAAATTATATTCATCTCTAAGCCACAAATAGTGGCTTAAACAAGATAGGTTGGGGACACCAGTTTGGGGCATGGTTCTTTTCTCTCTTGAAATGAGCCACCCAGAGGTAGGCGGCCAAGACTGGTGGCAACCCTACCATGTATCCCGCACAAAGCCCCTTCCTCATGTTTACTCAAGAGCTTCCTGAGCTCCAGCCGTCACATCCATCCCGCATTAAAAAGAATTCCCAGAAATCCTACCCAGGAACGTTTACTGTATCTTACTGACCCCAGATGAGCTAAAAAGCCACCTTTACCTTCAGGAGAGGCTAGGAAAAGTCATGTTCTAGCTGGACCCACTAGTCCATCTAACAAAACGGATTCAGCGAGTAGAGAGGGGAGGCTGGATACTGAGGGGGCAATCAGCAGCCTCGGCTACACGCACTTTCACAGAACTGTCCCCTTTCCATTATAACACTTCCCCAAGTTCAAAGTTACACACTCATTCGTTGGTGTGTCAGTGTCTTGTATTAGTACCTGCCTCCCCACTGGGCTGTAAGCACCATGAAAGCAGAGACTGTGTTTGGTTTTGTTCATGGTTGAATTGCCAGTGACCAGCATGGCCCCTGGCACCTGGCAGGTGCTCTACAGATATTTTTGAAACGAATGAATGTATTAAACAGTATGGAGGTATTTTCTTCCTCCAGGCATTTCTAGCTTGACTATACCAAGTTGACTCCCAGTGACTCTGTAGGAATAAGGGTAAGGTAAGAGCTTTTGTTCCTTCATATTCGGGGATCTACAGTCAAATGGAAAGAAGCCTGGGACTGGAAGGGGGTTATGGCCTCCCCAGAAGCTGTCTGCAGAGATAGAACATCGATTGCCCCAGGTCATAATACATTTGAGCAGCAGACTAACTCCTTCCTGGTCGGCCCTGGAGGGCTCCTCAGCTGCTGGCTCTCTGTGTGGTATTTTGTAGTCTGATGTAAGAGGCTAGAGGCCCATGAATTCCTGACCTTGTTACATCATTCCCTTCCAAGGCTTGACTTGAAAGTGGCAGGTTATTACCCCTGAGACGCACACACTCTCCAGAAGCCTCTGGCACACGGCAATCTACGGAAGAAGAAAGTCAATATGGTAACTGTCCAAAATGGCCCCCTTCCTAACCACAAACCGTGGGAAGTAAATCATAGATTGTTTGTCCTGTAAGAAACCTTAGCACTGACCTCGCCAATCGTTTTGTCTTACAGACAAGGACGTTGAGGCTTGGGAAGACGAGGGGCTTCATCCCACAAGTTAGACTCAGCATATGACGCCTGGACCCCAGCCTTCACAGTAAACCACTCAGAACCCTCGGAGCAGGGGTGTGGAGGGCCCGCTGTGAGAGCTGGGACTCCTTCCCCACATCTTCGTCCTCGTCTTTTCAAGGATGTTAAAAAAATACAGAAACCCAAAATCCAGAAGACAGAAGGGTCCAGCAGTTCCCTGGCAACCCTCTGTTCTTACCCCTATAAACTCGCTAATAAGGGATATGATTCTACCGTCAGACCCAAGTACAGTGCATCTGTGGCTCTGGGATGGCCGGCCAACATGTCAACAGACGAAGCGGTGAAACAGTCTCTCCAGGCACTGACTTATAAGCAGTGACTTCCCAGCTCCTGACCTCAAGAAACTTAGGTTCTATTCCAGCGCACAGGACACGGAACCAAAACAAGAGACAGCGGGTAGAAGTGGTGACCTGACCTGTGTCCAGAGAGGGAGCCCTTCAGCCCACCCCACTCTGGGGCAGGATGCAGGGGAGACCCCCGTGGTGAGGATCAAATGATTGCTGTCGAGTGTTTTCCTCTGAAATTCTAAGTCTAGGGGTCCTGACGTAATTCTATACTTACTAATCTCATTATTATCCAATAAACAGTTTTATAAGTCAGTATTTCTTGACTGACTGCCTGAATGGATTAATTAATAGCACATGTCATACAACCTGTGAGGAACTCTTGCAGAAAGCTTCAACCCAGATTGCTGTAATTATCACTTATTTAGTACCTACTAGTTCCAAGCACTTTACATACAGTATCTTTAATCCTCTCAATAAACATGCCAAGAAGGTATTTAAAGAGGAAATCATTTGCTCAAAGGCACGCAGCTACCTAAGCCACGGGAGACAGGATCTGAACTCAGCTCTGCCGACTACAAAGTCTACAAAGTCTTTGTTCTTCTAACACCCGCTACCTTCCAACTTTGCAGAATCAATCTGTCTGCACAGACGTGGTCAGCCCTGTCTTTTCCACTTTGGAAGTCACATGAAGGGTGCATTTTTATTTCTCAGCCCAGCGTATGTTGCTCTATTTTCTGGACCAGTAGACAAGCGGCAGTTTGCACGCGTGAACACTTAGTAGGGGTAGAGTAGGGTGTGGGAAGGATCCTGCTTTCTGCAAACAGATAGGAAGCAGGCAGTGGGCATTCGGAATATCTCCACGAGGGAGGTATCCTTAGAGTGATAGAACGCTTAAAAGAAACAGGCCAGGGGCTTCCCTGGTGACGCAGTGGTTGAGAGTCCGCCTGCCGATGCAGGGGACACGGGTTCGTGCCCTGGTCCGGGAAGATCCCACATGCCGCGGAGCAGCTGGGCCTGTGAGCCATGGCCGCTGAGCCTGTGCGTCCAGAGCCTGTGCTCCGCAACGGGAGAGGCCACAACAGTGAGAGGCCCGCGTACAGCAAAAAAAAAAAAAAAAACAGGCCAAGATAAAAGGGATTTCTCATCGTCTTTACAGACCGTGATCTGTTAGCCTTCCCCAACACAGAGAACAGAGGCCGATCTTTCATGTGACAGATTGTTTAGACAACCTCGCCTCTCTGGCGAAAAGGGTCTTGGGGTTAAATCTCCTATAAGGACTCTCCCACCAACTCATGCGGCTTGAATCTCTGGAGGTGGACACAGAGATTGGTTCCAGGGATGCACAGAAAGGAGGGAGGGGTGGGGGAGGGGAGGGCAGGGCTGCGAGATTCCACCCGAACCTGATGCAGTTATCCATCAACCTCTGTCCTTTCTGAGTCTGGGTTGTTTACAAAAACCTCACCCTAGTAGGTACTGGGCTGCCTGAAACAGCCTTTGCTCCGACCTTAAGAAGAAGGCGCTGCTTTTGTCAGAGCAAAATCAAAAACCTTGACAAAGTCCTCAGGCAGGACACACCCCAGAGCTGGTTCTGGGGAGATGGGGCTGCTTCGCCTGTGAATTCAACGCCCACGAAGGGTGGCTGCTTTCTCCAAATATCCCCGAAGACATTCTCTCTCCCCATCTCCCTCTTTCCCGCTGCACTGTTTATGTGAGTTTATCTATCATAAGCATGAATGGGGCCACCTGAGGGTTGAGGAACTTACTGGGTTCAGTGTCCCCTGGTTCAAAATACAAAGCGATGAAGGACTAAAGGTGGCAAGAAAAGCAGATTCTAAGTCATTTTGCAAAGATCTGTATCCCCGTAGGGTGGGTTAGAGACCCTCTTAGGGGAAAATGTACGTCTCTCATCCCATATGCTCATTCATGGGTGAGGGAAGGTCGGGGGAGCTGCAATGGATAGCAACAAAGGCCAATAGCCCCAGTGCAGAAGGGGCGTCCTCTCCCCGAAATCCTCCCTGTTCACACCAAGGGTCCAAGGCACAAGTAAGCCAACTGGTCAACCCGAAGTCAGAAGATGGGCATCTCACTCCACCACAGGGTAAGTTGTTCCCTCTGCCCTCAACACCGGCCTCTAGTCCACTAACCATCCTCATCCCATCCCTCGCACGATGAATGTGTGCTCAGATTCATTGAAATACGACCTTAAAGCAGCTGAAGGTAGGTCCACCGCCTGCCTCCACCAGGAGAAAACAAAAGGTTCTTAATATTCCAAGTCTTTAGTATCCTGTATCCCCTGATCAGGGACACAAGTGCGTCTCAACTGACCAGTAAACTGTTGGAAGCTAGAGCATTTGACACGTGTGCACTGAAAAGAACTAAGCAGTAAACTTTCTTGTGCAGGGTATCCGCATCTCCCGTTGCACGCCTTGGCTCCAGCAGCCGTGAGTGTGAGCCCTGGGAGGCGGTGGCAGAGGCAGCCCTGGGCTCTCCTTCTGCTGCCCGCTGGCCAGCCAGCTCCTACGGTGGACGGGGAGGCCAGACGGGCTGCCGGGCTGCCGGCCGGGCTCCAGGTTCAGTGAAGCGTCTCTCACGGATTTACTTTCTGCAAGAGCTTGAGTTGGCAGAACTCAAAAAGTATTTTGCCCCCAGCATGTTCTCTGATTTTCATACCTTTCTGGATTTCAAGGGTAATGTAATTTGAGGGTGTCTGATTCATTGGAAATAGCTCAGCAAAGTCTGGTTTGTGAGAGCTATTTGATGACTAAGATGCTAAGATTCCTTTTTTTTTTCTCTCATGGTCTTCTGAGCCCATCTACTCCAAATCCCAACCCTGGATGGAAGCTGGAAAGACACAACCCAAGTTATAGAGGAGAGTGGAGCCCAGGCACGGTGTAGAAGTGTATCTAATTCCAAAATGTTCCACGGTAACTATGCCTATTTCACAGAGGGGAACACTGAGACTCAGATAGGGCCTTACAGTTTGTCAGTGAGAGAATAGAGCTAGGAATCGGATCTGCCTGACACCGGAGACTGCCTTTCCCGCTGGACCACACCACATCCCTGGGAAGCGAGCTGCTCAGCCCCAGCGTTGCCAGCCAATAGCTCATGCTTCCCTTGGCTTCCTTTCTCTGTTTCCTCGTTCTGAAGCCCCCCCCATCAGCAGGAATCTGGAAGGATCATCTCCAGTTCCCCAGCGAAGCAGTTCCGATTTATACTACGCTATTGGCATTGAAAGTTTGCCATGTCCTTAGCCACTGATCCTATAGGCTTGGGAGTAACTGGTGTACTTACCATGTACACTGGTGCCATGAACATCCTATCGGGCCCCAGGACGCCAGCCCTAACTGTGTCTGCTGCTCAGTGGCTGTGTCATGGCAAGCCTCGGGGTCCCCACCCGTAAAACAAGAAGATGGAGGTGCTGATCTCCAAGGCTCCTTCCTAATCTGACCATCTGCCAGGGTAAGTCGATACAACCATGTTGGTGCCAGAGGACCATGCTGCTCCAGAGGGCATCTGAAGACAGAGCAAGAGGACACAGCTGTAATCACAGCCAGAGGGATCTGGATTAGAGAGAAGTGCTGCCTGACAAATTACTAAATACGGCGGGAATTCGAATTTCTTTCCTGGGAAATATACACCCATCACCCTAGCTAGGAAGCGCTTCCCTGGGAAGACAAACCCAAACCTCGAGGGCTTTTTAGCCTGGAAAGACACAGCTGAGAACAGATGTGAGTCTTGTGCGGAGTTCTAGCCAGGAGAGCAAACCAGACCTGCTTCCATGGAGTGGCCAGCTTCAAATAAGATAACATCTCTGAGAGCATTTTGTCAGCTGTTTGGTGCCAAGGCAAGGACAACGGATTTTTATTGCGTACAGGAGCCGGGGGTTCTCTCTTGAGGCTCTAAGGATAAATAAAAGCAGAGCTACTTTACACAGAAGGAAGCAAACCACCCAACGGACAAGAAAACAGGCTGAAAAGGAAAATCGACTCCAAACAAAACTCTAGGACAGTAGAGTTTATCATAGCTTTGAAGTTAAAATCAAGAGATGCATCTGTGTTGGGCTTCCCTGGTGGCGCAGTGGTTGAGAGTCCGCCTGCCGAGGCAGGGGACACGGGTTCGTGCCCCGGTCCGGGAAGATCCCACCTGCCGCGGAGCGGCTGGGCCCGTGAGCCATGGCCGCTGAGCCTGCGCGTCCGGAGCCTGTGCTCCGCAACGGGAGAGGCCACAACGGTGAGAGGCCCGCGTACCGCAAAAAAAAAAAGAGAGAGAGAGATGCGTCTGTGGCTTTAACCCAACCAAGAACTCCTCGTCCTCAACACTCTGTAGATACATTCCTGGTTTGACCCTCACCACTCCTGACGGGGCATTTCAGGGAGGTAGTAGCCCATTTTCCAGATGAAGAAATGGAGTCTCAGAGCAGTTACAGGAGTTGTCAAGGCCACACAGCCAGCAAGCGGCACAGCAGCCCCTTCTAACTCTAGCTGGAGGTCAATGTCCTTCCTGCTGTTAACCTTGCTCACTCGTGTGCTTTGTTCCTTCATTCATTTACGTGTTCATTCATTTTCTTAAATTTATTTATTTAGTTTTGGCTGCGTTGGGCCTTCGTGGCTGCACGCGGGCTTTCTCTAGTTGCAGCGAGCGGGGGCTACTCTTCGTTGCGGTGGCTTCTCTTGTTGCAGAGCACGGGTTCTAGGCGCGTGGGCTTCAGTAGTTGTGGCTCATGGGCTCTAGAACACGGTGTGTTCATTCATTTAACAGGCATTTAGCAAGCATCTTCAAAACAAAGGAAACAGGAAACACGAGTATATTTTCTTTCCCATCGCAGTGCAAGATTGGGACATTTTCAGTGAAACCATAACTTCACATAATTCGTGCTTCTGCACTAAATACGCCACTGTCATCTCGTTGTCTTACCACGGCCGACAAGGTCTTAATGATTTGGCCCATCTCTCTGGCTGGTCCCCTGCTTCTTCCCACCTTTCCAGATTCAAAGTTCACTGACCTTTCAGTCATTAATGACACCAGCCAAGCTGATGCCTACCTCAGGGCCTTTGTACGAGCCATTTCCCCCGTGCACACGGGTCTGCACCTTTCTTGTAATTCAGGTCTGGGCTCACATGTCACATCCTGGACGGGATTCTCCTGTATGACCTATCACACACCCTCAACACACGCCAGCCATCTCCCTCACAGTGCACTTTACTTTCTTCATGGAACTTACCACTACCTAAAATTTTCTTATTTATTTTTACTTGTTTGCTGCCGGTCTCCCCCCACCCTCAGGAATGTGAATGCCAGGAGAGTGGGGACCTTGTCTGTCTAACCCACCAGAGGCGCCTCCTGTCCTGTGTTTAACACAGCAAGCTCCCAGTACATATTTCTTGAATAAAATCATGAATTACCAGGCGAAGTATCTATTCCGTTGCATCCAGCTGCACTGGGTTTACCAGGCGGTCATTGTTATAAGCTACAGAAGAAAAAAGAAAAACCTTCTTTGCATTGAAATCGAATAGGTTCCACAGAAATTGAATTGCTTCTAAGGAAAAACATTTCAGCAGCTGTCATCGGATCCAAAACTTCCATCAGAAGCCTCCCTTTTTCCTTTGTTTTGTTTGTTTGTTTACACATGGCATCAAGTTATGTACAGTTTCTTTAGCTTGCAGGCTTGGCAACAGTATCAATAAGTTGAAGGCGGTGGACAGCAATCTCTTCTGAGCAACCATGAAGCAAAAATTACAGACAGGTCACAGAGGGGGCTGCGTGTCAGAGCTGAGACTTCTACCCCTAGGCTCAGAACTAGACCCACAGGAAACAAGGCTGGCTTGATTCTAGCTCTAGAGCCCCCTCTTTCCGCAGTCTTTCCCCTCATGGCTGGCCTGTTTTCCTCAGTTACTTCTCATCCTTATTTCTCCCTCTTCCCTCATCTCACTTGCTCTAATGAAAGCACCTGCAAAACTCATTCATACTAAGGTGTAAATGACTGAAAACCTCCCAGGCACACCTGCAGAGTGAAAGAGAAGAAAGCCACGGTAAGCAATGAGGCTATAAGGGAGTTTTAAGCCTCCAGCTGTCCTGTTCCTTCTTATTCCAACTCTTAAGTGTCTTGAAAGAAAAAGACCTCACAGGCCATCCAATCACTCTGCTCAACACACAGACTCTGAATCTATGGGAGTAAAAGAGCCTCTTTGCAAAGTTAAGACGAGTAACTCGTCACACAGCCAGAAGGTCAATCTGGAGGGAATCTTCAAGGACTACGACTGGACTTTTTTTTTTTTGCAGTACGCGGGCCTCTCACTGCTGTGGCCTCTCCCGTTGCGGAGCACAGGCTCCGGACGCGCAGGCTCAGCGGCCGTGGCTCATGCGCCCAGCCGCTCGGTGGCACGTGGGATCTTCCCGGACCGGGGCACGAACCCGTGTCCCCTGCATCGGCAGGCGGACTCTCAACCACTGCGCCACCAGGGAAGCCCGACTTGACTTTTTTTAAGGTCCTTAAAAGGACTTTTTCTAAGGTTGACTTTTTAAATTTTTATTTAATTACTTACTTATTTTTTTATTTTGGCTGCCTTGGATCTTCGTTGCTGCACACGGGCTTTCTCTAGTTGCAGCGGACGGGGGCTACTCTTCGTTGCGGTGCGTGGGCTTCTCATTGAGGTTGCTTCTCTTGTTGCAGAGCACGGGCTCTAGGCACACGGGCTTCAGTAGTTGTGGCATGCGGGCTCAGTAGTTGTGGCTCACGGGATTTGTTGTTCCGTGGCATATGGGATCTTCCCAGACCACGGATCGAACCCGTGTACCCTGCATTGGCAGGCGGATTCTTAACCATTGCGCCACCAGGAAAGTCCCCAGGACTGTGTGTTCTTGATGTCCCTCATTTCTGTGGGAAATTTCCATTGGCAGGTATATCTTAAAGACATTCGGTTATATAGAACTCTCATCTTGACCCCCGATGTGGACTGGAATCAGAGAGAATGAGCGTGGGTTTAAGGAACTTTAAGCAATATAATGACTCACTTACAAGGCACTTCCTTATAGCTTCAGGTACAGGGACCAGGCTCGCACCTGCTTCCTTGCTTAGGTTTGAACTATGTCACGTTCAATGTCGACTCTGACAACAATGTAACAGATATAGCTTGTATTTGTTAAACAGTGCTTTACATGATGCTGATAAGGAGACTATGAAATAGGCATTACTTTTTACTTTATTTTATTGAAGTATAGTTGATTTACAATATCTTGTTAGTTTCATATGTACAGCACAGTGATTCAGTTATGCATACATATGTATATATATATATATATTCTTTTTCAGATTCTTTTCCTTTACAGGTTATTACAAAATATTGAGTATATAGTTCCCTGTGCTATATGATAGGTCCTTGTTGGTTATCCATCTTATAATACACAGTACTGTGTATCTGTTAATCGCAACCTCTTAGTTTATCCCCCCCCCCACCCTGCCTGATTTCCCCTTTGGTAACCATAAGTTTGTTTTCTATGTCTGTGGGTCTATTTCTGTTTTGTAAATAAGTTCATTTGTATCTTTTTTTTAGATTCCACGTATAAGCGATATCATACGATATTTGTCTTTCTCTGTCTGGCTTATTTCACTTAGTATCATAATCCAAATTAGACATTACTATTCCCATTTTTCAGAAGAAGAGAAAAGGAAAGCACATAAACTAACTTGCCCAAGTTCAAATAGCTGGGAGATGGCAGAGCCAGGATTCCTCCTGATTCTGAAGATCTTGATGTTCCCTTTAGTTTCCTTCTTCACGGGTGTAAGGCAGAGTAACGTACCGAAGCATGAGCTTGTAATTCCCCCAATAAAACGTATGTGCTTATATTTTTAATTTCCCAAATTAGAAGTGAAGGTTCACACTGAGTGTTGAGTCATTTGCTTGAGTGTTTGGGGTGGCTCTACTGATACTCATTTCTTTTTCTTTCTTTATAATATATAATGACAAAAATAATGGTGTATATATATAGTAATTAATTTTAGCCTTACTTGTATGAGAACTTTCTCTTCCTCATTCATGATATTCGTTTCTTAAAACAAATATTTACTAAGCAGAGACTGAGCGCCAGATGCTACTGGTGTTATAGGAAAGCAGTAAACAGAACAGCCCAACAGCCTTGTCTTCAAGGAGCTAACATTCTAGTGGGAGATGGAGAATAAACGAACTAGGAAAGCCCGGGCTGTGTCAGGTACCAGGAAGCACTGTGGCCTGAAATAAATCAGGGCGAGAGCATGGGATGCCAGGGTCCGGGCTGCAATTGTAACTCGTCTGCTCAGAGGAGGTTTTGCTGAGAAGGTGTTTGTGGTGCACGTGGAGGTGAGGCAGCAAAGCAGGGCGGTTTTCTGGGAAAAGCTCATTTCACGGGTGGGAATCACAAGGACAAAGTTTCTGAGACGGAGTGTGTCACTTTCGCTCAGTTCATCACACAAATAAATGAATTTTATGAAAAATATCAGACTGGTAAGTTGTTTGTGTATCGTAAATGCAAAAAAAAAAGAGGAGACAAAAAGTCTTTAAATGGACCTCCCGCGATGGAACCAGGGTCAGTGGTTGCCGCTGCAGAGGTGGGCACTGCTGGGGGGGGATGGGGGGGAGCCTGCTGGCCGTGGGTGTCTGTCTGGATCTGGGTCGGGGTGAAGTGCTTGCAGTTGCCTGCTGTCCACCTGTGACTTGTGTCCTTCGCTCCATGAAGTGATAGCTCAATTGTTTAAAATTTTAAAAAGAAAAGGGGGCCTTTGTTTTTCAGCCCAGCATCTGAAGTTACATCTTTAAAAGATGTGTGACATCAGAATATTCAGTGCACGTTTCAGGGTTTCTCCTTTGCCAGCCCTGCTCAAGAGCCACTCAGAAAAATGACAGTTTCAGAGGAATGGGTAAAGAAGATGTGGTCCATATACACAGTGGAATATTACACAGCCATAAAAAGGAACGAAATTGGGTCGTTTGTAGAGACATGGATGGATCTAGAGTCTGTCATACAGAGTGAAGTAAGTCAGAAAGAGAAAAACAAATACCATATATCAACGCATATATGGGGAACCTAGAAAAATGATACAGATGAACCAATTTGCAGAGCAGGAGTAGAGACACAGACGTAGAGAATGGGCACGTGGACACCAGGGGCAGGGGGATGGGGGGATGAATTGGGAGATTAAGACTGACATATATACACTACCGTGTGTAAAACAGATCGCTAGTTGGAACCTGCTGTATCGCACAGGGAGCTCAGCGGCGGTGGGAGTGTGTGTGGGAAGGAGGTCCAAGAAGGAGGGGATATATGTATACACATAGCAGATTCACTTCATTGTACAGCAGAAACTAACACATTGTAAAGCAACTATACCCCAATTTAAAAAAAGCACAGGGTTCAAGCCTCTGCTCTATGATCTGGGGAGATTGGATGATTCTCTCTGGATCGGGGTTTCTAAGCTATGAAACAGGGCTGAGCGGGCGTGGTATCCACCTTCCGGATTTTGGAAGACCGACCCAAGATAACGTCTGGGAAAGCTCTCGTTGAAGACAAGACCACGGACATCTTACTTAACGTCATAATTTGGGACGTAGCCGGTTCCTGCTGGGGAGCCCCTGCAGGGTCACTGCGCGGTGGGTTCCTCCCTGGCATCTGTGGCTATTAGCTCTCATGCTGTCACCCTCTGCCAGGGACAGTAGTTCCCTCAGGTGTGTGACAGTCTACAGGAAGGGGAAGCAAACTGACTCCTATTTCTTTGGGGTAACACCATGCTAGGAAGGACCCCCAAACTAAGTGAATCATCCCCTAAAATCTCAGCAGGTTTGATCAGCAGCCCTTTCTGTTGATCACCACCTCAGCCCTGCGCGATGCAGGTATGAGATCCCGGGCGGGGAGAGGCATGCCCATCCCTGAGATTCCCCAGGGGTCACTGCTCCACTGAGACAAGGGATGATGGGGGGGCACTTTCTTGCAGAGAACTAGTTTTTTCCTTTTTTTTTTTTTTTTGCGGTACGCGGGCCTCTCACTGTTGTGGCCTCTCCCATTGCGGAGCACAGGCTCCAGACTCGCAGGCTCAGCGGCCATGGCTCACGGGCCCATCCACTCCGCGGCATGTGGGATCTTCCCGGACCGGGGCACGAACCCGCGTCCCCTGCATCGGCAGGCGGACTCTCAACCACTGCGCCACCAGGGAAGCCAGCCCTGCAGAGAATTCTTTTAAATTAATGGAGCAACCACTGACCCTGATCCCAACACAGGAGATCCATTTAAAGATTTTTTTTCTCCCCTTTTTCTTTTTTTTTTTTTTGCATTTATAATACACGAACAACTTATCAGACTGATACTTTTCATAAAATTCATTTATTTTTGTGATTAATTGAAGTCAGTCCCCCTTTTCTTATGGCTTCAGGTCTAAACAAAGTCAGTGATAAAATGCTCCCTGCCCCTTCAACACAAATCTTATATTTGGTCTAAGTTCTAAATAGTTGCTCTGATTACTGAGTTTAACCACACACGCACGCACACACGCGCGCGCTTCAAATTAGCACAGTTTCATCATTTTTACTAAATTGCATTTCATATGGCAGTTAATTTGGAGAACCAACCAGTTCTATAGTCCCATAGCCCCCCACCTCCCTACCCGGATGGACTCAGAGAAGGGCCACTGCCCCCAGAGTGCCTTCCTGACGGCAGGGTGGTTCCCCATCACTGGTCCTCTCTTCCAGACACAGCCCCCACCTTCAGCTCCTGTGCTATCATATCTCCCTGCATTAAAACAGTTGATCTGAAATCAATGGTGTGATATTGTAACTTATAATAAATACGTATGTTGATCTTCATTCGCGGTTCCAGGCTCACAGCTCCCCAACCATTGGAATTTCTTGAGCGGTAAGAGCAATGGGAGCATCTTTTGTTATAATATTTGGTCTTTGTCCTCAGTTCCTGAAATAGCTTCAGAGCCTTGAAAGCGAAATGGGTGTCTTGTTATTCATAACGAGTCCCTTTCCATCACAACTAGGTTTATGATAATGAGGTGACTTTGGGAAAACCAGGGGGAGAGAGGGCCAATGGTTTAATCAATCCTGCCCAGGGAATGAAGCCTCCATAAAAACCCAAAAGGAGGAGGTTCTAAGAGCTTCCAAGGTGGAGAACCAGAATGTATCCATGTCCCCGGAAGGTGGCACGTCCCAAACTCCACTGGGACAGAAGTTCCTGTGTTCGGGACCTCACCCACATACATCATCTCTTTATCTGGCTGTTCATCCGTATCCTTTAATATCTTTTGTAGTAATCCAGGAATTTAGTAAGTAAACTGTTTCCCAAGTTCTGTGGGTAGCTCTAGCAAATCAATTGATCCCAAGAAGGGGGTCATAGGAACCTCTGATTTATAGCCAGTCAGTGGGAAGCACAGGTAACAACCTGGATGTTCCACTGGATTCTGGGATGGGGGAGGGTCTTGTGGGGCTGAGCCCTTAATCTATGGGATCTGATGCTGCATCCTTGTAGATAGTGTTGAACTGAGTTAAATTTGTGGGACACCTGGTCAGTGAGTCAGAGAATTGCTCGGTGGTGTTAGAAAAACACGGATTGGGGACAATCACAGCACAGAGATTATAAAGTCAAAGAAACAGAATTTGGGTTCCTTCAATTCTGCCGTTTTATGTGAGGACTTTATTTGTGTTTAGAATCTAAAACAGTGGGACAGTGGGTGAACTGCAAAGTGTAATGTTTTGTTTGTCAGTGGTTCATTTTGGTTCATGCGTGAAGCATTTTACTAAATTTGGATAATGTCTTTAGTATTATTGTCTATCTTTTTCATTGTTATTTTAAAACTAAGGAACAAATCAAGAAAATCATGATTACTACATGATGATTATGGAAAATAATTTTGAGGAATAGAGGGAGGAGGTGTAAAAAATACAATCTATTCCAGGAGTCAAATACACTAAGGACACCAAAGAGTGTGTATCGTTCAACCAAATACTGCACTTCAAAGGCAGACATATTTTGCTCTCAAGCTATGTGTCCTTCTGCATTATTATTGCTACCCTTTTAGGATAGCTTCAGCCCCTGGGAAGCAAGGGGTGATGGAGATCACCTATGAGAACTCTGCCCTGATCCATTCTTTCAAAAAACATTGATTGGGCACTTTTATTGTGACTTTGGTATGTTCAGAGCACTGCACTTAACCCTGGAGAAGGTTGTAGGGCTGAGGAAACTAAGATTTCCCTATTAATTCCAAAATTGAGAAAAATAGCCAGAGATGAAGGTTAAATATCTTGGTCTTTAAATGGCTACAATTATGGTACCATTCCCAAAATGCGCCTATTAAAAAGGCAGGTTTATAGGAGGGAGACACACACCTATAATGTAGTTGATAAACAGAAAGTCCATTTATGCTAGTTTATATTTAAGATGAGTCCTGACCTGCCATGGAGAGACAAGTCATCGGAGAGGACCTCCCTCCTGACGGAGACCAGTGCAAGCTGCAACAGCGTCCCAGCTCTTAAGAGCCTCTTGACGTGCCCTGGGAACATGTTGTAAAGTGCATTTTCCGGATTTATTTAATAAAAGCAATTCTTGCTCGTTAGTCCTCTTATTATCATTGGTAATAATAGGGTGTTTGAGCATGTTACTTTTTCTCTGGGATTGGTCGGAAGGGCGGGCTTATTACTCATCTAATGGTGGACCAACCAGTGTGAGCGTGGGATGCGGAAGATGCTGCCTTAAGGGCGGCAAGTCGGGGTCTGGGGAGTGTCCTCCCATCTGTGTCATTTCTCGGCAGTATGATGCTCAGAAGGTGGTCCCGTCGGTTCCTCAGTCACCGTCTGGAGGCTGCCGAACATCACAGGCGGAAAAGGCTCCAAAATTGACTGTTTTCTCGGCTTTTGAAACCAGCCCTTGGCGTTATGGAGATGTAAGCCCAGGTGTGTTCTGTGACATGCAGGAGCCATGGTGGCCTCATTCATTAGACCCTTAAAGAGACGGGTTAACAGAAACAGCCACAACGTATGCGGAAGATAGAGCCTCTTATTTTTGATGCTGTTACCTAGACATGCAAGGGTGGCAAAAACCATGAGACGTTGAAGCCAACTCCGTCCTTGTGACAGCAAGGGTGGAAACGTTCTCCCTGGCGTAAAGATAACGACTAGCAATTTCACCACGTGCTGGAGTTTGCAACAGGCTCACCCACGCGCAGTCTCACGGGGACCAGGTCTCTCGACTTCCTGTCGATCCTAGATGCAGTCCTCCTGAAAAGCAGCTGTGGACCCCAGGAAAGCAGGCTCCAGCACTGACCGGGGATTGAAGTTCAGCTCCTCCATTTCCTAGAGGTGGGACCCTTGAGAAGTTGCTCGAATATTCTGAGCCCCATTTTCCTCATCTGGAGAGTGTAAACCTTAACACTAAGCCTACAGGTCCATTATGAGACTGAAGCAAACTCTGGTAAAAGCTAGCGGACACTGTACTTCATGAAAGGAAACTACACTTCTGGGCCACCCCTGTGGCATCTTCTGTCACTGTCCTCTTTACAGCCCAGCCCATGTGGGGCTGTGGCCCTCAGTGCTCTTCCCTGCTTTTCAAAAGTCTGAGGAAACTCTCCTTTCCATAGTGTAGTAAAGGTCAGAATGAGGAGAGGGAATTGGAACGTTTTCATTTATTTCCTCCCAAGGAACTGAAAGATCAGTGATCAAAACGTTAGTTCACTGGTGTTTAAAAACTGCACCAAGAAAAAAAAAAAAAAAAAAAAAACTGCACCAAGGGCAAAGCTTTACGTGGAGAAACTGGGGTTTAGAGAAGTGAAGGGATTGCTGAAGTTCATGTGATAAGCTGGAACTTTTGCTAGGAGTTCTGGGTTTGTTCGTTTTCCTCGTGGGGTGCTTTTCACCATTATTGTGCTAGCGAACAAGAAAATCCTTTCTGCAGTATGAGGAAAATGAATTGGAACCAATATTGATAAGCAGAGCTCTTTGCAAGGCACTTTCACAAAAACCTCTCCCTAATTTTGTGCAATAGGTGTTACTGTTATCATTTACAAATGAAACTGAAATTCCGAGGTGCTGCTTGACCTGTCCAAAGTCATGGTACTCAAGTAAGTAGAAGAACCCAGATGGGTGTGGCTCCAAACACCCATTCCCCAATTATACATTATTCATTATTCTTGTGCAAAGTGAAAATTGTATGAGTATTTTGCTTAAAGTATACTTCTCCACCCTCATGTCCCTCACCACCACCTGCCCCGTGCATTTTTTCTCTCAGTCCTCGCAGCTTCTAATTTTCAAATGCTTGCTCCACTGTTAAGCCTTCCCTGATCAGTACCTTCCTTTCAGATCCGTGGTATCCTGATTCTTTACCTCTCCTACACACTCCTGACACTCAGAGAGCACGAGATGTGAGGCGTGCACTTGTAGATTTCTATTTTATCATCTGATGTTAAAACCCAATCCAGACTTCCCTGGCGGTCCAGTGATTAAGACTCCGCACTTCCAATGCAGGGGGCGTGGGTTCAATCCCTGGTTGGGGAACTAAGATCCCATAGGCCAGGTGGTGTGGCCAAAACTAAAAAAAAAAAAAAAAAACAATCCCTCATGAAGGATAAGCCAACATTCATCTGCCTTGAAGCTTGTGTCGTTTGGGGAGTCCTCTCTAGGAAAGAAAAATAAAATTACAGAGCCTTGGAAGAAGCCCTCGTAAGTGCGGGCACTGAAGCTCACGCTCCGTAGCCTCTTGGTAGGCTGTACCCGGGTAAGATGCAGCTCCCGTCTGGCTACCCTTTGGTGAGTCCGCCTTGGACCAGAGGCTGAGCTTGGAGGTTTAGCGCACTAAACGCTCACAACACAGTCACGAAGGTGTGACGTTTCCATTTTATAATTCAACACTTCCTGTTCATTGCTTTCAGCTCAAGTCTGAGTTTCTTGACCTCAGAGATCCAAGCTTTCTATTTCTTGGCAGGATCTTCCATTGAACCCGACACCACCCTGAGTTCACAAATATTTTATGAATGAATGGATATTTGAACAGATGAAGGAATGGAGAGCACATGTTCAACAGCTACTCGTTGAATTTATAGCAGGAAGTTTAATGATTATAACAATGACTGTGTAGTGAGTGTCTATTACGATCCAGTGGGAATTATGATCTCAAATTTATAGCTGAGAAAACCAAGGCTCTTAGAGGGAAGTTGCTTGCCCAGGGTCAGACAGGAAGTGACAGAACGAGATCCAATTAGCCCTAAAACCCAGTTCTTTCCACCTCACACTACATCTCAAAAGCCAGAACCAGGATGCTTCAATCGTCTGCCCTGGCTGGGTACCTGCTCGTCGTGTCTGCCTCACCTGTCAATGAGGACGTGAAAACTGGTCCCTTCCTGCTTTCACTGGCTTCTCCTGACTCCCCTGTACCCATAGTCCCTTGGACATGCTGTGTCCACAAAACATACAAGTCACAAGGACATCAAGAGTGGGCAAGGGCTTCCCTGGTGGCGCAGTGGTTGAGAGTCTGCCTGCTGATGCAGGGGACACGGGTTCGTGCCCCGGTCCGGAAAGATCCCACATGCCGCGGAGCGGCTGGGCCCGTGAGCCATGGCCGCTGAGCCTGCGCGTCCGGAGCCTGTGCTCCGCAACGGGAGAGGCCACGACAGTGAGAGGCCCGCGTACCGCAAAAAAAAAAACAAAAAACAAAAACAAACCAAAAAAAGAGTGGGCAAAATCCTCTTAGTGGGTCTGCAGTAGGAAGTAGAATGAAATAAAAGCTTGGCAAACAGAGCAAGCATGCCAAAGGGGTGCTGAGGACTGTACTTGTGAACCAGTGCCTGGGCCCCAGCGGAGGGGAGGAGACGGGCAAGATACTCCGGTACTTTCACCTTGTGCCGCAGGCTGCTCTGCAGATACACCAGCAGAAAGATGCCCTCTGTGGTCTCTTTGGACCAACCAGACGCTGTGATCACAGGGGAATGTGAGGATGAATGCCAGATTCCCATCAAGTACTGGGAATGAGGAGCTCTCTCCTGGGCAATTTTTCTGTGATGAGAATGTGGTGGTGCTTTTAAGAGGTTTCAAGAGCCCGAGGCAAAAGATGCTCCGATAACTCTGGAATGAGGTTCTCAACGTCTTTCAGCTCCATGATTTCACTGAAGTCTCTCTCATCCTTGAGGGCTGGGAGGGAGGCAGTCCTAGCAATTCCCATTTTAGAGAGGGAAACTCCGGAAAGCCCAGAAGTTCGCTGTATTTATTCTCTGTTTGGCTTTGCAGGGGATGGTCCTGAACATAAAGAGTTTCTAGAAGACAAGGCAAAGTCCTGCCCCCTTCCTGCGAGTTCAGATTTCAGATTCCATTTGTCTTGAAGACCTACTGCCATGCTCTAGGCTCTGAGCTGGAGCCTTCCTTCTGTGGTAACCTCCCTGGAGCCCCACAGTATCCTGGGAAAGCAGCAACGTCATCCTAGTTTAAAGATGATGAAACTGAGACTCGGGGAAGTTAACGTACTTGCCGGAGCCAAGACCCGCCCCTTTAAGAAGATTGTCTGCAGGACCATCGCTCGGAACCATCTGTGGTTTTGGAAGAGCTGTGACCATAAAGAAAATTACTCTGATGACTGAGATGTGGGTAGATGACACCTGACCGAGTTGTTCTAGATCTGAAAGCCAAGGATCAATGCCCCAAAGTTGCAAATGCTCTGTCACTGAGCCTCGGGCCAGATCCATGTGACTAGAATCTGCTTTCTGTTTCCTTTGCCCGAGGTGAGGAAAATCTGCCCTTCTTCTCCCATGCGGTAATGCATACTTAACAAGTGTGCAATTACCATCACCAGTAAAGGCACTGACAGCATCTCGACTTCTGAACATCAACCCAGCAACCCCTGCTCAGCCCTGCCAGCTGGCCCTGGTCCAAGCTTCGGAGCTTTACCCATCAGACCCTTAATGAAAACAGGAACCGGATCCCTAATGACCTAGCAGCTCACCCTGGCTCCTTTCTCGCCCAGTCTACCCTACACATGCCCTCCAGGCTCCGAAGGAAAGGTTTTCTCAACTCAGCAAAGGGCCACAACGATCTCTGGCTTCTCTATTGCTCTGGTTCAGGGTTTAGCCTCTTAGAGCTGGAAGAGTTTTGTAAGTCCTTAGATTCACCCCCTGCCTCTGGGTTAGTCACACCCAGGGTTCCTGGCCACTCATTTCTTTGGGTCCACATCTGGGCAGTCCTTGTGAATCCTTGAATCGTATCTACCAGGCAGAGCCTAAGATTCTCACCATCCTGTGCCAGCTAGAACCTTCAGCTGGTGATTTGGCAGCTCAGAGGACCCAGGGTGCGTCGGGCTCCCGACCCCCTCCTGGCCTCCTCAGGGCACGCCCTCCTCCACGGTGTAACAGCACTAACTGTGTGCTCAGCACTTTCAACAATGTCCTGTAAGATTTTGGTAAATTCTCCTCAGTGCACGGGTTATTTTCCGAAATAAAATCTATTTGCATTAAGGAAGGGAGAATGTATCTTCTACTTCATCCTATTCCTACCCTGCCTAGCCTAGAGCCTAGCAAGTAGTAGTAATAAGAACAGAAACAAGTTACAAGTATCTGCTCTGTTCCAGACAATGCATTAGCTTATTTTATCTTGATAAGAATCATGCAATTAAATATTGGTACCATCTTAAAGACAAAGAACTAAGCATCAGATTCGATAGGGGATTTGTTCAGCCTTGTTCCAGGTCCTGCAGCCTATAAATGATGGAAACGGTGTTCGAACGCAAGACAATCTGAAAAAAAGCTGTATTAGTCAGGCTAGGCTAAACTCTGCTGTGTAACAAACAAACGCTGCCATGTCGGCGCCTACTGTACAATACACATAACAAATGTCTATTTCTCACCCAGGCAAGAGCTGCTGCAGATCTCAGTTTTTCTCCAGGGTTGTCTCCCTCCTTAAGGCAACTCAGCAGCCCTGTCTCTTTCCATCTTGTTTCTGACACCCCAGCATGCGAACTCCATATTCCCCTGTCTGAAGAAGACAGGACTGTAGGGTTTGCAGGAGCTTTACAGTGAGGCCTGGAGATCCCCTGATCAAATGTTCCATGAGTGAGTCACTCGCATGCCCACCCTGACTTCTCTGTGTCCAGGAAACAGAAGAGCAGCTACGGGGAAGCCCTAGAATCTGCTCCAAGAGCTCATGTGTATTCCACCAGGCTCAGCTGACTCTAAAACCTAAGGTATAAAACAAGGTATTTTCTGATGGACATCACCACTAGGGCTGTCACTTGGGCACAAGAATTTAGAGTGGCGGGGGGAAGTGTATGCAAAGCTGGACAGTGTGTGCGAAATGCTTTTTACACACACGTTCTTGTTCAGTCCCCGCAACAAACCTGCTTGATGGGGCTGTTTGTACTTTCACCCACTGTTCAGAGCAGCAAATCGAGCCTCCGCGTGATTAAATAACATTCCCACAGTTACACGCAGGGATCTTCTGATTCCAAATCCCTGGACTTTTCCAGTACAATCATGCCTTATTTGTCCCGCTCTCTTTTATTTTCTCAGTTGGGTTTCAGGTGCATTGAACTGTATTAATCATAATACTTATTTCACGAAGCATCCTTAACATTGTTTCATGCATAATCCTATTTGTTTCATTATTATGTTTAATAATGTAACAAACTCCCAGAAACACACTACCCAACATATGGCTCTTCCTCCTGCCTCCCCCACATAATACAAACAAAATTCTGAATGTATCATTTCCTAGCTTTCCTTTTTATATAATTTCATTTTATTTGGGTGTATCTCTAAGTGGTTATTTTTAAATCATTTTTATTGTTATAAAAGGGCATAATTGTTGTAGGTGTATTTTGGGATTTACATCTGCAGTAAAAATGATGCCACTAAGCTCCATCCACATTGGGTGTCACAGAGGTTCATTCATTTGGAACATTGTATAATATCCCATTGTGTGAAAGGTTCATGCTTTAATCTATTCTCTTATCTCTGCTACCATGAGCAACGCTGCCATGAATTGTTTTTTGATGTGTGTGAAAAGTTTATGTAACCAGGAATGGAATCACTGTGTCGTAGAGCATGTGAAGGTTTTCCAAAGCGGTCGTAGCAATGGACACACCCGTGAGCAATGAGAGCTGTGCGGACCTACATCCTCACCAACATTTGGTGAGACTTTTTCATTTGCCAGTTGAATGTCTGCATTTCTCTGATCACTAATGAGGTTGGGTTATCCTTTGTTTACAGGCCGTATGTGCTTCCTCTTCTCTGAATGCCTGTTCACGCCTCTTGCCCATTTTTCCACTGGGTTGTTTATGCTTTGCTTACTGACTTGCAGAACTTCTTGATATATTCTTTAAGCAAATCTTTTGGTAACTTGTCTTTTTAAATTTTTTTTTATTGGAATATAGTTGCTTTACAATGTTGTGTTAGTTTCTGCTGTACAGCGAAGTGAATCAGCTGTACGTATACATATTTCCCCTCCTTTTTGGATTTCCTTCCCATTTAGGTCACCACAGAGCACCGAGTAGAGTTCCCTCTGCTATACAGTAGTTTCTCATTAGTTATCTCTTTTATATATAGTAGCGTATATATGTCAATCCCAATCTCCCAATTCACCCCACCCCTTCCCTTTCCCCATACTTCCATATGTTTTTTCCCTACGTCTCTGTCTGTATTTCTGTTTTGCAAATAGGGTCATCTGTACCATTTTTCTAGATTCCACATACGTGCATTAATATGCGATATTTGTTTTTCACTTTCTGACTTACTTCACTCTGTATGACAGTCTCTAGTTCCATCCACGTCTCTGCAAATAGCATAGTTTCATTCCTTCTTATGGCTGAGTAATGGTAACTTGTCTTTTCAGCTTCTTTAAGGTATCTTTTGATGCTCTTTGCTTTCATCTCTCTGAGGTTAGCACATTCTGTGTGTTGAGAAACCTTTCCCTGCTCTAAAGCCTAACAGCTATTCACCTATATTTTCTACTAAATTTAAAGTTTAAATTTTAAACTTTAAAACATTTGTTTTCTTTTTGACAGTTAATCTGGAATTGTTCTTTTCATATGGTGAGAGATAGGGATCAAATTTCCTCTTTTCCCACATGGATAAACATTTTTTTCAGCTTCATTTACTGAAGAGTTCCTCCTTTCCCCTCAATCAGCCACACTGCCTCTGTCACAGTCAAAGTCCCAAAGATGCAGAGTCTGTGTCTATGTTCTCTATTCTATCTCATGAGTCAATGTATCGACCCTTGTGGTACCACCGCAATGTCAATTGCTCAAGCAGTGTGAGATTGGCCTCTCCTGGCTCTGCTTTCCCTAATGTTGTCAAAGACTGCATCTCTCTCTAGAACCTTCCAGTCCAGACAAATTTCCTTTTCTCCCTAATCTACTCAGTGACAGTCTAAGACTCGCCACACCAGAAGAGCCTCTATACACAGAAGGAGTTCGTAGGTCAAGACCTTGGTCTCACAGGGCATCACTCCTGGGCGCTCTTGTCTGACTCACCCTACAGTGAACTCTGTCTAGACAACCACGAAAACCCCTGTCACCTGTGGAACTCCTCGCGGTATCCCAGCTAGGCAGAGCCCCCATCTCCAGCTTTGCTAAAACCCAGGGAAACCAGTGTGATGACAAGAGGAAAACTCCGCAGCCTCTGCTTCGTGGATGGATGGGTCCTGCTACCTAACATTTGATCCAGCCTGAATTAAAGACACTGTAATTTCAGAGTTTCTTTTTGTTCTTTGGGTACCTAACAGTGGAATATCTGGGACTTAGGGAAACTCCTCAAAGGAATTTTCAGATGTTCAAAGGAGATCTCAGAGCTCACTGTGATGTCGAGGTTAAATGCAAAATTGCTTTGTGAGCTGATAAACAGACATTTTGAAGTTATGCAGGATTGGGACACGGTAAGAGAGGAGATAGATGCAGAGAAGGGATCCCCAGCCACCTGGATGGAACATGGAGCTAAGTAGGGGCATGGCCAGTGAAAAATATTCCTTCTCGGGGAAGGGTCAAGAAGTTTCTAGAAACAGCGGTGTCTGACTTTCCATACATAGTTTTTTCCCGCCCTGTTCCACCCAGCCAGCTATTCCCGACCCTTGGGAAAGTTTGTTAAGCACAATAGCTTTGTTTTAATGTTGCTTTGGGAGAAGGAGAATGGGCTGTAGCCTGAACTTCAGACAAGAGAGGAATGAGGAAGAACAGCTGCCCCAGCACAGGGGAGGGGAAAGGGGAACAAAACGTAAGTGAGAATCAAGAATTTCATAAGGGCAAGAATTAGAAGGCGAATATGACCATGAGAATATAAATCCCCAAGCAGAATCCTGGGAAATACTGGGGAGGGCTCTGGGTTTCCCATTGTCCTGGAATAGATGCTCTATCTGTATTATTTGGATATTAAGGCAAAAAAGACCAGAGGATGTGGATTCACTTAGTGATGCACGGACAGAGGGGCTGCCAGGGATGGGATGGTCTTGAAAACTTATGGGGCTTCTTTAAGTCTGGTCTGAGCCCCTCATTTCACACTTTCTTTGTGGAAGGAGCAGAGACGGCTAAGTGGGCAACCCCAGAAGCTGAAGGATTAACTTCCCAGAGTTGAAAGACAAAAATGCATCCCCGAGGGGCTCCTCTATCCAAACCACAGACCCGTCTCTGAGCAGGGGCCAGCCAGAGTCAGATGTCGGCTGAGATCTTTCTTTCCCCCTCCTTCCCTATTGCCCACAGGTGTGATGGCCAGAGAACTTCTCTCCAGTCATCTGAGGGTAGGCTGGTCCAAGCAAGCCTGGATGAAGGAAGAAGTAGCACTGAGTCAGGGATCCTCTAGCCATTCATCACTGATAACTGAATCAATCTCTCTCTCTCCCCCCACCTCCATATGTTTTCCTATTGTGGAAAATATACATTTTAACCATTAACAAAGTATTTTTTTTGGCTGTGCCACACAGCATGCAGGATCTTAGTTCCCCAACCAGGGATCGAACCCGTGCCCCCTGCAGTGGAATTGCAGAGTCCTAACCACTGGACCACCAGGGAAGTCCCCATTTTAACCATTTGA
Source organism: Leucopleurus acutus (assembly GCF_964270905.1). Lineage (NCBI taxonomy): Eukaryota > Metazoa > Chordata > Mammalia > Artiodactyla > Delphinidae > Leucopleurus > Leucopleurus acutus. The sequence continues at coordinate 5,073,385 of NC_139152.1, forward strand.
AGTGCATAGTCCAATGGCATTAATTACATTCACCATGTTGGGTAACCATCACCACTATCCAGCTCCAAACCTTTTTCATTACTTCAAATGGAAACTCGCCCCATTAAACAACAGATGCCCATAAGAAATTCACAAACAGACAGTGAATCTCCGCCCACCCCTCCTAGCCCCCTGGTTACCTCTAATCTACCTTCCGTCGTTAGGAATCTGACTGCTCTCGGTACTTCATATAAGTGAAATCATGCAGTGTTTTCCCTTTTCTGTATGTCTGAATTTACTTTAGCACGATGCGTTCAAAACCCATCCACGTTGTAGCGCGTGTCATAACGTCATTCTTTTTTTTTTTATTGAAGTGTAGTCGATTTACACTGTTTTTTATGGCTGGATAATAGCCAATTCTATGGATAGAACTCATGTTGTTTATCCATTCTCTCTTGAGGTAGACTTGAATTGTTTCCTCTTTGGCTATCGTGAATAAGGCTGCTCTGTTTGAGTCTGTTTGAGTCCTTGCTTTCAGTTCCTTTGGGTATATATATATCCCTAGGAGTGGAATTGCTGGATTTCATGGTAACTTTATGTTTAGCTCTTTGAGGGACCCCTAAATTGTTTTCCGTAGCAGCTAGACACGTGCACGTGATGCCAGCAAAACGCACAAGTGTTCCAGTAGCTCCACATCCTCTCCATCATTTGCTAGTTTCTTTTTTTTTTTTTTTTATAATAGCCACCCTAATGGGTAGGAAGTAGTATCTCATGGTGGTTTTGATTTACATTTCCCTAATGACTAATGAGGTTGAGCCTCTCTTGATGTGTTTATTGGCCATTTGTATAACTTCTTTAGAGAGATGTCTGTTCCAACCCTTTGCCCAATTTTAAATTGGGTTGTTTGGGGTATTTTGTTGTTGAGTTTCAGGAGTTCTTTATATATTTGTATATTAACCCCTTATCAGATGTATGATTGGCAAATACTCGCTCCCATTCTGTGGGTTGTCTTTTCACTTTCAAATTTTTAAATTTTGGTGGAGTTCCCCTTTCTGTCCCAAGGGCAATGAAGTGTTGATGGTAAACACCCCCGCCCCCACCCCCTGCGCTGAGCAGTGGTGGCTACGGCAGCAGGAGCTTCGTGCGGGGTCTTCAACCTGAGGAGGGAGAGGGAGCTCCAAGATCTCCTAAGAACAGAGCTGAAAAACCCTGTTTCTGAGAAAGACATAGCATGGATCTGAATGCCAGAAATCCCGTCGCAGAGTCCAGTCCTGGCAGCTACAGAGAAGACCGCCACAGGAGCCCTTGCCTGGGAGCAGCCTGGCCCCCAGCGTCCGTGTTCTCAGGGCTGCTCCCTCTTACGGCTGGGTCTCCCCACTCTGCCTGCCTCTGTCCTGCTGACCCTCTGTCTGCTCCAGCCTCAGCGCTAGAAGGCCAAGGGGAAGAGCAGGGAATAGGCAGGGTGAGAAAGCCTTCAGAGGATGTGAGGTGAGTCCCCGCTGCGGTCCAGGAGAAGGCCAGCGGCAGAAGTTGGAAGCTCTGGTTCTGGTTCTGGCTCTTTCTCTTTTTTTGCGGTAAGTGGGCCTCTCACTGCTGTGGCCTCTCCCGCTGCGGAGCACAGGCTCCGGACGCGCAGGCTCAGCGGCCATGGCGCACGGGCCCAGCCGCTCTGCGGCATGTGGGATCTTCCCGGACCGGGGCACGAACCCACGTCCCCTGCATCGGCAGGCGGACTCTCAACCACTGCGCCACCAGGGAAGCCCCCTCTGTACTGTTCTTGACCTCAGCTTCCTCATCTGAAAAATGGGGAATGGTATCAGTTAAGATAATGCTAGCTACTATAGCACCAACTCTCAGTTCCTTAAGGCAAGAGAAGTTTCACATTCACTTAAAGTCCACCTGGAACTGGGGCTGGGGAGCAACTCCACAACATCATTCAGGGACCCAGGCTGGCTCAGCATGGCTTCCAAGGATGCCTGGCTCTCGACACACAGCTGCCAGACAGGGGAAGAGAAGACGGAGTGAGGATTCATGGGGTGCATCTATGGACCAGGTCTGTAAGTGGTGTATGTCACTCTGATGCATTCAGCACAAACATCTCACCGCCAGGTAGACTGGGAAATAGATGAGCCGTGATCCCAGGAGCCACGGGAAGCAGGCAAAGCCCCTGCTCTGATGGGGCTCACCTTCTAAGGCCTCACTTCTCAAAGTGTGGTCCATGAACACGACCATCAGCATTTCCTGGGAATATAGAAATGCAGAATCTCCACACCTGAAACTAATAGGATATTGCAAATCAAATGTACTTTAATTTTTTTAAATGCTAATTCCAAAAAAAAAAAAAAAACACAACAGAAACGAAGAATCTCAGACCCCAACCTGGATATATTAATACTCGATCAGAACGTGCATTTTAACAAGGGCCATGGGTGGTCTGTGCGTACATTTCAGGTTCTAGAGAAGTGTCTTAATGAGGTGAAAAGAAGATGTTGGTCCAGCACTCCGGTCACTTAGTCAGCAAGGGCCAGACTGAATCCTGCCTCTTCCACTTGCTAGCTGCATCATTTTGGCCAGTTACTTAATTAAGTCTCCGCTATTCCGAGGGGAGTAATGACGGTCCTCACCTCTCAGTGTTATTGGGATTATCAAATGAGACGATCCACGTGACGTTCTCATCACAGCACCTGGTATACAGTTTGTGCTCCGTCGGTGTTAACAAGGACTAATCTTACTATGGCTGTCATTTTTCCTCCACTGTTGATCCTTCTACCTTCCCTAAACCAGCCCCAGCACAGGGATGGCAAATACATGGCAAGCATCTCACTAGTGTATCCTCCAGTGTCCAAGACAGACTTGCTAGTCCATCAGGACACTTTCTCCCAGAGCCCAGACTCACCTGAGAGTCTGTCTCACACAGGGCTCCAGGCAACCGTTCCTAACTGAAGGAGGTATGCAAGGGAAAAACAATTTCCCATCTCTGGTTGACTTGGGCAACCCCAAAGACCAAATCTCCCCTTTAATCAACGGCATTGGTATTCTTAGTAGTGACAGGTATCAGGACAAAGAAAGGGCAGAGGGAAAAGACCAGCTGGAAGAGGCCAGCCTTGGAGACCGTGAGAACAGAGGGATCAGGGGAGGGAGCTGTTCTGAGGCAGGTGCTCAGCTGGGGGCATGTTAAATCCTAGCCGTCTCAAGATACCTAAATGGAAATATCAGAAGGAAGTTGAAGACACACAGTTGGATTTAGGAGGAGCATCTGAGTTGGAGATAAAGATCTGGTCACCATCTGCAGCAGACGCTGTTGATTATCCAACAACAATTTCCCCCTTCCTTTTAGCTAACTGCACCCCACTTTTGTTCACATGTGGAGCGGTCATGCTTGCAGAGGAGGCTGGACCCCAGCGCCGTGGGTGAACCTGGATTAGCCCAATACAATTCCTAGGGAATTCCATTCCCCTAATCTGTGTTTAAGAGTGGGAATGTAATATGATTCTGGACAATGAAATGCAAGGGGATGTCTGCAAGGATGATTCTGGAAAATTCTAGGAGTCATCTCTTTTTTCAAAAAGAGAGCAAAGAGAATCTTCCCTTCGTCTGCCTCTAGATGTGGCTCTGTGAGGAGCCATGGCCTGAAGCTCTGCAGCCATTTTGTGACCATGAGGGGAAAAGCCTAAGGGCAAAAATCAACGTGCTAAGGGTGGCAGAGCAGCATGATGGAAAGAAAGGGGGTCTCTGATGATACTGAGCCTTCAAATTATCCAACTCCAGAAACAGGCGCAGGGCTCCTCGCTCTGTGATGATAAATGTCCTCTTTACTTAAGCCCCTTGAGTCAAGGTCTCCGTTCCTTGCTGTGCTAAGTATTTCAACCAAGGCACCATCTATGCAGAGAAATAGCTGCATGACAAAGGCGACAATAAAGCCAACAAAGTGTGCAGGGAGGAAAAAAGCAAAGGGGAGGCCAATGGTTAAGGAGTAAGAGAGGGAAAGTAAGAGCAAGGAGACAGCGGAAGGGCACTGTTGGGGGCGGGAGAGAATTACAGCCCCTGTGTCTTGCAAGTTCACGGAATGGAAGATTCCAGAAAAAATACACAGACGTGGGATGAACTGCATACAGAAATCAATGACAGTAGAAGAAGGCAGAAGGCGATGGGAAGAGTGGGAGGGAATCACTCTTTGTTGGTTGACTATCTACCCCATGGTGGCCGGGATGACCCCAGTGTCCAAGACTTGGGAAGCTTTGGCCCTCAAGATGAGAAGAAGCGTCCCTCTGCAGATATGGAAGCCACATGTCCAGGGTCTCCAGGACAGAGGCTTTACAGAATGCTGTCCATTGTCAGACCGGGCCCCTGCCACCTGGTCCTGACCTATCTTCTGTAGGCGGAACACGATACACAGAGCTGTGTCTATCAGCTGTAACTCCAGGGAAGTCACTTTGTTGCTTTCTTGTTACCACGCAGGCAGCTCCCCGGTGCCCTCCTCCCTCCCCGCGTGGCTCCTGTGCTTGCTGCCTTTGATCACAGGGGTCCCTCTACCGTGGTGTTCTTCCTCCCCATCCATCTCTACTTGTTAAAGCGTCTCTTCCTGTCCTTCAAGACTGCCACCTCCTCCAGGAAGCCCTCCCGCTTTCCCCCAGGTAGAAGCTATCTCTGGCATGTAAATGCTCCCATTGCACTTGGCTTGAACCTCTATCCTTTCAAGCTCGAGGCGGGAAGTATTTGGGGACATCTGTGGTCTGCTGGGAGACAAGAACACAGACCCAGAAGGAAATTCACTTGTACAAATAAAGGCAAGGCCTGCACACAGTCTGTCCCATGTGTGAGCAGAGGGTGGGTGCAGCAGGTGCAGAAGTGACCCACCCCCTCCACCCACCTACAGAATCGCCCCTCCCCGTTCCCTTCCCAGATGACCTCCAGGGCAGAATGACGTTGGCGAAGCAGGATGTGCCCCCCTCGCCTTCCCCACCTACACAGGGTAAGTGACCTCACCGGCCCCCAGATCAATGTCCACTTTCTTTGGGGCCATCTCACTCGGTGGCCCTCCCCGCTGCTTGGCCTCTCTCATCCTCAGCTGCCTTCTCTGCTGGGTGCCAGGCCCAACGTCTAGCCACTCTCTTTCTCTTTATCTTCCTTCTCCTTTATCTGGCATTGTTTCTTTCTCTGCCCACCTCTGTCAGACGCTGGCCTTGTCCTTCCTCACCCCTCTTCCTCACTCCCTCGGCCTCCCAGACTGAAAGGAAGATCCTTTAAGGAAAGCAGATCGGCTCCTGGCACACCAGAGGACCTGGGAAACAGACCCAAAGGACATGAGGCTTTGGGGTCTGAAACCAACTGGCAGAAACGTACATGTGTTCATCAGACCTGACTGGACCTTGCAGTAAAATCACTGGTCAGAGTCCCGGAAGCCGGGGCCAGAAATGCAAACTGTGGCCTCGCTAGCGTCTTAAACGGTGGCCTAAATGGTTTTGATTATGCGCCCCGGTCAGTTTTTTAAATTGAGCAGTGCCTTCAATATATGCATACCTACCTACTTCTAAGTCCTACATTAAATGAAATCGTCAATTGTGGCAAAGAATGCTAGTGGTCTCCCATGAGCCATTTTCCATTCTTCTACGGTATTGAAACCCCTAAATTTTAGCTGGACACATAGCCATCCACAATGAAGAGTGTACTTTCCATGCCCGAGAAGTTAGGCTTAGCCATGTGGATGAAGTTCCGGCCAATGGAACTGGAGGGGAGGGGACGGCTAAATTCGGGACCCTGCCCCCTCCCCCCCACTTCCCACAGGCTGCCCCCGGAGCACGGACTTGGTAACAAGCCATCCTGGACTTTGTGGAGAAGAAGGATAAGATCTAGCAAAGGCGAGGCAACAGAGGAGGAGCCTGGAACTCTGGACAGCCTGAGGGAGCACAGACCTCTTACCAGCCTGGGCCATCTGCCTCTGGACACTTCCACTTAACCTGAGTCCTGCTGTCATGCACCTGAACCTACTATGTTGTCCTTTTATAATAACGTTGTGTACATCATTTTACGACACAAAGATACACTATGAGAAGGATGATAATTTTGACTAACTTTTATTTTTATTTATTATTATTATTATTGGCTGCTTTGGGTCTTCGTTGCTGTGCGTGGGCTTCTCATTGCTGTACGTGGGCTTCTCACTGCAGTGGCTTCTCTTGTTGCAGAGCACAGGCTCTAGGCGCGCGGGCTTCAGTAGTTGTGGCTCGTGGGCTCTAGAGCACAGGCTCAGTGGTTGTGGCGCACGGGCTTAGTTGCTCCACGGCATGTGGGATCTTCCCGGGCCAGGGCTTGAACCCGAGTCTCCTGCATTGGCAGGCGGATTCTTAACCACTGCGCCACCAGGAAAGTCCCGAACTTTCTATTTTAGAAAAAGTTTAGACTTACAGAAAATTTGTAAAGACAGTTCACAGAGTTCCCATAACCCCCTATTAGTTAGCTTCTCCTATTACTAAGACCTTCCATAGTAATGGGATTTATGAACAAATACCGATACACGATCACTTTAAAGCCCTTGCTTTACAATGGTATTTTTTGTTGTTGTTATTGGTTACACCGTGTAGCATGCGGAATCTTAGTTCCCTGACCAGGGATTGAACCTGCTCCACCTGCAGTGGAAGTGTGGAGTCCTAACCACTGGACCGCCAGGGGAGTCCCACAATAGTATTTTTTAAAATAAATAGAAGTTCACCATTTTCTTCCTAACCCACACATCTGGCACACCCCCTGTGTCTGGGTGCCCCAGGAGGGGGACCATTGTTTAGGCCATCCCCTCTGAGTCCCCTCACTTAGTCACATAGCTCAGGAATAAGGCCCTGAGAGGGGACACCAGGTGGAGGGAGAACAAGAGTGTGAGTACTGAGCACACGCTGAAACGTGGAGCGATCAGTGGCATGAAGGATCAGTCCAGAAAGCATCTTGGAAGTTGGGTTTGGCGGGGGTGACAGGGACTGATGGAGAGAAGGGTCTGGCATTTCCAAAGCAGAGACCAGCCCAAGTGCAGACTGACCCCAGGGGTGGCAGGAGCAGAGGCAGAGGGGGTGGTAGTGAGGTAGAATCTGGTTTGCGTAAGGAACGTGGCCTGGGCAGCAGTGCAGAGCTGGGCTGAGTCAGGGAGGTGGGGGATGGACTCCTGCCCTGGGTCTCGGGTACTTTCCTTCTCCAAGAGCCTGTCTGTATTGTTTTGAACCCAAGGCTCTGTCTGTTCTGCTGAACTCTGTGTGTCCTGGTTCCCCATTGAGACAGTGGAGTTTTCCTTGACCCTTGGGAGTCCATGTATCTGGAGGGCGGCCACAATCTTGGAGAAAAATCACAGCAAAACCCCCCTTTTCAGGACAGGCCATGAGATAAGAGCTACTGGCAGAATCAAGGCCTTTTCTGGCACATATATAAGGAATGTGCCCACGGCATACACCACACATCCCTTATTGATGGCTTCTGTTCAAACTCCGATTCCCAGGTTTTCTGTGACTGTGCAGGGAAGAGGCCTGTGGACTGGGGGAGGTCAGGAAGCAGAGATCCTGCGGTCCCCTGCATCTGGAGAGAAATGAGCCCATGGACTTGTGCCCGGTGGCCCAGCACACTGGCCTTCAGCTAGGCCTGGGTTATAGAAACAGGCACAGAACAAGGTCACAGATAGTCACAGGTGGAAGGAACGTAGTACACACGATATGGTACTGAAACGACTTCTTTCTAGCCTGCGCACAGCCCTAAGGATGGGACTGGGTCCCTTCCTTCTGCATTTCCACGTCCAGCTCAGGGTCCGGTGTGCAATGCGTGTGCTGAATGAGTTGTCCGTGCAAACACACTAATCTTGGTCACAACAGAACCAGCAGGGGCTTGGGTGGCCTGAGCTTTGGGTCCTATAATTCTTTTCACCGCACCAAGTTACCGAATTGCTCCTGGGCCTCGGTCTGGCTGCGTGTTGGTTCTGCCAGCCACCGTGCTCCTGTACCCCAAGTACAACCACACCTGCTCCTCTGGTGTTTCACCCGGGCCGATGTGCTTACAGAGCTCACAGAGAGCGCTGTGGCCACAGGGCCGTTGCACAGCCAGCTGGTCAGCTTCAGCCAGGCTGAACCCCTGGCTCTAGCAGCCTTCTTAGAGAAAGGAAGGTGCACATGGGGACAGACAGTGTTGTTTAAGCCCTTGACACTCAGTGGGGCTATAGTGCCTGGAGGATAAAAGCCGAAATCTTTAGGGTAGAATTAGTGTCCTCCATAGTTTTTATGGAGCCCCCATCTCTCCCATACTGACTCCCACACTCTTACTCTAATCCTCACTCTAATCCCCCACCTCCCCAAACATCCACGGCTCGGTCATTCAATATTTGCCATTCCTCACACTCAGCGTTTCTTGTCCCCAGACCGTGGCTCAAATCCTGCTGTGTCTGGGAGTGCCACCCCCGTCTCTCCCTACCAAAATCCCACTGTCCTCCAAATTCTGAATCAAATCCCTCCTCCTCTCAGCTTTCCTGATTCCCTGCCCACCTGCTGGGATGGGGAGTCTCCCCATCCTCTACGTTCCCAGGGCCCCATTCATCCCCCAGTGCTACAGCTAGTTTTATATGTGCGTCCAGCCAGAGACTCTGAGCTGTGGGGAGTATGGAGGCTGGACCTTGGTTTCCTGTCTCTTTCACCCTCATCTCTACACCGAACCCAGGAGATGCTCTTGGTATATCCTGTGCTGAGGGTGGGGGAGAGTGGCCAGCAGACTCCTCTCTGTGTTGGAAAGGCAGAGCTTCCTTATTTGTCCACACTCTGAATCAGACCATCACAAACAGGCCATCTCCCCTTTAAGCTAGGAGAGGCCATTACTGTGTGCAGGAGGCAATGTTGGATATTGGGGACCATGAGATCAAGCAGAGATGATGTGAATCATCCTGACCCATGGCCGGAGGATCTGACCCAGGGGGAGAAGCCTGCTTGGAACCCAGCTAGAGGAAGTGGCCAGTCCCACCCTTGGGAAAGATCACCCATATTGCCAAATGGGCAGGGGGGCTGAGTTACGGTTTCCCAGGAGGCTCAATGGACCCAGAAGAGAAGCGGAAGCCAGGCCAGAGATCACTGCGAACCCACCCGGCCCCTCTTCCTATCCCATGGCTCTGCTCTCTTGGCCACTAGAGACGGGCAGGAGTGACAGCCTAAGGAAGAGACCTTGGGTAAGAGGGTCCCCTTTCTGGAATCTCCTTCAATATCCTTGTGAAGATGGGCTTCAAATCTCCCACCCGAAATTTTATTTTTAACCTGGAACAAAGCATAGAGAGTTAGCATCCTTTGTAAACGTGTCCACCCGGCACAAACACATGGTTTGTCAAATGAATGTTTAAAACTGCTTCCTCTTTGGAAGGGTCTCCCCACAGCAGGTCATGAGGATTCTTGTCTGTCAGGCAGGGTTTGGGGCACCACCTCCCCTCACCCCCCGTCTACCTCTTCCCTCCTCAGAAGCTTTCCAGAGAAGCACCCCGTGGCCCTCAGAAAGTCTCAGGGCTCAGAGCATTGGCGCAGCTAGCTCCCAGTAGTGGCTTTATCCCAGCATCCTTCATGCCACCCCTCCCCCACTTCCTCTGTGCCTCCCCACCACACATGCCGTTGGGATCCTCACATGGAAGGTTCTTTGCAGCTCCATGGGTTCCGCAAGCAGCTGCTACTCCCCTCATCTCCCGAGTGCCAGTGATCTTCACCCGACGCAGCCATGACCCTTGGACGTGGAACCAGAATCATCAAATTCACCTTCCTCTTATCCTTCCAAGGGGGGTGGGGTGGACGGGCTTCCGTGAAGCACGCAGGCTACCCAGCGCCCACCCACCAAGCAACGCTCTACCAAGAGCAAGGAAACAGCCTGGGATTAGACTCTCCCTGCTTCCCCGAGAAGGGCCAGCTTGCTGCCTGTGGGCGACACCAGCTCTCCTGCTATCACCCCTCATCTGTCAGATCAGAGCCCTAGAGCATCCCCACCAGCCTATGGAAGCCTAAGGAAGAACTGGCCGCAATAACACAAAGTCAGGAGGAATCTCAAACCCCTCCCGCTGGGCTTTGGAGAACTAGGTGATCCTTTCCTTGCAGCTGATTTTCCTGAATCTATTGAATATTAAAATGTGCGGTGCTCAGCTCTACCATCCGGGGGGTACCCCGTGGAGGGGACTTTCCAGTTTTTTCCGTGGACACAAATGTGCTCTCTCTCTCTCTCTCCCTCTCTCTCTCTCTCCCTCCCACCTCTATCTGACCGCCCCCCCCCCAGCCAAGCAGGAACCTCCCAGTGTCCCAGTGACTGGTGTCACAAAGCAGGCCATGAGATGGAGGTCACAGAAACATTGGCCTGAGGTGTGCCCGGTGCCCCTCAGGGCTCTGGGCTTCCACGGTCAGCCCTCCGGACACAGTTTTACCCTCCTAGACACTGGGTAGCAGTTTTTAGATCCTGGCCTGTGACGTCAACGGGCCTCTCATAAAAAGGTCCATGTCCCTTCTGCAGGACACAACATTTTAAGACTGATTTAAATAGCACATAACGTGGCTTTCAAAACCAAAATGTACAGGAGTGTCTACCTGGGGCCACTGAGCCAAGGTCGTCGGCGTCACTGGCCCAAGGAGTCCCCAGTACTTGTTTCAGTCCCTCCACTGGCCAACTGCACCCCAGCCCGACTCCCCCCCGGGGTCCTGGGGGGATGGCTTTGCTTCTCTGGGCCTCAGGTTATTCATCCTGGAAAGGAGCAGGATGGGCCAGTTTTCCCTCCAGAAGGAAAACTCAGTAATGATGAGAGGAGTGACGATGCTAGGTCTACCGTGTGCTTGCCCTGTACCCTCCATCTCTGTCCTTTAATACACACACACACACACACACACACACACGCCTGTGTAACTCTGGCTGGTAAAGGGCTTCACCCTCAAGCCTCTTCCCCATCACTCACCTCATTTAAGTTTCACAAACAGTCGATTTTGCCCCCGAGCCCACCCACACTGGCATCCCCACCCCTGCCGTTAGTGGTTCAGCCCCTCCTGGCGTTTTCCTGAAGACTTCCCATCTCCGCTGCGGTTCGCCCAGCCCGCAATCCCACAGCTTCCAGACAGAGCCCGGACCTTTGGGGAAGCTTAGAACGTCCTGTGCACAGGCTGCCAAGTGGGCGCCACCGGCGTTTATTATTGCGCGTAATTGTCCTGTTATCCTGCCTTTTTTACAGATGAGGAAACTGAGGCTCCGAGAGGTAAAGGTTGTTGCACGTGCAGCTGGTCAGGGGTGCAGCCGTGAGCGGAAGCCAACTCTTGCTGGCTCCAAAGCTGTCCCCTTCCTTGCCGGCCGCTTCTCACTCCCCTCAGTCACTTACACTCCCTGGAGGCGCCATGATGTTTAAAGCCTCTGGTCTCTTACAGGATGTTCTTTCGGGCTAGTGCGATACTCACACGTCTGCCCAGGAAACTCCTATTATGCTCCACGTTCTTGCTCAGGCACGTTATCCTCTGTGAAATCTCCCCAGACCTCTTTCCGGACGTAGCATCCCCTCCTCTGGTTAATGCTGTCCCTTTCATCCCTCTGTTACTCCATCCATTTCATCACACAGTCATCATTTTTTTTAAATTTTATTTATTTATTTTTTTAAAGAACGCTTTATTTTTTTTTTATTTTTTTTATTTTTTTCCTTGCGGCACGTGGGCCTCTCACCGCTGCGGCCTCTCCCGCTGCGGAGCACAGGCTCCGGACGCGCAGGCTCCGGACGCGCAGGCTCAGCCGCCATGGCTCACGGGCCCAGCCGCTCCGCGGCATGTGGGATCCTCCCGGACCGCGGACCAGGGCACGAACCCGTGTCCCCTGCATCGGCAGGCGGACTCTCAACCACTGCGCCACCAGGGAAGCCCCTTTTTCTTAATTTTTAAAAAACTTTTTGTCCGTTGCACATGGCACGGGAGATCTTAATTCCCCGACCAGGGATCGAACCCGCGCCCCGTGCATTGGAAACGTGGAGTCCTAACCACTGGACCTCCGGGGAAGTCCCACACAGCCGTCATTGAACCACCTGTCAGCCTCCTCTCTGCCTCTGTGAGCATTTGAGGGTGGGGACCAGGTTTTGTTTGTCATTGGACCCCTAGCCCCAGGGAGTACTGAGCTCACACGTACTGAACAGTTTTCCAACTGCTAAGTGCTTTACATGGACTGTCTTACTGAACTTTCCCAATGACCCTAGAAGATATCATCTTCTCCCTTTTACAGATGAGGAAATTGAAAGTGAGGGAGCGGTGGCACCTGTCAGATTTTAATCGTTGAAATGTATGGTTGCGGAGGTACCGGGGGATTCGTCCTGAAGCTGGGTTTCGCCATGCATTGTTTTCACTTTACGCATTGTGTGTTTGGGGGTGGGTATGGCAATGACGAGGACTGACGCCCTCCCTGGGTGCCACTTCTAGAGGGAATCAGCCATGTGCCCAAGGTCACATGTCTGGGAAGTAGCAGAGTCAGGATTTGAACCCTGGTTGGGGGGTCGGAGGACCCCTGAGATGGGTGCCGGGGGCCGTTTAGTCCGAGGTCACTAGGTCATGAGGCATTAGTGTGGAGTTTACAAGAAGAAACCCAAAGGACTCAATTTTTTCTACCTTATAGGTTAATAGGGGAAATAAGTCATTAAAACGTACATAGTGACACCTACAAAAAGGACACACCCAGCAGGTACACAAAACTAGCAACTGGGCAGAAATCTGAGTGTGGAGCTGAGCTGCTATGGGGTGAGGGGAGCCCAGTGAGTGGCTTGGTTTCTGCGCAAAAGGGCGTATGAATCAAAGTTTTCAAGAGGAAGAGGAGACGGGCTGTCCTGCAGCGCTGGCCCTACCTACCCTGTGGGCTCCGGCTTCCTCACCCACGCAGAGGGGGCTCAGAGCCAGTGGTCTCAGGAACCCTCCCAGCCATGCTCATTTATGATTCTGGTTTTGTTTTCAAAGCAGAGAAAATACTGAACACACACAGCACGCAGACTCTCCTCAATTCCTGTGATTTTTAGAAGATTTCTCGGAGAACAGCCGCTCAGACATTTCCAGAACAGCCGCTCAGACATCTCCAGAACAGCCGCACAGACATTTCCAGAACAGCCGCTCAGACATTTCCAGAACAGCCGCTCAGACATCTCCACGTGGGTCGTCTGCCTTGAGACTTGTTTGTGGCCAGGTCTCATGAGGAGTCGCCTTATGATGCGCGTTGAGGAGGGGAAGTAGGATTGAGGGCGTGGGTCTAGGGGGGATCTCTGTACACCAGGAGCAGCACGTGAGTCCGTGGTCTTTTCAGGAGATTCTAGCCAAGCAACAAGCATCTTCCACTGGAGGAACACGCAGCCCAGACAGGCAGGCTGGACTCAGTCCCCCATCTGGTCTCGATGGGCAGTGCACACCTGGAGAGTACCCAGACCTCTCCAGCATCCCACACACAGGCTCTCCAAGCCCCACCCTGCCCCCACTCAGAGCGCCCCCCCCCCCCGCCCCGCTACCATTTGGCTGTGCTGGGAGCAGGCGGCAGTGCCCAGGCCTGGCAGGCCTGGCACAGGAAGGGCTCCGACCCCACCCCACCCAGCTCTCTACCCTCCAGCTGTCGCTCCCCCTCCAAGCCCACCATTTGGCAGGTGTGGCCAACTCCCACCCCAGTCCGGTCCAGCAGGCACGGCTTAAGTTTCACAGAAGCTCTGCCTTTCCTGGGGTTGGGAGCAGCCCGGGAAGCAGGGAGGTGGGTGTTTTCACCAGCCACGGTTCCAAATGCTGCTGGCTTCAGCACCCCCTCTCCTCCCACGGCTTCTGGCAGGGCATGGTCACTGCCACGACAGGGCCCTGGCAAATCCTGGCAGGAGAGGGTGGGTGGCCTATTGTTTGTTTCTATTCCTCGCCCTTCGCTCTCTGAAACCCAGAATAGCAACCATCACACTTAAGGGTCACTTTCAACCTCATCAAGGACTTTCTAAATTTTATTCCACTTGATCCCCATGAGTTCCCCAGGAGGTAAGCAGGATAGTTCAGATAAACCCCTTTTGGCCAAAGGAGAAGCAGAGACCAGAGCAGGGTGAAATGACTTGCCCAAGGTCTCACGGCTGGTTCGCTGGCATGGAAGCCGTGGAGCCTTCCCCAGGCCACACTGCCACTGCCACACCCTTTCCAGGTGGCACGACATACTCCCAGAGGTCATGGTGAAAATGTCTTTGCACTTTTCACAGCCTCCCTTTTGCATAAAAGAACCTGGAGGTGTAGGGAGCTCTTGCGGGGCAGCGGTGGGAAAGGACGTCACTCTTGGGCAGCCTCACCACGTCTGGGCCCCAGAACGCACCCTCCGTTTTCTCCCCAACTTGCTGGAGACATGTGCTTTGTGATCAATTCTGTATCCTGGGCAAATCTTTTGATCGACATGAAAAGCCCCAAAGAAAGATGCTTTGTCTGTGTTTTTCCATAGGAGTAATGTAAGCTTCAGAGAGTAAAGGAAATTAGAAAACTTGGGAAGGAGGAGGGCAGAGGAGGAAGAGATGCGCACGCAGGTGGCTGCAGACAGGAGTTTCTGGGCTTTGCTCCATACGTGCCCACCTCTTGGTAGTTTCTCGTGTGGTGGACTTACTAACTTGGCCCCTCCTGGCTTGAGAAGAGAACCCTCCAAAGGCAAGAGGCTCATTCCTGAATCCACAGAACCAAAGTTGTGGGTCTAGCCCACCCCTAAACTCCCCCAGTGGTGAGTCTGAACCCTGCTCTTACAAGTTTCCAGAGAAGGAGGTACCTTGATCAATTCCCAGGTCTCTAGGCGCTACTTAGAGTCTAACCTAAATCCTTCCTGCTGCATTTTTAAAAGACCTTCGGATCTCTGCAGAGGAGAGAGCAGGCAGGGTGCCAACAGGCAGGAAATGAAATCATGAGGCTGGTCATTTCCCTCTTTTCTTTCCTCTCCACTCCCCTCCTCCTTGCCCATCCCCCCACTACCCTCACCCTGGGGGCTGCTTGTCATATGTTTCCACTGTGATGAGCAGCTCCCGTGTGGACAGTTCCTTTATGTGTTATAGATTTTTGCTGTGAGCCTTCGGGCTTCTCCTTGCAGCC
Organism: Leucopleurus acutus; assembly: GCF_964270905.1. Lineage (NCBI taxonomy): Eukaryota > Metazoa > Chordata > Mammalia > Artiodactyla > Delphinidae > Leucopleurus > Leucopleurus acutus. Next base: position 5,088,423 of record NC_139152.1, read on the forward strand.
CCGACAAGGGAAATCCCATAATGAAGGATTTCACAGAGCTCGCGGGCTGAGAGAGGCTTTTCTCTCCATCTGTCATCTTACTTCACGCCCTGACCTTTCTGTTCCCATGCAGGGCGGTACCAGGAAGAAGCTTGGGCTGGGGAGTGAATGTCTGGGTTGGGCCGCGGACTGGGCAGTAAGTGAACCAAAGCAAGTAAGCTGGGGTCGGATGACCTTGAAAGGGTGCATTAAGGACCACAGCACATCCTTCAGGGGTGTGGATGGAGGAGGGTGGGGTGAGGAGAAGGGTTTAGAGGAAGGAGAGAGGCTCTGGTGAGAAGGAGGTCCTCTGTAGAACAGCCTAGGAGCCCCCGGCCAGACACCCAGGGAAGCCACTTTTGCCAAAGAAGCCAAGGCTTTGGGCTCCCCCAAGTCCGGGTTTAAATGCCGGCTCCACCCCTTGCTTGCTAGGACCTTGGGCCAGTCCGTTACCTTCCCCAAGGTTCATTTTCCTCATCTGAAAGTCAGGGGTGGGGACTCAAGACATCACTGGCAGATGGAAGAGGCCATTGTCCGGCGCTCAGCCTGGCCCCTGCAGGCGGGCAGCGTGTAAGCAAGGATGCTGGGCACGCTTTGGGGGAGGATAGAACCTCAACACCTCCACCTGGAAGATCATAGAAACCAGAAACCCCAGTCACGGCCTCTGTGCAGACAGAATACCCAAAACCCACCCCCTTCAACGGGGCCTCGGCCCCGGACAAGCAGCGGTGGGAAAGCAGCTCAGGGCTTTGATGACAGCGAAAAGGCCACCTTCCAACCAACTTTCCCATGTCGGGTCCAGACGGAGGCTGAAAAAAACCCGTCTCCAAGGCTCCACCACCAAATACCCACCCGGCCCTCTGCTTTGCAAAGGCCAAAGCCTTCGAGATGCACAAGGATCGTGATTGTCTGCAATGCTGGTAACATTTCATCTTTCCAAGGACCTTGTTCATTTATCAGGGTTCTTAAAACCCTTTTGTTCCTAAGCTCGTGGTGAGCACAGAAAACATTCTATCTAATATCAGAGCACAGCTGTTCCCTGACAGACAGACTTGGGGAGAAAACCCTTAAAAAAAAAGAAGGGGGGGTTATCCCATCAGGGACAGAAACATGGGAGAAGCAGCTGGAGCAGCGGCTGCCTGACAAGGATACGCTGTGGGGGGACCTTTGAGAAAGTCGCCCCCAGCCACAGTGGGCCCCCGGGCTCTCAGCACCGAGACAGAGGCCAGATCCCAAGTCGGGGCTCCACCTCCCATAGGGTTCCTGGCAGTCGCACCCAAGGACCCAGCCAGGGCCCCTAAAAATGTTTGAAGTAGGTGTGGAGTCTTGGGTAACATCTTCTTAAGGGCCAGTGTGGCTGGAAAAAAAAAAAAAAAAAAAAGCCTAGTGGAAAACTCTGTCCATCCAAGGCCACAGACAACCAGGAAATATTTTCTAAAAAGGGCTTTGATCGCTCCTGAAAGCCCAAGACAGAGTAAGAAGGACCAGGCTAAGGCGGGGACGCTGTGACCTTAGCCATTGACCGGGGGAGGTGGGACAGGTCCAGAGTCTAGGATTTATTTTCAGCTCTTAATGATTTAGTCGGAAGTCGTATAAAATTTCATGAATTCGGACAAAAGAAAAATCACATCCGCACTGATGAAATGTCTGAAGAGTCGAAGTTGCCTTAAACGGCATTTTATTTCATACATCAAAGCCATATTCTAAAAGGGAAAAATGATAAAGTTCATCAAGGTGACTTTTCAACACTGAAAATTACAGTTGCCTTGTAATCGATACTAGTATATTACAGGTGGTGTCATATATTAGTATACGACAGAGTTTAAATGCTGGTGCTGGGTGACCTTGAGGAAATGTCTCAGCCCCTCTGTGCCTGGGATTCCTCAGTGGAATGGGAATGAAGGCACCTACTTTACAGGGTTCCTGTGAAGGCTACGGGAGGTTCTCTAAAAAAAAAGTGTCTCGAAGAGGGTGAGAATCTCTCGAGCCTCTCCTTTTAAAAGGAGAGGCTAGAATTTTAATGAGCTGGAGGTTATCATGGTGCTTTGCTGTTTTCAGGAATCAGGTGGTCTCTGCTGGACCCCTAATTGGATCCCATAACATCTCCAGACATGAAGGTCATGGGTCAAAGAAGCTTAGGAAGTATAAAGGCATAGGTAACTGTGATCTATAATTATCATAAAGTATTTTTCTTATGTAATTTATTCCCTCTCATTCAGCAAACATCCTCATGCAAGAACTTTGAATGAGCAGCTGATCATTCTGCCCGATACCTGCAACCCAACCTTCCGCTGGATCCTTAATTCTAACAAATCAATTGCAAAAGAGTGACAGACAGACAATCGGGGAAATTGGATATTAAGGAATTATCGTTCACTTTTTTTAGTTGTGATCACTGTATTGTACGTATATACGTATGTATGAGAGGGTTCTTCTGTGGGCGCGCTTGGAGTGTTTACAGATGAAATTGCGTGACATTTGGATTTGCTTTAAAATCATCTGTGCAGCAGGGGAATCTGGGGCGAGGTCTACATAAAAGAAGAGTGGCCGTATGTTAGTAATTGTAGAAGCTGGGTGAGAGCACATGGGAGTTATTTATATTATATTCTCTACCTTTATGTTTGAAAATTTTCCATGAAAACAGGCAAAAGCAATACCAAAAATACCCAGAAGGGGATCGATGATTACGCATCCATGACAGCAGCTGAGGACCAGGTAGAGAGTCCTAACCAGGGACGGTCGGGTAGCTGGGATGCAAAGAAGGCACCCAGTCACGGGAGAAAGCTGGAAACCGGATGGCCTGCCGCAGACAAAGCCTTGAGGCGCCACCACGTCACTTAATTTCTCCAGGTCGCTGGGGCATCTCCTTTAAACGGAGGAGATAAGACCCAAGTGCCCTTTTTAGCTTGAACGTGATATGATTTTTGAGGATTTCAAAATCAAGTACACTTCGCCAGATTTCCTGAATGCAACAGACAGCTCTCACTTTCAGGTGAATGAGGCCATTTAAAATGTGTCCGAACTGTTCTCAGTTTAAAGATGCAGGCTGGGAGAGTGTCTAGCTCAGCAAGAAATCTTTGGGTAAAGTGTGTACCTTCTTCCCCAATTTATTGGCTTCTGATGTACTTGTTACAGTAAAAGGTCCATTGGCCAAAGCCCACAGAGTTTGGAGAAGTTCTTCCAAACTCCATTTCTGGCAGCTGAAGGATAATTTTTTTTTTTTTTTTGCGGTACGCGGGCCTCTCACTGTTGTGGCCTCTCCCGTTGCGGAGCACAGGCTCCGGACGCACAGGCTCAGCGGCCATGGCTCACGGGCCCAGCCGCTCCGAGGCATGTGGGATCTTCCCAGACTGGGGCACGAACCTGTGTCCCCTGCATCGACAGGCGGACTCTCAACCACTGCGCCACCAGGGAAGCCCCTGAAGGATAATTTGAAAAAAAATCCTTTAGGTTTCAATTCTTGTTACAAAAAACCTCTCCAGGCCAGGCTTTCCTAGCTTAGCCAGCACGGAGAAACAAATGCCTCCTTCTTGGTGATCTTGGCGAGGGGCTTCTTCTGGCTCGAGGTCACCACCAGGCACCAGGTCTGACTGCCCAGGACAGAGAGGGTAGAGACCAAGTCCAGTCTACACGGATGCCCGGGCGTCTTCTGGAAGGTGAATTTTCAACATCAATCCTGTAGGAGCCAGTTTTGTCCTATGTCCTCCTACAAGTGGAGGACAGAAGAAAAGAACAGCAGTTAATAAAATGTTTTGGATTTTGGCTGCGTCACTCAGTCAACCGATGTGCGCTGTCTTCCTGAAAGCCTCACGTTTTCTTTGCTACTATAGACTGTTCACCCGCAGCACTTCTGATGCCAAATCTGTGGGTTTTATCCCCCAACCAACCGACTCTCCAACTCTCTGGACACCAGCTGGGTGTCTGACAGTTCGATACAACTCTGACTGTGACCACCTAGACTTAGCGCCCACCCCGAAGGTGAACAAGACTTCCCCACCTCAGAGGCCGGTCACAAGTCCCAGGTTGCCACTGGGACTCCTGACAAATCGGCCATAAATTCAGGGGTTCCCACGACCCCCTCCTCGGGTTTGATCATTGCTAGAACAGCTCACAGAACTCAGGAACAGTTTACTTGCTATTACCGGTTTATTATAAAGGATATTATGAAGGATACAGATGGACAGCCAGAAGAAGAGGTACAGAGGGTGAGGTCTGGAAGGAACCCAGGCACAGGACCTTCTGTCCCCTTGGAGCTGAGATGCACCACCTTCCCAGGCGTGATTGATTACATCATTGGCCACTGGTGGTGAACTCAGTCTCCAGCCCCCTCCCCTCCCAGGAGGCAGGGGGATGGGACACAAAGTTCCAACCCTCTAACCATGACCTTGGTCTTCTTGGTGACCAGCCTCCATCCTGAAGCTCTCGAGGGACCCACCAAGAGTGGCCTCATCGGAACAAAAGACACTCTTATCACTCAGGAAATTCCAAGGGAGTTAGGAGCTCTGTGTCAGCAATCAGGGACAGAGACCAAATACATATATTTTTATTGTGTCACGGTCACCTTGAAGACTTGGAATAAAATTTTCTAGGACTCTGCCTGCAAACCTCTCACTTCTCCCAAGAAGTACCTGGTTGTTATCTAGCAAGGGCTCAACGCTATTTTCTCCTCTCAAAAGCACCCGAACTCACGGATTACCAGAAAAGCAGACTAGATACGTCTTTGAACAATCAATTAGCCAATGTTTCTTGAGCAACTACTCCGCAGAGGCACTCACTGGGAGCTATAGGAGGTACCAAGAAGGTCCTTGATGTGGTCTTGTTGAGGACAAGTTGGACGCAAATCCCAGACTCTCATGCCTGACTGGGGTTTCGACACTGTGGTCCGGGGCCAGCTGGCTCCTGAGCTGCTGAGGACTGGGGCCTCGGGTTCCTCCTCTGTAACACGGCAATAATCACACCGACTCGTAGGGCTGTTGGGAGGATTAAATGAGATAATCCCTGGACATAGTGTCTGGTACATGCTAGGTGCTCCGTTAACTGTCTTGTGAGCCTCTGAGAGATGCATTCGTGCAAGAAGCTGCTATGACCAGGAGACACGGTACCAGAGAGGCAGCAAGACATCAGTGCCCCAGGCCAGCTGGATGGTAGGGAGGGTACGTTTGCTGTAAGAATGGGGTTTCTAGGGAGAGAGGTCCCGGGACTGACTAGGCTGGCTTCCAGAGTATCTGAGGCTTTTATCACTGGAACGTCTGGTCTGAATCTCAGCCCACTGGGGACCCCTGCGCTGAATGAATGTGGACTGGCCTGGACCTCAGAGTACCTAGGCTTTATACCCCTGGAACAGAACTGGGAATTCTACGGGTTGGTCAGGAAGGGCTTCATGGAGGAGGTGCCCGTGCAGCCAAGGCTTCAAAGATGGGTAGGGTTTCAGAAGGCAGAGACACGAAGAGGTCAGCTTCAGGGTGGCCCATGTCCTCTCTCTAGAGGCCCCTCCTCTGGGCAAGGTCCACCCTCTGCCAGGGTTGCCAGGTTGAATTCCTCTTTCTCCCTGAAATCCCACTGGTGCTGCCCAAACAGAAACCTACTTTTTCTTGGCTGGCTCTTGGGAGAGCTGCTCCCCACGTCCCCTCGTCCACAGAACAGCCCTTCTCAGATCTGAAGGCTGAGGTCGTGCCAGCCCTTCCCCCAGGCTTTCTCTTCTCCCGAGGACCATGTTCTGCTGGTCTCCTCGAAGCCACGACTCGTTTTGGTGCGCTGCCCAGCTCAGGGGTGCCAACCCGCCAGTGGGCTTTGAGGTCTTCCCTGGCAAAACCCCAGGCTTGTGGCTGCTGTCTCATCACCCTCCCCACCGCCCTCCATCTCCAGAGCTGCAGGGGCTTGGCCATCCCTGGCACCCCTTCGCAGTGCAGCTCAGAGACTCTATTCTCAGAACCCTGGCATCCCACCCCTGGCCCTCGCAGAAGATTTCAAGGGAAAAACAAAACCCAAACTGAGGAATGTCTTCCTATTTCATCACAAAATATAAGCAGTGAAGCATAATCTCAGCTCTGCCACTTACCAGCAGGGTGAGCCTGGGCAAATGACATACCCGTTCTGTGCCTCAGTTTCCCCATCTGTTAAACAGGGATAATAGCGCCCCTGCACGGTGTTGTTGTGAGGACTGAACAAGTTACTATAAAAGAAGTATTTGAATGGTGTCTTGTGCAGAGTGAAGGCCCTATTAGTATACAGTCTGGTTGTGACCGTGTGGTTAAGAGAGCAGAGAACTGAATCAGGCATCCCTGGAGATATCACTTAACCTCTCTGAGCCCCCGTTTCTTCATCTTCTTTTTTTTTTTTGCGGTACGTGGGCCTCTCACTGCTGTGGCCTCTCCCGTTGCGGAGCACAGGCTCCGGACGCGCAGGCTCAGTGGCCATGGCTCACGGGCCCAGCTGCTCCATGGCATGTGGGATCCTCCCGGACCGGGGCACGAACCCGTGTCCCCTGCATCGACAGACGGACTCTCAACCACTGCGCCACCAGGGAAGCCCTCTTCATCTTCTTAAAATGAGGATAATCACAGCACCTACTTCACTTGACTGTTGGAGGACCAAAGAGATGCTGCCCACTAATGGTTTTATGTTAGCACCATAAATGACATGTAGTAAGTCAGATAAAGGTTTATAGCATAAAAACAAAAAGAAGAAGAAGAAGAATCTTGAAGGAAAGAAAAAAAGAAAGGATGATCAACCCTGGCTAGAAAAGTAATGACCAAACTCAAGAGAGATGTAAAAAATGCCTGCAACTCAGCCCCCCTCCTCCCCCAAGGGAGTGGCCTCATCCCCTACATCCTTACATCCCCTCGCTGGCCTGAGCCAGGGGTCTTGAAGTAAAACCAGGGTTCAATGAACAGCATGTTTAAGCATGCCTGCCCAACGCCCAGGAAACCAGGGGAGTAAAAAGAATCCTTCGAAGGATTTTCCTGTACCTGGTCAACACACAGACCTCCTCCATCTGGGACAGTGGCTGCTGTGGGTGCCACAGAGAGTGTGGACCTGCCACGTGGCTTTGAGTACCGTGGTCAGGAACCCAGGCTTTGCTTTTGAAAGACTGTGGTTCAAGTCCATGATTCTGTCAGTTACTGGTTAAGGAATTTGGGTACATTTCTTCCTCCTTTCTAGCCTCAGTTTCTACCTTCCTAGAGTGGGAATTATGAAAAGTACCTCACCGTGGAGCAGCGAGAAGTAAATGAACTCTTCCTAAGACACCCAGCACGCTGTCTGGTAGATGTTAAGTGCTTCATGAATTTCGGGCCATTATTATCCACTCTGGATTTCTCAAACCCCTGAAGATGGCAGGGCATTCCATTCAGGAAGTATTTTGGGGGAAAATCTGCTCTCTTCTTAATTTTTCTGGTTGGGGGTCAGGAGAAGAAGTGTGTGGCCATGGCCCTAACCCCCGGAATGCTTCTGTACAGTGCCAGCATCACTGACGTGTGTGCCCATGCTGCTTCAGGGTCACAGTCCCCCTCTGGCTGCAACTGTCATTTCCATCACTATCAACACAGCTCCTTCTGCAGAGATGTGAGCACGCTGACGTTTCTTCTGGCCGATGGCTTCTCTCTGGCCTGTGATTGGTACCCCCGAGATTCCACTGCGGTCCAGGCATGCCAGCTATGTCAGCGTGACTCCAGCTGTGTGTGTCTGACATCCACATGGCCCCGTAGAAGGCAGGCTCCAGCAGAAGGTTATTTGGAACGCTGCTGAATGTTTGATGGCTGTCAGGTTATCGTTTGGGGGTTAGGCCATTAAAGTCACATCTAATGTTTTATGGAACAAAGGAGATAAACTGCCTGTTGAAATTCATGGGGCATGGAGAGAATTTTTACGGATGCAGACACAGCAGCAGCTAAAAGTAGGAGGGTTCCCCCCCCAAAACTTTGTAGTTTCAGGACTTCCCTGGTGGCGCAGTGGATAAGACTCCGTGCTCCCAGTACAGGGGGCCCGGGTTTGATCCCTGGTCAGAGAACTAGATCCCACATGCATGCCACAACTAAGAGTTCACATACCACAACTAAGGAGCCGGTGAGTCACAACTAAGGAGCTCGCAAACCAAAACTAAGACCCGGTGCAACCAAATAACTATTTTTTAAAAACAACAACTTTGTAGTTTGTCTTCCACGTGGCTATTTCACTTGAATTCAAAGCAGAGACAACCCCCCGAAGTGAAGCGGAGAGATGCCGCAGTAACAGATTCACTAAAACTGGGGCTGCGGGGTCACTTAGAAAGAATGTGGACCCATCTGTCTGGTTCCCATCATCCCATCAGAGAGCTGTCTGCTCTGTCCTTACACTCTCTGCCCAACCTTCAGCACGCATCTTGAACAGAACTCCTTTTCCAGCAAACTGAAATCCCTCCTGGGTGCCTTTCAGTCCATGCCTGTGACATCCTTCTATCCCTGCGCTGCCTGGAGGTGGCCTGTGCTCGTGTGCTCCGGCCACAGCAGTCAGTTCTTGGCCCTCTGAGAAAGCGGGCACTTTAATTCCTGGGCTATGTCTCCTTTGCTCAAAGCATCCTTCCCCTCCATCCCCACCGTTATTCATCCAACCAAATGGCCTAATGAAGAATCCAACCAAATGGTAGGCACATTTTAAGACCATGATAGGAAGATGGGCAGACCAAGCACCAGAGCCTTCCCATCCTCCACGACTGGACTCAAGTGCCACCTCCTCCATGCAGCCTTCCCAGTCATCCACTCAACTGAGCCCCTCAGCCTCCCTCTTCCTGCACTTCCGTAACACTGAGGGGATTCCTATCTGCCTCACTCTTATATTAAAAGGAAAGCTATGTGTGTACATGTCTGCTCCCCTATAGACTGTGAGGTCATATTCTCTATCTTGGACCTCCTTTGAGGTCACAAAATCAAGACCTCAGTATTTTTCTCCTCCCATGGACACCTGAATGCACGAGGAAGCAGAGTACGATGATACTTAATGGCACATTATTTATAAAAGCAAAAAAAGTGGTGAGGGAGGACGCCCAAATGCCCATTAATTGTAGGAAGTGGTTACATCGATACATTGTAACTATTAAAATCATTCTGTACTTACAATGAATGAAGCAGATCTATACCAACTGGCATAGAAAGACTCCAAGAGATTACTGTTCAATGAAAAAAATCAAGTTACAGAACAATATGTTTGTCATGATCCTACTTAGATTTTTCAATTCTGATGATCAAAAAACGAAAACCGGGCTTCCCTGGTGGCGCAGTGGTTGGGGGTCCGCCTGCCGATGCAGGGGACACGGGTTTGTGCCCCGGTTTGGGAGGATCCCGCGTGCCGTGGAGCGGCTGGGCCCGTGAGCCATGGCCGCTGAGCCTGCGCGTCCGGAGCCTGTGCTCCGCAACGGGAGAGGCCACAGCGGTGAGAGGCCCGCGTACCGCAAAAAAAAAAGAAAAGAAAAGAAAAGAAAACCAAAAAGTAAAGATCTCTCTGATGTGACTGGGAAGGGTGGTGGGTTATCTAAACATGTTAGGAAAGTGAGAAATCATTAAAAGATGAATTATACATACCTAAACATTTATTTGAAGTGAATGTACCTTTATTTGCAAATCTCTTGATGTCCATTCAAAGCCGATTTTTTAGCGTGGGTCTGATGATGGAGTTCTCCCTCATCTTTCCTGGGCAAGCCACACCCATGAAGCACTGTCTAGATCGCTAGTTTCATTTTCTGTGAAGTGGAATGAGAACTTAAAGACACGGATGCAGTCATTTGAGTGCAGGTCCCTAAATTATGGTACGCAGAAGCTGCGTGTCCTATACAAGTTGAATAAGCTCTGTAAGCCTCCGTTTCTCATTCGTAACACAGGGCATGGTAATAGTAACCGTCGGTAACCGAGAAGAAAAAAGATGATTCCGTGTTCAACGCCTTGTGCTCGATAAGGTTTCGCTAATCTATGAGGCATTTTACTTTCGTATTATCTTAGCAAAGTAAGAAGATGAAGCAGCAGCAGGGGACTCTGGCCACCTTCTCGTTCTGCCTCAATGATACTGATGAACCTAGTGGCAGGTCAGGAATAAAGACGCAGATGTAGAGAACGGACTTGAGGACATGGGGTGGTGGGGAAGGGGAAGCTGGGACGAAGGGAGAGAGTGGCATGGACATATATACACTACCAACTGTAAAATAGATAGCTAGTGGGAAGCAGCCGCATAGCACAGGGAGATCAGCTCGGTGCTTTGTGACCACCTAGAGGGGCGGGATAGGGAGGGTGGGAGGGAGGCTCAAGAGGGAGGGGATATGGGGATATATGTATACATGTAGCTGATTCACCTTGTTATACAGCAGAAACTAAGAGAACATTGTAAAGCAATTATACTCCAATAAAGATGGGGAAAAAAAAAAGTGAGAATACTGAAGATCAGAAAGGAAAAAAAAAAAGACACTCAAAATGCAGAGTTACCAGAGGGGAATGAGGATTTGTGATATGAGGCACAGATGATACGCCAGAACCGTGCCAGGTTGCACGGCAACACAGAGCTTGGGGAAGTTAGTCTCTGCTCCAAAGGACATGACAGTCTAATGACAAAGTGTTGTATATACACAGGAAGGTAATAATAATAAGTATCGGTTAGGATATTTTCAGTTGCAAATGATAAAATAAACCTAGCAAAGTAGCTGAAATACGAAATTTTTTAATTGGCTCAAGCCACGGAAAATTCCAGAGGTCGGAGGGACTTCAGGAGACACGTAATCAGGCCTGCAGCTCTAGTTCTCTTTGATTTTTCTCAGCCCTGCTTTACTCTCTGTGTCAGCTTTGTCCTCAGGCTGGCTTCCTGCTAGTAAAACAAAACGGCTCTAGCAACTCCAGGCCTCACCTTTGAGGCCACATTGTCAAACTTCAGTCCTGAAGGTCGCTCTGGCCTAGTCAAGTTCGCGTACCCAAGTCTAACTCAATCACTCTGGCAAGATGGATGGGATTATGTCCATCAGTTTGGGCCAATCAGGGCTTACCCCTAGAGCTGGTGATGGAATCAGTTCACATTTAGCCTCACAACCACCCCAGGAAGTAAGTGCTACTCGCATCTCTAGTTTGTAATTGAGGAAGCCGAGGCCCACAGAGGTTAAGTAATTTTCCCAAGGTTGCACAGCTTATAAGTAGTAGTGTTGGGATTCCGATTTTGGCCCTCTGACTCCAGACCTCGCATTCATAGCCACTAAGCCATAGGGTCTCCCAAGGCATAAGTCCCAAGGTGGTGCCTGATGTGTACTTCAGACAACACTTGCCGGGTAAATTGACAGGAATGCGCAGCTGGCCAGGCTGAGCTGGTGGAGAAGGCAGGGCTTGAGCAAGGTATTAAGCAAGGGTGGGAAAATTAGATCAAGTAAACTGTCAGAGACAGGAATCATGTTATACCAGGGATAACAAAGGCAGTGGGGTCAGACAGCTGCTAAGTCTGCCATTTACATACAAGTTGAGTGACCTTTTCTAAATTATTCGACTTCTCCGAGCCCACAGGTAAAATAAGAAGCCACCAAAGTGAATCAAAGGTCCATGGGGAGAATCTACAGAGAGAAGAGGGCAGAGAATACAGTCCTGGAAACCCTGAAAGGGACCAGTAAGAGTCCAGCCAAATCCTACGGAAAATGGAAAGCCTGTCGGGAGCTAGAGTAGGACATCACAACTCATGGACTCACTGTAGAGAGAAGTCTACAGCAACTATTCCACAGCAACCCTACCACTGCCAGCTAGGAAACAGGAAGGAGGGGGATCAGGATGAACCCTCAGGAACTATTACATGAGAACACCCTAATAGCTCCTCACAGTCACGCAACTCTGGAGCTTGACGGGACAACAGACAACATACGGTATAACCCGATTATCTTACAGATAAGAAAGGAACACATCTGAACACATATATGAGGCTTGTAGATAAAGTGCCTAGTACAGGGCCTGGTAAACAGGAGGTGCTCAATAGACAGTATTTCTTATTAGTTTTTGAAGTGACTTATCCAACGTATCAGAAATAGGTTAGTGACCAAAAAAGATGAGAATCCGTATCTTTTAATACCCAGTACAGTTCCTTCCATTACTCTTAGCTTTCTTCTTCTATGGCACATTCAAGATGAAGGATGCCAGGTACTGCTAAAAGGAGGGCGAAGAAAGAAGAGTTATTTAGCCTCTCTCTCACCCAAAGCCAGCAACCCTCCTCAGTACCCAAGTGGGGGAAACGATCATGGAAGGAAAATGTTGGAATAACTACTAGGCAAGGGGTTTGTAAACCAAGATCATGGATGTTAGTCTGCCATTAACCAGCTCAGTGATATAACCAGCTTGAGCCCCAGCTTACTCATCTATACAATTAGAGATTTGGAAAAAAAATCATCTCAGTTTCCTTCCAACCCTGAAATTCTATGAAAGTAGGTTCTGCTCTTGCAGTCGTTCTACACTGCAGTAGATTTCCTTATAAGTGAACATAATTGAGTTCTAGGGAAATTTTTATGAGGCAAAGCCACATAAAAATTGAAAGTGAGAAAAGACGTGAGAGTTGGCTTCAAATATTTGGAGCACTCTCTAGTCACAAAGGGGTTAGACTTACTTCGTGAGGCTCCAGAGGGCAGAAATAAGTACGTGGAGTAAAAGCAACACAGGCACTTTCCTGCTCAGTATAAAACAGATCTTTTTTCATGTATTTTGGGGCTCATTTATTAGGGGCATATAATGTTTATAATTGTTAGGTCTTCCAGATGAATTAACCCTTTTATCGGTTGTTCTTTTTGTCTCTGGTAGCAATTTTTGTCTTAAAGTCTGTTTTGTCTGGTGTTAGTATAGCCACTTTAGCTCTCTTTTGGTTAGTGTTTGCATGATAAATATTTTTTCATCTTTTTACTTTAAATTTATCTATGTCTTTGAATCTAAAGTTTGTCTCTTGTAGATAGCATATAGATGGATCATGTTTTCTTGATTCTGCCAAACAGTTCCTTTTGATTGAACTGTTTAGTTCATTTACATTTAATGTAATTACTGTAAGGTAGAACTGACACCTGCCATTTTGCTCTGTGTTTTTTATATCTATTATGCCATTTTTGTGCTTCTATTTTCCATTGGCGGATTCTTTTGTGTTGAATAGTATTATCAAGTGTGTCATTTAAATTCTTATTGTTTCATTTCCTTTTTTAAAAAAAAAATTATTTTCTTGGTGGGTGTCCTGGGATTACAGTTAACATCTTAATATGCAAAAATTTTACTCCAGTACAGCACTGTTCCCTCTCACTCCTTTGTGCTATTATTGTGATACAAATTACATCTTTAAACACTATAAGCCTATCGACAAAGTTTTATAATTATTGCTTACTGCAATTGATTTTTAAATTAGATAGGGGAAGAAAACTGTTACCAAAAAAGAAACTACATCTATATTGCCTTTTACATTTACCTATGTAGTTACATTTACTTTTTATTTTGTACATTTTATTTGTGTGGATTTGACTTACTATCTAGTGTCCTTTCACTTAAACCACAAGAACTCCCTTTAGTGTTTCTTGTAAAGAAAGTCTGTTAGTAACAAACTCGCAGTTTTTGCTTATTTGAAAACATCTTAATTTCTCCTTCATTTCTGAAGGATAATTTTATCAGATACAGAATTCCTGGTTGACAGTCTCTTGCTTTCAGCACTTTGAACATGTCATCCTACTGCCTTCTGGGCTACATGGTTTCTGATGAGAAGTCAGTTGTTAAAATTATTGAGAATCCTTGGATGTGATGAGTTGCTCTTTTCTTGCTATTTTCAAGATTCTCTCTGTCTTTTGAAAGTTTGACTAATATGTGTATAAATGTGACTATCCTTGAGTTTAATTAGAATTTGAGCTTTTTGAATGTGTAGAGTACTGTTTTAAAATAAATTTGGGGAGTTTTCAGCCATTATGTCTTCAAATATTCTTCTATCCCTTTCTCTCTCCCATCTCCTTCTGGAACTCTCGTTGCATGTATGTTGGTATGCTTGATGGTGTCCACAGGTCCCTGAGACTGTTCATTTTTCATCATTTTTTTCCTTTTTGTTTCTCAGACTGGATAATCTCCATTGGTTTCTCTTCAAACTGGCTGATCCTTTCTTCTGCTAGTTCATATCTGCTGTTGAGCCCCCTGCAGTGAAATTTTCATTTAGTCATTATATTTTTCAAATCCACAATTTATGTTTTATTCTTTTTAATAATTTTTCTCTTTATTTCTTTCCTTTTTTTTTTTTTTTTTTTTTGGCCATTCCGCACGGCATGCAGGATCTTAAGTCCCCAACCAGGGATCAAACCCGTGCCCCCTGCAGTGGAAGCATGGAGTCTTAACCACTGGACTGCCAGGGAAGTCCCAATATTCTCTACTTCTTATACTTTATTCAGAGATGGTTTCCTTTACTGCTTTGAACATATTTCTATTTAAATAACAGATTTAAAGTGTTTGTGTAGTAAGTATAAGATCTGGGCTGCCTCAGGGATGATTTCTATTCACTGCTTTTTTTCCCTGTGTTTAGGCCATACTTGTCTGTTTTTCTGTGTGTCTCATAATTTTTTATTGAAAACTAGATGTTTTAAATAATATAAGGTGGCGACCCCGCAAATCAGCTTCACACACACACACACAGAGCAGCGTTTGTTGTTTTTATTGCTGTTGTTATTGCTGTTGCTTGTTTACTTAGTGCCTTTCGTGAGCTAATTCCATAAAGTCTGTATTCTTGGTCATGTATAACCACTGAAGTCTCTGTTTCGTTTTCTTCATGGTCAGCTAATGATTACATAGAGATTTCCTTAAATGCCTTGAACCAGTGTGTCTCCTAGACTTTGCCAAGAGATCCAGCGTGTGTGTGTGTGTGTGTGTGTGTGTGTGTTGGGGGTGGGGGCGTGTCTTCAGCAAGTGGCAGACAGTTTAAAACTCTTAACAATCACTTTCTGTCTGCACAGAGGCTCAAGGTCCACTGGTAGTGAGTAATTAGGGCTTTCTCAGGTCTTTCCTGTGTACATGCAAAGCCATGCACATGCACGTGACCTTCTAGATTCCCAAGAATATGTCAGAGCTGTTCAAAGCCCATATGGACAGCACATTTCCCAGTGTTTCCTTTTACTTTTCTTAGTCGCTTCTTGTTAGCCCAATGGATATCACCACCTCAGGTAGTTGAAATGCTAAACAATTGCCGCTGATTGTTTTGGGCAAACACACTGGGGATAAGGCTGCTCACAGAGAGCAACCTCTGAGTGAGGTCAAATAATGACAAGCTTGAGAAAGAAGCTTTTCCAGAGAACTGATAGATAAGTCAAATAATGACACTTCTCTGCCCTTAAAAAGGCAGAGAAGTTTGGAAAGGTGATAGGACAGAAGGAAAACCTACTTGGAGAGGCAAAAGTAACAGGCAGTGGTGGTCTGGTAAAAAGCAAGGCAGCCAGTCCAAAAGTTCAAGGTAGGGAAAATCATTAAAACAGAAACGATGAACAATAAGAAGTGTCTAAAGCCATTCAGAAAACAGAATACATTTGTGAGTCACAATAAAATACTGACAGAAGAAACGAGAAGGATGGGTAAATTGTAACAATATAGTTTACATGAAAATAATCCACGCAAAGTCTTAACTTCTTTAGTTTTAGAAGTGAGGGGTGCTATTTCAGTCCCAGACTGCCACTGACAGGCTGTATGATTATGGGTATAAATGAGATGCTGTTCCTTAGTTTTCTAAGGAAGAACTGGAGTTTGTTTTCTAAGCTTTAATAATTTCATACAGCCTTCCAGATTTTTAGAACCCGTATCTATATACCACTTCTTCAACTTACTTAATTTTTAAAAAATGGATTCTTTTTTTTAAACTTAAATACCATTATAATATTTGTGAAACTATGAGTTTGATATGTTGCGTTTTTTTCTGATACTCATTAAAATAAACCTCAAAGCATTTAAATACAAATGCTCCTCCAGGTACCAACTACCTCACTTTGATAAATAATGGATTCGACGTGTAAGGTTCTTTCCACTTCTGTGACTGTGTACGTGCGTTTTCCCTTGTCCCTTGCATAGGTTGGAAGATTACTAAGGTTGGAAGATTACCTCTGAGTACATGTCTCTCTGAGGACGAGGTAACAGGAAGTTGAGAATTAACTGGTTTGAGATTAAACCATGTTGGCAGAAGCCACTGAGTAACTGGCTAATAGTGGTGTAAACAGTGGGTAGAGACACCCCAGAGCCATGATCTGGTACAGAAATATCCATACTTTCATAGAGTGTATGAAACGCACGAATAATTCCATGGACTCCTAGAGCTGCACTGAGTCTGAGAGTAGAGTTTAACAATAATAATAACTCCACTTATCTTTATCTCAGTGCTTAATAGCACGCCAAAGCACTGTGCTAAGTACACCACAAACATTTATTCCTTACAACCACTGTGCTATGGATATTATTATCCCAAGGTTACAGAGGAGGACATCTAGGCTCAGAGTCAATAAGTGACCCATCCATCTCCTTGGAACATCCCTAATTAGTTACTACTATAGGTCCTTTATTTGATTACTAAAGGTAACCCTTGCCATGTTGCAATGGATTACAGAGGAAGCTCTTTAAGTGAGCAGAAATACGCCTCTTTCTAACGTTTTATCAGAATCACTCGTTTTGTTCCCTGGGGCCACAGAACATACATAAGGTAAGACCATCCATAGTTTAAGTCACCCAACTTACAGATGAGAAAATGGAGTGCAATCTGGGGTTTCATTAACAAAACCAGCCTCCAGAAGACGGGATAACCATTTTCTCTTTCCTGTCTAGACTAGTATGTCCTCCGTGGTACTGGGGGATGCCTCAATGGTACCAGGTAAGTGGAGTGAGAGAAGCCAAAGGGTGGTCCATGGCTGTGTGTTTTCCTGTGACCCCCTTGATGATCTGCAGGTTTCTGAAGTTGTTCCGAGCCGCTCCAGCTCATTAGTGACACACTAAGAAAGATACCACACTTTGAGACGGATGTCAATGAACTAGTCAGGATCCAGAGGAGGGTAGCCCGCTAATGAGGGGACAGCATCCAATAAAAGAGCTGAAGAGAAATGGATGAAGGGACGGCGGCCTCAAATATCTGACCGACTGTCAGTACAAACGAGGGAGATAGCTAGTTCTCTCTTGTCCCAGTGGCCAGAGACAACATATGTGGGAAGAAATTGCCTGGAAGCAGGCGGTTTGGGGCCCCTGACTAGCTTTCCATGACTTTGAGTAAGTCATCGAACCCCTCTGTCCGTCAGGATCCTAATGGCACATGGTTCTTGGGAAGATCCTATAAGGCAAAGCACCTAGCTCAAGGTCCATCAGTAGTAAGCAGACACACACCAGTGATGCTGATGGAGCGTCGTGCTCAATAAGAAAGAACATATAAACTTAGAACAGACAATGGGGATAACTTAGAGGACGCGAGTTCCTCATCAGTAGAATATCTGAGCAAAGACATCACTTTTATCTGTCAGGGATGCTCTATAGGTGTTCCTCTGTGATAGATGGGGGTATGGACTGGGAGACCCATGGTTTCCCTGACAACCTTAAAATGTGGTAATCCCATAAGGGTCTTGCCCCAAGTTACACAGCCTATGGCATAATGGGGACTAGATCGCACCTCTCCCAACCCCAAGTCTAGTGCTTTCTCCATGGCCCTACATACCACATGTTTAAAAAAATTATATAGAACACTGTCCAGAAACTCTCCCAAACGTAATTGCTTATTAATGACTACCAGTTTCTCTTTCTCAGTAGCCACACTTTTAAGAAGGAAACATGTCTACAAACATATAATTCTATAAAGCAAATAATTTACATCTAAGTGGATTTTGGTGGAGTACAAAGAACCCCAATGAATGAAACCTGTCACATGTTCAAAGCTACGAAAAGTGAGGGAGAAAAGTGCGACAGAGCAGAAAGCTTCCTTGCTTACTCCTCGCTATTAGGACGCGCCAGAAAGCAAGGAGGGGTATCTTGTCTCAGGATTGCAGTGCTGGGAGATTTGCTTTGTTCTTTTTTCACCAAACAAGCTAGCTGATGCTCCATGAGTTCCATGTAGCTCAGAGTAAGCCTGATGGAAAGAGGCCCACAGTCTCTAAGCTGTCCCTTAGTCAGACCTAAAGAAGGATCTGCAAGTTAGGGTCCGTCCAAAACTCTATGTCGATATGTGCTGTAAGGGGGATTGTGTTTGACTTGTAGGAATAAGCACTGGGTTAGTTTAACTTTTGTGCTGAGATTTTCCACATATATGTGGAATCTAGAAAAATGGTACAGACGAACCTATTTGCAGGGCAGGAATAGAGACACAGATGTAGAGAATGGACATGGTCGGCGGGGGGACGGGGTGGGATGAATTTTGAGATTGGGACTGACATATATACACTACCATGTGTAAAACACATAGCTAGTGGGAACCTGCTGTACTGCACAGGGAGCTCAGCTCGGTGCTCTGTGGTGACCTAGATGGGTGGGATGCGGGGGAGGTCCAAGAGGGAGGGGATATACGTATACACATAGCTGATTCACTTCATTGTACACCAGAAACTAACACAACATTGTAAAGCAACTATACCCCAATTACAAAAAATAAACAAAACAAAAAATCTAAAAATAAAGCTACCATATAACCAGCAATCCCATTCTTGGGTATATATCCAGAGAAAAACTTGATTTGAAAGTATACATGCACCCCAACGTTCACAGCGGTACTTTTTACAATAGCAAAGACATGGAAGCAACCTAAATGTCCATCGACATAGGAATAGATAAAGAAGAAGTGGTACATATATACAGTGGAATATTACTCAGCCATAAAAAGGAATGAAATTGTGCCATTTGCAGAGACGTGGATGGACAGAAACTGTCATACAGAGTGAAGTAAGTCAGAAAGAGAAAAACAAATATCGTATAATATCGCTTGTATGTGGAATCTAGAAAAATGATACAGATGAACTTATTTGCAAAGCAGAAACAGAAACACAGACGTAGAGAACAAACGTATGGATACCAAGGGGGGAAGGATGGTGGGATGAATTGGGAGGTTGGGATTGACATGTATACACTACTATGTATAAAACAGATAACTAATGAGAACCTACTGTAGAGCACAGGGAACTCTATACTCAATGCTCTGGGAAGGAAATCCAAAAAAGTGGGGATATATGTATATGTATAGCTGATTCACTTTGCTGTACAGCAGAAACTAACACAACATTGTAAAGCAACTATACTCCAATAAAAATTAATTTTTTAAAAAAAGAAATGGAAACATTGAAGCTATCCCCAGGTCACAGCGCTGGAACTAGAATGTGTGCATTCTGACTCCTAGACTGGTGCCACTTCACCACCATGGTGCCAATGACAGGGACAATGTTTTCTGCATCTATTTTAGGAGGCATCTGAGCTTATAATCAGAGGTCTACCTTCTGCTCTGTGAACATCTGGGTGATTCAGGACAAGGAAATGATCCACTGTGACCTCAATTTCCCTAACCAAAGGAGTGAAAGGCTGATCAATAGTCTGTCAGATTCAGGGAGGGTTCATTCTGAGGAGAAACAGATGCTCTGGGAAAACCAGCTACTCAAAGAAAGGACTTCTCGCAGTCTGATGGACCAAGAAGGGGTTTGGCTACTTTAAAAGGACTGACCAAACCCCAGACATGTAACCCAGACATCCAATCAACAAGTTCCAATAGTTTATTAAGAACAATATTCAAGAATCATTTAAGAAAAATAATTTTAAAAACGACTATGCAATCCAAGGAATAATTACTTGCCTAGACTGAGTTTTAAAGAAAAGATAAATTTCCATGCCCCTGCGTTAAGGTAGGTGGTGTAAGATGGGTAAAACATGGCATCTTATTCTATGCCTTTTGTTCTATGTTTTATTATTTTCTTAAAGCATTCATGTATAGGATGTTAATTCTTTCCCAGGCTTGATCCCTAGACAACGGGCTTGTTAGGGACAGGGACTGTATTATTCAACGCTTTTTCCTTCCTGCCAGCCTTACAAAACATTCACTGAGTGTCTAACTACATACCCACGACATCCCCGATGCCTAGCACGCTGTGTGGCACCTGGTAAGGACTCAGCTTGCACCAAATAAATGAAAGAATAAAACACAAGAGCCAGAGGCGATCTCCAAAGCACAGAAACCCCTGCATGTTTGACTCCTTCATTAAAACCATTTGAATTTTACCTTACAAATCTGAAGCGTGCCCCCGACATGCTCTGATGTATCTGTGCAGAGACCTGTGATGTTATCAGTTTAGCACATATGTGATCGCTCAGCATGAATACCTTGATGAATACTATATAGAATTTCAAGTGCAGACTCCCAGACACAGAAGGCATATTCTGTGACGGGCCAAAATGTCATGAGGGTCCACAGCCCATTCCCCTGTTTCCAAGCAAGACTACATCTAATCTATAACAGAGAGCCAGGCTTCCCTAAATCTGAAAAGAGTTCCACTGAGTGAAACATACAGGCAGCCTAGGTAAAGTCTTAAGTGTCTAAATGGAAGGTCAGACCTTGATTTCTCGAGGTAAAGTATGGTTTTCAGCCCAAGTATAGCAGATTTCACTGGGGTTCGATTACCAGCTTACTTAACTCATTTGCTAGATGACATAAAATTGCGGGTAATTGCACTACAAAGAGTAATTATCTGAATAATTTCCTTGTACAAAGGCACGTCACTTGGAGCCTTGGTCTATATTATGTGAGGGAAATTTTAAATTAGGTACACCATTTTATTTAAAAAAGAGAAACATTAGAAGAATATATATTCAGAAGTAGGGGGTAAAAAAATTGCTCTTCACCAGTTTATTGGAATTATACAAAAGGGAGCTCATGGGCTGCTACCTGAGACAACTAAATTTCCTGAGTTTAAATGATTTCAGGAAGACCTCACACACAAAATGGCCGTCCAGATGTAATGCATGATCTAGACTCCCCTCTCTCTCAAAATATTTCTTTAAAATGATATTTCATGATCCTGAAAAAATTGGTGACTGTGAGATGCCAGATGTAAGACATTTCCTCCAAAACCTTACGTAAACCCATACCATTCGCTTTAGAACATCTTCCTTGACACCAGGAAAGGCTTTAGGTCCTGAGTTTGCATTAGCTAGACTGACCGCCTGGCGGCTCTCAAAAATGGAAACATATGTGGGCACGATGAAGGTAGGGATTTGTAAGTTAGGCAAAGGAATTTTCCTGTTCATTTTTAATCCTGTGCATTTTGTTCTCTTCCCTTAAGCAATACGTCTACTAAATTTTGGTGACTTTTTATTTTCAAAAGCACAAAATTGAGCCCTTTTGGTGTTGTTTCCCAGGACAAAAACCTAACTTCAGAATCCATTTCCTTACAATTCGATCACAATTGTTAAAGAAACATAAAACGAAGGCTCACACACACTCATTGGAAGAGAAGACAGCGGAATTACTATCATCTATTATCATCATCATCATTATTACACAGGGCTTGAAGGAACACACCTCTATATGTCATAAAGAAAAAATTATTTGGTTTATAGCTGATGGGACCACAATGCAAGTGTGATTTGAGATGGCTAACAGCAGAAATAAATTAGGATTTTCTGTTCTAACTTCACCTTCCACATAAACCCCTCTCCTCTGAATTTGTGCTTTTCTAAGTTGTTTACACAATGCATAGGCGCAGACTTTGTTTCAAGTTCATGTAAGAGCAGATGCCCTTACTTCAGGCTGAACAAAAAGGAAATGCATTCCTCCTAGGAGTCTAAATCCATCCTAGCTTGGATTGTCTAGCATACTTATACAAACTGCTTGCTTTCAGGTCAATCCTAAAATAGAAAGAACATCTCTCTCCAGAGGTGCACATCTTAAAGATGATAAAACTTTAAAAACAATCTATTTCACATTTCAAATGAAAAATGCCAACCAAAGACCACCAAGAAAATAATTTTAGAAAAATGTTCAATCTCCCTCCTGAATTGTGCCACCAGGGAAAAAAGCCACAAACAACAACAAAAGCAACCCAAAACCTCAACAAGAAAATTATGTCTCCGGTTTTTATTAATGAGTTTTTTAAAGTTTGGAGAATATGAATTCAGGGTGTTGTAGAGTTATGTTATAAACTATACTAACAAATGCCGGCCATCCTTGTGTTTAAAGGCTGAAAAATAAAATATGAAATACGGACTATTTGTTAGAAATAGTTTACATTGCTTCGATTTGGTTGTAACTAATACACAGCTGAATAAAGCCATAAAATCGAAAGAATATTCAATCACACTAGGAAAGTGGACATTTTAAAGGCAAATGAACGTTTGAACTCGGGCAAAGTGTTTATAAAAACATTTTTAAGTTTTATAAAACAAATAAAAATGACTGTTGCTCCAGAAACATTTCTGGTAGGGGTAGTCTTGACATTTTACTAGGGATTTAAATCTACAAAACGTTTAACATGACCTCCCCGAACTTAAATGTCTAAAATGAAGCAGGAGTAAAATTTAAAAGACATTTGTCTTTTTGGTTTTTCAAACACTTCTTTGGTTCCTTCCCTTTTCTTTTCCTTCAATAATTTATTCTGTTTTTCTACCTTTGTACATACAAATCAAGTGTCCATCAAATCAGGCACCAGAAAAGCAAGCTCTCTTAAATATAGTTCACTCAGACTGACCTTCCACAGCAAGTATTGACATTTTCATTAATTTTAACTCTTTTTTCCCCCCAGAAGAAACAAAACAAAGTCTCTTGGGTCAGAACAGCAACCATCAAACGAAAAAGAAATAAATAATAAGTTAAAAATAGAGGGAATGTGTTAAAACGAAGTAAGAATGGTCATAACCAAAGTCTGTCATCTTCAAAAAGAAACAGTTCCACACTTCATGACTGATTCAAACAGAAAGCTTCTCCTTTACATTTGAAACAAGTAATTCCACCTCACAAGCACATTTTCAAAGAAGCCCCTAGCTTTCTGCATCTGATTCTTGCAACATTCTCTATACCTCATCGAGGTAAAACCCAGTTCACATTGACTATTTTCCTCCCAAAGAGTCCCACAGAGCTTCTTGTAAATTTCAGTATCAACTCAGCGTTATCACCGTGGGTTTTAAGAATGGCACACTTCTGATATCACCCCCCCGACTGAAAGATTAAAAAGACTTTGCCCACATAGAGGGGAAATGAAGGTGCGCGGACTCACTCTGCAGCTGCAGTGTTTAGCTCTCGGGGTCTAAATGGTCCTCCACGAGCACGGACACCCTGGGGGTATCCAGCGAGTGGGAGGGGAGTCGCCCTAAACGCTTGCCCATTTATTTGTGGAACTCTTTGGACGGGCGTTATTTCTAGACGGATTTGCTCCTAACACGGTAAAATTCGTCCAAAACTGCTTCTACGCCTCCTCGGGAGATGGACTGTCACATGTAATTTTCACAAAGTCAGCCAACCCAGCTGGTATCGAAATAGTGGATGGGGCGGGGGGACCAGGGAGGAATAAGTCGCGCGTAAAATACTGGCGTCCAAGTAAGTGCAGAACTCATTACCGAGGAACAGAAAGCACACCCACGTCTCCCCCGCTGGAGAGACGGCGGAGAGCTAGGTGGTGGCGCGTCGCGACCAGCAATCGCGATATTCAATCTGACGTCGCCAATGAGCGCAACTGGACGGCAACGCAAAGGAATCAGCTTTTCCCGGAGCTGAGAGCAGCTCGCGATTTCAAAGGGAGAAAACTCAGCTCCTCGTGGTGGAAGGTGCGGGGGCGCGGCAGGGAGGGCCTGGGAGGGGGTCGCCATTTGGCTCCGGGCGGGCGCGCGCGGCGGTCCCAGCGACCCGGGCGGCCGGGGGCGCGAGGCCGGAGCGCCGTCCGCTAGGGGCGGGCCACGCACCGCCGCCGCCCGCCCCCGCCCGCCCCCTCCCCCGCCGCTTCCTCTCGCTCTCCCAGCCCCTTCCCCCCACGTGTGGATGACGTCAAAATTCCGCGAAAAAGCCGCGTGGTGGCTCCTCCGGCGGAGGCGCGATTCCGTTGCCCAGCGGGCCCCTCCCGGGCGCCGGGGGGGAGGGCGAAGGAGCGAGCCGGCCGGTTCCCTTTCCTCCCGGAGGCCGGGCCCCACCGACGCCGGGGGGCAGATGCCCCCCGCCCCAGATCTTACTGCAAAAGTCACTTTTATAAACCGAAGACACTTCCAGGGCTATTTTCGGCCGCGTGAGGCAGCTGAATCAGACAGGAAGAGGGGGAAATTTCGGGTCTCTTTACTTTTTATTTTTTTTTCAAGGGAGGGGAGGAAGATGCGAGGGGGGCGAACGGACGGCAGGCGTTTCTGACCCACGCCTGTCGCATCTGCCGCCCGAGGCACGCAGCCCGGGTTCAAGTTCGGACCCAGGGAGGGCGGCTGGAGAGCGCAGGCCGGCCCGTGTCTATCCCCGCAGGGTCTGGGCGCCCCGGGGCTGCCACGGGCGAGGGGCGGCCGTGCGGGGTCCCGGAAGCGCTCTCACACCTGGGTCCCAGTGCCTGGCGCGGGGAGCCACCCGGCGGCTCGTCCCCACCCACCTTCTGTCCCCTCGAGCTCCAGTTCCCGACCTGTCCCTCTTCCTTTCGCACATTTTCCTAATTTGCTTCCACTCCCTTCCCACTCCCTCCCGTCCCCTCCTTCTGCACCTCCTCGGCTTCCTTCCTGGTACTCCGGCCTCCTAGAGCCGAGACTCGGACCCTTGGCCATCTACTTTCAAGCGACCGTCGGGTTTTCGGTTTTGACTGCCCGTCCATCCCTAAATGGAGAAATACACCGCTCTGCTCTGGGGGGGGGGGAGTTAGGGGTGGCGGGGGCGCCTGATCCCGAACTCACTCCCCTCCCCCCACCCCGCCAGAGCGCCCCTAGGAGGACGAAGCTTGCAGCCGACAGCGGGATCACCTGGCTGGGCGGCATCCGCCAGGTGAGCTGGGGCGTAAGTGTGCTTAGCGTTGCAGGTTCCTGCAGAAATGTGCCTATAAACACCCTGCACCTACAGGAGTTTGTACACTTTCCAACCGAAACTCCACAACGCGAGGGGTGGTGAGCCGGCCAGGGAGGGAATAAAAGTCCAGTAAAACTGACGTTCGCTAAAGGTTATCATTGATCCTACAAAGGGAAGGAGGTGTTTTTTTCCCCCCTTGAGGGATTTAAAAGGAATAAGGAAGAGCCAATATTTTGTTTTGTTTTTTTTCCCTACAGTGACCAGTTTTGACTTAAAAGCCGGAGCACAGACGTTTGGTTTTTTTCTCTAAACCTAAGGCTACACTCAAAAGAAAATGCGCAGGTTTGTCCAGAAGGCAACGTGCCTTTTCCCGCGTGCGAGGAGGAGTGCTTTTTAGCAAGCAAAATTAAAGTTTTAACACATGGTCGGAGTGGCGACCAAAAGGGAAAACTCAGTTTCCAGTCCAAGCCTCGTGGAGACATTCCTGCCAACCTCCGCACCCTCGCACGCCCCACCCCGAGCCTTGGAGCCTGAACCACTGGGGGACGGATTCGCTGCGAGGTTGCTGTTCGGGAACAGTCCGTAATCGGAAGGGGAAGTCAATGGGGAACTTGAAGGGGCGAGCCTGCCACGCGGGGAGCGCCCGCACCCGCGGGTCTGGGTGGACGGAGAGGGCGGCGGGGAGGGGGGCATCCGCCCGCGCCCCTCCTCTTCACAGCCGTCTGTCCCCCGCCCCCCGGCCCCGCTCCCCGCCGGAATTTCTCCGTAAAGCCAGACGGGTTTGGGGTTAGGGGGAGGGAAGGGGAGAGGGGGCCCCTCGGCTCGCCGCTCCCGAGACTTGAGGCCTCACCACCCAGGTTTTCTCCCCAGGGTGGGCGAGGCCCGGAGGACGACCACCCGCCTCTTCCCCGCCCCCAGCTGCCCCTCTTCAGGGGACCCAGGGCTCGGGATGCTTTCCCTGCAGGGAGGTGGAGAAAAGGCCGTGCTGGGTTAGTTACCAAGTGATGTCAAGAGGCTGGGAGCCCTCGCCGGCTTCTGTCCTTGCCTGTCGGGGCAGATTTATACTTTAAAAATACCTCTCTCGCCCACACTGCCCCCCACCCTCTACCCCTACAGCTTTCTTTGATCCGCTCAAAGGTGGCTGAGCTGAAGTTTGAGTAAGTCCTTTATGGGGTTTTAAAATGTTAAGTTCACTTATTTATCCGGAGTGACTCAAGGCCTGAGTCGGGAAGTCCACGTTGACTGAAATCAAGAGGTGATTGTTAGGCACCCGCTGTCTTCCGAGGAACACCGTACTCGGCCCCGACTGTCATCCGCCGCGCGGGACTGTTTCATTTTGAGTTTGCAACTTGGGTTTTTCAGCGAGCTTTTTTTCTTCCAGAAAGCTAATGGCTTCCACCGCAATTAGACATTCTCCTCGCCCGCCCCTTCCCTCCCCTTTCTTTACATACAGTCGATTGGATACTAATTCCCGACGCTATTGATAAGGTCGCCCGCGCCCCGGCCTCTCCCCAGCCCTCGCCCGCCCCAGTCCCCGCTCTCCCTCCGCCCTCCCTTTCTTGGCTTCCTTTTGATGTAGCGGGGAACGCGTCCTACTAAAAAAAAAAAAAAAAAAAAAAAAAAAAAAAAAAGTAATCTGCCCGGTAACAATCAGCGCGCAGTAGCAGGAGACCCAGAGCTATTGGCTATGCAAATAGAGGGAGGGGAGACGGCGCCCCAAACTCTTACTCACCCTTTTAAAGCGATATCCCCCTTCCACCCACCCACCCACCCCTTCCGCCCCACCCTCGTGGAAAGGGGCTGGCCCCGGGGCCAGGGTTAATCGCTCGCACCTCTGGTTTATGCGCTGTCCGCCCTCTTTATTCCACCTCCCCCTCCTTTCAGAGAACAGAGCTCACAGCTCACCCAGCCCCCCGCCTCCCCCCGCTCGCCCTCGCGCCCCGGTTCGGGCCCCCTTTCTCCGCGAGGGAGGTCCTGGGCCAACCTCGGTGTCTCTCCAGAGACCCTACCCACGCCGCGCTCGGCGCACGTGCCAGCTCCGCCAGCGCGCCGCGGGCCCTGGGCCCACTCCCTTTCTTCCCGGAGTGAAATAGCACAGACGGGCAGGGTGGGGGGTGGCGGGAGGAAGGAGGTGAGGAAACGCCATCAGATCCCCTCTAAAAGCGGCTTTGACCCGAGGATGCATTGGAGCACGTGTCAGAGCCGACCGCACTGGCTGCGTCTCCACCGTAGTTCCGCTCGCGGGGGGGAAAGCCCTGGCTGCGAGCGACGCGTGAACCCGGAGGGTCCGCGAGGGTGCAGGCGAGGGACCCGGGGTGGAACTCTTGGGCCTCGGAGGAAAGGAAGGGGTGGTGTCGTTGGCGCCCGGGGAGAGAGGGGGAGCCAAACCTACCCCTCTTTCGCCCCTCTCCCCTCCTCCTCCCGGGCTATTTCCTAGAAAGCTGTATCAGTGTGGCCACGCTCCGCGCAGGCACCTCGGGCGGCTTGTCAGCAGAGGCAGGGCGAGGAAGCGGGTTTTTCCTGCGTGGCCGCTGGCCGCGGCGGAACCGCTGGTAGCCCTGCCCCCGGCCTGCGGCGGCTCGGGGCGCCTCCCCGCGTCTCCCAGTGGCGCCTGCGGCGCCCCAAGAACGGGATGGTTTCTGCTCCTGGGTCACATTCTATCACGTCGGAGAAGCGCCCCCTCCCTCCGGACACTCACCCCTCCCCCCCAACACATCTGCGGGGGGGCGGAGGCGGGGGTTGGAGTGGGCGCCGAAGTTCTGGTCCCTTTAATCGGGTTTTGGAAACAGCAACATGATCAGGAACATAAATTTCAGGGACATAACCTTTTTCTCTGGGTATGCGAAGTTGCTGTTTTCTCAGATCGCCCTCCCTCTTTCTCACGTAAGGGATCTATTTCTCAGTTGTCTGAGCCCACCTCATCTTCAAGTAATCCACCCGTCATTCCTGGATCTTAAAATACATGGGCGGTAGTATTAGGATCAGTTTTGAAGTAGCCAGAGTCGGAGGGTCGTATTTTGGCAGGATGCACCTACAGAATGTGCGCAATTAGAGGAAATAAGTAGGAATCGGTGGGGTTTTTTTTGTGGGTTCCCCTCTCTGAGGCCCCTGGCTTGCGGGGCTGCATAGAGGGAGAGGGCCTCGGAGAGCTAAGGAGAGGGGGCCGGGGGGCGGGGGACCGCGTTTGAAGTTTGGTCGGGCCAGCTGCTGTTCTCCTTAATAACAAGAGGGGAAAGGAGGGAGGGAGGGAGACACTGAGAGGAGGAGGGGAGGACCGGGAGGGGAGGGAAAGGGAGGAGGAACCGGAGAGGGGGGTGAGGCGAGAGGGAGGAGAAGTAACTGCCCAGCCAGTTTGCGTCACTGCCTCGGAGAGCAGAGAGCAGAGCGAGCTGGGGAGAGCAGACAAGTTTGAAGGGGAGGGCAGGCAGAGTCAGCAGCCCCCGGGGCGCTCCTCTCCCACCGCCCATCCCTTTCCCCTCTTCTTCCCCAGCTTCCCTCTCTGCCCTTCGCTATTTCCCCGAAACCCCTTATTTAGCCAAAGGAAGGAGGTAAGGGGAATCCTCTCCCCTCCCCCCCTCCAAAAAAACCCCCCAATTTTCCAGTCCGGAGATCGCAGGGGCGCGAGTGGGCACCCAGCTGGCCATGGAGCTGCTGTGCGGAGAGGTGGACCCGGTCCGCAGGGCCGTGCCGGACGCCAACCTGCTCCACGACGACCGCGTGCTGCAGAACTTGCTGACCATCGAGGAGCGCTACCTTCCCCAGTGCTCCTACTTCAAGTGCGTGCAGAAGGACATCCAGCCCTACATGCGCAGGATGGTGGCCACCTGGATGCTGGAGGTAGGTCTGCAGGCAGGCGCACCGTCCGTCCCTGCCCGGACCCCAGACCCCACGCGGGGACCCTGAACCTGCGAGAGGGCAGCCTCCGCGCCCGCCTCCCCGCTGCTGTGCGAGAGGTTACCCCGTGCCCTCGGCGAGACGCGTGGCTTCCTTTCTGTTCCTTGCGGGGTGCAAGATTAACGGGGGGAGGGGGGAGGAGGGAGGAGGCAAATCTGGGAGCAGCGAGGCTGTCCCGGGGCGGGGGTGGGGGAGCATCCCGCGCGCGGGTGCCTGCCTGTGGCTGCCTCCTCCCCCCCCCCCACCCCGACCTGTCTTTTGCGAAGCCGAGGCTGCTTTAGGTGCCTTGAAGAAGGGAGTAGGAGCGGGAAGCCGGGACCCCAAAGTTAAAAAATCAGCCCCCCCACCAAAGGCCAGGGCAAATTCGTCCTAGCCTCGGGTACCCCCCCCTCGCCTGTGGTCGCGACTCCGCGTTGGCACTTAAGGGGGGAGGGCGGAGGGCGGAGGGAGAAGAGAAACGGGGAATTCAGGAGCCCCGGAAGTCACACTGAAGAAACGTGTGTTTTCGGGGAACCCAAAAGAACCACTTCTTTCCCCTCGCTCCGAACCCTTGCGGAGCGAGCCGTGTGCCCACGTCTGCACGGCTCCGGACCTGCCGTGGTTTCGCCATGTTGCTTTGTAAACTCGGGGTGGAGAGGCTGGAACGCGTCGCCCGCTCCCCCTCTCACCCCACTATCCCGGCCCCCCACTTCTGATGGCGCCTTCGCCCCCGATCCCCCCCTCCCTCACGAAGGTTACTTACGTTTCGGCCTTCAGTTTCCTGGGTGCGGAGAGCTGGGTGGGGTGGGAGGGGGGAGGAGGTGTGTGCAGGGGCGATAGCGGGTCCCCCCCGAAGGAGAGGCCGGAGCCCCCCGCGCCTCTCTCCGGCGGCTCCCCGTTCTCGTCTGTCCCCCAGCTCTTCGCCACCGTCCCCGGCCTCTGCCCTTGTGGGCCGCGGCCGGACACTCCCGCCGCCGCGCTCACCCCTGCAAGTTTCCCCCTCGGTATCCAAAGCCCCAGGGGTCGCGGTCCAGACCTTCCCGGCACCCCAAACCTCCGTTGCGGGTAGCCTGGATCCTCTGTGGGGTTTTCACGGCGAAAGGTCTTGTCTGGGGTATTTCCTCGATTTTTAATTATTTTTTGAACCCGTCTCCCCTGCCCCGACTCCGGCCGCCCAGGCTGCGCGGCGCTGGCTCCCTCCGCCCTCCCCCCGCTTCCCCACCTCTCCCCACCCACCCCCCCAAATGCGGCGCCTGGGCCGCGGGGACTCCCCCCGACAATTTTTTCAATTGTCGGGAATGATAGAGCAGGGTCTGGGGGTCCGAATGAGACCAAGAACGAGACCCCCGGAGCCTCCGGAATATTTTTATTGATTTTTTGAAAAGATGACGAAATCCAAAAAAGAGAGTGAGTGAGTGCGAGCGAGCGGAGCGGTGAGCGGCCCACGGGGGCGGCGGGGCCGGAGCTGCTGCGCCCTCGGCCTCGGGGTCCTTAACCCACCTCTCCGGTGAGTTTTTAGGCTCCCGGGGAGGACCCCAGCGCGGATGGCCATTCAGATTGACCCCAATTTCCTCGCCTTCACTCTGATCGCTTATTCTACTCCCCTCCCCCTCCCCCCGACAAATTCAATATTTTTGTCGTTTCCCTAGATTGTGCGGTTTCCCTTTTTTCCTCTTTTCCTGATACTATGGTCTCCCCCCACCCCGACCCTGTCCCCTCGTGTCATAGGTCTGTGAGGAGCAGAAGTGCGAAGAAGAGGTCTTTCCTCTGGCCATCAATTACCTGGACCGCTTCTTGGCCGGAGTCCCAACTCCGAAGACCCATCTGCAGCTTCTGGGGGCCGTGTGCATGTTCCTGGCTTCCAAGCTCAAAGAGACCATCCCGCTGACCGCTGAGAAGTTGTGCATTTACACGGACAACTCCGTCAAGCCTCAGGAGCTGCTGGTAATGACTGCCTCCTTCCCCCCTGCCTTTCTGCTGTCCCCTATCCTAATAATATACTCTGATGCCGCTGCTCCCAGAACAGATCCTTAGGACCCCAAATTACCCATCCCTGACGTTTTCACACTTCTGGGAACTCTTTAACACTACGCTCCTTGCGCTCCTACTGTGTGCGGGGCTCTGTGCGAAGTACCGAGACTCCACCCATGAATAACGTCCTCACTCGGGGAGGTTTGTGTTGGTGAGATTCATTTGCAGCCTGTGCGCGCGCCCGCTTACGTATGCAGAGGAGGCATGAAACACAGTGATAAAATATTTTAATTAAATTCCAAATTTTCAACCGCGGAATTCCGAGACAGAAATCAACCTCTCACATGATTCTCAAATACACGTGTGGCGTGTCTCCTAAGAACCGGGAGTTCAAAGGTAGGTCTTAGGCACCTCTTAGAGTCTCAAGATACCCACACATAGTAGCTGTTCACTTAAATACCAGCTCATTGGCTTTTGAGCAGAGTCAAATTGGGCCCTTTGTCAGAGGGTTGGGAGGCCTGAATTCCTGTCTCCGGTGGGGCTGTTACCTCTACATAGACACGGGGTCCTGTCTGGACTCTGGTTTTCCGCCCGCAAACCTTTCTCCCACCCGATAGGACTCTTTGCCCCTGTAGCTTCATACTTGAGACGGCCATGTGGCAGCAGCGTGGCATTGGTTGGGTGGCTCCAGAGGCCCACCTTCAGTGATCTGCACAGCCTATCTCCCAACTGTTTGGAAAAGGGGCCCCCTCTTACCACCCCCCTCCCCCTCCCCCTCCCCGCTGGCCAGGCCTGCACTAAGTCCACAGGGCCCGGGACTGGCTGCCTGAACTGAGCTCTTTGTGAGAGGCCTTCCTCCCTGAGGCTGTGCTGCCACCTAGCGGCAGACATGTGCAAGGATGGGGAGGAATCTCCGAGAATGCAGAGGGGCATGAATGACCTCACCTTTGAACAGTTGCCAGATTTCAGCTGCTTCTGGTTTGGTCCGAGAGGCCCAGAAAGGTGCTTTCTTCTAGGAGATCTGCTTCCTTTAATAATGGTACAAGTCGAGTGGTTTATACTCGCATTCCCCCGTGAGAAGGAGAGCTGGAATTTCAAGCCATCTTGGAAGACACTGACTGTTTAGTAGTCTGTCTGGGTTTTCACCGCCAACCTCCCGTAAAAAAACCAAGGCAGACTTGAAGGCAGGTAAAGAGAGCATGGTTAAAATTGGGATCCAGTTATATTTCTCACGGGAGACGAGGAAAACGAATCTTCCTTTTGCTTCACTGTTTCAACATGATGGGGGACTCGGGTATGTTTCAGAGCACCCCAATTTTTTTCCAGGGGCTTGCCAAGCTAATTTGTACTGCTGCAGACAAATCTGCCTTTTTCCGGTCTCTGTCTCTTTATCCCAGAAGTTGAGAACTGGAGGAGTCCTCCTATTTTACCAACAAGAAAGCCGAGGCCAGGGAAGGGGAGGGAGTTGGCCCAGGCCACACAGCCAGCCGGTGCTGTGGGTCGCAGGCAGAATAGGGCTCTGGTGGCCGGCTTGGCAGGCGGAAGACAGTCGGTATCTTGGGGTGAATGGGGGAACGGACTACACTGGTAAGCTGGTCGCTCGTTCTGCTGATGGCGATAGATCGATGGGCCTGTTCTTCCCTCTGACTGCATGTAGTTTTAAGGCTCTCTCTTTGGCTTGTTTCCCTTTGAGCACAATTCCCCCCAACGTATCCCAATAAGGGAGAGAAACAAGGTTTTTCACTAGGTGGGCTGCTGGTGAGAGGCCCACAAGAGACAGGGTTGCACAGTGCCAGCATTTGGGCTGCGGGCTTCTATGACCTTGAACAAGGACCTTCACCCTGCCCTGAATCACCTCCAGCTGCACAAGGGGGTTGCCAGTGACCATGAGGTCTTTCAATCATGGTAACAAAGGCCGGTGAAGCATTTCAGTGGAAGGGTGCCCCGTGTCTGAGTATCATTTCCCAAGATTTCTGCATTACGTGTCATGGGGAAAGTTTTAGCAGCAGAGAGAAAAATGGTACATTTTGGCACCAACTACGAGCAAACTAATTGGTTGCCAAGGATTTGGGCCAAGAAACCTAATTTTGAGCTTTATTCTGTGTACATCATTTTTCCACGAGGATTAAAAGGATCATTAATCTGGTGATAGATATACAATAAATTGCTACGAAAGGGCTACAATGACCTTGGCGGTATCTTACTGTAGATTCAACCTGGGTGGGCGGGCAGAAGCATCCCCTGGAATGGAAGTCAGGGTCGGGTGTGGGTCAGGGAGCTGGAGAGGCAGAGAAATAGAAGAAGGTACCATCTTGGCAACAGCTACCTGGGCGCTCATTATTTTCAGTGGAGCCTGACCTTTGAAGCCTGAGAAGAGCCGTCACCCACTTCAAAGCTTTAGGGCCACTCTGATAAACGGCCCCGCCTTCCACTCTAATGAGAATCCTTACGAAAACTGGTCTGGATGCCAAGCCCCCAGTCCCGGATGCCAGGTCAGCCTGTGGGCTTTATACTCTTCCCTTCCTCCCTCCGTCCCCAGGAGTGGGAGCTGGTGGTGCTGGGCAAGTTGAAGTGGAACCTGGCGGCCGTCACCCCCCACGACTTCATCGAGCACATCCTTCGCAAGCTGCCTCAGCCCAGCGAGAAGCTGTCTCTGATCCGCAAGCACGCTCAGACCTTCATCGCTCTGTGCGCCACTGGTAGGAGCTGCTGGAGCCCGGTGGGGGCCTGGTGCTGGGGAGGGCTTTGTGGGGGGGTGGATTCAAGGGGAGAAGGACCGCAGCCCTAACTTCCAGGGATTGGGGGGTCGAGGGGAGGGGGTCCCAAGTAATCTAGAGTCCAAGGTTTCATTCCTGGGCTGTTTCTTCCTTCCTTTATCTCAGCTGGTATATTTTCTCTCTCTGCCAAGCTCATAAATGGTTTATGAGGACAGGTGTGGTGAGGGGGGAAAAAAAACAGCGCCTGTTAAAATATTCTTTATGGTGTCTAAAGTGCTCTTTGAAGATTATGTATACTGCCCTCTGGTCGTGTTTCAATCTTTCATCTTTGGAGGAAAAGGATGGCTTGGAGATAAGCCCAAGAGGAAATTTGGAGGGGGGCGGGATGCAAATATAGGTCCGAGGAACGCTGTCAAGATAAATACCGCCTGCCCTGATAAGTGGTCGGGGAGGCCAGAGGAATTCTTTGGCTGCAGGGCATTTACTGCCTTCCGGCAGCTCCTTCTGCAGGGTTCGGGTGAACATGTGGGGTTTTCAGCAAGGACTGCTTCCTGTGCCTGGGCTCTGCTGCCCTCCCTCCACGTGTTGGGGTTTTGACTGCAGCCTTTTTAACGCTGCAACCGCCTTTTCACGTTAAGAGCTCTACACCCACCCCATTGATCCCGCAGTGGATACATAGTCCTCGTTGGCCCGTTTGCTTTGCAATTAACTGATAAACTAAAGGCAGCGGTTTGATACCGTCTCATCACACTGAACTTTGGCCAGTTTCCGCCGTCTTCCCCCTCCCCTCATCTTTTTCCCCCCACCCCTAACGGTAGTGGCCATGGGAGAAACTCCGGACCCATCGTTGGCCAGGGTGGAGCGTCAGGAGTTCATATTTTCACAATCAGAAGTGTTAGGGAAAGAACTTGCTTGGGTGGACCTTTCCCCCCTGCCCCGGGGGAGAGGGCGGGGTTCACGGTTGCCAGGAGCACGTACTGGAATTGCAAAGGTGGGCCTGGGGCTTGACTTCTTTCAGTGTCTTGTTACGTGTTAAGATGAGCACGTTATCTGCAATGTAGCGTGCGTGCCCTGTTCACAGTCAAAAGGTCGGGCTTTGCTACTTCCCAGCCCGCGACCTCTCTGAACCTCAGCCTCTTCATCTGCAAAATATGCCTATTGACACATGACGCTCCTACAGCCTTTTCAGGTGGTTAGGAAAACGGACATCAGAAGAGAGATGATGTACAAGGAGGTCCTTTGTCAACCAGGCAAGGGGTAGGCGATGTGCCCTGGTACCAAATGTGAAAATGTCTCCGATTCTGACTTTTACTGAGTGGATACAATGACTTTCCTAACCCTAACCCTGCTAACCCCATTTGAGTTTAGCAGGACGCCGTGCTCAGCCTTTGTGGGCTCAGATGCAGGGTCCAGCCCCCCCACTGTGGATCCCGGAGCAGGCTTCCCGTCCCTGAGCTTCCCAGATCCAGGCCCAGCCTCGTGGAGTGTCCGTGCCCTGTGCCCTTCCTGCAGCCCTGGGGGACCATTCTTTGCCCGCGATTCTTGCTGCCCTGCACACCGTAGCCCTGCTTCTGCTTCCTCCCCTTCTGCTGTCTGGCCTGGCCCCTAGAGGTCAGCCCCTCATTGACTTGTCATTTTGTCTCCCAGGCCCCGCTGTCCCTTCCTCTCCATTGTCATGATTCACTGTGGAGAAGGGGTCAACCAGCCCTTTTCTCTCTAGGACAGCTGACCCCTGACCCTGCGCTCCCCCATCGCCCAGCTGTCGATAGCCAGTGCTCTGCTCTGACCTTGTCTCTTGACGGACGTATCTTTTGGGGCCCATCTGCCCACTCCCCCTCGCTGATCTCTGACTCGGGTCGGGAGGGTGGGTGGAGTGACCCAGGCCAAAAGCAGATCCCCGGATTGCCTAAAGGCCCACGCTCTAAAACTGGGGATCCCGTCCGCCACTCCTGGCCTTCTTGGCCAGGTCCTTGGGGCAGCTGCCACGTTTGGGGCCCGAGGAGGGAGCCTGGGATTCAGGGGCAGGGGATAGAGGTCTGAGGGGAGGCGGAGGAAGTCGGGAAGACTGCCCTTTGAGAGAGGAGCTAGCGTGGGGCAGGGGCAGGGAAGGGTGGGAATAGGAACACCTCCAGCTGGGTACTGAGCGCCACACGTGGACCGCTCAGAGCACAAGGAGGGTTTCACACGTTTCTGGGTCTAGAGGGGATGAGCCTGTCTGAGAGGCATTTCTTTCTCTGATCTGCCCTCGAGTGTGTCTGCATGGCTGAGTCACGTGGCATCCCGCTGCCTGGGGTTTTAGGGCCGTGGGCCTGACGGAGTGAAAGCCAAGGGGCTGCTTTTCTTGAGGGGACCACCTTCCGGCTGGATGAGATGCCTCGTTCTGGGGCCAGGGCGTGTGAGCAATGGGCGCGTGCCCGGGCCAGGCCGGCAGGTAGCCGGCACGAGTTACAGCAGCACAGGTCCTGCTCCGTTCCGCTCAGGGATCCCGGCCTTTCAGGGGCAGCCGCGACCCTGGGGCTGTGTGGCTAGTTGAGGGGGAAAGCTGCTTGTGAAAGAGCTGGCGGTGGTCCCGCAGTCCATGGAGAGTGCCTGTGTGTGAAAGGGGAAGACGCGGGCAGGGCAGGGCAGGGCTGCCAGTCCTCCTTCCGGGGGCTTGAGGATTCCCATGGTGGCGAGACGGAGAGAGGTGTCCTCTTCCCTTCCCAGCCCTGAACAGCCTCTGGGGTGGAGACTTCGGCTGGTGCCGGTCAGTGGAGGCCATGGGGTGAGGGGAGCCCTTCATATCCGCCTTCCCTAGAGCTTTGGACGCTGGGCAGCACACTGTTCTCAGCATCCCCCTGGTGCCGCTCTGATGGCAGAGCCCCCAAGTCTGCCAACGAGGAAAGAGACCATTGGGATGACTCAGGATCGCGCCGGCGTGGGGGAGATTCCTGATGCATGACATCATGCTGAACAGATGATTCCAGTTAGTTTAGAAGAGCCAGTGGCATTGAGTTTGAACTTGGCGCGGGCGGGGGTGAGGGAGGGGGTGTTTAGCCTCCCTTCCCACGGCACCCCGCATCTCCCTCTGTGCCTAGGAGCCCCCCACCCCGAGGTGCTGCCCTCAGCTATCCAGGCTCCCTGCCCAGCGGGCCTGGGCCCCAGGGACGGTGATACCCCAGAGCTTCCCCGTCCTCCTGGCTGTACCTGGACGTGTCTCGCGACGCTTCATCCCTGGTTTACAGCCGGACAGTGGTGGCCCAGAGAGGGTCCACGACTTGGCCCCTGATCCAGAAAGGGAGGTCTGCCTGGGTGGTTGGAAGGTGGAAGGAAGAATGGAAAGCCCTTTCCATCTGCGACCCTCTGAGTTCCCTCCACCGAGGAGCGGCCACGGGGCCCCAGGGAAGTGGAGTGTTGAACGGGAGTCTCAGTTCTTCCATACGGGCAGCTTGACGGGGCCCATCTCACTTCCCACGAGGCCGTAAGGTGCGTGGGGAGCAGGCTGAGGGTCCTCGTCCAGCCCCCCACCGGCTCTGGCCTTTTAAAGGCCCACCTGAGGCAGGTTGGAGGAGAGGGAGAGAAGGGCATCCCTGGTTCTCTTCCCCTCGGAGCGAGCGCCTCTCGCCCCCTAGTGGTGAACAGAAGCACAGTCGTCACACTTGCCGGTCAAGGCCTCGGCCACCATAGTCAAAACAACGGGGATAAAGCCACCCCCAGGGCCGTGTAATCTGTGGTTTCAAACCCGCTTAGCTCAGAATGCTTCCTTCAGTGAAATCTTAACTAAGTTGATGAACTGTGGAGCAGCTCTCCTGCCCTTGTCCAGATTAAGGAGCCCAGTGGGGCCCCGGGAGGTCCTTGGGTGGTGAAGCGTCTGCAGGATCCCACAGGGGGCTGGGGCCACAGAGGGAAGGCGTTCCCATATCCTGGACTCCTGAGCCAGGGTTCCTTCCTTTGGCCTTTTCTCCGGCCTCTGATGGGAAAGATGGCCGTGTATTCCCAGTGGGGCGTGGGCGCTGCCTCTGAAGAGCTCTCTACCTGCTGGTGAGTCTCAAAGTGCAGCGTCCAGATGCCT
Organism: Leucopleurus acutus; assembly: GCF_964270905.1. Taxonomy (NCBI): domain Eukaryota; kingdom Metazoa; phylum Chordata; class Mammalia; order Artiodactyla; family Delphinidae; genus Leucopleurus; species Leucopleurus acutus. The sequence continues at coordinate 5,125,980 of NC_139152.1, forward strand.
CTCTCCATCTTAAGCCCAGGTCCGGCATCAGACGTTAGACAAGTCACTTAACCTCTCAAGATTTCATCGATTCACCGGTAAGAGGGAGTGTCTTGAAGCAGGTGAATTTCACCTTGTTCTTTGCTAATTCCTTGCCAAGTAAGCAAACAGTAGGAACACTGCCTGGGCTGGTCGGTGGAGAAGGTGGAGGTCAGGTCAGGGCTGCTGAGCTATGGGACCTGTTCCTTGGTTCTGGGTGACCCCAGCTGAATGAATAGTCCGACTTCTCTCTCGTTCCTTGTGTGCTTGTGCCCTCTTTCCATCCCCCTGGGAGGCCTCAGCTTCCCCCACTGCTGACAAAGCAGCAGGAGGCAGTGGGGACGCGATGAGGCCGGTTCTGCGAGAGAGAGAGAAGAGAGAGAGAGAGAGTGAAAGAGCCTCAGGGCGGCCAGAGCAGAGCCCTCGTCCTCCCCGGCCTTGCTGTGCAGGGCCTGCTGTTTCGCCGCATCCCTGCAGATGCTGAACAGAATCGCCGACGGTCAGCATTGCCCACCCCGATCCCACAGCGGGCCCCTGGGGTAGGGATAGTGGGGTGGTGACAGTGATGCTGCTGGTGGGTGTCGTGGGTTGTTTAGCAAGAACCAGGCACTGTTCTCTTAGTGGCATCCTCAGAAGTACCCTATGAGAGTATAATTATTATCCTTATGTGTAGGTGGAAAAATGGAGGCTCAGAGAGGTCAGGTGACTTGCCCACCTTCACGCAGCTGGTAGGTGGTAAGGTCAGCAGCCTCCGTGGCCTCCACCTTCCAGTGCTTGGAGCTGCTTGGCCCAAACCCTTCCCACCTGCTTTTGGGGAATCCTCCTAAGTGTGTGTCTCGAATGCGCCTATCCTTTCTTGGAGACATTTCTTTAGAAGTCACCTAGCCATTTAGATCATATGTCCCGTGTCTTGGGGGAATCATCATCCCATGTCTTGGGGGAATCATCATGGTGCTGCCTGGAACAGGGAGGAACACGTCGTAACTCGATCAGAACGGGTCCCTGCTCAGCTAATTGCCTCTCACTCTGGGGGGCGGGTTCTTAGGAAGTCACACACACTTCAGCTTTCCAGGTGGGCAGCTGAGGATGGAGGTAGACCCTCACCCCTGAGCACACCTTCAGCACCAACATAGAGCTTGTCGGCGTTTTTTGACCGAGAGATTCAGAGATTTGGGAGAGATCGTTACTTTGTATTTTATTTTTGCAAATAGCGTTTCCCCCACTGGATGGTGGGGACATTTACATACATCTTTGTATTCTCCTGATATCCCCACATGCCTGCATGTTGATGCATTTCTATTTACATATTTATGGACAGTTGCAATCTTGATCATAGCACGTGCTCACGAAGCCTGATTTTATTTTTTGCCCCCTCCCTCAAGTAAATATCGTGAATCTATCCATCCAGTTCCGTAGCCAAAAGTTGAAGGTTTCCAGAAAGGGCTGAATGGGTTGGATGGAACTTTCCACGGGTGAGTGTGGAGGTCAGCTAACAAGAGCTAGTACAAGGACACGACCCTTCAGATGTTTTATTCAGGTGTTTTTCTCTCTGCCATTTCCCCTACCAGCAGAGAGGGGGTGTCCCTGGGTGTGGTCTTGGGGCAGCCCCTGAGGCCATGCAGAACCGCTCGCTCGATGGAGAGAGATGTCTTGTGACTTTGCTGCCTGGGGGAAGCCGTGCTGTGTTCTAGTGTCTCTTCCTTATTCTTTTCCTTGAGAGTCGTTTTTACTCCAGAGCCTTAAGTAAAAAGCCAGTTAGAGCCGGAAGGCCCCGAGAAGATTAGCCAGCCTACCTTCTTCCAACTTTTTGGACCTAAACCATAAAGGAAGAAATACATTTTATAAAGCAATTCAGGATACCTGTCCATATACGTCAAATCGATACAAATGTTTCTTAAGACAGTATTGACTCTCACTACTTGCATTACTTCCTGATACTTTCTATGCTACCATTTTGTTCAACTCAACAACAACAAAAAATGCTGGTTACCACCTACAAACGAATTTCATGACCCTGTACTGAGTTGCAGGTGGAGGTTAGAAAAACTAGTTAGTTCGCTGCTCTACCTCTATCCTCCTCATAGACAACTGGGACTCCAAGGGGCTGGGAGGGAGGAAGTGACTCGCCCAGGGTCCCACGGGCTGGACCTGGCTTTGTGGGAGAGCCGGGCAGTTGTCGGGGCCCTAGAGGGGGTCACTGCCCTGCTGCTCAGCAGCGCCAGCCTAGCTTCCCTGGCCCTGCCGGTGCTGCCCAGAGGCTGCCGTGTTCATGCAGCCCTTGCTCCCCAGTTCTGGGGGGCGGGGCAGGGGACAGTGTCCCTCGGCATTTTCCCACAAAACGATAAGGGAGGTACGATCCTCTCGGCAACCCCAGGACCATCCATCCACACGCCCTGACTGCCAGGATTAATTCATTTGCTGGAAGTGGGAGTTGGGTTTGCAGGCAGCGGGGTGCAAAGATAGGCGTGTGTGGGCTCTGCTTCCTGGGCTGAGGCCTGGGGCAGGGGGGCCGGGGATCCCCTCCTGCCCTGCCCTGCCCTGCCAGCTGCTCCCACCCGGGGCCTGTGTGGGCCCAGGGCCACGGGCTGGCTGCTGCCTCTGCATTGTGAATGTCCCCGGGGGGAGCTAACGAGGTTACTGGGCAGAGAAACACTCCTGTGTGACCCCATGCGAAGAGACCTACAGCAGAGCGGGAGGCAGGGAGGCTGGCTTCGTCACTGTCCGGTGACAGAGAAGAGGCTCTGGACGAGTTAGAGCACAGCAGGCTTTGGGTGGAATGGCGTAATATATATACATCCCTCGAGAGGTGGAGATGGTGCGTGGGCTAAGAACAGAAGACCATGGAGAAAGACAGACAGACAGCCAGGCCTGCTGTGTTCATGGGATTCGGCCAGGAGGGGAAGGGTGTGTGCCTGGTTGAGCAACCCAACGCAGTTTCTGAGGACGCCACTGACCTGATGTGGACAGTGGGGTCACTGATAGAAGTGCGTCCTTGGACTACGTTGATAGAATAGCAAGAGGGGGAGATAGTAGGTTGAACTGTTTCTGTAGGTTAAACGCGGTGCTTATGCTGGGAGTAGAAGTGTGACCCACGTCTTCGCTCTGCAGCAATCCCCCTCCCTCCAACTTTCCACTTCTACATGCAGTGAATTCACTGGGATGATGGCAAAACTAGAGAGAACCCTTTGTGGAAGATGCTGTCCACTCCGGGGCTGCAGTCAGGATCAGGGACAAAGCTCTCACCTCTTTCACCTATCAACACAGGACAGGGTGAGGGCAGCGGAGACTCAGACAGCTTGGTTTCTCATCCACGACGTTAAGGTACTGATGGTACACAGCTTCCGTGGCTGACGGCTGTATTACACAGGCTGTAACGAGTCGGGTCCTGGCCGTGTCGGCAGGTGGGAGCCCTTAGCAGCAGGAGCAGGGCTAAGGGGTGTGTGTCCTTACCTCCCTGCCATGGACAGCGGTGGCCGATTTGGTTGCCGGCCCTTCTGGGGGACACCCCCCCGCCCCAGAAGAAACTGGTGTTTGGGCTCCCAGGCTGGTACATAAAAGCATCCTCTGTAGTTGCTCTTGGAGAAATGGAAAATGAGGGGGTTCGAGCCCATCCAGTGTATCATCGTTTTTCCACTTGTCTCTAGCAAACCATTCTTTTTTTCCCCAGCAAGAAAATGGGATCTTCAGGCCTCAAAGCCATAAAATCTAAAGCAAGTCGTTCCTCTGATTAGGACGGCTAATAGTGGGAGTGTGATTGGCTTCCTGTCCTCTCTTCTAACGTTCTGAGGGCCCTTGACGCTGGGTAGAAGTGGGGAATTGTGTGAAACTTGCCCCCCGGCACCCGCCCCCCATGGCTGCTTCTCCCACTTTCCTTGCATGGCCCATGGGATCTTAGTTCCCCAACCAGGGATTGAACCCGGGCCCCCTGCAGTGGAAGCAGGGAGTCTTAACCACTGGACCACCGGGGAAGTCCCATCGTTTTCTTTTTTTTTCAATCAGATCATCTCTTTTGTTCTGAGCCGTCTCAGTCCTTGATGCCTGTCCAGAGAGCATGGCAGGGTCACGTCGGGGCTGTCGTCCTTCCTAAGATTCACCTGCTCGTACTTCCCCCTCCTTCGAACACGTGGAGCCCTTGGCTCGTGTCGCTTGTGTGGCACGTGGGTTATCTTGTCTGTACTGGTCTCAGACCTCCCTGTTCTACTCGGTCTCCTCCTTTTAAATCTGGAACCGCCACGGTCATGGGCAAATAAATGCAGGGCGTCTCGTGAAGGAAAGACTTAGGAGAGGGTGCGTCCGCGGGGGTCCTGACCTTCCGCCTCTCGTCCTCGCAGACTTCAAGTTCGCCATGTACCCGCCGTCGATGATCGCAACTGGAAGCGTGGGAGCCGCCATCTGTGGGCTCCAGCAGGACGAGGATGTGAGCTCGCTCACGGGCGACGCCCTGGTGGACCTTCTGGCCAAGATCACCAACACCGACGTGGTAGGTGGCCCCCATCCATCCCCTTGGCTGGGACCAGGCCTCTCTCTCCTCAGCTCGGGGAAGGAGACAGTTGGTTCAGTGAGGAGGTGGCCGAGGTTCTTTGTCCGTTGGTTTCTGTTTTCTGAGGTCGGCACCTGCGGTCATGCAGAAGTCAGCAGGTGAGGCCTCACATGCCATCAAACAGAAAAGAGCTTCGCAAGCAGAGACGGGGGGGGGGGGGGGGCTGCTGGCCAGTTTCCTGTGTGGCCTGGGCTTCCCCAGGGGCCTGACTTGCCGCCTGTCGCCCGTTTCCATTTATGTACAATCCGCGGCCTCTCCTCCGGCATGGAGCCTTCTCGCCTGCTCACGGGCGCTGAGGCTGGCAGGCAGGGCCCGGGCGAGCCCCTCCTGCACCTCAGGGCTTGGGAGACGGAGGGGCCCCCGCCGTCAGGAGGCGTCCACCTCCACAGACCTCTCCACCCCGCCTGCCTCTCACTTCCCTTTAGTTCAACGTGATGACGGATTAAAAAGCGCTTTAAAAAGAGTTAAGTGCCGTACGAATGCAAGGAACTATTATTAGCTATAGATTTTTCCATTCTGGGTGCCCTGTGGACAGTGCAGAGGCTGGAACTCTGGTTGCCAGCATTTGGAGCTCCTTAGAAGAAGAGAGGTTTGGGGGACAGCCCAGGGTCCAGGGAGGCTCTGATTCAGCTAGCTGGAAATTGTGGTCCTGAGAAGGTTGATTCTGCGAGGTCAGAGAGGGGGAGAAGCCGGGGTCACCGGCCTGGGACCAGAACCTGGGGGCTCTGACGCCCAGCCTGGGAACCCTGCATTCCTCCCTCGCCGCAGCTCCTGGGATCTTTTTGTTTGAAAAAGGCCTTTGGTTTAAAGCCACTCGAGAGAGGGGTGTCAGCTCTGAGGCCCCTCTCAAGTCACCATGGAGAGGCACAAGAATGCAGGGGAACTTTGTGATGACCCCCTCTAGATGGTCAGGGGGATTCTGAATGCCCTGCTGCGGGCATATATTGACTTATAAGGGATAATGTGGTTTACAGGCCTGGGGCCAGTGCCCCCACCAGGGATGCTGGGCAAAAGGGTAGATGTCAGCACGCCTAAGACTGCAGTTGGCTGGCCTCCCCCCCGACCCCCCCCAGATTTTGCCTCGGCCTTCATTACCATCTCAAGGACGTGGCACAGGGAGGGGTTCTCCTCTGAAACAGTTCTTAGAGATGCTTTGCAAACGCTGGCTCCAAACAGGCTTCCGAAGCGTGGTTTCCAAAATGTAGATGGAAAAGACCCTCCAGTGCAGCTTCCTGGGAAGAATGCTCTTCGAATCCTCTAGAGGCAAATCTTGGACGGAACTTAGCATTTATAGAAATGATATGCTTCCCTCCTTTTCTGAATATCTTCTATTAAGGCTCCTTGCCGAAAGGACTCCCAGCCCGCTGAAGACCAGCCCCTCCTCGACCCCCGGGGACAGAAATGTCAGTGACAAGTGTTTGATTCCCCCCACCCCACCCCCCGCCAGCATAGTAACCTCCTTCGGATATTTCTAGATGTGCCCTGATGGGCCGATTGTCCCACGCGGTCTCCAGCTCTCTCCCGCATCTCTCTGTCACCCGTTACTGTAGGCTTCAGATGGACAGAGGTCGCTCCTGGGGTGCCAGGGGAGCTCGTGGGCTGTGCCTTGCTTTTCAAGTCCGCAAACCAGTGTCTCGTTTCATACGGGAGACGCTGCTTGCCCCTTTCAGATACTACGTAGCCAGGCCATCCTAGTCGCTGTCAGACTGGGTCAACTAGACGCAAAGCTGGCTTAGAGGCTCCTTCTAAAAGTCGCCAGCTGTTGGACGTGCACACATCTGCCTCGTTCTCACCAGTCGGCCCCGGGTTAAACATTTTAATGTGAAAAACCAAGCATGCACGTACCCCTGTTTCAGAGAACAGTTGGAGAGCTCAGGAAGTTCCCAGCTTACCTCGGGTCCCCAGAGCCGCATCCCACTCTCCCTGGGGACGTCCTCGGTGCCTCAGCTGTTGTGTGTGCCGGACGTCGGGCGCTAAGTCCTCCCACCCATCAGCCTGTGTTCTCTGGAGAGCTCTCGGGCAGGCTGTCACCTTGTGAGCGAGGCCCACGAACAGGCAAGGCACAGACAGCGTGGAAGAAGGTGGGGGGTGGGCGGCACACGGAAAATAAAAGATGAGGTTCCTGTCACCAAGGAACGTAGCGATTGTAGGGCGAATCCACGGTAAAGCACGTAAAACCCCAGCAAATGAAGATCAGATGAGTGGACGCTAAGCAGGTGTTTGGAACTAGACGTGCAGTAGGAAATCAGCCCTCGGGAAGGAGCTCTCCGGGCCTAACGTAAAATGCAGAGTAGAAGCCATCACTTGGTGGTTGAAAATGTCCTTGGGATGGAGAAAGAAACTGTGGTATGTGCGTGCGTAGGACATTATTCAACCTTAAAAAGAAATGAAATTCCGATACATGCTACACTGTGAATGAGCCTTGGACGTGCTAAGTGAAATAAGCCAGACACAGACAAATATCGTGGGATGCCACTTACATGAGGTCCCGAGGCCCCTAGACGTCGTCAAATCCGTAGAGACAGAAAGTGGAATAGAGGTTCCCAGGGCCCAGCGGGTGGGGGAGTGATTGTGTAATGGGGATGGAGTTTCCGTTTGGGAAGAAAAGTCCTGGAGAGGGTGGTGGTCTCACGACACAGTGAATGTACTCAGAGCTGACGCTGTACACTTAAAACTGATGAAGACGCTCAGGGCTGGGTGGCGTATATATTGCTACAACAAAAAGTTGTAGATACCCACATAGACGTACAATGTCCTTGGGCCACACTGAAGTGCCCAGGGGTTTGCGTTGAGCCCCCCTCCCACAGGGAAGCCCAGTGCCCAGACCACCTTCTGCCCTATGGGCCCTGGTGCACGGGCAGATAAGAATCGGGACGTGCCGGCCTTTGACCCCAGAGTCCCTACAGTTGTGTGCTAGCCCCGTGCCCCTTGCCCCTTGCACCTAGAGACCTGGGCCAGCTGACGGTGTCCTTTTTCCGTCGATTGTCAGAGATACGACTGTAGAAAGAGGATCCCCTCTTTCTCCCCTGAAACAGCCAGAGCCATCTCTCGGGCTCTCTGGCCGGCGGCAGAGAGCTTTGATGGGAGGGACCCACGCGGCCCTGAGAAAGCTGCTCTCTGTTGTTCGCTCTGGTTGTCAAAATAAACCGGAACGCTTCATTCCAAAGAGAAAGCTGAGTGAGAAGCCTGACAGTTTTACAGGGAATAAGTCTCAGAGGGTGGTGTATTTTAAGTCCTCTTTCCTTCTACTCCTAAGTGTTGCTAAAAACAGACACCAGCCAGAGAGGCCATTCTGGCCTTGGGGGAACGTCTACCGGGGCTTCCGTTGCCAAGGGTCCGCTTGCGAAGGGGGGGACCGACTGGGCCACTTCCCTGGCAGAATCGGGGTTCCTCTTCCGTCCCCTCGGCATCCTGCTGGAGCTTGGTGCCAGCCTTTATCTCCCTGTTCACTTGTATATAGACTCTTTTGAACGAGGCCCAACTTTGACTCAGCCTTTTCTCCAGATCCCCTGGCAGAGTCATTGGGGAATGATGGAGGGAGGGCGGGGGAGGAAGGAAGGGGGACAAAGGCTGGGCAGGTGGGTTTCAAGTGTGTTTCTAGTGCTTTGGTCTCCCCAGGTCTTTTGGAAAAGCTAGATAGGTCTTCACATTAACAATATGTCAGGGTCCCCTGAGTTTTACCTGACTTTATCTTAGAGCAAGTCACTTTGTTTTCACGTGACACCATTTTCCTAAGTCACTAATGAACAAGTAGAATTGGGGCTCACGGGCCATGAAGATGGGAACTTACTGGAAGGTATTTAACAGGACAGGTATAGATGGGAGTCGTCCTGTCATTACATGTATCCTTTTCTACCTAGATTACACCAAAACTCTCTGTTGCCTTCTTTTTTCTTTTCTTTTAAAGCCTTTATTGAATTTGTTACAATACTGCTTCTGTTTTATGTCTTGGTTTTGGGGCCAGGAGGCCTGTGGGATCTTACCTCCCTGACGAGGGATCGAACCCACACCCCCTGCACTGGAAGGCTAAGTCTTAACCACTGGACCGCCAGGGAAGTCCCTTGAATTCTTAACTATTGCCCAGGAAGATTCCAGGCCATCCCTCCCCTAGGGTCATCCGCAGCGCCAGGGAAGACTCGATAGTGACTGCATGTCAGAACCCCAGGGTCCCCACCCTTGCCTTGGTCCCCGGAGCCCTCACAGCACACCTTCTTCTGAAGGCTCCCGTGTCCCCGAGACTGTCCTTTGTGCCCCGAACAGGGCCTGTGGTCAGAAGCCCGCAGGAGAGTCGCTGGACGGGAAGCCGGGGGCGGGACGGCAGAGGAAACAGAAACGGAGGCCGATGCTTCCCGCCCCTGCTTGAGCTCGAGTTTTGCCGCGGGCCTCATTTGGTATTCAAGGAAATAAGCCCAACAGGCTGTGAAGAAAGGAAGAATGAGATAGTTTCCTAAGTTGTCTGTGCCTGAGTTGGCCGCGGGTCTGGGGCTCATTCAGCCCTTTGTGCCCCTGTTGAGTGCAGTGCGTGTGTGGTGACAATGCCGTGATGCAGTGACACTGGAGGCTGATGGTAGCAGTTCCGCAGCCCATTCAGAGGGCCGAGGAGGGTGCGGGGCGCGGGGCTGGAGCCAGCACGCGGAGGAAGTCGGGCCGGGGAAGGAGCCGGGCATCACAAATGCCGCTGTCAGGGCTGCGGGCCGGGGGTGGGGGGGGAGGGGCCGAGCATCCTCGGGCTGGAGGCCTGCCCGACCCCCAGCGCTGGAGTGCCACCTGTCCAGGCTGACAGACAGACGAGCATTATGGCTCTCCCTCTAAGCAGCTTAATTCGGGGCATCTCGGCACAATGGCTGGCGCTTCTGGAGGCTGCGGAGAAGCAGAGGGCCCGGAGCCCCGGCGCTTGCCGTGCGCGCAGCACCTTTTCATCGGAGGCGCTGTCGGGGGTTTTCCAGGCCACTTGGGCTGTGTCTCCCTTTCTCGGAGATTCTCTGCTCTGTCTTTCCTTAGAGCCCGGAAGAGGCGGAGAGGTGCACAGGGAAGACGGTTCTGGAATTGGAGTCTCGCCCTTTGAAGGCCAGGGATCGTTTTTTAACTAGGTGTGATTGGGGGAGGAGCCAGCTTCGGGTCGGCTCCCTAGCTGTGAAGTGGGCGCAGCTGGCTGTTGGATCTCCAAAAGCCCCCCAGAGCCCCCAGTTCTCAGATCCTGTAAGGATCTGTGTGTGTCGCCTTAGAACTCCGCCCGTGGACACATGGCCATCACTCTCTCCAGCTTCGCTTTGGGTTCCCTTCAGGCTCTGCAACTTGTCCCCCCTTCTGTTTCCTTCTCTGAGCTTGGCCTCCTCCCTTCCTCCAGATCACCCCTCCCACCCCAGTCCCCCGGCGCTCTCCTACCCACTCGGGAGACTGGGAGCCCCTCCGGCAAGACCGGGGCCGGGTGGACTGAGTGGAGGGGCGTGTCTGCTGAGGTAGGGGCACCAGCCCGCCCTCCCTCGGACCTCACTTTCCACCAGCTCACAGGAAATCCACACGCTCTTGGGACGCCCAAGAAGGACTCCTGCAATCCTAAAGGAAGGTTTAAAATGCAGGGAGTGAGCTCTGTTTTCAGGAAGAGGGTTGCCGATTTCCTTCCTGCCGCTGTCAGAGTAGAACGTGCAACATCCTTTATGCAAGACAAGCTCTTGCCCTTAAGTAGGTTTTCATCTAGCCGAGAGCGAGAGGTCCCCGCAGTTGAAACTCAGATTAGGACAGCCAAGTCATGAAGCAGTGGAACCAGGGGAGGGTTAGACGGAGACCCCAGCGCGCTTTCCAGCAATGAGGGACACCATTGGCCCACCGAGAGCTTTAGCGTCCTGCTGTCACAGCTGAGCCTATGGGCTTCAGGGTCCCTCGTTTCTGGGGGAACTGCTATAGTCGTCCCTTTTCCCTTGGAGTAAGAGATACCAAAGAGGAAGAGCTGACCATAGTCAGGAATGATTTAGATTGAAATTCAAGTGGGACTGGAAAAATCAAGAAAGGAGAGTTTGTGTTTTATGTGAAATCTTTCTTCATTTTATTCGGGAAAGCTGTTTTTGGCTGGAAGTTACATAAATATGACATTCGACGCCTGTGTTCTCTTGAAGTCCCGTAGAAGTCACTGCCCAGTGTGCCAGCCCTCCCTGTAGGCCTTTCTCAGAACTGTTCCTTTAGGGTCTAAGGCTGCTGGGAGGGAAATCTAAATACCGGGAAGAGTAGGAACATGGGTGACCCAAAGGGAGACTGTCCGTGGCCCCGAATCAAATTCTTTAGCTCCCCAGAGCCCGGTCTCCCTGTTTGGAGGACCATCCATCTCGGCTGCTGGTGTGGCTAAGGCAGTGATGGTCACGGCATCCTGAGTTTGTCGTATTATTGGGGTGGCAGATGTGCTGACCCAGAAATAGAGCCTTGGGGAAGGAAAGTCGGACAGGATTGGCCAGGAGCTTCCTCAGGGACAAGCCAGAGGAGTTTTGACTGTCGCCAGTTTTTACGTTGTTAACCTTGTTCTTTAAGATTAATTGTTTGAGATCATAAGGCTTTCGGGTCCGCTAGTGCCTTCCGCTGAAATGCAGGCGCCCTTAGAAGCATCCTGCCTTTAGCCTTCACCACCGAGCACCTTCGTGAGTGGCGAGTGACCAGAAGCACGGCCACTGCAGGACGGGCCTTGGAGGAGGAGTGCTGGGCGGGCAGAGCAGGCAGTGGGCGAGGCCCGTCAGCTTCTAATTCACCCGTTAGGGGGTCAGGCAGGTTAGAGGACATGACCAGGCGAGGCCACAGGCCAGTCTAAGAAACGTTGTTGGGTCCTCAGTGGCCAGTCCCTGGCTCTTTCTCATTGGGGACGGAGAGCTCTGGGCCGGGGTACGTCTGCCCTGCCGGACGCTCCATCCACTGTGCCCGCTGCACTGCCCGCCTCACCTGTCCTGAGCAAATGCTCGTTCGTACCTCGTTTCAAAGAAATCTCAGGAATTCTTTCACAGTCCAGGATGGACTTCTTTCTGTTCATAATAAATGATTGTCGTGTGTTGAACTTAGCACTTTGTCCAAATGATCTCAGTTGGTCCTCCATCTGTGAGCGTTTCCTGAGCCTTATTTTACAGGTGGGGAAACTGAGGTCAGAGAAGGAAGATAGCTTAACGGCTGCCCGCAAGTCTGGTGGGGCGACAGCAAATACCCCTGCCTTCTAGTCGCTCTTAATTCATTGCAGGTGAAATTTCATCTCTGCCCTTAGTGCTCGGTCTGCCATTGCTCCCGATCTTGAATTTCATACAAAGCTGAGATGGATGAGAGATGAGAAAGGAATGGAAACGGTGTTCCTGAGAACCCCAACTTTATTTTTAGATCTTGGGAAAATAGAGATAACGCTTTGGTGCTCGGCAGACAGTAACCGCTGGGTAGTTGCACGGTGAAACAAGCACAAGGGAAACGTACATTAAACTGTGGAAAGACCCAGGCAGAGTGGATTTAACATATTTTCCATGTGTCTGTGCTGCTTCGAGGGCACAGGAAAGCAGGCTTGCCAAGGAGAGATGTTGGGAAATAGCTCCTAAGAGCAATTTCTTCAGCTCACCTCCCACTTGCGACTACCAACCACCATCCCTCCCTAGTGACACCCACGAATTGCCGCTGGGTCCCATGCCACCAGCTAACAGAAACATCTGCCTGAGATCAACACATGGTGCATCTTCCCTACCAAATATAGACTAATATCAAAGCAATGCTGCAGGGATTTTTTTGCCTATTCCCAAATTAGACGGCTCAAGTGTCCAGAATTTTGAAAACATTTCTGTGTTGTATTTTTATGAGAGTTAAGGGAACGGTAAATAAGCGAAAAACAGATTGCTTGTTTTTAAGCGGTTCCGCAGTCGCTATGAGGATCAGTGTAGTTCAGTCCATTCTCTTCTCTATCCCTTGGGTGGTCTAGTGCGGTCACACTGTCTGTACGGCTGGCCTTCCCCTTTTCCTTCTCACCTCCCAGTGTCCCCAAGCGGGAAGCATCTCGTTGGCCCTTGGATTACCAGGCACCGTGTGGCCACAAACAGCTGCTCATCTTGGCCAGTGGTGCCCAGGTCCTGTGCATACAGTTTACCTGGGCTTCTGCTAAAATGCAGATTCTGATCTGACTGGTCTGGAGAGGAATGAGGTTCTGCATTTCTTTTTTCTTTTTTTAATTAATTAATTAGGCTGCATCGGGTCTTAGTCGTGGCCCTCGGGGTCTTTCATCGCAGCACACAGGCTTGTCTCTGGTTTTGACGTGTGGGCTCCGGAGCGCGGGCTCAGTAGTTGCGGCACCGTGGGCTTAGCTGCCCTGCGGCCTGTGGGATCTTAGTTCCCCGACCAGGGCTCAAACCCGCGTCCCCTGCGTTGGAAGGTGGATGCTTAACCACTGGACCACCAGGGAAGTCCTAGGTTCTGCATTTCTAAGAGGCTCCCAGATGGTGCTGATGCCGCCGGCCCATGGACCCCACTTGGAGTGGTGAGGTTCCGGCACCGGAAGGATGCATCTCCTGTACCTTTCAGCTTTCTTTCTGCTGGAAAGCGAGCGCAGACTCTGGCGGGGCTTGAATCATGTGTGTTCTCTTCATCAGTTGCTCTGCGTATTGTTGCCTTTGCTAACAGCTCTGGTCTGGACCGTTCTTCCTCTAGGATTGCCTCAAAGCCTGCCAGGAGCAGATTGAGGTGGTGCTGCTGAACAGCCTGCAGCAGTACCGTCAGGACCAGGGCGACGGATCCAAGTCGGAGGACGAGCTGGACCAAGCCAGCACCCCTACAGACGTGCGGGATATTGACCTGTGAGGATGTCGGGCAGGCCGAATGGGAGAGAAGCGTCCACTCTGCTCTCTCCTTGTCTCTGGTTGTGTTTTGTTCTCTTAATGTTTTAGGATGAAACTTAAAAAAAAAAAAAAAACCTGCCCCCACCTAGATCATATTGAAAGATCTTTTAGAAGTGAGAGATAAAGGTCCTATAAACACGGAATCAGTAACAGCATCTGGTGCCTATTTGAAGTACAACAGAAGGGAATCCCGTATATATGCGAACAGTTATTATTGTTTGATGATGTTAAAAGTCATAGTAAAATGCTTACAGGAAAACCTGCAGAGTAGCTAGCGAAAATGTATGCCTGCACTATGGGAACAAATTAGAGACTTTTTTTTTTCCTGTTATGAACTAGCATGTATGTACCCCTGGTAGGATACTTTCGAGGAATTGCAGATGCCACTTATGGCAGGATTAGATTGCAAAGCAATGAACTCGAGAAGGAGTTAGAAATAAGGAGGGACAGGATGGGGAGGGAGTTACAAAATAATCTCAGTGCGATCGAACCGTTTTGGATGGAGAAGCGCCCTTCCTCCCGACCACCTGTTTGTTACTAAGTCAGGAGCGTTGCTGGGCCTCTCGTGACAGCTCTCGCTGTCTACAGTAGCTGCTACCTAAAAGAGGTGATGTTTGCCTGTTGGACACAGGTGATTGGATCCTGGGGTTTCACGTTTTTCGACATCTTGCTTCTTCTTCCAAACATGGTTCGTTGCAGACACCACCCAATTTTTATCGAAAAGGGGCCATCTAGCTACGGGCCATCCCCAAAACTCCTATGAGATGGAGGCAGATGGAGCCCGAGGGTGGGATCTGGAATGGAAACTTTTCTCCTGATGTGTTCAAGAGAGTAATGTGACCTTGGCATCCCTCATTAGGAAACAAACGAATTCTTTGGTGCTGATTGGCGTGTCTGGTCCACAGGTGAGCGTTTTGGTATAAACCATTCCATTCGAAAAGCACTTTGAAAAATTGTTCCCGAGGGATAGATGGGATGGTTTATGCAAATCATGCAGAGTAGATGCCTCCCTTCTCCTCCTGTGCCCCCTCCCCTCCTGCCCCCAGTTGGGTTGCTGTCCTGTATCTGACACTCTCTGGCATCCCCACCGGAACTCAAGACACACCCTCTTCCGCTGAAATCCCCATCACAACATTCCTAAAAGTAAAGCTCTGTTACCATTTTGGTGGCACAGAAGGATCTTAATTCCCACCTCTGTACTCCTCCTTTGGACATGGAAAAAAGCGTTATTGCTGGTGCAAAGACAGACAGCGGGTCATCAATGTGGCATTTCGTTCCCGTTTCCGTTTTTTTGTTGATTTCATTGCAAGGTTGCATTCAGCGTACTTGAATTTTTTTTCCTCTCCACGTCTTAGAGGCATTCAGTTAGCAGAGAGGTTGAAGCACCAACTTTTTTTTTTTTTGCACAATTATAATTGACAGGTAATGAAGCTATTAAAATATTTGCCTTTTTAAGTAAAAATAAAAAAAAAGATCAGAACAGGGCTACTCTGAAGAATTGTTTTATACACAGATTCTGCCTTGTTTCGTAGTATAAGGGTTTAAGATGGAGAAAAATCTAAGGGTCTCTTATTTTTCATTTTATTATGTTCAGTTTTTTTATTATTTTTTTTTTTTTGCGCTGCTAAGAAGCTGAGATCATTCATTGTTATCCACGTTAACAGTACCTATAGCTGTAATGTTTCACCGAGTGTGCTGCTATCTTATAAACAATTTTATAATATATTATTTTCCCGCTTAAATTTCCAAGTCCTGAAGTAGATGGTTGAGATAGGAGTTCTTCGTACTGGAAAAGCCCTTCCATACATAGTTTGTTTTCTTCTGGTAGCGTATTCATGGATTTTTTTTTTTTTTTTCCTCTCTGGTCACATCCTTCAAAGACAGAGTATTCTTTACCTCAGGTGTACTGGACAAAATCAATAGCTACAAAAGAAAATGGTTCACATTTTTGTTCTCATAATACCTCACAACCGGACAGTTTCTGCTTGGGAGCCCATTAGTCAGGGAAGGCAGAAGGTGGGGAGGAGGCTGTGCGGCCCCTCCCAGGTGGCAGGTGGAGGATTTGGCCCCAGGGTCTCTCACGCCCAGGGACCTCTTCCGTGGTGAAGGTCATCAGGCTTCCATTCTGACTCTGGTATCCTCATCATGATGGAAAAAACCAAGGGATTTCCCCTCCCCCGCAAGGCTGACACTCAGCACAGAGGTTGATGCAGTGGAGTAGGTACCACGTGGGTACCAGCGATCAGGACACAGACTAGAGAATTCCAGCAGGCTATCTGGAGAGTCTCATCTTGCAGGCCTTTCTAAAGCAGGGCTCTCATCTGCTTTGGGTCCTTTCATCTGGAACGTTTCCCCTCTCTCTGGCCCCTTCCCAGATACGGGCAGCCCCCGTTCAGGATGATCTCGGAGGGTTTCCTAGGTCTGAACCTGCAGCAGGTAGGGTTGCCACGGCAACTGCTCCCACCTGTCCGGCCTGCGGCAGGCAAGCGCAGCCAGGTCCTTGCTAAGTGGCACTAAATGGTTTTCAGGTTTTAGATCGTGCGTTGAATTGGCATGGTTGGAAAGATGGGTCAGATGAGTATTGGATTGGTGGTCGAAGGGAGGTAGGGAGGCTGCTTCTCTGCAGAGATATGCAGCCCCAGATGCGTCAGTCTCCCTTGAAGTGTGTTAGAAGGGTTCAGGACTTGGTGAGTTACATGACCCTGACATTCTAGGGATTTCTGGTGGGCCAGTGGGTGCTGTATTCTGAGGTTCTGGAGAGGAAGGCTGAGCAGCCTGTTTTATCGGGAGCACACTTTGCACAGGCCACTCTTCTAGGCCCCGAGGGGTTCCACAGGATGGAGGAATGCACGGACCCTAGAGTTCTTGGGAGTCTTGGAACCTAAAGAGAAAGCCAGGTACAGATCCCTTGAACAGTGACCAGCCGCTAAGCTCAAAGGGAAGCAGCAAATGAGAGAACCTGACAAGTAAGGAAACAGGCCAGCAGACTCCCCCAGAGTCCTTCACTTTCCACTTTCCCTGGAGCCCCCAGGGGGCCGCTGGGGCCTTCCGGCTTTGTCTCTTTCCCATCCTCAGGGCCTAGTGTGATGGGAGGTGTGGGGTTGCTGGTGGGGAGCGCGCCAGGTAGTTTAGCTTTCCTGCCTGCTTTCTCCTTAACGCAGAAGAAGGGGTCCCGGCTTTGCTGAACTGGCTTATAACCGCTCCCTGGATTGGCTTCCTCGGTAGGAGTTTTTGTCCCAGAGGAGTTCACTTCTCCCCATGCATTTTGTTCTCTTTCCTCCCGCTAAGAGGGTTCCAAACCTATTCTGGTCTTCTTCTACCTTGTTGTCTTTCTCTCTCTACTTTACTTCCTCCTCTGTATGGTTTTTTTTTTTTGGTGGTTTTTTTTGGTTGTTTGTTTGTTTATGGTTTTCTCCATCAGTGGGAGCTAAGTTGTTCCCCTCACCTGCCAAATTTTGGCCAAATCCTACGGGGGAAAATCCTTGTATGCCAAAAATATATGCTAAGCATAATTCAGTTCCATGCGGGTTCGTGACAGCAGAGAAGCTGCAGGCGGGGGCAGGGCACCGATGCCTCAGCAGAACGCCCCCCCCCCCAGGCTGAGAGAAGGGGCTTCTGTCCGGGGAGGCTGTCCTCTGGAACTGCCCCACCCCACTGAGCGGCCCACTGCGTCCCCCAGCCGGGTCCCTGCTGGGGCGTGTGCTGCGGCGGAGGCCCGGTTCGGCCTCCTTCAGCATCCGAGTTGGGCACGCGTGGCTCCGAGGGGACGCCACCTCGGCTGCGGGCATCGGGGGCTTCCCTTCCGAAGGGGCTGCGGACGGTAGCAGGATTGGATGACTTTCTCAGAGAGGGCAGGGGCATTTTCCCTCCACGGGCCACAGGGGTCAGGGCTGGGAGAAGAAATAGACTCGCACCTTATCTCATGTAAATAATTTTCTAGCTCAAGAAGAGAATATTGGTAGAGTGGAAATGGGAAGTAAGAATGGGGGGGAAATCTGAGTAAGCCAGCTGGCTTCTAAGCCAAAAGGATTCCTCTTTGTTTATCTTTGAGACAGTCCGACCCTGAGAATAGCTTTAAAAGGGAAATTACTGCTGAGACAGTAAAGTCCCCTTCAGCCAGCAGACGCTCTGTAGCTTCGGGGCAGTTCCTGTCACCCGTTGGTACAAAATCGGGCCGGGAGATTTGAGAGGACGTGTATGGCTTCCTCATCCCACTTGGCTTTTCATGATTCTGGATTCTCAATGACCCAGAACCGTCACTTCAGCCAGGACCACCGTTCTGTATCCGTGTGTCTCTGCTTTTAGACTTGGCTGGGCTGTCAGACCCGATTCCTGGCTTAGGTTTCCAGAAGCCATCGGCAAACATACACACGCATGTTGGAGCTGCCACATTTATCCCTTCGCCTGCAGCCTACTTTGGGGAAAAAAGTGCCTTACTGACTGTAGCCATTACAGTAGCCAGTGTATTTTGACAGGTGCCTATCCTTTAAAAAAAAAAAAAAAGTTCTCGTGGTTTCTTTCGTTTTGTTTTTTCAATTGGTTGTATTTCGTACTGCTGGCCAGCTCTGAAGTCCCCGGCAGATCACCAGGCCATTGGATTTTTTCCATTATGTTCATTACCATGTACCTCAGATCTCTCTCTCTCTCTCTCTCTCTCTCAGTTACAGTTTCTCGTCTTGGACTTTCTTTTATTATTATTATAATTTTTTTTTTTTTTTTGCTTTAAAATGAGTGTGATGCCATATCCCGTCAGTTTTATTCTCTCACCATGTACTCTGTAAGAGGTGTGGGTGTTTATTTGGTCGGCATGCGAGCAATTGCTGAAGTAGCACGATCAGTATACACGGAAGGTTTTTAGGAAGTATGGGAGAAAAATGTTGTATTGGCCATGATGGTGACATGGTATAGTCAAGCTGCCTTTTCAGAGGTCCTATCTGTTCAGTGTTAAGTGATTTTTAAAAATAATAACCTGTTTTTCTGACTAGCTTAAAGATGGATTTGAAAATGGTTTTGGATGCAATTAGGTTATGCTATTTGGACAATAAACTCACCTTGACCTAAATTCTCTGGCTCTTTTGACTTCTTTCTTGACCAGCAGTCCTCAGCGTGGGACACAACTTTCTTGCGTCAGGACTCTGTTGGCCGCAGTTGGTGCTGGGATAAAATGCAAATCCTAACCTGGAGGGTCATCTCTGTGTGTCATTGCAGTGCAACCAATGGATGACCTTTTTTTTTTTTTAACTTTTGGGTCACCCGTACAACCCTCTTAGAAACCAGAAGCCTCAGGCCACCTTCAGAAGGTGGGTCAGTCACTGCTGTCCTGACCAGACCTCAGGTGCTAATCTTCTGATTATTGCCAGCTACTCATTCCTGGGTGTGAGTATCTCCTGGCTTCCGAGGTGCTACCTCTAGATTCGGCGGGGAGGGGAGGGCGTGTCTCTGGAGAACCCAACCTCCGCAGCTTTTCCCGGTTGCCTGCAGCTCTTCCCGGCTCCCACCTGCTTCCTGACCCTCCCTCTCTGTATCCCTCCTGTGAGGACTGGACTCCTGCCTTGGTGGAAGGGTGGTGAGGTAGAACCTGGGAAAGGGGTGGGAAAGTCCACACTTAAAAAAATTGCCCATTGCTCCCCGACCCCAGCAACTCAGACCAGCCTCTTTGCCAAGAGTGATGCGTCATGCCCTTTTGATGTTACTATGAAAATTCATTTTCTCTGTAGTTCCCTGTCTCCTCCAAAGTCACTGAATGGATAAAGAAGATGTGGTACATATATGCAGTGGAATATTACTCGGCCGTAAAAAAGAATGAAGTATTGCCATTTACAGCAACATGGATGGACCTAGAGATTATCATACCAAGTGAAATAAGTCAGAAAAAGACAAATATCATATGATAACACTTACATGTGGAATCTAAAGAAATGATACAAATAAATTTATCTACAAAACAGAAACAGAAACTCGCAGACTTAGAAAACAAACATGGTTACCAGAGGGGAAAGGTGGTAGGGAGGGATAAATTAGGAGGTTGGGATTAACATATACACACTATATAAAACAGACAATCAACAAGGGCCTACTGTACAGCACGGGGAACTCTACTCAATACTCTGTAATAACCTATATGGGAAAAGAATCTGAAAAAAGAAGAGTTACATGTATATGTATAACTGAATCACTTTGCTGTACACCTGAAACTAACACAACATTGTAAATCAACTGTACTCCAATATAAAATTTTTTTAAATGTGAAAATAAAAGTAAAAACATAAGTGAATTTCTGTGAGAGTTAAACAATGAAATATTAAAGGAAATAAAGCTACAGAGACACAAAATAATAACCTAGTTCCTAAGGAAAAAAAAAAGTCACTGAAGGCTGTTTTCCAGTTTCATTCTGACCTGAGTTGCAAGTGGGAAGATAAATACTGGTCGCGGTGCGAAAGTCCAGATGAAAACATTCCCCGTTACTCCCAAGGAGCTCCACTTTATAGGATGTTTCATCTTACAAGGACTCTGGAAATTCCCCTTTGTCTCCATCCCCCACTGATTTCCAGTGTTCTTGGGGAAAAGTAGGGATAACTTTTTTCTTGGGTTTCTGCCTAGTGGAGTCTGCTGGACCTCTCGGGAGTTTCCAAGGCCTCTGGTTGCCACTCTTAACCATCCTTGGAATCCTCTTCTGCATGACCTGCTGTCCAGCCAGTTCCCTCCCTCCCTCCCCTCCCGACCTGTTCGCCCTGCAGTGTTGGTGCTGTGTCCATTAATAACACTCCAACACGGCGTCATAACAAGTTCCATCCAGAAAGGCTGGATTCTCCCATCCGGGGCTACGGGTGTTGCAGGTGGGAAGGACGCTGAAGAAGCAAGTGTTCCATCCCACACAGCTGGCTCTGGGTCAGTCCAACGGCCCCTTCACAACACACTCTCAGATCCATTACATCTTATAAGTGGAAAACCTCAAACCTGAGACAAAAGGGCCCTTTCTGCGCGTGGACGTTAGTGATGGAGTGGAGACTTCGAAATCCCAGGTCTTTTGTTTGTGCTCTAGTGACTAACTTTTCTAACGACTTTGCAGAGATCTGGGACTTTTAAGTCAGGACACAGAGGTCACACCAAAATGAAAGTTCCAGTTGCCTTAGTGATGTTCTCAACCTGCTGCCATGAGGCGAACATTCAGAGCTGGGTATTACACCAGATCATTTCTGCCCTGCTCTTATAGCAGCAACGGCAACAAACGTGCCGGGGGGAAGGGTCAGCACATCACAAAGAGCCGACTGGCCACAGCCAACACGCGTGTGCAGCAGGGTCTACACTGGGCCGGCAAGGAAGAGCAGAGCAGACAAAACCCATGCCCCCTGGTTTAAGAGGCTTTCCATGGGACACAACACGCACACGCCCCCAAGACTGCACACAGCTCTTGACAGCAAACGCCGGTGCCCTGGGTGGCAGGGGGCAATTTCTGACAAGATGGGATGGTTTCCCTCAAGCCAATGAGTTTTAGGAAAACACGTGTGGAAAGATGCAGGAGAGTTTGGAAACAGAGTTTGACTTTTTTCCAAAAATAAGGGGATGGGAAGTGATTTTAAAAGTGACGGGAAAATACTCAGAGCTTGAAGAGTATGCATAATATAACGGATTTTAAACACCATGAACACAGATGTTATCCTCGTGAAACGGGATGAACTTGGCCACAGACGTCGATTCCCATGTACCTAATTCCTCCTGAGAAATACGTCTGGCTGTTCTGAGCCGATGGCTTGGGCTTGGAGGCCTCCTGCTGCCGTGGGGGGTCAGATCCCATCGGGTGGGCAAGCAAAACTGGGCGGCCTGAGGACACAGCAAGACAGCCCCGCTGATTTCCCTCGGACCGTGCCTCAGCATCCCACGGGAGCTTGGCGTTTATGCTTATCCAAAACACAGCTTCCATTTCATTGCTGGCGACTTGCCCCGGAACCCCATCTCCTTCCTCCCTCTGGCCTTGATGGGTGTCAACATAGAGCACTTCCTGGAAAGTCCAGTAGGTGGCGCTAATGCCACAGGCGGGAGCAACTTAACAGAGAGAAGGGGGGCAGCCAGGTGTAGGGTGGCTCCTACCTCCCGCAGGTGAGCGGGACGGCAGCTCCCTCTCCTGCACCTGTCAGCACTGCCACATCCTGACTCCAGCTGGGGGGTGGCTGGTGCCATTCGTGACTTCTTGCCATTCTTTTCAGTGTCTAATTCAGAGATAGAAATGGCGGCCTGTAAACCAAGTCCAGCCTGCGGGCGTGTTCAGTTTGACTCTCATCATGACTTACGGGCCAATATGAGATGAGAACTTTCCCGTAAAAGTAAGGATTGTAACTCCTCTTGGGAAATACATTTCTGGCGAAAGACAGGCCTGCGAGGCAGTCAGGGCTGCTGCTGAAGACAGTCTGACCCCTTCCCCCCGCCCGCCCCCCCCCCCCCACCGTGGAACCTGCTTCCCTCACTGACGTCAGCCGCCTGTCCCCCAAGAAGTCTGCAGCTCTGCAGCCTGTCCCACCTCCAGCTATGAAACAGGACCCCCATAAGTCCCAGGGGGAGCAGAGCAGGCTTGGGACCCTCCCTTTACTTTTCTACCCCAAGTGAAAAAGACCTGCGTTCCTCATTAGGCTTTGTCATCTCTGCTCTGTTATCTCTTCATGGGCTATTAGTTACCAGATAACCAGGAGCTGGGCCAGATTCTTGAACTTCCTTTGAGACCCCCGAGTCAGCCCACACTGAGGTCTGCAGGTGCGCCAGCTTAAAGATCAGCTTTTTCTCTGTTGCTTGTTTGGGGAGCCACTTGCAATTCTCCTACCGCTATATTCACCCCATAAGAAGATAAACCTGTGAGATTTTTGGATCTGTTGAAAAGTACAAATCCCAAGACTGTTTCAGTCATCCCAACCATCAACAATGATGACTTCTCGCCACCCCTTCTTATGCGTGGGGCTCTCGGGCACTGTTTGTTCATTCAATAAGTGAGGGCTGGTCACGGGCCGGGCATATCCTGCACCAACACCCCATTCGACAAATGTGTCTCCGGCACCTAGTGTTCCAGGTACGATGTCTTTGCATTCCCTGCAGAAACAGACAAGGAGTCACAGGACGGCTGCTATTTCATGCAGTGGTAACGAACACAAGTGCCTGCTCTGGGATCCCCTCTTCCCCCCCTTCCACTCCCACCCCTGGACCACCCCCTGGCTGTGTAACCTCGGGCATCACTGCTGAGCCCCTCCATGACTCGGTTTCTTCATCTTTGAAATGGGGTCCAATGCTCACAGTACCTCCTGAGTTACTCATTTTAACACGTCCACAGTGCCTGGCACAGAGCCAGAGCTTGATAAATGTTAGCCATTGTCAAGGTTGAAGCGGAGTGTGATAAATTGGTGCAGCCACTATGGAGAACAGTATGGCGTCTCCATAAGAAACTAAAAATAGAGCTACCGTATGACCCAGCAATCCCACTCCTGGGCATATATCTGGAGAAAAACATGGTCCAAAAGGATACATGCACCCCAATGTTCATTGCAGCGCTGCTTACAGGAGCCAAGACATGGAAGCAACCTAAATGTCCATCGACAGAGGAATGGATAAAGAAGATGTGGTACATATATACAATGGAATATTACTCAGCCATAAAAAGGAACGAAATTGGGTCATTTGTGGAGACGTGGATGGACCTAGAGATTGTCATCCTGAGTGAAGTAAGTCAGACAGAGAAAGAGAAATATCATATGATATCGCTTATACATGGACTCTAAAAAGAAATGATACAAATGAACGTATTTACAAAACAGAAACGGACTCACAGACTTAGAGAATGAACTTATGGTTAACAGTGGGGGAAGGGTGCAGGGAAGGGATAGGGAGTTTGGGATTGACATGTACACCCTGCTATATTTAAAAAGGATAACCAACAAGGACCTACCGTACAGTATAGGGAACTCTGCTCAATGTTGTGTGGCAGCCTGGATGAGAGGGGATTCTGGGGGAGAATGGATACATATATATGTACAGCTGAGTCGCTTTGCTGTGCACCTGAAACTGTCACAACATTGTTAATCGGCTATACTCCAATATAAAATAAAAAGTTAAAAAATAAATAAATAAAGCGGAGTGTGAGAGAGGCGCCTAATTCAGTCTTTTCAAAAGTTCATTTTCCAGACAGGTATCGATGGTTTAGCCACTCAATACCGCCAGCTTAAGCTCTGAGATGAGGGAGACTTCTTAGCAGCTAAGTGCAATCTTCAAAGAGCTTTCACAAGCATCTCATGACCCTCACGACCCCCGATGAATCTGACACCTCGTCTTGTAGCCGAGTGACTCGAGGGACACACAGCTCGCAGCAAGGGTCAGGCTAGGACTGGGACCCAGAATCTTCCGCCACATTGTGCAGCTCTGCCTCCACCACCACCTCGCAGGAAGGCTTCCCTCCTCCAGGCAAATGTTCCAAAGGAAGGGTTCTCTTCCTTTACAGTCAGCAAGGAGCAACCAGAGGGCCTCCCAATCCCACGGCTGGATGGAGGGCTGTTAGAGAGACGAGGCTCGGCCAGCAGCACCCCGAGGATGGAGGCCGGTCTCTCTAGACCCTTTACTGGTCATTTGGTGGGGAGGGGGGGTCCCTAAAACGTCTCAGCCAATACACACAATTTCAACGAGGCCCCCGTCTAACTCGTGTTGCACACGTTACCATTTGCACCAACAAAATCTATTTTCTTTAATTCAGGATGCTAATTAAGTATCCACTGCAATCGAAATACAGATAGAAGTTCCCGTGGGCTGTGGTTCTCCTGATTAGGACACCAGTGCACCAACCTTAGAACTGTCCATTCTTTTTTTTTTTTTTGTGGTACGCGGGCCTCTCACTGTCGTGGCCTCTCCCGATGCGGAGCACAGGCTCCGGACGCGCAGGCTCAGCGGCCACGGCTCACGGGCCCAGCCGCTCCGCGGCATGTGGGATCCTCCCGGACCGGGGCATGAACCCGTGTCCCCTGCATCGGCAGGCGGACTCTCAACCACTGAGCCACCAGGGAAGCCCTAGACTGTTCATTCTTGATTAGAATGTGTTCCAGACTGAATGTCTGTGTCTCCCCAAAGTCATATGTTGGAACCTAATTCCCGGTGAGATGGTATCTGGAGGTGGGGCCTTTGGGGGATAATGAGGTCCTGAGGGTGGAGTCCCCATGAATGGGATGAGCGCTCTTATAAGCAGTGGCCGGAAGCCTAGCTGTCTCTTCTCTCTCTGCTGTGTGAGGACACAGCGAGAAGCTGGCAGTCTGCAACCAGAAGAGGGCTCTCACTAGAACCCGACCGTGCTGGCACCCTGACCTCGGACTTCCAGCCTCCAGAGCTGTGAGAAATACATGTTGGCTGTTGAAGCCCCCAGGTCTGCAGTCTTCTGTTACAGCAGAGCCAGGTGGCTAAGGCAGAATGGTTGTAGCATCTGGGTTATAACTTACCGAAATCACACACATGGGCTGCATATTCCAAAATATTTTAAAGAAAAGTGCAAACACTGTAACTGTGGTTTTCTTCTGGATGGAAAAGAAACATTCTGCTGCTCCCATACTATGCTGGGGCCCGGAGCCAAAAGATTACCCCAGACTCTGTCTAAGGCTCTGCAAAGCCACTGCTTCTGTGGGGTCTCGCCACCTCCAGGGGCGCTCTGCCTGGGAAGGGGCAGGGCTTCTGCTCTCCTACCAACGCTGCACACGTATGTCATTTAAAAAAAATCGTATCTTGGGACTTCCCTGGTGGCGCAGTGGTTAAGAATCCACCTGCCAATGCAGGGGACACGGGTTCAAGCCCTGGTCCGGGAAGATCCCACATGCCACAGAGCAACTAAGCCCGTGCGCCACAACTACTGAGCTGCACTCTAGAGCCCGCGAGCCACAACTACTGAGCCCACGTTCCGCAACTGCTGAAGCCCGCATGCCTAGAGCCTGTGCTCCGTAACAAGAGAAGCCACCGCATTGAGAAGCCCACGCACCAGAACGAAGAGTAGCGTCCGCTCGCCACAACTAGAGAAAGCCCGCGTGCAGCAAAGAAGACCCAATGCAGCCAAAAAAAAAAAAAAAAATTCACATCTTTAGTTTGTCCTTATTCCTCAGGGACCCACCAACATCGCTGCTCTCATCATTTCCCCTCCCCCAACAGTCCAGAGAATCTTTCTGGTCCAGGGATCAGGGAAGACCTCATCACAGTCTCTCAAAACTTTGCTCATGTCAAGATTACTTTCTTTATCCTCCAGGTGGTCATTTCCCTGGCTCTCTGTCACCTTCCCTTCCCTGACAAGGGGACACGGGATAAAGGGCCAAAAATGCAAGGGAAAAATGCTGGAAGAAATACACTGGTACTGTTTCAAAAAATGTATCCTACCATGGATACAATAACCTGAACCCTGCAAGGGCTCCCTGCTGTTCTCAGCAAAGGGTTGCCCAGCAACGGAGGTGTTAACGTGCTGAGGGAGCTCCTGGCTTGTGCAGTTTTCCATTCGTGGCTGGGCTTAAGGAGTCTGGATACCCTCTGGGTACCTTGGTCAGTACCTTCCTGGAAAGTCTTGACAGCTCAGATGTCCTGACAGCAAATCATTCACTTCTGTCTTCCACACATCCCCATAGATCAGCATGAAGAGTCTACAGAAGGTTTGCTTCGGTAGGGCACTTCCTATGGCTTTACTTGCTTCACATCCTACATCTTTCCAGATACTTGGACCAGGAGAACAGGACTCCAGGGTTTTCCTTAGCACTCTGTCAAGTGTCTGGGGAGGGGATCCTCCCAATCAATACCCCCCACTGCTTGCTGTCTGTCTGGAGTGTTACTGACAGTATTGTACATTTATCTGTTACATAAAAATTGTCGCAAATATGGTGACAGGGAAAGTCAGGATGCCACAGTGGAGAGGGAATTTCACTTAAGCAAGAATATCTGTGTTTGAATCCCAGGGCTGCTGCTTGTTAGCTGGGAAACCTTGCTGGTTTATTAAGAAGATTAAATGAGGTAGTCTATGTACAGCGCCTAATACATTGGAAGCTTCAACAAGAATCTGAATACAGTCCTTCCACATCCACAGGTTCAGCCGAAGATTGAAAATGTTTGAGAAAAAATTCCAGAAGTCCCCAAAAGCAAAGCGTGAATCTGCAGAGCGCTGGCAACTACTTCCATAGCCTTTCCATCGTGTTAGGTATTCTAAGTAAACTAGCGACGATTCAAAGTATACGGGAGGATGTGCACAGGTGACATGCAAATACTGTGCCACCGTATATGAGGGACTTGGACATCCACAGATTGGTATCCGAGGAAGGTCCTGGAAACAACTCCCAGCAGTTGCATATACACTGCCTGTATATGCAAACACATCAAGCACCTTGTTAATTATTTTTAAAGGCGTTAACAATGCACATGTTAATTTTCCAAAAAGGCAGGGGCGGTGGGGGGCGGGGTTTTCCTGTGGATCCTGATGGAGGAGACCGCTCTCATCTACAGCCTATGAAGCATTTACAACTATGGACGTTGTAAAGGCTTATGAAACCATAAGCACTTACAACTTCCATAGTATCCCCTTCATTCTGCTGCCGTTCTTCCGAACAGCAATGAACCTGGGCTCAGGGGAAGTTCTTTTCCCTGCTAAGTGACAGGCTATAAGGCAAGGCATGAAAAGGGATTATTGGATACATGAATTCAGATAAAAGGGAGGTCCCCAGAAGCAGGCTGACAAGGCCTCCTTGGACTGTCCATCAGCAGAAAAGCTGTCTGGCAGATACGATTTTTTGGAAGCAGCAATCATGGGGAACTCTGGGTGACAGATGTCAGATGCTGCCAGAGCGGCTGCCAGAACCAATCTCCCTCCACCTTCAGACCTCAGGCTGATGGAGGACCGGGCACAGCTGGACCGGCAGCCCCTTCCGGCTCGGATCAGGGCTCACATTGTTATTTCTCAGTCGCTGGACAAACAGATGGTTTACCGTGTATTTGTGATTTTTTTTTTGTTGGCCTAGAAATTCTGTTCTTCCATCAGGGTACAGCATGTAATCAATTATGACAGTGGGTGGTGTCAGAAAATCCCTGCCAATAACAGTCCAAGACCTTCTCTTTTATTAAATTTGCATAAACCACGACAATTTCCAACTACAAAGCAATAGGAGGAGAAAGCAAGGTCGCGGGGTAAGAAATAACTTGGGTAATTGCACAACCCAATTCTCAGCTGGCCCTGAAGACGCTTGTTAGTTTATACTAATACCTGATGTCTGTTTTGTCTGCCCGTTTTTAGCCTTAAAATCTTCTTGTCTCTCTCCTGATGAGCCTTGACGAGCTTCGTGTTAGAACCGTAACGTAACAATCGTAAGTAAACAGGACAAATCCCAGGAGCACACACACCCACCGACTCAGACTTCTTTCTGAATATTCAGAGTTTTACTCTAGTAAGTGCTTTTATGTTAGAACTTCGGCCTGCCTCAGTATATATGCGTGACCACATACATACAACAGTATAGGCGTTCTCCCCTATCCGCCCTCTGGGTAATTTTCTTTATGAACAAAATCTTAATTATACGCATACAGCTGAAAAGTTCTTTAACAGTAGAATAGCAGAAGCATTTTTAACATTATAAATATCACCTAGACAAACCCCTGACACAACCTATACGTTTCTTCTTATCTTGTTATAATGTATGTGTCTTTTCTTATAACATCAGGCTCACAGTGAATAGTTTTCTATCCTATTGAATAGTTTTTTTTTCCTTTTTTTTTTTTTTTTCCATTTAACCACTTACCGGTATCATTAGATATTCTTTAGGAACATGATTTCTCTGGATGACAAGTACTGATTGGGCTTCTACAACGTGACTGTCACCATTCCAGGCACTAAAGACGTATAAGAGAACAAGAGGGTCCCTTTCTTCAAAAAAACCTACATTCCCGCAGAGAGAGACAGGCAATAAACCTGTGAAAACAGTAAATAGATGATATAATTTCAGGCCTAAGTGCTCTAAGATAGGGTAACACATAGTGACTGGGCGGGGACTGGAAGGAAGGCCTTAACTTCTGAGTTAAGATCTGAAGGCTAGAAGGAGGTAGGCCATGCAAGTATCTTGGGAAAGGGCTTTGTCGGCAGAAGGAACTGAAAATGCAAAGGCCCTGAGGCAGGAATGAGCATGACGTCGTGGTCCAGGAACAGAGGGAAGCCGTTCTGGCTGGAGCTCGGTGAAGAGGGGCCATGAGGAGGGAAATGGGACCAGAGACCCAGAGAGAGGCCAAGTCACCTAGGCCTTGGAGGGGCTGGGACTTCAGTGGCAATGAGAATCCGTGAAAAAATTTCAAGCAGGGGGGTGACGTGAGATGATTACAGAGCTATCGCTTTGCTGGCTGGGGAGGGGATGGTTTATGGGGTACAAGAGTGCAGGCAGCAGAGCTATGTGAACAGACTCTCCAGACAAGCTATGTTAACAGTTGTTCACACAAGAGATGATGGAGGGTTAGTGGAGGATGTAGTAAAGCCATAAGAAGTGGATTCAAGACATCATTTGGTGAGAGAGGCCACAGAAACTTCTTTTTTAGGTTTTAAATTCCTCCCTCCCTCCCTCCCTTCCTTCCTTCTTTCCTCCCGCCCTTCCTTCCTTTTCTTTCTTATTGAAGATCTGAACAACACAATTAACAACACAATTATTTCAGACACATATAGAACTCGGCACCATATAATGAGTGAATCCACATTCTTCACAAACATACATGAAACATTTACACCACAGGACTGGGGACAAATTCATGGAACAAGTCTCTGCAAATTTCAAAGACGTGTATCTTTAAAGAGCTCTGAAGTCCTGGAGATTTAAGACTGTATATATTTTAGTCTTACTATCAGAAAGAGGAAAAACCTTCAGTTTAAAAATATATATTTATAAACAAGAAGAATAGAAATTTCACTGACTCTGAGTAACCAACAGGCCAACGTTTGGTCACAATAGAATTATTTTCAGCCCCAATTCTATTGCTGAAACCATTTAGATGCCCTGCAAATGGACTCCAACCCTCACTAGCCTCCCCCATCCCACATTCCAGATAGATCAGGTATTTTCACACTTGGCTTATCCTCAGTGAAGACTGGGATTAGATCTTTATTTGAAAATAAAAGCAAAAGTCCAGCAGTCATTGTACTATTGAACCTACAGAAATTTGTGATGACACTGATGGGGAACGTAAGGTTACAGTGAAGAATCAGGATTATGTGAGCAATGGTAGAGGTATTGCCATTTACTGAGATGAGAGGAGTGGGCCATCTTTGGAGGCAAAAATCAAAGGTTCTGCATGGATAAAGCTAGCTTGAGATGCCTATACTAGAGACCCCAGGGAAGAGGCTGAGCAGGTCACTGGATAAATGAATGAGCAGAGGAGAGAGCAGCCACGATGGCAGAGTAGGAAGCCCCTGAGCCCACCTCCTCCCAGGGGCACACCAACATTACAACTATTTACAGAGCAACCATTGACGAGGAAGATAGGAAGACTACAGAAAAGAGCTTCTACAACTGAAGATTTTAAAAAGGACCCAGAACAAAATGGGTGGGAGGGGCAGAGAGGTAGTACAGTCAGGACCTATACACCTGTGAGGGAGTGACCCACAAACCAGAGGATAGTTACAATTGCAGAGGGTCTCTCCAAGGAGCGAGTGGTTTGAGCCCCACATCAGGCTCCCCAGCCCAGCACCAGGAAGACAAGGCCCCAGAATGTTTGGGGACACAGACAGTGGCAGCAGGCATTCTGGGGAGCTTGTTCTCCCACGTGGACACGGGCGCTGGCAGCTGCCATTCTGGAATCCTCCCTTGAGTTTATTACCCTTGGGACTCAACCACACCCACCAGCCTGCAGGCAACAGTATTGGGATGCCTGAGGCCAAGCAGCCAGCTAGGTGTCAACACCAGCTCCAGGACCCCTGGGCCCTGCAGCCAGAGATTCTTGGACCTGGCTCCACCTACCAGCAGGTCAACACGAGCTCTGGAACCCCAGGTCCTACAGCCAGAGACTCTAGGACCTATCTTCCTCAAACTATTCCAAAAAACCGCAGAGGAAGGAATGCTTCTGAACTCATTCTATGAGGCCAGTATCACCGTGATACCAAAACCAGAAAAAGATATCACAGAAAAAAAAAAGAAAATGACAGGCCAATATCACTGATGAACAGAGATGCAGAAATCCTCAAGAAAATATTAGCAAACTGAATTCGACAGTACATTGAAAGGATCATAAACCGTGATCAAGTGGGATTTATCCCAGGGATGCAAGGATAGTTCAATATCCACAAATCAATTGATGTGACACACCACATTACAAATTGAAGAATAAAAATCATATCATCATCTCAATAGACGCAGAGAAAGCTTTTGACAAAGTTCAACATCAATTCATGATAAAAACTCTCAACAAAGTGGGTATAGCGGGAACATACCTCAACATTTAATAAAAGCCATATATGATAAGCCCGCATTTAACATCATACTCCAGGGTGAAAAGCTGAAAGCATTTCCTCTAAGATCAGGAAGAAGACAAGAATGCCCACTCTTGACACTTTTATTCAACATAGTATTGAAAACCTTAGCCATAGCAGTCAGACAAGAAAAAGCAATAAAACGAACCCAAGTTGGAAAGGAGAAGGTAAAACTGTCACTGTTTGCAGATGACATGATACTATGCATAGAAAATCCTAAAGACACCACCAAGAAACTACTAGAGATCATTGACGAATTCAGCAGGATACAAAACTAATATACAGAAATCTATTGCATTTCTATACACTAAAAATGAACTATCAGAAAGAGAAATTAAGGAAACAATTCCACTTACCATTGCATCAAAATAAATAAAATAACTAGGAATAAATCTAACTAAGGAGGTAAAAGACCTGTACTCGGAAAACTGTAAGACACTGATGAAGGAAATTGAAGACAACATAGACAGATGGAAAGATATACTGTGTCCATGGATTGGAAGAATTAATATTGTTAAAATGACCATACTACCCAAAGCAGTCTACAGATTCAATGCAATCCATATCAAAATACCAATGGCATTTTTTCACAGATCTGGAAGAATAATTGTAAAATTTGTATTGAATCACAAAAGACCCTGAATAGCCAAACAATCTTGAGAAAGAAGAACAAAGCTGTGTATTATGCTCCCTGATTTCAAACTATACTACAAAGCATGAGTAATCAAAACAGTATGATCTGGCACAAACACACACACATAGATCAATGGAACAGAACAGAGAGCTCAGAAATGAACCCATACTTATATACACAATTAATCTATGACAAAGGAGGCAAGAATAGACAATGGGAAAAAGACAGCCTCTTCAATAAATGGTGTTGGGTAAACTGAACTGCTACATGCAAAAGCAGCAAACTGGACTGTTCTCGCCCACCATGCACAAGAATAAATTCAAAATGGATTAAATATACAGCTTAATTATACAACCTGAAGCCATAAAACTTCTAGAAGAAAACATAGGCAGTAAGCTCTTTGACATCAGTCTTAGTAATATTTTTAATTTTTTATTATTATTTTTTAATGGCATTTATTTGAAACATATTTTTTTAAGTTTATTTATTTATTCTTTTAGGCTGTGCCAGGTCTCATTTGCGACAAGCGGGATCTTCATTGCGGCATGTGGGATCTTTTTTTTAGTTGCAGCGTGCAGACTTCTTAGTTGCGGCATGCAGACTCCTTAGTTGTGGCACGTAAACTCTTAGTTGCGGCATGCATGTGGGATCTAGTTCCCCAACCAGGGATTGAACCTGGGCCCCCTGCAGTGAGAGGGTGGAGTCTTACCCACTGGACCACCAGAGAAGTCCAATATTTTTTAGATATGTCTCCTCAGGAAAGGGAAACAAAAGCAAAAATAAACAAATAGGATTACATCAAACTAAAAAGCTTTTGCACAGCAAAGGAAACTATAAACAAAATGAAAAAGGACATCTACTGAATGGGAAAAAGATATTTGCCAATGATATATCCGATAGTGGGTTAATGTCCAAAATACAGAAAGAACTCATACAACTCAACATCAAAAAAAAAAAAAAAAAAAAAAACCAACCCAAACAACCTGATTAAAATGTGCAGAGTATCTGAATAGACATTTTTTCCAAAGAAGACATATAGGCCCATGAAAAGATGCTCAACATCACTAATAATCAGGGAAATGCAAATCAAAACCACAATGAGATATCACCTCACACCTGTCAGAATGGCTATTATCAAAAAGACGACGTGTTGATGAGGGTGTGGAGAAAAGGGAACCCTCCTACACTGTTAGTGTGATGTAAATTGGTGCAGCCACTATGGAGAACAGTATGGAGGTTCCTCAAAAGACTACAAATAAAACCACCATATGATCCAGCAATTCCACTGCTGGGTATATATCTGAAGAAAATGAAACCACTAATTTGAAAAGATACATGCACCCCACTGTTCATAGCAGCACTGTTTACAATAGGCAAAATATGGAAGCAACTCAAGTGCCCATCAACAGATGAATGGATAAAAAAAATGTAATAAACATACACACACACACACACACACACACACACGCATTGGAATACTACTCAGCCATAAAAAAAGAATGAAATCTTGCCATTTGCAACAACGTAGATTGACCTAGAGGATATTATGGTAACTGAAATAAGTCAGACAGAGAAGGACAAATACTGTATGATTTCACTTATATCTGGAATATAAAAAACCCAATGAACAAACATAACAAAACAGAAACACATTTATAGATACAGAGAACACACTGGTGGTTACCAGTGGGGAAGGGGGTGCTGGGAGGAAAGCATAGGTGAGAGAGATTAAGAGGTATAAACTTCCAGGTGCAAAATAAATGATTCATGGGTATAAAATGTACAGTGAGGGGGGACTTCCTTGGTGGCCCAGTGGATAAGACTCTGTGTTCCCAAGGCAGGGGGCTGGGGTTCGATCCCTGGTCAAGGAACTACGTCCCAAATGCATGCTGCAACTAAGAGTTCACATGCCACAACTAAGGAGCCTGCCTGCTGCAACCAAGACCGGTGCTACCAAATAAATAAATATATTTTTTAAATGTATGGTGTGGCGAATATAGGTGACATGTTTAATCACTTATCTTGGTGATCACTTTGAAATGTACAGAAATATTGAATCACTATGTTGCATAACAGGAACTAACGTAGAGTTTTAGGTCAATTATACTTCAAAAACAAACAACAAACTCATAGAAAAAGGAGATCAGATTTGTGATTACTAGGGGCGGGGGCGGGTAGGGGAGGGAGAATTGGATGAAGGCAGTCAAAAGGTACGAACTTCCAGTTATAAGATTAAATACTAGTGATGTAGCGTACCACAGGATGAAGATGATGAGCACAGCTGTGTTATATATGAAAGTTAAGAGAGTAAATTTAAGAGTTCTCATCACAAGAAAAACAATTTTTTCTTTTTCTTTAATTTTGTGTCTGCGAGATGATGGAGGTTCACCAAACTTCTTGTGGTAGTCACTTCATGATGTACGTAAGTCAAATCGTTATGTTATGCACCTTAAACTTACACAGTGCTGCTGCATGTCAGTAAAATTGGAAGAAGAAACAATGAATGAGGAGATCAGGGGAAAGTTGCAGACCAGAGGCACAAATAAGACCTATACACTGGCTGAGGTCACCTGGGAGACTCAGACATGCATGGTCCGTATGGCATTGTCCACACACTAAACATTTATGTGTTCCCCCATACTCCCCATCACCTTTGCAGTTAGCTGGGTTGTGTGAGTAGCTCTGGACAGTGAATGGAGGAAGCACCTAAGAACTGGTTCAAGACCCTCAGTTGTCCTCATTTCCTGCCACAGTTATCATGAATCCATGTACTAATGTCATTGTTAACTCCAGTCCCTGAGGGAATTTGCAGAGTAAATTCACAAATTTACTCCATGTCACACATGTAGCATGAGAGAGAAATAAACTTTTATGTGGTAAGCCATGGAAATTTCAGGACGAATTTGTTACCTCAGCATAACTTGGCCTATCCTGACTAATTCAGAATTCCATCATATGAGCTGCCACAACAAAGCATCCTCTTTCATTAAAAAAGATAGCATATGTGATTTGATATGTTTTCAACAAAAGTATAGCAGTGGTTATTTCTAGCTTCTGTCTAAACAACATTTAAATGCACTCCTTGTTCATTTTATAAGCTGAAGGGTAATCTCTGAACTGTTGAGTGAATAATGCAGGATAACGTCCATTCTTTCAAAGATCCTCATTTCTCAACTGTTTTTTCCTGATTGTTAAGGTTTATGAAAACATCGTTTTTATACATAGTTCTTGGATAATTAAAAAAGTAATATTGATGCTTTATAATTTTCTAAATTTCTCCAAAAACAATTCTCTCCCCTTATATCAGCTAATTTTTTAGATGTTTGATTCATTTGACAAATTGACGATAAAAGAGATTCCTCATTCATTCATTTCACAAATTTTAATTGAGCCCCTACTTTGTTCTAAACATTTTGATAGGAGCCAGGGAAATAAGGAAAAGATCCAGTACTTACCCTCATAGTTATGGTTTTTTTTTTTGTTTTTTTTTTTTGCGGTACGCAGGCCTCTCACTGTTGTGGCCTCTCCGTGGCTCACGGGCCCAGCTGCTCCGCGGCATGTGGGATCTTCCGGACAGGGGCACGAACCCGTGTCCCCCGCATCGGCAGGCGGACTCTCAACCACTGCACCACCAGGGAAGCCCATAGTTGTGGTTTTGATACCACCTGGAGCATTACCTACGGCCAAACTCAGTTCTGAGATCCTGAGAGATGGGAAATTAGTTAACCTCTATGTGCCTTAATATCTTCATCTGTAAAATGGAAATAGTAACTCATTCCCTCCAGAGGTATTGCAGTAATAAAATGAGACAAAGTGGAAGGCTATTTTTAGTTACATTTAGAAATGCACTCAGACCATCTTAACACAAAGGGGTTTTACTGGAAAAACCAGAATCTACAAGGTACCTGGTGCTCGGGCAGCTGGAGAGAGGAAGTAGGGACCAGGTGGTCTCTGCATTGCTCACTGTGTCTTCTTTCTGTCTGTCTACTCAGTTCCCCCACTATCTTTGCTTGCTCTTACCTTCTACTCTGTAATTTTGCTTTCAAGCTTGTATTGCTGGTGGTTTCCGTTTCGTCATAGCTTCAGTCTACACACTGCCTTGAGCTCTATCTCCATGCTTTCTTTCTTCTTTCGCCCTCACAGATAACTACCTTTAATTTTTCAGTTCAAATTTCCAGAAGAATCTGTTTGATTGATTTGTTCATTCAGGCATTCAGAACACATACATGGAGTATCTACTAAGGACAGGCAGTGGACGCCCATGGTAATCCCCACCCCCTGTTAGGAACCTCTGAA
Organism: Leucopleurus acutus; assembly: GCF_964270905.1. NCBI lineage: Eukaryota > Metazoa > Chordata > Mammalia > Artiodactyla > Delphinidae > Leucopleurus > Leucopleurus acutus. The sequence continues at coordinate 5,161,778 of NC_139152.1, forward strand.
TGATCCCTCCAACCTCATCCTGAAGATGGACTCTTTCCCTGGGACCTTGTTAGAGGTGCTGAATTTGTCCCCCAGTCCAGATCTACTGAATCAGAATCTACATTTTAACAAAATCCCTAGGTGATTTGTATGCACAGTTCAAGTCTCAGAAGCACTGCTTTAAACTTCTAGCTCAAAACTGGCTGCACACTGGAAACAGCTGGAGATTTAAAAAATTACTGATGCCTGGGTCCCTCGCAAAGAGATTCCTTTTTAATTTTTCTGGGGTGCAGCCTGGCATTCAGAAAATCCTAGATGATTCCAAGGTGCAGGTAGGTTTGAGAATCTCTGAACTAGTCCTGAGTCACCACAATCAGCTGTGAACCTGGACAAACTGCTTAGTTTCCCTCTAGGCTAGAGTTCTCATCTCTTAAGTGAAGATAACCTGTGGACCTCAGAGTTGTTCTGAGGGTCCCATCTTCTCTTATACAATTGGGGATTTAAGGAAACAAATGCATTATTAAATATGAGAATATAAGTAAAAATGCATGGAAGATCATTGTAAAGCTTACATGATTACACTCCACCTGTGTCATGGCTGAGTACCGTTATCCCATCTTACCTATCACGTAATGGAGGGTTAGAGAGGTTAAGTAACTGTCTGAAGGCCCTGAAGGCTGTTAAAGAGAAATTATTCACCAGATTCTCTTTAAAAACCGGCGGGAAGACTTTACTACAGACTACTGCGATGGGGGAAACAGACTGAATGCAGCTCTGAACACAACTGGGACCAACGGAGATTTACAGCCAGGGGGCAGGGTGAAGGAGAGAACGGAAAAAAATGACCAAGACGAACTTGGTGAGATATTGGGGGGTAGGGTGGCGGGTGGGATGAGGAACGTGATTAGAAATCGAGAGTGGAGGAAGAGGAGCTTGATTAGGTACCAAGGGTGGGGGGGATTCTCGATCGAGTGGCTTCGCAGGATTCTTTGGTAAAATCAGGCTCAGCAGGCCAGGCACGAGGCCTAGTCTACACGAGGGCTCCAAAGGACCAGACCAGAGTTTGCTCCCGGAGCGGGTCTAGGCGGAGTTGGGGGCTCAAGCCAGGCGAGTCTAAGCGCGCATACACCGCTGACCCTACACGCCCCCAGCGCCGGGGTTAATGCAAACCTCACAGGACCGAACGTGTCTGGCGCTGTACACCCACGAAGCAGGACTGCTCGCTGCACTCCAGCTTCCAATCAGACCAACCCCAATCGGAGCGGCGGCCCCTTAGCCGCTCGTAGCCTACAGGACCGGGTTTCCTTCCCCGGGCACGCCCCGCCTCCCGGTCCGGGGCGGGGCCGCCGCACCTGCCGCGCACCAATCACGGGCCGGCGCGTAGGGGCGCACGCGCCACGGCCCTGGGCGGGGCCTCGCCGCACATCAGTCTCCGCGACCTGCCGGCCCCCGGCCTCCCTGATTGGCCGTCCTGGAGTGACGTGACGGCCGCCTCGGCCTATGGCAGCGGAGCCGGCCGGTGGCGGGGTGCGGAAGCTGCGGGGTGCGGCGGGCGCAGTGCCGGTTGGCTTGTGCGGAGTGTGGGAGACGGTTCGGGCGGCGTGCGCGGCCTTTGCCTTGCTCTGTCCCGGCGCCGGCGGGATGACGCGCTTCGCTCTGACAGTGGTCCGGCAGTGAGTATGGCCTGCGCGGGCTGCCCTTTCCCCTCCGTGGAGTGTTGCGGGCTGGGCTGGGGGACCGAAGATCTGCACCCGCCCCGCCCTGCCCGTCCCATTTGCTCCTCCGAGGCTCGGCCTGGCGATTTCTAGGTGTTTCCTGTGAGTTACCCCCTACCGGCCCTCCTGCCCCAGCGAAGCTGAGCGGGAAGCCAGGTGTCAGATGGCAGCGGTCCCGCGTTCGATGGGGACAGGGAGGTCGGGAGGAGTGAGTGTCAAGGGCCCCCGTCTCCGGGTGGCAGCTGAAGCTGAAGAGACAGCCCTGTCGCCGCACCTCCCGGGCCCCGCGTTTGCCCCCGGCCGGTCCCCCAGGGTCTGCAGAGTGACTGGTCCGGGGCCGACGTTTCCGCTCCAGGCTCTGCGACGGCTCCGTCCCTGTCCCCTCGGTCGCCTCGGCCCCCCAGGCTTGTGTCTGAGATTCGCTTCTTCTCCGCAGATCTTCTGTCGCTGGGGGAGGAGAGGGGGCCTCGCCCTGCTCTCAGCCGCCTGCATCGCCCCGAATAAATATGTTTATCATATAACGTTACAGGGAGCTAAATGCTGACAAGTCGTTACGTCTCTTCCTTTTTCCTTCTCGACTCTTCTTGGCCCGGTGTTAATGGGAGGTGGAATTCAGGGAGGTCAGGAGCACAGATTTTTCGAGAAAGATCGACGTAGGTTAGAATCTGGGCTCCAGCTAGGAGCCTTGTAACCTGGGCTTCCTTTCACCGACTTAATCTCTACGACCTCAGTTTCCTGATTTATAAAATGGCGTTAGTGATAGGACCCACTTCACTGGGTTAGTGTGATAATGAAATGTCAGAAAGGTGAAGCGTATAGCACAGTGGAGGGGGAGAAATATATCTGAGAATTAACTAACTTTTGTTTCTGTAAGGACAGCTCTGATACAGATGCAGGGAGTCCTCCAATTTGTGTGTTAATGGGACCAGCATTCTGAGCGGGTGCTGTGTGTCAGCCCGTAACTAAGGGTTACAGGGAACTAAGATGCCGTTTTTGACATCGTGGAGCTTGTGGAGAACAGCGATATGGTCTAACCTTGCCAAGCTGACTTTAGCTGCTATCGTCTTTGGTCCTGTTTTTACTTTATAGGAAGATTATCTTGGCAACCATCTGAAGTTGTTCCGTTAGGATTCACAGGATTTTAATGACTGAGCTAGAAATCGAGCTCCTCTCTTTCCGCCCCACCCCTCTCCATTTTTAGAAGGCTTTATGACTGTCGTGTGACCTTCTTAAGGTCATCCAGCTAGTCAGTAGCAGAACGGGAATTAGTGTCTTGATTGCCCTCATTTTCCTCTGAAGTTTCTGGATGCCTTGACACAGTGCCTGGCGTATAATTGCCACTCAGAAGTCGTAGAAAATCTGGGCAAAACCACCCCTTGAAAAACAAGATGATCCCTATTTAGTTTCTTAATAAACAATAGTTACATGAGTGCGGATTTTATCCCCTCCCTGCTTCTTAAAAAGGGCTTGATTTTTAAAATGCATTCATCATAGAATTCCTATGAGGGATTAATTTAAAAATAAGTCTTAATAAATTAGTATGTGCCAGGCACTGTCGTAATTAAATTCTGACAACAGTCTGGTGAGGTAAAGACTGGCTTCTCAATTTGCCGGTGAGGAAACAGACACGGAGGGCATGTGACTTGCTTATAGTCACATGACAAGTTGGGGTGGTGGCCTTTAAACCAAGGCAGCAGATCTGCGGCCCATCCTCTTAACTATATACTATGCCCTTCTGCCTCCAATTTTACAGAGTTGAAACCTAGTGTTTGTAGGTTGCTTAAATATCATCAGCCATTTCAGAGGCTACTTTTTATTTCCTGTGATATAACCATGAAGAGTGATAAGAATAGTTTACTTTGCTCTGTTTTATTCATGGGAAAGTGCAAAGGAAGTGTTGAAATAATTGATAGGGTTAGTTTTCTCCTTCAGAGTTCTCAAAGCTAAAAATTGATGATTCTTTCAGGAAAAGAAACAGTTTCAAACTTGATTGATCACCAGAGTTCAATGTAATGACTCTTACTGGAATCAGCAAGATTGAATCATTGAGCATAATAGTGGGAATTTAACTTGAGTTATCTCTTACCTGACTCTGTCAAACGCTTTGAAACTCAGTGTGTTTAAGAGTTGGATAATTTTTGGATAATGCAAGAAAACTTTTTAAATGCAGTTTCTTTAAGTTCAGGCAAATCCTTTATGAATCTGTGCTGTTACCATCTGTGTGTTGGTCTTCATCATCATACTTGAAAGGGAGAGTTACCAGTTGTATCATTTTTGGAACAGAATACCCCACCTTTCAAACTTCAAGTCTACTAGTCTGATTGAGCTGTAGCGTCTGGTGGCGTTAGAGCAGCATGGTTGAAAACCCCAGTATATGCAGGTCGGCACTGCCATCACCCACATGGCACATCGAAGGCCCTAGTTCCCTTGAAAGGTTCTTTGTAGGAGTTTGCAGTTGGTTGCCTACAAAACCATCCCATTTCACTTCCGTTTTTAGCTAGCTCTTTAAACATTTTTACAAAGTAAATTTCCTTTACTTTTAACTACTTAAAGATGATGAATCATGGGGCTTCCCTGGTGGCGCAGTGGTTGGGGGTCCGCCTGCCGATGCAGGGGACACGGGTTCGTGCCCCGGTCCGGGAGGATCCTACATGCCGCGGAGCGGCTGGGCCCGTGAGCCATGGCCGCTGAGCCTGCGCGTCCGGAGCCTGTGCTTCGAAAAAAGATGATGAATCAGTGTAGGTATTGACAGCAAAACTGATTGGTGTTTCTTACTCTGCCTCTGTCGGCACTTAGTCTTCATGAATGCTAGTCATTGTTCTGTTTGTTAATAAAGCAGAGGCCAGATGAATATTGGATCATCTGTCAACTTTTATCAAGATGCATGTAATTGTTATGTTACTGTGATATTTGTTTTCTGGGAGTAGGGTTGATTAACTGGGAGAACCTACGCAACTAGGCCTAATCTACATATAGACAAAAATATATCATGAATTAAGTATTTTACATTTTTGCCCCCAGACCATCTGGTGAAACTCTCCATGTTACTAGTGCTTGAAATCTTCTATGTTTTCAAATTATTAATCCATTTTCAAATGAATTAACTGGTGTGGAGGAATTAGGATATAGCTGTATATGCATGATTAAATATCAGGTGAGTACACTCCATTCCTGTGTACACCAAAGCATATCTATTTTGAAAACTTGCCCCAAGTATATACTGACTTCCCATGATTTGTCTCTGCTGCAGCAAACCGAGTCCTGGTCCGTGGAATTTGAATTATTAAAAAGGATGTGATTGGGAAATTAAGCTTTCTATATGATTTCTAGAGAAACGCTATAGAATACAAACCAGAACTAACAAAATAACATGTCTTTTTAAGGGGAGAAGAGCACGATTATCCACAAAATAAATGGTGCATATCTGTGGGCCTTTAAACGGCCGGTCACAGACTTGACTTCCCGGCCGAAGTGCTTGCGTTCTCGCGGAGTCGGGCGTCTGTCCTGGAAGTGAGTCACACTGCAGGTTTTGAGAATCAGTGCTGTTATTCCTGACTCCTTTAAAATACACTCCTCTGACCTTTCCACTCCCCCTGCCTTCCCCGCCACTGCCACAAGCCGAGCTTCGGTTAGGGAAGTAGCTTCATAGTAAACCTATTTTAGCCACCCACTTTCCTCTCCCACTCCCCAAACAAACTAAACAGTGGCTTCAAGCATTTGTACAGACCTCTCGAAAAAGCTGATAAAAGCTGTAAAACTAAATATTTGTGCACATTTTTGGAAAAAAAATTCTCTTTCTAGATTCTTACACTATAATGTTTATAAAGTGATTTGAAAGCAAAAAATGCCCAGTAGAACACCAGTGATTATTAATAATGCACTAATGTCTGCAGCAGTCTCTACTGACTTATAGCTAAAGGAAATCTTTTATTATATTACAGCTATTTTTTCTCCTTTTGCTGGAATTGGTGAGATGCTGGGGCAGTACTGTTACAAATTATCAAAGTACTGGGATTCTGTTTTTTAATAGGATGACATTTTGATGATATAATGTGTTCTTCTGAATCCGTGATCAAATCAGCTATTGGGATTAAGTTAAAATCTTGAGCTACCTTTTCAGTAAGCATACAAAAAGTTATCGTCTTGGCAAATCATTTGTGTGATTTGTAAAGACCTGGTCCAGCGTAATTATTAAATTTCTTCTCACCCTTCATTTTAAATTTGTGCAATGAGCAAGAGAGCTTGTGATCCACAGTAAGTGGGCAAAACCTTCTGAGTTTCCCATATAAAAGTAAATATGGGATTGGGGGCCAGGGAGGCGTTATTTGAATTTTGCTGGTAATTGAATTGGTTACAAAGCCATTGTCTAAAGAGGACGTCACTCGTACAGAAGTGAAGTACAGCCCTTTTATTCTTGGTCTCAGCAAGACTGTGAGGCTGAGACAGATAGGAAGTGGCTCCTGTGTTTGGGAACTGTTTTCTGTATGAGAAGCAGTGCCTTCCCCATCACTTCCCTGGATGCTTTGTTCATCTGAACCGCAGAGCTTAGTCTCTTTCCTATCCATTTCATACGATTCTGAATGGGTTTTGGAATGCTGCAAGACATCTTTTATTAATACTCACCTCAAGAATGATAATACTGGCAAGTGAGTGGCTAGTAGTGCTGTGTAATTTCACTCACTTGTCGTATATTTTTTAAGCCACTACATCCACACGTTTAGAAATCAGAACAGTTCTCCTGAGTTTTCTGTCCTCTCCCCCTGCAGGTGACCACAGCCTCTGCGTCCTCCCGGCATCTCTCGTGCAGATGCAAACGTTTACTCTTGTGTCCTGCCTTTCTTGTTCTTTCCTTCTTTCTTTCTTTTTCTAAAAATTATTTTTGGCTCTGTTGGGTCTTCGTCGCAGTGCTCAGGCTTCTCCTTGCGGTGGCTTCTTTTGTTGCAGAGCACGGGCTCTAGGCACGCAGGCTTCAGTAGTTGTGGCACAAGGGCTCAGTAGTTGTGGCTCGCGGGCCCTAGAGCACAGGCTCAGTAGTTGTGGCACACGGGCTTAGTTGCTCCGTGGCATGTGGGATCTTCCCGGACCAGGGCTCGAAACCATGTCCCCTGCATTGACAGGTGGATTCTTAACCACTGCGCCACCAGGGAAGTCCCTGTCCTGCCTTTCTGAAAAGGTAGCAATCTTTGTATATTATTCTGTACCTTGCTTTTTCTGCTGAATATGTCTTGGTGATTTTTTCCATCTCTTTACGTAAATCACTCTCCCGCAGACACAGCCGCATCGAATTCCATCAGGTAGATATCCCACTGTTTATTTGTTAAAGTAACGGGTTCCCTGCTAAAGGGAATTTAGGTTATTTACCATCTTTCGCTGTTAGAAATATACTGTAGCAAATATTCTTTTAAATCTAGATGAATGCAAGCATTTCCAGTAACAGGGCTGCTGAATCAAAGGGTAAACAGACTTGTCATTTTGGTGGATATTTCCAGATGACCCTCCATCCAGAGAGCATGTACACTGAGGTTCTGTTATTTCCCAGGATTTTCTCCAGGGATCAGGCATGTTAGGGTGATGCAGCCTCTGGCCGTGCCTTTTAAGGAACTGGGGCCAGGATAGATGCACGACTACAAAAGTTAACTAGCGTAGTACAGAAGGTAACTAACTACAGTAGTGCCGGGAAAAATGCGAGTGCAGAGTTGGGGTAGTTAAAGGGGATGGGGCGGTAGGGAACGGTGCTGGAGAGGGAAAGCTACTTCAAGGAGTCATCTGGCTGTGTTGGGTCTTGAAGAATGAGAACACTTTGGCCAGGTCCAGCGGTCTCTGTTTTAATAAGACCCCTAGGGGATTCTGAGACACACTCAAGTTTGAGAACCTGTGCTGTAGGTGAGGTTGAAAAACCCCTGTTTTTATAAGAGGGGCAAGGTATAAACAAGGGGCAGAGACGCGAGTTTGTGATCACGACCAAGGTCTGGTGGCATTCCTTTCTGGATCTGCGTGAATCAGTCCCACGCGAGATGTTTTTCTTTTTAAACTACTGCTTCACGTAAAAAACAAAGCAGGAGTGATGAGCCTTCATGGTAATCAGGCAAACACCAATTAAAGTCAAGGTGAGGTAAACTGTTCAGGTTCCGTCTTGGCACAAATTGAAAGCTGTCACATTATAGTGAGGATGTGGAACGCTGCAGAGGGGTCGCGACTGGTATAACTACTTGGCCTTATCGAATAAGCTGGATGCGCCGTGGCCCCGCAGTTCTAGTGCTAGGCACGGGTCCCTAGGCAGGGGTCAACAGACCCCTGAGAGTGAATAGGTTAGGCTTTGCAGGCCGCATGGTCTGTCTGAACTGATCATTTCCACCATTAGAGTGTGAAAACAGTCATAAACAATAAATAAACGTATGAGTATGACTGTATTCCAACAAAACTTGGTTCACGGAAAGACTTGCTTACCAGTCCTTGAGTGGGTCTCAGACATGAGCACGCATCAGCATCACTTGGCGGGTTTATTAAAACAGACTCTGCTGGCCGCCACCTCAGAGCTCCTGAGTCAGTGTGTCTGGGGGCAGGTGGGGCCTGAGACACTGCATTTCCAGTGAGTTTCCAGGCAATGCCAGTGATGCAAGTCCAGGGACCATGCTTTTGAGAACCACTGCCCTAGAGAGTCTGCTGCGCTCTGAACAAGCATGTTCATGGCAGTGTAGCCCGGAACTGGAAACAGTCTAAGTGTCTGTCACAGTGGACCATGTACTACATCGTAGTAAATCCTTACAGTGAAGTTTACACAGTAAAAACGAGAATCGAGTGCGGCCACACTCAGCGACGCTGGTGTATCTCCCAAAACGTTGGACAAAAGAAGCAACACAGAAAACCACGTAGAGTAAGAAGCAAGTCACTGTAAAGTCCAACAACAGGCAAACTAATCTATGCTGCACGTGGGCAGGAAAGCGAAGAGGAAAGGTGAGCACCTGAGCGGGCAGAAGTCCCGGCGGGGGTCCACTGGGGAGGGAGGACATCGTGGTGGACAGGGACGGGGTCCTGGAGGCCGGCAGTGATCTGTTAACTTGGGTGGTCTTATGTGCCTGCTGGCTTTATCATTATGTTATTTACTATTTATTTCATAATTTTTAAAAGATTAAAAATGCATTAAGTCTTGGATATCTATATAGTCTGTCCAAAAATGGCTTATAAATACAGCTACTGAGTGCTTCCTACAGCCAGGCAGTGTTCTGGGTGCTTTACCTGTGTTCATCCAATCATCCCGAGAATCTTGTGAGGTTGGGATCGTCTATTATCCCCATTTTACAGATGAGGAAGCTGAGGCATTGAGCTTAACCCAGCAGGTGAGTGTAGCGCCAAGCAGTCTTGCTCCTGGGCCCAAAAGATGGCAGCGAGGTTTCCCCTCACGGATTTTCACCTCTCACCGACATGAAAGGGTGTGGACGTGGGCTGTGGGGACAGTTGATTCCAGATGAGGCGATAACTCGATCTGAAGAGGCCTGTGGGGTGTTTCCCCCCACCGTTTCCAGTTTTCTGTCCAGTGTGCGCACAGCACACGCCAGCTCCCACCTGCACTCTGTTGTCTGGTCTGGTCCAGGTGCCCTCACCCTCACCTTCCCCCTCCAGCCTCAATCCAGTTGCTTTGGGACACCACTTCCCCCCGTCGCTCTCTGGGTTGCTTCAGAGTGGGTTGGGTTTGCTTTTGTAATTCCTTGGTGTTGCAAAGTGGAGCAGCTTTGAGCAGCTCCAGGACCGAGGAGGCAGGGCCAGGGTCTGCGGGTCTGCGCTCCGCTCTCCGTCCCTCGCACCTGTCCGCTCAGCGCAGCGGACGGACGGATGGACCAGCTGTTGTGTTTTGGTCCCGATGCCTGTGGGAGTAGTTTTGATCCACATGTTTAAGAAGATTATTTAACAAAAAATTTTTATACATACATATACTACTTTTGAAATAGCATTTTCTACCTTTAGTTCACTTAAGATTGTTGATCTATACATTTGAATTTGGGGCAATTTGAAATTTTTAGCTTATCGATTAGGCACATAGAACAGATGATTGCAGACAGTAGTTTAGAATAAATTTTATCTTTACAGGTTAGATTCTGACGTATGTACAATATGCTGTCTTTACAAGTATCATTACCTTTTGTTGCTGATTTTTTTTTCCTCATTTCAAAAATAACCTAATTTGGTAATAAAGGCTTTTTTCCCTCCCTGTTTTAGTGGAGAAACAAGACTTAACAAGGAGAAAATCCTTCAAGGTTGGTATGCTCTGACTCTTATTTTAGCTCTCTCTGTTAGTATTAATGTGAAATATGGGTTAATCAGATCCGGTGGGGTAGGGTGGACCGGGGGCCGCTCTGGACTGTGAACTGGGATTACGGAATTAAATCATCATGGTCACAGAAATACGATCAGAGCAGATGGTAACCAAGAGTCTCTTGAGTGAATTAGATGTAAAGAACAGTGCTCCAAGTTGTTCGTGGGCAGCTTCAAAGCTGATTAAGGAGTTATATTGAGTCTAGTTGTCTTAAAATGTATCTGCCAGGATTTTAAATGATTTCATATTTGGAAACAAAAAATTTACTGGCTGGTGTTAATGGTATTTTTCTGCTAAGATACTTATATTATTTTTAGTAGTAACAAAGAAATGGTTTAAAAAGAGAATTCCTGTTCTCACATGGGGTTGTTACTTTATTCTGAATAGACTCTCCTCTGCGCCCTGCCTTGCTCTGTTAATTTGGGTTCAGATCTTTTAATCTCCCTGTGATCCAGCTGGCCTGGCTTTAAAGAATATCTTTCAGCTAGACGTGCTGTTTCTCTGCTTGGATTATACAAGCACTTAGTTTTGTATTTTTGGGTTAGGGACATCTGGGGTTTGCAGAAGCTGATTTTCATACCCTGTGTGCTTGCCTCCCTCTTCTGGAAGTCAGTCTGATAATTAGACGCACCTCTATTTCCCATTGACCTGGGCCCCACCCAGAGCATCCTCTGGGCTCACGTACAGTACCGCCTTGTCCGTGGGCCCTGCTCCTTGGTCTCATTTCATTCGAAGCTGACGGTAAAACATGAATAAAATTTTCATGTTCACACCTGTTTTTTAGGTCTGTTTTGTGTTTTCCTAACTTTGGAAGTTAGATGCTTAGTTCTTTAAGTTATAGCCTCCTTTTTATTTTTTTTAAAACCCTCAAGCCTTATATGTTTCTAAGTACCATTTTTTTGTCACATACCTGCAGTTTTGATTGTAGTAATCTGGTAAGTATTCAGCACCAAGTATCTTAAATTTCCGTTATGATTTCTTCATTGACCCATGAGTTATGTAGAACTGTTTTTTAAATTTCCAAATGAATGGGCTTTTTGGTTTTGTTCTTCATCTTTTGTGATTGGCTTCCACTGTAATTGCTTTGTGTTCTGACAATATGGTTTATTTGATAATACATCTTTGAAATTGGTTAGCATGGTCAGTTTTTATAAACCTACTACTGTGTGTTTGAGAAAAAATCTGTTTTCTAATTGTTGGGTGTGGAGTTCTATATCAAATACTTGACCTTGATTTTGTTGTTCAAATCTTCCATACTTTACTAATTTTGTAAATTTACTCATTTGCCTGTATGAGCTAAGCTCAGTTTATGAGTGAGATATGTTGCATTTCCCGCTGTGATGGCCAGCTCATCCTTTAATGCCTGAAGTTCTGTCAACTTGTGCTTTATGTGTTTTGCTTTTATGCAGCTAGAGGCTAATTTATTAGGCACATACAAGTTTTAAAATTGCTCTGTCTTCGTGGTGAATGGGAACGCTGATTGTTTATAGTGATCTTCACAGTCCTTACTAAGACTTTTGTCATAAAGTCTGCATTTCTGAGAGTGACATGGCAACTCCAGCTGTTGGGGGTTGGGATTTGCCCAGTATATGTCTTCCTATCCCTTTCCGTTCAGCCTTGCTGTGCACTGATGTCCTAAGTGTTACCTTGTAAAGGGTAGGCAGCTGATTCTGATTCTTTAAAAAAAAAAAACAAAAAAGAAAAGAAATACGATCTTTCTGTTAACTGGTGAGAGTGGTCTGTCCACATTGACTCTGGTTTCTGGTGTGTTTGGACTTTTCCATTGTGGTTCTTTTCTCCCTTCTTTATCTAGTCCTTTCCTTCTCACTCACCCTTACTTCTTAGGTGCCTGCTTTTCTTTTTCTTCTCTTTATCCAGCCCACTCTTACTTTCCCTACTGGCCTCAAACTAAGCCATCTCTATCCTTTTGATGGTTGCCTTTATACCTTTACCATTTGTGCCTAACAAAGTGCAAGAGAAATATCATCTCTCCTGAAAAAATACAAAGTGTGTGCTGCTGTTCAGTATCTCAGTCCTGTCCTTTTTTAACCATGCAGTGTAGGCATTATGATTTAATCTGTTACCTGGTGTTTGTTTAGATTGACATCTGTAGTTGCCAGTTTCTCTCCTCACCATTTCTTTTGCGTCTCAGACCTTCATTCCTGAAACATCTTTTTTGAAAAGTCCTCTTGTGTAAATCAATTTGTGGTAAAGATAGTTTCAACTGATTCTATTCCAGACGATTCCGTTTTTATTCTCCTCGATCTTTTTTAGTCCAGACAGTTCTAGATTCACAGTTCTCTTAGCTCCTGGGAGCTATTCATCTGCTTTTTGGCTTCAGAAGTCTTCTCTCATCCAAATGGTGTCCCACCGTGGGTATCTGTCTTTCTCTGTAACTGCTTTTAAAGTCTTTGTGTTTTATTTTGGTATTCTACAGTTTCTCTTACTAAATCTAGGAAGGTACTTTTTTTTTTTAGTGATTTATCCTTCTTGGTGTACACTGTGTTTCCTTCATCTGTAGTTTTATGTGTTCCCTCACTTCTGTTCTCCATTTTCTCTCTTGTCTTTCTGGAGTTCCCACTGGCTGTGCTCAGGAATCCTCGTCCTTGCTCCATGTCTCTGACACATCTGCGCTTCTCCGTCTCCTCGTGTCTGTGCCAGGGGCCAGCTTCAGCCCTGCCTTTGGGCTCGTGAAGCTTCTCAGCTTAACGAATCTCCTTTTATCCACTGAGGGATGTTTTTCTTCCCCTCCTCAGCAATTCCATTTTTCACTGTTAAAAGACCTGTCTGGTTTTTTGGAAAGCTGTCTGGTTTTTGATCGCTTGTTGTCGCTTATTTTTGTGACTCTGTTTATAGTCTCTGCTGATTTACACGTCTGACGTATTAGTGGTTCCAAATCTGTTACTTGTTGTTTCTGCCAACTCTCATTCATGACAGATTATTTTCCTGTGTGTTGAGTCATTGGCTGACCTGTTACTTGCTCTAAATTAGTAGAAGACTTGTCAGCGTTTATTGAGAATGACTTGCAATACTGAACGTTACTGAATTCAGACAGTGGAGATAAAGAAGGAAAACTTTTCTAGGTGATGATCCGACTACCCAAATGCAGCAGCTGAGCTGAAAACGTGAGGTTGGGGGCAGCATTAATAAAACACATGGTGAAGTGATGGGCGATGTGGGGGGAGAGCTCGGGGCAGCCTCCTCATTACCCGGTTCTTGCCAGACACACATTCTTCTGGGAGATACAGAAGAGCTTTTCCAGGATCCTAGCTGAATTTTGCTTGCTTTCAGTTCTCTGAAAAGTTATGTGGAAAAGTACCCAAGGAAATCTTTTAATAAAGTATAGATAAATGCTCCGTATATTCTCTTAGGTGTGATTTTTATTGCATCCCATATATATGTATATATATTTGAATGTGACTCTTTCTCTTAATACCACAGGACAAGGAATAGATGAGCCTCTTTCAGAAACTGGATTTAAACAAGCAGCTGCTGCTGGTATATTTCTTAATAACGTGAAGTTTACTCACATTTTCTCCAGCGACCTCATGAGGACAAAGCAGGTGAGCTTAGAGTCAAGGTTGAGGCTGACGAGTCAAAAGTCTCAGCAGTCGTAACCTTGAAACATTTGCTGCCAGAGTCCGCAGGGAATTAGCTCACACGAGACGTCAGCCCCAGCCCTCCTCTCCCTGACAGAACTTACTTCTTTTCCCTTCATTTTACTTTTGTGCTTTGTTTTATTGTGGTAATTTTTAAGTTAGAGTAGCTTCGGGAAAATGTCTAGCAAAAGGCCTATAAAAAGGCAAAGAAGGTGTCGTGAGAGAGCGCCAGTGGAAACACCACAGAGACGTCAGATTTTAGAATCCAGATACAGTTTGAAAAACAACTGTGTTACTCTAAAGAAATAAAAGACGTGTGAAATATCTTTAAGGAACAGATTACTATAAAAATGATCCCAGAGATTTAAGAAAGAACCAAATCAACTTCTAAAAGGTCGGTGGAAGGAGACTTTGGTGGCAACCATGGGGGAATAACAGGGTTGGAATGTAGCCTCCCCCCATAAACAACTAGAAAACAGGACAAAATCTGTGAAGCAACTGTTTTCAGACATTGGACTCCAGGCAGCGTGGGCTACGATCCCCGAATGAAGTGAAACAAAACAGGTGAGCCCTTGATCGTCCTGGTTTTCCAGCTGAAGCAATTCCCAGACTCTGGCAGAAGAAGCCAAATAGAGAACAGTGGTCTCAGTGATTGAGGGGACAGAGCTTGGAATTTGGGGAGTTTAAGTAAGTAAAATTTGTGGGGAAGAGTGCTGGAGAGAGAGCTGCACAGAGAAAACTCTATAGACATGTGTAGGGATCCCCGTGATTCTTTGTTGGACGGTTGGTTAATCTGCACACGTGTGGCTGAAACTGCACGAGGGCAGAAAACACGGCTTCGGGCGGGAGGGAAAAGGTCCCTGGCGGGTGGCGGTCATCCACTCATTTCCTGGGGCTCACACAGGGTGCGGAGTCAGAATTCCCACCAGCGCAAGGGGAGGCTTTGCTGGATACAGAGAGCATATTACACCTTAATAGTGAGGCTAAACTGTCCTCAGAGGAGCATGAGGTGAGAAGTAGGAGACAGCAGAACCAAATTTCATCTTCTACAGGTGAAAAATGCAGTATTCTGAAATGAAAATTTCATAGGGTGGGATTAACTGTAGGTTACACTGTAGAAGAAGACGTCAGTGAACATGAAGACGTGGAAACTGAACATTCCAAAATTAACTGTGGAAAGAAAAAAGACTAAGAAGGGAAAGTGAAGAGTCTCAGTGACGTGGAGGACAGTATCAAGCAGTGCAATATACATGCAGTTGAAGTCTCAGAAGGGAAGTGGGGAGAAGGATGAGGGTGAGTATGAAAGTAAAAAGACAGATTTTGAAGAAATAATGACTCAAAAATCTCCAAATACATACCCAGTGAAAATACTTTCAAAAATTAAGGCAAAATAAAGACTTTTTCTTTCAAGCACAAGTTGAGGGACCCACACTTATATGGTCAGTTGCTTTCGTTTAGTCTTTTTGGTCAGTTGGCTTTTGACACAGGTGCCAAGGTAATTCCGTGGTTGAAACGATGGTCTTTTCAATAAAGGGTGTTGAAACGATGGACCATCCAAGCAGGAAAGCATGACATGTGACTGTTACCTCACACAGTCCACAAAAACTAACTTGCAGGTGTTTGTAGAACAAATCTAAAAGCTAAATCTATGAAATTTCTATAAGGAAACAGGGAAGATCTTTATAAAGGCATCTTGGGACAAAGTATAAACAAGACACAGATTGGGAGAAAATTGTAAACGTGTGTTACCTGTATGTAATATATGTGTATATATCTGACACATATGTATGTATTATCAATATATATCTCTTAGCTGTATAAATATGTAAGATTCTTCCAACTCAGTAATTAGACAAATAGGCAAAAGGTTTGAATTTGACCGGGCGCTTTACAAAGTGAGATACGGGGAAAGCCAGTAAACAGGTAAGAAGGTGCTCAGCATAACTGATCGCGACAGAAACGCACATTAAAACCACAGCAAGATACCGTTACACAACGTGTGCATGGCTAAAATTAGCAAGATAAAGGATGTGGAACACCTGGAACTCAAGACATTGCTGGTGAGAATGTAAAACGGAACGCCTACTTTGGAAAACGGTTTGAAAGTTGAACATACACTAACTGTATGATCCAGCAGTTTCAATCCCAGAAATTTATCCAAGAGAAGTAAGAATATATGTCCACACAAAGACTTGTACACAACTGTTTAATGGCAACTTTATTTGTAATGGGCAGAGAGTGGAAACGACCCATGTGTTGATCAGTAGGTGAATGGATAAATGAACATGGTATATTCATACAGTGGAATACACCTCATCAGCAGCACAGAGGAGTCCCCAGAACAGTATCTGAGCAAAAGAAGGCAGATGTGGAAGAGTGCAGACTGTGTGATTCCATTTACATGAGACTCTAGAACACATAAAGCAGGTAGTGTGGGCCGGGGGCCAGGAGTGGGAGGCATTGGCTGGCAAGGGCACGAAGGAATCATTTCGGCTGATAGACTTCTTCTCTGTCTTGATTTTGGCGGTACTTAGCTCTGTCACAGCTCAGTGACCTGTACACTTGAAATATACTCTAATAAAATTTACTTAAAATATGGAAAAAGTTTATCCAAAAATGAAAACCTCAGTGGCTGTACTAAATTATAGACTAGATATAGCTGAAATGGTCATTTGCTTATAGATAAATGTAAGATAGCAACTGAAGTGTAGCGCAGTGTGATAAAATAGATTAAAAATAAGACTAAGACAGAAGGATGTGATGAGAAGGTCTGTCGTCTTTCGAGAGGAAGTATCAGAGAGAATGGGAAAGAGGCAATATTCAAAGAGGTCACAGTTAATAAACTACAGAATTATTGAAAGATAGCAAAATATCCGATCCAGAAAGTATAAACAAATCCCGGTCAGAATTAAAGAAAGAAACCCACACATCTACACTTACAGCAATATTGCAAAACTCCAAAGACTATGAAGGAAAAAACATTATCCATTAAAGACCAGTATTAGACTATCAACACATGTGTCAATATCAACAATAATTTGATGTGCTGAGAGGTAATAAAGATTAATCTAGAGTTTTATACCAGCAAAACATTTTCTAGAGAATAGGTGAAGACGTTTCAGACAAGCAAGCTAGAAAGAAACTTTCAAAGGATAACTGAAGAAGGAAAGAAATTCCAGAAGAGATGTCTGAGATTCAGAAAAGAATAGTGAGCAAAAGAAATTGTTACAGGTATAGGTAAATATAAACAAATATTGACGATGTAAAACAGTGTCTGATTTTTGGAAGGGAGTTAAAAAACAAGGCAGACTATGGACTTTAATGATTTCTACCATTTTGCAAATACAGTGTCTCTTGTCAGAGTAACCAGGTACACAATGAGAGAAGGAAACATGAACAAAAATGAGCAAAAGCAAAAGGCAGCAGAAAGAGCCACAGGAGTTATCTGGTATCTGGAGTTATCAGATGTAGCCTTTAAAATAATCATTGAATGCACAGATAAAAATGACATGGAGAATTTCAGCAGAGAACTGGAAATTATAAAACAAGAACCAAATGCAAATTCTAGAACTGAAAAGATAACTGAAATTAATATTCAGTGGATGGGTTTAAAACCAATTTAGACACACCTGAATGGAGAACTAATGAACTAGAACCTTTTTCTGTAAAGGGCTAGTTAGTGAAATTTTTAAGTTTTGTGGGCTGTATGGTCTGTGTCACAATTGTGAACTCTGCCGTTGTACTGTGAAAGCAGCCATAAATGATACATAAATGGCTGAGTTCTAATAAAACGTTATTTACGAACAAGCCATTTATTTATTTATTTATTGGCTGCGTTGGGTCTTTGTTGCTGCACCCTGGTTTTCTTTAGTTGTGGTGAGCAGGGGCTACTCTTGTTGCAGTCCACGGGCTCTAGGCACACAGGCTTCCGTAGTTGTGCCACACGGCCTCAATAGTTGTGGCTCGCGGGCTCTAGAGCTCAGGCTCAGTAGTTGCGGCACATGGGCTTAGTTGGTCCGCGGCATGTGGGATCTTCCTGGACCAGGAATTGAGCCTGTGTCCCCTGCATCGGCAGGAGAATTCTTAACCACTGTGCCACCGGGGAAGTCCTACCACATCTTCTTTATCCATTCATTTATCAGTGGACACTTCGGTTGTTTCCATATCTTGGCTATTGCAAATAATGCTGCAATGAACATAAGGGTATATATAGCTTTTCAAATTAGTGTTTTTGTGTTCTTTGGATAAATACTCAGAAGTGGGGGAGTTCCTTGGTGGCCTAGTGGTTAGGATTCCAGGCTTTCACTGCCATGGCCCAGGTTCAGTCCCTGGTCAGGGAACTGAGAATCCTGCAAACCACATGTCACGACCAAAAAAAAAAAACCAAAAACAAAAACTCAAAAGAGGAATAGCTGGGTGATATGGTAGTTTTATTCTTAATTTTTTGAGGACTCTCCATACTGTTTTCCGTAGTGGCTACACCAATTTACAGTCCAACAGTGCACAAGTGTTCCTTTTTCTCTCCAGGGTTTCTTATCTCTTGTCTTTGTGATGATAGCCATTCCAGCAGGTGTGAGGTGATAGCTCATGTAGTTTTAATTTGCATTTTCACAATAGTGATGTTGAACATCTTTTCATGTACTTATTGGCCATCTGTGTGTCTTTGGAAAATGTCTAATCAGATGCCCTCCCATTTTTTAACAGGCTTGTTTGGGTTTCTGTTGTAGTTGACTGATGTGCATTCTTTATACAGTTGACCCTTGAACAATGTGTGGCTTAGGGGCCCCCACCCTCCTTGCAGTCAAAAATCTGCATATAACTTTGCAGTTAGCCCTTTGTATCCACAGTTCCACATCTGAGGATCGTGTAGTACTGTAGTATGTATTTTTAAAAATCCATGGATACATGGACCTGTGCAGTTCAAACCCATAGTCAAGGATCAACTGTATATTTGGGATATTAATCCCTTGGATATATGATTTGCAGTTATCTTCTGTCATTCAATAGGTTGCTTTCTCATTTTGATGATGGTTTCCTCTGCTATGCAGAAGCTTTTTAGCTTAATGTAGTCCCACTTGTTTATTTTTGCTCCCTTGTCTTTAGAGTCAGATCTACAAAAACATTGGAAATACTAATGCCAGTGAAGTTACTACTACCTGTGTTTTCTTCTAGGACCTTTATGGTTTCAGACCTTACATTCAAGTCTTTAATCCATTTGGGGTTAACTTTTGTGTAGGGTGTAAGATAGTAGTGTAGTCTCTTCTTTTGCATGTAGCCGCTTGGTTTTCCCAACACCATTTGCTGAAGAGACTGTCCTTCCTCCATTGTATGTTCTTTGCTCCTTTGTTGTAAATTAATTGTCCATATATACGTGGGTTTATTTTGGGGCTGTCTATTCTATTCCATTTATCTATGTGTCTGTTTTTATGACAGTACCATACTGTTTTGATTACTGTAGCTTTATTGTATAGTTTGAAATCAGGGCGCATGATTCCTCTAGCTTTGTTCTTTCTTAAGATTGCTCTGGCTATTTGGGATCTTATGAGATTCTGTACAAATTTTAGAATCATTTGTTCTAGTTCTGTGAAATATTGCCACTGGAATTTTGATAGGGATTGCATCAAATCTAGATTGCTTTGGGTAGTATGGACATTTTAACAATATTAGTTCTTCCAGTCCATGAACACAGAATATCTTTCCATTTATTTGTATCTTCAGTTTTTTTCATCAGTGTCATAGTGTTCAGTGTACAGGTTTCACCTCCATGGTTAAATTTATTCCTGGGTATTTTATTCTTGTTGATGCAGCTGTAAATGGGACTGTTTTCTTAATTTCTCTTTCTTTCCTAATTGCTGTGACTAGGACTTCCAAAACTATATTGAATAAAAGTGTGATGGTGGGCATCCTTGTCTTGTTCCTGATCTTAGAGGAAAAGCTTTCAGCTTTTCACCATTGAGTATGATGCTAGCTGTGGCCTTGTCATATATAGCCTTTATTATGTTGAGGTATGTTCCCTCTATACCCACTTGGTTGAGAGGTTTTTTTTTTTAATCATAAATGGGTGTTGAATTTTGTCAAATCCTTTTTCTGCATCTATTGAAATGATCGTGTGATTTTTATCCTTCAGTTAATGTGGTGTACCATGTTAGTTGATTGCATATGTTGAACCATCCTTGCATCCCTGGAATAAATCCCACTTGATCATGGTTTATGGTCCTTTTAAAGTATTGTTGGATTCGGTTTGCTGATATCTTGTTGAGGATTTTTGCATCTTATGTTCATCGGGGATACTGGCCATAGTTCTTTCTGTGATGTCCTTGTCTGGTTTTGGTGTCAGGGGTAATTCTGGGTTTATAAAATGTGTTTGGAAGATCTCCCTCCTCTTCAGTTTTGGGGAAGATTTCAAGAAGGTTAGGTATTAAATCTTTGAATGTTTTGTAGCATTCCAGGTGGTTAGTGAAGCCATCTGGTCCTGGGCTTTTTTTTGTTGGAAGATTTTAGATTACTGATTCAGTCTCCTTACTAGTAATCAGTCTATTCATATATTTTATTTCTTCATGATTTAGTCTTAAAATCATTGAAATTTCCAGGAATTTATCCATTTCTTCTAGGTTGTTCGATCTGTTGGCATATAATTGTTTGTAGTAGTCTCTTACAGTCCTTCGTATTTCTGTGTTATCAGTTGGAACCTCTCCTCTTTCATCTCTGATTTTATTTATTTGGGTCCTCTCTTTTTTCTTGGTTAGTCTAGCTATAGGTTTGTCGATTTTGTTTATCTTCTCAAAGAACCAGCCCTTATTTTCCTTGATATTTTTCCTATTATTTTTGTTCTCTATTTTATTTATTTCCACTCTGATCTCTGTTATTTCCTTTTGTCTATTAATTTTGGGCTTTGTTCTTTTTTTTTCCTAGTTCCTTTAGGTGTAAAGTTAGATCATTTGGGGTTTTTCTTATTTCATAAGGTAGACCTGTATTGCTGTGAACTTCTGTCAGAACTGTTTTTTGCCGCATCCCATAGATTTTGGTATGTCGTATTTCTGTTTTCATTTGTCTCTAGGTATTTTTTGATTTCTCCTTTGATTTCTTCGATGATCCATTGGTTGTTCAGTAGCATGTTGTTTCACCTCCACATTTTTGTGGTTTTTCCTGGTTTTTTTTCCCTTGTGCTTGATTTCTAGTTTCATACAGTTGTGGTCAGAGAAGGTGCTTGTTATGATTTCAGTATTCCTGAATGTATTGAGACTTGTTTTGTGACCTAATGTGTGATCTGTCCTGGAGAATGTTCCATGTGCATTTAAGAATATTTTGCTGCTTTTGGATGGAGTGTTCTGTTTTTATCTATTAAATCCATTATTTAAGACTGATGTTACTTACTGATTTTCTGTCTGGATGACCTACCTATTTGTGTAAGTGGGGTGCTGAAGTCCCCTACTATTATTGTATTGCTCTCAGTTTCTCTCTTTAAGTCCATTAATATTTGCTTTAATCTTGGTGCTCCTCTGTTGGGTGCATATGCATTTATAAAATTATATCTTCTTGCTAGATTGACCCCTTTATCATGTAATGCTCTCTTTGTCTTTTATTACAATCTTTGTTTTAAAGTCTACTTTGTCTGATATGAGTGTGGCCACTCCAGCTTTCTTTTCATTCCTGTTTGCATGGAATATCTTTTCCCATCTTTTTACAGTCTGTGTGTGTCCTTTGTTCTGAAGTGAGTCACTTGTAGGCAGCCCATAAATGGCTCTTTTTTTAATCTGTTCAGCCACTCTGTATCTTTGATTGGCATATTTAGTTGAGTGACCTTTCAAGTAATTATTGAGAGGTATGTACTTATTGCCATTTTGTTCATTGTTTTCTGGCTATTTCTGTAGTTTCTCTCTGCTCCTTTCTTCTCTTTCTCTCTTCCTTTGTGGTTTGGTGGTTTTCTTTAACGTTATGTTTAGATTCCTTTTTCATTTTCTTTTGTGTGTTAGTGTAAATTTTTCTTTGTGGTTACTGTGAGGTTCACATATGACATCCTATATAAGTAGTAGCCTGTTTTAAGTTGGTAGCAACTTAAATTTGAACACATTCCAAAACTAGCTTTTTACTCCTCCCTGCCATGTTTTGTACCTTTTGTGACACATTTTACATCTTCTTACTTTATGCGTCCCTTAGCTAATTATTGTAACTTTACTGCTTTTGTCTTTCATCTTCATCAACTGATTGATCTACTACCTTTATTATATGTTTACCTTTTCCAGTGAGATTTTTGCTTTCATATGTTTTCTTATTATTAATTAGTGCCATTTCTTTTCAGCTTAAAGAAGTCCCCTTAGTATTTCTTTTTTAAAAAAAAAATTAATTTAATTATTTATTTATTTTTGGCTGCGTTGGGTCTTTGCTGCTGTGGGCGGGCTTTCTCTAGTTGAGGCGAGCGGGGGCTACTCTTCGTTGTGGTGCACGGGCTTCTCATTGCGGTGGCTTCTCTTGTTGCAGAGCAGGGGCTCTAGGCGTGGGCTCAGTAGTCATGGCTCGCAGGCTCTAGAATGTAGGCTCAGTAGTTGTGGCGCACGGGCTCAGCTGCTCCGGGGCATGTGGGATCTTCCTGGACCAGGGCTCAAACCCATGTCCCCTGCATTGGCAGGTGGATTCTTAACCACTGAACCACCAGGGCATTCCCCCGTTAATATTTCTTTCTTTCTAGGGTTGGTTTAGTGGTGATGAACTCCTTTAGCTTTTGTTTCTGGGAAACTCTTGATCTCTTCTTAAATTCTGAATAACCTTGCTGGGTAGAGAAAAGCTTCTTAGTTGGAATTCTCAGCACTTTGAATATGTTACGCCACTCCCTTCTGGCCTGTAAGGTTTCTACTGGAAAATCTGCTGTTAGCCTTATGGGGTTTTCCTTGTCCTTGGGAGGAGGTGAGTTCAGTGACCTCCTATGCTACCATCCTGAACACTCCCAGAATGATATTTTTTTTGGCTGCGTGTGCAGCTTGTGGGATCTCAGTTCCCCGACCAGGGATCGAACCCAGGCCCCCTGCAGTGGAAGTGCAGAGTCCTAACCACTGGACCACCAGGGAATTCCCCAAGAATGATTATTTTTATGAGAAAAGAGATAGTTGTCTTTTGATTTGCAGACCGTGCATGGAATTTTGGAGAAGAGCAAATTTTGCAAAGATATGACAGTAAAGTATGATTCAAGACTTCGAGAAAGGGTAAGTAACTTACATATTGTTCTTTTACCATAAATTATCAATAAACCAACTCAGTTTATCCCATGGCTAGAAATTAAATGCCTACCTGCTAGGGATGTGATATCAGCTATTACGTGAAGAATTACTGTGTGGCAGTACTGTTACTGACTCTCATAAATAGTGTCTTTTTTGATCATTAAAATCATAGGAAAGAGGCATCTTAAATTATGAAAGCAAGGCATACTTGTGAGAACTTAGTACAGAAGAGTTTAAAGTTAAAGGTGAAAAGTTCTCTTCCCAGTCTCCTAATCCTACCCCATAATTATAAGCATGAATAGACTTCTTTATGCCAACTTTATATACTTTACCAGAAATGAATCTTCCTGAAACGGTGATTTAGCTAAAAGACGACAATTTCAGATCTGAGATTTGGCCCCAAGTCTCCTCCTCGAGCAGTGTTTTTAGTGCACTCTATAATACTAACGTGTAAGCTGGTTGCTGTCCTGCCAGCCCTGTGATTTCCTCTACCCCTGGAGGGAAATGTAACAGAATGGCCAGCGCATCTTCAAAGAACTGCTTTTCATAACTTGCGTGTGTTCACTGTTATAGTTCAGCGTATAGGCTAGAGCTCCAGCATAAACTGTCCCTGGAAAGGCTCACTGTGTGCCCAGGAGCCAGTGCTCGAACGTTGTTAAAGAAAAATGTCTTGGGAGCTCCCTGGCGGTCAAGTGGTTAGGACTCCACACTTTCACCACTGAGGGCGCGGGTGCAATCCCTGGTCAGGGAGCTAAGATCCCGCAAGCCGCGCTTTGTGGCCAAAAAAATAAAATAAAGCGCGACCAAAACAAAACGAAAAATACACCTATCCCCAAAACTAAATCTGAATAGATTAAAAGAAGAAAATGTCCCGAGTTCAGTGGAACGCTGCCCAGGGCCCGCCATCACGTGAAGGAGAAAGCGCTGTCATCGGCTGGGCCGTCCCTTCTCCATCTGTGCTCTCTCCTGAGTAACTTCATCCTCTGCAGTGATTTCAGTCCATGGCTCTTCCCTGAGCTGCACACACACACCGAGCCGCCTGTGGCTCAGCTGCCCCGCGGCCGCATCCGGCCAGTGGAATGCGCCCCCCTCTCCACGTGGCACTGCTTCACGCAGTGGCTGAAACCCTCCTGCCGGCTCTTCACCGTCTCTCGCACTGCGCATCCTGTCCTCGTCTCGTCCGCTCAGCCTCTGAGAAGTTCCTGAATGCTTCATGTCTCTGCGAGCCCCCCGCTGCCCTCCTGCTCGGCATCCTGTCGCCTGGGTCACTGCGAGCCCCCCGCCGCCCTCCTGCTGCCGCTCAGCATCCTGTCGCCTGGGGCACCGGGACAGCGAGTCTCCTGCTTTCCCAGTCTGATCTGCACGCTGCAGCCAGGGTAATCTTGGCAGAATTTGGTTGCCACACCCCTGTATAAACGGGTTCACTGCTTCTCTTCTACCCTCAGGAGTTGTCATAACTCTGACCCGGCTCTTGGGAGCTGCGGGGTCTGATCTGTTGCCTCCTGCCCCTTGCCAGGTGCTCGGTGCCTGGGTTTAGCGGTCACATGAGTGGGCATTGGCGCTGCGCTCACCGCATCCCACCACTGTTCCAAGAGCCGCGGGTTGGTTCATCTTCACAAGAACCCCGGTGCCGGGAAGATGTAGAAACCTCATTTCTTAACCCCCGTTTTACAGAAGCAGAAACCGAGGCACATGGAGGTCAAGTCCAGGCCCAGGGTCCCAGAGCTCATTCGTGGCAGAGTTCAGATTCACACTGAGGCCTCTGGGCCTGGAGTCCCTGCTCTGGACCGCTGGTCACTCGCTTCTCAGCCTCTTCCTGGAATCTCCCGAACACCCTGTGCTCACTGAACCTCCGCATCTGTCCTCCATTCTCCCTGGAATGCTTGCTCCCAGGCCTGGCCAGCTTCCACTCGCCAGAGACTATGGCCCTTGGTGGTTTCCCGAGTCCAGATTAGACATCCCTGCCGTATCTGTCAGTCTCTCTCCATCTCGGCACTTTTCCACTTGCAGTTGCTTGGTATCCCCACCACCCCGCGGTCTCAGCAAGGGTGGGAGCTGTGCAGCCGCCTGTCCTCTCCTCCTAACTGCCCCAGCAAAGCGTTTGGAGTATTCAAGAAAGGATGCTTCCATTCCTGTGAAAACAAAACAACTGATGGCTTTTAATGGCCCTCTTTGTAATAGGTTGCTCCAGATATAATTAAGAGTGTAAGAAATTGGGCTTGAAGATTGGAAGAGCAGCTGGTAAAGTGTGCATGTATTCTTATAAAAAAGTAATATCTCACTATTGGATTTCTTATCTGATGGTGGTGTTAGAATCTTTTGGCATCATCAGTGCAAACCCTAAGTGACGATTTGTCTCTTTCAATATTTTCTTATGCAAGTAATCCATTGTCATTGTAGGGAATTAAAACTAAGAACACTTTGGAAAAAAATACAATTAAAATTTCTACCACACACAAACACTGAATATTTTGGTATGTGTGCTCCTGACTTTTTCCTTCTTGTCTGTTTTTATCTGTCTGTTTGTGTATATGTTTTTCGAAATGAAATCCTACTCTGTGCATTGCTTTTTAACTGGCTTGTCTCACGTACTGTGTTTTTCAGTGCCCATAAATGCACATCAGTATGATCACATAATTAATGACTCTGTATTCTGAAGATATTGCTATTGCGTCATGTGTGTGACCAAGCTACTACTGACCTAGTTTAGGACATCTAGGCTGTGACTAGATTTTCCACTGATGTAAATAATGTTAAAATATAAACATCTTTGTAGTTGATCCTTCACACACATATCTCATACATTTCCTAGAAACGGAATTGCTGAGTGTGTACTTTTTAAAAAGACTTTTGTATGTATTGCTACATTTCCTTCCAGAAAATCTGTGCCAATTCATACTCGCATGAATGATCTAGGAGAGAGTTTTTCCCACATCAACACTGGCTGTTAGTGACCTCTGTGGTCTTCTGATTTAATAACTTACGAAAGGTGTCATTTTCGTTTTCACTCTCTGGATTCCTAGTGAGGTAGATTTCCCATGTTTATTGGCCATTTGCATTTCCTTTGTGACTTGCGTGTCCTTTGCTGAGACTCAATTTTTATGACTCTATAAAGCGAATGAGCTTTGAAGTCACATGGATCTGGGTTTGCATTTTCTCCGAGGAGACAGGCTAAAGTAAGCCAAAGAAATCTAAGCTCATCCCCAGAATGATTGTTCTGAATTTGCCATAAACATGTACTTAGTTGTTGTATTGCAAATTCCTTTGAGGCCTTTTTGTCTGTTGGATCATTGCAGAAATATGGGGTTGCAGAAGGCTCGCCGCTGAGTGAGCTAAGGGCCATGGCCAAAGCAGCTGGGCAGGAGTGCCCTGTGTTCACACCGCCCGGAGGAGAGACCTTGGACCAGGTACGTAGCCCTGGGGAAAGTCGCCGCGTCCATGAGCGTGCCAGCGTCAAAGTAGCTGCAATCTTGACTCGTCGCGTAAGCAAGATGTTTCTGAATTGTAGCTAAGCAGTTTGGAAGTTGTTTGGTTCACGAAACAACTCTGCATCGTACCATTTTTTCCCCTTCTAAGCTGTCCTGTCTTTCTCGTTTATTAAGTCATTACCGATAATGGATTTGAGGAAATGGGTTATTAGAGGGGTCTGTTAAGAAAACTCCTTGAAAAGGGAGCAGAGTAGCCTTCGCAGTGGCAGTGGAGTCGGTGAAGCAGGCATGGTGCTGGTCAGCGGGATGGTGGGCAAAACCCAGCAACTTGGGTGGCAGACCAGCAGGCCTCTCCTGCGCCTGCAGCTCTAAGTGACATTGTAGCCCTGCTTGCGTTGCTCTGGAGTGTTCTGCTTTCGAGTTGTGTTATTGGTGATTTCCCCCCCACCACCATTTTTAATTTTCATAAATTTCTTGTAAAGACTTTGTATTAGTTTAGTGAGGGGAGGCTTCTTATCCTCGTTGTTCTAATTGAACGGAAGTACCTGATGCAGCTTCCTAGGTATTCCTAGTTTCCCGCTATTTTATGGGCTTCTGTTTGCGTGTAGATTTCCCCAGCTAGACTCCGAGTGCTTTGAAGTCAGGAATTAGTCATTGTATCTTACCTTTGTCCCCACAATGCTTTCATGGGTCCAGAAATAAGGTGGGCGCTTACTTACCAGTGTCTGTGGAAGTACTGGTTGAATGAATAGAAACACAGCGTTTCATCTGCTTCTGTAGTCACGGACGCTGACGTTTAGAAAAACTCAGTTCCGTTTACATCTTAAAACAGTCATTAATGTCACTTTATTTCACCTTTTTTTTTCTTTCCTTGTAGGTGAAGATGCGTGGAAAAGACTTCTTTGAATTTCTTTGTCAGCTGATCCTGAAAGAAGCAGGTCAGAATGAACAGTTTTCCCAAGAAGCCCCGAGCGACTGTCTGGAAAGTTCTTTGGCAGAGATATTTCCTTTAGGGAAAAACTGTACCTCCACGTTTAATTCGGACAGCGGTGCTCCAGGGTTAGTGGCCAGTGTCTTAGTTGTGAGTCACGGCGCCTACATGAGAAGCCTGTTGGATTATTTCCTGACCGACCTTAAGTGTTCCTTCCCGGTGACCCTGAGCAGGTCCGAACTCACATCAGTCAGCCCCAATACAGGGATGAGTGTCTTTATCATAAACTGTGAGAAAGGAGACGCGAAACCAACCACCCAGTGTGTGTGTGTGAACCTACAGGGCCACCTGACCGGGGTGACCAAAGTTCACTAACTTTAAATCTGCATCGAAAGCTAACAAATGTGAGCCTCTGAGGGGGGCCTTTGACTTTATTTCCACTCTCTGCTAATGCAGGCTTGGGAACAGTTAAAAAGCTGTCCGTTAGAGCAGGTTATAAAGCTCGGGTGGAATCAGAGCCACATGAAACACTAATGGAAAACCACTGAGAATTGACTTCTTCTCTGTGAGTACGGTTGGAATTTTCCAGGGTAATTTTACCGCCCTGCAGTGACATCTCTGGATTGTAAATGGATGAAGGAACTCAGTATTGCAAACTGGGGGAGTAATAATCCTGTTACTGTGGTTTTTTTGCTTTTTTAATGTCCTGGTTTTTTTGGTATTTTTCTGTAATGTCTGAAAAATCTGGCCTATTTTATTGGCTCTTGGTAAGATACTGTATGTTTTCTTTTTTACTGTCTCATCCAGTCCTTGGAAGAGGGAACTATTTGTAATTTCCACTCCATATTTATGTGAAAATATGTTATATTCAAACAGTCCTTTAAAGGAGAAATGCTTGCCGTCATGGTTCATGTAAATGCAAACGACACTAAATGATTAATACAGAAATCAACTGTTGGAATTGTTTACTCTGGAGGGTTTGAGATGCAGATGAATGTGGATTGTGGTTGCAGAATAGTCTCGTGAGGAAGAAGCATCATCTGATTACAAAATTTTTAAAGAAGGAATCTGAGCGGAGGAAGAGGAAAGAGCAGATCTTTCTTATCTAAGCTGTAGGCTGAAGAATTTAGTTTGAAGGTGGCGCTAAAGAAAGTAAACGGTTGCTTCACAGTAGCCCCAGAATAAAAGAGGGGCTTCACTGAAAAGAACCGTGGTTTTTTTTGTGGAAGGTACAGATGAGGTTTCCTCTCTTTTCCACCAGATGGCACTGGAGCAAAGGGAGTTTGGTTACCTTAATTCTGTACAAAAGATGGGTCGCTCTGAGGCCCTCATGTAAATGGAGAACGAGTTTTCCATGCAGTTTGCTTTTAAATTATCATGTTGATGAATGCTGTGAGTCTCAGCTCACAGAGGGTAGGACTGAGGCTGTCAGTTAAGGCTAAAATCACGTGTAGTCATATTTCAAGTTCAGGATCATGCTGTCCTTAGTGTGTCCAGCGCTGCCAGTGCTCGTGCCAGTGCTGGAGCAGAGCATGTGGCTGAGTGCAGAGGAAGTTCACCGCAGACGAAAAGTTGGAAAGTAACCAAAAAGGACAGATAATAAACGTCCACATCCCTGCCACCCAGAAGTAATATTCTCCCCCGCTTTTTTTAAAAAAAGAAATAACACATTGCGATGTAAGCCAAGTTCCTTTAAGCAGCTGTTGCTGTCCTGTTCCCTCCTGTTCTCTGCAGAGACAGCCAGCACCGCGAGTCCATATACCCATCCAGCCTTCACGTGGCCACCTAGTGTCATAAGGGAACAATGGTATTGTTCTGGTGTTTCTGGTCTTGATTCAAAATATCAAGCTGTCTGTATTCTGTATTCTCACTTATTACATATATCTTGGGGCTCTATATTGGTATGTATAGATAGATCTGGTTACTTGTAACCACTGTATCGTACAAAATAAATGTAGTACCTTTTATTTCTTTATTCTCATATCAGTGGGTGTTTCAGTATATTCACTCTTTTCTTATAGAAACAATGCTTACATGGAATAGCCTTGTGCCGTGTCATAAAAAATGTGCAGCTCCAGTTTGACAAGAGCCAGTGGTTCTCTAAAGCGGGCTGTACTATTTTTCAATCTCGGTAGAAGTATTTGAAAGTTCCTGGTTTCCACATCTTTGGAAATCTTGTCTGATGAACTTTTGTTGATCTGATGAGTGAACAGTATGTCACTGTTATAACGAGCTTTTCTGTGACTGCTGGAGTCTGGGCAGTTATTTCATGCGCATGTTGACAATGAGGCTTCCCTCCCTGGCGAGTCACCACCGTACATTCTTGGTCTGGTTTTCTGTTGGGCTGTGGGGCGTTTTCTTAGTGAGTTACAGGAGACCTTGCAAATATCCTGCAGTTCACTGATCTCTTGCATGTGTTACCATCCATTTTTTTCACGTGTTTTTTATTTTGAAGTCAAACTGCCGATATACCTTGTTCTTTATGGTTTGGGGGGAGTTGTGGGTGTCTTTAAGAAGCCTTCTTTACCATGAGGTCATATCCTAATCTCCTTTCCCTTACAGTGTTACAGGATTTTTTTAAATGTTAACTCTTTAAATTATCTGGAATTTATTCTTGTATGGTATAAGGTCAGAATTCAATTTTTTATTTTTCCGTATGGGGAAACAGTTACCCCAGCATCATTATTAGGAGTCTTTCTTTTCCCAGGTGTCTGGTGATTCTCGGTCAGACCCCCACTTACCCACATTTGCCGGAGTGTGTGGACTCTGTTCTGTTTTAGTGCAAGCTCTGGGTTCCCGTCACACTGGCATCCTCAGTTCCTGTCGCTTTGCGGCTGAGTACCTTGTAGGGTGAGCACCTCTATTCTATACACATGTTAGAACCAACTGGTCAATTTCCAGAAAAATTCTGTTGCACATTTAATTGGAATCACATGCCTCTATTCATTTGTTTAGTCATTTGGTAAATACATTTCGAGCATGGCACACACATGCCAGGCTATTATAAGAACTATTAGACTATTACACGAACTGCGAATATATGGCAATGAACAAAAAATAGACCAAGTCCCCATCCTTGTGGAGCCTATACCCCGTCAGGGAGGATAAATACGTGACCTGTCATTGTGGTCAATGCAGTGGAAGGGAGTGAATCGGGCGCGGAGGGAGGCGTGCTGCTTTCTTTGGGGGACGTGCAGAAGGGCTTCCCTGGGTGGGCTTGGAGGACCCAAGGCGACTCTGCTCATCTGTGGGAGGAAAGCAACCCAGATGGAATGGGGGGCGCAGGGGCCCGAGGAGGGGCCGAGCTCTGCGTGTGGGACCCGAGCTTGGGGGGCGCTGGGCAGGCAACAGGAGACGGGGGGCAGAGAGCAGAGGGGATGGGGGAGGGAGGCATGGCTCTGTGGCCTGTGCCAAGGGGTTGTCTGTTGATGGATTCATGTCTGGTGGGACCGGGCAGTGACACAGGGAAGGTTTGTGGTCAGAAAACCTGCATCCAAGTTCTTCTAGTATTGTGGCCAAGCAAGTCTCTTAATATCCCCGAGCTGCTGTCTCCTCATGTTAAATGGAGAATAATTAGAATTCTGTATGTGTGTTCTGGTAACATTTTGGTTTTGATATGTCAAGACCTACAGAAAAATGGCGAGAGTGATCCAAGAAACTCCTTGGGTTAATCTCTTTACCCGGATTCACCACTTGCTTACATTTTGCCCCATTTGCTTTGTCGTTCACGCTCGTGTGTGTCTTTTCCCCCAGAAACATTTGAGAGTAAGTTGGAGACATCATGCCCTTTTTCCCCTGCAAAATTTCAACGTGTGTTAATCTTAAGATCAAAGGTGTCCTTATATACAGCCACAGAATAAACATCAAAATCAGGAAGGTTGATACTGATAGAATTTATTATCTGGGCCACAGACCATATTTAAATTTTGTCGGTTATTCCATCGGTGTGCCTTCTGTCTACTGTTTCCTCACCCCCCAACCCAGCATCCAGTCCGGGACCACGTGCTGCATTTCATTCTCGTGCCTCTTCATTCTTCTCTGATCTGGAACTGTTCCTTAGCCTTTCTTTGTCTTTCTTGACCCAGTTGTTAAAAGAAAAATGAGAGGCTCCAGGCTAGTTACTAGGTTTATCTGGTGCTTCTCATTCTTAGATTCAGGTCATGCTTCTTTGTCAGAAGCACCCGAGGAAGGATGTGTCCTTGGTGAGTCTTGTCAGGAGGTGCGTGAGTGGTATCACCACGTCCATCTGCCATGAAATGACTGTTTATCTGGTTCCTCATTAAACTGTCACCCACACTTTTAGCCTCCATTGATTATTTTCTCCCTCTGTTTTTGTTTCTGTATGTATTAGTTGGTATTACACAGTAAGGAAGAACTTTCCCTTCTCCCCTACTTATTTATTTCTATCACTATGAACTCAGGGATTCTTATTCAATGACTTAAATCCCAGTACTGTCATCATTTGATGCTCAGATTGTCCCAAATTTGTCCTGTGGGGACACTTCGCAGCTGCTTCTCGTGTTCTGTTGGGATATTCCCATCATTCTTTAAGCGCGTCTTTCTTTTCTGACGAACAAGATGCTCCAGAATCATCTTATTCTTTCCCAGCCTCAGTCCTGGGAATCAGCTTTTTCTCCAAAGAGCCCTGGAGCCATTTGCTTTCAGCAGAAATGGTATTTAGAAACCAAGGTCTGGATGTCAGATGTGCTCACTGCTAACCTAGGTCTTCCTTGTTACTATTGCATTGAATTCCATTGTGTGAATGAATATACCACAGTTTATCTGTTCTGTTGGTGACATGTGGACCATTTCCAGTTTGGGAGTATTTTGAAAAAGCTGCTAC
Organism: Leucopleurus acutus; assembly: GCF_964270905.1. Taxonomy (NCBI): domain Eukaryota; kingdom Metazoa; phylum Chordata; class Mammalia; order Artiodactyla; family Delphinidae; genus Leucopleurus; species Leucopleurus acutus. The sequence goes on from NC_139152.1 coordinate 5,193,796, forward strand.
AAATTCTTCTTTTTTACAAGTCTTTTTCTGGATATGTGTTTTCATTTCTCTTGGGCTGGTTGTAGCGTAGGTGTGGGTGTATGCTTAATATACAAGAAAGTTGTCAGACCTTTACTCCAGGTCTGTGTGTATGTATACACACATAGGCTTTTATATATTTATAATATGCCAGCCTATATGTTTGTTACAAAATATAACTTTATTTTCTTAACAGTGTTTTTTATGAGAAGTTGTTCATTTTCATGAGCTGATTTACCACTGTGTTTGTTTTGTGGTTATTGCTTTCTGTGTTCTCAGAAATCTTTGCCCACCCTCTAACTATAGAGATACTCTGTTTTCTTCTAGAAGTTTTGTAATTTTACCTTTTTTGTTTAGGTCTTAATCTATCTGGAATTAGTTTTGTTTTGTTTTTGTTTTTACTGTCAACTTTATTTTTTTCATGATACAAATTATTTTTATTTTTAAAAAATTTTATTGGAGTCTAGTTGATTTACAATGTTGTGTTAGTTTCAGGTGTACAGCAAAGTGAATCAGTTATACATATACATAGATCCACTCTTTTCTTAGGTTCTTTCCGCATATAGGCCATTACAGAGTATTGAGTAGAGCTCCCTGTGCTATACAGTAGGTCCTTATTAGTTACCTATTTTATATATAGTGGTGTGTATATGTCAATCCCAATCTCCCAGTTTATCCCTCTGGAATTAATTTTTGTGTATGGTGCGAGATGAGGGGTTGAGGTGCATGGTTCTTCACGTGGATGTCCGGTTGTTCCAACAGCATTTGTTGAAGAGACTCCTCTTCCCTTGACTTGCTTTGTTCCTTTGTCAAAAATCAGTTGATCACATAAGTGGGGTCTATTTCTGAATTCCTTATCTTGATTTTCTTTTGCTGTTACAGGACCTTTTTATCTCCATGTACATTTGAAAATAGACTTTATTTTTTAGAATAGTTTTAGGTTTACAGAAACGTTGAGAATATGGTACCAGGAGTTCCATATACCCTGTGCTCAGTTCCTCTGTTATTGATATCTTAACCTTAGTATGGTACCCTTGTTAACCAATGGATCGGTATTATTAACTAAGGCCCACAGTTCATTCAAATTTCCTTGGTTTTTACCTCCTTCTGTCCTCCTTCTGTTCCAGGATTCCCAGCCCCATCCCACATGGTGTTACATAGGGTTCCGTCTCCTTAGGCTCCTCTTGGCTGCGACAGGTTCTCAGACTTTGCTTGTGTTTTGGTGACCTTGGCAGTTTTGAGGAGGATTAGTATCATGTTTTATAGGATGTGTATCTGTTGGAATTTGGTGTTCTTCTCATGATTAGAGTGGGGTTATGGTTTTCTGGGAGAAGACCACAGAAGCAAAGTACCATTTTCTATCACATCATCTCAGGAGTACACACTGTCAACGTGACTTATTTCGTTTGATTGTTGGTGTTGACTTTGATATTGACCTGATGACCTGCCTGCGGCAGTGTCCGTGAGGTTTCTCCACTGCAAAGAGGCTCTTCTTTCCCCCTTTTCTGACTATACCTTTCGGAAGGAAGTCTGTGCACAGTGGGGTTTGTGCTCCCTTCTTAAGGACACAGTATCCACATCCACCACTCGGAACTCTGCCTGAGAGACTGTACTCTTCTCCCTATTTATTTATTTATCCAGTCATTTACTTTGCTCTGTAAGATTTTGAACTTTTGAGTTAATTGAGCTTGTTTGTTGGCCTGTATGTGGTCTATGTTGATGGACATTCCATCTGTGCAGAAAGACTATCTTCTGTAGTTGTCGGGTTTGATGCGCTATAAATGTAAGTTATATGAAGTTCATTAATAGTGTCGCTTAGATGCCAGTAATCCTTTCTGATTTTTTGCCTGTTTGCTTACTCAGTTACTGAGAGAGGAATGTTCACATTGCCAACTCAGATTAGTACTTGTCTATTCCTCCCTTCAGTTTTGTCAGTTTTGCTTCATGTGTTTTGTTACTCTGTTTTTAGAGACATAAACATTTGTGATTTTTATGCTTCCTTATGAATTGGCCCTTTTGTCATTAAGAAACGTTCCTCTTTACCAATGGCAGTATTCCTTATCTTGAAGGCTATTTTGTTTGCTATTTATATAGTAAGCCATACTTCTTATGCTTTTTTCACTGTATATATTTGTTATGGACTGGATTATGTCCTCCCAAATTCATGTGTTGAAGTCCTAGCCCCAAATAACTCAGAATGTGAAAGTGTTTGGGGAGAGGGCCTTTAAAAAGGCAATTAAGTTAAAATGGGGCCAGTAAGGAAAGTACTAATCCAGTCTGGCTTGGGTTCTAAAAAGAAGAGTAAATTTGTTCACACTGAGAGACACCAGGGATGCCTGAGTACGGAGGAAAGACCAGGTGAGGACACAGCAAGAAGGTGGTGCCTCTCTCTAAGCCAAGGTGAGAGGCCTCGGAAGGAGTGAAACCTGCTGGCACCTTGACCTTGGACTTCTGGCCTCCAGAGCTCTGTGAAGATAAATTTCTGTTGTTTAAGCCACCCAGTCTGTGGCATTTTGTTACGGCAGCGAACTAATATAATATCCTTCCCTTCTTTTCTTTCAAGTCCATCTTTTATAGACAACATGTAAATGGGTGTTTTTATTTCATGTAGTCTGACCATTGGTGCCTTTAGTCGTGGTGTTTTATTTATATATGATCTAATTATTGATATGGTTGGATTTAGTCTTGTCATTTTTCTATTGGTCCCCTCTGATTTTTCTTCTACTGTTCTTCCTTTTCTGCCTCCTTTTGGGATAATTGAGTATTTTTTTAGTATTCTCTTTTAATACTTTTAATGGCTTTTGTCAACACCCCTTTGATTGTTTTTATTATTGGAGGTACTTTAGGAATTATGCATATATTCTTACCACAGTGTACTTAGAATTCATGTTGTGTGACTTTCACATACAGTGTTACAATCTTGCAACCGCCTCCTTCATTTACCCTTCCCATCCTGTGTGGAAATTCTGCCACACAGTACAGTGTTGTAATTCTTGCTTTAAGTGGTATTTTAAAGGAACCAAGAGAAGAAAGTGTATCACATATTTGTAGTTGTTTGAATTTACCCACATTTTTACTATTTCTGCTGCCCTTCTTTGTTTTCTACATGGTGTTATTTCTCTTCAGCCTGGCAACAAGTTCTGTCAGTTTTTACTTCACCTTCGTTTCCCCCTCCCCACTTTTGAAGGGTGTTCTTGCAGGATATGTAATTCTGGGCATGTAGCTTTATTTTCTTTCAAGCTTTTCAACGCCTTATGGCTTCCCTCGTTTATGGTGAGAACTCAGCTGCACACAGCTGTTCACGTATACCTAAAGTTTCATTTTTCTTCAGCGGCTTTCAAGATTTTATCCTTGCTTTCGGAAGTTTGTGATATACTCAAATCACAGTTTGACTGTGATTTTCTTTGTTTTTATTTTTCTTGAGGTTTGCTGAGCGTCTTTTATCAGTACATTAGTTTTTCATCAATTGGGGGAAAATTTCAGCCATTGTATCTTCAAATATTATTCCTCAACTCTTCCCGCTCCTTTCTTGGGACTCCACGTGCACATGTTTTGGACAGTTTGATATTGTCACACAGATCACTGAGACTCTGGTCATTATTTTTTTAACATATTTTTTCTTTCTTCAGATTAGATTACATGTTAACTATTATCTTCAATGACTGTTCTTTCGTCTTCCATCTACTATTAAGCACATTTAATAAATTTATTATTTCTGATATTGTGTCTTTCAGTTTTTGATTTCTACTTGATTCTTTTTATTATTTCTTTTCTCTTTGAGATTCCTGATCTCTTTGTTCCTTATTACCACTCCTTCCTTTAAAACCCTTAACTATATTTATAGTAGCTGCTTTAACGTTCCTGCTGCTAATTCCAAGATCGGGGGCATCTAACGCTTGGTTTCTAGCGATTGAATTTTCTCTTGACTCTGGGCGACTTCCCCTTATTTCTTCCAGAGCCTGGAATGTGTCCTCTTTCTTTAGAAGCTTACTGGGATCTTGAGGTGGCTGTGTCTGTGGGTATTTTTCAAATAAAAAAAAATTTCTCTCTTTAAAGGAAACACAAGCTAGAGTGATCAGAAATCCAGCATTAAAATTTTTTCCTTGTTTTCAATAATTCTGTCTGAATTAGGCAAAATTGCTGAGTTCATTTGTGTATGGAGAAAACCTTGACTATTTTAAAATTCTGAAGATTTTCAACTTCGCTCCCTCTAGATTTTCCCAGTGCTCCCCTCCCGTAATTCCTCCCGTAATTCCTCCCGTAATTCCTTTTATTCTCATAGTTCGATGTACTTTTGTGTAGTAATACAAAAAGGAAAAGCTAAGAGAAGCTGAGATAAATTTTATTTTTTTAAAAGAAGAAAGGAAAAAGGTGGTGTTACATTTTTATAAATATCCATAAATATAGAGCGACAGGCAAAAATCTTCCAAATAAATAAATAAATATTGCCACGTGCTAAGTGACATAAGACATTGTGAGGCTCTCTTAGCTCTGCCAAAGAGAAAACCCCAAGGAACCAGTTTTCTGCCGAAGTCCTTTCCATTTAGGTTTCCAGGAGCTTTTATACACTATAATATCTCGAACGGAAAATGAAAACTATAAAGAAAATAGTTGCCGTGCACTGCTATATAGTTATACACAGTCTGAGTGTTTTGAAATAGGAACTCATCCTTCAAGATCAGCCTGAAACCATAGGTGAGAGCAGTCGGCCAATGTTTCTCTCATAAGTAAAAGAATGGATCTGTTTCTAAGGTCGGGTGCATGATGGCAGCAGGGGGAGAAGGTGACTGGGAGGGAGCTGCTGTTCTCATCTACTCTGCTCGTGCATATTCTGCTGTTCAGGCGGCCATTTAAATAGAGGTAGGAAATGGGGCCCCTGAGGGTGACTAAGGTATCAGCCTCCCCCTGCCTGGTGCTCAGCTGTTCTGTGAGGGTTGGTTTTCCTCAGGGTAGCGCTGGGGCTCCTGGGACTGAAAGCTGTCTTCATTTGGTGCCCCCAGAACGTCCAAGTGGAGTAAGACCCAGACACGCCCGCCTAGGAGTGTTTTAGCTAAGCCTGTAGCCACGGCTACAGGGCGGGTTGCGGTCATGGTGAAGAGCTGACAGTGCTGGCTTTTCCTGACTCCTACACTGGGATCCCTGGTGGTTGGGCTTCTTTCCCCGGAATCCCCGATGCCACTTCACAAAAGGACACAATTGGGGCTTCCCTGGTGGCGCAGTGGTTGAGAGTCCGCCTGCCGATGCAGGGGACACGGGTTCGTGCCCCGGTCCGGGAAGATCCCACATGCCGCGGAGCGGCTGGGCCCGTGAGCCGTGGCCGCTGAGCCTGCGCGTCCGGAGCCTGTGCTCCGCAACGGGAGAGGCCACAACAGTGAGAGGCCCGCGTACCACAAAAAAAAAAAAAAAAAAAAAAAAAAAAAAGACACAATTGGCACAAAAACCCAACCCAGAGCAGTCTCGTTGTCACCAGGCCCCTCCTTGCACATTTGTCTGATTCATCCAGAATGGATCACCACTCAGCCTGAAAGCAGAGGTTTAATTAAGGGGCTCTTGGGAGAGTTTGAATTTATTTCCATTTTGAAAAACAAATCCTAGCAGGGTAGATTTTCAGGAGCCAAGACCAAAACTCCTCAGGCCCAATTCACTCAAGCCAAAGGTAGGGCCAAGAGGCAGGGGCCACGTGGGAAGCGCAGCGTCACTCTGGGCCGGGCTTTGTCTGCACAGAGGGACAGAGCAGGGCAAGGGGCCATCCTGTAAGGAGCTCGTGTCTCTAGCTTGATCCCTGCCTCTATCCTCCGGGTGCTCATTCTGGCTAAGTTTTGACCAGCCTACCCCCAGTCTTGTTGACGGCCCTTCTCCAGAGATGCTTAAGGAAGAACGAAGGCTTGAGGTTAGGATTTTCGTGGGTTTTGCTCAGTCGAGCTGTTAATCCCCCAGGTCAAGGTTGCAAACTCAAACCCTGCCAACAGGGTCCAGGCAGATGGCACAAAGCAGGGGGCGGTGGAGAAGCCGCTGGCTTGGGCTCCCTGCTTCACCTCCCGGCTGGTCAACTCGCTAAGCCCCTGTTCTTAATGTTAGACTGATGGAGAGGAGAGGAGAGGGAAGAGGAAGGGCTGGGGGTGAGGGAACCCCTTCTCTCCCAAAGGAGCGCGTCCAGGTGGGAGGAGGAAGGCGAGGGGCGCCGCCGCTCCGGCCTCCAAGGGCAATCCCCGGGGACCTCCCGCTAAGGGAGGAAGGGGGGCCGGTTCGCCCCACCTCCAGCCCGCGCCCCAGACGGTTTGGCTTTCCGAGTTGGGCCGCCCTAAGCGAAGCTGGGGAAGGGCCGGCAGCGCTCGGCGCCCCCCGGCCCGGCGCGCGCGTCCAGCCGGTGGCCACGGAGCACCCCCAGCGGGTCGCTGGCCGCAGGGCCGCTGTCCTCGGCGCTGGGCCGCTCTTGCGAGCAGGAGGCGGGCGCGGGCGTGGCGCGGGCGCGCGGCTTGAGCACGCTCAGCGGGTCCCCGCCGTCGTGCGCGCTGCGCGTGTGGCGCCGGGGCCGCGCGGTGGCGAAGTGCAGCAGCGGGATCTCGTTCCTGCGCGACAGGAACTGCGCGTACGGGGGCGGGTTGGTGCCCGGCAGGAAGGCCCGCTTGGCCCGACCCAGGCTGACGAGGAAGCGGTGCTGCGGCGAGTGGTACACGTCGTAGCCGTTCTCCAGCGTCCGCTGCCGGAACCTGCAGCTCTCGGGGCTGAAGTGATGCTGAAAGCGGGGCGGGGCGACCGGGTGAGGCCGAAGTCCTCGGCGGGCTGGATGGGACCAGCTCCATCCCGGGACCCCAATTCTCCCACCCACTCTCCTCGGGCCTTGCCTTTAACCCCGTCGTGCCCTGCTGAGCAAAAGTGATTTCCACTCATTTCCAAACTGCGGTTACGACTGGCAGGTGGGGACAGGCTTGGGGAGCTCGCGGCCCCGCCTGCGGACCCGCCGCCGGCACTTGGCTGCCTGGGGCCGGGCTGGACGGAGCCGGCGCCTCTGTCTGCTTTCTGGACGGAGGCCTGCCCTCTCTCTGCCTTTTGTTTTTCGCTCAGAGGTGGCTTCGGTCTGTCTCCTCACCTGGACAAAGGTGGGCTGGGCTTTGTAGGGCCGCACATAAGTAAGGAGACTCCCCCTCGGAGGCAGAACAGAGTTTGGGAATTAAGGGACATGAACTTCATCACCAGGTGACCCACGTGAGCCCTCACTCTGCCACTAACTGGTGCTGTGTTTTGCTAAGTGCCTGCTAGGGCCTTTACGTAGGATGTCCTTTAATCCTCAGAAGTCCACGGAGTAAGTATTTTACAGATGAGGGGACTCTGTGTATGCCTATATGCGGTCAGCAGGTATTTATGTACTTATTTGTCTATATTTGTTCAACAGATATTTATGTACTCTGGGCCAGATACTATGGTGGGTGCTGGGACACAGAAGTAAGTAAAACAGAAAGTAATTGCTCTCTTGGAATTTCTGGTGGGAGGAGCTTCTGAGATGCACAGCCCTGCTTCTGTCCAATGCCCCCCGTGCTTTGGAATATGCTGCGCCCTGTAGTTTGGGAAAGCCCTTGCTCGCCAGTCCAAAAGACCAGCCATCACAGCTGGGGCCGAGGGAGTTCGTTACAGATCTTGATTTGGGGGAGCCCCACAGGGCACATGGTCCATCCCACTTGACTTTTTCCAGGTGAGGAAACTGAAGTTGAGAGAAATAGGGGACTTGCCCAAGGTCAAGAATATCTAGTAACAAGATCATGAGACCCCAGTGGCTTCTCACCCTTTCTTTCTAATGGACTTTCCAACATGAACGTATGTGACTTGAGGACCTGGGCTGCAGACAAGGTGCTGTGCTAGTTAAAAAATGGGGACCAAAGGGCAGGTAGGACTAGAGACTGAGAGCCCAGATGCTCCAAAGCCAGATGGCTTGGGTTCAGACCTCAGCTGTATAAGCCTGAGCATTTGATACTTAGATGGAAAAAAGTACTCAGTGAAAACATCACCCAGGTAATGTGCAAGTGGAATCTTTAAGCTATAAAATTCTACATTTTGCCAGAGCAATGAAATAATTATTTGCAAAGAATTACCCAGCACAAAAAGAAACTCACAGATCCAAAAATGTTGCCTCTGAAGTCCATGCAGAGATATCTCCGGCTCACCACCCCTGTAATCACCACGAATCCTGCATCCTCAGATGTGATCATCAGGGCACCTATGGAGAAAATCATTCAAGTCAAAACCAGGCTTCACATCCAGCCCCTACCTCCAAGGACCCTCCCTTGATTGATCTAAAGGGTGGTGATGATTTCACAGAAGCCTCCTCTTGTCCTTGTTCAGCCTCTTTCTTCTGACTTCCCCTCCCCCGCCCCTCCCCCCCCTTGCCTCCTGCGTCTCCTCCTGCCTGTAGGGAGCACCCTGAACTCCCAGCTTTCTTCCACCTGTACCAACGTGTTTCTCTCTCTGCTTGGACTCTCTTTATTTTCCCCTTTGCCTGTCTCATACTTCTTAATGTCTGTGGTGGTGGTCACATCCTCCCAAGCCTTCTGCTTTTGTGATGTCTAAATCTATGCCCAGATGTCTTTCAAGCATCCAGCTTGACCCTCCACCCAGGGAGCCGTGCAGGAGTCAGTGATACAGCAGTCAGCACCCTTTATGTGGCAAGAACTGTATTCTGATGGATCTTCTCCTCCCCCCTCTGCTTATCGAGGTCCCTCACGCTTCAAGGCCAGGCTCAGATGTCACTATTTTATGGAGACTTTCCTAATCTCCCTAATCAGAATGACCTGTTCTTCTCAGCCGCTCCGACTCGCCTCTCTCACAGCGTGTATCTCCTCACCTGCTTTAATAAGTTCACATGTCTGCTGCCTCCCTAGGGTGAGCCACTTAGAAGCAGACGGTTTATCTTTCCGTGTGGAGTAGATCCTGGGATGCAGGGAATTACTTCTTGCTTCTTCATCGCTATTCTTCGTCCTTTTCTCACTTGGTCGTGCCCCCAGGTGCAGCCCCTCTCAAAAACTAGCCCTGGACAAAGGCCTGAAACCCATTCACACCACCTACACCCTGAGTAACTGACAACAGTTTTAAGCGTGACCCCCCACCCCCACCCCCATGGGGATGTGCAAGTCTAACAAGTACCAGTGAGTAGTTAAAGTTTCTGTTTTGTAGCAAGGGTACAATGAGACCATAAAAGGTGTGATACGAGTGCTAATTCAGCAAGACATCCTCCCCAGATGCTGTTTAATTACCTGGCATTTTCTACTAGAATCATCTTTTTAGGTCTTAGGGCCTCTTCCCTTTGCCGACCACAGAATTTCCCCACACCTCTCATTTGGCCTCACAGTTCCCAGGCAGGTAGCCCAGGCAGGGGGTCGAGTCTTCTAGAAATGTAGAGCCTGGAGAGGGTGGAAACGCCAGGCATCTGTGGCCAGTAAGTGATGGTGCCTCGTGGGGTGACTCATAGCCCAGATCTACCCCCACGGAGGCTCAGTACAGGGCCCGCCAAGGAGAGCGGCAGGCAGTACTAGACACTAGCTGAGCGCAGAGAAGTCAGAGTGATGTGGGGCAGAGGCCGTGAGGCTGGGAACAAGCCCAGGCAGAGGGCCAAAGAGGAGAGGTCACTGGTTTCCAAGTTTGGCTAAGGATTAGGCTTGAGGGAAGCTTCTGGAAGTGGGGTGGGGCATGGGAGGTGCGGAAGATATGAAATGCTCCGTAACGGGATTTGCCTGTGAGTCTCAGATCTATGCTAATGTTGAGAGAAGGCCTGAGAGAGACATCAGGAACATGTAAGAAATTGTTTCCAGCCTGATGAATTTTCAGTCTACTTGGGGGAAAAAAAAATTACACTTCGTAACTGTTTTTGAGATGTTGCACTCTGAGTATTTGACACATTTTAAACTCTCAAAAGAGCTGCTGTGGGACTTCGCTGGTGGTCCAGTGGTTAAGACTCTGCACTTCCACTGCAGGGGGTGAAGGTTCAGTCCCTGGTCGGGCAACTAAGATCGCACATGCCATGGGTCGCGGCCAAAAATACATAAATAAGAAAAGAATCCCACCCTCCAAACCCCCCACAAAACCAGCTATGTTGTTAATGTCACCAGTATTAATATTGGAAGTAGCAGCCTCCCGATTTAAATCATGAGGAAACCAAGGCAAGATTCAAACTCAGGAAACTCAGGTCAGTGACCCTAACATCTTCTGCCCACAGCCCTGGAGCTCGTCTCCAGCTGACATCACGACAAGCCTCAGAAGATGAAGTCAAGGGCCGAGATCCAGGCCACGGCCGTGAGGCCCCCAGGTCACGGTACCCCCGAGGGGGTCAGGGGAGAGGGGCTGAGCCAGGAGCCCGGAGCTGGGGCGCTAAGATTCTGGTCCCTGTTATGCCCTGTACTACCTCTGTAGCCTTGGGCAGCTCATCACTCGAGCCTCAGAGTCCTCAGCTGGGAAGAGAGAAGAATCACAGCTGTCCTGCCTGCTTCCCAGGGTTGCAACTAGGATCAAATGGGATGATGCTGTAAAAAAGGGCCTTGAAAACATTTAGCAGATGGAAGGCCCTGTGGAGGATGGCTGGCCTGCCCCTGACGATAAGCCCACACCCTGCCAGCTGCCAGCCGATGCCTGCGTCCCTGTGAGCAGTGTGCGTTGTCTCCAGGGCCAGTGAGGACAGAAGACAGCCTTCAGGGGCACCGGGAGCTGCTGCCGTGAGGACGCACAGGCTTGAATCAAACCCACAGGAGCCGGTGCAAAAGTCCAGCAAATGGAAGAGCCGATTGTCCTCCCTGTGCAGGTGACTGAGGCAGCTCTGCACCGACCCAAGGGCAGCATTTGGCAGAAAGAAGGCACCAACCACTGGCTGCTGGGACCACACCTGTTAGAGCCCGGCAGGCGTAAAGGACATTTCCTTTCGTGATGCCGTGTCTGTGCACGTGATACAGAAGAAGCAGGGGACCCGGGTCCGGGTCTCCCCGAGGTCATTTACCGCCTATGTGACCACAAGCCAGTCATCTGAGTCCTTGAACCTCTGTTTTCTCATATGCAGTAGAATCCTTTACTTCATTTGGTCGTCTTTGGGGTGTAAGGAGATAATATTTTTATCTGCTATAAACCCACTTTCTAAATGCCGGTGATTGTTACTATTACCACTTTGCCTCAATCTCTGCTATAAAAGTAGAAAATTATCTGCCCAACTAGTCTCATGGTCAATAACTGATAAATAAGATGATGGATGTAAAGGACTTTGAGCTCCCCAAAAGAAAGATAACATTTTGAAGGGTTAGAGAGCCCAAGGATAGTTCGGCTTCACGTTCGGCACAAGAAAGTGACGTTGGGGAAGGAGAGGAAATAAAAAGACCAGGAGCCAGGGAGTAATAGTAACCAGGGGTAATAAGCATCTCTTTGCTGCTGTTGCCACAAAGTGGGGCTCATGGAGAGTGGGAGGGTAGCCTTGTTCATAGTAGGAAGGAGACAGACATTGGAGACACACTCCCTGACACCAGCTGCAAGTCACGAGGGTATTGAATCTTGTAGGCAGATAATTTTACAACGATCAGCAAACCAGAGATGGGCTGAGCACTCAACTATTAATCAAGAATTGAGTAGAGCACAGTAATCGAGTGAACCACATTTCACTGGAAATCTGTAATCAATCAGGAGGGGAAAAACACTCCACGCCTTTCCATCAATGTGAAACCGTTGCTTTGCGTTCATCGGGGAGGTCATTGCAAATCCTTCTCCAGCCTGTTACTTAGTTGTCCTACGGAGCTACAGGCATCCGTGTTTCTTCTTTCCTTTTGGGGTAACTTTTTATCTTAGTGTGTATATCTGTCTGTCTATCTATATATGTAATGCTCATGATAACTGATCTGAATAGTATAAATGTTATATAAACTAGCAAAAGTGTCTCTCTCTCGCCCCTGACTCAGTCCCTTCCCAGGTTCCTTAATTGCCAGAGACACAAGGCTTAGTAGGTTCTTTATATGACAAAACAAAATCACATTTCTGTAAAAAAAAAAAAATCTGAAATCAGTTCAATTCACTTTGCTTCCTCTCAGTCATTTTAATTCATTCCAGCTAGCGCTCTGTGCCTTCTCGGGGCCTGAGGTCGGTGGATATAAGAGGGAAAATTCTATGATTCATGCTGCAAACTCAGTGGGCTGAGCCCTACCCACTCCGGGCACCGCTCACAGCCCTCCCTCTCCCCCCACCAGGCCGTGTCTTCGGGGGCTTCCTTTCATCAAAAGGATTCTGTGATGATAGAGAAATTTTATAAGCATTCTCTAATTATCTGCAGCCCTTTCCATGTAGGGGAATCAAAATAATTTACCATAAGCTACCGTCCTGCATTTTAAATCACCTCTCATCTTGAAGTGAGGGCGGCCTTCCACGAGAGGGCAAAACTGTGTTTCCTCAAAGCTGGTCATGAGCTGGGAGACACGAAGGTTGGAAACCTGGAGGTGCGTGAAGGGCTGGTCTTCCTTTGAAGCCACAGAGCTTTTCACGATGTCAGACACGTTGTAGGTTCTGCTAAATACCCATTGACTAAAACGGGCGATACTCCAGATGCATCAACTGTATCCAGATTTATTTCAGAATTTTTGCCATGGGACTCAAACTTGGCTTCCAAGATGTTGACTCCTGAATCCACTGTGTTCCCCTAAGTTCTGGAACCTGTTTGGCATTTGGGGAGAACTTCCTCCTTTCTTTCACCCCCTGTCACCATCCACTGAGCACCTGAAGAGGTCTGAACTTCTGGCTTTGCACATGCGTCTCTCTCACTACCAGGTTTAAGGTCCTTTGACTCTTAGCAGATGAATGTCTTGCGTATAGCAAGGCCACAGCAAAATGACAGAATAATTTAGTGCAACAATAAAGGGCCAGTCATTATTCCTATAAGAAATTGTCTTTAATTAAACAGAGACTGTGCTTACTCTTTCCTTCCTCTGATTGGATCTATTTTGAATCGGTTGGCATTTTTCTGGATCCTTAATTTTTACAGGTTTTCCTCAAATAGAAGACCTTGTCTTTTTCAATATCCATCATCCCCCCACCCCATTATTCCTTCTGGGGACATCGGAAACACAGCTAATGGATTGACTATTGTGGACTGTGGTCCAACTTTCCACAAACCTAATCTTTAAAAACATTCCGGCTGTCTCGTGTTTTCAGTGAGCTCCCAACCAGATTAATTTGCTAATAAGTGGATCTTCCGGCTCCACAGAGAAGACTCCCCAGCTCATAGCATCCTGGGTTCCACTGAAGCCCCTAGTAAGCTTGTTGGATGAAGGGTGTGCGTGGATGGATGGATGGAGGCACTGGCTCAGACTCATCAAGACAGGGTTCCTGGACAGTCTAGTCTTTAATACATTTTTCCCTGAGAACTTTTATAAGGCCAGCATACTAGAAGCTCTGAGCTGGAAAGGGCCTCTGGGTTTATCTATTCCAAGGCCTGGTCTGGTACAGAGATCTTCACAACCTCTACCGTTAACCCAGTCCAAAGTTCGTGAGCCCAAACTCAGTGTCTACTGACCGATCTGACTTTTTTTGCTCCCAGCCTCCTTGCCTGTCTTCTGTACGTTTTTTGACTCTTTGGACAGGGCACAGAGAAAGTGGCTGCTGTTGTGGGAAGATGGACTTTAGTTAAGATGGAAATTATTCTCGTTGGGAGAAACCAATACACAGTAATTGGGAAGCCGGCAGAATCTTCTCCCAAGGTTTAAACGCGCGCGCGCACACGCACGCGCACTCACGGATCCTGGGCGAGAAGCTAGGAGGCTGGAGTAGCCCTCTGGTCCAGCCGAGGCCTCCCCGAGTCCCTGCAGGTGGAGGCACAGATCCGTCCCCCCTCTTCCCAGCCTAGACGGAGCCCCAACTTACTGTAGATGGTCTGCTGGGGTGAGCCATCCACGTGGCCGTCCCTGTGGATCTGCAGGTGGTAGCTGTTCCTGGCCGTGGCCGTGTACAGGTGGGTCAGGCCACCCCAGCTGGAGCCCAGCAGCGGAGAGGTGTTGGGATAGGCGTGGACCGCACAGACCAGGGTGCAGACCCAGAGGCCCAGGCAGGCCCCCAGCATCGCGGCTCTCTGGCTGGTGTGGCGTCTGAAACCCGACCCTGGCTCTGCGCCTGGCCTCCCTGGACTGTTTCTCCTCTTCCTTGCTGGTTTCTGGCCTGAGGCTCCTAGGCTGCATTCCCTCCTTTTTTTCCCTCGGACTTTTAAAGGGTAGCAGTGTGACATCAAACAGGAAAAACTCCACCGTCCACATCCTCTGTGTTGTAATCAGCCCATTTGAAGAGAATACAGGGATCTCTGAGGCTCACGGAAGGCACGTCGGTTCCAGACACACACACACACACACACACACACACACACACACACACACACACACACACACACACACACACACCCCTCAATTTCAAGCCAACGCTCCCAAAAGTGAATGATGTGTGGGCAAAAGTTATCTACGACACTGGGTTGTCTGCTGACCTGCCCCACTTCCACCAGGAAATGCGAAGGCAGCCAGTGGTTCCGAAAAAATCCAGCTTCACTCATGCAGTCAACAGATGCCTGTGCAATTAATCTCCCATCAAGTCCACTCATTTTGTTTTTCTCAGTCTTTTTAATTCCAATCCGGAACTAAGCACCCAGAGCTTTGTCTGTGCACAGCCCTAAGTGGGTGTTTTGAGGGGTACAGAAGGAATCCAGGTCAGTACCAGGCAGTGGCGTCCTCTGAGACCCCCTCTTCGTGAAGATGTGGGAGACCGAGACAGAGGCACAAAAGCAAAGTTGCAACCTTGGGAGGGTTTCGAGACGGGCGGAAAGGAGAGAGGCCTCAGAGTCCCTGCTCCTTGACGGAATGCTGAGGTTTCATTGCTCAGTTTCCCTGATTTGACCTGCCGAGGGCAACTCCACTGGTATTGTGGTCTCTCCAATAGCGTGGAAGTGAATTCAGAAACCTCATGAAGATGACAAGTCTGCTGGCTAAGCCCAGGGACCGGAGCCCGGGAGGGTCCCGGGAGCAGAGCCGCAGGCCAGGCGTCCCCACGTTTAGTGGGGGGCCTGGCTCCTGGGACTAGACGTGCCCTCTCGTGTGGGGCGACAGTCCTATCACGGGCCACCCCTGGGGGGCAAGCCACTGCACGCCTTCTAGAAAAACATACATGCGAGGGGACTGTTGCGCTTCCCACGTCCCCTCTACTGAGTGCAGACCACGTGCGGGCGGCAGGCTAGAGATCGGGGCTGCTGGCAGAGGGGAGCGATGTGATCCCCGCCCCAGGCGCTCCCAGCTAACACAGAAGGCACCATGGGAAGGGTGGTCACACAGATGCGGGCACAAAGACGTGGCATTGGTTATCCTGCCCATGCACGTGTTTTTATCGTTTACAAAGCATTTTCACGGGTATGAGCTCATCTGAACCTCGCTGCCACTCTGAGAGGTAGACTCCCCAGGTGTCACCCATATTTTAAGTTTAGACACGAAGAAATGGAACTCTTGGGGTTCACACGTCCAGAGTCACAAAACAAATAAACAGGAGAGCCGGGACAGGGTCTTCCGGTTCCCTCCGCTGCCCCTCCGATGATGATCTCAGAGACACCTGGCACTTATGGAATTTATGATGTGCTTTACTTGTAGTAACTCAGTCACTTTTCATAATAACCCTTTGGAGAGGTACAGGTACTTCCTCTGTATAGATTAGGAGGCACACCCAAAGATGTGCAGCTCATGCCGGGAGAGGTTGGATTTGAATCCGGGTGTCCTGAGCCGTCCCCGTGTTGGGGCTGAAGCCACAAGAGCAGGAGAGACAGGTCCAGGAGCAAAGGGGCATAGTGCTCATTGCCTGGACCCAGGATATGTCTCTGAGACACGGGGTGCTGCCCCCCCAGGTTAGAGAGAAGATTTAGGACGCTTCAGTGCTGTGTGAGACAGCTCTCTTTAGTGACAGCCACAGAATGGTTCGTACGTGTGTTCACCACAGGATGCAAAGCAGAGCAAACATCCTCAAGGGGCCCACGATGCGAGTGAGCAGAGAAGACCTTGTTCCATACAAGGCACCACCATGTGAGAGGCGTCGGGTGACCAGGACGGGTGCGACATACCAGAGCACCCGGAGGACGGACAGACCTCGGTGGTGGACACCGTGGTCGAGGGGGACTTGGGGGCAAAGGGGCTTGAGGGAGACTTGCAGGGTGGGTCAGAGAGGGGTTTCCCAGCGGCTGCCAATGCGCTGCAGGGGGCAGGGCAGGTGTCTTGAGAGAAGGATGTGGTCACGCGCTCTGGTCCCAGACTGGTTGGAGGTGGAACCTCCCTGGCCACTTCCGTGTGTCCTGTTAGGAGACAGAACTGATGTGCCGGCCTACGTCACTTCCGAAGACTCCCCACCAGCCCTGAATGCCTGGCAGGTGGATCTGAAGGCAGAGGACCGCCCAGGGGAGTAGGCTGATTTCGGGGAGAGGAAGGATCCCCCACTTGGTGAGAGTGAAGGAAGGTGCAAGCATGTCAGAGTAATTCTTCCCACCTGAGATAAGGAAACATTGAGCTTGGAGGTAGGGATTTGCCCAGTAGCAGGGATGGCAGACCTTCCAGCTCCTGGAAGACCTTCCAGCTTCCTGCCGGGGGCTCCCAACCTGGCTGCCCGAGAGAACAACCATGACTCCCCCAGGACCATCCTTCGCCCTGCTGAATGAAGGTGAGACTCTTTGCACTTGTTTCCAAAGCTCCCTGAGAGATTGTAACCCCTAAGCCTGACTCTACAGTTCTTATCAAGGAACAGATTTTGCACCCGTCCTGTGCACTGGAGTCAATACACAGGGACCGAGCCACATCTCACTGTCCATCCCCTTCCAGGATTCCAGCCTAAGATGTACATGGGCTTTTCTGGGGAGTCCTAGCACTGAATGCTAGGTCCGTACAGTGCTCTGAGCCTTGTCGTTGTGGCATCTCCTCAGAGGCTTCCGAGGGTGAGGATGGCAGAGCCCAGGGTAAGTGTGCTCCTTTTCTTGGCCCCTGGAGGGCATCAGCTGTCACTGCACAGGTCAGAGGATCTGGGAGCGTGTGACCTTGGGAACCAGGTGTGAAACCCTGGTACCAGATGGGAACAGGAAGCTCAGGACAAGACTGGTGGCTTGTGGGTTTTGGATATCTCTGTCCATGGATCCCATGGGGCTGCCTGGGATGCAGCAGGTGGGGACATCTGCCCTGGCGTTGGGAGAATTTGCCCCGGGAGCTCTGTGGAGGACTTCCGGTCCAGACCCTGCCTGTACAGTCATAGAACAGAGGCTCTGAATATGGCCTGGGGACTAGACAAATCTGTATTCCCACAAGTTCGTTCCTTCCCCTCATCCCCTGACTTCTCAGAATCCTCTCTGAGAAGGTGCAGAGAATTCTCTCCCAAGGTCGTATTCTCTCCATGTGAAGGTTTTCACCAATTTTCAAAAAGAAAAATGTTGTTTTGACTGTTGTTAAACTATGATGAAAAAAATTTCGAGGAATCTTGGTAAAAGAAAGACCAGGGAATGGGGCGGCGGCCTCAGGATGGGCCACAGTTTGCTTTGCTTTGTTGGGCTCTGTCTAAAGTCTCCGTCTGCAGATGGAGGTCTCTGCTCCCTATTCCCACCTCGTCATGATTCTGGCTCCATCATTTCAGCAGTGGTTTCCCTGGCATCTTGCCCATCCAATCCCTGGGGTCAGGCAGACGGATGTCTAAGCCTCCAGGATGAATGATCATAGGGGAAGAGCTACAGCCTTCCTGAAAATGCCACCCTGTGTCTTCTTCTCCTGACGATGAAAGCTCCACTCCTAACATCCAATCCTATGCTCTCTTCCTCTAATGCGTCCAATCAACCCACACGTAACTGTTTATGGAAAGTCTATTCTGTGGCTAGTGTTTGCAGAAAGTCTTTAGGGAAGCCTAAGAATGAAAAAGCACAGTCCTGTTCTTCAAGGCGCTGACGATGCTCTGGGCAGAAGACCGTTTGCTTCTGTCTGGCTCTTCCCAACCTACGATGCACACACACACCCAGCATCCCATCTGATGCTCTGACAGTCCTGTGAGGAGTGCTAGCAGGTCACTTCAAGAACTTCACTACTCAAAGCTACAATGAGGAATCACCTCACACTGGTCCAAATGGTCATCATTAAAAAGTCTACAAATAATAAATGCTGGAGAGGGGGTGGAGAAAAGGGAACCCTCTTGCACTGCTGGTGGGAATGTAAATTGATACAGCCACTAGGGAGAACAGTATGGAGATTCCTCAAGAAACTAAAAATAGAGCTACCATATGATCCTGCAGTCCCACTCCTGGGCATATATCCAGAGAAAACTACAGTTCAAAAAGATACGTGCACCCCAATGTTCACGCAGCACTATTCACAATAGCCAGGACATGGAAGCAACCCAAATGTCCATCTACATTTGAATGAATGGATAAAGAAGAAGAGGTACATATATACGATGGAATACTACTCAGCCACACAAAAGAATGAAATGATGCCATTTGCAGCAACGTGGATGGACCTAGAGATTCTCATACTAAGTGAAGTAAGTCAGACGGAGAAAGACAAATATCGTATGATATCACTTATATGTGGAATCTCAAATATAACAGAAATGAACTTGGCGGGAGGGACTCTGCTAGACGGTGACCGAGAGGAAGCTGTCGTGAGAACGTGGAAGGGGGAGTGGCTGGAGGTGAGGAGAAGCAGGAGATGGAGGTCTTCCTAGGACAAGAGCATCTCCTGGGAGCAAATACTTTAGTGGCAGGACCAGCCCTGCAAGTGTACCGTGCACGCACTGCACCCTGTTGTCTGGGGCTGGTGGTACCTGGCCACCGTCTGAGACAGTGAGGGGAACTGTGCACTGGGAGGACACCCACAGCCCAGAACTGGAGTGCAGGGGGGCATTTTAGGGTGGTGAAACTGTTCTGTAGGAGACCGTGATGATGGAAACGCAATATGGTGCGTTTGTCAAAACCCACAGAACTCACGACACACTGTGGACCCTCACGTAAACTCTGGACCTTTATTAACCATCACGCGTCCCTATTGCTTCATCGACTGTGACAAACGTACCACTTAATGCAAGATGCTGGTAGCAGAGGAAACTGTGTGTAGGGTGGGAAAGGGGGTATATGGGAACTCTCTCCTGTCTGCTCAAGTTTTTTGTTAACTTATAACTGCTCTAAAAAAGAAAGTATATTCAAAAGAATGAGAACAAAACTCGACCACGGTGTTTGCCTGAATCTGTGTCAAAATCACTACCTGGAATAATTCATTCCAGGGTCAGGGAAATGAAATGTGCCAGAACAGCATCTATCTGCCTGCGTAATTAGTTACCTTTCGTTCCTTTAGATAAGACGTGAGCAGATCCCTTACCCGCCCCCGTCATGTGTATCAGCTTCCCCGTCAAAGGGAACCTGTTTCTTTTGAAATCTGTGCATGCAAACTGAGGGACCATGTCCTCTCTCTGACCTGTTTCCCCATCTGTAAACTGGGGAGGTGGTGGATGGTGAATGAAACAGTCTCTGAAGTCTGTCCCGGATGCCTTAGTCTGAGAGTTTCTCTGAGGGTTGCACACTGTCTTGTCCTCCACCCCCCTCCTGCATTGTTTGCTTAATCACTTGCTACACTTGACCTGATCGACTGGGAGTTGCCCACCTCTAGACAGTGACTGGAAGTGTTTACATTCTCTGCTGGTGGCCTTGTTTCTCTCCCACTGCCTTGCTTATAA
Organism: Leucopleurus acutus; assembly: GCF_964270905.1. NCBI lineage: Eukaryota > Metazoa > Chordata > Mammalia > Artiodactyla > Delphinidae > Leucopleurus > Leucopleurus acutus. Next base: position 5,213,530 of record NC_139152.1, read on the forward strand.
TGTGCACAGTGGATGAGGGATCAGCTCAAGCAAGGCAGACGCCTTTAATCTCTATTTTATTTATTATTTCCCCTCTGATCTGTATTATTTAGTTTTTTACATTACAGATTCTATTTCACTTCCAGTGATCGGTCTGTTCAAATTATCCATCTCTTCCTGATTCAATTTGGTGGGCTGTGTGTTTCTAGAAACTCGTCCGTTTCTTCTAGGTTGTCGAATTTGTTGACATATAATTGTTCATAGTATTCCCTTATGGGGTTTTGTTATCTGTGGTATCAGTTGTTATGTCTCCTTTTTCATTTCTTATATTGTTGATTTGGGTTCTGTCTCTTTTCTTGGTGAGCCTGGCCAGAGGTTTGTCAATCTTGTTTATCCTTTCAAAGAACCAGCTCTTGGTTTTGTTGATTTTTTGCTATTGTTTGTTAAATCTCTATTTTATCTATTTCCTCTCTGATCTTTATTATTTAGTTTTTTAATTACAGATGCCTCTAATCTAATATTTAATATCATACATAGGACTGTGTTCTTTTTATAATTTAATATTATAGGTCACTATTATAATAGAGGTGCTCAGAAGGAAACCCAAATATATAAATAAAACCCTCATTATACATTCCCCAATGAAATACAGGGGCTTCTGTAATATCACAGAATCCATGCCTCTGCGGTCTCTCCTTTGGTGCCAGAACAAAGTTTATGCTGCAGGAGGAAGAGGGCTAAAGCCCTGCAGATGCTCTTCTCTGGGGACCCCGGGTAAGGGAAGGTCACAGAAGAGCCTGACAGCAGAGGACAGAGAATGACCAGTGGCTGCAGCCTCAAGTCCCCTTTCCTTCCCTACGTCTTCCCCCGCCTCTTTTCCGCTAACACGCTTCTTACTGGAAACCCTCTCCTGGCCTCCACCACTACAGCTCGGGGGAGATAAGACGACGCTGTGTGTCCCAGGCTGCGGGAGTGATTTCACAGAGGGTTCACTTTGGGTGAAAAGAACAGGGCTGTGCTGGTTCCGTTCAGAGTAAAGTCAGAGACTTAGGTCAGACTTGCTGGGGAAGCATGGGGGTGGGGATGGAGGAACCGGGGACACAGCTTTTGAATAAGGATTCTGTGTGAAGTTTATCAATCTGTACCTCCCACACTTCCACCAACCAATCTCACTTTTTTTTTTAAAGAAGTTTATAATTCGAAGTGGAGCTTTCCTGAGCTGTGCGTCCTGTAAGTCCCCAGGGGTAGCAGGTGTGCAGGGCCGTTGACTCTTGGCTGCAGTGGCAGGGACCTAGGAGGATGGGCGTCCAGTGTGCCGACAGATGTCACCTTCTATGTCGGCCACCATGTGAAGACAATTGGGAAGCCCTGTTCCAAGGTCACCAGGTAGGACCTTGTCCCAGGTATAAAACAACCCCAGTGACAAAGTGCTTTCTCACACCTACTTGGGCCCACGTGTAACCCCAGGGAGGAGGCCAGGGCAGTGTCACAGCAGGAGACATTTCCGCGGCGTTCCCATGGTGATCTGAACTGAAGCCAGGACTGGTCCCCATGCCCCAAGTCTTGTGTAATAACAGAAGCCCCCCTGACATTTACCAAGAACTTTCCTAACGGAATACTCTTTTCAGAACATCCTCACGTGCATTCTCCTATCGGATCTTCCCGACCACCCCGTGGGAGAATAAGAATCCCATTTTACGTATGAAGAAACTGAGGATCAATCTGGGATTTGTGCGAGGTTCTACGCCTCGACTGTGGCAGAACAGGGAGTCAGACCCCGGCCGTCTTGCTTTGAATTCAGAGTTCTGCCAACGACACCCCCCTGTCCTGTGAACATTCCTGTTTTCAGGGACTGAGTTGCTGGGATGGGAACATGGTAGGCAGAGAACAACACCAGGGAGGGCTGGGAGGACGTGGCACGCTGGGAACAAGCTCTACAGGGTGAACTTTGGAGGTTTGCTCTCTTCTAGGTGGGGAAGAAGGAGCAAAGTCTAGAACCCTCCGTGGCTCTGCCTGCCGGGCTTTGCCGGGACCGCCTTCTCCTAATACCCCACTCTGCTCCTTTGACCAAAACCAGAGAGAAGACCGCGATGCCTGTCAAGCTGGGACTGTTCTCAGGGAAGAACGGTGGGAGCTGTGGACTGCAGAGTCACGTGTGTGTGTGTGTGTGTGTGTGTGCGTGTGTGTGTGTGTGTGTGCGTGCACACGCGCAGCCTGCCTGATCTGATTGGCGCTCGGGGGCTGCCCATCGGAACCCAGCCCGCCCTCGCAGGATGCCTGGGCCTCGTCACGCAGCCCACGTCGGAGAGCAGACATCCTGGTGCCCACTCACCTCCTCGGAGCCTGTGACCAAGGCCAGCCTACCGTGTTTGGGATGCAGCACATCCGGACCCGTGTTATCTCGGGGTCCTGGGACTCCTTGGACACACTGCCCTGCCCCCTCCCCTCCCGGTGTACACGTGGCCTCCGCACACTTCTGCGAAGGCTATTTCTAGCTGAGGGGCTGGTGATTCAGCCCCAGCCTGTAAGGTCAGGTCGTCTGCGTGCTGCAGCTGGGAAAGCCGGCCTGACGCGTTGTGGGTTCAGCAGAAAGCAGGAAGCCGGGGCTTCCGGAGGCAGGCATCCCCTCAGGTTGCTGAGGCGTAGGGCTGGGGCAGACAGGATGCTCCGGCCCGCATGATGGGGAGGGGGTGGGAGTCCGCCGGGAGAGGCGAGAACCTAGCCTTCTCGCCCCTCCCGCTGTGCTCCGTGCTCAGACCCCCTGTTCCCTCTCTATCTGTGAGTCACTTGTCTGCAGTGTGGCTCGGAGTAAGCAGAGTCCTGGGGTTGGACAGTTCAGGCCAGAAACGGAGCTCTACCCCATCCAGCCACTTCCCCGCTCTGAGCCTCTGTCTCCTCACCTGTCAGAAAGGAGGTCATACCTACTGTATAGCACAGGGAACTCTGCTCAATATTACGTAACAACCTAAATGGGAAAAGAATTTGAAAAAGAATAGATACACGTATATGTATAACTGAATCACTGTGCTGTACACCTGAAACAAACACAACATTGTTCATCAACTCTACTCCAATATAAAATAAAAAGTTAAAAAGAAAGGTCATAATTGTAGCTGCCTTATTAGATAGTCAACCCGATTTAATACTATGACATATGTGGTACTTAATTTCATGGGAAGGGGTCACATAGCCCCGCTTGGTAGATGGTAAATGTTTCTTGTTTTTTTTTTTTTTTTTTTTTTTTGCGGTACGCGGGCCTCTCACTGCTGTGGCCTCTCCCATTGCGGAGCACAGGCTCCGGATGCGCAGGCTCAGCGGCCATGGCTCACGGGCCCAGCCGCTCCGCGGCATGTGGGATCTTCCCGGACCGGGTCACGAACCCACGTCCCCTGCATCAGCAGGCGAACTCTCAACCACTGCACCACCAGGGAAGCCCAATGTTTCTTGTTTTTAGGGTTCCTTTTCCCCAACCTCCCATTGCAGTTTCAGACGATCCCCACGTGGCTCTCATCTGCTCTCAGAATTCCTCACAGGTGACCTTCAGAGCCATCGTCATTTCAGAGTTATTTCCGATACCTGGCACGTGTTAGGAGATTATTAAGTATCTACTGAATGAAGCGATGAGTTCTTGCCTGAGCTTGACGTGATGGCAGGACACTGAACTTGGAATGAAAACAAACACAAAACAAAAACCTGGGCTCAAGTGCCAGCCTACCCCACAGCTAGTGGCATCACCAACCATGTCAGCGAGAGCATCCCGTCTCGGTGCCCCTCACTCGGCTACCTGTCGGTGGGACCACGGCTCGTGCCCAGGCTTCTCCTGAGGGTGTGGGGACACATGGGCGAAGGGTGTGGCTCTGCTTTGGAAGCAGCTCCAGGCAGATTATTCTTTACCTCCAGTGATTTCTGATTCCCACTCCAGGAAGCCACATCTCTTCTGTCGAACCCAGTTTCATATTCCCATGCTCTCAACCAGCGCTGAGGTTTGCCTGAGCTGTTTCCTCTTCCTTCTTTTCCCCCAAACACAGAGCTCCCTCCCTTCGGAAAGGAACCCACTCACCTCGTAAAGGAAACCATCCCCACCAGCCTCCCCCAGACCCGAGGGCGTCAACCAATCATCACTCCAGCCCTCCCTGCACGGATGTGTTGAGTAGCACTTGGTCTGTTCCTTTGGCATGCTCGCGTATTTTTGAGGAATTCATCCATTCACCATAACTTTATGGCAGCCGTCAGGCACCCGTCACGCCCATGGTGCCTTTCAAGGCGAGACCACTTGATCTCATAATACACCATATTAACAAGAAGAATAAAAACCATATGATCAACTCAATAGATGCAGAAAAACCTTTTGACAAAATTCAACACCCATTTTTAAAAATATAAATTTATTTTATTTTTATTTATTTTTGGCTGTGTTGGGTCTTCATTGCTACATGCGGGCTTTCTCTAGTTACGGCGAGAGGGGGCTACTCTTTGTTGCAGTTCACGGGCTTCTCATTGTGGTGTCTTCTCTTGTTGCAGAGCACGGATTCTAGGCACGCAGACCTCAGTAGTTGTAGCACGCAGGCTCAGTAGTTGTGGCTCATGGGGTCTAGAGTGCAGGCTCAGTAATTGTGGCACATGGGCTTAGTTGCTCCACAGCATGTGGGATGTCCCCAGACCAGGGCTCAAACCCACGTCCCCTGCATTGGCAGGCAGATTCTTAACCACTGCGCCACCAGGGAAGCCCTCAACACTCATTTATGATAAAAACTCTCCAGAAAGTGGGCATAGAGGGAACCTACGTCAACATAATAAAGGCCATATATGACAAACCCACAGCAAACATCATTCTCAATGGTGAAAAACTGAAAGCATTTCCTCTAAGATCAGGAACAAGACAAGAATGTCCACTCTCACCACTATTATTCAGCATAGTTTTGGAAGTCCTAGCCATGGCAATCAGAGAAGAAAAAGAAATAAAAGGAATACAAATTGGAAAAGAAGAAGTAAAACAGTCACTGTTTGCAGATGACATGATACTATACATAGAGAATCCTAAAGATGCCACCAGAAAACTACTAGAGCTAATCAATGAATTTGGTAAAGTTGCAGGATACAAAATTATTGCACAGAAATCTCTTGCATTCCTATACACTAATGATGAAAAATCTGAAAGAGAAATTATGGAAACACTCCCATTTACCACTGCAACAAAAAGAATAAAATACCTAGAAATAAACCTACTTAGGGAGACAAAAGACCTGTATGCAGAAAACTATAAGACACTGATGAAAGAAATTAAAGATGATACCAACAGATGGAGAGATCTACCATGTTCTTGGATTGAAAGAATCAACATTGTGAAAATGACTATACTACCCAAAGCAAGCTACAGTTTCAATGCAATCCCTATCAAATTACCAATGGCATTTTTTACAGAACTAGAACAAAAAATCTTAAAATTTGTATGGAGACACAAAAGACCCCGAATAGCCAAAGCAGTCTTGAGGGAAAAAAACGGACCTGGAGGAATCAGACTCCCAGACTTCAGACTATATTACAAAGCTACAGTAATCAAGACAACATGGTACTGGCACAAAAACAGAGATATAGATCAATGGAACAGGATAGAAAGCCCAGAGATAAACCCATGCACATATGGTCAACTAATCTATGACAAAGGAGGCAAGGATATACAATGGAGAAAAGACAGCCTCTTCAGTAAGTGGTGCTGGGAAAACTGGACAGCTACAGGTAAAAGAATGAAATTAGAACACTCCCTAACACCATGCACAAAAATAAACTCAAAATGGATTGGAGACCTAAATGTAAGACAGGACACTATAAAACTCTTAGATGAAAACATAGGAAGAACACTCTTTGACATAAATCACAGCAAGATCTTTTTTGATCCACCTCCTAGAGTAATGGAAATAAAAACAAAAATAAACAAATGGACCTACTGAAACTTAAAAGCTTTTGCAAAGCAAAGGAAACTACAAACAAGACAAAAACACAACCCTCAGAACAGGAGAAAATATTTGCAAATGAATCAATAGACAAAGGATTAATATTCAAATTATATAAACAGCTCATGCATCTCAACATTAAAAAAAGAAACAACCCAATCCATAAATGGGCAGAAGACCTAAATAGACATTTCTTCAAAGAAGACATACAGATGGCCAAGAAGCACATGAAAAGTTGCTCAAAATCACTAATTATTAGAGAAATGCAAATCAAAACTACAATGAGGTATCACCTCACACTAGTTAGAATGGGCATCATCAGAAATTCTACAAACAACAAATGCTGGAGAGGGTGTGGAGGAAAGGGAACCCTCTTGCACTGTTGGTGGGAATGTAAATTGATACAGCCACTATGGAGAACAGTATGGAGATTCCTTAAAAAACTAAAAATAGAATTACCATATGATCCAGCAATCCCACTACTGGGCACATACCCAGAGAAAACCATAATTCAAAAAGACATATGCACCCCAATGTTCATTGCAGCACTATTTACAATAGCCAGGTCATGGAAGCAACCTAAATGCCCATCGACAGATGAATGGGTAAAGAAGTTGTAGTACACATATACAATGGAATAGTACTCAGCCATAAAAAGGAATGAAATTGGGTAATTTGTCAAGATGTGGTTGAATCTAGAGATTGTCATACAGAGTGAAGTAAGTCAGAAAGAGAAAAACAAATATCGCATATTAGCGCATATATGCGGAACCTAGAAAAATGGTACAGATGAACCGGTTTGCAGGGCAGAAATTGAGACACAGATGTAGAGAACAAATGTATGGACACCAAGTGGGGAAAGCGGTGGAGGTGGGTGGTGGTGTGATGAATTGGGAGATTGGGATTGACATGTATACACTAACATGTATAAAATGGATGACTAATAAGAACCTGCTGTATAAAAACATAAATAAAATTTTTTAAAAAAGAAAACTTCACCTCAGCTCTCAGCTCTGCATTAGAGGTGACATGGGTTATTACCCTCATTTTGTAGGTGAGAAGAAAATTGAGACCTAAAAATGGTGATTGACTGACCCAATGTCTCACAGCCAATGAGTTGTACCCATTTCCTCAACTGGGGAATCCTGAGGTGAGGTGGTACCTACCAGGGTTCTTTGGATGGGCTATAGAGCATGGGTGTTCCGACTCCCTGATTAATACATCCGGGGTTTCCAGCCTCTGCCCTCTTACTGCCTGCCATCTGGGACAAGTTACGTGGTCGCAGAGCTTAGTGAAGATGTCTGTAAAATGGGGATATACTGTCTACCTCATATGCAAAGTGCTTGATTCATAGTAGGTCCTCAACCTTCCCTCCCATTCCTTATAGCTCCTCTGGTCCCCAACGGTTTCTAATAAGTGTGTGCATATTGTATTATATTTCCATTCCCACCCGCATGAAGGGCTTTCAAGGTGAGGTGGACTGAATCTTTATCCAATTATTCGGTGACTATATACTGAGTGCCTAATATACACCAGCTGTTGTGGTAGGTTCAGAGGTAAGTGGGTGAAGCCACTATTCTTGCCTTCCTGTGCCTGCTAAAGAGAAAACTCCCCTGAGTGTGACTTGGGCCACAAGGGAGGTGTGTTTGAAGAGCTCTGGGAAGCAGTAGGAAGAGCCTCGAAACTGGCCAGGGGACGTCAGGCTGGCCTTCCAGAAGACTCAACAGCGGAGTGGAGTTTTGAAGGAGGAAGCGCTAGCCACATGGGCAAGGCATGCTGTAGGAGAGATTATTGTAAAAGGGGACATCACATGTGGAAATGCAGGGCTGTGGAGGGATATAGCATCTTTGGAGAGCTGTGAGAATTTCAATCTAACCACAGTATAAAAGGAGGTGAGAATCAGTGAGAAATGAGAAGAGAAGGTTGGCAGAGACGGATTACACGTGCACCTGGATGACATATTAAGGAATTTAGATTATAGTCTCAGCCTAGGGGGACGCCCTGGAAATTTTGAGCAGGGAATCAACAGGATTACAGCTGTGTTTTAAGGGGACTTCCCTGGCTGTCCAGTGGTTAGGACTCTGTACCTTCACTGCCGAGGGCCCGGGTTCCATCCCTGGTCAGGGAACTAAGATCCCACAAGCCACGTGGTCTGGCCAAATAAATAAATAAATAAATAAATGTGGGTTTAAAGATGATCACTAGTAGCGCTGTGGTGAATAAACCTGAGGAGGGGTAAGACTGTATGTAGGGAGGCCAGTTAGAAAAACTTCACAATACAGTTGACCCTTGAACAATATGGGTTTGAACTGCGTGGGTCCACTTATACGTGGATTGTTTTCAATAAGTATATTGGAAACATTTTTGGAGATTTGTGACAATTTGAAAAAACTTGAAGATGAACTGCATAGTCTAGAAATATTGAAAAAATTAAGAAAACGTCTTGCCATGAATGCATAAAATATCTTTTCATATTTGTAGATACTAGTCTATTCCTACAGAGGCATAAGTCGAGTGATATTTAATATGAACTTAATAATGTCTTAGTTTTCTTACTCTTTTATAACTTTGTAATGGTATTGATTACACTAGGAGACTCTAAAGCAATCCTATTTCTGCATCTTCGTTATCTGTGCGTGCATTGTTATACCTGTAAAATGTGACTTTCTTTTCCACATTATTTTTCATTTTTGATATCCAGTGTTAGTAATGTTAGTAACACGTATAACATCTACAGTGTTTTGTATCATATAAGACAACATTGATGTAGGTACAGATGGGCAATTCATCTTGTAAACTTATGGTGCTGATAAAAACATTACAGTACTGTAAATGTCTTTTCTCTTCCTTATGACTTTCTTAATAACATTTTCTTTTTCTCTAGCTTACTTTATTGCAAGAATACAGCACATAATACATATACAGAATATGTGTTAATTGACTGTTTATGTTGTCAGTAAGACTTCTGGGCATCAGGGGGCTATCAGCAGTTAAGTTTGGGGGAGTCAAAATTATACGTAGATTTTAGACCGTACAAGGGGTCGGTGCCCCTAGCTTCCACATTGTTCAAGCGTCAACTATATTCTAGATGACAAATGGTAATAGACTGGACTAAAACAGGGCTCATTTGGGGCTAGAAAAAAAATAGGGTTATGACAAATCTTTAGAAAGAAGATTCACAAGAAGAAATGATTGATGGTACACGGGGGTCAAGTCAAGGATGACCCTTGTGTTTCTGAGTTGGGCGTCTTCAGCTGAGCTGAGTCAGGGCCCCTGGGGGTTGGCTGGAGATGGGGTGGCATCTGTCTGTCCCTGGAACTGTGCAGGGCAGTGCTGGCAAGGCTGTCGGGATGAGATGCCAAGGCGTTGATGCCCCCTCCGCCGTCTCTGAAGGAGAAGATGGGTAACGCAGGTGTGCACCCACATTACGCTAAGCCCAGAGCCCCATGGACAGCATCAGAAGATGTGGGTGAGGGAGACTCGGAAGGGGGACTTAGTCATGCAGGCAGGCAGAGCCTGATGGGTGATTCTGTCAACAGGAAACTGCAATCCCGCGGGGGGTGGGAGGATTAAGGTGAACTGGGACTACTGGAGGCCGGGGATGGAATGGAGTCAATTCAAGAGGGAGATGGGGGTGGAGGACAGCACTGAGGGGGTTACACAGGATTTTGCTCCTCATGCATTTGTTTGCCTGGGCCCAGGATTGGAGGGCTTTCACACCTGTACGCTGTGCATACAAGAATCAGATTTATTTGAAAAAAAAAAAAAATCATCTCCAGTTTAGAGAACACCAGAAAGGAGTAGGTTTGGTAGGAGAGATGATGAGTTTGGGGGTGGTGGGTTTGGGGGCCTTGGGAGGTGTGTGGCTCTGGGGAAGAGAGATCAGGCATGGTGGTAGAGACATGGGAGTTGTTTTTATGCAGGTGGTAGTGGAAGCAATCTTAAGGTTGGGCCACCAAGGGAGAGCACGTGGACTGGCAAAGGGGGGCCCTGGGTATCCGGGGGATGACGACATTTAACAAGCTGACAACTGAGATCAAGAAATGTTACTCAGAGAGTTTTTGCTGAGAAGCTTGTGTTCCTGACTCCTGGATTAACTACCTCTGATTGCAGTGGGTTCCTGATTGAAGATGTGCAGAAAACACCACAGGCAAATGCACCGTCTTTATTAGGAGCCAGAACTTCTACACCAGTGAGTGGTCCTAGGCAGCGTGTGAGCTTCAAGGGCATCACTAACTTTAACTTGAGATCTTGACTGACACCAAGGCAGCTTCTTCTTGGCCTCTTTCCTCTAAGCTTCCATTCTGCCCTTGATACCTGGGGTCTTACCTCTCCAATCCCCAAAGAAGGAAATGAATGAAAACATTTAAATAAAGGGAAGAACTGAAGACCCCTCTCTGAGAGGCTGGAGCAGAGCTGATCTGGTCTCTCCTCCCTCCAGCCCTGTCCTGATGCCCGCCAGGTGTCTAAGGAGGTAGAGAGAGAAAGGAAGGAACAAAAGAGATCTTAGTGGCAGAGAAGAGCATGATGTGATGTAATGTGATGCCGCTTCCAGCTACAGTTTATTTATTCCTTCTACTAAAGAGCTCCAGCTGCTAGCGTCAGGACCCCAGGGTATACCCCTCAGAGGAAGAAGCCCATTTTGTTATTGACTCACATCCGAGATTCCATTCCCAGGGCTGGAATAAAGAGGAAGTCTTCAGCTCCCTGTCAAGATCAGTGTGTGTTCTTAATGATCAGGAATGAGGAGAGGAACAAAAGGAGAGTGGGGTCTTGGGAAAGTCCGAGGAAGAAAGATTTCCAGAAAGAGGGCATGAAGAACCATGCCAAATGCTGCAGAGGTGACACACAAGCTCAGGCACCAGACTTTGCAATTTTTCATTCATGATTTTGCAAAGAATTGCTTCAACAGGGTAGGATTGGAGACCAGATTGTGTGGACTGAGGGCAAAACAAGAAATGAGGGGATGAAAGCAGAGAGTGTGGACACTCCTTTAAAGTTTGGAGAGACATTAATAGGAAGGGCCGTAAGGTGATGGTCCAAGCTGATTAATTAAGAAACTCAAGAGCAAAATGATGTGTTTATCGGACCACAAAAAGAAAAAATTTAAAAGAATATCACTGCCAGTCTTGACATTTGTTGCAATCATAAGGCTTTCACTTTGGGAGGACTTACAGGGCTAATGTGTGACTGACTGTCTTCTCCAATCAGGGAAATGGGAAATCAAGGGCTACATTTTGAATTTAAAAATGATTTTCTCTTTAAAACTATAAAACTCCTAGAATATAATATAGGAGAAAACCTAGATGACCTTGGGTTTGGTGATAACTTTTTAGATACATGACCAGAGGCATCATTCATGAAAGAAATAATTGGTGAGCTGGACTTCATTAAAGTTAAAACTTCTGCTCTGAGAAATACAAAGTCAAGACAATGAGAAAACCAGCCACAGACCGGGAGAAAATATTTGCAATAGACACATCTGATAAAGGACTGTTATCCAAAATACACAAATAACTCTTAAGACTCATCAATAAGAAAACAAACAACTTGATTAAAGATTGGGCATAAGACCTGAACCTCACCCAAAGATGCTATACAGATGGCAGATAGCATTCAGAAAGATGCCCCACATCATATGTCACCAGGGAAATGCAAATTAAAACAATAATAAGATGTCACTACACACCTACTATATTGGCCAAAATTCAGAACACTGACAGTGCCAAATGCTGGTGAGGACGTAGCCCCACTTTGGAAGACAGTTTCTTACAAGACTGACATAGTCTTACCATATCACACTCCTCGGTACTTATCCAAAAATATCTACACAAAAACCTGAAAATGGATGTTTATAGTAACTTTATAATTGCCCAAACTGGGAAGAAACCAAGATGTCCTTCAGTAGATGAATGGACAAATAAACTGTGGTATATCCAGATAGTGGGATATTATTTAGCGCTAAAAATAAATAAGCTATCAAGCCATGAAAAGAAATGGAGGAACGTTCTATGTATATTACTAAGCGAAAGAAGCCAGTCTGAAAGGGCTGCATACTGTGTGATTCCAGCTATATGACATTCTGGAAAAGGCAAAGCTATGGAGACAGTGAAAGGATCAGTGGTTTCCAGGGATTAGGGGCGGGAGGGATGAATAGGCAAAGCACAGAGGATTTTTAGGGCAACGCAGTGAAAATACTCTGTATGATACTATAATGATGAATATACGTCATTTGATACATTTGTACAAAACCAGAGACTCTATAACAACACCGAGAGTGAACTCTAATGTAATCTGTGGACTGTGGGTGATGATGACGTGTCAATGTAGGTTCATCATTTGTAACACATGTGTCACTCTGGTGGGACATATTGATCATGAGAAAGCCTGTGCATGTTGGGGTCAAAGAGTGTACGGGAAATCTCTGTACCTTCTTCTCAATTTTGCTGTGCACCTAAAGCTGCTCTAAAAAAATTAATTCTTAAAAAAAAAAAAGATTTTCTCCTTCCATTGTCCATGTACCTTACAGCTTGATAAGTCTGGCAAAACCAGAGGATTGAATTTAGAAGATAGAAAGCAATTGCTGTGTGCTGCTATAATATTTGCTGTGTGATATAACTTCAGCATGTACATTTATCAAATAAATATTTATTGAGTAGCTTTGCTATTGTGATAGTTTATCAGAAAAAAAAGATAGACATGACCTCTGCTCTCAAAGTGGTTACTGTCTAGCAGCGAAGAAAGACAATTTTATAAGTCGCGTTAAAGTGTGATAAATGTTGCAGTAGGGGTGGAACACAGACCCAGGAGAAGGTACGGCAATGGGTCCCATCCAGGCATAGGGGTCAGTGAATAACCAGGAGGAAATGATGAAGGACCGAGATCTGAAAGATGAGCAGCTTTGGAAACTATAGAAAAGTAGAGAGGTAAAAAAAATACCCATACTCTCTCTGAACGTGAATAATTATTTGATAACAATTCAGTGTATTTTCTTCTGATCTTCCTTTCTTGAACACTTTTTTTTTGTTTTATGAAAATAAGTTAGTCATAAATAATTTAAGAAAATAAAGTAAAAAATGAACAAAGAATAAAACTAAAAGAACAAAGTTAAAAAAACCCTGCCGCCCATGGATATCCACCCTTGAATGAACATTATGGTAGTAATCTCCATGTGTATCTTTATAGACAGAAGAATGGGTAGAAATGTTAACAGAATTATATTTACAAAAATGGGATCATACTACATGTTCTACTTTTCACACAAAAATGTTTTAATTCGTTATTACTTGGATTTAATGGAACTGAAAGTGGTGAGGGAATTGGTGAACTTCAGTTAAATGTGTCATTTGCACAAGAGATATTGTTTTGATAAAATCCTTCCACATTTAAGAAAATAGATTATGAAAATATTATGAAAAACATTAAGAGGTTAGAATCATCACCTATCTATTTTTTGTTTACTGATTTAAATTCGGCGGTTTCGATTGGGTAAATGCTATGAAAAATAAGATAAATCAGTATCTCTCATGTGTCTGCGCTCTCCTCACAACTCCCTAATTTTGTTAATCATATTATTAATTTTACATTGTCAAAATTTGTTCTACGATTGTTTAGTCTTCAGTCAGTATCTAATGGTATTAGTGTTTATCACCTGTACTCTTTCAGCTGTTTCTCCTTTTCTGAATTTTTATTTGGATTCATATTTTAATATGTAAAATGTTATTAAAGTAGCTTCCCCCCCATCCCAGGTAGAGTTGCTGGGTTCTGTCTTCCTAAGTTCTTTCAGGTTTGATAAATTCTGGGGTTTTTTTTTTGGCTTTTATACTAAATGACTTCTTGATGATTATAATTTTGGGTACCATTTTCTTTTCCTCAAAACTTTGTAAATATTGCTCCATTATTTATCAGTTAAATAAAGCTCTTGGAAGTCTGAGGTCAGCTTGACTTTTCTTCCTTGTAGATGAATTGTTTTTTATGCCTAGATTTTATACTTGAAAGAACTGTCAGGCACTGTTTAACCATTTGTTTTCAGTTTTTCAAAAAACTATAGTTGATGTACAATATAATATGTTACATGTTTAACCATTTTAAATACTTGAGTTATATTAATTGATTTAACATTTTATATCATCTTCAGGATGTATGAAGAATTCTTAAGGTTTAATAAGTTCACAGGATATTTCTTGGTGTCAAAGCTTCAGTTTCTCATGGAACCAGAGTGTTTATTTCAATCTGCAGACTGGATTCTTCTTGTGTTTCAGGGAAAATTCTTGTATTATATCTCTAGTATTCTATTTCATTTCTTGGCTTCTCTATCTCAGGGGTACCAAATATCTTATGTTGAGTTGTCTTCACCGTCCTTCATATCTGTTCTTTTCTCTCTAATTGCTTTTAGCTCTTGTCTTTATCTTCTGTATTCACTGGCACTGGCTCAGCCTTTCCATTAACAAATATTCTCATACGCAGCATATCTATTCTGTTTCTTATCTATTAATTCTATAATGATCTTGCTTTGCTTCTCTATTTGTTTCCTTGCTCTACAATCTCCCTCCCCCCCAACTGCTGCTGCTGCTTCTCCTTCTTCTCCTTCTCCTCTTCTTTCTCCTTCTTCTTCTTCTTCCTCCTCCTCCTCCTCCTCCTCCTCCTCCTCCTCCTCCTCCTCCTCCTCCTCCTCCTCCTCCTCCTCCTCCTCCTCCTCCTCCTCCTCCTCCTCCTCCTCCTCCTCCTCCTCCTCCTCCTCCTCCTCCTCCTCCTCCTCCTCCTCCTCCTCCTCCTCCTCCTCCTCCTCCTCCTCCTCCTCCTCCTCCTCCTCCTTCTTCTTCTTCTTCTTCTTCTTCTTCTTCTTCTTCTTCTTCTTCTTCTTCTTCTTCTCCTTCTCCTTCCTCTTCCTCTTCCTCTCCTTCTCCTTCTCCTCCTCCTCCTCCTCCTCCTTCTTCTTCTTTTTCTTCTTCTTCTATTATATTGTTTTCTCATCTCATCTTTGAGTTCTTGTTTTTATTGAATACAAGTTCTTTTTAGGTTGTCTCTTAGTGTGTAACACTTATGAAGGATTTCCTCCTTTTCCTTGGGTTTTGTTTTCTTCCAAACTGGCTTAGTTGTCTGTCTTTTGCATGATTCTTTCTTTCCTTTGACTTTGTTTTTTTTTTTCTTTCCTCTCTTCTTCTTTCCTTCCTTCTTTTCTCTTTCTTTCACTCAACTTCTGTAGAATGTCTGCATAATGTCCATGTCATTTCTTTTTATTTATTCACATCGGAGCCACTCTGTTTGCTCTGGGTTTGGGGATGAGGCTGAGGATAGCACTGAAAAGTCTATACGGGTCTTTGTTAGATTAGCTCTCCTTCCTCTTCTGACATTTGGCTAAATGTCTTGTACCAGGGCTATTCTACCTTCTGGGTTTTTTTTTTTTCAATACATATAACCATATTTTAAAAATTGTGATAACACTGTTGTGGTGGATTAAATATGCCTCAAGTTCTTCACCATTCCTTGTATTGAGAGGCAAAGCTTATATCCTCTCCCCTTGAACCTGAGTTGGCCCCATGACTTATTTTGATCAGTACATTATGGCTCAAGTGATATTGTATAACTTCCAAGCCTTAGCCTCAAGAGGTATGTGGCTTCTGCTCTGGCATGCTTGGAATGCTCCCTCTTGAAAGCCAGCTGTCTTATAAAGATTCTGAATGCCATGAGACTACCATGGTGTGAGGAAGTCTAAGCCACCCAGCAAGAGAGAGAGAAGCCACAGCGCCAGGCATGTGAGTGAAAACTTCTTGGACCTTCTGGTCCAGCACAGCCACCAGCTAAACGCAACCAAGTACCTGACCCCTTCTGGTGATGTGGAGCAGAAGAACCCCCCAGCTAATCCCTACTCACATTCTCGATTTACAGAATTGTGAGGAATAGCCAGTGATTGATTGTTGTTTAAGAGCGGTTTGCTATGTAGAAATAGACAACCAAAACAACTCTACAAATAATTTTGTGTTCTGTTTTTTTTTTAAACCACTTAATGACAAATCTTGGTCATTTCTTCCAAATTATTAGGTATTCCATTACAATTAACAGAAAACCCAACTCACAAGCGCTCAAACACAGAGAGGGGTATTTTTCTCACGTAATAAGAAAGCATTGGTAGGTGCCTGCTGGTGATGGTTCAGTGGCTCAACGTCAGGTCTGACATCATTGTGATTCTTCAGCCTTTACCCTGAAGTTGAAAGATGGCTACTCCAGCTCCAGGCATCATATACATTTTTCAAGGCAGGGATAAAAGGGAAACAGAGAAGGAGCTGCTTCCCACAGTCCTGGATAGAATTCTGCTCATGTCTCACTGGCCAGAAACACATCACACGGCCACTTCTGGCTACAGAGGGGCTGAGCAAGTGAGTGTTTTGCCTGGAGCTGGGCACATGACTGACCCAAGCCAAACTGGGCTCCATAGCAAGGCAACCAACAGTGCCTGCTGCAGGTCAGCCACAGGCTTCTCCCTCCCCCTGCTTGCCTGATAAGCAGTGATGTTTGCCTTTGCTTCATTTTCTCCTCTTCTTGCACCAATCTATTTGCATAATAACTTTCATTTCTCTCATGATTACAAAAGAGGAAAATGCTCATTCTAGAGCCTTGGAGAATTCAGGAAAAAAATAGAGTGAAATCATCAATAATCTCATACCCCAGAGATAATGTCAAATGTTAACATTTTGGAATGTTTCTTTCCTGAAATCCCCTCCCCACATATGTAAATGATATTATATGACATATTTAGTATGGTACCATCCTTTTTTTACTCAGTGTTGTATCTTCCCACACCATTAAAGTTTTTCAAAGTCATAATTATTTTTTATTATTTATCATCTTTTTTTCCATATCACCAAACTTACACATGCTTGCTGTAAAACATTCATGTTTATGAACATTCCTGATATTCTCACCTCAAGAGAAAACCACTCTAAGCAGCCAGCAGCTTTATCAGAATTTGTTTAACTATTACATGCTGTTGGACATTCAGGTTGTTTTATCACTACAGATAACATTTTGATGAATATTCTTGCACATAAATTCTATTCACATTTCTGATTATTTCCTCTGTGTAGATTCCTATAAGTTGAATTACTGAGTTAGAGGGTAAAATCACTTTCAGATCTCCTCATGTGGATTAGCTTCTGCTCCATCAGGAAGTCTAAGCTCTGCTCCGAGTCTGACATGGCCAACTGCAGGGAGCTCCACAATTCTCATATTAGACAAAATAGACTTTAAAATAAAGACTATTACAAGAGACAAAAAAGGACACTACATAACAATCAAGGGATCAATGCAAGAAGAAGATACAACAATTGTAAATATTTATGCACCTAACATAGGAGCAGCTCAATACATGAGGCAACTGCTAACAGCCATAAAAGGGGAAATCGACAGTAACACAATAATAGTAGGGGACTTTAACACCCTACTTTCACCAATGGACAGATCAACCAAAATGAAAATAAATAAGGAAACACAAGCTTCAAATGATACATTAAACAAGATGGACTTAATTGCTATTTATAGGACATTCCATCCAAAAACAACAGAATACACTTTCTTCTCAAATGCTCATGGAACACTCTCCGGGATACATCATATCTTGGGTCACAAATCAAGCCTTGGTAAATTAAAGAAAATTGAAATTGTATCAAGTATCTTTTCCCATGACAACACTATGAGACTAGATATAAATTACAGGAAAAAAACTGTAAAAAATACAAACACATGGAGGCTAAACAATACGCTACTACATAACCAAGAGATCACTGAAGAAATCAAAGAGGAAATCAAAAAATACCTAGAGACAAATGACAATGAAAACATGATGGCCTAAAACCTATGGGATGCAGCAAAAGCAGTTCTAAGAGGGAAGTTTATAGCAATACAATCCTACCTCAAGAAACAAGAAAAATAAACAACTTAACCTTACACCTGAAGTGATTAGAGAAAGAACAAAGAAAACCCCAAAGTTAGCAGAAGGAAAGAAATCATAAAGATCAGATCAGAAATAAATGAAGGACTTCCCTGGTGGTGCAGTGGTTAAGAATCTGCCTGCCAATTCAGGAGACACAGGTTCGAGCCCTGGTTCAGGAAGATCCCATTTGCCGTGGAGCAACTAAGCCTGTGTGCCACAACTACTGAGTCTGTGCTCTAGAGCCCACGAGCCACAACTACTGAGCCCACATGCCACAACTACTGCAGCCCGCTTGCCTAGAGCCTGTGCTCCACAGCAAGAGAAGCCACTACAACAAGAAACCCTCTCACCACAACAAAAAGTAGCCCCTGCTCACCACAACTAGAGAAAGCAGCAATGAAAACCCAATGCAGCCAAAAAAAAAAAAAAAAAAAAAAAGAAAAGAAAAGAAAAAGAAAGAAAAAAAGAAAAAGAAATGAAGGAAAAGATAACAAAGTTTAATAAAACTAAAAGCTGGTTCTTTGAGAAGTTAAACAAATTTGATAAACTATTAGCCAGACTCATCAAGAAAAGAAGGGAGAAGATGCCTTCCAAATCAACAGAATTAGAAATGAAAAAGAAGTAACAACTGAACTGAAGAAATACAAAAGATCATGAGAGATTACTGCAAGCAACTATATGCCAGTAAAATGGACCACCTGGAAGAAATGGACAAATTCTTAGAAAAGCAAAACCTTCTGAGACTGAAACAGAAAGAAATAGAAAATATAAACAGACCAATCACAAGCACTGAAGTTGAAACTCTGATTAAAAAATAAAAATCTACCAACAAACAAAAGCCCAGGACCAGAGGGATTCACAGGCAAATTCCATCAAACATTTAGAGAAGAGCTAACACCTATCCTTCTCAAACTTTTCCAAAATATAGCAGAGGGAGGAACACTCCCTAACTCATTCTATGAGGCCATCATCACCCTGATACCAAAACCAGATAAAGATGTTACAAAAAAAGAAAACTACAGACCAATAACACTGATGAACATAGGTGCAAAAATCCGCAACACAAATACTAGCAAACAGAATCAAACAGCATATTAAAAGGATCATACACCATGATCAAGTGGGGTTTATGCCAGGAATGCAAGGATTCTTCAATATATGCAAATCAATGTGACACACCATATTAACAAATTGAAGGAGAAAAACCATATGATCATCTCAAAAGATGCAAAAAAAGCTTTTGACAAAAAGTTAAAACTCTCCAGAAAGTAGGCATAGAGAGAACTTACCTCAACATAATAAAGGTCATATATGACAAACCCACAGCCAACATCATTCTCAATGGTGGAAAACGGAAGCCATTTCCACTAAGATCAGGAACAAGACAAGGTTGCCCACTCTCACCACTATTATTCAACATAGTTATGGAAGTTTTAGCCACAGCAATCAGAGATGAAAAAGAAATAAAAGGAATCCAAATCGGAAAAGAAGAAGTAAAACTGTCACTGTTTGCAGATGACATGATACTATACATAGAGAATCCTAAAGATGCTACCAGAAAACTACTAGAGCTAATCAATGAATTAGGTCAAGTGGCAGGATACAAAATTAATGCACAGAAATCTCTTGCATTCCTATACACTAATGATGAAAATTCTGAAAGAGAAATTAAGGAAACACTCCCATTTACCACTGCAACAAAAAGAATAAGATACCTAGGAATAAACCAACCTAAGGAGACAAAAGACCTGTATGCAGAAAACTATAAGACACTGATGAAAGAAATTAAAGATGATACCAACAGATGGAGAGATATACCATGTTCTTGGATTGGAAGAATCAACATTGTGAAAATGACTATACTACCCAAAGCAACCAACCTACAGTTTCAATGCAATCCCTATCAAACTACCAATGGCATTTTTCACAGAACTAGAACAAAATATTTCACAATTTGTATGGAAACACAAAAGACCCCGAATAGCCAAAGCAATCTTGAGAAAGAAAAACGGAGCTGTAGGAATCAAGCTCCTGGACTTCAGACTATACTACAAAGCTACAGTAATCAGGACAGTATGGTACCATCACAGAAACAGAAATATAGATCAATGGAACAGGATAGAAAGCCCAGAGATAAACCCATGCATACATGGTCACCTTATCTTTAATAAAGGAGGCAAGAGTATACAATGGAGAAAAGACAGCCTCTTCAATAAGTGGTGCTGGGAAAACTGGACAGCTACATGTAAAAGAATGAGATTAGAACACTCCATAACACCATGCACAAACTTAAACTACAAATGGATTAAAGACCTAAATATAAGACCAAACACTATGAAACCCTTATAGGGAAACATAGGCAGAACACTCTGACATAAATCACAGCAAGATCCTTTTTGATCCACCTCCTAAAGAAATGGAAATAAAAACAAAAATAAACAAATGGGACCTAATGAAATTTAAAAGTTTTTGCACAGCAAAGGAAACCATAAACAAGATGAAAAGACACCCCTCAGAATGCGAGAAAATATTTTCAAATGAAGAAACTGACAAAGGATTAATCTCCAAAATTTACAAGCAGCTCATGCAGCTCAATATCAAAAAAACAAACAACCCAATCCAAAAATGGGCAGAAGACCTAAATAGACATTTCTCCAAAGAAGATAAACAGATTGCCAACAAACACATGAGAGGATGCTCAACATCACTAATCATTAGAGAAATGCAAATCAAAACTACAATGAGGTATCACCTCACACCAGTCAGAATGGACATCATCAAAAAATCTACAAACAATAAATGATGGAGAGCGTGTGGAGAAAAGGGAACCCTCTTGCACTGTTGGTGGGAATGTAAATTGATACAGTCACTATGGAGAACAGTATGGAGGTTCCTTAAAAAACTACAAATAGAACTACCATACGACCCAGCAATACCACTACTGGGCATATACCCAGAGAAAACCATAATTCAAAAAGAGTTATGTACCAAAAGTTTCATTGCAGCTCTATTTACAATAGCCAGGACACGGAAGCAACCTAAGTGTCCATCGACAGATGAATGGATAAAGAAGATGTGGCACATGTATACAATGGAATATTACTTGACCATAAAAAGATACGAAATTGAGTTATTTGTAGTGAGGTGGATGGACTTAGAGTCTGTCATACAGAGTGAAGTAAGTCAGAAAGAGAAGAATAAATACCGTATGCTAACACATATATATGGAATCTAAAAAAAAAAAAGAAAAGAAAAAGGTTCTGAAGAACCTACGGGCAGGACAGGAATAAAGACGCAGACGTAGAGAATGGACTTGAGGACACGGGGAGGGGGAAGGGTAAGCTGGGACGAAGTGAGAGAGTGGCATGGACATATATACACTACCAAATGTAAAACAGATAGCTAGTGGGAAGCAGCCACATAGCACAGGGAGATCAGCTCGGTGCTTTGTGACCACCTAGAGGGGTGGGATAGGGAGGGGGGGAGGGAGAAGCAAGAGGGAGGAGATATGGGGATATATGTATACGTATAGCTGATTCATTTTGTTATAAAGCAACAACTAACACACCACTGTAAAGCAATTATACTCCAATAAGGATGTTAAAGAAAAAGAAAAAAAGAATTCAGGCTGGTGCTACAATATGGATGAATCTTGAAGACAAAGTGAAATAAACCAGACACAAAGGATGAATGTTGTATGACTCCATCTACATGCGGTACCTAGAATAGTCAAATGCCTGGAGACACAAAGCAGACTAGAGGTTCCCAGGGGCCGGGAGAAGTGGGGGGATGGGAGGTTACTGTTTAATGGATGCGGAGTTTCAGTTTGAGAAGATGGAAAGGTTCTGGCGCTGGATGGTGGTGATGGTTGCACTGCAATGTGATCGTACTTCATGCCACTGAACCGTTATATACACTTTAACATGCTTAAAATGGTAAGTTTCATGTTATAAATACTTGACCACAGTTTTTAAAAAAGAATTCAGTTCGAGGTCCTGCAGTGTCCTTAAAAGAGCTCTGGAGGGAGCTGCAGCCGGCGGGGGTCCGGGTAGCTGTGGATGTGAAGCCTCTGTGAAACTCAGGCTGTGTTTCCTGGGTGGGGGCCAGGAGTTCAGTGCCAGTGCCGGGGAGGCTTAGGTGACTCAGAGTCACCCTGGACAGAGGCTCAGGGAGCCCAGTCTCCCAGCCTCTGGTGGGAGGTGGGGGGCCCATCCCTCTGCCTTAAAGGGAGAGGGAAACACCAGCATCCTGGTCCCTCTTTCCTCCCTCCACCCCTGCCGTGATGAGCTAATGTCCTCAAGGAGCATGGAACACTCCTCAGAAGGAAGTTGTGTAAATACAGCCCGGCTCAGAGCTGGACCCGTGTGAACAGCCAGCACATCCTTTGTGGCTGATGAAGAAGTTAATAGATTGATAAATAGTCCAGGTTCCTGCTTCCAGAGAAAGAATTAACCAAGATACCAAATGCTCCCTCGCTGTGGACGAATTTGGCCTGTTCCCCGAGGGACTTAAATTCAGCCCAGACAACTCAGCTGAGGTCAAAGGCTGTGACAGCCTGTGTGCTGTCCCCAGTAGGAACCATCAGGAGAATCCTGTTCATTCCCTGTAATTGGGGGGCTTTCCCTGCCCCCAGTCTCAGCCTGGGAGTGTAGTGGATGAGTGCGGGGGTCTGGATACAGGGCATGAATTTTCACGAGCAACTATAAGATGTCTTCCCTTGTCCTTGCTGTAAAGAGCCTGGGCCCAGCCAACTTCAGACCAGACGGACCTGCTCAGACAAGCCTTACAAGGAAGCCACCAGCCCAGGGAGGCAGGGGTGAATCGTTTCAGCAACAGCTCTCATCTGCCCCAGTCATTGTCACTGGGATTTCTGAGAGCTTTACCTGTCCCTTCTCTAGTTACATGAACTAACACAGCAGTTCTCTGCCCTATCACAGAAGACAGCTCTTCTAACAACAAATAGTTTAGAACACCGTCTTTACGATCGTAATGCAAAATCCTAGTTAATATAACTTACACACACCATTCAAAAAAAATCAACATACAGATATATATATTTAATATAGTGCTGTATTTGGTTGGCTAATATTTGGTTTAGGATTTTTTCATCTGCATTTCTGAATCATACTGTCAATAACTGTCTTAGTCAACTTGCAATTTTTGTCCAGTTTTGGTAACATGGTTTTATATATATATATATATATATATATATATTTAAAAATATTTATTTATTCATTTTATTTTTGGCTGCATCGGATCTTAGTTGCAGCACACAGGATCTTCGTTGCGGCACGCGCGTTCCTCTGCTGCGGCATGCGGGCTCATTAGTTGAGGTGCGCAGACCCTCTAGTTGTGGCCCACGTGCTCAGTAGTTGCAGCACGTGGGCTTAGGTGCCCTGCAGCATGTGGGATCTTAGTTCCCCGACCAGAGATCGAACCCATGTCCCCTGCATGGGAAGGTGGATTCTTAACCACTAGACCACGAGGGAAGTCCCAACATGGTCATATTTAATTTGTAAAATGAAGTAGGAAAACTTTTCACCTTTCTGTACTCGATCTGGAATTGTTTGTCTAAAACAGAAATCACTTTTTTTCCTTAACATTTTTCTAGAAATCACTTGTAAAACCATCTGAATCTTCTTGATGCCTTTTTCAGGGACAGAATTTTTAAATTACATTTCTATTTTCTCCAGTGGTTATTGATCTCTTTGTGTTTTATGTCTTCTGTTGAGACAATTATTTCACGTTTTCTTTGAAAATATCCATTTACTCCAAGTTTTCAAATTTATTGATAATAACCTGTATGTAATATTATTTAAAAATAAGAATTCTATCTATCATCATGTTCCTTTTCTTGCCCTAAAAAAAACCAAACAAACAAAAAAACCAACATACTGCCACAACTGTAGGAGAAATAAAAAGAAAGTAACTTAAAATACTAAAGCGATATCTAAATACTCAGGCACTGCTACATTAACAGATATACTGGAGTACTGAGATGCTCCTACCTACTTATAACGGATACATTTGGATTTAAGAGTAGCAAGAAAATTTTCAACTAAAAATTATGTGCCTTTTTGGCATTTGGAATAAGGGTTAAATAAGTATGTTGGTGTACGTACATAAAGAGGGAACCACTGTGAATGTGGGAGCGACCAAGGTTTCATTAAACAGATGAAATCAGTACCAGGGGTGGTACAGTCAAGAGATGGTTTTCCAAAATGGTGAGTTGCTCTTGAAAAGTTACAAACCAAACAAAGTACAGTGCTTCCTGGACTCACACCCAGGTCAGAGAATTTGGTGTATATGATGGGAAAAACGTGTTTTGCTTTATGTAAAACAGGGTTGGATTCCAGGCTGAGGGTCATAAACAGGAGGTTGGCTTCCATGGCATTTTAAAGCTGGCTGATTCTCTCCAGCCACAGGAAAGCCTGAGGGGGGATCAGATGAGTCAACCGCCAGGGTACCTTGGGGCAAAGGCTTCAAAGATTCACTAAGAGCCCAGGATGAGCCAGGAAAGAAGAGGCAGCGCATCGTCCTCACCTCTCTAGGGATCATCTCTCTCTCTCTTTTTTATTTTTTAATTAAAGTATAGCTGCTTTACAATATTGTGTTAGTTTCAGGTGTAGAGCAAAGTGATTCAGTTACACATACACATATATATTCCTTTTCATATTCTTTTTTTGTTATAGGTTATTACAAGGCATTGAATATAGTTCCCTGTGCCGTACAGTAGGTCCTTGTTGTTTATCTATTTTTCTTTTTGGAGGAATGTCAGTTTATTTCCACCAAACAAAAAAGAGTTGAAGAAATAGCCAGTAAAATTTTGGGAGTATTATTCCTTAGAAAACAACACTGGTATATTTTAATATAATGAAAGCATGTTATGAGATGCTTAACATGTTGGGTTTTGTAAAAATTTTTATTTTGGGCCACTTCCCACAGCTTGTAGGATCTTAGTTCCCTGACCAGGAATTGAACCCTCCTCCCCAGCAGTGGAAGCGCAGAGTCCTAACCACTGGAACACCAGGGAAGTCCCTTAACAGGTTTCCATTATCTATTTTCTATATAGTAGTGTGTATCCGCTAAACCCAAACTCCTAACACATCACGTCTTTTGCCTCTGCACACTGATTCTGCCTGGTAGGCGCAGGAGCTGAAGTGACTCACTTCCCCGGGTTGTTCTCCGTCCTAGCCCCGCATGCGTGCCCCTGTCGCCCTCCCCCTGACGTCTGATAACGGTATATTGTGTGGGGATTTCGTGGCCGTCTGGTCTCCATCGGAACGAAAGCTCCCAGCAGCAGAGGCCGCTCTCTCTGCAGCTCAGTGACCTTCACAAGCACAAGCGCGTTGACTTAAAGCCAGGAGGCTGTCAATAAACATTTGAGTAATAAATGAATGAGTAGCTTCCTTGCTTTCACTGTTTTACCCTCACCACAGAATCCTCCTCTTGAGGCAGGATCTCATCAGGCCACTTTCTTTGAAGCCCTGCGGGGGTTCCCCTCTGTCTATGGCTAATCTGGGGCTCCTGAGCTTGGCCTTCGAGGTGTGCCTCCAGCTTACATTACCCTCCACACCTATCCACGCCCTCCACCCTCTAGGACACCCTGAACTGCTTGCCCTCCGCAGCTGCCACCTACTGAACGCGTCCGTACACCGCGTCCCGTGCGAAGCACTTTACGTGTATTATTCCATTTAACCTTTGCAAGGGTGCTGTGAGATAGGCACTAGCGTTATGCCCAATTTTCACGTTCCCCATTTTTATGGAAGAGGAAACTGAGGCTTAAATAACCCGCCTAAGATGGGGCAGCTTCTGAATGCCACATCTAAGCCCTGACCTCACCTCCACCTGTCCGCCCCCCAAGTCTACACTTTCACCCCCTACTAAGCGGAACCTCCCGTGTGTCATTATATCCTGACCTCAGCCTGTGCTCAGGCCCCTCTGTGAGCCTAGCACAGCCCTTCCTCCTCTCCACGTGTCTGCCATCCTGCAGTCCCAGCCCCAGTGGCCTTTCTTCCGCAAGTCTTCCCATCCCATCCCCTCTGCTGAGTCACCTTTTCCTCTGCAACCTCAGATGTATTCCGATTGAAAGCAGCGTCAGCTGGGCAGGTGACTCCTCCATTCAGGACTGTGAGCTCTTTCTAAGCAAGGACTACGGTCTATTCATTTCTAAACGTAGCATCCAAGTCCCAACTCACCATCGGTGTTCACTGGCTCTTAACCGTCGTTATTAAGGAAGTGACCACAAGGGGGCGGTACCAAAGGGTCTGACGATGGATGGCCCTGACTTCACCTGGGAGACCCTGCAGGGCACAGGAACAAACGCAAAAAAGAAATGAAAAGGGCTCAGCCGGAAGGGTAAGTGACAATGTGAAGTGTGGGAGAAAAATTGGATGAAAGTCACCAAAAAAATTTTTTGGAAGTTTTTGAAAACTTTAGGAGTTTTTCAAAAATTTGGAAAACATGGGGAAATAGCTTTTTCCGTTGAGTATTCTTCGCCTTCTTTACAAAATATTTACATCCTAAGTTTTGCAAACACAATTTTATTAACCAATCAAGAAGCGCATAACACATTCTATCAAGGAAAAAGTACATTTAGATCCATAAAGAGGGTTAAAAATATAATTAATGTAAAAAAAAAAACAAAAAAAAAACAAAAAAAAATAATTAATGTTATTTCTTATTACTCTCCAAATGTTGTTACCTTTCTCCCTCCACCCTCCTAATTGCTGTGTACGGATTTAAAATGTCTTTAATCAAGAATTATGTGTTATTTATTTTTCGTTGCTTTGCTATTGTTGTTTGGCTGGGTTTTTCCAATTAACAATGAACAGAAGACCATAAAAATGTCCAGATGTGTTATCTTCCTGGCACTGTTGGAGATCAGAGGCCCCGCAGTAACCTGGGCGGGCAGGTCGGATGGAGAAGAATGGAAAAGGCCAGAGAACATTGGTGGCCACGGCTCACGAATTCATGGGATTCCTCCGTACTGAGGGTCGGGAAGTAAGAGGATATTGAGAAGTGGGTTTTAGGGGTAACCTTTTTAGGGGGCTTTTTAGGTGGGCCTGGAGTGCCTTAACAAGTCAAAGGAGAGATTTAGGTGAGATCCCACAGATGGCCGGACGTTTGTCCCTGAGGTTGAGGGCAGCTGTGCAATTCCTGCCTGGAAAGTCTCCCAGGCAGGACAGAGGGGCCACCAAACTGTTCCAGCGGTAAGAGCGATGGGCAGGTGGGCTGCTCTGGGCTCCCCCTTTACCCCCAGAGCTCAGAGGGGCCAGGGTTGTCTGCGTGTTTCCCAGGGTCTGGCTGTGGGCCACACAGGAGGGGCGGGGGGACTTCGGGTCCCATACAGATGCTTAGAGAGGTAATGGGATGTGGCAGAAGGGGGCTGTGGATGGACTGCTGGCTTTCAAGGGGTCTGGGAGAAGAGGGGGCAAAGGGCTCCCCTCGAAAAAAAAGATGAACTCACTGGGTCCTGCAGGTTAGAGGCAAGAGGTCTCCAGAGACGGAGGGTCTCTGAAAAATCTAAAGCAGCCTCTAATGAGAGAGGGAGGGACAGACAGACAGACAGAGAGTCTGAGAGAGACTCAGTTTTAGGCACTTACTAGACCCAGAGGGCTTACGACAGGGCCACTCAGCTGAGAGCCTTGCCGCTGACCTACCCTTCCTCCCGGCTTCCCTTCTGCACAGAAGGGCCAGAAACCGCAGCCCACAAGTCAGGGAGGAGGTGCCGGAGGAGGAGAGAAGAGATGGGCCCGACACGCTGGAGCTGGGAGGGGTGCTCTCATTTCTGAAGGAAGAACAAAGTGCAGATTATTCCGTGTTACCTGATGTTCTAGTTTCTGAATTGCAGCTGTGTTTTGCAACTTGAAAACAAACAAACAAACCCCCCCAAAAAAAACCTTTAAAGAAAAAGGTGCTTTTGCAACTTGAAATGACCCTATGGCTTTGAGACGAAGATAAAACGGCTTTTCCGCAGCATCCCATCAGCCGTGCTTGTGCCAGCTCTGTCTTATACTCGAGAGGCTGAAGGGAAACAACAAAATCCTAACAGCCGTGGCCTTTGGGGGAGCGCGATTATGAGCGACGAGGTGATTGTTTTCACTTCCTGCGGTCTCTAAATTTTCTACTGCGAGCATGTTATTTTTATAATGTTAATTTAACATGTTAATTTTATAATCTTGAGGAAATGAAAATAAACAGTATTCTTTGAAAACTGAATGAAGATGCTTCGATTATATAGGCAAGAACAATTTATGGGCAAAGTTGTAAGAAGAGTCCCGCTGGCTGGGATGCAGGGGGGAGCCACTGCCTGATCCCCTCTGCACAGCATTTCCTGGAGATGGGAAGGAGGTGTGAAGGTTGATAACGCCGTCTGATGCTCCTCTCACAGCCCTTCTGCCTGAAAAAAGCCTTTCTGGGTCTCCAGTGAGAGTCAGTGAAGAATTTCAGGCCAAGCGAGGGAATTCCCTGGCGGTCCAGTGGTTCGGACTCCGTGCTTTCACTGCTGAGGGCGTGGGTTCCATCCCTGTTAGGGCGACAAAGATTCCTCAAGCCGTGTGATGTGGCCGAAAAAAAAAAAAGAGAGAGAGAATTTCAGGCCAAGTAAGAGGCGGGCCATACCTGGCAGCAGGCTTTCGTAACCCCAGCACTACTGGCGTTTAGGGCTGGAACGTTCTCTGCGGTCCGGGGCTGTGCTATGCATTGTAGGATGTCTTGCAGCAACCCTGGTCTCTGCGCGCTAGAAGCAGTAGCACTACACACTCTGCACCCCAACTCGCAATGATCAAAAGTGTCTTCAGAAGTTACCAGAGGCCATGTCACCCCCAGCCTACAACCGTTCCCTTAGAGGGCGCTGCCTATCTTACCCGCTCAAAAAAACTGGGCCTCCGGATTAGGGCTAGGCGTGATTAGAACAGACCCCTTGGGGTCCAGTCAATGGAATGACTGACCATCACCCTCTGGAATTCTGTTAGGATGACAGCATGTCTGGGGTCAGACATCTCCAGGCGGCAGCGGACACTGTATAGACTGAGTGTGTCCCCTGCAAATTCGTACGTTGCAGACCCAACTCCCAGTGTGACTATATTTTGAGACGGGGCCTTTAGGGAGGTGATTAAGGTTAAATGAGGTCATAAGGGCTTGACCTTAATCCTGCAGGGCTGGTGTCCTTATAAGCAGAGGAAGAGACACCAATGCTCTCTCTTCCTCTCTCCACGTGTGCGCCCAGAGGCAAGGCCGCGTGACAACACAATGAGAAGACAGCTGTCCGCAGGCCAGGAAGAGAGGTCTCGCCAGCAATGGACTCCGCTGGGCTTGATCCTGGACTTCCAGCCTCCAGAACAGTGAGATAGCAAATGTCTGTTGTTCGAGCCCCCGAGTCCGTGGCATCTTGTGAAGGCAGCCGGGCAGACACAGACGGGCTGGGAGCTGCTCCAAGAGGGAGGGAGAGGCTGTCGCTGTGGTGCCTGGAAACCCCGAGTAGCCTTGCCTCGTGGGGACATACGCTGGCCGGCTGGGTGGAGGGCGTCCCACCAGAACCGGGTGGGAGGTCTCTCGTGTTCCTCGTAAGAGGAAGTAGCGATTAACGGTCGGTATTTGCAGCCGCTGGCGAGTGGCTCTGCAGCCTCCCAGAGGGCCAGTCGACAGTCTCCCTTCTCTCTTTCAGGGCAACAAAGGAGGAACGTTCAAGAAATGGAGTATTTGGGCTGATTTTTTTTTAAAACTGAGCATGAAACTCTTTGGGAGGAGTGTCCAAAGTTTTGTGTTAAAAATCTTTTTAAAAAACATGTATTTATTCCTTCACAAGCACCTTTGTCAACCGAGGATTTTGCAGGTCTCAGGGTTTCCACCCCAAGCGTTAGTTCTGTAGTATAGACAGAAATGCGGTAGGGGAGTCTGACGGAGTGTGGACCGAGTCCGGAATAGCCCTGGGATATTGTTTTCACATCCTAAGCAGTTGGACACCTCTTCTTAGTGTGTCGTCTTGGCATTCCAGCTCTTTCTCTTCACACCCGAGGGAAGGAGGCGTAGCAGCCGTCCGGGTCAAGCACATGATACTGAATGAGGTCCTCTCGCCTGTGTCATCCTGCTGGCGTCGGGGCCCCAGTGACCGACACAGACTCCCGCAAGGGAGCCTCCTGGTGGGTCCATGGAGGGATTGGAGTGTCAGACAGAGAGAAGGATATCTCTAGAGACTCATTTCAGAAGATGGTGAGGGCTGGTTCCCGCATTTCAGAAGAATCAGCTTCAGCCTGAGACAGGCCTGGGACCTGGCACCCTGTGCTGCTCTGCTTGCAGCTGGACAAACGTCTTCTGGAACAGCAAAATACAGTAAGTCCCTTATACATGAACCTTCAAGTTGCGAAATTTCATAGATGCGAATGTGTGTTCCGTCAATGTCAGGCATGAGTGAAACTGCAGCTTCCTCCGTCTCCTGTTGCTGGCGACCCTTCAGCTCTACCATCTCCCACCTCCTCTCCCTCCTCCAGTCAGTAACTCTTCCTGCCTGTTCACTTGATGCCAGCCCCTGTGTGCCAGCTGTCGTGCTGGTGCTACTGTACTTTTCAAGGTACTGCACCGCAAGATTAAAAATGCTTTCTTATTTTTTATGTTTGTTTTGTATGTATTATCTGTGTGAAAAGTGTTATAAACCTATTACAGTACGGTACTATAGAGCCGATTGTGTTAGTTGGGTACCTAGGCTAACTTTGCTGGACTTACCAACACATTGGACTTAGGAATGTGCTCTCAGAACGGAACTCATTCACATGTAGGGGATTTACTGTACAAAGAAACCGTATGGGACTAAAAATAACTGCGAGCATGTGCAGTTGAGGCAAATTCTGGACCAAAAGATACAAAAAGACCAAAAAAATCCCCAACTGCCACTTCTGAAGAGCTGGGAGCGAAAGCAGGGCACTGGGCATGCCCTCTGCACTCAACACCACAAAGAGGCGGGCAGAACACCTAAGCTGCCGCTCCAACCCGACCCCTGGACACACCTCTGCCCTCACCCCATATAAGGAACCAGCTCTACCCGCTTCAGAGAGCAAGTGAGCAGAGGAACTTGTTACTTCTTTTTGCTCCCCCCTGCTGCAGCAGGGACCCCAATAAAGCCTTGCCTGAATTTCTTGTCTGGCCTCTGGTCAATTTCTACCGATTGGGGAAGGCCAGGACCCCTGGTCGGTATCGAGACTCCAGAGAGCCCCCGGGGAGTCAGGACTGAGCAGTGACAGCCCTTTTCCATCGCCTGTCACCGCTCTGTGCAGCCTCTGTCTTCTCCAGCCTGGGACTCCAGCCGCCTCCAAACTATTCTCCCTGGAGTCATTCTGTACAAGACGGCTCCAGGGACCTTTCTAAAACCCCTGTCCGGTCCTGTCACTTCTGAAACTCAGCAAGGAGCTCTCATTTTTAGATTAAAGTGAAAGAAGGCAAATTCAAGAAACCCCATATTTCATGATTCCCTTGCATGAAATAGAAAAGGCAAAACTGTGGAGACAGAAGCAGATTAGTGGTCGCCTGGGTGGAAGCGGGGAGATGGGGATTCAGAGTCAATGTGCAGGAAGGATCCTACTGGAGTCATAAAAAGGTTTCAAACTGGTTTATGGTGATGGTTACACAACTTGGTAAATGTACTTAAGAATCATTGAATTGTATATTTGAAAAGGGTGAATTATATGATATGCAAAATTAAAAATTATTCAAGCACCTCATCCTAGCCAGCAGGCACTCCGTACTATGGCTCCTAAAGACCTGTCTCGAGGCCCGTCTTGCCCAGCTCTCCTCACTCTGTACCTTCAGTGCTCTCCCTGGTCCAGAGCCTCAGAGGGGCTACATCTTCCCCGCTCAGCCACCTGCACCTTCAAACACCTGCTACAGCCTCTGTCCCCCAGAGCATCCCTCCTCCCCTGACTGCTGGCTCCCACCCGACACCTGGCTGCTGCCCCTCACAGCTCAGCTCGCCCTGGGATGGATTGCCTTATCCACCCAGATGATCAGGACCCTGTTCTGTGCCCCTGTGCTACCCCTGGACTTTCTCTTTCATGCCACTTATCACTATTTGCTGAATTCTTTCTTTAATGTCTGTCTTCCTTGCTAGTACATGAGCCCACAGATAACTTGTCATAGCGATATTGCAGGGCCCAGTGTGGTCTCTGGCACGTAGTAGGATCTCGGAGATGTTAATTGCATGAATAAACATGGGAGTGAGGTGCAGAGGCCATGGGGCCAGGCAGCTCTTCCAAGAGCGTATGGGTTTATTCAGAACCCGGCATCACTCAGCGGAAGGCACGTTGCAATCTCCCCCAGAGGCTGCGTGACGAGGTAGAAGAGGGTGGGTGGTGGGTGCAGGAGCTCACTGTGGGGGGGTTCCCAGGCTGATGATGTGGGGCGGGGGAAGGGGGACTCAGGAAGAGGGAAGGGGGTCTCATCTGGCTGGGCGATCCTGGCTAAGAAACTTAAACTCCCTGGCCTTCTTCTTTTAACCTATGAAAAGATATCTTTTTTCCTACGAGTCCAGTCATCCTACTAGACCAGGGCTTTGCAACGTCAGGGTGGCCTGGGGTGTGTGTCACAAGGGTAGATTCCTGAGCCCACCCAGGCCTGGACTCTGCGAGTGTGGTTTGGGAATCTCCACTTTAACACACTCATGGGTGATTTTTATTTTTTAATGCAAGTTCGTGAGGGGCCAGAGGACTGTCTCTGCCTTGTTCACTCACACACCCCCAAACCTAGCGCAAGGCAGCACAGAGACGGCTGCTCCAGAGCTATTCCTTGACGGGTGAATAAGTGGATGAGTGAATAACGTGATAGTCACAGAAATGTGTCTAACCGTCTCTGACAAGGTGGAACAGGGCTCCTGCCCCACTGTGGTCGACGGGATCTCCCTCCTCTCTTCTGGGCCAAACTCCCCTTCTGTAAAATACGGCACTGGCTGAAGTGACCCATGTGACTTTTGGCCTTAAAGACCCACGGCACGGTGCCATCATGCTTTCTGTCTCCAACACGCCTGCCTCCTTGAGGGGTGAAGAAGAACCCAGGTGAGAAGCGACCACAACCCAGAGATGCGTCGTCGGTTTTAATAGGAGGGGTGGAGTCAAACAGTTTAGAGGAAGAGGGGTGGAGTCAAACAGTTCAGAGGAAGAGGGGTGGAGTCAAACAGTTTAGAGGAAGAGGGGTGGAGTCAAACAGTTCAGAGGATCGTATAAAAAGAGCTTTTCCTTTGTTGCTGGAACACGATACGGTTTGTGCACAGCACATACATATTAAAAAAATAGAAACCTCACATCTTACAAACACGTGACTGAACAAAGTCTGAGTTTTCCTACCCACTAGACCCAAGCTTGAGGACAGCTCTGCCCTGGGACCCAGCCTGAGGTACTGATGGATTTTCAGAAAGGGAGACCCGTGCAAAGACGCAGCTGTCCGGATGGTGGAATTTTGGTAGTTCATGAGGCATCCAAACGTGGGTCTGCGTTAGCTACCCGCAGGAGGGACTAGATTCGGGATGTTCTGGGCATGAGTACCCCTCCCTCCCGTCCTGGGAAGAGCAAACACCAGCTGAGGGGCAAGTGCAGGTTGAAGTGTTTCTATCCATCCTTCCGGCCCTGACCCAAACATTCCTACCATTGGAGTTTTCCTGGGAGGTAGCAGAACGAGCGGCTGGGTTCTTGCTGGGAGGAGAGGTGGGGGGCAGGTATTAGAGACCCACTTCACAGGTGCACGAGTGGCGGGTGGCAGAGAATACCTTCTCTGTGGCAACAGACACAGAGCCCTTGGGGGAAAGCATTGGGATAGAAATATGTAGGAGTTTTCTAGCTTGTGTCCACTGAAAAGGGGCAAAAAGGAACGGGAGGGCAGAGAGGACATCCTGGTGTCTTGGAGGCCAGACGCATTTGCTTTGTACTAGTGGCTGTGGTCCAAAGTGGGCCGAGGCAATGGATGTCCAACCCCGGGGAGAAGGAGACCGACAGCTCACGGCCTTTTGTGTTTCCTTCCTCCCCCAGGACCCTTGTAGGATCAGAATGTGAAAGATCCGAGGTCCTGGACAAGAGAGGACCAGAGCCAGCCTGAGCAGGAGAACCCCAGCTGTCCCGGGTCGGACGGGGCTGGGAGAGAATTCCAGGCCTGGGGAAAAAGCAGTGCGTCTTAAGGAGAGAGGTTTACAGCCTGGATGGAGGAAGGAGAAAACCCCCTTTTTCTTAAGCCATAGAACGGCTCTGACCAGGGGCTTGGGCTATGTGCGCAGGAGGTGCAGGGCACATGGGGGCGGAGAGGAGGCTGTGAAGGAGAACCGCAGGGTATCCATCACAAAGCTATAAGCTGCTTTCCCAGGGAGGTGCAAACCCATCTGGGAAGCGGGGAGGGAAGGGCTTAGAAGGCAGCAAATGGTCGCTGTAGTCAACAGCAGGAACTAGCAGGGCATTTTCTGGTTTCCTCTGAGCTCTATCCACGGCCCCGCGAGGAGGGTGCCGATTCTTTGTGGTCCTGGCCCCAGTTTGTTCTGAGCTAACCTCGTCCCGGCTGGGAAGCCATCTCAAGGGGTGCACATGTGTTGCTCTCTTCTTCATCGTTTGCCCTTGAAGAGGGAATAAGGCAGCCTCTGGGCTCCTGGAGCCCCACCTTTGCATGGAGCTGCTAGAGAAGGTTCAGGAAGGAAGAGAGGCCAGTTATCTACAAAACTCTATGAACCAGGGTCAAAGCTCAGGATCTGGGGGAGGGAGGGAAGACCCGAGTCATTCTTAGGACGTCCTCAGCGGGAAGGTGGGGGCACCCCTGTTCTCCTGCTTCTGCCATCTCTTCTGCAGCCTTTTGGGTCCGATGGGGCTGACAGGTGAGTTCAGAACTCAGATGGGGATCAGCTAGGAGAGGATTCTGCACACCTGTGCTGATCTCACTCTGGTCCCGCCCCGTAACCCACTTCTGTGGAGGGGGATTGACTTTTCCTAAGTCTAAGTCACTCACAGGTCAAAGAGAAAGCCCTTGGGAGAATTCCTTTGGGTGGGAAGGATTTGAAACAGTCAGTGATGCATCCCTACCTCCAGAGGTGACCTTCAAAGTATGGACCCACTGGTACAGCACGGGCCCTGGTACCAGTGAGAACAGACGCCCAGCTGCCCATAGCGATGCCAACCTTAGACAACCCGTATGCTAGAGCGACGGGTATCAAGCCCGGCTGGCTTTGGGATTTCAGAGTTTCTCATTCTCACTCCTAACACGAGAGATGGGAGTGGACATTTGGGGAAACTCCTGGTCAGGATTTGGGCACTTTTATAAGCCTTTAGGGAGTTGCAGGAAAGATCTAACCATCCGAAGGCTCTCGACTCTCTTTAGAAGAGTCTCTCCTGCAAGGGAGCTCAAGACCTGGGAAGAAGGGAATGAATGGCTTGGGACCTGTGACTTTCTTCTCCTCTCCAGATCGCGGTCCATCCGTCCACCCAGCCCTCCTACACGCCCACCACGTCTCATCTGGAACTGACATGCAGCTCAGGTCCTGAGAGCATCTGTTTCCGAGGTACCCTGTTAAAAAAGACCAGTTACTCAGGACAAGACCTCCTGAAAAACAATCAGCTTTGTCCCCTGCCTCCAAGCAGACCTATGCTTGAAATCTTCTGAACAGTCAAGATGGACCAATTTTCTCCCCCTTCTGCTTGACCAAGACCTCAACTCGGTCCAGTTTCTATCCAAGGTTTCACCACTCTCGTCCTGAGCTCTTACTGTCCGTTCCGTCTTCGCCCCCCGTGGTGCAGCCTTTCCTTCCTCCCCCAGCATGCACCTGCCCTGATACGTGCCAGGCGGGGGAGACAGCCAGTAGGGCGTCTCTTCCTTGGATCGCCAGCCTCTATCCTCAGCTCATCTCAGGTCAATCTATAGATGGCCACCTCTGCAAATAGAGAGGTCTGTCAAAGGCGAAGGTATTTGCAGCAGATGAGGGCTTATCTCGCAGGCTGGGGCCCCCGAGAGTCGCAGAGGGTGTCAGCTCATTCTGCAAAGCCACGGACACTGAAAATATCTGTGCTCTGATACGGGTCTCTCTTGTTTCAGGTTTAGGAACGTTCCAATGGTTCAGGAATCTGAAGGCTCCAGGAGGACAACATTTATAGTCGCTTGGGGCGCCTCTTTAAATACTCTCCAAGGACAGGAGGCAAGGAGGCATGGTACGGCAAGGAGCTGCTTCAGCTGGGCTGCTCTGTTTCACGGGATTATCGCTCCTCTCCTACTGTAGGGGGGTCAGAGGGGGCAACCTCCGGAGGTCACGATGCCCGATTCCGCTGCGCCCAGGCACCAGCGCATGTGGCAGAGGACGCCCGAGAAGGAAGTGAGAGTATCAGATGAGAACTTGGGTGAGTTTCCTGGACGTTGCTGGAAAGGAATTAGCATCTGTAGTCCAAAGCCTCTCTACTTCCTTCGTGGCCTATTTTGTACCCCCTCACCCCTCGCCAAAGAGGTTGCCATTATTAGGATCCCTGTCATCTGAGGTTAAAATAAGACCTGGTTCAAGGTGAGGAAAAATTATGGGCAGGCAGCCTGGCCCCAGCTTGTTCTCGAGCTACGCGCAGCACTGACTTCCAGGCAGAAAGGCTCTCTCTAGAACACTCAGTCTCTCCCGCTGCTTCGAGCAGGTTTTCCCCCGCTGCCAGAGACGCTGCTCTACCCTTTCCTCCAAGAGGGGGATCCCTTCTCCCCCAGCCTCCCTGACAATGTGTCCCAGTGTCCCCAGAGCCCTCACACGCAGGATGCCCTCAGTACCTGCCCACTCCTTCTGCTCAGCAGCTAAATCTTACTGCCTGTCACCCTGCCCTCCCTGCACTTAGAGGACAGCTGCTGCCCCCACCTCCACGCAACCCGCGCAGTCAGTGGCCTCTGAATGGAAAGGTGATTGGAAAGAGGCAGAATGGGAGCACGCGTCAATCCTGCTGGGTTGACAGGTGACATTCCTGCAGGCAGATTCCTGAAGCAATGACCCCGGGAGGAAGGAGCCTGCTGTTCCGAGATGCCTTGGTTCTGACGATATATACCAAGATGTACAGATACGCATCAGCACACACACACGCTTCCTCCCTGCCTTCTCCTGTGTCCAAGGTCCCACCCCCCAAGTGTCTCTGGACCGTCTTTCCTCAGATGAGGTCAGAGCATGGGATCCATTGCCATTCTAGGATGCCGGCTGCAACCCCTCGCTTGGGTGGGTCACGTGTCATGGGGTCCGGTGGCCAAGGGAACCGACTCAGGTCCCCCCAGGCATAAAAGGAGCCCGAATAGGGTGGCACAGGGGGAGGGGGGAATTGTTCACTTGTGCAAAATTCCAACAGAAAAGACATTGCTTTCCACCTGTGAGCCTTCCTTCAGGGTCCTTATATCCTGGGGAGGAAGTGAGTGACAGTCATGATCGGGGACACCTTGCTGCCCCGCTTCACCCGCCCGTATTTGCTCAGCGCGATGTAGGTGCCTCGGTACAGGTCTGACTCGTAGGCGTTGTAATTGTTGGGCAGGAGGGTCTCTCTGAATTTGCACTCCTCTTGGAAGCTGGGCTGTGAGAGAAATGGACAAACGGCAGAGCATCAGTGATACGTGAGGCCCAGCAGGCACGTCTGCGGTGGGTCCCTCGCTTTCCCATGTCAGACAGCCTCCAGGAGCCCTGGGCCATCCTGGGTGAGCAGAAACATGGAAGCTGAGAACAGGGGAGCCTTAGCTCTCATGGTCGCCCCCTCCCCTCCCCTCCTTCACGATGAGGAAGCCCAGGCCCGGGGATGGGGGTGGACAGCCTGTGTCACAAGGGGGCTGGGGGTTCTCCTGACTGCCAGTCCCGGACACTTTCTCCCAAGAACAGGGATGATGGTTTATTCAGAGAAAGGACCAGGGAAGGATAAAAGAAGCTGTTTTCTCAAGTCCACTGCGAGAGGACCTAGTGCGGCAGGATAGAGAGCTGGGGTTTGCCTGGTGGCTCTAGCTGTGTGACCTTGGGGCAGGCGCCTCCCCTCCCAGCCTGATTCCCTTTTCTGCAAACCATATGGTTGCGGAGCGTTTGCGGGGGCGGGGGCGGCGAGTGGAGGGCGAGATGCATGGCTTCCTAAGTCCTTCCCAGCGCATCTGTTTAATATGGTCACTGTCTCTCCACTTGTGTTCCCTCACCCTGTCTCTCCCAGTTTAAGGGCCAAGTTTGCTGCCCCTTAAAGGGGCCCATTCTCGGTTTTGACTTTGAGCCCAGAATGGGGGGCACTGGCCTCAGTTTTTAACACCACACGAACTGGAGCAAACTCTCCACACAACTTGAATCTTGCTTCTTCACTGAACAACATGCCCAGTGCCTCCTGGGCGTCCACAGGTCGCCAGGGAAGGGCAGGGACAGAGATGGCGAGGAGCAGCAACTTTTATGGGGGAAAGAACCTGGTTCCCTCTGTGACCAGCAGTGCCAAGGACACATCAACAAGTTCAGCCCCAGTAAATCACCCAAGTCTTCCTTTATTCCTAGAAAAGAGAGCCACTTCCTCCCAAGCCCACCCGGGTCACTGCCCCGGACTGGAGGGGTTTCTGGGCTTCCGATGGGGGTCGCTCCCTGGGAGCCAGGAAGCCTGGGATCTAGTCATTAAAGAAATGTAGAATGAAACCGAAACAGAGCTGAGCATAACACCCGACTCCTTCCTGCCGACTGAGGCCATCGGCTATAAAAAACCCACTCAGTGGCTAAGCGGCTGTGCTAGGGGTATCGCCTGACCTTCTTAAAAGGAATTATACTATGAGCACCTGGCCTTGTCAGCCGTAGGGTGGACGAGAGCCTCTTCCTGTTATGAACGGAGGAGGATGAGCCAGCTCCTCGGGGCTCCGAGTGGACCAGTCCGGCAGCACGGAAAACAGTGCACCATCCCAGGGGACTCCCGGCTCCCTGAGACAAGGACTGTGTCCTGTTGAGCACGTGATGCTGAATGAATGATGGTCTAATTGGAATGGCACAGCCACCCACGGATGCCCCTGCAGGGGTGGCTTCTCTCTGATGCAGCGAGAGCTGGCAAGGGACAGGCGGCGTTGTTTAGGAGACACGTCGGGTAGTACCAGTCGCTGGTCCCTTCTGCCCCAGCTGAATGAACGCACCCCCCCTTTCCCGCTCACGCCCCTGGGTTACTGTATACAGAGCACCTTTCTGTGATGTTAATTTGCTTGAGATGACCCTGCGAGCTTCCACCAGCCACATCAACTGGCTTCTGAAGACCATGCCAGGAAGCTCTGTTTTCACAAATTTTCATCTCCCTTGTTATGGGTGCTCAAAAACACTTGTAGAATGAAGAAAGGAATGTCCCAAAGTAGGAAAAAAAAAAACTCATCAAAATAGGCAAAGAGCATGTGACGATTCACCTCTTACACAGCTGTGTGAACTTGGCAAATGATTTTACCTCCGAAGCCTCAGCTTCCTCATCTGTAAAATGGGAACAGTGAGAATAATTCCGTCCTAGCCCTGGAGGGAGCATTCATTGAAATAATGCATGGAGAGTCCTTGGTATAATGCCTGGCACACAGTAAAATAAAAAATAATTTGTATTGCCATAGTGATGCTTCTCCAATTGATTCATGAGTTAGTTTAAATTAAAAGCACTAAAAGACTTTGTCTTACCCAGAATCATCATTCCTGTAAAACTTGCTGTGGGTTGCAGGACAATTTACCTTCTAAGTCCTGCATTTATTGCCTGAGTGGCAGTAGGAGGTGAGCCTGGGGGAGGAGGGCACAGAGCTGACTGGGCTCCGGCCCCGCACCCCTGGGGCCTCTCTGGACATGGGGGGTCGGGGCAGCCACAGGACCTAAGGCTGTCGATGGGCAAAACTCTGGAGAAACAGCACAAGGGAAAAATAAAGTTGGGATCAATGGTAAAAGTTGAGTAGAAGTAATGATACATGCATTAATAGTCTGGTGTGGATCATCTAACAAAATGCAGTCCAGAAGTAAATCCAAACAGGAACATAAAATAAAGGTGGATCTGAAATGAACATAACATACAAGTGGCATTTCCAATCACTGGCGAAACGTGGTGTTGGAAGAACTGGATGCTATCTTTAATAATCATCATAATAATAGTAATAATAATAAAGTTTGATGTATGATTTTATTCCTAACACTAAAATAAATTCCAAAAGGAAGAAAGATTTAAATGTTAAAAAGAGAACCTTAAGGGGAGTTCCCTGGTGGCTGAGTGGTTATGATTCCAAGCTTTCATTGCCGAGGCCGGGGTTCAATCTCTGGTGGGGAGACTGAGACACCGCAAGACGCGTGGGCACAGCAATAAGTAAGTAAGTAAGTAAATAAATAAGGGAGAGAAAGAGAAGAGAACCTTAAAATAAGTCAGAAAGGTCTTTCTAAGTAGGACACAAAAAACCAGAAGGCATTTTAAAAACGAAGATGAATAAATTAGACTTCTGCTTGGAATAGACTAATCACGTTAAACAAAATAAAAATATAAATAGCAAACCGGATTTAAAATATTTACAATGCATTATATTTTGTAATATATTTTGCAATAGACTGAATTTTGCTACTATATCCAGAACCCCGAACTCACTGAAAAATGGACGTTTATGAACAGACAGTTCACAGAAAAGGAAATACAAATAGCATTTAAACATAAGAACATGTGCCTAACAGAGAAACATCAACCATAACTGTGTGATCACATTTTTAATTGTCAGGTTGCAAAAAGAACACTGTTTGACAATGGGCTTTCATTGATGAGGGCAAGGGGACTAGGAATTCTCATTTGTTGTCTGTTGGTGCGTATATTGTTATAACCGCTATAGAGAGAAATTTTACAATATTTATTAGAATAAAATAATAACTACAGCTTTGGATAGTAATTCCACTTCTAGGAATTTATCTTACTGGTTCACTCCCACTCAGGTACAAAAGTCACGTACGGCGGCATCATTTGTAATAGTGAGAGACCAAAAATAACCTAAGTGTCTACCAGGAGGGCAGTGGTTAGCTCGGTGATGGGAGAGCCACCCAATGGAATACTCTCGGCCATAAGAAATAGAACCTCCTTGCGCACGGATTTGAAACGGTCTCCAAGGCATGTTGTTCAGTGAAGAAGCAAGATTCAAATTGTGTGGCTAGTCTGCCCCAGTTCGTGTGGTTTTAAAAACTGAGGCCAGTGTGAGAACATGCACAGGGACATTGGGACTTCCTGGGATGGCAGGTACACAGGGCCTGGCAACAGTGGCTGCTCTGGGGAGGGTCTGGGTGGCTGCAAGACAACAGTGAGAGGGAGACTTCATTTCCGTGGTATATTCTTCTGCACGTTTTCCCCTTTAAACCACGTCCATGTATTACCTCGTCATGTTAGTAGATTATTGAAAATGGGAAGGGAATTCAGGATAGAAGATGGGCCAGAAAATGGAGTGAGAGAACCTTTGCATCAGAGACTGGTCCGTTCTCTCCCCCGGGTCCTGTCCTTCCCCCTGTCCATCCCCTGCTTCTCTCCCCTCTGTTCTAACTGTTTATGACCCTGGAGAGCACCCTGCCCACCAGTTTCCAGGAGACTTCGTTTCTGATCTGGATGGTGGTCAAGGGAGAGGTTTCGCGTGTGGTTTGCAAACTCTAGAGAGGAATGCAGATCTTGGGGCGAAGGACCTGGGGGGAGTGGGGGTGGGGGAGGGGGAGGAATTGAGCGATTGGGACCAGAAACTCAGGGCATTTGCCCCGATCCTCTGATCTAGAATGGGTGCGGTTGAAGAATCCAGCCTTTGCTAAGGTCTGAGTCTCCTAAAACACATTTGTTTAAATGTGCGAGACAGTGGTTGCAAGTACACTGTGCTTTGCTCTCTGATCGTCAGATTTTGATTATTCAACCCCCAACCCCACATTTTCAAAAAGTTTCTGACCTC
The DNA here is from genome assembly GCF_964270905.1 of Leucopleurus acutus. NCBI lineage: Eukaryota > Metazoa > Chordata > Mammalia > Artiodactyla > Delphinidae > Leucopleurus > Leucopleurus acutus. Next base: position 5,255,254 of record NC_139152.1, read on the forward strand.
TGTGTCTTTCCCCTAGCCTACCTCACGCCCCTAGCCTTCCCCCGAATTCTGTGTCCATCTGAAGTGAGAAAGGAGAAATGGGTGAGGTTTGCTATGGAAGCCTCTCTACCTCGCCCTTGCCCGTTCCTCCCCGCACCCCTCTCCACCCCATCCTTGGTGTTCAGCTGGCCACGCGGCTGGGGGCGAGGCCAAGACCATGGCCCTGAACTGCTCCCTGCAGCCCGATGCTCCACTGCCCACACGGATGCTCGAGCTGGCATCAGGACCAGCCCCTCGATTCATCTCTCCATTTGTGCCCCTGCGCTGAGTCTCATGGCTCAGGAACGTTGGCTCCTGAGCTCTGCTGAGAAAAGCCAAGCGAACGACATGTTAATAAAAGCAGCTACCGTATATTATGACTTGAACAAATGAAAAGAATTCCCCCAGATCACATTGCCTGGGCCTGCCGGGTCCCCAGCCCCAGCATGACAATGTCTTCAATTCCACATAGGTCTAATCAGACTTATGAGGACCCAAACTCAAAGCATTTAGCTCTCACAGTGGAGAAGGGCGTTTTGCAGGGGGGTACATACAGGGGTGTCTCTCGGCGTGAGTTACCTCTGGCGGAAATGCCCCTTAGAGTCTGCGGTGGACCAGACATCCATCCCATCTTGTCTTTGGTCAGTAGGTCACCCGGACTAATGAAAGTGTCTTTTTATCTTTAAAGTTCTTCCTTCTAGGCCTGCCCTGGGCCACTTGCCCCCGTTACTCCTGGCTGCGTGTGTGCATGGGAGCTGCGGAGGGGTGTGGATGGATAAGGAGGCGGGTGGTGAGAAAAAATCAGAAAACTCCTTGTCCTAAGACCCTTTCCTCCTGCAGTCCCTGACTGCTACTTTTTTGGTCCTTAGCTGAAATGGAGAAATAACATCTCCCGGCTCTGAAGACATCTGTCTGTTCCAATCCCCGTTCCTAACACACAATCGCACGGGCAATTTAAAAGTGTCTGAAGATGTCTCCACCAGGCCTATCATGGCTCCTCATTCCTGTATCGCTCTGGGTAGCAGGCGGGCTGCAGACAAAGCTGTTTGTGAGACCGTCTGCAGGGTCCCCCGGGCCCCTCGCTGTAGCACCAGCCCCTCCCTGCTCAGGGGTCCCATCTCCCGGCCCTTCCACATAGTCTAACACCAGGGACCCTTTGCCTCATCCCCTCAGGAACGCGTTCTCCTCTAGGGGAGGGGTGCAGCTAACTGAGCGAGGGAAAGACTTGGTCCTCCTCTCCCCAGTTGTAACGTCCTAGGTAATGGTCAACGGCCTCTGTGGATGAAACAAACGCTGTGCTTTGCCAGTTGTCATAGTACTATTGATGAAAAGGATGGAGACACAGTTATAATTAGTAAAACCAAAATCGCTCAGAAGCATAACTGATTCTAAAGCACAGGGATTCTCACAGAACCACTGCCAGGTGGAGATCTTTGATTTTTATCTTTTAAATTTTAAAAAGATCAAGGAGACTGGAACTCACTGATTCCTGCCTCGGTCCACATCAGAGAGAGCAGAGAGAGGTCTGGTCTCAGAGAGGGTCACAGACTTTGCCCGAAGTAAGACAGTAGCTGGAGGGTGGGCGGGCAGGAGCTGGAACCCGGCTCCCAGTCTGCACACCAGGTGCGCTTCTGCTGCCGGCCTACGGGCATCACCTGCTAAACCTGGAAGCAGGTTGGCACACAGCCCTGATTCACCTGAGACCCCGGAGACCCACGGTCACATCTGCAAAGTGAGGATAAAGGCCAGATGCACCTCCCAGGGGTGCTGGGGGATAGTGTGCTCAGAAAGCATCCCCGGGGCGTCTGATGGACAGGAGGTGCTCAATACAGGGGAGCTACTTACACTGTCGAAACACGGCCACAGGCTCTGCACCCCTCTTTCCAAGGGATGAGACCTGCGGGAGGCACCTAGGTGGGTTTCCCTGGCTCTTATTTTCCTACCTTGCCCCTGCTCCCCCCTCCTTCCCCCCCAGCATGGTTCCCGTCCCCCCAGGAGAAACCCCACTGAGGGGCCATAGCAGCTGAGCCACAGGGAGGGGAGGCAGCTCTTGGGGCTTAAAGGGAAATAGTGTGAATGAAATCATCACCCAGTGGGAGTTTTCCCAGCTCTTTGGATCAGGGGGCATTGGATTTTAGACTGTGATAATGGCCCCTGGGGGGCGTAGCAGGGAATGGATAGGTGGTTCAGAAGCACCTGGTGCCCGGGCTCGGGGCGCCAGGGAGGGCAATCTCCGCCTCCAGGAAGGTGCCTTTGGGCCAGATGCTCCCGGGTGTGTGTGTGGGGGGGGGGGGAGATTGGGGTGTAGACCGTGGGCGGGGCTTCTCCTACGGAAGCCCCCGTTTTCCGGGACTCCTCTCCTTTAGTGAGCCCTGCGGACCCCCTTTGAAGTCATCTGCCCAGGAGTGAGGGGTCAGGGGTCACCGACATCAGGGGTCAGCCCACACTTCAGAGTTGCCCCCTTCCTCGTGCTCCTGGAACGTTCTATCCACCTGCAGCACTCTCGCTGTGAGGCGCCCTGTTCCCAGCCCCCTGGCTTCTCCTGCGGGGACCCCAGGTGTCCAGTGGGACGTGGAGGCATCGACCTTCCCTTTGCACCCTCTCCCCGGCTCACAGTTCAACTTCTTTCGGGATAAGGAGAAAAAATACTAAATAGCTTGTTAATGAAGGTGGCAGAGATAAGGGTTGATGTAATTTGTGCTTCCTTCCAAAAGATTCACCTTGCGCAGAACCCCAGAGCCAACAGCCTCCGTTCCTGGCTCTGCGACGAGTGGGATTCCAGGCACTACGCCGGCTGCAGGGAAGGGGCTCTTTGGGGCGACCCGCCGCACAGAGCGGGCACTTACTCCACCAGGGCCTCCTTGGTTCCAGCTGCTTCGTCCTCTCCATCACATACGCAGAGAGCGGTGAAAGGGGCGTCTGAGAATCCCAATCTCATGGCTGTTTCATCTCCCAGCAGCCCTCAGCGCTAGTGTAACCCTGGGGCAGGGAGGATTCCTTGCCCTCGGAAAGCCAGGTAGCCTGGTGGTCCCTAGCCTGCCTGCACCTCAGAAATACCTGGGAAACTTAAAAAATAAAAACAAACCGATTTGCAGGTCCCCATTCCAGCCCTACTGACTAAGCATCTCTGAGGAAGGCCCCCAGAGATCTGGACATTTAACAAGTTACCAAGGTGATGTGGATGAAAATGGTCCTCCCACAAGACCCACCTCTAGGAAAGAGGGGTGCAGAGCCTATGGCAGTGTTCAGACAATATAAATGACTCCCTTGTATTGAGCACCTCCTGTTTGTCAGGCGCCCTGGGGATGTTTTCTGAGCACACTATCCCCCAGCACCCCCAGAGGTGCATCTGACCTTTATCCTCACTTTGCAGATGGGACCCTGGCTCTCCCAGGTCTCAGGTGAATCGGGGCTGTGTGCAAACCTGTCTCCGGGCTCGGCAGGTGACGCCTGCAGGCCAGAAGGAGGAGAGCACTTGGCGGTACAGACCAGGACCCTAGTTCCAGCTCCAGCCTGCCTCCCCTCCAGCACTTGTCTCCAGAGGCCCACTGATTCGAATGCACGTCTTGTCTCCACGTAAACGAGCCCAAATGGAGAGGTGTTAGCACTGCAGATCACAGGCCGAGGCCACCCGAGCACCCCGTTTGGGTATTTCACAGCCCTGGTCTGTTGGGACAGCCTCCCTGGACCCCAGCACCGATCCCAGACGCCCCTGTTCACATTCGGATCCTGTCTGTCCCCACGCAAAGGTAGAACAGCCCTCCAAACCCTCCCCATAAATGGCCACTCTGCTGTTTCTTGACCACGGCTCGGAGGTCTTCCTTTCTAACCTTATTTCTGCCGAAAGAACACCCAGTTTCTTTGCCTTCGTAGGGACGCTTTCCCAGCCCATATTTTGCAATATGCCAAATTATGGGCTGAGAGACCCAGGAACGAGGGGGTCAGAGAGGTCAGAGATTTCGGTAAATATGGAAGTTGGTGAGGTTAACCAAAGTGCTAGCATTGTCACCCCCCACCCCGCCCCGCCAGGGATGACCTGTGATGGGAGAAGGCAGGGGGTGGGATCTGGGGCCAGCCAAGAGAGTCTTATATCCCCTAGGGGAGGATGCTTCTCCAGCTCTTGGGATCAGAGACCAGAGGACTTAAAACCTTAAAGTAAAATGTCCACGCACTGATGAAGGCGAGGAAAAGAGCTTCGTGTCTTCTCCTCCTGCTGTGCTCCAGGCTGGGGGCCTCGGAGGGTGAGCCGTGGGAACAGCGTGCCCAGGCTGAAAGACAGGCCTGCTTCTCTGGGCCTCTCCTGCTCAGGACCTGACCGTAAGCCTGGACAAACAGCTTGATGCCAGAACGTGGGTTTCCCTCGGACCCAGAAGCCCTCTGAGCTACGGTTTCTGTCTTAAATGACCTCAGCACATCTAAGCCTGCACCAAGGCAGGGTCAAGGTGAGTCAGGGGTGGTGGGTGGGATCAGGGAAGACGTGGTCCAGCGCACAGGCTGACTCACCGTGCAGCTAAGAAGGTATAAGCCCTTCACTCGCACCAGCTCCTTCCACAGCAACCCCCCGACCCATTCTAGATAAATATTCACGCCCCTCTTCAAGATTTTGCATTATTTTCTTCAATTGCGTAATCTTCAGGCCTCGTACAGCCTGAAGCTTCCCCTGGCCTGATGAACTCACCGTGGTGTATAATCTTCCTTTACTGTTCATGGCAACGAAGAGGGCACTTTTCACCCCAAAGAGACTCACCACGCCTCGCTCCACTGTGGAAATCTCCAGCAGGCCTGACAAAGAAATGGGAGCTGCATTACCCCAGGCTTGTGCAAATCAGAGCAGGACGCCAACCTAAAGGTGACCCTCCAAGGGCATCTAGGCCCGTCCCCCTGCTTCTAGAAAGTCAGACCCTCCATCACCTCCACCCTTGATCTCACTGTAGGAGATCGGCTGCCAGGCTCGGCCAGTCCTGCTACAAATCCAGCTCTGCAGGGGCAAGTTCTGACGTCAGAGTTAGAGTTCGCAGTGGCCACTTAGGCATCTACTTAAAGTCAGCTTTGAATCTGGGCTTAATCACACCACATCCCTGACGTGGGTAAAGGAAGTGAATTCTGATTAGCTTTGTTAACAATGTATACGCCTCACGTTTCAACAAATAGCCCATCTAATCTTGCAAACAAAAAAAATCTTGCAAACACTGGATCCTGCAGCCCTACCCCCTCCTGGGGAGAGCCCATCTAGGCAGCAACCCATCAACTTGTAGGACAGAGGGGGCGAGTTGAAATAAAAAAAGGATGTGCTTCAGCTGGAAATTTTGCAAACAACTTGCCTTTCCTCTCAAAGAGAAGAGCTAAATAAAAAGCAGCGTGTGTCTAATTTGGTCCCAGCATCCTCACCGGTTCTCCCAACCCTTGTTTCATGGCTCCCCCAGGTTGGGGGTTCCCTGTGGTCCTACAAGGCCCTGGCTGGGCCCGTAATGCTGAAGGAATTAGTGCCTCAGGGGCTCTGTGGGGTGATGGCAGAAGACACCAGGATGCTCGGACCTCAGCACACTTAAGCCTGCACCGAGGCAGGGTCAAAGCGAGTCAGGGGCGGTGGCTAAGCTTATGGGCATCCATAAGAATAACGCTTCCCCCTTCATAACAGGACTCCAGGCGCCAGGGCGAGGCCCCTCCATCCTTTATCCCTGCTTGAGCCCCAGCCCCCAGCTTCCCAACCGGTTGCCACCGGCACTCACTGTAGGGGTTCTCCTCGTGGGTGCCGCTGATCCGGCCGTCGGGGGGCACCTGGAGGTGGAAGCCGATGCCCACGTTGCAGTAGAGCCTCCGCTGCCGCTTGATGCCCACCAAATAGCCGCTTTCCCAGTTCACGCCAGCGACCTCTCCAGCCAGCCCAGCCCGAGACCTGGACAGCAGGGTGCCCCAGCCCCTCGAAGCCAGCAGCGTGCTGTTGGCGCGGGAGCCCGCGGGGGAGGGCACCACCATGCCCACGAGGACGCCGAGGAAGACGAGAGCCCGTAGCGTGCCCTGCAGACGTCCTGCTCCCCGGGACATAGTGATGAGCTGCCTCTGTCCCAGGGCCATCCACCTTGCCTCTCAGGCACGTGGTCGGAATTAATGGCCCTAAAAATACCGCCCTTCTTGTTTTCCTCCCCTCCGCATGGCGGCAGGGGCTTATTTTTGGAAGGCAGTTGAAGGCTGCTGACATGAAACGAAAGTCTGCTCTGGGCACTCGGGTCTGGAGCAGAGGGACCCGGGCTGAGCCGCGGCCGGTACGGACCATGGCTTGGGGACGCGGTCTAGCTGGCCCGCTCACTCCGACCCGAGTTGGTTCTGCTCGATTTGACCTATCTTTATAGTTCAGCAGCCTGGCCCGCCCCGCCGCCCTTCATCACCCTGACGTCAGCTGGCCTGGCTCACTCATCCAGGGCTGTAACACTAACCTGCTGCTGGGCCTGGCGGCCTCCCCAGACCCCCGGCACCCAGGGATGCTGGGAGCCACTGTCATTCCAACTATGAAGCAGGAATGAAGTGAGCAGCGAGCATCCCTGAGGGGAGGGAGGAGTTGGCCAGGGGCCCCGGGGAAGAGGGAGGCCAGAGGCCACCCAAGACCCAAATTGGGCAGAAGCTCTTGGCCTGGCAGCGCTGGCTTCCTCATTTAGAGGGCAAAGGGTAAAGACAGGGATGGGGCAGTCTTGGTGGCAGGCAATGACCGGGGCACACGCATTACCCTATTCATGGAAAGAGCTCATGGTTGAGGGCCACAGAGCCTGGGGGGATGCTGAAAGGCTGAACCCCTTTAGCAAGAGAGGACAGAGATGGGGGTGCGGTATGCAAGGGTCCTGAGGATCGTGCAGGGAGGCGAGGCTAGGGTCGGTCTTGCGCTCTCCGTCCCGGGCATGGAATTCACCCAGCCAACAGGGTGGGAGTTGCATCTGGCCCTTGCCGTGGCCACTGGCCATTTTCCTGTCTGAGCTCACCCTTGGCATCTGACTGACGTCATTCATTCCCATTTTACAGATGAGGAAGCTGAGGTGGGGAGAGCTTAAGTGACTGAGCTTAGGTGCTGGGTAACCATAGCTAGTAAGTGGCAAAGCCAGAACGTGTAAAGTCGGCCTGAGTCCAAAGCCTGTGCTTTGAACCTCTGCGTGATGGTCTGATGTAGAAGTTCGATTTGCAGGGAGTCCACTGAGCTCATTACATGCCAAGGGTCCTCACGGCATTATTTCAATAGCACAGGCTGCTTCGCCCAGCACCCGTGCTGGAGGCTGTGGGCAGCCTGGGGAAGCTCCTAGGAGGAGGCACACTGCTCAGGGCCTGCCCTGAGACCCCACTCCCTCCCCTCTGATTCCAAGCTCCTGCCCTGGCCTGGGTCCCGGCCTCCAGTCTGTGGAGTCTACCTGCCTTCTGCCCCTCTGCCTGGTCCATTGGACTGATGTCTTGCTTAGGATTTCCACCAAGCCTTGCATGTCCGTTTTGCCCAGATCCCTTGAAGCCCAGGGGATTTCTCTCATTACCTTCAGCTGCTAAAATGTGGGGAGTTGGGGAGGGAATATACGAACCTCTGCTTAGCATAGCCCTCACCATTGGGCCCCTAGCTTCCCTACCACCTTTCCCCTCCCTGTCACCTGCATTACCTCACACCCAGCTTTATCATCACCAGCACCATCTTTCCCACAACAAGGAAAGACTGGCACCCTATGGGCATAGGTAGGCCTTCGTTAGAAAACTAGTAAAAAAAAAAAAACATAATTAATAAGAAAGCATCTCTCTGCAAAGTAGGAGGGTCTTGAATAATCCAAAGGCAAAACTGTCAAAAAAAGAACCGTCATATTGGATTTCCAGCTAGATTTCATACTTTTACATTCTCTTGCATGCAAGAGCAGCGGAGACACTCCCTTACCCGTGTTCACTTTGGGATCTTGTGTTCATGATGCTGGTGTTCTGACTTAAGGAAGAGGCAGCCTGGCAGCCTGTTGGATGGTAAGAAGTTAGTCTGAAATGAACACTTGCCTTGAATGATTGGAGAGGTGCTCATCAGCAGGGGGTCAGAATCTCTGCGGATTTCTTCTTGGAACTCACCCACTGTGGGACCACTTTGGAGGAGAGATTAAACCATGACAAGGTCCGTGTCAAATATCAACAAAAATAGTGACTCTCTTTAGATTCATTTAGATTCTTCAGGCAGAGATCGTGGTTGGCATCTTATAAAACAAAGGGCTTCAGAATGGGGGACGCCTGGCTCTGAATCCCAACTCCATCACTTGTTAGCTGTGTGACCTTGGAAAAATTTTGAACCTCTCTGAGCCTCGTTTGTTCATCTGCAAAATGAGACCATTACTACATAGGGTTATTATGTATTAGCAACAATACATGCAAAGGGCCAATGCAGAGCACAATACAGTCTTTTCTCAGAAACACATTGAAAATCACTCACCCAGTTAAAGGAGGACAAGCCCAAAGTGAGAAGGACCATCTCTCATCTCAAGGATGGGAGAGACACGTGGCCTTCCAGTTCCTAAATGCTGGCCAGCCAAGCATATGCTATGATGGCTGCCAACATATGCAGAAGCAGGCAGTTCGGATTCCTAAAATATTCTGAAAACCAGTAATAGCCTTGGTATTGTCCCCTGTTAAATATAAAACTTAAGTAATTCATTCTATTAAAAAACCTGGGTCTTATTTTTATCAGGTGATGTGATGAGGCCCTGTTCTAAATGTGCCTCCTGGGTCTGTCTCCATAGCAACTCCTCTGTGCTCATATATCCATAGATTTTTCCTGAAGACTAATTAAGTTGACAACTGCTAGGGCTTCTTGGTTTACCAGATTTGCACCTGACCCTTCTCCCGGGGCTTAGGGACCCCTATGGATGTGAAGTGATAGAGAAAAGAGTAACAGGTGGAGGAGGCCTCTCTGTGGACCCCTCTTTCAAATAGCTGTCCAGCAGCCTTTGGGGCTGTCAATCACTCTCTCTGGATGAGCTGAGAGTCGGTGGAGGTGAGCGGGGAAAAATGCTAATGTCCGTCTCCTTCCACAACAGGTCCTTGTCCCCAGGTGGGGTACCACGCGGTAGACATTGGTCAAGTTTGACCTGCCCAGTCGAACGGCTTCTGTCACAACCAGGCAGGATGCCTTCTACGCCTCCTGGTTCTTTCATAAAGAACTTCAAACACCTCAGGAGTGACCATAGGGAAAGCACAGAAACTTGTGAAAAGTACTGCTTATTTGTACTTTTTACATTTAATTTAGAAAAAGTAACATTTACCTTTTTCTTTCTTTCTTTTTTATTTTATTATTATTTTTTGGCCGCACCACACGGCATGCAGGATCTTAGTTCCCCAACTAGGGATCGAACCCGTGCCCCCTGCAGTGGAAGTGTAGAGTCTTAACCACTGGACCGCCAGGGAAGTCCCAACATTTGCCTTTTTGGAATTACAGAAAGTAATTCGGAAATTACAGAAAATTATCAGGTAGACAATAAAATAGCTGTGTTTAGCGTCTTCCTGTCTTTTACCTTGGTCTTTCAGAGCTACCTGGGCAATGGGGCTGCCGCCTCACTGGCTCTCTCCCTCTCTCTTGCTCAGACAACCATGCACCCACACCTGGTGTTCAGAGGTAGCGTTTGCTCAGGGGTCTTGATGGGTCTGAGATGGCCACGGGCAGAGGGGAGAGACTAGGAAGAACCCTGTCCAAAGCTGACATCTAGGGCCCGTGACACTTGCTACAAGTGGGAAGATTCAAGAGAAAACATTTCCAGAACAAAGGTCCCCAGGTTGGACTTCTGTGGGAGGGGTCAGGTCTTACCTTGCTAGCTGGTCCCTACTTTTCACTTTCCTAATGGAACTCAGCTCTCCCCAGGTCTCACCCGCGTAAGTGGGACCCCATTAGAAGTCTAACCCAAGTTTCCCTAGTTCTGACCTCTACCAGCTTAGGTGGAGCTTCCCCCCACTATAAGTGGCCCCCAATTATTTCTAGAAGTCCAGAGCACGCCTCATGCATGTGGGTGAGCACTGTCTGGGACCACCACAGGGCATCTGCCAGGACCCCCATCCACCAGCCTTCCACCTCCTGCTGGGCCGCTGATGGGTATTTCTTTTCCTTCCAAAGCTGAGGACCCCAAGCCCTCAGGGAACCAGTGCTGCTTTATGTTCTGTTTCAAAACCAGGATGAGTATCTCTGTCCCTTCCTATAGTGATGCTTGTTAGAGGAATGTCTCACCAGAGCTACTTGTGCCCTGGGGATTTCCTCTTTGGGATTTTATATTCAGACTCCTTGCCTGCAGAGGACCAATCTTCGTTATGGGTCAAGCCCATAGGATGGGATCCCTTTTGCTCCAGGATGGGTTCTTTCTCAGGGGGCCCCTCAAAACTCAGGCAAATAGACTTCTGCTGGGGCTAGCCCACCGTGGTCTAGATGCATACGTTCAGACCAGAGACCTTGCTCCTCTCCCAGCCGTCCTCTGCTGGGGAGGGGTGAGGCTGGATGCTCAGCTTTGGGGCCTGGTTGTCCAAGGATTTGCAGAGTCTGCTGGGAGGGGCCCTGTCATCCTCTCCACCCCAGAAATCACCACCGTGGGTTTAAGTGCTCCCTGATCGACCCCCTTCAGTCTGAAACCCATCCTACTGTGTCTCCCAGTCTCCCTCTCTCTCTCTTTCTTCTCTCTGGGTCTCACCCGCTCTCTCTCCCCCCACCCTCTCCCCTCTCCCCCTGACTATTCCCCAGCCTCATATACAAGCCTAGAGCGTGAGCCAACTGCCAAGGAGGCAGCACCTCAGGGTGGGTTGACCACCAGGGCCAAACACCTCAGCTGAACTTGCAAAGGGGCAGAGGAGTCAGATAACTTTCTGGAACCTGGGAACATAAGGGATCTTGGCTTGGCTCAGAGTTTTGAGGTTTCTCAGATTTGCTTTTCATGATCATCCTCGAATAATACCTGCTGCGGGCTGAGGCAGGAGCGCACCCTGCCAGCCACCGTACAGAGTTATGTAAAAGACTCAGCCCTCGGTGGCAGGCTCCCCAGTGCGGCAGGACAGGCCCTGCACGTCCTGACCTCTCTTGCTCCATCCCCTGCCTCTCCCTCTTTGGGAAATTTTGCTGGAATGGCCAGTGGCTCTTGGGCACGCTTTGTGCTGCTTCTGCTTCCGTGTCTTTGCTCAAGCTGTCCTCTCTTTGCCTGGCAAATTGCTTCCCATCTTTAAAGACTCAGCTGAAATGTCACCTCAGGAAGCAATCCCTGACAACTTTCCACCTGTCCCTAAGCTGGACTTGGTACCTCTGTCTCCCCTCCCTCCCCCCTTCATTAATGTTTTGCATGTTTCTCTATCACTACCTTTACCGGCTTATACCATAATAATCTGATTAGGTAATCGTTCTGATAGTGAAGTCTTGGAGGCAGCAATAGAGCCTTATTCGTCTCTGTATGTTCAGAACCGAGCACAGTACCTGCCACATAATAAGGTTCATGAAATATTTGAATAAATGGTATTGAATTAAAGGCTTTGAATCTGTGGATTTCACTAGATGAGTAATTCTCAAACAAGTTCCAAGCCCTCTGTGGAGGTATGATCAGAATTTTGGTGGTGCATATTCATTTGAAAAACCACTTCTGATATTACGATTTGCCTTCCGTCATAAAAAAAAAACAGTTACACTGGTGACGTCGGCTTCCACTGTGATGGAGAAACTTGTACTGGCCTTGTGCTCCCATAAGCGAAAGTTGGAAAAATAGATGAAACAAATGTTTAGATACTGGTGACAGGCAGCCCAGGACCGTGACCCCTGAAAGGAAGGAAACAAATGAGATGGACCCTAGGGTCACCTTTTCTTTCTGCGTGGAGGCACCTTCTGGGTCACAGAGCAGGAAAGAACCTAAGCAGAGCCTACAGGCCCCTGAGTTGAGGATACAGAGACCAGAGTGTGGGGAGGATGAGGCAGGCAGAATTTGCAGGATCACGTACCAAAGAAGAGACAGTGTGTAGAGAAAGAGCTCCAAAAATCGGTATGCATCCTCCCTTAAGTCTACTGCTGGATACTAAGCCACACAAGTATAGGGTGAAACTCCATGAAACCAGGAAAAGCCCTGCCAGACAGCTGTAAGTGGAATGATTTCCAGCACTCACACTGGGCTGTGTGTGTTCAGACCAGTCAGAGTGGAGAGCACTAGATTTTCTCAGTAGAGAGCACAGAAGAGCCACACCTTAGCAGTGGAGGTAAATGGGATCTGGGGTAAGACTCTGGACTCTCCCCAACATTTTCAAGACTTCTACTCGAGCCAAGAGGCAATAACAGGATTTACCCTCCTGATCCAAACAACTAAAAAACTGGAACAGATTAGTCAAACAACACTTTTCCAGATATTAGACATCAGGCGAGAAAAAACAGTGATTCCTGAGAAATTAGAAGTTGGCAAGGTGAATCCTACACTTGCCCCACTTACTATCTTAAGAGAGTTTTCAGGCATGGCACAGGGAGGAGAAACCTAGGTGGAGCCTGGCAGACACCGTGAATTGAGGAGGGGAAGCTGACTGAGGGGACCAAGGCAAAGAGAGTTTTCTGGGCAGAATTCCAGAGAAGAGAGAATGCATGGAGAACTCAGAGACATGCAGAGGACAGCCCCCTTGAGGGATCAGCAGAGTTCTGATTAGTGCACGTATAAGCCACCCAAGGCTGGGGAAAGACTCCCCCCAAAGAATTAGACAGCACAGTAGCTGGAGTTCACATAGGACTGGAGACAGCTCCTGTTCCCACCAGACAGAGGGAACTATACAATAATTCACAGGACATTGGTTTGAGTACTCACAAGGGTCTCACCTTAATAGTGGGAGATGGTTATCCTCAGACCAAATGCTGCTCTAATACCGAACAAATATTAAAAGAAAAATCCCAAAGGATCAATCTGTTTCCAAGTAACTTAAATTCACTCCCAGAAAAACTCAAGAATATTCATAAAAATACAAGACTATCCGGACCCCAACAGGACAAAGTTCAAATGTCTGGCGTACAATAAAAAATTACCAGTCATACAAAGAAGCAGGACAGTATGAGAGTCATAATAAGGAGAAAAAATTTTAAAGTAGAAACTAACACAGAACTGACACAGATGCTAGCATTATCAGATAAGCACACTGAAATAGCTATTATAATTCTATTTTATAATAGTTATTATAATTCCAAATGCTAAAGGAAAAAATAAACAATGTTAAGTAGAGACACAGACGATATAAAAAAGACCCAGACTGGACTTCTAGAGATGAAAACCACAATGCCTAAGATGAAAACTGCACTGGATGGGATCAATGACAGATTAGACATTGCAGAAGAAAAGGTTAGTCAAATCAAAGCCATAATAATAGAAACTATGCAAAATGAATCATAGAGAGAAAAGATAATTTTTAAACGGTACAGAACATCATTCAGGCACCCTAATATATGTGGAGTTGGAGCCTCTGATGAACGGGAAGGGACAAAAAATATTTGAGGAAACAATGGCTGAGATTTTTCTGAATGTGAGGGAAACTATAAAGTCCCAGTTTCAAGATGCTCAATAAACCCCAAGCACAAGAAATATAAAGAAAACTATAAGGCAATCGTAATCAAATTACTGAAAACCAGTGACAAACCGAAAATCTTAAAAGCAGCCAAAGAAAAAACACATATTATATACAGGAAACAAAGGGAAGGATGACAGCAGTTTCCCCCCCCCCATAGGAAATATGACAAATGAGAAGACAGTGGACCAACATCTTTAAAATACTGAAAACACTGTCAATCTAGAACTCTATAGTCAGCAAAACATATTTTTTTAAAAAAAGGAAAAATAACATCATTTTCAGCTAACAAAAGCTGAAAGAACTTATAACTAGCAGACCCACACTGCAAGAAATGTTAAAGGAAGTCCTTCTGGGAGAAGAAAAATGGTACTAGGTGAAAGTATGGGTCTACATAAAGGAATGAAGAGCGCCAGAATGGTAAATATGTTGGCAAAAACACAAGATTTTTAAATTTGTTATTTAAATCTCTTTAAAAGATAGTTGATGGATTATTGTTATTATTTGTGTTTAATCCATCAACTATCTTTATCTTTGAGTTTATAATATATGTAGAATGTACATTGCATAAAATGTATGGCAACTATAGTAGAAAGTCCAGGAGGAGAGAAATGCAATAAGGTTCTTATGCTGTATGTGACGTAGGATAATATCACTTGAAGGTAGGGTGTAAGTCAAAAATGTACCCTATACACCCTAAAAAAAAATAACAAAGAGTTACAGCTAATATGCTAACAAATGAGTTAAAATGGAATCCTAAAAAAAAAAAAAAAAGGAATCCTAAAAAATACTCAGTTAACTCAAAAGAAGGCAGAAGAAAAAAATGAAACAGCAAAGAAAACAATTGGCAATATGTTAGATTTAAACCTAACTGTATCAATAATCACATTAAATGCAAAAAGTTTAAGTATGTCAATTAGTAGGTAGAGATTGTCACATTGGATAAAAAAAGCATGATTCAAAAGGATGCTGCCTAGGAAAAACCCACTATAAATATACAAATACATTAAAAATAAATCAAAATAAAGCTGGAATGTCTATGTTAATGTCAGTCATAGTAGATTTCATGTCAAAAAATAGCATAAAAAATAAAGAAGATCATTTCATAATGGAAAAAAGGCAATTAATTAAGAGGACGTAAGAGCCATAAATTATTAGGCACCTGACATTAGAATTTCAGGAAACATGAAGCAAAAACTGATTTAACTACAGTGAGAAATAGACAAACCCACAATTACATGCAAATATTTCAATACTGTCTTGCAACAATTCACAGAACAAGGGGACTGAGAATAAGTAAGGATGGAGAAGACGTGAACAGCCCCATCAACCAACCTGACCTAGCTGACATTTATAAAACTCTCCATCCCAAAACAGCAGAATACTGTTATTTTCAAGGGCACATGGTACATTTATCAAGATAGATTAGGGTATGGGCCAGAAAACAAGTGATAGTAGGATCCAAGTCATATAAAGTATGTCCTCTGACAACAATGAAATTAGAAATCAGTAACAGAAAATATCTGGAAAATCCCCAAATGTTTTAAAAACAAAATAACACAATTCTAAACAATCCATGGGTAAAAGAAGAAATCTAAAGGGAAATTTAAAAGTGTTTTGAACTGAATGAAAATGGTAATACAACTTGCCAAAATGTGTGGCATTCCATTAAAATAGTATTTAGAGGAAAATTTATAGCACTAAGTGCCTACATTAGAAAAGAAGAAAGATCTCAAATCAATGACCTCAGCTTTTGAGTTCTCAGAACAAGCAAGGATAAATTGGAACTTCCTCAGCTTGATAAAGGGTATCTATGAAAACCTGTGCTAACCTTACACTTAATGGTGAAAGACTGAATGCTTTCACCCTAATATCAGGAACAAGGCAAACATGTTTTCTCTCTCACTTCCATTCAATATTGCCGTTGGAGGGGCTTCCCTGGTGGCGCAGTGGTTGAGAGTCCGCCTGCCGATGCAGGGGACACGGGTTCGTGCCCCAGTCCGGGAAGATCCCACATGCCGCGGAGCGGCTGGGCCCGTGAGCCATGGCCGCTGAGCCTGTGCGTCCGGAGCCTGTGCTCCGCAACGGGAGAGGCCACAACAGCGAGAGGCCCGCGTACTGCAAAAAAAAAAAAAAAAAAAAAAAAATTGCCGTTGGAGGTTCTAACCAGTGCAACCTGGCAAGAAAAAGTAAAAGGTGCTGAGATTGAAAAGGAGCTACTAAAACCGTATTTGCCGATGACATTATATCATTATGTTGTAGGTAGAAAATCTAAAGAAGTTAAAAAAACCCACACAAAACAGCATTAAAACTAATAAGCGAGTTCCATAAGTTTATGTATTAAAATCAATTGTATTTCTATGTACTAACAATGAACAGCCTGCAAATGAAACTAAGAAAATAATTCCATTCACAACAACACCACCAAAAAGAATACAGTACTGAGGAATAAATTTAACAAATGACATTCAAGACTTGTACACTGAAAAGACAAAATACTGCTGGAAGAAATTAAAGAGCTAAATAAATGGGTAGACATTCCACGACCACGGATCGTAACACTCAGTGTTATTAAAATGGCAATTCTTCCCTAAGTGATAGATTCAGTGTAATCGCTATAAAATTTCAACTGTTTTTTTTTCAGAAATGGACAATGTAATTTTAAAATTTATATTAAAATGCAAAAACCCCTACTAGCCAAAGGAAAACCTTTCTGAGACAGAACAAAATGGGAGAACTTCTTGATTTTAAAACTTACCATCTTGATTGCAAGATTCGATTTCTAGTAAGTTTTTTTTAAATAAATCTTTTTCATAAGGATAGAAACATAGATCAATAGAACAGAACTGAGAGTCCAGAAATAAACTTGTACATTTGTGGTCAGTTGATTTTAGACACAGTGGCCAAGGAAATTCAGTGGCTGGGGTGGGTCGGGGTGGGGGGAGTGGGTAATCTTTTCAACAATGGTTCTGAGACAGTTGGATGTCCATATGTAAGAACATGAATTCTTCTAGAACAACATCACATCATACGCAAAATTAACTTTAAAAATCTGATAAATTTGACTTCTTCAAAATTAAATGTGTTTGTGCTTCATTTTACTTTCATTAAGAAAGTAAAAGAAACAGATGTAAACTATTATATATAGGATGGATAACCAACAAGGTCCTACTGTATAAAAAAAAAAAAAGTAAAAGGAGCCTCAGACTTGGAAAAACATTTGCAAATCATATATCTGATAAAGAACTTATATCCAGAATATATAAAGCCCTCTTACAACCAATTACAAGAAGATAAATAACCCAATTAAAAATAGGTGAGAGATTTTAGTAGATATTACCAAAGAATATATATGAATAGCCAAAAAGCAAATGAAAAGATGCTCAAGATCATTAGTTGTCAGAGAAATGCAATTTAAAACTACAAGATAATCCTTCACACCCTCCAGGATGACTTTACCAAACAAAACAAAACAGATAATAGCAAGAGTTTGTGAGAGTCTGGTAAAACATGGAACCCTCAACACTGTTGGTGGGAATGTAAAATGATGCAGCCTTGAATAACAAGTTTGGCAGATCCTCAAAAAGTTAAACATAAAGTGAAATTAAAATATATGTCCACAGAAAGACTTGTATATGAGTGCTCGTAGCAGTAGCATTCACAGTTATCCCAAAGTGGAAACCTTCAAATGTCTATCAACTGGTGAAGGCAGAAACAAAACATGAATACCATTTGGCAATAAACTGTTACAAAGTACCAAAACATGCTACAAAATAAAAGAACCTTGAAAATACTATCCTAAATGAAAGAAGCCAGAAAAAAAAAATCACATATTATATGACTCTATTTACCTGAGATGTCCCTAAAAGGCAAATCTATAAACACAGAAGAAGACTAGTGGTTGCCTGGGGTTGGGGGTTGGAAAGGGGAATTATAGCAAATGTACATGAGGGATCTTTTAGGGATGATGGAAACATGCTAAAATTGAATTGTGGTGTTGGTTGTACAACTCTATAAAGTACTTAAACTCTGGATTTTACCCTTACAATGAATAACTTTTATGGTATGCAAATTATACCTCAATAAACCTGTTAAAAAGAAAAGAGGGCTTCTCGCAGAAGCTGATGAATTGCCTCTAAAACTTATAAGACATGTAAAAGTCCTAGAATAGCTGAATTGTTTTTTTGAAAGAGAACAACAAAGTTGGAAAACTTACACCAGCTGATTTCAAGACTTCTTTAAAGCTACAGAAATCAAGAGGGTGTGGTATTGGCTTGAGACAGATACATGATCAATGGAACTGAATACAGCCCAGAAATAGATTCACACATGTAAAAAAAACTGATTTCCTCAGAGATGCCAAGGTCATTCAACAAATGGTGCCAGAACAATCCACAAACGTGGTAGGCCGAATAATATTCCCCCACCCCCAAAGATGCCCATGTTCTAATCCCCGGAACCTGAGTATATGTTACTTTACATGGCAAAAGAGATAGTGCATATGTGATTAAATTAAAGACCTTAATATTATTGATATTATTGTTTATTTCACTGTTATGATAAATAACCTGACTGAATGAAAGATTTGGGGAGGTGGGAAGATTATCCAAGATTATCCAGGTGGGCCCGATGTAATTACGAGGGTCCGTAAACATAGAAGAGAGAGGCAGAAAAAGAGTCAGAGGATGATGTGATTACAGAAAAAAGATACAGAGCAATGCAACATCACTGGATTTGAAGATGAAGAGAATAGGCCATGAACCAAGCAATGTGGGTGGCTCCTAGGAGCCAGAAAGGCAAGAAAATAGATTGTCCTTCATCTCCTCCAGAAAAGAGCGCAGGTCTGCGGACGTCTTGACCTTAGCCCAGTGAGACCTGTGTTGGACTTCTAAACTAGAGAACTGTGATAGAGTAAGTCTGTGTTGTTTTGAGTTACTAAATATATCGTAATTTGTTATTGCAGCTACTTTGATCCATACCTCATATCGTATATAAAAACTACCTCAATGTAAAACCAATACCATGAAACTTCCAAAAGAAAACATATGAGAAAACACTTATGACCTTGCTTAGGAAATGACTTCTAGGTGTAACACCAGAAGTAGGATCCATACGAGAAAAGACTTTAAAATTGGACTTCATCTAAATTCAAAACTTCTGCTCTTCAAAAACAATGTTGAGAAAGTGAAAACCAAGCCACAGCATAAGAGAAATAAAGGACTCTGACAGCTCAATTATAAAGTAAATAACCTGACCGAATGAAAGATTTGAACAGAACCTTCATGAAAAATACACAAATGGTCCATTAGCAGATGAAAAGATGCTTTACATCAATGTTTGCCAAGGAAGGGCGAATTAAAACCACGAGGAGATACAACTTCATACCTACTAGAATGGCTAAAATTTAAAAATCTGATAATGCCAAGTGGTGGAGAGGCTGTGGAGCAACTTAGAAATCTCCAACCCTGCTGCTGGGGATGTAAAATGATACAACCACGGTGTGGTTCTTCTAAAGTTAAAGCACACACTTACTATTCGACTCAGCAATTTCACCTGGAGGTCTTTACCTGTGAGAAACGAAAACACGTTTCACACTGAAAGTGTAAACTTGTACATGAAAATGGTAAACTTTATGTGGAAATTCTAGCAGATTTATACACAATTGCCCCAACTGGAAACAACTCAAACGCACATCAGCAAGAGAATGATTAACAAACTTGGATCCATCCACACAATGGAAGACTGCTGAATAATAAAAAGGAAGGAACTACTGTAATAGGAAGTAAACCTGGATGGATCTGAAAAACAATTTGCTGAGCCCAAGCTAATTTACACAAAAGGGTTCATACTTTATGACTGCCTATGGAAAATGAAATGCTAGAACAGGCCCCCCAAAAAGTCTAAAATGACAGAAGGCAGAGCAGTGGTGTCCTCAGCCAGTGATGGGGCATGAGGGAACATTTTGGGGGGTGTGGAAATCTTCTATATCTTAACTGTGGTGGTACACATTTTCCAAAACTTATTGAATAGTTTACTTCAAGGGACTGTATCTTATTCTATGTAAATTATATTTAAGAAAGTTGATGAAATATGACTTTGAAATTTCAAATAATAAAAGGAAGGCCATACATTATTGATTCTATCTGAATAGATAAAACAGACTGAGCACTGACTCAAGATACTTGAGAAATAAAGGCATACGCAGTCCCAAGGTGACCTCAGCTCCAATATTCTACAACTTCATGAAAGAGGTTGAAAGCTCAGAAATTCCTAGCAGTAAATATAGAATAATTGATTTGGGAGTTAGAAGGGAAATTGGTGGTCATCTTATACAACTTTGCATTCTATTTAGGAACCCCTATGATAGAATCTTCTATAGTTCATCACAGAGCCGCTGCTTGCAGATACCACCCTACAAAGTTAATCCATTGTTGGTCTATTCTAATTGTTTAAAAATTCTTGAACTGGGAAACTCTCTCCTGGTGACTTTTATCCTTGGGTCTTAGTTATCCAATTTTGGGGTTTTACTGTTATGAGAAAACGTCATTTAGGGGGATGTGCCTCTCCTGAAACTCACTTTCAGGGCAAGAGAGATATCCATCTCCATGGCGGTCAGAGTGCTGCCCCTAATAAAAGACTCCACTAGTGCTTACCACGCTCCTGCTAACAGCCAGGGGCTCAAGGATTGTCCCTCAACTAGCTTGGCCTCAACTCTTTACCTTTCTTGCAATTCTGCACTTTGACCAAAAGGCTCTGTCATATATTTATGGTGCCAAGCTAATTTACTAATGGGAGAGGAAATCTTGGTGTAATCCCTCGATTCGAAAGAAGGGATGCAAACATCTGATGGGAGCTGGACATAGTGATTTCTGAGATCCTGTGGTTCTAGGAAAGTTACAATACACTGTTTATATTAGTCAATTCAGAGTGGCACACATGGCCATACATATCAGGCTTCTGTGACAAGCAATGTTAGCTGGCTACCCAACAGATTTCCTTTCTTTCTGCTTTCACATGCAGCTGTGTATGCATGTAGTATGGGCAGTGGCAACCCTTTTGTGACCATGAAGTTTCCACAAAGCCAAGAAAAATGCAGGAGGCTGAACAAGAGCCTGACATCGTTGAGCTGCTGAATTAAGCAACTCTGAAATCTCCCACATCTAGACACTTTCAACAATGAAATAAATCCCATTGTTGAAGTACCTTTAAGTTGGGTGTTCTATTTTGTTCTTTTTCCCTAGACAGATGCATTCAAACTAAACACAAATTCCTAAGCCATCCTAACATGCAGATCCTAGACTGAGACCAGAGATACATCTTTTAGCTCTCTTTGTATTTGGGTGGTAGGTAGCCAGCTTCTAAGATGGGCCCCATTGATCTTTGCCTCTTGGTGTTTACACCCTTGGCTAGCCTCCCCCGACAATGAATCAGGACAGGTCACTCTGACCCAACAGACTATGGTAGATGTGAAGGTGTATGATGTCTGATGCTGGGTCATGAAAAGACTGTAGCTCCCATCTGGGTCACTTGGTTTGCTTTGTCCCTGCCGTGTTGTGAGGACTCTCAAGCAGCCCTGGGGAGAGGACCACGTGGAGGAGAGCTGAGGCCTCCAGTCAACAGCCACGTCAACTGATCAGGCATGTGAGTAGAGCAGGTCCTCCAGCTGAGGCCAAGCCTTCAGATGGCTACAGCTCTGAAGCTGATCTCTGACTTCACCTTGTGGGAATCCATGAGCCAGAGCACCTGGCCAGGCCACTCTTGACTTCCTGACCCACAGAAACTATGGGAGATGATCACCATTTAAGTCACTGAGTTTTGGGCTAATTTGTTGCACAGAAATAGATAATGGATACGGCGAGAAAATCTTTTTATGTTAGGACCCAAATACTTCTCCTCAGTACTTGGTCACAAATGCTTTCCTTGCAAGTACACAAAACCCCTCTTGATTTCCTAAATTTCCCCCGGAAATGATTCACACGGCGATTTTTCATCCTTTTGCACCCAGCCCATAAGTCCAGATGCACCACATGGTCCCTGTTCTAAAAACAACTATTGCCTAGTCTTCACCTCTTCCTTTTCTTCTCCCTCCTAGATTTTTCAAAACCAGGTCCTCATAGTATTAAATCATTCAGGGCAGGAGTCAGCAAACTACATCTTGATGGCCAAATCCGACCCTCTGCTTGTTTTTGAAATGAAGTTTAGTTGGAACACAGCCGTGCTCACTTGTCTACTTATTGTCTATGTCTCCTTTTGCACTACAGAGTTGAGTAGTTGTGACAGAAACCATGTGGCTCACAAACCTAAAATATGTACTGTTTGGCCCTTAACAGAAAAAGCTTGCATCCCCAGCATTAGGGTTTCCAGTATTTTATACGTGTTGCAAAACTCCAGGGGAGAACCAGTCACAACCACCTTTGTGTGGCAGTGTTCACCTTCCCAATCTAGGGACTCTGTTCCTCTCCGGGTCTCACCTCCTGTTCTGTAGACATCAGCACATCACAGCCCAACTAATTCAGCTCTTCTGCTCTGCTGATACTGGAGTTCTCAATCCACATGTGAGGTTTCAAGGTAAGGGAATGGTTCTTTTTATTTTTTCCATTCCCTCCCTCCCTCCCACCCTCTCACCTTCCCTCTTTCTTTCCTTATTCCTTCCTTCCTTCCTTCCTTCTTTCTCTCCACTAAGGATGCGTGACGTGGTAAAAATATTTTAATTCATTTCTTATGAATTGAGAAACAATGCAAGGAGAGGGGAAAATTTTACTCTGGAAACACACACACACACACACTCATACTCACACTCACACAGAAAACCAGGCCAAGTAAGTTTGGCATGGAGATGTCATACCCTGACCCATAATCACAGAGCACTTCTCAGCTCTGGCCCTTCAAAGAGGAAGAGGAACAAGGGTAATTCCAGCTATTACAGGCTCCTGGGCACCAAATGAAATGCTCTTCTGTAAATTGTATATAATCAGGGAGGAAGACTTTTATTTGTCCATGGTTATGAATGGGACTTTTCCTTCCTCTTGTCTAGAAGGAAAGGAACGGGTTTAGATCAATCTGGGGGAGTTTCACTTGGCTGAGGTGACCAGAACTCTCTCTGGATACTACCAGGGCCTCTGTCCTATATTCAGTACCTATGTAAACAGAGAATCTCCTGTCTCTTTTCTTATACCAACATTTCCCTTCTCTTTACCACACAATTTCTGTCCTTAGGACGAAGCACATTAACTGCACGGTAGTGGAAATTTTCAGATGCTTAAAAGTGATGGATACAGAATACAAGCACCTGCTCATCCTATAACATTTTTTTAAATTTTATTACTTTATTTTATTTATTTACTTATATTATTATTTTATTTATTTATTTTTGGCTGCGTTGGGTCTTTGTTGCGGTGCGCGGGCTTCTCATTGCGGAGGCTTCTCTTGTTGCGGAGCACGGGCTCTAGAGCACTCGGGCGCAGGCTTCAGTAGTTGTGGCATGCAGGCTCAGTAGTTGTGGCTCGGGGGCTCTAGAGTGCAGGCTCAGTAGTTGTGGTGCACGGGCTTAGTTGCTCCACGGCATGTGGGATCTTCCCGGACCAGGGCTTGAACCTGTGCCCCCTGCATTGGCAGGCGGATTCTTAACCACTGAGCTACCAGGAAAGTCCCTCATCCTGTAACATTTTTGTAACTTTATCCACATAGTATCTGCCCTCTGGGAGCTCACAGTTTTGTAAGGGAGACCAATTATTTATAGGAAAATGCTGAATTACAGAGGACTGGACCCTTGAGAGGCACAATTGAGAAGGCCCATCAGATACTGTATGCGTGTTTTCTGTGCAGGGCAGGCTGAACAATCTCCTCCAGGTTAAGATTTTAGAGATGAACCTTCCAGGGGTGATTGATGATGTCCTGCAGGGTGGTAACAGTGGCAGCTGGAGATTGGATTGCCCCTACGATCCCCACTTCTACACCAGGACTTCCCTTCAACCCATTTTTCTCTCAGCCCCACATGGGGCGGGATACCAAGAAAGTGGAGTGAGGGGTGGATTTACTCCCCTTGGGGACATAGTCTTCTGGAATGGAGACAAGAATTGCATCCACAAAGCAATTAGAAAACCAGAGAGAAGAAAATCCATTTCTGAACTGTGTGGAACAGAGAAAAGGGAGTTCCCAAGTGGAGGAGCATGGTTTGGAAACCAGAGAAGCCCGGGCTGAGCATCGTAGGAATGGGGTGGGTGGAGAGGAGGGGGGCAGGGCTAGGCAGAGGGAGAGCAGCCCCTCCACCCACAAACTAAGTCATCCAGTCCCTCCCGACCTGGTCCTCACCGCCACCCTCCCTTTCGTTTTCCCTTTATGATTTTTGTCCTTTTAGTATCTGATGCTATTGTTTATATTTTATTCTGAGTTTATCATCTATAATAGTTGATCTCTCTCATTTATATAATTTAATCAGTTACTTTTTGCCACCACTTTTCTACCTCTATAACGTTTTCATTGTGATCTATTTATTTTTCAATTTTTTTTTTTTTTTTTTTTGCGGTACACGGGCCTCTCACTGTTGTGGCCTCTCCCGTTGTGGAGCACAGGCTCCAGACACACCAGCTCAGCGGCCATGGCTCACGGGCCCAGCTGCTCCGTGGCATGTGGGATCTTCCCGGACTGGGGCACGAACCCGTGTCCCCTGCATTGGCAGGCGGACCCTCAACCACTGCACCACCAGGGAAGCCCTATTTTTCAATATTTTTTTATCTGTCTATATCAATCTATCTATCTATCTACTATCCATCTATCTATCTACTCTCATCTATCTATCTATCTATCTGTTGTCTATCAAACCGTCTATTTCTCGAGCCTCATTTGTCTTCATCCACCTGTTTTTATTTCCTCTCCTTTCTCCTTCATGTCTAAATGGTTATCTACCTTAATTAAGTCTTTCATCCTTAAAATTTGCCCAATTTTTCTTCTTTATTCCCTCTACTCTTTTTCCCACCCTTATTTCCATGCAATAGTATTCTTCCTTTACAGGGAAACTCCTTTCTCCCCGTAACTATTTGTTTTCCTCTCATTAGTTAGTAATAACAAGCAATCAGTCTTTCTATGTACCAGGCAGGGTTATAACTGTTTTACATACGTTCATTCATTTAATCCTCATGACACCACCGTGAGGTAATGGACTCTCATTATCCCCATTTTGACGAAAAACCCAGGAACAGAGAGGTTTAGTAACATGCCCAGGCTCTACAGCTAATAAGTAGCAGTGCCAAGACTCAGTCCTCCAGCATCCATGCTGTTAACCACTATGCTATGCTAGCTCTCAAGAAGGTCCACAGTACCTCAACTTGTCTAATTGTGACACTGAGCCCCATCCTGCCATGCTGGTTAATGGAGGCCCCTTCATCATTTTGGGTCCTCACTCCTCAGGGCAGGACAAAATCCCAGGAGTTTTATGCAGAACAGAATGCTTAGGAGAGAGGCCCTTCTGGTCTTTGGTCCACTTAGTCGAGCTCATACGTTCCCTTGGGTACAGGAGTCCCTTTGGAGGCTCGGAGCCCTGGAGCCCTAGGGCTTGGGGTCAAGCTTCCAAGATGCAGCACCATCACCCGCTCTGAGTTCCCTACTAGTGTCAGAACAAGAAATCACTGGTTCTTCAAAGTTTGGGGGAATCTTCCACTCTGTTCTCTCTGCCCTCTCAGTTTCAGCTCTCATTACTCTCAAAGGGTCTCCTTGCTCTCCCTCATCCCAACAGCATCCCAACATTGAGTTCAGAATTTCTAAACAGGAGGGTTGTCCACAGGCAAGTTGCTTTTGGCCTCGTTCCCCCAAACTGCATCCATGAGGGAACACAATGTCTCCACCATCCAGGAATGAGGGAGGGAGATACAAAGGAAAGAAGACATAGCCTTTTATCTCAATGAATTATCCTGTCACACATCCTGCTGTCCTGGATGGAGTGAGAAGACTGTAGGCAGGAGGTGGCACTATGTCATATCCTGTCCAGGTCCCCATGCCTCTGAGCCTCTTAGTTTGTTTCTGTGCCCTGTTTCTCCTCACGTAAC
Organism: Leucopleurus acutus; assembly: GCF_964270905.1. Taxonomy (NCBI): domain Eukaryota; kingdom Metazoa; phylum Chordata; class Mammalia; order Artiodactyla; family Delphinidae; genus Leucopleurus; species Leucopleurus acutus. Next base: position 5,280,852 of record NC_139152.1, read on the forward strand.
CATCCCTGCTTTTGTAGCTGGGGTGATCTGCTTGAAACACAACTTTATCCCATGCATTTTCTGTTCAGAAGGATACTATCTGTTCTGGAATTAGATCATGGTGAGGGTTGCATGACTTTGTGACAACAGTAAAAACTTATGCTTTAAAAATGTGAGTTTTATGGCATGTGAATTAGGGCTCAGTTTTTTAAAAGAAGGCTATTATCGTCTTCACCCTCGGAGTTAAATGCCCAGTCTTCAAGGTCTTCCACAATATGATCCTTCATTATTTCTCCAGACTTATTTCCCTCTACTCACCTCTCTTCTCCACTCTTCAGCTCAGTTCTTCCAACCTCTGGTCCTGTCACTTCCTCGACCTAAAATCCTCTTGCCCTTCCGTTCATAAATCTCTATCTCATAGTTTCTTCAAGACCAGTTCGAGTTCTTCCTCCTTGATGGAACTTTCTCTGACCTTAGGCTTCATGGATCTCTTCTATTCTAACCCCTTTCCGTGAGGTATTCCTACTTTGGCATAAACTTTAGTAGACTGTTCCTTGAGTGAAGGGACTCTTCCTTTTTATCTTTGTGACTCAGCATCCCACAGTGCCTGGCATTGAGTAGCCACCTTTAAAAGTGAATGAGTGGGGCTTCCCTGGTGGCGCAGTGGTTGAGAGTCCGCCTGCCGATGCAGGGGACAGGGGTTCGTGCCCTGGTCTGGGAAGATCCCACATGCCGCAGAGTGGCTAGGCCCGTGAGCCATGGCCGCTGAGCCTGAGCGTCCGGAGCCTGTGCTCCGTAACGGGAGAGGCCACAATAGTGAGAGGCCCGCGTACCGCAAAAAAAAAAAAAAAAAAAAAAAGTGAATGAATAGATGCATTTCCCTAATCTCTAAATGGTTCACATGTGCCTGTCTTGTTTTTTCAACTAGACTGTAAGGTCCTGCAGGAAGGGTCCAGGTCTTCACTTGATATTTAGCACTGGATCAGAACAGGATACCTGGTTGACCCTTCAGCTACAGTAAGTCCCCTACATACGAACCTTCAAGTTGTGAACTTTCGAAGGTGTGAATGTGCATTTGCGTGTCCAATCACGTTAAGTTAGTTCACATGTCTGGCGTACACTGTCATGTGCATGCATCCTCTACAAGTGGTTGTGCTTTTGTGCTTTTACTGTACAGTACTGTATAGAGTATAGTACAGTATCTTTATAGATAGAATTGAGCCCAGCAAGGAACCAGAACCTGCGCCATCAACGTCAGGCGTGAGTGAAACTGCAGCTTCCTCCGTCTCCTGTTGCTGGCGATCCTTCAGCTCTACCATCTCCCACCTCCTCTCCCTCCTCCAGTCAGTAACTCTTCCTGCCTGTTCACTCGATGCCAGCCCCTGTACGCCAGCTCTTGTGCTGTACTACTATACTTTTCAAGGTACTGTACCGCAAGATTAAAAATGTTTTCTATATTTGTTGTGTTTGTTTGTTTTTTATGTATTATTTGTGTGAAAAGCATTATAAACCTATTATAGTATAGTATTATATAGCTGATTGTGTTAGTTGGGTACCTAGGCTAATTTTGTTGGACTTATGAACACACTGAACTTATGAACACGCTCTCAGAACATAGGGAACTTACTCTAGTTACCTGATGGCTTAGCAGAGAAAGTTGCCCTTTCCCATTTCATTGGTGATGGGCTGGAAAGGGAGGATGCTGAACAGGCAGGGAGAGTCCCCAGGATGCCTGGTTGAATGGTCGTTGCTCCACCCTTAACCACAAATTGTTCATTGACCACCACTTTGGCATCTACAACAGTCTTTGGAAAGAGATGTAGTAATTTCCCCCACGGGGCTTATTTTTAAAATCAGTGGCTGAGAATGCCTGCCAGAAGTGGGGTCAGACAGCTCTGAGCTGCCGGTGGATGGGATGGGTGCTGTCTGAGAGGAGATAGAGGGGTTGGCCCTTAATTTTGGACCTCTGCTTCCCTGGAAGAGGAAGCCAGGCCAAAGGGAAGGGATGGCTTACACAAAACAGACCACAGCTTCCATGACGATGCAACCATCTAGCCAGGCAGTGTTTTCCCAGTTCTGAAGTTTGAAGACTGGGGCTGGGCCAGCCAGAGAGCTACTGGCCTTCCATTCACTCAATGGAAAAAATTAAAGTTTTATTCGTTCGTACATGTGCCAAGTATTCTTCCAGGCACTAGGGATTAAAGTGTGGGCTTGATATAGTTTCTGCCCTCCAGAGGCTTACAGACACGTGGGAGAAGACAGACAAGTATCTGTGTAAATATGCTAGCAGGTAAATACATTAGTGCGGTAAGTGCAACAATGGAGGTAGAGGGTAGGGAGTCCAGGGAGTCTTCGAAGAGGTGGCATCCAGCTTGAGACCTGGTGATGAATAAGGGTAGCCAGACAAAGGAGACAGGCATTCCAGACAGTAGACTGTGCAGTGCTCAAAAGAGGAAAGAAAATGCCCCGTCCACATGTAGTTCAGTTGTCTAAAGCAGGGGTCACCACGTAGTGGCTCAAGAGCCAAGTTCGGCCAGCCACTTGTTTCTGTAATTAAAGCTTTATGTTCACACAGCTCCACCCATGCATTTACATATTGCCTATGGCTGCTTTTGTGCTACAGCTAGAGTTGAGTCATTGCAACAGAGGACATATGGCCCAGAAAGCCTAAAACATTTACTATGCTGGTCGAGAGACTGTGGTTCAGGGGAGAGATTGGAGAGTGCCAGGAAATGAGGCTGGAGAGGTGACCGGGAGGCAGACAATGAAAGGCCTTGTAACCAGGCTAAAGGGTTCACTATTTTAAAAGTTAGGAGGGAGGGACGGATGTCTTTTCAGCAGGAACACAACGTGATGATATTTGAATTTTAGATAATTGGGGTGGGATGAAGAGAGGAGAAGAAGCAAAACTGGCTTAGGGAGGACAGTTGCGGGGATGGTATACAGGTAAGAAATAATGCCCTGGACTATAAAGGCACCAATGGGATGGAGAGAAATGGAAACATTTGAGAAAAATACGCAAGATTTGGTGATTGATTAGATATGAGGGTGTGTGAGAGGATGGGCTATGAGGCAAAGCTTCTATTTGGAATTTTTCTAAGATGAGGAATAAGCAATCATGACCCAATAGCCCTTCGGTAAAATTTGACTTCTTTGCATTCGTTACTTGAATGCATCAAATTCCTTGTCTCAGGATTTGTTTGTTTTTACAGTCTGCTTAGGCTCAGTATTACCACTTTCATGGGATGTAGAAACCTTATCCCCATATAGGTCCCTTCACATTGTAGTTGTTTTGTGCATACCATCTACATACATTGAAAAGCTCATTACACAATGTTACAATTTTTGCTGTCAACGGTCAAGTATATTTTAAAGAACTCAAAAGGAGAATAGTCTATCATATGTACACGACATTTACCATTTCTGTGGCTCTTCCTCCATTCCTGATGCCCCAAGTTTCCTCCTGAACTTCTAATGTCTGAAGAACTTCCTTTAGCAATACTTTTAAAGCAGGTCTTCTGGCAACAAATTCTCTTAGTCTTTCTTCATCAGAGAATGTCTTTATTTCAGTTTCATGCCTGAAGATGTTTTCACTGGGTAGAATTCTGGGTTGACGGTCTTTTTCCACTTCCTCCTGCTTCCATGGTTTCTAATGAGAAATCTACTGCCACTCCTATTGGTGTTGCCCTGTAGGTAATGCATTGTTATTTTCTGGCTGCTTTCAAGATGTTTTTTGTTTGTGTTTAGTTTTCAGCAGTTTGATTATGATGTGTCTGGGTGTAGATTTCATTGAATTTATCCTGTTTGGGATTTACTGAACTTCTTGAATCTGTAAGTTTATATCATTCATTAATTGGGAAGTTTTCAGCCAATATTTCTTTGACTATTGTTTCAGCACCACATTCTTTCGCCTCTTGGGACTCTAATGACATGAGTGTTGGACATTTTTCTATTTTCTCACAGTCCCCTGAGGCTCAGCTCATTTTTTCACCAACCTTTTTTTCTCTCTGTTGTTCAGCATGAAGACGTTCTATCAATCTGTCTTCAAGTTCACTAATTCCTCTCTCTGTCATCTCCATTCTGCTTCTGATCCTATTCAGGATTCCTTTATTTTGAGGACTGAATTTTTTAGCTCTAATGTTTCCATGTGGTTCTTCTTTATATCTATTTCTTGGCTAAGAATTCTTTATAGTCATCAAGAGAGTCTGTACTTATTTCATAAGGCATGTTTTCCTAATAGCTTTGTGGTGTAATCCCAATGTCTGTGCCATCTTAGATTGTCTTTTGGGAGTTGAGATTTTTCTTGTTCTTTGTACGGCAAGTGTTTTTAGATTGTATTCAGGGCATTTAAAACATTATGTTATCAGATTCTAGGTTTTGTTCAACTCCTATGGAGAATGTTGATATTTTTCTCCTAGCAGGAAATCAACCCGGTTTGTTTCAGGCCACAAGTTCAGACAAACATGTTGTGGGTTATGGTTTGAATGACAGTTCCATTTTCAAAGTCTTTGCAGTGCTATTAGAAGTTTTCTTGCATGGTGCTTCTCAGTGGACAGCCTGGAATCTGGGTGGTGGTCTATCACGTCGTTCCATTCTCAAAGTTTTTAGTATGAGGTTTAGGATCAGGTCCATGCTGGCACATCTCTGGAGGAAGCCCAGGAGCTCATCAACTATTTTATGGTGTAGGTTTCAACTTCTCTCTCTCTATGATTTCCCTGGTACATTCCCTGTACCAGAAATCTGGGAATTTAGTTTCCCTACTCAGTGTACTTACTGCAACTGCTGTTTTTAAAATTTTTGTTTATTTGTTTCATTTTATTTCCTCAACCTGGGAAAGCATCTTCCTGTACTCTGTCTGGCTAACTAATATTAACTTTTCAGGTCTTAGCTTAAATGTCATTTTATCCTAAAAGCCTTCCCTTATTGTCATATCATTTATGTTCCCCTTATCTTCCCATACGCTTACATATGTATTTGTTTATTGATCTAATATAGCTCTCCTACTGGACAGGAGATGAGATGATGTGTCTTGTTCACCTTTATGTAATATTTCTATATTTAAAACAGTTTATGACATACTCAACACATACTTATTCACTTATTTAATTTCCTTCCATCTTCGCACCCACCCATCCAGGTCCTGCCTCACCCCCCAAAAGATATTAAGATCCTCATATACAAAAATGGCTTTGGCTCTCAAGAATCAAATTAAATCTTATCTTTTCGTAACTTTATAATTTGTAAAGCATTCTCACATTTCCTTTTCTTTTCTTGCCTGATTTTATGAAGTTGAGAGGGGGGAAAATGTACTTTAGAGACAAGTAAACAAACAGTCAAAGACATGAAATATTTGTCCAAGGCCATATCTGGTTAGTAATGGAAATGATGAGTAGGGTTGGTAGTAGGGTGAGGCAAGTGAGATGGCTACGGACCAAATTTAAGGAGCATTTACTCTCAGGGTTGTGAATGCTTGCACACCCTGAGAGTGAATGCTTTCTTATATATTTCACTCTTGGCATTTTGTTTACCTCTTCTTAGCCTTGGCCCTGCTGGTGGATCAGTTCAGGTCTTTTTGACTCCAAAGTCTCCTTCAATATTTTGACAGAGAGCTCTAATCAAATGTAACCAGCCATGCATTCAGGTCTGACTTTCAACAGCACTTTGAAGAATTTTGGTGTCACAGACATCTGGCTTTGAGTCTAAACTCCTCTCTAGTAACTGTATTACCTTGGGCAAATTACTTTTCCTTAGATATAAAACAGATACAATATCTATCTCATAGGCTTGCTTAAAGATTAAAATGATATAATGTAGGTAAGGCAATCTGCTGGTTGTCCTTAATATTTGTTTTCTTCTTCTATAGACATAGGAATACCAGTTTTTATTTGGGACATGGCACCCAAAAAAGGGACTCAATTTCCCAACTCTTTTGCATGTAGGTGTGAACATGTAACTATGTTCTAGCCAATGGGATGTGAGTGGCAGTGATATGCACGACTTTTGGATTGTATCCCGTTACCACTTTCCCCTTCTTACTGAGTGGAATGCAGACATAGTGGCAGGATCTCTTGGGCCATGAAATAAGAGCAGCACCTTAGTGATAGTTGAACAAAAGATGAAGTCCTGGAACACTGATACCTTTCCAGAGCAGAGCTGGCACTCTAACTTGGACTTGAATATAAAAGTAAAGTAAAATTGTATCTTTCCTTCACCAACATAACCTTGATACTTGGTCACAGAAGTTGAATTTATATCTTAAACTTATGCAGTAGGTAAAGGAGCGTAGGGCTTAGAAGAGAGTAAGTGTTTAATACTGGTAAGATATTGGTAAGTATAATCTGCATGTTTCTGTTAAGCCTCATTCATTAACATGGACATAGCTTGATTTGAAAGTGGGGAAGAAGTCCATATCATGAGTAGGTTTGGAGTTCAAGTTTACACTATCCATGTGTTTTGGGAACAACCAGTTTTTAATAAACTAACATAAAATTTGGTCCTAGGCTAAGAATATCCTTGGGTAGCCTAAAAGAAAAATACATTAAACCTTTCTGGAGGGACAAATTCTCAAACCAGTTTATACAGACTTACTACAAAGATCCAATGAAGGTAACTTCATAATAAAAAATTACAAAGCAAACAAGGACACAGTCAACAGTGTATGAGAACATGCAGACTCCATAAACAGAATAGATTCCTAAGAACCTGAGATAATTGAATGGTCTTTAATTCATACATTAAGGGAAAAAGAAAGAGCTTAAATAAACAACTGAACCTTACATCTCAAGGAACTAGAAAAAGAACAACATAAGCCCAAAGTTAGCAGAAGTAAGAAAATAACAAAGTTCAGAGTAGAAATAAATTAAATAGACACTAAAAAGAGAATAGAAAAGATCAGTGAAACTAAGAGCTGTTTTTTAAAAAAGATAAGCAAAATGGATAAACCTTTAGCCAGACTTACCAAGAATAAAAGAGAGAAGACTCAAAATTAGAAGTGAAAGAGGAGACATTACAACTAATACTACACATGTACAAAAAATCATAAAAAACTACTATGAACAATTATATACAAAAAAAATCAGACAACCTAGAAGAAATGGTAAATTCCTGGAAACATTCACTCTACTGAGACTGAATCATAAAGAAATAGAAAACTCAGACAGATCAATTAATAGTAAGGAGATTGAAGCCATAACCAAAAATCTCCCAACAAAGAAAAGCCTAGGATAGGAAGGCCCCACTGGTGAATTCTACCAAACATTTAAAGAATTAACACCAATGCTTCTCAAAGTCTTCCGAAAAAATAGAAGAAAAGGGAACACTTCCAAACTCATCTTATGAGGCCAACATTACCCTGATAACAAATCAGAAAAGGAAATTACAGACCAATATCCTTGACGAACATAGATGCAAAAATCCTCAACAAATTATTAGCAAACTGGAATACATAAAAAGGATCACACACCACGATCAAGTGGGATTTATTGAAGGGATGAAAAGATGGTTCAACATCCACAAATCAATCAACATGATAGACTGCGTTAACAAAATGAAAGATAAAAATCATTTGATCGTCTCAATAGATGCAAAAAAGGCATACATGTCAAGCCCACAGCTAACATTATATTCAATGGTGAAAAGCTGAAAGCTCTTCCTCTAAGACCACGAACAAGACAAGGATGCCTGCTCTTGCCACCTTTATTTAACATAGCACTGGAAGTCCTGGCCAGAGCAATTAGGCAGGAAAAAAAATAAGGTGTCCAAATAAGAAAAAAAAAAAGTAAAATTGACATAGTATTATATGTTAAAAAACTGTAAGGAGTCCACCAAAAAAGTTAGAACCAATAGACAAATTTGGTAAAGGTGCAGGATACAAAATCAATATAAAAATCATTTGTATTTCTACACACTAACAACAAACTATCAGGAAGAGAAATTAAGCAAAGAATCCCATTTACAATTACATCAAAAAGAATAAAATATCTAGGAATAAATTTAACCAAGAAGGTGAAGGATCTCTACACTGAAAACTCTAAGACACTGATGCAAGAAACTGAAGAAGATACAAATAAATAAACAGATATTCTGTGCTCAAGGATTGGAAGAATTAATATTATTAAAATTCCATACTACCCAAAGCAGTCTACAGATTCAATGTAGTCTTCTGTCAAGAGTCCAACAGCATTTTTCTCAGAAATAGAAAAAATAATTTTAAAATTTGTATTGAACCACAAAAGTCTCTGAATAGCAAAAGCAATCTTGAGAAAGAATAAGACTGGAGGCATCACAGTTCTTGCTCAAACTACATTACAAAGCCATAGTACTCAGAATAGTATAGTATTGGCATAAAATAGTGAAACAGAATAGAGAGCCCAGAAATAGATCCGCACACAAATGGTCAATTAATTTATGACAAAGGAGCCAAGGATATATAATGGGGAAAGGACAGGCTCTTCAATAAATGGTGTTGGGAAAACTGGACAGTCACAAGCAAAAGAATAAAACTGAACCTTCATCTTAAACCACTCACAAAATTCAACTCAAAATGTATTAAAGACTTGAATGTTAAGGCCTGAAACCATAAAACTCCTAGAAGAAAACGTATGGCATAAGCTCCTTGACATTGGCCTTGGCAATGATTTTTTGGATTTGACACTAAAAGGCAACAAAAGCAAAAATAAACAAGTGGGACTATTCCAAACTAAAGAGCTTCTGCATAGCAAAGGAAACAATCAACAAAATGAAAACGCAACCTATGTATGGAATGGAAGAAAATATTTGCAAATCATGTATCTGATAAGGGGTTATTATCCAAAATATATAAGGAACTCATACAACTCAATAACAAAAAAAAGAAACAACTCAATTAAAAACTCGGCAGAGGAACTGAATAGGCATTTTTCCAAAGAGACATACAAATAGCCAATAGGTACATGAAAAGATGCTCAATATCACTAATAATCAGGGAAATGCAAATCAAAAGTGCAATGAGATATCACTTCACACCTGTTAGAATGGCTACTATCAAAAAGACAAGAGACAACAAGTGTTGACAAAGATGTGTAGAAAAGGGAACCCTTGTGCACGGTTCATGAGAATGTAAACAGGTGCAGTCACTGTGGAAAACAGTCTGGAGGTTCCTCAAAAGTTATTCAAACAGTTCATGACCAGGGAAATCAAAATGGCCAACGAACATGCTATGCTACACAACATCACCAGTGACAACAGAAATGCAAAACCAAATGGCACTATTTCTTACTGGAATGGCAAAAATTAAAATTTCTGAACGTTCTTACCTGGTTTCTACAAGGATATGGAGGAAAAAAGGAGTGTTCATATGCTGTCAGTGGGAGGGTTATTTGGGACAAACACGTTGGAGTTAAATTTGGAACTAACAAATTCGAAGTTGTTAATACTGTAGAATCCACCAATTCCACTCACAGAGACACACCCTGGAGAAGCTAACGTGCATGCACAATGCAAAGTGTCTCACTGTCCATCAACAGGAGAGTAAACAAATAAACAAACTGGGCCGTAAGCATATAATTCAGAGTACTCAGAAGTAGTATATAGCAGCTAAAATGAACGAAGTGGCTCTGTCTGTATCAGTATGGTTAAATCTCAAAAGCATGATATGGGGTTTAGCAAAAGCAAGTTGTTGAGTGACATGCAGAAGATAATGCTTTCAGTATGACACCGTTGGCACATCTCAATACGACACGTTTTATGGCTACACTATATAGACATGGATGTACACTATACAGATATGCACTGAAACTATAAATAAACCCAGGAGAATGAAGAACATCAGAGTTAAGACAGCAATCACTACTGAGGACAGACTGACACATTGGTAGCAGAAATATTCCCACATTTTCTCCCCACCCTGTGTCCATGCTTTTCGCTATGGGACTTTAGTAGCACTTCTCATCCAAACAGGGAGCCTATTACCTCACTCCTGGAATATGCGATGGCTTTGGGACTTGCTTTAACCAACGGAATGTGGTATACAAGTGATGTGTGTCAGTTCTGAGTCTAGGCCTCGGAGGCATCGCACGATCCCTCTGTCTTTTCCGAACTACTGACGCACCTGAGCAGGCTGGGGCCAGCCTCCTGCAGGAGGAGACCCAGTGAAGGACAGTCCAGGTGTCCCAGCTGAGGTCAGCCTATTCCAGCCTACAGCCAGCTGACCTCCAACCACCTGAGAGAGACAAGCCAAGATCATCAAAGCCAGCCACCTGACCTCCTGAAGCGGATCTGAAGACGGAGCCCGGGTAAGACCAGAGCAGCCGAGGCGACCAAGGAGTCATGAGGAGTAACAGGGCTTATTGTTGCGGCCACTAAGTTTCCAGGTGGTCTGTTACTGAGAAATAGCTGACCTAGGAGGAGCACGGAATGCAGGAGGGGCAAAAGGGACAAGGGTTCAACTGTGTCTTTGATGTTTTATGTCTTAAGAGAGGCCCGAAGCGAACACAGCAAAATGTTGAGATTGCACATAGGTAGTAGAGAAATGAGGATTTGTTGTCTAATTCTCCTAGCTTCTCTGTATGTGTGAAGTATTTCACAATCAAAGAAAATTTACACAGAAGAGTAAACGCCCAATGTGCCACACCAGACAAGGTGGCCTAGAGGGTTTTAGAGAAGAACAAACAGATGAACTTGCTCTCGTGCCCCCTCCCTACTTCACCGTCACCACACGCAGAGCCGAAGGAGTGGACCAGGGATTTCTGAGTTCACATTCTCTTCTCTCATCCCTGGGACGTCTTCCCTAACCGTCCTGGAACTGAATCCTTTGCCAGTATTTAATCCTCTGGCCTCAGTGAGTCATCTGCACAACAGCACATAGCTGATCAGCTCACAGACAGGAGATCCTCAGGGACGAACCAGGGAAGAAAGCATCACAGGGGCAAATTCCGTGCTCCTGCTCCGGGGGCAGCGGGCTTTAAACCTCCGAACTACTTCACACTATCGTTACGTCCAAAATCCAGATTCACCCGACAAAAATGTGAGAGTCCTTCCTGCTCCATCAAATACAGGGTCAGTCACCTACCCTGTGACTTCCTCCTGACACTCTCACCTGCCCCCCCCCCCCGCCCTTTGAAGTTGTTGCCACTCCTGGCACAGGTGGCGTTGTGTGTCTGCCAGATCTGCGCTCGCCCATCGAGAGGGATGAAAGCTCCAGGGGACACGCACTCCATGCCAGAGAGAGAAAGGGCCAGGCCGTCTGCTCCCAAGGGGCTCGACATCCCTCTTGGCCCAACGCATTGCTCATGTTTCTGTTTGGACGTCCACAGCCAACTATGTGCATCGCACTCTGCACTGACTGTGTACCTTCCTGTGTGCGGACTGGTCCTGCGAGTTACCCTGAGTTCTCGTCCCAACTCAATTGGGCTGCACGCTGCCTCAGGACGCAGTGAGGTAAGTGACTTCGTGTCCCTACAATCCAGCGAAAGGAAAGAAGGAAAAGAGGAGAAAGGTCAGACAGGAAGGAAGAAAGGAAGGAAGGATAATAGCAGCACATATTTATAGAATGGTTATATGCCAGCTCGTGTGCGCTTTCTTCTTTAATCCTCCCAACTACTAAGTGAGGTAGATACTATTATTAATGTTTCCTAGCTTACAGTTGAGGAAACACGCTTCCGAGGGTAGCTAATACGCCTGGAGACAAGCCATGGCAAGTAAATCAGGGAGGCAGTCTTTGAGGCAGATTTGTTTAACTGGGTTCCCATCTCTGATGTCAGACTGTCACGCTGAGAGTTTTGAGCACAGAGGAGCAGATAACAAGGAACCAGGACTTCCCCATAAAGAAAGAAAAGGAAAGAAGGATAGAAAGCAGAAGAGAACACAGAGGGAGGGAGAGACCCACTAACACAGGTGTCACACCGAAACTGCACGGTTTCTGCTTCATCCCTCGACATCTCCAGAAAGGATCTGCGTGCTTCTTGGGTACTGTGTTCTGGGTTTCATTCTCTATGTGCCAAAGGCATCCGCAGAGAGCTCGTCATGCTCTCCTGCCTGCGAGAGAAGACAGGCAGACAGTCGACTCTGGCGCTGTGGACCCTGAGTTAGCAAATCCTGCAAGCCTCTCATCGCATTTTCACTGCCAGTCAATACATAACCTTTCTTATGTGTGTTCCTTTCTAAAGACTCCTATTTAATACAGATCGTTGACTCATCAACGCTGAACTCACGACCAGCCGCGCCGCAACTGATGCCTAAGTGGACAGAGCTCACGTAACACCTGTATTTCTCCACAAGGCACAGCACACCTTCCTTGCACTTACGAACCCCAGATAGCCTTTCAGCACTACACTTGGGGGGCATTTTAAACAGCAAAATCACCAAGAAAAAGCACAAAAATGTAAAAAATGTGGCAGGAAATAGACCTTGAAAAGGACACTTGTTTATGTTAGTGGAGCTGAAACCGGAAGGTGGAGGGTCACCCTTCCTCTCTCAACTGGGAGTGTGTGTGTGTCCGGCGACTCGGTTTTCCGCTGCTCTGTGCATGTGCACAAATGATGCCCAAGACGGTGCCAAAGGGCCCCCCTTTCATCCTGAGGGTCGGTTGCAGTATCCACGCAACTTGGAGGTGATGAGGCTGTTGCTTTCGTAAATGCTTTATTATTTTGGAGCTACAAATACATTTTAGCAAGCAGGAGAATTTGCAAACGTAGAGGCCACGATGAGCGAGGATTCACTGCACGTAGCATGAAGTTGAGCCAGTTCTCAGACTCGGACACGGGAGGAACTCTGCTTCTTCTGGGAAGACAGGAAAAGCAGCAGCAGCAGTAACTGTAGCTGTGCATATGGAACAGGACCTCACATGTTAGTCCTGCAGGGAACCTCAGGAGGCTACCCATCCATTCCCGGGCTTTAGTTGGGATTTTGTTCTGGTCATGAGAGACTGTCAGCATCACAGGCCACAGAAAAGTCTAAATCTTCTTTCTTTAATCAAATAGCTCCTCAAGTCCATTGCCTTTGTACTGCCTTCTAGAGGCTGCATCTTGCTCAGCTCTGTGCCTTCGTGTACAGAAGAAACTCGGCAAACACTTGCTGTGTATTGAACGGGACTCAGGTCAATCTGCCGCTACGTGGTCCTTATCCCACCCTCCCTTTGTAACATATTCTCATGTAAACATTTCCTTCTAAAGCTGTGTTTCCCGCCTTGAGGTTTCTGGAATTAGTGGTCCTTAGAGTTGTCTTAAATATGTCACTGAGCTATTGAAAAAAAATATTTCCAAAAATACATTTCACTAGGACAAGACTTCACAGGTTAACATAAAATGGCAAGGTTTTGTTTTTGATTTTGCGAACCTGCCTGGAACTATAGAGTGATAATTTTTTTTTTTTTTTGTAATTCATCAGTCTTTTATTTATTTTTGCCTGCGTTGGGTCTTTGTTGCTGTGCGTGGGCTTTCTCTAGTTGAGGCGAGCGGGGGCTACTCTTCGTTGCGGTGCGCGGGCTTCTCATTACAGTGCCTCCTCTTTTTGCAGCACGGGCTCTAGGAGCACGGGCTTCAGTAGTTGCAGCACGCAGGCTTAGTAGTTGTGGTGCACGGGCTCTAGAGCACAGGCTCAGTAGTTACAGTGCACGGGCTTAGTTGCTCCGTGGCATGTGGTATCTTCCTGGACCAGGGCTCAAATCTGTGTCCCCTGCATTGGCAGGTGGATTCGTAACCACTGCGCCACCAGGGAAGTCCCTGTACAGTGATAATCCTATGCCATGATACTATCTATTGCTTGCTAATACATCTATCTCTCAGCTCCACAGACATGTCTTTGATGAATGAAAAACAGATAACTGCTCAAATTGTTTGCTAAGGGAAAGTTTTCAGAACATTTCAGGGAAATGTGGGGGAGATAATGGAAAGGTTCTTTGATGGTTCAAGGATAGAAAACCATCCATCTAAATGGTTCTGAACACATGGAACTTTTTGTAAATAGGTGTTATAAAATATTGTTTATTATTTCTAAGTAATGAGAAGGATGTTTACACTGCCCTGACTTCTTTTAGGCAAAGCAGTCCAACTCCACCTAAATGGGAAAACTAAGTAGCAGAAGCGAACTCCTTCACCTGGAAGCTGGAGAACAGGCCTGAGGAGCCACTCCTTCAGCTTTGTTCGTTCTTTCAACACGGCTCTGCTGATTCTCCCGAGGGCCTCTTGAACAGGAGGCTTTCCATGAATTCACCTTTCCTTTGTGGAACATTCTTTCTTCTTGTGAGAATCAGCCAGGATCCAACTGCAGTGGCACAGACAGCATGTACTGTGCCAGTAAGAGATCTGCCAGCGCCCAAGCAACCTAAGTTGTGTTTCTCTTGAAATTCCTTTTCATGCATTTCTTCCATTCCCGTTGCAATGTCATTCCGAGGAACAGCTGGTGCCACCCTTCCCCATCGAGGCAAGGTCACAGCCTCGCTGGGTTTTGTGCTTTGAGAACAGAAATGGGGGCAGGGGAGGAAAGGGCAGTAGGGACTGGAGACCTCAGGCTCAGTGCCTGCCTCATTTCCAAAGTGTGTTTTTAAAGCCTTGAGGACCTTGTTGTCTGTCGTAGGAATGCTTAACTGTTTGTACAAATAGAGAACCTGACGCTCAGTGAGACCGTCTTCCCCAATGTCTGCACGAAGGTCCAGGCCCTGCCCGGTATCCGCAGAAGGCTCTTGCGATCAGCTTCTTCACCATCCGGGCTGTGTATCCCGCCTCCTTTATCTACTCCTGCTCGCATCTGGACCCGACACCGAGGATGCCCCTTCTCTTCTCAGCCGGCCAAGCCATCTTCTTCACATTATTCTTGGAGTGTCTGAGACCACTCCCGTCCAAGAAGGCTTCTAGAACACTCAGGGAAATAGTCTTAATCTCATCCTTCTCAGTCCAAATACAAAACTACAGACTTCATCTAAAATCTTTACCATTTAGTATTTTAAAGTATGTAAATTATGTATTTGTTTTCAGCTTAGTGTTTGGTGTGTCTTCATAAAAATGGTATATAACACCATAGCTTGATTTTTTCCAGTCTTACCACTTCTGTATATTTCATAATACAGCACCATGTGAAAAACAGATACCTAATACATTTATTTTGATTTCATAGGCCAAATGGTACCTTTAAATTGCCCTGCTGTGAAAGCCACCACTTAATACCTAATAAAACCTAATAAAACAGACTTGAGGTGACAAAGGAAGAGCTGGGTAGCAGCTCTCACCCACCTTTTGTGAATGAAGCCTTATCCCTGCACCTGACTGCACCCTTCAAGCTGTTGGCTTTATACCTAGTTACAGGAATTCTGTGAAAACATTCTCCTCTTTTTGAATGCCTTTTATTCATTTACTAAAATTTTTTTTAATTTAATTTTACTGAAGTATCGTTGATTTACAATGTTGTGTTAGTTTCTGGTGTACAGCAAAGTGATTCAGATACATACTTTTTCAGATCCTTTTCCATTATAGTTTATTACAAGATATTGACTATAGTCCCCTGTACTATAGGTAACCGGACCTTGTTATCTATTTTATATTATATATAGTAGTTTGTTATCTGCTAATCCCAAACTCCTAATTTATTGAATAGGCATAAACTGAACATCTTTTGATCATACTACACCCACTTCAACTCGACCTGTCATAGTACAAACCCTGACAGTCTCTGACCCTGGTCCTGCACAGCCCAGTTTTCTGTCTGTCTACCTGGCTTTGCATTAGAAGCAGTTGCAATGGTAGCATTCATGCTCAGAAGACAATTTCTCGCTCCAAGGACAGAGCACCTATCTTGTTCTTGGTGGGATCACCAGGCTCTTTGGAAAAGGATGTGGAAAGTGTTAGTGAGTAATGGACCCAGTCTGGACTGGTGTTCTCCTTAGGGTTGTTACTGGACAGTTGTTTCCTTGAGTAGAAAATCAAGACACATTCTATGAGAAAGTTTTTTCTGTGCCAAAGGAGTTTCCATAAGTTATTACACTTGGGCATACTAATAGAGTGCTTTTTGTTTCTTGGAATCAAGACAGACCATCTTATGATGATGTCAGACGTCCTCCAGTTCAGTCTGCTGGCCAGTTACAATCTGCATACAATTTGGATTGGATGAAACTATTGCTTTTGTAGATGCCTTTATTCGTTGTAGTCACTACTTGTAGCAAACATGTTCTAGATGGGATAGGGAGCATCTGAGAATGTAGTTCTACGAGGAAAGACAGTGGAAAAGGCGGCAAAACAGCAGAGACAGAAACGGGGACACAGTTATTGGCCAAGTAACGCAGGAAGCCAAAGGATTAAGGGAGCTGAGAGCGCAGTAAGCAGAAATGAAGATGCTCCCCACCGTCTGATCACCGCCATGTTGACTCAGTGTCACTAAAACACTGCCAGTTGCTGCTTTAGACCGACTTCCACCAGGCCCACACGTAGGCACACTATTTTCCCAGTCCACAAAACGTTATTAATGGACAAGGGCGAGGTCACAAAGGGAAGATGAGACAGGGGTAAAGAATCCAAAGTCCTTTTTTGACTCTTATAAAATCTTAGAAAGAGTACCTTAAAAGCAAGTTTTTGAAAGGGAGGGATTTAAAACAGTCACATTTGTCTCATACACTTCTATAAAAAGATTATCACAGGAAATCCATACTTGCAATGTATATTTCACTGCTTTGTAATTTTTTAAATTTAATTGGAAAATAAGGTAGAGGGAAGGTTTTATTTGTATGTTAATTAAGCCGTGTACCTGGAATGATTCAAATCTTTTGGAAAAGTCAAATATCTCCATGAAATTGTAGTGAATAGTCTCCTACACCTAGTATCTGTGTGGGACACATAGGAAGTTTTAACTCACGAATATTCACAGATAGGACATAATGGTAGGAAAAAGGACACTTTTTTTTCATAAAGAGACTTTAAGAATAACTGTATAGAGGAAAGGAACCAAGATGGCGGAGCAGAAGGACGTGCTCTCACTCCCTCTTGCGAGAACACCAGAATCACAATGAACTGCTGAACAATCATCGACAGGAAGACACTGGAACTCACCAAAAAAGATACCCCACATCCAAAGACAAAGGAGAAGCTACAATGAGATGGTAGGAAGGGCACAATCACAATAAAATCAAATCCCATAACTGCTGGGTGGGTGACTCACAGACTGGAGAACACTTATGCCACAGAAGTCCACCCACTGGAGTGAAGGTTCTGAGCCCCATGTCAGGCTTCCCAATCTGGGGGTCCGGCAACGGGAAGAGGAATTCCTAGGAATTCCTAGAGACTTTGAAGCATAGTGGGAATCGATTGCAGGACTTTGACAGGACTGGGGGAAACAGAGACTCCACTCTTGGAGGGCACACACAAAGTAGTGTGCACATCGGGACCCAGGGGAAGGAGCAGTGACCCCAGGGGAGACTGAACCAGACCTACCTGCCAGTGTTGGAGGGTCTCCTGCAGAGGCAGGGGGTGGCTGTGTCTCACCCTGAGGACAAGGACACTGGCAGCAGAAGTTCTGGGAAGTACTCCTTGGCATGAGCCCTCCCAGAGTCGGCCATTAGCCCCAACAAAGAGCCCGGGTAGGCTCCAGTGTTGGGTTGCCTCAGGCCAAACAACCAACAGGGAGGGAACCCAGTCCCACCCATCAACAGTCAAGTGGACTAAAGTTTTACTGAGCTCTGCCCACCAGAGCAACAGCCAGCTCTACCCACCACCAGTCCCTCCCATCAAGCCTCTTAGATAGCCTCATCCACCAGAAGGCAGAGAGAAGAAGAAAGAAGAACTACAATCCTGCAGCCTGTGGAAGGAAAACCACATTCACAGAAAGATAGACAAGATGAAAAGGCAGAGGGCTATGTACCAGATGAAGGAACAAGATAAAACCCCAGTAAAACAACTAAATGAAGTGGAGATAGGCAACCTTCCAGAGAAAGAATTCAGAATAATGATAGTAAAGATGATCCAGGACCTGGGAAAAACAATGGAGGCAAAGATCAAGAAGATGCAAGAAATGTTTAGCAAAGACCTAGCAGAATTAAAGAACAAACAACAGAGATGAACAATACAATAACTGAAATGAAAACTACACTAGAAGGAATCAATAGCAGATTAACCGAGACAGAAGAACGGATAAGTGACCTGGAAGACAGAATGGTGGAATTCACTGCTGTGGAAAAGAATAAAGAAAAAAGAATGAAAACAAATGAACACAGCCTAAGAGACCTCTGGGACAACATTAAACACAACAACATTCACATTATAGGGGTCCCAGAAGGAGAAGAGAGAGAGAAAGGACCTGAGAAAATATCTGAAGAGATTATAGTCGAAAACTTCCCTAACATGGGAAAGGAAATAGCCACCCAAGTCCAGGAAGCACAGAGAGTCCCATACAGGATAAACACAAGGAGAAACACGCCAAGACACACAGTAATTAAACTGACAAAAATTAAAGAAAAATTATTGAAAGCAGCAAGGGAAAAATGACAAATAACATACAAGGGAACTCCCATAAGGTTAACAGCTGATTTCTCAGCAGAAACTCTACAGGCCAGAAGGGACTGGCATGATACACTTAAAGAGATGAAAGGGAAGAACCTACAACCAAGATTACTCTACCTGGCAAGGATCTCATTCAGATTTGATGGAGAAATCAAAAGCTTTACAGATAAGCAAAAGCTAAGAGAATTCAGCACCACCAAACCAGCTCTACAACAAATGCAAAAGGAACTTCTCTAGACAAGAAACACAAGAGAAGAAAAGGATCTACAAAAACAAACCCAAAACAATTAAGAAAATGGCCATAGGAACATACATATCAATAATTACCTTAAACATGAACGGACTAAATGCTCCAACCAAAAGACACAGGCTTGCTGAATGGATACAAAAACAATACCCATCTATATGCTGCCTACAAGAGACCCACTTCAGACCTAGGGACACATGCAGACCGAAGTGAGGGGATGGAAATAGATATTCCATGCAAATGGAAATCAAAAGAAAGCTGAAGTAGCTATACTCATATCAGATAAAATAGACTTTAAAACAAAGAATGTTACAAGAGACAAGGAAGGACACTACATCATGATCAAGGGATCAATCCAAGAAGAAGATATAACAATTATAAATATATATGCACCGAATATAGGAGCAACTCAATACATAACGCAACTGCTAACAGCTATAAAAGAGGAAATTGACAGTAACACAATAATAGTGGGGGACCTTAACACCTCACTTACACCAATGGACAGATCATCCAAAATGAAAATAAATAAGGAAACAGAAGCTTTAAATGACACAACAGACCAGATAGATTTAATTGATATTTATAAGACATCCCATCCAAAAACAGCAGATTACACTTTCTTCTCAAGCGCGCACGGAACATTCTCCAGGATAGATCACACCTTAGGTCACAAATCAAGCCTCAGTAAATTTAAGAAAATTGAAATCATATCACGCATCTTATCTGACCACAATGCTATGAGATTAGAAATGAATTACAGGGAAAAGAACATAAAAAACACAAACACATGGCGGCTAAACAATATGTTACTAAATAACCAAGCGATCACTGAAGAAATCAAAGAGGAAATCAAAAAATACCTAGAGACAAATGACAATGAAAACACGATGATCCAAAACCTATGGGATGCAGCAAAAGCAGTTCTAAGAGGGAAGTTTATAGCTATACAAGCCTACTTCAAGAAACAAGAAAAATCTCAAATAAACAATCTAACCTTACACCTAAAGGAACTAGAGAAAGAAGAACAAACAAAACCCAAAGTTAGGAGAAGGAAAGAAATCATAAAGATCAGAGCAGAAATAAATGAAAGAGAAACAAAGAAAACAATAGCAAAGATCAATAAAACTAAAAGCTGGTTCTTTGAGAAGATAAACAAAATTGATAAACCATTAGCCAGACTCATCAAGAAAAAGAGGGAGAGAACTCACGTCAACAAAATTAGAAATGAAAAAGGAGAAGTTACAACAGAAACTGCAGAAATACAAAGCATCCTAAGAGACTACTACAAGCAACTCTATGCCAATAAAATGGACAACCTGGAAGAAATGGACAAGTTCTTAGACAGGTATAACCTTCCAAGACTGAACCAGGAAGAAATAGAAAATATGAACAGACCAATCACAAGTAACGAAATTGAAACTGTAATTAAAAATCTTCCAACAGGGCTTCCCTGGTGGCGCAGTGGTTGAGAGTCCGCCTGCCGATGCAGGGGACACGGGTTCGTGCCCCGGTCCGGGAAGATCCCACATGCCGCGGAGCGGCTGGGCCCGTGAGCCATGGCCGCTGAGCCTGCGCGTCTGGAGCCTGTTCTCCGCAACGGGAGAGGCCGCAACAGTGAGAGGCCCGCGTACCGCAAAAAAAAAAAAAAAAAAAAAAAAAATCTTCCAACAAACAAAAGTCCAGGACCAGATGGCTTCACAGGTGAATTCTATCAAACATTTAGAGAAGAGCTAACACCCATCCTTCTCAAACTCTTCAAAAAAATTGCAAAGGAACACTCCCAAACTCATTCTATGAGGCCACCATTACCCTGATACCAAAACCAGACAAAGATACTACAAAAAGGAAAATGACAGACCAATATCACTGATGAATACAGACGCAAAAATCCTCAACAAAATACTAGCAAACAGAATGCAACAACACATTAAAAGGATCATACACCATGATCAAGTGGGATTTATCCCAGGGATGCAAGGATTCTTCAATAGACACAAATCAATGTGATACACCATATTAACAAACTGAAGAATAAAAACCATACGATCATCGCAATAGATGCAGAAAAAGCTTTTGACAAAATTCAACACCCATTTATGATAAAAACTCTCCAGAAAGTGGGCATAGAGGGAACCTTCCTTACATAATAAAGGCCATACATGATAAACCCACAGCAAACATCATTCTCAATGGTGAAAAACTGAAAGCATTTCCTCTAAGATCAGGAACAAGACAAGGATGTCCACTCTCACCACTATTATTCAACATAGTTTTGGAAGTCCTAGCCACGGCAATCGGAGGAAAAAAAGAAATAAAAGGAATGCAAATTGGAGAAGAAGTAAAACTGTCACTGTTTGCAGATGACATACTATACATAGAGAATCCTAAAAAGGCCACCAGAAAACTACTAGAGCTAATCAATGAATTTGGTAATGTTGCAGGATACAAAATTATTGCACAGAAATCTCTTGCATTCCTATACACTAATGATGAAAAATCTGAAAGAGAAATTATGGAAACACTCCCATTTACCCCGGCAACAAAAAGAATAAAATACCTAGGAATAAACCTACCTAGGGAAACAAAAGACCTGTATGCAGAAAACTATAAGACACTGATGAAAGAAATTAAAGATGATACCAACAGATGGAGAGATCTACCATGTTCTTGGATTGGAAGAATCAACATTGTGAAAATGACTATACTACCCAAAGCAATCTACAGATTCAATGCAATCCCTATCAAATTACCAATGGCATTTTTTACAGAACTAGAACAAATTATCTTAAAGTTTGTATGGAGACACAAAAGACCCTGAATAGCCAAAGCAGTCTTGAGGGAAAAAAATGGAGCTGGAGGAATCAGACTCCGTGACTTCAGACTATACTACAAAGCTACAGTAATCAAGACAATATGGTACTGGCACAAAAACAGAAACATAGATCAATGGAACAAGGCAGAAAGCCCAGAGACAAACCCACGCACCTATGGTCAACTAATCTATGACAAAGGAGGCAAAGATATACAACGGAGAAAAGACAGTCTCTTCAACAAGTGGTGCTGGGAACACTGGACAGCTACATGTAAAAGAATGAAATTAGAACACTCCGTAACACAATACACAAAAATAAACTCAAAATGGATTAGAGACCTAAATGTAAGACTGTACAGTATAAAACTCTTAGAGGAAAACATAGGAAGAACACTCTTTGACATAAATCACAGCAATATCTTTTTTGATCCACTTCCTAGAGTAACGGAAACAAAAACAAAAATAAACAAATGGGACCTAATGAAACTTCAAAGCTTTTGCACAGCAAAGGAAACCATAAACAAGACGAAAAGATAACCCTCAGAATGGGAGAAAATATTCGCAAACAAATCAATGGACAAAGGATTAATCTCCAAAATATATAAACAGCGCATGCAGCTCAATATTAAGGAAACAAACAACCCAATCCAAAAAAGGGCAGAAGACCTAAATAGACATTTCTCCGAAGAAGACATACAGATGGCCAAGAAGCACATGAACAGCTGCTCAACATCACTCATTATTAGAGAAATGTAAATCAAAACTACAATGAGGTATCACCTCACACTAGTTAGAATGGGCATCACCAGAAATTCTACAAACAACAAATGCTGGAGAGGGTGTGGAGGAAAGGGAACCCTCTTGCACTGTTGGGGGGAATGTAAATTGATACAGCCACTATGGAGAACAGAATGGAGGTTCCTTAAAAAACTAAAAATAGAATTACCATATGATCCAGCAATCCCATTACTGGCATTACTGGGTGTATACCCAGAGAAAACCATAATTCAAAAAGACACATGCACCCCAATGTTCACCGCAGCACTATTTACAATAACCGGGTCATGGAAGCAACCTAAATGCCCATCGACAGACATATGAATAAAGAAGTTGTGGTACATATATACAATGGAATATTATGCAGCCATAAAAAAGAACGAAATTGAGTCATTTGTTGAGACGTGGATGGATCTAGAGACTGTCATACAGAGTGAAGTCAGAAAGAGAAAAACAAATATCATATATTAACGCATGTAAGTGGAACCTAGAAAAATGGTACAGATGAACCTGTTTGCAAGGCAGAAGTTGAGACACAGATGTAGAGAACAAACGTATGGACACCAAGTGGGGAAAACCACGGTGGGGTGGGGATGGTGGTGTGCTGAATTGGGCGATTGGGATTGACATGTATACACTGATGTGTATAAAACTGATGACTAATAAGAATCTGCAGTGTAAAAAACCAAACAAACAAAAAAAACAACTAATACTAAACTTTCTTTGGGTTATTTGTATGGAAATATGTTAATATAAATGTTTCAGACATTACATGAAATTTCTAAAAATCTTATATGTTCTGGTATAATGTTATAAGTCATAATTCTAGTTATTACTTTAAAATGTATATCTCAAATAACTAAATTTCCTTGTCAATTGCATTATAATGAACTTTCATCAAATCTTTAACCGTGGTCATTTTTAAGTCTTTTGTCATTTACAGACAGTTCTGGGTGTACTCCGACGCCTTCCCAAAAATGTTCCTGTAAAAGGGTTTCATCTTCAGGGAATTCATGGAAAAGACTCTGACAAGTACAGGTTTCTGGTAACTGACTATACTGTTGAACTGAATGAATAAGCATTTTCAGAACTCTGATGGAAAACTGATGAATTCATAAAAGTGCTAACAAAAGATCAAGATGAAAAAAAATCAATTACATGGGACTAGTGAACTGATGGGGATGATTATAATTTTTGTGACCTTCTGTTTGAAGAAAGAAAAAAAAATCCCACAAGGACTCAGAGGCAAAAAATATACAAATCAATTTTCTCTGCAAAGTAAAGGAGCTGTTACAGTGGAGGATTACTGGACTGAATGTCAATATTATGACATAGTATGAGTGTGTTTCGTGTTTGGTAATTGCAGTCATTGTTGCTTTTGTTGTGGTCATCCATTTAAAATGCTTGGTGTCAGTTTATCTCTTGTAAAAATAAAATACAGTGTGTGTGTGTGTGTGTGTGTGTGAAAAAAAAAAGAATAAATGTATAAGTAAGGGGCTGAGCACTAGTCTGTACGGCATGTGGATTTTGGAACGTTTAACAGATGTTTATAATGATTTGATTCGTGGCTTGGGTGGCAAGTCCTCTTTCTGGGCATCTTTTGCTTGACAGAATCCCAGCACATCTCAAGTTCCTGGATAGTTTACGCATCCTCTTCTGCCAGATATCAATCTAGGGGGTTTAGTGCTTGGATGTCAGGGTGAGTGTTGATGATACTCGGAAGATCTGGGGAAGCATGTTACTAAGTTGGTAAAACATTTCTTCAGAAATGCTCTGTTAAGAGGTAAGAAAAAAAAAAGTTTGCACCTGTTAAATCATCACTGATTTAAAAAAAATGTTTAAGTATTTTAAAACATGGACGTAATGGCAGTAGTTCTAGACATGGAGTGTAATATGTGAACACTATCTTTCAGAGCTGATTTAACTGCACAACTGTGGGCAGGGCTGTTTCTCTGGATCCAGCCTCTGAGAACCTACGCTATTTCTGTCAAATAATAAGTCTGATTACCAGAAAAACCCCTAGATAACAGTAGTGCATTCAGTGATAAGTTTTGCTAAATTTTACATAGAACACGGAATCATCCTCTGCTCATGTCCTTTATGAATCGATATAACATAAATGTGGGGCGGGGAAGGAAAGATGAGTTAAGTTCAGCTTTGGGGTTTAATCAAAGATCCCCTGAGTGGCAGATACTAACATCTTTGACAGTAAACGAAGTGCCTTGATGGCATGCAAACACTTCTCCGCTTAAAACACAGAAAGCTGCTAGCATTTTCTTATGTTCTTTTGAGTTTACGGCAGTGTGCCTAGCTATGTCTGCGAGGAATATCACAACAGAGACTGAACTGGGGTGAGAGCTATCCAGATAACACACCTGTGGCACCAGAAACTGCACTGTCCTAGAAATTCCTCCGTCCCACGAAGCCATTTCCATCATGAAACCTAAAATAGAACAACAGACTTTGCTGAATTATGAGTTCTGGTCTTCAAACCTACCAGTCCTTTATTGAAAATAAACTGAATTTTCATCGTGGAGCTGCACGTCTTGACTTTTTAGGTAGCTACTTGCCTGTAGGAAAGGTTAAGCCTGAAGGCCAGATAAACTTCTGCAATCCTTATTTCTCCAGGCCAGAGAGGTTGCACAGAGTTCCGTCAAAATATTTGTAATGATCATTTCTTAAGTCCTATTTTGCCTCCACACAATGAAGCCAAAACAGGTTATTAAAGATTAATTAAACACGTGGTTCTATTTTCTTTTCAAGAAAATAAAAGGTAACAGAGAGTAAGCTCCACCAATGTCCAAATATTCTCACATTTCAAGAGGTCTGGAGGGAGCTCCCTGGTGGCCTAGTGGTTAGGATTACAGGCTTTCACTCCTGTGAGCCGGGTTCAATCCCTGGTCAGGGAACTGAGATCCTGCAGGCCGTGTGACACGGCCCAAAAAAAGAGGGCTGGAGATTTTATTTTTTGATTGGAAAAAGGTAGATAAAAAGGCCGCTATGAAATATGTGCTTGTTAAACCATTTAACTGAGGCACCAGATGACAGGGGTAACTGCTACAATTCTTTCTCCTGGTTTGCTCTACTTTCAATATTTTCAAGGAAGAAATATAGGTCGTTGTTGTTAAATATAAGGTTGTGTTTACCTTTGACACACTTAAACACAAGTTCTGCTCTCCTTAAGCACCACGGTATAGTCATTTCCTAAAAACAGAAACAAAACAAATCATGTTTTTAACTGAACTTTGTAAAAAAGAAAAAAGTATATATATGGTCAGATCTTAATTTATCTATAATGTTGACCATCCACTTACAGGCAACCATTGGCTAATTTCAGCTAGATTTCCTCTGGTTTTTAGGCATGTAACCTGTTCCAGCTGTTAGACTATACTTGTGGAATGCAAACTAACTGAATTAGCCTAGTCAGTATAATGTTAAAAATGAACATTCCCTTAAAACTTTCTACATAATTAACTCTAAAGACAAATATATGTGACATAGGAACCCCACCTACTTCTCTCAATATGTTAGCATGAATAATTCTATTAAATTGTACAATATTTGAATAAGCAATGCATCAAAATGTTTTCCTTGGGGCTTCCCTGGTGGCGCAGTGGTTAAGAATCCGCCTGCCAATGCAGGGGACACGGATTCTATCCCTGGTCTGGGAAGATCCAACATGCCACAGAGCAACTAAGCCCATGCGCCGCAACTACTGAGACTGTGCTCTTGAGCTCATGAGCCACAACTACTGAGCCCGCGAGTCACAACTACTGAGGCCCGCGCGCCTAGAGCCCATGCTCCGCAACGAGAAGCCACCTCAGTGAGAAGCCCTCGCACCGCAACGAAGAGCAGCCTCCGCTCGCTGCAACTAGAGAAAGCCCGCACGCAGCAATGAAGACCCAATGCAGCCAAAAATAAATAAATAAATTTAAATTTTAAAAAAATGTTTTCTGTGTGTAACATGTTATTACAAAGTACCAGAAACAAACAAGCGCCCTATCCCAGCCACCTAACCGACCAATGAGCTCTTTTTTGGACGCTCCTTCCTAACCCTTGACCGAGTGAGCACATGCGTGCCGCGAACCAACCAACCCACACATTTATACTTTTCCGTGGTCGTGATCAGCGATTGTGCCATTTTAAAGTCTATTTCTTTTCACTATTATCGAATTACTCTCCCATGCTGCAAGTCTTTGTAACTGTAACAATAAAATACGTTTATTAATTCATTACGGTGATCCTTCAGGATCTTTTTTACACTCTTGAAAATCACTGAGGACCGCACTGAGCTTCTGTCTATGTGGATTATGCCTCCTGATACTTATTGCATTAGAAATTAAAACTGAGAAAATTTTAATTTCATTTAAAAACGATAAACCCACCATACGTTAATGTAACGTATTTTTTAAAAATGTAAAGTCACTATATTTTCCAAAACAAAAAAAATCTGAGTGAGAAGAAGGGCAATGCCTTACATATCTACAAATCTCATTAATGCCTGGCCTCACGGAAGACATCTGGACTCTCACATCTGCCTCTGCCTCAATCTGCTGTGTGATCATACAGCCTCGGGAAGAACTCAGTGACGCTCATGCAAGAATGAGAATGCAAAAGGCACAGAGTGTCTTAGTATTATCATGAAAATATTCTTAGTCTTGCTGACCCCCAGAAGGGGCTAGCATCCTGGGGGTATCTTCAGAACACAATTTAAAAACTGCTGTTTTATTGAGTTAATGCATCATAATTTATTTAAAATGGCCTCTTATAAATCAATTTCCCCTTTTTGTTAATAACATTGCAGTGGACACATTTATGTATATGACGCATGTGTGTATCTACATCTATAGATGTCTTGTTTTTTGAATAATTTCCTGGGATACTTACTCCTATAGATTAGTGAAATAAAATTCAAGTTTTTCCCTAAAAGGTAATATCAATTTACATTAGCCATCAGCAATGTATGCATCATCCAATTTCATCATATTGTCCACCAGCATCTGGACACTTAAATATTATTTAAAAGATTATTTAACATACTTACTAATTTAATAGATCCAAAACAGTATCACCCTGATGGCTTTTAAAAAATAGGATTTATTTTTTGAAACAGTTTTAGGTTGACAGAAAAATTATGAAAATGGTACAGAGAATTGCCATACACTCCCACACTCAGGTTCCCCTGTTAACATCTTATATTAGTAGAGCACTAGAGGTGAGGCTGTCCACGTACCTATCAAGAATAAAGGGAACATACGACACAAATGAACTCATCTACAAAACAAAAACAGACTAACAGACATAGAGAACAGACTTGTGGTTGCCAAGGGGGAGGGGGTAGGGGGAAGGAAGGATTGGGAGTTTGGGATTAGCATATGCAAACTATTACATATAGGATGGATAAACAACAAGGTCCTACTGTTTAGCACAGGGAACCATATTCAATATCCTGTGATAAGCCATAATGGGAAAGAGTATGAAAAAAAAATGTAAATATATGTATAACAGTCACTTTGCTATATAACAGAAATTAAACACAACACTGTAAATCAACTATACTTCAATAAAATTTTTTAAAAAGGAATAAAGAAACCAGACTACATCAAACAATGGCAGAAAAATCCTTTAGCAATTCTAATCTACTTTGGGTTTTCAGCGACATGTACATCTAAAGCAATAGCAGACTACAACAACTGAATCTTTTTCTACATCGTAAAATAACAATTGTGAAGTTATAGGAATTCGGGTGATGACACTTCGGTGAAATAACCAACACACACACAGACACAGAAACAGAAAGTCCTATTTTTAACAATTGACAGGAGAAAATTATTAAGGAGAACCTAAAAGTTCATTTTGGAAATGTTTCCCCACCAAATAAGGGCTTTAGCCCGTATCATTTAAGGAGCCAGATGAATCAGAGGCTGTTAGAAAGCAGCAGCTAGAATCTGATCTTCCAAGTACCCCATGTACTTTTATTGAACTTAATCATAACTGTCAAATTGCCATGATGTCACTAAAGGATTTCTATTTGCAGTCAGTTAAAAATAAAACCCCAAATACATTTTTATTCTTTCTACTGGGTGCACTATTCCCTTTGTAAATGCAGTACTATAAACAAATTACTTAAAAACCAGAAAAAAACCTGAACTACTATTGACACCTTATTATTAACTCAAATCCATAGTGCACGCAGATTTCCCCGGCTTTTACCTAATGGCGTTTTCTGTTCGAGGACCGCGTCCAGGACACTTCACTCTATTGAGTCATTACGTCGCCCGAGGCTCCTCTTGCCCTGAGTTTCTCAGACTTCCCTTGTTTTTGATGAGCCTGAGTTTTGAGGAGGGCTGGTCAGGTATTTTGTAGGACGCCCCCTATTAGAATTTGATGTTTGCATCATGATTAGACAGGAGCTATGGATTTGGGCAGGAAGACTACAGAGGTGAAGTATCATTTTCATCACACCATATCAAGGGTAGATAATCAATGCGATTTATGACTAGCGATGTAAGCCTGGAACACCTGGCTGGGGTGGTGTTTTTAAGGTCCCCAGCCCTGACCTTCCCCTCTGACCTCTGTGGGAAGAAGTCACTAACTGTGGGCAGCCCACACTTAAGAGGTGGAGATTTTGTGCTCCCCTCCTTGAGGATGGAGTATCTACATAAGTTACTTGGAATTTTTCTGCATGGGAGGTTTGTTTCTTCGCCCCTATTCATTTGTTTATTCGAGCATTTGTTTATATCAGTATGGACTCATGGATATTTACTTTATATTTTGGGTTATAATTACCTAACCTTCTCTCAGTCTTGCTCTAATTGGCTTCTCCGGCATTATTCACACTCTTCATGAAACGTGCCAGCCCCTCTCCTGGGCTGAGTGTCACTGAGCTATCCCAGGCCTTCACCCATCTCTGACGGTCTCTGTGATTTCAGGTCTAGTTATTGCTATCGCTTCCCATGTAGTTTCCTGGACCCCAGAATTTCCCCTTCGAACTGATTTGGTTGATTTATCTGAAATACCTTTCTGATCACATTACACTCCTGTTTAGTAAGTTGCAATTGCTTCCTGCTGCCGCATGAATAACATCTAAGACTTTCTTTAGTATTTAAGGCTAATTACCTTAGGACCCAAACTATCTCAGCTTCTGTGACTTTTAAATTAAAAAAGTGAGGTTTCACTCCAGCCTGCCTGTCCGCCTTTGCCTGAACATGATCTGCAATGCCTGTCACCCACTCCTCCCATTTTCCTCAAGCCATTTCTTCTGCCTAGAATGCCCTCCCCATTCTTCCCATCTGTTGAAACCTGCTCTTCCCTCCCTGACCGTCCTCTCCTTCATGAAGTACTTCCCAGTTCCCCAGCTACAAATGGTGTCTCTGAACTCCCAGAGTACTTTGTTTTTGTTTTATCTCCATGATCACATTTTACTCTGTCTTTTTTTTGGGGGAGGGGGGCGGCGGTGGTAGAGGAACAGGTAGGGAGATGGGATCCATGTCTTCTTTATTAAGGTGTGTGCTCTCTAAGGGCAGGAACCACTTTTTATTTACCTCTATTACCTTTATGATGATGCCTCCTGCAACACTGAGCATACAGATGCTCAGGCATACAGGTTGAGTGAGTGAACCATTTATTATCCATGGAACTTTAAAAAGAAAGTGACTTTCTCTGTAGCTAGAATTAGGCTTTGAGAGGAAACTGCTTTGTTTTCTTTTTCTTTTTGGCTGTGCCTCGTGGCATGCGGGATCTTACTTCCCCGACCAGGGATCGAACCCGGGCCCTCAGCAGGAAAGTGCAGAGTCCTAACCACTGAACTGCAGGGAATTCCCAGGAAACTACTTTTTTGTGTCCAAGATACTTTTAAGATTGATAAATAAAAGGGGTCTAGTTGCCAAAAGGGCTAAAAAGTAAAGAATCCTCTTTTCCAAGACTCTGGACGCTTATAAAAATGACTAGTAGAATTGCCTGATGTTTAAATTAAGTTTATAATACGTCTTAGCTTCAAAGTTCAGGAAGAATATTTCCTTGTAACTGACAAGGCTGTTATAAGAGAGCTACGGTGCCTTACGGGAGTACACATATGCATGGAGTGACAAGTTTTTGTCTTTTGTCTTATTTCTGCCTAGTTTAAAAAAAATGTACAGAGGGAGCAAGGTGACTAAGAAATACCTACCTGCGGCTAAGAGGAAATGCTGATAGCTCTGAAAACTACAATAATAATGTCTTACATTTACATAGAACTTTACAATATACATAATTTGTATCTCACAAAAAACAACTTTTATAAACTAAAAAGGACACTGAGAAGGGTAGAGTGAACCACTCAAGGTCATGTGACAATCTGAGACCTGCATTTTTTCATTTTCTTAACAGTATCTTTTGATGAGAAAGGTTTTAAATTTTAATGAAGTACAATTTATTAAGCTTTTCTTTTATGGTCTATGTTTTTTTGGTGTCTTAACAAATCTCTGCTTAATCTGATACCAGGATTTTCTTTTGTGTTTTCCTCTAGAGGTTTTATACTATTAGCTTTTTTGGCTTAGGTCTATGATCCATTTTAAGTTAATTTTTATGTATGATTGTGAGGTAAAGCTCAAGGTTTGTTTTGTTGTTGTTGTTGTTGTTTTCCTGTGTAAATACCCAATTTTTCCAACACCACTGGTTGGAAACATTACACTTTCTCACACTGAACTGCCTTGGCATCTCTGCTGTAAATCAAATGACCATATATGCACGGATTTATTTCTGGATTCTTTATTCTGTTCCTTTGATCCACAGTCTATTCTTTTGCCAATGTCACACTGCACTGGTTATTGTAGCTTGCTAAGCTTGTAAGCCTTGAAATCAATTGCTGTAAGTTCCCCAACTTTGTTCTTTTTCAAAATTGTTTTGACTGTTTTAGGTCCTGTGTATTTCATATAAATTTTAGAATTAGCTTTATCTCCAAAATCACCTTATAAGGATTTTGACTGGGATTTAAATCTATAGATCAGTTTGAAGAGAACAGATAACAGTACTGAGTCTTCCAACCAATGAACATAGTATATCTATTTATTTAGGTCTTTTAAATTTCTTTCAGTAACTAAAAACTCAATTTTGTAGTTGCTAGGTCGTTTTTCACAGCATCTTTTTACTTGAAGACATTTTAAGCTTGTCTGCAAGCTCTTTAAACACAGTAATCAACTATTTTATGGTCCGTGTCTCACAATTCCAGTGCCTCAAAAGTCTTTGCGCATCTGTTTTTAGGTTTCGTTGTTTCTGCTGGTTTTCATTAGTGGTGTTTTATTTACTTACCCTTCACTTGCATTAAACATTTTATTGAAGGATCATATGTGGGAATAAATGCTCAAGTATAACTGAGTATTTGCATCACTTTAAAATGCTACTCCAAAACATAACATTTTTTCGAAATACCACGGAAATAATCAGAATCAAGGAATTATTACTATTCATACTATTATAATAAAGCACTTGTTTTTACATATAAAAAAGCATTATCTGACAGTAGCTTGTCTTATCTGTAATTTATTGTCATCTACGATTAGCCTTTGAAACATCTCAGGCTAAGGCCAGGGCTAAGCACTACTTACATGAGGACAGGCATTGTGCGGTGTGAGCACAGAGCTTCCGAAGGGCCAGCCTTCGACATCAACACACAGAATACACGTGATCCCACTGTATTAGAGTCAGGATCGTGATGGAAATGATGAAAGACTGAAGCACAAGTTAGAACAGGGATAGTTCTAGTGGTTTGACCAAAAGTAGATGGAAAAAATCAAGTCCCTTCACTGCCCCACTTCTCCAAAGATCATCCCCTTTTATCCCTCAACAGCTTGCTTTCTTGCTTTTGGTATGTGTGGTTAATAGCGTGGTCGAGAGCAAATATCTATGAGCCAAATTAATACGAACTCTTCAGAATGATGTGAATTAACGCAAAGTTTCATCAGTGCTATATAGAGAACATGCCAAAATACCAGCTCCGGGCAGGATCCCAGGATATCTTCGAAGTGACAGACAATTTAATTTTCACATGATATGAACACTCACATTCTGTTTACCTTCGCTTAGTGCTACTTAGCAGCAGGTGGATCAGAAAGGAAACTAGAAAGCTGCAGGCACCTGCACAAATACACACCCAGGTGGTTTTTAAAACCCCCATTTGCCCACACAGAGGCTCCATCCCAAGCACCCCTGTCATTTGTTCTCTGATCGAAAGCAGTGCCTAAAAAGAATGGCTTTGAGGACTCTAAACCGCAAGCTTTAGAAGTCAACAAGGTCACAAGAAGACATGATTTACTGGGTGTCATCGTGGGATGTGGCCTGTAGTCCTTTAAGGAGCTCTCTTCTGGAAGTAACCCTTAGTATATATCATACAGTAGGCGGCGTCTACAACACAGTGGGTCAGGTAAGCACAGAACGCTTTTGATCATGAGTTCTAACTAACAGCCAAGTGACTAAATCTTCGCGTCACATCTGTGAGAGTACATGGGAAAGAAATCCATTGAAGAAGCTGAACGGATCATGTGAAACACTTCAGACTTTGGAAATGAGGCAGGAAACTGGGCCCGGTGGCTATACTTTAGATGATAAGTGGGCACGGCACACACAGAGTAAATTCTAAACCTGTGAAATTGAAATGAGGATGCCAGTTCTAACTATGATCGCAGACAATATCTTGTATCTAAAGTCAGTGGCCGCACACTGACTACCCAGCCTGAACCTTCCAATCAGAGTAAGGCTGAACTGCAGAGGTGACTAACTGGTATGTACTTTTAGGTCTTCACGGTGTGTCTTAGACGGTAGATATAAGAATTATTTCCTGGGTCTATGCACCCCTGAGGGAAATTGCAAGACTATCCTTTATCTCAAGCTTGTGCCTCGGAGGTTCCTGAAACACTCATGTTAATCGGTTTCATAAGCATCATCTGAAGGTGAGCAACAGCAGTCTGGCTTTCTCTTTTTTACATTCAACAATCGCTTTGGGAAACTATTTGACTGGATCTACCAAAGCTGAACGGGTGCCTGGCCTACCGTCTACCAATTCCACCCCTAAGTATGTATCCAACAGAAACGCCAAAACATATGTTCTAGAATGTTCACAGCAACATTCGTCGCAATAATCAATACCTGGAAACCAACTGAATGTCCACAAATAGTAGAATGGCTAAACAACCGTGGTCCAGTCATGCAATGGAACGCTACGTAACGATGAGAATGAGCAATCTACAACCTCAAACAGTACTATGGGTAAATTTCACACACACAATACTGAGTGAAAGAAGCCAGATACGGGAGTATGTACAACAGGATTCCACCCACATAAATTACAAAAACACACCTAACTAACCTATGCCTTCCAGAGTGAAAACAGTGGTTACCCTTGTGGAGGGAGGGAATGTGGGTTAAGCGATGGGAAGGGAGCACAGGGCGACGCTGGGGTGCTGGCTGGTGACGTTCTGTTTCATCATCTGGGCGTTGGTGATGTTGGTGTTCAGGTGGCGAAAATGTGAGCTGTATATTTATGTGTGCTTTTCTTTATGTGTATTATATGCTAATAAAAGGTTAAGAACAACATCTGCATCAACCACAACAATTATAACAACTAAAACCCTTCAGTCCCAACTGATTCAACAAGTTAACAGCACAAACAAAAGGAAAGGTCAGGAACTCAGGATTTGTGACCTGCAGGTTCACTCCCCGTCTAGCAGGTTAGACTGAACTCCAGGATGACAGTGTCTTCAGATCACAAAGATCTACAGAGATAAAACCGGTAAGAGCAGGATGTCTTCCTTCTTGCCGATAGATTATTTTTTCTTTTCCTGTTTTTTTAAACTGCAATTCATTTCTACAGCTGTTTTTATCGACGCTGGGACATGGACTGTTTCCGACACTGTCATCATTACCTTGCACACACTGCAATATGGTAACTGAGAGTCTGGCAAGTCTGCTACAGGAAGAAAACAAGAGCCGAAACGCTTTGGGATCCTTGCACGGAAGCTAAGACAAATACTGCCTCTATATCCTGTGCAGTGTTGTCTGAGTTTGTAGGATAAACTTCTTGACCTGAATGGATGTTTAAATACGACCAATGGGAGGATCGTGGCTCAATATACTTTCGTGAATTAAAATGGACACTCTGGAAACAGACTTAATGTTCTGCAGCTGTCTGTCCCAATTTAAAACATGTAACCTTTGTGACACTGTGGGAGAGGGCACGCTATAGTATCAGATGTCTGGAAGTAAATCCGAACTTAGTGACTTTTGGAAACACTGTTTTTGAGGTTGTTTCCCACCTACATATGACCATTTTTATAAACTGGTTAACCAGGAGTCCAGCTGCAGGAACGTTCGGATGTTTCCGTGTGGCTGGAATTCATCACAAACTTTCTTTGTCACTCCCCAAAGACTCTTTTATAGATGGACTAGTTAGTGACGCTAACAATGGCTAAAAATTCCTGATGGGACTAAAACTTTATAAAGCTACAGTGGGAAAAATAAAACAAAACAAAACATGTTGGTCAATCTCTCCTAAGGCCGTATTAGGTGTGACTGAGGCGGAGAAATTAAGAAGTTTGATGCACCTTGCATCTGATGGAGCCAGAATTCTTTTAATCAAAACGATAGTGTGTCTGGTAAAAATGCCAAAGAATTGTAAGTGGGAAACCATTTGAAATCATCCTGTCTTATATGGAATTGATTTTTGTGTGTGTGTTTATACAGAGTATTGCATTTAAAATGAGGTGTCCTATAACGTGATGAGTCTAACTGGGGACTGAGTCACTCTAAAAAGTACAGTATGAGATCTCTTACCCTGCACTTTACGATACAGTATTTATACACATCTATTATTTTGGTAGACAACTTTTAATAATAGACGATCGCACTTCCTTCCTTTCACAAGCTGTGCTTGCCAGTTAGCCATCTTGCTTTTTTAAAAAGTGCCACTCAGAACAAGCAGGCACCATGTTGCTGACGTGGGTCCTGCACCACGTTGGCCACTGGCTCTCCCAGAAGGACTTGCCTGCACCCGTTTGTTTAGAGGCTGCTTTGCTCCTCCAGACTATCTGAAGTTGAATTTTTAGTCTCTGTATTATTTCTACAACTTATCCCTTCTAACTGGTTTTTATGTAGGTAAGGGACGAAAGCAGGAGAGAAAGCAAACAGCCATGGAAAGAGATTTTTAAATTAAACATGTAAAATAAAGTTCAGTACATCATAAAATGAATGAATGATTACGCCACATTTTGGTCGTAGAAGCCAGTACTTGTATTATCCTAAGAGCATCCTTGAGACAATGTCAAAATGAGGCTGGCTTCTTCCCGTCATCTAGCTTCTCTTTCTATTGCCTATTAATGCCTACTAATTTTAATGTTAGCCGAAGCCAAATACAAATGTGGAGGTAAATCTAAAGCTACTTAAGACAAAAATAGACGAGAACGGGGAGGATTGGGGGCACATGCCTTATCCAAAGCTAAAAAGAAGTCTGGCTTTCTAGTTTACCTACTATAGGATAATGCTAGAATTCTTTTGAACATATTTGGTTAAGGATTATTCACTGTTTTATGTTATATGTCACTCAATTCTATTGATGACATATAGGAGATGCAGATAGGAGATGCAAAGCCTCATTAGTTAAACAGAGCTTCTAAAATGTAAAGTGGATTATTATTATTATACAATATTTTAACATTTTCAGAAAACGTTGGTATTTTCCTATCTGCTTACCTCTGACATATCATGCACCAGCAGGAGAGGGATACTTATTGTTGTGATGTCATGGGTGCAGCAAACCTTGAGTATGTTTCGGAGACCCATAATGGCAGGGTCCCGCGCAGTGATGTTTCCCGACTTCACGTTGTCGTCCACACAGAGATGGAAAGCAACATGTATTTCTGAGAGATTAGAATGCCGAGTAATGTAAAATTCTCCTGTGAACAGCAGATACAATCATGACTTTCAAATGCATAAGTCACACTCATCAGTGGGCGTCGTAAACAACTGTAGTGGGCAGCCAATGTGTTGAACCAGCAGAGGTGTTATCAGAACCTGTGCTGGACTCAGGAAGCAAATATAATTAGTGCTCCTTCATTCTTGGAAAGAAGGGTGATGAAAAAAGAGGCCAAATTTACCTTAGGTTCCTAAATTGGTATGAAGAGACCACAAGCTTATTTACTCATAAGTAGGTCAAATGAGTACTCATCATCGCTATTTTGATGTAAATGCTCAAAACGTCATACTTAACTCAAACTTAACATGTAAAAACAGGCTACTTGATGACCTGTCTTTCCTGCACCCTGAACCTGCTTCTCTCCATCTCGGTTTATGGGTCCAGTCCCCCTCCCGTTAGCTGCACAGGACAGAAACCAGGAGTTGCCCTTAATTACTTTCTTTCTCTCACTGCCTCTTCCCCAATCCAATTCACCACCAGCTATTTTGTGTATCTGCAACACATACCTCAAATATCTCAAATCTGAGCATTCCATTTTTATTGCTATCACCCTAGTTCATGCCACCATCATTTCACTTAGGTTTCTGTAATAGCCTCTTAATTAACCTCTGCTCCTATTCTTGCCCACCTACAAACCACATCCACATTTGCAGTTCAAACGATTTAAGTATAAATCAGATTATATCACTCTCCCATTTAACGTGGCTCACATGACACTCAGGAAAAAATCCAAACTCCGTCCTCTTATCTCACCCTCTGTTCCTGCCTCAGCCACACAGACTCTCCTTAAGATCTTCAGACACACAGGGCTTGTTCCCCATCCAGGGCTGCTCCCTGAGAGAAGCTTTCCCCCAGGATTCTTGTTGACTGACTGCTTTTCGCCAAGCACACCTCAGAGTGAAGGTCACCTCTTCCCAGAGGTCTTCCTTGACTGACCCATCTGCCTGATACAGGACTCCCTCGCCCCTCACTTATTCTCTTTCACATTGTTCTATGTTCTTCTCAGCACTGAAATTCTTCTGTTATTTGTTTATGAGGTTATTTTAAAGGGACCACTGTTTACATGCCATGACTGTAGGGATTTTTTTCTCTCTTGTTTAATGTTCTATCTCTGGCACGTGGAACAACAGGGCCTGGTACATAGAAGGTACTCAGTAAACATCTGTTCACTGAATGGGAAACAAACGTTTTGGACTGAATGCCGGTGCAGTGTTTATCAAACCTTAACATCCAGGCTTTCTACAATCACTCTATTTTCTATGTAGCCACGCTAGCCATTGGCTTTTATATTCTGCAGTTTCTGTCAATATAAATAAATAAAATATATAAAAAATATGTTTTTATAAACACACCTGACTCACTGGAAAATCTGTTACGTCCTTCTAGGAAAACTCTGCTCTTCTAAGAACTATTCTTCTATCACTAACCCACGTCCTCACAAATTCTGCTCATCCTGGCTTCAAAGTCCTTACCTTAGGATTTTACTTATATTTATTTATAAACATATAGTATTTTTTAAGTATTGAATATACTTTGGCACAATGTTTAACCATTTCCAATTACTAGTGTACATAAGCTGTGCCCATGGATGCCACTGAAAGGCCCCAGGCAAAGGTCTTTTTTTTTTTTTTCTTTAACTTACACAATAAAAGAACTAGATAAGCAGTAAAAGAGAAAGGCCAGGGACTTCCCTGGTAGCACAGTGGTTAAGAATCCGCCTGCCAATGCAGGGGACACGGGTTCGAGCTCTGGTCCGGGAAGATCCCACATGCCGCAGAGCAACTAAGCCCGTGTGCCACACTACTGAGCCTGCGCTCTAGAGCCTGCGAGCCACAACTACTGAGCCCTGATGCCACAACTACTGAAGCCCGCGCGCCTAGAGCCCATGCTCTGCAACAAGAGAAGCCACGGCAATGAGAAGCCCGCGCACTGCAACGAAGGATAGCCCCCGCTCGCCACAACTAGAGAAAGCCCGCGCGCAGCAACGAAGACCCAATGCAGCCAAAAATAAATAAATAAATAAATAAAAAGAGAAAGGCCAGTGACAGATCTAAACAAACCAGACAAAGGAAAAGTAAAAAAAAAAAATTGTCCGGCGAGGAGTAGTATAGCAATTTCCCTGGCAGGCAATAAAAGACGCAGACTGCTTATCAGAGACCCAGTATATCCAATGAAGCGTGTCACCTCTTGAACTCCTCCTGATGGTTCACACGGTGGTACTCATAGCATTGAACATGGGCTATGGTCCAGGACTGAGGCCGAGGACTTAGTGGACAAGTCAGGTGCTCCTAACCCCCAAACTGGCACTGCTTCGTTTGACCTCAGATAACCTGTCCTGGGCCTCATTTTACCCGTTAGTAAGATGGGGGTCTTGGAGCTGGTAGTAGTAATCAAAATAACATAATATGGTAGAAAAGGGACCAGAATGGGTGTTAAAAAGATCTGGTCTCTAGCATTTATTGGTGGAATGATCTTGGGCAAATCAATTCAACTTACAGATCCTCTGTACTTCGTGAATTGAATGGGGAAAATGATGCCTGACTGCTCTCCTTACAAAATCGTTTTGAGAATTAGATGATATAAACTACAAACACTCAGATAATGATAAAGCAAACCCACTGGTTAAAAGATACGTAAATCAAACTTTTTCTTTGCAACTTCAAACTCTAAAGGCACTTTGTGGTCTGGCTCTTTCTCACCTCCTGTGCACTTCCTGGCCATGCAGCGTCCTTTACCCAAAGGAGATTCAGATGCTATCAGCATAGCTAACTGAATTGTCACTACTTCTTTGCTGATGAGGACTTCTGACGTAGTCTTCTGATTTGCTGGTAATAATGAGATACTAACCTATAGGCTTTTTCCAAAAAGGAGCAAGAAGGAACAGAAATACAGCAGTAAAGAGTTAAGTTTAAAAAAATCAGACGTTGGTACCTCCGGAAGAGATAAGATTGGCACATCTTAAGAAAGCCACAAAATATAGATGATTTAAATTATGGATCTACGAAGAGAAATACAATAAATCCTGTCTCAATGAAGGTATTTTTAGATGAAGCAGAGGACAGTTTCCTGTTCCACAAAGTGGAGGAAACAGCATGTGGTGATGCAATCTGCCACTAACATTATCCGCGAAGGTGGGCTATCTGAGGTGGGAGCATATTCGGAAGCTGATGGCCACAAGCGAACTGGCCGGGAGACAAAATGAGAACCAGGAATAAACGGAATGTGACGACCTATGTGCAGAAAATCCGGGGAAGGACATGTGAGGAGACAAACTTGGTTGTGTATAAACCTGCAACATTTACCGTTTGGTTTAAAAGACTTTACACTTATAACATCTACAAATAGGCCTTCCCTGTTATGCCCTGTCATGCAAACACTACTAAGGATCATCAGAGTGCATTCAACCTGGAAGAGGATCAAGAGAGTGAATTTCCAGCTGATAAACAATATATCCCAGAATAATAAAGCAGGAGAATTTACCGGGCAATGGCAATAAGAAAGATGCTAAATCAGATGACCCATGTTCTTTCCACATGTTCAACTGTTCACACCTCTACTTACTATTGTTTATTTCACAGTAGAAATTATTTTTTGGTTCATTTAAGAAACTAAGAAACAATGTATAAAAGAGGACATTTGAAATAGCAAATAATGATTAGACTTATGCAATGGCTTGAGGAATTTTTCTTGTTTGGATCCAGGAAAAGTCAGTGCTACTATAAGAATAAAGATTTAATTGCAGAACATTGTGACAGTGTGTTTATAGATGATAGATACAATGTTCTAAAGTGATACACTGACCAACAAAAATTTTATAAGGTACACCATAAGCACTTATGTTTCAAATCTATGATTTCAATGTATGTGATTCTAAGAAAATTGCAGTTTAAAGTAAAATAATACTTACCAGGTAGGATGTTTAAATAGTTTCTATCTGCATTCTTAGTCTTATCATCACTTCCTCCATTTCGGTTTCCAGAATCTATTCATAAGGTAGTTATGCAACGGGAAAGAACACAATAACATATGAAAACACATTACTACTACTATTCCCCAAACAACCACAACAACAGCAAAAATTTACTAAGGATCTCTAGGTGCCAGGTAGTCAGATACATGCTTTACATGAATGGTCTCATTTAATTCTTACAAAACCCCTCTAACCACAACCCTATGAGGGACTAGTGTTCTCTTCACGTTATACACGAGAAGAGAGAATTAGATAGGTTAATTCACTTAACGGGGAACACACAGGTAAGTGGTGGAACCAGGTCTCGATCCCACATACTCAGATTCCAAAGCCTGTGGTCTTGACCACTTTAGACTTGCCAATCCCCTATTTTTCATCTGGGAGGTTCAGGGCACTAAGCTAACTACACATGAAATGACTTCATTAGACAGTTGTGGGGTGGCCAGCTTTATTTTTAGAATCTGAGTCACTGCTGTTGATATAACTTGTTCAGGACGATCAGCTAATGGTTAGCAGCACCAGGAATCACCTGCTATTCAGCCCATTCCTGAAATTTGTTACTTCTTCTCTAACACTGTATACAATTTCTTTCAAACAGACAGGTGAGATTCTGTTTCAAATGGAATTTTTTTTTCAGATATTCAATAGTTCTTCCTTTTTAGAAGGCATGATATTACTTTGAGGGATAAATGTTGGTAAAATAAGATATATCACATTTGATCATTCATTATTATGGTTGAACACAAATTATTTTATACATGTACATATATTTTTAATAGAAGATACATCTGAATTTTATAAGAATTCTATGAGAACTGAAAACTGCAGGATGAATATTAGCATTCAAAGTAGCTATCTTTAAGAGGCTGTATATTTATTCAAATTAAATATAAAACTATATTGAAATGGCCTTCAACATCAGAAAATCACTTGGAAACAGTCAGAACTTCAAATGAGTAAACTGAAAATACCAAGGGAGCCTTACGGTTTCAAACGAGTTCTGAATAAAAGTAACCTAATATTTTTACCCACTGACTACTTTGAGTAACTGATTCACAACATCATACCTTGTAAATGCATATATTTTATAAACAGGCAGAGGGAGAGAGAGGCATAGAGAGAAGGCTCTGTGTTGCCAGAATCCACATGTAATGCAACAGTCTGATTCTCATACAGACCCATGTAATCGATAGGCTTCAAATAAATGTCTGCTCACAGCGCAGAAAACAAAAACAATAAATGAAGACTCTCATTTTGTTCACATGGAATATGAACAGACAGAACCCCTACTAAGTAAACAAGAAAGAACAGTTTCTAGTCCATCTCCCTTTCTGTGTTTCAATGGTAATACCTTATAATACTAAGAAGATGGCTAAATTTTTTAATGTACATAAAACATGTACAAAAAATGAAATTGCTTTTGGCTTATCATGAACCACAGAAATATAAAGATGCTGATATAATAGGCACAGTGAGAAAACCAACAGAATGTCTTAGAATAGACAGTACTTGCGTATCAGGATGTAAACGTGTAGAACAAACACGTGGGCATGCTCAGAAAAGGAAAAGATGGAGAAAGTATTTTCGCAAAACTCTTCTATAACAACACGCGGGTTCCTCTAAGAAAGTAGTCTTTTATAAACCTACTTGTTTCACTGACTCACTTAAACCACAAAATAGTTGCTTGAACAAGAACAAAATACTACCATGATGTACGCACGTTGCCTTAACCGTATGTGGTTTAAAAACTTCCTCTCATAAACTTTGCGTCCTCCGCCTTCTCCCACACCTGTCATGATCTCAATCTTCATGCTTTTAGTTACTACTAAGAATAAGAGTTGAATGTGTCTGATCACATCCTTGCTAGTTTGAATGAGATGGAGGAAGGAGATGGCAGAAGAGTAAGAGGACAGACTGTAATTTTCTGAAAGGCCCTTCGTTGGGATACACTTCCACACTGATTTCCTAAGACTCAGCCTGGCTCTGTTGTATGTGACAGACGCTGCCACTACAAAGCCATGTTACCCGGAGTGGAAATACAAACTGGTGGGGCCGCTATGGAGAGCAGTTGCTGACACTATCAAAATTACAAGTGTATGTGCCCTTTAGCTCAGGAATTTCTCTTTACAAATCTATTCCATAGATATGCTCAGTCACGCATGACAATATATGTGTAAGGTTATTCATGCACTATTATAAGAGCAAAACTTGGGAACAGATAAAATGTCTATCAATAGGGAACTGATCACTAATGGGATATCCTGCAGTGGAACACTATCCAGCAGTGAAAAGCTCTAAGGATGCTCTTTCTGTCCAGATATGAAATGATGTCCAAGATAAACTATTCAGTGAAAAAAAGCAGAGGACAGAGAAGTGTGCAGAGAAAGTTGCCATTTGTGTGAAAAGGCAAAATACATAAATACACACATACACCCGTTCACACACACACACACACACACATAAACACGTCCAGAAGGTACATGTGACACAGCACTGGCTGCCTCTGGAGCAGGAAACTGGATGGCTGGTGGACAGAGATACAAAGACTTCTCACTGTATGCTCTTCTGTACAGTTTGAATTGTGAATCTTCAGATTGTTTTACCTATTTTAGAAATGATTAAAATATAAATAAAACGCTTTTTTTTTTACATCTACTGAATGAACACGAAAACTACCGTGACTGCTAATCACAGCTCTCTAGTTGAGCCTAGAGAGCTGCATTCTAGAATTCTAGCATCAAGAGAATGGGAGGAATTCCTCATGGGATAGAGAACAAAGACACCAAGCAAAGATACAGCAGTCTCTCTCTCTGTTTACTAAAAAATACAAAACATGTGAAGCCAAAGTATATAAGGGTTTCTTTGAAACACTGCAGTTGCAAAACAAACAAGACAGACATCCAAAGTGCCAGAGGTAGATTTAAAGGTCTGACCAGCAACCGTTTAAAACCCTGCCGTATTTCATTTCCTGCGCAAGACATCAAGTTTCCGTAAGAAATAATAAAACACTGAGTATGCACTCAAGCCAGATGGGAGCATGTATTATAATTTTATGCCTGTGACATAATATGAAATGTCAGAAAAATAAGAAAAACACACCCTATGTGTATATATATATATATATATATATATTTTTTTTTTTTTTAAACATTTATTTATTTTTGGCTGTGTTGGGTCTTCGTTTCTGTGCGAGGGCTTTCTCTAGTTGCGGCGAGCGGGGGCCATTCTTCACCGCAGTGCGCGGACCTCTCACTGTTGTGGCCTCTCCCGTTGCGGAGCACAGGCTCCGGACGCGCAGGCTCAGCAGCCATGACTCACGGGCCCAGCCGCTCCCCGGCATGTGGGATCCTCCCAGACCAGGGCTCGAACCCTTGGCAGGCGGACTCCCAACCACTTTGCCACCAGGGAGGCCCCCCTATATTTTCAAATGAGCGCACCCTTATGTTCAGCTCCCAACTACGCAGACTTATGCTGCCAATTTAATGTTTAAAAAGACTGCTCTTTAAACTTTCATTTTTCAATTAAAGATAGCAGAACTACTCCATAATTTGAGTCAGAGTGTTTTCTTTTATGTCTTCCCTAAGGTCTCCTTATGCATAAATAAATAGAAATCTTCCGAAGAAAAATGCCATGAACTTCTTCCATAGCTTTAAAATCATCTTCCAGTAAATTTCCTAGAAGGATGTTCAGATTGTGGATAAATATAGAAAAAGCAGGACATAATTCTAAACGTAGTAATTTTTTAAAAGAACAACCAAAACCAATTCTTGTAACTGACTTCGTGCTACCTAAGTGGATCAAAGATGGAACATATAAAAAGTGTATTTTTGGGGCTATTTACTCTATGATTTCAATGTCCTTTATAGTACCAATTATATCCATTTTAGAGATACAGAACTTGGATCAAAAGATCCCCAACTTTCCACTGAGTGCCTACTTCAAGTATAA
The DNA here is from genome assembly GCF_964270905.1 of Leucopleurus acutus. Lineage (NCBI taxonomy): Eukaryota > Metazoa > Chordata > Mammalia > Artiodactyla > Delphinidae > Leucopleurus > Leucopleurus acutus. Next base: position 5,324,985 of record NC_139152.1, read on the forward strand.
CTAGTGAATTGAATTTTAAAAACAGTTTTTCTAAGGATCTTGAACAAAATCACACAAACAAGGAAATTAAGAACAGAATTCAAGCTTCTAAAGACCCTGAATTTTGTTCTTAATTTCTTTCTTGCATCTTCCCACCGATACAACTTTCTCTGCTTCAGATGGCCCATATGCTAGAAGAGTGCTTAGGGACAGAACATCCTGAAAGTGAAATTTAAAAAAGTCTGAGTTTCACTGACCGTGAGATTCTTTCAGCTTGCTCTTGCGCTGGGTTCTGGCGTAAAGTACCACCTGCTGGACAACCTCCAGCTGCTCCTCAATTCGGGGAAAATGGAAGTCAGTGCATTCTTGGCAAACTGTGGCGAAATCTAAGGGACCCAACACAGTTACGAACTTCTAAAGGTGAAGTATCAAGTATTTAGTATTTACTTACAGACAATGAGGTCTAGCAGCAAGAGAATACAGCATTCACAAGGACGACTTCTCATACTTGTCCTTTCAATAATTATGTCTTACTAAGTTAGGGGACAACAATTTGGTTTTGATCAGAAACTTAATCTCTCAATCGCCCAGAAGAGTAAACAATTAATAGGCAAGGAAATTTTAATATAAGTCCAAACCTTCTTTAAATAATATATACTTTGATCATAATCCAGTCCCCAAAAGTGCTAAGAAATATAAGGTTCTTTTATGTATCATAGAAAATAAACTCGATTCAAGCTTCTTTTAAAAACAGTTATACATCTGAATATACATTAAAATTTTTAAAATAATCATAAAAAATTAATTGTACTAAGAGGGAAAGTAGAATTTTACCTAGCATATTTAAGAAATAGGTCATTTTAAAAAAGAAAGAAAAAAAGGACAAATGGATGAACTAAAATTCACTGAGTCAGGATCTGCTCCTTTTTGAAAAATACATTTATATCTTGATTATTCTTTTTGTTATACCTTGAAACAAGGATCCTGTAAGAGTATTATCTACAATGTGATAGAATTTTAAGAAAAATGAAATACCCTGAAGCACCCTAGGCCTGCTAAAGTATGAAACAAACCTCAAATGGCAGTGCCTGGGTATGTGTGCTGTTTGGTCTACCTGAATACTGGGGTGACTCAAGCCTTTTTTTAAGTTTTTCGCTAATTCCTTTCTTTTTAGAATGGCATTAAATGGAGAACTTTAATGGCATAAATATGCATAATGCTAACTCACCTCTTTTAATACCACTATATGAATTGATGCGGTTATCCACCAGCAACACCAGGCCACAGAGGGACGTGGAGTAAAGCGACAGCGCTGTCTGGAGTCGGTGCAGCTTCACGCCGCTTCGGTGGCTCCTCTTGTGCTTACAGAAATCCAGCATATCTGCTCTCAGCAACCTCAGGTTATGCATGGTCTTCAACTGGGCTCCTGGGGGTAGGCAACAAGCCCAGAAAGATACTTAGACAGCTGCAGAAAGCCAGCAGGGCAGGAGGCAAATCTCTGTGGCAAGAATCCAGATACATCTGTGCTACGCATAATTAAAATGGGCCTTTTGCAATTTTCTATTTGAATAACTATTAACATTGCATCTTTCTATTTGCAGAGAAATAATACATGAGCTAAAATAGAAAACTTATAGCCAATGAACTATAGGCTTTCTTGGAGCAGAACACAATTTTTAATAAAAAGGACCTGGGTATATTCTACTCACATGCTAGGGATTTTTCTCTTACAGCATTAAAAAAAGTTTCACAGGTTACAATAAATTGTGACTGCAAAAAATTAATATACTTACCTAAGTGAATGGTAAAACTTTCTTCTAACTTTCTCTGTTCCTCATAAATCCTTCCATTTGCTTCAGCGGATTCTCTGAGCTGACTTGGTTGAACTTTAATTTCCTCACTGAAATTGAAAAAATTATTGATACGCTTTTTTTTTCTTTTTTGTATGTTTGTCAAAAACCTTTCCTAAAGGAAAGAAAGCTTTCCAGTTAAATGAGATGAAACAGCAGAAAGTAGCACTTAATTTATTCCTAAATTTATCCTTTATCCATGGGGACGAGTAAGATCATTAACACAGGTTGTAAAACTCCTACTTATTCTTTCATTTCTTTGGTTATTTCTTTCACTAAGTTATGCATATTTTTTTAGTCATTACAATATCGATTGTATGTCATCATTTAATATTTCTTAGTAGCCTAAGAGAATGATTAAATGAAGTGACTAACATTAACATGTTTAAAATGACATTTTAATATATCCTATATCAGCCTTAGGGCTGGCGAAACTAGAAAATAAGTGAAGTGATAGAAAGGAAAATTAAAAATTAAAATGTCAAATAAATATCAAATAATAAAAAAAGATGTAGTTCGTTTTGATGTATTCACATCCTCTCTTTTTTTGTTGTTTTACCATTTCCTGTGTTTTCACCACCAACAGTCTCCCATTAAAGGACTTCTCTCCTTGCTCTACTCTGCCCTTGCACTTCCGGAAAAGGTTTCCATGGAGGCACCAGAACTGTACAACCGTTCAATTCAAATTTCATGGTGAGCTGAAGATGGTATAAGTCTGGAACAGTCATCCACTCCCCTGACTACATTTTTGGGGTAAATCCAAACAGTCTCATTAGCATCACTGATTGACTTCATTAGTAAATATGGCAAATTTAAACCCCGAAGTAAATTCATATAAATTTATATTAATAAAATATCCTCATCTTAGGACACAGAAAGCCACAAGACAATGATGTTCCCATGCTAATAGCAAGAAAAGCCCAGATAATCTATAAGATCATAACTTTTCTGGAGCTCATCAGAGATTTGAGGTAACAAGGCAACCAAGAAACTAAATTCTAAACTGTGACACGCTTTAGAATGAGAGACAGGACACACAGATAGTTTTCTTTTGGGCAGGGCACAGTAGAAATAGCTTGCTGTAATGTATGTAAGAGGGTAAGAAAAAATCAGCTAAAATTTTAACAAATTCTTGAAGGCCAAGTATGGGCTAGCATGTCCATTTAGAACAGCTATGAGCTCCAGGCACCGGGGGACTTTGCATATGCTCTTGCAAACTCCTTCCTGTTGGCCTCCACCAGGCGCTTCCAAGAAAACCTTGGGGGCAGGGCAAGAGAAGAGACAGCCCACTTGGTGGCACAGGAAGATGTGCTAAGAGTGCCCCAAGCCCAAGGCCCAGATCTGCTGGACTTAGGCTAAGACTGAAGCTGGACAAAGACCACAGAGACCCGCCTCCCACCGCCGACCAAGAGCCTGGCATCAAGTAACAACAACGTTAGTCTACTGCTGGCGGGTGGGCAGAGCAACAGCACACACGGGGACCTCCTGCTGTGGCACAGGCCTGCAAAGGCTACTGAAAGCTGAGGGTGGAGCAGGATGACAGAGGAGAACAGTCTAGAAGCCAAAGCCCCACTCTCAACACAAAGTGGCAGCAGTGCACTGCTGTAGAAAATGAAGCCTATGGTGGACTGAAGAGCAGAAACCAAACACAGCCCGACTGCTGACTAAATTTCCATAACCTTCACGTAACGGCCTGCTCATTTCTGGGCATAAGTACTATTGATCTCAGTCTCTTCTTTTCTAATACACACAACAGCCAGCATTCAGTTTAAAAAAGAGAGAGAGAAACAGAGGGGGAAAGACCGAAAAAAGCAAGCAAAAATAAATAAATAAATAACCCACTGTCAAGGGAGAAAGCAATCAACAGAAACAGACTTAGAGATGACCCGGATACTGGCGCTAAAAGAAAGGGACTTTCAAATAACTATGACTAATATGCTCAAAGATTTAGTGTAAAACAACACACAAGGACAGATAAGGAATTTCAGCAGAGAGAAGTACTAGAAATAAAACATGTTATCAGATCGATGATCACAGACGTCAATTCCTTTGACAGGCTCATCAGCAGACCACCAATCATTTTATGAGGCCACCACTACCCTGATGTCAAAACCACATGAAGATATTATAAGAAAAACAAAGTTACAGACCAACATATATATAGTGGATGTATTTATTTACTATTTTATAGTGGATATATTTAAATTTACATATAATATATATGAAACAATACATCATGAGTTACATGTATAAGTCTGAACTATAAAATTTCTAGAAGAAAACATAGGAGAAAATCTTTGTGATCTTGAATTAGGCAATGATAACTGAGATAAGAAACAAACCATTTAAAAATTGACAAATTGCACTTAATTAAAATGAAAAACTTTACTCTTCAAAAGAAACCATTAAGAAAATGAAACAATAAGCCACAGGGTGAGAGAAAATATTTGTAAAACACGTATCTGATGATAGACCTGTATCCAGAATATATAGAGAACTTTCACAACTCAATAATAATAATGGAAAAAAAAAAAAAAGAAGAGGTATGGATAGAAGATCAGCACGTGAAAAAATGTTCAACGTTAGTAGCCATCCGGGAAATGCAAAGTCAAACCACAATGAGACGCCACTACAAAACCTACTAGAATTGCTAGATATCAGCACCAGGTGCTGACGAGGGTGAGGAGCCCCTGGGACCCTCCCACAGTGGTGCTGGGAGTGCAAGATGGTACAGCCACTTTGGAGAACCAGCTTCTTATAAAATTAAGCACACCATGGATTTTACTTCCCATGTTTTCCAGCAATCCCACTCCTAGGTATTTACATAAGAAAATTATAAACATATGTCTATAGAAAGACCAGGATGTGTTTATAGCCGCTTTATTTATAATTGCCAAAATACTCTGAATGTCCACCACTGAGTGAATGGATAAACAAAGAATAACAGAGCAATGAAAAGGGAAGAACCACTCATAAATGCAACAACATGAATGAGTCTCAAAAGCGTTACGTCAAGTGAAGGAAGCAAGACACAAACTGCTACATACAGTTTGATTCCATTTATATGACATTCTGTAAAAATCAAAATGACAGGGACAGCAATCAGAGCAGGTTGCCACAAGCTGGGCAAGGAGAAGGGGGGTTAATACAAAGGTATAAAAAGGAAATGCTATGTCCTGATTGCAGTGATGGTTTCATGACTCATTAAGTTTGTCAAAACTCATCAAAATGTAATCCTAAAACAAGTGACTTTTACTTTATGTAATTTATCCTTCAATAGACCTGACTTTAAACAAAAGGGCAAAAACGGACATATATACACTACTAAATGTAAAACAGATAGCCAGTGGGAAGCAGCTGCATAGCACAGGGAGATCAGCTCGGTGCTTTGTGACCACGTAGAGGGGTGGGGTAGGGAGGGTGGGAGGGAGACGCAAGAGGGAGGAGATACGGGGATATATGTATACGTATAGCTGATTCACTTTGTTATAGAGCAGCAACTAACACACCATTGTAAAGCAATTATATTCCAATAAAGATGTTAAAAAATAAATAAACTTTTTAAATGGATCAATCTCATACAGGAGTTCTATACGTAGTTATGTTGAAAACAGGTTTCTGCTCCCCAAGGAAATCCCTATCAAAAGGGAAAACAAACTAACCAAGTCACAGTAAAAATACTCTTTCCCAGGAATAGTTGGTTTTTAAAGCAGCAGCAGCTAGAGGCCAGTATTTACACAAAGGAATTGATCCTATAGAATGAATTTCTGAAACTAGAGTAGCAAAGCAGGAGGTAATTTTTGTAGCAAGGGGCTTTCTTAGCGTCCATAGGTTGATGACTTCCTACTTTTCTGACCACAGTATAGAGTACATATTTCACATTGTGGCTCAACGCACACATGAGTAACGTGCTGATATTGTTTTCCCTAGTCTATTCTACCCAGTTCTGTTCCATTCAATTCCATTCCATTTTATTGTCATTTTAAAAAGCCCAATTGGAAAGTAAAGGATCCAGCATGGTCCCTGGCAGACTGCAACCAGCAATTTGAGAAACACCATTGGACCTCATAGTACACAGGTGTTCCCAGCCTGTCTGTCGCCTCACCTGTCCCTTTGTATTGTGTTCAGCACTATTTTCATTTGAAATGAGGGGTATATATATGTTAGTGTCCAGGAGGTTATCCCATTTCTAATTATAAAACATTGTTTAAATATTTCTAAGGTGTTGGCTTGGGGAAAACAACAACACAAATGACAGATTATAATAAGAGATGATACAGACTGTGTCAGGTAAATAGTTTAATGATAATCCATCTATCTTCCTGGTTTACACCCATCCCATCAATATTTATTTATATGCCTGTGTCAAGAGCTAGACACTTGACAAAGACCTGGGTATACAACAGCAGAAGAACAGACATGGTTTTTGTCTTCAAGGCAAGACAGGTGGGGGAGAATGACATTAGACAAATAAAGGGCAATATCTAAATGTTTATAGCATACACTAGAAGATGCTGGAAATAGGATTATTATACTGTACTAAATATATTCCCAATCGGATATACTTTAGGATTTGAAAGAAGAAATTCTCAAAGGTGAGTACACAGCCGGGAGAGAACAGGCACTGGCGAGCTCTAGGGCAACACATGAAACACAATGTATTTAGGCCATAAGGCACCACACAAATTGTGACTTATGGAAAGTCCTCTAGACTGTTTTGGTACCTTGTACATGCTTCTGTTACTGCACACATCACTCTGTACAGTACTGTTTTATTCACAGGTCAGTGTCTCTAGAATATAAGCTCCACATGGGCAGTTATCTTTTTTTTGCTCTTCTGCTTAAAGAGTGCTTGGCATTTAAGGTGCAGTCGACCAGTGTGTATTGCACTGAAAGGAAACCAACTTAAGGAAACAAGAGACAGTGATGGCGGTATTTAGGTATACACACCCACAAGATTTATGGCTAAGTTCTAGCAGGGAAATCACTACTGTAAAACAGCCAGTTACCCGCCCCACCCCGCAAATCACCCATATAAAGTCTATAAAATGAAAGGTGTTACAGGAAGTATAAATTATCTTGAATTTTCACCGGCAACTTAAAAATACCTACAACTAAAAAGGTCCAGTTTTACAATAAATACAAACTACTACTGACAATGACCTTCATCTGATAAAAACAACACCTGATTAATACCTGAGAGAGCTGTTTTTGGGGTTTTTTAGGTCTTGATGAAGTTTCATCACCCATTCCTGATACTCTTGCTTTTGAATGGCAGTCGACTGTTTTAATTCATTGGACCATTTATTTTCCAAGTCCTAAAAAGAGACAGTACACTGACTAACTACTTCTTTTACAAAAATAAATAAGTGGAAAATGCAATCCAGAAGTCATTATACTTCACTCACCTGCTGGGATTCGAAATGCTGAGCAGCCAGCGAATTTACATCTTGATCTGTCAGTGATTTTCCCAGTTCCTGCATCACTTTTTCCATTTCAATGCCTTGTCTGAACCATAAATAAAGCAGATCAGATATATTCATCAAATTTTTAATACAACCACTCCGGATTTATTGAACAACCTCTACAAAGTCAAAAGAAAATTTTTGTTTTCTAGGACTATGTCCAGTTAGGGCAACTATACTACCTGGAAGGCACTTTGAAGCCTTGCCAATGGAGATGTGGAAATAATAATGATAATGTCGTCTAATATCAACAACGTCATTTGTGCAGCTAAATTGGAATCTAAATTTAGTGCACAAATGAAAGCATTCAAATTCTAGGTGATCTTTCAACTTCCATGGCTAATATTTAAGAGGCTACAGATTTACACAAAGAAGATACTCTGCAATTCCAGCTTAAATACATTTTCTTTTTATTTGAACATGAGTTAAAGTGACTTCAACCTTCAAAAGGTACTTTATATTATAACCAGAAGCTGCCAATTAGGTTCTAAGAATCAAGCTGGTATTAAGTCACAGGGTTCCCTTTTTAGAGGAATATGAAATACATTCTGAAGATACATTTTAGTCTTCTTCATTTATCCAAATAAACATGCAGAAATTAAAAATGGTTTTCTCTATGGGAAAAACTAATCAGTGGTGTTAGAAGTTCAGATAATGGTTATTTATGGGGGAAATGGGTGGTGACTGCCGGATGGGCAGGAGGGAGCCTTCTGTAGGGCTGGAAATCATTTCTTGATCTGGGAGATGAGCACATGGGTGTACTTACTTTGTGAAAATGTACGGAGCTGTATACCTATTGTTTATTACCTTTTCTGTATGTGTATTATATTTTAGTAAGTTCATTAGAATTATCTTCTAATAAAAACATATTTAAAAAATTTGTTCTGAAACATATTTCAAACAAACTTGTAAACAACGAAACACAGACATGAACTAAAAGGATTCTACTATCATACTAGTCAATTTAAGTAAATTGCTCTTAAAAGAGAACTTATACTTATTTATAACAACTGATTAAGATACTTACATGTATATGATAAATGAAACTCATTCATATGTTATACTTCTATACATTTCTATGTGTACCTTCTAGTATTAAATATTCAATATCACTTAATTCCTACTTAACTTAAGTGGGCAGGTGACCCCATTAATTTTTTAATAACTACTAGAGGTCAGGTGAAGGATGTGCTTGCAAGTAAGATTGTTATTTAAAACAGAAATAACTACTAAGCATTAATAAATATAAACTTTGATACAAATATATTAATATTTTATATTACACATGTTCCCTCTAGTGGATAAAGAGTATCATTGCCACTTCTAAGTTTCAAAGAAATATCTTGAATCTGATTTGCTAAAAGAAGCAAATTTCCAGTGAGGAAAAAGAAGACCAATAAATAATAATTCAACAAATAAAATTTCACGAACATTTATTTCACCCTAAATGTTTTAGAAGTGCAAGTAGTTAATGATACAATATATATTTTCTATGATTAAGATCAAGGAAAATTTTATTATTTTTCAGATGAAATACTAACTATCTATTGGCTCAGTATGTCTGGTGGGGTATTCTGACAACCTGTATATTATCTCGAACAAACTTAGGAAAGAATATCATTATAACTACTGATGCTATACTGAGAAAAGTTATTTTAAAGATGTAAAATGGAATTAAAATGAAAGGAGAACTGAGAAAAGGTGTCACTTCTGCTCATGAATTAGATAAATGAATTAAGCACCAAAATTGTGGGTGAACTTCCATCAATGAATTCCAACTCACCATTAGTTATACTGTTCACCTTTGCAAAAAATATTACCTACCTTAAAGGGAACATAGCTTATTTTTATTTTTTAAGCTACCTGTTTGGACTTGTGAAAAATAAACTATAAAACTGTTCTTAAAATAAATGTATTCAAATAACGTTTATACGTTTAGGTGGGAAAAAGCAAAGCCCCGTCAAGAAGTCTGGCCAAAGGACATTTCAAAAAATAACGTAAACCAAGACAAACCCCTGATGAAAAGCCGCTCCACGACAGAAAATGCACATGAAGTACCAGTAAATGCAGATCATTAGTAAGTTAATTCAGATTCCCCAAAACTGAAGAGTTTTGTGGAATGAGAATCTTCTTCCAATTTAGAAAAAAAACAATTGTAGAATATTGATGGCCAGAGATGAAATCTTCTGGGAGGTGGAGCGAGCAGGCAGCAGAGTCGACCACAGTTTAGAGCAGCTCACCAGCTGAATGAAAGCAGGAGTGATGGCTACTGACATGCACTACAGAGAGCCAGGCTGGGCATTTTCTAATACACCCAGATGGGCAGAATGAGTGCAGTCCCGAAAACCTGAGATCCAAGGACAGATTCAGAATGAGATGAAGATTATATTATTTGAAGCCCTGGTAGGAAAAATCAAACAAATGTGATTCAACAGAAGGTAATTCATTATTGTTAGGTAATTATACTCTTACATATTTAAAAAAATCTAATCTCTATTTCATTCTTAAAGTATGTTCACAATACTAGAAGAAAATAACAAAGAACTAGAAGAAAAGAACTAGAACAAAGAACTAGAAGAAAATCACATTTTTGCCTCAGTTAAATGGGGATGATAACAGTAGGATTGTGCTAAGAGATCAAGTGAGACAGGGCATCGGTTAAGGACTGCATGTTTGTGTCTCCCCAGAATTCATACGTTGAAACCCTAACCCTCAATGTGATGGTATCCGGAGGTGGGGCCTTTGGGAGGTAAGTAGGTTTAGGTGAGCTCAAGAGGTTGGAGTCGTCCTGATGGAATTAGTGCCTAGAAGAAGAGGTGCTACAGCTGTCTGTCTACGAGCAACACACCAGGAGCCTGCACTTAGGAAACGCCACGTGAGCAACATTAAGAAGGCACGGTCTGCAAGCCAGGCAGCGGGTCCTCAGCAGACACGGAGTCTGCTGGCACCTTGATCTTGGACTACCCAGCCTCCAGACGGTGAGAAATCAATTTCTGTTGTTTAAGCCACCCAGTCTGTGGTATTTTTTTTTCAACAGCAGCCTGAACTAAGACAGCATCCAAAGCACTTTGCACAGTGCCTGGAACAAAGCAGACCTTCAAAAGAGGTAAGCTATTCCTCTTATTAGAACTAAGAATAGATAAGACCACCATAATTGTTTAGGTAAATCACTGGAGAAGTTCTATAAACCTATGAGGACCTCATCTTCCCAGATGAAATGACAGATTTAAACGCATAAGGAAATTAATTTCTAAAGTTAAAGATTCTTTTTATTCTATTCTTCCATTTTATAACAAAATGAGAACAAGCTGTTCTGCAGCCCATCAATATCTGATGACATAACATTTAATTATGATAATGCAAGAACTCTGAAATACCTCTCTCGTAATTTTTTCAGCTCCACATCTCTTTCGCCAATCAGTTCTGAGATACTAACAAAGTAATTGTGTTCCAAATTTAGGAGCGTTTCAGAGGCAGGAGAATGGATGAGGTCATGGTACACGTCTGCGAAATCTTCATCCCAGCTGGGCTCCTCGGGCCTTGCATGCTCCAATGTGGTCTACGAGATGAGACACGAACAGTCTTAAATCCTGATGTAGTATTTTTATTTAACACACTACTAGAGAAGTGCATATATTATGATTCCATTTCTGGACATCAAAGGACAGAAAGACCCTCCATCCATATATGTGTATATAGGTTACATAGGATTATCTGAATATACAAAAAAGATACAGAAAGATGTCAACTAAGTTGTTAATGTGGGTTACCTGGAGGCAGGGGTAAGGGGAAGGCATTAATGTGGAGGAAGAAATAGGAAGTGCCCACAATAAAAAAAAAAAAATGGTGAGTAAGCTGAGATCCCATTTCTGTGAAACCCAAGCACACTCAAAGGGGCTGTTTTGGCAGAGTGGGACTTCTGAAGACCTTTACTTTGTATTCTAAGGTGCTGCATAACAGAATAACTTGCATATATTAATTATATAATCAGAAGAGGCTTTCCATTATTAAAAATATATTGCTACGAAAGGTTTTGTAGGCTATATATTTAGAGAATGAGGTTACCTATGCAATAACACTGACCTTGAATACCCAATTCATGCACAGGATTTTATATCAAGATGTACATTTGCAATTTTCTTACTCTGAACTTTACAAGTATTGTTTTCTTTATAAAATGTAAACATGTTTTAAAGTGTATGAAAACAGTAGCTATCAAAATGATAAAGGGACTGAGTAAACACCAATAAACAAGAAAAAGAGAAACATGCAGAGAGGCAGAATGGAGACACCCCAAGCACACACACAAATCCATCCAGGGGACAGATGCCTGTCCCCAGACGTGTGCCGTGCCAGCACATCTGACACACACAGTGCTCTCCAGGGGAGGAAACTGGCATGCTGGGAAGTCCCCTGTCAAAGGTCATACAATTTAAAGGCAAAAGTGGAAATATTTTTTCTATTATTGATCTTTGCAGACAGACATCTATAAAAAAGAATAATCTAAATTCTTCCCTTTTCAAAGGGAAAATGTCAAAAACTAGAATCTATGACAGGACTAAGTAATAATTTACCTTAAATAAAACAAATGGATAAATGACAGAAACAGGTATTTTGAACTGGGTCAATAGGGTAAACTTTTCCCCTGTTTCCTTTCACTTATACTTCGATTGGCTGCCAGATCAGGAGAGAAGAGTTTCAGAAGACCAGCTGAATCTAGAAGGCGGATTTCATCTACCCCATGCCTCTGAAATCCTGAACCCGCATTCTCATAACTGCTCTACCTCTCTAGACCCCGGCACTGCTCTAGAAATTATAACCAGCCCAAGTGACTTAAGCCTTGTTCCAAATTCACATCAGGCTCGGGCTGAAGTTTTGCAGGAAGGAGCCAGGGCCAAATCACGGGCGTCTGCTTGGCCCTGCGTAACACCAGACATTTGGAAACCCCATGAACCAGGTCTGCTCACTACATAATTTTCAGCATCAATTTAAAACCCAGCCTAGAGTGAGCCTTGTGAACAGGCAGAAGCTACCTGCACGAGAAGCACTGAACGGAGCTCCTATCTGACCTAACTCGCGCCATATTCCCTCAGGAGAGGTGACCCTAAAAAGGGGATGTGACAGCCGAGAGGAATGGGCACTGAGTAAGGGCCTGTGGAGAAACTACTCCACGACCAGGCCCATCTGGACTTCTCTGTCTCCTCCATCACTATACTTTAAAAACAAACAAACAGAATCACAGGAAAAGAGATCAGATTTGCAGTTAACTGAAGCTGGGGATAAGGGAAGGGGAAATTGGATGACTGCAATCAAAAGATGCAAACTTCCAGTTATAATAAGTATAGGCACGTAATGTACAATGTAATAAATATAATTAACACTGCCTTATGGTATATACGAAAGTTGTTGAGAGTAAATCCTAAGCGTTCTCCACACAAAAAAAGTATTTCATCTTCTATTTCTTTAATTTTGTATCTATATGAGAGGACGGATGTTCACTAAACTTGTGATAATCACTTCGTGACGTGTGTAAATCAAAGCACTGTGCTGTATGCCTTAAGCTTACACTATGTCGCACGTCAACGACATCTCAGTAAAGCTGTAAGGAAAGAAATCTTCACCAAAGTTCAGAATATCCTCAAAATTCACAATGGGATCTATTTTTTTACCTCCGCATAGGCTTTGGCCCAGGCACTTGCCAGCTGATGTAAGTCTACGTCACCTGACTTCACAGCTTCCAGGGCTGCTTCAGCGTCTCTGTCATAATCTTTGAGGGATTCTTCTTCAATAAACTGGCTCAGAGATTCTTTTAAGTCTGTAACGGGGACAGCAAATACCATTGTCAGTACACATAAATAGGGAACATTTTACCTGGCTAAGCATTCCAATGTCAAACTTTATTTTATCAAGCCTAACAGAATGTCTAACTAAAACAGTGTCTTAAGAGAATGAGACAATGAGAATACCCTTAACCCTTAAGAGAATGTCTAACTAAAATAAAATCAGCTTAGGGGATCATTTAACTAATCTCACAATTATTCTTCTTTACAATCACAGGTTACTGAATGGTCAAAATTCTTAACTCTGATATACAACCCTGATACTAATTTAAAATGTTGGGACTTCCCTGGCCGTCCAGTGGGTTAAGACTTCGCCTTCCAATGCAGGGGGTGTGGGTTCAATCCCTGGTCGGGGAGCTTAGATCCCACATGCCTCACGGGCAAAAAACCAAAACATAAAACAGAAGCAATATTGTAACAAATTCAATAAGACTTTAAAAATGGTCCACATCAAAAAAAACTTAAAAAAAATTAAAAATGTTAATTTCTTAAGCCTGATTCTTTATCTGAAAGTGAGTAGGGAAAAGCACATGAAGGCCTCCTACGGATGCAGAGCGGCTAAGGTTCTGTATTTAGATGAGTTTCCTATTTAACTTGCAAGGGTATATATTGTTACCGTCTTTGAATCTGAGAGAGAAATTGAGTGATTAGCATATTAAAACTGATTTATTTCAGATGGTCTACAATTCCCACTTTAGAGACACTATTCAGAGACTGCTTTGAGGATGTAAGAAGACCATGGCTTTCATCTTGGGCACTTGGTCCCTCACTCTCTTAGGTTGCTGGCCCTGGTGGAGGTCAGCTGCGGGTCCTGCGGTGACCCTATGAAGAGGCCCACATGACAAGGCTTGACAACAACCTCACAAGGGATCTTGGAAACAATCCTCTGTCAGTAGAGCCTTCAGATGAGACTGTAGCCCTGACTGATGGTATGGCTGCAACCCCATGAGAAACCCTGAGTCAGAGGCACCCAGCTAGGTTGCACCTGCATCCCTGAACGACAGTAACGGTAAGGACAAGATAATACATATTTGTTGCTTTATGCTGCTTTAAAGAAAAAAAAAAGACTGATTGAAGAGCACTGGCATAGAAACCAGGATACCTGGGTTCTGGTCTTGGCTCTGTCATTATATAACTTTGGACCAGAGGTTCTCAGTCGTTAAGATGCATCAGAGTTCCCTGAAGAGCTTACTGGAATAGACTGCCGCATGCGCTCCCAGAGTTCCTGATTCAAAGGGAACTGGGTGGAGCCCGCCCAATAATCCTCATTTCTAACAAGTTCCCAAGTGATACTGTAGCTGCTGATCAGGGAACAATTTTTGAGAATCATTGCGTTGGGCAAATAATTTAACCTTTCTAGGTACCGGTTTCCTTATTTGTACAAAGAGATTGTGCTGGAAAGTTTCTACGTTCCCTTGTAACTTTGACCTTCTATGATCCAACATATTCTCAATTAAAACATTTTCCCTCATCTGTAGACAGAACACCGACCTTTTAACATGGTTTAATACACACTTTATTAATGACTTTATGGAATTAATTTAGGTGAGCAAAGATTATTGAAACACAGGTACCCCTTCTCTCCCATGACATCTCGGGAATTGAGGACAGAATCATTAAAGGGCAACGCATTTAGCCCATAGCTAGTGATAGCGGACACACCTTATGAATCCATCCAACTACATTAAGAGGTTAAGAGTTCTAATCCAGACTCTGTGATTTTTCATAATTTAATTTAATTTTTATACTAAAATGCCTAATAAACAATTACAAGGGACACACAAAAAAAACACTCCATAAAACAAAGGTCTGGGGAACCTTTTTATTCTTGAAAGCTTCACATTTTGTAGTTGTTTCCAATGCTTCTTAGGTTTATGCTTTCTAATATAAAACTTCTAATGACAGAGACTATAGGAAAATAACGAAGTGATATTTTAAAAGAAATCAACCCTCACCTTTTTCTATAAAGCATGGTAAATTGTGCAGCAGCATCAGACGGCCATGTAAATGACTGGCATTCTCTTGAACAGGAAATTTGAGAGGCACCGTCAGTTCTAAGCACTGACTGCCCACTTTGAATTCATACACAAATTCCCTCTCTCTGCTGCAGAATCTTTCTCTGTTTTTCTTCATCTTCTTTGGCAGGATTTCTATAGCACTGACAACAACAAAAAAACTCAGCGGGTTATAAGTCCATTTAAAAAAACCACGATGTTTCATTATTGCTGTTCCACTTCTAGGATGTTCCCCCACTCAGAGGTTTTATTTGTGTGACTCTGAGCTGATTATTCTATTTCCCTACGTTTATCCCTGCATTTTCATCTTCATGATGAAAACAAAATGCTTCTTCTTTTAAGGAAAAGGTTCTTCTAAACTTCATTTAAGAAAAAAATTATGCCCACAAAATACTTAGCATTTCTAGGCAGAGTTCTCAGGAATAGGTAAGGATCATGGAGAGAAGAACAGAGAGGATTCTTAGGAACAGACGCATGGGGGTGGATACAGTCCATGAAACAGCTGGTGAATACAAAGTCAAAGAAACAGATCAGGGACCAATTCATCTTGAAGAGCTTAGAGGTGGTGGGTATGCGATCTGATTGGGGGTGAAGAGAAGGGAGATGGTGCTGGAAAGATTTCCATGAAGGAAAAAGACACAGAAAGTGGAAAGTACAGGACAGCCCACAAGGCAAAGTGGACACTATTCATAAAGAAGAAAATCTAGTCAAAAAGAATACATCAACTGAAGATTTACTTATTAGCCTCCTAACTGGACTCCTGTCCCCAGGCATTTCCCCGTCAAATCAGTTCTCACACTATTCTCTACACTGAAGTCACAGCAATCGTTTTCAAGTGCATATCTGACCATGTTGTTCATCTGCTTAAATCCTTCTATGACATTCCTTGTAGGACTCAGGATACAAGACATTCCTTGTAGGACTAAGGATACAATACAAACTCGTTAACGGAGCTTACCACGCCCCTGCTTATACCTCCAAACTCTTATTTCAGCACCTGCACCCCGTTCTCTCCAACACACAAATCCAAAAACTTTATTTTCCAGCCATACTAAACTTCTTTCAATACCAAACCTCTCTTTCCACTCCCAACCTTTCTGAATGTTTTTCCTTTGCCTAGCACACGCTTACTGCCCTTCCTTCCTTGGCCACATCTCAGCTGAGCTAGGCCCCAGGAAACCTTTTAACTTGTAGGACTGTCATTAGGCTTAATCATATAATAAATACGAAGCATCCGACAAACTTAAGATGACCAATAAATGGAAGCTGGTAAAAATAATAAACAATAACAGGAAGCTCTATAAGAACATATCAATTAAAAAAAATCAAAGGCTGCTAAATGAGCACACATGATGTAGGCAAAGACAGTAAAAAAACATTTTGCAGGGAACTGAAAATTACGGAAATAGGGGCTCATGGTCTCATCTTGTTTCGAGTCATAATTTTCGGCAAACAAAAACCATTAGCTCTGGTTTCAGTTGGTTCAACCTTTAGCCTTATTGTGTTTCAACAAATTGATACTTTAGCTCTCTCTCCCCGATCTGTTATTAACAGCAGCGCTGAAATCAAGCAAGGTTTCCGTACAATTATGGGATGCGAGGAGGAGAGCTGAACCGAACTCATGCAGCCAGTCGAGTGGAGGTTCTGAGGCTTAAGTGAGTCAGGGAAGGGAGGGCAGACAAAGGGCCGAGAAGCCACGGCCGAGTGAGGGGAACAGCCCCCGGTTAGAGGGTTTCGGTCTGAGGGGGCTTCCTCGATCGGGTCGCGGGCTCACCTCCCCTTGTTCCGAGTCTCCTGCTGTCCGCACACCCGGCGCTGTCAACCAGCCGCGGTGCAGGAACCGTCAGCTGACTGCCGCCTTGTTTTTACAGCCGGAAGATCAGCTCCGGCAGATTCGTCCGCATCTTTTCCTCTTTCCCGGCACCCTGTGTAAAATTCCTCGGTCTAAGTGACCCCTTGTTCCATAATACCTGAGTTGAATCATTTAAAAATGTAAGAAGGTGTATTTCTACTGTTATTGTTCATTTCAGAGACGGCGCAGAAGTGACGAAAGTGCAGCGGCGAAGCACCGGCTCGGCTCTGGCAGACCGGATGCGGAAGGGCGGTGCTTGGAGGGGGCGTGAACTAACGCGCGCTTCTCAGAGCGCATGCGCGCCCGCGGGGATGGCCGGAGAGGATTGGAGGACTGGCGGCGGGGCGGAGAGCTTCGAGTCTGGTTTTGCGCGGGAATTGGAACGGCCGCCGCCGCTGCCGACAGGAGGCTGCGAGCTGCAGGTTTCCAGCCTTCGAGGGGACCATGGTGCGGCCTGCGAGGTGAGTAGTTCATGGCATCCGGCGCGGATGGGGAGGAAGGGCAGGAAGACGCTGTAGGCCGCGTCACCTGCATGGAATGGAGGGAAGGGCCCGAGGACCAGGGTAGCGATGGTGGGACCGACAGCTAAACGCTCTAGACTCCAGGGAGAGCTGCCGCTCCTCGGAAAGGTCCTAGCATCCAAGCTGTTTCCTTCTCTTGGCTCCTTTGACAGTTACTGCCGTTTCTTTTACCCACCCCGTTCAAATAAGGCCTGGTTACAGCGTTTTGCATTTCACC
Source organism: Leucopleurus acutus (assembly GCF_964270905.1). Classification (NCBI taxonomy): domain Eukaryota; kingdom Metazoa; phylum Chordata; class Mammalia; order Artiodactyla; family Delphinidae; genus Leucopleurus; species Leucopleurus acutus. The sequence goes on from NC_139152.1 coordinate 5,342,724, forward strand.
AAGCTTCTGCTTACGTGTTATTTCATTTGTTCGTCCCTATACTTCTTTGAGATAGAAAGTTTGGGTCTCCCTATCTTAACAGTTTAAACTTTTGGGCACGAAAGCCAGTTTAGCTGAGTCACACAGCTAGTAAGTTACAGGATAACATGCAAACCTGAGCCAGCTGGCGCTAGATCCTCTGTGTTTTCCATTAAATGTACTGTTTGAAACTATTGCTCCAGTTAACCTCAGTTGAGCACCGTGGAGGCCTAGGGTCAGCCGCTCATTTAGTAGAGTTTTGAATATATTTACTTTTGTGCTGGAGGTATATATTTACTAGATATATATATTTACTAGGTGCTGGAGGTTGCAGTCTAGTCAAGGGATGAAGTTAGGAGACGGAAAATAAACATGGCAATGTGAGAGAGAGTGAGGAGGAGGAAAGCCTTACTTTAATTTTAATTTAAAAAAAAATTCTATTGAAGTATAATTATTTATAATGTGTATCTGGTGTACAGCAAAGTGATTTAGTTTTATATATACATATATGTACTTTTTCATATTCTTTTCCATTCTGGTTTATTACAGGATGTTCAATATAGCTCCCTGTGCTATACAGGGATATATATGTTCAATATAGCTCCCTGTGCTATTGAGGGTCCTTGTTGTTTATCTATTTTATTTATAGTAGTTTGTACCTGCTGATCCCAAACTCTTAACTTATCCCTCCCCATCCGCTTTCCCCTTTGGTAACCATGTTTGTTTTCTATGTCTCTGAGTCTGTTTCTGTTTTGTAAATAAGTTCATTTGTATCATATTTTAGATTCCATATATAAGTGATATCATATGGTTTTTGTCTTTCTTTTTCTGACTTACTTCACTTACGATCATAGTCTCTAGGTCCAGCCATGTTGCTGCAAATGTCATTATTTCATTCTTGTTGATGGCTGAGTAATATCCCATTGTATATGTATACCACACTTCTTCATACACACATCTGTCAGTGGACATTTAGGTTGCTTCCATGCCTTGGCTATTGTAAATAGTGTTGCTATGATCATTGGGGTGCATGTATCTTTTCGGATTAGAGTTTTCTCCAGGTATATGCCCAGGAGTGGGATTGCTGGGTCATATGGTAGTTCTATTTTTAGTTTTTTGAGGAACCTCCATACTGTTCTCCATAGTGGCTGTATCAATTTACATTCCCACCAACAGTGCAGGAGGGTTCCCTTTTCTCCACACCCTTTCCAGCATTTGTTGTTTGTAGATTTTCTGATGACGCTCATTCTAACTGGTGTGAGGTGATACCTCATTGTAGTTTTGCTTTGTGTTTCTCTAATAATTAGTGATGTTGAGCAGCTTTTCATATGCCTCTTGGCCATCTGTATGTCTTCTTTGGAGAAATGTCTATTTAGGTCTTCTGCCCATTTCTGGATTGGGTTGTTTGCTTTTTAATATTGAACTGCATGAGCTGTTTATATATCTTGGAGATCAATCCTTTGTCCGTTGATTCGTTTGCAAATATTTTCAAATTTTTTTTTTTTACTATTTTTTTTTTTTTTTTTTTTTTGCGGTACGCGGGCCTCTCACTGCTGTGGCCTCTCCCGTTGCGGAGCACAGGCTCCGGACGCGCAGGTCAGTGGCCATGGCTCACGGGCCCAGCCGCTCTGCGGCATGTGGGATCTTCCCGGACCGGGGCACGAACCCGTGTCCCCTGTATCGACAGGCGGACTCTCAACCACTGCGCCACCAGGGAAGCCCCATTTTCTCCCATTTTGAGGGTTTTCTTTTCATCTTGTTTATGGTTTCCTTTGCTGTGCAAAATCTTTGAAGTTTCATTAGGTCCCATTTGTTTATTTTTGTTTTTATTTCCATTACTCAAGGAGGTGGATCAAAAAAGATCTTGCTGTGATTTATGTCAAAGAGTGTTCTTCCTATGTTTTCCTCTAAGAATTTTATAGTGTCCAGTCTTACATTTAGGTCTCTAATCCATTTTGAGTTTATTTTTGTGTGTGGTGTTAGGGAGTGTTCCAATTTCATTCTTTCACATGTAGCTGTCCAGTTTTCCCAGCACCACTTATTGAAGAGACTGTCTTTTCTCCATTGTATATCCATTGCCATAGATTAGTTGACCATAGGTGTGTGGGTTTATCTCTGGGCTTTCTATCTTGTTCCATTGATCTGTGTTTCTGTTTTTGTGCCAGTTCCATATTGTCTTGATTACTGTAGCTCTATAGTATAGTCTGAAGTCAGGGAGTCTGATTCCTCCAGCTCCGTTTTTTTCCCTCAAGACTGCTTTGGCTATTCGGGGTCTTTTGTGTCTTCATACAAATTTTAAGATATTTTGTTCTAGTTCTGTAAAAAATGCCATTGGTAATTTGATAGGGATTGCATTGAATCTGTAGATTGCTTTGGGTAGTATAGTCATTTTCACAATATTGATTCTTCCAATCCAAGAACATGGTATGTCTCTCCATCTGCTGGTATCATCTTTAATTTCTTTCATCAGTATATTATAGTTTTCTGCATACAGGTCTTTTGTCTCCTTAGGTAGGTTTATTCCTAGGTATTTTATTCTTTTTGTTGCAGTGGTAAATGGGAGTGTTTCCTTAATTTCTCTTTCAGATTTGTCATCATTAGTGTATAGGAATGCAAGAGATTTCTGTGCATTAATTTTGTATCCTGCAACTTTACCAAATTCATTGATTAGCTCTAGTAGTTTTCTGGTGGCATCTTTAGGATTCTCTATGTATAGTATTATGTCATCTGCAAACAGTGACAGTTTTACTTCTTTTCCAATTAGTATTCCTTTTATTTCTTTTTCTCTGATTGCCATGGCTAGGACTTCCAAAACTATGTTGAATAATAGTGGTGAGAGTGGACATCCTTGTCTTGTTCCTGATCTTAGAGGAAATGCTTTCAGTTTTTCACCATTGAGAATGATGTTTGCTGTGGGTTTGTCATATACGGCCTTTATTATGTTGAGGTAAGTTCCCTCTATGCCTACTTTCTGGAGGGTTTTTATCATAAATGGGTGTTGGATTTTGTCAAAAGCTTTTTCTGCGTCTATTGGGATGATCATATGGTTTTTCTCCTTCCGTTTGTTAATATGGTGTATCACACTGATTGATTTGCTTATATTGAAGAATCCTTGCCTTCCTTGGATAAACCCCACTTGATCATGGTGTATGATCCTTTTAATGTGTTGTTGCATTCTGTTTGCTAGTATTTTGTTGAGGATTTTTGCGTCTGTATTCATCAGTGATATTGGTCTGTCATCTTCCTTTTTGTAGTATCTTTGTCTGGTTTTGGTATCAGCATGATGGTGGCCTCATAGAATGAGTTTGGGAGTGTTCCTTCCTCTGGAATTTTTTTGAAGAGTTTGAGAAGGATGGGTGTTAGCTCTTCTCTAAATGTTTGATAGAATTCACCTGTGAAGCCATCTGGTCCTGGACTTTTGTTTGTTGGAAGATTTTTAATCACAGTTTCAATTTCATTACTTGTGATTGGTCTGTTCATATTTTCTGTTTCTTCCTGGTTCAGTCTTGGAAGGTTATACCTTTCTAAGAACTTGTCCATTTCTTCCAGGTTTTCCATTTGATTGGCATAGAGTTGCTTGTAGTAGTCTCTTAGGATGCTTTGTATGTCTGTGCTGTCTGTTGTAACTTCTCCTTTTTCATTTCTAATTTTACTGATTTGAGTCCTCTCCCTCTTTTCCTTGATGAGTCTGGCTAATGGTTTATCAATTTTGTTTATCTTCTCAAAGACCAGCTTTTAGTTTTATTGGTCTTTGCTATAGTTTTCTTTGTTTCTATTTCATTTATTTCTGCTCTGATCTTTATGATTTCTTTCCTTCTCCTAACTTTGGGTTTTGTTTGTTCTTCTTTCTCTAGTTCCTTTAGGTGTAAGGTTAGATTGTTTATTTGAGATTTTTCTTGTTTCTTGAAGTAGGCTTGTATAGCTATAAACTTCCCTCTTAGAACTGCTTTTGCTGCATCCCATAGGTTTTGGATCGTCGTGTTTTCGTTGTCATTTGTCTCTAGGTATTTTTTGATTTCCTCTTTGATTTCTTCAGTGATCTCTTGGTTATTTAGTAATGTATTGTTTAGCCTCCATGTGTTTGTGTTTTTTACGTTTTTTTCACTGTAATTCATTTCTAATCTCATAACGTTATGGTCAGAAAAGTTGCTTGATGTGATTTCAGTTTTCTTAAATTTACTGAGGCTTGATTTGTGACCCAAGATGTGATTGATCCTGGAGAGTGTTCCGTGCACATTTGAGAAGAAAGTGTAATCTGCTGTTTTTGGATGGAATGTCCTATAAATAACAATTAAATCTATCTGGTCTATTGTGTCATTTAAAGCTTCTGTTTCCTTATTTATTTTCATTTTGGATGATCTGTCCATTGGTGTAAGAGAGGTGTTAAGGTCCCCCACTATTATTGTGTTACTGTCGATTTCCTCTTTTATAGCTGTTAGCAGTTGCGTTATGTATTGAGGTGCTCCTATATTGGGTGCATATATATTTATAATTGTTATATCTTCTTGGATTGATCCCTTGATCATGATGTAGTGTCCTTCCTCGTCTCTTGTAACATTCTTTATTATAAAGTCTATTTTATCTGATATGGGTTTTGCTACTCCAGCTTGTTGTAGAGCTGGTTTGATGGTGCTGAATTCTCTTAGCTTTTGCTTGTCTGGAAAGCTTTTGATTTCTCCACCGAATTTGAATGAGATTCTTGCCGTGGTAGAGTAATCTTGGTTGTAGGTTCTTCCCTTTCATCACTTTAAGTTTATCATACCACTCCCTTCTGGCTAGTAGAGTTTCTGCTGAGGAATCAGCTGTTAACCTTGTGGGAGTTCCCTTGTATGTTATTTGTCTTTTTTCCCTTGCTGCTTTCAATAATTTTTCTTTGTCTTTAATTTTTTCCAGTTTGATTACTATGTGTCTTGGTGTGTTTTTCCTTGGGTTTATCCTGTATGGGACTCTGCACTTCCTGGACTTGGGTGGCTATTTCCTTTCCCATGTTAGGGAAGTTTTCGACTATAATCTCTTCAAATATTTTCTCAGGTCCTTTCTCTCTCTCTTCTCCTTCTGGGACCCCTATAATGCAAATGTTGTTGCATTTAATGTTGTCCCAGAGGTCTCTTAGGCCGTCTTCAGTTCTTTTCATCCTTTTTTCTTTATTCTGTTACATGGCAAGGAATTCCACCATTCTGTCTTCCAGGTCACTTATCTGTTCTTCTGTCTCAGTTATTCTGCTATTGATTCCTTCTAGTTTAGCTTTCATTTCAGTTTTTGTATTGTTCATCTCTGTTTGTTTGTTCTTTAATTCTTCTAGGTCTTTGTTAAACGTTTCTTGCATCTTCTTGATCTTTGCCTCCATTGTTTTTCCGAGGTCCTGGATCATCTTCACTATCATTATTATGAATTCTTTTCTGGAAAGTTGCCTATCTCCACTTCATTTAGTTGTTTTTCTGGGGTTTTATCTTGTTCCTTCATCTGGTACATAGCCCTCTGCCTTTTTATCTTGTCTATCTTTCTGTGAATGTGGTTTTTGTTCCACAGGCTGCAGGATTGTAGTTCTTCTTGCTTCTGCTGTCTGCCCTCTGGTGGATGAGGCTATCTAAGAGGCTTGTGCAAGTTTCCTGATGGGAGGGACTGGTGGTGGGTAGAGCTGGGTGTTGCTCTGGTGGGCAGAGCTCAGTAAAACTTCAGTCCACTTGACTGTTGATGGGTGGGACTGGGTTCCCTCCCTGTTGGTTGTTTGGCCTGAGGCATCCCAACTCTGGAGCCTACCTGGCTCTTTGGTGGAGCTAATGGCGGACTCTGGTAGGGCTCACGCCAAGGAGTACTCCCCAGAACTTCTGCTGTCAGTGTCCTCGTCCTCAAGGTGAGACACAGCCCCCATCCCTGCCTCTGCAGGAGACCCTCCAACACTAGCATGTAGGTCTGGTTCAGTCTCCTATGGGGTCATTGCTCCTTCCCCCGGGTCCTGATGCACACACTACTCTGTGTGTGCCCTCCAAGAGTGGAGTCTCTGTTTCCCCCAGTCCTGTCAGAGTCCTGCAGTCAAATCCCGCTAACCTTCAAAGTCTGATTCTCTGGGAATTCCTCCTCCCATTGCTGGACCCCCAGGTTGGGAAGCCTGACGTGGGGCTCAGAACCTTCACTGCAGTGGGTGGCCTTCTGTGGCATGTGTTCTCCAGTCTGTGAGTCACCCACCCAGCAGTTATGGGATTTGATTTTGCTGTGATTGCGCCCCTCCTACCGTCTCATTGTGGCTTCTCCTTTGTCTTTGGATGTGGGGTATCTTTTTTGCTGAGTTCCAGTGTCTTCCTGTCGATGATTGTTCAGCAGTTAGTTGGGATTCTGGTGTTCTCCCAAGAGGGAGTGAGAGCACGTCCTTCTGCTCCGCCATCTTGGTTCAGGGCCTTAATTTATATATTCTTAAGGGAATCCGAACATATTTTTATTTACTCAAGACTATTAATGACCTTAAAGAATGGAGGTGAGAAATTGACATTTGTGTAAATGAAAATTTCTGCTTTGTTCACAGGCACAAGAAGCCAGTGAATTACTGCCAGTTTGAGGACTCTGACAGTGATGGTAAGTAGAGCTTCTTATGTCTTCTTTAAAGATTTGGAAATTTATTTCCTCACAATTTATAGGATATGTGTGTGCGTGTGTGTGTGTTTGTGCGTGTGTATGGCTACAATATGGTTAGTACCAATTGCATATGAGGTAGGCCTGGAAAAATAATATTCTAAGCACTTAGGATGCTTATGTTGATAATTACACTGACCAGAATTATTGGCATAAATCATAACCAAATAGGGCAGGTAAAATGGCTTTTTGTACCTAAACTCTGTGAGGTCCATGTTTCTCACTGTGGGATTTGTACCCTTTTATCCCTTACTCTAAGAAGAACACACTGTCTTTCTGAGATACAAATGTGTTACAGAATATAATGTGAAATCCCCATTAATTGTACAATAAAACAAGACATTGAAAAAAGATCAGGCATAAACTTTACCCTATTGTGTTTTTTATATATGTGTGTGTGTGTGTGTGTGTGTGTGTGTGTATACATATATATTTGCTTGTCTCTGCTATTAAGAGAACTTTGGTCAAAAAGTTTGAGAAACATTGTTAGATTACATTATACTTAAAGGTAAGTTTTGTGTTTCTTTCTTAGACCATTGGAGTTTTCTGCAGGTCAGATATTTAGTAATTCCTCAGTTTGAAGGAATCTGTTTTTCACCTTGAGCCCAGTCTTACGTGTGTCTAATACTTGGGAGAAAAGAGTATAGGGTATAACTTCTAGCTTTTTAATTATTGTCATCAGTCTGTCACTAAATTGTTATAAATTGCTGGTTGTATTCTGGAGACTGTGGCGTGGGGGTGGGGGGCGAGTCACAAATTATTATATTCCTACCTGGGGAAGCATAAAAGAGACGACAGGTATTAATAATGCGAAAGTGCGTGATTCAGACTACACGCACATGAAGGTATGCATACATGTGTCATGTATGAGTTAGAACGCTAGAGCAGCAGTCTTAGCTTGAGTGTCAATAGAAGAACTACCTCACTTCTGAGGATTGGTAGGACAGAAGACTCTGGGAGAACAGGATGGGCTGGAAAAGAGCATCCCTTTGCCAAAAATCATTTTCTTCCACTTGTCAATATGATAAAATTATAAAGGGAATTTTAATAATTTTTCTAATGGTTTTACAGATTTTTAATTAATTGTTATTTTCTTTGCCACTTGCATATATTAGCTTAGTTGCCTTTGCAGCTTTTTGGGGGATTAGTTTTTGATAGATTGATATTTTAAAAAATCAAGGCCACTAGAACAAAGTTGAGAAGCTTGAGGGAGAATAAAGACAAACAGTATACCAACAGTATTTTTTAAACTGTGGAAAGAAAGCAATTTGCTTGTCTTTGCTTTTTTTTCTTTTTTTAATTAATTTATTTTTGGCTGTGCTGGGTTTTTGTTGCTGCGCACAGGCTTTCTCTAGTTGCGGCGAGCTAGGGCTACTCTTCGTTGCCGTGCGCAGGCTTCTCATTGCGGTGGCTTCTCTTGTTGCGGAGCACAGGCTCTAGGCTTGCGGGCTTCTGTAGTTGTGGCATGCGGGCTTCAGTAGTTGTGGCTCGCGGGCACTAGAGCGCAGGCTCAGTAGTCGTGGTGCACAGGCTTAGTTGCTCCGCGGCACGTGGGATCTTCCTGGACCAGGGCTCGAACCCGAGTCCCCTGCATTGACAGGTGGATTCTCAACCACTGTGCCACCAGGGAAGCCCCAATTTGCTTATCTTTAGAACTTGAACACACGTGGTAATGAATCTCAGCTACCAAGAAAGTAATTTTATTTATTTCTTCCTAAGGAAAAGCAATTTCATATATTCTTTTATTTTTAATTCACACATGAATAGATGATTTTGTTCCTGCAACCGCACCGTTAAATAAAAAATCCAGAAGTACACAAAAGGAGTTAAAACTAGAAAAACCAGAACCTAAACTGAAGAATCTCCAGGAAGAAGACGTCCCACTACAAGAGAAAACCCCTAAAAAAAGGTGAGAGGTAAGACACACAGTACATGTGACATTAGGTGTGTTAATTTAAAAGAGAGAGAAATGCCAATTCTTGGTCTAAATTAGAATTTGAGCAGCACCATGGGTCTTATTTTATTTAGTGCATGTAGGAGAACAGGGATGTACCATTAATCCCTTCTGACTTTCCGAACTTCTTTAAGTTCACAAATGTATGAGGAAATACCCATTTGAGTATGAAGACAATCATAATTACCAGTTTAGAAGGTGTGACTTGCATTTACAAGACCTAGTACCTGTCTCTGAAATCCTCAGGTTTTACAAGACTCCTTTGTTAAAAATTACATTTGTAAGGACAGTTTTATAAAATATAAAACCACGTATCTATAATGTATGGGATGATGGATGTTCCCTAAACTTCTTGTGGACGTCATTTCATGATGCACGTAAGTCAGATCACTGTGGATCACTGTATTGTACACCTTAAACTTCTACAGTGCTGGATGTCAATTATATCTCAGTAAAACTGGAAAAAAAAATTAAACTATGTATTTTTCTAGAGAGAAAAAATATTTTCTCTTTATCTTACTGAGTTTTGTCCAGCAGTGAGCAGGACCTGTGGTTTCTAGACCCACCCTGGAGTTCCATTAGTCAGTACCAAGAGAGAGGGTAAAATGAGGGAAGGAAGCCCCAAGAGGCCCCAGACTTGCACTATGGGGAGGAGATGGGCAGAGGAGGGATACTGACAAATGGAACGTGGGACGTGTGATGCTTTACTCCTACAATAAACGTGAGGAAAGTTAATTAACGTAGAGAGACTTAGCCCATGTCCTTCTCCTTACTTTTTTCTTTTTTGTTTTTGAGCTTCTTGTACTACCTTTAAAATATAGTTAACAAAACAGCCAATGGATGGGAGAAAATATTTGCAAATCATAGAACCCATTAGGGACTTGTATCTGGAATATATAGGAAACTCGTACAGTCCAACAATAAAAAGAATAATGAACCAAGTTAGACATGGGCAAAGGACTTGAATAGACACTTCTTTAAAGAATATATGCAAATGGCCGATAGCACATGAAAAGATGCTCAACATCCCTGCCATCAGGGAAATACAAATCAAACCACGATAAGATAACATGTCACGCCCAGAGGGGTGGCTGTAAGCAGGACAGACAACAGCAAGTGTCGAGGAGGATGTGGAGAAATGGAAACCTCACACGTTGCTGCTGTGGATACGAAGTGGTGCAGCCACATTGGACAACAGAGTAGCAGCTCCTTGAAATAAACAGCTATTATATGACCCAGCCTAGGTATATACCAAGAGAAATAAAAATCTGTGCCCACACAAAAACCTGTACATGAATGTTTATAGGAGCATTATTCATAATAGCCAAAAAATGGAAGTAATCCAAATGTTTGTCAACTAACGACTGGGTAAGTGAAATGTGATATATCCACACAGTGGAATATTATTCAGCAGTAAACAGAAATGAAGTACAGGGAGGGGGAAGGGGAAGCTGGGACGAAGTGAGAGAGCTGCATGGACATATATACACTACCAAATGTAAAATAGATAGCTAGTGGGAAGCAGCCGCATAGCACAGGGAGATCAGCCCGGTGCTCTGTGACCCCCTAGAGGGGTGGGATAGGGAGGGTGGGAGGGAGACGCAAGAGGGAAGAGATATGGGAACATGTGTATACGTATAGCTGATTCACTTTGTTATACAGCAGAAACTAACACACCATTGTAAAGCAATTGTACTCCAATAAAGATGTTAAAAAAAAGAAATGAAGTACTGATATATGCTACAACATGGATGAACCTTGAAAACATTGTAGGGAGCCAAAGAAGCTGGCACAAAAGGCCACATATTATATGGTTCCAGTAATACGAAATGTCCGGAATAGACAAGTCCATAGAAACAGAAAGTAGATTAGTGGTTGCCAGATGCTGGGGAGGGGGAAACGGGGATTGACTGCTAGTGAATATGAGGTTTCTTTTTGGGTTGATGAAAGTGTTCTGAAATTACATAGTGCTGATGGTTTCACAGCTCTCTGAATATACTAAAAACTGCTGAATTGTATGCTTCAAAAGGGTGGATTTTATACTGTGCGGCTTATATCTCAATAAAATTGCTATTTTAAAAAATAAATCCTTCAAGGTGCATTCAGTATTACCTCCTTTACGTAGCCTTTTCTTACCTTCACACCTTTTCGCACCTTTCTTTGCTTTCTCTTCCTCTCAAGCACTATAGCACTCTTGACCGCCTTGAACAGGAGACGTGATAATCTTTTTATATCGGGTAATTATTATGGGACTTTTTTTCCTACCTCCTCATTAACTGCAGACTTTTTGAGGGCACTTTTAATATCCTGTCTAGTGCAATGCCTCACAGAGTAAGTCCAGATTGGGCGGAACAGATGTAAAAAAAAAAAAAGTAATTTCAGTTTAATAAAAGAGCTATAACAGCTGTCTAAAGAGGTGTGGGTGAGGTCAAGGAACATTTCTAAGTGGAAGTGATGTTTGAGCCACGTCTGTTCTCAGTTGGGCAGGTGCTTCCCACCGGGACGGAGCTGGTGGTGAGGAAGAGACATCACAATGAAATAGGCATTGTCACGTGATGCTCCTATTTCAAATCTGTTCTGCTGGGTCTAACATGACACTTAACTTGTTAAGGAGCAATTATGATCATGATTATTGTTGAAGAACATCTTTCTGAGGTTGGAAAGAAACTCTTAGTCACTGAGGAAAATCTCAGATTTTAGTTGGGATTGATAGTTTACAAACTCATTATTATTTGTGTGTCTACTTTAGAATGCCTTTAGATGATAAGCTCTACCAGAGAGACCTAGAAGTCGCACTGGCTTTATCAGTGAAGGAACTTCCAGCCGTCACCATTGATGTGGAGGAGTCTCAAGTTAAAAGTAACCTTATTTTCGATAATTGTCTTGAAAACCTTCTTATTGCTTTTGCCATCATTTCGTTGGATGAGCCTTTACGGAGGGAAGAATGTAGTTTTAAAACTTTGGACTAAAAAGGAGCAATTTGCAGAGGGTGCCGTTGGATTCAGTTTATTCAGTTGCGTAAATCTCATCCACACATAGATGCCTCTCTGACTGACACTCAGCTCCAACTGGAGGACGTGGGCCGTGACCCTGCATGTCCAAAGCCCGTCTTTATGTGCAGTGAGAAGTTAATTTCATGACCAAGTAAACTGACCTGAACATCCGAGCAATCCACCTTCTTTCTCTCCAAATCCAGATTAGTTAAACATAATCTAATGGTGGTCATTTTTATTACTTACAGAGGCTAAAGGTGCTAATTTGGTTAGCAAGCTCAGTAGACTTGACAGATTTATGACTGCTGGCTTTATCTGTGGGTTTTTCTCCGTGGATTTTTCTGGCAATTGGTCAGCAGATGGCAACATTGATATTCTGGAGAAGCAGAAATCATTATTCCCGGAGATGACATTAAAATTGCTCAGTCGCTTTTTGGATTAAACTGCTTTGGCCTAACTTCTTTTATCTTGGAGGATAGTTTTAGCCCATTTGCTTATTTAGGGGTATAGATGTTTAAGTCAGTAGTGCCTCCTGTTTGAAAATAAGTGAGATAGTGTTGATTAGGGGGCCCTTGTAGTAATCAGGAGTCAAAGAAACTGAAAAAGAGAATTGTCATGTATCTAAAACTGAGAAAATGAAAATCTCTTTCCTGTAAGAGATCGTGGCATTGTATAGCAAGGTTTCCTTGGAAGTACCACTTCTCCGAGAGTAATAGTACCAATCATCATGACTTAAAGTTCTCTTAAAATACTCTAGATCATTTTAAAGTTGTGATAATGATTGAAGAGTCTTTACGTTAGTAAAAGCACAGATCTGCCTACACAAAAAGGATAGTTAATGTTCGTCCACTGTTTCCTTTGTGCTGGGCACCACAATAAGCAATTTCCACATTCAGTCAACATTTAATTCCCCACAATAGCCTCATTTAATCCCCACACTGTTTTTTTTTTTGGTTTTTGGGTTTTCTTGGCTGCGTTGGGTCTTCGTGGCTGTGCCTGGGCTTTCTCTAGTTGCGGCGAGCGGGGGCTGCTCTTCCTTGCGGTGCACGGGCTTCTCACTGCAGTGGCTTCTCTCGTTGTGGAGCACGGGCTCTAGGCACACGGGCTTCAGCAGTTGTGGCACACGGGCTCAGTAGTTGTGGCTCGTGGACTCTAGAGCACAGGCTCAGTAGTCGTGGCAGACGGACTTCGTTGCTCCACGGCATGTGGGATCTTCCCAGACCAGGGCTCTAACCCATGTCCCCTGCATTGGCAGGCAGATTCTCAACCACTGCGCACCAGGGAAGCCCCCCAGACTGTTTTTATCTCCACATTATAGATGAGGAAATTAGGTTTTGTAGAGGATAAGCAACTTTCCCCTGGTATAGTGCCGATTTAAGAGCCTGAATTTGAACTTAAGTCTGATTAAAGTTTGTGTGATTTCAGAACCAAAACTTCTAACCATATGTTAGCCTCGCCAAGTAAAGTCACTGTGCTAGTTTGAGCCTGGATCAGCGGTCCCCAACCTTTTTGGTGCCAGGGACCGGTTTTGTGGAAAGCAGTTTTTCCACGGGGGGCAGGGGGGAGAATGGTTCAGGCCGTAATGCGATTGATGGGCAGGGATAGGGAGCGGCTGTAAATACAGATGCAGCTTCGCTCACTCGCCGCTCTCCTCCTGCTGTGCGGACCGGCACCAGTCCACGGCCCAGGGATCACTTATCTGTATCTGTATCTAAATGGTATTAGATTTTAGCGCTTATCTTCCTATTTCTAGACATTGGTTGATTAGGGTGCTTTCTTCTTCCTTATATTTAGACATTGACAAACATGGCAGTAGTGAAACAGAAGCAATGAGTAAGTCTCCTCATATCTCCAATTGCAGTGTAGCCAGTGATTATTTAGGTAAGTTTTTGATATTAATAATATTTTTTCCATTGACATTTTCTAACTCTTATTTAAATTCCTGAAACTGTAACTAGAACCAAGGTCTTCACATTTGTGAAGGTTCTCTTCACCCCTTCTCCTTTGTTTCTTTCTGTTTTAGTTTTCCTCTCTTTTAACTGCAGACCCAGTTTCTTCCCTGGTGGAGGGTCACGACTACCCATGGCTTCTAGTTGACATCAGTTGAACACTGAAGAAAGGGGCTCTATCTTCCCAGCTCCAGTTTGAAAATTCTTGGGGAAAGACTCTTTCAGTGTGGGCCTTGGACTTTTGCTTAACTCAGACTATTGCCAGGAGACTGATGTATTATGATTGACCCAGACTGGGCTGTGTGCTCTGTTACTAGAAGCACAGGAAGGACAAAGCTGGGCAAATAACAAGAGCAGGTGTAATAGACGTCTACTCCACAGTTCTTTAAATGTTACCTGGCACAAAAAGTTTCGTTGATTTTTTTTATCCTGAAGATCTGGATAAGATCACTGAGGAGGATGATTCCCAGGGTCCTCAGCGGAGAAGAAAAGCGGCATCCCAAGCCGTGGTCCAGCAGAGGAAGATTCTTTTGGAAAACAGCGATGGCGACGGTGCCAATGACTCCGAACCAGACTTTGCAACTGGTAGGTTGTGTCCTAACTCAGAATTAACCCTACGGAGAGTCAGTAGAAAGCTCTTGGAGACCATGAACGTATGCAAAGCACTGCTAAACGTCTGGTGTGTGCAAACTTGAGTAATACCCAGGACAGTTCAATTCAGCTGTGGCATTTGGGGGAAAAGCTTTATCTAGAGGTGACCTTTAAGCCGTGCCTTGAACAATGAGTAGCATTTAGGGGTGAAATAGCACTTCTGACTGATAGAAGGGCATAAACAAGAGAACAGGCAAGTGCACATACAAGAGCTCAGTGGCGCTGGAGTTTCCTCAAAAAACTAAAACTAGGACCACCTCAGGATCCAGCAGTTCCGCTCCTGAGTATTTATCCAAAGAAAACAAAAGCACTAATTAGAAAAGATATCTGCACCCGCATGTGCACTGCAGCATTATTCACAATAGCCAAGATGAGACAGCAACCTAAGTGCCCGTCAGTAGATGAAGGGATAAAGAGGATGTGGTATATGCGTGTGTCCACACACACACACAGTGACTATTACTCAGCCATAGAAAACATGCCATTTGCAGCAACATGGGTGGACCTAGACGGCATTGTGCTAAGTGAAATAAGTCAGAGAAAGACAAAAACTATATGATTTCACTTACATGTGGAATCTAAAAAACAAATGATCAGACAACAAAAGAGAAACAGATACAGAGAACAAACAGGTGGTTGCCTGAGGGGAGGAGGGTGAGGAGAGGAAAGAAATAGTTGAGGGAGATTAAGAGGGACAGACATCCAGTTGCAAATTAAATGAGTCATGGAACGTACAGTGTGGGGAATATACTCAATAATTATGTAATATCTTTGTGTAGTGACAGATGGTAACGAGCTTATCGTGGTGATCATTTTGAAATGTATAGAAATAGCGAATCACTGTGTTGTGTACCAGGAGCTAGCACAGTGTTTTAGGTCAATTATACTTCACAAACAAACAAATTCATGGAAAAAGAGATCAGGTTTGTGGTTACCAGAGGCAGGTGTTGGGGGAGGGGGAATGGGATGGAGGCAGTCAGTAAGTACACACGTGCAGCTATGAGATAAATAAGCCCTAGGGATATAACGTACAACAGGACGAAGATGATGAGCACAGCTGTGTGTTACATATGAAAGTTAAGAGAGTAAATCCTAAGAGTTCTCATCACAAGAAAAACAATTTTTTCGATTCTTTAATCTTGTGTCTGTGAGATGATGGAGGTTCACCAAACTTCTTGTGATAGTCACTTCACGATGTACATAAGTCAGATCGTTATGTTATACACCTTAAATGTACACAGTGCTGCATGTCAGTTATATCTCAGTAAAGCTGGAAGAAACAAGAGAAAAAGACATAGAAACACACACACACAGAGTTCAGTGAGGTTTGCAGGGAAGGGAGAATGTGGTGGAGGTTGGAGAGGCCGCCTGGCGCCAGATCGTGAAGGGTCTCCAGCCTGCTTTACCTTAAATGGAAGGACAGACATGTTCCCCGATACACTCAGTGTACTTCAGGGAGCAATACTACCAGTTTATTTCCATCTGCCCTGAGCCAGGAATGACTCACTCTGCCATCCCCTCAGAGCTGGTTGTTTATCATACTTGAATGTGCTGCTGGATTCATTTCAGACAACCTGGGTTATCTGGGACAGGGTCCCTTCTTTAAGTGACATTTCAGAGTTTTCCTCCTGCACTGGCTCACCCTAGATGAGAAGGTCACCCCACTGTGACCTTCAGTGGGGAAAGAAAAGTGAAAGTGGAGAGAATCGAGGCTTTTCTTAAGGACATCTAAAGATACCCCAAATCTATAACCTGAGTGTCTGGGCCTTCCAGATTTCCCAGTATGAGATGCTAATGACTTGGGATTCTGGGAGCTCCATTTCCCCACCTCCAGTTTATTTAAATAGCATGATAGCCCGCTCCTACAGTTACCCTCTCAAGCCAAGAAAAGAACACATGAGATACCGTAACTGTTGGGGTTATAGGAAACTGTATCCTCCTAGATTCTATAGTCTGAAATTTTGGAGAAACTTCTCCACTGCTTGCCCTCCCTGAACCTAGATCCTCTTGGGAATCCAGAAATAATTATTTGATTTTGCAAGATACTATATATAGCGGCCTTCATGTGATCTGCTGGCCTTATATGGTGAATTCTGTATAACACGGTAACTATTATGTAAATACATGGGTTGATTATCTTTTTAAAATTTTATTTGTGTGGGAAGAATGATAGAATAAGGACATCACAATTTGAAGATTGTAGTGACATTGTTGATTTAGACAAAGATCATCAATAGAAGACTGACGAGGATCATTACAATGGAGAATTCAGGCCGGCGTCAGCTGAACCAACCAGGAGTGGGGCAGCCATACATTCTGTGCTTTCTGATATGACTGACATAATATGGAGAGCAGAGCATCACCTATGATGTGTATTCTTGCCCCCAAAAGTAATAATAATAATAATGTGAGCTTGATTCTCATTGAGCCTTGAGAAAATTCCAGCTCACAGGAAACGCAGGAGAAAGTGAAATGACACCATGAGGAAGAAAACAGACCAATCCAGAATGTAGGACATTCCATAGGACAACTGACCTGGTTGCTTCAGCATGTCAAAGGCATGGGGGAAAAAGGGATGGGATATTGCCCTATATTAAAAGTGATTAATATGGGCTGGATAGAAGATGATTCCAAGAAATTATTGTTGATATCGTTAGATATGATAATGACGTGTTTTTTATAAGTCCGTGTTTTTTAGAGCTGCATTCTGAAGTATGTAGAAATGTAATAATGCAGTACCTTGGGTTTATTTTTATATACTGAGAAGGAAAGGGAAGAGAAGATAGATAGATGAAACAACTGTTGCAAAATATTGATGATTATCTACTGTAGAGTATGTTTGAAATTTTTCATATATATATTCTTTTACATAAAATATATTATTCCATATAGATAGTTAGGTAGATATTATATATGGTGGGTATGACAGTGGTTATCTCTGAGTGAGGAGATTTGGGCGTGGGCTTTCTTCTTCCTTAATACTTTTTTGGTATGGTCGGCATTTTCTACAGTAAGCATGTACTGCATTTCTAATAGTGTATAAAATGTAAAAAGGTTTTTTATGAATATAGGGCTAATCCTTATTTACACTTAATTTTCAGAGTTTAGTATTTATAGGACATGATTTTCTGATCCTCTCTTCCCCCGAAAAATAGAAGAATCATTGCTTAACTCTCGAGTATTCTCTATGCTTTTTTCCAGAAGCTGTAGCTACTTAACACATTCCATCACTGGCTTGTATCATCCCATGCAGAATAGAAAGGAGTTTGTGGGAAATCAGAGGTGTGTCCCAGGTGAAATCATAACCAGGATTGTCAGTTAAGATGGTTATGGTACAGTCAGTCTCTTCTCAATTCCCAGTGGGTTTCTGTTCCGGCATGTTGAAGTTGGTGTGATTAAGGAAAGGCATACGGTTGTTATTACCATCAAGGGTATCGTTTCGGAAGAGCAGCTAATGTTATACCCAACCATTCTTCTCAAAAGTTGCTGAGTTAAACTGGTAAAATCAGAAGTAAGGATTACTGATGGGAAATTAATGATAATAGCAATAGCAAGCAATGCTCTTCTGTTCGCTATATGCCAGATGTTATTCTTTACCTATATTAACTCACCTAATCTGCACAACGACCCTGTGATGCAGGTTTTAGGGTTCTCCCTATTTTATACATAGGAAACTGAGGCACGGTGAAGTTAGGGACCTGTCTCAGGTCACACGACATGTCAGTGGAGGGGCCAGGATCCAGACCCAGGCACCATGCATTGTTTTGCCCCTGGAAACAGCATAGCACAAAGGGGCACAAGAATCTGGTGCAGAAGATGAAGTCGAGGCACTAGAAGCCTCACCATTTTTTTTTTTTTTTTTTTCTTTTTGCCACACCGAGCACCATACGGGATCTTAGATCTTAGTTCCCCAGCCAGGGATTGAACTCCCTGCAGTGGAAGCGTGGAGTCCTAACCACTGGACCGCCAGGGAAGTCCTAGAAGCCTCACTTTTTAGAACTTTTTAGAGATGAGGTATGTAATCTTCTGTTTCAGGTGAGGATTCTGAGGACGATTCTGATTTTAGTGAGAGTGAAGATGATGAAAGTTTCACTGTGAGAAAAAGTAAAGTTAAAGAAATTAAAAAGAAAGAAGTGAAAGGGAACTCTCCAGTTGAAAAGAAAGAGAAGAAATCCAAACGGCATGATGTGGGTAAGAGCAGCCCCCATACGCCACTTCATATGTGCTCGCTTACTCACCGTGCTTCTCTCACCTCTGCCTTCAGTCTCCTTAACCTTTCGCCAGCGTTCGTTTCTTGTTAAGATCCGTGGAAGAGAGCAGGCTGGGGTGGGGAAGGCAGAGGGCAGATAGGGGCACTGACCCCCCCCCCAACCCTTCCAACACGGACTGTTTGTCCCCCTTCATGCTGGGCCTCCCTCTGAGTGGCTCCTGTCACCTGCATTTCACAGCGACGAAACTGAGGCTCCGAGAGGTTAGACCGTTTGTTGGAATTCTTATAGCTGGTAAGCGAGGGGCTAGGATTTGCACCAGGCTTGTCCCTTCAGAGCGTAAATCTGTCCATTAGACCACATTTTCTCCACACGATTAAACGGGGAAGTGGGCGTGATTCTCGTTTTCTGCTGTTGCACATGACTCGGTCTTTGAGTTGAGAGCGCTTTTGTCATGTGTTTAGGGCCCTGTGGTTTCTTCAGAATGAATTCAGTTAGGAGAAACCAGTTTTACAATAAAACTTTTGGAATTTGTGAAGACTTGAATGTGGAATATTTGTTTCTTGCGTAAAAGAAGTTAGGATAGTTTTGAGTTCATAATATACATTAGATTATTGTAAAATATAACTTCCTTTAACCTGCTTTGCTTTACTTATTGATAGATATTTTTATGTCTTGGTTGTTTAATATATGTACTGTTTGAAACTAAACTTTCCATTATTCAGACCCGATTCATTAAGGGTGGGTGTTGCTCTCACCTTAAATGGCATGGTGCTGAGTACTTAACTAAGAAATGAGAACTAAGTACTGATTGAGTCGTAGTCCTCCCACCACTGTATTCTCAATTAGCCAGGTTTTAATTGGTGTTTTTTTGCAATTGGCAAATTCATCTGGTTTCCAGAAATTAGATTTTAAATGTAGGGGTTTTTAGAGATAAAGCTGTGTATTAGTTTCCAATTGCTGCTGTAAAAATTTATCACAAATTTAGTGGCTTAAATCAACACAAATTTATTACTTTACCGTTCTTCAGGTCATAGGTTCAAAATTTTCCTCACTCAGCTAAAATCAAGCTGCTGGCAGAGCTGTGTTCCTCTGTGGATGTTCAAGGGGAGAAGAACCCCCTTTCCTGCCTTTTCTAGCTTCTAGAGGCCGCCTGCTCTCTGACGGGTGGTCCACTTCTCCCTTCAGAGCCATCACATAACTCTTTCATTCTACTACTTCTCACTTGCACTTATAAGCACCCTTGTGAGTACACTGGGGCCATCGGATAATTCAGGATAATCTCCCCATCTCCAGATCCTTAATTTAGTCACACCTGCTAAGTCCCTTTGCTGTGTAAGGTAACATGTGCACACATTCTGGGAATTAGGAGACAGGTCTCTTTAAGGGACCACCTACCACAAACTGATATGAAAAAGTCATTGACAATAGGAAAAAAACCTAACATGAATATATTTCATATTTTCTTCAGGTGTTTGTTTATGCTTGCCCACCAAAACATTCTAAAAACTAACGATAAAATTTCAGTTTCCAGGTTGAGTTTGCTGCTTAAAGTCTTCCATATACCCTGGAGCAAGTTGCTTCCCGAGAAAATTTCCTATGTAATATTAGAAGTAAAGTTTAGCAGCTAAATAAGGAGATTAAGAATTTGGGAAGATGGATTATATTTCTAGTCCCACTAATAATGTACTGATAACCTCTAAGCGTCTCTGACCTGGCAGGTGTTATAATTTTTCCCTGAATAGAGAAAATTGCAAGAGCTATGGTGTCCAATATGGTAGCCACTAGCCAAAGTAGCTCTAGCATATTTAAATTAATTAAAATTAGATAAAATTTAAAAGTCAGTTCCTTGGTTTTGCTAGCCACATTTCAAGTGCTCACTAACTGTATGTGGCTTGTGGCTACCATATTGGACAGCACGAAATAAAGAACGTTCCCATCACGGCAGACAAGTCTGTGGGATGGGGCTGACCTAGAGAATGTAGATGTTAACGTTAAGAAGAGTGTATAGTGAAAATGTTCATATGCACATGCACGTAGATGCCACTTAGGTATCTCGAAGCAAACATTATCTGAAAGTGAATTTGTATTCTGCTTCTCCTCCCTCCATCAAAAACAAACCAACAAAAAACCCAAACCCACTCCCATTCTGTGTTCATTCTCTGGGTAAATGGCGGCATCAGATGGTGTGTTCCTGACAGGAACTCGCCAATCATGATTATTCCCTCATCTCCATCCACTCTGCTGTTTTCCCTCCTTTCTCCCCTTAGTTCAGTCCCTGATCCCCTCTCACCTGGGTTACCGTAGAGCCGTCGAGGCGGTCTGCTTGTACACCGCCCTCGGCAAGATGCTTCTGGATGTAGGTTCCCTGCCCCGTGACCACCTCTAGAGTCTGTCATCTCTCACCACGTTGCACTGTATGCGTCTCTGTACGTTTCTGCCCTTTCTACTAGAGTCTAGTGATTGGACCGTAAATTCCTAGAGCCTAATAAAATGTCTCACTGACATATTCCGATGAGACACTATTGTGTGATGATTACAAGTGTGGACTCTGGACTCAGACACTTACTAGCTCTCGTACTACAGGCAGATTGTTTAACCTCTCTGTTTCCTTAACTGACAGTATGGATAGTCAGTTCTGTATCTGAGTTGCTCTACGGGTTAGAGGTAATGTATATGATATGCTTACCATACTTCCTAGCATGTAATGCTCATAAAAGATGGCTATTCTTAGACTCTCAATAAATGTTGATGAATGAGTTTTTCAAATTTATGATTCTGCTTCTTTAATTCTTATAAGCTTATGTAACTTGATAATTTTCACACATACATGCTAGACTTCATCTTCCTCCGTGACCCCTTTTTTATGTATATTTTTCAAATAAGTGACTTCAGTAGATTCTGCTCCTGCTGCTGTCAAGTCAGAATCTTGGCCCTCACCGAAAAAGGTTTCTCCTTCTTCAGAGGCTACTAGGAAGCCGTTAAAAATACGAAGTCCTCCAGCTGAAAGCAGGAGACCTAAGTGGGTCCCACCAGGTACGGTATATTTATTTACTGCTCAAGGGCAGGGGCTTGGAAAATTACCACGAGTAGATTTGTTTTTTCTTAGTTGTAAATGTTACATATGAGTACTTGCTCATATTATTTTTTTTAATTTATTTAAAAAAATTTTTTTGGCTGTGTTGGGTCTTTGTTGCTGCGCACGGGCTTTCTCTAGTTGCGGCGAGTGGGGGCTGCTCTTCGTTGCGGTGCGCAGACTTCTCATCGTGGTGGCTTCTCTTGTTGCAGAGTGTGGGCTCTAGGCACGTGGGCTTCAGTAGTTGCAGCATGTGGGCTCAGTAGCTGTGGCTCGCAGGTTCTAGAGCGCAGGCTCAGTAGTTGTGGCACACGGGCTTAGCCGCTCTGCGGCATGTGGGATCTTCCCAGACCAGGGCTCGACCCTGTGTCTCCTGCATTGGCAGGCGGATTCTAAACCACTGTGCCACCAGGAAAGTTCCGGAAGATTAGTTATTGAAATAATGAAGCTCTGTCAGTTCAAGGATAATCCTTAGTGTATTTCTTATGAGAATAATTAGTGATTCTGCAACAAAAGAATTTTAAAAGTATTGATATAATGACTGTAGAAATTTGAAGGTAGCATAAGCAAAAAGATAAAAAAGAAATAATGGATTGATGGGTAAAGAGTCACGTCATAAAACATGAAGTGCTTATTAATTCATTGTGGGGAAGGGCCAGGCAGGTGACAGAGGTGAGGGAATTGGGCCTGGGGAGGAAGCGTGAGTGAGTGGGCGTTGCTGCCCTCGAGAGCGCGAGCCCTCTGGAAGGAAGCCGCCGTTCCTTTGCTCCACCTGGCTGTTAACATGCAGGATTATGGACCTCGGATTTCCACGTCTGAGTTTTCCAAGAGAAGCCAGAAGTACAGATTTTAGTGTGAAATCTCATAGTTCTTAAAAGTAGACTTTTTAGAACACCATGTGGACCACACAGTATATCTGAGAGCAGGATTTGACCCTCAGGTTGCCAGCTAGCCTCCTGTCTTATACGAATGTGAGAAGACCAGCAAGATTCCAATGGGAAAATGAGCCAAGGACATAACATACCACTGACCCCAAGAAGTACAACTAGAAACCAATATGAAAAGAATTGCAGCCTCGCTGGTAATCACGGAAATGTAAATTAAAATAATAAAATACTGTTTTATACCTCTCAAACTAGAAAATAATAAAGCTGTATCAACCGGAGCACTCTGGGTTGTGGGGTAGCAGGTATAATTATTACAAATTTATAATCCCTTTACAGGACAGCTTGACAGGAGCCATAAAAATAAATCGGCCTTTTGACTTAGGAACTAATCTTGGGAATTTATCCTTAAAAAGAATTCAAAAGAAGGAAGAGTAGTAAGTGGTCAGTACTAAGTGATTTCTTTATAGCCATTTATAGAAAAGTGGTGAAAAACTAGAAACAACCCAGAAGTTTGTTGTAGGAATTTGATCAATATGTGGCACATATGTGCAACTAAGAATGATAAATCAGATGGCTGGAAACATGGACATGTTCATAAAACCTTTGTATGAAAAAAGTACACACACACTTGTACTTTTTACGGCTAAAATCATGACCAGCTACGAACATACATGTGGATAAATTCTGAAATTTAATACTTGTTGGAAATGATTGCTGTATTAGAGTGGTAGCATAAATGAAACTAGTATAAATAAAGAAAAATGGTATTTGTCATATTTAAACTTATGTGATAGTTGAAAAAATAGATTCTGTAAGGAGTACTTGTAAAAGTTGCAGAATTTTGTAAAAATGCATTAGATTTTGCTACTACTTTAGAAATTATAATTCCATTCATTTTTTTATGTCTTTACAGTCAGTGTTCTTTGCTCCCAACTTTCCTATTTAGCTTTCACATTTGAAGTTTCGGTGTCATTACCTTGGCCTCTGAGGATGTTTGAAAATACGCAATGCTATATATTTTCTGCTCTTCAGTACTTCCCATTCTCTTGATCTAATGTGTAACTTGATAGAAGCTGCATAGCAGAATAACGCTTAACTCCTTTTTTTGGCCTCTTCTGTTTTATACACTGACCTTTGTTACGAGATTTCTGACGTTCTCAGCACCAGGTGATCTGTCTTTTTGCAGCGGTGTCTGGAAGCAGCAGCCGTAGCCCACTGGCCAGAGTGTCTGTGAAGTCTCCAACTCAGAGTCTCCGCCTTGGCTTGTCCCGATTAGCACGAGTTAAACCTTTGCATCCAAACGCTGCTAGTAGCTGAGTGTAGTGGCAAGAAAATGTTTGATCGAGAAGATCTCACTTTTGTAAGCATGTATATATTTGTGTTTATATTTGAGGAGGGTATTGTAACATAAATGAATCCTTTGAAGTTGTATAAATGATCTCTACCTGTTTTGTGATTGTTCTCCGAAAAGCTATCTGAGACTTCAGTAAGAGGTTTGTTTATAAGAATTATCTTGGAATGTCATCCCCTTCTGAAGAACATATTCTCTTTCCCTTATATGTATATAATAAGTCACTGTCATTACGTGGCTGTCAGTTTGACATGGAGGATGTCCCCGTTACATGTTGTTCTCTCCTAGTAACATGCCCGATGCTTCTTTCTGGCTTTGTCTAGTTTATGGCACCTGAAATTTAACTGTGCAGAGTTTATCTGGCAAAAGGAAAATTCCCATTTCTCCCAGGAGACATTTCTGAAATCTTGTAAGTTACTTAACCTGCATTGTCAGTTTTGTTGCAATGATGTTTCATATTTTAGCCAAATGTTTTTATATTGAGAATTCAGAATAATTTTCCATATTAAAACAGTTGATCGGCTTCCCTGGTGGCGCAGTGGTTGAGAGTCCGCCTGCCGATGCAGGGGACGCGGGTTCGTGCCCCAGTCTGGGAGGATCCCACATGCCGCGGAGCGGCTGGGCCCGTGAGCCATGGCCACCGAGCCTGCGCGTCCGGAGCCTGTGCTCCGCAACGGGAGAGGCCCCAACAGTGAGAGGCCCGCGTACCGCAAAAGAAAAAAAAAAACAAAAAAACCCCAAACAGTTGCTATACTATAGCGTATGTCTCCTACTTCGTAGTAGATGGTTAGATAGCAAATAGAATTTTGTGACATTTTATGAAGCCCTCATTGTCAAAACCTTTAATAAAAGTGAAAAAGTTGTGATATGCACTTTTCCCTGATGCTAATGCATCCATCTGTCTCTGTCTACATTTCGTGATAAAATGAGTGCTTTGCAAAAAAAGTTAGCCTTTTTGTTGTAAATATAAAGGGGAAGAGCTGTTTCTTAAAGTCGTCACTTTTACATCAAGCCCGTGCTTTAGAGGGTGGCTGTCAAGTACTTGTCACCTCTGTTGTATTAGATAGTGCAGCCCTTTCGGAAGCTTAGATCCTAATTCACTGTGAGTAAAAATAGTGATACTTTATGGTGAGAACTTCAACCAAACCAAATTTCAATTTTTAATAAAAATACTTTGAATCATGTTAACCATTAAAAAATATATAATACTTAGCTCAGTTCTTCTTGGTTAATGAAATATCTATGTTAATGTGAAGATAAGTATTTAGAATTATGATTAAAGTGATGATTTTATGTAGGAATTATGATCCTACTGCTATTATATATATTTTTTCTTATCGAGTATATATTTTCTACTGTCTTACACCCCCTTACCTACCCCGCCCCACCCCTTCTTGGAAACATGTTTCCCAGGGACACGGTATTGAGGTACTCTGTGTGCGGCAGTTTAACAATAAACATTTATTAAGAGCCTACCCTGTGTTAGTACTAATGTCATTAATTAGTCATCTGGACCAGCTTGATGAACCTGTTTTCTCTGTGCTATTGATATTAGTACTTTGCACTGAAAATTACCTTAATGTGTGTCAAAACTGGCCTTGCAGAAAGCGCTCATGACCTTTCTGTTGCCAAACCCAGGGTACACTTTCTCACCTTATCTTATAGACCCTATTCATTATACCCTGCTTAGTACATTTTATTTCTGGGCCCGTATGACACCATTCTTTTGTACTTTTCTCCCTGCCTCCCTGCCTATCTTCATTGTTCGTGGCTTGCTAATCTTTTGTGTCACCTACACCCACAGCTCTCACTACCATACCATATTCTGTGAGATTCCATTCTTTTCCCCCCTGGTCCTTTTTTCTTTCAAAGCTTGGGCAACTTCAAGTTCCAATGGTCACCAGTGTGACGGTGACTGCCAAGTCAGGATCTTTAAGCCCAGACCTTGCTCTTGACACAGACCACTTGATCATTTGACGTAAGTCATCACTGAATCAATAACGTCTCCCCCTCCCCAGGCGTTTTCCCTCCTATATTTTCTGTTAGTAAATAGCATCACCGTCAGTCAGCTGAGGTGCCTCAGGCACTTGCACCCTTCACATCCGTTCAGCAAGCTCTAGTCCATTTCCTGCATTTCTCAAAACTGCTCTCTCCTTCCACTTGCTGCCTTTACTCTGACTACTAACTGGCGTCCTTGCCTTGACTGGTAACCTACTCGGGCCTACCCATCAAGCCACTCTAGCCAGAGGGAGTTTCCTAAAATAAAATCTGAGCCCGAACACCCCTCTGCTTAAAATCCACACACATACCCCTTAGCCTGTTTAGTTCACAAGCTATTTTGAATCAGGCTGGCCCCTGTCGGCTTCTTCAACCTTGTCACGTGCTGCCCACATTCACCTTTGACCCCCTGCCACACCACACTGGGTGCTAGTACCCATGGCTCCAGGTCTTCAGATGGTTCTTATTTGCCTTTTTTCCATTGCTAACTCCTACTTGTCCTTGAAGACTGAAAATCAACTTGGCTCCTTAAAAAAATTTTATTTGAATGTCTGTTTCCTCCATGGACCAGACTGTATATTCCTCCAGGTGATGCTGCTGTCATTCAACTATTTAGTTTTCCTGCTTTTACCATGTTAACAAATTGAAGGATAAAAACCATATGATAATCTCAATAGATGCAGAAAAAGCTTTCAACAAAATTCAACACCCATTTATGCTAAACTCTCCAGAAAGGCATAGAGGGAACTTACCTCAATATAATAAAGGCCATATATGACAAACCCACAGCCAACATCGTTCTCAATGGTGGAAAACTGAAACCATTTCCACTAAGATCAGGAACAAGACAAGGCTGCCCACTCTCACCACTATTATTCAACATAGTTTTGGAAGTTTTAGCCAGAGCAATCAGAGATGAAAAAGAAATAAATTCAAATCGGAAAAGAAGGAGTAAAACTGTCACTGTTTGCAGATGACATGATACTATACATAGAGAATCCTAAAGATGCTACCAGAAAACTACTAGAGCTAAACAATAAATTTGGTAAAATAGCAGGACGCAAAATTAATGCACAGAAATCTCTTGCATTCCTATACACTAATGATGAAAAATCTGAAAGAGAAATTAAGGAAACACTCCCATTTACTATTGCAACAAAAAGAATAAAATACCTAGGAATAAACCTACCTAAGGAGATAAAAGGCCTGTATGCAGAAAACTATAAGACACTGATGAAAGAAATTAAAGATGATACCAACAGATGGAGAGACATACCATTACTTGGATTGGAAGAATCAACATTGTGAAAATGACTATACTACCCAAAGCAACCTACAGATTCAATGCAATCTCTACCAAACTATCAATGGCATTTTTCACAGAACTAGAACAAAAAATTTCACAATTTGTGTGGAAACACAACGGACCCCGAATAGCCAAAGCAATCTTGAGAAAGAAAAATGGAGCTGGAAAATTCAGGCTCCCGGACTTCAGACCATACTACAAAGCTACAGTAATCAAGACAGTATGGTACTGGCACAAAACCAGAATTATAGATCAATGGAACAGGATAAAAAGCCCAGAGATAAACCCACGCACACATGGTCACCTTATTTTTGATAAAGGAGGCAAGAATATACAATGGAGAAAAGACAGCCTCTTCAATAAGTGGTGCTGGGAAAACTGGACAGCTACATGTAAAAGAAGGAAATTAGAACACTCCGTAACACCATATACAAAAATAAACTCAAAATGGATTAAAGACCTAAATGTAAAGGCCAAACACTGTAAAACTCTTACAGGAAAACATAGGCAGAACACTTCTGACATAAACTACAGCAAGATCCTTTTTGACCCACCTCCTAGAGAAATGGAAACAAAAATAAACAAATGAGACCTAATGAAACTTAGAAGTTTTTGCACAGCAAAGGAAACCATAAACAAGACAAAAATACAACCCTCAGAATGGGAGAAAATATTTGCAAACGAAGCAACTGACAAATGATTAATCTCCAAAATATACAAGCAGCTCATGCAGCTCAGTATCAAAAAAACAAACAAACCAATCCAAAAATGGGCAGAAGACCTAAATAGACATTTCTCTTTCCTTTTGTTTGTTCACTTGTTTTTTAGATTCCACATGTAAGTGAAATCATACTGTATTTGTCTTCCTCTGTCATTAAATTCATTTAAAAAAATCTTTCCTGTATATTCGTACTTTGATTGCAAAGTGCCTCATGTCCATTTTGGAAACAGACAGGGTACAAAGTCATTTTTATTAAATCTTTGTTTTAAATCACTAAAAATTATTACATCCTTACTGTACCCAAGTCAAACAACAGAGAAGTGACTACAAAATCCCTTGCCCTGCCCCCATCTAGGTAACCAGTTAACAGCATTTGCAAATAACTGTAATGTCCCATTTCTCCAACCTCAGTTTCCTCCTCTGTAAAATCTAGGCTGCCTGCAATACTAAATATCCTCTGTACATCCTCGTCTGCTGAGATTTTGTTGAACTTTTCTTTCTATACTTTATGTAACACAATGCACATAGTGTATGGAATATACATTTTACATTATGCATTTTGCACACTGCTTTTTCAACTTTCATACACGTCTTCCCTTGCCAAATCGCAATACTTCAGAGAGCGTCTACCCCAGATTAATCAGACAATTTGAAAACTTGCTTTATGTTCGTCTTATGTTTTCTTTTTTGAAAGCTTGCCTGACAAAGTTACTTCTCTAGAACAATGCCTACTTTAGAGTTCTTTATCAGTAACGTGAGGCTAACAGCCCCTCGTGATAATCAGGTTGCTCTGAGGATGTGATGAGATTAGATGTGGGATGGGACTCATAAGTGCTGACCATTTGTACTTCCTTCTCCCTGCAAAGCCCGGAGAGTGAAAAGAAGTCGGGGGTAGGGGGGGTTCTTAATTAATTATCGTCCACCCCCGCCTGAGCAGGTATGTGGAGCCGCGTGCTCTGGAGAGGAGATTTCCACGTGAGGTTTCTCTTTCTTTCCCCTGCAGTCTACACCTACATCCAAAGTCGGTTCTACCGATCCCCAGAGGTGATCCTGGGCCATCCCTACAACATGGCCATTGATATGTGGAGCCTGGGCTGCATCATGGCCGAGCTGTACACGGGCTACCCCCCTGTTCCCTGGGGAGAACGAGGCGGAGCAGCTAGCCTGCATCATGGAGGTGAGGCGGACCCGGCTGCCTTCCCCCC
The DNA here is from genome assembly GCF_964270905.1 of Leucopleurus acutus. NCBI lineage: Eukaryota > Metazoa > Chordata > Mammalia > Artiodactyla > Delphinidae > Leucopleurus > Leucopleurus acutus. The sequence continues at coordinate 5,371,668 of NC_139152.1, forward strand.
GATGCCCTCGGGAGGGGTAACTTCCGCTCTCAGACTCCAGGCTGCATTGGACTCGCTCTAGGGCAATGGCCTGCATCTGTTTACGGGACAGGGTTGGATGTTTTGAAATTATGTACACTTTTGAGTCGACATCTAACCTTTTTATCATAAATGTAAGTAACTGCAAAGGATGTAACTTCCAGCATATTGTGAATAGTGACATTTAAAATAAAACTGTTATACCGGTCTTTCACATATATTCCAAAGAATCTAAAAACCAGGCTGACATGACACCCATTGAAATCTGTGCACTGTTCAGCTGTTACTTACCATCTTAACTTTCTGGGAAGAATATCATGCCATGAAAAGGCTTTACCAAGACTCTCACATGGTTATTCATTATACCTGCTCTTCTTTTACCTAAAGGTATCTTGTTACACCAAATTAGATGGGAGAAAATAATCCTAAAAATTGGAAATTTCACATTTTAGGATTTCCCCAGGGAACAAAGATATTTTTGACTCTGAACAAAGACGTATCTAATTCCTCTCTCTCTCAACCTATCTATCCATTCATCCCAAATCCCCATTTTCTAGATTGTCTTAAAGTTAAAGGTTGGTTGGGGAGACACATACATCCTTGGGAATTAACGTAGAGATTCATCTTATGGTTGAAACTGATAATAAAGTATTCCACTAATTTAGTTAGCAGTAGCTATAAATGATAGCTATGGTGGGACGGACACTGCCCTGGAAATCAGTAAACCCGGAGGCTGGTCCTCCTCTTTGGCAAGTCACTTCCCTGGTCTGGATCTCTGTAAGATGAGGGGACCAGAGTCCATGGCTTCTAAGGTTGATGATGGACGATTCAGTGAAGCATCCCTGAGCCAATCCTCCAATTTGCTCCTCCAATGGAAGGCATGGGATCTGGGTGGAGGTTCCTGCTGCCCCTGAACTGCAGCTTCCTCCTGACCTCAGTCAGCGCGGCTCAGGAACAGGAGGGCAGGGTCATGAAGGGACAACCTGGGAACCTGGCTGCAAGGACAGGGGCCCAGAGCTGAGGGGGACACCTGTCGTTTCTCTCTTCTGTGTGCACCCCTATAGGTGGCAGTGGGGAAAGGTGACCAAGCAGGTGTTACCCTTGTCTTTTCAGAAGATACTTTGTCATATCGTGGTCTGATGCCCATCTGGTGATTTCCATCTCCTTTTCCTTTCCTCCCTTCCCATGCTCTGAGCTGGGATGTGTCACTCCTTAATTCAGGGGTGGTCCGCAGCTGCACGGGTTTACTTGCTTGGACAGTGTGATCTGCCTGCTATCACGAGTGGCCTGTCTAGTAGGTGCTGATGTCTGTTTAGAATAATGTGGGTGGTGTCAGTGCTCGGGGTACTGAAACGGCCCTGGATCAGGAGTCAGGTCTCAGGCTCTGGACCTGCTCTGCCACTGGCTTGAGGTTATCGCTTAATATTCTGGGTCCTTATCTGTAGAAGACGACGTTTAGCTGGAGTCCCACCCAGTTCTAACAGTCTTGGAATGTGTGACTCCAGAGGAGTGAATCCACTGCTTTGTCCTTGTTGAAGGTGCTGGGCTTGCCACCGACCCACTTCATCCAGACGGCCTCCGGGAGACAGACGTTCTTTGGTGAGTCCCAGGTCTGACTCTCTTTTTCCTGTTGTAGCTGATGAGGTTTCCCAGCCCCGGAAGACACCTTCCATGCCCTACACCCCATATGATGCTCTTCCTCTGGCCACACCCCAAAAGGCAGGCTGTGCTTAGAGGTTTCTTTCAGAAAAGTAAAAAGATGCTGAGCCGTGGTACCAGGGGCATGATGGGGATGGGTGGGGCAGTCACTGGAGCGAGGTCTCGGCAGTGACGGTGCACAGGTGCCGAGAATGACCAGGTTCCTGCCCAGAAGGCCTGCCAGCAGATCTTGAAACCCCAAAAGGTTAGAACTCTACCCTCTCCTAACAGTTCTCCCCACCTCCCCCGGCAGCTTGCCTGCCCGCGCGCACTACGCACCGTGAAGGAAATCAAAGAGCAGAAGCGTCTTTGCAAGAACAGTGGAAAATTCCATTGCTACAGTTAATGGACCTCATTCTTTCCTGCTGAAATTCTCCTAATCCCCCAGTCCCTCACTGTTCCAGATTCATTGCAACTTTGGTATAAAATGGGTAAACAAGGGCTGTCAGCTATGGCTTGTCAGTTTTGTATAGGACATCTGCCTAATTGCTGGAATGAAGCTTCATCCACAGTCTCCCCCCATCCCAGTTCCCAGACCCTGGATTTTATGATCCTCTGTCTTTCAAGCCAAGCTGTGCTGTACAGGACGGACCGGGGGATCAATGAAGTCCAACTCGGGCAGGGCTTCTGAGCCACTGTGAACCAGAAGATGAAGCCAGTCCCAGATCTAAAATCCCTTTGCTAAGGGATTCCTGTGTACAAAAAACCGTAGTGGCCCTAATGTCAGCCAAGTGGAGTGAAGCCAGATGTGAGGAACGAGGGCTCCACAGACGGGCTCCCTGCCATCCGGAACGACATTGTCGTCAGCTTAGTTCACAGGCTCACACTGTCGTTCCCAGCCCTCCTGCCTCTTATTTTCACCCAACGGTGGCCTCAGAATGGGTAGACAAATCATAATTTCTCTCCACATCTTGTCCCATCAATAGGAAAGTCAAAAACCACCACCCTGGGGGACCCTCCTGGACAAAAGTGTTTCAGTCATGTTGATGGGCAGTCGGTATATATTGGTTCAGCCACCTGGGGGTTAAAATGTAGTCTATTTCTGTACCAGTTGGTTAAAAAGCCACAGCCCTGAGCCCACGATCCAGAAACTAAAATTTTAAGGTCTGCCAAGAAAAGGTCCTCCAGGATCCCCCTCCAATGCCAAGGCTGTCTTCCACTTGGATTGGTCAGTCCCATACCAGAGCAGAGCATCTGGCCGACTCGCCGGTATAACTTATGCATGGGGCAATGGAACTGGTCTCTTGACCCCAGATGTCCTTTTCCCATCCACCACTTTTAATTCAGCCTTTTGGATTTCAAAGGACTTAGGGAAAGACAAGTAGGAGCATTGGTGTTCCCTCCTGCTAGACAAAGACAATGTGGGAAGAGTCACATCTCAAGCCTATAACCCTGAACTCAAGAGATTGTACTTGGGGGAATCAAAAGGAAGGGAATATAGGCATTTTGGTAAGAGGGTACCAAAGACAGACACATGTCCCTTTCATAGAGTACCCGATTTTTACCATCAGCACTAAGCTTCCGAATGTGATTTTGGTAGCAAAAGCACACATCTTCCCTTCCTGCGTAAGAAAGGACGTTATTGGGAGCTGCATCCTCATCCGTGTTTCCCAAATTTTATTTGATTATAAGAATCATTTGGGTTCTTGGGGAAAATGCCAATCCCCAGGATCCTCCTATGGTATAGTGTGTTTGAGGTGGGACTCAGAAGTCTGTATGTTTTTTACAGCAGCTTATGATGAGGCGAGTTTGGAAACACTATATCCACTTAAGTTCTTGGCTCTCCCTTCCCCAGGTTTGGGCTGCCAACAGGTCCTCAGCCCCCAGCCACTCCTAGTTAATACCCTTAATTAAGAGGAAAGTTGTTTCTTCAAAGGTAGCAAGATATGTAGGTGCTCCAGACAGCAAGAGGAGGTGGGGAGAATAATGAGATATTGGGGAAGGTCAGAGAGGTAGGAAAAACTTGTACAAGCAAAGCAATTACATAAAGATGACTGTAGGAGCTATGTTATTTGTAAGCCCGTGAATCTAATTCTTCTTTGACCATTTATGAAAAGACAATCTAGGATAAGGTGGGAGCCCTGGTGCCACAGTCAAAAAGGAGTTCACAGGACCTATGCCCTATGCAGTACCCCCAGCCCATTTTTTTCTATATAAACACACAGATACCCATGTGTGTATATACACACATACACACAGTCATGGGCTGTTATAGGAATTCAGTAAGAGCAGGTGTTCTGTTGGACGCCCTGCAAATTGTATTGATTGCAAAAGTAATTAGAAGCATTTCATTATGTACCTTCCAGGATGTCCATTGTATGAACCCCGAGTTTTTGTGAGAATTTCATGGAATGTGTCCATTTTGCATGTGTGTATATATATATCCGCCCTTTTACATGTATATTTACAAGGTGTGAGCATACGTGGTCACCTTTCTGAACATGCTCACCACGACCTAGATGTCCAAACGAATGGTCTTGCCTTCAAGGCATTGCACTGTGTTCTCAGGCCACCTTTGGACCTGTCTTCAGGGGTTTCTTTTCAGCAATGACAGAAGATACATTTGGTGAGGGCTTTAATCCGTGGAAATGGCTGAAGAAAATCATTCCAAGCAGTGTCTTAAGCTACCAACAAGTTTGATCATTCCAGTTATGGACAAAATTTTGACACGACTAAAAATAAGAAATGAGGTTAACTTGCTTGTGTGGCTTGCACATGAGCTCTGAAAGTCAATCCTTCTCCTAAAATGACTTTCCTGTTATTCCCCATGGGTGTCCCAGATTCTCACGTTCTGGGGTGAGGAAGAATCAAGGGCATAGAAAAGCCAAGAATGGACAACATGCTTTTTGTTCACAGCGGACCGTTTCTGTCACTTCAGATTTACTTTACTATTATTATTATCATCGTCATCATCGTCATCATCACTATTATTTTACGTTGGTTAATGTTAAACCATTAAAATCATTTGATTGATTCCAGGAGGAGGAGGTGGTGGCTCAGAACATGCCGAGTAGTAGGAAGTTGTTTGTAAAAGTAAATTGTATTCGTTGGATAATGTACATGTGGTTATTTTAAACTAAGACTGCGGGTGTGTTTGTCTGTGTGTGAGGGGGCGGGAGAGCTGCAGAGACCACCCCCAGAAGCAGCAAGGTTGAGTGAACAGCTGTGATGTGACCAATGCATATTCACACCTGGAACTAAACACATAATGTTGTATCTCTAAAGATTCCAAAGGTTTTCCTAAAAATATAACCAACAAAAGGGGAAAAAAAGATACCCGGATTCCAAGGATCTCACCATGGTGCTGAAAACCTACGACACCGGTTTCCTGGACTTTCTGAGAAAGTGTTTGGTGTGAGTTTTGTCAGGGTGTCTTCGCTTCTGGGTTTCCTCTTAAACACTGTACTTTCCCACATGTTTGCTAGTGAAAGTCTGGGGCTGGGAGGCAGTCATGGGACATAATAAACACGGACCATAGATCTTTAGAGTCTACGAGATGCTTTCCTATCTGTTGCCTCATCAGACTGCTCTCTCCACTGTCCATCCTGTGTGGTCAGTGGGACAGACGACCTGATGATTTGAGACGTGGAGCCTGAGGCGCGAGAGATTAAGTGACTTGCCCTGGATTACACAGCGTGTGGGTCGAGCTTGCTTCCTTCTTGCCCTGACTGCCTGGAAGCCCAGGTCTTCAGAGAGTCTGTTGTATCAATAACTATTTGCATACATGCCCAGTACAAGCTGGTTTCAGGCCCCTTCCCACCCATTCCCCTAGGATTTAGAGTCTAAATCTTCTCATATTAGGGAACTAGGGAAAGGGTGATCTATAAACCATTTATTATGTACAGCTTTTTAGAATCTATAGGCATATTTTGAATCTTAGAAAGTAGGCTCTGTACTTCACCCGTCATAGTATTGATAAAAAAAAAACCCCAATAGTCCATAAAGCACCTTAGAACTGTACCTAGTTTAGAAGGTATTTAGAAAATACTAGCTGTTGTCACCAATTTTAAAGAGGTTATGCAAGTCTGTCTCCACTGAGTGGCAAATAAATTAGCCACGTGATATTGGACAAGTCATCGTCTCTCTGGGCTTCAGTTTCCTTTTCTGTAGAGTGGGGCATTCCTAAGGTCTCTTCCAGCTGTATTAGTCCTATAATTGTTTAGTAGTTTTAGAAGACCATATCTTTATGTTCTCTCATTCCTTCACTGGGATGAAGTAGTTTTAGCAAAATACTACTCTTCTGGCATTTGTGCATCTGGAGTTTAGGTACTAGCTCAGAAAATAAACCACCAGGGCCTGCCGAAAGTTTTCCCATCTGCGGGGTCATGCTACCCGTCTGAAAAATGGAGACAGAGAAGGATCCTGTACCCCATCATGACCCCCACTCCACCCCAGCCTCTTGCTGAGGCGATAGAATGAATGGCCATTAACTCGTAACAGAAACTCAGTACTGAGACAGAGGTGGGTAATCCAGAAACTCAGAGCCAGGAATGAAATTATTCTCCTTTTTAGTGCAATTGCTCACACCTTGTAAGAGGCAGTCACGCTGTCAGGGCCTGTTGTTTTATTACTTCGTATTTGGCTAATTAGCAAGTCTTTGAGAGACTAAAAGTTTCGGGTCAGATTTAATAGGGATAAAGGTAAAGTTCTGTGTCTAGATTTTATAGGCTAACTCTAGGAGTTCAGGAGAGGCGAGGTGTAGCTTAACAGCAGTTCATTGGACAAAGAACTGGGAACTTGAGTTGTTTAGACCTCGATGAGTCTGAAATATTAACGCCATCTCCTCGCAGTTAGTAGCTATTCCCAGCATGATGGACACCAGTTAGATAACAGCTGAGATTTCCTATCTAGGAAGGAACTGATCATGTCATATGATCAATAATTAGTAGTCATGTAAATGTTTTCAGATAGTTGAAGGGTTGTGACATAAAAGACGGATTAGTTGTCTCCTTCTGTATGATGCTAATGGGTAGAATTTAAGACCGGGTCAAAGTTACTAGGCTAAAAGTTCCTGAGAAGTGATTCTTGGCTCAATCAAAATGAACAACTTTTAAAGAATTGGAGTTTTTAAAACTGGAAGAGCTAGTTCTGTGAGTTAGTGCCATGTTACCAAAATTACTCAGGAAAGGCAAGATGATTCCACGGTGGGTCAAGTGTATTTTGTTACTGCATTAGCAGTTTGGATTATCTCCAAGTCCCCTCATGATCTTAATATTCTAGTGTTCTATAATGTTCTTCGTGATATACTTGGAGGTCCAAATTCCATAGTTTGGGAATCCCAATTAAGCATCTCTTCATTTTGATGTTCTTAGTTTACTAACCCCTAAATCCCACTGGTTTCCATTTTCTCTAATATTTCTTGTAACGGAATTTGGGCTGTGAGATATTCCTTGGTTTGTCCTACACATTTTCTAAAAAGATCATTTCCAATAGTTGCCTCCAGGTACTTTAAAATTATATGTCATAAGCTCTGTTCTATGGTATCTTTGAGTTTTAACATAGCTTAAATGGGTTCTTTAAAAATGAACCATTTTTATATCTTAGTTAGGTTCTTTATTGGGGTCTTTGAAAATATTTCATTATTAAAAACGGACATAAAACCCTAACCAATGCTGGGCTTTGTTGGTGTGTAGCTGGGAGCCTTCTCTTTGTGTGACCCCTGACCAGGCCCTCAAGCATGCTTGGATTCATGAGCCGCGGAACCTCGAAGCACAGCCCAGGCTTCAGACCTTGAGGAAAGCCAGTCTCTGTTTCCCTTCTGAGGCCAGGAAGGGCAAGGTTCAAGGGCAACATCACTTGGGCAGACAAGGTGCAGTCCCTCAAATAGCCAGTCCTATTTCCATAATCCAGGGGGTCAGCCGTCTCTGGAGGATTGCCTGCCAATTTCTCTGAGCTCAACCTCGGTTAATTATTCTGGCTTCATCACTACTGGCCTGACACTTCGTAATTTGGGGATTTTCCTCTTTCAGGAAGCTTGGTTGTGGCTGGGTTCTCCTCTTTTTTTGCCCTCTCATCATTAGGAATTTCTGTGTTTCTCCTATCTCCAATTGCTATTCCTCTCCTTTCCTTTTCTTTCAATGCGTCCTCCTCTGCAAGCCCTATAATTACCTTTTGAATTTTGATCAGATTATGGAATTATGCAAGGATCTTTTATATGCAATATAGCCTCATGGTTATGTACTCGGTCACTGGAGTCAGGCTGCCTGGGATAAAGTCTGGCCCTACCACTTACCAGCTGTGGGCCCTTGGGCAATTTACTTAACCTCTCTGTGCCGCAGTTTCTCCATTTATGAGAATGAGAATAATGCCTATTCTCTCTGGTTGCAGGAAGGATCAAAGGAACCAGTAAGTGTAAAGGGCTTAGAATAATGCCTGGCACACAGAATGTGCTTTACAAATGACTTGTTTTTGTATCATTACAACCAGATTTCCCCCAAATGACTTACAGCCTAATGGACAGTTAGAATGTAATTCATATTTGAACACTTCCTTGTTCCTGCTCTCTCCTCTTTGGCAGAGGTGATCCTTCAAATAGAGACTAAAGACCAAATCAACGAAGGCGCCACTAAACAGGGTCAGAACTCAGGTAGTCAGCAGGGCTCTGTCCAGCACACAGCTGAAGTCCAGCTGCCTCATCTAGCAGAAGCTTCCGGAAAGCCCGAGGCAGTTGTTGGGCCAGCGGAGTCCAAGGCCTCCACGGGACAACAAAACAAAAACTGCTCCCCCGAGAACACAAACATTTTACCACCTATTGTGTGACCTGAGAGGAGGGTGTGTCCTGTTTCTTTCCACCAGTGATTTGTATTAGAGACAGCACTTCTATTGTACAATACTTAAGACTGTTGTTTTTTTAATGCATAAAGGTTTAAAAAAAAAAAACCCTCTATTCACATGGCCTATTGGCATGATTCCTATGATGAGGGATTGGAAAGGATGTCCTTGCACCCATGCTCCTTCCTTATGCCCTCAATCAAATACAACAATGGGTGCGTGGGTGGGGAGATGGGGTGGGGAGAGAGTTAAGTACTCAGTGTTACAGCATCACTGAGAGGACGCTAAATAATAAAAAAACACTTCTTTCCTCTTGCCCAAGACAGTCAGGATTCTGGTTTGAAAATGACAGAAGCTGAGTTCCAACTAGTTTAAAGGACGTTTATCGGTTTATGTGACTGGGGAATCAGGAGGGCTAAGTGTAGACACAGCAAGATCTAGGAGTTCAGACAAGATCATGGAGCTCAGACTCCCTCTCCCGCATTAGTCTTGCTTCTTTTTATGGTTAACTTCACTCTGAAGACAAGCTCTGCCCAGAAGTTAAGATGACCACTCTCGGCCAGTCAGAAGATGCAGTCTTCCTGCTGGTGGGAAAGTCTCAGAGGTGATTGGTCGGACTTGAACTCATCACCGTGTCTGAGATATTGGGGTCCTCTGATTGGCCAGCCTGGGTCACAAGCCCACAGTGTGGTGTGGTGTGGTGGCAGTGCCATGACTGATGCTTCTCCAGGACCACGTGGAGTAGGACACAACAGCTTTCCCAAAGGACGGAAGACGAGCAAACTACAGGATGTATCCACTCACCCACCACCTGCCCTTCTAGTCTTTACCTACTCAGTCTGTATATGGTTGTAATTATAGTACAGATAAATGTGTACAAGGCACTCAAGATCATAACATCATAAACATCATACATGGCTTCGTAGTTTTCATTTTAATCAGTGTGTAACTGTCCATGAAGGGAGACACCAGGTAATTGAAGCTATGGGTTTGGATGAGATCACCTAGGGAAGATGGTAGAGAGTAGCAGAGGGTCAAGAGAAAGTCCTGGGAAAGACAAACATGTAAGGGGTTGACAAAGTCGAGTAGAGCCCCTGAGAGACGTAGAAAAATAGGGAAACTAGAAACCAGAGGAGGAGGGAGTTTCTAAAAGGAAGGATGGAGAATAAAAAATAGCTGGAGAATGTAAACTTCAGAAAATGCTTCTAAAGCGGGGTGACATGGACATTAAGTCAGAGCAGTGTCAGAAGAGGTGACTCGTCCCAGGTCCTACAGCCAGAAAGGTTCAGAACTGGCAACAGAACTCAGGTGTTCTGGACCTTTTTTGTCACCGACTGTCTGCAACCACGGATAGAGCTGAGGTGGACAGTTGTGCTGCGGAGACAGGACAAGGAGCCAAGTCCTGGTAGCCTAATTAGGAGGATTTAGATTGGATGCTGAAAAATATTTACAAGGTTATAAAGGGCTGAAATGACGCTTGATAAATTGTGGCTTATTTTTAGGGACCACTTGAGAGCAGGGGAGCCGCAAGGCACTGACGGGGGGATCCAGAGACAACAGGCCAAACGGCGTCTGCGGGGCCTCTCAGGCCGGCAGTAGTTTTCTTCTGCTATTAGCCATCGTGTTCTTTCTCCTTGCTGAGATTGCTTCACCTTACCGTCCCACGGATGCCAAGGAAACAAAATACCCGAAGCCATTTTTTTTTTTTTTTTTTATGTCCATGCTCACATGGACAGGAAAATGCGAAATCCAGGGACTAGCACAAGATGACGTGTCTTGGATGTGAGTGGTATGAAGGTGACGCTGGGGCTCTGTGATGATACGGAGGCGGAGGCTGCGGAGGTGAGAAGGCAGGGAGGGGACGAGGGCCGGGCCCAGCGCGGGAAGAGGGGACAGCAGCGGCCCCATCACAGGTTCACCATCAGCCAGTCCAGCAGCTGCAGCCGCGTGACGTTGCCCGCAGCCTCGTGCAGCTGTCGTTCCTTCTCATAGCGCAGCACCGACTGCAGAACCTCACCTACGCTGCGCCCTTTTTCCATGGCGGCTGCCGAGAGCTGAAGTAGCTGAGGGAGGAAAGGAAAGCAGTGGTGAGCGGCCGAGCATCCCACCGAGGGCGGGGAAGGGCTGCCGAGGCGAGGGCAAAAGAGCCCCTGCAGCGGGGGGGTCTCGAGGGGGACGCTGAGGAGATGTCCGTAACCGGGCCGCTCGCTGGCCTGTCTGACAGAAGAAAGGTGGTTACATCGCCCTTAATTTAAGTAACATCCCCCTGTCCGTGATACGGAAAATGTGATTTCCCACTAAGACTAAAAACCTCCTGCTCCCAGTGGGTGTTTGGTCAATGGTCTTCTTGCCTTCTCAGGATTCTAAAGTTCTTAAGTTCACTGTAGCATCATAAAACGGGCTCCATCATTGTCCCAAGACTGACAAGGGCAGGAGAGAAAGAGACAAAGGACAAATGTGGGTGCTGCTTTCCCTGCCCCATAGACCAGACAACACTGGGATGTTAGAGCAGGAAGGTGACTCAAAGATCCATTCAACCCCCACGAAAACGCTGCCCGGAGAGGTGAAGACTGTCAGTAATACAATGCTAGAAATTAGCGGAGGTAATACTCATGCCCAGGTCTCCTCCCAAGCTTAAAATGAGGAACCATGAACCAAAGCAGGTATTCTGATGTGAGCACAGCCCATTGCTATCCCACCCGGAATCCTCGCAGCAACAAAGGAGCCAAAGTTTATATTTTGTGCATTCCGCACCTGACTGTGTGAGAAAGTCAAAGGGCAAATGAACAGGCCCCAAATCAGGAACTGTTTCAGGGGAAATTCCGTGTAGACTGAAGTATTGCTTTGGCCAAAAAGTTCGTTCGGGTTTTCCCATCACATCTTCGGCTACACCCAAATGAACTTTTTGGCCAACCCAATAATGAGGATACTCCTGAAACACATGGAAAGACAAAGTCTCCGCAAAGAGGAGATATAAAGAAGACCCAAATGGAAATTTTGGAACTAAACAATAATACAAAATCCCAAATGAAAACTAAATGGACGGAGATGAGAGAGGAAACCCAGTCAACTTGAAGAAAGAGCAATAGAAATGCGTCGCACTGAACAGGGTAAGAGACTGATTCAACCTCTTTCAAAAAGACTGAGAAAATAAACAATTCCAAAAGGTTTTACATCTATGTCACTAGAATCCCAGAAGGAGAGGAGAAAAGGGGAGTACAGAAAACATACTTAGTGAAAGCTTCCCCTATTTGCCAACAGACATAACTGACACATTCAAGAAGCGTAGTGAAGCTGAAACAACATGAACCCAAAGAAATTCACTTCAAGACCCGCTGCAATCAAATTGCTGAAAACTGAAGAAAAAGAAAAAAAAAATCTAAAAGCCGTCAGAGAAAAATGGCACATTTTGTGAAAGGGAACAATTCGAACGACAGCAGGTTTCTCGTCAGAAACCATAGAGGACAGAGGAGGTGAAACAGCACTTTTTAAGCACTAAAAGAAAAGAACTATCAAACCAGAATTCTATGTCCAGCAAACATATACTTCAGGAATGAAGGTCAAATAAAGAAAAATTCATATTAAATTAAGAGAATTCATTGCCAGAAAATGCACTCTTGTTGTTCGGGCAAAAGGAAAATGGTATCAGAAGGAAACTGGGAACATAAGGCGTGAACAAAGAACAAAAGAGAGAGTCAAAATCTCAGGATAAACGATAAACGATTCGCCTCCATTCTTTAAAATGTGCTTTACGGTTGAAAGCAAAAATAACATCGCCTAAGGATTTTTGCAACTAAATACAAAAAATAACTGCAACCTAAGGCAGAAGAGTAAAGGGACCTATATGGTAGGAAGATTTCTACATTCCAATTTAAGTGGTAACTATTGACTCTAGTTAGACTCTGAAAAGTTATGTTATTGTGATCCCCAGAGAAACCACTAAAAAACTACACAAAGAGATGCAGACGAAAACACGATAGATTAAAATGGACAACTAAAAACTGTTTAAATAATCCAAAAGAAGGCCACAAAAGGAAAAACAGGAAAAGCAGAGAGAATAAACATAACTAACATTAAAATAATAGGCCTAAATCCAAGCATATCAATAATTAGGCTAACTGTAAATGGTCTAAACACACCAACTGCTGTCAGAATAGTTTAAAAAAAATGACCCTACTTACGTTGCCTATGGAAAATGGTAACGTGAACCACCTTATGGTAAGTATACTTTCTTAAGGAACTGTCAAACTCTCTTCCAAAGTGGCTGTACCATTTTGTGATATAGGTAAGTTAAAAGTAAAATTATGGCAAAAGACGCACCATGAAAACACCAATCAAAAGAGAGCTTGAACCTCAACATTTGTGGTGATTCTGTTGGTATAAAGGGGGAAGAATTCAAAAGGGCCAGATGTCCATTTGTCTTTTCGACAAAGGTGCTGAAGACAACTGCATACCCACACGCAGAAGTGCGAATCTAGAATCTAGACACCTACCTCATATTATACATGAAAATGAGCTCAAAATGGGTCACAGACCTAAATATTAGAGCTGAAATTATTATTTAGAAGAAAAGAAACAAGAGAATCTTCATGACCCTGGTTATTAGGTCAGGGTTTCGCAATCTGGCTCTACTGACCTTATGACCAGGTAATTCTTTGCTGAGGGGCTGTTCTGTGCACTGTAGGATGTTTATAGCATCCCTGGCCTCTCCCCACTAGACTGCCCCTTCCCAGTTGTGACAAGAAAATACGTCTCCAGGCACTGCCAAATGTCCCTTGGGGGCAAAACTGCCTCCAGTTGAGAACCACTGAGTTAAGCAAAGATTTATCAGATATGACATCAAAAGCACAAGCAATGAAAGCAAAAAGTGATAAATTAGATGTCATCATTAAAAACTTTTGCTTTTTGAAGCACTCCATTAAGTAAAAAGACAAGATACATACTGAGAGAAAATATTTGCAAACCATACATATCTGATAAAGGACTTGTATCCAGAATACATAAAGAGTTCTTGTAACTTTATATCCTTGTAACCCAGTCAAAATATAGGCAAAAGATTTACACAGACAACTCATCAAAGAATATATATGAATGGCTAATGAACACATAAAAGAGATGTTCAACATCTTTAGTCATTTTAATGTATGTATGTCAAATTAAATCCACACTCAGAAACCACTATAACAGCTATAATTTAAAAAAAAAAAGAATAATGAGAAACTGAAATCAACAAAAATTGCTGGTAGGAACGTAAAATGGTACAGCCACTTTGGAAAACAGTTTGACAGCTTCTTAAGAAAGTACACTTACCGTAAGATGCAGCAGTTACACTCCTTGTCACCCAAGAGAAATGAAAACGTTATGTCCACACAGAGATGTGCATGTGAATGTGCGCAGAAGCGTTATTCATAATAGCCAACTAGTGGGAACAACCCAAATGTCTGTTAACTGGTGAGTGGATAGAGAAAACATAGAAAATATTCAGCAATAAAAGAAATGAACTACTGACATATACTGCAGTATGGATACACCTCAAAAACGTTATGCTAGGTGTACAGAGGCAGATGTAAAAGGCTGCACAGTTTATGACTCCATTATGTAAAATGTCGGAGAGGCAAATCTGTAATGCTAGAAAGCAGGTTGATGGTTGCCTGCAGCTGGGGGCGAAACTGAGAAATAGCGCCTAGAAAATTTCTGAGACAGAGAAATAAGGAGTCTCTAGTCCTTATCAGATATTAAAACATATTATAGAATTACAGTAATTAAATCAATATGCTATGAAAATAGTATTAAACTAGTAAGAATAGACAAATGATTCAATGGAATAGAAGGCTTTGAAAAAAAAACAAAGATAGCTATCTGAGCTAGTGGGAAGCAGCTGCATCGCACGGGGAGATCAGTTTGGTGCTTTGTGACCACCTAGAGGGATGGGATAGGGAGAGTGGGAGGGAGACGCAAGAGGGAGGGGATATGGGGATATACGTATATGTATAGCTAATTCACTTTGTTATACAGCAGAAACTAATACAACATTGTAAAGCAATTATACTCCAATAAAGATGTTAAAAAAAAAAAGACAGCTATCTGGAAAAAAAAATAAGAGATTGCATCCCTACATCACACCTTATGTGAAAACAAATTCAACATGGATCAAAGTTTTAAACATTTTTTAAAAAAATCATAAAGATACTAGAAGAAAAACATGGGGAAGTCTTGTTAATATTTTGTGGTAGAGAATGTTTTCCAAAATACGACACAAAATCTAGGAAAAATAAAAGATAAACTGTCATATTTGACTACATAAACATTTTCAAAATTCTGTATGGCAAAAACAACAGAAAACACCAATCAAAAGTCAAATGATAAAAATATCACAAAGGCTAATTTCCTTGTATATAAAAAAACTCTCAGAGATAAAGAAAAAAAGACCAACAACCCAACAGAAAAATGGGCAGAGGGCATGAACAAGTAATTCATCCATGAAAAAGGACTGAAAAATGGCTCTTAAACATATGAAATGGTATTCACCCTCGTTCCTAATAAGATATGTGAAAAGTAAGGTGACACTTGGCAAAGGTCAAAAGTCTGGAATGGACTGTTGGTTAAACTGTGGCAAGTAGACACTGTCATATTGTTGGTGCAAGCTCTATAAAAGGCATTGGGGAATACTTATCCAATCTACAAGCACATGTTCAGATACATTTGAATCTGTGCATACAGCATTGCTTATAGCAGCAAAATACTGGTAACTGAAATGTCCATCCATAGAAGAGTGGTTACATACAGCACCTGCATACAGTAAATATGCAGCCATTAGAAAAGAATGTGGCAACTCTATATGTTGCAGAAGAGAATATATACACATAGATAAAAGACTACCATTTGTGACTTAAAGAAAGATAAGTATATAAAAGTATTAACTTGTACATGCATAGGCATTTCTGGAAGGATAAACAAGAAATTGATCAGAATGGTTTTCTCCAGGGAGGGCAATGGGATGGGAGATAAAGATGAGAAAAAGCCCTTAATTTTAAGTGTGCATCTTTTTTTGTGCCTTTGGATTTTGAACTATGCACACATACTTATTCAAAAATGGATGCAAATTTGTTTAAAGGAATTGGGCTCATGGGCATCCCAGTGTTACCAGGTTCAATCACCTGCATCGCATGAAAATGTTTGCATATGTTAATTAAATCTCTTTCCAAAAACAAATCGTGCCTCATTTTTAGGTAGTTTCTTTGATGTATGCTTCGTCCAGCTGTTCTTAAACATATACTGGTGCTCAGGGCAAATCCACTCAGTTGAAGTTTGGACATGCTGCTGCCCAACCCTTCCACTCTTCAAGGAAAGAGATGACAGTCTTTACTTTGGGCAAAGATGTGCGTGTGTGTAGAACAAGGAGGCCTGCAAGTCTACTGTCCCCATTTTAGAGAATTCTATCACAGACATTCTAATTCAAAATAACCTAGAATCAGAATGTGTTATGTATGATGGGGATGACTTAAAAGATGGTGTCAGAACAAAGCCCGTTTCACACTGTACACATGAAAGCTAGGCTTTTTAGATTTTTTGCATCAGTCTACAGCTTTTGTGAATACAGGCCCATCGGCTAATTACTACGTGCCAAAACACTTGTCTGTTGTACAGACTGGAAAAACTGTAAAGAGACAGAACTTGCCGAGGACTCTTAGGGATAAACCTAAGATTGGATCTCCACGTTCTGTCCTTTAGCCCAAGTGGAACATATGCACACAAATCACCTGGGGATTTTGCTAAAGCGAAGACTCTGATTCAGTAGGTCAGGAGTGGAGCCTGAGATTCTGCACTTGTACTGAGCTCCCAGGCGATGCCAATGCTGTCGGTCCACAGACCGCACGAGTAGCAAGTCTACAGATGACACAGTTTCTCGCTTAGGCTGAGTGTGGCCTATTCTGTATGCTACACAGTTCTGTGTCTTCCCGGTCATCAGATAAACCAAGTAACCCAGTTACGAGGGTTACTAATACCCCATATTAAACAGAGAAAGCCTCTTTCTCCACATCCTCTGGTTTCTAAGAAGATGAATGCTTTTTATAAATAATCCCAGCCTCTCGTGCCACCTTCTACTACTTAAAATGCCATTGTTCTACTTTTCTCAATTGAGGGAAAATAATAAAAAATCCTGAGTGTGTGTGTGTGTGTGTGTGTGTGCGTGCGTGCTGTGGAGATGGCCTCTCTTAATTCTCCCACACTAGCATGAAACGGCAACTACATAAACAAAAGCTTTCTGGACCCCAAATTTCCCTTCAGTGAGCAGTTCCAAGGCCTAACCTGGGAGAAGAAAGGAGTTAGAAGGCACACTTACCTTTACCAGTAAGAACAGTAATAAGCTGATTTTCCATCTGCCTTATTCTTTGGTCTTACTTCTCAACTGACTCAGAACCCACGGTGAGGGGAAGAGGGATGTTATTTATTGAATCCCTTCAAATCCCCAGCACTTCCTAGACCACCAGCTAAGAGAGGAATGACAGGCTTGAAAAGGCCATCAGTCCACCCTTCACCCCCCCCACCCCCCACCCCACCCCACCCCCCCCCCCCCGCCCCGCCTCCCCGGCCCAGCAGCACATCCCCAGGATGGGATGCTTCCCAGCAGCTCCTTCTCGTTCTTTGGGCAAAGCTGTCATGCAGAATTCAACCTGAGCCCAGACCTTAATCTGATTCTTTCACCAAGTCTCTTGGAGGTTCCTTATTTGTGCACTTCCATCAATATACGCAGAAAAAAAAAAGAGGAAAAAAAATGATTTATCTCCCTTTTACCCTTTGATACGCCTCCTAGTGGGCAAAATTGAATTTTAATTTACCCATTATCTCTACCATGAGGCATGAGCTTCAAATTTTTACTGTCCCCATTCTACCCTTCTCGTGGCTCTCTTTCCATTCAGAAAGAAAAAAAAAACTTAAAACCCTAATTAACCCCTAAAAAATCTTCCCAAATTCCCGATTCTACTTCCTTACCTTCTCCTGGATTCCTTCATCATAACCAGCAAAGTACAACACGGGGACATTGAGCTCAGAGGCGGCCACCCATTGAAGAACGGCTTGGAGTTGCTTGTTCTGAACCGTATCGGCTAGGTTGTGACTGCTGACAATCACTTTGGGTGCTGCAGACCCTTCGGGGAGCGGTGCTGATATGCCTCTCAATTCGTTGTAGATAGCTTCATAAGCATTCTTCAGGAGGATCTCTGCTGCCCCTGTGCCCTTGGTTGACAAACACTCATGTAGACTATCTGGGGAGG
This sequence comes from Leucopleurus acutus, assembly GCF_964270905.1. Taxonomy (NCBI): domain Eukaryota; kingdom Metazoa; phylum Chordata; class Mammalia; order Artiodactyla; family Delphinidae; genus Leucopleurus; species Leucopleurus acutus. The sequence goes on from NC_139152.1 coordinate 5,389,430, forward strand.
ATGAGGTTGGCCTGTTGGTATCCCCAGACTTATTACTTTCTACTTCTGCCAATGGAGAGTCACAGGACTTGGCAATAATGAGACACAACTTCATCACTGAGTCCATCAGATGTTCTACCATTTGCTTGTTCATGTGGTCATCTAGCTGGTTAGCAACCTTCTTGGTCAGCCCAGCAAAAGTACCTCCAGCCTCATCGCCTTCATTTAGTTTGATGGGAGAAGGACTTACAGGTCTTTCACACTGGGGACTGTCTTCTTCCTTAGTTGGCTTGGGTTCAGAGCTACGGTCGCTCTTGAAAATGGTCTCACCGAGTAAGTTCCGGATGAAGTTGAAGAAAACGCTCATTAGATCCTTCTTTTCTGCTGCTTCTTGGTCAACCCCCATATGAGGAGACCTAAGGCCGGACTCATCAGAAACTGCAGGGGACTTGCTGTTGGCCTGCAAGTTGGTGCCGCCAGCAGCTTTAAGGAGACTCTGTGCATCCATGCTTCCCCCCTGGGCCAGGTGGTACTGAATCAGAAGTAAGGCGGATACGATCAGGTCCCTGGCCCAGGACTCAGAGTCATGCATAAAATTCTCCAGTTTCTCTGGGTGATGCGTAGAGGGACTGAGGTTGCTAGGATCGAGAGGAACTCCCGAGGGAGAGTCTGGCGCAGGTTTATGCTGTTTGTTGGAAGCTGCAAGCGGTGCACACTGGAGGTCTGGAGATTTTCCTTCTTTCTGCTGGTTTTTATGCCACAGGGACAGGCCCTCTTGGATGATGTGCTCGCCCAGAGTTTCAACACAAGTCTTCTCCTTCTCGGGTTTGGGTGCAGGAGAGCCTATTTTTTCCCTCAATTTACCTTCAGATTTCATGGATGCAAAGCTGACGTTTCGGTTTTTAGGGTCACTCGTTCCTTTCACGGACATGAGGGAATAACTCTCAGACTTGTCCTTGGTTTCCCTGACAGTCTCAGGAGGTTTCTTGGCAAATATCACTGAGTAGAGTTTACTCAGCATGGCATCCATGATATCCGTGGCCTTCTGGCTTCCATGAACGAAGAGACTTCTTTTCACGGCCGAGACAAAGTCCGTATCAGTCATGAGGGCCCCTGTGACGTCGTGGAGGTTCTTCATGAAGGAGTCGATGAGATCTGAGACCACCTCTTCCGCGTGCTTGATCAGGACCTTCTTTAGCAGGATGGTGGCAATGGTCGTGTCCTTCACTTGGATCCTCAGTGTCTTCATGATGGAGACCATCATATCAGACACCACACTGTTAGCATAGGTGATGATCCCTTGACTGACAGAAGCTGTGAAGTCATTGGGCTTTTCCTGCTCTCTCAACATCTCTCCCTCTGCGGGTAAGGACCTTCTGCCCTCTGTGGCATCACTTGCGTTACAAGATTCAAACACTTCCTTATAGAAGAAAGACTTCTTAGAAGAAGGCTTGTCATCTGGACCCCGGCTTTCCTTGGTGCTGTCCTTGATCTTCAAAGCACTTTTGTATTTTACATTCACGGGACTCTGTGATGTTCCTGAGGCTCTGTCATAGGAGCCAGGAGCCTTATCCGAGGTGGAGTTTCTGGAACAGGCAGAGACAGTCTCGTTCACCAGCTCTGATGCCACCTTGCTCAGGCTTTTTTTGGGTGCGGGCTTATCCCCCACGTACACTGACTGATGGATGCATTTGCTCTCAGAGCCGTCAATCCTCTCGTTGATCTCCTTGCGGGCCATGGCTATGACGAGATTTGTGAGGCGATTGGCGTAGAAGGAAACTTCGTCTACTGAGCTCCTGTTACCAGCGTGGGCACTGGGGCCCTGACAAGGGTTCTCTCTGTGACTCATCTCAAAATGCAATCTCCCTGGACTGCCCTTGCTGGTGGTGTTATAATAGTCCACACAGAAACTTTTGTGTGGGTCTCCTGAGTGGACCATTTCCCCACCTAATGATGCTTCTCCAGGCTTGAATCTAACATCTTGGAACTCTGCTGTGCTTTTTTCCAGATCTTTGCGGAGCCAGCTGAGCACCCTGATGGGATCATGTGAGTCTTCCTGAAAAACAGACAAGGATTCATCCAACTACAACAAAGCAAAGGTATGGGATATTCAGGACAACCTCAAAGAGCAGTTACAAAAATGGTCGCCTCTCTCAAGTCTTAACTGCTCCGTCAGCCCCATAGATGTAACTGACATTTATTGAGTGCTTACTAGGTATCAGGCACTGCTGCAAGTATTTTAGGCCTGTTATCTCATTTAATACTATTCTGGCAGTAAACTTAAATTCTAGCTCTCTTATTACCCACATTTTACAGAAGAGGAAATTGAAGAACTGAGAGATTTAAGTCAGTTTCTTACCTCAGGTTATACAGCTATAATCATTGACGGAGGAGGAATTCCAACCCAGGCAGTGACTCCAGGGCCCATGCTCTTGGCCACTGCACTATACTGACTCCAAAAACAACTGTCCTTAAGATATGACTGTCAGGGCTCCCCCAGTGGCTCAGTGGTTAAGGATCCACCTGCCAAAGCAGGGGACATGGATTTGATCCCTGGTCCAGGAAGATCCCACATGCCGAGAAGCAACAAAGCCCGTGCGCCACAACTCCAGAGCCTGCGCTCTCGAGCCCGTGAGCCACAACGACTGAGCCCGTGTGCCACAACTACTGAGGCCCACGCACTTAGAGCCCATGCTCCGCAACAAGATAGCCACTGCAGGCTTCCCTGGTGGTGCAGTGGTTAAGAATCCGCCTGCCAACGCAGGGGACATGGGTTCGAGCCCTGGTCTGGGAAGATCCCACATGCCGTGGAGCAACTAAGCCCGTGTGCCACAGCTACTGAGCCTGAGCTCTAGAGCCCAAGAGCCACAACTACTGAGCCCGCGTGCCACAACTACTGAAGCCCGTGCGCCTAGAGCCCGTGCTCCGCAACAAGAGAAGCCACTGCAATGAGAAGCCCGGGCACCGCAATGAAAAGTGGCCCTACTTGCTGCAACTAGAGAAATCCCGCACACAGCAATGAAGATGCAACGCATCCAAAAATAAATAAATAAATAAATAAATTTTTAAAATACTTTAAAAAAAGAGAGAGCAGCCACCGCAATGAGAAGCCCGTGCACCGCAACCAAGAGTGGCCCCACTTGCTGCAACTAGAGAAAGCCCGTGCGCAGCAACGAAGACCCAATGCAGCCCAAAAAATAAATTAAATAAATAAATTTATATATAAAAAAAGATCTGACTGTCAGCAGCTACAGAGGTAGCATTTGAGCTGAATCAGAGATTTCATGTATTGCTACTAATTGTTATTTTTTTATGGTTGATCTGTTTTGTTTAGGTCTCTTTATTCCAGCATAGTTTTCAAAAAATTAGAAAATTCAAGGACAGTTGTGCCCAATTCATCGCTTTACTGGGCTACACAAGCACAATCTGATATGTTCAATGGCTTCCAGTGGACTCTTTGACGTGACTTAAGTTAAAAATCTGATTTGTAATTGAGGACTTAGTATCTGTGGACAATTTATTAGTTTTGAGTGAATGCAGATTCTTCGGTGGACATTAGCTGTGATAAGCACATGGACATATTTATATGTTCACCTACTGTAATCTACAATCTTCACTTGAACATAGGCTAAAATAAGAATGTATGTAAAAGTATCCTACTTACCATCAAATGTAAGGGATCGTTGTAATAACGAGTTATATCTATCTGGGGATGACCACAGGTACTGCCCATCTTTAAAGCATAATTTGCTATTTTAACTACCAAGTATCATAGAATTGCTGGCTACTATTTGTTCAATACTTAGGTCTACTACCAGGCACTGTGCTTAGTGCTCTATGCATGTTATTTTATTTAATTCTCATACATACCCTGTAAGGTGGGTATCCCTCTACCAGTTTCACAGGTGGAAAAGAGGCTTAGAGAAGTTAAATACTGACTAACATCTCACAGCTACTACACGATGGGGGCTAGGAGTCAAATCTAGTTTGGACTCTAAAATTGGCACTCTCCACCCCTACAGTATTCTGTTATGTTTGGATGACTTGGGAAGAAGAGAAAAGCAGCTGGACCTCTACAGGCTGGTTTAAGTTGCTTGTGGGCTACCGAGCTTGGTTCAGAGTCCTCCTAAATGGTTCTGCTAATTTGAATAATAGCTACTATAAGGAAATTTGTGCTCTAGTAGAAAACTATGCATAATCTATAGCATACCTTTCCACATTTTCTGATTCTGATTCTCTCAGAGCTATTTGATAACTCTGTAAACTGTAGATAACTGATAGCAATGCAATATAATTCTTGTCTACACACATGTTAATTCTGACCAGGGAAGAATTACTTACTGTCTCTCCCACTGTGGAAAAGGTCAGTTTTGCTTCCGTTTGCACATTCACTTCAATATTCCTGATCTATATATGTCTCTTTCCTTTGATTCTCCTTTGAACTGCACCAGCTCCTCATTAATGAGTTAAATAAAATCTTTCACGATTTATGTTTATATTCATAGTCCAGTCATATTCATTGTCCAGAGTCATTATTTCACCTTTCTCTGAAAATGATCTTTTAACAGTTTTGGAAGTCTCTGCCAGATGTCCAGCAGCTTTGCCTAACAGAGGTAAACGTCATCATGAGGATGGTGTACCAGGTGCGTCTTTCCTTAGGCCCCCAGAGGTGAATCCAAAGGGCAACAGAACTTTGCAGACGTTCTGTTTTTTGGTTTTAATTTTCCTCTCTACGAATTTTGGTTTTGGTTTTCATTTTGGTTCTTCCATGGCCAATAATCACCAGTGGCAACAATGCTTGAGAATGTGGTTTTATTGTATCACCATTTGGTGATTTCTTTAATGGATTAATGGTTTATAGAGATCTATTCTCTGTTGGTGACAGACAACAGAAAATCTATTTTGCTAGTATTTTTTGCCTACCTTAAGCTCAAATCAGTTTGGAATTTTGTGCCTAGTTGGAAGGAGAAGGGTTCTTTAACCTCCGGACAGGTGAGTTTGGGGTTTCTATGTTTACCTTTGACACATGACTAAAAGTTTTTTTTTTCCATTGACATATAACATTACATGAGTTTCAGGTGTACAACACCTGTAATCATTCGATATCTGTATACGTATTGTGAGATGATCATCTCACAACAAGTCAAACGTCCACCATCACCACACATAGTTCAAAAATTTTTTTCTTGTGCTGAGCTCTTTTAAGATCTACTCTTTTAGCAACTTTCAAATATACAAAATACATACTACAGTATTATTAACTATAGTCACCATGCTGTACATTTTACCCCCAGGATTTATTTATTTTATAACTGGAAATTTGTACCTTTTGACCTCCTTCACCCATTTTGCCCACCCACCTCTGGCAATCACCAATCTGTTCTCTGCACCTATGAGTTTATGTGTCCTTTTTTTTTTTAGAGCCCACATATAAGTGAGATCATATGGTACTTGTCTTTCTCTGTCTTACTTATTTCACATAGCAGCTATTGTCACAAATGGCAAGGTTTCCTTCTTCTCATATTCCACTGTATATATGAACCACATTTTCTTTATTCATTGCCCGTCAATGGACACTTGGGTTGTTGTCCATGTCTTGGCTGTTGTTAATAATGCTGCAATGAACACAGAGGTGCAGATATCTCTTCGAGATGGTGACTTTGTTTCCTTTAGATATATACCAGGAAGTGGAATTGCTGGATATGGTAGTTACTATTATTTTTAAATAATTTCCTCATATGATTGCAAGATTAAATGAGATAATGTGCGCAAAATAATCTGTACCCTTGAAATGGAATGTATCAGACAGGTAGTACTCCTTAAACATGTCAAGTGAAGATTAGACTTCAGAAGGGTAAGAGAAGAGGAGGAGAAGTCAAGACGCTTGATCGTAGGGTAATGTGGTGAAACACGGTTAACCAACTGTGGAGTACTAGGGAATATAACTTGACTTCCTACGTGTATGGGAAGTAGTGCTCTGGGTGAAAACAGAAGTGCTGGAAGAGAGCATGGCTAGGGGTGTGTCCTGCAATTCATTCCCATCAGCCTGGGTGGGAGGTGTGAAGAGACTACTGAGTTTCCATATGAATCTTTTAAAAAATTATTTTTCTGAACCAAAGGTCAGTAACAAGGGTGAACTTCTAAAAGGACAAAATTTAGTTTTAAGAAGAAGCTGTAGGAAAGAGAGCTGCCTGTATGCATGTCTGAGAAAGGGACAGAGAAAAGGTGGTGGAGTCAGAGCAAAGACTTCCAAGAAATGGAAAACTCAGTGGGTTCCAGTGTACAAACTATTCACCAGGGGGACCAGCCTGATAGCCCACTTTGCGGAGGTGATTTAGGGGAGATGAATGATGTGTATCATAAACTATAATAAAACAATTCAATATGTATGTAGTGTCTGTGTGTAACGTCATTTAGAGAGGGCATTTGATGAGCAGCCTTCTTTGCAGTGACTCAGGGACTCAGGCTCTGCTTTTGCATGGTTTCACCCTCCCTTGGGGACTCAGAATCTTTCCTTTGAGCCAGTGTATGGGAAACACCAGAGACTGTGGAGGATTGAATGAGAAACTTTTGTTGTCCAGGCCTGGAAGTGACAAACATCACTTCTACCCATATTCCATTTGTCTTTGCCTTTTTTTTTTTTTTTTTTGCGGTACGCGGGCCTCTCACTGTTGTGGCCTCTCCCGTTGCGGAGCACAGGCTCCGGACGCGCAGGCTCAGCGGCCACGGCTCACGGGCCCAGCCGCTCCGCGGCACGTGGGATCTTCCCGGACCGGGGCACGAACCCGTGTACCCTGCATCGGCAGGCGGACTCTCAACCACTGCGCCACCAGGGAAGCCCTGTCTTTGCCTTTTGAAATTGTGATTATGATGTACCCCAGTGTGGGTCTTTTGATTTCATCCTATTGGGAGGTCACTGAACTTCTGGATGTTTATATTCACATCTTTCATTAGATTTGGGAAGTTTCCAGCCATTATTTCTCCAAATATTCTCTCTGTCCCTTTTTTTCTGTCTTCTCCTACTGGGACTCCCATGCTGCATGTTTGTTCTCTTGATGGTGTCCCACAGAGCCCTTTGGCTCTGTTTCTTTTCTTCAATCCTTTTTTTCTTTCTGTTCCTTAGACTTGATCATTTCCATTGTCCTATCTTCAATTTTGCTCATTCTTTCTTCTGCCTGCTTAAATCTGCCTTTGAATCCCTCTAGTGATATTTTCATTTCAGTTATTGTACTTTTCAGCTCCAGAATTTCTTTTAGTTTATCTTTAGGTTTTCTATCTCTTTATGGATATTTCCACTTTGTTCATACATCATTTTCTTGATTTTCTCCACATCTTTCCCTTGGTTCTTTGAGCATCTTTAGGACAGTCGTTTTAAAGTCTTTGTCTAGTAGATCTGCCACTGGGTCTTCTTCAGAGACAGATTCTGTTGATTTCTTTCTTTCCTTTGAATGGGCCATACTTTCCTGTTTCTCTGTATGGCTTGTGAATTTTTTTTGGTTAAAAACCGGACATTTGGGCTTCCCTCGTGGCACAGTGGTTGAGCGTCCGCCTGCCGATGCAGGGAACACGGGTTCGTGCCCCGGTCCGGGAGGATCCCACGTGCCGCGGAGCGGCTGGGTCCGTGAGCCATGGCCACTGAGCCTGCGCGTCCGGAGCCTGTGCTCTGCAACAGGAGGGGCCGTGACGGTGAGAGGCCTGTGTACTGCAAAAAAAAAAAAAAAACTGGACATTTGAATCTACTGGATGAAAGTTTAGAATTGAGGCTCTAAGCTGTTTATCAGTGTTTGAATCATTATGTGTCTGCCATTCAGAAAAGCATTAAGTGTAAGTAATAATGTCTTCCTACCTCCACATGGTATTAACAAGTTAATATTATAACGTTTCTTGAGCAAAAGAATCTCTATTCTGACTGGAAAAAGTATTCTTATAGAGCCTAACTCAGAAATATTTTAGGAGTCTAAGTTCACATAGTTGGGTAAATTTTTGGTAAATAAGATTAGTTTAATAACTTTGGTTTAATAAAAACAGCTACATCTTTTCTGATTTACCAGAGTTAGGTATAACATTAAGTATGCGTTTTTATTTTATGTTGATGTGCTCTTCATAAACTTATGCAGATCCAATCAGCTAGTATTACTTGTACTTAATGTTTAAGATCATGAAAAATATAAATGTGTTTAATCAAATTGAATATTTATCCTGACCAACTTTGTTTCAACAGTTATTATGTTTTATAGTATGTCAGCTTGATGATAAAGTTCCAACATCTTTATGTAACTTAAAACACTGGACTGGTATTAAATTGAGCTAATTAATGGATATTCACTGGATACTTAGATCATTTCTAAGTAAGATAGAACAGTGAAACACTAATAGCTAAGCATAATTTATATGCTTTTGCTTTCTATTTTTATTACTATAGAGAGGTTAAATCTTTGGGTCTGTTAATGAATGTGTTTGTTTTTGCCACTTAGATTGTATAAGGGATGTGTATGTCTGTAGAGAGTCGTCCTGTCTGGTCCATAAGCTCTGTTAGTCTGCACTTCAGCTGCTATGTGACAGTTCACCATTGTAAACCTCCTCTCTCCCAGGTTTCTTTGTGAAATAGATTGGAAAGTACTTAGGTTAAAAATTATGATTAATATAAGTGGCTGAGACTCTATTTAGGAACAATAGTTTCACAGGAATCCAACAGAATGCATGCCTATTTTTCTAGGGACTGCAGGTGAAACCTGGTGGAGAGAGTTTCTTAGTTTTGACTCCCTGCTCTCAGGACAGCAAACAATGGAGGCCTTTAAAAGCCAATTTGGAACTTCCCTGGTGGTCCAGTGGTTAAGAATCCACCTTCCAATGCAGGGGACGTGGGTTCGATCCCTGGTTGGGGAACTAAGATCCCACATGCCACGGGGCAACTAAGCTCTCGCACCACAACTGCTGAGCCCACGTGCCGTAAACTACAGAGCCCATGGCTCTGGAGCCGCATGCTGCAACTAGAGAGAAGCCTGTGCACCGCAGTGAAGATCCTGCGTGCTGCAACTAAGACCCAGTGCAGGCAAAACTAAAATAAAATAAAAGATCCTGTTAAAGGCCAATCTGTGACTCCTTATAAAAAGTTCCAGTAAAGCAAACTTAAGGCTTATCTGGTTGCTACAAGTATATAAATAAGCAGACCAAATCTGACGAGACTAGCCTTATTTTGTGATCAAAATTTATCTTATTTTGAGATTTTTTCAATAAAAATGGAGGTAAGTGTAGGAAAAACATTTGTGCTTCAATAGAAAACTATGCACTATCTATAGTCCATAGTCTGTAGACTGAGCATTGCATATAGCCGTCCACATAACCTGATTCTGATTCTGTGTGAGCTACTTTACAACTCTGTAGGCTGCAGATAATTGATAGCAATGCAAAATAATTCAACGTGTCTACAAACATGTAACTTCTGTCCAGTGGAGGTTTAGCTGTGGAAGAGGCCAGTTTTGCCTTGATTTGCACATTCGTTTCAACATTCCTGATCTGTAAGTATACCTTTTAAAAAAATTCTCCTTTGCCCTGGCTGTAATACGTCTCACCAATTTCCTCATTAATTAGTTGAAAAAATCTTTAACATGCATTCATTTTTGTATCTAATTAAGAGTCTCGATTTTGCCTTTTGAAAATTATTCCTTAGTGTTACCTACTTTTACAGATGGGCACACTATTTGCAAATAGGCATGTCTCCAAAATTAGGCTGTAACGTGTACAGTCTTATTATAATGCAGATGTAGATTTTACTCTTCAATCCTTTTCACAGAACATTAAGGAAAAACAACCCTCTAGCACAGCATCGAGCTTCGTGATGGAGTCTGAAGAGCTGTGTTAGCTTGGTGGGTTTTAGCTTTTCAATTGTCTCTATTTACGTTTTTTAAACTAAAATGTGTGCACCCTATGTGCATGACTCCACTCAATCCAGAAGAATTTTGCAGAAGTAGCTGATGAAGTCAGAGTGACTGGCGGAAAGACTAACCCTGTTTCTTTTTCTGTTGATGGAGTTGACAATCAAACACCCATCTCCTCCAAACCTTTTGCCCTCTTGCATCCTTTAACTTTCTTATAGACTAGCATCTTGAACAGTTGGGGAAGGTGGATGCCCCATTATTTCTGAGTCTTTCTTAATTAAGAACAGGGAAAATTTTCATGGCCCTGAAGGAGAATATGAAAAGGGTTACGGGGTTTAATTTTCTCTCCTCAGCCGTCTTCTGCTTCAGTAGCTTAGTGTTAAGTCAACACATACACCTCCCATCCTATTCTTCACCTCTAACTCAATTAAACGTACTTTATAAAATGTTCCCTATCTCCCACTTCTAAATGATCTGTTCTGTAAACACCCAGAGCAATTGCTGTCCAGAAAATCCATTTGGCAAACTACCACGAACTTCTTATAATTGGTGTCTACTAGTTATTTAGAGCACATGCGTATTTTTTATTTTCCCAAATGAATGATACGGTCTACGAGGACAGAAACTTTAATTCTTTACTACATCCGCTAGAGTGCTTCTCACTTATTGAAAAATTGAGAAATTTTTGTTAATTTAATATTGAAACTCATTTTTTTGTTGTTTTTCTAAAGAAAAGGGCAGAAGTAAATAAAAGATCTAGTGGAAGCAGTTTTGGTTAGCACTCATTCTACATTAATTGGATATCTAGTATCTGTATGTCCGAATGTCTTAATGTAGATTTGTTAATGTTTTCTTTCTTAGGCTATATAAGGCAGACCAAATAGACTGTGGACAAACAGAATGTGGATCATGTAACATTACATGCAAGTAGATGTTTGATAAATGTTAGTACTAAGGATGAGGATTACAATGGGGATTCCATTAGATTGTGAGATCCTTAAAGGGAGAGAATTCTAATTTATTTTTCTATCTATCTCTGACCCTAAGACTCAGCACAGTGTCTGTGCCAGTTATTCATTGTTGTCTCTCAACTCCAGGTCCACCCTTTTTTGTCTTGCTTTGTGACTCTGGAACTGGACTCTTTAAACACTTCTCCTTTGGCAGCTGGCTTTGTTGACATAGGGCACTGGAGGGGCACTATGTGGTCATCACAGGTGGGAGGCGTTTCCCTTCTGTCCCCCCTGTACCCTCTGGCAAGTGTCTTCAGCACCACTGGGATGCAGGTGGCTGTCCTGTTGCAGCTCACTCTCTCCAAGGAGATCTGAAGCAGCCTTGGTTGAGGGCGAGGGAGCTTTCGTGAGCCTTAGTTTCTTCCTTGTTTACTCTTTCAGCCTAGGGGTAGTAGCTGCCTTCTGCGTTTGCTGCTTCTGGAACTCTTTGAGTCTTCTTTCACAGCTTTTAGTAGTTAACTTAGTTAAATACTTTTCACTGAACAGGTTTTTAATATTCAGTTACTGGTGCGGTTTCCATCTTCTGACAGGACTCTGACTTACGGTGCCTGATACTAAGTTGAATGATGTAGGCAGAATGACAATATCACTTGTTCTAAAGGAGTTCATTTTCCCCCCAATAACTTCATCTTCAAGAATAAGAGGTGGTGGTGGAGAGAATAAAGCTACTCTTAATGGCACATATTCCTAACTCAGTACTTATGAGGTGGCTCACACTTACCATTTTCCAGTCCTGGGGTAGGTCATCTCCGGGGGAATAGACATCAACTTTGCAAACTCCCGTTTGGCTTTGTAACCAGTCAACCCTATCCGACATCTGCAAGAAGAAAAAAAAATGAGAATGGGTCATCAAAAGGGCTAGTTATACGGAAGGAGAAATAAGGTAAAAGGCTGAGATGTGGAAAACAGGTCTCCACAGAGACCTGTCCCAAGAGCTACTCCACACCCACTTAACTCTGGACCTTTTCATCCTCAGCTCCCAACTGCAGGAAGATTTCTTAAGCATATGTATCTCTAGTGCAGAGGCCAGAGGCTGGTCTATTCTAGAGGTGCTTGATATAGATTTGCTCATGAGTGAACCTAAGCAGACGTGTCCTGCTCTCTGTGTCCTGGCTTGACAGACCTTCCAGATCTTGGATTTTCAGTACAGGCTCAAAGCTCAATGTGATCAGAGTAGAATTAATTTACTTGTCCCTCTCTGTTCTTGCCTCCACCAACTTTTTACAGTAACGTAGGCTTCACTGTAATTAATTCCTAGAGCACTAACTTACTTATATTAGCAGCAAGTCTAGTATCTCTTCCTTAAGATTAAGGGCTTCCTTAATCCCTCTTCCAATTAGCCAGGGGTCCTGGAGGAATTCTCATTCTCCAAGGTTCCACCAAGTATCTGAATGCCAGGAGAAGGGAGACGTCATATGCACCATCCAAAGGGCCCTGGAGGCAGTGATGTCCTTTCGCTGACGTTGATTTTTTCATAAGCTTCCCGACTCTTTGCTCTGTTCCCTAACCTCTGTAATGGCACCGCCATCTACCTGGTCTTCCAGAAAGCTGAAATTTATTTTACATGTATTCTTCCCTCCCAAGCCTCCTCTAGCTACTAGTTCTCTCTTCTCTCATTTGTAGTCATTTTTCTTGGAAGAATTGCTTATACTCGCTGCTCTCACTGCCTCATCTCACAAGTGAGCATCATGGTCCCTAATCCACTTACTCCTTGGCCTTTGGCCTTAGTCTCATCCACTTTCTGCAGCACCACATCTTTGCTAGTTCTTGGAAACAGGACTAGTTGTCATATTTGCCCACTGATCATCTACAAGTATGGGCAGCTTCTCTCTGCCCTCTTTTTCCATGACAGAATGCCATTACCAGGCTTCCACACTGAAGTTTCCCTTCTTGTGTTATAAATGTTGCTTAGATCTATACTTCTTAATAAGCAACATGGGATAAGATGGCCAATTTTTCCTCCCCAATGCCTCACAAACATCTTTGTGAAACAGGCATATATATTTATATTTTAATTCCAACAAATATACTGGTTTAAAATTCTGTTATAATAAAGTCCAAAAGCTTACCCTAATTTTTTTAACAATGAAATTGTGTTGTAAAAATAATTGCTTGAAATAAATGGAGCATTATTAGCGGTTGAATATCTGGTTAATTGGAAATATTTGCTTTAAAGGACTTTAGATCGTGGTGGGCTATACATCTCCTCCACAGATAAAACCAACACAACTCAAACACAGATTACACATGATTTAAACTTAATTGTAAGTGGATTTATTATTTTTGTTATATGTAACATTATGGGTAATTACTAAAAAGAAAATATAAGATCTTGCAAGAGCCACCTGTTCTTTGCTCCCAAAAGAATGCGTTCCTGTTTTCACACCCCACTAACTTAGATTACTGAGCTGGGGAAACTGCTTTCTTTTCTCTTCCTAACACTGTAATACAGTAGATTCCTTGAATAAGCAATGGGTTTTCCACCCTGAATAGACCTTAGAATCGCCCTGTTTAAAAATACTGAAACTTAGGATCAACTGTTTAAAAATACTGTATCTGAGAGACCAATCCCCATAGAATCTTATTTCAGTGGTTTTAGGCTGTGGCAATGTAGGCACTGAATTTCTTAAAAGCTCTCTGGGTGATTCTAATGTACATCTAGAATTGAGAACCCCTGGGCCTGGGCTTATATGGAGAGATCCTCTCCGCAATAGACTTGCAAGCTCCGGAAAGATAATTATTCTTTTCTTTAAAAATTTTCTCTGAGATTTCCTAACCTTCTTGGTACCTTATTTTAATTTTTTTTAAACCCTAACAAGGAAGCTTTTAATGTCAATGAAGTTAAACCCTGTATTGTTTCTCAGCAGCTCACTATTTTGTGTATATATTCAAACCCTTGAACCATTACCATGCATAAGGAAGGGATGGCACTGTTCTTTGGCCAAAGAATCAGAAGACTTGGAAACAGGCTGTCCTGGACTGTTGACAGTGCAGGTCTTTTAATCTCCAGTTTACATTTCATCTTAATGAGTTACTTCTAATAGAAAATGACAAAATCAATAGGATCTACTGACCTTAGATTATATAGCACAATTAAAAAGCAAGGATGAAAATGAAGTACAGAAAGGAAGGAAGTTGTGTGATCACTTACTCTTACTGAGGACAGGTTCTGAGCTATGAGGAAAGCTCTGGATTAATTTCTTGTTGTCTTCACTATTCCTAAGTTTATCCACCCCTCCTGCCATGAAATATAAGGAACCTGCAATGGAAAGACACAAATAAAAATGGCTGATTTTACATATGAACTTTATTGCTCTTATTACCAAATAATGATTTTGACCTATTACTTTTCACATGGGGTACATAAGTGATGAGCACAAAATGACATTCACATTCAAATTCCAGGTCTCATTCTTGGTGCAGTCTGATGGTTCCTACGCGACAACAGAGGTTTCATCATCTGGCCAATAATTTCTGAAATGACTACTGTTATTCTCCACCTTCAAATCATTGGTAGACAGACTAATTTAACAACGAGGACGCTGAAAGTTTTTAGCCTAATCTCAAACCTGGCTTAAATAGGAAGTCAGAAGATAAGTAGCTAGAATGGAGAATAAGTGCCCTGAGTTCATGAATCTCAAAACACTTTTGGACTTCCCTGGCAGTTCGGTGGTTAAGACTCCGCGCTTCCAGCATTTCCACTGCAGGGGGCGCAGGTTAGAGCCCTGGTTGGGAAACTAAGGATCCCGCATGCTGCATGGCAGCAGCCAAAAAGATAAAACAAAAAATCAAAACACTTTGTAGGCACTCCTTTGAGGACTCGGGAGAAATATACATCCTCATGTTACAAAGGGAATTCATAATTAACTTCAAAACCAGCTTCCAGATCAATTATTTTCCTTCTAATTGCCTGCTGAAAGAATGAATATACGAATACAGCCTGTTTCTAATTCTAGATGGCTCAATTTTTCTTTCTTAAGGTGGAGAATCTGAGAAAAAAAGAAATGACTTGCTCAAGTGTGCTAGGCTGGTTAAGACCTGCATGAAGCTTGACTCTTTTTGGGGATATGTTCACCCCAGGGACTTATCGAAGGTGTAAATATTTATCCAATGATTTACTAATAGACCTCCTATCCCAATAAAACAAATAAATCAATATGCCAAAAGCACTCTTGTACTTCTTTCACACCTGCTAGTTATATAGAGTCAGCAAACACTTCCACTTACATATGTCCTGAGGTTTTTATTCTATTTTCTATATCTTCTGTATGTTGGTCTGCATCCATGAAGTTTGTTTTAGACTTTAAATTCCCTAAATTGTCCTGGATAATAGTGTATATAAAGAGGTACTTAAATACCTTTGGATGATAGTGATATTCAGACTCCTAAATCTGTATACCTGTCTCATAACGAAATGGAAAAGAGAGGAGAGTCTAGAGATTAATGGAGCCAATGAGTGGATTCATCCATTTCTTAACCTCAAAGTTGGTGAGTAATATCCTGGAGTTAGGGTGGAAAATAAAAGACGCAAAGGATGCTTTGTGTTATCTATTAAATTTGATGAGGAAAGAAGGCTAACTATATACAATGTGAAGATAAATGGACCTTAGGAACCATTTATTGTAACATACTCATTTTAAAGATTAGGACATTGAGGCCCATAAAGGGAATATTAAAACCAATGGATAAGGCTTCCCTGGTGGCGCAGTGGTTAAGAATCCGCCTGCCAATGCAGGGTACACGGGTACGATCTCTGGTCTGGGAAGATCCCACATGCGGCGGAGCAACTAAGCCCGTGCGCCACAACTACTGAGCCTGTGCTCTAGAGCCCGCAAGCCGCAACTACTGAGCCCGCGTGCCACAACTACTGAAGAGCCTGTGCTCTGCAACGAGAAGCCACCCCAATGAGAAGCCCGTGCACTGCAACAAAGAATAGCCCCCGCTCGCTGCAACTAGAGAAAGCCCGTGCGCAGCAACGAGGACCCAACACAGCCAAAAATACATAAATAAATAAATTTAAAGAAAACCACAATGGATATATTCATTGAAATATTTACAGCTCTGCAGGTTAACATTCCGGAAGCTAAGAATTTTTTCTATGGCCAATAGAGGGACCCTGTGGACAATGGAAGGACTGACCTAAAATGTTCCTTAAAAATGTCAATGTGATTATTACCTCAGAGATAACTGAGGAGTGCCTGTCATGAATCAGGAGTGCACAACAATACAGGGGCTTGGTTATGGTGCTGTATCCCAGACCACAGCTCCCTCTCGAGACATGTTTCCTGTATTCATCATAAGGATGAGCTCTTGTTTACTCAAGGTTCCTAAGCTCACAGAAAAACTCAAATTTACAGGCAGCATAAATGAAGCTTTTGCAGGGTTGATACATATCTGATCAAGTTTTGAAATTTATTCGACTAGTTTTGTTTTGTTCTCTTCCCAGCCCACCCCTCGACTAGTATTTATTACTAGTTTAAAAAAGGAAGAATATATTCTATTGCATCCATTCTCTTTTTCTCTCTCACTCCCTTTCTCTAAGTGCCTGGCGTATAGTAGACACTCAATAAATTTGGTTGTTGATGAAATCAGTTTCATGCGATTTTGTTTAAATAAGGATTAGAAAAGTGTGTGTGTGTGTGTGTGTGTATCTTTTTCTCAGTGGTACCACTCACTGATCAGCTTTCCTGTGGTTCTCCTATAGTTTCACTTTCCCTTAGTAATAACCTCTTCCTCCATTGCCCTGTTAGTACAGACATTTTCTCCACAGAGCTACATATATCGTGCCTTCCCCCAGTTCTCTGTTGTCTAGCCACCGAGTCAGAACTAACAGTGAGAGGATGGAAGTGGATGAGAATTGGGGCTCTGAGCTATACCAGTCTGACTTTGCTATTAGAGCACTGGGAACAACAATAACAACAACAAAAACAAAAACAACAACTCTTGGAACAGCCACACATGAATAGGAAAAGTCAGCACACAGTCAAGCTTCCAGTCACATCATGAAATTGGAAAGCAGACAGTAAGACACCCTCATGTACCCAAAAGTATGGCCAAGGAGATCTGATCAATCTGTAACAAAATTAAAACTTCAACAGCAAAGATGGTACATTCAGCTATTATGGCACTGAGGGAGAGGCTCATTTATTTCCAGAAGATTCTGATGTGAAACTAAAATTGACCGGGCAAAGAGGGAGGCGAGGTTGAACATTAAAAGTTAGCCCAGCACTTATCACTGAATTCTCCCTTTTAACCACAGAGGATCAGAAAATGGGCTGTTTTCTCAGTCCAGTGGGATTTCCTACCTCTGTAGAGCTGGAATAGTGAACCACAGAAGACTCCAGAATATACTTTTAAAGTCAATGAAGTTGCTGGGATGTTCGTGCTCAGCTCAAGATCTTGTTTCCTCCCCTCAGCCTTCCGTGTACCTCCCCCTTGTTGGGAATGGAGAGTGACATCAGAATCACAACTGGTGATATCACTGTCTCCATGGCAACAGTGCTGAGGCTGCCAGAAACTGAGTGATCAAAGGCCAAGGGGAGGGGTGAAGACACATTCCAAGGCTCGGATGCTTAGTTTGGAAGGACTGGCCTTGCTTTCTCCAGATTAATTTTCTCATTTAAGTGTCTAATTTTGGTAGGGGATATGGGAGGGGGAAGTTATGCCAATGGATTCCATTTAAAAGAACAAAGAAAGTATTACACATGAACAAGTCCAGATGGGTGCAGAGAATAAGAAATTAAGGAATTGAGGGTCTACTAAATTTTTTTATGCAAAGCCCATGGAATCACTTCATTTTGTGGGGTCCAGCCTGGACTCTTCTTGACTATAAGCATCTTAACTTTTATATAAAAAAAAAATTCTGAGATATTTTGCCTACACTGACCATCTCTGGGTTATAATAAATCTTAGATGGTCAGATGCAGTAGCACTAATCCATCCTCTGCAATTCTCGACCTGAGGAACCATACTGAGATTGATCAGACCAAGAGCGTTTGGTTGGCCATTTCCAGGCTTGAGGAGACTTTATTAGCAGTACACTCTCTTTGGAATGTTACCTTAGGTACTCTTAATGACTCTCTGAACACCGCTACAGGATAAAGATTACAATTGTTAATGAATTCAAAAACGACTTACTGGTTTACAAGCTTCCTTCAACAAGGTTATTTATCTACCGATAATCTTTTATATTGTTTCAGTTTCTTCATCTTTAAAATAAAGAAATTGAGTTTGCTGATCTCTTAAGATCCCCTCCAGCTCTAACATTCTGTGATTTTGACACTTGAGTGCGATGTGAACAGAACACACGTACACTCATACAGCACTTTGCAGCGGACAAAGCGCCTTCACGTCCATGTCACTTGATCCTTCCGGTAGCATTCTGAGGAAACAGGACAAGTGTTCTCTTCCCTGTTAGACAGATGTAGAAGCTTACCCAGCTCACAACAGATACCTGGTAGACTAGAACTGGGCTCTAACATTCTGAGTTTTTGAGTTTTAAGTCGATGCTGTTTCAGCAATATCATGCCACCTTGAAAGTAGTATTGAGAACGTGAAGCACTCTTTGACGTGGAGATGAAACATAATTGGCAATATTACACAGGTGTTAGGATGCGGCCAATGATAATGGGATCTATCAATTCATCAGAATCAGGAAGGTATGTTTTTATTCATATCGACTCCAGAATCAAATATTAGCAAAATGTAAGTGCTGAGTGAACATAGGATGAGACCAAGAAATATGATAGTGTAGCATTAGTAAACTTCTTTGATAAAATTTCTTCAAGAGTTTCTTTCCTCTTCCAATTCACTGTGGAAGATGACGTTTCAGTAAGCGGAGGGGGTGGGGTAGAGTGGGACCAACCAACCTTACAAGCCTAATAACAGGCCACTTCTGATCACTACATGTCTTTTGTCTATCCCAGCAACGCACATTCCTTTCTTCCTGAAAACACAAAGCACTGTGGAAATGACCGAGTCTAGAAAGATTCCCCCAAACGAGTCTGTTTTCTGATAAGCCCTAGGTAGATGTCTCACGACAGGTTGCTGATCGCTGTCCCTACTCAGGGAGCTTGAAAGGTTGCCCCGAAGAAAGTATTCAAAAATGCAAATCTTTCTGGAATTTCCATAAGCTCTGGATACTATTATACTTTCTGGAACAATGTAGACTCCCAACGGATCCACAGTTTAAAAAAAAAATTGCAAACCTTTGCCCTAGAGAGAGCCATCTTAAGTTTCTTCCTAGAAAAATGTGCAGATGGCATTCACGCCCACTAACTTTTACATGACACTTCAGGAAGTTCGCAGACTTCCTGAAGCCCACTCCTTTTTCTTTGGCCACTCTATGCGGCCTGCAGGACCTTAGTTCCCAGAACAGTGTTCGAACGGGCACCGCCTGTGGGTGGCTGTGTTGGGTCCTTCCGTGGAAGCACGGAATCTTAACCAATGGACCACCAGGGAAGTCCCCTGAAGCCCACTCCTGGGTGGCAGTCCAAGTTAAGAATCCCTGGCTTCATGTCAGGTGGTGAGATAAAGGCTATGATAAATCAGAGTAATTAAAGGACAGGTGGAATGATAGAAGACGTCAGACAAGTCGTCTCCGAAGTCACCAACCCGCAAAGACTTGAGCTGGTGACACGCCAGAAAAAAGGAACAGGAAGAACCAAGGCTCCGGACGGAACCTGCTCCGGTTCCACGACGGCATCCTTTCTCATCCTCCCTTTTTCTCTCTTAGTCCCCGCCCCCTCCAGTCCCCTGGGCCCGAGTTTTCTCCTGGAAGAGCGTCCCGAGCGCAGGGGCCACGCCTCCTCCTTCCCCGCCTCACCGGGGCCGCCCCATTTGACACTTTCAGGGCACGGGGAACTGAGAGTCGGGAGAGCTGCGGTGCTGCCATTTTGCCCTTGAGTCAGTCCCCGGTCCACTGTGAACTTCAGGTTCCTCGACAATACGAGGTTATCTTTACGGTGCACTCCAGCCCGGGGATTCCGACCCCAAGACTCCTTTCTTTCTACTTCCCCTCCTCCCCGTCTCCCTCGCGTCCCCCCAGCCCCTCCAGCTCTCTCCCCAACACTCTTCCCGCCCACTCTTCACCCTAGCCTCGGACCCGCCCCTTCCGTTCCCGGTTAGCGCCTGCGCAGACAGTCGGGAAAGATACCTTTTGACCCAGCTTAGTAGCCGTAGGCGGCCGAGCGCCGGCGGCGGGGCATTGTGGGAGAAGATGGCAGCCGCCGTTCACCCCCGAGTTGTCAGGGCCCTGCCAATGTCACGTAAGTGTCACCGGGAACGGCGGCCCCGGATCGGGAGTCCAAGATGCGGATCTAAAGTTTCGGGAGTGGCTCCGTGGTGCACCGGTCACGCTGAGTCCCTGGGCACCCTGGTTTTTCTAGGTCCGGAGCTGCCTCTGTCCAGTTCCTCTTTTTTCTCCCCTTCCCCGGCTCACGTATTAAATTGTGCACCTGGGAAGGGGTCTTCGCTGGGAGAACGTGAGCAACGCGAAGGGGAGAGGAAAAAGGGGGACATGTGAAAGACCGAGAAAGTACTGATAGGGTTGTAAGCGTTTGGGATTATAAGAAATATTGGGGGGAAGGCGGGGGAGGAATCTGAAAATGATGGGGGGGAAAAAAGGGTAGTGGAGAAAAGGTTCTTCAGGAATTGACTTTATGACGTTGCGCAAACTCTTAATCGGCCTCTACTTCAGATTCTGCGCATCACAGTGGAAATGATCATACTACAACGTCAGGGAGTTTCCGAGAAGATTCAGTGAAGTGAAGTAGTATTTATAAAAGCACTTTCTAAATCAAAACCATTCCTACAAATGTGGAGGCGTTGAGGCCTCGGGGAGCGAGGGATGCTCAGGACAGAGAAGAATCAGGACATTGGTGGAAAAAAAGGAAGAAGAATAAAAGAATATCTTAGGATTTGTCTAAGTGTAGTTTATTTTCCCTTCTATTCTGATCGGATCTGCTGTGGTCCTCAAGTTGAAAACACGCATTTGCTCTTACACTCACTAAGAGAGGCTAGAAAAGCAAGGAAATTGGGAATATAGTTACACTTCATCATCATTATTTCACCCTCCTCTCCTTCACAAACATGCCCTGCATCAACCTCCAGAAACTGCATTTTTCCATAGTGTATTTTAGTTATTACAGAATATCATTTGCTCTCAAAATTAGGTGCATGTCAGAATCATTCTTAGAGCTTTATAAAAAAATAGAAATGGAGGGCTTCCCTGGTGGCACAGTGGTTGAGAGTCCGCCTGCCGATCCAGGGGACGCGGGTTCGTGCCCCGGTCCGGGAAGATCCCACATGCCGCGGAGCGGCTGGGCCCGTGAGCCATGGCCGCTGAACCTGCGCGTCCGGAGCCTGTGCTCCGCAGCAGGAGAGGCCACAGTAGTGAGAGACCCGAGCGCTACCAAAAAAAAAAAAAAAAAAAAAAAAAAGAAATGTAGACTCATTGAAGAGCTATTCAATCAGAATTTTTGAGACTGGCTCCTTGTACCTTAAATTTTAAAAAGCTCCACAGGTACTTCTAATGTTCAGCCAGAGGTGAGAGTCAGGAGTATTTGGAGGATTCTTTTTTTTCCATCTTGGGTAGAGCTTCTCCACGCCTCTGGGCAGGTGGTTGGTGCACATCACTTATAATGGATGGTTTCGTAGCGCTCACTTCTTTGCAAAGACATTTGCTGGTTCTTGTTAAACTGTTACATTGGTGCCACATAGTGTAGGTTGTGAATGGTAATAAAGACAATTTACTGAGTTCCTGCTGTCGGCTAACCACAGTTCTAGACATTTTCATAAAATTTTTTCCTTTAACATTTTTTTTTTTAACTTGACACGGTAGCTTGTGCTCTTTACCACTCTGCTTTACACTCTCTGGTAAAGTAAGCTTTTGAGTAAACTCGGGAGAGGCAAGTCTAGTGTGTAACATAATCAAAACACTACAGAACTGTATAAAACATATATAGTGAAATGTGGCGAGACTATTAAGTACCACAGGAAATCAGAAAAGGGAAAAAGTAGATCATCTGAAGTAGGGAGGGAAGATTGAAAGGGCAGTGGAGAATTGCAGCGCTTCCATTGATTTAAAAAAAATTTTTTTTTAGGGTTGTTATGATCTGGAAAGTCAGAGGGGTTGGACATTTTCCTGGCACTAGCAAGGACAAGGAGGTGAGAATGGAGGCAGTGAGATGACTACCTGAAGATCTGGAATAGTAGGAAAGGAGGTTGAATACGTTAGATGGGGTCAAATAATGGAGGCCTTTGAAAGCCAAGCAGAGTTTAGACCAGTGGTTTTCCAAGTGGATTTTGCAAGAGGAACCAATGGTATATAAAAATACAGCATTAGAACTTAAAGAAAAAAAGTTTTCTGTAGTAGTAACAATAGCTAACACATGGTTCAAACTATATAGCAGACACTGTTCTAAGGGCTTTCATGTGTGTTGCAAAATGTGTATAACATATTGGTACTACATAGAACGTGCATGTAATTTACAAATAAATACTTTAAAAAAAACCCTTACGCGGTGTGGAAGCAAATATGTTTGGAGGCTATTGGTTTAGATACTAACAGTAGGAAACCAAAGTAGGTTTAATGAATAAAGGATATTATTTTCCTAATGGTGTTCCTAATAAATGGAAGAAAATGGAGAGGCTGGAGCCAAAGAGGGTAATAACATATTTATTGAGAACCTACAGTGTGCAAGGCACCGTGACGTACTTACCCATTTATTATTATTATTATTTTCAATTAATTAATTTATTTATGGCTGTGTTGGGTCTTTGTTGCTGTGCGCAGGCTTTCTCTAGTTGCGGTGAGCGGAGGCTACTCTTCGTTGTGGTGTGCGGGCTTCTCATTGTGGTGGCTTCTCTTGTTGTGGAGCATGGGCTCTAGGCGCGCAGGCTTCAGTAGTTGTGGCTCGCGGGCTGTAGAGCTCAGGCTCAGTAGTTGTGGTGCGCGGGCTTAGTTCCTCCGCGGCATGTGGGATCTTCCTGGACCAGGGCTCGAACCCATGTCCCCTGCATTGGCAGGCGGATTCTTAAACACTTAGCCACCAGGGAAGCCCTTACCCATTTATTATTAATTTTCATATCAGCCCTCTAAAATGTAACTTTCATGAGGCCAGGGACTTTGTCTTTTTTACTATGTTAGTCACAGTTTCTAGAATAATGCTTGGCTGGTAATTGTTGAAAAAACAAATAACCATGTTAGGTTAGTGTAATATTACTTTCTGAGGAATTTCAAAGTAATAGTAAACTACTCCTGGAATTCTTAGTGTGTGCTGGGTAACGTGCTAAACGCTTTACACACATTTACTCCAATCCTCATAACAGTCCTTGCAGATGTTCATACCTAGACTCCAGTAATTCTTCTCATTTTATTTGCTCTGTCCTTTATCCTGTGCCCTAACTTCCTTACTCATCATTCTAATCATTCCCTTTCATACATTCTCAACTCCCCAGCCCTTATCCCTTTGACATAAAAAAAATCAATGCTGATTAAAGCAAGCTTTCCACATATGCTTTCCACGTATTTCCTGCCTGCCCCTGAGCGGCTGAGGGCTAAGCTAAGGAAAACTCCAAACGAATTGAGTGTCCTTATTTTAAATCCATGAATGCAAATCTCAAGTGGATTTTCAGCACACTTTTTCTAGGAAATTTGCTTTCCCTTTCTCCATATGACTAGTTAACACTGCCAGTCTCCTAAAACTTTTAACACGTGCTTCTGTCTTATTCTTAGCTTTACAGAGAACGGAAAGGAATCAGATGGGAACAATCTTTTTCCCACCATGAAAATCTAATAGCTGAGCTGGGACAATTCTCTGCTTTCCCCCCTCTTACAGTGTATGAGCTTCTCCTGGTCTGATGGAAGGCCAGTTCCCTCATTTGGCCTTTGATCCCATCCTCCCTTCCCTCTTCCTCCCCTCTCCTGAGTCATTAACATTTCCCCTCTACTGGGTCGTTCCCATCAACATCTAAATACGTTATAATATTTCATATTAAAAGAACCCTTCCTTGTCTTCCTGTTCCTCTAGTCCCATTTTTCTTTGTCCCTTTACATCGTATCCCCAGAGAAGAATTTTCGATACTCCTCTTAGGACCTCCCTGCTGCACTCTCCTAATCCAATCAAATTGCTCTTGTTCAGGCCATTTACAGCCAACATTTTCTAGATCCTAGGGTCCTCTGCCCTCCTCTTACTTCACTTTTCAGCAGCATTTGATAGAGTTGACTATTCTCTCCATCAATCACTTTCTTCTTTTGGCTTCTGGACACCATTTTCTTTTGTTTCTTTCCTCTCACCTCACTGGGCCACTTTTCAGTTTCCTTTGCAGGCTCTTTGGGTTGGTCATGTAACCCCTCTGAGCCTTGGTTTCCTCATCTGTAAAGTGGCAATAAAGATAGTGTGAAATCAAATAATATCTGTTAAGCGCTGAGAACGATGCCAGGCGCCTTTGTAAGTTTAGCTGTTATTTATACACTATTATTTTGTTACTGTTATGTGTCTGATCTGCGTTGTTTGTCTCTAGTCTCTATGGTTGCAGTAACTATTCGGTAAGCTAGGCTTTTTCTCCAATTCCATACTTTTGGATGGGAAAATCAGTGGTTTCTGGGCACAGTGCCACTGGAAAGTCAGCTCTAGAAAGCAGAACAGACTTATTGATACTTTCTTAGTTACTTACTTATCTACTTTTGATGATTTTCATTAGTTTTTTATTAAGTCTGAAGTGTACTCTTATTTTTATTTTTTTAAAACTAATTAATTAATTTATTTATTTTTGGCTGTGTTGGGTCTTTGTTGCTGCGCGTGGGCTTTTCTCTGGTTGCAGTGAGCAGGGGCTACTCTTTGTTGCCATGCGCTGGCTTCTCATTGCGGTGGCTTCTCTTGTTGCGGAGCATGGGCTCTAGGCCTGCGGGCTTCGGTAGTTGTGGCGCACAGGCTCAGTAGTTGTGGCTCGCAGAGTTAGTTGCTCCACGGCATGTGGGATCTTCCCAGACCAGGGCTCGAACCTGTGTCCCCTGCATTGGCAGGCAGATTCTTAACCTCTGCACCCCCAGGGAAGCCCCTGAACTGTACTCTTTTAAAAAAATAATCTCTAGGCTTCCCTGGTAGCGCAGTGGTTGAGAGTCCGCCTGCTGATGCAGGGTACATGGGTTCGTGCCCCAGTCCGGAAAGATCCCACATGCCGTGGAGTGGCTGGGCCCGTGAGCCATGGCCGCTGAGTCTGCGTGTCCAGATCCTGTGCTCCGCAACGGGAGAGGCCACAACAGTGAGAGGCCCGCGTACCTCAAAAAAAAAAAAATAATAATAATCTCTTACCTCTACCTCCAACCCATATCATCAACTCTGTTTTTCATTTATCATCAGTTTTACAGTCTGTTCCAGGTACGTCTTTTGCTGTTCCCTGCACTGGGCTTATTCATTCCCACCCCTACGTTGTTAGATGTGTTATGTGTTTCACGTGCAAATCTATCTTTTCTGTTATTACTCTTTCAAATCTTTCTCAAAACACTTTATTCAGGAGTCCTTCCTCATGATTCTCTAACTTATGGCACGTTTACTTTGCATTCTCTCTGCTCCTTTCATGTAGAGATTTATACTCTCTTAATTTGTAACTGTTTATTATTATCTTTCTTAACGTGATTTATCTTTTTAGGTAAACTATATCCTATAGGGCAGGGAGTTTGCTTTCTAACTTTTATACATTTCCTTATGTCCTATGGATTTTTTGTTGCAATAATTTGTGTTTATTATTGCTGTTGTTACTTAAATTATAAAAGTTAAATTTAAACTGTAACCTAAGTAAATGAAAATACTGATAGCAAAATAATGTCGTGTTTCTAGGAAAAGAAGCTGTTTGAATTCATGGTCAATTTTATGTATATTCTGGGGTTCTCTTTAAGGTTCTTCTGTTACTACAATAGCCACATCTGTGTTTCGTGGCCCACCCCAGCGCCAGCTTCATCCTGCACTCACACCTCATGGGAAAGGTGGGCGTTCCTCAGTCAGTGGGATTGTGGCCACTGTGTTTGGAGCAACGGGATTCCTGGGCCGCTATGTTGTCAACCACCTTGGTAAAGTTCCTTGCATTCAACGTACTCCAAAGCCATTTATTACAGTTGCCTAATGAGAACTGTTTCTTTTCATTGTAACGGTGTTTTGAATTACTCCTATCTTGGATTTATGTAATTTTGGTCTGCTGTATGTTATGAACAGGCCCAGACTTCCTATATCGTACGTTAATACAGGAAAGGGGGCTCTGAAAAGTTATGACATCTCTAGCATGGCAAAATATGTTCTTACTAAAAATAGAATCAATTCACCTATCATACTAGAATTTAAATGTCACAAAATCACTGTTGTATAATGTAACCATATTATGTTAACGTTGACCCTTGTTCCAATCCATTCTTTTTTAGGTCGCATGGGGTCACAAGTGATCGTCCCCTACCGGTGTGAGCCATATGATACCATGCACCTTCGCCCAATGGGTGACCTGGGCCAGATTATCTTTCTGGTAAGAGCCCCTGTTACTGATTATTGGAGTTGATAAATGTAAATTACTAAGGTCATTTTTAGCATAGAGAGGCAGTATAATAAAGCAGCAACTTCATCCCGGAGTGGACCAAGGGCATCCTCCATTCACAGGCCATTCTTGTAAACCCTAGTCCAGCAGTTAGCAAACATTTTCTCTAAAGGGCCAGATAGGAAATATTTTAGGCTTTGCAGGTCATAGGCTCTTCGTCATGTTTACTCAGCTCTGCCCTTGTAGCCTAAAAGCAGCTACAGGTAATATATAAACAAATGGCTGTGTTCCAATAAAACTTTGTTTACAAAGCTAGATTGCAGGCTAGAGTTGCCTGTGGGCCATAGTCTGCCAACCTCTGCTCTAAACCTATGCTGGCCAGTAGCCATCAGCCATGTCTGGCTCTTGAGCCCTTGAAATGTGGCTGGTGTGGATTGAGGTGCGCTGTAAGTGTGAATTACACGTCAGATTTCAAAGACTTGGTTCGAAGAAGATAATATTCGATATATTGTTAATAATTTTTTACATTTATTACATATTGAAATAGTATTTTGGATAAATTGGGTCAAATAAAATATTATTAAAATGAATTTCACCTGTTTCTTTTTATTCTTTTAAAAGTGGCTAAGAG
Source organism: Leucopleurus acutus (assembly GCF_964270905.1). Lineage (NCBI taxonomy): Eukaryota > Metazoa > Chordata > Mammalia > Artiodactyla > Delphinidae > Leucopleurus > Leucopleurus acutus. The sequence goes on from NC_139152.1 coordinate 5,416,450, forward strand.
AAAATTTAGAATTACATATGTGCCGCGTGTTATATTTCTCTTGGGCAGTGCTTCGATAGAGAAAAATCACAAGTAGGGTGTTTTATAACTTGGTTGGCTTGGATAGACTTGACTTCCAGCACTTCTTCCTGAGCATTCACTGTCGTTATTCTTCAACCTGCAGGTTCTTCCTTTAGGCCAATAGTTAGTTGCCAGCAGGGTAGGGGGAATTGTGTGGGGAGAACCTTCAAGGGAGTGATGAGAAATGTGTGGGCCCTTTTGGCTGTCCCAGTGACCGGAGACCATACTGGTTTATTAGGCAGGGGCCAGGGATGCAGAGCACCCTACAGTGCGCAGGTCCTTTCCGCAGAGAATGATGCTGTCCCAGTGCCTGCAGTTTCCTGTGGAGAAACACTCCGGGCCTGGGGGCTTGGGTCAGCTGTTCTTGTAGCTAACTTTTCTTACTTTCATCATCCTGCCCGGGCCTGAGCACTTCCACTGACACACTTTCCTCTTTTAAAAAATGTTTGTTAAACATCCTTAGTATCTATTTTATTCACACAGATTATTTGTGACCTCATTAAATTTTGACTTATTTTTAATGGCATTTTCATTTATTCTTTACTGAAGGTTCACAAACTAAATATAATATTTATATTGGAAATTTCTTATTTCTGAAGTGGTTTTCTTTTCCACCATCTTTCTTCTCAAGTATCTGCTTGGTGTTACAGTCAGAGGAGCCTAGCCTTTTCCTGGTTCTCTGTGACTTAAGATCATCAGTCATCCTGTCAATCCTCAAAACTGACGTATCTCACAAGTGATGGATGGCAACTTTTACCGGCTTGCGAATGCGGAGTCATTGGAATTAAGCTGAATGACATGTATTCCATGCTTTCCATGGGGGTTTATTGTGTCTGCCCCCGTCCTGGCGTTGAGCTAAGCTCTGAGTGTGTCTTGTTGAACAGGGACCTCAGTCTTAACAGGGCGCACAGACACAAAGTGCATAACTTTGAATACGGTCATGTTTATGAAAGGGGAAGCCCAGGAAAGTTGTAACAGGGGGGACGCCTCACTATATTGTTGTTGTTTATTTTTGAGAAGGATGGACCACATGGGGTGTGGGGTGCCGATCTCCCCACTTTAGTCTCTGTTGGAAACTGCTATCTGAAGAGCCGTTTGGTTCACCAGCCTGATCGTGCCCCTGGGCCTTTATTCCTGGGAACTTGGTTTCCTTTTGACTGCTCCTCTCTGGGCATCACTCTCGGGCCATTCACGCAGTTATGCCGCAAGCTCTTCCCCTCTGAGTCATCATGGGTTCACCCTTTCCCGCCTGTGTCATCTTCTCTGAAAAGGCCGCGTTAAGCTCATTATGTGTAGAGCGCTTTTCTCGTTGAGTGTGTTGCACGCTGTGCTGCAGATTTTCTGTATATTTCACTTACTCGTCATAGCAACCCCGTGGGGTAGGTTGTATTTTCAAGTTTTGCATGGAGTCTGGAGAGAGCACTTGTACACTGATAGTAAATGGCCCAGTGGAATCTGCGTTCCGTCTCTCGTACTGCATCCTCCACAGTCAGTTGTCACCAGTGCTGCCTGGCGAGGGCTTCATCTTTTTGCTCTTGAATCTGACTCCCGTAGCCCTCCCTCTCTTTTCTAAATTGCACAGGCATTCTATTGCTCGCTGTCTCTCCTTCTCCCCCAGCCCCCCGCTTCTCTTCCGTTCTCCCCTCTTTTCTCACTCTCCCTCCCACCCCCCTCACTCACAGATACAACTAAGAAATCCATACTACTTATTATCTTCCTTCAAAATGCTTTCAAATTTTATTTTTATTTTAACATAGAAGATGCTCTGCCTTTGTCCGGGGGTCTTTAGTCCCCTGTCACTGTTTTGGACAAGACACGTTGATCTGACCTAAGTCCTAAACGCCTGCTCACAAGTGCAGGTCTCCACCGAAGTCTGCCATCAGCTCACCCTGAACTGATAGGCAGGTCACTTCTCTCTGAGTGCTGTTTTCATGTCTTTAAAGCAAAAATGACCAGATCTGGGATTATAAAGAGTAAAGAGTTAAAAAGAAATAAGAAAATAGTCATGAGTATTCCCAATTTAACGTTAACCTTTGAGAGACACCCCTCCTATCTTCCGTCTGACTGGTTGGTGCTAACAAGGGAAAGTCAGTTTGCCTCCCAAATGATCCTCGGTTCTTTGGCTGTATTGCATTCAGGAAGGGAGACCTGATTGCTAGATTCCTTTACAGGCTTCTGCGGGGCAGTTGGGAGGACAAAAATTGCTCTGCCCCGTGAAAGTGAATAGTGTCTTTTCTAGTTCTGTCACCTGCTATTACCTGAATAAAATGTGCTTTGACCTCTTTGTTTCCAGAAGAGCCAGAGAATCAGCAGCGTTTCTGTTGTAGTCAGTGGAGCCGGTGTGAAAGGGCACCGTCTCGCGACGACAACAGAGGGCCCGTTGTGAGTCTTGCTGATGGGGGGAGCTACAGACGTGTTTTGTGCCAGGGCGCACCCCTGATGTTTTCATGTGACTGGCTCCTGCTGTTATAGGAATGGAACGGGAGAGACAAGGACTCGATCCGAAGAGCTGTGGAGCACAGCAACGTGGTCATCAATCTCGTTGGGCGAGAATGGGAAACCAAGTAAGTCTTTGACCCTCGTTTCTCCTTTGCAAAGCTGGCTTAAGGTTCAGTAGACATTTGTTGGGCACGTAACGTGCCAGGGATTGTAGTTGTGACATTTTTCATTAGTTCATCAATGAGTATTGACTGAACAACCTTTCCACAGCCAGTGACCACCCTCCCCACCTAACCCCAATCCTCCCCCCGCCGGGGGTTCAGTTGGTGGTAAGTCTGGTGTAAGAAGCAATAAAAAGCCACTGCGGATTGTGCCAGTGATTATGCCAGTCATCACCAGCTGGGGTGGAGTCAGGAAGGAGGGTTTTCCCGTCCCACTGACTGGCAAGCTGAACACTGGGTTTTCTCGCGTGAACAGCGTTCTCAATCTATTCTCCACGTTTTTAATCAAAGATGGCATGAGTACCAGTTTGAACAGTTCTTTTTAGCCCTTGTGTGGGTTGTTTATCAACAAATATTGTTCGAATCCTGTGCTTCCGCAGCACTCTGTTCACGCCTCTTTCTTCACATTTATGAGAGTTTGACTGAGACTCATTTAGAGACGTCTGCCTCATCACATATTTTTAAGTTCTTTGATGACTTGGAGGGTCTTATCCAACTTTATAGCCCCTGTGATGACCAGCAGTGCTTTGTACAGGGCAGACACTTCGTTCGTGTTGTTGGATCTAATTGGTGACTGATGCATTTTTTCTTTTTTTAACATGGAACGCTCCATGAATTTGCGTGTCATCCTCGCCCAGGGGCCATGCTAATCTTCTCTGTATCGTTCCAATTTTAGTATATGTGCTGCCGAAGCAAGCACTGATGTATTTTTTTAGTTTCCTTGTTTTCCCCTGAGGAAAGCAAAGGCCTGGGGGTGAGCAGTGATTTCCCCTCCAGCACCCAGCACTTCTCCCCTCCCCGCCCAGTCAGTGCAGCCAGATGTTTTTGAAGGGCCTCAGCCTTGGGATTCCTTGAGGACAGAGAATAGTATGTATGCTGATTTATGACTTATAGTAAGACTTACATTATGTATGGTAATGGCAGTGAGGAGGCCTGTAAAATGTTTTTAAAATATTAGTTTTGACTTTGGGTGAAATCATTGCTACTTACAAGTGTAACTATTGATATTATGAATTCCAGCAATAGTATGAAAACCGGCTTATCACAGTATGCTTTGGAGTCCTGAGTCAGGTGTTCTTAACCGATCCCTATTTTTTCCTGCTAGAAACTTTGGTTTTGAGGATGTTTTTGTAAAGATTCCCCAAGCAATCGCTCAAGTGTCCAAGGAAGCTGGAGTTGAAAAATTTATTCACGTTTCACATCTGAATGCCGATATTAAAAGCTCTTCTAAATATCTGAGAAATAAGGTAAGTAGCAAGTTGATTTGGGAAGTGGTTCACAGAGCTTGAGCTTCTTAGCCCGTTGGAAACGTGAGTTTAAGGGAGAAAGGTTTCTCACTGATGTATCCAGAATCAAGGGGGATTTCTGATTCTCCATATCCAGGATGTGATTGTCGTGTGGCCGAGTTGTAGCTGAGTGCCTTCTGTTTGCAGGGAACTGTGCTAAGCGGCCTCGAAGATGGGTCGATCATACTATTACCCACCCTCCAGGGTGTAAAGTTTCTTGGCACATCACAGAATTACAGAGTAAACACAAAAGGTAGAGTATGCTTCCTGCATAAGAGTCATACCTGTGTCAGCCACCAAAGCTAAAGGACCATCCTTCTTTCTCTGACCCCTTGCATAGCCATGATCTTATGCCATGCTTGGAGGGGTAATGTGAAGGCTGGGGGTGACAGGGTAAGTATTTGCCAGGGAAAATGGCTGTTCACATTGTAGTCAGGCTTCTTGGACTCCCAGAAACCCCACTGCGGTCCAGATTGTGCCTAGGGATTGAGCAGCCTGGTTTGGAGTCGGTCTGTAACCTGCAATGTTTTATCATCAGGGACTCAGTAGGGATTGTGGTGCCCGGGAATGCCTTCAGCAGTTGGTTCCTGCCGTAAGGAGCCTGCTTTGGGTCAGATTGATAAGGACCGCAGAGTCCCTTGACACCGGCTCCAGCTTTTGGTTCCACTGCATTCTTTAATTGACCAAATTATTTGTTAAGCACCTACTATGTGCTCCATGTTGTAGTAGGCGCTGGGGATACAGGGTAAATAAAACACACATGGTCTTAGCCCACATCTAGTTTCTAGTCCATTGAGGAAAATAATTCCAGATGCACTAGGTGTTGCACTAGGGGATGCACTAGGGGAATCTTTACAAAAACAACCTCAAAATCAAAGTTTCTGGAAGGAAAAAATAGGAATTGGTTAAGAACCCCTGACTCGGGAATTCAAAGCGTTCTGTGATAAGCTGGTTTTCATACTATTGCTGGAATTCATAATATCAATAGTTACACTTTTAAGTAGCAATGATTTAACCTGAAGTCAAAATTAATACTTTTTAAAAATTTTACAGGCCTGCTCACCATCATTACCGTACTTAACATAAGGCTTACTATCAGTCATAAATCAGCGTACACACTATTCTCTGTATGAGAGCGAGGGAGAGGGAGTGAGAGAGTGAAGCCCGTGCCTGCCTCTGCCCTAGCATTCAGAGAATCACCCGCGTTCGCAGTTGTCTGGAGGGGGCGGAGGTGGGGTAGTCAGTGGTGAGGGTGAGGGAGGGCTCGGCGGTGCCCGGCCCGCAGGCTTAAACCCCTGCGTGGATGGCGCTCCTGTTGAACAAAATGAGGAACCCTTGAGAAGGACCGGGTGCTGGGGGCGGGGTTCTCAGCCTTAGTGGCCCATTAGAATCATGGAGGGCACTGAAAAATCCTGATGCCCAGGGCACCCAGACCAACGGAAATAGCGGCTCTGGGGGTAGAACTCGGACATCAGTATTTACACCTCCCCCTGTGTAATCCCAATGTATAGCACAAATTGAGAGGTATTATTTGTGGAGAATGGAAGAGGATGATCCAGTTTTGGACTCAGGTTGCAGCTCAAGTGCATGTCAGTCACCCAGGTCCCAGTGGAGAATGAGGTTTAAGATCCTGGAGCTCCGAAGAAAGAGCGTGGTTGGGGATATGAATGTGGGAGTCCCCACTGTTTGTTGTTAATTGAAGCAACACGAGGGGACCAGGTGGCCTCATGGGGATGAGTCGAGAGCAGAGAGCTCTGGACAGCACCCAGAGGAGCACTGACGGGGGGGTGTGGGGGACGAGGAGAAGGGTGCTCCTGCAAAAAGCAAACAAGAGGACTGAGCAGGGCAGACGGAGGGGCAGGAGGGACGCCAGGAGAGTCTGAGGTTACAGAAGCAGGGGGAAGATGAAGAGGTGAGTCAGAGCTGCAGGGTCAGCCGGGGTCTACACCGCAGGTCCTCAGTGGGCTTATCAAGAGCAGTTTGAGCAGGTGTCGGGGCAGCAGTGAGTGAAGAGCAGGCAGGGGCGGAGGCAGCAGGGACAGTAAGACAGCATCGTTCTCAGGTGGTTTACTAAGAGGAAGGAGGGGGCAGGAGGCTGGAGGGGCATGTGGAGTTGGAATTTCTTTTTTCTTTTAAGGTAGACGATCTTGACGTTGAAATGCTGGTGGGAAGGTGCAGGTAAGGGGAGCCTGACTGCAGATGTGTGGGCTGGAGTAATGGGCAGGTTTCTGAGAAAGTGACAGGAGGTGAGTTCCTCCACTCTGGTCAGGAAGGAGGAGAGAATGTTGCTTCGTGCCCCTGGCTTTGTAGATTCAGCACTGGGAACACCAGGTGGTTTTTCTCTGCTGCTGTACTTTCTCCTTGAATTAGAAGATGAAGTCATTTACTGGAAGGAAGAGGGGAAGGTAAGGGAGAAACTTGAATAGAACAGAAAAGGTTTGAAATTTGTCAACTGGAAATGTAAACTAATTAGAAGGAAACCCTATTTCTGGGAAATGTTACGAGCCCGGTTAAAACTGGGGACAGGGATTTATGTGTTACCAATTGATGATTTGTACTTGTTTATCTTCCTGTAGCTCTGAAGGCAGCAGGAGTGCATGGCTTAAAGAAGGAGGCTAGTGGGTTCTTCCAGGATTGGGATTTTGCCTGGTGGGTGGAGTAGAGGACAAGGGGACAGGTAGTCTACAGTATCGCTAAGAGAGTGATGGACAAGTTGGGCCACGGAATCTAATCTGGGGCCAGGGACGTTCGGAGGGATTGGTGTGGAGGGGGGCAGACCCAGTGGAATGGGGTCCCCAAGAAGCTGAAGGAACACATCTCAGGAGCAGAGGAGCAGAGAACAAGCAGGCTGGCGGCCCAGGAGCTGGTCCTCTGAAAGCGACACGTCTTCATGTAGGGCTCAGAGGAGGGGCACTTGGGGTGTTCTGGTCTGAGGCCTCCAAGTGGAGAGTGGCTGAAGTGGGGTGAAGACGAGGTCCCTGGAGTTGAGAAGCTCAAGAAACGGAGGTCCAAGTCCACCGGGGCTCTGATGTCACCCCCAGCGGGTGCGGGTAGGCAGGATGGCTGAACCAGGTGCTGGTATCTGCACCTTGTCTAGGAAGTGAGTCTACTCTGATTTTCCTTCTTTCTTCTTCCGCATAAACTTCCTTAGAATAAATATGGGAAGAAACCCAGCAAGAGCTATAAGAGGTGGAGTGTTTTTATGTGTTAGTATTTTTAAAAAAATTTCCGTGTAGACTTGTCTCCTCCTTACCATGAGGAATGTATTCCAAATCCCCCAGTGGATGCCTGACACCGAAGATGGTACCAAACCCCATATATACTTCGCTTTTTCCTATATGCACATACCTGTGATAAAGCTTCGTGTATGAATTAGGTACAGTAAGAGACTAACAACAATAACTACTAATAAAGTAAACAGCTATAACAATAGACTATAATAAAAATTTCATGAATGTTTATGAATGTTTCATGAATGGCCCCCCGTTCTCTCACTCAATATCTGCTGACTGTACTCCCCCTTCTTCTTGTGACGATATGAGATTCACGTGCCAGCAGGCCCGAGCAGGATGACATGAGATTTCATCACGCCGCTCAGAACAGCACACAATTTAAAACTTACGAATTATTTCTGGAATTTTCTGTTTAATATTTTTGGACCGCAGTTGACCGCGGGTAACTGAAATTGTGGAAAGCGAAACTGAATATAAGGGCGGGGGCGGGGGGTGACTGTAGCTGAGTGTTATGAATAATATGATTCCCTTAACCTGGAGGAAATACAACCTTGAAATATGCGTAGCGTCCCCATAGTGGAAGGAGTGGGAGCTTCGTTAACTGACCGCAGAACTCTGTTGTGTTTGGTTGTTAAGGCTGCTGGAGAGAAAGAAGTGAGAGACGCATTTCCAGAAGCTACCATCATAAAGCCATCGGACATCTTTGGAAGAGAGGATAGATTCCTCAATTATTTTGCAAGTAGGTCTTCTTCCTTAATAGTAGGAGGGGGAATGCTGGTTAACCAGGTTGAAGTTAATCACAAGCAAACTATGTTCTCTGACTGGAAGATGGAGGTTGAATTTTTTTCTCCTCGAGTTGCCTTTTTCTCCCCAAAGGTTCTCTTTTTCCAGTCAGCATGGTCCCTCTCTTGATCTTCGTCACTCTATATCAAAAGAAGCAACTTAGATGCCTGGAAGGAGCATGGACTTGGGAGTTCGAGACCTGACTATGAATTGGGTCCTGGGACTGACCAGCTCTGGGACTCTGGCAGGTCTTTGAATAACAGCAGCTTCTTCATCTGTTAAGATGAACATGATGATGTCCCCCTGAGGACCAGTGTGCTGGTTAATGGAGTAGCTAGCTTATGTTACAGCACCTGGCATGGGGTCAGTGCCTCATTTATACTTGGCCTATGAAGCCCCGGTTTTCTTAGTGCTGCCTCACTTTCAGTCTGTTTTCCAAGTCACTTAGGTGTTGGTTTTGAAAGACAAAGAGGTAGCATCCTACTTTGTCAGACACATGTGATAGGTCATAAGAGTGGGGTCCTAACCCACAGGATTAGTGGCCTTAGAAAAAGAGGAAGAGAGAGATCATTCTCTCCCTCCCTGTGTGCCCTGAGGAAAAGCCATGTGAGAACGTAGCCGGCTGCCTGTAAGCCAGGAAGAGAGCTCTCACCAGAAACCAGATCAGCCGATACCTTGATCTTGGACTTTCCTGCGTCCAGAGCTATGAGAAAATAAATTTCTCTTGTTTAAATAAGCCACTCAGTCTGTGGTATTTTATTGTGGCAGCCTGAGCAGACCACACAGTCTTAACCATTTCTAAGTGTACAGTTCAGTACCGTTATGTGTATTCACGTTATACTACAAACAATCTCCAGAACTCTTTTCATCATGCAAAACTGAAGCTCTGTATCCATCAAAAAACTTCCCATTCCCCCCTCCCCCCAGCCCCTGGCAACACCATTCTACTTTCTGTCGATGAATTTGACTACTCTAGGTACTTCATATAAGCGGAATCAGACAGTGTTTGTCTTTTTTGTGACTAGCTTATTTCACTTAGTATAATGTCTTCAAGGTCCATCCATGTTGTAGCATGTGACAGGATTTCCTTCCTTTTAAGCTGAATAATAATCCATTGTATGTATAGACCACATTTTGTTTATCCATTCATCTGTCAGTGGATACTTGGGTTGCTTCCACCTTTGCATTATTTTATCTGATTAATGCTGATGGACATGGGTGTACAAATATCTCTTTGAGACTCTACTTTCAGTTCTTTGGGATGTATATCCAGAAGTGAAAATGCTGGAGCATATTATTCTATTTTTAATTTTTGGAACTACCATGTGTTTTTCCTTAATGTCTGTACCATTTTACACTTCCACCAACAGTGCACAAGGTTCTAATTTTTCCATATCCCTGTCAACACTTGTTATTTTCTGTTTTTAGATAGTAGCCATCCTAATGGGTATGAGGTAATATCTGATGGTTTTGCCCTAATGATTAGTGATGTTGAGCATCTTTTCATGTGCTTGTTGTCCATTTGTATATCTTATTTGGAGAAATGTCTATTCATGTCCTTTGCTCATATTTTAATTGGGTGGTTCTTTGTTATTGTTGAATTGTAGGAGTTCTTTATACATTTTGGATAGTAACCCCCTTCCTATCAGACATATGATTTGCAAACATTTTCTCTCATTCTATAGGTTGCATTTTTACACTGTTAATTGTGTCCTTTGTTTCACAGAAGTTTTTAATTCTGATGTAGTTCAGTTTATCTATTTTTACTTTTGTTGCCTATGCTTTTGGTGTCCTAGTCAAGAAGTCATTGCTAAATCCGTTGTCATGAAGCTTTTGCCCTGTGTTTTCTTCTAAGGGTTTTGTACTTTTAGCTCTTATGTTTTGGTCTTTGATCCATTTTGAGTTAATTTTTGTGTATGGTGTGAGGTAAGGTTCACTTTCATTCTTTAGCCTGTGGATATTCAGTTTTCCCAGCATCATTTGTTGAAAAGACTATCATTTCTCCTTTGAATGGTGCTGGCACCTTGTCAAAAATTTTTTGGCCAGATGTGCAATGATTATATCTCTCTATTCCATTCCATTGGTCTATGTCTGTCGTTATGCCACTGTTTTGATCACTATACACTGTTCTGATTACTGTAGCTTTGCAGTAAGTTTTGAAATCAGGAAGTGTGAAACCTCCAACTCTTTTTCTTTTCTTTTTCAAGATTGTTTTGGCCATTTGGGATGTCTTAATATTCCATATGAATTTTAGAATGGAGTTCCCTGTCTTTCTGCAAAAAACACCATTGGGATTTGGATAGGGATTGCATTAAATCTGTAGACTGCTTTGGGTAGTACTGACATCTTGACAATATTAAGTTTTCCAATCCATGAACATGGGATGTCTTTCCATTTGTGTCTTTTTAAATTTCTTTCAGCAATGTTTTGTAGTTTTCAGTGTGCAAGTCTTTAACCAACTTGGTTTAGTCTCTCCCTAAGTATTTTGTTCTTTTGGATGCTCTTATAAATAATTTCTACTTTTAAAAGTTTTTTTTAAGGGACTTCCCTGGTGGTCCAGTGGTGGGGACTCCATGCTTCCACTGCAGGGGGCACAGGTTCAATCCCTTGTCTGGGAACTAAGATCCCAGAATCCACATGGCGTGGCCAAAAAAAAAAAAAGAAAGTTATTTTAAGAAAATCTTTTTTTACCTTTACATTTAAGCCACTTGGGATTTTGTTTTGGCTTATGGCAAGATGTGAGCCATTTCTTTCTTTTTTGTTTTTTTCCTTCAAAGAGTAGAATGATTATCTCAGCGTCATCTATTAAATACTTCCATTCTCTACGTATCTGTGGTACTGCGTTCATCATACACTAACTTCCTATTTTCACCTGCATCTTTCTCTGGGTTAGTTGTATTGCTGATCTGTTGTTTAGAATAGGGTGCAGGTAGAGTGCAGTCTTGGGAGTGGCCCTGCGCTTAGCACTGCAGAGTGGAAGACAGGTAGACAAGCCACCTGACTACTTTCCCTTGTTCTTTGTGTCCCTAAGTATTTGGCCCTTTTACTTTCTATGTTTGTTGTGTGAAAAACAAATGGCTGCCCCTTGTAGGACCATTAACTGCCTCAGAGTCAGCTACATTTATTTCCTTACTTTTACTACACAAAATGGTTATGCCAGCTTGGGGCACCTGGAGATGTGTGGGTCTTCAGGCAGCCTAGGCCTTCTAAGAATGTTGTCTTTCTTCCGCCAGGTATTCGATGGTTTGGTGGTGTCCCTCTTATTGCCTTGGGCAAGAAGACAGTGAAACAACCAGTATATGTAAGTACCCTGGATAAAGGAGCTTTCTCTGACTTCAGGAGTCAGGTGATCAGCTTTCCAGTTTTATCCTAATCCTGTAATTCCATCATTTTCATCTTTGTCAGCTTGCTTTGACTGGTTGCCTCTCAGTTTACCTAAGAGGTACATGTATTCTCTGTCTTCCCTTGTTCATTCATTTAAGAAAACTGTATTGAGCCCTTAATGTGCTAGGCACACTGCACGTCACTGGGAATATTGAGATGCTAATGACACAGACACACGTTGCTGTCCTCAAGATGGTCAGAGGCAGGTCAGCAAAACAATCGTCATGCAGCGTGATAAGTGCTATGACGGGAGAGGGTTTTACGTAAATATGTCAGAGGACACCTACTCCAGACTTGAGGGTCAGGGAAGGCCTCCAAGGAAAGGACATCTTACGTGAGACCCTAAAGATGATTCACATGCAGAGGGAGCGGTGTGTACAGGGGCCCAGAGGTGAGAGAGCATGTCGGAGTCCACGTTGTGTTGAACCAGGGTCTCTCAGCTGGGGCACTGTGGACTTCCTGGGCCGGTAACGCTTTGCCGTGGCGGCTGCTGTGGAATGTGTGGCCGCATTCCTGGCCTCCAGCCACCAGGTGGCAGTAGCACCCCCCAAGCTCTGACAACTAAAACTGCCTCCAGGCATTTGCCAATGTCCCTTGGGGGCCAAAATCACCCCTAGTGAAAACCACGGGGTCTGAAATCATGTAAGATTATTATTATTTTTAAAAGTCAAAATGGTAGAATATTGGCAGTTCCGTGTGGTTTGGACTAATGCTTTGTGATAGCACAGTGACAGCGAGAGGAGGAGGAGGAGGGGGTGAGGTTGGAGCCGGTGGGAGAGGCCTGGATGCCCGCCAAGCTAACGCGCTCCGACTGGAGAAGGTATTCAGGTGACCCTCCCATGTGGAGGTTATTTGAGCTCTTGAGATGTGGGTTCTTTTAGGAGCGTTTTGAAAACAGACAATGATGTCATCTTAATCTTATCATTCCGTTGTTGTGATCCATGTGGCCTGCTTTCCTTCCTTCCTCCCTCCCCTCCTCCCTTTCTTCCTTTCTCTCCCCCATCTCTCTCTGTTTCTCTCTCTTTCAACAGTTACTTAAACATGTGTTATAATTTCTTGTAGATTGTGGATGTCACCAAAGGAATTGTTAATGCAATTAAGGATCCAGATGCCAGAGGGAAAACTTTTGCCTTTGTTGGGTAGGTGGCTGGAGTTTGACTTTAAAATAGCGCAGCCTGTTAGAATGAAAGAACTGTGATTTACAACAACAATGATTTCTAAACCTGTTGCTCACAGGTCTGTTGGTTACATTTTTCAGTGTCTTTCTTGGATGATATTTATTCCAGAAACCTTACTGTCTTGGCCCTGAGGCCAGTATATCTCAAAGAACCATCCAAAGGCCATCATTATCAGAAGCTCATGAATGCTTACGTTAAGTCCGAATTGAGGGAACCTAGGAGTCCGCTTGAGTAAATGATTCTTCTGTCACCAAAGTCTGAGAACCCCTGCCCTAGACTGTTATGTAGCCATAGTCCAGTGACTCCCAAAGGATGGTTTTGTGCTACTCCAGTGATGTTTTTAATATATCAAAGGATAATCAAACAAAACACTTTTAGGGAATAAGTACAGTTGCAAAATCAAATGAATTTTGCTAGATCATCACGATGCCCCAGAAGGTTGGAAATGGCTGGCTTAGGGTACAGTTTCTAGGGCTTTGCAAGACTGATCATTTGTTATATGCTCTCTTTGTTGAAGTTTGCTCTTGGGAAAAATGGGGCACAGTTAAGCTATGTGACTTACCTGAAATTATTCAATCATCTCACAGCTAGGTTTAGGACCTTTTTACTGAATTAATTAAAACTAAAACACTAAGACCCGGGCTTCCCTGGTGGCGCAGTGGTTAAGAATCCGCCTGCCAGTGCAGGGGACACAGGTTCGAGCCCTGGTCCGGGAAGATCCCACATGCCGTGGAGCAGTAAAGCCCGTGCGCCACAACTACTGAGCCTGCGCTCTAGAGCCCCTGAGCCACAGCTACTGAAGCCCGCGCGCCTAGAGCCCGTGCTCCGCAACAAGAGAAGCCACCACAACGAGAAGCCTGCACACAGCAATGAAGAGTAGCCCCCACTCACTGCAACTAGAGAAAAGCCCACACACAGCAACGAAGTCCGAACGCAGCCAAAAATAAATAAATTAAAATAAAATAAATTAAAAAAACAAAACAAAACACTAGGACTCAATCTGCCCAGTGGAAAAGTACCAAATTCACCTGATAATTGGCCCAGAGTCCTACCTGCTTCTTGAGAAAAGACATTCTTCTCTCCAAGCCAGGAGACATGGTATATTTTCCCAGCATTATGGATTCATATATTGTCACATTTCACTATCACCATCGATTTAGTTTAGTAAAGTTTTTTTTCAGTGCAAAACACTGTATTGTGTTTCCATGTCAACCAGCTGCTGGAAGATGTATGTCTCCCTGAGTTCCCAATTTAGTACATTAGTGTGTAATCAGTTATATACTCTAGGAAAATTATTTACAAAAAAAGTGTTCAGCACGGTTTCCATAAAACACTAGGCTCAAAAGATACCAGGTTCTAGTCAAGAGATATTTAGACCAGGATTCCAAGGAATAGAGGAGCAGAAATGGTTTTATAGACTCTGCTTACTGCTCAGTGGAGATGCTCTGGGATGAGTTAGCCATTGTCCTCTTTACCTTTGCCCAGCCAGTCCAGCCTCTGTGCCAGGCGGCAGTAGGTCATACTTATCTGACACAGTGATGGGAAAAGTAAGATACACGGGGAAGTGTAGGCATTTTTCCTCGCAACATTGTAAATGTGTATGCACACTTCTCTTCAGCCCCAGGGAAAACTTGGTTTATTTCCCTGAGGCTAAGGCAGAGGCATGACTTTAATTTTGCCCGTAGTTTTTTTGTAGTTATTAGTTACATGATGTTGGTCCATTTTATCAATCATCCATTAAATATCTATTGATACACACATACATACACAAAACTGAGAACCAGTAAACAAGTTCAGCAAGGTTACAAGGCACAATATCAATATATAAAGCTCAATTTCCATATATTAGCAAATGAACAGTCTGAAAATAAAATAAAGAAAATAATTTTATTCACAGTAGCATCAAAAAAATAAAATACTTAGGTATAAATTTAACAAAAGAAATACAAGACTTATATACTGAAAATCACCTAACATTGAGGAGGAAAATGAAGGAAGACCTAAGTAAATGGAAAGACATTTCATGTTCATGGGTTGGAAGAGTCAATATTGTTAAAATGGCAATTTTCCCCCAATTGATCTGTATATTCAACTCGATCTTATCAAAATTTGAGCATGCTTTTTTGCAGAAATTGACAAATTGATTCTAAATTTATATGGAAATGCAAAAGACCCACAATAGCCAAAACCATTTTGACAAAGAAAAATAAAGTTGGAGCACTTAAGCTTTCCAATTTCAAAACTTACTTGAAAGCAATAATTATAGAGACAATGTGGTACTGGCATAAGAATAGACAAAGAAGTCAATTAAACAGAATTGAGAGTCTAGAAATCAGCCTTTATGTTTATGGACGATAGATTTTTGCCAGAGGTGCCATGATATTGCAATGGGGAAATGATAATCTTTTCAACAATGGTACTATCCACATGCAAAAGGATGAACATAGATTCTGATTTCACAGCATACATCAAAAAATTAACATAGATCCAAGACCTAACCGTAAGGGTTAAACTATAAAACTTTTGGAAGAAACGTTTAAAAATCTTCTAGACCTGGGGTCAGGCAAAGATTTTGTAGATACGACATCAAAAGCATACTCCATCAAAGAAAAAAATGGATAAATTACACTTCGCTGAAATTAAAAACTTCCGTACTTCATAAGACATCATTAAGAAAAAGATGAAAAGACAAGATCATCAGCTAAAAGGCAGGATGGGGTGGGTGAGAGAGGTATATGGAAAATGTGAGGATGGAGAAGAAGATAGGAAGCGCTCCCTGAGAGAAGAGGAAAAGAGCACTCCTGGGAGCGCACAGTAGGACTGCAAAGCAGAGCTGAGCCTTTCCCTTGAAATTCATGATCAGAAATGTAAGGGGAAGCCAGTTAGCCCAGGGCTGTTTTCTCTGCAACTGTGTCTTGCTGGGGGTTCAGGCACAAAGAAGGCAGATACTCGGATTAACCCGAGAAGGGGTTTTGCTGTGCTAGGACAGTGGAGAGGTGCTGGGGACAAGGTTTTGCTGAGGATGTTTGCAGAGGAATGACTACAGTATGGAACCATGAAATCTAAGCTGGGAAGGACACGGCCTTCAGTGTACCTTTCTCTGAGCAGGGGCACATAGACCAGTCTCTGATTCACAGTTAATGGAACACAAAGGGCTTTAGAAGAGCTGAAGAGCAAGTGTATGACATAGTTAGTTTGCCCAAGATACCAGTATTGCTTGTCATCATGAAGATTGCAGTTGTTCTTTGGCATAGCATGTATTATATGCAGTGATTTCTGGAACTTGAAGGAAGCTATCTGAGGGCTTTGTCTGGTAGTTCCTCTAGCTGACATTTTCTTCTTCTTTTTTTTTTGTTTTGGGGTGGGGTTTTTTTTGGTGAAAGTGTCAGAATAATGAGGTTCTCACAGAATTGCCTTAATTCAGCTCTCAGCTGTCACAGGCTTTCTAAGGCAAAGAGATTAGGAAATGGGTGAAGAGATATTAAAGTGTATTATAAGCAATAATAGTTACTAAAGCTAGGTTATACTGGTACAGAACTATTCAGATCGGTGGAATAGAACAGGAAGTCCAGAAACAGTCTCAAATATATGTAAGAATAGAGTGTGATAAGGGTGATATTTCAAAATTTGGGGAAAGGGTAGATTTTTCAGTAAATGTTGATAACATCTTTATCCTATATCAATACACTAATACATGGCAGGATGACTTATTTTCTGGGTAAAAAAACAAAGCATTAGAATAAATATGTGGACATTTATTTATGTCACTAGTGACTATAGAGGGATTTTCTAAACATAAAACCAAACAGTGAAGTAAAAGAAGTCAGTAGTTTTGATTAAATGAACTGTTTAAACTTCTGTATGCCACAAGACAATTAAACATTAAAAGGCAGTAATATAAACAATAAAAGACATTTCCAACTATATCATTAAAATATAAAAATTTTTACAAACCATTCTTATAGAAAGAGACTCCAGGAGGAAAGAGAGAAAAGCAATAAATGTAAATGGCCAAAAATATATGAAGAAAAAAATTAATCTCTAATATTAAAGTAATGCTAATTAAAATGTTGAGGTACCTTTTTCTACCTGGCAGATGGACAAAATTTTGTTTGCTCATTTTTTTATGACTAAACTCATTTTTGGTGAGGGGACTACTAGCATTTTCTATTAAGTTGATATAAACTCTTTGGAAGGGGTTTGATAAAAGCCTTAAAATGTCAAAATATACTTTGAGCTAGTTCTATTTCTGGAATATATTACAGATACATAATTATGGATATATAGAAATATTTGCAACAAGAATGTTCATTAAAACATTATTTTAAAAAAGAAAAATATTTTTAGTAGCCTAAATATCCAAAACCTGAGAATTGGTGATAAAATAATTATGATTACCTGCAATACAATACGGGCAACCATTAAGCATGCACTAGAATGTTTAGTGACACAGAAAGATGATTGGGATTTAACGTTAAATGAAAAAGACATTACAGAATATGATGACCTGTGTGATCTTATATTTATAAAAGCAAAAAATGTATAAGGGGATGAGGGACTTCCCTGGTGGCTCAGTGGTTAGGAATCCGCCTGCCAATGCAGGGGACACGGGTTCGATCACTGGTCCAGGAAGATCCCACGTGCCGCGGAGCAACTAAGCCCGTGTGCCACAGCTACTGAAGCCTACACCTAGAGCCCATGCTCTGCAACAAGAGAAGCCACTGCAATGAGAAGCCCGTGCACTGCAATGAAGAGTAGCCCCCGCTCGCTGCAACTAGAGAAAGACCACACGCAGCAACGAAGACCTAATGCAGCCAAAAAATAAATAAAAATAAATAAATAAATGAAATTTTAAAATAAATTAAATTAAATTTAAATATAAGCGGATGAGAAGTTAAGTTTATTATTATATATTACGTTTATTAACTTCATCTTTGGTGGGTGGTTTTTCTTTGTGCTAATCTGTATTTACTATAGTGCGTATGTGTTTCCTTTTTCATAAGAAAGATGTTATTTTGTAAAACTAAGAGCGAAAGTTTGTGAGGAGCAAATAATCTGAAGAAGTGTGAATTTTCTGTTTGTAGGCCCAGTCGGTACGTCCTCTTTGACCTGGTGCAGTACATCTTTGCCGTGGCTCACAGACCCTTCCTGGCATACCCTTTGCCACATTTTGTCTATCGGTAAGTAAAGCGCTACTTTTTGTGCCTTCTAGAAAAGAGCTAACTAGAGACTTCGTTTGTAATGCTCCCACCCAGGGGTTAGAGGGAGTACGTCCCTTGCGGTGAAATCTGGGAATCTCTAACCAGGAGGTGCTTCTGTTATCTTGACAGTCATCTAGGAAAGAGCCAGAGGAGTCTAAGAAAGGGAATGTTGATTTGTGGGTGAGAAAAACACTGTGTTGGAAGGTTGAATCTGCAGGTCTTCAGATTCTCCTGTTAGAAGCCACTGGGTTTAATTGGCAGCGTCTTGCTTGGCAGGTCGTGTGAAGGAGCAATCAGGTTTCCCTCTGTTTCATCCACTCACCCAGGAGGGGAAAGGGGCCCTCCTTCATTAAGGCAGTCTGATCCCGGGGTTGGGGAAAGGAGCCAGGTCAATTCAGCCGCTTCCTGCAGTTGCCTTATTTGCTCTTCCTGCTTCTTGCTGCACTCCTCCCCTCTGTAGGTTTAGCATCTTGGAATGATCACACACTGAGGTCCTGGTCAGGGAGACTTTCACATCCAGTTTGCCAGAGGTTGACTGATGAAGCACCACGGCAGCTCACTTCTTCATTCGTTTGGTCATTCAGTCATTCAACAAACATTTCTTGTTGCCAGCTGTGTCTTAGGCAATGTACCAGGCACTCAGGATGTTACAGTAAACCCTCAAAAAAGCTTCTGGCCTAACAGAAGTATCAGAGAGATGACAGTTAGAAGGCAGTGTGATGGTAATGTTTATTGGGAGTGTTCCGTCTTTCAGGCTGCCTTCTTCATCTCATTTGACACTCGCAGCGACTCCGAGGTGAGCGGGGCAGAGTGGGGACTGAGTGGAAGAGCAGGGCTGAGGAGTATCTCCGTGTAAAGGACCAGCGGAGCAAGAGCAGTTTGTCAGGGGCTAGAAGAGAGTAACCAGAGGCTCAGGTGAGGAAGGGAGAGACTTTGGCCTCCTGGGCGCCACAGGAAAGGGCGCGCTTTAAGGAGGGAATGCCGTTTAAGGAGCGGAGCTCTGCTGTTTTGTTCACATCTGTGTCTTCAGCACCTAGAACGGTGTTAGGCGCACAGTAGGCCTTTTGTTAATGTTTATGGAATGAAATGCTGTAGAAAAGTCAGGTAAGATAAAGACGAAAGGGCATGGACTGGAGCTAACGGTGAGGTCATTTGTGGTGGGGGCCTCGGGGCAGTGGAGGGGTATCAGCCAGTTTGCAGGGAGCTGCTTTCGTGGTTGTGCCTACGCCTGAGGCTTCTCCTGGAGCTGCGTATGCCCATGGCGTGGCCCCCGAGGACCCGAAAATACAGACTGGAGGTGATCTGTTAGCGTAGGACCAGAGCAGAGGATTGTAAGCGGTGTGTTTTGTTTCGTTTTTGTAAGCCAGCGAAGTGGCCTTTTTTTTGCCATTGGAACAGGTTGGCTGGAATCTGAGGCTTGCTATGTTCCTGGAGAAATTCTGACCAATCTTCAGCTTCCTTTTTCATTTTTTTATACCTCCCTTTGGAATGATGTTCTTCAGGTTTTTAAAAAGCTGCGGAACCCTGGGTTTGATGACTTTTGACCTAAAGGCCCATTAGGACAATCAGATAAGAGCAGAGCCGGCCTGGCCGTAGGGATGGTTGCTGCTCAAAGCACATGCTCCCAGCTCTGCCTCCAGTCCTCTGTGGGGGCCCCGAGGAATTCCTAGGGGCCTCCCTGTCCTGAAGACACGTGAGACGGGACTCAGGTGGCAGATAAGGAGGCCCCGGGTTTCAGTAGGGTGAAGAGATGGTGCTGAGGAAGCAGGAGGCCCCTCTTGTCCGGGTTTTCTCTTGGCTTCCTCATTTGAACCGTAGATCTTAGGCGTCTCCTTACGTTTGGATTTTTTGGTTCTCTCGGGTCCCCTACTTTTAAGCTCACGCTTTCTATCTTGCATACCACCTGGCTCGCCCTGTGTCCTTGACAGAAGCCTGTTTGAACGTCTGGGGCTTAACTTTGATTGAATGTGACAGGTGTCACTGAACGTTGGATCTTTTGCGTTTGTCTTGTTGCTGAGGTAGCTGTACTGTAAGCTTTTCGGATTCACTGTCCCTTTGGTGGGCGCCTAGGAGAGCCACAGGGAGGTGATGCGGCTGTTGGCGTGGAAGGCGAGGCGACCTCCCAGGCACTGGGGCGACCTCCCAGGCACTGGGGCCAGGAGGTTCGGATGTTTGTTCGTTTCTTTAAAAACCTGCGGTGACTTCCTGGCTCCCGGCAGCCTCCCGTGCTTGCTTGGCTTGAGCATTGAGCAGAGACGCTCACCACGTGCCATGTTCATTCTTCTCTCCAGGTGGTTAGGTCGACTCTTTGAAATTAGTCCGTTTGAGCCCTGGACCACGAGGGACAAAGTGGAGCGGGTGAGTATGAGGGTGATGAACACTGGCCTGGGCGGATGCCGGGCAGAGAGCCGCGGAGATGGGTGAGTGAGTGTCGAGCCAGCTCCCGGGCTCGCCTGGCTCAGCGCCCCGCGCTTGTCTGCCGTCCTCGTGCACAAAATGCACCCAGGCCCAGGCTCTCCGGGGTCCTATCTTTGACATTTTCAATTTTCCTTTCTCCGCTGGATCATCTCCATCCACGTACAGACAGACAAGCCCTAACGCTAGCTCTGTGTGTTTTTAAAGGCCGAAGTCGCTCCCTGGGCCCCTCGTGTCTGGCCGCTGCCCTGTTTGTCTGTGTCCGTGTGCATCAGATTCCTCAGAAGAGCTGTCTCTACCTGTGGTTGACAGCTTCTTACCTCCTTCTTGCTTTAACCCACCCCTGGCTTTTATTTCCTTGCCTCCCCGAGCCCGGCTCTGTTCCCGGTCACCTGTGACCTCTGTGCCGCCAACTCCAGCGGTCAGCACTCTGACCTGCCCTCACCCAATCTGTGAGCCACATTGGTCAGAGGCGCCGCTCCTGTCCTCTTGAAACCCCGGTTTCCACTTGCGCTCTCCACATTCTCTTGCTTCTCGTGCTCACTCGGTCTCCCTGGTTCACCCTCCGTCCCTGGTCTCTGACGGTGGGGACCAAGGGCTCTGTCCTCAGCCCTTTCCTGTCCTTGCTCTTTCTCTGAGCGACCCTCATCTCGCCCCGGGCTCCGGCTGCTGTCTGTGAGCTCCTGGCAGCGGCTTCAACTCCAGCCCTGGATGGCCTCCCCGCCCACCCAGTGGCAGGCCTCACATCTGTTTAGCTGTGTAATAGTTATCCGAAACACGGCTCATCCGAGAGTACAATGGCAAACCCGCTTCTCTCCTAGCCCCTCTCAGCTCAGTTAATGATATCACTGTTCTTTCTGTTGCTCAAGCCGAAAATCTGGAAATCCTCCATGATTTCTTCCTTTCCTTACCCATCTAAACAGTACTGCCCCATCCTTCCTGCTGTGGTGGAAATGTTCTGTCATCTCCAGTGTTCAGAAGGTAGCCACTAGCAACAGTGACTGTGAAACGCCTGAAATGTGGCTAGGGTGACTGCAGAAATAAGATTTGAGTTTTATTAAATTTGTGTTGGACAGCACAGGTCTGGCCCATCAGCAGGTATTGATGGGAAACCAACTGTATGCTCAATCTCACCTCCCTCTTCCTACCTTTTTATTCAGCTTTTTATTATGAAAATGTTTATAATAGCATTGAAAATTCTCCACTTCCAGAAGGGTAGAGGAAATAGTCATCTCCACTCTACCCACTCTGATCCAGGAGGGTAGCTCATTCCTTCCGTAGCCTCTGGACCAGCTCCCACTGCCTCTCGTCCCCTGCAATGCGCTGATCCCCTCCCATCTCGCTGTCTCCAAGCTGGTCTCCCTCACTGATCGTTTGCCCACTGTGTGTAGAAGTGTTTGTGTCGAGGTGTTTCTAGGGAGGATACAAAATAAAATACACACGCTCTGCCGTCTCTACCTTTGAAAATCTATTGGCCTTTTACCAACAAGCAACAGCCAGGGTGTCCTCTGAATGTTAACTTGAAACCTAAAATGTTAGCAAGATGGAAACATGGTCCTTGGGGAACAGATGTGAGCAGGCAGCTGTTATCCCAAGGTGTCCTTTCCGTGTTCAGGAAAGATCGGGCGGGAGAACTGGCGGCCAGGACGCGTCCGCGTGTCTGACGGATGCACCTCTTACATGTGTCGCTGAGGAAGTGCCGGGGCAGCCGGCTGCTGGGTTTGGGATTTGATCTGGGGAGGCAGCTCGACAGCTCTTCGGTGGAAGGATGGCAGACGTGCTCGGGTGGGAGGAGGGGGGTGCATGCGGCTCTGGGTGTGGACCGAGCCTCTTCGTGTGCTCGGGTGGGAGGAGGGGGGTGCACGCGGCTCTGGGTGTGGACCAAGCCTCTTCGTGTGCTCAGGTGGGAGGAGGGGGGTGCACGCGGCTCTGGGTGTGGACCGAGCCTCTTCGTGTGCTCAGGTGGGAGGAGCGGGGTGCACGCGGCTCTGGGTGTAGACCGAGCCTCTTCGTGTGCTTGCGGCTGAGCCGGGGTCTCTGGAATCTCGGGC
This sequence comes from Leucopleurus acutus, assembly GCF_964270905.1. Lineage (NCBI taxonomy): Eukaryota > Metazoa > Chordata > Mammalia > Artiodactyla > Delphinidae > Leucopleurus > Leucopleurus acutus. Next base: position 5,438,701 of record NC_139152.1, read on the forward strand.
TCACCCTCCTTCCCTCCAAACAAGGTGCGTTTGGATTTTTAGCTCTATAGTCAGCATTAGTCAGCCAGGTTGAGTAGAGCTGGAGACGAAGGTTCTTGGATTGTCGCGGAATAATCTTGATTCAGCAAAACCGAGGCGGAAGGCTGTGCTCGGAGAACAGGCCCAGGGGATGCTCGGGACGGGCTGGTTTTGCCTCAGCCCCTGTTTCTTTACTGAGCCTCACAGATGTGACGACCTGTCTGCTCCAGCCCAGACTGACTGCTGTTTAACCCTCACCGGAGCCTGTGTTTTGTACTCGCGGATAGACCTTGAGCTGACACTTGCCTTTCCCTCCACAAGCCCTTTTCTGTGGTCTGCTTTCAGTGGTTCTGGGCATCAACCCCTGCCCCGTATCCTTTGAACCCAGTGAAGTCTCAGCAGCGGGACTCAGGCCGGCTTGCGGGTTGGAGTGTTTGCGAGGCCGGCACTCCGTGTCCCTGGCCGCTTTTCAGTGCTGTCTGCGCGTCTTGTTTGCTCACAGGTTCACATCACAGACATGACCCTGCCTCACCTGCCCGGCTTGGAAGACCTGGGTATTCAGGCCACGCCCCTGGAGCTCAAGGCCATCGAGGTGCTGCGACGTCACCGCACGTACCGCTGGCTGTCTTCTGAGATTGAAGATGTGAAGCCGGCCAAGACAGCCACTGTTTAGTGGCCCCTGAGCTGCCCTTGTTTTTTGGTGTCATTCGGGTCACTAGCGACCAGGCCACCTTTGGCAGAGAATCCTGTACATAGTGCCTAAGAGCCCCTATTAAAACATCTGAGATCAAATTCTTTGCCAACATTTTCTTTCTTGATTTACAAAGGGAGAGATTCAGCCGTCTAGAATTTGAGCATTATTTTCTTTAAATTTATGTATTTAATGCTGACACATATATATCTTATTCTCTGAAATCCTGGAAGATTTGAATGTCCTTCTGTCAGGCCACTTCTTGTGAATGTTCCGGAAGATGAGAACCGCTTTTTAAGGTCAGAATATTGTGAAGCCCCCGTGTGATATATGGTGCCTTTTAATAAACGCTAATTTGAGAAAAGACACAACGTCCCATAACTAATCTGAACTTATCCACACTTTGGGTATTTTTAAACGTTTATCTTAATGATCTCTGCACACATTTAAAATATAGGACATACATGGAAAACCGTTGTCCGTAGCCATGGATCCTCCAACTACCTGCAATAATTCCATAGTCCTCTGCCCAGCTCTGAACTTGCCGAGGCCTCTGCCCGCCTGCGGTTAGGACAGCCTCTAGATGGTTTCAGACACGTGGGTGCACAGGGATCCCCTGCCGCGTAAAGGAGCGCCAGCGCTTCGGAATTAGGACTGTTTGCATAAGTTGTAAGCCTCACAGCCGAGATCCAGCTGCACAGTTGGTTCAGTGTCGGCAAGTCCCTCAGGACAGTATGTGGTGAAGCTAATGCACCACCTTCCTGGGCGGCCCAGGGTTGGTCATGCAGCCGACTGCAGTGCAGCGCCTCAGTCTGTGGGGTGGGAAGGTCAGTGAGAGCCCTGTTCATTTACAGTAATGCCCGTCTCAGCCTTGCGGAGTGAGGAACGTGAGTGCTTACGTGCGTTCTCTCCCTGCCCCCTCTGCGTGCTCCAGAATCTTTTGTCCCCAGATGGACAAAAGTGTGATTTCTGGACCAGAAGCGTCAGCACCCCCTGGGAGCTTGTCGGGAATGCAGGCCCATCCTGATCTGTTGAATCAGGATCTGCATTTTTAAAACGTCCCTGGGAGATTTTTGTGCACAGTGGTGTGAAAAGCACTGATGTGCAGAAACGCTGCATCTCAGGAGTGTGATTCCTGTTACTAATTCAAGCGGTGGAGCCCCACCCCAGACCTGCTGAGTCAGAACCTCTAGAGACAGTGATGCATGTCAATTAAATCTCAGTAAAACTGGAGGAAAAAAATAAAACAATATTACATGATGAATCTGAAAAAAAAAAGAATCTGATGAAAGGGCCTGGGAGTTTTATTTTCCTTAAACATGCCGGTTTATCCTCATGCACACTAATATGTGAGAATCAGTCTTCTAGGGAAAGGAGTCCAACCCTGCTTCCCTTTTTTTCTTCAGTTAAGAGATATCTTGTTGGTTTGGAGGATACTTCTGCCAGCCACAAGCCAGCCAGCAGGCACACAGATGGGTGGATTTGATTTGAAAACATAATTGTGTGATGTACAGTATCTGTGTGTTCTAGCAATGCTATTTCTCATCGGTTTGTATCCTAACTCATGATGTTGCATACTTGCTTTCTCTAAAACCATAATTTACCCAAGATGGTTCTTTCCTGTCACACCCGATGCCCCCTTTTTATATTTTGTAATACATCCTTTATTAATTATTCTTTTATGAAAGTTGTATTATTATAACCTATCTAACATGTAATCAAAACATAATGCCTTATCTCATATAAACAAGGCATTGAAGGAGAATACTACACCCATAATAAAATAACATGTACTCCAGTGATGACGTGAGCACAGTTGCACTGAAGGGCATAGTGAAGTGGTCAACTGCTGGCATTCATGTGGGCGGTCACCATAGGCACACAGGTACACTGGCCTGATGTGGCCAGAAGAGTAGGTCACCCATGCATGATACACTAGCAGCTAATATTTATTGGTCACTAAATGCCAGGACTGTGATGTGTGCTTTACCCGCACCATCTCACGAAATCCTTACCACAACCTGTGATGACCCAAAAGGGTTAAATCAAGGTCAAGTTCACACAGCCAGGGAGTGTTGGGGTGAAGGCTGAATCCAGGCTCCCTGACTTCAGGGCTGCAGAGAGGGTCCGTCTATCTTGGCCACTTAACTGCCGAGAGCTTCGTTGCTCTTCCTGATGTCAGCTTCTGCATTAGTGAGCCGCTTCTCGTAAAGTTCAGAACAAAACAAAATCTAGTTTGCCCGAGATTTATGTAGTGGATCACATTCTTAGAAAACTCGACATATATTAACCCCGTACCAGAAATCCCTTGTATCTGTCAAACAGTTAAATTTGCAGTTCAGGTGAGTATAAGTGGGTTTTTAAGTCACGTGAGATGTTTCAAGTCTTGACTTGTGTGTTCTGACTTACTGTGCTATGTCCACCCCCACTAAATGCCCACAGTCCCCTTCCATCATTGTGATAAAGGTTGCACCCACAGATTTCCGGGGTGCCCTCCAGGGGCTGTGTCACACCTGCTGAGAACGACCACTGGGACCCCTGCCGGGGACATCTTTGAAGGTGTGTTGCCATTGTGTCTTGGGAGCTGGGTTTAGGCAAGGTGACCATGGTTTGGTTTTGTTTAAAATTTTTAAAAATTATTTGTTTACTTTAAATTTTATTGGGCTATAGGTGACTTACAATGTTGTGTTAGTCTCAGGTGTACAGCGAAGTGAATCAGTTATACATACACATAGATCCACTCTTTGTTTAGATTCTTTTCCCATATAGGTCATTACAGAGTGTTGAGTAGAGTTCCCCGTGCTGTACGGTAGGAAGGTGACCGTGTTTTAATGGTAAACCATGGTAAACGCCTGAAACACCATTTGAGCAGAGTGTGGTATTCCCCTGACTTGCTACCAGCTGTGCAGCACACGGCCCTGTTGGCTTTTCCGTCGGGCCCAGGGCACCCCGTCGTCCAGCCAGCCTTCCCTCTTTACGTCTGATTCTCTCCCCAACGGCACACTCTTCAATAGAGGACACGCTTGAGGTTCAAAATGCAAAAGGCCACCGTCGTATCTGTCCATCTCTGAGCGCTAACTTAGCCGGTAAATTAAAGCGTGGACTTGCTGTTCCTCATTTGCCACAAATTAGCACAATAACCAAGCTTTCGGTGGGGGGCTGTTTGGGGTTTCACTTCACGTCGACCAGCCCTAAATGAGGTGGCTTTCTTCTCCATCCTTTCCCTTATCTCCTTCCTTCCAGAAGCTCCACGTTCTCTGTCTTTTAAAGAAAACTCAGCTTTTTCCGTTCCTCAGCTCGGTCCCAGGAAGCTCCACCGAGATCCGCTGTCGCTGTCCTGGTCGCTTGTTCACACGGGACAATCACACCCATGTCTCCAGCACACGCATGCGATTTCCTCAGCTCAAACGATTGTCAAAAGTCCCACCGTTAAAGAATTTCATCCATTCAACTAGTAACAGAGAAGTTAAGGGAAGATGCAGCCCTGAAGTCAGGGAGCCCGGATTCAGCCCTGGCTCCAGTACTCCCTGGCTTTGTGAATTGACCTTGATTTAACTTTTTCAGGTCGTCACAGGTTGTGGTGAGGATCCCGTGAAATCCTGTGAGTAAAGCACACATCACAGTCCTGGTGTTACTAAGTCTAAGCTCTCTCTGCTCGCCACACAACAGGCCAATGAATTGGAGACAAGGTGTGGAGGCGAGGAATACGACTTTTTTCGGAAAGCCAGCAGACCCAGAAGACGGCAGACTAGTGTCTCCAAAAAACCATCCTATCGGGGTTTGGATGCCAGTTTCTTTTATAGCACAGAGAGGGGGAGGAGATGAGGAAGTAAAGTAAAAAGGTCATAAGTTTTGCAGATATCCCCTGGAACGGCCCCCCTCTTGGAGGGAATGTGTTAATTTCTTCTTTCTTGCAGCCATCCACAGGTAGACAGGTCCGGATGTTTCCTTGAACAAAGGCACTTTGGTTTAACATTCAGGCAGAGGAGCAGGGTTCCCCGAGGCAGGCCATTATGTAGAGACAGTATCCTTTTAGTGAACAGAAGCAGCGGAGAGCAGAGGTTCAAGTAAAAGAAGCAGATCCAACGTGTAGCCTGATTTGACTTCACACTGGCGTTTAGTAAGCAATGAACATTCACTGCTGGTGTTCTTGCCATGGGTGGCCTCTACTCTTCTGGCCTTTCTTGTGCCAGCCGATGGGGATATGAGGAAGCAGTTGCTTTCTACTCAATGAATTCATTGTTTAGTGGCAGGAAACAGACATATAAACAGTAATCATTGTTAGATTTTTCAGTTTCCCAAAGGGCAGTTTATCGGTTTAGAAATTTTCAAATTATGTAATTTATTGAAGCAATAAATAAAACTAACCTTTAAACGTTTCAAAGTTCAGCCCACAATTCTAATTGTTTATAAAGCTAGTGAATTTAGCAATTCGTTTTAAGGGTTTCTTATAATTTAGTTACTTGAATTTTCTTAGTTATTTTAAACTCATTTTTAAATTTAATAAATTTTTGGCTACGTTTTGCAACTGACCAATATACAAAGCCTTCCCACATATTTAAAAAATTGTAATGAAGCTAATAATTATATAGATATTAACCTTCAAGTCTGGCAATCATGATACTATTTACAAACTTAGCAAAATTCTCATCCCTTTCAACTTAAAAATCTAGGTCTGAATTAATAAAGTACACATTTGAAGTTGGAATCTTAAGATAAATTTGTCAGACTCCAAAATGCTAAATTCTTTAAAATTACAAATACTTTCAATACCAAGTATGTGCAGTTATCCTCAAAGTTAGCATAAACATGAATCGAGATTTGAATTCGTTCTGTGTATTTAATTTTAAGTCATCTGGAGGTTGAAGACCTTTTCCAACTTAGGAAACAGTTGTACCATCCCAAGCTTTTAGGAGTTCCCTTCTTAGTGCGTGGAGATCGCGTGGGACCAGGGATGTACCCTGGGCGCAAGACCTGGGATACACATGTCCAGGGTGATTCTTTCCATGGCGAGGAGGGATGAGTTGAGTGTCCATCTATAGGGGCTCTTCCTACAGGGACTTCAATTCCTGCTCTCCTAGGGGTGCATTCGTGGCACATATTCTCTGGATTCAAGGTGCATATGACCTGATCATCAAAGCTGATTTCAACCGCCCCTCTTATCATGACATTGTCATTTATACTTTACTTACATGTATTTATCCTGTGATCCTGCTCTAAGTTCCTACTCCAGATTCTAAGTTCCTGTCTTCCTGGGCCCTCCTGTGTATCTCCCTTGGCTTTGCTTGACTCTGGTCTCCGGTGGCCTTGGCCTGCAGCAGCTTGTAGCAGGATTTCGGTTCCCAGCCAGAGACTGAAGTCAGTCTGCGGCAGCGAGAACACTGAATCCTATTCATGAGACCAGGGGCCAGTGACAAGGCCCCGCCTGTACAGCTTTGCAGAAAACGAATTTATACCAAGAAACAGAAAGTAGCGAAACAAGTGAAGTGTTTATTAGGAGGAAAAAAGAGTATGTGTGGATAGACACACGGGTGGGCTCAGAGAGAGAGTCGTGCCCTCGTGGTAGTTTGAATCGCTCATATGGGGCATTTCTTCCAGGTGTCCTTTGGCCAATCATCTTGCTTTGCCTGGTTCTGAGTCCGTATTTGGTTTATCTCAGGGTCTCCCATGTGTGCGAGCATATCTCTTAGCCAAGATGGATTCTAGCGAAGAGGCCTATGGGTCGGGTGACATCACTCCCTTTTCGACCTCCAGGAAGGCTTTCTGCGCTTGTATAGTCAGGAAGGTCTCCTTGACCTCGAGAACGAGAACTATGTGGTCTCTATCTAGGCGGGGCTTAGCTTCTCCTCTTCATCTTGGAGTATCTGTCCACAGGGGACAAACTCCAGCTGTTCAGCCTGGGGCCCATCTATCTCCTGCCTCAGCTCTAAGGTCACATTGACCTTTATCCTAAGGACAAATAGAAGTTCTAGAGTGGAAGTGTGTATGGCATACCTGTGAAGGGCTCTGAGAGCTTGAAGAAGAAAACCACCAGAAATGGATTTCTAAAGCTGTCTTGAGGATAACCAGGGGACAGGTGTGAGCTGGTGTGTGAGTGTTTGGGTAAGGAGGGAGCTGTCACTGAGCGTGAAGAGAACAGCGTGAGCGATGCGCTGGGGGCTCGAGAGATGCACTGGGGTGTGAGAGTCAGGTGGTTACAGTGTGTTGGGGGAGGGGAAGGAGAGAGGAGTTTAGCCCTTACCTTGGGGGTGATGCCCAGTGGTTTAGCAGGTAAGCTCTATGCAAAACTCCACCTCTTAGCTGGGAGACAAATCCCTAACCTCTCTTTCTCAGCCTCAATTTCCTTGTCTGTAAAATGGATGTGATGATAATAATACCTACAAACACCTACATCGGAGGACTGTGGTGAGGAATTAAATGAGATGATGCTGAGTGCTGAGCCTGGCACACAGTGAATACTAGGTAAATGTTAGCTGTTATCATTTAAGTAGCAATGCCATGACTGAGTCCATACATTCATTTCCTGACTTAATAAGTAGTAGCTGCCTTTCTTAAGGCAGGGAGGGATCCCTGTTTTCAAAGTGATGGCAACAGCAGCTTAATGAAGGTAACTTACCCCATTAGTAAGTAGCTGAGCTGGTTCTGACTTAAGGACACTCAGGAGAAAGACATGCTCATGATCTCGGAGAGACAGCAGTGAGTGGTGGCTTGAAGCAAGATCTTAGCTCCCTGCTGAGGAATCGAACCTGGGCAGCCTGGATGAAAACCAGGAATCCTAGCCACTAGACCAGCAAGGGCTAGAGGCCAGAAGCAAAGTTTCCCTGACTCTTACCCCTGCTTGAAAGCAAGCTTGTTTCAAGGAGGCAAAAGCTGTAAAAACAAGTACAAAGTTTATTATTAGAGACACAGCGCAACACGTGGGAGAGCTCACGGAGAGGCAGTTTCTTTAGTTAAGACAGAGCAAAGCAGAGATACACACCAGCGAGGAAGGGTGTGGGCATGCTCCCTAATGACGAGGAACGCAGTAAAGAGACGGTTGCGTCCTTTACACAGGGCGGTTCTTCCGGGTCTTTGTTTACCTTTGGCCAATAATCTCATTTCTTTTCCACGCCTGCCCTGCCCTGGGGCACCCCTCAACATGCCTGCGCAACTTTTTTCGAGATGGATGCCAGCCCGGAGGCCTATGGGGAGGTGGGGGGAGGCTTGTCACCACCTATTCTGGTGTGGAGCCCCCTCCTTTTTGACCCCTAAGGAGCCTTTCTGCGCATGTGCAGTGTCTCCCTTGCCCCAAGGATGGGAAATACGAGACCTCTTGATCTTTTGCTCCAGCAAGGTTTTAGCCCGTCTCTGTCCCTGCCATGACTGCTATCTTAAAGTGTCCACAGGAGACAAAGTCCAGCTATTTACCCCGTTCCTGTTGTTATTTCCATCTCGAAGTACACACAGGAGGCTGGTTGTAACTAACTAGCCTAGAGCCCACCTGCCTCCTTCTTCAGGAAATGTAAACAGGAGGCTAGTTGTAAATGCCTAGGCTGGAGCCCATCTATCTCACGCCTCAGACACAGTGATGTAATTCTGGAAGGCTGTGGGGTGCCTGGGAGGTAGAAGGAATGGAAAGCAGAGTTGAAGACAGGCCTAGGCACCTACTCGGCGCTCTATAAATATTTGCTGAGTGAATGAATTGATGAATGAATGGGGTGGGGAGATTCTTTCCTTATTCTCAGGTGAAAACTCCATCTGACCCCAAATTGTTCTGGTCTTGTTCAGGTAATAATCATTTCAATTTCATAATAAAACCCCAAGATATAATAGGCTCTATTTGGTCATCAGGACGCCCAGTGTTGTGTAACCATTCAAATTCTAGCTTGGTACCCTAACTCTCTTCTCTGCCCCCCAGCTGGGGTCCAGGAAGATAGTGTGGTTGGTACTTTTTTCAGCCTTCACTTATTTTCATCCCCAGTTTGCCAACAGAGGCTGTCCTCTCTCTGGGACTGGGCCAAGGGGGGCCGGGGGAGGCGGGGATTGGGGAAAAGGGTACAGTCTTATGGGGTGAAGATCTTTGCTGACTTTAGGGTCTGAAGCAGCAGGTGTTTGGAGCTGAGTGTTGTGAGGTATTTTCACAAAAATGATGGTTTGGGTGGTAATTGAAGCTGTAGAAATACATGTTGCAGAGGATACAGTATCATATTAATAAAACATCACCCATTAACACCTTAGCACAAATGAGGGTAGCTACACCTCACTGATAAGCATGTGAATAAGGAAGAATAATTTATGGAGATGATGTGTGTTGGGAGTGTTGGGTGGAAGCTGCCCTAAGAAATTTGAATTACGGGACTTCCCTGGTGGTCCAGTGGTTAAGACTCTGCGCTGCCAATGCAGGGGGCGCGGGTTCGATCCCTGGTTGGGGAGCTAAGATCCCGCATGCTGTGCGGTGCGGACAAAAAAAGAAGATATTTGAATTAAAGAGCTGTAAGGTAATTTAGAGATTATCTGTGCCAATCTGTACATTTTATAATTGAAGGAACTGAGTAAAAACGAGAGAAATGACAGCTCTGTAGGATCCGGGTGGACAAACGCTTCTGAGTCCAGGCAGTCCGTAAATAGGACAATGGGAAACGGAAGCATAGGGGAACATTTGTGCTTCCGTGGAAAACTGCATTGCCTGGAGTCTAGACTGGATGAGGTCCAGGTTAGCTGATTTTGATTCTAGGGAGATGCTTTACAACTCTGTAAGCTGTAGATAACCAATAACAATGCTGTTGACTAAAAAAATATACTCAACAACCTAAAAGCTGGGAGTTATGTTTTATTTGGTGGGAATTTTTCGGGCTTCAAGCCCAGGAGGCAGCATCTCAAGTAACCCTGAGAAAACTGCTCCAAGAAGGCAGGGGAGAGCGAGGATATACGGGAGTTTTGCAACAAAGGGCAAGTCGTAGGAACAAAAGGTTACTGTTAATAAAAGAAAACTATACATCTCAAGTTAAGGAATTTAGCGCTTTTCTATGTCTGGGAAGATGCAAGAGTCTGAGCTCACTGAGATCATTCCTTTGATATGCATCTCAGCCATCTGGGGCCAGTATCCTGTGTTTTCACATCCTGAGTTTCCTCGGGGCTCACCGTGGGGAGTGGCTGCAGTCTGAGGGCTGCTAGATGGCAGGCGTGCTTTGTTTCCTTCCTGAGTTCCCTCAGGGCTCGCCAGCTCGCTGTTGGAGGGCTGCAATCACTGATGATTATGACAGGCAATATTCTGTTTATCAATGCAAAATAATTCTTGTCTATATACGTGTAAGTTCTGCCATGGAGTTTCAGCTGACCTGTCTCCCCCAGTTTTGCCTCCAATGGCATGTTTATTTCAAGATTCCTGAGCTTTTTGGTTTTTTCTTTTCAAGATTCCTGAGCTTTGGATTCTCCTTTGTACTGGTTGTAACACCTCACCATTCTCCTCAGGAATGAATTAAACACAATCTTTAATGTGTTCATTTTTATATCTGCCGGAGAGTCATGACTGTTACCCTTGCTTCACAATTATCCTTTACTAAAAGGACAGAAGGACTGTGGGGAATATGGGCAGCTCCCAGCTCCTCGCCAGCTCCCTCCAGAAGAGTATTTCTGGATGGGGAAGTCGGTCAATGATACCAGATCTTCAGCTTTTCAAGGAAAGCTGAAAATTTTTCAGCCTTTTTTTTGTAAATGTGTGAAAGCTCTTTATTTTTTTTTATTTTATTTATTTATTTTTTTGTGGTACGCGGGCCTCTCACTGTGGTGGCCTCTCCCGCTGCGGGGCACAGGCTCCGGACGCGCAGGCACAGCGGCCATGGCTCACGGGCCCAGCCGCTCCGCGGCATGTGGGATCCTCCCGGACCAGGGCACGAACCCGTGTCCCCTGCATCGGCAGGCGGACTCTCAACCACTGCGCCACCGGGGAAGCCCTGAGTTAACTTTTGGGTGTATCAACTGGAGGTGCCTGGGGAACGTCCAAGTGGAAATATCCAAAAAGCAGAAAGATATTTGACTAATAAGCCTATGAAAAAGGGCAGTATAATTAGTAACCAAAGAAATACAAGTGTAAATGGCAATAAGCTATTTCCTGCCTATCATGTTAGTAAATAATAATAATTATTATTGTTATACAGAATCTGCACAGATCCGTGATATGGTAATCCTCCATACTGCTGGGAGGGTGAGAGGCGGTGGTATATAAAATGAAATGAAGAGCACTTTGGGAATATGTACGAAAATAACACTGCAAGGGATTTACCTTAGGGAAATAATCTTGAATGTAGGCAAAGAATTAAATTTTGCTTCAAAGACGTTTATTGTTGCATTGTTCATAGTTGTAGAAAATTGGAAGTAACTACCAACCAGCAAGGCTTGGATGAAGGACTGATGAAATTCCATCCTGCTATTCGGAATAAGGTTTTTGAAGAGTACTAAATAGAAAAATACTCAACTATGTCACTAAATAAAAAAAAGCAAGTTAAAACTTCACATGATCCCGTTTTCATTGCTAAAAATGTCTTTAAAAGGGGCTGGAAGGAGGTATGCCATCTGTGCTTCTCCCCAGGCGTTGGGATTACAGGCGTTTTAAGTATTTGTTTGATTTTGCTTCTCTTTATTTTATAGGCTTTCTGTAATGTTTGACTTATATAATAATAAAACTAATAAATACAACAATAGCAACAAAATTCAATTGTGAAAAGCTGTCACAGCTATTTTAAAGAGCATTGCCAGAACCTGACGGCATTTAAACACTGATGCCAGCGTGGACCAGGTAAACTGAAAACGGAAGGACAAGCCTGGGGTACGAGGACAGGGTTCATCATTCGGTTGAAACTGTAAACAATTTTTTGCTGGGATGTATATACATTCGTGTACTTTCTATGACAAAGCTCTAATCAAAAGTTGGTCCTCAGATAAGCATCAAGTATTTATGCCCAAGAGTAAGTAAAAATTCTTTGAATAAGGAAAGAAACACGTATGGTTGGAGATAAGCAGAAGCTTCTGGAAGTATGGTTTTCTTCACAAGTATTCTAGGAAGACCGTCTTCAAACATTAGAATATTATTGGTTTCAATATTTTGGGGGGAGAACCGCCTAATACTTTCTTCAATAGATATCTCCCTTCTGTGACAGCTTATATATGAAACAGATAAAAGCAAGATACTCCATGGGGGCAGGAAGCGGTGAGGGGGATAGAGGGTCTGGGGCTCTGCTAGCCTGTTGTCCACCTTCTAGCCTTACAATCAGCCGCGAATGCCTCTGTATGGGGTCCCTAGTCTTCTCAGACGTAGTTGGAAAAACCCGTCAGAGCAATAGGGTAAAAAAAACCCGTCAGAGCAATAGGTAAACGTGCAGCTATGCTCCCTGGAAAGGTAGAACTAGCCCAAAAACTAGGAGGGAAGTGTGCTGATTGCAAACTGCCCAGACTAGGGAAGAGTGGACCAGGAAGGCTTTATCTCCAGCTGCGGGCAGTGAGAGAAGGGACACAGGAGAGGAGAATTCAGTTCTTTCCCAGGACCCACTTCAGCCCTGAAGCACAGAGCTTTTCCAAGAGCTACTCTACCAGTTTGAAAGCCCTGCTGTCACTTGCAGAATGAATCAGCTAGATTTAGAATCGAGCTGGGATACCAATCATAGGCACACATGCGCACAATTAAAATTATGTGTCTATTTTCTCCTACTTAGGCACATAAGGGGTGAGAAAATTTATAGGTTGTAGCTCCAGAGGGGTGGAGGGGAGCCTATTCTTAAAGAGCTAGATATATGGCAAAATCCCTAATTAAGATTTTGCAAACATTTCCCTCCCTCCCCTTGCCCGTTCCCCCCACCAATAATAATCCCATTGTGGCAACATTAAAAATGGCTAAGAGAAATCACAGCAGTAGTTACAGCTGTCCCAGAAGCATCCCATAGCCCAGGCTGCCTCCCACCCATAGTGGAAATAGTGTTCCCGAACCTGGCTTTGGGTCTCCTCGATCAACGTGCAGCAAAGCCAATCTACTGACACCAGGTTGTGGTGAAGGAAAGTACAGCGTTTATTGCAGGGCCGAGCAAGGAAAAGAGGCAACGCATGCTCGAAAGACCCAAACTCCCTGATGGTTTTCAGCAAAGGGTTTTTAAAGGCAACGTTTTGGGTGAGGGTTGCAGCTTGTGGTCTCTCTTCTGATTGGTTGTTTTTGGTGGTGTTTTGAGAATCTTAATCATTAAACTTCTGGTTCCAACTAGTCTGGGGTCTGTGTGCTTGTGTTCAGCATGTAGTCACCATCTTCCACCTGGGTGGTGGTCTCAGGTTTTGCAGAACAACTCAAAGATCTGTGTCAGATGGTTACGTACATCCCTTGAGGGGAACTAGGACTCTGTTTTATCACTGAACTATTGCTTAAGCTCTCATTACTTTCCTTGCTTAACTGCTTTTCCTTTGTTCCTGCATTGCCTCACTTCCTTAATTAGTAACTGCTTGAATCTGCTCTTGGGAACTCAAGGAAGGCCTAGGAGACCAAAGCCTTTTTATACAAACAAGAAATGGGACGTGGAGTGACTTTGGTACCGGGGAGGGCCCTGCAGGGTCCTGCTTGGTTCCAATAACAAAGTCCATCCCTCCCATCACACAGAAGCACACGCACACGCACACCACCACCAGTGGCATCACCACCACACGTGTGGAATCTGCCCATCACCTGTGGATGCTTCTCTCACCACTTCTTTCTGCCTTGAAGATGTTGTGCACCATCCCGACTTTGGACGAAATGTGATACCCGTCTGGCTACTGCTAGGCCGAAGTCTGTAGCTAAGACCGTCCAGAGAAGGAAGAAAAGAAAGAGAGCACCAGGGCATCCTTCCAAACATTTATTTAACAGCTTCTCTGGCTCTCTCATGTTTCTCCAGAGACTTCAGAAAAAGAAAAATTTCCTGGAGTTTCTAATTGCCTTTATTTTTATTACGAGGAGGCATACGCTTTAATGGCATCATTAAAATCTTTTACTTTGTTAATTATACAATATATCGTGAATATTCATATAAAAATCTTTTTATGGACAGAAGGTTTCATTTTTCTTGGGTGGTACCTAGAAGTGGAATAGCTAGATCTTATAATCAACTTTAGGAGCGAGTGTTCTATAAATGCCAATTAGGTCATGTTGATCGTGTTATTCAGATCTGCCCTATCATGATTACTGGGATAGGAAGAAAGACGCATAGAGGGGCCCTATGACCTCCACTCCCTGGTGTTACTCCCATGATTAAATTACCTTACGTGACAAAGAGGCTTTTATAGATGCAATTGTAGAAGAGACCAAAATATGGCGCCCCAGAATACGCCTCCTTGTCCTAAGGATTATTTTGAACTGATTATTTTGAGAAACAGAAGACACAGGAGTAGCTCTGAAACTAAAGTAGAAGTTACCCTTTTACAGGAGGAGTTTACATTTACAAAGGAAATCTCCGTTTGTGAGAGTTTCTCCTTCTCTGTACCTGGAAGAGAAGGATGACTATAAATCACAAGAGACTCTTATCAATGGATAAGGTACCAGCTTAAGTCTGCATAACTAGTCTTACTTTTATTTACCTTACTTTTCCTGATCACTCCCGTAACTGGCCTCCCCCACACCCTTCTTTCTCTGTTTTTAGCTGAAGATCATGATATTTAAGCCTGAATTCTAAGCCCATTCCTTGAGGATTACTCATTTCTCTGGTTATCTCTCCCAAGAGCTATACATGTAATAAACTTTAGTTTGTTTTTCTCTTCTTAATCTGTATTTTATTATAGTAGCCCCAGAACTTAGAAGGCTAGGGGAAAGGTATTCTTCTTCCCCTACACGTTTAAAATGACTTATCAGTTGACGTCAAGATTAGGGAGGCTGGGCTTCCCTGGTGGCGCAGTGGTTGAGAGTCCGCCTGCAGATGCAGGGGACACGGGTTCGTGCCCCGGTCTGGGAAGATCCCACATGCCGCGGAGCGGCTGGACCCGTGAGCCATGGCCGCTGAGCCTGCGCGTCCGGAGCCTGTGCTCCGCAACGGGAGAGGCCGCGGCAGTGAGAGGCCCGCGTACCGCAAAAAAAAAAAAAAAAAAAAAAAAAAAAAAAAAAAAGATTAGGGAGGCTATCCCAGTGGATGTGCTCCATTTACATGAACTCTTTAGAATCAGACAGTTTTCCCTGGCTAGTAGCGGAAGAGGAAGTCAGAGAGATTTCAAGTGTGAGGAAGAGGTGCTGGCTTTGAAGATGGAGGGGCCCAGGTGGCAAGGGAAGCAGGTAGCTTCTAGTTGCTGAGAGTGGCCTTGATTAACAGCCAGCAAAGAAACAGGGACCTCAGTCCTACAGCTTCAAGTAACTGAATTATGCCAACAATCTGAACGACCTTAGAAGTGACTTTTCCCAGAGGCTACAGAGCCCAGAGTGGCTGACACCGTGATTTTGGCCTTGTGAGACACTTGGGAGAGAACCCATTTAAGACCACCCTGGCTTGTGACCTACAAAACTATGTTGTTTTAAGCCACCTCTTTGTGAAAAATTTTTATGCAGCAAGAGAAAACTAACGCATGTACTAACTTTTTGTTCCAATTATTTTATCACTTATTCTCTCCAGGATTGTAGATTTGCCTATTTATCTTTAGTTATGACAGTTTTTGCTTCATGTATTTTGAAGCTCTAAGGTTCACATACATGTAAGATAGTTATGCCTTCCTGACTGATTGACCCTTTTGTTGTTATAAAATTTCTACTTCATCTCTGATAATACTCCTTGTTTGGAAGTCTTCCTTGTCTGGTATTAACATAACGACACCAGGTCTCTTCTCTCCAAGAAGATATAACAATGCTTAATGTGTATGCAACTGACAACAGAGTGTCAAACCACATGAGGCAAAAACTGATAGAACTGCAAGGACAAATAGATTAATGCACTATTACACTTGCAGACTTTGGTGCCCCTCTGCATATACTGAACAGATCTACCAGGCAGACAATAAGTCAGTACATAGTTGAACTCAAAAACACCACCAATCAACTGGATATAATTGACATCTATAGGATACTTCATCTAACAACAGCAGAATACACATTCTTTTCAAGCTTGTGTAGGACATTCACCAGGTAGACCACATTCTGGGACATTAAACTCACCTTCACAAATTTAAAAGACTAGAAATCTTACAATGCATACTCTTAGATCACAGTGGAATTAAAATAAAAAGATAGCTGGAAAATCCCTAAATACATGGAGATTAAACAACATAGTTCCAAATAACACAAGGGTCAAAGAAGAAATCTCAAGAGAAATTTTAAAATGCTTTGAACTAAATTGAATTGAAAATAGAATTCATCAAAATTTATGAGATACAGTGAAAGCAGTGCTAAGAGGGAAATGTATAGCATTAAATGCACATAATAGAAAAGAAGAGGAAGAGTCACGTGGTGAACGAGTTGGGGAAATGGTGGCTGTAGGAGTGAGCAGGCTTGGGGTGGAGGGGGCAGCACAGAGGAAGCATTTATGACCTTCTACTGTGAGGTGAAACAAATAAAGAAGAGAGATTCCGTTCTAAAGTCCAAAAGTGAGATTGAAAGATTGACCTGTCCTGGTTCCTCCTACTTCAACTTGAACCCTGATGTTCTTCAGATAGATCCTGAAGTGACAGATGAAGAAATAAGAAAGTAGTTTCAGCAGTTATTCATATTGGAGCATCCTGACAAAAAAGAGGGTGATGCTGATGGAGCACAAAACCCTTTTGAAGCTGTGGACAATGTTTACAAGTTGCTACTGGACCAGGAACAAAAGACGAGGGCCCTGGATGTAATTCAGGCAGGGAAATAATACCTGGAACACACTGTGAAAGATTAAAAAGGGCAATTAAAGTGGAAGGAAAACCTACAAATGTGGAGGAGGATGATCTCAAGCTGTTCAAAGAAGCAGTATACAAACAGACCATAAAACACATTGCTGAGCTGGAAATTAAAAGGAAAGAGAGAGAAATGAAAGAGATGCATGAAAGGAAATGAATAAGGGAAGAAGAGATTGCAGCTCAAGAAAATAGATTTAAAAATCATTTTTTTCTCTTTTTTCTTCACATTGGATAATTTCTATTGATATGTCTGGAAATTTGTGACCTTTTTGTCTGAAGTTGCCAATTTGCTATTAAGTCCACCCAGTAAATCTTTAATTTCAGATACTATAAATTTCAATTCTAGATTTCCCATTTGGTTCTTTTTTAGAGTTTCTAGTTTTTCCTTGAGATTTCACCATCTCTACATTCATTATGTCCATCTCTTTCTTTAAATTCTTGGACATTTTTACAATAGCCATTTTAAAGTCCTAGTGTTTGAATGACTACATCTGAGTCATCTTCTGGTGGGTTTCTATTGACTTGTGTTTTAATGGGTCACATTTTTCTGCTTCTTCACATGTCCAGTAATTCATGATAATATCCTTGACATTGTGAATGAATCCTTGTAAAGCATCTGGTTTATATTGTTTTCCTTTAAAGAATGTTGAATTTTGTTCTGACTGTTAATATACTGGAAGTTTATTTTGTTGTTGTTGAGACTTGCTTTTGGGCTTTGTTAGAGTGGGATTAGAGTGGCCCTTACCCTAGGGCATGGTTCTTACACGTAAGCAGTGGTCTTTCTATTGTCTTAGCAGGATACCCAGGGTGTTCACTGAGATGTCTCCATTGTGACTCAGCCAGAATTCCTGTATCTGCTAAGACTGTGTGACCTCTAGCATCTTTGTTATGTCTTAACCCTGTAGCAGTTGTGCTAGGCCAGACCGTGTGGAGTTTCTTCCTGGGCTCATTAAGTCTATCCCATGTCTGGGAATCTGGAGGGAATCCTCGGAAATCATCCTCTTTCTAGGTAGCTCCTTTAATTTTGGTACCCTGCACTGAAATTTACAGATGCTTTAGCAGCTCCCAAATTTAGCTCTCTGATTCCTCAGCTCAGGAGACTATCACTCTCTGCCTGGGGCTGACCATCCTATGCCATAGTTGCAAAATTGTCCCCAGATCAAGAGATGGGGTAAATGTAGGACTCAGCTCATGCTTCCCTCTCTCAGGGATCACAGTTATTTGCTGCCTATTGCCTGAAAACAGGTGTCTCATATACTTTGTTCAGTTTTATAGTTTTGGCAGGAGGGAAACTCTGATTCCAATTACTCCATCATAGCTGGAAGCAGACGTTGATTCCAGAAAGCCAAAAAAAAAAAAAAAAAAAAAAGAAATTATGGTGCTTTTCCATCTATTTTCAGCTGATTCTTCAGTAAATTTGACGTAAGGTAGAGATACCCCTTTTTGAACTCATCAAATTAACCTTCATTTGCCTGAAATTCCAGAATATCTTTTTTTAAGTGCTTCTTCCAATTTTTTTTCCAAATGGATAGTTTCACCTTGAATTATTTAAAGTCTCACTGGAATGCCTAAATGAAACAGAAACTGAGCTGTTGCTGGCAGGTGGCAGCTGGTAAGTAACGTAGTGCTTCAAATCATCATCCATGAGATAACATTTGAAGAACTGAATTTAAAGGCTTATGAAAGTGAATCGCATAGACAAGTGTGGGCTGCCTAAAAATTGCGTCTACTCTAGTTCTGATGGTAATGACCAAGACTTCCCTACCAGGTCACTGATGCAACTCACAATCAGGTGTGGTAAAAAAAACAAACCCCAAAACTCATGTTTTGGTCGTGATTCCAGTTCCCCTCTTCTTTTGCTGTTTTGTTCTGCAATTTGTGTTGGTCTATTTTCCAGGCTAATTTTTTTCCCTTGGGCCAATTCTGCTCTTTTATAGATACTCAGGGCTGGTGAATAATTGCAAAGAATTCTGTTGCTCTGCCATTTCTCCAAGTTAAATGTTTATCAATTTTATTGACTACACCATTGTCTCTTCCTAATTATGTACAAATGTATTAGGTTTTATGATGCTAATTCTGCAGCAAGATTCTCTTTCCTCTGTTGCTATGGTGAAAATGACTTGTCTAAGCCTCTTGATTATTGGTGGGAAAGACCACCTTTAAAGTGGGTTTCTTACTCAGCAATTTTGCTTACCTTATGGTTTTTTTGGGGGTCTTACTATGTGATATTCTCACTCCTGGCTGAGCAGCTGAAGTGAAAAACTATTGTCATGGAACCCTTGTTTCTGCATCGTATATAGACTTTAGCATAATGATAAATATATAGGCAACCAGTCCAGGAGGTCAGGAAGGACGTTAGGAAATAGATATCTGTGCAAAAGAAAAACTCTGCAGATTATCCGTACTAACCCCCAAAACTATAGCATAAAAAAAATGGGATTAAAACACTGAAACAAATACAACCTGATCCAGAGTAGATATCACTTAACCTTCTGATTCTCAGTTTCCTTATCTGTGAAATGGGCTAATAATCCTTGCATCAAAGGATGGTTATGATGGTGCCTAACACTGGCTGGCCCATAGAAGGTGCTTACAAAATATTTATTTCCTTTTTCCCTCCAACACATGCTCACAGTCCACAAATCAGCTTTTTCTTAGCCACTGTTATCAACCCTATTCCTTGTCAGATGAATGAATCCTCTGAAATTACACAGATATTTGTAACCGATTAAGAAAGGGTACAGTTTAGTCTCTTGAGAACACATTAGACGTTAAGAATGGCCACTGAGCTTGAAAGAATTTAAAGTTCATCTCTCAGGCTCCTCTGCTTTAAATATTGATGATCCCCAGGCTTTAGCTGAAGGCTTCTATCTGCACGTAACTTGAGTGATTTTATCCAGCTCTTATGAAGTCAACCACCATGTACACGGTGATGACCCCCAAATTCACATGTCTCCAATCCAGATGGTTCAGACTCAATGTGGCCAAACTTAAATGTACCCATTTCTTTTTCTCCTCTCATGTGAATGGTGTTATCGTTCAAGCAATAATTATAACAACAAGAACAGCTATAACCACCAAGGCGGTAGCAATAGCAGCTCACATTTACTGAGAACTGCTTCCATTCTGAGCATTTTATATACATTATTGCATTTGACCCTCATAATAATACTATGGTAAGATAATAGAAATATATATCGGTCTCTGTTCCCAGTTCCTGGCACAGAGCTCGTGAAACCATTGTAAATTCCTAAGTGATAAGAACACTAGGAACATCTTTTGTTCTATGCAGGTGACTCTGGGTGAGCTCCTGTATGGGGGCTGATCACCAGAAAGACCAAGTCATGCTTAGAAGCTTGGAATTTTCAGCCTCACCTTCCATCTTCCAGAAAGGGGAGAGGGTTGAACAATCGAATTAATATTTCATCATGCTGGTATGAGGAAGCCTCCGTAAAAATCTCAGTAGTATGGGATTCAGGGAGCTTCCAGGCTGGTGAGCACATCCACACTGGGAGGGTGATGTACCCCAGCTCTGTGGGGACAGAAACTCCTGTGGTCAGGACCCTCCCAGATCTTCTCTATTTATGCCTTCGTCTGACTGTTGAACTGTATCCTTTATTCTGTTCTTTGCGGTTGGCATCTGAAGTGCGGAGCAGTCTTGTCGGACTGGACCCTTGCTGTGTGGAATCTGATTATCACCAGGTAGATACTGTCAGAATTGAATGAAATTGTAGGGCACCCAGCTCGTATCACAGAGAATTGCTTGGTGTGGGAAAAACTCCCACGCCTTTGGTGACCAGAAGAATCAAAAATGAAGTGTTCTGTGTGATAATAATGTAATACAGGAGACACACAGTAGGGAGCCCCAGAAAACCACACGTACACTTCTGGTCACTGAAGTTTTCATTGTGAATCGTGCTGTAAGTAGAGAGAAAGAGACACACAAGAAGTTTTCTTCTTTACAAGTGCCAAGACAATTTAATGGCGGAAAGAATGGTGTTGGGACAATGGGCATCTACATGCAAAAAGATGAAGTGGGTGCTTAAATCACATCAGACGTAAATATTAACTCAAAATGGTCATAGATGTAAGAGATAAAATTATAAAACTCTGAGAAGAAAACATGAGTAAATCTTGAAGATCAGGTGTTGTTAGGCAATGATTTTGAGATTTGACACCAAAAGTCTAAGTGATAAAAGAGATGATTGAAAATTTTCAAAACTGAAAATTTTTTCTTGCTGCAGATAATATCAAGAAAGTGAAAAGACAGATCTCTGAGTGGGATAAAACATTTGCAAACCATATATCTGATAAGGTACTTGAATCTAGAATATATAAGTAACTCTTACAAATTAATAATAAAAAGACAAATAACCAAATTAAAAATGAATAAAGTCCTTAGATATTGCTCCAGAGAAGATATACCAATAGCCAACAAGCACAGGGAAAGATGGTCACATCATTAGTTATTAGGGAAATGGAAATTAAAACCATGGTGAGATAATACTTCACACCTACTGGGAAGGCTATCATCACAATAAGGTAATGACAAATATTGTCCAGGATGTGGAGAAATTGAAACCAGCATTTATTACTGGTGGTAATGTAAAGTGGTGTGGCCACTTTGGAAAACAGTACAGCAGTTCATCAAATTGTTAAATATAGGGTTACCACATGACTTAGCAATTTCACTCTTAGGTGTGTATGTTAGTAAAATGAATATGCCAACACAAAAGCTTGTTCAAGAATTTTCATAGTGGCATTAATAACAGACCAAAAGGAGAAACATCCTAAATGTCCAACAGTGGATAAATGGATAAACATGTGGCATACCCATGTGATGGAATATTATTTGACAATAGAAAGAAATCAAGTACTGATATATGCTACATTGATGAACTTTGAAAACATTAAGCTAGGTGAACACAAAAGACCACATATCGTATGTTTCCATTTAAATGAAAAGTCCAGAATAGGCAATTCTATAGAGATAGAAAGTAGATTAACAATGGCCTATGGCTGAGGGGGGATGGGGTTGGGGAGAAATAGAGTGACTGCTAATAGGTATGGACTTTCTTTTTAGTGTGATGAAAATGTTCTAAAATTAGATAGTGATGATGGTTGCTCAACTCTGTGAATATTAAAAACAATGAATTGTACATTTTTTAAATTTTATTTTTTCCCTCTGGAGAGTTTAAAAATTTTTTTTACTGGGGTATAGTTGATTTACAATGCTGTGTTAGTTTCAGGTGTCCAGCACAGTGAATCAGTTATACATGTGCATAGATCCACTCTTTTTTAGGTTATTTTCCCATATAGGTCTTTATAGAGTATTGAGTAGAGTTCCCTGTGCTATACAGCAGGTCCTCATTAGTTATCTATTTTATATATAGTAGTGTGTGTGTGTCAATCCCAATCTTCCGATTTATCCCTCCCCCATACACTTTTAAATGGGTGAATTTTATTGTATGTGAAATATATCTTGATGAGGATGTTAAAAAAAAGAAGAGTAGGTCAGTGCCTAGCATACGGTAAAGCATTTAATAAATATAAACTCTGACACTTAAAAAATGTGTTAAGCACACATCTCTGGACAGTTGGCCACCTCGCTTTAGTGGTGAAGGAGAGCATTGTGTCAAAAATGACGGAAGGTCTGAGAACATGGAGAAAGGGTGGTGGCAGTGGCAGATATAGGGGGCGGGGAGTAGACATTGGGAGTACAATTAGCCTCTAGCACAAAAAACGTAAATGCAGAAATCATTATTTTATGCACGGTACTTAGCAAAGTCCTGAGGATGACCCAAGTTCCTTGTGGCTGGGTTTTCCTACCCACCAGATCATCCCGTGAATTTGCCTGGAACCTCAATTCTCCAGCTTAGGACCCAAAGCCCTTCTTATCATTTCTGAGTTCATCACGCTTTTCTCTGCTCTCCCTTCTGCATCTCATTTCATCTTCCGTGAGAAATCCTATTTCTTTCAATATTTTGTGATTCAGAAAAACAGATTTCGCTGGAAATAGAGGAAGTGTCAGGGAAGGGTCATTCTTTTCCTTTTCTTGATAAAACGGTTTACACATATCCAGTTTCCTTTGTTTGTGTGTGTGGCCACTTGCCTTTTCAAACCTTTAAGCACTTGTTAGGACATATATTTCTCCTAACAGTAGCAGACCTTGGAGAACATCAGAGCTGCACGGGGTGTTTTATTCTGACATCTAGAGGCCACGCAGTGGTGGTGCACATGAATGCGTATAATTAGAGATGGAGTGTCAGTCTGATGCCCTCAGCACTGGTCCAGCACGCTGTGTATTCCTGGCACCAGAGCTTGACACTGTCTGAGATCAGAATCAGGCTCTGTCATTTCTTAGCTGGTAAACATGGGCACATTACTTTAATGGGGGTAATCATAATACTTACATGGTGAGGGTTAAATTCCTGAAACATCAGGATAGTTTGTGATACAAAGTAAGCCATTGTAACTATAAGCAGAAGCTTCATGTCTCTGTGTGTTTGAGAGCGAGAGCGAGAGAGACAGACAGACAGACAGAGAGAATGAGGAGGGGGCAATTGGCAAGTGGGAATAAATTGAGAGAGAAAAGCTGAAACCTATTGTTTCAGGAGAAGAGTTAAAATTGCTTCATCAATGACAATTCTGACTTTATCTTTTCACTTGGATTTAAGGTTTCTTGTGCCCACTGTTCATTTTTCTCCCTTAAATGCCTGTGGATTGGAAAACTCTTTTAGGAAAATGGAAGGAAAGTTGTATTGGGATTTTTCAATGTTTAGCTACAGAAAATAAAGTCTGAAAACAAGCTAGATAGAACCTCTACGTGATGCTGGGAACCAATGAGGTGAAATGGAGGAGAAGGACGAAGAAAAGATGTGCTTCGAGTTTATCGTCTTAGAAGATGGTACCATTTAGTCCCGCTGGCAGCCCTTTTGTGGCTGAGCCCCTTGAGGCTCAGGGAGGGGGCAGGCTTCCCCCTCTCGCTGCCAGGGGTGCAGGGATGGATTGGATACAGGCATTTGGATTTCAAAGCCTGGCTGTTTTTCACTTTGCTATTCTGGATCGTAGAGATGGTGAGGGAGGGGAAGCTGTGGGTTCAGAAGTAGAGGAAGGGGTGAAAAAAATTTGAAAGTCAGATAAGGGGACTGCCCATTCCCCCCCCCCCCCAACCCTGGGTGTTAACTGAACCAGCAGGACCTGAGTTGCTCTGGGGGTCCCACAGACATGAGTGTGGTAGCTTGCTAACCACTGCTGGATGGGCTAATATCTCCTAGAAAATGCAACTCACTTGGACAGCCATGAACAGAACACACAGGAGCCATTGTGTCGATCTAATATCACTAGACAGTTCAATCATGTACTGGCATAAAGAATACATTTTAAGCCACATATTAGAATGTGTGGGCTGCCAGGCGTCCGTCAGGATGACAAACATTTGTAATTAGATCATAAGTCATGGTATCTCTTGGTCAAGAATTACCTGGATTAGTTACCAATTGCTGTGTAATAAAATCATCACAAACTTAGTGGCTCAGAGCAACATCCAGCTATCATCTCACAGTTCCTGTGGGTCGGGAGCCCACGCCTGGCTCAGCCGGGTCTTCTGTAAGGCTGCAGTCAGGGTGCTGGCCAGGGCTGGGTTCTCATCTGGGGCTGGCCGGGAATACGTCTGCTCCAAGCTCGTGTGTTTGCTAACAGCACTCAGTTCCGTCAAGTCTTCCAGACTGAGGAAGCACTCAGCTTTTTCTGGCTCTCAGTTGGGAGCCGCCCTCAGTGTCTTGCCATGTGGCCTCTCCCTTTGGTGGCTTGATTCTTCAAAGCCAGCAGGACGGTGCATCTCCCAGCAAGATGGGCACTACCTGCTTATGTAACGTAATGACACACATGTAGTCGTGCACATGCGGTCCTCTTTGTCATAGCCTGTTGGTTAGAAGGAGGTTTCAAGCCCACCCTCAGGGGAGGGGATTAGGGAGACTTGTGAATGCCAGGAGTCAGGCCTCATGGGGGCCCCTGAGAGTCTGTCCACCACATTGCCTTACCTCCAGCACCAGGGCAGAGAGCAGTCATGGGAAGCTAAGTCCAGCGAGACTGGCCCAGGCCATGGCGTACCTCAGGACTTCTGCATTTTCCCTGGGGATAAAGGAGCAGGGGTCCTCCTCTGGTCCCTTCAGGAGGACTTCCTGAAGGAGGTAGGATTTCTGGCGCTGTCTGAGCGACAGGAGAGAAGCAGTTTGGTAGACGTCTAAGGAAGATTGTTTTATATGAATAGTTTGGGGGTGCGTTGAGATGGGAGTAGGAGGACTGAATGTACACTCTTTAAAAAGCGGTTCCAGGGCTTCCCTGGTGGCGCAGTGGTTGGGAGTCCGCCTGCCGATGCGGGGGACGCGGGTTCGTGCCCCGGTCCGGGAAGATCCCACATGCCGCGGAGCGTCTGGGCCCGTGAGCCACGGCCGCTGAGCCTGCGCGTCCGGAGCCTGTGCTCCGCAACGGGAGAGGCCGCAACAGTGAGAGGCCCGCGTACCGCAAAAAAGAAATTAAAAAAAAAGTGGTTCCAGAGTGTGGTCTCTGAGTCAACAGGCTGTGCACTTTCCAGCCATGGGTCCAGCCTGCCCAGGCGATTTTGCTTCTTTTCTTCTCTTGCAGGTGTGGCAATGCAGTGGGAGAATCAAGGTCTTGCCCTGTTCCCGGGTTGCCCACCTGGAGAGACACCACAAGCCCTACTCCTTGGACCTGAGTATTCTCTTGAAGCATAATGCCCTGAGAGTGGCTGAAAGCGGGATGGATGAGTACAAAGACATGGTCTACATGGCCTGGAACATACCTCTCCAGGTTCGTCCCGGACTTGAACAGAAGCAGAGATGGATGAAGAAGGAAGAGGTGGTGGTCACGGCGGGAGATGGGAAGGGATCAAGCAGAAGTACCATCCCAGCCCTAAAGAATTTAAGTCAAGTCCCGATAGGCTGAGGATAGTGACGTTAGCATTTGTGTCCCAGGACTAAGTTCCAGGCACTCATGACGCATCACAACGTACCTCTGGCCTAAGGCTTATTTTTATTATTTTAAGTTTTCAGATGAAGAAACTGAAGCACAGAGTGGAAAGGAAGTTGCTTAAGGTAATAAGGTCGTAAGAGCCGAGATAGGATTCAAACCAAAGAAACTTCTAGATTCCATGTCCTTCATCCATCATCTATACTGGGGGATTCCTTGTGGGGCAGGGTTGGGCATGGATCCACCGTCTAAAGAGGACATAAACATGGCGGTTGGGGTGTGGGATGGTGGGAGCAGACACCGGAATCCTGTTGGATGCACGTGAACGAAGATGACTTTCTTGGCTAAGGTCACATCATTTGCCCTAGTCCTCGAGGCCGGCATGACGTGCCGTCTCTGTTCCCGAGCTGTGGCTCTGGGCTGAAGCATTCTTCCACTTTGATTGGCCACAGATACCATTTCTAGAGAATCTCCAAATCTTGCTGCCAGAATATTCCTTTTGGAGGCCTTTTCTGGACATGATGAGGAATATTTTGTGTCTGGTTGATGTGAATATTATCTCCAACAGGAGCAGTCGGCATCAGCTTGCTAACGATGAGACGTAAACCCCGCTACGCAGGCCTTGCAAGTGCCTTTGCAACTAGCAGATATTCCTAGGGGTCAAGCTTCTTCCACTTTCCCTGGAAAACTATACATGATTAAGGATATCTTACAGGGAATTAGGGAAACACTCAGTTCCCTCATGCATTATCCATACCCCTTGGTGGAGTCAAGGGTGTTGCAAGGTACAGACATGTTCCGTGTTTTATTTGCAGAGCTCTGGAATCGATTTTGGAGACGTTTCTCCCAGAATGGCATTCCAGAAGAAACTGAAATGCAAAACTTTTGACTGGTATCTGAAAAATGTTTATCCAGTCCTGAAGCCAGTCCACAGCACTGCGGGCTACGGAAGAGTAGGTTTCATGAAATTGCATTTCAGATTTTAAATGTTTGGATATAAAAGACCACGAGACCTGAATCATCTCATGACTGCCTGGAAAAGGGTTTCCAAAACCCGTCCTCCCCGATTCCCTACCTGCCCCCAACTCCTTCCTCAACTTCTTACGCTTGAGCCCTCTAGTTTCCCTTCCTCTCTTGCTCCTTGGTCCCCATCTATTCCTCCTCTCCGCCTCTGGTTCCTTACTTTGCAAACCACAGCCCTTGCTCTGACCCTCACAGTTTCTCAGCCAGTCAGGGCGTGTGGCCTCAGCCACCTGACTGCAAGAGTAGGAGCCCCTCCTTTATATATGGTCTGATGCTCTGAGGGGGTGTGTGTTCCCAGGAAGTGGGCATCACAGCAGAGCCTCACTTCAGCTTAGAAAGTAGCTGCTGG
This sequence comes from Leucopleurus acutus, assembly GCF_964270905.1. Classification (NCBI taxonomy): domain Eukaryota; kingdom Metazoa; phylum Chordata; class Mammalia; order Artiodactyla; family Delphinidae; genus Leucopleurus; species Leucopleurus acutus. Next base: position 5,465,610 of record NC_139152.1, read on the forward strand.
GATCCCAAATTCCCACTCCCTTTGGCATCCTTAGAGTACCGGGCAAAATGCAGGGCCTGAGGAGGCTTGGGGACCCTCCTTCTCTGCCTCCTTCCAACAGTGTTGCCTTGTGTTTTGCTCCTTCAGATGAAAAACCCATTGGATGAAAGTGTCTTCCTGGACCAGGGAGCTATTCCAGGCAACAGCCGATCATGTATTACCTCCATCGGTACAGTTCCCAGGTATCTTCCCTGCCCGGCAGGGTGAGTCTGCTGTGGCTCACCCCCTGGTAGCCTTTGCCAGATTTGGACTTGGCGTTAGATGATGGGGAAGCAGGTGCTGAGCATCCCTGGTAATGGGTAAGGATGAAGCCTGAACCCGTGCTTGTCACTAAGCACTTCCGAGTTCATGTGAGCAGTCATTGCGTTTCAGGTACAGGGAGGATAGGAAGCAAGGCTGTGCTCTGGCACGTTCATTCTCCGTGGTCATATCTTCATCGAAAAAAACCTCCAATCTCTTCCTTTTCCCCTCCTCCCACCACTCCTTCTATCTGCCCAATGCCCGTTGTATGCCCTGGAAGGTGGACAGGTGATGCTACGTGTGGTTCTTTCCATAGAGAAGGAAACAGAGGGCTAGAGAAGAGAGAGGCTGAATGGAAGTCCCTCCATGGGGTAGGAGAGGTCTGGTACCACGTGGAGGGGGCACCCAGGGGACTTTTTCCACCTATCACGTGACTTTGCATGTGGCCCTCACGGGAACTTTTTGAGGTCTGCAGGACAGATTGAATTTCCATTTGAGAAAAGAAAAAAATGGAGATACAGAAACAACCTATTTGTCCGAGCTCACTGAGCAAGGCGGTGAGAGACTGAGAATTTGAAAGGCTTCCTGACAACAAGCCCTTAGCTGGGGCTTATAATGACAGCTTCTGAAGTTCAGCTGTGTTGTTTTTGTTTTCAAAGATAAGCTCCCTCATCTATGCAGGAATCGATTCTATTGGAGCCTTTGTATGGAAGGAAGAAGGCTAGTGTCCCTCCCTCATGCCTGGTCTTTCTAGAATCAGCTGGGGATGAGGGGTGGTCAGAGAAGGGTGCAGAGGTCACTCTTTGTCACCCACAAAAGTTCAGTGGTCCCCCCGTGGTGACTGGGTGTCTAGGGAACCAGGAGCAGTCTTTATGCCCTCTGTAATGTCAAGGGCATCCCCACTGAGTCTCCATGGCAAATCCCCTTGTCCTCTTGCAGAATGTCTACTACCACCTAACTGGGGAAGTCTATGTGGGACCACTGATTGCTGAGACAGACATTGATGACTGCTGCCTGACACACCCTGGCAAAGGGGAGAAACCTACTTTAGAGCCATGTTCCAAGGCAGTCAAAAATAGACTGCACATACACTGGGATTTTAAACCGGTGAGTCAAGTGTTGTTTTTTTTTAAAGATGGATATATTAAAATATAGTCTGAGAGGTTCAGATTTGATCTAGTCGTGTTTTAGAAAGATTAATTTTGTAGCAGTGTATAGGGAAAAGACTAGAAAATTTTCTAGTCTGGGCATGAAATACTGAGTCTGTTGACTAAGGCGGGGTGGCCAAGGGGAAAAGATTTTGGAATGTGTTGTAACTTAACAGTTAAGAGTTTGCCTTCAAATCCTAGTTCAGTCACTTTTAGCTATTTTCTTATCCTCTCTGAGACTCAGTTTCTTCATCTCTAAAGTGGAGATGATAGTTTCTCCTTTACGAGCCTGTGGAGATGATTAAATGGGATAATATATGTGAAGTATTTAGCATGGTGCCCGGCACACAGAAAACGTTCAATACTATTAGCTGTTGTGATTAGCCTTATTATTAATGATAATCAGAGAGTCTGGAACACTAGGATGAAATTCGACAGGCACTGATGTAAAAGCCCTGATTTAACATCATCATCAATTGACTAAGAACAGGGTGGAGGGAATCCAGCAGAAGTCGCATGACAGTGGCATGAGGGACATGGCTGACCACGTCTACATGTGAATTAACTGTGTGTTGGAGCTGCATTCCTAAGCCACTTTGGCAGGAATGGGATGTCCTGAGGGAGAGAGGCGGGTAATGCTTTGTTTGTGAATGTATCTCGGAGCATCTTGGTGCTGTGTTAGCTTAGGTTCACATTGTAAGAGACATGGACAGTCTAACAGTAATTGCTCACTTAAAGCTAATAACCCCTTGAGGAATGCTATGGACTGTCTCCAGGAAAACATATATAGGCACCTATGTGAACAACTGTGCTAATGTTTTGCTGAAGTTTTCTTTTTTGTCTAAGTTCATTAGAGATAACGGTCTGCAGTTTTTTTGTTTTTGTTTTGATACTGTCTTCGTTTTTAGTATCAGGTTGATACTGGTCTGCAGTTTTTTTGTTTTTGTTTTGATACTGTCTTCGTTTTTAGTATCAGGTTGATACTGGTCTCATAAAGTGCGTTGGGAAGTGTTCCTTCTTTCTGTTGATAAAATTAGTCATGTTGACAAATATTACAGAAGAGACCAATTTCTGGAAGAGATTGTCTTTAATTGGTGTTAGTCCCTCTTTAAATTTTTACCAGAATTCTTTAGGGAAACCATATGGACCTGGACTTTTTTTTCAGAACCTTTTAAATTATGAGTTGAATTAAAAAAAAATGATATAGGGCTATTCAGATTATTTCGTCTTGATTGAGTTTGGTGGTTTATGGTTTCTGAGGAACTGTTCCACTTCTTCAAATTTATGAGTATAAAGTTATCTGTAGTATTTGATTCATTTACTTATTTTTATTTCGATATAATGGACATATAACATTATATTAATTTCAGGTGAACAGCATAATAACATGATTTATATGTATATCGTGAAATAAGCACCGCAGTAAGTCTCGTTAATGTTCGTCATCACACACAGTTACAATGTTTTTTTCTTGTGATGAGAACTTTGAAGGGGTTTTTCAATTTAATAAATTCCCTTAAACATTACAGACTGTATTTACAAATTTAATACATTAAATTTTCTTTTTTAAGAACTTCAATTATCTTGACTTTAAACTGAATGATTTCTTAAGTTCTGTTAAACGTTTCAAAAGTGTTTGCGATCCAGTAAAATTTCAACATACAATCACAGATTTATTTAATTACACATTTTAAAATTGGTATCAAAAGGTTAATCTGTAAGACAGTTTTTCTTAAACATTGTAAGTACTTAAAAATAGTAAATGTACACAGTCTTTAGCAATTATTATGTGTTTGATTCCTTTCACATCTCAACTTTATCCTAAATCTCCAGATAGTACTTAGCTAAAGAAACAATGATGACATCCCAAACATTTTGAAGGTTGTCTTTCCAAGAGAATTTTGGAAGATCACTTACTTTCTTAGCGGGTTGAAGTTGCTGATAGAATAGACATCTTGGCTGGTGTGAGATCTGGAGCTGCGGGACATGCAGGGGAATTCAGCCCACCACTCTGATGTCCAGGCTGGGTCCCTTTGTATGATCACTATGTCAAGAATTCCAAAAGTTAAAGAGGGAGACACTCGTGTCGCTCACGGTGCATTACCTGATTTCAAGTCAGGTTTAAGTCCCTTCATTCCATCTAATCTCTTCCTACCCATCTTATCTCTTAGGACCACAGCTCTTTCAGATGTGAAAATGATGTTTGTTGGAATCTTGGGTCCCTTTTGTGCTCTGTTTTCTTTGTAGACACAAATCGCACATTCATTCTACTAAAAAGTTACCAAAGATGTTTCCCAGAACTGAGAGGGAGGGAAGGCTCGATAATCCCTTTGTTGTCTTCCAATTCCATTATTAATGTTTTGAGTCAACCAAAAGAGGTTCTGACCTCTGAAAACCACAGGCGAGATGGTGCCAGTGACTGAGAAGGGACTTGTTTGGAGAGAGGCCAGTTTGAGGTATCTGGACTTTCACATGAGGAACACGGAGGAGAGAGGAGAGACAAAGCTGATATAATGGAGAATTTGAGTGACAGTCATTGTTCAGAAGTCTTCTGGATAGCGTGACAGCAGAGGATCTCTGGGAGAGGTCGTGAGAAGGAGGAAGCCACTCGTAGTTGGGTTTGAGAAGTGGCCAGGAAGAGATCCCTGAGGGACGGCCCTCACGCGTGCTGGAGGGCACAGCTCCAGAAAGGTCTGACACTAGCCAGAACCCCCAAATTGATTAGGCCCCCTTTTAAGGCGCTAATTCTCTCTCTCTCTTTTTTCTTTTTAAAATACATTTATTTATTTAGGCTGTGTTGGGTCTTCGTTTCTGCGCGAGGGCTTTCTCTAGTTGCGGCGAGCGGGGGCCACTCTTCGTCGCGGTGCGCGGGCCTCTCACTGTCGTGGCCTCTCTTGTTGCGGAGCACAGGCTCCAGACGCGCAGGCTCAGTAGCTGTGACTCACGGGCCCAGTTGCTCCGCGGCATGTGGGATCTTCCCAGACCAGGGCTCGAACCCGGGTCCCCTGCATTGGCAGGCAGATTCTCAACCACTGCACCACCAGGGAAGCCCGCTAATTCTAAGACAATATTTTAATTTAAGGAATAATATAGAATGTAGATCAAGAGTAATATAGAAAATATGTTAATAGTTATTGCAAAATATTAGGAAAGATTAAATGTCCAAAAGTAGGGGAGATTTTTGTTCATCCCTTGAACTGAATATTATATAGTCATTCAAATGATATTCTCAAAAAGTGTGTTTTCTAAAAAGTGAATGACACTGGAAAATGCACGTGATATTATGTTAAGTTTCAAAAACAGGGTATAGAAGCCAGATAGACAATGTTGTCTTAAGCTAAAAAAACGAGCACATATTCTTTTTGTACAAGGGAAAAAGAGTCAAAAAATCGTTTAAAAAGTGGCAGGCCATGCCCCTGCAATAAAAACCGAACCAAGAATGTATAAGACCCAGATGAACACATGTAAGAGAATCCAGAGGGGGAGAGTCTGAAGACATGTAAGGAATATTGCCAAAGTACATGTCACATGGAAGTGGAGAGAAAATAGAAAAAAAAAAAAAGACCATTGATTTTATCTGCAAGGTCACAATAAATTGTAATTGCCAATATTTACTGATCACATATTATGTACCAGACATTGGATTCAGCATTACCTAATTTAGTCCTTACTCAAATCTTATGAGAAGTATTACCATTAGCTCTACCTTACCTATGAAGTAACTGAAACACAGAGAAGTCGAATAATATTCCAAGGTCACATAGCATGTAAATATCCAGGGTTCAAACACAGAATCTTATCCACTGTTTTTGCCTCACTGCTTGGGAAGTTTGATTCTGAAAGGGAGAAAAACACTGAATGCGGGTTGAAAAAGATGATAGAGTTAAGGAACATTTTTTCACCTCGAATATTCGGACATTTGGATGTATTTAAAGTCATAGAAAAGGGATCTGCCAAGAGGGAGAAATAAGAGAAGGATGTTAGACAGGAAGGGTGTTTGTTTCTCTGGCATCGAGGATGGCTGGGCTCCAAGCACAGGGGCCCGATAGTAGAGACAGAGGCAGGGCAGCTCCTTTGAGACCACCCCTGAGCAGTACCCCGAGATTGCTCATGGCATTGGGGAGGGGCTAGATTGGCCGGTAGCAAGGTCTTCTTGACAAAGGGAAAAATAAAGGTTTTAGTGAAAGTGAGGGACAAGGGCTGGGGCAGAAGGAAACAGCATGCTAAGGAGGCTTGGAAGAGCAACCCTACGGAGTAAGCCAAGTTCTGAGGCCAGACTGCTCGAAGCACTTTTTAGGGGCCAGGCCTGCTCAGTTGGTGGACCCTCTCCAGGAGCGATCTGTGGTCTGGGAATGGGGCCCAGAGAAAGGAGCGGTGGGAGTGATGCGGGCAGTTCAAGAATAGGAGAGCATAATTCCAAAAGAGGCATGTACCCCAATGTTCACTGCAGCTCTATTTACAATAGCCAGGACGTGGAAGCAACCTAGGTGTCCATCGACAGATGAATGGGTAAAGAAGATGTGGCACGTGTATACAGTGGAATATTACTCAGCCATAAAAAGAAACGAAATTGCGTTATATGTGTAGTGAGGTGGATGGACGTAGAGTCTGTCATGCAGAGTGAAGTAAGTCAGAAAGAGAAAAACAAATACCGTATGCGAACACATATATATGGAATCTAAAAAAAAAAAAAGGTTCTGAAGAACCTAGGGGCAGGACAGGAATAAAGATGCAGATGTAGAGAATGGAGTTGAGGACACGGGGAGGGGGAAGGGTAAGCTGGGACGAAGTGAGAGAGTAGTGTTGACATATATACACTACCAAATGTAAAATAGATAGCTAGTGGGAAGCAGCCGCATAGCACAGGGACATCAGCTCGGTGCTTTGTGACCCCCTAGAGGGGTGGGGTAGGGAGGGTGGGAGGGAGACGCAAGAGGGAGCGGATATGGGGATAAATGTATACATATAGCTGATTCACTTTGTTATAAAGCAGAAACTAACACACCATTGTAAAGCAATTATACTCCAATAAAGTTGTTAAAAAAAGTACAAAAGAATAGGAGGACAGCCCTGAATGACCGATGCTGGATGAATGCACCCAGGGAGGTGGGAGGTGGTGGACAGAGGGAGTCTAGGGTGGCCAGGGATGGGGGCAGGTGATATTGGGGGAGCAGGGTTGGTGGGAGCCGTTGGCGATTGGAAGAGATGAGAGGAAGGGAGGTGGGGTCAGAGAGGGAGCAGAGATTTGGATGTAGAGCTGCAGCCCTGCTTGGTGTTAAGCAAGCACGAGGTGGGGACAGGTCATCGAGGTGGAGCTGTGAGATCCGGGCTTCTCACCAGACGTCCACAGGGATGCTGTGAGCTCCGAGGGTAAAGGGGACCACTTCACCCAGATACTAAGGTAGACTCCTGCAAAGGGGTGGAGAGGGGCATGGGGAGGAAAGAGTTAGGAGAATGGAACAGGACAGATGGCGTGACCGTCAGTGTCAAGGTGAGTAGATAAGGAGCAAAGAGGCGGGGGCGTTGCAGGTGGCACAAGGGAGCACAGAGAAGGACGCCCTCCCTCCCCCGTTCCCCGTTAGGATGGGGAGAGATGCAGGTGAACTAGTATCTACTGCACATCTTCCATGTTAGGTACAGAGCTCAATAAATATTAACCCCAACGTTAACCCCGATATCAACTCTAGACCCATGTTAGAGAGGAGGAAATTGACACTTAGGATAGGTAATTTGCCCACATCTCTCTCTTCACAGTGGAGCAGAGATCCAACCCAGACTCTTTGGCTTTAACGCCCTGAATGTTTCCAGCAGTAAACCTTGGTGAAGCTCCCACAACAGGGGAGGCAGGAACTGCCTCCTTCCCCAGAGAAAACAGGCTGAGAGTCCTGAACAGAGCTTACACTCCAGTCCCACCACTGGAGTCCCTTGCTGAGGAGGCGGTGGGGTGGGGGAGAGTTCTGATGGATTTCACGGGCTCAGGGATGAAGACGTAGAAAGGAGGTCGAGTGGAGAAGGGCCACGGCTCTTCAAGCTGCACCCTGTCTTGCCAGCCATGCTGACCTGATGCTTCCAGCTCAGGAGATACGGATGAGAACATAGGAACCCAGCACAGCATTTTTACTCCCGGGTCTGGGGTTAGTTTGCGGTGGGACTAGGAGAGAAAGCACCGGGTGATCTAACTCAGCACCCGGCTTCGTTTCTCCACTGGATGACTCGCAGAGGACTGAGGGAGCCCTTGGGCTTTTCTCTGAGCACAGCAGGGAGATGAGGCTCTACCAGGGCACTTCAGTACCTTCAGTTCTTCTCCTTCCATCCAGGGAAGAGCCGTCCTAAACAGAACCACCGAACGATGTCTGGAGACAAAGAGGTACACTTCAGGCGGCTACATGTTCGCTCTGCAGACCTGCACCACACACGTGTGGACGCTCCAGTACACGGTCAGAAACTGGGGGTCAAACCAACGCCCAGGGATCCTCAGAGAGCCTGGGTTCTTGCCACAGGAATGGGCTCTGCCCCCAATGCTGCTCGAAGTGGAGGAGAGGGAGAGAAAGAAGGTGTGTGTGTGTGTGTGTGTGTGTGTGTGTGTTTACTGTGACTTCAGCCAGGACTGTCCTGAAAGGTGCAGCAAATCGACCCGTAATCTTAAAAAAAAATCCCTCCATCCATCCCCTCACAGCAGCTTTCTTCGGATTATCCCATCTCTCCCATAACAGAGACTCCAGGGGCTGAGGATAGCAGAGAACACACCTAACGGACCACTCCCACTCTGCCTGGTACATGAGAATGGTGGAAAAATCCCAGTCCTTCCAAGTCTTTCTCTAAGGAGCTTATAACATTTAACAGACTTGATTAGCTGTTTCCTGCTACCATCCCTGAAAATTATGGAGAAAACGAGGCTTGGAACAGAGAGGCATCACTTGTTGGGAAACAAAGAAGGGATTGTAGGCAAATACTAAAGACCAGGGGTCCTTACTGCTGCCCACTGGATAAGTCCTTTCCTGTAAGTGCTGAGTTAGGAGGAGCTGTCTAGGGGTGCCAGCTTTGGCAAGGTCTTAGGGGCTGGTGGGAGTGAGCATCACGGTGGGAGAGGAAGTAGGATGACCCTGCGTGTTCTGTGTTTTTGGGTTCACCTTTCAAGTATGTCCTTTCTCCAGAGGGTCACCTTTTCCTCTTAGTTTCACGTCAGGGTTACTTGGGTATGATTCTGGGAATGACCAGCCTTCCTTTAAGCATTAGGCAGACAAGACACTGATAATTTAGTGCAGAATTAAATCAGCTAAGAGTTTTTCAAATAAGAAATGTACAAGTCATAAATATACAGCTTGATAAAATTTTCGCAGTGACCACGCCCATATCAAGGACTAAAGCGTCACCACGATTTAAGATTTTATGGAGCAAAAATTAAGGAAGAGGATAAACGTTAAGCAAATGTACAACTTCTAGCTTCTGCCCAGCATTCACAGCCATGTTTTAATAAAAGCTTGTGCCCAACAGAAAACCGGGCAAAAGACACAATATTCTTAAGCAAAAGAAAAAGTGTTTAACCTCGCTCATAGAGTAACGCAAATTTAAACTGTACTGAGACCAGTCCTCAGTTAACTTGGTGAAAATTAAAAAATATCACGGCACATCCTGGTTGGCAGGGCTGTGGGAAACAGGCAATCTCATACTTTGATGGGAGGGATGCAAACTGGTACAGTCCTTTTGGGAGGGATATCTTGCTATAGCTAAAAATACTATATGTGCATTTTCTATTTGTGCCAGTAATTCCACCTCTAGGTATTTACAGCTCCATAAACAAGAAAATACTTACGTACAAAATAATTCTTTGCGGTATTGATTGTAATTGTAAAATGTTGGAAACAGACCGTAGGCTCAAACATCAGAGAGTGGTCCACCCAATGGGGTGCAGCTATAAAAAAGAACGAGGGCCATTTTTTGAATGGAAATGGAGTGATTTCCAGTGTGAAAGAAGAAAAACAGTCTAGAGTATGGGTTTTTAGGTAAGAAATGAGGGGGAAAGATACATGTATCTGTTCATTTCTGGTTAATCTGCATGATAAACCAGAAACTAATGAGATTGGTTACAAATGGGTGGTGGTGGCTGGAAATAGGGTAGAAAGGATTGGCTATAGGAACAGGATAGAAGGGGTGTGGCAGGGGAGTGCCACTTTTCGAACTACAATTATAATTGTAGCCTTTTAGAACCACGTTATATTTCATATGCTCAAAACACACCTACGGTAAAACCAATAAGGTTAGAGGAAACCCCAAATGGAGTCCAAATAAAAACAAGTGAACTTAACTATATTTTGATATTTTAACTGAATGCACATACCCTCTGAGAACACTTAGCATCTAGCATCCAGATCTTGGTTTCTTAATATTTTCCAGTAAAAGGAATTAGGGCTCCCTGGAGAAATAGCTGATTGTAGGGCTTGGGGACTGGGACATTTTCCCGTATTGGGAAATAAAGAACTTCTCAAAGAATGATGGGAACAAGTCATAGCCTGCAGCAGCCAGGTTCCAGGGGCTCCCACTGGCCAAATCTAAGACAACTTGAGCATTCAACTAAACAGTGATTTTATTATATAGACTATAAGCCATAGAATAAAATAAGAATCCATGAGTTCATACCAATGAGTGATTGGATAAATGGATGGATAGATAGATGGACGAATAAATGAATGAAAGGGGGAAAAGGTAAAGCTCTTTCTGATAGTAGAAAGCCAACTAATAAATGTAGGAGAAATTATGGAATTAGAAATTTATTTGGCAACCCCCATAATTAAAATTGTTTCAGGCAAGAATTATCAATGGATGTTAACACTAGTGGGTGATGAGAAACAGGATACATACAGAGTATCAAAGTAACTCCCCAAAAGATATTCATTCACTACAAAGGGAAAATAATAATTTCGTGGTGGAGAAACCAGGCAGACACCATCTTAACAAGATGATCAGTATCAACATCATCAGTTACAGCAAAAATAGATATCATGTGCCTCCTGATATGACGCTCCCAGAAGAATACATCATTTCTGTGGTATTCCTGCCCACAGTATAGAACCTGAATCCATAATCTTGAGGAAATATCAGTGAAACCCAAACTGAGGGACATTCTTCAAGATAAATGGTCTTTATGCTTCATAAACGTCAGTCATAAAAAAAGACAGACTGAGGAACTGCCCCAGAGTAAAGGAGATTAAAGAGACAGGACAAGTGTCCCGATTTACCTCTCGTGTTTGCACTGCGGCTTCTCTTGAATTCCGGCACTTTTTTCAAGAGAGATGCGCCTGAGGCTGTGGTCATGTACCCTGGGCTTGGTGGTCCCTTTGCTCCAGGCCCCAACCTAAACATACCAGCCTCGAACATAACAGCCTCGAACATCCCAATGCTCTTCAGAACAAGCACCTTCCTCATTTGTGCCAAACCTAAGAGCTAAAGGGCTGAGGGCTGGGTCATAACAAATTGAGATTCTAGAAGTTCTAAATTTAATCTCTTATAGAGTCCTTTTATTTTCCTTGTAATCCATTTTTACAATAGGAAATGTGCTTTTAGCTAATTTCCTAATTTTAAGGAAACTTGCAAAGTCCTTTTAGAGAGATTAAGTGAAATAGAGTTAGGCCAGTAATGTCCTGGTGAAAATTATCACTAGGATTGGTGAATAAATCAACTTCTCATGACTTTAAGTTGTTACAATTTTAAAAACACAGTTTTTTTTTTTTTTTTCCTGCAAACATTTTGATAAGTGTAGTTTCAGGGAACAAACCTGTCTCAAGATTTCAAGTCTACTGTCCATGGAACTATAAAAATCAGATCTCTCAATATTACCAGAAAGGTGTTTGGCCTTCTTAACAAAAAGCCCTAGGCAGAAACTCAGCTTTATGACTACAAGATAAGAAATAGGTGTAGTTTTCACTTTAATTGATGTAAGAGGTTGTGTCCATATTCCCAATACTTTCCTGCTTTCTCTGACAAGTCATTACCGTAAGGGCAGGACCTGTTTTTTCCAAGTACTTTTGTCAATGTTCTTCATTCTTTAAAGGTTCTTCATTAACTCCTAAATGAGGCCGGTGCTTTCTGTCTCCAGTATAGTTTCTAGCCAAGGCTAAATTGCAGAAGACGGGCTTATGTTTTCCAGTTTTCACAGGTGCTTTGTCCTGAGGCTGGCTGTAACCCCCAAGTCCCAGCTTCTCCCCCCAACCCCCATCAAGCTCTCTACTTCCTCTCCAGGGGCCCTGCCGGTGGGCCTTCCCCACCAGGCTTGCAGCTCATCTTGACTAGTGTTTCCATGTGAGAATTCTTTCCCAGCATTGCCTGGGAAATTTCTGTGTTTTTCCAAATTTCAAATTTCAAGAAAAAACCCAGTTGAAAAGTTAGGAAAACAAGAAAAACCTCTATAATTCTCCTGCAAGAATTAAAGCTTTATAAGTGACATAGAGATGTTACTGATTTAAAGGAATCCATTGAAGTGCAATGGAATGTGAGTGCAGGAACCACTGACACACAGAGTCCAAGGTTAAGGGTGATAGTTTCTGAGACCCGGACAGGAACACGCAGGAGAAAAGCAGTGATGATCTAACCAGTTTGCCATCCATAAGCTATAGCCATGTTGTAAGTGTCTGTGACCTGCCTGTCTCTAATGGTGAGTAATTGTTGCAAATAAAATAATAATGAATGAATTTTACTAATTTCTGATACATTTTTATGCACTGTGTACTTTATACAAATCTTGGAATGGTGTTCCAAGAAATAATAAATTTGGGGAGCGAAATATGTCTTGAGCAATTTCAACGTATGATTCTGACTAGCGCTGTTAACCTCTCACTAGGAGATCTGAATGTTACATTATTTAAATAATACACAGTAATGTTTGCTAGTGTTTGAATATTTGCTAAGACTATAGTTTTCATAAATATGACTAAGCGTAATATTTCTTCTTTATTATACAGCTTTTTAGATATCCATGAGTAAAGAGTATCATTAATTTTAGAAACACTTAAAGAACAACTTATGATTTGGGGAATTCCTGAAAATTCTCAAGAGTTCTAATTTTTGTTCCTGAAACCCAAAGATAGTATCTGTTGGTCAACTACTGGGAATACTACCTTAACCTTGCTGGAACCTACAGGGTGGTCTCCCCCAATGTATCGCCCTGGGTTTTCCATTAAGCAATCAAACAAGATTCTTTCAGGATTTCCTTATAAAACCTTTGTCCTTTTTTTCTTTTTTGCCAAAAATTTTAAAGCCACTTCATTGAGGTATGAATGACATGTACACAATTAATACGCACAATTTAACGAGTTTGGCGTAAGTATAACCCGGGAAACCATCACTACCTTCAAGGCTACAGACATCCATTACCTCCCAAGGTTTTCTTTTGCCATGATTATTATTAATATTATTATTATTACTAGCACACTCACCATAAGATTTTTCCTCTTAGGAAAATTTTAAGTATAAGATACAGAATTGTAAGCTACAGGCACTAGACTGTATAGTAGATCCCCAGAACTTATTCATCTTGCATAATTAAAACTTTATACCCTTTGACCATTATTTCCCTATTTCCTCCTTCTCCGACCCCTGGCAACTGCTGTTCTATTCTCTGCCTCTATGCATCTGACTATTTTTAGATTCCATATGTAAATGAGATCATATGTCCTTCTGTGTCTGGCTTATCTCACTTAGCATAATGTCCTCCGGGTCTATCCATGTTGTCACACATTTGCCAAGCGTTTAAAATTGCCTTTGACAAACGAGTTTCCCAGTGGTCTTTTCTTCTCAAGTCTGTGTGTACCTGGGCTGTGGTTGGCCGGGAGAGCTATGGCTGCATGGACAGCAGCTTAGACACAGTGTGTGGAGGGCTCCTGCTGGGGCACAGTGGTTCTCACGATTATAAGTATCTTCAACAATTTGTTCCCAGTGACTTTTTAATCAAAAGTTTCTCTCAAGGGCAGGAGAGTTCTGCTGAAGGTGGAGTAAAGTGTACTTCCCCACTTTCCTCTGATCTGTGGGGGACAGGTCAAAATCTAGGACCATGGGTTACGACGACGGTGGCAAGAAGAGGAATCTGTAAGTAGCACAAAGATCCAGCATCATAATCTGGGGAACCCCTTTCTTCCAAAAGTCCCACCCCAAACCCCATCATGGAACCCCTTCACCACCTGCTGGGGTCTTTCTGCACAGATTTGCAGAGGGTGCAGCAGAGGTGCCACAGATTCTGTGAAGAGGCTCTAGGACAGATGCTCTGCTTCCTAAGCCATGGGTCCTGCCACTCTCATGAGGGCTTCCCTTCCCCAGTTGGAGCCAGACACTGGGTCCTGGGAGAGCTACTGCTCTGGGGACTGGCTACCTGCCGAGCCTTGCTTTGCTGCACTGGGCTAGGACACTGCACTTCCGGAGTTGCCCATCATGGCTTAGGGAACAGGGAAGATAGACTGAAGGGACAGAAAGGAATTGACTCGGGGGCAAAAGGGGTGGCCACTGCACAGCCAATTTGGGTGATGGAGGACCCTGCGGGACGGATGTGGCTGTGTGGGTACCAGCAGGGTTAACAGGGCAGCAGATCTTGCAGGGTGATGGAAGTGGCGGGGTGGTCAGGGGGCTAGTCTTGCCTGCAGTAGCTGCTGCAGGAGGCCCCGTGGTGCTGGGTAGCCCTCAGGGAGCTCTGGAAAAGGCAGGTAGTGAAATGTTGGCAGCTGAGCCTGGGGATTGGCCAAGCAGGAATGTGTGAAAGAGCCAGGAGAAGGGGCCTCGAAGTGTGGCTGCCTCTGCCCTTAGTCCCTTCCCTGCAGGAGGACTCTGGCTTTCTCAATGTGCCTGAGGTTTTCCAATCTCCATCCTCAGATGTTAGGACCTTTGCCTCTGGGATGAACTCAGCTCCAGGGGAGCAGGCACTGGCTCTATTGATCAATGGCAACTCTGCTCGTGTGCATTTTCTGTTCAGTCTAGAGGGAACAACAGGGGGTCTTTACTCATGAACACTTTGCCCAGCAGACCTTTTTTTTTTTTTTGCTGTACGCGGGCCTCACTGTTGTGGCCTCTCCCGTTGCGGAGCACAGGCTCCGGACGCGCAGGCTCAGCGGCCATGGCTCACGGGCTCAGCCGCTCTGCGGCACGTGGGATCCTCCCAGACCGGGGCACGAACCCGCGTCCCCTGCATCGGCAGGCGGACTCTCAACAACTGCGCCACCAGGGAAGCCCCTCAACAGACCTTTAATCACGGACAGGCTGTTTTCCATGGCGGACTCTTCTTTGGATCCTACCCCAGCCCTTAGGAGGCTGAGAAGAACCCTCCAAAGGGAATAACGTCCCCACGTATGAGACTCACCTTTCTCCCTTGACCACTCTGGGATCAGGGAAGATTCCTTAAGGCTGTAATAGGAGACACCCCTAAAAAGTGAAGGCATCTCTTTTACCTCCCCCCTACCCGTGTGAACTCCCCGTAGCCAAGTTTTCTTAGAGAGAGAGGGAGGTTTCAGCTGTCCTGGGCTATATCCAGAGCCATGGCAGAAGCAGGTCCACTGATACTGATCAGAACCACTCTCCAAGTGAGAATCGATGGCCAACACAGCAGCTCCCTGGCCATCTCGAGGGTTTCTAAACATCCTGCTTATGTACAGAGAGGTTTGAAAAAATAAAAGCAGTCCAGGACCGGTTCCACTTGGAACAGCCAAGGCCCCTGGGGGAGCGGTGGTGCTGGCTGTGGCTGGGTTGGGCCTCTTTGGGCAAATAGACCCGCTGGCTGGTCACTAACGGAGTGCAATGTGGTAGAATAAACAGGCAACTGTTCTGAAATCCAGCTTGCCCTGGCCCCGGGCTGGAGTGGTCTGGCAAGCCCAGCAGTGGAGAGACTTCGTCTCAGACAGGCTTTGAATAAGTGTACCCAGTTGAGCTCTTCGCCAGGACTCTTGTCTGTCTCCACTCCATCCTTAGATCCTTCTGGCTCCAGAGGATATCAAAGGTTCCTGCTTTTCTTGGCCAGAGGCCTCAGAGAGAGAGATTTGTAAGAGTCTTTTCATTACGGGCTCTTGGTTACTGGAATTTGAAAATCTGGCTGTGAACACTTACACTAGGCCAACTGTTGGCACCAGTGTGAAAACAAGGATCAACCTCTACCGTCAAATCCCTTTGAGTCAAATACGGAAAAACTCGACCTGGCAGTGCTTTCCCCTGAAATAGCAGCAAGAAGAGAGACAAATAACCCAAGTTTAATAAGAAAAAACTTTAGGCTGAATCAGGCATTCGCTTGTACTTGTGTTCTAATAAGTAATACCTTCAACTTGAGAAAACTTTAGACTGAGTCAGGCATTCTCTTGTACTCGTATTCTAATAAGTAATACCTTCAACTTTGTCATCACTTCTGATATCTGTGATTATAAATGACCTCTAGACAGGGGATGCAAGTCAGCTCTGAAGCTACAGCTGGAATAAAAGAAACCAGTGTATTAGAAGTCCTTGCGTGACTGGTTCAAGATGGCGATGACGGAAGATGCTGAACTCTTAAAAGTCCGTGCGTGACTGGTTCAAGATGGCGATGCCGGAAGATGCTGAACTCCCCTCCTCCCATGAATACGCTGAGTCTAGGTACACATGGAACCATTTCCTTTTAAAAATCCTAAAGGCTGGTTGAGTGATAACGTCACATTGGGCAAACAAGAAAACCACATCGAGGCAGGTAGGAGAGGCTGGGACACAATCTCGCACAAACCCCACCCCTGGTGTGCATCTCACAGCCGGGAGGGAACTTGGAACCCAGAGTTTCTCCCTGAGGAATGAGGGGTTTTGACCCCACATCAGGCATCCTGACGTGTGGAACGCATGAACCCCCCAAAACCTCTGGCTTTGAAAACCCACGGGTCTTGGGTCCTGACACCCACAAGACTAACAATCTGTGAACTGGCTCTTAAAGGACTCCCACACTTAGACTTGCCCATCCCAGGGCCCAGCTCAGAGCAGCCCATTGCCTCCAGACTTAAAGGAAGAACGCTCCCCTGCTTATATTAAAGCATTGGCTGGAGGGGCCGGCATCTAATTTAGCATTGCGTCTAGGAGTCTGCTGGAACGCTCTCCAAGATGCAGATGGGTGGGTGCGGTCTTCCTCGCTCCCTTTGCTGGGCTCCCCGAACATCAGTGTCTCCAGGATGCATGCTTTTGCACACGCCCATGCCCCAGTTTCTGTGGCTGCTGCCTGGGGCACACCTCTTGATCACCTGGCCCTGGAGGCCAAGGGACTGTACTAATCGGTGTCACCAGAAAGGAGCTCACCACCCAGGCCAGCACCCTGATGCCAGGGCCCTCCTCCACATGACCTGGCGGCCAGTGGGGCTTACACTCTTGGGTCCCCCAGGACGGTGACCGACAGAGAAAGAGGTCTTAAACAGCTGCCACCCCCAGAGCACAGCAAGAGGCAACAGGCCCCTTGGAGCTTGGAGGCCTATCAGCTGATTATTATAACTGCAGCCAGAGGAGCGGCCTTCTGATTAAACACACAGCTAAGGGCTGACTGTCGACCTTTCCTGAGACCTCGGAGGGTGACGTTGTCTTTGCACTCATCCTCTGCTGTGCTCCAGAGGCCAGTGTCTCCTGCAGGGGAGCTCTGCGTGCAGCCAGCGCCCTGGTTTCTGTGCCTGGAATCTCGGATTTTGCAGTAGCCACCCAGGGTATATGCCCCTAGACCGCCTGGCTCTCGTGGCCAGGGGGCTTGCATTCCTGAGTCCCATGGGACTGTGGTGGTTGAAGAGATGATTCTTGGCAGGCTACCACCCCCAGGGTACTCAGGCTGTGGACTGAGGCACACACCCCAGTCTTTCTGTGAAGAAGGACTATTTGCTGGTCCTTTGGCCTGAAAGGCAGTTTTCAGGTCTGACACATTTAGAGGCCTGTGGAACCGCTCTCAAGGAATGTAGGCTGTGGGTGCCGTCCTGGCTCTCTTCCTCTGCTTTGCTGCAGCTCACAGGTATCACCCAGAAGAGAGTTTATGCACTCATCTTGAGCCCTGATATCTGTGACTGCCGCACAGATCACCTGATATCTGTGACTGCCGCACAGATCACCTGGACCTGTTGGACAGTGAGGCTTATGCTTGTGGTCCCAGAAGACTGTGTGTATTTGCATATGTTTAAAAGCTGATGCCTGAGAGTCTGGTTTCCAGTTAGCCTGGATCTAGGTGGTGACTGAGATCCTCCCCTTTGGGACACTCACAGGTCTTGGCACACCCTCAACTACTGGGAGCTATTAAAAATATAACAGGCTGCTTGGCCAAGCACAGAGGCTTAAAAGACAACCAGGAGTTGAGGCAGGGCTGAAGGAAAATGTTCATCTCTTACATGAGACCACTCCTTCAAGACTGGAAGGGGTGGTTGTTTCATCTACTGTATAGAAACCAACACAGAGGAAGCAAAACGAAGAAACAGAGGAATATGTTCCAAATGAAAGGACAAGATAAAACCTCAGAGGGAAAAGAAACCTTAAGGAAATGGAGATAAGTAATTTATCTGATAAAGAGTTCAAAGTAATGGTCATGAATATTCTCCCTGAACTGGGGAGAAGAATGGATGAACACAGTGAGAGCTTCAACAAAGAGACTGAAGATACACAAAAGTACCAAATAGAAGTCACAGAGTTGAAGAACTCAATAACCAAACTGAATAAATACCCTATAGGGGTGCAAAAGCAGACTAGATGAAGCAGAAGAAAGGATCGGTGGACTTGAAGACAAGACAGTGGAACTCACCCAATCAGAGCAGCGAAAAGAAAAAAAGAATGAAAAAAAGAGAAAATAGCTTAAGGGACTTATGGGACAACATCAGATGGAAACCAAAAGAAAGCTGGAGTAGCTATACTTACATCAGACAAAATAGGCTTTAAAACAAAGACTGTAATAAGAGACAAAGAAAAGGCATTACATAATAACAAAAGGGTCAATCCAACATGAAGATATAATATTTGTAAATATTTATGCACCCAACATAGAGGCACCTAAATATAAAAAACAAATACCAGATCTAAAGGGAGAAATAGACAACAATACAAAAATAGTAGGGGATTTTAGCACCCAACTTACATCAACTGATAGATCACCAAAACAGAAAATTGATAAGGAAACATCAGCCTTAAAGGACACATCAGACCAGATGGACTTAACAGATATTTACAGAATATTCCATCCAAAAGCAACAGAATACGTATTCTTCTCACGTGACAGAACATTTTCTGAGATAGATCATATATTAGGTCACAAAGCAAGTCTTAATCAACTTAAGAGGATTAAAAATATATCAAACACCTTTTCTGACAACAGTATGAAACTAGAAATTAATCACACAAAGTCAACTGGAAAATTCACAAACGTGTGGAGATTAAACAACATGCTACTGAACAAGCAATTGTTCAAAGGAGAAATCAAAAGAGAAATAAAAAAATACCTTGAGACAAATGAAAATGGAAATATACCAAAATTTACGGGATGCAGCAAAAACAGTTCTAAGAGAGAAGCTCATAGTGATAAATATCTACCTCAAGAAACGAGAAATGTCTCAAACAACCTAACTTTACACCTCAAGGAACTAGAAAAAGAAGAACAAACAAAGCCCAAAATTAGTAGAAGCCAGGAAATAACAAAGATTAGGGCAGAAATAAATGAATCAGAGACTAAAAAGGTAATAGAAAAGATCAAAGACACTAAAGAGACTAAAAAGATAATAGAAAAGATCAAAGAAACTAAGAGCTGCTTCTTTGAAAAGATCAAAATTGACAAACCTTCAGCTAGACTCACCAAGAAAAAAAAGAGAGAAGACTCAAATAAATAAAATCAGAGATGAAAAAGGAGATTTTTTTTTTTTTTTTTTTCCTGCGGTACGCGGGCCTCTCACTGTTGTGGCCTCTTCCATTGTGGAGCACAGGCTCCGGACGCGCAGGCTCAGCGGCCATGGCTCACGGGCCCAGCTGCTCTGTGGCATGTGGGATCTTCCCGGACCGGGGCACGAACCCGTGTCCCCTGCATCGGCAGGCGGACTCTCAACCACTGTGCCACCAGGGAAGCCCCGAAAAAGGAGATTTTATAACTGATACCACAGAAATGCAAAGGTTCGTAAGAGGCTACTATGAAAAATTATATGCTGACAAATTGGACAACCTAGAAGAAATGGATAAATTCCATATATATATGTATATATATATATGTATATATGTATATATATATATAATAAGGTGTGTGTGTGTGTGCGTGTGCATACATGTGGTGGAATATTATTCAGTCGTAAAAAAGAATAAAATCCTGCCATTTGTGACAACATGGATGGACTTCGAGGGCATTATGCTATGGGAAGTAAGTCAGACAGAGAAAGGCAAATACTGTATGATCTCTCATATGTAGAATCCATATATATATGTATATTATATGTATTTATATAATATACATATATAAATACATATAAAACTAGGCTCATAGGTACAAATTGGTGGTTGTCAGAGGCAGGGGGTTGGGGGGGGTGGGAGAAATGGATGAACTGTTTTGGTTTTATTTTAGTTAAATACATTGAATAATAACAAAGAGACACATAGCCAGAGAGAGAGAGTGCTTAATTAAGTAAGTCTGAGTTAGAGGACAGAAAAGCCAAGGTAAATAAGGTCCCTGCAGGGATGGCTCTGGGACAGGGCTCTGCTTACCCTGAGACTGGGTGTTTCTTTTCTCTGTCTGGAAGGGACCTTGTAATGCAGTGCTTTTCTTTGGAGATCACGTGTCCACATGGAAGGGGAAGCACCTGTTTCCTCTGTTTTGGATGCACGTTCTCCCGTCTCCTGCTAGGGGTCAGAGAAAAAGGACCATTTGAATCCCTTTTGGTTGTGTCTTTTTGAGACTGTAGCTGCCAGTTGTGTGGCCTGGATTCACTAGGGTTATGCAAACTTAATCATGCTTTTTTGGGATTTTATGGTTTTCATCCATTTCTGCCACCCTTCCCACCTTCTGTCCTAACTTCTACTTCTCTGACACTTGGTTGAATCAATATAATTGAAGCAGAAAGGGAAGCAGGCCCACGTGGATTGGGGCGGGGGGCTAACAGGGTGGGCGGGGCATGGGGGAGGCTCTCAGGTCTGCCTCAGGCTCAGGAGGCCTCCCGAGGAAGGTGGGATTGGAGGAGGCGAGTGAGGACAGGGGGACTCTTTCTGCTCCAGAGCCTGACGTGGTCCCAGGGATGTGATGGCAAATGAACAGAGACGTGGAACTGGGAGCAAAAATGCCAAAAATGAATTTGCCTGGACGGCATGAAAGGGCAAAGGAGAGATGGGGGCCCACCCTGGGGGAGAGACGGTGTAGACCTGCGAGGAACACAGCAGCCAACAGAAACGTCCTTTATCCTGCCTTCTCCCTCAGGAATGCATAGAGAAACAAATGAATAAATAATGCTCAAGTTTTATTTTTCATTGTAAAAATTTCCAAAACACATAAAGGCAAAGCCAAACAAATAAACAAACAAATACAAAAGCCTGCATCAGCTTACCACTTTGAAGTAATAATTATAGATCTCTCCTTATTTCCTTCTCATCTTTTTTCTTTGAATCTATGTGTCTGAATATGTTTATACACTTTATAAAATTAAGACCTTATTTTATATACAGTTGTAGCTTGATTTTTTAAATTTAATATTTTACCAAAAAAATCCAGCATTTTTCATTATTTCTGGATATAGAGGAGTTATCTGCTGAAAGACAGAAGTTTCTAGTACAGGCTTTAGAAGATGACTCTGGAACGATGGTGTGGGTGAGTCTCTTTTGGGCACAAGTTTTAGGTGGAACAGAGCACTTCCTCAGCTGACCAGCCCACCGAGAAGGAAGAAGGAAGAAGGCAGAGGGAGGTGTGTTAGAAAAAAGAGTTCTGTTCTCCCAGGTGTGGTGGGAGGGAGCCCACAGGGCTGGGGCTGGTTTGTAATGATGGGGTCAGTGCCTCCCAGCTGTGTACAAAGGGATTCCTCACCTTGGAGGATGCCCCTTACAGCTGACATTTATTGAGCATCTACTAGGCGTTGGGCACTGGGGGCCGTGCAAATGCCATTCGTCATCCTCCAAACAACTTGAACAGATAAGCATCATTATCCACACTTTACAAAGGCAGAAACTAAGGCTCTCAGAGATTAATTTACCAGTTCAAGGTCACACAACCAGTAAGTGACTGGATGAGGACTACAGCTTGCATTTCCAAGAGGGCAGCAGGATAGAAAAATATAGGCTTTTTTTTTTTTTTTTTCTTTGCGGTACGCGAGCCTCTCACTGCTGTGGCTTTTCCTGTTGCGGAGCACAGGCTCCGGATGCGCAGGCTCAGCGGCCATGGCTCACGGGCCCAGCTGCTCCGCGGCATGTGGGATCTTCCCGGACCAGGGCACGAACCCGTGTCCCCTGCATCGGCAGGCGGACTCTCAACCACTGCGTCACCAGGGAAGCCCGAAAAATATAGGCTTTGAAACAAACAGAAAACATGAATTTGAATCACTTTTGTTAAAATACAACTTTCCTTTAGACTCAAAAGTGATACGTATTTATCAAAGAACGTTGCTACCAATGTCTTTCTATCTCTGGTCACTTGATTTGGGAAGTCTCTGCTTATCTGATTTTCCCTGTTGGGATCTTACATTAAGTCATTCAACAAACATTTATTTTTCGATTACTATGTTTAGTCACTGATAAGGGGAATAAAATAATGCATATGACTTAGACCCTGCCTTCAAGACATAGACAGGACAAGGGGATGTGGCAGCCACATACACACTATAACACCTGTAATGATTAGTGCCATAGAGATCTGAACCCAGGGCTGAGGAAACATCCACGAGAGGAGGATTACACCTGTTCGGCCAGAGTCTAGGAACTCTTTGGAATGAAGGTGGTGTTTCCCCCTTTGAGCCTTGCTTATTTCACCTGTTAACTGAAGGAACTGGACAAGAGTGATTTGTGGCTTTGGCATTCTGTGATTTTCATTCCCTTATCTTCCACAGGGCTGTCACCAAGGACAGCTATTTCCCATAAGTAGGAAACTACATGTGAGTTACATATGTGTTCCCAGACAGCGTGCTGCAGAGCTCCCATTCCATGGCTGCCTTCAAAGCCCCTTCTCTTGCAGTGACCCCGTCTGCACATTTGCTTTTGCTGGGCAAGGAGAGATCTGGTCTCAGATCCAGGTCTGGGATATTTCCTTCCCACTTTCGGCTCCTTTCCTCTTTCCATGCTTTCAGGTGTCTTTCAGTGGCAGGTCAAGACCCACTCCACTCCTCCCCACACCCACATTCCCCGAACGGGTAAGATTTGTTCCAATTCAGCTCTGCACCCCTCTAGATCTTAGCACAGTTCTTTGTGCATAGCAGATGCTCAAATAACATGGATGGATGAATAGCTGTTTTCTCTTTTGGAACTTTGCATGCAGTTTAAAAGTGTCTGTGTTTGTTTTCTCTAGTTTGTGCAACAAATTAGCACAAATGTGGCTGAAAACAACATAAATGTATTATCTCACAGTTCTGGGGGTCAGAAGTCTGAAATGGGTCTCCCTGGGCTAAAATCAAGGTGTGGGCAGGGCTGTGTTCCTCTCTGGAAGTCCTAGGGGTGCATCCCTTCTTTTCTGTTTGTTTGTTTTGTTTTCTGGTTTTGTTTTTGTCTTTTCCATCTTCTAGAGGCTGCCTGCACTCCTGGGCTTGTGGCTTCTTCCACCTTCAAAGTCAGTGGTGGCTGATCAAATCTTTCTCACATTGTGTCACTGCACCACTGACTGTTCTGCCATCTTTAAAGGACGTTGTGATGACATTGGGCCCCTCTGGACACTCCAGAATCATCTTTCTTGAAGTCAGTTGATCAGCACACTTAACTCCATTTTGCCATGTAACATATCATAGTGACAGTTTACAGGGATTAAGATGTGGACACCTTTGCAGGGGCCATTATTATTCTATCTGCTATGGGGCCAAGTAAATTTAGTTAAGGATCCTGTTTCTTCAGCCATCCACCCCTGCACTCACCTCGCATTTGTGCTCTTACTATGTTCCATGTGCTCTGCAGGGAGCTGGGAGATCAGGGGTGCCCAGTGCACAGCCTGGTGGGAGACAGGAGTGAGCAACTGCACAGCAGTCTGACAAGCCCTGTAATGTGGGTGTGCAAAGGGGGGCTGTGGGGTACAGAGCAGGGGCATCACCCCAGGCTGGAGAAAGAGAGGACACCTGGCCTGAGCTTTAAGGGGGCTGCGGCTGGGACTGGGGGACCATGCAGAACGAACCGCGTTTGCAAAGACCTGGGAGGCATGGGAGTTAAGAATAGTCTAATTGCTGGAGCATAAGGTGCTTGCCCACACTCTGCCTGTGCTGTCCTTAAGGAAGGGAGTTGAGGCTGCATAGGTAAGAATGGGCAGATCATGGTGGACCGTGGGTGCAGTTAAGGTGCTGGACTCTATGTTGTAGCCACAAGTAAGCCACTGAAGGATTTCAAACAGAGGAGCCATGGTGCTGATGTGCCGGCCATATGCATGGTGACATTCCAGGGATTCTTCCTTGCGTGCCTGGGGCTTCCTTCCTGCCAGGGAATACACATGGTCTACCTTTTTCTCAAATGAACACACTGCAGCCGTATAATACCCTTGTTGCCAACCTCCCTGGGCTAACCCTGGTGCCTGCTGTTGCTAAGGCTGCTTTGAGGTCCTCAAAGGTGACTTTGCAGAATCTCTCCACATATTATGCCCAGGACGTGGCTCTGATTACGTCCCTGCTTTCCGTTTCTTTTTCCCCCAGAGTCATCTTCATTACGATCCTAATTAGGACAGCATCAATGAGCTGTAAGTGCATCTGCACGAGATGATCGCCTCTCTCAGCAGATTTGTTGCTTCTCTGAAAGTAGTGGCAGAGCGATGATGAAGCAGCTGTGGGACAGCAGCAAAAGCACTGGTTTTAGCCAGAAAATCTGCCTATGAATCCCAGCTGTGCCACTGAATAGCATTAGAACTTGAGGAAGACACAGAAATTCAGTCATAATTCAAATCCACAGTCTACAGAATGGGGGATGTACTAGCCAGGGTAGGCTAACTGCTGTATCCAACATTTCAGTTAGATTAACACTATAAAAGTTTATGTCTGATTCATAGAACAGCAATGCAGGTGTTCTGCTTAGCTCTGCTCCACTGTGTGACTCAGGGACTCAGAATCCCTCCAACTTACGGCTCCCTCAACCCCCTCCACCCTGCAGTTCTCGGCATCCTCCTTAGCTGGTCAAAAGATGGGGAAAGGAGAGAGAGTGTTCAGGTTTGCATAGTTTTATGAGCCAGCCCGGGAAGGGACCCACATCCCTTCTGCCCACATTCCACTGGGCAGAATGTGGTCACGTGGTGCCGCATCCACTTAGTTGCAAGGGAAGCTGGGAAATGTAGTCCAGCTGCGTGCCCAGGATGAAAAGGAGATGGTTCACTGCATACCTGGTCAGTCTTTCCCCAACTATCTGACTCTAAGGATAAAACAGTTTCGAAAGTTAAATTAGATCAGTGCCTCTCTGGCGCTGAGAGCAGTGCCTCGTACATGTGAGGGCTGAATGTGGTCTTTTGAGCCTTGGAGAGAGTGCCTCAGAAAACAACAAACACTCCAGGAAGGAAACGTGAATTGTGGGTTGTGACAGCACTCCTCCTTCATGGTTTCTTTAAATCTATCAGGAAACAAGATTCAGTAAGAAACAGTCCATTAGCAGCGGCAAAACACACTTCAAAAGAAAATAGTGCATTAGCCCCGGCGCACTTAGGACAGAGCAGCTTTTCTGCCAGGAGGCGCTGCTTCCTGTCTGATCCGATAGAAGCAGAGTCCCTGGCCTTCCTCATCTTCCTTTGCTGCTTCTTTTCCGATTACTTGCCCCCCTCCCCCCCTCCTTAAACTCACTAAACACACTAATTCCCCTCACGGAGGGCTCATAGGAGCTGACTCAGGAGCGATAAGTAGGAGAGGGGTGGGTTAAGTTGGACAAGATAATTTAGAAGAATAAATAAGGCAACCTAGGTCATCGAAAGGAGAATTAAATGCCTTTTGGCCTAGGAGAAAGGTCCAGATTAATTCAGACGCTTGTGTAAGGGAGTATGCAAATCACTTGAACAGAGAAGAGAGAGACTGCTCACGGAAACGTCTTGTAATGAAGTGAGACAGTGTTTCTTCCAAGTGTTAGGGCCCTGATTCCTTTCCAATCTGCTGTCCTGCTCTGCCCCTTCCTCATTATGGGAACTTAATTAGGAATGGAAGATATTCCATCTCCCTGCCTGCATATTTCAGGGCTGGTGATTTTATTAGAGCGAGTATTTATTTTTTTAAGACATAATAAGAAGATTATTTCTTCTCCCTTTCTCTCAGTTCAAGCCCTACCTTGGAAAAAACAACAAGAAGAAACTCTTTAGTGAACATGCTGCTAACAGAGCCAGCCCGGGGGACAGATCCATCTCCATTAAGTGTCCAGTTTTTGAGAGCTGCAGTGGGCTTGGTAATGAACTCTGCGATCTGAAGGCTGGGGGCTGGCTGGGAGGGGTCTCTAAGAGTGGCTTGAGAAGCAAGTCCCTCTCTGATAATCCCCAAGAAAAAGTCATCCGAAGAGAGCTGGTGCGCCGTGTGCATGAGGGCTGAGGGGTAGGCGGCAGAGAGCGATGAACGGGGGTCATTTGAAAGAAAGGACGTGACAAGTTAAAGAGGAATCAAGCTTGTGGCTCAGGACTCGGAGCTTTTATCCAGCCACGAGCTATTCTTGGTCTGCTTGCAGGAGGGAGGGCTGTAGGCTGCTTCTGCTTCCGAGTGAGGATGTGAACATGAAGAGGGGGCTGGTCTGGGGCTGAGTGGGCAGAGAAGAGGTTAAAGCTTGGCCCAGGAGTCAGAGAAGGAGCCTGGCGGTGAGTACGGAGAACCCGGGACTCAGGATCCCGGTCCTAGAGCCTCTAGGGTCCCTGTTCCAGGAAGGAGAGGGATGCGGACCATTCAGAGTTGATCAGTGAAGACACTGGATGGAGAAGAGCTCTGACTGCCCTTCGGTTTGATTATTTTGCTTTTCCTTACGGTGGATCTCCTTCAGGAAGAGGGTTGCAATGTGTGTTGTTAAAAACCTGGGTTTGAATTCCAACTCCACCGTTTGTCTATTTGGTGAATTGGAGAAGGTTGTTAACCTCTCTGAGCTTCAGAGAATGGTGAGGATGAAAAGGATAATGTATGTAAAACCCCTACAGTGTCCGGCTCATTAGCAATCGTTTGTCAGAGTTAACTGCTGCTGTGAAAAATGCTTAGTTTGATCAAGGAGATGACTGGAAATTGGGGGAAGGCGTCCCAGACAGCATGATAAAGCTGTCCTCGTGCAAACGCAAATCGGAAGGCCTTTTTCATGAGGTTTGCCCCCATTTGGAGGCCAAAGACCTGCGTCCTAGTCATGGTGCCACCATTGACAAGCTGCGGGACCTGCAGCGGCTCAAGTAAGAATTTCAGGAGCAGGTCCTCGTGTTAGAAGCATGATGCTGACAGCTTGGCTGCTACACGGGGTTCCATTAGGCTTCGTCAGGCAAACTGGAAACACCTTGTGAGAGGCAAGAGTCTAGGCAAACATGGGGAGTCATCTGTGGCCGATCCCCAGAAGCAGAGGCAAGATGACTAGGGAGTGAGAGGAAGAAGTGGGGAGAGGGCAGAGAGTGGGAGAGAAAGTGCTAGAAGCTCTGGTAACCTTAAGATTGTTTTCTACGTCTGTGAATCTGTTTCTGTTTTGTAAATAAGTTCATTTGTGCTGTTTTTTTTTTTTTTTTTTTTTTTGCGGTACGCAGGCCTCTCACTGCTGTGGCCTCTCCCGTTGCGGAGCACAGGCTCCGGACGCGCAGGCTCAGTGGCCATGGCTCACGGGCCCAGCCGCTCCGCGGCATGTGGGATCTTCCCGGACCAGGGCACGAACCCGTGTCCCCTGCATCGGCAGGCGGACTCTCAACCACTGCGCCACCAGGGAAGCCCCATTTGTGCTGTTTTTGAGATTCCACCTATAAGTGATATCATATGATATTTGTCTTTCTCTCTCTGACTTACTTCACTTAGTATGATCATCTCTAGGTGCACCCATGTTCCTGCAAATGGCACTCTTTCATTCTTTTTAATGGCTGAGTAGTACTCCATTGTGTATATGTACCACATCTTCCTTCTCCATTCCTCTGTTGATGGACACTTGGGTTGCTAGCAGTTGGCTCTTGTGGGTCAGTATGAGCTCCAGCACATCACTGGCAGGAGACCAACAGAGAGACTTCTAGAGCTCTCACGTAGTGAGAAAAAGTAATCAGATTTGGGATATATTTTTAAAGCTTCCTCCTATGATGAAAAAGGGTGAGTGACATTTTTGCTATATCTCATTTAATCTTTATACCACTCAGGGCCAGCTTTAGCCCATAGAGAACTTTTGCGCAAATCAAAAAAAGACGCCCCTTCCTCATTATTTGTGGAGCAGCTGCGCCAGGGTGCACGGTGCAGGGTATGGAGTGCAGGCTGCCCCATACAGGGTACGACCTGCCAATTCATGAAGGCATCCTTTGAACTACAATGACAGAGGTACTGTCAGGACTCCCTTTTCGCAGATGAGGAATTGGCAGTCGGTATTAGTTAAGTAACTTGCCTGCAGTGGGAGAGATGAGATATAAATCCAATGTACAGCCTCAGCCCAAAGTGAATCTTCATGCCTGGGCTGTCAGGTACCCAGATTGCAAGGGCAAGGAGGTGGAAGGAGGAGTAAGAAACCTAGGGCTCTAGATTTTTATGGCAAAATTTTATCCCTGGAGTTGTGCCAACCCAAGGTAAAGTGAAAGGAACTATAGTTATTAAGATTCTACTTGATGAAAAGTATCCCAAACTTCTTCACGTTCATTTGGGACCAAGAGACATTTTAGCTTCATTTTAAAAACTGAGAACCCCAAGGCTCAGAGAGGTTGGGAAATGCACCCAGGGTCACACAGCTGGGGAGTGGCACCTGGCCTGTGCTCCTTCCACAGCACCTCCCTCGAGGTTGTGCTCTACCAGTGGGCAAAGGATCCCCGCCCTTGTGGTGCGTCTCCCCTTCCTCAGAAGATCAGAGGCATCTGGATGGGGAACAGGCTGCCCACTTCCTAATATTTTAGGAACTTGACATCAGGGCAGTTGTACGGAGATCATTTATTTTTTTCACTTATTCAACAAACATTGAGTGTCTGTTATGTACCAGCCACCCATTAGGTATGGGGGCTGCAGTCAGAATGTCAGAGGCCTTCTCTCTGACCTTGTAAATTACTCCACAGTCCTCTTGATCTCTCTTTACAATTCGTGGCGCAAGTCCCAAATGCTCAGCCCCAATCTGCCCGGGGCTCTAAGGGAACCCAGGATGCTCCCGTGGTTCGCCATTTCCCCAGGTGAGAATAGAATCAGGACACGTGGAAGGTATCAAAAATTGCAACTTCCCGGGACTTCCCTGGTGGTCCAGTGATTAAGACTCTGCGCTTCTACTGCAGGAGCCGTGGATTCGATCCCTGGTCAGGGAACTAAGATCCCACGTGCCACGCAGTGCCCCACCCCACCCCAGAAAAAAAGAAGTTGTGACTTCCCTTTCCTGTTTCCAAAATGTCACTTTGCCCCTTCCCCTGACAATTCCTGAGCCGACGACATCGAGAAAACTGAGTGCAGAACTTCCGGACAGCGTGAAGCCCGCCCCCCCCCGCCCCCCATTCCCCATTCTCCATCTCCTTGTTTTCGACCTGTTTTGTAAGGATGCGGGGCTCTTCCCTAGTGCAGGGCCCCTTCCTGGCTTTGGGAGGATTCGGCTGGACGTGTTTTTCATGGAAATGGAATTCAAATTGGAACCTTATGTCTGGTTTCTCTGTGCCGCAGAGCGTGGCTAGAGCGTGGCCTACATCAGCCAGGCCCGGATTCCGAAAGTCTGCTGACTCGGATTAGCTAAGCTGATGCTTTCCCCCTAAATGAGAGACTTCATGCCTGTCCTTTTCCTGTAAGGATTCCCTTCTGGTGACGAGATAGTGAAATACGATGCCCAGGTGTGTGTGTGTGTGTGTGAGAGAGAGAGAGAGAGAGAGAGAGAGTGTATGGGTGTGTGTATATGTGTGTGTGTGAGTGTGTGTATGGGTGTGTGTATATGTGTGTATGTGGGGGTGTGTGTGTGTATATGTGTGTATGGGTGTGTGTATATGTGTGTATGTGGGTGTGTATATGTGTGTATGTGGGTGTGGGTGTGGGTGTATGTGTGTATGTGAAGAGAAAGTGCAGAGGGTTAACTCTGCATTCAGGAAAGTTCTGGACTCCCCTGAGCTCTACCATCCCACTCACTTCCCAGGAGGTGGTCTGTCCTCACAGCTCAGCTGGGTTGGAACCTCCACTGTAAACTTCTTAGCTGAGATACTCTCTGCAGGTCACATGGCTTCTCCTAGGGGTTCGGTTATCTCTTGCTGCAAGACAAGTTACCCGACACCTACTGTCTTCCAATATCACTTTGGTATCATTGCAGCTCACAGTTCTGGGGCTCGGGAACTCAGACAAGTTGCAGCAGGGATGTCCTGTTATCTGCTCTGTGATGTCTGGGGTCTCAGCTGGAATGGTTTGAATGGCTGAATCCCGAAACAGCTAGGGCTGCTTGAGGAGTCTGTCTCTAAATACATGTGTGTGTGCACATGTGTCTATACACTCATGTCTGTATGTATATACTTTGCCCCGCCCCCATTAGATAGACTGTCCTGGGGGTCAGGGTCACAGTCAGGCCTATTTCATTCAACACTCTATACCCAGTACCTAACACAGTACTTGGTACACAGAAGCTCTCAATGATTATTCGTTAAGCGGATGAATGACTACCTCTCAGGTCACCAGTATGCATGGCCGGGGCAGCAAGTGATGAAAACAAGATGAGTCAGCACAGAGACAGCCCTCCCAAGGAGCTGCCGTCTTGTCCTCTCCCCACTCATAGATTCTGCTCAGGTCACCCTGGACTGAGGGGAGAATTCTATCTATTTAGCAGCTAATACAGCTTGAGGAGCCCAGGATGCGCAGGTTCTTATCTAAACGGTTGCCTGGGCTAATAGAAAATGTGCGCATTAGCTAATTTGCGCTTTTCAGTTGGATAGGTTTTGGGATAAATGAGAGACACAGAGTACTTTGAGACTTTGTGATGACAAATCCATTGGCAATGTCCTCTCCTGTAATTTTCGTGTCTCCAGATTTGGGCTGTTAGTGTAACATCCTTCACCTTATCCTCAGATGAGCTTGCCTCCATAGGCAGTGGTGCAGGGATGCGTGCGAAGACGAGGGCAAGTGGCATCTGGGTGGTGAGGGTGTGTGTATCCTCTTGCTGCCTCTGTGGCCGTGTCCCTGCAGCTGGCGACACACGTCCTCCTGGGCATCACCTCCAAGAATCAGGTCTTGGGCCGGCGGGAAGGGGTGCCTAGGACCCACTGCTCGCTCTGCCGTGGGAAAGGTCTGGTGGTGACACCGGGGGTAGCCGTGTGAGACCAGCGTTGGAACGCCGCTCTACGCGGGACTTACTCATGCTGTTGCTTTTGGAGAAAATGGGTTCTTTCTACCTGGATTGGCAGATGCCTGGAGACCCTCTGAAATGGTACCAACCTAGGGTTAGGGGCACACATCCAGAGTCTGAGCGTTGCAGAACCAGGATTATAATTTACCTTAGACCCCAGAGTCCTCTTGTATAAACCCCTCACTGTGCAAGTGAGGAAACCGAGGCCCAGGGAAGTGCAGTCATGTGGGCTGATCACTGGACACCCCAGGCCTGGAAGTCAGGCTCCCCAACTCCAACTTCAGTGCTCAAGGCTCTGGATGTGACATTCCTTTGCACACTGTAAGGCACCGCGATCAACTGAGGGCGTTATTCATGTTATTATGAACCCGTGTCCCTTGGTCACTTGGATGGGAAACGTACATGGAGAGAAAACAGCTGTCACCTCTCCCTCTTCCCCCCTGCACCCCGACCACACCCTCCGGACACTGCCACCTCCCTTCCTCTGGACTCTGGCCCCCTTGCTGCTGTCCTGGACCCGGGCCTGGGTGGCAGAACACATGCATTTCAGAAAAGAGGGTGCGGAGGAGAAGGAATCGTGTGATGATTGGTGAACCTCCAGCATCTTCAGAAGGCAGGCACGAAGCGTGGGGACACCAGGAAGAGCAGCACGATTCCCTTTCACCCTCCTCCCCTCCAGCCCCCAGGCCCCCAACTTCCAGGTGTCCTGAAAGTCCAGCTCTGTGGAGCAGGATGCTGGAATCCTTGCTCCCAACCTGGCGGCCAGCATAGTGGCCCCTGTGGTCGGAGCCCGCCTGCCTCTGGGAATTGTGTCTTGGGGGAAATGAGGTCCTCCTCACCCCAGGCCATTTCCAGGCTTCCTGAGCCACCGAGAGCACTGGTATGAAGGATGAATATTTTATAAAAGGCCATAAAACATAATTTGTTCTTCAGAGCGAAGTAGAGGCTGTAGTTAAAAAAAGAGAGAAGCTACCGTCGGTGGACTGGGAATGTTGCATTATTTAGCCCCAGCTATTTCATTCCTTCAGGAAAGCAGAAGAACCAGAACATGAAAATCACACTCTTAGCTCCTCAGGAAGGGAAGCAGCACCTTGGAGGCCCCGCTACATCCAGCTTAGACTCACTGGGCAAGGGAGAGTGGCTCTCTGTTTGCAGTGTGCTTGGGGGGAGGGAAGCATAAACGCTTTGGAAAGGACCAGGCACAAGGCTGCCCCAGCCTCACCCTACTGCTCCCGTCTGTCTATTTGCATCCAAAGGGGAGAGGGGAGCGGGGGATGCTAGTGGGGTCTCCTCCTTCTGTAGACTCCTCCCTAACGTCCCCCATCTTTTCTTCCAAAGCAGCCCCTTCATTCTCCAAGACTGGAACGGGAAGCCAAGCCCAGAAGAGAAAACAGCCTAAAAGTGCATATTAGACATGCCAGCTCCATTTCCTGCACCCGACAGGCTACCTCACAAGGCCTTTGAGACCTTGCCTTCCCACTTGTTTTGGCGACCTGTCCTACTCGACAGACAACCTTCTCTAATTTCTTCCTTTTTTATTTTTTTCTTTTCTTTTTCTTCTTTTTCTTCCCTCCTTTCCTCCCTCCTTCTCTCTCCCTTTCTTTGTTTCTTTCTTTGTTTCTTTCTTTCTTTCTTTCTTTCTTTCTTTCTTTCTTTCTTCCTTTCTTTCTGTCTTTCTTTCTTCCATTCTTCCTTTCTTCCTTTCTTCCTTTCTTTCTCTCTTCCTTTCTCTCCTTTCTTAATTTCTTCCTTTTTAAAAAACATCTTTATTGGAGTACAATTGCTTTACAATGTTGTGTTCCTTTCTTTCTTTCTTTAAAAATTTTTGGCCATGCCACGCGACTTGTGGAATCTTAGATCCCCAAGTAGCTTGTGGAATCTTAGTTCCCCCACCAGGGATCGAATCTGTGCCCTCGGCAGTGAAAGGGCCGAGTCCTAACCACTGGACCGCCAGGGAATTCGCAATTTCTTCCTTTTTAGGTTCCTGCAATTCCTGACCCTGGGGGGAGACGGAAAACCGTTTTACTTCTGTTTTGATGCAAAGCAATTGAACTTCCTTTGCCTTAAGCTTACATCACAAACTGTATCCTGGGCTTTATTTTTCTTATAACCATAAAGTCCTTTCATTTGTCGTCAGACCTAAGAGAACTTCTTTACTTCACGGAGTCCGCAGTGAGCAGAATCAACAAGAGATACAACTTCTTCAACTGTGTCGAAGTTTCCAGATCAATCTCTTCGTGAACTTGTACTTCACTCCAGTGGTGGAAGAGGCCAGAAAATATTTTCTCTCTCTTTTCTGAGCATACCCTCTGCAGCGTGATATGGTGGGGGGAGAAGTAACCAACAATAAAAACAAAAGAGTTGACCAAAAGTAAGCTTTTGAAATGAATTTCCTGATTTATGTTCAATGTTTTTCTTGTGGCCATAGAAAATAGAACATTAATGACCTCTGTTGTATGTATCTCCAAGCAGGAAAACAAGTAGGTGTATCAGTCAGGAGAGGCTAGGTTAAGCTGTAGTAACAAACATCCCAGACCTCTCAGTGGGTTCTATTGAAGGATTATTTACTTCTCAGGCTACACATTCTTCACTGGCATTCTTGGCGGCCCTAGGTTGATGAAGCGGCCACTCTCTCAAGGGCTGTGGAGCGTTATGGCAGAGGAAAAGAGTTTGGGAAACTCAGTGCTGCAGGCCAGATGTGACACGTGTCACAATGCATCAGCTGGAGCTAGTCACGTGACCCTGGCCCGCCGTATGTGGACCAGGAAGGACAGAAACCTACCACGTGCTCAGAAGGTAGAGAGATGGAAATATTTGGTAAATAGCAACAATGACTACTATCGTCTGCCCTCCTGATCGTGAAATGTCTGACCCTCACAGGCAAAATACACTTACTCACTCTCTAAGGGAGACAACACGAAAGTCCTATCCATTCCAGGTACCAAGCTCAAAGTCTAGGACCTCCAGCGGCGGGTAGCAGGTCTTTGTGTTCAGAGGGACATGTTCTGGTCTCCACATCAGTTACAGACATGGACCTCCTAGTTCAGAGACTCAGAGAACCAAAGACATGTTACCTTTCCCTCTCTCACAACGCGATGGACAAGGGTTGATTTGGAATAAGATAACCTTAATAAATATTCCCGTTCAGAAGGGGGAGAGATGGAAGCAGTGCGGCCATCACTGGACTGCTGTGGTTCTGAAACTCCACTTAGCAGAATTAGGACCTCATGTGGCTGCTTGGGAGGGATTCCCAGCTCACTGCTCTCTATCCCCTGGCTTCTCCTTCTGGAACACCCTTTTTCTCTGTCATCTTCCTTGGTCCTGTCTGAGATGGGCGTTGCAGGTGATATGTTTCTTGGGGACTGAGCAGGTTTCTCTGTCTGCTTCCTGACCATAAAAATTTAGGGGCCTGGGCTTCCCTGGTGGCGCAGTGGTTGAGAGTCCGCCTGCCGATGCAGGGGACGCGGGTTCGTGCCCTGGTCCGGGAAGATCCCACATGCCGCGGAGCGGCTGGGCCCGTGAGCCATGGCCGCTGACCCTGCACGTCCGGAGCCTGTGCTCCGCAACGGGAGAGGTCACAGCAGTGAGAGGCCCGCGTGCCGCACACACATACACACACACACACACACACACACACACACACACAAGTTAGGGGCCTAAGAGTTGTTTCAAGTCTTGAACAGTTCTGAATGGTTTAGTCCAGGTCGTGGTTCCTTTGGCGGTATGACCGATGTAAATCATCTTAGACTTTCTTCTACCTGTCCAGGCAGCTCTCTGTGCCCCTAGTCAATAACCACACCCATGGTTCTTCCTGAGATCAACCTAACAGTGGATAATTTGAGCCTATTAGTTTTCTGTGGGAGGTTACACATCTCTAGTTTCTTCCCCTCCCCACAAGCCACTTTGTTTAATTCAAATAATAATGTTTTTGGAAGCCACAACTTTAATTAGGGTTTTGTAAAACACCTTATTTCCTTCAGAGGTATTAACATTGGGCATGACTGCTCTACAGTAGATTTGTTCCACGAAGCAAGGCTGAGTCCTAATCAGCCCTTCTGCCACAGAGGTCTTTCAATTTTTGTTTACATCTGATTGGGAAGAGCAGCTGTTGCCTCTGCCAGCCCTGAAGAGCCCCACCTCTCCGGACTCTCTTGTCCATTTCAGCTCTGCTTGCCAGTGGTAGCCACCCTGTGATACTAACAGTCTGTTTTCTACCTCTTCATGGATGTGTCGGTCTTTAGGCGCGCTGTCTGCCTTCTAAGTTATCACAGGCAACAACTTTTCAAATAGTTGGCCACTCGGGACATAGATAGTCCATAACAGCCTCCAGTCAAGTGTCTTTACTGCCCATTACCTGGCCCCTGAACCAATGACACAAATTTCAGCTTTCGGTTACAGCACCTTCTCGATTCTGGGTATCATTGTGGATCAGTTTGGATAGACTAGATCATGCCACGGTAACAAATCCATCCCCAGGTATCAGAGAATTAGAACGACAGAAGATTCTTTTCTTACTCGTGCTACGTTCCTGTTGCTTTGTCTGGGGGTCCTATCCCACGTCACCTCACTCTGGAACCCACCTCACTCTGCCAGGGCAGCCACCATCATGGGTGATTATGGCCATTGTGGCTGGGATAAAGAAAGCTCTAGAGGCTTTAATTAAATATTTGGGTCCAGAAATGACATGCATCACTTCTTACAACTCATGGGTTAGAACTACTGGACTGGTCCAACCACAATTGAGCTAGAGTGTACAGTTCCCCACCTTCCTGAAAGGGAGAGAGCTGGAGACATTTGGAAAATAGCACTAATGATGCCACAGTAGGGGAATGGGATGAAGAAGCAGCTGCAAACTTGTAATACTAACACGTGCTCTTGGATCCTCCTTGACTGGTAAAACATTCTTTCTTCTTCTTTTTTTTTGGCTGCGTTGGGTCTTAGCTGCGACATGTGGGATCTTCCGTTGCAGCTCGCGTGCTTCTCTCTAGTTGTGGTGTGCGGGTTTTCTCTCTCTAGCTGTGGTGTGTGGGCTCCAGGGCAGGTGGGCTCTGTAGTTTGCAGCATGCGGGCTCTCTCCTTGAGGCGCATGAGCTCAGTACTTGTGGCATACGGGCTTAGTTGCCCCGTGGCATGTGGGATCTTAGCTCCCCAACCGGGGATCAAACCCCGGTCCCCTGCATTGGAAGGTGAATTTTTTACCACTGGACCACCAGAGAAGTCCCAAACGTTCTTTATAGATTTATGTTTTGGCACAGTTAGTCATTTCCTAGGGCTGATGATTTGCAAGACACAGATGTCTAATGCATTCTTTTCCCAATATACAGCTTCACTCAACTGAAATCTGTTAGATTTTCCTCTAGTGGATCCTGGAGCATCATTATCTCCATCACACTTTGTAGTTGAGTTCATCACCATCACAATCATCATCATCATCATCATCAAAAACTGGCTAAGCAGCTAATTATAACTGATGCTTATCTACAAGATACGTGTTTACATTTGTCCTTCCCCTTGTCACTTCAGTCCCAGGGAAAGCCCAGAGGGAGGGAAATGGTCATGAGACACATTGTCTGACTCATCATCCCTTTCCCAAACCATCTGCAGTGGAAACCTAGAGAGGGGAGTGATTCTTCTTAGGGAGGATGTGTGTATCCATACATACTTGTGCACAGGTAGGAACTGAGGAAGCTGACCACTTACCATTCCTTCCTTCCACAGGTGTCTGTGAGAGACAGGGCAGTGAGAAGGACCATTCGCAGAGATTACTCAGAGAAACAAGGCTAAGTCTCCCCAAAGGAAAACTTCAAGGATCTTATTCCTGGGGTGATGATAAGCACACACACGCACACACAGAGCAAAGTAGAAAATGTCATCAGAGAAACCTGTGAAATAGAGGAGAATGATCATTTATATACCTGGGGTAAGTACATGTTAAGGCAAAGATAAAAATGTAAATGGTTGTCAAATTATCTGCCACATTTTATCTGCTCATCTTGGCACATACGTCCATTTTTAGGTGGTTCCTCCCTATTGGTACTCTTTTATTCCCACCATGCGCTCCTAATTTGATGTAGATATGTTTTCAGCTGGAAGGTCTGCATGGTTGTGGGAGGATGGGACCCCTGGGGTCTGGTCCCAGTTGTTGGTTTCCAGGGCAATCCTTTCTCTTGGTTTCCTTTCCTTTCCACTGACAACCCCTTGGTCTTCTTTGCTGGTTCCTCTTCTTCCTGAACTTGTAGACTGCTGTGAAGGACTTGGTCCTGATTACGTTTCTCTTCATCGTTCATATTCTGTTTCTCTAGGAGACGTTAATGCCAGGGGTTTAAATACTTCTAAATATTTTAAATTCGTAAATCATACATTTCTCTACCATATTCTAGACGTGGATAAACAAGCGCCTCCTTGACGTCTTCGTCCACATGTGTCATTTGCCTCTCCAAGTGAATACGTCTAAAAACGATATGGGTCTTGATTGATCCCAAGCTGTTTAGTCTCTCATCTTCCCCTTCTCAATAAATGGTACCACCAACACACCTGGTTGCTCAAATCCCAAACCTGGCATCCACTGTTTACTTCTCATGTCCTGTCCGTCACCAGTTCCTGCTAATTCTATCTCCTAAACATCTCCCCAACCCCACCCCCTCCCTCTGTATCTCTATACACCCTACCTTTTCTCTAGTCCAAGTCACCATCATCTTTTCCCCAAATCACTGCAACTTCCTGGTCCCCCGATTGTTTCTTTTGTGGCTTTGTAATTCATTCCCCCACAGCCTCTATGTAAATCATGTCATGTCTCTTCTCCTCTTGAGAACCGTCATTGGCTTCACAACCAACATCCTAAGATAACACCTGAACACCGCCCCCTGTAAGACCTACCCCTCACTCCTTCATCAGCCTCATCTTGTACATCTCTCCCTGCTGCCCATTCTCCTCCCAGCACATGGCTTTTGTTATCATCTTGAACATCCATGACCTGTCTAGCTCAGAGCTTTTGAACTTGTCTGCCCGGAATGCTCTTCCCTGCTTCCAGCAAGTCTGGCTTATTCTCATCTTGGACTTCTCAGTTGAAATATTACCTCTTCAGAGGGAAATTTCCCAACCACCCTCTTCAAAGCAGAATCCCCAGGTTCATTTCTGACTCAGCATCCCATTTATTTTCATCAGAGCATTTACTACAATATGTAAATATCTTCTTTATTGTTTACTGTTAACATTTTCTATCTAGAACGTCATGTACTTATTGCACGAAAATGTAAGCTCATAAGAGCAGGTGGGTTGTCCAGATCACTTCTAAATCCCCAGCACCTGCCACATGGTGGGCACCCAGGAGCTTCTCAATGAAAGCTTGTTAAATAAATGAATGGTTCCTACCATTAGCGAAAATGTGTGGATTTAGATACAATTAGAAAAGCCTACGGTTTCATGAAATTGGGGCTCAGTGAACTCCGGGGAAGCGTTCGCCGGTCACTGGAGGTGGCGTTGCCGTCTATGGATGGGGTTATGCTTCCTTCACATAGGAACTGGCACTTCCAAAGGTGTGATCTTACTCACCCTTAATATTTGCTTGAGAGGAAAGATCTAGAAAAAAGGGCTTTTCTAAAGCTAAGAAACGAGTCTCTTTCACAAAAGAACTAAAAACAGAACTCTGATTCATGAACTTGCTAATGGGTTTTCCCTCCAGGGGAAACTCCTCGTGCACAGTGAAACCTGTCTTGGGGCAGAGCCTTGTGGGGTGCATGTCAAAGTAACCATGGAACATCAGCTCTGCCTGTAGCTTGGCAGCCTTAACCCAAGTGGTATTCAAAGGGCTATTCCTTCCACCACGTTAGACTGTGCACCCTCCTGGCAGAATGCAGGTTCCTTCCCACGTTTCTCCAAGGTTTGTTTGGAAGAGTTACTGACCTAGTTGATAACCTCGTGGATAAAAATGGCAATGATGAAAACAAACATGCGAATGAATATTTCACTGTAAAAACTGACCACGAAAGGCGGCAAAAGGGATCATGAGTGAGTCAATTTACCACCCGGAAAAGAATTACAGATAATTGGACATGGGTAAAAAAGAGTATCTTCTATGCTATATAATACTTACGTTATATGATATACGTATATCATATAATATATGATATACTTGTATCATATAACACAGCGTATGTGTAGGTTCCCTTTCTTTCCTTAAAATATTTCTTTTTCTTTAATGGAGCAACTTAATAGTGCAAAGTTTAAATTGATTAGTTACGGAGCCTGTGAACAGGAAGAATATTGACCGAGTGACTGGGTACACTAGCTCTCTCGCCATTCACTGAAACATGCAAGCTGAGAGGAGGGAGTGGAAATGGACAGGAGAAGCAAAGAAAAGAGGCGGAAGAACGATTGCCCTGCAGGTCTGGTGAGGGACCAGACTGGAGAGTGAAGCGGTGATGTGGCAGCCTGTCTCCTACCCACTCACCACTTGACCTCTGCCCTAAACATCCAGGACACTTAGTTCCCTCCTCCCCATCTCCCCCCCCCCACCCCCACCGCGCTGGGAGTGAATCACTGTGGTTTTAAAACACTCCATGCAATACAAAGAACTCTCGCATGAATCTTGTCGTTTGAGAGTACCTTTATGTATCATTTCCATCGGTATCGTCCATGAGCTCTTACCAATCATCTAAGAGCACAAGAAGCTACACACGAACACCTTCTGATCGTCAGCAACCTGTTTTGTCCACAGCCACCCCAAAAGGGGGAAAATGAAGCACAGAGAAGCAAACGTCAACCCTACCTGGCAGTGGCAGTGTGAAAAGATCAGACCATAGCTCCCCCAGCAGACCCCAACCTGTGTGATCCAGTGATGGAAGACGATAGGGCCTCTGGTAGAAATGGATGGAAAACCATTCTTACCTTCTCCCTCCTGGAGAGTTAGGGGAAGAGTCTCTACAGCAAACTTGGGTCCCTACCCAAATCCTGCCAGGTGGGTCTTCGCTGTAACAGTACTGAGGAGCAGAGGCCATCTTTCCCGTGGGATTGTGAAGAGGGAGTGAGATGGTGCCTGTGAAGCACCTGGAAGGTGGCCGGTACATATTAAGTGCTCAGGAAGTGCAGCTGTTCGTTTAATCAACATGCCCTTTCCACTCCCCTCTTCCCCCTTTTCTCATTCACTCCGGATTCCTTCCCAGGGAGGCTGGGAGATTATGAATTCCAGGATGCACTTCCCTGGGCTATGCTACCTCTGAGATGCCACCATCTTCTGGTTCTTTCTTCACTGGGGCTGCTGCCCAAACTCCCAGGACTCCCTTAGAAAACTTCTGTTGGAAAAGGCAACCGGAGACTTCCTACCCTTTTCCCTGCTATCACTTTGCAATCCTGGGAGAATGGCGGCCTCGCCCTCCCGGGTTTGCAAAGGGAGGTATGGGATTCTCTGGGGACTGACATTGGAGTACAATTTAAATTGGAAGCTCTCAAGACATCAAAACATGCTTCCTCAATTTTTTTTAAGTAGAGATTGGAGAAGCTGGCAAATAGGTCTTCGTAAATACAGAAGGACAAAATATAATTTGATTTCTTTCATTAAATTTCTGGGTGAGTGGAGGCACAGAACTCTGTGCCATGGGGCGCGGGGGGGGGGGCGGTGAGGGGTGTTTTCTTATTGATGAGATGCACTGCGCAGGTCAGCTCCCTAAACCGAAAAGAGAAGAGCGACTTGCGGGGGCGGGGGGGTGTGGCATTAGGGTACCTGCGCCTGTTTAGAGGGCCGTGGATGTGAACGTGCGGGAGGGAGAGGCGTGCCAGGAG
Source organism: Leucopleurus acutus (assembly GCF_964270905.1). NCBI lineage: Eukaryota > Metazoa > Chordata > Mammalia > Artiodactyla > Delphinidae > Leucopleurus > Leucopleurus acutus. The sequence goes on from NC_139152.1 coordinate 5,506,337, forward strand.
AGCGCGGGAAAGATTACTGGAGAGGTGAGGGTGCGTCCGCTCGCCGCGCCCTGGCTCGCGCGGCCCCTGGCCGGGCAAGGGGTGTGATGCGCGAGTGGGGTGGGAGGGGGCAGCAGGCGGGGCCTGCCACGTCACTTGGAGAGAGTGTGTTGGGAAGGAAGGGCAGAGCGGAGAGCCGAGCCGCTGCAGCTGCGGCGGCTGCAGCGAAGGCACAAGGGCTGGGGAGGTGGGTCCGCGCGCCCCGGCGCCGGGGCGGCCCCAGGGCCCTCTCGCAGGCCAGCGGCGCGGCTCGGAGGGAGGCGGTGGCGGCCGCGGCGGCGGGAACGGCGACCTTGGCCAGTGGAGCCCGCGGTGGCCGTAGGGCGGAGGCCGAGCCCCGCCAGGCGTCTTGGCCGAGCCGGAGGGAGGCGCATCTGGCGCTCGGGTCCCAGCGGCGGCCGGGGGTCTGGAGCTGCTGGAGGAGCGCCGCGGGAGCTGGGACGTGCTGACCGGTCTGGAGGGCGGACCCCCGCGTCCCGGAGCCCAGTCTGGGGAGGGCGGGGGCGCGACGCCACGCTTCTTTCCTGGCGTCCAGCTGCACACGCGCCAGGCTGCGGTTCCAGGTACCACAAGCTGTATCTAGCATCGGGCGCGGATAACTAGGGGCGCGGAGCCGAACCCTCCGCGCCCAGGTCACCTCCCCAGACCTAGCCCGGCGAAGACCAGGGCTTCGGGGCTTAGGGACCCGGCGTCGGTCGTACCGCGAGCCCCACCCCGAAAAGAAGGCGCCGCCGAGAGCTGGGAGGCGGCGCCGCGCCCGGGAGGTCGTGTCGTGGGCGCCGTCCTAGTGGCGGGGAGCGCACCGCGGAGGGGACATGCGATCGGAGAAATCCCTTACGTTGGCGGCGCCGGGGGAGGCCCGTGGGCCGGAGGGGGAGCAACAGGATGCCGGAGACTTCCCGGAGGCCGGCGGCGGCGGCGGCGGCGGCTGCTGTAGTAGCGAGCGGCTGGTCATCAACATCTCCGGGCTGCGCTTCGAGACGCAGCTGCGCACCCTGTCGCTGTTCCCTGACACGCTCCTGGGGGACCCCGGCCGCCGCGTCCGCTTCTTCGACCCGCTGAGGAACGAGTACTTCTTCGACCGCAACCGGCCCAGCTTCGACGCCATCCTCTACTACTACCAGTCGGGGGGCCGGCTGCGGAGGCCGGTCAACGTGCCGCTGGACATCTTCCTGGAGGAGATCCGCTTCTACCAGCTCGGGGACGAGGCCCTGGCTGCCTTCCGCGAGGACGAGGGCTGCCTGCCCGAGGGTGGCGTGGACGAGAAGCCACTGCCCTCCCAGCCCTTCCAGCGCCAGGTGTGGCTGCTCTTCGAGTACCCGGAGAGCTCGGGGCCCGCCCGGGGCATCGCCATCGTCTCGGTGCTGGTCATCCTCATCTCCATCGTCATCTTTTGCCTGGAGACGCTGCCGCAGTTCCGCGCAGATGGTCGAGGTGGCAGCAATGGTGGTGGTGTCTCCCCGGTGTCCAGGGGCAGCCAGGAGGAAGAGGAGGATGAAGACGATTCCTATACGTTTCATCCTGGCATCACCGCGGGGGGAATGGTGGCAGGGGGCTCCTCCCCACTAAGTACCCTTGGGGGCTCCTTCTTCACCGACCCCTTTTTTCTGGTGGAGACGCTGTGCATTGTCTGGTTCACCTTCGAGCTGCTGGTGCGCTTCTCCGCCTGCCCCAGCAAGCCAGCCTTCTTCCGCAACATCATGAACATCATCGACTTGGTGGCCATCTTCCCCTACTTCATCACCCTGGGCACCGAGCTGGTGCAGCAGCAGGGACAGCAGTCCGCCAGTGGAGGCGGCGGCCAGAACGGGCAGCAGGCCATGTCCCTGGCCATCCTCCGAGTGATCCGCCTGGTCCGGGTGTTCCGCATCTTCAAGCTGTCCCGCCACTCCAAGGGGCTGCAGATCCTGGGCAAGACCCTGCAGGCGTCCATGCGGGAGCTGGGTCTGCTCATCTTCTTCCTGTTCATCGGAGTCATCCTCTTCTCCAGCGCCGTCTACTTCGCAGAGGCCGACGATGACGATTCGCTCTTTCCCAGCATCCCGGATGCCTTCTGGTGGGCCGTGGTCACCATGACCACAGTAGGTTACGGGGACATGTACCCCATGACGGTGGGGGGCAAGATCGTGGGCTCGCTCTGTGCCATCGCCGGGGTCCTCACCATCGCCCTGCCCGTGCCCGTCATCGTCTCCAACTTCAACTACTTCTACCACCGGGAGACCGAGCAGGAAGAACAAGGCCAGTACACCCACGTCACATGTGGGCAGCCCGCCCCGGACCTGAAGGCAGCCGACAACGGACTTGGCAAGCCTGAATTCTCGGAGGCCACCCGGGAGCGGAGACCCAGCTACTTTCCTACTCCACATCGGGCATATGCAGAGAAGAGGATGCTCACCGAAGTTTGACGGATGCAGGCCGGGCCTGCATGGAAGGAAGGACACTGAGCAAACAATCCCTTAGGGCTCCTTGTCATTCTCCACTACTCGCACCCCAGCTCCAGGTGACTTCCTGACTCCCCCCCCCCCACCCCACACCCAGTGGCTGGCGCCAGGACCACACACCTGGACTCTCAATCTTGTTACTTGACCCCTGCAGCATCCAAGGTTTCTCCATCTAAGTGGCATTTTCCGAACTCTAACGGTGCCACCCATTCGTGCCCATCTTCTGTCACGTGGATGAGATTTCCATCTGACCTTCGTCCCTCAAGACTCTGATTTTTCATGTCTGGGACTTGTAATATCTCTAGGAAGAGTGATGTTGACGAGACGGAAACCAGGCACACCTGGGTCCTTTTTCTCCTTAGCGTCTGTGGCTTTGGGGCATGCACCTGTCTTAGCTTCTGGCCACACGGTCACTGGCAGAAACGGGTGGACAGAAACAGTACTCCTCCTTTGTTTTCCTCCAGCGCCCTGTAACACCGGCTGCTCATCCTGAAGAGGACCCCTGGGAGAGCCTTCAGCTGCCCAGCCTGATACTACGCTGTACATCTCTAATCTTGGATGGAATTAGAGAAACTACAATTACACTTGGCCATTTGGAGGATGTGAGAGTCAGTCTTGGACCAAAGGGGCCAATGGATTCTTCCAGGTGCGAGCTGGCATGGTAGACACATCAGTCTTTGGTCTGCACTTCGTTCTCCCCACTCTGATCCCTTGACCCTCTCGAGCTTCCAGGAAGGCTCCTTCTCAGAGCCAAATACTCTTCCTGTGCAGAGGAACTGGCAAAGGGGAACCCACAGAGCTGGGAGAAATGGCTGGATATAATCAAGCAGGCTTGACCGCTCATCAGAAGAGAGGCGCCACGGAGACAGTACCGTCTAGGGGGGCAGAGGAGTCTTCTGCAGACAGCAGATTTCTCTCCCTCACTTCCCCCGACCCTCTCTAGTCCTCCACCCTTCTTCCTGGGAGTCTGACTTAGGATTGCTGTTGAAGGCTTTCTAAAGCAGACTCCAGCCTAAACCCACAGACAGGTAGCAGCACACATTGGATGCTAGCGTGGGCTTTTTTGTTTTTTTTTTTTCCTTTCCATTTCGTGGGCAATGAGACAGGTGGTTTAGAGTAAGGAAGAGGCATTATTCCTTTGCTGACAGCCTCACTGTTAGAGGTTTTTGCTGAGTCAAGCAAACGTTCTCCTGCTCTGGCCCTGGAGCTGCAGCCCACAGCTCTCACTGGTAAGGTGCCACTTAGACCAAGTCATCTTCTTCCGTTGTGAACCCCTGTTTCTGTCCCCTCATCACATCGTCATTCATTTGTTGCCTTGATCAACTGTGATGCACTGTTCTGAGCTCTCCTGGGTACAGTTCAGAAACCGGAAGGACTGTTAATGAGTTTTTAATTTTATAAACTAGGCTTTACGGCTCCTTGATAAGAATTTTTTAAAAAATCTTTTCTCAAAGAGCAAACTTATGAGGGACGGCCTCTTGAGGGTTTTCTTGAGAGACACTGTCCGGATGTTGCCACACTTTACAGGGTAACTTGGGTGCCACAGTCCCTCTTTGTGCCTCAGTCTCCCCACCCATTCAATGGGAACATTCATGTCTTCCCCCCACCCCCACCTCATGGGGAACGGCCCGTGAACTCATCTGGGAGGCTGGGGATGACGCTATGCAAATGTGTGAACTTCCGTAATGGTTTCTAGTTCATTACCACGTTTCCCCATCCCCCACAGGCAAGGCCTCCCCTGAGAGTTCCTGCCTTGGATCCAGAGCCCATGCGCAGGCCATTCTGGGCCATTAGCTCTTTAAACCCCTCCCTAGCCTCTCAGACTGGGCCTTGGTCTTTCTTCTTACCTTTCGGCCAGGAGGATGCTCTCTTTGGAGCGATCCACTGGGATCCTTTTGGGGCCAGACACCATCATCCTGATTGGGAGCTTGGCTTCTCCAAACCTGAAATGCAGGAGGAGATGCTCGTGATTCAGACACTTGCTCTGAGGCCATAGAATGCCAGGCTTCCAAATGTCTTCTGGAATATTACTCCTGGCAATTCGGGGGACAGAGGAGGCCCACGCAGAGGCAAAAGTGATGCTCCCGGCGAGGGTGATGTTGGAACACGTATGCATGTGTCTCTGTATGTGTGTGTGTGTCATCCTCATCACCATTTCCTTTTCAAGTCAGAGCATGCCCGAAAGTAAAGGGTTTACGGAGAGCTGGGCTCTCCAGGGACTCTGGTTGCCGTAGCAACCTTCCAGACTGTTCTCTCTATCTTCTGATTTGGGCAGCCAGGGAGAACAGGAGACTACGTATTCCCAGCTTCTGAAAGGGGGACGCCTCTCACATATGGCTTTAGAGGCTGGTAGGGCTAGGACAGGGATGCGTGACCTTCGGAAAATGAAGGGGAAGCAGGTCCCCAAAGCTTCCTATCTGGACCTTTCTTCCTGGCTTCCCCACCCAGTCACTGAAGCTGCCTCATCCCACCCCTGAGTCTTCAGAAACTTGAATGCCAAGCAACTGCCGGTTAAAGCAATGTCCATATTATTGTTTTTGAAATGGCCTTGGAGGGGACTAGCTTCTCCCGAGGTAGTCAAGCTGGGCCTCGCCAAGGGTCATACTAGTTTTAGTCCATAATAGCACTGCGGGGCACTCACGTCCTCAGAGAGAGGCTCCTCCCAGCGCTGAGAGAGACAGAGAAATGATGCTTCTGCTTCCCAAGGAACAGTCTAGCTCTTGCGAGGAATCTCATAGGTGGTTCATCTTAAGATGTCGAAGAAAAACTGAGAGGCGGTGACCTGACCTAGTTCCTGTGAAGGATTCTGCCAAGTGACCCCCTCTGACACTGAGCCTCTTGACGTGGATTTTGCTCCCTGAGCGCCGCGACGATCTGCGCCCGGTGTGGCTGTGACAGCTGGGGTGGCGATTCCGCAGCTGCCAGCAGAGGGGTTCAGGTCATCGTTACGCCTGACTCGGGCCCACAGGAGTGCCCAGAGGTCTTCCTGGATCTGTGAAGCTCAGCTGAGACGTGGGAGGTGACTCCTGCCAGATCGGCCCCAGGAGAGAAGGGGACAGCTGGCCGGCTTTGCACCCGAGGTAGGTTCTCCTGTTGGGGAATATCCTTCAGGCCAAATGAGAACAGGGGTGGGAAGGGCCAGAGGGAGGGCGGGAGAGGGTGTGTCTGGGGGAGGGGGAGGCTTTGGTTTCCTTTCCTCAGCGGCCACCTCGCTCTCTGTGTGTTTTTGTCTGCATGTACTTTACTCTCCTTCTCTGTTTCTGTTCCCACACTGGTACCTCCCTCCTTCATCCCCTTCATATATATATATATGTAATTTTTGTATTTATTTTGGCCGCGCCGGGTCTTCGTTGCGGCACGCGTGTGGGATCTAGTTCCCCGACCAGGGATTGAACCCAGGCCTCCTGCCCTGGAAGCATAGAGTCTTACCCACTGGACCACCAGGGAAGTACCCCCTCATCCCCTTCTAATCACCCCCTTTTCTCTGTACTTTCCCCTTCCTTCTTCTATTCAGTGTCACTTCCTCTGCCTTGTGTTTCGTTCTCATATCTCTGATTTTCCCCCATCTGCTGTTTGAACTTCTTCTTCCTCCTCTGTGTATCTTTCTCTCTGTCCTCTCTTACATTCTCAGGGGCTGGGAGCACCTTGGGCCATTTCCCTTGAGGTTGCTCTTTGGACTCTAGGACGGCTGTGACCTAGGGTGTTTGCTCAGAAGGTTGTTCTCCAGCTGGAGGACCCCCTTTTTCCTGTCATCTGGGTACAGCATCCTTTCCTAGGGTACTCACCTCTGTGGGCAGAGTCCCGAGCTTCTGGAGCAAGGGGAGATTGCTGTGGGTTTAGAAGATGTCTCGGACAAAATTTCTTGAATCTGCAAGGATAAAATAGAGAAGGAGAGAGAGAGAGAAGGAACCTGATAGCAGTACATTTCAGAGAAATACTTTGTGTAGCACAGGACTATGCTCACCTCAGGGTCCCCCAACCTTAAGGAGCTTACAGAAAGGTTCAAGACAATGGCACAGTGGAAACAGTGAAATAAACACAGAAAAGAGGGCTTAGGAGGAAGGCATAGCGTGGAATTAGACTAGAAAAAGTCTTCATTCAAGGGCGACCTTCTGACTGCCCTTAATTCACTCGAAGGGTCTCAGAGCTGTCTCTCTTGTCCCCTGAAGGCAGAAGAAAAGCAAAGGACATACATGTCAGTGGTGCAAGGTGCGGGGGACACTCCTTGGCATGATGGGTTAAGATTCACCAACTGGTCCAGAGGGAAGCTTGTGCATCTCCTTGCTGGAGGTCGTGTAGGCTGAGTCCCACCTGCATCAGGATATCAGGCGGCTTTTGGAGGGTAAGGGACATTTTCTAAAGGAGGATTGTGGTGACAGTTGTACAGCTCTATAAGGCAACACAAAAAAGTCACTGAATTGTTAAAAAAAAAAAATGACGTGAGACTAATAACGTCAGAGTTTCACCTCTTGTCTGGGAGATGCTTTGGTTTTATAAATCTAGAGGTTAAGCCTCTCTAAAGATGGAGCAGACTGCGTATTCAGGATGGAATGACAGTTTTTTTTCTCTGCCACACGGGGACACTTTAGAACTTTCATACAGTTGCTGCCTGCTCCTCCCTTCCAGTGCCAAGAACTGTTTGTTTTCTTTTGTTCTGAATTTTGACAATGAAACCTTTGTGGGACTGACATGCCCCTTTCTTTTGGCTCTGAAGACAGGCCAAGCCATTCCTGGTCCGTACAGAGCCTGGTTAGCATGTACTGAACCAAAGGCAGAAACCGCCACCTTACCTCTGTACCTGGAAACTCAGAATTCCTTAAGAAATTACACAGGAGTCAAGGTGTTTTTCTCCTGGCCGGGTCCCCACCCTCCAGCTGCTGCTGGGGCCCCGCAGGCTGTGGTGCTTCCAGGAAACAGAAGAAGTAGGGGTGAGAGTCTTCCCTTAGTTCGTCCTCCTCCAAGAGCGCTCATCGGATGTCATTCCTCGCTCTCTCTCTCTCTTTTTAAAAAATATTTATTTATTTATTTGGCGGAGCCGGGTCTTAGTTGTAGCATGTGGGATCTAGTTCACTGACCGGGGATCGAACCCCGGGCCCCCTGCGTTGGGAGCGCGGAGTCTTAGCCACTGGCCCACCCGGGAAGCCCCTCTCTTGCTCCTACTTGCCTTCCGCTCGCCAATCCCGTCCTTCACCACGACCCCCGGCCCCGCCCTGCTTTTCCTCACGTGACACCTTCCGGTCCTGCTGTTTATCATGCCTTCTCTCCCCTGGCTGAGCCCTCGCTTTTGGCAGTGTTTTGTCCCCCGGCATCTCTCCATAAATGCCAAGATACATTTCCAGAGGACACCGTCCTCCCGGGACGATCTGGCTGGGACCTCCGGGCCGGCTCTGATTGGCTTTGACTGTCCGTTATTGCCCCGGGAAGCAAAGTTTGCTCTAATTCTAGCGTGTCAAGGTCACTTAGGGAAGGAAAAGAAATCCATTCTTTAAAACAAAAGATTTCCTCTCTCCATCCCACTTGACTCCGGGCTTCCCGGGGTGCGCGGCTCTCTTGGACCACAATAAGACTGGAGCCTAGGGCTTTTCGGGAAAGGGAACCTCTGGATGCAGACCACTGGGGATGAGGACAGATGGGCTCTTAGTTCTCGTGTTACCGCGTCTCCCCGATGAACCGCTTTCCTGTTCTGGGCTCGAGGTCCTTGTGGGGTTGGAGAGGGTCATTTCCTTCCCTTCCTTTTGCTCTGAACTCCTAGAGAAAGGCATTCATACCACCCTTTGGTCCCATATATTTTTACAAATTTTTATTGGAGTCTAGTTGATTTACAATGTTGTGTTAGTTTCAGGTGTACAGCGAAGTGACTCAGTTATACATAGATCCACTCTTTTTTAGATTCGTTCCCCATATAGGTCATCACAGAGTACTGAGCAGAGCTCCCTGTGCTGTGCAGCAGGTCCTCATTAGTTATCTTTGGTCCTCATCCCCTTGCTTCCCTAAAGAAGGAGTGGAAACCTCTCAGTGAGCACTTGGGAAAGGTTATCCAAAACAAGTGACTGCTCGTTCCCAGAACAAGAGAGAAAGAAGAGGCAGACACCATAGTCAGTGCCCTCAAGACTGGTCGCACCTTGGCTGTCACCTAACCTATTGGGGGCCTAGCCCTGATGGGGTTTACGACAATTTTTTTAATGGATTTTATTGAAGTAGAGTTTCTTTACCATGTTGTGTCCACTTCTGCTGCACAGCAAAGTGAGTCAGTTATACATATATATTCTTTTTCGTATTCTTTTCCATTATGGTTTATCTGGGACAGTTTTTTCTCCTTTTTGAGCACATCTCCGACCTCACCCTTGTTACCGTGGAGGGGCTTTTCCTTTAGTCTGTCCCGTGCCTGGCGGACACTCTTTGCCCGGCCCTAGAAAAATCCCGGAGCCTTAAGCAGCCTCTGTCACAGGTGCAGGGAACGCAGACAGACCCCGGCTCTTTGGCGAGAGTGAAACCAGCATGTCAAAGGAGCTGCAGCCGCGCCGTCTGCGGCCCTGCTATTTTTGACACGCTTGCTCTTGCTTCGAGGACTTGACAACCGCGGTTTCCAGGAGACAGACAAACCCGCTCTTGGCAGCAGAGACATTGTGCTTTGGAAAAAAAAAAAAAAAAAAAGAAAGACAGTCCCGTGGCCAGGAGGGGCCGGGACCACGCCTTCTTTCTCTTCCCGGAGGCTGGCACTGTCCGGTGACGTTGTGGATCTGAAGCTGCGGTACCACCTCCACCGGGGAATCCATCCTCTCCCGTGGGAGTGGTCCTAACAGGAATGAGAATGGCGCCATTCATTTAAAAAAGCATCTCGAACACGTTCAGTCCTTTCAGACGTCGTGTCGTGTAACAGAGGTTGGGAGCCTGGACTCTGGAGCGAGATCGTCTGGGTTCAAATCCCACCTCTGCCACTCACCTGCTGGGTGATGTAGACCAAGTTCTGAAACCTTCTGTGCCTCAGTTTCCCTCTCTGTAAAATGGGGGCATAACGGGGCCAGTCTCACAGGGCTGTTTTGAGGGTTAGATGAGGTAGTTTAGGTACAATGTTATGTAATCTGTGACACCATGTGACACTATGTACACAGTGTGATAGGCAGCCATATGTGAGCACGACCCAGAGGTTGGTATTATTATCAATGCTGTTATCCTTCAACAACTAAATGCAGTGGGAAGGCTAGGCATTGCTTTCCTCTTTGGCAGATCAGACAGTTGAGGCACAGAGGGCAGGTTCAAGGGCACCCGGCCTCCTTGTGTTCCATCGCCCTCAGGGGAGATGTAATGAACAGAACGCAGTGAGGGTCTGATTGGTACTAAGCAAGAAGAGAGAATGAATTCGTGGTTCCTAAATGGGTACATAGGCTGTTTTTTGTTTGTTTGTTGTTGGTTGGTTGTTTTTTTGGCCGTGCCGTGCGACACGTGGGATCTTAGTTCCCTGACCAGGGATTGAACCCGGGCCCCCTGCATTGGAAACGCAAAGTCTTAACCACTGGACTCCCAGGGAAGTCCCCCATAGGCTTTTATTTACACGCCAGCTTGTCTTTCTGATGGAAACCCAGCGAGCATCGTATGCTCTTTTCTTTCTGGGGCTCTGAGGGCACGAAGCTGCATCCACATCTCTCTAGACAGCCTTTCCTCACTCCATCACTCTTCTCCTCCCCTCACGTTTTAGCAACCTCGGCGGGTCACTCTCCTACAGCCTTCCTCACACACTTCTTCACGTCCTCCTCCTTGGGACAAATGCAGGCTCTCACAGTTAATCCTCGGGACAGAACCCAGAAGCTGGACCCGGCTCAGAGTTTTCATCCATTGTTCTAGCGGCTTTCAAACTCCCACTTCCCCCGTCCTCGCCCTCAGCATCCCTCTTTCACGTCCCACTGCGCCCTTTCCCCTTTGCCGGTGGGGTACCCGCTGACATTCCTGGGCCGTTTTCCAGCTGCCCTTTCTTCCTTTCAGGCAGAGGGCAGGAGACCCCGGAGTCGGAAGACGCTGCTCCCCTGACTCCTGTGGGTCTCCGTTTGCTTCCACTGTGACTGAAGGGCCGCTGCGGCACTGGGGGTCCTGACTCCGGCCAGAATGCCGTATGCACCCTCAGCTCATTCCCACAGCCACCACAGTGTCCCATGCGACACTGCCTTCCCCATCCTGGATTCAGAGCTGCCTTGCTTTTGGGGTCAGAGAACTTGGGTCTGAATCACTGTCTGTTAGCTGCACCTCGTTTAAACCTCTCCAAGCTTCTGCTTTGCCATCTGCAAAATAAGGAAGCAGATTCCACTTGCCCCACTTAGTTGTCGTGAGGCTGCGAGGGAAAGGGTTTAGCAGGCCAGACACTCTCAGCAGAGCCCCGTTCTCCCCTCTGCCAGGCAGCCTAGGGGGCCTCAGCGACACTGACCAGCAACCTGGGGTGACCAGCCACCTGCACCTCAAAGACAGGGGGTCCCAGTTGACTGCAGTTTTGTTCTCTGAAACCAACATTGAAATGAAATATGACATAAAAATAGACTCAGGGTAGCACGCTTAACTAGAAGGCTCTTTTCCTAAAGGATTCACAGCAGAATCTCTTTAAATAAATTACACTTAAGACATCACTTAAATATAGAGAAAGTAATCTGAATAGGTCTTGTAAGAATATGGTGGATATACTGGTAATCTTTTTGGTTGGTTTCCAACCAAATACGATGCAGCGTCTCACTCAACCCCATCCCATGAGCATCGGCATATTGGGTAGAGCAGTATCCAGGGTCATAGATGGACAGATGAGAGAGCTGGGAGTGGTCATAAATGCCCCCCTTCGTGAAGGAGGGGTCTGATGTGGACAAGAGGAGTGACTGACCCATGGTCACACAGGCAGTCGGGGCAGAGCTGAGCTCAATGTTTTCTGACTCCAATGCAAGTATCTTTTTCTAGGGAAAATGGAAACCTAAGGATTATTTAAACATTAAAAAAAACCACTTTATTCATTTCCTACCCAACCAAACTCCTCAGCAGAGCTGTCCAGGAGGACATGGAATTAGTGCGTTTTAATTTCATCCCTCTCCCCTGACTTTCCAGGGGGCAGTTTAACCTTTTAGGGCTTCACTTTTTCTGTTAAATTTAGTGCCTGGGCTGCAGGAAACTGTCTTAGGTTAGAAACCAGGAAAGCTGGAGGTTATTTGAGACTTCTGTATTTTATAGAGGAAGGAAGGAATACAGAAGGTTGGCCTCTTACCCAGCAATGCCGACTTCTGATGCCCTGGGAAACAGAAATCCGCTTCTAGGCTCTTCTGTGCCGTTTGTTGCCCTGGGAGAGAAAGAGAAGTTAGTTACCGTTGGGTTACAGATCACTTATAAATCACAGGACTAGGGGCAGGAAGAACTAAGTTTCCAGAGGCCGTGGTAGCTGAGCCATAAATCAGACAGATGGTCGCCGGCTGCTTTAGGGCCATTTGGCATTTCTGGGAAGAGACAAAAGTCTGGTGTGCTGGGGGAAAGAAGCTTGTGGCCCGTGCAGGACTGCTCTCTGCTTTAGAGGATGGGTCATGCTAAATGTCTGTGCAGCATTCCAGACAGCTGTCACAAAGCACCTAACCTGAGACTCTGCACGTTACTCCTGACCAGATGTCTTACACCGGTAATGTGTGGGCCAAATATGATGAGACACAGAAATATTGGACATGACAATTACATTTCCATAAAGGTGGGAAGAATAAAAGAATAAAACAAAATACAAGAAAAGTTGGGAGATTTCACGTGCAGACCTGGATATCTGTTTTCTTCTGAAAAACAATAGGTCTGGTCTCCTTGGTCCTGTCCCTTTGGAAGGGCCGGGTGCTCTTGCCAGGTGCCCACGGAGGCTGGGGCCCCTGTCGCTTGCACCGTGCCCACAGCCTTGGGTTCCTTGTAGGAGGAAGACATCTCCCTATGTGTGCATTTCCACCGCAGGTGGGAACATCAGAGATGGAACGGGTGCCCCGTGCAGGGACAGGTGGCACCCGGCCTTCTTCATCTGGTGACCGGTGGACTCTGGCGCGTGTGGCCACTCTCGGAAGCCCTCCTGTGGGATCGCGTTGGACTGAGTCACAGCGGACTGTTAGGTCGGGGTGGGAGGAGGGTGGCTGTCAGACATAGACAGTGGGGATGGAGGCGAGGGCTGGCAGCGGGAGAGGAGACAGTCACAGCTCCAGACAGAGACAGTCATGTGGCTGCAGGAGAGCAGGGGACCTCGCAGCGATCAAGAACACACTAAGGCAATGTATAAATACGACACCGCCTCTGTCCCCTGGGGCTGTCGACCATCACCCTTGTGTAGGCGCTCAGCACCCGATGTTAGAATTATTGCAATAAAATCATTCAATCTGGAAGAAAAAAAATTTATGTGCTCTGTCCAATTATGTAAGCAGGGAGATGTGTCCGTCTAAAATGAGAAAAAGGCAAACTGCAGTGTTTAGATATTTCCGATTTGAAGATGACTTCCTGATGTCAGATAACTAGGCGTCCCTCCTGCCTGCTGGCTGGGACTGGAGAGAATTGGGAGCAGGCATTCCTAAGGGGGGACCACGTGGCTTTCCTGGGTCAACATAGGCCCCGCAGCATGGGCTCTGCATCTGTCAGCTGTCTGCGACATCATGACCCCACGGTCAGCCCCAGATCCCTTCCTGCCCCTCTTCTGAGATTCTTCCCAGCGAGTTTCGGCTCCCAGGGGAACGCTCATGTCTGGGAGATTTACTAGCCGAAAGTTAAATAACTGTAGAGTTGGAATCATGTCCAACATTATCGCCTTGGGAGACAGATAAGAAAGTCTCTCCTTTTCTCATTGCTTTATGTGTATCATTTCATCACAGTATCTCAGGGCTAGAATTCAAGTGGAGAGTCTCAAAAGCATTCTGAGTTACCGTCAGCCCCAAGTCCTCAGGATTCCAAGAGAGGGGTAGATTTCACGCTGGTCATCCTTCACCGGGGACAGCTTTCACTGCTGAAAACCCAAGTTTAAAAGGATGCTGTAACCCTTTTCCTTCCCCTTCCCCCCAAATACTTACCGTTTCCAGGAGTGTGGAAAGAATGAAATCGGGTTAGGCTCAAAGGAAACCCATCGCGGCCTTCCATCTTAGCTCGTCGGCCTCACTTTCTCCAATAGATGCACTTCTAAAAAGTTGCTGTTTTTGCCATGAGTGTGTGCGCGCGCGCATGCACACACGTATAAAAATAATAGACTCGGGGCTTCCCTGGTGGCACAGTGGTTAAGAATCCGCCTGCCAAAGAAGGGGACGTGGGTTCAAGCCTTGGTCCAGGAAGATCCCACTTGCCGCGGAGCAACTGAGCCCGTGCACCACAACTACTGAGCCTGCGCTCTAGAGCCTGTGAGCCACAACTAGTGAGCCCGCGTGCCACAACTACTGAAGCCCTTGAGCGTAGAGCCTGTGCTCCGCAACAAGAGAAGCCACCAAAATAAGAAGCCTGTGCATCGCAACAAAGAGTAGCCCCCGCTCGCCACAACTAGAGAAATGCCGCGCACAGCAATGAAGACCCAATGCAACCAAAAATAAAAATAAATAAAATAAAATAAAAATAATAGAGTCACTTCCTATCAGAGGTGTTTTCAATAGAAGGGGGCCTTTTCACATTAAAAAAATCACAATAGGGCCTTCCCTAGTGTCGCAGTGGTTGAGGGTCCGCCTGCTGATGCAGGGGACGCGGGTTCGTGCCCCGGTCCGGGAAGATCCCACATGCCGCGGAGCGGCTGGGCCCGTGAGCCATGGCCGCTGAGCCTGCGCGTCCGGAGCCTGTGCTCTGCAACGGGAGGGGCCACAGCAGTGAGAGGCCCGTGTTCCAAAAAAAAAAAAAAAAAGTAGTATCTGCTCATTATGGAAAATTAGTACAATTCAGAAAAATATAAGGAAGGAAATGAAAATACCCCTAATCCCACAACCAGAGACTTTCAGTGTCGGTATTTTACTGGGTTTTTCTTCCAGACTAGCTCTGTCTCTGCATCTGTATCTCTGTTGAGACCATTTTGTGTTTCATTTAAAAAAAACCTCCATGTTAGGTCTCTAATTTTCTCATGCAATTATTTTTTAAATAAATTTATTTATTTATTTTTGGCTGCATTGGGTCTTCGTTGCTGCGCGTGGGCTTTCTCTAGTTGCGGCGAGCGGGGGCTACTCTTTGTTGTGATGTGTGGGCTTCTCATTGTGGTGGCTTCTCTTGTTGTGGAGCACGGGCTCCAGAGCGCAGGCTCAGTAGTTGTGACGCACGGGCTTAGTTGCTCCGTGGCATGTGGAATCTTCCCAGACCAGGGCTCGAACCCGTGTCCCCTGCATTGGCAGGCAGATTCTTAACCACTGCGCCACCAGGGAAGTCCCTCTCATGCAGTTATTATATAACCATCACATAGGTGCACCATCATTTTGGTAACCTATCCCTTACTGTGGGACATTCAGGTTGTTTTCTAGCTTTTTGTTCTAAATGATGCTACAGTGAACATTCTCCCTATAGATAAGTGTTCGCATTTATGACTGTCTCCTTAGGTTGTGTTCCTACAAGGGTCAAGCGGCATGAATAAATGGAGCAAATTATTTTCTTGGCCTCAGTTTCCTCACCTATCATAGAACAACAACAGAAACAACAATAATTAAGAGCAGCAAACACTTCCCCAGCGTAGTGCGTGCAGCCACATTTCTATGAGCTTCGCGTATACCGACTCAGTTACTCTCCCAGCAGCGCCGTGAGCATCCCCAGCCCAGGGGAGCCACTGGTCCAGGATCGCACGGCTAGAAAGTGGGGGTTGGGATTTCACCCCAGGCAGTCTGGCTCCAGCATCCTTGCTCTCAACCGTGATGCTAATACTGCCTCCGTGAGATGGGGAACAATCCCCAGAGAGCCATTGGTCCTAAGGTCATCTGCATCACGTGATTCTCCACCAGCCACGTTCCCAAGTAGCACGGTTGCCTAGTGTGAGTCCCCCGCTCCCTGAATCCTCTTCACCCCTGCATTTATGTGCATTTGTATGCGTGTGTGTGTGTGTGTGTGTGTGCGCACGCGCGTACACACGCGCTTGTATGATCTTAGGAATGGAACAGAGCCAGCAGGGAGAGTGTGGAGCAGAAAAGCCTGACATCTATTGACAAAACAATAAAACCCTGCTAATGGGTGTTATTATTATGGATAACTCATCATGGTATCCTCCTTTCCTTAAGGTTCCCAGCCTCTATGGCTGGGAAATTTGTCACGTTATAATTGGGTTGTCATCCCAGTGGAGCAGGAATGGGATGGGATGTGCTGTCTAGCACGACCCTGTCCCAGAAACACATGTCATATGCCTCGAGGAGGGCACGTCCCCTCCCAGAGCAGCTCCGCCCACGCTGTCTGGAGCAGTGTGATACCCGCGGGTGTGATTATGCATCCTGCAGGGAAGGAGGGAATCGACAGACTTATCATAGAATGAGGGTCCAGGCTGCCTTATTGCATGTTCAATACAGAGATTGCCTGATGCAGGAGGTCTGGGAGAAGCCGAGGATCAGCCTCTCTAATACGTGTGCACTACGTGATAATCTTCAGGAAGCCTGGGGAGGTCTTAGGTGGTGAGTCTCCACCTTTCCAGGGCTTCAGAATCACCTGAGAAGCTTTTTAAAAAGTATCACTTCCTGCCCCCTCTGCTGTTTTAACTCCTTCCTGCTCCAGCCCAATTTGAATCATTAATTTTGGATGGGGTCCAAGAGCAACATTTTTTTTTTTTTTTTTGCGGTACGCGGTCCCTTCACCTGTTGTGGCCTCTCCCGTTGCGGAGCACAGGCTCCGGACGCGCAGGCTCAGCGGCCATGGCTCACGGGCCCAGCCACTCCACGGCATGTGGGATCTTCCCGGACCGGGGCACGAACCCGCGCCCCCTGCATCGGCAGGCGGACCCTCAACCACTGCGCCACCAGGGAAGGCCCCAAGAGCAACATTTTTTAAAAAGCTTCTCAAGAGATTGTAGGGTGCAGCCACAGTTGGGGACCGCTAGTCTAAGAGGTTCTGGCGATAATGACTTACACCTTCACATTTAAGTGCCCTTGACATTTTACAAAGCTCTTTCACAACGGAACTCACAACAGTCCACTAAGGTCAGTAGAGCGGGCATTTTTATAACTTTCCGTGGCCCGCAGAGGTTTACTGAGTTGGCCAGGGTTGCACAGCTTCTCCCTCAGTCACAGTGGAGGTTCCCTGCCCAGCCCAGCCCAGTCCTGCCAGGCCCTTTGGGAAACGGCAGCCTCCCCTCCCAGAGGATCTTCCAGGAGAGAATCTTAGCCTCCACCAGCTGCCTCTCCAGCGTGGAGGCTCTTCCTTTCCATTCTCATCTGAATCCCTTCTACCGCAGCCCCTCTTCCTCCCCAGAAAGCCTCCTCGTGAAATGTGCCAACACATCTTTTCTGCAAGCTCCACCCCACGTAACAGACAACGGCCCTGAGGGACGCAGCGGTCTGACCCCCAGCCCCAGACCTAGCCCTTCACGGCTGATCCTCTGCACTAGCGCTTGGCGGGAGTGGGCAGGGCTACCTCCAGCACAGCAGCCGCCCAGGGCCCCCCTTTGCTTCTCCCTAGTTGGCACCTCCCATCCCAGTTCCCTCTTCACCACCAGAGCTTCTCTCCTGCACCCACTCCCTTCCCATCCCGCCCCCAGAACAACCTTCTGGCCCACCTGAGTCCTTCCTGTGAGCCCCTGCAGTGGTGGGTCTCCCCTCTGGACATCTGGGATGGACTGGCGCTTAACAAGGTGGACCAGGGAGAGGAAGACAGAAGTAGGTACCTGCACACGCCTGCTGCCGTCCTCTGCCCAGCACACCAATTATTGGCTCAAACTCTCCCCCGACTCAAAGCAACGACCTCTGTTTCTCGTTCCTCTTCCTCTCCTTGTTCAAACCTTTTCCCTCGCGCAGGCTGTACCCTGGACCGGCTCCCAGGGACTGCAGGCTCTCTGTGTCAGAATCCTGCCTCCTTGGTCCCTGGGATGCAGGGAGGGGGGCGGGGCGGGCAGGAGGCGGGGTTTGGCTTCTGGGCGCTGCAGGCTGCAGTGCTGCCCCGCAGGAGGAAGTGCAGGTGCAGGTCCCCTCCTTCCTTTCACCTGCTCAGCAGCCTTGTGACACGTGACACCACCACCTGGCAGACGCCCTCGGAGTGCCCTTCTTTCTCTCTCCCCGACCTGCCCACCGCAGGTTAATTGCTTTGGAGGGTTGGTGTGGAGGGTCAGTTAATGTCCTCATGACTTTTGATCCCCGAGGACCAACTTTCAGGAAAGGTGTGTCCTCTGCTCTCAAGGCCGGGCCCCCGCTCTGGCCTGCTGCTCTTATTCAAAAACTCTGTGCAGCCTTTTCTGCCAGGAGAGAGGAGAGAGGATTTGGAAGGAGGGAAGAGGTATATGACGGGCTCTCCTTTCCCAAAACAAAGGAAGCAAAGGTGTAGTTTCCCAGGGCCTGGAATGGCTGGCTTGGCGAATCTTTACCGTCTGGTTGGGTGTCGTCAGAGAGAATGGTTATTAGTGGGTCCAAGGGCCCGTCACTGTGACCCCCCTGAGCCTCTTTCCAAAAAGCTGTGAGTTGGGACAGAAGGCCCTAGTTTGGTCTGGGCTATAGTCTCTCGGTGGAAGAGATGGAAAACCTCCCAACCATGAGAGTGGGAAGGGGTCTGATCCATCATCCAGCTTCCCTTTCTCATGTTTTTTTTTAAACATCTTTATTGGAGTATCATTGCTTTACAATGGTGTGTTAGTTCTGCTTTATAACAAAGTGAATCAGCTATACATATACGTATATCCCCATATCCCATCCCTCTTGCATCTCCCTCCCACCCTCTCTAACCAACCCCTCTAGGTGGTCACAAAGCACAGAGCTGATCTCCCTGTGCTATGCGGCTGCTTCCCACTAGCTATCTATTTTACATTTGGTAGTGTATATAAGTCCATGCCACTCTCTCACTTCGTCCCAGCTTCCCCGTGTCCTCGTCCATTCTCTCCGTCTGCGCCTTTATTCCTGTCCTGCCCCTAGGTTCTTCAGAACCTTTTTTTTTTTTTTTTTTAGATTCCATATATATGTGTTAGCATACGGTATTTGTTTTCCTCTTTCTGACTTACTTCACTCTGCATGACAGACTCTAGGTCCATCTACCTCACTACAAATAACTCAATTTCGTTCCTTTTTATGGCTGAGTAATATTCCGTTGTGTATATGTGCCACATCTTCTTTATCCATTCATCTGTCAATGGACACTTAGGTTGCTTCCATGACCTGGCTATTGTAAATAGAGCTGCAATGAACATTTTGGTACATGACTCTTTTTGAATTATGGTTTTCTCAGGGTATATGCCCAGTAGTGGGATTGCTGGGTCGTATGGTAATTCTATTTTTAGTTTTTTAAGGAACCCCCATACTGTTCTCCACAGTGGCTGTATCAATTTACATTCCCACCAACAGTGCAGGAGGGTTACCTTTTCTCCACACCCTCTCCAGCATTTACTGTTTGTAGACTTTTCGATGATGGCCATTCTGACTGGTGTGAGGTGATGCCTCATTGTAGTTTTGATTTGCATTTCTCTAATGATTAGTGATGTTGAGCATCCTTTCATGTGTTTGTTGTCTCTTTGTATATCTTCTTTGGAGAAATGTCTGTTGAGGTCCAGAGATATTACTTGATCAGCCCAAGGCCACATGGCTTTGGTGGCCACTTTGTAATAGAGCTGGGTCTGAAGTCTAAAGTGCTAACTCACTTCCTCTCTTACCTAAGACACAATGCCTCTACAACGAATCTCCTATGAAAGCGTGCGGTAGCTCCGACTCTGAGGGGTCATGGTCGCCTGGCACTGTGTGAGGGCTTCACGGGGAGAGCACGGATGCAGCCTCAGACCTGGTGGGTTCAAATCCTGCCTCTCCTACTCGCTAGCATTGAGGTCTCGGGCACCTTTCTTTCTCTCTTGGGGCCTGGTGCGCCTCAGCTATAACATGGGGATCATTGCACTTATTTTATAGAACTACCGTGAGGGTTTTCTAATGGAGATAAGATATATTTAGCACATAATCATTGCTCAAAGAAAGAAAGAATTGTCCTTGGGCAAAATAAATAATACTTGCCCTCTTCCCCTGGGTTCTAATTCTGAAGCTGGTTTGGTTTGGGAATTATTTAGTGCCTTCATGCTTGCAGTTGGGGGCAGAGAACGGGGGAGGGGTGGCCTTCTTTTTGTCTCCTCTCCAGGCCCCGAGGGGGATGGCCCTGCGAAGAGCTGGGTGTCACCCTGCAGCCTGTGGTCATGCCTCTCAGGCCCAGGCAGCCCAGACATAGAGGGAGATGAGCCAGACCTTGGCAACTCAAAAGAATCAGGAATTTAGCCTTCCTGGGAGGCAGGTGCTCCTGGTAAGGAAGAGTAGGGAATTCTCCTGGGGGCTGGAAGGGGTCGGGAGAGGTTTCCCAAAGAAGTCAATGCATCAGCCGGGCCTTGCAGGATGAGTAGGAGTTTTCAGGATTAAAAAGAAAATTCTTAATAGCAGGAACGGCTTGAGCAAAGGCAAGGGGACCCAAGAAAAGGAGGATGCGTTCAAGGCACTGGGAGCTTGGGACACATGGGGTGGGGCAAAGGGTGCAGGGGAGGCTGGAGAAAGAGGCTGGACTCAGATGGTGAAGAGCCATGAAGCTGTTAGGAGTTCGATGCATTGGAACTTCTGATGCCCGTGGGAGCAGCAAACGTTGTCAATCAGAGACAGGACCTGCTCAGATGCTGTTCTGGAATGATCCCAAATGCTGGCTGATGTGAGGACAGGAGTGGGAAAGAGGCTAGAGAGTGGGGACCCTGGCCCAGCACATCGTGGGGAGAGGTGTAGGAGTGGTCCACCATAGTCGGGAGGGATGTTTCATCACTGACACTGTATCATGGGTGGCAGCTGTTTTGGGTCAGTTTTATTATTGTGGATGAGGCAATCCTTCACTGCCTGTGTGGGGACAGACCTCTCTCAAAGCACTGCCCCTGATGTGCTCCTGAGGGAAGGCTCCTGTAGGAAACGAAGTGGAAGAGGTTTGGGTCACGTACTGAGCATCTGCTGGGAGCTTTGGATGGACGGGCTGAGTGTGGGCTCTGCGGGTTGGAGGTCGATTTGAAAAGAGCCGTCGTATTTGGGACGCGGCTGCACCAGGCTGCAGAAACTGTCTGCCTCTAAGATTTCTTGAAAGTGGAAGAGGCCCACGTGCTCTTGGAGGATGTGGAGAGAAGGTGGGGTGGGTGTAGGTGTCACCATCCTGCTGACCTCAGGGGCATGGGTCTCACAAACCCCATCTCTTCTGGCCACATTGTCTCCCCTTGACCCTCAGGGAGCCAGAGATGCCTTCCCTCAGGCTGCCGGGAGCAGGTGGGAAGGAACAGCGTCTCTTTTGTGCCTGGAACTTCCTCCATAAAATAGTCAGGGCTGCCAGGAAGTCATCAAGGGGAGCCGTTTGACAAGTAGAGTTATTCAGAAGGAAAAGCTTTGCCTGCGAGTCTCCATCCCTCCAGGCTTCTACAGGTGTCCATCTCCCACCTTTGCTGTCCTGGGGAGCTGTAGCATCAGAACATCCACACACCAGAGTCTGCAGGTATTATCGTGGGTGCTCTCGGTGGAGAGCAGAACCTGGGGACTGCAAGAGCGCTTCCCTTGACCTCCGATCGCTTTGCAGCCTAAATGAAATGTGATTCCATGGTCCAGGTGACTCAGTTGCTTCTGAAAAGCGGGCAAATTCATCTGTCTGCCATTGGCCTGCCTGACTTTGAAGTCTCACCTATGTGTTGTACCTCGGTTTCTTGGGAGGGATGTTGGGTTACTGTGAGAAATAACAAACGAGGTGAATTGCATATTGAATGTCATCTCACGGGTAAATGCACACTAACCATTTTATTATTTTCATATAAGTATAAGAAACAGAAATGATTTATTGGAAATCTGGAGATAGCTCATGTCCATCTTAGACGGCGTAAGACAGTGTGCTTATAAAGTGGAAACTTTGCAGTTATCCAGCCAACGTCACCGATGGAGTCAGCTTTGATTAATGCTCTGGAGGTTGCATGATGCTGCTGGGCATTTGACACGACTCAAGTGAACCCCAAACTTGCTCTCAGATCTTGATAGCTTCTGGGAAGTTAGAGGAAAACGGTAGCACCGAGGAGACTTCCTCCACCCACCTTAAATGAGGTTCTATTGTGAGCTTTTCCTATGCTTGGCTTCAACCAGAGCTATCTGTGGGAAGTTAGACTTTCTTGGGTTATTTTAGCTCAACTAGTAGTGAACCCAAGCCCAACAAAAGAGTTCTGTCTGTGATGTGAGACCAAAATTCTAAGTCTAGACCAGAAGGTACCGTGGCACAGTGACGGAATGTAGGGCTGGTATCTTGGTATCCTGGTTCTTTCCATCTTGCTATGTGATCTGGGGTAATTATTTAACCTCGTGGAGCCTCAGATTCCTTATTTGTGAAATAGAGAAAATAATGTCTATCTCAAAGGCTGGGTAGGCTTATTCATGAGATAATGTATTTAAAATATCTTGAACACAGGAAGTGATGAATAAAGTATAGTTATTATTTTAATTAGGCTATAGAACTTAGGTGTTGGTGGTTCTATAATTAAATGGGGCCAGTTAGCTTTCTTTTGGTTACAAGAGACTAAAACGCTGGCTCAAACCAATTTAATCACAAAGGGTTTAATAAAAGTTCATTTACAACTGGGCTTCGTTTAGCAGGATACCATAGAACGGGAAGAAGCATGGAAGGTTGTAGGGGTCCAATGACTCTTTAGTAGTCGTTTAGCAAATGAATTTTACCAAATTTAGCAAATGAAAGTCCAGGATGCCCAGATAATTTAATGAATAGCTCTAACTGCTGAAGTTTTGTAATGTATTGAAAAAAGCTGAGTATGAGACATTTAGGCTGTCCTGAGAAGACCAATATGGGAAGCAAGACAAAATCATTAAATGTAGAACGTGTCCTAAATCTACAGGTTGCCTAGCAACGCTCCTCTTGTTTAGGGTATTTCCGCCCGTGAAATTCTACCCATACCTATAAGTAGCGCTTTTAGCTAGTGCTATTAGACTCAATTAATTTAATTCCTATATCAATTAAATTATCCAGAACCTGTGCTGGAAAATTCAAGGTAAGTCTAAGATCCATAGTATGTTATTTGAAAATGATAGAATTCTTTCAAAAAGTTGGTCTCCAAGTCCAGCATGATCCAGGAAGTGACATTTTTTCATCCCTCTTAATGTAATTCTGCCGTCCATGTTGACTGTGGATGACGGTAAGATGGCTAGTAGCTCCAGACATATCCTCCCAGGTTCTAGCCCAACAAACAGAGTCTTTTATTGACCTGGAAAAATCCATGATCTGATTTTCAGTGGTCAGAATTCCACCTCATTCTCTTATCTGGGCAGATTATTAGGCCAGGGGAATGGTCTGCTCTGACTGGACATATCTGGGTCACATGCACAGCCTTGGAGCCAGTGCTGGATTCACTTTTACCCAAAGCCTATGGGCTGAGTGTGGAGTGTGGAGATTGCTTTTCCAGAGGAGAGCTGGTTCTCTGAAAGGAAAAGAAGAGACAGCATAGGTGCTGGGTAACCAAAAATGCAGCAGTCTCCCTCCCCAAACAAACAAACAAACAAACAAACAAACAAAACAGCAAGTATCTATTACATCCAGGTTCTTCTTTGCTGCCCTTTAGCAAAAGAAAAATGTCATAGCTTAGGTAAATCAACACCAAACTAGGACAAGGAACATGTTCGTGACTTTAGGTGAGGAATTCCTAAATCCACACAAGGGCTTGCTGCTGCAGATTTTAAGATTATCCAAGAATGCTTTTGCATAATTCTTTTTTTTTAAGTTACTGGTTCTTCCCCGCCCCCCCTCCAGATTATTAAGATAATGCAGTTGATTCTTGAACGACGTGGGTTCGAACTGAATGGGTCCACTTTCACACAGAGTTTTTTCAGTAAATGCACACGACAGCACACAGTCCAAGGCTGGTTGAATCCGAGGATGTGGACAAGGGTGACTCAGACTTCCGACTGTGTGGAGGGTCAGCACCCTAGATCCCTGAGTTGTTCAAAGTTCAGCTGAATATGAATAAAGGTGTATAGAGCAAAATAAGTCACCAATAATCCCACAATCCAGAGATAATTCCTTTCATCTTGGTATAGTTATTCCAGATGATTTGTGAGTGTGTATTTGTATGTGTCTTGTACATATAAAATACTTTAAAAAATGAAATCAAACATAAACTTACTTTATTACCTTTTAAAATGCAATAATATATTCTGGAAATCTTTTCATCTTAAAGTGTAGATTTTAGAAATCGCAATTTTAGGGCTGCACACATTTACACAAAAATACCATTGCTATTTAACCACTCTTCTATTAATTGTTTTTCGTGATTGTAAGCAACACGTATCCTTACCTGTACATGCTTATCTATTTGCTGATGATTTCTTGTGAATAAATTCCCCGAAGTGGAATTTTTGTGCTAACAATTATGTATGCCTTAAAGATTCTGACATTTTGTATTACTAAAATGCCCTTCAGAAAATTGTACCCGTACTGGGTAGGTTGCCAGATAAAATACAGGATGCCCAGTTAATTCGAATTTCAGATAACAGTGAAATTTTGTAGTATAAGAATGTCCCAAATATTGCAGAATCATTTGAAATTCAAATTTAACTGTGGGTCCTGGGAACCCCAGTCTCGGGTCTGGCCACCTTAGTGCACCAACAGCCGTTCCCTCCGAAGTCTGGCCATCTCTGGGGATGCTACCATCTAGTGGGTTTGGGTCCCTGCTCTTCTCCTACTCTGACCTCTGACTTTTTTTTTTTTTCCTGGATGTAAGGGAGGAATCTCTACTTCTCATATTGTATCAGTCTGCTAAGGCTACCATAATGCAGTGTCACAGATTGGGTGGCTTAAACAAGTAATTAAATTATTAAATTTATTTTCTCATAGCTCTGGAGGCTGGATGTCCAAGATCAAGGTGCCAGCAGATTCAGTTTCTGGGGAGGGCTCTCTTCCCATTTTTGAGGACCGCCGCCTTCTCACCTTCTGGCTGTGTCCTCACATCACCCTTTCTTGGCACACACACGAGCTCCAGTGTCTCTTGTATACGGACCCCTCGCACCTCATTTAAGCTTGGTTACTTCCTTAGAGGCCCCGTCTCCAAAGATAACTGCCCTTGGGGTGGGGAGCTCGGGCTTCAGCATATGAATTTTGGTGCGACGCAAACATTCCATTCATAACATGTATCTTTAAAGGTGCTTTCCTCTTATTGTTTTCCAAGACTCTAAAGGAGTTCAGGCTTTCGAAAAACAACACAGGCAACCTCTGCTTATGAATGAGGTAGTAAAATGCGTCCGTTGAACTCAGAAGCTTCCGGAAGAACTCAATTGAAAGATTTATAACCTTCATAAATTGAATATTTGTTTATCAAAGCCATGGATCCTCTAAATAATCTTTTTGGCACACAAAAGCACCTTGTGGGAACATAAAAAGTGCACATTGACATTTATACACATGTATATATGCATAGGAAAAAGACCAGAGGTATGTTAATAACAATAATAGACACAACTACCAATTACTAAACATTGTGCTGCACAAAAATATTACTGTAAATCGTCACACTGTAAGACAGCTTCAATTATTATTTCCATTGATCAGAGGAGGTCACCACATAAGTAACTGGGCTAAAACCGGTTCTGTGCGACTCCAAAGGCAAAGAGTGTGTACGTTTTAGAATCAGAAGGATTATTTCCACCTTGGTCAATGGATAGAAATGAAAAGACAAACAGAAGAGATCCCCAGCTCTCTGTGAGAGTATTTATGTCACCAACCAGCTCTGAATGTTCTAGTTGGGAAGGGTGGCTGTTAACTTGACGGGCATTAAATGGCATCTTGTGTAGTTTGCGTTTTGTTGCTAATTATAATGTCCACATGCTCTTTTTTTTTTTAACTTTTTATTTTATATTGGAGTATAGTTGAATAACAAGGTTGTGATAGTTTCAGGTGTACAGCGAAATGATTCAGTTTTACATTTTCCCACTTAGGTTGTTACGTAACATTGAGCGGAGTTCCTTGTGCTATGCTATATAGTGGGTCCTTGTTGGTTATCCATTTTAAATATAGCCGTGTGTACGTGTCAATCCCAAGCTCCCAATCTATCCCTTCCTCTGACCCTTCCACCCCTGGTAACCATAAGTTCGCTCTCTAAGTCTGTGAGTCTGTTTCTGTTTTGTAAATAAGTTCATTTGTATCATTTCTTTTTAGATTCTGCATGTAAGCAATATACGATAGTTTTCTTTCTCTGTGTGACTTACTTTACTCAATATGACAATCTCCAGGTCCATCCATATGGCTGCAAATGCCATTATTTCATTCTTTTTCATGGCTGAGTAATATTCCATTGTATATATGTACCACATCTTCTTTATCCATTCCTCTGTCGATGGGCATTTCAGCTGCTTCCATGTCTTGGCCTCACGCTGTTAAAGGTAATGGTGAACCCTAAGACTTGGGAGAGACCGACAGTCTCCCTGTGGGTGTCTGGAGCCTGACGTAGCCCTCACCTTGCTGCATGCGGCCTCCCCATCTCTCGGGGGTTGCACAGGGTTTGGTGACGTACCCCAGAGGAGCAGCAGCTTCGATCCAGCTCAAGGTTTCAGGGGATGCCAAATTCCACATCACTCACAGGAATGCCGGAACAGTTGGGAAACAGCTGTTGAGTCTAGACCAGCCAGTGTAGACAAGACACAAGACCAGCCAGTGTAGACATGAGACTGAGATGGTCAGTGGTTCGCACTGGATCCAGCAAGAGGCAGGATCGTCCAGATTCTGGTCCTCACTTTCCCCTGCACGTGGGGCATGGCCCAAGCTCTGGGAAGTGCAGCCCATTTGAAGATGTGACTCCCCCGATAGCAATTGCCAAGAGCTGATTTTGGGGGCAAAGGAAAGGGTGTTTTAAAAATATACGCATGAGGATCCTCAAATTGCGTTGTTCAATTGTAATATATCGCAGATGTAAAAAACTTAAGACTCCCTCTGACTATTTTAGCTTGTGTCTGAAGGGGAGTTAATTTAAAGGAGACAACCTGGCAGCCTTATTCTTTTTAGAAGGAACGTTAAAGAATGTTTGTTCTATCGTACGATTCTGAATAAGTAGGGAAAAATGGATGAATTCAAACTTGCTTTACTCAGCAAAGGGTTAAATTAATACAGGATTACTAGGTAGTCCTTAATTGCACAGGCAGTATAAACAAGTGGTGCTCAAATTAGGTGTTCAAATTTAGATCCCCCGATGCCCTATCTTATGTTGGATTTGTTATTTTGTGCATTAGCTGACAGATGGTCGTTCTCATGGTGGCCCTGTCAGCCGGCCCATGTCACCATCTTTTCTGTATAGTTATGCATGTGCAATAATTTTGCTACTTCATTGCATTTTTTTGCCCTTGTTTTATAAAAATGAGGGGAACACAGAGAAATTGACAGCACCAAGCAAAGTTGTTAGCAGAGCTGAGAGGAGATAAAAATCGTTAGGTTTGCCGAAAGTGCTGAATCAGTTGTTCACTGGGATTCAGCCAATTGAATGTGTGTTGAATTATGAAGGAAGGTACCATATTGAAAGATCATGTGTGAAGTGCTGGAAATAGATATGGATGTTATATCTACAAGGCAAAGTGTAAGGAAGGATTTCATCGTACCTTAGTGCTCCAGCATAGAAACCCCATACAACACAACCTTTTGCAGACTTTACATAAATACACATTTCCAGAAATTATATGTAAAGATGAGAACCACAGGCTTATAGAGGAGTGAGTGGCAGGGCTTTACAGAAAAGTGTGCTGGACTTCCTTGGTGGTGCAGTGGTTAAGAATCCGCCTAACAATGCAGGGGACACGGGATCAAGCCCTGGTCTGGGAAGATCCCACATGCCGTGGAGCAACTCAGCCCATGTGCCACAACTACTGAGCCTGCGCTCTAGAGCCCGCGAGCCACAACTACTGAGCCCACGTGCCACAACTACTGAAGCCTGCGTGCCTAGATCCCGTGCTCCACAACAAGAGAAGCCACCGCAATGAGAAGCCCATGCACTGCAAGGAAGAGTAGCCCCCGCTCACCGCAACTGGAGAAAGCTCGCGTGCAGCAACGAAGACCCAACACGGCCAAAATTTAAAATATAAATAACTAAATAAATTTATTTTTTAAAAAAAACATGCAGTCTCCAAGTCCTAAGAGTTTTAGGGCAGAGGTGAGGCAGATTAATAAATGTTATTCAAACCCAAGCAATACATATTGCCTGTTGCAGTAGCAAAAGGTAGTGTTTTTTTTTTTTTTTTTAAATTAAATTTTATTTATTTATTTATTTATTTTGCGGTACGCAGGCCTCTCACTGTTGTGGCCTCTCCCG
This sequence comes from Leucopleurus acutus, assembly GCF_964270905.1. Classification (NCBI taxonomy): domain Eukaryota; kingdom Metazoa; phylum Chordata; class Mammalia; order Artiodactyla; family Delphinidae; genus Leucopleurus; species Leucopleurus acutus. The sequence continues at coordinate 5,534,243 of NC_139152.1, forward strand.
TTGCGGAGCACAGGCTCCAGACGCGCAGGCTCAGCGGCCATGGCTCACAGGCCCAGCCGCTCCGCGGCATGTGGGATCTTCCTGGACCAGGGCACGAACCCGCGTCCCCTGCATCGGCAGGCGGACTCTCAACCACTGCGCCACCAGGGAAGCCCCAAAGGTAGTGTTTTAACAAATTATTGATAAATAATTACTGAGCTCCTACTGTGTGCTAGGCAATGGCGATAGAATGATAAACGGAACAAATGATTTCCTCCTTTAACAGAACTGATGACGACGACGATGATGATGATGTGGTGTGTGTGTTAGTGCTGATGGTGGGGCTAGAGGCACCTGTTCATCCAGTAAACCCCAGTATAAAACTGCAACTGTGACAAGCGTTACAAAGTACATTCACATACCAGTTCTATAAGAGCCTGAAATGGGAGGTTTTGACTTAATGATATTTGAATTATATAAAGAAGGTTAGATAGGCAAAGGTTCCAGAAATGTCATTCCAGGCAGAGTGAACAGTATGTCCAAAGGCCCTGTAGTGGGATTAACTTGGTGAGTACAAGAGACGGGGTTGCCAAGGGAACAAAGGAAAGGGCACGCTTGGAGCAAGGCAGTCTCAGCACAAGACAGTGGGTTGGATGGACTGGATGGATGCAGGTGGACCCGTTACAAAACTTTTGCCAACATCCAGGTGAAAGATGACACTAGAGTGATAGTGATGGAGATAGAAAGAAGTGATTGGATTTGACAGTGATGGAGGAGGTGGGAGCTTCCGGCCTTGGGGATGGATCGGAGGAGGTGGGTTAGAGAGAGAGAGGTGGACGAGAGGAAGGAGATGACATCTAGGACTAGTAACACAAAAAATAGGAAATCTAGCCCTCACTTCCTTGGCATTGGAATGAAATATGATTAGGGGTGGGGGAGGTGAAAAACAGTATATTTAGGAATCATTTTAATTTTTGTTAAAGTCATACCCGCCCATGATTTGAAAAGCCCAATAATACTGTAAGGCTTCTGAGGAAACTCAGCAGGCCTTGCTTCTCTCCTCCCCAGGAATTCAAGTCCTTAGATAAGGCAACCGCTTTCAATTATTTGAACAGTTAGTTTCCGGTATTTTCCTTCGTTTTTCTCTGTAAATGCTTCTGTTCTCACAGAGCTCTCACTCCAGTGGGGAGGGTAAGGAAACACTGAAAGAAAACATCGCTGTCAGCCTCTCATTATATAGAGGCAGTGCTCTATAGGGGTGGTTATACGTAATATGGAGAGGAATAAGCAGCCGTGGGAGTGATGTGGGCCATGCCGGGAAGAAACGCAGTGTTCACTAAGGGAGCCGGGGCAGGGACGACCCAACTGAGAAATGGCGTCTGAGCAACGTGGAGAGCCCCGTGGATGTGTGGGGAGGTGGCATTCCAGACCAAGCAGCGGCAGGTGCAAAGGCCCTGAGGTGGGAGGACAGAGGGTGTAGCTGAGAACCAGAACAGCAGAGGGGTCCTTGCTGCTGGAGCACAGGGAGCGGGGGAGGGCGATGGGGATGAGGTCAGCTTGGTAGGGTGGGGAGGCACGAGGGGTAGGGCTCCATGGGCTGCTGTAGCAACTTTGACTTCTACTCGGTGTGATGGGACAGCACCTCTTGTCTTGAGAGGAACCCGTATGCCCGCTTTCTGCCACAATTTTTGGTTAAGTCGGGTTCAGTGTTTCCACATCATCACTAGCAAATATATTCCCTGCACTGTCAGCATCATTTTCTTGGATCCCACACGTAGGTGATGTTACATGATACTTGTCTTTCTCTGTCTGACTTACTTCCCTCAGTAGGATAATCTCTAGGTCCATCCACGTTGCTGCAGATGACATTATTTCATTCTTTTTCATGGCCGAGTAGTATTCCATTGTACCTACGTACCACATCTTCTTTATCCGTTCCTCTGTTGATGGACACTTAGGTTGCTTCCATGTCTTGGCTCTTAGTGTGGCAATGAACACGGGGGCACATGTGTCCTTTCAAGTTAGATAAACTTCCCCCCTTTTGACTGAGTGGCAGAGGGATAGATGTTTGGCTCTGTGGAGGTGGGGAGGAGACCTGGAGGAGCATGTCCAAGGCAACCCTGGCCTGTTCTTGAAGGGCTTTGTGGGAGTTACAGCAACACGCCTTCACATCCGGTGGCTGAGTTGGGACTTGGTTTTCTCAGCCCAGGGCGCGGTAGAGGCACACCTTGAACACAGAACACTGGGCCCCAAATCTCACGTACTTTCCAGTAGAAAACACTGACGTCTGATATCACGGGGGACTGACTGTAAGGGCAGCAGGAAATCAGGGAAGAGAGAGCTCAGTCGTGTTGGTGCGGCCAGAGGGGCGCACGGGCGGCGCTGAGGCTCGGCTGGGCTGGGAGGGATGGGGGATGGAGGAAAGTGGGAGGGGGAGGCGGGAGGCTCCAGTGGGTGGCAGAGGGGAGAGCCAGGCTCTTTCACGGAGGAAGCGTACGCCTGATGGATCTGAGGGTCAAAGTTGGCCCTGGGACCCAGCAGGACAGTGCAGGTGTCAGAGAGAAGGGAGCCCAGCTAGTAAATTGTATGAAACGTCACCTTCCTGGGCCTGGAAGCTGAGCGGATTGCTTGGGCTTAATTTTGGGGGACTGAGAGGCCATTAAAGGTGGGGTGTTGATGACCACGGTATACAAAGGCAGCTTCTGCAGGAGCCGTTCACGGCTCAGCAGTTGCTGATGGGTTGCAGGGACCCTTGGAGGGCCTGTGGGGTGGCAGGTAGGGTTTGGGTAAACCAGAGAGGCCAGGAATGGGGCCAGGTGGGGGACCAGCATGCACAGGAGCTAAGAAAAGGGGCTGGCCATCCGTCCAAGGCCTCTTGGGGCCACTCTCCTCGTGCAGCCCAGCCCCCCACCACTAACTCACCTCCTTTTCTTCTGATTCATCCCTGGCAGGAAGGAAGGGAAGAGGCTGGCACAGAGGTCCAAGCCAGGAGACCTACACCTCCACTTCTGATAGTGGCTGGGAAAAGAGGGTCCGGACCCTCAGCTCCTCCAGAAGACGAGACCCCCTCCGGTGGCCTCCCGCAAGCCATGACCAGGCTGGAAAAAGCTGGGACCAGACCCACTGGCTAATTTACAGATGGGGCCCAGGATATGGGGGTGAAGCTGGGGCGGGGAGGTGAGAGCTGGTGGTATGGATCGAAGAGACCAGGTGTGGAGAGGTCAGGGGTCGAGCGATGTGGGCAAGTGCATGGCTGTGCTGCAGGCCCGTCTAGGAAAAGGGTGGCCATGGAGGACCACCAATAAACACACGCAGTCTCGGAGGCCGTGCGCTTCGCTGTGTGCAAACATCAACAGCTAAGTTAAGCAGACACGTCATGTTAAGTCGTGACAAAGGCAGCTATCCAAGGTGCCTGGGCACCCAGCCAGCACCCCAGGTGCCACCCACAGGTGGCATCAGAAAGGACGCTTGACTACCTTCTGCCGTGACCCCACCCCGGACAGGGGACGTCTTCCAAGGGGGCAGGATGTGTCACCCACGGTTGAGGAGCGGCCCGCCTCTCCTATAGACGTGCCTGTGGACAGATGTCAAGGCCATACGATGCCACGCGCAGGGCGTCCCAGGACAGCGGAGGCTCCTTTCTAGTGTGTAACCCACTTCCCCAGGGGAAGGAGAGAAGTTTCTACTTCTGGGAAATCCCTCCTCCTCGCCTCCCTCCCTCCCTCCCTCCAGCATCCTTCCAGGGTGCTCTGGAAGGGGACATTCCCGCTAGTGGCCCCTCATCCAAGTATCGTTTCCTCTTGGTGACAAAACGCAGGCTGATTTTCTTGCCTTGAATTGACTTTCCTAATTAGGTGTTGCTGAGGTTACCGTTTGCTTTAATGCCCGGACCCTCCCAGATCTGTGTGCTGGGCAGGGGGCTTCGTCACCAAACTGCAGAAGCCCCGGGCAGCGGGGACCATCTCCTCAGCGAAGTGCCCACCCGATGTCTCGAGCAAAGCACCGGACGTGGACTTGTCACTCACAAAGTGTCCGGTGGATGAGTGAGTGAGGATGTGTTTGAATGAATGTTGGCTCTGGTTAATATATGCCGTTAACACGCTCGCGTATAAGTCATCAAACGCTTACACGTTCTTTCCTATAAGTGAGGGTGGCCGCAAGCATCGCTGCGTCACACACACACACACTTTTCTCTCCCAGGCTTCTCCTCTTACCGAAGAAGGCTCGCAACTCTGACATCTCCTGTGAAGGTCTGTTTCCCAAACTGTGTCTGTGATCTGTTTGCTTCTTCATTCAACAAGTGTTCGTTGAGTGCCTGCTGTGGGCCAATGGACAAAACCAAGGACTCAGGCTCTTAAGCAGCTTAGCTTCTGCTGGAGGAGATAGGCAATCGATAGAATAAGTAACTAAAATACACTCTATGCTAGGTGAGTACAAACTCCACCGAGGAACATCCAGAAGGGGGCCGTGAAATACAGCAGCGGGTAGGGGAGTGTGGGGACCAGATTAAAGCAGGGGAGACAGGGGAAGGCTGACCTAGAAGGGAATGTCTGAGTAAAGAGCAGAGGGGGTCAAGGAGTGAGGGCGCCGTTCTAGATGGAGGAACAGAAAGTGCAAAGGCCCTGAGGTGGGAGCCTCGCTGGCGTGTTCCAGGAACGGCAAGGGGGTCGGTGCAGCTGGAGGGCAGTGAGCCAGCAGGACGCGAGGTCAGGGTTAACTGGGTGCTGAGGGTGGGCTCTGTCCAGCCAGGGCCTTAGAGGCCCTGAAAGGACTGTGCTTGTATGTGGAGTTGGAAAGGAAGCCATTCCTGCAGGGTTCTGAGCGGGAGAAGGGACACGTCTGGACTTCAATTCTAACAGAATTTCCAGTTGGGAAGCGGGTGGGATAATCCCGGTGAGAGCGGCTGGTGGGTGGACCAGGCTGTCCATGGTGGGGTTGGTGAGAGGTGGACAGAGAGAAAGAGCGAAGGCGAGGATGACTCCCAGCTTGCGGGGGAGAAAGGGGAGACCCAGGGGCCAGACCACCCTGTGTGGCTGTGCTGGAGACCCAGCGACCCGCTCCCGGAAGCTGGCCTGCGGGTGACGTCACCCACCAGACTCTGCCCCCAGGCACAGCTTGGCTTTGCCCCCCAGCCCCACTTCCTTCTCTCCAGGAATCCGGGGGTGGATGGCAGCAGGGGGGGTGGTGGGTGGGTAGTGTCATCTGCCGCCGTCCCCGCTGTCTGTCTCCCTGACCGCACATCCAGGACGGGCTGCATCTGCATTTCCATGATTTATTCTGAGTCTCGTGCACCCTGGAAGGTTGGGGACCTGGCTGGCCTTGGCCTTGGCAGGCAAGGTATTGTCACCTCCCGGGCAGTCGCACCAGAGTGGGACGCAGGAGACCAGAATCACCTGAGGCCGAGACAATGGGGGAAGAAAAGCCAGGGTGCGTGGGGTGCTCCAGTAGGAGAACCCGGAATCGGTCTGGGAGAAGAAGAAACATCAGTGGCAGGCTGAGGACACCTCTATCCTGGCCCCTGGAGGGGCCCACGGAGGCCTTGTCCGGAGTGGATAGATGGACAGCAGGAGGCCTGATGTCACAGGCCGCCCTCAGACTGTCCTGCTCTCTGCCATCGGTCTGCCTTTGGGAGGCACTGTTCCAGGAGTGACTCTTGTCTTTGTTTTGAGGTGAGGTAGCAGAAAACTGATTCACCAGGCCACTCGTGGGCGCCATGGGCTGATGTCAGAGGACGCTGCTGCCTGAGCTCAGTTGCACTGGCTCGTGGCCGGGGAGCCCGCTGGGCCGCCCGAGGGGAGGTCTCAGGGCCACCCTTCAGCTCACGCGTGGACAGCCACGTGACAACACGGCGGAACGGCAGGAACTGTGGGCCGAGAGTCTGGAGACCCGGGGCCCAGTCCCGGCTCTGCCACTAAACTCACCGTCTGATGCACGTCGACACTTGGCATGTCTTTATCCCCTGGTCCTCCACCTTGCCTGAGAAATGAAGAATTGGACCCAGTGATCGCCAATGTCTCTTCCCACTTGGATAGACTTTAGCTCCATCACTTGGATAACTGAGGGCAAATTGATTTCCAGGCCCCTGATGGAAAACGAGAGCCCTCTCCTCTTGCCTAGGGAGATCCGTAATGATTCGATTGTTATCAAGCGTCAGACGGTCACTGTGCTTTTTGTGGCAGTGCTTGGTGACTGTCAGGCCCCCTCCAGGTGTAGGTGGTATGAGCAATGCTGTGTTTCCTCCTGGGTGAGCAGTAGACTGTGGGCTCATTTGAGACTCAGAGCATCTCAGGGATGGGAGGTCATGTGGAGGAAAACAAGACCCAGAGAAATGAAGAGGGTTTGTCCACGGTGAGGCAGTTAGTGGCTGGAAGAGGAGTCTTGGGTAGGAGGGTAGTGCTCGGGGCCCTTGGGCTTGTTGCGGATTCTGAGGTCTGCAGCCAGAGATCGCCAGTGCTTTTCCCCAAAACAAAACAAAACAACTTCCTCCAAAATCTATAAGAATCTGGGCCACGCTCATCAGCTCCATCCCTTCCCGCAGGTACCTGTTCCCTTTATGGTTCCCCAGCCACCTGCCATTGCCGACAGCGCCACTAGAGGGAGCCACCACTGCTCCTGTTTCTCCCGCAGGTGGGTTGGGAAACTCTGGGGCTGCCCTGGGAGCCGGGCACCTCTTGGTTGGAAGGGCTCTTCATCAGCCCTCGGTCACTCCACGGGGTCCCTGCGTGTCCAGCCACATGTGATGTGTGAGTCCGTTCAGGGCTGAGAGTCTGCTGGGGTCTCTACCCAGCAGTCCTGGTGTAGCTGGACGTCCAGTGAATGGAGGATGACCTGCCCCTTGTCCATCCGTGCAGGAGCCCCAGGAGGTGCTACTCAGAGATCCAGGGCAGATGTGGGGGGAGCCGAGGCTTCAAAGGCCCCCAGATCCTTGGCCTGAGAATTCCAGTGGGCAACTTGAGGGGCCCCTGCCAGGGGGTATCCCCAACCTCTTGGAAGATGCAACAGAGCAGCGGGAAGCAGCAGGAAACTGCCCTGGAAACTGCGCTCAGAGGCCTGATATCCAGGGACTTTTGCCCAGGTTGCTGTCAGCGGTGGGAAATTACCCACAGGGGCCAGGGGATGATGTGGCAAAGAGATCAGGTGTCTTTTGGAAAAGTGATTTTCCAGTTCAAATACCACTCAGTCACAGAGATTTTCTGGAATCCCACCAGGCTAAGAGTCAGGCTGAATTATCCTGAACTCCTACCTGCCATTGGGCTTGGGGTCAGGAGGGGACAGATGGAGAGTGACCTTGTGCATAACCTTTTATCCTCCAGGGGGAGTCTTCACCTCTGGGCCTCAGTTTCCTCCTCTGTCAAGCAGGGGGTTTATATTTTGATGTTCTCCAAGGCCCCTCCTGCAGGGAAGAGTGGTCTGTCGGGTTTGTCCTCCTGCACTGGGGCTCATCTGTCACCAGCTCTCTGCTGTCCGCAGTTTGAAGCATGTGGAAAGTCGTTGCCCTTCCCCACATAAGCAGCTTTTAAAAATACCCATAAAAATAAAATGAGATTGACCTCTTAGGACCAGTCAACTCATCAAAACGGTTCTGAGTCCTCCGTGCTTAAGTGTCAGCAGTAATTGGTCATTTCACAGCAACAGGCTGGAAGAGCTCAATGGCGGGGCTAAAGTTTGCATTTTCTATGTCAACAGTCACTTGCCTGCTGTCTGGCTTCCTTTTTGGTCCTGCTGACTTCTGATGGGCTGGGACCAGCTCGTCGGGGCTCTGTGATGTCGCATCGCATCTTGGTGACAGGGTCCTCATTACTCTGAATTTCCAAGCACAGCTTGGTCTCTCAAAGATGCTTCAGTGACTAAAACTCCATTCCAAACCTGGTTTTGGTGGAAAAGAAAGTCGATGACGATGGGAGGGGTTGGAGGGGTTTCCTGAGAGGCAAGGAGCAGGGATTCCTTCTGATCAATACATTATTCCAGTCAATACATTATTGATTGCAATAATGAAGATGTGTTTTTCAGTTTTGTTTTTGTCTAGTGACTTAATAGTCAAGAAAGGCTGTGGACATTAATGGGAGCAGGGTACTGGGGCCTGCATGGTCCAGGGCAGGACTTCTCATCCTTCATTGTGGAGCCAGATCACCTGAAGACCTTGTTAAAATGCAGATTCCTGGGCTCCAACCCCCGGGGATACTGATTCAGTAGGTCTGAGAAGGAGCCCAGGAACGTTCATTTCTATCAAGCTCCGGGTAATACCGGGGCTGCAGGTCAGGACACCAGGCTGTGGGTGGCACTGTCCTAGGGCACAATGACGTGCTATCGACACCCAGGGCAGTGAGCCCCGTGCAGATACGAACCAGGGATTGTCGAGCTCACAGGGAACGTGGGGAACAGTTCACTGCAGTGGATGTGAACACAGCTAAATCTCCAAGGAACCAGACGCTCCCCCACCCCCCACCCCTGTTATTCACAAGGCTGTGGTGGTGACTAAACCCTTGGCTAATTACCACGCTGGTGGGAAGCATCCCAGGTTAGTGCTCTGAGGTTCTGGTCACTTCTGGCCACCAGGTGGGGCAGGATGATTTCTTCCCAGACCCGAGGGGCTGGAAGAGGAAAAGTACAGAGGAGATGGTAGCAGAGCCTTTCAGAAAACGCTGCAATCTCCGAGTGCACCAACACCATCCAGAACTAGGCTTTGGCGGGGAAGGGATGCTGTTGGTTTTTCAAGCTCTTTGCTTTTCTTCCTGTTATCCCAAAGTGCGTCCTCGTTCACCCCCTTGCGCAGTAGGTGACCGTGGCTTGAGGTGAAAGGGAGATCGCTCTCCCTGTACCGAAGATGGAGCAAGAGGACGAGGGAGAGAAAGGAGCTTGTGTGAGGTGCCAGTGAGCAGCGCTGGGCTGCCTGGACCAGCATGTTTCTTGCCAAGGTGGGTGGGGGGGATGCTGGTCTGCCCCGAGGTCTCTGCCGACCCCAAGGTCACGGTCCTGATCAGGCTGTGCTCTTGGGGTGGGGAAGGTGAAGCAGCTTTTTAGGGAGAAAAAGTCAGGCAATCCTCGGACTAAGATGAAATGACCCAGAGGGTATTAGTTGCCCTGCGCTTGCAAAGCAGCACGGTCCGGGAGCTATCGAGCGCCCCCTTTGTGCACTGTTAGCCAGTCTCATCTGGGCATGTACATCTGAGCATCGTGGAGACAGCCACGCCGACACAGTGCCTGCTGGCCAGGCGCTGGTCCCCCAGCGTTCCCAGAGCATCCTCAGAGAGAGCCCCCTGTTACAATTAAATGGGGGGACCGGAAGCCTCTCGTCTAACGCTGTGGCCTGAAATTTTCTGCAGCTCACTGTGATAGCATTTCGGCCTGAGCAGATGAGCAGACTTCCTCTTTTACAGATATAAACAAAGAGGTGTGTGTGTGTTTAGATTTCAAGCTCCCACCTCAACCCACCCCTGAAAGCATCTTTAAGAGTGAGCAGAGGTGCATCCCCACACTGTCCCCTCACTCCTTAGACAGCTCTCTTTACTGTCAGCCACCCAGACGACCTTAAGCGAAAGACCATGGGGGTTCCCCTTTCCCTGCACTGACATCTGGATATAAATTCTGACTTTCCTAGAGACAATTTCCCAGAGGGCTTCTTTGTCCCTTGTTGACTGCAAACGATTTTGCTCTACAAGACAGAGCATCGGCGTCACCCCTACTGCAGCTGTTCGGGTGGCAGGAACTCTCAGCCTCGGATCCTAAGGCGACCTATAGCTGCCCCTGAACGTGCATCTTTGGGGACTTTGCAGGCCCTGCCCGCAGGTCCCCTCTGCCACCTGCCCAGCTCCACTGGGGCTCCCTGCTGCTGCCTCTAGTTCAGCCTGGCTGCTGGAACCAAGAACGGGTCCAACGGCCAGCAGTCAGGGAGCGGCGAGCGACGTTCTCCGAAGACTGAGTTTCTGATGGCTGTCCTTGAAAGCCCCCAAGCCCCTCCCCTCGCTCGGTGCCGTCCCCAGTGCTGTAACTGACCCGGAATACCAGAGGCAGGAAAGTCACTGCTCCAGTTGAATTTTGCTGCAGTTTCTTTTTTTTTTCCTCCCTTAGATGCTGAGAGCTATTTTTAGCCACAGATTTTTTTTTTTTTTTTTGCAGGGGATCCACAGTCTATTTATAAAGCCCTTACGGAGGCCATATCGTCCAGTGACCCCCCAAAGGGATTTTGGAGTTAGGTGGGAGAGGCCAGGGCAGTGGGTGGGGGGGGAACTTCCTGAAGACGAGAGGGCTGTCCTAGGGAGGGCTGGCAGAGGCTGGACCCCAGCCGGGGGCGGGGGCCCGTCCACGCAGACCCACCCTGCTCTTCCCTCCAAAATCGCTCGGCTTCAGGGACAGGGCAGCGGGCTCTGGCAGCCCAGCAGCTGCGATGACAGTGCCTTCAAATGTGGCCACTGGTTTAATTTACTGCATTTTCCTCTCCTTTCCCTGAATTTCTACACGCACGTCTCTCCCCATCGCCCCCTTCCATGGTCCCACCTGGCAGAAGTGAGCTGGGCTGTGGAAGGCTTTGGACAATGGGTCGGGCAGGAAGCTGGCCCTGGGTGAGGAAAGGGGCCAGGGGTGCCCCAGGCGGTGGCCGGGGGTGGAGAAGCAGCTGGGCAAGGACCTGGTGGCCTCAGGCTCCACTGCAGGGGCAGAAGATGGAGGAACTGTGGACCCAGGGCAGGGTTGCTTCTAGGAAAGCCCAGGTTCTGTTCAGAGCCATCTGGACAGAGGCGTTAATGGGCAGAGGTGCAGTGGCGTCTGGAAGACCCTGCCCTCCCACGCCCATTCCAGGCACTTAACCTCTCCTGACAAGGCCTGTGGGGCTGGATGGATGGAGCAGGTGGGGAGAGGAGACAGGATGGAAAATTCCAGACAGAGTTGGTGAAAGTGCTCCCCAGCTGGACTGAAGCCTCCTTTCTCTCTGCTTTGCATTAGGGAAGGACGGAGGACGGCCTCGCGGAGGTCCTGAGCCTTCCCGCCCCTCTTTTCTCTCTCCTCCTGGAACTGAGTCCACGGGCTGCTCTGGAAACGACTGGGGTGCTGGGCACCCCCTCGTCCAAGAGGTGAGAAGGAGGAGACAGGGAAGGCGGGGGGGGGGTCCTTGCTTACACCTGGTTAGCAGACGATTGCATGGCCGGTCGGCCAAGAGCAGCTGGGGGGCTGCTGTGGGTCCACCTGGGGTTGGCAGGAGCCCCGGCTAAGGCAGCCCTCCTTGGGCTCTGCCAGCACTGCGGACCATCCAGGTCAGCCGGGCGTCCCTGCCTCAGGAGGGCAAGGGACTGCGCGCCCCTAAATAGACCCCACACTCCGTCGCCTCCCCACTACGACCTGCCCAGAGTCAGGCCAGCCTCGCCTGTTCCGTCAGGCTCCACCTGAGCCCCGGGACCCCCTTTTCCTGCATTCTCCCCTCCATCACTCTGACTTCATTGGTGGGTCTCCCCTGCCCCTCCCTGCAAGACTGCCATCCTCTCCCCGCACCCGAGTGCCCCTCCTCGCTGAGCTTCTAGTTCCTCACCATCTGACACGTCATGCATCTTCCCATCTCTTGTTCATTATCTGACTCCTTTAACATAAGTTCCATCAGGACAGGGATTTCCTTTCCTCTGTTCACAACAAATCCCTCAATGCCTAGAGCAGCACTGAATGTATATCTGACGAACGATTTAATAAAAGAAGCAAAACGTGCCATGGTAGAGGCATCCCTGGGGAGGCTGTCTTTTTGGCCCCCACCAGCAGAGCATTCAGGGAGGTGACAAATTAGGGACACCTCCCCTCCCAACACACACAGAGGAGATCAGTTTTGGCCCCAGAATGACAATCTATTCAGAAGCTTAGCAGGAAGGGGCTGAAGAGAGCATCAGACCTAAGCCCCACATTTGTGCGGAAGAGGGAGCTGAAGCCCAGAGAGGTGAGGTAACCTGCCCAGCATCACACAGCCCGTGAGTCACAGAGAGCAGAACCTGGGCACTCTGCTCCCAGACTAGAATTCCAGAGACAGCCATCAGCTGTCTCTGCCTCAAAATATGGAGAAAGCATTATATTCCTTCCCAGGCCCAGGAGCAACGGCCTTCCCAACCCTGCAGGGTAGGATTGCCCTCAGACTTGGGGTGGACAGATCAGCAAATCAGCATCCCAGGCGCCGGACCAGCTGGAGGGCTCTGGGAGTCTGCCCACGAAGATGTCTTCTCTCAGCAGGACCCAGACCACGAGCAGTAAAGAACCCACATCAGCAAAGAGAGAGACACTGCGTTTCCAGGAGGCGATTGAGGGCTGCATCCCCTTCTTCCCAGTGAAGCCAAAGTCCTCACCAAGGGTCTTTGTGCGGGGCGGGGGGACTGATCTACATGATTTCATGACACTTGGGGTGGCCTGTGTGTCTGTCAAGGGGCAGCTGTGGGGACGAGGCAATAAAGGACCCTGGTTCTGGGGACAGCAGTCCATCAGCCAGTACATCAGTAGCACCAACTTGCAACCGCACTGAACACCCGTTACCCTGGAGAAACAGGGAAAAGGGGAGTGTTCCATGCAGAGGGGCAGCAGCGCTGGTGCACTGCAGTGAGCTGAGCGCAGTCGCGTGTCAGGTGCAGCGTGTGGGGCTGGGGACAGTTGCTGGGACTCATCTGCGGGACTGCCAGACGCTGAACAAAAGCTATGAATTCGGACACCACTGTCAGGTACCTAGTGATCCCTGTGAACCAGATCCAAGCCCTTGACGTGGGCCCCTGAATCCTTGGGACAGCCCTATGGGATGGGTGTTAGTATTTATCCTCACTTAGAGAAGAGAGAACGGAGGCACAGAGGAGTTTAAGTCCCCAACATCTCACAATTGATAAGCGGGGAGGGGCTGGAGTCCAAACCTGACAATCTGGGTCCTGGACCCTCGTGCCAGTCTTCTTCTCTCTGATGATGATGGAGGTGGTGGAGATGCAGCTAACACTTAGGGAGCACTTGCCATGTGCCGACCCCACCCTTTTGGAGATTTTCCTGGTCCAAAGACATTCCAACTGAGGACAGAAGAACACAGAAGAATGCATGGGCAGAGACTGAGTACAGTCCAAGATGCTGCTTATGGGAATAATAGTGGTGATGATGATGATCTGAGGTTAATAAAAGCGATGACGTTGATGATGTTGATGGTGAAGATGCTGCTGCTGCTGATGGTGGTGGTGATGATGATGATGATGGTGGTGATGGTGACGATGATGATGATGGTGGTGGTGATGATGGTGGTGATGATGATGATGATGGTGGTGGTGATGATGGTGATGATGATGATGGTGGCGATGATGATGATGGTGATGATGATGATGGTGGCGATGATGATGGTGGTGATGATGATGATGGTGATGATGATGATGATGGTGGTGGTGATCATGGTGATGGTGATGATGGTGATGATGGTGATGATGATGATGGTGGTGATGGTGACGATGATGGTGGTGATGGTGATGATGATGGTGGTGATGGTGACGATGATGGTGATGATGATGGTGGTGATGATGATGGTGATGATGATGGTGGTGATGGTGGTGATGGTGATGATGATGGTGGTGGTGGTGATGATGATGGTGATGATGATGGTGGTGATGGTGACGATGATGGTGATGATGATGGTGGTGATGATGATGGTGATGATGATGGTGGTGATGGTGGTGATGGTGATGATGATGATGGTGGTGGTGATGATGATGGTGATGATGATGGTGGTGATGGTGACGATGATGATGATGATGATGGTGGTGATGATGGTGATGATGATGATGATGGTGGTGATGGTGATGATGATGGGGGTGACGATGATGATGGTGATATCATCTAGTGTTTACTGAATGCTAACTCCGTATCTGTCACTGAGCTAAGCTCTTGATGTGCAAGAGCTCATTTCATCTTCTCAGCAATCCCATGAGATAGGTATTACTATGTTCCCCCTTTGAAGATAAAGAAACTAAGGCTCAGAGTGGTTACGTAATTTGCTTGAGGTCACATAGCAGGGAAGTGGTAGAACTGAGTCTCTCATGCAGGAAGCCTGTCTCAAGAGCCAGCCTTGAAGCAATGTCTCTATCAGGTTTTTAGTCCCTGGCCGCCCCTCATTCATTCCAGATCTTGAATCCGGATAATGGGCTCAACTCTCTCCCCCAAAGTGAAGGTGCTCTTACCCAAGAAAAGGGGCAGAGGGAGCTGTCCACCTGGCATGTCTGAAAAGTGGTCAGAATTGGTGACTGGGGCGTAGAGAGGAGGGGAAGTTTGGGTGGGAGGAGAGGAAACTCGAAAGGTAGATTGGATAAGAGAATGAAGGAGATTTTACTTGACAATAACCGGAAGGCAATAGAGAGTCATCAAAGGTTTCTGAGCAGAGAAATAGCAAGATCACGTTTGTATTTAGGAAGGCACCTGCAGTGATTCAGGTCTGGAGGGAGCCGCCCTCTCCGTACTCCTTCAAACCTTGCCAGCAGGAAGAAAGCCCTCTCTTGCACCCGTGGATGAGGCTGTGCCCGCCCATGAGGTGGGAGGTGAGGCAACTTGCTCTGTTTTGCAGAAGCAGCAGCTCAGCTCACAGGTTGCATGCTGCTTTGGCTTCTCTTGGTGCTCAGAGGGGATGTTCCTGTGCAGCCAGAGGGCGTGGGTAAATGTTAAACAACCAGCCCTCTAGGGATAAAAAGCCCAGGTTTGGAGCATTTGCGAATTTCATTAGCGTAAATACCCCCACTATGGCCGATCTCAAGCAACTGAATTGTTATAAACGGGGTTGCAGAATTCCTGAAAAATTTAACAATTGGTTCTAGCAAGCCAGCGGGAGTGGGGTCCACAACTCTGCATGCACCCCTGTGTCCTCCCCCGCAGACACTGGTCACCCCGAGCCAGCACTGATAAGAGAGGCAGAGTAAGTTGCCCAGGCCATGGCTGATCCACTTGGAGACCCAGGGATTGAATGAGGGGTGGAAACTGGCATCTTGTCTTCTGGGCCACATGTTTGGACAGGCTCTGTTTAGGAGGACAAAGTCTGATCTCTGCCTGGATCCCCTTCAGAAGGGATTTTATATTCAGTGGTAGCAAAATTTCTCTCTGGCTTCTAAGGCTTATGGGTCACACCCTCCTGCCAGAACTGGAAAAATAATGTCAGGGAGTATTTTTTTTTTTTTTTTTGTGGTACGCGGGCCTCTCACTGTTGTGGCCTCTCCCGTTGCGGAGCATAGGCTCCGGACGCGCAGGCTCAGTGGCCATGGCTCACGGGCTCAGCCGCTCCGCGGCATGTGGGATCTTCCCGGATCGGGACACGAACCTGCGTCCCCTGCATTGGCAGGCGGACTCTCAACCACTGCGCCACCAGGGAAGCCCCAGGGAGTATTTTTAATTGTGAGTACAAATCCCCTGCAGTGATGGATGAATTTGAATGCTTCAAATCCCGTGCGTATGCTAGAAGATTATATGTCATTTTTCAATTTCCAAAGTACTTCTATTGCCCTGGTATTCATTTGATCATTCATTCATCTGACATAAACTGAGAGCCCAGGCTTGGAGATTATGGGCAACAGAAGAGAAGGACCACCAGTTAGGTACTGACAATAAGTCAGAGGTGGGAGCAGGCAATAGACCACGAATCCTGACACGCAAGGTGAAAGTTAAAAAGTAAGCAGTGGATGGGGTTCAGGGTTATACAAGCCAAAATATGCCACTGCCTTTCATTGATCATTATGAATAAAAGTTACTTGGGAAAGCAAGTGCAAGAAAAACACTTGGACCCTCTTTTGACCCCCTGAAAGCAGGAAATAAATCTCCCATGTGAAGTTACCCTCCCTGTCCCGGGAGGGTAGAAGGCATCCCAGAGACAGGAAATTCAGGACTGAGAAGGCTGTGTAGACAGATCTTGGTATGTCTTCCCTAATTTGCTACCTCAAGCCCAAACCCCTTTGTTTTGTCAGTTCTTCACAAACTTATTGCTTCTTTGTCTAAAAGAGTATAAAAGCCGCCTGCTTTGGTCATGTCAGGGAGTCTCATATTTCACGGGGCAAGTTTTCCTTCCCTATGCAGTCACTGGAGTTTTGAGAATCAACAGGTGAGACGCTCAGGACCAGCAGGTAGGAGGGGGCGCTCGGGACCAGTGAGCAGAGAATATTGCTCATAACAGACCTGCCCTTGAGACCGCAGACTGACCCAGCCCTTGGGTTCTTACCCATTTCCTGTTGGGACAAGAGGCAATGCCAGGGAGAGGACAGGAAGTAACATTATAGAGAGGTCCTGGGATACATCAGGCATGTATGAGTTTTTCACATACATTTTCTTTATTTCTTTCTTTAATTGAAGTATAATTGATTTACAATGTTGTGTTAGCTTCAGGTGTACAACAAAGTGATTCAGTTACATACATATGTATATATATATATATATATATATTTATTTATTTATATTTCTTTTTCAGATTCTTCTCCATTACAGGTTATTGCAAGATATTGAATATACTTCCCTGTGCTATACCGTAGGACCTTGTTGTTTATTTTACATATAATAGTATCTGTTAATCCCAACCCCCATAATTTTTCCCTTCCCCCTTTCCCCTTTGGTAACCATAAGTTTGTTTTCTATGTCAGTGAGTCTATTCCTGTTTTGTAAATAAGTTCATTGGTGTCATTCTTTTAGATTCTACATATAAGTGATATCATATGATATCTGTCTTTCTCTGTTTGGCTTACTTCACTTAGTATGATAATCTCTAGGTCCATCCATGTTGCTGCAAATGGCATTATTTCATTCTTTTTAATGGCTGAGTAATATTCCATTGCATATATGTACCACATCTTCTTTGTCTATTCACCTGCTGATGTCTATGTCTTTGCTATCATAAATAGTGCTGCTATGAACATTGGGGTGCATGTATCTTTTCAAATTAGAGTTTCCTCCGGATATATGCCTAGGAGTGGGATTGCAGGATCATATGCTAACTCTACTTTACCATACCCATACCCATGTCCTTCTGTCACATGTATTTTCTGAATCCTAGTGGCAAGGAGAGAACCATGTGAGATCAGTGGTATTATTTTATTATTTGTTTGAGGAAAGGGAGGCTCAGAGAGGTTAATGACTTGCCTGTGGTCACACAGCTGGCAAGATGCAGAACCAAGGAGTATAAGAGGGTAGCAGCTGAACACAGATTCAGAAAAATTGGCAGGCGGGTGGAATTTATAGAAACGGAATCAGTTGGGTGCCTCCCTGCATTGGGGGGCCCCGTGGCTGCTGATGGCCTGCAAGGCTGGGGACAGGGCTGGCGGAGAAGAGGGAGGGATACTTCTGTTCTCCCAGGCCCCAGGGGCAAGGTGTCCACTGCTCGGTCCACGTGTCCTCCTGGAAGAGGCTCTGGTGTTTACACAAGGGCACATTTCTGGCGAGTGAGGCGGGCCAAGCTGTAAACGGAGCTCCCATCCCCAGCTCGCCAGATGCCCGGGAGCGAGGCACACGCTGACGCTGATGGAGAACAGGGACTTCTTGTTTACCAGGCTTGCCATCTGGACGGCCGGTATCGTCCAAGGAAATCGCTGTAACAAGGGCTCTGAGGCCTCTTATGAACTGGCTCCATGGGCCTTTATTTACATTCTGCTCATCCAGATGACTCAGGCCCCCAAACGGGAGATTCTCAGGACCTGAGTTCCAGGCATTTACGAGGCTTGGAGGCTTAATTGGCTCTGAGTTGGTTGGCATTTTGTAGGATATGAGGTCTGAGACTGGGGAGTTTAAGGCAGCAGGCCACTACAGACATTTCCTTTCTCCAGGGCCTTCTGACCTAACAGGGATTTCCTAACACTTCTACCAAACTCTACATAGAGAAGTTCATAGATGTGAAAGGAAAGTACCTCCTACTATTTCTTCATCTCATGAGTAAGATGACCACCAATCTTGGTTTTCCCAGGACGGCCATGTCTACACCCAGCGTCCAGGCTTACTAATAGTGTCTGCTTTTGCTCTCAGAAAGCTCCCAGTTTGGACAAAAGTCACGTGCTCATCCTTCTTGGAGGAGACAGAGCACCTGGGCTTTGTCCTGTTGCTGATCAGATGTGTCTCTGTCAACCAGCCCTACGGCTCCACGTGATGCAGGAGTTGGGCCCATGTCATGAGTCCCCTAGTCATTGTCTTTGTTCAGTTTATTAACCCTGTGATTTCCAGGCTCTGTAGGATCCTGATCTCCTTTCTTTAGAGACCCCAGAGTCATGGGCCTGTGCTTAAGCAGCATTCAATAAGGAGACAGGCAAAAAAGTCAACACACTGATGAGGTTAATAGAGCATGGATTGTACATTCCAGTTTATGGATGTTCAGTTTGGGACCATAAAGACAAGGGACACTTCCAAGTCCACGTGGAACCCAAACTCTAGTTCTAACCTGGGCATCCTGATTCTGGGTCACTCTTCTTTCCTCTGTGCCAGCTATGAGGTCTCAGGAGCCCCTTACCTAACAGGAGGTCCAGCTAGTCCACACCAAGAAAAATTCTACAGAAGGACCCCAAATCAAACTAACCACCAAGCAAGGATCTATGCCATGGTTAATTGATATATATCAGCTTCCTGAACGTCCTTTCTGAGTGATTCCTTGTCATCAGCAAAAAGGTTTGTTTGTAGGGAGTAATATATCCAGGCCCTCTGAGCCAATTTTGTTCCCGGCTCTGAAAGCAACCACTCAGCAAAAGGCCCACAGAACACTTCTCTGAAGGTGAGGAATGACACCTGTGTTGAATGAAGGAAGCATAAGATGTGAACTGTTCATTAGCTACAGCAAATAGAGCCTGGGGTCGGTGCCATTTGTTGGGAGGAGGGTGACAAGCAGTAGCGTGTGATCTGATAGCGACTCATGTTGACCCCAAACCCACAGGTTAACCAAATGGAACCCTCCAAATCAGGCACCTGTCTTGGTTATGGTTTTCTGTTTAGTACGCTTGAGTCATCCGTAAGCTTGATTTGGAAATGCAGACGTGAGCTTTGAATTTATTAGGCTATGCTTACAGCAGCAGGAACCTTCCTGAGTTCCTAGGAAACAAACAAAAGGGATGAACCGGAGAAGGAAAGGACAATCTAGCTCCTGGGGTGACTTTGGCCACCACACACGAGCTGTACATGGACTCCCTGGGCCGGTAGGAGTCTGCAGAGTTCATGCTATTTACTCCCCATCTCGAGATGCAAACCAGGGGCTCGCACTTGCTCTCATGACCATCCAAACTTCCCTTAAAGACTTCTGATTTCCATCTGGATATTTGGATATGTGAGTCATGTAGACACATTAGCATTCCAGAACCGAAGACTGCAAAAGACCTTGGAGGAGGAGAATGAACCAGAAAAAGAACAGCCTGATGTGATGGGAAGAATACGAAAACCTAACGACAGACCAAGGTTGAAAATGAAGGACTGGCAAAATACATACCAAGAAGATGATAGCTCAGAGAAAGCCAGGGTGGCCATACGAATGGAAGCCAAAGAAGACCCAAGAGAAAGAGAGTTTTGGAGATCACGATCATTCTTCAATTACTAGGGAATCATTCATGAGGAATATAAAATAACTCTAGGCTGAATTACACCTAGCAGTTCCCATTCAAACTATATAATGCAACTATTGCCAGAATTATAAGGAGGGATGGGCAAATACATCTAGAGTGCGAGATTTTAACATCTTTCTGAAAACTAATAGATCGAACAGGTAAAAAAAATAATAGGGTGTGGAAAATTTAAGCAACATGGTTAACAACTTTTGCCAAATGTCCTCATCTAGAATGTTCACCCTTAATTAGAGAATTCAAAGTCTTTTCAATCAAACATGAAACAGTGGTCAACTTTACTATTATTTTCATGTTTATTTACATTTATTGACTTTTAACTTACTACTTGCCTTATCTTAAGCAATGCCAACTGTGAACTATTAAGTTTGAGGTAGTAGTTATTATATTTCTTTGAAAGACACATTTTATTAAGTACATAAGTAGTGCTCATTTTTAAAAGTCCATATTTGAAAGTATCCCCAGAATCTCCTTTATGCC
Organism: Leucopleurus acutus; assembly: GCF_964270905.1. Classification (NCBI taxonomy): domain Eukaryota; kingdom Metazoa; phylum Chordata; class Mammalia; order Artiodactyla; family Delphinidae; genus Leucopleurus; species Leucopleurus acutus. Next base: position 5,554,234 of record NC_139152.1, read on the forward strand.
ACTAGTGATGTATATTAGAAATAAAGAATGCTGAAATTAATGAAGTAAGAGTCTAACTCAAGAATTTATGAAAAAGCAATGGGGTAATCTAATGGAAATAGAAAAAAAAGGAAATAATAAAGAAAATAGTAGAATTAATGAAATAAGAAAAAATAATGAAAATAACTAAAACAGCTCTTTTTTGAAAAAGTAAAAACATAGACAACCCTTAGGCAATATTGATTAGATAAAAGAGAACATATAAGAACAAAATAAAGGAAATGAAAACTAAGAATTAATTGTATTTACAGTATAGATTTAAAAATTATGAGATAACAATGATTAACTTTATGCCGATATATTTGAAAACCCACACAAAATATAACATCAAAACTGAGTGAATAAAAAGAAACTAAGGATAAACCTAAAACTATTAAAGACTTTGCATCAGTAGTTTAAAAACTACCTATGAAACAAATAAATAACAAAACAATGTAGTCAGGTAGTTTTTACATAGAATTCTACCAAATCTTCAAGGAAGAAACAATCCCTATCTTGTATAAACTGCATCAAAGAATAAAGAGGAAAAACAACAGAACTTTGATACTAAATTCCTCGGCCAGGGGGTCCAAGTGTTGTCTTCCGTGAGGGGAGACAATGTCCATAGGGCATCAGCCTTCCTGTGCTTTGTGACTGCTTCCCTCTAGCTATCTATTTTACATTTGATAGTATATATGAGTCCATGCCACTCTCTCACTTCGTCCCAGCTTACCCTTCCCCCTCCCCGTGTTCTCGTCTACTCTCGGCATCTGCTTCTTTATTCCTGTCCTGCCCCTAGGTTCTTCAGAACCTTTTTTTTTTTAAGACTCCATGTATATGTGTAGCACATGGTATTTGTTTTTCTCTTTTCTTCTAATGTTTCTTTTTTAAATAAGATAATCATGTTTTAAAATGAAAAAAGCACCTCCCAGAACAAATTTTGCAAACTATAGAACAAATTCATTCTAAGATAATCATGTTTTAAAATGAAAAAAGCACATCCCAGAACAAATTTTGCAAACTATAGAACAAATTCATTCTTAAGTGAAAAGTATTATTGTGTGGCTACAACGTTTTTCTCATTCTGACTTACTTCACTCTGTATGACAGACTCTAGGTCCACCCACCTCACTACAAATAACTCAATTTCGTTTCTTTTTATGGCTGAGTAATATTCCATTGTATATATGTGCTACATCTTCTTTATCCATTCATCTGTCAATGGACACTTAGGTTGCTTCCATGTCCTGGCTATTGTAAATAGAGCTGCAATGAATATGGTGGTACATGACTCTTTTTGAATTATGGTTTTCCCAGGGAATATGCCCAGGAGTGGGATTGCTGGTTTTTATGGTAGTTCTATTTTTAGTTTTTTAAGGAACCTCCATACTGTTCTCCATAGTGGCTCTATCAATTTACATTCCCAACAACAGTGCAAGACGGCTCCCTTTTCTCCACACCCTCTCCAGCATTTATTGTTTGTAGATTTTTTGATGATGGGCATTCTGACTGGTGTGAGGTGATACCTCATTGTAGTTTTGATTTGCATTTCTCTAATAATTAGTGATGCTGAGCATTCTTTCATGTGTTTGTTGGCAATCTGTATATCTTCTTTGGAGAAATGTCTATTTAAAAGACACCGCATAGCCAAAGCAATCTTGAGAAAGAAAAACAGAGCTAGAGGAATCAGGATCCTGGACTTCAGACTATACTACAAAGCTACAGTAATCAAGACTGTATGGTACTGGCACAAAAACAGAAATATAGATCAATGGAACAGGATAGAAAGCCCAGAGATAAACCCATGTACATATGGTCACCTTATTTTTGATAAAGTAGGTAAGATTATACAATGGAGAAGTGACAGCCTCTTCAATAAGTGGTGCTAGGAAAACTGGACAGCTCCATGTGAAAGAATGAAATTAGAACACTTCCTAACACCATACACAAAAATAAACTCAAAATGGATTAAAGACCTAAGTGTAAAGCCGATACTATAAAACTCTTAGAGGAAAACATAGGCAGGACACTCTGACATAAATCACAACAAGATCCTTTTTGACCCACCTTCTAGAGAAATGGAAATAAAAACCAAAATAAACAAATGGGACCAAATGAAACTTAAAAGCTTTTGCACAGCAAAGGAAACCATAAACAAGACCAAAAGACAACCCTCAGAATGGGAGAAAATATTTGCAAATGAAGCAACTGGCAAAGGATTAATCTCCAAAATTTACAAGCATCTCAATATCAAAAAAACAAACAACCCAATCCAAAAATGGGCAAAAAACCTAAACAGACATTTCTCCAAAGAAGATATACAGACTGCCAACAAACACATGGAAGAGTGCTCTGCTCATTTTTAAACCTCCACCATTCTCCAGCTTCTGCGCTAAAGCACAGTACCAACTGGGGATGACGAGGTTTTGGGAGGAGAAACATTTCATCTTTATTCACATAATTGGCAGCGATAGGAGAAGGAAGAGAAGAAGTAAAGGAGGAAAATGCTTGAATAAAGCAGACAGAGTTTCCTTTAGTCCAATAGGAACCAAACTCTCTCTCCAACTTGAAAATGAAGCTTCAATAAATGAGGTTTCAACAGAGCATATTTGAGCCCCACTTGTTGTGATGGAAGATCTGATAAAGAATATTGCAGGAAATCCCGGAGAAGGAAAGGCTTTCCTCAAAACACATTCTCCGATGATCTGTATGGGAGAGGATGCTGCTCTGCTCTCTTGTAATATACAAGGCGCTTTATCAATGGGCAAAATAATTCTTAATGTGGATCAATGATTTGCAAAATATCTTTTCCCTTGTGTATCATCCCATGCTACTTCACAAGTAATTAGAGATACAACGTTATATTTTTTTCCTCTTCCAAAAGAAAATTTTAAAATGTGTGTATAACAAAGACAAAAAAATCCATGGTTTGTATCTCAAGGCAAAAGTTCTGTTTTTCAACAAGATAAGTCCCTCTTCTAATTTGTAGTTATACTTCAAGTTCCTTAAGAAAACCTCCATGAAAAGACTGGGGCTGGGATTATGACAAGACTTTTGTTGGTCGAATGCACATCTTCATAACTCTGAGGCTGAAATGCTACCAGGTCCCCCTTGGCCCTTGTTCATAGAACTAAAGCACACAGCCCTTTCTCCCTGGTTCAGCTCTGGGAAAACTACCCAGAGCACACCTAGAGAACTTGCCCTTCCTCTGTTTTCCAAGTGTCTGGGGAAATTTATTCATTCATTCAGTAAAAATTAATGAGTACCACCTTTCATGTACCAAGCACTTGGTAAAAATTTAAGAATATGAAGATCAAAAGGAGTGGAAAGTGTGTGTGTTTGCATGTTTGTGTATGTGAAAATGTGTACACATGTGTATGAAGGTAGGTAGCTGGGACGGAGAAGCAAACAGATAATTACAGTATAAGGTGAGAACTGTTAAAATAGAGGAGTGAACAAGGAGCTTGAAGAATGTGTAAGATGGACAGTGAACGCAGATTAAGAATCTGGTCTGGGAGGTTTCTTGGAGAAGGTGGTCAATGAACAGCCAGCCAGGAGAGACTAGGGGAAAAAATAATACATGCAGCGAACGGGCTTGCATTCTGCACACACACTCTGGAGGGGAAATGGAAAAATCTGCTCTATTCAGAGAATCAATAGAGAAGTATAGTTAAAGTGTGTGAGCAGGGAATGTACACTGTTTCATATCCTGATTTAGTCACTTAAAATTATATATTGAGCATATAATAAAGTCATTATTCTCCATAAACATGACTTTTAGTGACTGTATAGAATATGCACAGAGGGTACAAACTATTTAATCGTGTTAGATATTTCAGTTGTTTGTAATTTTTATTGTTATAAGTGATGCTGCAATGAACATCTCTGCACTGGATCGAAGTGTACACACATCTTAAAGACTTCTGGTGCATCCTGAATTAATTCCTTCCACAGAGACTGACTTCTCCTCCAATTACATGTGGAAAGGCCTATTTTATCACATTTCCCTCTAGAGTTGCTGTTATTATTTTTTAAATATTTTCAAATTAGAAGGCTAAAAATGCTATCTCTTGGCTGTTTTAATGCTGCTTCAACGTCTTACATTTTTAAAGATAATACATGCTATCCTTGAATATAGTCTTTGGTAAAAAAGTAAAAATTCACAAATCCTGCCAATATCACTTACTCACCTCTAACGTCTAATGGGCTCCACCTGTCTCCCGGGCCCTGGACACTGGCCCTGCTTCCCAGCTAGGGGGACCCCAGTGATGGCGCCTATGCTCCTGCAGCCACTGCAGTCACTCCGTCCTCTGACACCGTTGTCTCCTTCTCTTCCTCAAAGCCTCCACTTCACTTACCTAAGCGAGAGCCACAGCAGCTCCAGCTCTGAGGTCTGACCAGCCAAATTCACAGAGATTCTGCTTCCCCGGCACCTGCCTGGAAAAGCTAGACAATCCAACCAGAAGGTCTGGGAAGTTAACGCCCCGTGGGAGCGTAGCCAGAGCCAGTACACACTTTGCTTGCCCTTGCTTCCCCCAACACAGACAGTGGGTCAAAGGGCTTCTCTGGAGATGTTCTGCTTTACTGTGAAACCAGATGGTGTGTGTGTGTGTGTGTGTGTGTGTGTATGTGTGTGTGTGTGTGTGTGGTTTTGGCCTGCTTGGTAACACACCCCATTGTACGTGCTCTGCATCCTTCTCTCCTCTCTCTCCTCTTCTTCCTTCACTTTCTCTTTCCCTGACTTGCAACCTACTGTTAAGCTTTAGCATGTAAACTTGCCTCAGCCTCTGTTTTCTGGGGAACCCGGGCTACACAGGCACATGAAGTAAAAAGTGAGAGTCTCCCCTCCTTCCCCACCGCTTCCATCCCACCACTCTGCTCAGAGGCAAGCACTGTGAACAAGCTGGTGTGTAGCCCCCTTGCCCTTTTACTACGTATACATTTATTATATATATTTACATCAAAGTACGTAGTTTCAAAAAATTCACTTGGGATCATACTCCATCTTACTTTTTTACCTTCCTTTGTCTTGGCGATCTTTCCATGTTGGTACAGGTGGACAATCTCATTCTTGTTCACAGCTACATAATTTTCCTTTCTATTAAAAAATGTTTTAGGGAGTATGGTTGATTTACAGTATCATGTTAGTTTCAGGTGTACAGCAAAGTGATTCAGTTATATATATATATATATATATATATATGAAAACAATCTGAAAAAAATACATGTGTGTGTATATGTATATGTATATTCTTTTTCAGATTCTTTTCCACTATAGGTTATTACAAGGTACTGAATATTGTTCCCTGTGCTTATACAGTAGCTCCTTGTTTTTTTTTTTATCTATTTTATATATAGTAGTGTGATAATCTCTAGGTTCATCCATGTTGCTGCAAATGGCATAATTTCATTCTTTTTTATGGCTGAGTAGTATTCCACTGCATATATGTACCATGTCTTCTTTATCCATTCATCAGTCAATGGACATTTAGGTTGCTTCCATGGCTTGGCTATTGTGAATAGTGCTGCTGTGAACTTAGGGGTGCAGGTGTCTTTTCGAAATAGAGTTTTTTTCTTTTACAGGTATACGCCGGGAGTGAGATTGCTGGATCATATGGTAACTCTATTTTTAGTTAATTTCAACTGCATAATTTTCAACAGCATGGTTTAGCCCTTCTCCTACTAGTTCTTGCACATTTGTAGCCATTACCTATAGTTGGACATCTTTATGCATAGGTGCAGTAATTCCTCTGGAACGATGACGAAAGTAAAATTACTTCTTAGCAGCATATGCATGTTTCAGATTTTAATGGACACTGACAGGTTATTCTTCAAAAAAAAAAGCTTGTCAAATTTAACATCCTGCAATTGTATGTAGGAATATCTACTTCTCTGTATGCTCACCAACACTAAGTATTTTAAACACTTACATTTTTTCTCTAGTCAGATGGGGAAAAACGTTTTAATATTTTAATATTAATTTTCCTGATTATTGGTCAGTTTGGGCCCCTGTCCCTAAGGTTATTGGTCATTTGATTTCTTTTTTGGTGAATTGCCTTATCATATTTTTTGTACATTTAAACTGGCTTATTTGTATCTTTTCTGAGTTTTGGGTTCTTTAATATTAGTACTTTGTCTATTATGTGTGCTGTAAACATTTCTGACCAGACTGTTGCATGCTTTTTTATCTTTCTTTATACTGAATTTTTTGCCTACAGAGACTCATATACTTAATCTTTTCTCTTATGACTCCTGGGTTTTGGGTATGCTTGGAAAGACCTTCCTACCACAAGATTATAAAAAATGTCCATTCATAGTTTCTCTAAGAACTTTATAGTTGGGTTTTTAAATGTTTAACTCTTTAATCATTTTGTTTATGATGTGAGGTAACATCATTTTTTTGTGTGTTTAGTCCATCCTTTCCCTACTGACTTGAAATTCCGCCATTATCACTCACAGGAGTATTTTCCTTAGCAGGAAAGGATGACTTAAATTAAATCCCTTGTCAATAGGGATCAAAATTTCAGAGAAAATAATGGGGAAAATAGTGGACCTAGGAGCTTATCTTGAAAGTTGAGACTAATAATTATGAAGGTGCATTTATTTGATCTTCTGTTTATAATATTCAAGTTATAATTATTACTACTATGCACCTGCTCTGAGAGCAAATTAGGAGTAGACCAAGTGTTCATACTTTTTGTGTGTGTTTGGTATGTATTGATAGTTTCTCCCTAAAATTGAGTGATAGCACAATATGCCACCCTCCTGACTTTCTCAGAAGGATCATAAAAGACATACTTTTTACAAAAATAATAAAAAGTTTTACTAATTTCCCCAAGAGCCCCTCTTATGCTGTTGACAATGATATCTTTCTGCTTTTGTTTACTATCGTCAGCATCCTTGTAGAGTTTAGATTTTCTGTTGTTAGCTGGTCTCACACTGCAGTTATCAAGGATCTATGCAGACTACTACCAGTCAGGTCTCCTTACTTGTGGTTAAGCCCAGGCTTTACTTTGTAATCTTCGCAAAGCGGCAGGATCTCAGGACATTTCCACTCTTCCCCCTTCCGCACTGTACCCACGTCTCACCTCAGGTCACTTTCACCTCCAAACTGCCACTTGGAAGAACCCTTGTCCACCAATACTTCTGCCTCACACTCGAGGGTCTACATGAATATTTCCCTCTAGCAAACTGGAAGTGTGGACATTGGGCTCAGCAATTCTTTTGATCCCAGTAGCAGGTTCTGAATAGATACTTGATTGATTTTTTTAAATCGCAATACTCAGGAACTCCCTGGGATGCAGAGACTGTCTCTCCCAGCTCTGGCCTAATCACCTTTAATCAAATTCACTATTAAATTTAATCCTGACTCTATCACTCATGAATGATAAGCATCTCACAGCTTACTTAACTCTTCTGAACTCGAGTTTACTCCTCTGCAAAGTAGAGATGATAACACCTAAAAATTAAACTAGATAAAACACATGCCTGGTGCCTGAAAATGTCTCAGTACATCTTCTTTCCCTTCTGATCTCATTTCCTGATTTTTCCTCTTTTTTCTTTTGGGGATCTGGTCCAGTGCATGTGAAAGAATTTTGTAAATATAAATCCTGCAGAAATGTTACTGCTCCTATTATGTGATATTTATGGTATAACTTCTCCCTTTAACACCTATTTTCTAATGTAATATTACATAGAACAAGGGCCAAGCTCCCCTGAGCCTTAGTTTGCCTGTCTTTAAAATGGGAATAGAAATACACATTGAATGCTATCAATATTCAGTCAAGTCACATTTGTTAAGTGTCTGACAGAGTCCTTGATGCATAATAGGGGCTTAATAAATGGTAACTGTTTTATTGCTTTATAATCGTATATAATCGTATATAATCGATATAACCGTATATAACCGTATATAATCGGTATAATTCGTATACCGATGTGCACTTCACTAATTGCTCTCTCTGCTTCTTGGTTTCCCATGCTCCCTCCCCTCCCCGTTCCAGTCAAAAATCAGGAAAGAGGAAACCCAGGATATTGGGGTGCACTGAAGGTCATTTGGGGACCTCACACTGAGTCATAGTGTATGGGATGAGAAAAATCGGCCCAGTTTTCTGGACCCAGCACACAAAGCAGTCAGTTAGTTTATGTCAGCGTCCATTGACTAGTGGGGCTCTGATGTTCACAGGCTCCGTGTCCTTTCCCCAACACAACAAGCATCAAACCAACAACAAACTATTGTTCTGTGTCTGCTCCTTTCCTCCGAGGCTTGTAGCTAAGCCCTTCATTTCCTGCCCGTGGGATGCTGGAACATTCACGATCGACTCCGACTGTATATGTAAAGCAAACAGTATTTTTTTTTATCATTCTCATCTTACAATGAGTCCAGCAGATCCTGTTACCAGAGAGTGGAGAAGGCTCAGCATTCCAATACTCAGATGCCAGCCAGGGTCTCAGGTTCCGTATCCCAGTGGTTGGGACATCTGCTCAGAGCCCTGCCAGAGGCTTTCTCCAGCAGCTGTCTCATCATCTCTATTTGTGAGTGACTATGAAGCTGTAAGACTCCGCGAACAGCCTGAACAGAACAGGGGAAGGGGGGGCACACACCAATCTTCAGCTTAGAGGTGTTTGCTCCCCTCCCCCAGTTTTTTGCTGACACCTTGCACAGCAACTGCACGGGGCTTCAGAGGATAAACACAGAACTGGAATTCACCCACCGACCAGTTGGGATCAACAGCCCTCTACCACGTGCCACGATGAATACATGGGACTTGTGAGATGATACAGAGGAGGGAGACCCATTTACAAGAAGATACAGTCACTAACCCAGCAAATTACTACTACTGCACTTTGTAACTTGCTGTGTAGCATCGTCTCTAGGCTGTCCTTACTTTGCTGCTGGAGGAATCCTCCGAAAGCACCTCCTCGTGATTCGAGCACATCCGTACTCAAGTATCTTCAATGGTTCTATGGGGCTTCTCAGATGATGTCTAAACTCCGAAACCCAGAATTCAACAGTGTTGCAAGTCCCCATTTCTGGACTTACCTTGGATGACTCTTCCGCGTGCACCCTTACACTCCAGCCAAACTAAACCACATGCCACTCGGGGTCTCAAGCTACCCCCCCTTCGTCATGTCCAGCCATTTGCTTGTGATATTCCTTCCCCAAAGGGAAAGCTGTCTTTCCATCTCCTCCCGTCCTCCTCCATGTCTCACCCATCTCTCGTGATCCCGCTCAGCTACCACCTATTCCAAGGCAGCAACTCTGAGTTGCGCAGAGTTTCTTTCTTCCTCCTCTAAGTTTCCATGGCACATTTCATGGCTTTGTATCGCTGTTCTCTCCCCATCTGTCTGGTAAGTCTTAGACAGCACAGTTTTATATCCTATCTAGCACCTAGAGGCGTGATTGATAGTCAATAGCAACACCATAAATATTAAACCAATGAATGTGGCCTGTCCTCTGTACTTTTCCATCGGCTTCAGTGTTCATGATCTGCTATGTCAATCAGGCAGTTTCTGCAATCCCCCCTTTACACCGGGTTAAACTGAGACATAGTTTCAGTGACTTGCTTAAGGCTACACAGACAGGTAGTAATGGAGTTAAGAAAACAACCTGAAAGAACTCCTCGTGTGTGTTCTTTTAATCAGTATCCAGATGAAAACTGTGCCGCCTGTAACGAAAAGTGACAGAGCCGTGCTGGGGGGTAGAGTGGCCTGAATTGGTAGGAGAAGCAGGGAGGGAGAAGGTTCACAGAGAAGCCTGCTTTTGAGCAACGTTGTGAAAGAATGGAGGGGACGGATTAACAGGAAGGAGGGAAGCGGGCATTCCAGGCAGGAAATCCTGACCAAGGTGGACCTGAGCATATCGTGGTACACAGGTCGTGGTCCCCGCTGTATCCTCAGGGCCCGGCCCAGTGCCTGGCACAGAGCAGGTACTCAATATATGGTAACTGGAGAAAATTGGGGAGGGAGGGAGAAAAAAAAGGAGGAAAGTCTGGAGCAGGGACATTGCATCTAGGTTAATGGGAAAGCACAGCGATTGCCAGCCCAGTGCTGGAGACACACCAGGTTGTCCTTGCGACTTTGTTGCATTGAAAGGTTGTCACTCTCTGGCAGAGAGGGAGGCATGGGCTCCGTTCGGCACTGAACAGGGGACGGAGTCATCCAAGACCACTATTGTTCTTGGTCTCATCTTGATCCGCTAGTATGATTTTCAGTGGTAAATGTTGCCCGGGTTTTGTCAGGTAAGAGTCCCAGAGCGGGAGCCTGATAGAAGTCCACTTTGTCGGCTTTGGGGCCATTGTCCCTAGCCCATTTCCTTAAAGATCCTGATGGCCTTGGGCATAAAAAACTGTTAATTTTGGTGTCAGAAGAAAAGCACAGATCAGAAGGCAAGAGACATAGGTTCTTGTTCCAGCTGCAACCACCGAGACCATGGCCTTGGACACGTCACATTGTCAGCATGTCTCTCAGCCTTAGTTTCCCAAGCTGTCAGTAGGGGTAACGGTACCTACCTCATATCACGGCTTGCGAGGCTCGAATGAGAGAAGAGACTTGAAGTTCTTCCAAAGTATGAAACGACACGTGATGCTGGAAGCAAGGGTGGGTCTTTGTCTCAGAAAAGAATTGTTGGGATGCCTATTCTCCAAGTGTTTCCTCTTGAAAGCATCATTGGAGCATGAAGGAAATTGGGATTTTGTCTTGTGATCTGAGGAGTAAACCACACCCCCATGGGCGGGGCCAGGTCCCCAACACACCCAGTAAATGTGTGACACCGTGGAGAACACCCACAAATCTGCCAGGGCCCGCTCGTGAAGCACTACCTGGGCACCACCCACTGGGATCACTGGTCCAGCCCCCCAGGTTGACCTGGTCTGACCTACCTGTTTATCTTTTTTCTGTTTGTTCCTTATAAAATCACCAAGACTCGGATAACTCAGGCTTTTGTCTCTTTACTTCGATCAAACTGGAATCTGATATCTATTTAACCTAAAGAGTCCGTATAGGAAAACCAACAGCAGAGTAAATAACCTCCGTGTGCCGCTCTTCGCTTTCCTCTCCTCCTTCATGCCAGCTTCCCAGTAAAATGCAACCCAACAAATTGCTTATTTGCACCTGCTTTTCCATTAATAATCAGTAATATTATTATACCGCCTACCCTAGCGGCTCTCCGTCCCTCAGGGACACTGTGGCCAGAAAGCACCGCAGTCTGTGACATTCTTACCCGGCGGTTATTTGGGAGCTCTTGGAAGCAGCGTGCTCAGATGGCTGACGCTGTTAGAATGGGAAATACCTGCTCCCGGGGGGACCAGCCAAACACCTCAGTGGGCTTTATTGTTGCCACATCCAGGAATCAGGTGCCTGGAAAAAATATGCTGACAGGATCAGACTGGGGAAGCTGCGATGCCATCTGGGGTCAGGAAGAGATATTTGTCCAGACGCCAACTGTGGAGGCCGAGGCAGTGTGGTGCTCGGCCGGCCTGGAGGCTGAAATAACCCAGGAGGTGCTGGGGAAGCAAGGAGAAAGCTGCCCAGAATGCCGTCGGGGAGAACTGGGGACTCTGGTGAAGATGAGGAGGATATGAGGCTTGAACCTTCTGCACTGGACATTTTAGAAAATGTTTTGTTTTGGAAATGTTCAAACATACACCAAAGTAGAGAAGGAGAGTGTGATGAATCCCCATGTACCTTCGACAAGTGTCGACTCAAGCCAACCTTGTTTCATCCATACTTCTACTCACTCTTGTCTCCTGATCTCCAACTTCCCTGGGTTTTATTGAAGCAGATCCTAGACGTCACATCACTGCATCCATAAATCCTTCGTATGTATCTCAAGAAAAAAGAGAACTCCTTAAAAACATGATTATAGTACAATTATTATACCTAAAAATACACAGTCCTTCGAATTTCCCCAGCTGTTCCCTAGTAGTCCTGGATGTTTGTGTCAATCTGAGATAGAGTTAAAGAAAATAATAAAAAAGAGGGAAGAGAGAAAGAAAAGTAGTAAGGGAAAGAAAGAGGGAGAAAATGAATCAACATATATTCACTGAACGTCAATGATATACCAGACTTTGTGTTGAGTTCTAAGTCATTGTAACCTCATTTTTGACATATATACACTAATATGTAGAAAATGGATAACTAATAAGAACCTGCTGTATAAAAAAATAAATAAAATAAAATTAAAAAAAATCAACCATCGAATCATACAAAAAAAAAAAAAAAGAGATGAGAAAATCAGGGTACAGAGAGGTTAAGCCATTGGCCCAAAGCCAGTCCTCTAGTAAGTCTTGAAGACATAATTCTAATGCAGGTTTGAGTGGTTCCAAAACCTGTCTCTTTCTTGTATACTGCACTGCCTCTTTTTTTTTTTTTTTTTTTGAGGTACGCGGGTCTCTCACTGCCGTGGCTTCTCCCGTTGCAGAGCACAGGCTCCGGACGCGCAAGCTCAGCGGCCATGGCTCACGGGCCCAGCCGCTCCGCGGCACGTGGGAACCTCCCGGACCGGGGCACAAACCCGCGTCCCCTGCATCGGCAGGCGGACTCTCAACCACTGCGCCACCAGGGAAGCCCTGCACTGCCTCTTAAGTAACCTAATTATCTACTCGGGAATCTTGGAAAGAAGGAAAACAGAGGAGATGGAGGGGACTAAAATTCTCTGGTCTTCACAAGGCTTGAAGGGTAGTTGATTTGGAGCCAGACTTTTCTGGATCCGAGTCTCAGCTCTGCAGCTGAGTAACTGAAAAAAGGTATCTTCCCCGAACCTTGCTTTCTTCATCAGTAAAGTGAGATATGGCAAGGATTAAAAGACATCATTCAAACGCTTACTAGTTGCTGTTATTGTTATTCTATCTGAAGAATGGTTATAGAAGAGAGAAGGCAGGACGTGGTCAGTATTTACCCCATTCGTCTGCAGACCGGTGTTTTCCAGGCACCGATCAAGATGATGACAAAGAATCAAAGAGAGCAAGTCTGGTTCTGATGAAGCGGGTGGCGGGGGTCAGTGCGGGAGGTAGAGGGGAGGTGGAGGGAAGAAGGAAGCAAGGAGGTCCTGGATCAATGTCCATCCCTTTCTAAACACAAGAGCAAAGGTGAGAAATGACGATAAACGTGGCATGGGAGTGGGAGAGTGGGGGAACCTACCTGAGCGAAGTGGCTGGTGGAGCTGAACAGCAGATGTGGGGAACAAGATTGGATGGATGGAACCTCAAAAAAATGAAAGATAATGAAGAGATATTCTTTTCTTTTTGGCCATGCCACGTGGCTTGCAGGATCTTAATTCCCCCACCAGGGATTGAACCCATGCCCCTGCAGTGGAAGCGTGGAGACTTAACCACCAGATTGCAGGGAATTCCCAATGAAGAGATATTCTTAATTAAGAAAAAGACATGCCTAGAATATCTCCAGGAACATTCATCTGACTGTGGCCTGCCAGACAGATTAGTTAAAAGAGACATGGAAGGTAGGGACCCCTATACAGTAGATGTTACCAATCCTAGAGAAGGTTTCAAGGTCTTGGGGTGAATGCAGATTTTATGGGTTCATGCAAAGTCTCTCAAACCCAAAGTGTTTTGAAAACTACCTATAACACTGAAAAATTCTAGCATGCTGGTAAAGTCTACTGGTCTCCAGAGAAAGGATATGTTCTGGGTGTCCAAAAACACTAACCAACCATGACCCTTTTGCAGAGAGAACCCATTGATCGAAGCCAAAATCCTTCCCACCAACTGCGGCAGACCAAGCCGTGATGGATGAAGAAGATGTTGCCCAAAGGAAATGCCAGCAAAAATATGCAAAAGAGGCACTATGCTATTATAATAAACTCAGAGACCCAAGGAGCTCAGAGAATCTCGGATTGTAGGCTGATTTTGGCCACTTGTTCAGATCGGCACTTATTTTAAGACTCTTTAAAATGCCATTTTGGTGCAGCAGTCTTAGTGACAACGAAATTTGAGCTGAGGACAATGTCAGGGTTTCCTCCATTGCCCATAGCTATTAAAAACTATCTCATGGCCTCTTAGGAAGATTTCCTTTTGATCCAAATTGAGGTTCAGCCATTGATTTTTAAAGAGTTAGATTACTATAATCGTTAGGTTGGAAGGAAACTCCAAGGGCATCTTGCCCATTCCCATTCTTTCTGCAGGAGAACATGATTTTATTATAGATACAGAGAGAATCAAAGAATCATGGGAAAACTTAAACACCATCTGTGAAGGAGATTCCACCAAATGTTTGTATTTCCTGGTTTAACAATACTCACTTCCATGAAATTCTTCCATCTACCTTCCTTGCATTCCACTGTTGTAACTTAAGTCAATGTCTTAGATTTGCAAGCACACTTAATAAGCTTTACATAAGCAGGTTACAAATATTTAGTCAGAGTACCAGGAAAGAATTGTGATATGATATGGTCTGTTTATTGGGACATGGTGATTTCACTTTCATCATTAAATAATGGCTTAAGGCCTTGATAGCTTTGGTTCTATTCTACAATCTCTATCAGACTTTAAAATAGGAGATGCATATATCTAGTTGTATCTATTTTCCTTTCTTCCTTTGCTCCTTCCTTCCTTTCTTGTTTCCTCCCTCCCTCCTCTCCCATTGACACCTACTAACCACACAGAAATTCTAAGGGCACATTCAAAGTGTCTTCCTTCCTCTGCTGAGAGATATCTTCTCTACAGAATTGATTTTCAGGAGCAAAAACCTTTCTAAAGAGACATTTAAGAATTTATTTATTCTGTTCTTTAGGCAGTAGTGAGAAAAGAGATAGTGATTGATTCCAATTTCTATGGCATATTAGGTTTTTTGAATCAACACTTCCATGAAATACAATTAAAAGTTTAGCTACAATATTAAATAAAATTGTCCTTATAGGCGAAAGTTGCTGACAAGGTAATAATCAACACTAGGAAAAATCTAAGGAAAAGTGAGAAACAGGTAAGCAGAGCTCCAAAGTTGCTCTGAGAGTATTCTTGAGCCTAGCAAATCTGGGCTTCAGTTTCGGCAGATGTAAATGGTGAGGGGAAAGGAAGTGAGGAACTTCAGGTGTGAAGTATAATAGGAAACCCTTCCCTCTATTAAGCTGAGATCCAAAGGGATAAAGCATCAGAGTAAGAGGAATGAGAAGTTTGACCACAAGTCCAACCCAGGGAAAGCTGAATGGAGGCTGAAGGGAAAGAAGCCCAAAGGGAAAGAGGTCCAACAATTATTCCTGGGAGGTTGTGGATATGAGTTGCCTTACCAGGGATTTGCAGCTGGGATTGGTATCATCTAGGTGGTCCAGAGAACCTGAAACAGTGAACCTGGTTGAAGTGGATCTAGAATGGTAGTTCAACCCAGATTTTGGAAAAAAACGAACAAAGGTACTTTCTGGATGAAGATACTCTTTATCCTGGACCTCAAAGAATCCCCCACAAATATCTTTTTTAAGGATAGTGAAAAATACATAATAAAACACAATTAAGGGGAAAAAAGGATCAAGGTAATATGAATGAGAACCAGCAAAAATGACAAACAGCAGGAACTGACCCATGAAGATTTTAGATATTGGAATTATTTGACTCAAATTATAAAAGAGCTATGTCTCATTTGGGCTTAAAAATACAAAAGCAGTCAATTGTCTGTAAGTGGTTAAAATCATAAAAAGCAACCTAGCAGATTGAAAAGAAAGTCCAATATAATTTCTAGAATCAAAAAACATAATAACTAGAAATAAAATGAAATAGCTGGAATTTACAGCAGATAAGATCCAGATGAAGGGAGAATTTGTAAACCAGAAGATGGATTTAAAAACATTATTCAAAATGTAACACAGTAAGACAAAAAAGGTGGAAATATGCAAGAGAGTAAAGAAATTTGGAGAAAAGAGTTCCAAAAAGAGCAAAGAGCAAATGAGGCATAGATAATATATGAGGAGAAAAAGGCTGATGAAGGACACTAGTCCCCATATTCAAAATACCTAATAACTTACCCAAGATGAAAAATAATCCACACCTGGACTCATCAGAGGTAAACTGCAGAGAACTAAAGACAAAGAGAAAAGTCTGAAAAGAGAGAGAAAAATAAAAAGACACATTACCATTAAAGGAGCAACAGTAAGAGCAACATTGGACTTCCCAACAAAGACAATAGAACCCCCCAAATAAATAAACCCACACATATATTTACAATTAGTGCATAACAGAGTCTCACAGTAGCTCAATGGGGAAGAATAAGGTCTTTTCAGTAAGGATTACTTGGACAGTATGATATTCATATGTATAAAAAACAAAGCAGATCTCCACTTCATATCATAAACAAATTCATTACAGATAGAGCAAAGACTTAGGTGTAAAAGTTAAACTATAAAACTTTTAGAAGATAATTTAAGATACTTTTTTTTTCTTTTGCCTTGGCTAGGGAAGGTTTTCTTAAATAATTCAGAAGAACTACAAATTGTAAGGAAAATATTCATTAAATTGTTTATTTTAAAATTAAGAATTTCTATTTATAAAAATGTGGTATAAAGAAAGTGAAATTAAGCCACAAGCTGGGAAAAGAAATTTGTAACAATAGAACTGGATTGATATCCAGCATATATAAAGAAATCTTACAAATCAATATGCATGGGAAAACTGAAAATAAAAATGGGCAAAGAATTTCAGGTATTCACTGAGAGAATGGTCAATATGACAAGACTTGCAACTTCATTAATAATCAGAGAAATAAAAATTAAAATACAATGAGTTATCCAGTGGGATGGCTACTATGAAAACAAAACAAAACAAAATCCAACCAATACAGAAAATAATAAGTGCTGGTAAGAATGTGGAGAATTTGGAACCCTTGTGCACCGTTAGTGGGAATGTAAAATGTTGCCGCCGCAAAGGAAAATAGTATGCATTTTATTAAAACATTAAAAATAAAATTACCTTATGATCCAGTAATTCCACTTCTGAGTATATCCGCAGAAGAACTGAATGCAGAATCTCAAAGAGATATTTGAAAACTCATGTTCATAGCAGCATTATTTGCAATAGCCAAAACGTGGAAGCAATCCAAGTGTCCATCAACAGATGAATAGATAAACAAAATGTGCTTTATGCTTAAAAGAGAATTTTTTTATTAACATCTTTATTGGAGTATAATTGCTTTACAATGGTGTGTTAGTTTCTGCTTTATAACAAAGTGAATCAGTTATACATATACATATGTCCCCATATCTCTTCCCTCTTGCATCTCCCTTCTTCCCACCCTCCCTATCCCACCCCTCTAGGTGGTCACAAAGCACTGAGCTGATCTCCCTGTGCTATGCAGCTGCTTCCCACTAGTTACCTATTTTACGTAAAACAGAATTTTATTCATCCTTAAAAAGGAATGAAATTCTGGCACGTGCTACAGCATGGATGAACCTTGAGGAAATTATGCTAAGTGACACAAGCCAGACACAAAAAGACAAATGCTGTATGATTCTACTTACATTAAGTACTTAGAGTATTCACATTCAGAGACAGAAAGTATAGTGGTTGTCAGGGACTGGGTAGAGGGAAGAATGAGGAGTTATTGGTTGATGGGGACAGAGTTTCAGTTTTGCAAGATGAAAAGAGTTCTGGAGATAGATAGTGGTGATGGTTGTACAACAGTGTGAATATATTCAATGCCACTGAGCTGTACGCTTAAAAATAAGATGGTAAATTTTGTTATGTGCATTTCATCAGAATGGCAAAATTTAAAGTTTGGACATTAGCAAGTGGGGGTGAGTATGTGGGGCAGCATACTTAGATACTTCTTGTGGGAGTGCAAGTTGATGCAGTAACTTTGGGAAAATAATTTGGCATTGTCTTGTTAAACGAAAGAGCTGATGGCCCAGTTCTTCCATTCCTAGGTAGACCTTAAAGCCACTCTTGCACATAGCATACTAGGACATACCAGCATTGTTTATAATAGCAACACAAACAAACAAATGGAAAATATCTTACATATGCATATAGAGTGGAATGGATAAGTACATGGTTATATATTCGTGATATGAAGTACTGCACAGCAGTGAAACATGATTGAATTCCAGGAACATAACGTTGACTAAAAAAGGTCAGTGACAAAGCAACACATATTCTGTAAAGAGATCCTATTATATAAAGTCAGAAGCCCATATACTTATATAATACACTGTGTAAAAGCAGAAAACAAATGCAGTAAAGCTATACTGAAAAGCTTTTATGTCTCACATTTTATAAATATTAATTAGTCTCTTTTCAATATTTAATAGAGACAGGTTTTTCAACACCAGCCCACAGGTGTTTTGGACAATATATTAAGAGGTAATCAACTATGGCACAAGTGGATGTCTATATAACCCACATCTATGTGGACGTTTGTGTAAATACAGAGACATAAGGACTTTTCAAAAAGGACTTATGGAGGGAAAGCCTTCCAGAAGGAGCTACTTAAGAGGGAACTTGAAAATACAAGGGGGAGAAGGAGATAATCCATGGTGAAGGTTCCTGAGAAGGTGAGGGGGCAGAGGATCCAAAGCCCAGGTAAGAGAAGGTACAGATGTGGCTGAGTCCAGCTGTGTGTTGGATGTTAGTAAGGTATGAGGGTTTTCCTCCCATAGATTCTGTTTCTCTCTGTAAAGTAAAAAGCAAGGGTGTCTTCTGAGAGTGAGGGATAGGACAGGAGGTCATGTCGGAAATGATTAAAAATGTGGAAGCAAGCAAAGGGAAACTGGGCAAGAGCATGGGAGGGAGAGACTGGGAAGCCTAGAGGACGCCAAACAGGAGGGTTCTCAGTGTTCCCCCCTTTGCCAGCTTTATGAGGTCTAATTGACATGCAACATTGTGTAAGTCTAACGTGTACAATGTGATAATTTGATATATGTATATATTGCACAATAATTACCGCAATGAGGTTAGTTACCACATCCATCACCTCACAGTTCCTATTTTTTGGTTTGTTTTGAGAACTTTTAAGATCTACTCTCTCAGCAACTTCAAGTGTCAGTACAGTATTGTCCACTAGAGTCACCATGCTGTACATTACATCCCCAGAGCTTACTCATAACTGGAGGTTTGTACCCTTCACCAACATCTCCCTGTTCAACCACTGCCTCCTTTCCCCCTCCTCCCACCCTGTTAACCCTCTCTCTACTCTGCCTCTGTTTCTAAGAGTTCGGTTTTTTAGATTCCACGTATAAGTGAGGTCATATTGTATTCGTCTTTGTCTGACTTAGTTCACTTAGCATAATGTCCTCTAGGTTTATCCATGGTGTTGCAAATGGCAAGATTTTATTCTTTTTTATGGCTGAGTAATATTCCATTATATGTACTATACATTCATATATATATATATATATATATATACACATATATAATCTCACATTTTCTTTATCCACTTATCCATTGATGAACACTTAGATTGTTTCCATGTCTTGGGTATTTTAAAAAATGTTGCAATAAACATGAGAGTACAGATATCTTTTCAAGACAGTGATTTCATTTCCTTTGGATATATATACCCAGAAGTGGGATTGGTGGATCATGTGGTGGTTTCATTTTTAATTTTCTGAGGAAACTCCAGACTGTTTTCCACAGTGGCTGCACCAGTTTACATTCCCACCAACAGTGCACCAGTGTTCCCTTTTACTCACATCCTTGCCAGTCCTTGTTATGTCTCTCTCTCTCAGATAATAGTCATTCTAACAGGTGTGAGGTGATATTGTGATTTTGATTTTCATTCCCCTGATGATTACTGATGTTGACCATCTTTTCATGAAATTGTTGACCATTTGTAAGTCTTCTTTGGAAAAATGTCTATCCGGGTCCTTTGCCCATTTTTAAATTGCATTATTTATTTATTTTTTGCTAGCAAGTTGTATGAGTTCCTTATATATTTTGGCTATTAACCGCTTATCAGATACATGATTTGTGAATATTTTCTCCCATCCCACTTGTTTATTTTTGCTGCTGTTGCTTGTGCTTTTGTTGCCATATCCAAAAAATCATTACTGAGACCAATGTCAAGGAGATTTTCTCTATGTTTTCTTCTAGGAGTTTTATGGTTATGTTTAAGTTTTTAATTCATTTCGAATAAATTTTTGTAAGTAGTGTGAGATAGGGATCCAGATTCATTCTTTTGCACATGGTTACCCAGTTTTCCCAGCACCATTTATTGCAGAGACTATCTTTTCCCCACTGAGTGGTCTTACCTCCCTTGTCAAATATTAGTTGACTGTGTATGTGTGGGTTTATTTCTGGGCTCTTGATTCTGTTGCATTGGTCTATTTGTCTGCTTTTATGCCAGTACAATACCGTTTTGATTACTATTGCTTTGTAATATAGTTTGAAATCAGGATGCCTCCAAGTTTGTTCTTCTTTCTCAAGATTGCTCTGGCTCTTTTGGCTCTTTTATGGTTCCATACAAATTTTAGGATGTTTTTCTATTTCTGTAAAACAGTGCCATTGGAATTTTGATAGGGATTACCGTGAATCTTTGCTTTGCTTTGGGTAGCAAATCTTTGCTTTGCTTTGGACATTTTAACAATCTGAATTATTCCAATCCATGAATGCAGTATATCTTTTCATTCATTTGTGTCTTCTTCAATTTCTTTTATCAATGTCTTGGGGTTTTCAGTGTACGGATATTTTACCTCCTTGGTTAAATTTTTTCCTGGGTATTTTATTGCTTTTGATGGTTTTGTGCAAGGGATTGTTTTCTTTATTCCTTTTCAGGTAGTTTGCTGTTAGTGTATAGAAATGCAACTGATTTTTGTATGTTGATTTTGTATCCTGCAACGATACTGAATTTATTTATTAGTTTTATATGGGTTTTTGTGTGTGTGTGTGTGGAGTCTCTAGGGTTTATATATATATATATATATATATATATATATATATATATATATATATATATATATATATAAGATCATGTCATCTGCAAACAGAGACCATTTTACTTCTTACTTTCTGATTTGGATGCCTCTTATTTCTTTTTCTTGCCCGACTGCTCTGGCTAGGACTTCCAGGATTATGTTGAATAGGAGTGATGAGAGAGGATGTTGGTAGTCAGTCTTAACTTGCTGCTAGTTCCTGGTCTCTGAGATATGTCTGACATCTGAGATCTGAGAGCACCATGGGTCAAAGTCTGCAGTGAGGGCTGGAGAGTGACCTCTAAGAGATGTTGGTATTAGTCAGAGGGAGAGTGTTGATGAGGACACCTTTGAGAACCGGGTCAGTCAAATGGGTCATGGCTCTGAGTTGGGGAAGTAGCTGAATGCTGCTCTGAGAGTAAAGGCAGGAAGGAGGCTTAACAGCTCAGAAAGAACAAACACATGTGACTCAATTAGTTAATTACTGAAATAGAGTTGCATAATCTATCAGACTGCCAAGAGAGAAGATTTCCTCCTCAGAACAATAGGTAGGGCTGCTCCCAACACTGCTGAGAAGGTGCTAAGACTTTGGAGAAGTGCTGAGTCCTGTGAATAGGACAGTGTGTTCAGTTATTTGCAAAATTACTGTGCCCAATACATAAGCTTCTTTGCAGTGGCTTTGAAGATGGGATTCATTTGTCCAAGCAGAAGTATTTCATCCTGTTGTCCTGCAGTCTATAAAATATTTACACTATTATCCTACATACACACATTGCTCACATCCAGCTGCATCTCTCTCTGATGCACTTAAATAAGACATTTGGACTCCTGACAATACCAAGACAACCATTAGAGGAAAGAATCACAGAATGATTGCAGCTTACAGAGCCCCCGGGACATCAAACAGTCCATCTTTTGTCTCCAGGCAGGATAGAATCCAAACCGGCCTGATAAAGAGGCATGTTTCCTAGACCTGAACAATCCAGGAAGATGGAATGACAAACCTTTCTTTTTTTTTTTTTTTTTTTTTGCGGTACGCGGGCCTCTCACCGTTGTGGTCCCTCCCGTCGCACGCGCAGGCTCAGCGGCCACGGCTCACGGGCCCAGCCGCTCCGCGGCATGTGGGATCTTCCCACACCGGGGCATGAACCCGCGTCCCCTGCATCGGCAGGCAGACTCTCAACCACCGCGCCACCATTTCCCTCAAAATAAGAAAGTTCTGAATAACCCACCCTCCTCCTACTGTAATTAGTGTGTTTCTTGGAATGTGTTGTTTAAAGAGAAAATCCCCCAAGTCAGTGACAATGGACTCCGAGCTGCAAATGTCTGAAAATGAAGTAGCAGCAATTTCAGGCAGTGTGGTGCTAGCAGGGAAATGGGAGGCGGAAGACCTGTGTTTGCTGCCTGGGTCCACTGATGCCCACGTGAACCTGGAGGGTTCAAGCCCCAATCAGTTTTTCCTGGTCAGTGACTTTATCATATTAGGATAATAAATGCTTGTTCCCCCCATCTCCAAGGTTTTGTCACAGGACTAAAAAACGATGCACAAGAAAGAGCTTTGAAAAGCATAAAGTATGGTACAAAGATAAAATTTAAAACAATTCATTACCATGTGTTGGATAATAGCTGCTGTCATGAGTCCACCTTCTTTTACTCTCACTGAACATTGGCTGCAAACTGGCTCTTATTTTTCCTTCCGAGGCCACAATTGATGTAGTATTGACGGACGACGTTTGGTTGTTCAAGAGTGAATTCCTGTACGTGCAGGGGTTTGGAATGAGGGATAGGAAGTGGTGTATCAGTTCTACAAAGGTAATTACATGGGGAAATTTGTGCAATCGGAGTTTTATTACCTTAAATTTCTTTCTCTAGATCTGAATCCCAAATTTATGTTTTTCCGTGATAGAACATGAGAAGAAACATTACTTTCCCACTTAAATCTGTTAGGATTATATATAGCAAGTTTTTGAAGGAAACATAACCTAGCAAGTCCTCTGCTTGGTCTGCCCCTGCCCCGCTCTAGCCCGGTTCGTCACTCCGCCGATCATTAGCATCTCCTCCTGGGTGTGTTGCTGCCAGACTGACCTGCTTCTTGTCCCCTGAAAGGTCTGTACATTCCCATGACCGCATCTTTGCTCTAGCCTTCCCTCCCTCATGAAGGGCCCCCTTCTCTGCCCCTCTGCAGGTCCTCCAAAGATCACTTCTCCAGCAAGCTGCCCAGTGGCTGTCCTGATGGGCCCCTGTCCTTCCATCCCAAACTCCCGCTAGAACGTGTGAGATCGCGCTGCTCAGTGGACTGCCTTAGGGAGCTGTCGTTTTACATTCCTATAAGTTTTGCCTCCTCAACAAAGAAGACAATACATTTATCGAGGGTATGGACAATGCATTTTTTGCCTTTTCCATCTTGAAAAAACATGCTCCTAGTAAGTATGTGGTACTGTAAAGAGTGAATTCATATGAAGAATAAAAGGAAAAAAAGTGCAAAGCTTTCAGAATGTTTGTTTTTTTTTTTCTTGTGAAAAGGAGCAAAACTGGCTTGGAAATTCTGAATACAGTTTTTCTATGGCATCCCTATCCATCTCTAGACTGGATAATTAAGCATAGTGTTTATTTGTGGCTTAACAGACTGTAAGATGTATGTCATGTCATCAGTGAGAGCAGCATGTTAGAGGCTCCATTGTATGAAGTCAGAGCAAAGGCATTTTGCTTCTATATGACTGGGATTAAAAACACACACATATTTATAAAACCACACTGGGAACCATTTCAGTTGCCACAATGCAGGCTAGACCTTTGCTCTGCCTATTACTGCCAGTAACAGCTGCATATCCTATAGGACAAGGCTTTGGAAGCCTCATGCTCTAACTTAGATTTGAATATTTGTCCTATGACCCTGACACCTCGGTTATGACTCGGTTATCTGTTACGTACCTCAAAGTAATGGTTTAGGGTACCGTGACTGAGAATGATCCCAGAGTGATAAATGAGAGCACTTAGGGGCTGGGTTTTGACTAATGTTCTCATGACTAGGACACATATCTGGGTGGTGACTGGAAGGTAATTTTATGCATATAATCTCCGTTTACTTATATTCTTCTCCAACAGGAAGGATTTAGGTAGTTTTTAAAAAATGCAAGACAAAAGTATAAAATTAATCGTGAAGGGAAATGAAGGCAGGACACACACACACACACACACACACACACACACACACACACACACAGGCTCTAGGTTTGCCTGAAGACAATCAGGCAAAGGAATAAGCTTTACAAATCACAGTAACTACAAGATGAAAACAAAGCAAACAACCCAATCAAAAAATGGGCAGAAGATCTAAACAGACATTTCTCCAAAGAAGACATACAGTTGGCCAAGAGGCACATGAAAAGATGCTCAACATCACTAATTATTAGAGAAATGTACATCAAAACTACAATTAGATATCACCTCACACCAGTCAGAATGGCCAACATCAAAAAATCTACAAACAGTAAGCGCTGGAGAGGGTGCAGAGAAAAGGGAACCCTCCTATACTGTGGGTGGGAACGTAAACTGGTACAGCCACTATGGAGAACAGTACGGAGGTTCCTTAAAAAACTAAAAATAGAGCTACCATATGATCCAGCAATCCCACCCCTGGGCATATATCTGGAGAAAAACATGGTTCGAAAGGATACATTCACCCCAATGTTCATTGCAGCACTATTTACAATAGCCAAGACATGGAAGCAACCTAAATGTCCATCAACAGAGGAACGGACAAAGAAGATGTGGTACATATATACAATGGAATATTACTCAGCCATTAAAAAGAATGAAATAATGCCATTTGCAGCAACCTGGATGGACCTGGAAATTATCATACTAAATGAAGTAAGTCAGAGAAAGACAAATATCATATGATATCACTTACATGCAGACTCTAAAAAAATGATACAAATGAACTTATTTACAAAACAGAAAAAGATTCACAGACTTGGAGAATGAACTTATGGTTCTGGGGGTGGAGGTGAAGGGTGGGTGGAGGGATAGACTGGGAGTTTGGGATTGACATGTACACATGGCTATATTTAAAATAGATAACCAACAAGGACCTACTGTATGGCACTGGGAACTCTGTTCAATCTTATGTAACAGCCTAAATGGGAAAAGAATTTGAAAAAGAATAGATACATGTATATGTATAACTGAATCACTTTGCTGTACACCTGAAACTAACACAACACTGTTAATCAACTAGGCTCCAATATAAAATAAAAATTAAAAAAATAAAAGAGAAGCAGAGGTTACTTTGAGCCTGAGATTAAGATTTCCTCCAAGGGGCTTCCCTGGTGGCAAAGTGGTTAAGAATCCACCTGCCAATGCAGGGGACACGGGTTCCAGCCCTGGTCTGGGAAGATCCCACAGGCCATGGAGCAACTGAGCCGGTGCACCACAACTACTGAGCCCACATGCCACAACTACTGAGCCCGCATGCCACAACTACTGAAGCCCACGTGCCTAGAGCCCGTGCTGCACAACAAGAGAAGCCACCACAATGAGAAGCCCGCGCACCGCAATGAAGAGAAGCCCCCCACTCACCACAACTAGAGAAAGCCTGTGCACAGCAACGAAGAACTAATGCAGCCAAAAATGAAAAAGATAAAAATAATAAAGACTTCCTCCAGGGGCCCTCACAGAAGGCACTGTGTACCGTGGTGGATGGTGTCCTTCACAAAGTTCTAACAATAGTTACCACCGTGAACTTACAGGGCTTTTTCTGATAATGTTCCTCTGTGCAAGCCAAAGGCATAAGAGCAATTATACAAGCGACCCAAACCATACTGCCCTCACCAAGTGTCTGGATTGACCCAAGGGTCGAAGCTCTAAAGCAGCATTGCCCTATAGAAACTTCTGTGGTGGTAGAAATGCTCTGTACCTGCACTGCCCAACATGGTAATTACCAGCCACTTGTGGCTATTACACACTTAACACAGGGCCAGTGGACTGACGTTTAATCCTCATTTTAATTCATTTAAATGTAAATAGCCACGTGTGGCTAACGGCTGTCGTGCTGGACAGCGCAGCTCTAGAAAGATGTCTGTATTGTATGTCTTTCCAACAATCTTTCATTAAAACTATTTCTTATAACTGAGCTATGATAAGTTACAGGGTTAAGAGAATATTTAGAGCGGAGAAAATTTACCTCGGAAAGCATTTCTGAGTCTGCTGCAAGATGGAATAAATTAGACAATAGAAGCCTCAAAGCTCTATGCCATTGGGCAGATATACTCTTAATGCAGAATGTTTTGAGATGTAAACACCCCCAGTGTATGTATTTTGGGTTAGAAATTATAATCTGTGTTCTGATGCCCTAATCTATTTGTACCTTATGACAAGCACATCATTTTAACAGTTTTTTTTTTTTAAACCAACACTGCCAACTGCCTTTTCTATTCAACATCTGAGATGCTGAAACATTTTGGAGAAAAATCACAAAAGCGCACATATTGGCATTTCTTCACATGCCTGGTTTCTGATCTCAGTCGGGCCTTTGATGCTTTCTTGTGGTCCTTCTATAAGTGCCCTTTTCACCCCTGTACTCTTCCATTCTTATCTCTGTTGGGGAGTGGGCCTTTCCCAAAATAACACATTCAGGGGTGACAATGAGAGGTGATTAACATGAGCAGAGAGGCGGCGGCCTTTCTCTGGGGCAGCCTTGCGGAAGGCTCCACCATTGCCCTGCTGGGATAGGCATAAGCATGGGTTCCTCCAGACTCAGACACAAGGGAAGAAATGGTTTCTCCAGTCTGCCCTAGAGGAAAGGCAGGACCCTGAAAGGAGGCAAAGAAGAAAGGGGGTAATCAGGGGAGAAAGGACTTCTGAGTTCCCATCTGAGATGGCATCTGACTGGATTGGAAGGTGATCTATTGGGTAACAGATAAAAAATACATGGTCCAAGTCACTGGATTCTGATTGTATTGGGTAGGCCAAAAATTCGTTCGGTCTTTATGAGCATAGACTACACACCTTCTAGATGATGTGGGACAAAACAGCAAAGTCCCATATGTTTTCCCAATCCACTATCTCTCCTCTTCTTCCTCGGGACCATCTTTGACCTTTCACGGTCTCCTGTCATACGACCATCAGTAGGTAACATCTGGTACTTCACTGAGAAACTAGAAACCTTCAGATGGAATCTCCCTCAGTTTCCTGAATTCACTTTTCCAGTGCATTCCCATTAGTCCTTTCCTCTTTCCATTCTATCACAGTGAAGAAAAGTCCCTCACTCTTCTTTAAGATTAATTATTCTAGCTGTGCTCTGTATCTTTCTTGACATCTTTCCTAGGGATCTTCCTCCATGAGTTACCCCACTTCTGGCCTATATCTTCAATCTTGTTCTTCCTTATATATTTTTCATTTATCATCTTTAGCATTAAACCATGCTCAAATCTCTCCTATATTAAAAAAATAAAGTTCCCTTGACCTCACAGGCCCCTTTAGCTACTGCCTCTATCTCCTTCCTGCCCGCTAGTTCCAAGATCCTTCAAAGAATGCCTGCTTGCCCTCACTTCCCTTGCTCACTCCATTTATCCCTTGACTACTGCAGTCTGGCATCTGTTCCCACTACTTTACTGAAACTTCTGTTTTCAAGACAAGCAATGACCCGTGGGTCACTGCATCTCACTATCCTGCTCATCTTAACTCAGCTTCCTGAAGTGCATTTCTCTCTAGGATGCCCAAGCCAGAGACCTAGGAGCCATTCCTAACTCACTCTATCACCTCCTTTCTGGACATTTGATGATCACCTCCCTAGCATGCAGTCCTCTTTTAATCTTTACCAGTACTCTGAAATTTCTCA
This sequence comes from Leucopleurus acutus, assembly GCF_964270905.1. Lineage (NCBI taxonomy): Eukaryota > Metazoa > Chordata > Mammalia > Artiodactyla > Delphinidae > Leucopleurus > Leucopleurus acutus. The sequence goes on from NC_139152.1 coordinate 5,581,938, forward strand.
CCATAGAGTTTGGGTGAGATTGACCCCATCCCATCTCCAGGGAAGGGCCTTGATTTCTTTAAACCAGTTGGCACATCCCATCTTCCTGACTGCAGGGATGGGCTCGAAGGTGTATAAGTAACACAAGCCAGGCCAATTGAGGATCACTAAGGCTCAATTCCAAAACTTTTATTTGAGCCACCAGGGAATTAGACATATTTCCTACCAGCCATGAGGTACAGAACTTCTGGACTTTCTGACAGCCATCCTGGAAACATCGCCCCCCCACCCCCACCAAAAAGAAGCATCTGAGTGTAGAGTGAGCATTGAGGAAGGGAAATGGAGAAGGAAAAAAATAGGTCCTGGTCATGGACCTTGAGTGCTGGGTAAAGCCTTCCTGAAGCTCCATTTCTAGTCCCCAAATCCTCTATTCCCCCTGCCCCTCCCTTTTATTTGGTTTAAGCCATTTGGGGTTGAGTTTGTACTTCTATAATCAGAAAGAGTTATAATTGACACAAGCATCTACATCTAAATCATTTCCATATATTGTCCATGCTATTTTGCAAGTCTATTTAAAATCCTTAACGAAAAATCCTTTAATAAGATTTAATGAGCAAGCTCAACTCAAACTCACTTGACCATGAGAAAATCATTGAATTTCATAACAGGGATTTCTAGGATAGGAAGCTTCATGGCTGTTTGATTCAGCTGCTCAGCGATGTCACCAGGATCCAGGTGTTTCCTTTTTTGCTATGACATCTTCAGTGTTGGCTTCATCATTCAGTCTGGAAACAGGATGCGTATACCGATGACTCATCAGACATGACATCTTGAGGATGAAGACAAAATCTTTCTATGGCTCTTTCTTACCACTGAGGAAGCCTTTCTCTGAAGCCCTCCAGAAGGCTTCCCCTCGCATCTCCTGGGTTAGGGGTGGGTCACAGTCTGATTCCTGATGAGATACCCTGGAGCAGTGGGCTTCCCTTCAGGCTACGTACAAGGGAGTCCTGTCTGGGGGAAGAAAGAGAGGATTGGACACTCAGGAGGAAACCAGTGGTGTCCACAACGGTGACCAGCAAGGCGCTTCATGACCTGGCTCCTGGAAACTTCTCTGACCTCATTTTTTTGGCCCCTCACCTCTTTATACTCAATCCTCCAGGTCTACTGGCATAAGTTTTATTTTTCTGGATATGCTCTTGGCTCCCCTGTACATCCAGAACCTGACTTTGGTCCACAAGGGACTCCAATGGCCATACCTCCTACTCTTCTATTAGGATTCTTCTTATTTGTTACCTTGAAATTTCTCCTGGGGGTTCTTCCCTATCTCCCAAGGCTGGCTTAGGGACCACTCTTCCATACCTTGTGTCATTAAAGCATTTTTCATACTGTATGGTAATTACCTATTTACATCTTTGTCTCCACAATGAGAATAGGACCTCACTGGGGGCAAGGATTCTGTCTTGGTCTCTGATATATTACACAATGACTGAGGCAATCAATAGATGCTCAATAATTATTTTTTAATGAATTCCTAAATGCTATAGTTCTCTTTTCCAAGTTGTGAACCTGCCCAGATAGTCCTAGTAAGATAGGAAATTCCTCTGTTCCTTCACACCTCATATATTCCTCCTTTCAAGGACAACTCAGAGCAGTTTAAGAAACTGTCACAGGTTAAGCTCTAGAAAAATATTACTGTTTCTAATCTTCTTCTGTCACCTCAACATGCATCAATATTATTTATTTGACAAGAAATTTTTAAAATAAATTTAATTTTGGTATAATTTACACACAATAAAATGTACTTATTTTAAGTGTACAGTTCTATGAGTTTTGAAAATACACTGTGTAACCACCACCATAATCAAGATATAGAACATTTCCATCACCTAGAAGTTCCCTCCTGACCCTTTGTAGTCAATCCTCTCTTCTCTGGTACCAGGAAACCATTGGTCTGTGCTTGCTCATTCTAGAATTTCATATAAATAGAATCATAAAGGATGTGTCTTTTGTGAAGTGTCCATTCAAATCTTTTGCTCATGTTTTATGAGGTTGTTTGTCTTATTAGTGAGTTGTAAGAGTTGCTGATACGTCTGAATATGAGTCCTTTGTCAGATATGTGCATTGTGAATATTTTCTCCCAGTCTGTGGCATGCTCTTTCCTTTTCTTAACAGTATATATTTTTAAAAATTGAAGTATAGTTGCTTTACACTGCTGTGTCAGTTTCTGCTGTACAGCAAAGTGAATCAGCCATATGTATACATATATCCCCTCTTTTTTTGGATTTCCTTCCGATTTAGGTCCCCACAGAGCACCGAGTAGAGTTCCCTGTGCTATACAGCAGGTTCTCATTAGTTATCTATTTTATACATAGTAGTGTATATACGTCAATCCCAATCTCCCAATTCATCCTACCCTGCCCCTTCCCCCTTGGTGTCCATACGTTTGTTCTCTACGTCTGTGTCTCTATTTCTGCTTTGCAAATAAGATCATCTATACCATTTTTCTAGATTCCACATATATGTGTTAACATACGATACTTGTTTTTCTCTTTCTGACTTACTTCACTCTGTATGACAGTCTCTAAGTCCACCCTCTAACAGTGTCTTTTGAAGAGCAGACGTTTTTAACTTTTATGAAGTTCAATTTTTTTAATGGATTATGTCTTTGTTCTGAGTTGTAAAGATTTTCTTCTGCATTTTCTTTTAGAAGTTAAACAGGTTCAGTTTCACATTTAGGTCTGTGATCCATTTTGAGTAATATTTTTTTGTAAGTGTGAGGTAAGTGTGAAGGTTTATGGATATTCAGTTATTCCAGCTCCATTTGTTGAGAAGATTCTTCTCCCCATTTAATTACCTCGTTGAAAATCAATTGATCATGTAAGTGTGGATCTATTTCTGGACCCTCTGTTCTGTTCCGAGGATGTGTATGTCTCTTTTTACACCAATATTGCACTGTTGTGATGATTGCAGCTTTATAGTAGGTCTTAAAATGAGGTGGTATACGTCCTACAACATAGTCCTCTTTTAAACTTCTTTTACTCTAGGTCTTTTGTGTTTTCATATAAGTTTTAGAATCAGCTTTATTTTAGAACCAATTTCTGGGAACAAGCCTGTTGGCATTTTGATTGAAGTTATGTTTGGGGAGAATTGACATCATAATAATACTGAGTCTTCCAATCCATGATCATGGTATAGCTTTCCATTTATTTAGGTCTTTTTAACTTTCTCTCAGCAATGTTTTGTAGTTTTACATGTACGGGTCTTATATGTAACATATTTTCTTACATTTATGTTTAAGCATTTTATGTTTTTTGATGTTGTTGTAGGTGGTAGAGATACTACTGATTTTTATATATTCCCCTTGTTTCCTTACTAAATCCACTTAATATTTCTGCTAGTTTTTTGGTAGAATCTTCAGGATTTTCCATATACAAATTCATGTTGTCTATGAATAAGAACAGTTTTACTTCTTTCTTTCCAATCTGTATGCCTTTTATTTCTTTTTAGTGCTTTATTGCACTGACTAGGACCTCTGATACAATGTCAAGTAGGAGTGATCAGAGTGCATATTACTGCCTTGTTGCCTTGTTCCCAATTCTAGAGGGAAAGTGTTCAACCTTTTTACCATTGAGTAAGATGTTTATTGTAGGCTTTTGGTAGATGTCCTTTTTCAGGTTAAGGAAGTTCTTTCTATTTCTAGTGACTAAGAGGTTTGTTTTTCTTTGTTGTTGTTGTTTTTAAGGTTTTTTTATTTTTATTTTTTTATGTGGACCTTTTTTTTTTTTGCAGTACGCAGGCCTCTCAACTGTTGTGGCCTCTCCCGTTGCAGAGCACAGGCTCCGGACGCGCAGGCTCAGTGGCCATGGCTAACAGGCCTAGCCACTCCGCGGCATGTGGGATCTTCCCGGATCAGGGCACAAACCCGCGTCCCCTGCATCGGCAGGCGGACTCTCAACCACTGCGCCGCCAGGGAAGCCCAATGTGTACCATTTTTAAAGTCTTTATTGAATTTGTTACAATATTGCTTCTGGGTTTTTTTATGTTTTGGATTTTTTGTCCCCGAGGCATGTGGGATCTTAACTCCCCTACCAGGGATCAAACCTGGACCCCCTGCATTGGAAGGCAAAGTCTTAAACACTGGACTGCCAGAAAAGTCCCTTCTTTGTTTTGTTTTAATAATGGATGGGTGTTGAATTTTGTCAAACAGCTTTTCTGCATCTATTAAGAATCTCCTTTGATTAGCCCTGTAGAGTGAGTTGCATTGACTCATGTTTGACTATTAAGCCAACCCAGCCCCTTGGGGTTTTACCCTATCTACCCACGTGTAGTTTGGTATTTACCAACAGACTCAAGGGGACCCCGTGCAGATTTCTGGTGTACTTCATTGTGTTGCTCCTTCCTCTTCAGTACTTTGTCTCATAACTTGCAGCCACCTCAGCCTCACCAGACTCCAGCCCCTGTCTCTTCAGCTCACTAAGACTTCCAGGCTCTGCTTGGCTCTCCTCTCCTTGCATAGCTTCTGGAAAGTACCTCCAGGTACTTTCTAGAAAAAAGTCAGCTCATCTCATTTGTTTCCCTTTTATAAGAGATCTCAGTTCTGCCCTGCCTCTTGCCCTGTGCTGACTTAATGCAGTTTATCCAGTTTTCTAGTTGTTCGTGGTGGGAGAAAAGTCTAGTACCCGTTATCCTGCTGTGCCTGAGTATTGAAGTTGGCCGTAAGGATTCTTGATCATAAGTATTACACGTCTTCTTTTCTCTGATTCTCAGTTATCTAGGGACTGCTTCGTCCTTGGTGAATGTTTCTTAAAGATGCATCTAATGGAATGGTTCCTGAGCTTCCTGGTCATTTTCTCTTGACATTTCACCAAGTTTAACTCTACGGCAGGTACTGATCACTACTCAATTTGTCTTTTATCCTCACAGCAGACAATGATATAGATATTACATTTTACAAATAAGGAGATGAAGATGTAAAACAATGGAGTGACTTGTCCAATGTCAGAGTGATTGAATTAGAACTCATCTGTGATTTAAAAACCTAGGCTGTTAACTGTTCCAGGGGAAGCTCCCTTTGAGATTCTGATAAAAATCACTGATAGACTGGATGCTCAGAAACAAGATTATTGACATATACCAAAATGTGTAAACAATTTTAGAGGTTCACAGGCCCCTGGAGCCTATCTACAGATAAGCCCGACCACAGATCCCAACAAGAGGACCCCTGGCTAACGTGGACATCCACGCCACTCAGTGTCATCTTAAATGCTTGGTGAACTTCCGAAGTTTCCTTCCTGCCTCCTAGTCGTTCTATACTACCTTTTAACGATTATACTTCACACCTTATGAGATCCCCCATTCATCCCCTTCTTGTAACACTGCCCTCAGCAGGATCTAAGGTGAGTCCACGTGGGTATTTTCCTGCCTGGTACAACCAGTGCTTTTCTTGCCATGCCTTGTCTAACCACTACATAACACTTAAGAAACCAAGGCTAAGAAGGAAGCTATGTTTAGACTAGTTTCACATTTCCCATAAACAATCATCAGAACTAATTCTATCATGACTCACTTCCAAGTTTATCTTAAACAATCAGGGCCTGATCGCTGAAATGCATGTTGAACCCATGATGTTGCCAGGCAATCCTGCTACATTCTTTAATCCTTTCACCTTCCTGCTCTACTGGGTGGCTATTTCACATTTTTTCCTTCTACTTCCAAGAACACCTTCCTACCCTCGCTTCCAGCTGATGACTTTGCTTCCCTTTTTACAGTGAAAATTGCTTCTGATTGCATAAATGAATGTCCACAAACTCCCAGAGTCACATCTACTAAACTACTGGTGTCTGACCTCTGCTCTCACTCCCCTTTCTATGGAGTTACTGTCCTTTTCCAAGGCCAATCTCTTCCTTTGAATCTCAGATCCCAGTTTCCTTTTGTCTTCTCAAGAACATCGCTCCAATGTTTCTCTTTCTACTGCGTCAACAATTTTTCCCTTTCTAATGAATCATTCCCATCAGCATACAAACATAACGTAATAGGTCTCATCTTAAAAAAAAAAAGTCTTGTCATCCTTCCTCGAAGGAAGCTTCTGCTATTCTTCCATTTTCCCCCTATTGACTCCAAAGCTTCAAGAGTTGATTTTACCCACTGTCATCAATTTGTCTCTCTCAATCCCTTTTAAACTCAAGTTTTTCTAAACCCGGGAGTTAATTCTAATTTCCTCATTCTACTCATTCTATTAGCAGCGTTCAAAAAAAAAAAAAAATCTCTCCTTCGCAAAGCACTGTACTCATCTGTTCGTATGGACCCCTCACTCTCCTGGTTTGCTTACCTTCCAGTCACTCTTTCTCTGTCTCCCTCACTGGCACGTCCTTATTTTATCGACCTCTAAGAATTAGAGTATCCTGAGTTGTGGTCTCTGAACTGTTTCTTCTCTTTCTGCCTTCACGTCCAAGTGCCCAGGTCTAGAGCTCTGGCTTTAACTACCATCTACCCCAGTGGGGGTGATCTTGCCCCCCACGAGACATTTGGCAATGTCTGGAGACATTTTTGATTGTCATAACCGGGATCAGGTGCAACTGGCAGCTGGTGGGTAGAAGCCAGAGATGCTGCTGAGCCTCCCCAAGTGCACAGAACAACAAAACAAAAACGCCCTCCGCAACTACAAAGCATCCAGACCAAGTGCCGAGGCTGAGAAACCCAGATCCACCCAGACCTCTTCTCTGAGCCCTAGACTCGACGGGATGCTCCATTTCCCATTTATCATCTGCATTGGATGTTTAACAGATAACTCAAACTTAACATGTCTCAAACTGAAGTCTGGACTCCCTCTGCCTAGAAAACAGAACCTGACATAGACCTTGGGCTTTCATGGGAGGCGCGACCCCTGGGCAGTGAGAGTAAGGGAAAAGGGAAGGATAAGGTGCAAATGCAATGTAGCGGGTTACGAAGCTGGCCACTGCTTCATGAGCCACAAAGAGATGCAGCCCTGTCACCAGACCATAGGGTCCCTTGTCCTTGAAAAGAATGAAGTGAGAGGGAATTTACCTGCAGGCTCCATCCTATCCCATCTCTCCTACTGGGCAACTCCCACTGGTCCATTGAGTCAATGTCTCCATGTGGCTGTGTTGGTTACCTGGACCTTTTTGCCACCTTGAGGACTCCAGATGCCACACATTGCGGTGTGGTCTACCTCATTAGGCAGAATTCTGCTGCCTGCACAGAACTGGTTGAGCCAGCAGCAGTTGAGGCAGGTCAAGTGGCCAAAGGGCAAGAAGAAGGGCAGGGCAGGGAGGCTCTGAGGAAAGGCTCCCATGGCCCAACGCAGTAATAACTAAGACACACCAGGTCTCAGACTTCAAGTAGCTCACATTCTGGTGGGACAGGTGATGTCCAGGAAATGACATCACCATCCACCTGGTTACTAAGGCTACAGACCTAGGAGATGTTCTTCAAATGTTTCTTTCCTCCACATCCCAAATCCTGCCATCTCTGTTTTCAAAGTGTAATCCTATTCCTACCACTATCTTCCTTGTTTAAGCCATCTTAACAAACAAAGTACTACAAACAAAGTACTACTTGATAAACTCCAACCTCGTGCCTTGTTTCTAGGAGTCAGAATAATCTTTAAAAATGGCAAATCAGGGGACTCCCTGGTTGTCCAGTGGTTAGGACTCTGTCCTTTCACTACATAGGGCCAGGTTCAATCCCTGGTCAGGGAACTAAGATCCCACAATCCACGTGGTGTGGCCAAAAAAAGAAAAACAGAAAAAGAAAAAAAAAAGGCAAATCATATTATGTTACTGCACAGATCCGAGTCCTCCAATATCTTCCCACTGCAGTCAGAATAAAATGAAATATTCTTAAAGTAGCTTAAGAGGCCCTGCATGAGCTGGCCTCTGCCTACTTTTCTGACCTAGTTTTTCCAACACTCTTCCTTGGTCACTTCTTTCTAGCCTCTTTTGTTTCCCAAATATGCTGAGCTTGTCCTCGCCTTAGAACCTTTACATTTGCTCTCATATTCGTCCTTCTGGTCTCCCTGTTCCTTGACCTCTCTCTTCTTGAAGTTCTTTGTTCAAATGCTACCTTTGCAGAGAGACCTTTCCTATCCATGCAAACCTGTATTTGTCAGTCTCTATCCCCTTAAAAAATTTTTTTTACCTAAATTATAATGTATGGTTTATTTTTTTTTAAATTTATTTTATTGAAGTATTTGCTTTACAATGCTGTGTTAGTTTCTGGTGTACAGGAAAGTGATTCAGTTACATATACACACATATATAATATATATGATGTATATATATTGTTAATATTCTTTTCTATTATGGTTTATTACAGGCTACTGAATATAGTTCCCTGTGCTACACAGTAGGACCCTGTTGGTTATCCATTCTGCATATAATAGTTTGCATCTGCTCATCCCAAACTCCCAATCCATCCCTCCTCCATACCCCCTCCCCCTTGGCAACCACAAGTCTGTTCTCTATGTCTGTGAGTCTGTTTCTGTTTTGTAGATAAGTTGTTTTGTGTAATACTTTAGATTCCACCTACAAGTGGTATCATATGATATTTGTCCTTCTTTTTCTGACTTACTTCACTTAGTATGATAATCTCTAGGTCCATCCATGTTGCTGCAAATGGCATTATTTCATTTCTCTTTTATGGCTGAGTAGTATTCCATGGCATATATCCAGATAAAACTTCATTCGGAAAGATATATGCACCCTATGACCCTATGTTCATAGCAGCACTATTCACAATAGCCAAGACATGGAAATAACCTAAGTGTCCATCGACAGATGAATGGATAAAGAAGATGTGGTACATAGATACAATGGTTTATTTGTTAATTGTCTCTCCCACAAGAATGTGAGCTCCAAGGGGTCTGGGACCTCATGTCTTAGTTATTACTATGTCTCCAGTGCTAGAATTAGGCTGACGCCTAGCTGGAGCTAAGCAGATTGTTGAATAAATAAACACCTTCAGACCCTTACCAAGGGTGGGCTTGCATCAAGAATGATGAGCTCCTAGCTCAGCAAATTTCTTCCGATGCCATGGAGGTCCAGTCTGGCTCTAAAAACATCTTTCAGGGATGTTGAAAACCTGCTGATCTTAATGTGCCCCCTAATAACCCCCTGGGTTTAGGAAGCTGGGATCTCATCCAGTCTGGAAATCTCTTCTACTAAGGCAACCTCCCAATGCTGAATCAGGGCAAGTGCATCCACATGAGGCTGGGGAGATGACAGTCTCAGAAACCTTTAAAAGGAGGAGGGGTGCTACAGGCAGAGGGAGGTACAGGAGCGGCGTAGGAAGCCCTGTATCGCTAGGACAGGGTCTGAAAATGTGTATCAGATCTAGTAGTAGGGTGTTCTCAGGGCTGCAGCAGCCTCCGGCAGCAGTAGCAAAGAAAACAAGGGACTTGACAGCATTGCAATGCAGAGCTTCGTGGGTTTTTGTTTTCTTTCTTTCCAATAAAGCAGTAGGGTGGAAAGGAAAGGAACCGCGGAGTCAGTGGGATACAGGAATATGTGTTTGGAAGGTGGGGAAAGGGCAGCGCTTAATATGGGAAGGCGGAGTTTAAGAGAACTCTTTGTTTGTAAAAGAAAAGCTGGGCTATGGCTCCGGAGGAGTGGAGGGAACAAATACCTATTTTTTCTGAAAGGAATGCTGGAGTCGGTATCTGGAGGAGGGACTTAACTAGTTCGGTACCCAGGATTGCTGCAGTGCCTGGGTGCAGGGCCCGCCGAGGCCCCTGCTTCTCACTAGCCACAACAGAGTGGGGAGGATGCAATCTTTCGGTTTGATTAAAGAGGTGGGTGGTGTCGGCGGGAGGCTTCGCGGTCGCGGTGGTGCTAAGGGGTGGTCCCAAGGCAGCCGGGGAGCCAATGGGCGGCGACTCCGGGCTCCTGCAGCCTCCTTGGAGACTCGGCCGCAGTTGAAGTACCGGAGCTGCTGGCTGCCTTCTCTCGCGCTGCAGGCGCCAAGGCGCAGCGCCTCTAGGGGCGCAGCCGGAGCCGCACTCCGAGGGCACCGCGCACGCCCCCGGCTCCTGCTGCCCTGCGCCTCTGTGCGGACCCTGTCCCCGAGAAGCTGCCAGCCTTGCAAGGGGCCTTGGGAAGGCCCTAGGCCGGAAAAAGAGGCTTCGGGAAGAGGGACGTGGGTGGGAGGTGGGCAGGCGACTTGCTTCTCAGATTCGTTCCAATTAGCACCAAGTTGGCAGACAAGCGCATAAACCCACGAAGCCTTTGGTTTCCCACAAGTCACATTCTCGGTATTTCAAAATAGTCTGATCGCAAGGAAACTTCAACTCCCGTCGTAGGTCAAAGAGGGACACACTCTCAGCACCACTGCCTCGCAGTAGCGCGACGGAGGACAGACCCGGGTGATCCTCAACTGCAGAGCCCAACCCGAAGTCCGCATCTCTCCGAGGCCGGCGGGGACAAGCTGGGTCTGCCCTGCAGAGCCCCCTGCGGGAGCGGCCGGACAGCGCGCAGAGAAGCGGATTATTGTGGGACTGCACAAACGGCAGCCCATCAGAGTAGTTGTGCCAGGAACACCACCGCCTGCATTGCGTCGGACCTGACCATTTCCGATGTGAAATTCCCGGAAAGGTCGCGGCAGAGGACCGTGCGTGTGCGGGGCTGTGGACCACAGGGAAGGAGAACTGGCGGTCGGCTTTTCTGGCAGGAGAAGGAAAAAGCCGTGTTGGCAAGGGTGGGAACTGAATGACAGGCCCCCTCTGCCAAGCCACCCCCTCCTATTTTCCATCTACCTCCTCGCTCCCGCCCTCCCCCGCCCTCCCCAACCCACGCCCGGGTGGGCCAATCGCTGCTCCGCATTCCGGGCGCTTTCTCAGGTTTCTGCTGATCTTGCAGCGCCCAGAAATGGACCGAGCGGACCCGAGCCGCACGCACCCTGCCCCACTCGGAGCTCCGAACGGCTCCCGGCGCGCCGCGTAGCCTCACCGAGGTCCGCGCGGGGTGCGGGAAGCCGAGGGGACCTGCGAGGCACGGAGATCCAGGCCCTTGCTCGCTCGCCTCCTTCGGGATCGAATCAAGGGCTCCCACGGTGTTGGGAGGGGGCGAGAGCGCTCCGCATCGTCATTCGCTTCAGAGCTCGGGAGAGGGTGGCATTTCGCTTTTCCGCCCCGCAGCCTCCGGAATTGCCCGCACCCGAGAGCGAGAGCGGCGTCTCCAGGTTGCCGGCCACGGGCGAGAATGGGGGTCGGGAACGGACATTTCCGCCGTCGCTGCCCAGTTAGGCGAGTGGCCAACTGAAGGAAAGCAGGACGAGGTGCGAGGGCGGCGCGCTGGCCCCGGCGCCCCTCGGATGCCGTGGCGGCCGCGGCTCGCGCCCGGGTACCGCAAAGGCGACCTGCCGCATTCCCGCTCGGGCTCTCCGCCGACTCAGCACCGCCCCTGCGCCAAGCCGGCTGGCCAGGTAGGGGGTTCCCCGGTCCGGGGTTGCAGAAGTGGGGCTTGGGGCGGCGGGTGAGGGGAGCGGGGGGCGCGGGGATGCTGCCTGGACCTGGAGCTCCGCCAGCGTCTCTGGGCGCTTTTCCGATCTCTAGTTTAACGAAGTTGTAAACAGATCGGCTGTTGGGCATTGGGGAAAGTGGGATGGAGGAGCCCCAAACTTGGATTTCGGGTGTCTGCGTGTGTCTGTCTGCGTGTCTGTGATATAACCCTAGCAAAAGTCTCGTGCTTTCTCAGAAAGCTAGAGGTCTGTCTCTTCCGTGTCTGTGGGTCCGTCCCATATGAACGCTTCTGATCTTCTGCCCCCGTATCGCTTTCTATTTCTCCGCAGCGTCCATCGATTGCCCCGGTGGGAGCTTAGAAGGCGGCAGGCGAAGAGGGCTAGCAGGGGGGAGAGCCGAGGAGAAGCAGAGGGGGTGGCAGGCGAGGGCATCTGCCGAGCTGGCTCTGCCCCGGGTCCTAGGAGGGCTCGCGGAGGGGAAGGGAGGCCAGGGCGGCCCCCAAGCGGTGGCCCGGGCCGCTAGAACGGCGCTGCGTTAAGGCACCTCGGAGCAGGAAGAAACACCAACCCTCCTCCCATCGCCACCCCCAGTCCCCCCACCCCCACCCCAGTCCCCACCCCGCCCCGGAGAAAAGCTGCACCCGGGGCGGCAGGCGAGGGGGACTCCAAACTGAGAAACAGGCGGGGGGGTGGAGACGGTCTCCAAGTGGCAGATCCCTCCACCTGCTGGCTCGGAAGCCCCGCCCCCTGAGCTCGGGGGAGCCGCGCACGCAGGTGGGGGGGGCGCGCGGGTCCCCCCCCCACCCCGCCTCCCTCGCCCCTCCCCGCCCCGGGCCCGCCCCGGGTCTCCCGCCGCCGCCGCCGCCGCCGCCGCCCCCTGCCTCCACCATGACGGTGATGTCGGGAGAGAACGTGGACGAGGCTTCGGCCGCCCCGGGCCACCCCCAGGACGGCAGCTACCCGCGGCCGGCCGAGCACGACGACCACGAGTGCTGCGAGCGCGTGGTCATCAACATCTCCGGGCTGCGCTTCGAGACGCAGCTCAAGACGCTGGCGCAGTTCCCCAACACGCTGCTGGGCAACCCTAAGAAACGCATGCGCTACTTCGACCCGCTGAGGAACGAGTACTTCTTCGACCGCAACCGGCCCAGCTTCGACGCCATCCTCTACTACTACCAGTCGGGGGGCCGGCTGCGGAGGCCGGTCAACGTGCCGCTGGACATGTTCTCCGAAGAGATCAAGTTTTACGAGCTGGGCGAGGAGGCCATGGAGAAGTTCCGGGAGGACGAGGGCTTCATCAAGGAAGAGGAGCGCCCCCTGCCCGACAAGGAGTACCAGCGCCAGGTGTGGCTGCTCTTCGAGTATCCCGAGAGCTCGGGGCCCGCCCGGGTCATCGCCATCGTCTCCGTCATGGTCATCCTCATCTCCATCGTCATCTTTTGTCTGGAGACGCTGCCCGAGTTGAAGGATGACAAGGACTTCACGGGCACCGTCCACCGCCTCGACAACACCACGGTGGTCTACAGCGTCAACATCTTCACGGACCCCTTCTTCATCGTGGAAACGCTGTGCATCATCTGGTTCTCCTTCGAGCTGGTGGTGCGCTTCTTCGCCTGCCCCAGCAAGACGGACTTCTTCAAAAACATCATGAACTTCATCGACATCGTGGCCATCATCCCCTACTTCATCACCCTGGGCACCGAGATAGCTGAGCAGGAGGGGAACCAGAAGGGCGAGCAGGCCACGTCGCTGGCCATCCTCAGGGTCATCCGGTTGGTAAGGGTTTTTAGAATCTTCAAACTCTCCCGCCACTCTAAGGGCCTCCAGATCCTGGGCCAGACCCTCAAAGCCAGTATGAGAGAGCTAGGGCTGCTTATCTTTTTCCTTTTCATCGGGGTCATACTGTTTTCTAGCGCAGTGTACTTTGCCGAGGCGGAAGAAGCTGAGTCGCACTTTTCCAGTATCCCCGACGCTTTCTGGTGGGCGGTGGTGTCCATGACCACCGTGGGATACGGTGACATGTACCCTGTGACAATTGGAGGCAAGATCGTGGGCTCCTTGTGTGCCATCGCCGGTGTGCTGACAATTGCCCTGCCCGTACCTGTCATTGTGTCCAATTTCAACTATTTCTACCACCGAGAAACCGAGGGGGAAGAGCAGGCTCAGTTGCTCCACGTCAGCGCCCCTAATTTAGCCTCTGACAGTGACCTCAGTCGGCGCAGCTCCTCCACCATCAGCAAATCTGAGTACATGGAGATCGAAGAGGATATGAATAATAGCATAGCCCACTTTAGACAGGCCAATGTCAGAACTGGTAATTGCACCGCAGCTGACCAAAACTGCGTTAATAAGAGCAAGCTACTGACTGATGTTTAAAAAGCCAAAAGCAAAGAAACTAAAAAGCCCCCACTTAGCAGCTTGAAAGACTTAAAACACCAAACCAAACCAAACCCCCAGTGACCCAGGTCACTCGTTGTAGATACTTCACTAAATAGTCTTTGAATGCTCTCTCGAACTGTCAATGCATTGTTGCATTGCCAATGTTGGGGGGTGGCAAACCCGAAGCCTTCAGGAGCCATGAAAAGAGAAACTATTTTCATTGTATTAAAAAATGGGAAAAGAGAGTGTATTTTCTAAACCTGGTTTAAAATCACTCAGTCCATGAACTTGTCTAGGTAAAATAAGGTTCATATGCTTCCCCGTTTTCAATCCTTGGTGGCTTCTTTAAATTTTTTTTTTTTTTCCTTTAGCTAAGAATCAGATGATCGCTTAGAAATATAAAATTAAAATTTGCATGGGACTCCGATATGAAATCCTGGCAAACTGCACAGCGCATTTTAAGATGGTGCATCAGACGTATTACGTGTAACATGATACACCAGCCGTAACGGGCAACGAACAGATGTTTTTACTTTGATCAACCGAACTGCATATTCCAAGGTGAAAAAAAAAAATTACTTAAGACTGGTTCACCAAACACCTTAGAAATCTGATACTGGGCCTGGTCTGTAGGGATTTTTCCCTCTGCCCCCTTTCCTTCTGATTCAAACTCTTCTCTAAGAAAAAATGATCACTGAATGCAATTCATTGATCCATCTGCAGTGCTGCTACGATTCTCAACTGCAGATGCGCCCAATAGGTCTTTTCTCACCAGTCCTGCACCCTGAACCCCGGCCTCCAGAACTGGATGTAAAACCTTCGCCTCCTTATTGCAACAGAGCACAAATGAAACTAAGTGTGAGCATGTTTGAGTCTGATCATCATTTCTTTTACAATCGCATGCCGAGAACGTTAACTCAGAAAATAGAGGGTAAGCTTACTTTGGAATCGATTCTTCTAAAAATAGATCCTTCTTCATTTGCGTTCACCAAAAGTGCACTCCTTCATTTACGAACTATTTTTATTAGTAAATAAAGTACTGTATTTAAGTACCTATGTTAGTCAGCTGGGAACAGTAACTTTTTGGAGCTCGAAGCATGTTCTCTTATTCAGCATTATGGCCGACTTGATTAAGGTGTACCTTGAATTAATTAGTGCATGACTAATTTAATGTAAAAACGTTAAAAAAATAATAAAAATTATAAGTTTGTGGGATGAAGGGCCCAAAAGAAACAATGAGGGGGGGTAGGGTGAGGGGGGGCACTCAGTCAATCTTCCTGCCTTTGCTCAGGGAAATGTCAGGTTTCTGTGCAGATGTAGGCAGAGAGAGGACCAACATGCCCATCCCTTAAAGGGAAGCTCTGTGGAAAACTTAAGTTATCAAGGTATATAGAGCAACACCTAAGAACACGTATTCTTTCTAGCTGAAGAGAAACACAAGCAAAACAAACAAACAAACAAACAAAGGTGCAATACTGCATGCTTTTTGGTGCATTCTTAAGATGTAAAGGAAAATGTTTCTCCATCGTATGCGCCCAGAGCAGAGCTGATTTCTTTTTTGCAGTCATGATTTGAAGTCTGCAGAGACTTCGGCCCTCCCCCTGAGGCTCCCTGAAGAAACGCAACCAATTGATTTAATAGTTGCTTAGTGCCTTTATCCTGTACCCACAGCGAACTGCAGAAGGCGCCTCCATTAGCACAGCTGAGAAGTTATGTAACACAAGGGAGGGAGGCTGGGGCACAGATATTTCGCTTTTCCTTTTTCCACCCTCGCTCTCTCACTTTGCACTGCGGGGACGCCACGCCATCCTGCGCCCCAGACAGGAGAGACCCGGAAGGGTGCTCTCTGGCCATCCGCTGGACTCGGTCCCTTTGGCAGCCAGACGTGGGATGGAAACTGGGGCCCGAGACCCATCTTTGAACTTGACACGAACCTCGAACTTGTCTTTTCCTCTTCTCTACCAGAAGCCAATATAAAACTCTTGGGGAATTTGTTTCCTATCAGGCGTCACTCTGGACAAGCAAGGCTTCCTCGGGTCCAGCCTCACGGTCCTAGCGAAGTTCCATCCTCCCCCTCTGCCTGCAGAAGCATGTTGCCACTCTGACAGTCTGATCTTTGCAGGCATCGTTGTGGATGTGGGAATAGTCGGTTCAGAGTAAGCTCTCCCGGGCCTTCCCTCCCGGCCCACCCCTTCAGCTAGTTCCTAGGATGCTCCTATGAGAGTCCCATCCTGGCAGTCACCTCGCAGGCTGAACATCTAACTTCTGTGGCCCCTGGCACCCAGTCCAGAGAATGGCGGGGACCCTGTGCTTACCAGAAAGAGAGCCACATCACCTGGGCCTCTGGAGGCCAGCAGCCGCCCACCGACGGGGAGGCACTCATAGCTTTTTGAAGGACCCAAGGTGGGGATCCTCATTCTGCGCTTAGCACGTGGCTGCCAGCTGCTCACCGTCTTTCATTCCTGCGCTGCTGCTTCTGGAAATCTTCCCCGTGACTTCGCCCCACCTCCCATCCTAGCCTAGAACGAGCAGTGAGGCAGTAAACCTAGACACTAGAGTTACACCCAGGCTGGCTGACTCCTTTGAAAGAAAGAACGTGGAAGTTTTATTTTCCTGCGCGGCTTCTGTGAATCTGTAAGACAGATGTGACACACACCAAGGAAGACAGGGGCCAAGGATGGTACGGTGTCCGACCGCAGGGCATTCAATCCTCCCTGTGATGTCTCCTGGAACCTTGACTCATCCTGGCTTTTCCTCTCCTACCTGCTCCTTAGTCTCCCGTTGGGAAAGAAAACGCCAACCTCACCCACATCTCCGGGGATTGCCTTGATCTTTTATTTAGACTTTGAGGTCTAGGACACCCCGAACCTGAAGCGCTACCCTCTGTCAACAGCAATAATCTGCTCGGTACTGTGGGATCGGATGGGTCAGAGGATGAGAAAACAGGACCAGAACTGAAAAGCCTCACTTTGGCTACCGGGTACACCTGTCACAGCCATACGTGGCACTGGGTGGAAACTTGTGCATGTGTTGTTACGGGGAACAGTGCTGCATGCAGGGAACCTGTCTGCCTGGGACGGAAGGAGCTGCTGTCATGGAGTTGGGTGGTCTGGGGAAAATGGAGGTCACTTATGCACCTGGAGCTCATCAAAACCAAGTGAGTTAGAGGGGAGGATGGGAATTATCTGTGTAGCATAGGCATGCAGAGTTTGCCAAAGCTCTTTCCCCTTGCACAGGACTGAGCTGAAATGTTTTTGTGGACCTGAAGGTGCACTTTACAAAACTGCCTATTACGGAATGATGATCTTTTCGGTTTATTTCCTTGTATTTATTTTATCGGGCTTTTTACCTTCCCGTCCCCTTCCTAGGTCTTGAGCTTTCATGGCTCTTGTCTTGAATACTGATTTTCTCCAGAAGGAGAAGACTTCTGACGTGCCGATAGCCATAGCTCAGCTCTTCTGGTGAATTGAGGCCCTAGTTCCATAGGGTGGCAGTGGAGGGGCTGGGTCACCCCGGGGCTGTTAGCCATCCCAGAATCTCTGAAGTGGTTAACTCAGCTCGAGTGATCTGAATTAGAGAGACCAAAGACATTCATTTCCTTTGTCCTCAGATTCAAAGAAGACAGGTCCTAGCCAAGAAAGGCATTTGTTTTTGCATCTCCTCTTCCCCATCTGTGCCCAGTCTTCTCTCCCTACCCCCTGGAGAACTGAGTTCTAATGATCAGTTAACACAGTTCTTCGGGAGAGTGTTAGCGAGTTAGCCTAGCAGAATCAAATACACCGATAGCGGAGTCTTCTCCTGGAATGTGGCTGCCGCACAGCGGTCATTTCTCTAAAATGAAATCGTGCGGTTGGCTTAGATTCCCCTAGGGAGGCTGGACTCACTTGAGAATAAAGAAAAGAGAATACACGTAAATGGTGAGTGAGGAATAGATTTCTTGAAGTAGAAATTTCGTTTAGTCCATCAAGGGCCTTCTTCACGTTGTGCATAGTTACAGATTTTTCAAAGGAGTTAACCTCTGAAGAGCCAGTAGGAATAGATTCCTAACCCTCCCATTTAATATAGGAGACCTCAAAACACATGCTTTTTAAAAATCGAGTTCCTCGTTTGGTAGATGAGGTTGAACAAAATGAGAAAGAGAAGAATCCCCAACTTTTCCCCCCGGGAACGGCTCACTCCTGGCAGTGGGGAGAATTGGTGAGGGATAACCATCTAGAGTGCAAACTCGTTAGGACATCAACTGCTCAATAGCCATTTTATCTTCCTGCTTTTTCAAGAAAGGCTGAAGTCTTTTGATGTTTATGTTCATTTTCAGAAGACACACACAAATTTTTAAACCCGACACAACCCAAGTTAATCACCATCTCAGGAGGTGGCCTCTGGTCCACCATGCGGTGTACTAGTGCTTGTATTTATACATGGAATTTCAGGGTATACACAACCATGTCCAGCATGACTCAGGTAAACCTTAGAAGAATGTACGTTACTTATCATTTTTGTAAAGACACGAACAGCAGCTGAGTTGTTAACCACAACTGTTCCATTACCTTGGGTCACTGTGTGAACTCGTTCAGGGTATAGACGTAAAGTTTGGAAGTCAGGGGATCAAATGCCAGTCTCTTTGCTCAGGCAAAACGACCCTGGGCTTTCTTGGGAAGCCCAGGCCTATGTGAAGGGGAGGCTCTGCTGCCCTCAAGACTCTTAGCTTTAAGGAGATTTGCTGGAGTTGCAGTGATTTTCATTTAGGGACTGAGTAGGAGTTAATCTTTTATGACGTGAGACTTCAAGGAGGAGAGAAAAGTTTTGTACCACAATCAGAGAAGGAGAAATAGTGTAAGGAAAGAAAGGAAAACGAAACACCAAATCCCTAGTGAGGTATTCCAGGTCAAAGCTGTCTCCTTTCCAACACCAACAGACATACCTTTCTTCTCTTTCCTGCACTGTTTAGGAGCCATTTTTTCAGTAGCTGTAGGTAGAAAGCATGGGCTGTATATGACATACCTCTAATCTTAAAGATAAAGTCTTACCAAGGTTAAAAATCCCAATGGAATAGTCTTAATTTGAAGTGCACCATCAGGACAACAAACCATTTAAGCTGAAAAAGCACTATTTCAGTTCTTGAGTTTGCCAGTTGCTGACACCTTGAGTTAAGGACGTGTCTCATTTTCACCTACTGTGCATTTCCCCTGCCCTAACCGTTTCATAGGTCGGGTAGAGGACACTGAATGTTACGAATTGAGAACCTAACTGAAGCGCATAGTTTCCATCTATGCAATTTTACTTGCTTCTGTCACTTTATGATCTGTTCATATTTGGCATCGATTAAAGATAATTTTTAAGGATCTTAGCAAGGAATGTCCTGACTGGTTCTTTGTTTCTTGTGTAACTGGTCTTTCGGGAGCCCTTTCTTGTGAGGGTCTCTGTAAATGACACGGTGAATCCAAGATACGATTGAAGCAACCTCATTTTCTTTGAAACTCACGGACTGTTTCTTCTGTACAAGGAAATACACTGAGGTGGAATTTTGATAATAGATTCTCCGTTGGGGCGGGTAGGATCCCGAGGAGAGGCTGTTGGAATTTGGCCTGTGCAAACAGTGGGGATCAAGCTTTGAAAAGAAAACAAGGAAATGAGGCCCAAGGGACTAAAGCGATTGATTATATTTGCTTAAATTGTTTTTCATGTGAAACTGTATTCTTCATCCACGGCCCAAGCTTCTCAGGAAGGATAGTGGTGTGTGTGTGTGTGTGTGTGTGTGTGTGTGTGTAATAGTGCCGTGGTCTGACATCCAATACCTTGATAGTTACACTGTGGTGTTAGAAGTGATTTTGACGTGGAAAACCAAAGTGATTCCTAGATGCTCTTTACGTATACTTTTCTCCAATAACATCTCTTTCTTCCTGCTTTTTTCAATTACTCATTGGTACATTTTCTTTTGATTCTTCCTGAGATTCAGAGGTTTTCTTTTCTTCCTTGTGAATATCCCATTTTATACAAGCTCTTTGCTGTCACAGGAAAGAGGGTTCCATGCTTTGTGACAGGTGTCTGTTATATGCCAAATGCCTTGGGTGGCTGGTGCATCGCCTTAGAATTGTATAGCATTGTGCTAGTTTCAAATTGTAAGATTCGGAGATGAATCTTGCTTTTGCTGTAGAAGTGGCTACTGAAAGTAGACCGTGGGGCTGGGCAGGTTGCCCATCATTTTTCTGCTGTGGTTGGAAAACAGGCAAGGCTGAGCTCTGACAGAACGGTAGGAAAGAGCTAGAACTACGTCAATCATAGTGCGTAAACTAGCGTTCACAGCCCTGAGTGTGTTTCTCAGAGTTCAGCCTTGGAACGGTCTTCTTGAAACAGAGGCAGACAGATCCATGTAGCTGCAGCGGGAGGGCTGTCCCCGGAATTTATTGTTTACAGAGCTTCAAAATGAAGTCAGGTCCGTTTTTTTTTTTTTTTTTTTTAAAGGACAGCTATTAACTGGTGGTGTAGTATGGTACTGTTTATTTATTTATTTTGCGGCACGCGGGCCTCTCACTGTTGTGGCCTCTCCCGTTGCGGAGCACAGGCTCCGGACGCGCAAGCTCAGCGGCCATGGCTTACGGGCCCAGCCGCTCCGCGGCATGTGGGATCTTCCCGGATCGGGGCACGAACCCATGTCCTCTGCATCGGCAGGCGGACTCTCAACCACTGCGCCACCAGGGAAGCCCAGTCAGGTCAGTTTTAAGGGAGGCCAACCAGGGGAGTCAAGAGCAGAGGGCTGATGCGATGTGAGCCCAGACACGCTGGGGAGGGAAGCTGGCTGGTGCTTCCTGCCTTCCGTCTAGACTTGTAGAGCTCCTCCAGGCCTGAGTGTTGGGGGACGGCGAGCCCCGAGGCTGGTCAGAGTGAGTCCCATTGTGAAGTCCTATGCAGGTAAGCCAGCGTGGTCATGACGCAGGACTGAAAAGCAGTCCTTTGAACCAGCTTAAAAAAGGATAATTGGAAAAAAAGAAAAAAACCCAGTTAACTGAAAAATTCTATTTAATTAATTGAATTAATGAATTAAATTCTATTTAATTAATTGAATCCAATATGCCATTGATTTTTAAGATGGTTGGCATATTTGAACATTGACAGAGAGAGCATTGACAATATGACCTGCCATTGCATTGATTCATCTCAATTTTATTTATTTATTTATTTTTAATAAATTTATTTATTTTACTTATTTATTTTTGGCGGCGTTGGGTCTTCGCTGCTGCACGCGGGCTTTCTCTAGTTGCGGCGAGCGGGGGCTACTCTTCCTTGTGGTGCGCGGGCTTTTCATTGCGGTGGCTTCTCTTGTTGCGGAGCACAGGCGCTAGGTGCGCGAGCTTCAGTAGTTGTGGCGCACGGGCTCTAGATCACAGGCTCAGTAGTTGTGGCGTACGGGCTTAGCTGCTCTGCGGCATGTGGGATCTTCCCGGACCGGGGCACGAACCCGTGTCCCCTGCATCAGCAGGCGGACTCTCAACCACTGCGCCACCAGGGAAGCCCCTGGCAGGCGGATTCTTAACCACTGCGCCACCAGGGAAGTCCCCAGCCCAATTTTAAGATGAAAAAAATGTACACAAAACAAAAGGAGTCCATATCAAATCACCATGGTATACACTTGAAACTAATATAGTATTGTAAGTCAACTTTTTTTCAATTAATTTGAAAAAAGAAAGGAATCTTCGAATTGATGAAGTATAAGGATTCTAATATATGTCCTCCCCTTGTTTCCTGGTGTGATAATGGGCTTGGATTCTAAACCCACTAAATATGGGAGTTTCCTGAACCCTGGCTAGAACCTTTAGGGCTTCTTTGAATTATCTTTTAATGCAACAGTGTTTTTGCTCAGTTCTGCCCTTACCTTAGGCTTTGTGCTGATACATCGCGGTGTTCCCTGTCCTCATGCTGTTTGGCATCCAGACATCATTTACCCAGTGAGGGCCTTCGATCTCATTATGTCTGGAAGGAGGTTAGTTCTTGCTGCACCCTCCCTTACCCCTTAATAGCAGTCCCTCTATTATGAGCCCTGCAGAACCTTCAGCAGCCCTTGGCATCCACCAAGTTAAAGGCAATCTGACACTCATTCCCAGTAAGCAGCTCCTAGCAATCTCTTCTCTATTAACCACACTGCTTTACTCTACTTAGTGAATTAGGTAGGGCTGATATTGCTATGGGTGTTTTACAGGGAAGGGACCTGCCCACGGTCTCTGGGTGGAGGGAACTGGCCTAGGTTTATTCATGATCCCCTGGCCAGTGTCTGACATGTGGTAGGGACTCTAAATGGTTATTCACTGGGGGAAAGCTGGAACATGGAATGTCACACGGTAAGGAAAGTCCAGTGAACTGTGCATAGGGCCATAGGCTCTTTGAGTCTTTAAATTGCTTGTATCTAAAATGGAAATATAATACCACATAGGGTTGCATGGATTAAATGAGATAATAGGTTAACACGCTTGGTAAATTTGAACATGTTCTATAAATGTGAGAAATTAATAGATATGTTATTAAATATAATGATGAGAGGAGGAACAGGGGGAGGAAATGTGTTTTAAAGGAAGACTCCAGGGAATCAGATGCTCAATTCAAAGATGAACTGCACAGTGGTGGAATTTGAAGACTTGGAAAGAGATGCTTTTGGTAGGAATCTTCAGGGCATCCTGCGTACAACACCAGGTAGGCAGCAGCCTCATGGAAAGCTAAGCCCCTATTTCTAGTTTTGTTTCCCTCTTGCCTGCGACTTAATACTGTTTTACCTCTTCAGACTCTGAATATCAAGAGTGAACTGCCTTGCAATAAGCTGAGGGACCAGAAGTCGTCTTTAATAATTTTCATCTCTCCTCTTTGCCTCATTTCCCCCTTGTGCAAAATATTGTGCCATTTGATGTTTTTTTCTTTCCACCTGTGAATATTGAGAAATAAAGCAAGATGTTGTTTGCAAAGTTTTCTCATATGCTTGTCTGAGACACATCATATAAATATAAAACCTATTCTTAGCTTCCCTTGCTAGAAATAAAATACCCCTCACGAGCATATATGAGTCTATACAGCCTTTTCTGGACTAGCACCTACTACAAAGATGCTTATGGAAATTTATAAGTTATAATATCCCTACAGTGGTCCAGCCCTTCCTTCATAAAACTGATTGCATGAAGGAGCTGTGATTTAAATAGCAGTAAGACTTTATCTGGTTTTCTTAAGGAATTTCATAGTAATTAAGTAAGGAGTTGAATATCTTCTGTTCATGAAACATTTTTCTAGAGAGTGACATTAAGGGGTTGGATTGAGTTCTCTAACCTCTTATGGTTTTTTAAAAATATATTTGACATGGCCTGTTCATGTTTGCTGTAACAGCGTGTTCTTGTCTGAAGTGCTGAACATTAAGTGCATTTTAGGAACATTTCTAGAGAAACTACTTCCAGTTGAAATGTATTTTTTCAGAATTGAAATCAGGGGATGATGAGTGAGTAGGTGCTTAAGCTTAGGATAATTTAAGTTCTGAGCACAGGGCCAAATCCAACTTTTGTTAAAAATGCTTATTCTTCAACTCTTAAGTTAAGGGTGTTTAGAAATCTAAGATACTTTAATTATCTCTACAGTGATTTTTTTTTTTTTTTGCATTCTGTACAATATCATTATTTCACTGTCTCAGAAAAGGGGTAATTTTGTTTTAAGTGAATTTCCAAGAGACTCTCTCTGGATCTAAGATCAACCCTACCAAGTCATCTTCATTAACAAGCAAAACATTTTTTTTTTTTTATCTTAGAGAACTTTGTATGTTCTCTAAGTCCTAGAAGAGGGGACACCCAACTCAGTTTTTGAAAGATCACTGGAGATTGGCTTATTGTTAAACGACGTTTCTAGGTAAGATGGAAGGGCTTTCTTTTAAGTTCCTGGAGGATGAAGATCACATTTGTTGGTATTTCAAAAAAAAAATAATGCTTATCTTTAATGGATAAAGATGAGTACTCTAAACATCACTTAATCACAATGTTGGAAATTCAAAAAACTGAATAATGTAACTTTATAACATACCTGATGATTAGGGTGTGGGAAGAAAAATGTTTGTCAACTGCAAGAATTTGGTGTATCAGAGCAGTGTTTCAAGGCAGTGATGCCATTGGATTGGTGAAAGGAGGTTATTTAGAGGTTATGAAGAGGTCAACTACTCGACTTTGATATCATTCCCAAGGGTTTGCAGTGAAGAGTATGATGGGTAAAATGAGAACAATGTCGTTTCAGGTTCCTGAAGGCGGGAAGTTTGGTTTAGGGTAAGTTTCAGGTCTGTAGTTTTAAGATGGACGATCAGCAGATGGGCTGACATTGAGGAGATCAGAGACCTTGGCTCATCTATTATAGAATAAGCAGTGTCTTAGTCACTCATTAATTACCTGTGGTTATTATGGTGACTGAAATAAGGGCGCATCAGTTAATGCAATGGACTATAATGCTGTTTAAAAAAAGCCATATAAATCATCTCATAGGTCACCTTAATGAGCTCAGCATTCAGCCAGGTTGTGATGGAAATGGTGTTGGACTCTGCACTAAATTATCCAGGAAGTTTGCTGGTGTTCGGTAAGGTAGACTCTTTGTTATCACAGTTTATTTAGACAGAATCTTAAGGAGAGGACGAGGAGTTCATTAGATGACTTTAGGGTAGGATCTTGAGAATTCTCAGAACTCTATAGTTAAACAACATTTCTGTAGGTCCCAAACCTACATACCAAACTAAAGGGAAAATGGCTGTGTCGGGTCTTAGTTGCGGCACGCAGGATCTTTCATTGTGGCGTGCGGGCTTCTATCTAGTTGTGGCGTGTATGTTCCAGAGCGCGTGGGCTGTGTAGTTTGCAGCATGCAGGCTCTCTAGTTGAGGCATGTGAGCTCAGTAGCCATGGCGCACAGCCTTAGTTGCCCCACGGCATGTGGGATCTTAGTTCCCTGACCGGAGATCGAACCTGCGTCCCCTTCATTGTAAGGCAGGTTCTTTACCCCTGGACCACCAAGGAAGTCCCTCAAGATGATTTTTAAAAGACAAAGTCTTGTAAAGTGAATAACAGTAACCATGTTCCATTTAAATGTGTTTCCTTTACACCTGATGATTTTATATTAGGTGTAATTTCCACCATTCACATATATTATACAATTACTCTGTGAATGGAAATTCTGAACTTCTCAGCCTGTTACAGAAATTCCTGAACTCCCCAGCTGGACTGACATTTAACCCTCATTGTGTTGGATTCAGTTCCCCAGTTCAGTAAACATAGTAGTGAGATTCTCAACAAAAACTGTTTGTTTTTGGTGTTCTCTCCTTCGGGGACAAATCTCTATTGTGGTTTCCTTTGGAATGGATTGTAAGTTTAGTCAAAATAGTCAACTGAGTTCCCTCCCAAGACCTGAAGCCTGGGCATTTCCAGAAAATACATTTTGTTTTCATCTGTTCTGCTTGAGACTGGATTAGTACATTATCCATGTACATCTCTGTTTCCTGTAATGGTCAGATGTCAGCAGGTAATTTTGCTGGAAAATTGTTGTTCATATTCTTAGACTGTCTGGGGTTTGATGTGATGGAGCGTCATCTTTTGGATTGATGGTTGTAGAAGTTCGAATATTTCTTGAGAGCCTTAAAAGTTGTTTTCCTGGCTCTTCCGTGTATGCTCTCTTCAAGAATTAAAAGTGGGAAAGGGAACCGGGCACTTAACCTGAAGATGCAGAACTTGCAGTCTATAAAAATAAGTGCTGCTGGAAAGACCTATGGAATTGGGAATCGTATGTCAGATATATTTTATCCCTTGCTTATACTATTGAAAACCTGTATATGATTTATTTGGGGGCCCTGCTATCTGTATCGCCAGGAAAATGCCTATCCCCGACCCCAGCTCATGCATACGAGCATGCACACACCTGTACACATGCAATCACACACACACATATGCACGCCTCTGCACTCTGACCTCTACTCATTTACCTGTTCATCTGTGAACCTGCAGGTATCACCTGTGCTATCGAGCAGGTATGTGTTAGCCCAAATGGGGTAGCACTTTCAATTGATTCTGAGCGTTTGTCATCACTCCCTTTTAATTAAACAAAAAAAAATCATAAAGATATCATGATAAGGCTTTTCCATTTTGCAGTTAAAGAACTGCCTTTTAAATGAAAGGGAAACGAATGAAAAAACCCAAACAGCAGGAGTTGAGGGTCCCGGGCTATTTTCCTTTGGGCTCGGGGTGCTTATTACCCCAGTGAGAGCGATGAGGGTGGCTCTGATGCTCTCCTGCCTGGGTTTATACTCCGTCACTCCTGGGACAGCTCAGGCGCTCAGGGATAGACAGTGGCCTGGGGTGGATCTCTGGTAGGGCTAGAGACATGGTCATCTCTGAACACTGGTCTCTTCCTGCCTGGGCCATTTCCTGCTACGTTGTTAAGTTCAAAGGGTGTGTATTTTCTGTCCTATGGCCTGCTGAGGAAGTGACATTCCTAAGTGGACACTAGACTGAAAGCCTTAGCTTATGGCCATGGATTTGCAGAATTTGGGTTTGTGGGCCCATGGCGTGTGTCTTTACTACTCTAAGTTTTTATGTGTGGGTTTAAATACAGGTGACAAGAGTATCTGTCTCAGCGATGTTATTTAGCTGACTGAAAAATGCCAAAATATTTTGATACTTCTTGCAGAAGCATGTTTTACCCCCACCAAGACTTGCATCACTCCTCAAATTTGGAAGATGGAAGACTTGTCATAAATGAATGAAAATGTAAGTGATATAATAATACACGAAAGGTATGCAGTGTCAGTATTATTTCAACTCAAGCCTTAGTAAGCTTGGACCCTCTAGCTTTATTTAAACTCTAAATGTTCACTTTTGTTTGTTCCACGTACAAAAACTACGTAATTTCATGGTGTCTTAGTTAAAGGGGGCTTGTAGTAAGTGTTCTTTTACAATTTATAAGGAATTTTCACATACATTATTTTATTTGACTCTTATGAAAGCTTCTTGAGGTGGCAGGTAAGATGTAGGTATTTCTTTGCAGTTGCCGGTTGAATCCGCTGGGAAACAAAGTCTGGGTTGAAGATGATGCGCAGGCAGGTTGTTGGGGGGTGCGATCACTATCGTACCTGAAGAGAGAAGAGAACACGGATGAACCGGGAGAAGCTGGGCTACGGCGCAGTCACTACAGAAGCCCACCCATCCTGCGGGGAGCTCTGGCGGTCCTTCAGAGCTGTCTTGGCTGGGAGCCTGGGAGCCAGGCCTTTAGATGTTCTCATTGACCCGTCTTTGGATGAGGCTGCCCTGGGAAGGAGCATGACCTTGGTTGAGGTGACTCTCTCCATCAGAGGGGCAATTCCCAAAGAGGGATGATGGCTGAACGCTCTCCCAGCAGCTGGGGAAATGAGTTCTCCAGGCACGAAGGAGGCTTGGGTGATGCGTCAGAGCCCCCAGTACGAGGGGTGGGGGTCATACGCTCCTATGTGGCCAGAGGGAAGGCACCCAGAGGGAGAAAGATGAACAGTAAAGCAGAGGAACATTCAGAAGAAGGATCATCAGTTTCTAAGAATCAAGAGTTGACGGTAGTTGATAGATTGACTAGTGAAATGGACAGAGTGCTCTGAGGCCCCTGGAGATGCTCCTTTCTAATGCATGCTAGAAGGCATCTTCCAGACTGGCCTGAGCTCTCCTGTATGGATTGGGTTCAATTATTAATCAAGAGGGTTGGGGGATGCTGGCTAATGCTGGCTAATGGCACAGGCTGGGTAATTGCGCTCCTTTGTGTGTTCAGAGCGCAGGTTCAGATGGTATCGACATGGTCTGCTCCTTGCTTTGTCTGCACACCTCGGTGGTGTGATGCTTTGAGGTCCCAGTGAAATGCACGAAACCGCTTGTGCAACTTAATGCATCTGAGTAACATTAGGGCTTCCTCTTAATGTGTCACACGGATGATAAAGATGTGCCTGGAAGGGAGCTGGTGGGAAGGGGGCTTTTAAAAGGAAACTTTCAGACCTTGTGGCACTATCACCATGCCCCTAAGTGGTTTTGTGGCTGATTTAGAACTACTCGACATGGGGTTTATACACCTGCAACCTCGTTAAGAGAGGCAGCTTGGCTTTTGGTCCAGAAATGACAGGATTATTTAGAGTTTTCATCTGAAAACAGATCTCAGGGGAACTAATTGTTTGGGCAGCTTTGCACTTGGATCTGGAAAAAACCCTCTAGGCTATGTGATTAATGGTAATTCTTAGGATTCTGTGTCTCAAACCTGCTAGCAGGAAATTTGCATTTGCTAAAAAGTCCAGCTTGTTGCATAAGAAACAGATCTGGTCCGAAGTAGATTTGAAACTCTTGGGAGAACAAACATGATTTTCCAAACTTCTGTCATTCTGTCATATGGAATCACAGTTGCATTGGAAATCTAGGTTTTACATTTTGAATCCCAAACCTTAACATTTTAATACTTGCAGTTTAGAAGAAAATGCCAAGTTCTTTTGGCGTAGAGAGTAAATCATATAACCCCATGGATCCCCGCAGTTTATGAACTAACCGTTTAAGGAATAAAATTGGATTAGCCGTGTTTAAGGCAAGCCAGGTCCAGAGGTGTCAAAGACCTCCGATATTTAGATTTCTCCAGAATCACTGGGGCCATGCTGTTGCCTGAAGCCTGCAGGTCTCTGAACAAAAGGAATGGGAAGATACAGAGGTTTGTTATGTCCAAGCTTTGGCTCTCCCACCGCCATGCTGGAAGTATTGTCTGTGTGCATCTGGGTGTCCCTTTGCAGCGTCTTGGCTTTTTTACTTACTTTTCATTCTTACTTTTTTAATTAAAAATTTCTAGCCACCAGTACAAAAAATAGCTAAGTATGACCCTATTTCAGATCAGACTCTTCTAGAAAAGTGGCCTATTGGGAAAAGCTGAGTTGCAACAGAAAAGTCAATTTCTTTCTGGCACTAGAAACATCGTAGCTGTCTTCTGATTCTTCTAGAAATGTGAGCAAGTGTCCCCAAATGGATTCCCTTCTCCCAAGGACACCAAACCTAAAGGGCTGTAAACAAGGAGGTCATTCACGTCTCAGTGTCCTCTGGTGAAGGAAAGAGTTATTTCTTTGGACTGAACTCAATGGACATAAGGAACTTAGGGATAGATTAGATTTTGCAAATAAAAATATTTGCTCCTACCTAAGGCTCTACTCATCCACTCTCGGAAAGTTATTTGTGGGGATGTGAGTCTGTGAGTTACCTGCCCTCTTGCTGAATTCCCTTGTGGCTAATGCCGTCTACATGTAAGTGGGTTTGAGAGGCACAGACGATGCTCATCTTCCCTTACGCGAAGTGTGAAGATCCTTGTAGGGAGCAAACCTTACCCTGACTTCATCATTACCGAGTCCTGCTCATCCTAGATGACTGTTTGGTACAGCACAGCTTCTATTTAGACAGAATGTCTATGTGTCCACATTCAAGGGTGGAATAATAGGGGGACGCATATACATGGTTGCTTATGTATTTTATTTGTCTCAGGTCACACAAAACCTGGAATCTTGAACACAGACTACCAAGGGAGATCCCAAATGTGACAGAGGATCTAGGTTTGCATCAGCTGGAGTTGTTACATTTTGCTGGGATTTTGAGTGCCATAGTGGGAGACATGGCAATCCATACTGACCGAGGCAGTTTGGTGAGCATAAGCTCCAGTGCAGAGCTGTAATAGACAAAAAATCTAGACAACACCTGAGATCTGGAATGTTCTAGTTACTATGGAATGAAAGTTTCTTGGGTGCCAGCTACTCGGGAGAGAAGAGAAGGGAGTTGGTTCTAACTGGAGGATTTTCTCTCTGGGTCTCTGCAGCCACAGGACAGTGGCAGCCCCTGGGCTTCCTGGTTGCATCTTGGGCAATGTTTCTTATCTCAGAGGAGGCATCACAGAGGTTCTGGCACAGTCAGAAAGGTGGACTTTGTTTTGTTTAGACCTGGGTTTTTACTCAGAAGCCAAATCTGGACTCAGACTGTGCTGCTGAGTGAGTGTACCCTGTTGCTTTCATAGCTGGCCTTTTTCTGGTGAACTCTAAAGAGGCAAGTCTTCCTTTCCATCATAGACAGAGATCTTTAAGTCAAGAGAAGCCTAACTTGTTATGTGGACCTTGCCTGTAAGCTGATGATAACAGGATCGGGTACTAATAATGCCTTGGATACATGCCATGGGAATCATAGAATCTCAAAGTTGACCTGAACCTCTGAAGTCATCTATCTCTTTCACCTATTTTGTGTTTGATGCACCTCCACAGCTTCCCTGCCGGCCCCCATCTTTTCTGTGTTGTGGTCCTCGAAGAGCTTCCTGGTTATCCGTTTGCAAATCCAGTTCTTTACCATTATATCAATGTATCATGAGCTTGATTCCACTGAAGGAGAGGGCAGAGCAATGGAAGACGTCCAACTGCTCAAGGTCAGAGAGGAGGGAGGTAGAAGACACAGAAGTCAGGAATCCTGATTCTCTGCCTACGATTTGGTCACGTGTAAAGATAAATGATCTGATGCGCACTTAGAAAAATGGTGTAAATAGCAATTAATGTATTTTATCCACGTGCCCATCTCAAGTCATCCTGCTGGGACACAGTGATTGTTTAGCGTGATGTTAACATTCGTTTAAGATGAACCCCAAAGGCATTTTTTTACAGACGGAGATGTTTGTGATTTACACACATTCATTTTAAAAACAGGTTTGTTGAGGTCTTCGTGGTACAAGATGTACATGGTTACATATTTTACCAGTGCCGCATATTGTAATATTAAAGATTCAAAATGACTTTTTAGCGTATCATACGTTATCTTAGTCCAAGCACTTTGGCAAAAAGGAAATAAAATCAGGCTTTGGCTGAATAAGGATTTCAGCAAACATACGAGACTGGTCTACTTTCTCAGAAGTTTGGCATCATTATTCTCTAATTTAAAAATATGAATGCTCCCCTGGTCTGTAAAGCAAATTCCTCAGTACGGTAACAAAGGGCCTTAAAATCCAAGCCAGTGAAACTCCCATGAAAGGAATGAACTGCCTCTCTTTTCTCCAAAGTAGCTGGCGCCCAGGAAATTTTCTTTCCTTCTATCATTTTACGCTACTTCACTTCGTGCACCCTGCCTTGTAACCTCACAGGACTGCTCACCATTTCTAGAAATCGTGTTAATGATATATTTATTTTTAAGTCATTATACCTTTGCAGGATCGCCCTGTGCTTGATATTACCTTGCCCTCTAACTTTCTTTTTTTTTTAATTTTTAAATTTTTTTAATTTTTTGACCATGCCACGCAGAGTGTAGGATCCCAGTTTGCCGACCAGGGATGGAACCCGTGCCCCCTGCAGTGGAAGCACAGAGTCTTAACCACTGGACCACCAGGGAAGTCCCTCCCACTTTTATTGTTAATAGACAACTATTCAATCCATAAAGACCCAGCTCAGACATCAGCACCACCATATCCCCATAACACTTTGAAAAACATATTTTAACTAATTGTGACTGTCACCCATCACCCCTATTACACTGAGTTCCTCAGGGGTCAGGATTCATGTTTGGTACACAGTTCATGTTCAGTAAATAATGAATGAGGTAGGAAATAATACTTTGCTCTGTTGGATGTTGTGGAGGAGACCTCAAGAAAATTTCTCAAGCAGGTAAGATTTTTACGTGCTTATAATATATTATTTACACAACAACTTTCTTCAAGGAGCTTAATGTTCCAAAGTCTTTAGCTCCGTTTTATCCTTCCAGATTTACCATCTGACTTTGGAAAACAGGGTAAATAGTTCTCCATCTGTTACTCCTGTGGGCAGGAAACAGACTTCTCTCCTTCACATGGCCTGTCGAGGTCTTCCTTATGAACTTTCGCCTTGATACATTAAATTAAACATTACCTAAGTGGGTTGCAACCATACTGCTTTAAGCATCCCTGGGAGAGGGAAGGAGACAGGGAGTCCTTTCTGGAAAAGATAGTGAAACAAGCCCAGAAAAGGAAGAGAACCTTCTAAAAATGACACTAAATTAATGGCAGACCTAACACTGGAAGCCAGGAGGCCCAACAGGGTTGAAATATTCTCTCTCTGAGAAGTCAGGCTCTGACTCTATTCATAGTGCAGTGGGGGACTGCCTTTCGTCTTTCTGTCCTCACCCAAGTCTGGGGGTCGTGTGGGCTTTTCCACTGCAGTCTTTTGATTTTTCACGGCTCGTGGAAGCAGATTAACTCTTTTAATGCTTCCAGGATTAAACCAGCCCAAGGCTCCCCCTTACCCAAAAAACTATGGAAACATTGGAGTTTAAAAAACTTATTTTTTTTTTAAGTGGATGACTCAGGTGAGAGCCCTGCTGAGAATCAGGTGGTCTCTCCTCTAGGTGAGCCAGGTCCTTTGTCACCCAGTGGAACCCTGTCCTTCTCTCCTTTGTCCAGATTGTCCACCATCCCCATCGCGTGCTGCTTCTTTGTCCTTTGTGGTGTTTGCAACGCCTCCCAATTTAGTACCCTCTTGCCTTTAATGAACGCGCTGTTAGTGTTTTCCCCTCCTACCTCATCATTAATAAAGATGCTCGGGGAAACTGGGCCCATCACCAATGCATGAAACACCCTGCTAAACACCTCCTCCCACCCATGGCAACATAACCGTTTATCCTGCCCCTTTGTTTACAATCCTTTCCACTGTTTCTAATCCATGTGGCAGCGCTTACGTTCCAGCCAACTTGCCGTTCGTTCACCAGGGTGGCAGAGTCCCGCACTTTTCAGCTGTATTGGAAGCAGTGGGAGAGCCTTTGTTCAGTGGAAGTGGAATTTGGTGAGAAGTAAGGGATTTGATGAAGAAGGAATACAAATGCTTGGGGGCTGATTTTGTGTGTGTGTGTGTGTGATTTTTTTCCAGGGAAGAAATAGACAGTATGCAGAGTTGACACAGGAGCCAGATGCCAAGAAAGTGGCAAGTGTAGCCAGTTAATCTGCCAAAGACATGCCAACAGCTTTTGTCAACCCAGAATATATGTAGAGACACTTACAGAAATATACACACTTACTCATTTCCTTGTGGCTTAAAAATAGGTTCCCAGTCGCCCTTGACTCCCAAATATTGGATAAGGAGCAAATTCCCTGGGTCCTTTCTCGGGACTGGATTTTATCTGACTTTAATATTCAGACTCTGAGTATTAAAAAACAAGGATGCCCAGAACTCAGTGGAGTGAGAAAGACTTGGCCACCGACAATAGGATGGGGTGAGCTCACCACTGGTAGAGGAGACCGAGAGGAGTGATTTGTTCTGATGGGAGCGTCTGGAGGGCTGCTGGGGGCCGGGGATGGAGCATAATCGGAGCCTTCAAGCATTCTTATTTTTGCGGGGGAGGGGCCTTCAACAACAGACATATATTCTCTCACAGTTCCGGAGGCTGCAAGTCTGAGATCAAGGTGCTGCGAAGGCTCTGCCCTCTCAGAAGGCTCTAGGGAAGGAGACTTCCCTGCCTCTTCCGGTTTCTGGTGGTTGCTGGCAATTCTGGGCATCCCTTGGCTGGAAGCAACATCACTGTAATCTCTGCTTGTCTTCCCTCCGTGTGTCTGTGTCTGAATTTCCCTTATCTTATAAAGATACCGGTCGGTCGTTGGATTAGGGCCCGTGACGAATCCAGGAAACACCCTTACGTTTTCTCAGTACAGATCGTTCTTTTTCCTACCTGTGGTCAGCGATCTAATTTTAGTGTGTCTGTCCATATTCTACCTCTTGTGAGTGACAGTTACCCAAACTGCACACTGTGTTCAGGCATGGATACACCGTAAGAGGTGGAGAAGCATTTTCTTTATAATGCCCCTTGGATCAAAGTGAATCTGCAGATTAATTTCAGCCAAGCATCTCTTCTCTATTCTCGGAACTGCCGAAGCGCTAGATTTACCCTTTTTATGGTAGTTCACGCTTAATAACGATTTGTTCATGTCTTCCTCTGCCACAACGTTGTAAGGTTCTTATAGGAAGGAGCCACACTGGGTATTCCTGTGCGGTCCCCGCCAAACTGACAGCATGCCTCATGGAGTGGTAGCAGGTTTGTGCCGCATGAACGGATGGCCCTGTGCATAAGTGAACGGGCATGTGCGTGGAGGAGTGGCTATCCGAATATTCTCCCAACTAAAAATCAGGGAAACTGAAAATCATGTTCCCTCTTGACACCTTTCCCTCTCACTTTTTTACTTTAAAATTACAGTAGATAAATCCAATCAAAAGACAACATGCGTTATGCAAATAATGCCATTTGCAGCAACACGGATGGACCTAGAGATTATAATGCTAAGTGAAGTAAATCAGACAGAGAAAGACAAATATCATATGATATCACTTATATAGAGAATCTTAAAAAAAAAGATACAAATGAATTTATTTACAAAACGGAAATAGACTCACAGACTTAGAAAACAAACTTATGGCTACCAAAGGTGAAATGGGGTGGAGGAGGGATGAATTAGGAGTTTGGGATTAATATACACCCTTCTATATATAAAATAGATAATCAACAAGGTCCTACTATAGCACAGGGAACTCTACTCAATACTTTGGAATAACCTATAAGGGAAAAGAATCTGAAAAAGAATGTATGTATGTGTGTATATATATATATATATATATATATATATATATATATATATATATATATAACTGATTCACTTTGCTGTGCACCCGAAACTAACACAACTTTGTAAATCAACTATACGTCAATTAAAACAGGAAAAAAAAGGTCATATGGGTTTAAAGAGCGTCAATCATTTTCACTTTAAAAAATAGAACGTGTTTTGTCCTCTTACTTCGCCTTTACTCTGTTTCCCCAACCTGTCCACACGTCGTTATATCAACCTCAGCTCCTGTGAGCTGCCAGCTTCTGCATCTCGGAAGGGAGATGCCAGAGTAGTTGCTGGAATTAGAATGGATTTTGGCACACTTGCCTTTAGACTTATCCAGTGCTTAAAGCGCTCATCTAAACTTGAAAGGAAAGGGCATTTTAAATACACACAGAACTTTCTCATCTTTCTTCAGATCATTCTGGCCTCTAATTCTCTCCATTTCTCTTTCTTTTTACGTCGTAGTGTTGTAGTATATCCATACCACTTGCCTTCTATAATAGCTGTTTAAATCCCATTTTGGTGTATTATTTTATTTTATTTTACTATTATTTTTAGTGTTTTGGTATTTTAAACGGAGGATAATGGTTGACCAGGATGTAAATGTGAATGTAATTCTATTTCTTCTTTTTGCTTGGGAATGAAAATACCAGGAAGAAAGTATAGAAAGTATGATATTTGTGGAGTGAGCAGGTTCAGTGGAATAAAATCAGGTGGGACTCTGCACGTCTGGGGTCTATTGCTGGTTTTGCCACCAATGGTGGTGCGATCCGGGGTTAGTTACTTCCTCTCTCTGGGCTTCAGTTTCCCATTCATTCCCAGTCTTGATCTCCAGGTGTTTTTTCAGCTCTGCGGATGCCATGCAGGGGAAACAAACTCGAGCAGGGTCCTTCTTGTGAAGAGTCAACACAGTCTAAGGGTTTCAAAGCATACCTGGCTTTGTGTTCACTCTGTCATTATTCAGACCTCCTGCTTCTCCTACTCTCCCATGCATCTTTATGATTGGGGGTGGGGAGGAAAGTGGCGGGGCTGCGGGGGCGGGGGGGATTGAATCAAATGTTGTTTCTAGACACTTCTTGTAAGGTTTGGGGGAAGAAGACTGACATTGGCTTTTTAATGAAAACTTTAAAATTCTTTGTGGATTTGATTTTATACTCCTTTTCCCGTTAGTCTGAAGAAGTAGAAATCGACAGCTTCTTTTAACGGGGATGAGATGGACATCTGGTGATGCTTAATATAATGAATTTTGCTGGTACTTACAAAGACATGGTGATGAGGTAGTAGCGAGCTAAACCAAACCTAGTAAGCTACATTTATTCATCTATTAATTATTCATCATTGGACTTTTTCCAAAAATAACATGGAAGCCTATACAATAAAAATTCCATTTGCAGTAGAACAGGGAAACCACAGGTAAAAAGAGCCATGTAACGACGGGAGGGGAGACCGCAGTAAAAGAAAGCCAGGGTGGAAGGTCTTTATTTCAGTTGAGCGCGAACTTTACCTTTGAGATTCCTGACAGCCAAGGAGAGAAAGGAAATGTAACGAGTCACGTGGGTCTCATCATCCAGTAAAATAAGCATTCAATGCCTGGAGGTAACGCTGTGTCTTGATCTCATCTTTTCTCTTACGCTAAACTCTAAGAACAATTGACTCTCCGATATTTGTGCCAATTGACATTTTCCTCAACTTTCATTCATGCTTTTACAACAACTGGAGAATTTTTATTTCATAAAACCATCATTTAATTGACCTTCAAATAAGGCTGAAGGGCATGCATTTGTAATTATGATGGCATTTCTATTGTCGTAAAATAAAGGAGTGCATAGGTTTTTGTTTTTCTCTGGGGATTTTGGTAGTTTAACTGGATACAGTGATAGAGCTTAGAGAGAGAACAATTTGTTCCCATATTCCTCATGTTATCTGTCTCAGAGATGAATGGTCTCCTGCAGGTTTTTGATAGGAGCTGGATAGGTTACTATCTGAATGCCAAATGTACAGAAAATCCAGCTTTCTTGGTAGAAAAGGTAACCATATGCTTTAGCCACGGGGCAAGTTGTTGGCAAAGTCAACACTCTGCTGTGCAATTAAAAAGTTTCCTTTGCATTCTGACCCTCCGGCTGTCCATTCTGTGTGATGGGAAAGTGGGCTGTGAACTATTTCAAACAAGGGTAGATTTTGACATTTAAAGTGAGGACATACCATATGATATCACTTATATGTGGAATCTAAAATATGACACAAATGAACTTATCTACAAAACAGAAACAGATTTGCAACTTATCCCTCCCCCACCTTTCCCCCTGGTAGCCATAAATTTGTTTTCTACATCTGTGACTCTATTTCTGTTTTGTAAATAAGTCCATTTGTACCATTTTTTTTAAAGATTCCACATATAAGTGATATCATATGATATTTGTCTTTCTCTGACTTACTTCACACAGTATGACAATCTGGGAGATTGGGATTGACATATACACACTACTATATATAAAATAGATAACTAAAGGACCTACTGTAGAGCACAGGGAACTCTATTCGGTGCTCTGTAATCACCTATATGGCAAAAGAATCTAAAAAAGAGTGGATATATGTAGATGTATAACTGATTCACTTTGCTGTACAACTGAAACTAACACAACGTTGTAAATCAACTATACTGCAATAAAAATTTAAAAAGGGCCTTCCCTGATGACGCAGCGGGTGAGAATCCGCCTGCCAGTGCAGGGGACACGGGTTCGAGCCCAGGTCCGGGAAGATCCCACATGCCATGGAGCAACTAAGCCCGTGCACCACAACTACTGAGCCTGTGCTCTAGAGCCCGTGAGCCACAACTAGTGAGCCCATGTGCCACAGCTACTGAAGCCTGCGTACCTAGAGCCTGTGCTCTGCAACAAGAGAAACCACCACAATGAGAAGCCCGCACACCGCAACAAAGAGTAGCCCCAGCTCGCCTCAACTAGAGAAAGCCCACGCGCAGCAACAAAGACCCAACGCAGCCAAAAATAAATTAATTTTAAAAAAATTAACAAAAAAAAAGAAACAGACTCACAGACATAGAGAACAGACTTGTGGTTGCCAAGGTAGGGGAGGGATGGATTAGGAATTTGGAATTAGCAGATGCAAACCATTATATGTAGAATGGATAAACAATGAGTTCCTATTGTATAGCACAGGGGACTGTATTCAGTATCCTGTGATAAACCATAATGGAAAAGAATATGAAAAATAATATGTATAAAACTGAATCACTTTGCTGTACAGCAGAAATTAACACAACATTGTAAATCAACTATACTTCAGTTAAAAAAAACTAAAAAAATGAAAAATAAAGTAAGGACAACTATAAAGTTAGCTAAACCCCCATGAGGTGTACTGTTCCCAGTTAGGGATGTAGGCTTGAGTAGAAAAGTTAATTCTTGAAGCCCACGGAGATAACTATTTCCCAAACTCACTGAACCAAGAAACTCTATTTCCCTTAGAGCATAAGGCTAGAACTTCAATAGGAACTTATGAAATATAACGTGTGCTCAAAAATGTGATGCCATCGATGAATTAATCATTGTAAGAAATGATCAACTGGATTCATGTGTTTAATAGACAATAAACATTGACTAATACCATAAAGATATGTTAAAATAATAAGACATGACGCATAAATGGACCAGCAGTCTTCAGAGAGATGCTGTGCTGTTTGATGCTGATTGGCAACTGTTAGGGCCAAGGTTGGAGGTTCCAAATCCCTTTGCTTCTCCAGAGTGGTTTTGGTAGGTAAGGTACGGACACAAAGCATGGGGCCAAAACAGGGATCACAGTATCGCTTCTTCCCTGAGGTCCCACATCGTTTAGACTTGGAGCCCAAAAGGAGCATCTTCCCCTCTGTATCACGGTGAACTGAACCTGCGCACCCAGGCCTGGGGAGAGAAGTTGTGAGCTGTCCCTCCATCTTCTCCCCACACCCGCCACCCAGGGTTTTCTGGAGCCTATGAATGCAGTGTCAAGGGAGCCAATTGTTACGTTTTCAGGAATTTTGCAAGCCTGTTGTAAAACAGAGCCATTATTAAAAATATCAAATTTTATAAATTTGCAATTAAGGAAATTATATATATATATATATATATATATATTTAAGCAGGCCTCTCACCGCTGTGGCCTCTCCCGCTGCGGAGCACAGGCTCCGGACACGCAGGCTCAGCAGCCATGGCTCACGGGCCCAGCTGCTCTGCAGCATGTGGGATCTTCCCGGACAGGGGCACGAACCCGTGTCCCCTGCATCGGCAGGCGGACTCTCAACCACTGCGTCACCAGGGAAGCCCAGGAAATTATATTTTAAAAGGTGACATTCACAACTGATTGCTTTCCAATTATTTTTTACGTTTCATTATTATTTATGCTCTTGGGATTATTTATGTCTGTTATAGCCATACGACGGAAAAACTCCATAATCAATGATGTCAAGTTGGTAGCTTTGAAATTGGCCATGGTGGGAGTGTTTACACCACAGAAATTGGCTAACGCTATGGGCTCCTTTTTATTACTTGAAGAGCCAGTTGTTAAAAATTTACCAGCATTGCTGTGCCCACCCCTAGCCAGGACACTCTTATTAGTTCTATTTTAAGAGAAAACTGAGGCAAAGAAAATATCGGTAAGTGGCCCAAGGTCACAGAGCTTCCTCTTGGATACTTTGCTCTATTGTCTCTTTATATGATGAGATAACGTTTCTACTCATGGGACACCTGTGTCACGTGTGAATCAGGCAGTAGCAGACTATGGTAATTGACTAATGGAGATACCAAAATAACTGCTGAAAATACCTAGGCCTCTTCTGTGCCTGGCCTGAGCCCAGAGCTCCTTGCCCCCAAGGAGATCATAGCCTTGGGGGAAACACAGACAAGTCATCAGGGGGTTTCACTAGCGCCTGGCAAGCACTGCGGTAGAGGAATGCAAGGTCCTCTCAAGTGCATAGCGGAGGCACCTAAGGCTCAAGATCCAGGAAGTCTTCCTGGAAGAAGTGACTTCTAAGCTGAGATCTGAAGGATAAGCAAGCCTCAGCTAAGAAAAGATCAAGAAAGGGCTCTGCGGCAGCATGTGTTAAGGTCCAGCAAAGAGAGAGAGCGCTGAGAAGTTCAGGCACTACTGGAGGGTCCATGTGGACAGAGTGCAGAGACAGCAGAGGGAACGGGAGGCTGACCCCGGCAGGATGGTGACCGGCTTTGCCAGGTGAGCCTCAGACATCACATTCGATCCCAAAGGCAATGGGGAAAGAAGGTTCTAAATGGGACCATGACAGAGTCAGCTTCACATTTTACAGTTCATCTGATTGTCACTTAAAGCAGACTGGAGGGGCCCAGGGCTACCGGTAGAGAAGCCTCTTAGGGCTTTGGAGCATGGCCATCCAGGCAAGGTGGCCGTTGGTAAGATCAAAAGTCCATCTCCTCACTTTGTTCACAGGGGAAGCTGACAGTGACCCTCTTGAGAGCGATGTCAGTGGAATGGTTGGGAGTCCTGACAGCAGTGGGCTGGAGACTGAATAAGAGGCATGGAAAGGTTGACCATGTTTAGAAGAATCTTGTGGGGGAGAAGCGGGTAGAGAGTGGAGGTCACATGGGATTGAAGAAAGCCATGTGCTTTCACCACGCCCAGAAGTGGCTTTGTTCTTTCACTTCTTGCTTATGATGCCCTTTCCTTCGTGTCCTCGATGTTCAGATGTCACATGTATGGGACTTGTAGCAGTATCCCCCCAACCACCTGACCTGGCTCTGGAATGTCCTCGCCTTCCTCTGGCCTCCTGGGACAAGGTGTTGATTTCCTCATCTCTCCATCTGATTGATTCTTGGCTCTCTGAGGACGGGGTCCATGTCCTATTCATCAGTAGATCCCCAAGGTCATAGCAGATACCGATTCCTTGTGGAATGCTTGACTGACCGATTCATTCAATCAGGCTTAGATGACAATGACTTTTAAAGTTCCTAGAGGATGCTTTCAGATTAAAAGGCGTTTGGTTATTCAAATGAATCGAATTTGAGAATGTGAGGAGAATAGCTCTTTGGAGATGCATTGATGATTTCTTCTCATCCGCTCTTGCCCACTCAGTCTGGTCTCTCCACTTTTCCAAGAGCTAGATATTGGGGTGGGAAGAGGACATTTCTATCCACCCCTTTCCTCAAGCCCTTATTTCAAAATGGAGGAATTCAGATCGTCTTCATTTCTGAAGTGGAGTTCACCAAACGCCTAAACTACAACTTCAGTGTGGTCCTCAGCAACTTCTTCTCTTTCTACATCTTGGGCGGCAACCTCTGTGTGGGTTCTTGCCACGCTGAACTGCTTCTTCACCTGGACAATTCTTAGTCATCCTTCAAGACGCTGCTCCAATGTCACTTCCTTAATGAAAGTTTTTGACTTCCCTCGGCAGACCCAGTTGCTTCCCGTATTTCTGCAGTAGCCCTTACGACTTGGAGGGGTAAGTTATCTGTTTACATACCTGTCTCTTCTTCTAAATCATGAGCTGTCTTTGAATAGACTCGCCACAGTGCCCGTCCCATAAAAGATGTTAAATAATATCTATCGATAAATAAATGAATACGTGGACGAAGACCTACATCCTGGTGGGTCCCTGGAAAATGTCTCTTTGTTTTAGGAAGGTATTCTGCTCACCTTCTTCTCAACGGAAGTGGTTTGATTACCTCCTCAGTTCAATTTAGTGATGTTCAGCCCAAACCCAACTGTCTCTTGCATATCCTATAATATCCCTAGTCTGTCATTTAAGTTTCAATACCCCTCTGGAGGGCACACGTGAATGCTATTTCAACATGAAACTGCTTTTGTTACACTCCCCTATAATTAGGCTCTCTATATAATGGGACTTACTATATTGGGAAGAGTTAGAGCATGTGTGGAGGCAGGAAATAAGCCTGATAGATTGTATTCAGCTCAAACTTTCAATCACTCGTGAGATCTGTTGCAGACATGGCAGATGGTAGGATATTCTAAAAAGGCTCATGAAGGATCCCCAGAAGGCTCTGGAACCAAGGCAACAACACCATCACACGTGAAATGCCGTGGCCAGGCAGAGACAAGAAAAGACATTCATTCATTCCACCAAGATTTATTTACTCTGTGGCTGTTCTGAATGTTGAGGATACTGCAGTGAATGGTAGAGGCAAAAAGATTCTCTGCCATCAGGGAGCTTACATTCTAGTGGGATGGCATGGACAGTTAACAGGAAATAACTAAAATATATAGACGGTATATAGAGAACAATCATGAGACAGAGAAGAACAAAAAAGAATGTCAGGGAATTCTAACTTTAAATAGAGAAGCCAGGAAAAGCAACACTGAGATGGTGATATTTAGATGTAGACCTAATAAAGAGGCAGTGGTCCACATAGAGATCTGGGGTTGAGCATTCCAGACAGAGGGAACAGCAAATGCAAAGGGCCTGAGGCAGACGTGTGTCTAGCTTGTTCAGAGAATAGCAAAGAGGCCAGATTATATTGGGTCTATAGGTCATTGTAAAGACTTTGGCTTTTACTTTGAGTAAGACGGGAAACCATTGGAAGGTTATAAGCCAAAGAGTCACATCTGACTTTGCTTTACAAAGACAAGAATGGATCTACTCTATTTGACTGCATTTTGAAATGAACCAGATGTCCTAGGTGAAGGCAAGAGTGGGCAAGACCTTGTAGCTCAGATTCCATGTTAATTCCCCTTCCAGTCTACCTGGGCACTACCTTCTCCTTTTCGTTCATTCAACACATCTTTATTAAGAACCTTTTTAGCGCCAGTCACTGAGGATGCAGTGAAGAGCGTGGTGGATGGAGTCCTCACTTTTACAGAACTTGCAGAATGATGGGAAGATGGATGTGAAATATGATATACATACTAACTTGGTGTGGGAGCCCAAAGGCATCTCTCTGGAGGAAGGGGTACACAGGCTGAAATCTGATGTCTGAGAAGAGGCAGCCAGGTGAGGGGATGGAGGGAGCATTTCAGGCTGAAGAAGCTGCATGTGGGAGGGTACTGAGGCCAGGCAAACACTGCACCTTCTCGACCCTAGATGTATGGTGAGGGACCACTATGGCTAGGATGTAGAGAACACGGGGATTGAGGGGTGGGCACAGTGGCACGAAATAAAGCTGAAGAGGTGGAGAGGGGCAGATCAGGAAGGGCGCTATAGGAAGCCACCAGATGACACCATGATAAGATTTATATTTTGAGAAGGTCATTCATTCTGGCTGCAGAGTGGTGGACGGTTTGTCAGGTGGAGACTAGTTAGGACATTGTTGAGGTCATCCAGGGAAGGAGTGATGGAGGTTTGGACCAGCCAGGTGATGTGAAGAGAAGTGGGTGGATTTGGGACCATGATAGGAGGTGAAATGACAGAATTTGGTGATTGACTGAATGTGGGAAATACAAGGACGACAGTCAAGTTTCTGGCTCAGGCGGCCGGAAGACCCTGGTGCTGAATTCTGACACGTGGAATCAGGAGGATGAACGGGTTTGGTGGAGAGAAGCAGGATCTGGCTCTTGGTAGCTTTGGAACATCCATGGAGACATGGAAGAAGCACTTGAGTGTGTGGACCTGGATGTGTAGTGAGAG
Organism: Leucopleurus acutus; assembly: GCF_964270905.1. Classification (NCBI taxonomy): domain Eukaryota; kingdom Metazoa; phylum Chordata; class Mammalia; order Artiodactyla; family Delphinidae; genus Leucopleurus; species Leucopleurus acutus. The sequence goes on from NC_139152.1 coordinate 5,624,980, forward strand.
CCACGTGCACTGGCAATGCAAATGTGGAAATCCTCAGTGTATAGACGGTAACTGAACCCTGTACATGACTTGACCCCAAGGAGAGAGCAAGTGAAGAGGGCCCTGGGGGGCTTTAATGGACACCGTATGTAATGGTTGGACTGAGCTCGAGGCGCAGAGCCAGGAGGGTGCGGTAGCTTTGAACTCTAGGGCAGAAAGGGGTGGCTTTGACCTGCTGTGTTGCTCCAGCTCTGGGTCCCATCTTTGTGAGGTTGTTGAGTTGCTACATCAACTAGATTTGACTGATCCTTCAGACTTTCTCCTCTTCAGCTTCAGGAACAGTATTTGACGCCTCATTATTTTTAAAAATATGGGTTTATTTGACTGCATCCGGTCTTAGTTGCGGCCTCTAGTTGTGGTGCATGGGCTCTAGAGCGCGTGGGCTTAGTAACCCCATGGCCTGTGGGATCTTAGTTCCCCGACCAGGGATGGAACCAGCATCTCTTGCACTGGAAGGCGGATTCTTAACCACTGGATGCCTCGTGATCGAGATGTCTGCCTCGTCCTCTCTTCTCTCACCAAAACCAGACTGACTTTAGCCCATCTTTCCAGATGTGCACAGCTTAGAGAGGGTCTCTGACCCGCTTAGCCACCACAGAGAGTGAAGTGGAGAATTGATCGCTTTTCCTTTCCCTGGATTAAAGGACGTGTTCAGAGAATCTAAGAGTATTTCTTGGATCGAGTGTTCTCCTCTGGCCATCGACGTCGGACCTTCATTTTATAGATGTGAAGACTGAAGCTCAGATAGGTTTCTCAAGGACTAAGATTGAGCAGGTATCAGGCAGGGCTTGAACTTGGACCCGTAGTCCGGCACTTTGAGAGTTCTCTGCTCACACACCCCGGCAGACACACCCACTGACGCAGGTCGGGGCACCTACCCACTGAGCCACCACAGGTGCTTTTTCTCCAAATGGTGTCAATGGAAGGGATTGGGAGAAACACTTGCAAACTTTTCCAAAGACGGTTTTGGAGAGACTGTTTGGAGATGCTTTTCATCCACACTTGCTTTTCATGTCCTGGTTCTCTAACGATAGGCTTTTCAGAGACATAAAGGCAGACAGGATACTGACATTGACTTGTGGGACCCAACTGGGGAACCTCGACAGAACCCATAAGCCAACACTTAGCTAATGTTGCACTTTATTTTCAAAATCCAAAGGGTCAAAGCCTATGGAAACCGGCTTCTGAACCTTTATTGCTTCCATTCCCATATGAAACGAAAAGGTGGAGCTTTTCTTTTTCACTAAGATCTTGTGCCCCTTTACGGAAAAGGAATTCAAGTGTTTTGCATTTGAGTTGCTGGATACAAAGCACTTTAACTTGTGGGTCTAGCCCCGTGTCTGGACTCGGTGGATGTGAGTCTTCTGATGAACTTCTTTTTTTTTGTTTTTAACATCTTTATTGGAGTATAATTGCTTTACAATGGTGCGTTAGTTTCTGCTTTATAACAAAGTGAATCAGTTATACATATACATATGTTCCCATATCTCTTCCCTCTTGCGTCTCCCTCCCTCCCACCCTGCCTATCCCACCCCTCTAGGTGGTCACAAAGCGCAGAGCTGATCTCCCTGCATCCAGGGATCTCCAGAGAGAGATGCGTTGGTAGGTCAGTGGGAAACACTTGGCCAGCTGAGAGAGCTTTTGCCTTGCAGTTGATTGTGTGTGTACTTTGTCAGCCCTGCGGCATCATTGTGTTTCCCCATCACTTCATGACAGGGAGCTTCCTAACAAGCAGGCCTTTGGGAAAGCACCTCGCCCGTGCTCAGTGCAAAGGCAGAGAGAGGAAATGTGGCCACACCACATTTCTGCAGCTCCACGGTCTTTGCTTGGGGCTGCAGAGTTTCTCTCTCATCAGGCATGAGTAGGGCCTCCAAAACCAGAGGTCCGGCCTGGTGAAGATCTTCCCTCCCTGAGGACCCCAGGTTTCCATGATCCATGAGCAGTCAGAGTGATGGGGTGCATTCATTCTGTTTGATATATGTTTTTCCAATAGTCAGCTGATTCAGATTCCTGATCAAAACACCAAACGTGCCTCCAGAAGACTTTCAAAGGGGATTAACCCAGGCTTCCTGTTTACTGTGAGGCCTGTGCATAAGTGAGGGGTTTTTCAGACCTGCCCGACTGATTGTCACTTGTGCCCTTTCCATCTCGGGGCCCAGGATGAGAAGGAGCGTTTAAGACACGTTAGACCAGAGGCACCTCCTTCCCAGGGCCTCTGGGACTTGCTACTGCGCAGGCCAAGCAGTTTCAACACTTCTGCTATTAGGTTTGGATTATTTAACCAAGATGAGCGTGCACTGAGATGATGGGGAAATGGGAGATAGGAAGGTGACAGATACTAGAGCCTGGCAGAGGACATGTTAATAGTGACCGTGTGTGGTTGGGCTCTGCTCTGTAAGACGTTTCCTCACCTGGAAAGTGGGGAGTTAGACCAGAGTCTCTACATCCAGGATCACTGTCTCTGAAAAGCCGTGGACTAAAAGGACCAATACTAGAAAGTGGTGTAAAGCCCAAGAAGGTTTTTAGATGGGCTGGGGGAGGAGGAGAAGAGGAAGGCTACCTTCCTCCCTTCCCCTTCCTTCCTCCCTCCCTCCCTTCCTTCCTTCCTTCCTTCCTTCCTTCCTTTCTTCCTTCCTCCCTCCCTCCCTCCCTCCCTTCTTTCCTTCCTCCTTTCTTTCCTTCCTTCCCTCCATCCTCACTCCCTTTCTTCTGTCCTTCCTTCCTGGCCACGTGAAAAATATTTTGACTGAAAGATGAGTCAGGAACCAGCAGAGACGACTGACTGATGTTTCTTGGGTGTCTTGGAAAGTATGAGGTCTGTGATATTTTCAGAGGAGGAACATGTAGATACAAATAGACTCAGATGCTGACTGGAGACGAGGGCAGTATGTATGATAGCATTGTTTGAAGAAATGAAACGCTGGAAAGCTCAATCAAATACAATATCCCTTTGCAACAGTGGAGAGCTGGATTATGGGATTTCGTTTATTGGACTCTTACCAGGTTACCTAATCCTTTTAAGTCCACAGCTAGTCATACGTTGTCCTTATACATTGTCATCCCCACTCTGTTTTCAGAGTAAAGTCAGATGGTATTTTGGTTAACAGAGAGGGGGAGACAGAGGGAGAGAGAGAGAGGATAAAGAATACTTGCTCCATGTAGGCAAATGGTCTGAAACAGTCATCCCAACATATCTGAGGCAACTGGCTTTGTTCCAGGCAGTGGCTGTAGCACCGGGTCCCTGCCTGTGTGTCACCACACACCAGGCATCGCAAACACGTCCCAGGTGGGATGACCGTTCTAAATTTCCTCCACGGGATTTTATCCTTTCAAGTTTGTGGAATGAGTGTGGTGGACAGAGGACTCTGGGATGGAGAAGGGCAGAAGAAAGGAAAATGTGCATGTGCATGGGGTTTGCTAAGACTGGGGAAGGTTGGACATGGGGGGACGTCTTCCCCTCTACTGATCTAAGTGCAACTCAGCCAGTTCATAGCTTCATTCAGGACTGAAAAAAGACTTGGGAAACATTAGTCTTAAAACTGTGTGAGGATATGTTTTTGGATTAAAGTATTGGATTTGGTTGTCTTGGTGGGCTTAATGAGCCATAGAGCTCTCAACTTCCCTTTGTGCTCTAATTACGGATGATTTCGTTATTCTGAAACGTTGTTTATAACGACCTACATAGACAAATTGTGGCCTAATCTCCATCTTGTGCTGTGTAGAAGAGACTCGTGCAAGGTATTCTTTTGCATCCCGCCCGTGAGAAGACTAAACTCTCAGCAGAGCTGGTCTGCAGAGTGATTCACACTGGGGTTTCTGCTTTCTTGGGGCGCCGGCAGGTGGTGGGGTTAAAGGCCTTCTCCGGGGTGTGCACAAATGCCTACTCTGGGCTAGGCAGCATACAGCCTTGATGGGACAGAGTGGAGAAAAATAAAGGAAAGACTTCCATCAGAGAAGAGAGAGGAGGCCAGCAAGAGTGTGTATCAGAGGCGGGAGAGACTTTTTACCGTGTTATAGCTTAAACAGATGGGATGATAGTGAGTTTTTCCAAAACTCCTTCAAAACGCATCTTCCCAGCTGGGCTATTTTGTGCTTTGATTTTTCTCAGGCAACCTAAGTGCCCTGCCCTCCTCCTAAAATCCTGATTGGATTAGCATCCTTCATCCATTGAGCATCTCATTAAAAATGCTCACCCATTGTAGGGTGGGGATCCCCTCAAATGTTTTGTTTGGATGGTGGGATTCTGGGTGTTTTTCTCTCCTTTCTGAACCTTATGTACTGTTGGTATATTATTTTAAAATAGAAATTACTCTGTTAAAAAAACCCTTCAGTTTCCCCAAAGCTCATTAAAGCTAAACAGCATCCTCATCACCAAATGATGGTTTAAAAACACCGTTTGGTGATTAAATTGTAAATGAAGGAAAAACACAGGGACTAATTTTTCCCAACAGGGAAGCGATTGCAAATCTATTTTCTACTTTGTTGAAAATAATATATTTGGAAAATTATTTTGTAAAAAACAAAAAAGAGCTTCTTCAAGCTAATGCTGAAGGATCTAGGGCTTGGAAAGGAATTCACGTAAAACGGGTTCACACTCAGACTTACCATGTGTTTGGACTTGGAAGTTATTTTCCCCTGGCAAAGGGGGAGAGGTATGGTAATTCCCAAGGCTTGAGCTTGTACCTCAAGTGATAGGACCTCCCTGGGTAGCATCGTCTTTGACGCCAAATGGGGGACATCGAGACTACGGATCCACTGTGGTTCTGAACAGGTAACACTCATTCCTGACGGCCTCAAATTGCAAACTGGTAATGAGCCTAGCTCTTCCCCATTCAATCTGGATGTGCCTCCTGGGTGTGATTCTCCTAAGGCTTATTTAGAGTAAAAAACACCATACTAACCAGGATTACTAACCAGGATTAGCAACGACGAATAACAACCCTAATAAGTGTATAATCTTTGCGTTCGATGGGGGAGCTGGGCTTGGTTGACCTCATTTGAATTGAAGTCGTGGTTTCTGCTGAGCTGTGCTGTCTTTAACTGGCAGTAGTGTAGGTGGCTGGGTGAGTGAGGGGCGGGACCCGGATTCTTTCCTCTCTGTTCCCGCCTTCCAGGGAGAGTGCGGTGACTCCAGCCATGACGTGGTTTTTGCACAGTGCGTGTTTGATTTGTTTCTGTTCTTTTTCCTGGCGTGCCATTGAAAAGACTACAAGCATCTCCAGACCAGGGACCTGATCCTGAAGCTGGTCTGCAAGCAGAGCTTCTGTGTGTGGTTCAGTGCATGCAGCCTGCCGATGGGGCTGATGCAGGGCACGGAGGATGCTCACAGAGACTTGTAGACAATAGGGTCATAATAAGTGCTAGACACTTAGCATCTTTTGAGCTCAGAGTGGGGCTCAAGGGCTAAGCGACTGGGTGGTAAGAGCTTCGCTTCCCCCAGGGAGCATGTGCTCCAGATCTCTGGCTTCCAGAGAACCTGGACCCCAGAAAGGGAATGATGACTCTGGTCCTGACCTGCGGCTGAGGAGGAAAAGCAGAAGCCCCGTTTGGTTCTGTCATCAGCACGTAGCACAGTGCTGGCTGGCTGGTTAGTCTCCAGTCGTGGTTGTTGGAGAAGAGAGCCAAAGCCCAGTGCAGTAGCTCACATGCTGTCAGGAGGACATGGTCCCGGCATTGGAGGAGGTTAAGTCCTGGGTGGACTTAACCTTGCTACTTCTGAACCTGGGATACACGGAAGGGTCCACAATCTGAGGAAAGAGATGAATTCCACTGGATACGGTCTCAACTGGGTTTATTTTGCCCTCAGGGGATATTTACATTCTTTAGAGACCTTTTTGGTTGGAGCCACTGGGGTGGTAGTGCTACTGGCATCTAGTGGCTGGAGACCCGGGATGCTGCTGGTCTTCCCACAATGCACAGGACAGCCTCTGCCACAAAGAACTGTCTGATCCGAAATGCCGATGGTGCCGAGGCTGAGGAACCCTGCTCTGGAAGATGAGGGCTGGGTCGTTTGTTAACATGAGTTTTCATCTGTAGTCACAGAGCTGTGAGCTAGATGATTTTTAAGTCCCTACCTAGCTCTTGGCTTTTTTTTTTCCTTAAAAAAAAAAATGGGCAGGGATTTGGAAGATGAGAGACATGAAAAAGTTGGGAAATCAGGATTGCTTAGTTTGAGAAAGAGAAAACTGAATGGTTCCTTACTAGCCTTGAAGCATGGATTTTTTTTTTTTTCACATAGAGTAGCAGACAAAGAAATTATTCTCTTTTGGAGGCAATAGAAAAAGAAATGGGTTAAGTTGAGGAGGAAAGATTTGAGTTCAATCCAAAAAGGCATTTCTGTGTGTGTAACGATGATAAGAAATTAGCCTACGTTCCTGAGGAAAGTTGTCAAATCACAGTTCATGGGAAACCTTTAACAAGGTGAAGTCATGTGTCTGGGATGATGAGAATGACCTCGAATCTAGAGCAGGGTCCCTTTGAATCTTGGCAGCCTGAAGCTCTCTCGTCTTCTTCTTTGCATATTCCACTGAATAAACAATTTAACTATTGCTTTTTTTTTTTTTTAGCATTAACCCTCTAGTTTTCATCTGCTCACCTCACCCACTATCTATTCACACCTTTTAGTTAGTAAACATTTACATAGTTGCTGACCCTCCACCCACATCTTTCCTGCTCGTCCCATTTCCATCTTTTGTCCTCGTAGGATCACTGACAGTTGGTTAATAGCTTTCCAGAACACATCGAATACCATCCTGTGATGGTGAAAGGCCAGGGGTATGAACAAGAGCTCATCACTCCTCCTACCAGTGTGATTGACGCCTTGGCTTGGGAAACTTTTGCAAGTCACATTAGCATTGGATTTTGCTGTCTTACTGGATTGCAATGCTGTATCTAATTTGCTGACCAGTATCATTATCCTTAGATCTTTCTTGATGTTCCTCCAAACCTCTCCTGCCTGCCAAAGTCCTGTGATTGAGATGATTGTTTCCCTTGGAAAGTATTTTCCTGATGGATTTGATCTGGGTGGTCTCTGCCCTCTGTTGGTTACAGAGGAAGGAGGGAATAATTCGATGTCACTTCTCTGCAAAGTTTGAATGAAAAAGAAAGGAGAACGTAGGGTCTTCTTCTCTTTCCTTCCCACTGTCTCTCCCACCTTACATCTTCCACTTCCAGCCAAGGGGTTATTCCCAAGCGTCCTGGGCATGGTACCTGTGTCTCTGTGTGCAACAGTTATTTTCATTTAGAGAATTATTCTGTTTTATGACCACAGGCTCTATGCTTCCCCAGGCCAACCATCTTGCAGCGTTTTTTCTTGGCAAAAGTTAGAGAATTCGGATGCTTTTGTATGAGCTTGTCCCTTACAGAATGTGTCTTCCCATTGGTGGCTATTTGTATCATATTTCCTGATGCTCTGTTTTTTCCCAATTCTACTAATTCAGAGTTCAAGCTCTGAAGGCAGTCTGAGCTGGGTCTTATCCTCACTCTGACACTCACCATCTGACCTTACAGGAGTTACCTCACCTTTCTATGCAGCAGTTTACTCACCTGTAAAGTGAGGTTAATGATAATATTGACCATAGAGGGTTCTGATGAGGATCAAAGGAGATAAATCACTCAACGCAGTGCCTCGCACGCGTGGTCACACGAAAAATGTCAACTATGCATAATAGTTTCCCAACGAGGTCTGAAGCAAAGAGGAAGAGGTTGGAAGTTGAGATGGCATGAAAACTCCAGAATTCCCAGATATTGTTATGATGACATCAGCTTCTCACCCATCTCTCCATCCTAGCTGGCCCAGCTGTGACCTCACTTGTGATCTTGGATGGACACCCATCCGTGGACCCTGGAGGAGGATACCAGGGGAGGGTCCCGGCCCCAGGAGAAGCGTGCCCGTCCTGCCCACGCTGCCTAGCTCTCCCTCCCGTAGTTCATTGCCCTCCGTTGTCACCTCTTGCTGGAGATCATAGCCAGCTTTCTGCAGGGTGTCATTCTTCCCTCCAAGTCACAATTGATTTTCAAGCCCACTTTGCTGTGCTCTGGTTTCAGATGTGGTCTAGGAACCGTCTGTTCATCCCATTTTAGACCAAGGTTGGTGTCTGGCCTCTTCTACTCTGGGAGAAGTCACTTGTGTAGATATCAGTCTCCCCCAGGCTGGGAAATGGATCCTCTTGCCCCTGGCTTTCAGATGCTGAGGTTTAACATTTGCCAGCCTGGAAGCCTGTACCTAAATGACATCAGCGGTTTCTGAGCTGCTCCTTTAACTCCTTCCTTCCTTCCCAAGCCCTCTTCTTGTCTCGACGATTTAGGGGATGGGACTTTCTGAGTAGCCTATCAAAGGAAATGTGCAAGAATTATGAACATTTACTATGGTTTTTTATTTTCCAGTTTCATTTAGATATACATGCAGAAGAACTTGGCACTGTCTGTACAAGATCAGGTTCTTGATACCCCGAGAGCTCATTTGGCCCAAGACCAATGCTAACCTCATACTTCTTTTATCTTTTTCTGTTTCTTTGGCTGTGCAACGTGCATGCGGGATTCCAGTTCCCTGACCAGGGATGGAACGCGTGCCCCCTGCAGTGGAAGCTAGGAGTCTCAACCTCTGGACCGCCAGGGAAGTCGCACGTGGTCCTTTAATCTTAACAGGGGAATTCTGGGGTATCAGGGCCCACAGGAAACACTAGGATGTGGAAGGAGGACGGGAAGGCTTCTGTGGCTCTGGTCATAGAATCTGGCTGGGAAGCAAAGCCGGGTGAAGAGAAGGAGAGGCCAAGCCATGGGAAAGGGGGAGAGTTTGCAGATTCAGTGGACAGCCGGGGACCCTTCTCTGCTCCCCAGACCCCCAAAGCCCGGATCTCAGCCCAAACCGCAGATGAGCCCAGAACCTCTGCTGCCCACCAAAGATTGCATACACCTGATAATCTCCAGGATGTGTCAGATCTGAGCTGAAACTGACATTTACTCTTCTCTGTATCTGTCTTGACGTGTGCTTATCTGTGGCGGGTAGCTCTTAGCAAAAAAGCTGGGCCCAGTTCAATCTCTTGGCGTCTGTAGCTCACGGGCCACCAGGGAGCAAAGGAGATGGACCACACAGCTGAGAGTCAGCTCTTGTGTGTCCCCGTCGGGACCTGCTGACTCCCATTCCTCTGAAGTTTGTTCTGCCTAAGGTGATTTTGTTAGTTCTTAGGCCAGCAGAAAAATCCAGCTCTGTTTCCTCCTGTTCAATTCAGTTCCATTTGAACTCCAGTAGGAAAATCCTTCATCGGTTGTCAGTGACGGTGATGACCCTGGGACTCGATGGAAAGTATGGTTTCTGCCCTCAGAAAGCTCCAAGTAGCAGAGAGGCTACATAAGACAAGTCCAGTGGTTTTGTGTGCTGTGTGCTGGGACAGAGAGCAAAGAAAAGGCAGGAGCGCTGCCTGCCTGGGCTGGTGCGAGGTGGGGTGGGTGGGCAGCATGGAAAGAGGACCAAGAAGGCTTCTCGGAGGAGGTGAAAAGCTGAGAGACAAGTGGGAGTTAGCCTGGCAGACGTCCCAGGAGGCCGGAAGTGTGAGAGACCCTGGTGCGTTTGCAGAGCTGCTGCTGCTTTCACCCGTGTGGGTAAAGTATGGGCTTGGGAGCCTGGCAGGGAGAGGAGGGGAAGGGCAGGGATGAGACAGGAGAGGCAGGGACCTGGCAGATCTCGAAGGACCTCCTGGTTTTCAGATCACCAGGTGATGGGGGGTTGTATATGATTTTGCAAGACTCCTGGCCACCCCGGGTGGGGTAGGTGTGTGGGCAGCACGGAAAAGGAGGGATTGGAAGCTGGGAGAAAACCCAGGTCGTTTGAGACCCTTCACCCTGAGGTGGTCAGAGCTGTTTGCTGAGAAGAACCAGGGACCTCCATTTCCCACAGGGACACAAACACACTTCGCTGTGTCGGACGGACAGTTCATGATGGACCAGGACGCCAAGCCCAGCTCGCCCCATACCCACGGTTGGGAGCTAGCTGTTCCTAGGCTCTTTCTCTAGGATGGATACTTGGAAGAGTTAATAGAATAAAAAGAGAAAGAGAGCTGCTGCTCTGGGGTGTGTGAAAAGATCTTGTGAGAGAAGGCAGCCCGGAAATCTCAGGCAGAGAGCGGAGGAAGGAAAAGTGTGCAGAATAACAATGGATTGTAGCAGAAATGTGAACTCTTGTCAGAGAGGACGCGTCTGACTCTTCAGGAGGGAATAGCAGAGGAGAGCGTGGTGGCTGCTTGCAGACAAGAAACGGACAGGGGAATTTCGACAATCTGCATTGAAATCATTTCCGCTTGTGTGTGGACCCAGGCTAAGTGTTGGGGATGATACCGAGTCTAACCAGCGAGGAGGGTGGACCTTGACGGGTCATCTGTCACCATCAGTGATGATTCAGGCAGAAGCTTGGTCACAATACACGCTAGGAAATAGCATCTTTGATGGTGTTGTCCTGGGCTGCAAAGGTGTGGGAATTTATGGCTGAGGGTTGACATTTATTAAGCACCTAGACTATGACAGGTACAGTGTTTAGAGCTGCACGTGTCGCACCGTTAATCCTCACAGCAGCCCCAGGAAGTAGATCTTATTAGCATCCCCGTTTTATAGATGAAGAAACCAAGACACAGAGCTTAGGTCACTTGCCCAAGGTCACACAAGTGAAGTGAAGGGCAGGGACTCCAGACAGTGGCTCCAGGGCCATTCTCAACCATACTGCTCAGCCTTCTCTAAGACGATCTAGGTAAGCCAGCTAAGCCAGGTAGAGGATGGAGAACTGGATATGTGAGCTGGTCAGAGCTGTTCCCGAGCAGCTGGAACATCTTGAGTGCATTTAGGGTAACAGGGTCTTAGGAAAATCCACACGAGAAAACCCAAACCAGGAAATCCCAAAGGAAAACAAACAAATGACAGAGCGTAGCCTTGCTGGAGGCAGGGAGGCTGAGCCTCGTGGCGAGGAGGGGTGGGCAGGAAGGGCTGAGAGGAGAGCGTGTGTCAGCACAGCAGGGCCACTGCCGTGTGCTCTCCCCAAGGCCCCATCTCCAGGGCTCTCTGCCCTGATGGCTGAAGCCTGACTGTGCAAGACCAGTTCATCCCCGGCCCAGGAGTCCCAGGGTAGAAACGGTCACAGAGCATTGGGCCGGTGGACCCCTCCTCAGGTCTTCTGCTCCACGCCCAGCCTGGCTTTGACTGCACTCACCCATTTCACAACATGTGAGGTTTCTGCTCACGTAAACCCCAGGGACGGCGTGGAGAAGATGCCACTGCTTCTTTTGCTAGGATAGGATTTTGTGACACGATCCACGTTTCTTCAAATGCTTCCGAGGTCTGACCCTCATGCTTTCCATGATCTCGTAGACCGTGAGAATTGGAAAGAAGTTTCCACGTAGAAACAGTCCTAGGATGAGAGGTGCAGGACAGGGCCACCAGCCCGTGGGTGGCAGGGGCAGAAGGAGATCCCAGCTCTCCTGAGTCCTGCCCAGCATCCTTTAACGAGCTGGTTTTCCCCAAAGTCTGCTTTTATGACGTGTTCCATTTAGATAACCAGTGAGGTGGTTAGTTACCAACGCAGAATCGGTGAGTCCCTGTACTAACAGTTTGTCTTTTGGTTTGTGTCTTGCTTTGTTTCCTGGTTTTCTTTTTCTCCTTTCCTCGCCCCATCCTGCCCGCTGCCCCGAGACTGACTTCTCCCGGGTTGGCCTCCTGGGGTCCTCAATTCCTTTTTCTCCTCTGAGTGGTTTCTGCTTCTTGTTTCTCATTTTCATGGTCTGGCTCCTCTCTCCTTCCCTCCCCTCCCCCCTTATCTCTCTCTCTCTCTCTCTCTCTCTCTCTCTCTCACACACACACACACACACACACACACACGGACACGCACACACACACTGGCTCAAGTCCTCTCTCTCGATTTAGAGAGAGACAGAGCCAGACTGCTTCATCCTCTCCCCCTCAGGAGTGCTAAAACACAGTCCATCTGTTGTGGGTCTGCTGATTATTTGAAATTTTGCCTTATGGAGGAGAGGAAGTCTAGGTTTCCTCTATTTTCTCCCTCCTCTCTTCAAACATGGGAAAGTGGAGATTTCGCACCTAATAAACACATTCATAAAAAGTTGGCAGGGAGCAGGGAAGCCCGATGGATTTTTCCCCGTGAAGGGTTAGGGCAGCGCCTTCGCAGTCGGGACCCTTAGTTTTTGGTGACTGCAGCCGGTGACGTGCGCTGGTCGCGGCTTAATCACCAGCTCGGTGAATCTCTGTGGACATCAGCATTCCTCCTCTGGGTTATTCTGCCCACGTCAGATTGTAGAGATCTTGGCAGTAGGAAGACCAGGGATAGAGGCATCAGTCCGTGACCTCGGGGCTCAAGTATGATGAGAGGGAGCCCCAGGGCTGGAGCCCCAGACTTTCAGATCAGAGTGGCCTGGCGTGGAGTGGGGAGGGAGTGACCTTGAGAGCATGGGGAAGGGGAGGGTCTCCTAAGGATTCATTCTGTACTGATGGCCCAGGAGTGGAACCCTGTGGGCCATCTCCATGGAGGCTGCTTTCCTACCTTGACCGTGCAGGATGAGTCAAGGCAGTTCAGGGACCATCGTCTCCCCTCATCCCCCTCCTGGGCCTATCATCTCCCCAGGAGCCTCCAGCTCTCCGGGGAGCAGCCTCCCATGGGCTCTGCTAACTTGTGTTCTCCATCAGCTCTAGTACTTACCCACTTCTTCCCAAGTCTGGCTCTTCCAAACCACCGGCCCTTTTGCTGGGGCCCGATATCAGGCTGGCCCTCTGCAGCCCAGGCTTCTCTGTGCCCCGTCCGTCATGCCCTACGTAGACCAGAGATGAAGGGCCTTCCGTTTTACCCCCATTTTGTGTCTGTGTGTGTGTGGTACGCGGGCCTCTCACTGCTGTGGCCTCTCCCGTTGCAGAGTACAGGCTCCGGATGCGCAGGCTCAGCGGCCATGGCTCATGGGCCCAGCCGCTCCGCGGCATGTGGGATCTTCCCGGACCGGGGCACGAACCCGCGTCCCCTGCATTGGCAGGCGGACTCTCAACCACTGTGCCACCAGGGAAGTCCCCCAATTTTTTTTTAAATTTTTTTTGCCTGTGGCGCATGGCATTTGGGATCTCATTTACCCAACCAGGGATTGAATACGTGCCCCCTGCATTGGAAGCACAGAGTCTTCACCACTGGACCACCAGGGAAGTCCCCCATTTCACCCCAATTTCATTACGAGGCCTAAGCCCCAGCTTCCCTCTGCCGTGCCCCTGCCTCTCTTCCTTCTGAAGCATGAACAAACATAAAACAGGGGCCCAGGAGACTGAGATTCTGGTGGGACCCTGGACAAGCACCCTCACAGCAACCGTAAGACGAAGCTGTAAGACCAGCCCTTCCTTCTTCATGGCAAAGCTCCATTTTGAAAATACATATGACGTCATTTTCAAAAGTATAGGATGCTATAGGAAGGAAATATCTTCTAGTCTTAGTGTTTCAGGTCTTTGAGTTTGCATTTTTACAGCTGGGTTGATGAATAATGTTCTATAGCCATCCCTGGGGAGCCACAGCCCAGAGTTTTTTGACTGGTGTCAGCAAGACTGCTGGGAGCTCTGGAATCAAACACTTCTTCCACAAGGATGGAATCCAACATACAGACATTATTAGCCCTCTCATTCTAACTCCCCGAGGTAATCTGCCTGCATGGGACTGAATTATTTGGTATTTTCCTAGAGATGGACAGATCCTTGCCTTTCCTGAAGCAGGGGCCAGGGGATTGTAAAGAAAAATGACACTTCCTCCTGACTCTTTTGGCCCTTTCTGGACAAAATCTTTACCTAGGGCAGAACAGCCCTCCTAGGGGGTGTTTGGATATGAGTAAAAAGTTTGGGATTGTCATTGGTGCCAAAAGCCAGGAGTGTTAAGCATTCAGCTATAGTTTATCCAATCTGCACTGTGAAAAACCGTTGCACCCCAAATGCTGAGAAACCGAGCTGGGAAACCATAAAACCACAGAGAGAGAGAGAGACGGAAATCCCTTCAGAGGCCAGAATTCCAACACCCTCCTTTTGCAGAGGAGAAAACCTTGGCCTAGAAAAGGAAAGTGGTTTGCTTCAGGTCACGCTGCTAGCTGGTGGCAGAGCTGGGACGGGAGCCCAGCCCTCGGGTTCCCAGCCCAGTGAGCCTTCTGCAGTGTCGGTGCCACATGGGGAGGGGAGGGCTGCGGTCGCGAGAGCAGGCTCACCGGGCATCGACCTCGCTTGGGGTGGGTGGGCAGAGCCCACAGGTGGGCTGTCAGGGCCACTCGGGCGGCTGGCTGTATCTGCAATTCTGGGTCGACTCACTGCTAGGCTCGCTGCTGCTCGGGCTGGTTTGGGGCTGCGGCATCCGATCCAGGAAGAGGTCTGCTTGCTTCGTTCACGTTTTCCTCCTTCCTCCGGGAAACACCCCCAAATGGTCTCTACGTTTAGGAGAAACGTTAGTGAGCTCAATGAAACGTAGCGGCTTCCCTTGGGATGGAGGTGGGGCTCCCGTGGTGATTGCCGAGCTGCGTACGCTCTAAATGATGGAGACGTGCTCTGAGGGGTGGACGGCAGGAGGCCGAGGTCTATTCTTAGCTCCGTTGCTATGGGATGCCAGGCAGGACGTTGAGGCTCCTCGTTCCCTTCGGCTCCACCAGCCCTCGGCGTCCTGGCATCCTGCACCTGCCTCGGACGTGGCCAGTCCTGCTTCTTCAAAGTGAGGTGTGCCAGAGCCGGGGGGGAGGGGGAGGGAACCTGGGGTGTCTACATGTATCAGTGTCCAGGCAGGAGACGAAACAGCGCATTCAAGGGAGGTCATTCAAGAAACCTCAATAAAAGAAACACTTTCTATGGGGGCGATCAGGTTAAGGGCACCCAAAGGTCGCAGAGCCCCTCCATCTCCCCCTTGCAGTCTCTCTTATCCCTTCAGAGGGGAGTCTCGGGATGGCTGGGTATCTTCTCTTTCCTCCTCTAAATCTCCTGTCCATGCTTTTACACCTGTTCTGTAACCTCAAGGTGATAAGGAGTATATCACCTGGACCGCTGAGCCTCAGGTAAGAGCAGCAGGACAGTGGGGCTGCATGCTCGTCCCCTGCTGGGTCATTGTAGGCTGGCCGTTTTCCTCCCCGAGGTCACAGCACCACACGGCTGTCCCTCTGGGTCTGGGAGTCCTTCTGCCTTCCCATCCTTTAAAGACTGAGGATGGAGGGTCAGAACCCAGTCTCTTCAGGGAGCAGAGTCCAGTGCGGGGAGGCACCTGCAGCCCCGGAGGTTTCTGCATGGTGAGGAAAGTCTGCAGGGACCTGGAAAGCTTCCAGAAACAGAGACATTGCACGTGAGTCTTGACTAGGTCCGTGGACAAGGTTAATACTGAAGTTGTAGGCAGAAGGACCGGCATGTGCAGAGGCATCACAGAAAATGAAAACGACAAGGCATATTTCAGAACTGCAGGTTCTTATGTGATTGTAGATAGTAGAACCCAAACTCAAAGTAGTTAGAGAGAAAAAATGTGTTGCTTCCAGTTGCTAAGAAGTCGAGAGGCTGCAGGCGTCACTGGGCCAGGTACGCAGAGATGATCATCAGGGCTCTGTGTCTCCCTCCGTCCATCTCAGCTCTGCTGTTTTCTGTTTGTTTTTCTTTTTCTTTTTAAAAATATTTATTTGGCTGCTCCGGGTCTTAGTTGCGGCATGGAGGCTCTTAGATACAGCATGCGGGACATAGTTCCCTGCCCAGGGATCGAACCTGGGCCCCCTGCATTGGGAGTGCGGAGTCTTATCCACTGGACTGCCAGGGAGGTCCCTCTGCTGTTTTGAGGTTCACTTGATCCCAGGCAGCTGCCTCTGCTGTGGAGGGTGGGATGATGGAGGCGAGGAGAAGGGAGGAATCACTCGTGTAGTTTTGGCCTCATGTGTTTCTTTGAACGTGTGAATCTAGAGAGAGACGCTTCTCTCCCAGCCTCTGTACAGCCAATATTACAAGAAGTCAGTTCTGCCGAGATCACAGGCCCTCCCAGCTGGGACGAGAAGGAGAAACTTTGACAAGGTCCTGGCCCGGACCTCTCCTTGGGAAGGATGCAGGTCCAGAGTCAGTCCCCCTGGACCCCACTGAACAGGTTCCCACAGGAAAGAGGACTTTTATTACCTGAAGAAAAGAGGCAGGCAGAGCATTCTGGGAAGACCAAAAATACAGCCGCCACGCCCTGCTTCACGGATGTAGCTGGGGTGCAGGCTGTGGATGTGGGGAGGAGAGGGCATGGGATGTCAGGGGATGGAGCACAGAGGGCAAGGTCCAGGCAAGGACAGCCTCCCCGAGAGCACTGAGGAGCCCCTGAAGGATTTTAAACAGAGGAGGGATTTAGTCTGATTCGTATTTTTGAAGCATAATCTAGAAAGCAAAACTACTCTCCACTAAAAAAAAAAAAAAAAATCTTTAAAAAATCCTATAATACTTCCTAAAGCTGAAAAGAAATGCATTTGGGATTATCTGCTATTGAAGTCCCCCTGCCCTTCCCTACCATCCATCCAGAGGCTGGCTGCATTGTCGGACAATTGCATCAGGAGTCTCTTCCTCGCATGCGCTGTGATCCTTTGAAGTTTGGGGCTAGAGGGTCAGGGCTAAGGTGCCTGATGGCCGGGCCAGGCTCCAGTTCTGCCGTCTCTGTGGAGTCAGAAGCATTTGCAGAGTGAGTCACCTCAGGGCCCCCGTCATGCTCAGAGCGGGCGCTAAGCCACACGCTCCGTTCTCCCCTTGGCGAGCAACACTACTGACACTGCCTAGTTACACCGTCACTTTTTATTTGTCAAGACCCACCTGTCTCGGTACAAAATAGAGACTGACAGTCGGCTGGGAGTGGACGTTTATCAGCCTGGAGGAAGAGAGGCATTTTGCTAAGAGTTGGAGTAGCAGGGACAGAGGGTTCTAGAAGTGATGGAGGGAGAATGGTTAAAGACCTGGACTCTGGAATTGGGTGGCTGGGTGCAACGCCAGACACTGGTCCTTACTGACCTGGAGACCTGGGGCAGGTTGCTTTAACTTTCTTATATTAAGATAGGAGATGAGTTCCTACCTCCTAGTGCGTGCAAGATGGGATGAGATCACTCAGCACAGTGCCTGGTCAGGAAGTGTTAACTGCGATCAGTGGCACATTTTTCTGGCCTCTGATTGGACGGGTCCCCATTTGTGGTTGGGTGGAGCTTGCCAGATTGGTGTATGTAATTCTCCTCTGATGCTGGACCATGCCTGGGTGGTCAGTTAGGTGGGCCAAGCTTGGACAGAGGAGGCGAGGACGTTTCATAATGGTCTTGGCCTCAGGGGGCACGTCCTCCTGGCCTTCTCAGAATCTCGCAAATTCCCTGCCCGCCTGGAAGCAGTAGGGATCATTACGGAGCTGGGAGGGGTGCGTGGTTGATTTAGTTTGCAGAAATACTTGGTGTGCAAATATTTTCACAGGTTCCTTATTTATGAACTCAGGCTGTAGATTGGAAACCTCAACATTTTAATATATTGCCTCTCCTGGGTTCATACGTATTGGACATGAACGGCTTATTTATACAAAAGTGAGTTTTCAGGATGATTTTTTTTTTTTTGATTCTAGTGCTGTGATTTTAGGGAGCTTATACATGATCTTTCTTTCCTAGTTTGGACCAGTTGAGAAGTAGGACCTCACAGTTAGAAAGGTGGAGTTACCGTTGGCATATTTTAGAGATAAAGCTGAACTAGAGGGCAAGCGTGGCTGTGGTCACAATGGGCCCTCTGATATTTCACCCTGAGTCACACTTGCCCATGTGGTCCCAGCCCGGGTCGGATGCACCCGGCCTCTGCCCCACAGTCAAGTCTCTTGCCACGTGGAGCAAGAGGAGGAAGGGGAGAGAGGCAGCTGTGCCCTCGTATCACCCCATCCAGAGCCAAACCGGCCCCTTCCCGGGGCTCCCACCTCAGGACGAGCACAACTGAGCCCCTGGTTATTCAGGCCAAACGCCTTCGAGTCTTCCTGACTTCTTCTTCCCATCTCACGTCTAATTTGACAAGACATTACAGTGGGGCTTCCCTGGTGGCGCAGTGGTTGAGAGTCCGCCTGCCGATGCAGGGGACACAGGTTCGTGCCCCGGTCCGGGAAGATCCCACATGCCACGGAGCGGCTGGGCCCGTGAGCCATGGCCGCTGAGCCTGCGCGTCCAGAGCCTGTGCTCTGCAACGGGAGAGGCCACAACGGTGAGAGGCCCACATACCACACACACACACACAAAAAGAAATTACAGTGAATAAATATATCCCAACAAAGTGTCTCCCTTTCGACCACCCCTCAGCTCTCCCACCACCTTGGCCCGATCCCCGCATCCTCATTTCTTTGCTCTGACAACCTAAGTCTCCTCCCCACCGGCTCCTTTCTCGCCCCCTCTCAACACAGCCGCCAGAGTGTGGGGTTAACGCTGTAAATCCGGTCATGTTACTCCTCTGCTCTGAAGCCATAGTTTCCCATTAGAAGCAAAATCTAGGCTCTTTCACTTTTGCCTCTAAAGCTCTGCGTGGAGACCCTGCCTACTGCCCTGACCTTACCTTCTCATACCCTCCCAGCTCACTCCCCAGCCGCTGGGCCCTGCTGGGGTCACCTGAGCACTCCTCGCTCTCTCTTGCCTCAGGACCTTGGCACATGCTGCTCCCTCTCTGGGAACATCTTTGCCATCAATTTATCCAGGTCACTGCTCGGCTGTTTGCCTCCTTGGAGAGGCCGCCCCTGCCCACTCTTCCTAAAATAGCTGCACTCTCTGTTACTCTCTTTTCTTTGATCTGGTTTATTTTTAAGCTACTTATAATGCTTATTGGTTTGGGACTTTGTTTGATGTACTGATGTTCTGCTGGTGCCTAGCCCTGGGGCCTGACAGAGTGGGAGCTCAGGAGGTGCACCCTGAGAAATCTGTCCTGCAGCCAGGCAGGTCTGAAAGAGAAATGTCAGAAGAGCTGAACCACAGCTGCTCAGCTCCTTGGTCCAGACTGACCCATCAGTTCAGCCCTTCCTCCCTGTGCCCCACGGCAGGAGGAAGCTCCTTGCCCTGTCTTAGGGAGGCAGTTTAGCATTGCAGCTATGCTATTGGCCCCATTTTACAGATGAGAAAACTGAGGCTTAGTTTAAATACACTGCCTGAGGTTACATGCCGGCTTGCATCTCTGTGCTCCTCACCTCCCCACTCAGCTCTACTGTCTTCTGGCTCCTGCACTTCTCATAGCTTTCCTCTTTAATCCTCATCACAGTCCTATGAGGTGCCCATTTTACAGACAAGGAAGCAGAGGAGAAAGGCTTTGCGGGGGGTTAAGTGACTTGAAGCGCCACAGCAGAATTTGGATGGAGGCAGATGGACTCAAAGCGTTTCCCCTCCACCCTGGCTCCATGTCTACTGCTTCTCCTCGGGGAGCAGAGGCCTAAGGTGCCGTAATGCCTGGTGCTGCTGTGAGGACCAGTGGGGCGAACACACGTTTAGCTCTGCATGCAGCCCTATGTCATACAGTTGGCATTTCAGGAGCAGCTGCTACGGGCCGGCACTGGGCTAGTTCCTGGGGAGGCAGTGTTGAAGATTACAGAGTCTGTGCCCTCAAGGATGCCAGTCTAGTAGGGGAAACAGAAGGGTAAAACTGAGCAATTTCACTGCAGTGTAGTAAGGACTGCAATGTGGGGTGGGGAGCCCAGGAAACGCCGAATCTAGTCTTGGGAGGTTGAGGAAGGCTTCCAGAAGAAGGCATCTGCCTGGAGACCTGGAGGGTGGGGTGTGTCTTCCTAGAGTAGGGTGCCCACCCGTCAGAGGTGCTGCAAAGGTGTGCTCACCTGATGTCCCGTCGGAGCTGGCCCTCTGAGCACAGTTGGTCTGCAGCCGCGGTCCCCAACCCCACCAGTCTCTCCCTGGGACTCGGCAGAACCCAGGGGTGCAGGTACTTTCTGCAGACCCACCCTCCTTCACCCACATCTGCTCCCACACCCCCGGCCTTCAAGAGCCCTCTGACCCAGCACGACAGGTGCTGACTGTACCGTCTTCCCTTTAGGTTCCTATAGATGCTTTCAGGAAACTCAGGCTCCTGGATTTAGACAGGTGGGAGAATCCACAGGGACTCTGGAAATGCAAGAAAAGAGAACTAGAGAAAGAAAATGCGTTTCAGATTTTTTTCTTGGCTTCAACGGACTCTCTGGGTCAGGCCTGAATAGGACGAACTGCCTCTTCAGAGCTAGTTTTAACTCTCCGCTAGTGAGGTTGTGTGGACGAATTGGAGATTGCAAACCACTTAGAAATGCAGGTCTTAGGTACTCACAGCTACAGCGAGCTGCTGTTTGTTTTGCCTAATTGAACTGAATTATTTAAAATCTTCCTTTTTTTAGGGATATAGTACAAAATATAATCATCTAGAATTTAGGGATATAGCATAAACTATACTAATCTAGAATAAAGCAACCAAAAATTTTTGGTTATTTGCTTCCTCAGTGGAATAAGACTGATATTCTTTTTTTTTTTTTTTTGCGGCACGTGGGCCTCTCACTGTCGTGGCCTCTCCCGCTGCAGAGCACAGGCTCCGGACGCGCAGGCTCAGCGGCCATGGCTCACGGGCGCAGCCGCTCCGCGGCATGCGGGATCTTCCCGGACCGGGTCACGAACCCGTGTCCCCTGGCATCGGCAGGCGGACTCTCAACCACTGCGCCACTAGGGAAGCCTAAGACTGTTATTCTTTAAAAATCTCTTCTATAAAGCATCCACTGGGAAGGTTGTGTTACTCAGTGGTTAGTGCACACCCTTCCTTCACCCCACACCTGACAACACCAGGGAGGGTACCTCCCCCTTTTCCCACTATTTCTCCACTGCTTCAGGAAAAGCTAAAATGTAAATATATATTCTTACTCATTCCTTTTGAGAGAAAAAGCCCATTCTCCACACTGCAAAAGCAGCCTTGGCTTCATAGCACTTCTTGCAGAAGAGGCAATATATGGCTAGTAGTTAAAGACTTGAGTTTGAGTTCTGGCTCTTGGTTAAATCTCTATCAGCTACTCAATCTCTCTGAGCCTGAGTTATCCATCTAGAGTGAAGGAATTATAAGAATCCCTGCACAAAGTGCAATAAAGATGGAATGAAATAATTTGTATAAAACTATCCTACCTGGCACATAGTAAAGGCATACAATTTAATTAATAGTAGTAATAATAATAGTAAAGGTAATAGTCATAATGATAATAAACTACAGGAAAGGCCTCAAAGCATTTTATTGTGAGGTTAAGGCATATGCGACTAGTTCAATCGGAGAGCTTGGAAAATCATGACTTCTGTGGCCACAGGTCGGTAATGACTCTCAGAATGAGAAACGGGACCCAGGCATTCTGGAAAGGAAACGCTTGCCCTTCCGGCTCCCTGTGCCCCCCTCCCCCTGTCCTGGGCTCCTTCACATGGTCAGGGCCCGGAGGGAAGGCCTGCGGGTCTGTCCCTGGTCAGAGGAGGCAGAGGGCTTGGCCGCTTTCTAATCTGTAATCAGAGAAGAACTATAATGAGACGGTAGCAAATCAGGAAGGTATTGATTTCTCCAGCGAGATACATCATATCTGGAATCAATATGGAAGAAAACAAAGTGGTGTGTTCTCTCCCGCTAAAGTCTCAAGTCTGTCCTGGCTTGAGCAGTTATAAGAGCTGTTATCAGCCCTTGGGACCAGTGACCCTGCTGCCTCCTGTTGCCATGGTCCCCCGAGGGCACACTTCCATCACCTTGCTATCATGAGGGAGCCCTTTTCAGCTGGTCAGTGCCTTTCTGACTTGCGTAAATGGACTGGAAGAAAAAGGAAATTCATGGACCAAATCCTAAAGTTTCTAAGATTATGTTGTACTGGATCTCCTAGCCTCCCTCCAGCAAAAAAGTCCCTTATCAAGAGTCTCAGTAGAAGAGGATTCAAAAAGAAACGCTGTTTCACATCACACAAACCCCATATTGCTTCCATACGATTAAAGAACTTAGAAGATAAAGCAAGCATGGAATGCCCATAGAATTACACTTACTGAACTATAAAAATCTATTTAAAACAATGTATTGATTACTAAGTGCTTTCATGTATGTTTTCTTATTGACTCTTATGACGATTCTGTAACGAGCAAGTTGGTGCTCGTTAAGCAATTTCACATTTTGCAAAATCTAACGGTTACAATTCTAGATAAGGAGACTGAAACTCCATGGGCTAAGGGATTTAGCCAAAATTTTACATTTGCACTTAGAAAAAACTTGGCCTCAAACCTTGCCCTTTGACCCCCATCCAGTGTGCTCTCCAGGTGACTGAGTCGCATCGAGTTGAGGGACGTGCACCTGTTCAAAGTCACACACAGCCCAGTGCCTGGTCCTCTGCTCCTTCCATCATGACGCCACTCAGCATCTACATTCAATTGCCTTAGAGCCATTTCCCTAAAGAGTCAACTGGTTTTTATACTGGCTCCCAGGTTAAAGATTCATTTCTTAAATCTCGGAGGAGAAGGGAACCTCTGGAAGTCTATCACCTTGTCTGTCTGTGGTTTAACCTTCAGTGACCTTCAGATGGAAGCCTATGGATGGAAAAGAGTTTTCCTGGTTTTCTGTAACCGACTCTTCCATTTAGTGACCCTGGAATACCAACCCAATCCACCCATGCTACGTGTTACATCCACAGTCCCCTGTGGGCTCCTCATGAGATCTGTGAATATCGAATTCCCCGTGAAACTCTCGGGGCTGTGAGGATGCTCTGAAGAAAGCTCCATAACCATCTTTTCTCCCCCCCCACATAAAAATCCCAATTCCTGGGCTTCCCTGGTGGCGCAGTGGTTGAGAGTCCGCCTGCCGATGCAGGGGACACGGGTTCGTGCCCCGGTCCGGGAAGATCCCACGTGCCGCGGAGCGGCTGCGCCCGTGAGCCATGGCCGCTGAGCCTGCGCATCCGGAGCCTGTGCTCCGCAACGGGAGAGGCCACAACAGTGAGAGGCCCGTGTTCCAAAAAAAAAAAAAAAAATCCCAATTCCTTCCACTCATCCTCCCAGAAATCCCTTTACATTACAATCCCTCTTGCTCGTTTCCCATCGCTCCTTCAAACCCTGCGTGACTCGTCTCAGACACATTTTTAGAGCGACACGGCCACTGTGAGCTCTGTGGTCTAGAGCCTTAGTTCTTAAACTCTAGTGTGCTTGGGACTCACGAAGGGAGCTTGGTAAAATGCACATTACAGCCTCCAGCCCTCTCAACTCTGATTCGGAAGTTCTGGAGCTGAGGCCAGGAGGCTGTGTGCATGTTGGATCAGCTCCCTTGGGAATTCTAGTTCAGGGAGCGCTTGGAAACCAGCTCATGATCTGAGCAGAAACTTTAAAGGACTGCAGAGGGAGACATGGGTTCTGCCACCCAGCAGGACTCAAAAACCTCTTGTTGGCTAAATGAGCATATTGTGCTCTGCAGAGTGGATTGACACAGAGCTTGTTAAAAAGTGCCTTTTCTATTACTTCCAGGCACAGAGGAGATGAGTTTTACATGCTTCTGAAAGACAGTGGGCAGAGGGCTTTTCCTGCAGATCTACAGTCAGGGAAACTGAGATTTGGTCACTGTGTGTTCAAGGTCTATAAAGAATGGCGTATGACATGGTCTCAGTTCCACAAAAGAGTAGGCAAAGGAACTCAGTCAAAAACGGAGTCCCAAGTTGCATACAGACCAATTACTTCCCTCGATATCGTGGTCACAGACATGGGAAAGGTCACTAACACTATTGCCGTGGCAGTTCAGAAAATGAAGTGGTCACCTTCAGCTGGGGAGTCCTGGAGGACTCGGCCGAGATGAAGGCTATGAGCTGGGGCTTCTGGGATGAGTCTAATTTGGAGGTGGGAATGGGGAGCGTGCTCCAGGGGATGGTACATGATGGAGTGAAGCACACGTGTGAGAAAGTAACCATAGTGAGTGCACTTCGGAGGGCAAGGAGAGGGGAAAACAGCCGATGTAGGAAAGTTACATGTATATCTTTTTACTTAATTCTCATGACAGTTCTAAGGGAAGTTCTTACAGGGAAGGTAAAAATATTTTCACGGTATGGAAGGAAGTTCAGAAGAGTAAAGTAAATAGCTCAGGATCGCACAGCTAGCACAAGGCAGACCTGGGGTTTGAACCCAGCTCTACGTGGAAGCCAAGACTACCACCATGTCACTGACTCACTTCCCCAGTAAAACCACCAGAGAGCCCTGAATGTCGACCTTAGGGTTTGGTGTTCAACCTCTGGACAATGGGTGCCTTGGTCTTAGAGGCCAGGTTCCATCCCAGGAGTCTGTCAGGTCGCCTGCTTCTCCAATGTTTCTTCTGGAACTGTTACCCTGGAGAAAACTACACCCGTCCCACTTGACCTTTCAGACCCTGTTGGCTGTTGGTTGTAGGCAAACCGAGTATCATGGGAAAGCAGGTGGAGAGTTGTATAGATTCCTTCTTCAGCAGCTATGGTCTAATTAATACTGTCACCACATGGCCCAGTTACCCTGTCAAGAGCAGGCAAGTGTCAGCCGTGCATGCTTGGGTCAGTGTGTGTATAAAAGTTGTTGATAAATCAGCAGCTTCTTCATGTGAACAAAGCCTGCATCTCCAGCTGACATCCTAATTCTAGGGCTCAGCAAACCCAGAGCAAGGATAATGGAACTTCCTGCTTGTGAGTAGCAGACTAAGCTACTTACAAGCTCCATGTGGCAAGAATGGCCATGAAGATATCTCTGGTTGATGCATTTCGTCAGGGATTTTGTTACTGCTTCCTTGCCTAGGAGTTAGTGGTGAGGGCACTTTTCCCTCCAGTAATGGATTTGGTGGGACATTTCCCAGACAGGGCAAACACGACAGGGATGGCTTAAAAGTGACTCTCTGGTCCCCCAATAAAACATATCTTCATTGTGTAAATGAGATAACAGTTTGGAAAGGAATTTATTTTAGTGCTTTCCAAGTTGACAAAGTGTTTTCCCAGGTCATTTAATCCTTGCAAGAGTCCTGGGAGGTCTCTATAATCATCTCCATTTTGTCGATGAGGAAACCAGGGCCCTGAGACATTAACTTCTTGACCAAAAGTTAAATAAGTATTAGAGGGTATGGATTCGACCATTGGATCCTACGTCATATACTCGTGTTCAGCTGTTTGCTTGTTTGTTCGTGCTTCCATTCATTCATCCGTTGACATTTACAAGACCTACTATGTTCCTAGCACGGACTTAGTTTGTGGAGGTCCAAAGATAAAAACGTGAAATACTTCGAACTCCTTGAATCGAAGGCCAATAAAAGGGAGCAAGTCAATTATTGGCTCATCCTTTGGAACTCTAGCTGGTGTTATTTCCACTCACATTTTAGTGCAAATAAACAATATTAGGAATCCATGAGTCTTCTGGCCAGTTCTCCAGTCCCTAAAGATACTTTACTCTCACTTCCTCATCTGCACACGTTGGGGTGTTCTGTTACCAGCTCTGGGTCAATAATTTGCCTCCGTTCAATATTACTTACTTCCCAGATGCATGCATTTCCTTTCACTTGGTTCCTAAAAAAGAAAATCTTCAGTGTATCTGTGTGTTGAATCGACATCATTTTTCCACCTGAGTCATTCCCACAATGGATGTCCCTCACTTCCTTTTTTCCTAGCTTTCTTGGAGTAGATGACGTAATTCCAAATGGCCGTCATCTCAACGTTACAGAATAGAACCTGCTTCTCCATCCTTTGTGCCCCCTCTGAAGTTAGTTTGTATGTTTCCTATCACACCCATACAGTGCCTTGGATTAGAGGTATATGCCTCCATGCCCTATCTTCTTGACGAGACGCTAAGCTCTCTGAGGGAGAGAATCATGGTGCTCTCATCACTATACCCTCCACAGAGCCTAGAACATTCCATGCTAGGTTAAAAGGTCTCAATAAATACGTATAAATTGAGATCCCAGAGTGCCAGGTTCATGTCTCCAAACCAGCCCTTCTCAGGGGGGCACTGCGAGTGATGCCCAAGTGCCTTCTACCCTAAGGAGTAGGAACACATCCACCACCACCTGACCTAGAGTTTCTCCTCAACACCAACAACCTCTCTAGCCGAGTGTTTGCTTTTCTCGTTCCCATGTTACTTGACCATTCTTGAGTTCCTCAGGCCCTTTGTTGAATAGAATTTCTCCTACTTGGAGTTAAGTTGGAGTCTTTGAGCAGAGCATCACGGTACCTTACTGTCCACATCTGAGAGCCAGTGCTGGTCCAGCTGTGGTTGTTCTGTATCTTGCAGGTGTAGTCTGTGTGGGTGTTGAGTGCTTCCTCAAGAGAACACTCAGTAAGCTGGTGAATGGAGGGAAGAACACTGATGCCCGATAGTAGGGAGAGAGCCCCAGGGAGTGAGTGGGACGTGACCTCTTCTGTTTAGGTCAAAGACATGGATGGGATGGGGAACCCAGGGTGGGTGCTGCCTGGGACTAGAGTGGGGAAATACTTGGTTTGGTTAGTCTGGGTCAGGATTTTTATTACCAAAGTCTCAGGCTGCTCTGAAGGCAACATTACAAAGTTCCTTGGATCTCTTGAGATGGCTTATTTAGATATATGTGGTTGAGTCAGTCCCTTACCCTCTGTGAGTGTGCCCAAGCAGACTGTAGGTGCCTATATGGGGACAGTGCCATTCGTTCTGCAAAGACTTCACCCCTTTGGGAAAGGCTGTCACTGAGGTTGTTGGAGTTGACCAGGCATCAGGAATCTACATGCATCTCAGGCTGTGGGAGGTGAAGCTGGTCTGGGGAAGCCAAGTTTATTACAACCTTAGGAAACATTGGCCTATACCTGGACCCCACAGCATCATAAGGCTAAAGAAAAAGAAACCTGGACGCGGGCTTCTTGGAAGAGTGTTGTGTTGGAACAAGATGCTTAAGCCCTCCATCCTTCTGTTTCCCCATCTGTAAAGAGGAGACACTGGTTTCTAAGTACTCATAAACTGAGAATTCCTTGGTGATCCAGTGGTTAGGACTCCCCGCTTTCATTGCTGAAAATGGCCCTAGTTCAATCCCTGGTCTGGGAACTAGGATCCTGCAAGCCGTGCAGCGTGGCCAGAAAACCAAAAAAACTCATACACCTTCAGGGACCAGGTGGGTAATGCCATTGAGAGAAGTGGGCCAGGTGTAGTCCAATAGGAGGTGAAGAGAATTGGACAGTTCAAGGCCCACATAAAGATTCTCAAATTAAAAATGTCTCGAGCCATGGTTTTACAAACTCTAGTCTAAAAGTGTTTGAGCTTCTCCTTGGAGGAAAGATAGTATACAAGTCCAAGTTATTCTCATCAATCACTTAATGAGCCAACGGCATTATTTAAATGCTCCCATGGATAGAGTCCCATACCATATGCTGAAGAAGAATGAAAAAAAAGAATCTTACTCTGTGATCCTATATTTGAGGCTTTAAGTATTTGGTCTATTTGTGTAGACAGATGTTCATCCATCCATTAACCCGTTAATCTATTCATTTATTCATTGATTCAAGAAATATTGATCAAATATCCATGATGTGCCTACCTCAGAACTATAAACCCAAGATGGGTTAAACAGTGGTGATTCAGAACACAGAATCCCTGCCTTCATGGAGGTCTCATTTCTTAAATTCATGTTAGCCCTGTGAAAGGTCCAGAGGGACATGGTGAAGGCTAAGATGTAGACAGAGACCTATGTCACCCCATTCCAGGCATGCAGTGGTGGCTGCTGGATGGGAGGCATGTACCAAATCCCGTGGCAGCAAAGAGAATGGGAGATGATTCCCCTAGGAAGGATCAATATGGGCTTTCTAGACTATGTGATTTTTTTGGGGGGGGGGCGGGGGTGTGTGTGCACACTGCATGGCATGTGGAACTTCCCCAATCAGGGATTGAACCTGTGCCCTCTGCAGTGGAAGCACGGAGTCTTAACCGCTGGACCACTAGGGAAGTCCAAGATGACATGATGTTTTTATAAGTCTGGATTTTGCAGGTAATACAGTTCACGGGGAGTGGCTGGGGTGAGTTTTAAGGGAAGAAAAATTTGCCAGAATCAGAGGTGGAAAAGGCTGGGAAAAGATTGTGATACCAGGGCAACTCTATGAGATTAGAAATGAATTACAGGGAAAAAAAATGTAAAAACACAAACACATGGAGGTTAAACAATATGTTACTAAATAACCAAGAGATCACTGAAGAAATCAAAGAAGAAATCAAAAAATACCTAGAGACAAATGACAATGAAAACACGATGATCCAAAACCTATGGGATGTGGCAAAAGCAGTTCTAAGAGGGAAGTTTATAGCAATACAAGCTTACCTCAAGAAACAAGAAAAATCTCAAATAAACAATCTAACCTTACACCTAAAGGAACTAGAGAAAGAAGAATAAACAAAACCCAAAGTTAGTAGAAGGAAAGAAATCATAAAGATCAGAGCAGAAATAAATGAAAGAGAAACAAAGAAAACAATAGCAAAGATCAATAAAACTAAAAGCTGGTTCTTTGAGAAGATAAACAAAATTGATAAACCATTAGCCAGACTCATCAAGAAAAAGAGGGAGAGGACTCAAATCAATAAAATTAGAAATGAAAAAGGAGAAGTTACAACAGACACTGCAGAAATACAAAGCATACTAAGAGACTACTACAAGCAACTCTATGCCAATAAAATGGACAACCTGGAAGAAATGGACAAATTCTTAGAAAGGTATAACCTTCCAAGACTGAACCAGGAAGAAATAGAAAATATGAACAGATCAATTACAAGTAATGAAGTTGAAACTATGATTAAATATCTTCCAACAAACAAAAGTCCAGGACCAGATGGCTTCACAGGTGAATTCTATCAAACATTTAAAGAAGAGCTAACACCCATCCTTCTCCAACTCTTCCAAAAACTGTGGAGGAAGGAACACTCCCAAACTCATTCTATGAGGCCACCATCACCCTGATACCAAAACCAGACAAAGATACTACAAAAAAGGAAAATGACAGACCAATATCACTGATGAACATAGATGCAATAAATCCTCAACAAAATACTAGCAAACAGAATCCAACAACACATTAGAAGGATCATACACCATGAACAAGTGGGATTTATACCAGGGATGCAAAGATTCTTCAATATACGCAAATCAATCAATGTGATATACCATATTAACAAATTGAAGAATAAAAACCATATGATCATCTCAATAGATGCAGAAAAAGCTTTTGACAAAATTCAACACCTATTTATGATAAAAACTCTCCAGAAAGTGTGCATAGAGGGAAACTACCTCAACATAATAAAGGCCGTATACGACAAACCCACAGCAAACATCATTCTCAATGGTGAAAAACTGAAAGCATTTCCTCTAAGATCAGGAACAAGACAAGGATGTTCACTCTCGCCACTATTATTCAACATAGTTTTGGAAGTCCTAGCCACAGCAATCAGAGAAGAAAAAGAAATAAAAGGAATGAATATAAATTGGAAAAGAAGAAGTGAAACTGTCACTGTTTGCAGATGACATGATACTATACATAGAGAATCCTAAAGATGCCACCAGAAAACTACTAGAGCTAATCAATGAATTTGGTAAGGTTGCAGGATACAAAATTAATGCACAGAAATCTCTTGCATTCCTATACATGAATGATGAAAAAACAGAAAGAGAAATTAGGAAACATTCCCATTTACCACTGCAACAAAAAGAATAAAATACCTAGGAATAAACCTGCCTAAGGAGACAAAAGACCTGTATGCAGAAAACTATAAGACACTGATGAAAGAAATTAAAGATGATACCAACAGATGGAGAGATATATCATGTTCTTGGATTGGAAGAATCAATATTGTGAAAATGACTATACTACCTAAAGCAATCTACAGATTCAATGCAATCCCTATCAAATTACCAATGGCACTTTTTACGGAACTAGAACAAAAAATGTTAAAATCTGTATGGAGACACAAAAGACCCCGAATAGCCAAAGCAGTCTTGAGGGAAAAACACAGAGCTGGAGGAATCAGACTCCCTGACTTCAGACTATACTATAAAGCTACAGTAATCAAGACAATATGGTACTGGCACAAAAACAGGAACACAGATCAATGGAACAAGTTAGAAAGCCCAGAGATAAACCCACACACCTATGGTCAACTAATCTATGACAAAGGAGGCAAGGATATACCATGAAGAAAAGACAGTCTCTTCAATAAGTGGTGCTGGGAAAACTGGACAGCTACGTGTAAAAGAATGAAATTAAAACACTCCCTAGCATCATACACAAAAATAAACTCAAAATGGATTAGAGACCTAAATGTAAGACCAGACAGTATAAAACTCTTAGAGGAAAACATAGAAAGAACACTCTTTGACATAAATCACAACAAGATCTTTTTTGATCCACCTCCTAGGGTAATGGAAATAAAAACAAAAATAAACAAATGGGACCTAATGAAACTTAAAAGCTTTTGCACAGCAAAGGAAACCATAAACAAGACGAAAAGACAACCCTCAGAATGGAAGAAAATATTTTCAAACGAATCAACAGACAAAGGATTAATCTCCAAAATATATAAACAGCTCATGCAGTTCAATATTAAAAAAAGAAACTACCCAATCCAAAAATGGGCAGAAGACCTAAATAGACAGTTCTCCAAAGAAGACAAACAGATGGCCAAGAAGCACATGAAAAGCTGCTCAACATTACTAATTATTAGAGAAATGCAAATCAAAACTACAATAAGGTCTCACCTCACACCAGTTAGAATGGGCATGATCAGAAAATCTACAAACAACAAATGCTGGAGAGGGTGTGGAGAAAAGGGAACCCTCTTGCACTGTTGGTGGGAATGTAAATTGATACAGCCACTATGGAGAACAGTATGGAGGTTCCTTAAAAAACTAAAAATAGAATTACCATATGACCCAGCAATCCCACTACTGGGCATATACCCAGAGAAAACCATAATTCAAAAAGACACATGCACCCCAATGTTCATTGCAGCACTATTTACAATAGCCAGGTCATGGAAACAACCTAAATGCCCATCAACAGAGGAATGGATAAAGAAGTTGTGGTACATATATACAATGGAATATTACTCAGCCATAAAAGGAACGAAATTGGGTCATTTTTTGAGACATGAATGGATCTAGAGACTGTCATGCAGAATGAAGTAAGCCAGAAAGAGAAAAACAAATATCGTATATTAACGCATATATGTGGAGACTAGAAAATGGTACAGATGAACCGGTTTGCAGGGCAGAAATTGAGACACAGATGTAGAGAACAAACGTATGGACACCAAACGGGGAAAGCAGTGGGGGTTATGGGGTGTGTGTGATGAACTGGGCGATTGGGATTGACGTGTATACACTGATGT
Organism: Leucopleurus acutus; assembly: GCF_964270905.1. Lineage (NCBI taxonomy): Eukaryota > Metazoa > Chordata > Mammalia > Artiodactyla > Delphinidae > Leucopleurus > Leucopleurus acutus. The sequence goes on from NC_139152.1 coordinate 5,656,353, forward strand.
GTATTAAATGGATGACTAATAAGAACCTGCTATATAAAAAAATAAATAAAATAAAATTAAAAAATTAAAAAAAAAGAAAATCAAAGGGATGTTTTCCATAATATCAGGAATACATGCCCAATGCAAATTACACCTTTTCTTTTTTTTTTTTTTTTGCGGTACGCGGGCCTCTCACTGTTGTGGCCTCTCCCGTTGCGGAGCACAGGCTCCGGACGCGCAGGCTCAGCGGCCATGGCTCACGGGCCCAGCCGCTCCGTAGCATGTGGGATCTTCCCAGACCAGGGCACGAACCCGTGTCCCCTGCATCGGCAGGCGGACTCTCAACCACTGCGCCACCAGGGAAGCCCAAATTATACCTTTTAATAAAGAAAAAAAAAAGACTGTGGTACCGGGGAATGAAACTTTGAGGGATGGAGTATGGAAAATAGAGCTGGGTGATGGGCAGGTCAAGGGCAATCATGCCACCGTGTTAAGGACTTTGGGTTTTATTCCCTCGTCATCGAGGAGTGGGGGAAGATTTGGGGGGGGGACCGACATACTCAGGGTCTCCCTATATCCTCACTCTCCGTTTTCTCTCCTGCTTCAGGGAACAAGCCTCTTTCTGCCCACACAGCCTGAGGCCGACTTTTCTATGGAACTCATGACCTTGTCCCCTTAGGATTCTTCTGTCCTATGTCCTCATCAGCTTCTCTCTCCCCTGCATTTCCCACATTTTTCTGTTTGGCTGGACTCTTCTTCCTACAGGCATGTTCAGTTCCTCCTCCTAAAATGAAAACAGAAAATCTCCTCTCAGCCAGACCCGTAGTAGTGGCTTAACGATCACGATGTTAACTATTACTGCTGCTCTTTCAAACTATTGCCTTTTTCCTTTGGTCACGTGACCTTGCGGTCCACATCATAGCCACCTGCTGCACCTTCTCCCCCCTCCCTGATTCTGAACCCCCTGTGATCCATCCACCCCGCCCCCACACCCCCTGCCAGCAGGAACCCGCCTCTTCTCCCAGTTGCCACGCGCAGTGGCCTGTTCTCAGCCGCTGTTTCCCCAGCCTCTCTGATCTTCCAATGTGCTTGATCTAGGAGCTTTCTGGAGCCCCCAGGGTCGGCTGCATCAGTTGTCCCCCACCTGTGCCCAGAGCGCGCGTGGGCGCCTCCTTCACTCTTCTCGCTTTCTGGCGTTTGGCTGGAATTGTCTATGTGGCTGTCCTTGGGTCCTCAAAGGCCAGGGCCACACTTCACCCATCTTGATCCCCAACACCCAGAATAACAATTCCTCGAGCTGCCTATTCCGGCAGCCTCTAGCCCCCTGTGGTCACTGGGCACTTGACATGTGGCTTGTCTGAACTGAGATGTGCTGGAAGTGTCAAATATACATGAATTTCACATATTTAATACAAAACCATAAAACATCATAATAATTTTACATTGAGAACATGTCAAAGTGATTATAGTTTGGATAGACTGGGTTCAACTAAAGGATTATGAAAATGAATTTTACTGTTTCTTTGTACTTTTTAATGTGACTCTTAAGATGTTTTAAATTACCTGTGTGTTTCCCGTTCTATTTCTGTTGGACGGTGCGGACCTTGACCACGGCCCGGAAGAACAAGCCCTCAAGCCATGACTATCGAACTGAATTGAATTGAGTTGGAACTTCCTTCCCTCCTTTCGGTGGGGACCCTGCTCCTGCATCTCCCCTCTGAGTCTTGGTGCCCCCCAGGTCTGCGCCTTTGTACAGCCCCTGGGTACCCAGCATGGGGACATTAGCCTAAAAGGATGAATCAATGCGCAGACCCATGCTGGTATTTTTTTTAAACAAATGAATGAAACTTTAAGAATTGAGGAAGCCCCCAGCAAATGGTGAGAAGCTGTCAGAGGCTTCTGCGGCGAGGTGACCTTCCAAGGAGGCTTTTGGAAGCAAGGCACACAGAAAGCCAGGCTGGCAGCACAGCCCTCTTCTGCCCACTTACATAAAGGCTGCTGCGAGATGCAGAGCAGTATTTTAAGTGCATCGAAGGTCGTGGATTGAAAACCGAGAGGCCTTGAAATAGAGAAGTGTTTGCTTTCGTAACAGCGGGTGTTGCTTCCCGGGCGGGCCAGCCGGGAGACCGGGAGGCCTGGAGGCCGGGAGGCCTGGAGGCCAAGGAGGCAGCGCCAGAATCAGGAGGCCCTTGAGAGCAGAATCCAGGGCTACTTCTGGGAGGAAGCAGCTGCTAGCAGGGCCCAATGCCCACCAGAGCTCTCTCTCTCTCTTTTGAGCCCAGAGGTTCATGGTCAGATTTAGCAAACTTGGGGTCTCTTACTGTGGTCTCAGCTTGTTCTAGAACCTTGATTAGGCCTCTCTCCTCTCAGGGCCATGGCTTAAAAGCCCTTTCCTCTGCCTTCTGATAGCGTGGGAGGATGAGCGTTAATATGATGAAAGGGAGTGAGTTTCTCTAGGTAAATGCAAGGTCCCAGGTAGAGTTTTTTCAGCAGGCAAGCTGGAACACACTTAACCAACTTGAGATAATCCCCCAGCTCTCTCTGCCCCAATGACAGGGCTTACGGTTAAATAATGATCTTAATAATTACTGAGGATTGCGCACACCCTGTGTCCCTGTCCCCTTGCCGGCCAGACGCACCTGTGAGCTGGACATTAATGTGAGCACCATACAGGTGGGAAGGCTGACGCTCCAGTGGCCCCGCAGGTAAGGAGAAGCCCTGGGGTCTGAACCTGTGTGTGTTTCATGATCTTTTTCTTGTTATGACGTACACCTCTCCAAAAAGCCAGTGGCCCCGAGGCTGTGATACATGTGTAGTTTTCATTCAGCAAATATCTTCCAGCCTGGTTGTATTTGGCCCAAGAACTTGTATGATTAGATAGGTAGATGGTAAACGGTAATCCTTAGCATTTAACTGTTCAGTTATGTCCCTAACTGTCTGGAAAAGTGAACTGGACAGGGGTATTTTGGCCCATTTCACAAGTGGCTAACCCGGGTATGTTCAAGGTCACACAAGGAGTGGCTGAGTGGCCAGGCTGAGTGGTGTCTGGGCGGTGACCATTAGAAGGAGATGTCCCTTCCTTCTGCAGATTTGAAGTTCAGACGGGCACCAGACACACGCTCTCAGAGCAGAGGATCTGGTCCTTCCCAGGCTACCCTTGAGGCTGGGGGAGGTGGCAGGGCTGCTGCCTGCGTGCTGGCGTGCCTCCCCCCTCATGAGTGCCATCTGGGCATCTTGTGTGGTGGTGGCATCCTGTTCTCCCTGGCTTGTACCCTCAGCATGGTCTCTCCACGGTCTGAGAACCCATGGCTCAGGATTGCGGTGGCTTAAAAGAAAACACACGCGAGCCTTCGGGGGGAGGTGGAGGGAGTGCGATGCATGGTACCTTGAAAGTTACCTAGAAACAGCTGAATCATCATGCCCTCTGCTTCCAGGCAAGAGCACACCTATAGCATCCCAGACAGTGTGTTTCCGTTCTTAATGGTCTGTGTGAAGATGATTGACCAGAGCCTCTTGGGAGGCAGCTCCCCTGAAACTCGGAGGAGACACGGGGGATATAGGCTTCTTACTGAAGAACTTTAAGAAAAGGATGGACAGTGGCTGCCTCCTGTGGCCAACCAGGCAGGTGCCGTCAAGTACCGAGCAAGCATGATGGGACATGCCGAGACCAGGGGCATGTCCCCTGGGCCGAGGGCGTGTGGAGGCATGTAAAGGTCAAGGTCAAGGGCTGGTCTGGAGGCCTTTTGTGGAAGCCCTTCATTTTGCAGATGGAGAAACTGGACACCCCAGTCAGTGGTTCACCCCGATCAGAGGCCAGATCGGAACACTTAGCGACGCCCCTCCTGCTCTCTCGGAAGGGGTACGACCAACTCGTCAGAGGTTCTCCACTCAGGCTGCATTGGGGGCCTTGTACGCACACCCCTCCCAGAGATTCTGAGTCCGCTGGTCTGCGGTGGAGCCTGAGATTTTGTTTTTAACCTTCATGGGTGATTTTAATGTGTGGCCAGGGTTGAGAGCCACTGACCTGGGTGCAGACTGAAAGGCCAACCAGGAAATCAGATGGAATGCACCAAGGTTGAGTGACTGTCGGCTGTGGGCACGGTGGGGTCTTGGGTATTTCGATACGTCTTGGGGACGCACAGACCTATAAGACATGGTTCCTGCCTTCAAGGAGCCTATGGCTTATTTGGGAGGGAGATAAGGCAGATGTGCTCTTTACAGGTAACACACATGACGTATATAAAGTAAAATAAAGCAGAGCTGCGTGGTCACTTGTCAGCAGTATTCAGGTGCTTGAGGTCAAGAGAGCCACCAGGGACCCCGGCATCGCAAGGTGATGACCTAAGGAAGGAAGTCTTCGCATCTTTGTCCCCACGTGCCCAATGGCCTGAAGCAGGGCTGGAGCCCTGTTCCTGGGAGGTGGATTTGCCCCTGCATAGCGTCGGGTGTCTTGCTGGAGAGGAGAGCTCACAGAGGCGGAGGTGGTGGCGGGGCAGTGGGAAGGGCTGGCGCTGCACCCTGGCTGCATCACAGGGTGACTCAGAGCCCCTCCTGGCACCAGCCTTCTCCCGCAGTGCAAGCTGTTCTTTTGGCTTCTGCAGACGGGGCTGTCTCTTCACTTCTCCCCCAGGACTGAGGCCAGGAAGGAGGGGTGCTGCGGTGTGTTTGTTTCCACCCCCTCTTCCCCTTCTCCTGGCCCAGGGGTGGGAGACAAGGAGTTCTGGGCTCTGGGTGTCGTCCCTATCGTACTTCCCAGATGTCCCGAGCCCTGCGCAGCACTGCAGGACACCAGGCGTGTCGGACAGGTGACCAGGTGATGTGGAGCTTGCACGGAAGGCTTTCCTGAAAAGTTACCACCTAAAACTGGGTCAGGTGGACGAATGCTGAGGGAAGAGTGACAGCCTCTGAGGAATGACGTGGCCTGAGATCGTGCAGCACAGAACTTTTGTACAGCACTTGAGAGCCTGAAAACTGTCCTCACAGCCAGCCTGGGAGCAAAGGGTATTCCTTTTTTCCTTTTTTTTTTTTCATCTGAAGCTCAGAGAAGCTAAGTCACTTGCTGGAGGTCACATAGATGTTGAAAGGAGGAACTTCAAACCCTAACGTGGGTCTTTGGTTTATAAGAGTTTTAATAAACCGTATACTTGTGCTAGTTTTCCTGGACTCTCATTAGACGTAGCACATGCCGTATTTGAAATCTTCCTTGGAATGTCACATGCTCACAAGCGCTTAGGATGATTGGTGGCTCAGGTGCCAATACTTTAGAAGGGCTAATAGGCAGGTGAGACCCTAAGGTGGAGGGCGTTTGGTCCCTCATCGATCAAATATTTGTTATTTGTCATATTAATCATAGCTATTCCTATTCCTACGTAGTCTGACATATATTACCTTGAAGCATATGGAATTGCCATCTGTGTTGGTCCAAAATGGTCAACTATCAGCAATAGTTTAAGGTTCAACCTAATGTATCAAAGGTGCCAAATAAAGACAAGTTACTTGATTTGAGAGGATCTAGAACATTGTTGGGGGAGGGCGGTTCACGTTGTCAAAGCAGACTGAGCTTCCCCCACTCTGTGGGGGAGTGGTACCTCCTCAGAGTCTTGCTGGAGATTAATCAGATACCATGTATACAACAGCTTGCTTGACTCGGTGCCTAGGAGATTCTTCCTAAATTAACTTTATCTGTACGGACATAAGCCCTTGTCCCCTGTGTGACATAGACAATTCAGACTTGTCCATCCAGGAAGACTCCAGGCACCTCGGAATCTAGTGGTTGGACAACCAGTATTAAGAGCGGGACCCCAGAGTCAAAGTGCCTGGGCTGGACTCTTGGGTCTGCTCTGTGCCTGCTCTGTGACCTTGGGTAAGTTACTAATCTCTCTGTCGCTGAGTTTTCTCATCAGTAGAATAGGAATAGTAACATACCGACCTCACAGAGTAGTGAAGGTTTAGATCATGATTGCAAAGGACCTAGACTTTTTCCTGGCACATAGAAAGTGCTCGGTCCTTTTTAGCTGCGACTTTTATAGTTATTCTTAGTGTTTTTTAAATAAAATTTTTATTGAAGTATAGTTGTGTTGACTTAAAAAATATTCACAAGCTAAAAGTTGAAAGTTATATTTTATGTGGCAGGAATTTTTAGGACTTCAAGCCCAGGAGGCAGCATCTCATATAGCCCTGAGAAAACTGCTCCGAGGAGGTGAGGGAGAGCTAGGATGTATAGGAGTTTTGTAACAAAAAGCAGGTCGTCTGAACATCAAAAAATGATTGTTAATTAAAGAAAACCAGATATGTCAAGTTAAGGAAGTTAGCGCTTTTCTTTGTATGGGAAGATGCAAGAGTCTGGGCTCACTGAAATCATTCCTTTGATATGCACCTCAGCTATCTGGGGCCAGTATCCTGTGTTTTCATATCCTGAGTTTCCTCGGGGCTCACCGTGGGGAGTGGCTGCAGTCTGAGGGCTGCTAGGTGGCAGGTATTCTTTGTTTCCTTCCTGAGTTCCCTCAGGGTTCCCAGCTCACCATCCACTGCTGTGGCTACAACCCCGGATGACAGTGACATCCTTTGTTTACTGATAAGGCAGGCAATATTCCATTTCTCAGTTGATTTACAATATTGTGTTAGTTTCAGGTGCACAGCAAAGTGAATCAGTTATACATATCTCCACTCTTTTTAAGAATAATTATTCTTAGTATTCCTATCCCTTGGACAAGGGAGCATTAGCCCCTGTCCCAAAGAGCTCAGAGTCCACTGGGAAAGACAAGATAGGAAACCAGCACTAGTCAACCAGTGTGGCTGCAGAGCGGCCCATGACCCTTGGAGGGGACTGCAGTGAGCTTCCTCCTTGCAGAGCTGGCGACATAGGGAGGAGGCGGTCCTGATGAGTGGCATGTGGGTCCCAAGGTGAGCGTTTCTAGATAGTTTTTTGACTGCTTCAGACACACTGATGGGCTCTCCGGGGCCCAGAGGGTCTCCACACTTAGCCTACCTCACTGACTCACTGACTTGGGGGCTGGAGGGCAGGGAGGGTGGACCTGAAACCGTGTACCTCAGATTGGGGCTTGAACCCACTTGCCGGGGACTTGAACCTGGCCAAAACCCACGGTCTTCCAACTGAGATCACACACCTGGTTTCAGGACTTAACGAAGCTCAGGTTCTTGATGTCTCGTCCCAGAAAGTATTCAGTGAGAGACAAAGTGATAGGTAAGAAGTGGATTTCTTTAGAGAGAAACACACTCCACAGACAGAGTGTGGGCCGTCTCAGAAGGCAAGAAAGGCCCCAGGTTATGGGGTTTTCAGTTTTTATAGGGGTGGGTAATTTCATAGGCTAATGAGGGGGAGGAGTATTCCAGCTATTTCCGGAAGGGGCGGGGATTTCCAGGAAGTGGGCCACCGCCCACTTTTTGATCCTTCTGGTTGGCCTTGGAACTGTCATGGCGCCTGTGGGTGTGTCATTTAGCTTGCTGATGTGTTACAGTGAGCGTACACTGAGGCTCAAGGTCTAGTGGAAGTTGACATGTCCGCTGTCTTGGACCCATTTGGTTCTAATCAGTTTATGTCATGTCCTTGGGCTGTGTCATTCTTCCAAAGGTTGTGCACTGCCCACTTCCCTCCTGTTTCAGACCCTCCTGGAACAATGGGAGCCTAGCAGCTCAGTCCTGGTTGAGACCCTTCAAGGCTGAAGGGAGGAAGTGAGTGAGTGACTGGGGACAAGAGTGTGCAGATGGGGTTATGTAAACTTTCAGGGACCTGTCCACAAGCCACCATTCAGGGCCAGCCCTTACCTGGAAGCTGATCTCTCTGATGATTGTAGCTGCGGCCCAGGACGTCCCTGGGGTCAGTGAGAGGGCACAGGTCTGCTTCCTTCTCTGGGGGGATGATGAAGGGGGGGTGTTGCTGGTGAATTTAAGGTTCTTGCCTTGTTGTGAAAGAATTCAAAGACAAAGTAACAGGTAAGAAGTGGACTTATTTAGAGAGAAGCACACTCCACAGACAGAGTGTGGGCCCTCTCAGAAGGCAAGAGGCCTCAACATATGGCATGGTTAGTTTAATGGGCTGGGTAATTTCATAGGCTAATGAGTGGGAAGATTATTCCAAATAGTTCAGGGAAGGGGCGGGGATTTCCAGGAATTGAGCCACCGCCCACTTTTTGGCCCTTTACTGTCGGCCTTGGAACTTTCCTGGTGCTGGTGGGTGTGTCATTTAGATGGTAATGTGTTACCATGAGCGTACAATGAGGCTCAAGGTCCACTGGAAGTTGAATCTTCTGCCATCTTGGACCTAAAGCTGTTCTAACCAGTTTTTATCATGTCCTATGGCTATGTCATTCTTATAAAGGTTGTGCCCTGCCCCCTCCCTCCTGTTTCAGGGGGACACCCTCTGATACTCTTTGGCTAAGTCTGCCCACTGGCCATGCTGTGGTCTCCACCACACTCATCCCAGCTCTCACGACTCCCAGGAATTCGCTTCTTCTGCTATTGTGACCTCACCGTCAACATTTTGATGGAACGTGAAGCTCATCACCCCTTTCCCCTCCACTCTCATCCATTTCATGTTCTATTTCTGGTTCTCACATTCCCTCTCTGCGTCCCTGGGAGTCAGCAGCTTCATCAGATCAATTCTGAGGGACGGTCGCACCTGTCAGCCTGCAGAGAACTGGCCTCAGGAGGAGGACAGCCAAGTGTCAGTGGGGACGATAAAGACCACATCTCAGGACTATAAAGACCACATCTGGACGTGGCCCTCTGCAGGGGGGCCTCGTGATCGAATGTCCTCAGAGTTTCACCACCGGAGTTCATTTGTGCCTCTTTTATGGGGGTAGGCAGCCCATCACTTACCACAATTCTTTATTTGTTCCAAAAAAAACAACAGACCCCTGCTCTCAGGTCAGGGCACCAATGTCAGCGACCACCTTTCCATAACTCAATAATCAATGATGTTTCTTTGAGGGAGGAGGATTTCAAGTGGATTTATATTTTTACATTGTGTGATTTTTTTTTTTTTCCCAAAACTGCATTTTGGCCTCTTTGTGTATGACTCCAGGGCAGCAAGTAAAAGACGACGTAGTTCACTCAATTCATGAATATTCATTGAAAATTTACCATAAGTCCGGCACTGTGGGGGTGCTGGGAGTTCAAAGATGACAAAGACAAGGTCGTGGTGCTTGAGGAACACACAGTCCAGTAAGGGCGTGTAAATAACAGACCAGGCAGCAAAGGGACGGATGCTATCAAGGGAGAGTGATACGGAGCAGGGCCCTGTGGGGCTCCTGGCAACAAAAGCTTTTCTGTGTCCCCCATTTCTTGATTACAGGCAATAGGCTTCATTCAGCCTCCATGACCTTCCCTGAGTTCCAACAGGCAGGTTCAAACCGTTGCTAATTAGGGAAGGGAGGGGATGCAGAGACAAGGGTGGAACCGTTAAGAGAAACAATAGTGCAGCCTTGGGGCAGGGTCCTGGTTCTCATCAAAGCATATACATAATAATATCTTTGAGCTGTTTTGCAGATACTGAAACCCCACCAGGTGGGAGAAATTAATGGTATGCTGCCCACCAGCACAGAGACCCCAGACCAGTGGGAACCAGGGTGGTGATGCTGACTCTTGATTACCTCACCACCAACCACTCAGAAGAACGTCCACAAGCCGATCACGCCCTCTTTGAACCATTACGTAAAACTCCTCACGACCCCCTCCAGATCAGGAAGCGCAGTTCTGAGGGCATTGGCTCCCTGTGGCCCCCTTTGCCTGGCAAAGCAATAAAGCTGTTCTCTTCTACTTCACCCAAAACTCTGTCTCCGAAAATTAATTCAGTGTTGGGGTACAGAGGCCAGATTCAGCTTCAGAAGTCAACAATTAATTCTTCTGCAAGGATGATGATCAAGGAAGTACTCCCAGAGGAGGGAATCTTTCAAGCTGGCCTTGAAAGGACGAACACCACATCTCCCTAGTTGGAGAAGAGAGGGGAATTGTTCCAGGCAAACGGAGCCGCCCAGACCAAAGCAAGGGGGTGAGGGAAGGCATGGTGTTGATCGCAGGTGAGCTCAGCATGCAGCGGCTTAAAGCAGGACTCAGTTCCCGGCCAGAGACTGAAGTCAGGCCGTGGCAGTGAGAGCGCCGGATCCTAGCCACTAGACCACCAGGGACCAGTGGCCAGTGACAAGGCCCTGGCCTGTCAGCTTTGTAGAAATGAATTTCCACAAAGACAGAAAGTACTGAAGCAAGTAAAGTGTTTATTAGGAGGAAAAGAGTGCGTGTGAATAGACTCACGCGGGAGGGCTCAGAGAGAGATCTGTGCCCTCTTAGCAGTTCGAATCACTTTTATGGGGCATTTTTTCCGGGTGTCCTTTGGCCAGTCGTCTTCCTTTGCCTGGTTCTGAGTCCGTATTTGGTTTATCTCAGGGTCCTCCCCTTTGTGCGAGCATATGTCTTAGCCAAGATCATTCTAGCAAAGATGCCAATGGGTAGGTTGACACCACCTACTATGGGGTGGCGCCCCGTCGCTTTTTGACCCCCGAGGAGCCTTTCTGCGCATGTGTAGTCAGGAAGGTCTCCTTGACCTCGAGAATGAGGGATATGTGGTTTCTTTATCTCTTATCTGGGCAGGACTCAGCTCCTGTCTGCCCCTGTCACTACTGTTGTCTTAAAGGGTCCACCAGAGGCAAAGTCCAGCTACTTACCCTGTGTCTGTTGTTATTTCTATCCGGAAGTGTAAACAGGAAGCTGGCTGTAAATGTCTAACCTGGAGCCTCTGTATCTCCTCCTCGGTGTGTTCATGGAGGACACAGGAGGGCCAAGGCCGCCACCCGTGGCTGCAGCTGCCATGCCCTGCACAACCCCAGGGAGGCCAGTTATCCAGGCTGTGATATGCATGGAGTCCGGCAAAATGGCGCTAGACGGAGGATACACAGGAGGGTGGGTGTGTGGCCAGGAATCTCGGGAGATCTCACGTTCATTTCATCTACTGCCTTGGCTATCACTGAGGAGTCGCCCAGCAAACGCTGGGCGAGCAACTACTGAGTACTTGAGATTTTACTGTATGTCTGCCATTCCTGTCCACTCCACAAGCAGGGGCCACTGAGACCACCTCTAATAATACTCAGTCATCCCGACCAGCAGAGGGTCAGCACCCCTAAGACCCGGGACACATCATTAGGTCACATTTCAGGGACAGGTAGATGTCAGTAAGTGGATGGAGCCCCTATGCCTGGCATCACGGACGTCTCAGAGCAGCAGGGAATGGTAGTGATGATCTAATTCAACCCGCTGGCCATGGAAATGAGGAACTGAGGGCCAGAGGAGGAAGTGACTTCTTCTGTATCACACAGCTCCATGCTTTTAGAGCCTGGACTAGGAGATAGGTCTCCTACCTTGAATCTCAGTGAACTTTCCGCCCAGTATCTGAAGAATTGTAGCGGGGTGCCGTTGGTTTGTCCTTCCCAGGATGGAGGATGGAGCCAGTTAGAGTAACCCCAGCGGCTAGCATAGGCAATCCTTGAAATCTCAGTGACCTAACACAATAAGAGTGTCTCACCCCTTCATCACAACCCAATATAGGCTGGGTGGTTCTCTGCTTCTGGGGCAGTTACACAGAGGTGAGGGGGCTCCAGCCTGTGGCAGAAAGAACGGAGAAAACACATCCACTCCCAGCTGCCTTAGCTGGGGCTGTAACACACATCCCATTGGTGAGAACAATAGACAGATTGCGTCTACACGCAAGGGCGCTGGGAAATGCATTTTAGCTGTGTTTCCAGGTATATAAGATGGGTTTAGTGAGCTGCCAACCAGCGTATGCCACAGTTATAAGGTGCAATGTCCATGTCGTAGCTGTGACCCCTAATGCTAGCCGAGTGGTGACGTGGTCTTTACTCCAGAGCCTGCCCCCTCCTTCTTCTCCATGTTCCATCCCACAAGGCGGAACTGTGACCCGGAGAAGGCAGGGACCTGGCCAGGGTCACCCCCAGCTGCAAAGGCCCAGGACTTGAGCCCAGGGGTCCTAGACTTCAGGAAGCTCTCCCCCTCCTCTCTCCAGATAGACCCCAAGATGTCTTCAGGTAGCAGAGACCTTCTGCTACACCGAGGCCTGTGTTCATCACAGCGCCCCTGAACTGGTTGGGTGCGATGGAGGAAGGTGGCCAGTGGTGAGGCCCCGGGGGAGGGAAGGAGAAAGGAGAGGGGAACAGCTGTGTCCCCCGTCTATCAGCCACGCTTTCCTCTTCCTCTGTCATGGAATTGTTTCTTTTTCTTGACAGCGCACACCACGGCTTGGAGCATTTGTGGGAGAGAGCAGCAGGTCCAGGGCTCTGGCTGGGACGTGGGTGGGTGTCTGGGTGCCGTGCAGGGGCTCTGCTGCTCTGGGCTCGGCCTGGTTCTCCCCAGGGTGCAGAGTAGAAAGCAGCCCTCCTTCTCGCCCCCTGGCACCGCAGATAGCATCACCTGGGGAAGGTTATTTTGGGGCAGGCATCGGGATGGAGAGGTGGGCGTTCAGTTTCTCCCCCTGCTCAGTCTCCTGAGGCCCCTGAGATAACATCAAAGCCCCTACACCGGGGTTAAGGGGTCTTCCTGGGTATTCCATTCACATCCTTCGGAAGTCCCTACCTGCCACCGTGATTCCCCCCCTCGCAGCCTTCCTGCAGCACGTCAGAACCATCACCACCTCCCTCTGGCATTCCTGCAGGCATTTCGAGGGCGAGACCAGGGCATGAAAGATTTGATCTGAATCGATTCTGAAAACATACAGCTGATATCACCTCAACCAGTGAATTGTTTAGAACTACAATGCCTTGTTCTCTTTAGAGATCCCTTTTCAGTTCCTGGGGTCCCCAGCCCCTCATCTTTAAGCCCTTTTTACTAGCAGCCTTAATTCAGGCTGTTGAAGCATCAGTACAACAGACCTTTTTTTTCTTTTTTTGAGAAAGAGGATATTATAATTTCTTGAGCTCCTGGGTGACAGGCACTGCACTCATTGCTTTCATTTACTTTATTATCTCACTTTATCCTCAAAGAAAGCTGTGATCAGTTACTGTATGAAAGGCATCTGATTGGACACTGCACAGGCCAAAGGTGACTTTAGAATGGCTGCATCCCTCCAGGAGCTCAGCCTAGAGGCCATGATGCTTTATTGCCGTGGTAATTAGCATCATCGTGGCAATATGCCAGCGACGTCCTGGTGACTGAGTGAGCTCGTATGTCGTGCCAGGCAGTGTACAGTGTACAGTGCCTCATCCTGTGTATTCCTCACACCACTCCTAGGAGGTAGGTGATATCCTTAGACCCATTTTACAGGTGAGTAACCTGAGTCTCTGAGAGGTGAAGCCACCTGCCCAAGGCACTGGGCTGATATGTAATGGATCTAGTGTTTAACTCGCGTCTGGCTGATTCTAGAGTCAAGATGCTCACTGTCACAAATCATGCAGATAGAAGGCAGAACCAGGAAGAAGGAGACACCAGTTCCAAATGGAGCCCGAGGGAGAGGGAGAGGTGAATGAATTCTCACGAGGGAGCTTGGGAAGGTGACCTAGATGCGTTTGAAATTGAGCTGGTCCTTAAAATCTTGGCCGGGCTCCCAAAGGCAGTTCCGTGGGACGAAGTCCACTGGCAGAAAATGTCCTAGAGCCTGCTGGGCTAGGGCAGTGGAGGGGACCAGTTCGTGGTTTCCCCAGTTGTCTTTCCAGCTCTTTCAGGAAGGGTTGTTACAAAGATACGGATATCTTTGTATATGCAAATGATTGCATTATTATAAAGAGCAGGGTGATGCCCTCCCATTTCGCAGATGGGGATCATTAAGGCTCCGCTCAGATGCTATGGTACAGAGAAAGCTTCCGGCCGGTAGCAGTGGGGCTACGGGAACCTTTGGGAAACGCTGCCTGCAGGTCTGGGAAACCCAGGAGCATTCCCTGGTCCATCGGCCCCGGGAGAGGGAGGAAGCAGCAGCTCCCAGGATGGGCTGCAGGGCACCATCCTACACGCTCACCCACCCTCCGTTCTGCCCTGAGTTCTGAGCTTCCCGGCAAAAGCGAGTCCTTGTATTGTAATCTCAGGCACAGCTCGAGCCATTGTTCCTGGAGCTTCCCAGGCCTTTCTCTGGAAGCAGAGTCTCCAGGACCCAATGTGGGGAGACAGAACTGCCCACTCCCCTCAACTGACTTTCGTTCCCTGCTACTCCATGCCCGGGGCCGGGACATGCTGCCACCCCTATGGATAAAGGCCTCAGGTTTCTTCTCTGAAAACAACCAGAACTGAGCCAGCAAACAGCCAGTGACTCACCGTCATTGAGCAAGTGAAGTGTTATTGAAGCCGTGAGGTGCTGAGGACAGAACAAGCCCAGTTCACCGCAGTTCTTGTAAGAGAGACAGAGCAGATGAGACAAACTCTTCCTGGCTGCTGGGACCTGTGACTGTTGGGACAGGTCGGCCAGGGTGTGTGGCATCTTCCTCTGTAGACCCTTAGAATGAGGATGGACATATCGGATTCCAGGAAGAGGGGCAGTGAATCCCGAAGGGCACAGTTCTGGATCCCTGGGGACAGTATTCTCCACCCCTGCGGGGGGCGGTGCTTCTCAGATTTTGCCCCAGATCCCCGGGGGTCTTGTTACAACGCAGATTGGGATTTGATGCTCTGGGCGGGGCCTTCGAATCTGCATTTCTAACCAGCTCCCAGGGCTGCCTGCTGCTCTGGGGCTGAGGACCCCACATCAGAGCAAGGAGGTAGAGAGAGAGGCAGCAGGGTCTCTCCAAAGCCAGGGGGTTCCAGACTCAGGTGTGATGATTCAAGATTGATTTTGTTTTTTTTTAAATCCTGGGGTCTGTATCTGGGGGTGGAAGAGGTGAGGACCAAGCGTAGGAGGAGAGTGGATTCTGTCTTTGCAAGAGGAGCCGAGAGCTACTAAGAGTCTGGTTCAGCCCATGAGCCCAGGACCCAATCGCCACAGGCTCCTGTGTGCCCTGGCCTCCAGACTGGCTCCCGAGGGGGTGGGGAGCCTCGCCGGGGGCGGGGCGTGTGGTTCTCGCTTTCTCCATCAGGCACACCTTCCAGCCTCCCTTGTTAAGGACAACACACTCTGGGGACGGCAGGAGGCTCTGAATACATGAGAAGCCCAGGTTGTCGAGTTTGTCCACAGCTGTCCTTTGTGACGTTTGGAACGTGTGCCCCTGGGGGTGTCGGGGGCTCTGCGCTCCTGGGACAGTGTCACCCGCACCAGCACCACGAGCGCTCCTGGGAACGGGAGCCTCTTGGATTGTAAACAGTTGGTCCTTGTGGGGAGGGGAGTGAAACTCGCCCCTTGGCCACCTCCTTCACACCATCATCAGCTCCATGGTCCTCCCTTCAGCTGAGGAAAAGGTAAACTTCAGCCCAGGTTGCCCTACTTCTTGCAAATCCCAAATCATTAGGGTTCCCAACTGAAACCCCCAGAAAACTGAAGGGTCCGTACCATTCATTAAGGTCTGTCTCTGCAGCCTCAGAGCAAAATATAGTGGGGTGTATCCCACCAAGACAGGCGCTCAGGCTGGAGCCAGGTAGGGGTCAGTGTCCAGACTTCTTTTTTAATTTAAAAAACAAATGTTATTATTATTTATTATTATTTATTTATTTTTGGCTGCGTTGGGTCTTTGCTGCTGTGCACGGGTTTTCTCTAGTTGCAGCGATTGGGGGCTACTCTTCGTTGCGGTTCGCAGGCATCTCATTGCGGTGGCTTCTCTTGTTGCGGAGCACAGGCTCTAGGCATGTGGGCTTCAGTAGTTGTGGCACGCAGGCTCAGTAGTCGTGGCTCACGGGCTCTAGAGCACAGGCTCAGTAGACGTGGTGCACAGGCTTAGTTGCTCCGCGGTATGTGGGATCTTCCCGGACCAGGGCTCAAACACGTGTCCCCTGCGTTGGCAGGCGGATTCTTAACCACTGCGCCACCAGGGAAGCCCAGTGCCTGGAATTCTTGAACCCCCTTTCAGTGCAGGCTTCCCTCGGCATGATGGCTTGGCGGGTGCAGCGGTCTCACACCGTCCACCCGCCCCCTACAGCCTCTGTGTATCACAAACCCTGCTCTGCAGCCATCGCCCCAGGGCCCCAGACCAGCGGTTATCAACTCTGCACGATTTTGCTCGCAGGGGACGTTTGGCAATGTCTGGGGACATTTTTGATTGTCACGGCTCAGGGCAGGTCCTACTGGCATCTACTGGGTAGAGGCCAGGGATGTTGCAATGCACAAGACTGAACGATCCTGTTATCATTCCGGATGACCCACAAGAAAGCATGATCAGGTCCAGTACATCATTAGTGCTGAGGTTGAGAATCCCTGCCTTAGACAGGTGTCCAGGGGGTCCGGGCTGACACGGGAGAGCTGGACCCACAAGGAGGCCAGCTGGACTTTCCCAGAACACTCGCCTTAGGGTGAGGGGTTGGGGAGTATTCATAGGATCCCCTGGAAATGAGCGTCCCTGTGACTTGCTCTCCCATGCCCCGCCTTTGTCGTCTACCTTTCACTGTCATCGGATCTGAGGGGTGCTCAGCAGGAAAGAGGTTTAACAGGTGGCTGTGATCTAGCAGGTGAAGGGTGGGGAGCCAGGGTCTTCCCTGGGGCCACACCGCATCCTGGCCATCCTTACCCTCGCCCCTGGGTCAGAGTCAGGCATTATATGGGGAAAGGCATAGGCTGTGGACTTAGATGGGCCTGGGTCTTGGCTGGGTGCCCTTCGGAAGGGAGTTCATCTCTCTGTCCTCAGTTTCCCCTCCGTTTCACGGACCCAGGCGTCTAACCACACGAGGGTCTAAGCAGAGTGGGTGCTCAGGAAATGACAGTTAACATCGTAATAGGCACCAGCACTTCTGTGAAGGGCTTGTTTGTTTTCCCCTGTTAACACTGGGTGACCAGGAAGAGGAATTAAGTGTGATACTGGGAATCTAAGAGTATCACTGAAGATGCAATCATTGCAGGCAGAGAGTCAGAACGCATGCTAGACAAAACAGTCCCAAGTGTTCTGCTCGCCTATCTGCACGCTGAGCCATGGATTTTTGCCAAACCTCAGCCCTAGGGCAGGGGGCGTCAGAGATGGGCGAGTGGCGCTGGTTGGCGAGTGTGCCTGCACCGCTGTGGATATCGTGGGGCACGTAATGTGCGTGTAAGGCTGGGTGTCGTCAAATGAATTTGCTTCCCGAGCCACGTATAAGTGCTTTGGGGCTTAGTCTCCTTTTATGTTTTGTGTTTCTCAGTCTCCATGAGAGGTAAAGGTGCTGGCTTTCTATAAATACCATGTTTTGTCATTCATTTATTTTTACTTACCTATTGCCTCTTTCCCAAAAAGAAATCTGAGACAGTTCACCACTAAGGATTGGATGATACAAATAAAGGTATAGATACAGGTATAGTAAGCTTACTAAAGCAAGAATATATTTGTATAACAGGATTAAAAATTATGTTAATTCTTCAGTCTATTCTAATCACTGTGATTAATCATCATGTGTCTCTGAGCTTCCAGGTGGCCAATGTAAAAAAGGAAAGAGGACAAGATCACAGGACAACATTTTTACTTGTGACCTTGAATGACAAAGTGGACAATTTCCCCAACAACAATTTTACAAGAAATGCAGAAGTGGTTTTTGCAACAAATCTTAATGAAAGCTGAGGACATAGTATTGACCTGCAGCTTGGTGAGGACAGATTTGCAAAACTCCTGAGGGCAGACAATGCTTCCAGGCTGTGGCTTGATAGGGGACAGAACTTGGAATGCCCAGCGGAGTAGGTGTGTGACCATATTCTCTTCCCTAAATGTAATTTCTCTGGCTGGGCTTTTTACCAGGAGCTGTTTACAGATACTTTGAGGTGTTACTTCCTTATGAGCCCCTGGAGGCTGGGCTTCTATTTCATAGACAGATAGAGAACTTATAGGAAAGTGCCCATCCCTGTTCCTGGCATCGACTGGGAGCTCTGTGTTCATCTCTTTGTGTATTTGTTCATCTTTTCCATTTGTTCTTCCATCCATCCATTTATCCATTTATCCATTTATCTATCCATCCATCCATCCACCCATCCATCCATCCACCCATCCATCCATCCATTTATCCATCCATTCATTTATCCATTTATCCATTTATCCATCCATCCATCCAGCCATCCATCCATCCATCCATCCATCCATCCACCCATCCATCCATCCATTTATCCATCCATCCATTTATCCATTTATCTATCCATCCATCCATCCACCCATCCATCCATCCATCTATCCATCCATTCATTTATCCATTTATCCATTTATCCATCCATCCATCCAGCCATCCATCCATCCATCCATCCATCCATCCACCCATCCATCCATCCATTTATCCATCCATCCATTTATCCATTTATCTATCCATCCATCCATCCACCCATCCATCCATCCATCTATCCATCCATTCATTTATCCATTTATCCATTTATCCATCCATCCATCCATCCATCCATCCATCCACCCCTGCCCTAATTTGGGGAAACAGAGTGGGAAGCTGTAGTGGTTGACATGTGGCTTATTTAGATGAGCTTGGATGTCTGTGAGAGGGAGGCTGCCGTCCTCCATCCCTCATAAATGCCTTGGTCCTCACCTGGAGCTGTAAACTTCTGTGGGACAGAGCAGAGATGAACAGGCCTGGCTATTCAGCAGGGAAGATGTTGGTGATATATGGACAGGCCAAGCTTTGGAAGAAAAATCTGTATGGCCATCCACAGAGTGCCTATCTAATTAAATGAGAGCCATGCTGCAAAAAAAGGCCTTACGTGTCCTTTCCACACATGGAAAACAACCATCGGTGGTTCCATTCTTAGCTGTATATTTGTAATTGAGGCCATGCTTGTTTGCACAACCAATTCTATAGGTACAAGTCAACTTTTTATTTATTTTCAGCACTATGCTTTTCAGGTGCCAAGACGCATCAAGTGCTTAATGTTTCATCTAATTCATCCTGCCGATCCTTTTGCAATACGATCTATGTCTTTGTTCTTGATGAAACCAATCACATGACCAGATTATGTCTGAAATTCCGCTCTGAGCATCGTCTCTCTCCATCTCCTGGGCAGGTGCCTGCACACCCGTAAACACACACTCAGGTGCACGCACACGTGTGTACCTTTGAAGGCTCAAGGCTTCAGAAAGACAGAAAACAACTTACAGCAGGTACAGGCACCTCTGATCTTCTGAAATCCCCCTGTGACAGCGCGCATAGCTAGCGCGACTTGAGCAACGAAATTTGAACTCTCGAGGAGCTGTGCTGTCCTGGCTAAAGAACTTTCTAGGCTTCCTGAAAGTTAACCAGAACACTTTTTTCCAGTTGCCCGTGCTACCGAAAATATTTCCATAATGCTTTAACCCAGTTTTTTGCCTTAGTGAGAATTACAAATAATTGAACCTAGTCTAATGACTAAGGCTCATTTTCGTTGAGGACAGAGGCTCATTAAAGCCTAAAGGAATAGGATTTGGGAATGAGACGAATCTAGAGTTGGATTTCGGCTTTTAATGTCACTTACAGGCTATGAGATTTTAGGCAACCTGACAACTTTTATTAGCCTTGGTTTTGTTTCTGGTCTGCAGAAATAGAGGTGATTGTAGTCACCTTGCAGGGCTATAATTAGAGTCAGAAATATGTCAATAAATTGCCTGGATTTAGTGTCCTGCGTGTGGTAGCAATTGCTGTTTTGGCTTTTCTTATTCCAGAGAGCACTGTTTGGCTCAGAGCAGCTCTGAGAACATATGAGAGGAAAGGAACAGGAGGTTGAAATTGAGTCAAACGTGGACTGTCCTTAGGACGGCCTTCTGAAATGCTGAATTCTCATGCCCAAACCAATGATCTCATTATTTATAAAATTGCAGTATAGTGGGGCGGGCTTCCCCGGTGGCACAGTGGTTAAGAATCTGCCTGCCAATGCAGGGGACACGGGTTCGAGCCCTGGTCCGGGAAGATCCTACATGCCGCGGAGCAGCTAAGCCTGTGCGCCACGACTACTGAGCCTGCGCTCTAGAGCCTGCGAGCCACAACTACTGAGCCCACGTGCCACAACTACTGAAGCCCGCGTGCCTACAGCCTGTGCTCCACAAAGAGCATTGCCACTGCAATGAGGAGCCCACGCACCACAACGAAGAGCAGTCCCCACTATCTGCAACTAGAGAAAGCCTGTGCGCAGCAACGAAGACCCAACGCAGCCAGAAATAAATAAATAAAATAAATAAGGGAGGGAGGCGGGCAGAATCGGACCTCCTGCACCAGATCTTGCAGCTGCCGCCTGGTCCCTGGGCCATGCTGGTCCCATTCTTCACTCAGTGTGACGGTGGTTGCTTCCGTCTGGCAAAATGCCCTGCTGTGCAGAGAGAAACTTGAAGAAGCAAAAATAATAAAAAAAATAAAATAAAGAAAAGCTCCTTGGGCATCTTGGGTAATCTAGTAGCTTTTAAGGCCAAGAACATCTTGATGAGTCATCAGCAAATCATAAACACATGGACGGCAGTTCATGGCCTCGAAGACATCTAGATGCAAATTTAAGGAGGAAGGTGTTGACAGACTGTGTCCTTGGGAAGCTACCTGCTTAGCCCAGGTGGTTCAACACCCATGATGGGAAGCTCCAGATAAGGGTGGAAAGAGGGACAGTGGCTCCCAAGAGTGACAGCGTCCTGCATTTCTAAGAACAGACGTGTTTTCTATCAGTTCTGTATTGGCCAAACCACAATGTACAACCAAAACCTCAGAGTCCACCCGATGGAAAAGAGCTGAGGCCACTTACATGCCTTTCTCCCCTCCCTCCTATTCAGAACATTGTGAGAGCATCCCTGACATCTTCAGCTCATAAGGTGTATGAGGGACAAAACTTAGAAGATGGGGAACTCAGAACCTCCCAGCCTATTCCCAGTCTCCCAAGCCTATTCTGTTTTCCAAGGCTGGATTTTCAATTATTAATTAGTTAATCACAAATTAGTAAATAATAATCAATAAGTGATAGGATGGCATTGTGACGTCTCCTGTGTTTCTAGAAATGCTAAATGGCTCTCCCCATAATAGATGCTCCATAAATATAATTAAATGCCTGCTATATGCCAAGGGCTCTGCTGGGCACATTGGAAATCATCGAGAAGCCCTGGGTCCCAGCTCCTCCAGGGGCACTCAGAGGGATGGGGGACGCAGGGGGCACCATGAAAAGGCCACTGGCCATACCAGGCAGCAACTGCCAGGCGATTGACTGGAGCCACTGGACCAGGAGCCACTGGACCAGGAGCCACTGGACCAGGAAAAAAGTTAGTTGGGGATTTGTTCACTCCTTGTGGACTTTGTGCATCAGTTACAGCGGGAGAAATACTGGTTGGATAAGCTGTGTATTCCAGACAGTAACAGTTATTAAACCTTGAGGAGAGATCTTTAAGGGAGTCCGAAGAGATGTGGAGAGGAGGGATCGTTCTCTCCCTGGAATTTTTTTTTTTTTTTGCGGTACGCGGGCCTCTCACTGTTGTGGCCTCTCCCGTTGCGGAACACAGGCTCCGGACGCACAGGCTCAGCGGCCATGGCTCACGGGCCCAGCCGCTCCGCGGCATGTGGGATCTTCCTGGACCGGGGCACGAACCCGTGTCCCCTGCATCAGCAGCCGGACTCTCAACCCCTGCGCCATGAGGGAAGCCCTCTCCCTGGAATTTTGTTACCAGGGTCCGGTATCACACTCATGTGCACTGTTGGATCTGGACCGCTGCCACCTCCCCCTTCCCCCAGGACCCTCCACCCCACCCAGTCTCCTGGCCCATGGAACCTCTGACACCAGAGGGCCTTCCTGGACATGACCAGTCCTCATTACTTTTAGAGTCGCTCCCTGATCACCTGCCAGATACGCTGAGCCTTGACGTGGCCTCTGAGTTTCCTGTGACAATCGTGCTCTGTTCAGCCTCCTCTCTGGGGTTTAGCCAACCGATCTCAAAGGGGTTCCCCCAGGCTTCAGCTCCCTCCCTTTTCCCTCCCTTGACCCTCCCACAACCTTCTTCAAAACACCATTTGAAAACAAATTATTCCCTCCCCTAAATTGCCCTAAGTGTTTGAAGCACCATTGTTTAAAGGAATGAGCTCTAATTTGGGGAATAGAGAAGCGTCCATTCAAAGCATGACTTAGCCACTTGCTTGCTGTGTGGCTTTGGGTGGATAAATTAACCTCTCTGAGCCTCACTGTCTTCTGTAAAACAGAGCTGCTCTGAGCACTCTAGGGTGACATGGACAAGGCATCTACCACGTGGCGGTAACTTCATTTCTTCTCACACTCAGAACTTGCACTCACATGGAGTTAATTCAGTTCACAGGCTGCCCCCGTATGAACATGTGTTATGGGCCGGGACTGTCTCATTTAACCCTGCCAACTGTTTTTGCGATGTAGATACTATTTTCACCATTTTCTAGATAGGATCGCTGAGGCCAGAGGTCCGGGATGTGAAACCAGGTCGTCTGAGGCCTCCCCGGCGCCCTTCCCATCGGCTCTCACATCTGCTTCCTGATGATTTGCTTATCTCCTTACAACTGGCCGTGCATGTCCTCACGTGCCCTCAGCACAAGGCAGGGTGCAGGGATGGATACGAAGGAAGCCCAGGGCCCTGTCCTCAGTAGCCTGCTGTCTGCTTGGTGAGAGGGTGAATTATTAAGAGAGGAGGTGGCGTGTCCTTGCTGAGGGCAGGACTGTGCTTTTCGCTTACTATTGGCATAGGGCCTCCTCCGGTGGCAGCCAGCCCGGGGCTCACCCGGTCACCTCCACCGTGGAGGGCAGAGAGCGGCCGAGGCTGGCTGGGAAGGAGACAGGCCCAGGACAGCAGCCTTGGGCATCTCAAGGACAGGTGTGGGTCTCAGCTGGGGCCCTTCCAGAAGACTCCTTTTCATGGCTAACATTCCTGGCAACAAGGTATATTTCTCTAGACATGAAGCTTTACACTAAGTTATGAAGGAGGCAGAAAGATAGGAAGATGCAATCCTGATGCTCAGGGAGCCCCGGGTCCAGGAATAACCCTTGCCAGGCTCTAGGGAAACAGCTTCTGGCATGCAGGGCAGCAGGGTGGGGAAGGAGGGGTGGGCCTGGCTGTCTCAAATGAGCTCCGTGTGGTCTTAGAAGGACATGGTCACTGGCCCAGGAGTCAATGGGAGGAGGGTGACGTATTGAGAACCAGAAGGGCCTTCTTCAACATTAGGCCCGTAATGGACAGAAGGGAGTGGGCCGAAATGGTACCCCGACTGCATTGGCAAGAACCCGGCAGGTCAGTTAAGTGACAGAGATCCTGGCGACAAAGTGAAGGGGCAGCTGGAGAACTGAAAAAACACCATGGGCTCTGGGTCTGTGTAGACATTCCAACCTGGGCGGGCCATGTCACTCCCAGCCCCGGTCCCCAGGGAGGGCGGGGGCGACTCCATGCCGGCTGCCTTCCCTGTCCTTTGCTGCCACCCCTGGCCTGGCTTCTCCCCAGGGTCCCAGGGCCTCACCCACATGTCAGGAGAGAGATTTAGAGGAGATAGTCCTCTCACCCTCTACGAGGAGGCACCCTTCTACCCTGGTGGAAAACGGCCCTGAGCGGCAAGGCCTGCGTGCCAGGATGGACAGAGAAAGGGGTGGCCCACATCCCAGCCTGCGAGTCCCAGACCAGCTGCCCTCACCATGGGACACCGGCCCCTGGAGTTTACTCCGGGATGATCTTTGCATTTTCTGGACCTGTGGGACCTGGCGAGGGACGGTGGTCCCTGGTGGTCCTGTCCTGCAGCCTGACCCAGTTCTGGTTAAGAAGCTGTCCCATGTCTTGTTGAGAAGAAAATCAACAAACTCACTTTATATTCCTTCCCTGTGTTTTTAACATGTTAAACTAGTCCTTTAAGCGGGCTCTCCTTTCTGAACGGTAAAGGGAGGCACAGAGAATAGTATGAACACGCCGTGTCCCCCAGCGAAGCAGAATCAACTGTCTGGATGTGGGGCTCTGGCTCCAGGCCAGGTGGGCGTTTTGGAACCAGAATGTCCCTGTGGACCACTGGGGCCCGTCAGAAGCAGCCCCTTGACCCACTCAGCAGGAGTCAGGGTGGGAGGCCCGTGTAGGGCTGGGCTTCCCTAGTCGCGAGCTCCCAGGGTCTTCTGACACGGGTGGTCGGGGACCACACTTGAGAGCCTTTCCTAGGACCCGAGATGCCCCTGCGTCCTCTGGCCCTTCCCCTCGCAGGACGCACAGCACCTTGCTTAGATGTTCTCTCTCTGCCCTGCTCAGGCTCCCAGCCCGGGAGTGGTCTGCTGGCATCCTCTGAAATACCTGCTCCCCTATTGGTCGCCGCCATAGTGGGTCATGGGTGGGGCCAGGCTGGTGAGCAGGGAGGAGGCCCCTTGCAGGGCTCCTGGGCGTGGGAGCCAGGCTGCAGCCGCGCTCTCCGAGCCGGGAGCTCTGGGCCTGGCCCCCCTTCTCTCCCTGCCCGGCAGCACTGGGTGTCTGGGGCAACCCCGAGGCAGAGGGTTCTGGGCCCTGGAACCTCCCTGCAGGGCATGACTCAGCCGCCTGCATCCTTGGGCTGCCTCGTGTCTCCTCCTCCCGCATTGGTCTCCCCGGCTGCTCTGTTCTCTTAGCACCCTGCGCTCCCTTGCTCTGTCTCCCGATCTCCTGTCTGATCTCACCCCACTGAGAGCCCAGCATCCAGCCTCCAGAACGGAGCTGGGAGGCTATGACTAATGCACTTGAAGGTGAGTCATCCGCTAAATATAAAACGCCGCTCTCTCCCTGCATATGCGAAAGACGCCAAGAGGCGCGCGTCCTTTCCACCCAATCCGTCCTTCCTCGGGGGGCGGTTGATCCCCCTGAAGTTGACTGTGAACAACATACAAATAAAGCCCAGAGAGCAGCAGGGGCCGCCCATCTTTTCGTCCTTGGCCTTCTCGGCTCGTCTCTGAAGCCGGTGCCTTTCCTGCTCTCGGAGCTGCTCTGGGAGGAATGGGTGAATTAGTAAAACGGGGGCCTGGCCTCACGGAATTATGAAGGAGCACAATTTACCTTCAGGACTTGCCCTCTCCTCTTTCTGCCCCGTCCTCTTTTATCCTCTTGCAAAAGCAAAGAGGAGCCTTTAAGCACACCTGAATCTTGCAGGAACCAGGTGACGCTGAACCATGCATGACTGATGCGTTGATGGAAGGGTTGGGTTCGGGCCCTGCTGGGGGACAGGTACCCCCTTAGTGCCACACACGTTGCTTTCTGCTTGGCCTGACTGCCGTGGGTCCTCGTCACCTTGGACTGTGGTGACACCTTGCAGTATGGATGTGAAATATCACATGGATCTTTCATACCTGACACTTAGTTTGTGACCATTTCAATGAATTTTCTCTACCCTGTGCGATAGGTCTACCATGATTCTCAGTTTACAGACGAGAAAATCCAAGTTCAGAAAGATGAAAACGACTGCCAAAAGCACAATGCTAGCGGCATTAGAACCCGGATTGCAACCAGCGTTTTATACTTCTAGGCTAAACCAGTAAATTTTAAACTTTGATTCCAACCCATCGTAAGAAAAACATGTTATGTCATAATGCAGTGAACACACACACACACACACACACGTGTATGAGCAGACACATATACATGTGTGTAAAACAAATATTTGGGTAAACAAAACTTTACTATCTTCTAATTCTATTCTATTCTATTTCTTTCTTTCTGCTCTGTTCTAATTTGATTGTAAAAATCATGCAGCCCACCAAATTGCTTTCATGACTCTCTGTAGGTCTTTCTCTGCAGTTTGAAAAACACTGGGCTACAGCATCCTAAAACCATGATAATTGCTGCACTGAGCAGGGTCTGGAAAGCTGAGTTCTAATCCTAGGGCAGGAACTAACTCTGTGGCTTTCAGACAAGCCTCTCACGTCCTGGGCCTCCTCTTGCTAAAGCCTGTGGTATAACCGAGTTTTCCTGAATGACCTGGAGGCCCAGCTCACGTCTTTCTTTAATCACTGCAAGCCCTATGCTTCTGTCTCTCTCCCTGGGGAGAAGGGCGGGCACCTGTCCCAGCTGTGTGCGTCACGTGCGTTACCTGTGCACATGTGCGTTGTAGGGGGAAATCTGGCAGGTGTGCTCAGTGGTGGCAGCAGGGCACGGAGAGAAGAGGCAGTTTCTCTGCTGGGATTCAGGACCTGATATGAAATGGCACATTTTCTCATGTACAATGTAATGTGAGTTCCCTCCCCGCGCTTTTATCTTTCCTTTCTAGGGGTTCTGAAAGGCCGAGGAAAGGCCACTTCAGTGGAGATTAGGAGCTGTGAGTAGAGAGACAGAGACAGAAGGAGGATGGTGATCAGTGAGCACGTGTGTCCCACTCGGCAGGACCGGGTCCTGGTCTCCCCTCTAAGTGGCTGTGCGCCCTGGGGCACAAGCCCTCCCTCTGGAAGCTCGCACTGGCCCGGAAGGGCTTGGGTGAGGTCTCATCCAGCCCGGAATTTCTGGCATTATGCGTGTACGTGGTTGCGTCAGGGAGGAGGGAGAACGGGCCCGTGGGTGATGCTCTTCGTGAACGAAGGGTCCAAGGAACCCCCTCGGATGAGAATCGCTTCGTCTTTCATAACTGACATGCCCCGTCATTCTCCCCTTGACCTCATGCAATGGTGTTTATCTAGTTCTAGTGAGTTTCAGACCTGCATATTGGTGGCTGTGATGGCTATGCTCCGTGCTAAGTCCTGTCAATTACTAGAGCAGAGTGACGGCACAAGGCATTTCCTATCCTGTGGATGCAGCTTCAGAGAAGTGATGTGCTCAGGTCCCAGGCCAATCGGTGGCTGGGCCCTGTGGGTGATGTCACTGCATCCAACTCTGAGGCCGCCCATCCCTCCCTGCGCACTGGCTGCTTTCCTCACGGGCCCTCATGCTCTCAGACTTGAGGATGAAGAGTGTGTGAGGCTGGTAGGCCTCCCCCACCTCTGTGCATCCCAGGTGGACCCACTGCCAGGCAGACGTGCCCTTCCCCAGCCCCTGGCTCTGCAGGTCACAGCCCCCAGGCGGCAGCGGCGGTGGCAGCGTCCCCGCGGTCCTCCACAACAGGCTGCTAAGGCCCAGCTCCACCAGCAGCAGGCATGCCGTCTGGAGGCCCTGCTCCGGCTCACCCTTCGCCTCTCCTGTGGGACACTCAGTTCAGGTCGTTGGGCCTCGTCCCCTCGGCCGTTCCTGCCATTCTGGGAGAGGGAGCCTTCCTGCCACGGTCCGGAGGCCCTGGGCACACAGGGAGCAGAATCCCTTTGACCTGCATCCAGGCTCTTCCCTCCTCCCTTGCCCATGGCACCACCAGAAGCCCCTGGAGCTCGGCTGTCTAACGGGCTGCAGAATGCACAGACGGAAAGAGGCTCTGGAGGGTGGTCTTCGTGCCCCTCCAGGGGAGCCACAGACCTGCTGGACAACCACAGCAAGGAGGATGGGCTGCACCCCATGTGGCTGGACTCTTGGCCCCGTGGCTGCCCCCTCCCACCTGCTCCTATCTGCATCCTCTTCCTGCTGCCCTCCCTCCACAGGGGACGCTGCTGCCTGGCCTGTCCTGGGGGCAGAGCCTTGCACTCCCCTTGAAGAGGCGAGAGGAAGAGGTTTACCATACTGTCACGCTCCCTGTACTTTGTCAGACACGAGCCGCTCCAGTTCCTTCATCCAGCCCGCGTTTATTGAGAACCTACTATGTGCCACGCACGTCCCCCAGCCTGCAAATGCATTTGCTCACAGCAGCGTCCTCTGTTCATCTTCAGCTCAGGAGCGAGGTCAGCCCGGGAAGGCAGAGTACCTGCGAGCTTCCGTCCATCCCAGGGATGGCACTCGGCAGAACGCACAGTTTCCACCTCCCGTCCTGGCTGCTCTGGCCCCAGGAATCAGGGAGAACGGTGTGTGCCCCGCTGGCGGGTGTGAACAGAACACTGGGGACGTTTGAGTGCCTGGGGAAAAGGAACGTCCACCTGCAAGATTTCTTGCAGCGGGAGAAGGAGGCACGATTATGTGGGCTGAGCGGGTTCAGAGCAGATGCGACAGGTAGAGAAACAGGGCTGTTTCTCGGGTGGGAGAAGCCTGTGTCACCCCACCGGTGAGAGGATACAGGTCTGCTGCGCTTGGCCAGCCCGGGAGGAGCCCCTTGCGAGAGGTCCACGTGGGAACGTGGAGCCCCATCTCCTAGTGTGTCCTGGGGACTCGGCAATGCCCCTGCCAGCCCTAGAGGCAGCGACAGAGAAGTGAGACCCGTGGGTCTAGGTGCCCTTTCCTCTCTTCCGAGGAACCCAGGCTCTGTGGGCCTGAGACCTTGGCCTTGCTGAGCCTCACCTCAACCCAGAGGTGGTCTCAGACCTTCAGAAACTGCCCACCACACGCCTGTCATGACCAGCACCTGCTTTCTGCCCGGACGCTGCTCCTCCCTGGGAGCCGGGACACGAGCTGCTCTCCCAGGGAGGCTGCTCCCCCCCGCGGCACCCGGCACGGGGTCTCTAAGGAGCCTGGTTCCCTCCTGTTGCCTGGAATCCGAATGAGTGAGGGGCTGAGGAGGAGAGAGAAGAGGAAAAGTCCTGGGATCTGCCCTTAGAAACGTATGTTAGTCCTTACAGAAAACTTTGCAAGGAGAAGAGCTCGCCCACTGTTTCAGGCCAGCTGTCTTGTTTCCTTTCTGTCTCCGGCCCGAGTGGAACAGGCTAATTTGCCTCTGGGAGAGCTGGAGGGAGGGCAGTGGAGGTCTAGAGATGAGGAAACAGAGGCCACCAGAAGTACCTGCACCCGTGCGGTGCCCCAGGAATCGGGAGATGGATGAAGGTGCGACCCTCACTTCTGACTTGGGTAACGAAGTCCAGTAGCCAGAGGTCGCCCTTTCTCCAAAGCCCTGGTCTCCTCGTGATTTGCGGTCTTGTGGGGGAAACAGCAGGAACTCCGAAGCCAGGCCACCCTGTGTCTGAGTCCCCGCTCGGTCACATACCAGCCGTATGACTTTGAGTTTGGGGCAGGCTAACCACTCTGACCCTCAGTCTCCTCATCTGCAAACGCGTCATAACGACACCCACCTCCCACAGAGCCGAGGATCGACGGAAGTGAGGCATATTTTCAAGCACCCAGGACAGCCTGGCCCTGACCGGCCTTTACCTGAAACACAGCCGTGGGCACCCGCCGGGACCCCCTCCCTTACCTCCTCAGACCTGCTTCTTCCCATCAGCAGTTTTCCGGCTTGGAATATTCGCCTTCTTCACTTTGGAGAGTGGGGTGCAGGAAGGTGCCCCCAAGCCTGTCTCCCAGAAGGGGATGTGCCCTGGATCAGAGCGCAGAGAGGCTCAGCGCCATTAGTTCAGGGGTCCTCTCTGCAGAGCAGCCGAGGACCGGAGGACGGCTCTTGTTTCACCCCCCCCCCCCCCGCCCCGTGCCCAGAGAGCCACCGGACCTTGCTTGCTGCCTTGCTACTCCTGGTACCCATGGAGTGATCTCTGAGCTAGAGGCATCTCGGCCCGGCCCTTTATTTTGTATTTTGTCCAGCCGGGGAGCCCAAGGTGCCTTTGGCGCCGACCCGCTTGGTTGAATCCACAGGACGCACCTGCCCTCTAGTGGCCAGAGAGAGAAAGGCATGGGCACCCCCGGCTCAGCCAGCCTGTCTGCGGCCAGACCTCAGTCACTGTGGGTGACGGTGTGTGGTCACCTGGACACGCGGCGGCCCCACCGCAGCCCAAACTAGACCGACACATGGAGGTCATTCCCTGGACACACGCCAGGCCCCAGATGTGAGGTTTCCCTCACCCGTTCATTCGTTCATTCATTCAAATATCTATGAAGTGTTTACTACCTGTGTGTTGGTGGGGATGGGGAGGGGAGGTTCTAGGCAGTAGGATCACAACGGAGATCAAGACAGGCAAGTCCACCCACTCATGGGGTTTCCACTCTAGTGGGTGTGGTGTTTGTCGGGCATGGGTGGGGGGGCTTCTCAACCCTCCCCTGGCTTAGAGTTAAGAAACCAGAAGACACCAGCCAGGCACCTGATTCATGCCAGGACCTCTCATGTCCCTTCTTTTTTTTAAATGGTCCCAGCAATTAAATGATACATCATGAAAGAAAGAGCACTGAATGGACAGTTGGTGGGACGGGGTCTGAATCCTGCTTCCCACTCACTAGTCCTGGGACCTGGGACTCACCATTGATCACCCAGCTGGACCTGTCAACTTCCAGGGTTGTGCCGGGAGCTCATGGACCAGTGATGCTCAGAGCACATGGCCCCTCGGGCTCTCCAGGGCTGATGTGGGCACAGCAACCTCCACATGACCTGTGGCCACGGAGGCTGGAGTGCTTTTCACCTGGAGTTTGGAAGGAGTGATAAAAGACTCTTTTTGCTTCATTATTAAGAGAAGGACATAAACTCATAAAAATTAATTTGATACAATTTCTTTAGCTTGATACAACTTATTTAGCTTCACCGTGTGCTGTGTATCAGTCATCTGTTGCTGCGTAACAAACTACCCCCAAATTTAGTAGCTTAAAACACGATGTTGGGGAGCCTGATTCCTCCAACTCCGTTTTTCTTTCTCAAGGTTGCTTTGGCTATTCAGGGTCTTTTGTGTTTCCATACAAATTGTGAAATTTTTTGTTCTAATTCTGTGAAGAATGCCTTTGGTAGCATGATAGGCATTGCATTGAATCTGCAGATTGCTTTGGGTAGTATATTCATTTTCACAATGTTGATGCTTCCAATCCAAGAACGTGGTATATTTATCCATCTGTTTATGTCATCTTTGATTTCTTTCATCAGTGTTTTATAGTTTTCTGAGTACAAGTCTTTTGCCTCCTTAGGCAGGTTTATTCTAGGTATCTTATTCTTTTTGTTGCAATGGTAAATGGGAGTGTTTCCTTAATTTCTCTTTCTGATTTTTCATTGTTGGTATATAGGAATGCCAGAGATTTCTGTGCATTAATTTTGTATCCTGCAACCTTGCCATATTCATTGATGAGCTCCAGTAGTTTTCTGTTAGCATCTTTAGGATTCTCTGTGTATGGTATCATGTCATCAGCAAACAGCGACAGTTTTACTTCTTCTTTTCCAATTTGTATTCCTTTTGTTTCTTTTTCTTCTCTGATTGCCGTGGCTAGGACTTCCAAAACTCTGTTGAATAATAGTGGTGAGAGTGGGCATCATTGTCTTGTTCCTGATCTTAGTGGAAATGTTTTCAGTTTTTCACCATTGAGTATGATGCTTGCTGTGGGTTTGTCATATACGGCCTTTATTATGTTGAGGTAGTTTCCCTCTATGCCCATTTTCTAGAGAGTTTTTATCATAAATGGGTGTTGAACTTTGTCAAAAGCTTTGCCTGCATCTGTTGAGATGATCATATGATTTTTAAATTAAGAGTTTTTTTTTTTCCCCTTTGATGTACGCGGGCCTCTCACTGTTGTGGCCTCTCCCGTGGTGGAGCACAGGCTCCGGACACGCAGGCTCAGTGGCCAGAGCATATGATTTTTATTCCTTAATTTGTTAATGTGGTGTATCACATTGATTGATTTGCATATACTGAAGAATCCTTGCATGGTGTGGAGAAAAGGGAACCTTCCTGCACTGTTGGTGGGAATGTAAATTGATACAGCCACTATGGAGAACAGTATGGAGGTTCCTTAAAAAACTAAAAATAGAATTACCATATCACCCAGCAATCCCACTACTGGGCATATACCCTGAGAAAACCATATTTCAAAAAGAGACATGTACCACAGTGTTCATTGCAGCTCTATTTACAATAGCCAGGACATGGAAGCAACCTAAGTGTCCATTGACAGATGAATGGATAAAGAAGATGTGGCACATATACACAATGGAATATTACTCAGCCATAAAAAGGAATGAAATTGAACTATTTGTAGTGAGGTAGATGGACCTAGAGTCTGTCATACAGAGTGAAGTAAGTCAGAAAGAGAAAAACAAATACCGTATGCTAACTATATGGAATCTAAAGAAAAAAGAATGGTACTGATGAACCTAGTTGCAGGGCAGGAATAAAGAGGTAGACATAGAGAATGGACTTGAGGACATGGGGAAGGAGGGGGAAGCTGGGGCAAAGCGAGAGTAGCATCGACATATATACACTACCGAATGTAAAATCGTTAGCTAGTGGGAAGCAGCAGCGTAGCACAGGGAGATCGGCTCGGTGCTCTGCGATGACCTAGAGGGGTGGGATAGGGAGGATGGGAGGGAGGCTCAAAGGGGAGGGGTTATGGGGACATGTGTACGCATATGGCTGATTCGCTTTGTTGTGCAACAGAAACTAACACAGTATTGTGAAGCCATTATGATCCAAAAAAGATCTATTTAAAAAAAACACGATGGGGGCTTCCCTGGTGGCACAGTGGTTGAGAATCTGCCTGCCAATGCAGGGGACACGGGTTCGAGCCCTGGTCTGGGAGGATCCCACATGCCGCAGAGCAGCTAGGCCCGTGAGCCACAGCTACTGAGCGTGCGCGTCTGGAGCCTGAGCTCCGCAACGTGAGGCCGCGACAGTGAGAGGCCCGCGCACCGCGATGAAGAGTGGCACGCGCTTGCCGCAACTAGAGAAAGCCCTCGCGCAGAAACGAAGACCCAACACAGCCAAAAATAAATAAATAAATTTATAGAAAAACAACAACAAAAAACCCCAAAACACGATGTCTTATTATTTCTCGCGATTTCTGTGGGCTGACTGGGCTTGATTGGGTGGCTTTTCTGCTTCACATGATTTCTGCTGGGGCTGGAACGGCCAAAGTGGCTCCTTCACACACGTGTCTGGCTGCCCTGCCGGGATGGCTGGACCGGCTGGAGGAGAAAGGATGGTGGTGAGGACCAAGCATCTCTCTTCATGGTGTCTCCAGCAGGGACCTGGACCTCCCTTACAGTGGCTTTTCATAATGTGCAATTCAGTAGTTTTTAGTGTATTCAGAGTTATCACCACTATCTAATTCCAGAATATTTCGTCGCCCTAAAAAGAAACCCTATACCCGGTAGGAGTTATTCTCAGTTTCCTACCTTCCGTTCCCCTGACCCTGGAAATCACTAACCTTCTGTCTCTCCAGATCTGCGTATTCTCGACATTTCATATAAATGGAATCACACAATAGGTGGCCTTTTGTGACATTTTCTTTCACCTAGCATAATGTTTTCAGGGTTCATCCGTGTTGTAGACTGGATCAGTGTTTCATCTTTTTATTGAGTATAGTTGCTGTACAATATTATATAAGTTTCAGGTGTACAACAGTGATTCACAGTTTTTAAAGCTTATATTCCACTTATAGTTACTATAAAATATTGGCTACATTCCCTGTGCTGTACAATATGTCCTTATAGCTTATTTTATACGTAGTAGTTTGTACCTCTTAATCCCCTACCCCATGCTGCCCCTCCCCGCTTCCCTCTCCCTACTGGTAACCACTAGTTTGTTCTCTATATCTGTGAGTCAGTTTCTTTTTTGTTATATTCACTAATTTGTTTTAATTTTTAGATTCCACATATAAGTGATATCATACAGTATTTGTCTTTGTCTGACTTATTTCACTAAACATAACACCCTCTAGGTCTACCCATGCTGTTGCAAAAGGCAAGATTTCATCTTTTTTATGGCTGAGTAGTATTCCATTGTGTGTGCATATATATATATATATATATATATATATTTATCCATTTATCTAATGATGGACACTTAGGTTGCTTCCATATCTTGGCTATTATAAATAATGTTCTATGAACATTGGGGTGCATGTATCTTTCCAAATTAGCATTTTCATTTTCTTCAAATATATACCCAGGAGTGGAATTGCTGGATCACATGGCAGTTCTATTTTTAATTTTCTGAGGAAGTACTTCCTTCATTTTTATCCACTGTGTGGATAGACCACCTTCTATTTATCTATTCATCAGTTGATGCACTTGGGGAGGATTTTAGGACTACTCTGAGCCAATCTTGAAACCTATAAACGACGAGTAACTTTTTCCATTTCCCGATCCAGTTGCTAACATGACAAAACCACTGACTGAAGAAGGTTACGTGCAGGGCCTGTGAAGGTGAAGCACGCGGTGAGGCAGAAATGGGACGGGCGTGAGGGAATCGGGAGCTTCATCCGCTAATGAGGAGGGGAAAGTCAAGGTCATCCAGGGACTCTTTGTGCAAGTGTTATCGAAAGTGGGGTCCGGCTGCCCACCGCTCAAAAGCCAGTAAAGTCAAGGTTGGTCAAGGTTGGTGGAAGGGAAAGTTTGCTTTATTTCGGAGGTTGGCAACCAGGATGGGTGGGGAGGGCGGACTCGTGTCCAAAGGCCGACTCCCGCATGGACAATCAGTGGACAAGAGCTTTTAAAGTGGAGTTTCAGGGGTGTAGAAGCAGAAGAAGGGGGCTACCTGCAGAAACAGCACCGTCAGCTCTGACGGTCGTCTTGAAATTGGTCCTGCGGTGGTCTGACCAGCATCATCTTGATTGTTCTAAGTACAGTTAGTCTTCAGTTCCAGGGTCGGTTTGTTCCCGTTTCTTTGAGGCCAGTTCTCAGAGCTGTGGCCTCTTATGTCATGGCTACATTTGGTCATCATATAGTTAACTCTTCCACCTGCTGGAGGTTTCAGTGTCTATAAGACAGCTCACAGGATACGGCTCAGAATATTATCTGTAGCCCTTGAGGAGGAACTAAAGGTCCTTGACTTTGCTCACTGACTAAACTATTATTATTTGGTCTCCTTTGACTGCTTTCCTTTGCTTCTGCATGTTCTCACTTCTCTGATTTAACTTATTCTTCGGCTAAAGATTTTCTACAGACAGAAGTCAAACGGAGGACATGGGGGGCAAGGGCCACACGGTCCTGCTCCGTTTCATAAGGACTAAATCTGAACTCTGTCTGCAGCTCTGACCATGAAGCCATAAAGCCACAGGCTGAAAGGAGTGCTTGTTCCAGGGGTGGGAGAGAGCCCAGGGGTGGTTTCAAGCTTGTCTCCTATTTCCCCTGGAAGCCCTGCTGGGAAGCAGCCAACCACACTCCTTCCTGGAACGTGCGTGACTGTCGCTGTCCTTTGCACGACAATGTGCCAAATCCTGTTATTAATGAAATGAATGATGTCGTTGTCCTTGCTGGCAAAGGCCCACGTTGTACGAAGGCGCACTGCTTCGTGTTTTGCGGGGGGTGCAGGGGTGAGCTATCCTGACCATGAGCTCTCTCAGCTCAGCTTTGGGGCGAGGCCCTGGGGGGCAGCCCGTCCCCTGCATGCCCTGCACGGCATCCGAGCTGGAGCATCTAAGCGCAAAACAAGAAATGAGGCCAGAGCGCATCAGAGCCGCGGCTGCGTCCTCTTGGAGGGACAGATTCGGGGGTGCGGGGGGGAGACTGTGGTGACGTGTCAGGCTCCCTTAGAGCTGGGCAGGGCTCGCCGCCTGCTGGACAGGCACTGCTGTCCACACTGGGCATCCTCCCCTGTGGCCCCCTCTGCACCGCATCGCTCCCGTCCACCTCACTCTTTCCTGTCCCCCCTTCCCTGTCCCCAAGGGTGGCCGTCCAGCCGCGCCTTGCTTTCCTCTGGCCCCTTGTCTGCACCCTGCAGCTGCTCAGGAGAGGAAGGGAGAACAGGAGAAAGGAAACTAGACAGAAATGGGTGTGGTTGAGGCAAGGAGGGCTGATTAAGGCAAATACAGACAGAAATGCGGGAAGCTCCACAAAGAACATCATCTCCGACACACACATGTGGGCATACCCACACACGCACACACGTGCACACACATGCATCCTCCCCTCATCTTGTCTCCAGGAATATTCTATTCAGGAGTGAGGTCCTCAGGTTTGGAACCAGTTGCCCAGAGTCCTGGTTGAGGAACGCACCTCCACTAGCCTGACGTGTAGCTCGGGATGCTCTGGGGAAATTAGCAGAGCCAAGAGCGCCCCCCCATCTCACCAGAGAGCCAGGTGTCAGAGGCTGCGCCCACCTGACAGAGCAACCACTGCACCCTCAGCAGGATGGAACAGATGCTCGGAAATGCTTGTGTGTGTGGTTATTCATTTGGATGCCCTCCTGCACGCCACTCTCTGAAAAGTTGCGTCGCGTAAGCTGGGACTCCCTCTTCTTATTGGACAAGGCCACCCTTTGATTCTTTTTGTCCCAATAGAGCAAACCACGGTATCACAGGAGACTGAGGGGACGGTGTAGTTCTTGTCAAGTGCGTGGGTTCTAGAGCCAGGCTGCCTGGGTTTGAACCATGGCCCTGCTACTTAGGAGCTGTGTGACACTGCACAAGTTACTTAACCTCTCTGTGCCTCAGCTTCCTCAGTAAAAGCTGCTGTTGAGAGTACTTAGCTCCTGGGTTGTGAGGATGACACCAGTTAGTGTGTAGCTGGTGTGTAGAACAGAGGGTGGCCCATGGCAATGACTTAACATGGTAGCTGGTATGTGAGAGTGTGTGTGGACCATTCCCTGCGACGCAGGGTGTCGCCCACACGAGTTCCAGCTCTCTGCCCTCAGGGAGGCATCCTGCCCCCCTCATGGCCTCAGAGGTGGCTTAGCTGGCCTTGCAGGTGGGCAGCCAGGGCTCTGTGAGTCTCGCGGTAACTGGGTAAAAGGGGGAGGTGAGGTTTTTATGCCTTTTGTTGCTTTGCTCGGGGCAGAAGGAATCCACGGTGACATCGGTCACAACCTTATTTTGCAGTTGTGGGATGTTGGAAGGTAAGCTTTTCCCTAAGCTCCATGACCTATAGACCCAAGGGGTATTTAATGAGGGGGGGTGGGCATCGCAGGAGACCCATGGTCTCCTCCCTCAGGGCAGGTCTGTGCTGTGCTCGGAGAAAGGGCGCTAGACTCAGGTGGTCCTGCCTAAACGTCATCGTCCCGTTCTCTGGATCCCACCTGCTTCCCAGGGGTTAGGTGGCATCATGGCATCTTGGGTCCTGTACAGGGGACTTTTCAAGGGTCTCCCATAACAGGTGTAAGGTTATCTACCTGTAACGGGTGGTATTGTGGAGACACAGGTGAGAGCTGCCTGCAGAGGGTGACCGTAGCCTTCAGCACCGTGTTTACATCCTCCTGACATCAGCCTGGTAGATGCCATATGAGGTCGTTTCCCACGGGGAACTGACGTTTACTCTGCATGGCCAACCTCACAAGCTAACCTCCGTGGTGCCCACAGTGCCTGTCGCAGGGGAGGGAGGAAGAGGAAGCTTGTGGCAGAGGAAGGTCTGGCGTTAAACAAGGAAGACCACCATGGAGAAGGAAGTGGCCTGTCCCCTCTGAGGCTGGGAAGTGGGTGTGAGTTGCCGGGGAGGGCGAGGGGACCAGATTAGGGCGATGGCAAAGGAGAGCATCGGGCTGAGGGTGGGAGGGTCCGGCTGGACTCAGGGAGCCTTGAAGTCCCAGCAGAATCGCTTGACTTGATTCTATAGGAAATGGCATGGACTTACATGGGAAGCCACACAGACTTGTCCTCTGGCTGAGGTCTAGCTGGGAAACTTTCCCAGGCGGAGAGAAGGGCACGGGTGGCTCACGCAAGCGGAGAGACACGTAACCAAGCATGTCCTGCCGGCCCTGTCGCTAAACCAAATCCTCACGGTGGGGATTATCCATTACTTTGTGTAGTTCTTCAAGTCTCCTAAATCCTCTCGGTCCCGAGCATGGCTAATCCAGGTCTTACATACACGTGATGTTTCACAAGCCTTCACAGGACCGTAGTCTTGTCAGGAGGAGAAACGGAGGCTCTGGTTAGGAGCTGCCCCAGAGTCACCATGGAGCTGGACAGAGCAGGGGCCGCCCGCCCCTTCATTCAGTGACCTGGCTTTTAAACCTGGTTCTTTCCCAGTATCTTAGAAAGAGAGGAGGAAGGGATATACTTAAGAGAGGGCATTGGGACAAACAGCCATTTAAATTGCTTCTGCGTAAAGGCGGGGTGGGAATTCCTATTCCCCCGATATTCCTTCGGCCGATTGGTGAGCAGAGAGCCGGAGGAAGAGTGAGAGTTTGGCAGGTTCAGAAAGAAATACACTCAATCCTTCACCGTGTGGGATGGAGGGGTGGGGGGAGGAGGGAGAGGTGAACCTGAGATGGGGGGCCTTGCTGCCTTGGGCGAGGCCTGAAGGTGTGAGGTCCCCGCGCACCTGCCTCTCTCAGGGGACTGCCTTTGCTAAGAGTGTGGGGCGAGGGGCTTGGGCGTCCGGGCCTCCCCCTGGGGGCTGACCCCTCTGACTTTCTCCCCACCCTCCCCGGAGCTGCCGCTGCCACCCTTTGCCCTCCTCCTCCCCTGGGTGGCCTCCTGCTTTCCTTCCCTGGGGCCGTGAGAGTGGCCGGGGCACCCGTCCAGGTGAGGAAGCCAGCCTCACGTCCTGGTCCCCAGTAAGTGTGTGAGTGTGAGCACGAGTGTGTGTGGGCCCGGGGCTGGGATCGCCCACAGACGAGAGCTCGGGAGTAGAGAGCTTCTAGCGGGTGGGGCCGCCCTGCCGTGGAGCCCGAGGACCTGTCGCTGGGACCCACCACCAACTCCAGCACCCCGAGCGGCCAGAGCACGTGGGGCAGCAAGCAGAGGAGCCGGGGAGGCGCGACGGGGGTGAGTGGAGCCCTGGACGCACTGGGTGGGGCTGGGATCGGGGAGATGGGGAGAAGCCAGGATGCTCAGAAGTGCTGCAGGCCGAGCGAGAAGAGGCGGACACGGGGGCGGGGGTGGGGGGGGCGCGTCCTGCCTCTCTGCCCCTCCCCGCAGAGGCGTGCCGCGCAATAGCCACGCCCCTCCCCTGCCCCCCCCCCCCCCCCCCGCAATCTGGGCGCAGAGTGATGGCCGATGGAATCTCCCCGAAGGGGACCGTGGGTGGTCGTCCAGTGTCCAAGGGTGGGACAGCGGGGCTGCCAGCCCGTGGCAGGGGGTCCTAGCCCCTCAACTCACGCTGCGGCGGAGGGAGGGCGTGGGCGGAGGGAGGTGGTCTGCACAAGACCCCCAAACCCCAGTTCTACTCCTAGGTGCTCGCGACGGCCCTGGTCCTGGAGAAGCTCTGGAATAAATACCCGTGGGCCTTAGAAAACAGAGGTAGGAGGGGGTGTGACCTGTTGGCGTCTTTCTTATGTTTATTCCGCCCGGACTAATGCCAGACATTTGGAGGAAGAAGCGGTGGTGACCGGCAAGGCCTGGGGAGCTAGGTGAGGGAGGGCTGGGTGGCCGTGGGCCTGGTGGCCAGCTCAGCTGTCCCCCCTCCCCTTGCTTCTCCAGACCCGAGGCCGGAGTCCTGGTTTCTGGTGCACTGGTCGCTGCCAGTCACCCCCTTCCTAGCCTTCTATCTGCTCCTGGGGGTGACAGGTCCTCGCCTCGTGTCCCGTCGGGAGCCTCTGAGGCTGGCAGGACCCCTCACGGCCTACAACCTGGGCCAGGTGCTTCTCTCGGGGGTACACGTTCTATGAGGTAAGGCCGGTGGGGGGCCCTGCAGTCCTAGGGTCTCTTTTGTGGGGGTGCCAGGGGACAATTAAAACCACGATCTTCCCATGCAGACAGCTGAAAAGCCTTGATGGGGATCTGCAGGGGCTGGGGTCCTGGGTTATTTTTGGCTGTGATATCTTCCCTATGGCGATACAAATCCCCATCGCTTACGCCCATTTTCCTTTTCCTGAAATAAAAAAGTGGAGGTCAGTGACAAGCAAGAATGGAATTCATGCTCCACCTGCACCTAAAAACCCACCACTACCTCCTGTTTCTGCCGGGCTCTGCTCATTTCAGCCCAGTTTTCTGATCCTTCCTGATGCCCGTGTGCACTGGGTGCCTGCTTTGTGCCGGACCTGCAGGGTCACCGCTGCGTGAGGCACACCTGCCCTCCAGGTGAAGGAGGTCTAGGGGGAGATGGATGCAGAAACAGGCGGTTGCAAGTCAGTGCGAGCGGGGCCATAGAGAGCACGCACCCGGGACAGGGCGGGCGGAGCGGCAGGGACCCCGCTGGGGTGTCCGGAGAAGCTTTTCAGAGAAAGTGGTCCTGGCGGCTGACATGTAAAGTGGTCACCACGGCGAGGCCATGCGCTGCGGCCTTTGTGAAGATCTGCTCATCCCACCCTCTGTCACGAGGCACGGTGCAGGTAAGTACCTTGGCAGGTGGCAGGGCACCCTGGCCGCAAGCTCGCCTCCATCCTTCCTCCCTCTGTGCCAGCAGGGACCAGGCAGGCGGTCCAGCCTGAGGAAGCAGGTCCGGACAGCTCTGCCTTGTTCGTTCACCATCTCTCCCTTAGTGATTGGCCTGCCTTCCTTGCTCCGCACTGCTGCCCAAATGATCCTTCCCAGCCACCGGAAGGGTCCTGCTATGCCCCCAGCGGCCCTGATGTCTTCCTGGCCAGCAGGGCTGAGGCAAGGCTCCTCCACTGGGTGTACGGGGCCTCCCAGGTCCTCTCTGGCCTCAGCTTTCCTTTCCAGCCTCACCTCCCTCCACACCCCGTGGTCGCCCTGCTCACCTGCCTTGCAGCCCCGCTGGGTCAGGCCCAAGGCCCTGGCAACTGACTGTTTTTCTGCCAGAAATGCTCTTCTCCCCTGGTGCCCAGGCAAATCCCCGCACGTCCTGTAGACTCAGGCCTTTGTCACCTCTTGTGAAGTTTCCCTGAGTCCCCAGGGCTGGGTTAGTTGTCCCGTCACTTGCTTTTCACTTCTGCTCTCCGTGGTGGACGGGCAGCCCCACCAGCTGGCGAGCTCTAAATGTGAGTGTCTGCATCTCCCCAGCTCCAAGTTCAGTGACCTCCTTTGAAATCAGCCAGGGTGAGAGGATTTACACCTTAGGAACGGGCAGACACTGCCAATCAGCCCCTCCCCGCCGAGAGCCTGCTAGGCACTGACCAGCCGCAGCCTTCACTCTGACCCACCCCTGTTTCATCGTGTACACGTTTGTCTGTCTCCCCTCCAAATGGCAAAGTGCTTCGGAAGCACAGCCATCTCTTATTCTCTTTGTAAAGACAGGCCCCACATCACGTCTGGTACCACGTGGAAGACGCTGCTACCTTGTGAGACATGTCCTAGGATTTGCCATTTAATTGTGGTGACAGATGACTGCTGCCACCGCAATCCTCTGAAAGTCTGCTGTGCCACGTTGGCGTCCTGCTCAGAAGCCCTCCGTAGCTCCCTTTGCCAATATAACCTGATTGGAGAGGCCCTCATGTAGGGATTTTTATCTGTTTTATCATCGAGATGGCTCGGGGCTCAGCGCAGGGCCCAGCGTGGAGAAGTGTTTAGGACCAGTCGATGCATCATTGTCAGATGAGTAAACAAATGATAAAATTCAAGTTTCTTAAAGCAGCCTTCAAGACCCCTCGTGAACCGATTCCGCTCCCTCTCAACTTCTGTGGCCGCCCCTCCCCTGGTAGAAGTCTCCACTTGCAGCCCTGGAGAGTTAGGAGAGGTCCAGACACTCTCCTCCTGGCAGAAAGCTCCCTTTCCTCCCCTCCATTTGCCACGGCCTCCTCATTCTCAGCCGGCTACCAACTTCTGGGACATCTCCTGTTTCTTACTCTTCATCTGGCCTCAACCTTGAAAGTGAGGATGGTTTCGTGCATCCTCAGGGAAGCTCTCAGCTTCTCGGGGGCAGGGGGTGCTGACGTGTGCACGGCTTCATGTCCCCTCCTGACTTACGGTCTCACACATGGTAGGTGCCCAGCGTGGGTTTGTGGTCTATATTTGCCCCCATCAGAAAAAAAATTGGAGACCAGCAAGATGTATGCAAGTCCTAGCCTGTGATCTA
This sequence comes from Leucopleurus acutus, assembly GCF_964270905.1. Classification (NCBI taxonomy): domain Eukaryota; kingdom Metazoa; phylum Chordata; class Mammalia; order Artiodactyla; family Delphinidae; genus Leucopleurus; species Leucopleurus acutus. The sequence goes on from NC_139152.1 coordinate 5,697,966, forward strand.
GCCAGTGCACAGAGTTTACCCGGTTGGCGATTGTTCACCAAGTGTCAGTGGGGGTTGGGGAGGGATGCTGGTGTCCAGAACATGTCTGGAGGTGGCAGCAGCCTCTCGGGCCTTCAACCGGTCAGGCCCCACCACGGTGAGGGTGGGGCAGGTGTCATGACTCAATCTTTTTCTGTTCTCTTCCTGTTAGTTCATGGCCACCTCGCTCCTGGCTAATTACAGCTATTTCTGCCAGCCAGTGGATGACAGCCAGAGTGAGCTCGGGATAAGGGCATGGCGGGGAGTGGGAGGTTTGGGCCTGGAGAGAGGGTTCATAGGATGAACTTCATAAAAACCAGAACTTGACCCAAGAATTCCAGTGGGAGGTAGTGACCTGATTAGTTCAGTACAGGCTCAGAAGACCTCAGTTTGCATCCCAGCTCTGCCAGTTCCTTGCTATGTGAGTGTAGGTAGTTTATTACCTTTTACAGGCCTCATTTTTCTTATGTATAAAATGGGGATGATAACACCTACTTGATAAAAGGAAACAATTGGGAGAAGTTTGAACCAGCTGATGTATGAAAGTGTTTAGCCCTGGGCCTGGCACACCTTGAGTGAGAGCCCAGTGGTCGATATTTCATGACTTTTAGCTGTTCTCTCTTTCAACCAGAAGCAGAACAAAAGTCTTCCTTGCAGCAAAAAATAAATTGAGCTGAGGCGTAGCAAGTCACCAGGCAGTGACGTGGGTGTTGAATCAAGGGATATTGAACGATGGCTTAAGGTCCTGCTGTTCAAAATGTGGTCCACGGACCAGTGGCATCAGCATCACTGGAAGCTTGTTGGAAATGCAGACTCTCATGTCCCTGGACACCGATTGGGAATCTGCTTTCCAACAAACAAGATCCCGGGTGATCCATGTGCTGGTTAAAAGTGATGACTTGGGAGATTGGGACTGACATAGATACACTAATAAACTGGATAACTAATAAGAACCTGCTGTATAAAAAATAAATAAAATAAAGTTCAAAAATTAAAAGAAAAAAGAAAGGTTTTCAGCTAATAAATGAAGAAGGAATGACACGCACAAAAAAGTCATGGCTCCAGGCTGGGGAATGTTTGGAGAGAGCTTCTGTTATCACTCCCAGTAGCTTCTCTTCCTCTTTTCTGTGCTAACAGGCATCTTCTTGCAGACAGGTGAGACTGTGGGAGCAGGGAGTACAGAGGGATTGCCAGGGCGAGTGGTACCACCAGCAGGACAGTGGCCTGACTGCACGTCCCCTCCCTGCCCAGCAGATGGCGAGCGGGTGCTGGCGGTGCTTCTCAAAGGCCGTTGAATTGCTTGGCACGGTGGGTGCCTGTCCCTTGTGTAGAATTACTTCTGTCAGCCAGGTCTGGGGTGGTTTTGAAGACGCTGTGTGCTGACATTTCTCTCCAGCATCCCTATTGGCCACTCTAAGGCTTAACTTAGAGCCGAACCTTGGTCCCACGACCTGGAGGATGAAGGATGCTCGCTGATGAAGCGTTTGCCCCCATTAGCAACCAGGTTCTAGGTTAAGTGAAAATAGGAAGTTAAACAAATTTAAAAACCTGTTGCTGTGTGGCAAAGGTTATCAGACAGCAAAGGCCATCCTTAAGTGTTATGAGGGAAAGAACCCCTTGTGAATTCTTGTGGACCCAGAAGGCTTGCAGGGTTGCAGGGGTAGTAATAAAATCTCTCTCAAATGCGGGAAACCTTTGGGAATTTGCCTTATAATTGTCTGGGTCCTGGACTGAGTGTTCCACACCTGAGTTCTCTCCCAGTGCCCTGGGGGGTGGGGTAATATTGGAAAGAGCCCGATCTCTGAAGCCTGGCTGTGTTCACATCCCAGCTTGTCTTCCTACTAGTTGTATAACCTTGAACAAGTTACTTAAACACTGTGCCTCAGTTTTGCTGTCTATACAATGGAGATGAGTATAAACCACATACCATTATGAATGTTATATATATAAGTTTTTATACATACAGGCACACGGTAGGGGCTGTACAGGTGTTTGACTGGTGTTAAACCCTATTGGGTTTTAGCCTCCCCTCAGTACAGCTGGCAGAATCGCCCTGTCCTTGGTAGTTGAGGCCCCAGGAGAAGAGTCTGGAGGAACAATGGCCCCAGAGCTGACTCTTTTCTTTCTCCCCAGGTCTTTTCATTCTACGAAAGAAGCCCGAACAGCTCACCTTCCTGCACGTCTACCACCATGGCACTGTGCTCCTCAACGGGTAAGTTGGGGTCACATATGTGCTGGAGGGTCAAGGTGAGTGAGGGTCTTGGGCATCCCTGCTCCAGGACTTGTGGGGCAGGCCTGTGTCTGCTGGACTGAGTGCCATCTCGGGAGGCTTGCATCCTTGTAGTATCATGGTTTGGCTCCCAGGTTCCCCCTCCCTGTGGCCATGACTCCTGGCCTCTGCTACCGTTTTCTCTCTGTTGCTCCACGGAGCACCCTAGCCACCCTTCCCTAGTGTGCAGGAGGAGGCTGCTAGGAGATGCTCATAGCCATCAGCCCAGAGAGGGCGGAGGGAGCTGTAAGCATCCTCATTTCACATCCTCTTAACCCCAGCCCGCCATCGTGACCTCAGACGGCTCATGCGGGACGTCCTCATGATAGGACCTTCCCGGGGCTCTTGTCTGTGGGGTGTGCAGGGGTGCACCTTGGAGGATTGAAACCTGAAAGAGAAAACCCAAGAGCACAGCCAGGCCCAGCTCCACTCACTTCCCTCCATCTCCCCACCCCACTCTGTAGCCTTCTTCGCCAGGATGCTGAATTCTTTGGTCCATGTCTTCATGTACCTGTACTATGGACTGGCCAGTCTGGGGCCCCGCCTGTGACCCTACCTGTGGTGGAAGCGACATCTTACCATCTTGCAGCTGGTGAAAAAGACCCACTGGCTCCAGGGGCCTCCGATGAGCCCTGGCTTCTATTCTCGGCTGCACTAGTGACTTGTTTTCTGACCGTGAACAAGTCCTTCTCATCACTTGGTCTTCCTTAGCTTCTCAACTTGCAAAGGTCTAGTAACCACCTCGCTAGATCCTAGGACCAACCCTAACTCTCTGACGTAATGTGGGGCTCAGATCAAACGATTAACACGCTTCGGGCCTCAGTCTCATCTCCAGTGAAATGGGAGGGGTGGGCTGGACTAGATGCCCTCAGAGGGCTAATGCCCTGCGAGTCTGTGGTCACTGATCCACCCCCCTGGGCCTGGGGGCCCTGTGGTTTGGGGAGCACCATTGCCAGGTGCAGGTGACAGCCTGAGCTGTCCTTCTCGGGGCTGAGGATGGATTGAGGTCGTCATCAGTGTCAACATGGCACGGCTGGATGGGGGCCAATGGGAGACCAGACTAAGAGAAGGGTCAGGAAGGTACTTAGCATCACAGGTAGGAAAGCTTGGGGATGGCGCTTCATAGCTCTTCTTCTTCCTGAGCTGTGGGAGGCCTGCCCCTGCTGGTAGACAGAGGGGACTACAAGAAGGTCAAGGGGAGCACCCCTCCTGTTCCTTAGCACTGCTTCTCACCTTTCTCCGTCTTCTCTTTCCTCTCGCACTTCCTCTCCCCTGTGTCAGTTTGTGGCCATTGCGGCCCACTCTTCCTACAACGTCTTTGCTGAGTGCCCCTTCCCTGACGGGTTCAATGTGGCCGTCCTCCTGTACTCCCTCAGCCTCATCCCCTTTTTCCTCAACTTCTACCACCAGACATATCTGAGGGGCAACAGGAGAAGCTGGCTTAAGGGGCGGGACCGAGGACTGAAGCTAACAGAGCCATCCCCAGAGAGACTTTGGTGGAAGATGGCGTGACTCACGTCCCACTCATGACGAGCAGATTCCTCTGCGCCCCACACTTCATCCTATGAGGGAAGGACAATACTCACCTCCTTCCGGAGTTGAGGAGAACAGAAATGGACCAGCTTCCTGAACTCACTTCTCCTGTGGATTTGTCACTGTTTGTACACCTCCTTCCTCTACTAGACATGATCCCCCCACAGGAGGGATTGTCTTACTCTCAATGTTTCCCAGACCTGGCACAGCAACTCAATAAATGTGCATTTAGATCCCAATCTTCCCCCACTGGCAGTCATGACCTCTGATGAGAAGCAGGGCTGAGAGCAGGAAGGAAGTCAGGGTTGGCTTGATCTCTCACCTTGCAGGCTGGGTCAATGACTGAGAACGTCCAAGGAGTGCGGGTCTGTGTGATTTCTAGCATGGTTGTGCAAACGGTCCCCCCTGCATATCTCTCTGTCTGTTCATGAGTGCCCACACATGTATTTACATAGTTGTATGATTCTGTGTGTGAGAATGGGGGGGCGGAGAGGGCTACACATATATGTCTGACTACTTGTTTTCAAATCACATGTGTGTTTCTGTTTATGATCTTCTCTGTTGATGTTTTTTGCTTGCCTCTTCTGTAAATCTCGGAAAATGCCACACTAGCAAATAAAAGCTATTGGGATCCGTAACTTTCCTGTCCCAATGGGAGACATGGAAGCCCACAAGAGGTCTCCGAATACATGTTCCACGGAGAGCCTCCCAAAAGGGATGTGAGTAAAGGAGGGGTGGGGTTAAACAAACGCAGCCATCCACTTCACACAGAGAGAAAGAGAGGACCAGCAAAAGGAAGTGTACAACTGAGGTCGCGTGGGATGTTGGAAGCAGACATCTGCTGCGCTGTTTATGACCAGAACTGGATGGGAGCCTGGAATGCAGTTTTCCTGGGAGCTGCCGCTATGCTTGCAGGATGCTGTTCTCCTTTATAATCTCTCCCCGTAGCTCTTCTCCTTCACTGGGGAAGTTCTTATTTTGCCATAAGAACTCAACAGTCAAGAACATTAAAGACCTGCTGAAGTTTCCGCAAGGCTATTTGTGGACTATTTATCTATCCATCAGGTACTCTAGTTAATTACCTCAAGGCCAGGCAGGGCTGCACCCTGTGGGCAGGATACTCAGAGAAAATTCCCTCCCAGTTATGCAGGATATGAACGCCTCCCACACACTTTTCCACAGCAAGTTGAGTGCCTTCGCAGGTGGGGGCTTATTTTAAGGCAATCATTTTTTTCTTTTTTTCTTTACTGCATAAGAGTAAGGTCTGTTCGTTTGCTTAGCAGCCAGGATATGGGAAAGAGGAGTCACTCCAGAGTTCAGAGCTAACATTTGTCCTCTGTGGCTGCCTCTGACTGATTAAGTAGCATAAGAGGAAACGCTGTGTCCTGGATCACCTCTGAATGAAATAAGGTTTTGGCAGAGAGAGCCCAGCATTCAGCGGCATGGTGGAGAGGGTTTGGGGAAAAATTCTCAGTGAGCTGAAAGCGTCCATCCTTATTTTAACCTGCATTTTACTGTAATTACCTCATTCACGGCTGCTGGGCAGGGTGTTGTATATCGGTGTAGAGAGGTTGTATGAAATTATAAAACACAAAGTTATTTGTATTTGTCAGGACACAGCCAGATTCCTAATTAACATGGCAGAAGTTCACGTCTATGAACTTTTTTTTTTTTTTTCTTTTCTTTTTTTTTTTTTTTTTTTGCGGTACGCGGGCCTCTCACTGTTGTGGCCTCTCCCGTTGCGGAGCACAGGCTCCGGACGCGCAGGCTCAGCGGCCATGGCTCACGGGCCCAGCCGCTCCGCGGCATGTGGGATCTTCCCAGACCGGGGCACGAACCCGTGTCCCCTGCATCGGCAGGCGGACTCTCAACCACTGCGCCACCAGGGAAGCCCCGGTTAGATTTTTAAATCTATAACAGGGCTGTGCTATTGCCCAGAGAGTGTCCATTTGCCAAGACACGGCGGCCCAGATTGCCCAGGGGAAGGTCACAGAGACAGAAGGGGGGTGTACCTCCCACGAGGGGGCCGGAGCTACTGGTCTGGGTCCCCGGCTATCACCTCGTAAATCAGAGCTCACCTAAATAAAGGAATGAAAACCACCCCACGTGGAGCAGCTTCCTGGTCCTCTCCCAGCTCAGAATTCAGTGAAGACCCCCTGCCTGTCCCCATATGCATCCTGCTGTCCACTCAGCTGTCCGTACGTCCCCAAGGCTGCTGCGTCTGAGCAGGCTTCTGGAGCCAGGAATCAGAGGAAAAGGCCAGTCTCCTTTCTGTCACCCTGCTTTCTCTCCCTCTTTCTCTAGTTCTCTGTATAAATGGCGGTGAGGGGGGCATCCCTCGAAGAGAGAAAGCAGCCTCTGCCTTTGGTCTTTTGCCCCTGGGGAGACTTAGGGCAAAATGTCTGTTACAAAGGAGAACTTTAATTAGGGTTTGTGACTTCCGAACCTCAGATCAGGAGCTAAGACCTTATGGATGTGTGGTGGAAGGAGGAGGGAATAAACGACCAAAGAAATGAAAGATCTTGGCTTCGAGGCTCTGCACTGCAGTGGGGGGAGGGTGGATGAGGACTCGTGAATAAAATTGGGGAAGATTCATGTAAGCGGACCACACAGACCCATGATCAAGGGGACCATGCTGGACAGAGACAGCCCGGCTCCTCAGAAGCCACGGCTGAGGCCACAGCCTGCCTTTGCCCTCTTGCTGCCTGGGGAAGGGATGGGGCCTCACATCATCTTTTAGTGCCCTTTTCACATCTAGGATTCAGTATAGGAGTTGCTTTCAGCTAAAGATATACTCTGATAGAGACGGAATAATAACCTATGTTCACTAAGAACCCTCCTTTTACAACCATTTAATAATTTAGCGATGCAACGTTAAACAAAAACGTAGACGCATCCCAGCTTTGCAAAGAATTTCATCTAAAATGTAAAGGCAAAAACGTTAACCATCAGATGGTGAGATTACGGTTGTTTTCAATTTCTTTGTATTCCCTGGTGCCTGCCATGCCTGTCCTTTTTTGAATCATAAACGTTTACTCCTGCAATGTGATGAACTCAGGATACCTCAGCTGTTCTTTTTTCCTGAGAATTATGGAAGCGTCGATTGGATCCGCTCATCAGGCTTCATGCTGCGGTGGATGCAACCTTGACCCCACTGGTGACCTCTCAGTGCTTCCATACACACCTCAGGGGCTCGCTGACGCGCTGGGCTCTGGGCGAGGGGTCGGACACAACCTGACTGAATTTGCACTGTAAGGACCAGGTAATTGCTTAAAAAGCCGACCTTTACCACTCCCATGGCTCCAGGGAAAGTTAGGAAGAAATCCAGCTGGTCTCAGTGTGGGAGGGGAAGAAAACTGAACAAAACTGATACATGATGTCAGATATGAAGACGGCTGAATCCAACCTTCCCGCTGGCTCCATTCCTGGGTTTGAAGTCAGCTCCCAGGACATGACAAGTGTGGACTCTAAACAGAAACAAAAACACCTTCTTATGAGTTAATGAGGACTTCCCTGGTGGCCCAGTGGGTGAGACTCCGAGCTCCCCATGCAGGGGACCTGGGTTCAATCCCTGGTCAGGGAACTAGACCCCGCATGCGTGCGGCAGCTAAGAGTCCTCATATGGCAACTAAACTAAACTAAATAAATAGATCAAAAATAAAAGGATCTCGCATGCTGCAAGGAAGATCCCGCATGCTGCAAGGAAGATCCCGCGTGCTGCATCTAAGACCCAGCACAGCCTAAATAAATAAATCTTAAAAAATACCCAAATAAACAAACAGAACACTTAAAAAAAAAGTGTTAATGAAAATGCGATACCTCCAAGAGCTAACTTTTGCCCAGGACCACGGACTCCTTTTGAATTCCTAGGAAAGGTTTCTTGGAATGAGACTTTAAAGAGGAGAAGGGGTCTTCACATCTGTAACCGCAGCGGGTGGGTGGCTGTGAATGGTAATGATCCCCAACCTGCAGGCCTGTCGAGCTTCAAATGACCTTAGGATTGAAAAACTGTTCTTCTTTTTCTACCTCTGTAAGTCTATTTCTGTTTTGTAGATAAGTTCATTTGTAGCCTTTTTATAGATTCCACATATAAGCAATAGCATATGATATTTGTCTTTGTCTGATTTACTTCACTCAGCATGACAATCGAGGAATAAATTGGGAGATTGGACTGACACGTACACACTACTATATATAAAATAGATAACTAATAAGGGCCCACTGTATAGCACAGGGAACTCAATACTCTGTCATGACCTATATGGGAAAAGAATCTAAAAAAGAGTGGATCTATGTATATGTATAACTGATTCACTTTGCTGTACAGCAAAAACTAACACAACATTGTAAATCAACTAGACGGGCCCAGCCGCTCCGCAGCATGTGGGATCCTCCTGGACCGGGGCACGAACCCGCGTCCCCTGCATCGGCAGGCGGACTCTCAACCACTGTGCCACCAGGGAAGCCCCTGTTTTTACATTTCTAAAAAAATTTTGATTTTTTTAAATTGGAGTGTAATTGATTTACAATGTTGTGTTAGTTTCAGGCGTACAGCAAAGTGTTTCAGTTATTTATATAAATAACTGAAATAATATATAAATACATATATATGTAATATAAATACATATATATAATATATAAATATGTCTATGTTCTTTTCCATTATAGGTTATTATCAATACAAGATATTGAATAGAGTTCCCTGTGCTCTACAGTAGGTCCTTGTTGTTCATCTATATTATATACGGTAGTTTGTACCCGTTAATCCCAAACTCCTAATTTATCCCTCCCCCTACCTTTCCCCACCATCACACTTTAATTAAACACTGAACGTGTATGAGTAGCGCTCAGCCTACACCTGACAGCTGACGTCTTCCAGGGGCCTTTGCAGGGATGCAGTGTGGCACACTACAGAAGAAACACTTGGTTACAAAAGCTCTGTGTTTTATATTAGCGTCTGTGAGCCTGGAGACTTCCGGAAATGGGAGCTCGCTGCAAGGAGTTTCCAGCAGTTGCCGTGGCGGCTTTTTAATGACTCAGCTGGCTTGGCTGGACCAGTTCCCCAGGACTCCCTTCCCAGTCTGTTTTGGGTCCGAGTGGGCACAGGAGACATTTTGCAGGAGATCTGAGGGGACAGCTGTGTCATTTTCATTCTTGAAGGCTGGGCGTGTGCCTTCGTAGCTCACACGCTGTCACTCATCTGCCGACCCATGTCCTGGGCGTGGGCGGCAGGTGGGCCATCCCTGGGGTCCTCACCCTCTCTGGTCCCTGGGCCACACGTGGGTTTGGTGCCACCACAGAGGGCTTCTCCTGCAGGACGAGCCTGTCACTGGGCGGGAGCGGGGTGGGGGGAGGAGGCGGTAAGAACTGACAGGGGCTTCATCCTTCTGCCCTGGGGATGCGGCTCATCTGCGACCCCTGCCAGCTCGCTCGCCAGCCTCCGCCCCGGGGAGGGTCACAGCCCCGCAGCTGCACAGCGCCAGCCCCTGTGATGGGTTCTTCATCACGCAGGCCTCTGGTCAAACCGTGCCTGATGCCATCTACCTGCAGGTACACCAGGTCCACAAACTCATAGAAAACCCTGATCAGAAAATGGAGAGAAGTCCCCTGGGGCATAGAGCTGGAGCAAGCAGGGGAGGGGCACCAGGGGAGAAGGACCAGGGGAGGAGCTCCAAGGGAGGAGCTCCAGGGGAGGAGCTCCAGGGGAGGAGCTCCAGGGGAGGGGCACCAGGGGAGAAGAACCAGGGGAGGAGCTCCAAGGGAGGGGACCAGGGGAGGAGCTCCAGGGGAGGGGACCAGGGGAGGAGCTCCAAGGGAGGAGCTCCAGGGGAGGAGCTCCAGGGGAGGGGCACCAGGGGAGGAGCTCCAGGGGAGGAGCTCCAAGGGAGGAGCTCCAGGGGAGGAGCTCCAGGGGAGGGGGACCGGGGGAGGGGGACCGGGGGAGGGGCACCAGGGGAGGGGCACCAAGGGAGGGGGACCAGGGGAGGGGGACCAGGGGAGGAGCTCCAAGGGAGGGGGACCAGGGGAGGAGCTCCAGGGGAGGAGCACCAAGGGAGGGGTACCAGGGGAGGAGCTCCAGGGGAGGAGCACCAGGGGAGGAGGACCAGGGGAGGGGGACCAGGGGAGGGGGACCAGGGGAGGGGGACCAGGGGAGGAGCTCCAAGGGAGGGGGACCAGGGGAGGAGGACCAGGGGAGGGGCACCAGGGGAGGGGGACCAGGGGAGGAGCTCCAAGGGAGGGGGACCAGGGGAGGAGGACCAGGGGAGGGGCACCAGGGGAGGGGGACCAGGGGAGGGGGACCAGGGGAGGAGCTCCAAGGGAGGGGGACCAGGGGAGGAGCTCCAAGGGAGGGGCACCAGGGGAGGAGCTCCAGGGGAGGAGGACCAGGGGAGGAGGACCAGGGGAGAGGCACCAGGGGAGGGGGACCAGGGGAGGGGGACCAGGGGAGGAACTCCAAGGGAGGGGGACCAGGGGAGGAGCTCCAAGGGAGGGGCACCAGGGGAGGAGCTCCAGGGGAGGAGGACCAGGGGAGGAGGACCAGGGGAGGGGCACCAGGGGAGGGGGACCAGGGGAGGGGGACCAGGGGAGGGGGACCAGGGGAGGAGCTCCAAGGGAGGGGGACCAGGGGAGGAGCTCCAAGGGAGGGGGACCAGGGGAGGGGCACCAGGGGAGGGGGACCAGGGGAGGGGCACCAGGGGAGGAGCTCCAGGGGAGGGGGACCAGGGGAGGGGCACCAGGGGAGGGGGACCAGGGGAGGGGCACCAGGGGAGGAGCTCCAGGGGAGGGGGACCAGGGGAGGGGCACCAGGGGAGGGGGACCAGAGGAGGAGCTCCAAGGGAGGGGGACCAGGGGAGGGGGACCAGGGGAGGGGGACCAGGGGAAGGGACTCCAGGGGAGGGGAACCAGGGGAGGGGGACCAGGGGAGGAGCTCCAAGGGAGGGGGACCAGGGGAGGAGCTCCAAGGGAGGGGACCAGGGGAGGGGGACCAGGGGAGGGGCACCAGGGGAGGAGCTCCAGGGGAGGGGGACCAGGGGAGGGGCACCAGGGGAGGGGGACCAGGGGAGGGGGACCAGGGGAGGAGCTCCAGGGGAGGGGGACCAGGGGAGGGGCACCAGGGGAGGGGGACCAGGGGAGGAGCTCCAAGGGAGGAGGACCAGGGGAGGGGCACCAGGGGAGGAGCTCCAAGGGAGGAGGACCAGGGAAGGGGCACCAGGGGAGGAGTTCCAGGGGAGGGGGACCAGGGGAGGGGCACCAGGGGAGGGGCACCAGGGGAGGAGCTCCAAGGGAGGAGGACCAGGGGAGGGGCACCAGGGGAGGGGCACCAGGGGAGGAGCTCCAGGGGAGGGGGACCAGGGGAGGGGCACCAGGGGAGGGGGACCAGGGGAGGGGCACCAGGGGAGGGGGACCAGGGGAGGGGGACCAGGGGAGGGGGACCAGGGGAGGAGCTCCAGGGGAGGGGCACCAGGGGAGGGGCATCAGGGGAGGGGCACCAGGGGAGGGGGACCAGGGGAGGGGGACCAGGGGACGGGGACCAGGGGAGGGGGACCAGGGGAGGAGCTCCAAGGGAGGGGCACCAGGGGAGGGGCACCAGGGGAGGGGCACCAGGGGAGGAGCTCCAGGGGAGGGGGACCAGGGGAGGGGGACCAAGGGAGGGACACCATGGGAGGGGCACCAGGGGAGGGGGACCAGGGGAGGGGAACCAGGGGAAGGGACTCCAGGGGACGGGGACCAGGGGAGGAGCTCCAAGGGAGGGGGACCAGGGGAGGAGCTCCAGGGGAGGAGGACCAGGGGAGGGGCACCAGGGGAGGGGCACCAGGGGAGGAGCTCCAGGGGAGGGGCACCAGGGGAGGGGGACCAAGGGAGGGACACCATGGGAGGGGCACCAGGGGAGGGGGACCAGGGGAGGGGAACCAGGGGAATGGACTCCAGGGGAGGGGGACCAGGGGAGGAGCTCCAAGGGAGGGGGACCAGGGGAGGAGCTCCATGGGAGGAGCTCCAGGGGAGGGGCACCAGGGGAGGGGGACCAAGGGAGGGACACCATGGGAGGGGCACCAGGGGAGGAGCTCCATGGGAGGGGGACCAGAGCTCCTGTGCAGTGAGCGCTCAGAGCAGCCTGTCCCTAGAATGGGGAGTGTCACCACTGCCCAGGTGTGCTGTCCCTACCTGGCCAACCCTGGGGCCCGTTCTGAAGACCCACATCCCGGTCACCTTCCCTCCTTGGGTCAGCTCGTTGTTTTAAGATCATCAACTAAGAAATCTCAGAACAGAGATCTGGACTTCTTGGTCTATTAGGTGAAATCTCAGTTGAAATGTAAGGAACGATTAGGAAGTCTATACGTGCTCAGTGAGGTCTGGTCTTTCTTTTCTCTTTCTCCTCCTCCCCTCCTTCCCATTACGCAATAAAACAGCGGGAGGAGAGGATAGTTGGAGATTATGTGAGTGTGCTGTCTCCAGCCTCACTGAGTTTGGGGATCTGAGAGAGGAGAGACCTCAGTGAAGTTCAAGGAGATGACACATCTTGTAGGTGAATGTGCGAACAGACAATGGCCAGACCATATACAGAAGTAGAACTCGGAACCACAGTCTGCAGAACCAGCCCAGGAAACCAGCCTGCCATCCACAAGCAGACTTGGAGGAAGTCAGACCGCCAGCTCTAGCAACTGGTCCAGGAAGACAAACAATAACCCCTATAACAATCGCTCCCCGACACTGGACCTGATGAATAACTGGCAGCTTCCCTAACCTTTGTCCCTGCTTCCAACTTAGGACCAATCAGAGAGAGCTAAGTTCCAATCACATAGGATGTTCCACTTCTATCAGAGTGTTCTCCAGGCCAACAGTTTCCAACCAGGGCACACCTGAAGGCTTCTCTTTTTCCACTGTCAAGCTATCCCATCTGTCTGCCTTTGAATCTCTGCCAAAACACAAGTGATGGGGGCTGCCTCCTGCTCTAGCTGGCTCCGAATACATGGCCTTTGCTTGTTCCCATTTGTCTGGTCTTTGTTTATTTTCACATCGAGAAGTCTTTGGGGCCTGCACAGGTAGTGGCCTTAAGGTCAGAGGGTGATATGGTCTGCTTATGCTGAAGAGGACCTGAGACATCTCCCCAAGTTTCCTGTGGCTTTGCACTAGCCCAGAAGGTAGGGTTGCCAGATAAAAGGCAGGATTCCCGGATACACTTGCATTTCAAAAAAAAAAAAAAGAAAGAAAAAAAGCAATGAAAAATTTTAGTGTAAATATGTCCTAAGCAGTATTTGGGGCATACTTATGCTAAAAAAGTATTCTTTGTTTATCTGAAGTTCAAATATAACTGGGTGTCCTATATTTTTATCTGCTAAATCTGGTCACCCTACAGGACAGCAACGAAAAGTTCTCATGCCTCACTCCCACAAGTTGCAAAAAAAGTTAAGAAAGAGAAGGAGAGAGAGCCCTGGTGCGGCTTTAAGAAGTTTCAGAGCTAATAGGAAGGGGAACATATTGGAGGCAACATGGGAAACCCTCCCAGGATTGAACGAGGATTCGGCGGCATCTCATGGGATTTCCAGGCTGGAGGAGGGATGGTAAGAACTAGAAGAGAAATGATTATTCTGGTGCAGGAGTATGAGATCAAGACATATGTAGGCCTAGAAGTGTATGCCTGCTTCTCACCAACACTGCAGCTGCATTTCTCTAAGCACACCTTCCCTGACGCCCACCTCAAGCTTCCCATCAACCCCAGGAAGAAGGAAAGGGTTTGGGGGAACTAGCCTGAATATGACTGTTATCAACCTGAAATGACATTTTAGGATTTCTAGGGGAGTGTGCTGACATTGCCAAAATGAACTGGTTTACCCGGAAAGGACGAGATTCATTTTCTGCAGTTAGTGTGCAGCCTCCATGTTAAAAAGCAAATCCAGTGATCAGAAAGTTTTAAGGAATTAACGTTTTGCACACATGAGTTCACTGTCTGTGAGGCTTTCAAAAGTTAATAGTCACCGTATATATGGGCTTCAGGTCTTTTTCAGCACCGATTGGAGATATAGGACACCTTTTGAAAAATAAAATCTCCCCATCCCATCCCCGGACCCTCACTCCCCCACCTGGCAGTTTGCCTGGGGAGCCATTTTCTCCAGAGAGAAACGTTGAATCTTACTCTAGCTGGTCTGTATTAGGAAAACGGTAGTTTTATTTTTCATCTTCGAAATAGTCAATAACATTATTTGATTGAATATACTTTTCAACCTTCATATTCATCCCCCGTTCCTTTAATACAGTTTTTTGCGGTACGCGGGCCTCTCACCGTTGTGGTCTCTCCTGTTGCGGAGCACAGGCTCCGGATGCGCAGGCTCAGCGGCCATGGCTCACGGGCCCAGCCGCTCCGCGGCATGTGGGATCTTCCCGGACCGGGGCACGAACCCGCGTCCCCTGCATCGGCAGGCGGACTCTCAACCACCGCGCCACCAGGGAAGCCCCCTTCCCCAATTCCTTTAATGTTGACAAAACCTGCCTGGACTCCTCATGCTTAGACTCGCTGACTTGAAGTTTTCTTTGTTTTCCTGATTCTTCCTGCACAGCAAATTGATGATGATGATGAAGGTGATGATGGCCATGGTGACAACAGAGCCGCCCCTGACGGAGGCGCTGCTGGATCGCACTTACTTTCTGGGTGGCTGATCTGGGTAACAGCCCTGGATGCTAAATATTACCATCTCCATTTTACCAATGAGAGAAGGGAGGCTCAGAGAGGTTCAGAGACTTGCTCGGGGTGACACAGAGACTTGTTCAGGTGGTGGAATGGGATCTAAACTCGGAATTTTCTAAAACCCTAATCCAATAAGATACATGCACCCCTATGTTCGTAGCAGCACTATTTCACAATAGCCAAGACATGGAAGCAACCTAAATGCCCATCAACACATGAATGGACAAAGAAGATGTGGCACCTATACACAATGGATCACTCCTCATCCATAAAAAAGAAAGAAATGATGCCATTTGCAGCAACATGGATGCAACTAGACATTATCATACTAAAGGAAGTAAGTCAGGAAGAGAAAGACAAATACCATATGATATCACTTATATGTGGAATCTAAAATAGGACACAAATGAACCTATCTATGAAACAGAAACAGACTCATGGACATAGAGAACAGACTGGTGGTTGCCCTGGAGGAGGGATGGAATGGGAGGCTGGGGTTAGCAGATGTAAGCTTTTATGTATAGGTTGGATAAACAACAAGGTCCAACTATATAGCCCAGGGAACTATATTCGGTGTGCTATGATAAACCATAATGGAAAGGAATATTTTAAAAAAGAATGTATATATATATATATAGATAAACAACAAGGTCCAACTATATAGCCCAGGGAACTATATTCGGTGTGCTATGATAAACCATAATGGAAAGGAATATTTTAAAAAAGAATGTATATATATATATATATATATATATATGTATAACTGAGTCACTTTG
Source organism: Leucopleurus acutus (assembly GCF_964270905.1). Lineage (NCBI taxonomy): Eukaryota > Metazoa > Chordata > Mammalia > Artiodactyla > Delphinidae > Leucopleurus > Leucopleurus acutus. The sequence goes on from NC_139152.1 coordinate 5,713,243, forward strand.
CTGTACAGCAGAAATTAACACAACATTGTAAATCAACTGTACTTCCATAAAAAAATTTAAAAATAAATAAATCAATCCAGATTTGTCTAATTCCAAGGCTTGTGTTTTTCCCACACTGCCTCACTGCCCGGCCACCACGTTTCCCTAATTCACGGGAAATTCCTGCATCCTTTGGTTGGCTCTAATTATAGTCTTTCTAAAAAGAAATGTGCTGGGCCTTATTCCTGGCATTGACTGCACCTCACCGGGAATGCCAGGCATCTTTAACATTTCATTTATTAATAAACACTTACGTAATCCTGCTGCTGTGTGCCAGACACTGGTTTGGGCAGTTTACACGTATTAACTCAATCTTTATAAGAATAAATGGTTATGGAAATAAATACTAGTTAAGCACTATTATTATTGCTCTCATCTTGTAGATAATGAAACTAAGGCACAGAGAAATTAAGTGACTGGCCCAAGGTCACACAGCCAGTAAATTTTGCAGAACCAGGAGTCACATCTATTGCCATGCAGTGTGACCCCCTTTCCTTCAGAGATTTGGACTTCGCATCCTAAGTTGTCCCCTGACTATCTCCTATGAGTGCTGAGATAGTTAGGGGGGGTCAGGGGCTTGGAGTGTCTCCAAAGAAAGGTCCTGGAAAAGCACAGATCTTTAACAAATATGTATCCTAAGACAAATATCATATGATAACACTTATATGTGGATTCTAATAAAACATGATACAAATGAACTTATTTACAAAACAGAAACCGACTCACAGATCTTGAAATCAAACTTGTTACCAAAGGGGAAACGTGAAACATGGGGGGAGTGATAAATTAGGAGATTGGGATTAACAGATACACATTACTGTATATAAGATAGATAACCAACAAGGACCTGCTGGATAGCACAGGGAACTCTACTCAATAATCTGTAATAACCTATATGGGAAACGAATCTGAAAAAGAAGATATATATATATATATATATATATATATATATATATATATATATATAAAATATAAATCTGATTCACTTTGCTGTATACCTGAAACTAACACAACATTGTAAGTCAACTATATTCCTGTAAAAATTAAAAAATATATATATGTATCCTAAGTGAAAGCTGGCATGGCCCAGCTGTAGTTCCTGGCGACTCTCTGTTTCCAAAAAGAGGCTCTTTTTTATTTCTAGTGTTTGGTAGGTGCTCACGGCCTCCAAGAAGGCTCCTTCTTTTGAGATCGAAAATCAAATTTCTAAGTCTGGTCTTCACTTTCCTCTCAATAGCTTCCTCTCCCCCTCACTCCCTGTTATCTCAGCCAAGCTGCACAGGCTGGACCAGTGCAGGGGAGGGAGGAACTGACAGGGAGCATCTCTGAGGAGGAAGCCGTCAGCTGACCCCACCTGGGAAGCCACACCACACCAGGCCTCTTGGAGTCACTTGGTTTTGACAAGACGCTGAACCTCCCACCTTTCAGAAATTCTTGTGTGCTGACAGGCGATGTCCTGCAAACTCTTTGGGGTTATTGGTCATTCACATCTTTGTTACTGGCTTTTCCCCATCAGGTCTCATCAGGGACTTGACATGGCCAAGGGCAGGATGGGAGACAGGTATAGAAAGTTAGAAAGAGAAACAGTGAAAAACTCTCTGCTCTACACTGGCTCAGAGAAGATGCCCTAATGGTGCATAATGGTAACCAGCAGACGCCAGGCCTCTACCATTCGCTTCTCAATAAACCTTTGACAATTTGCTTAACTGCATTAACTCTCAGTTTCCACGTCTATAAATTAGGATTAATAACAGCAATGTCTCAGGGTTGTTACTAAGGATTAAACACCATAGTGTATGTAAAAGGCATAGTTCAAGGCCCATAACAAGAGCTCAAGAAATGTTAGCTATTATGATTATATAATAGACACCAGCTTAAATGCAATTTGCTATTTTTTAAATTTACTTTATTGAAGTATAGTTGATTTACAATGTTGTGTTAATTTCTGCTGTACAGCAAAGTGATTCAGTTATATATATACATATATATATATATATATATTCTTTTTCATATTCTTTTCCATTATGGTTTATCCCAGGATATTGAATATAGTTCCCTGTACTATACAGGAAGACCTTGTCATTTATCCATTCTATATGTAATAGGAAATTTGCTATTTTATGTGAACCCCATTAAAACCTATGAATTCCACGTTGTATTTCTCACTTTACAGATTAAAATTTTTTAAAAAACGATTTAGAGAGGCTAAAGTACTTCCCTGAGCCATGTAGCTAATAGTCAGAGGTGCAGAGTGGGACTCAAAGTCATGGTTTTATGCTTTCCAATGTCATGCTTATTACATTGCCTAGAGACAGTGTTAGCAATAATCTCTGTTCTGCCACCAAAACACAGGTATGCACAGTGCAACTTGTTCCTGAGCTTGAAGAAAGCAGTCTTTACAACTTGGTCATTGGTTTTCAAAATCACCCAGTATAGTAGAATGACATTAGGGACCTGAGGGTAGCCAGGCAGTTCAAGAAATGAATCGCCATGGGGCGTTTGCCAGCCTTTTCTCTGTTTGCAGAGATGAAGGCTTGAAGCTGAGGTGAAGAATCCAGTAAGTAGTGGCTGAGCACCATCTGAAAGTGTGGAAGTCCTTAGTACAGTCCTCAATATCATATCCTACCAGTGGCATCAGTATGCTAAAAATAAAAAAGTGGGCTTCCCTGGTGGCGCAGTGGTTGAGAGTCCGCCTGCCGATGCAGGGGACGCAGGTTCGTGCCCCGGTCCGGGAAGATCCCACATGCCATGGAGCGGCTGGGCCCGTGAGCCATGGCCACTGAGCCTGCACATCCGGAGCCTGTGCTCCGCAGCGGGAGAGGCCACAACAGTGAGAGGCCCGCGTACCGCAAAAAACAAACAAACAAACAAGCAAACAAAAAAATAAAAATAAGAAAGCTATTTCCCAAGATTAATAAAAAGAAAGGAAGAGGGTGGGAGGGTGGTGGTTTCAGCATTGGGTTGGGAAGGGGAAATAGAAGACGACAGACATTTAAGTAGCAGCAAATGAACACCGTGTAATTTCCAACAGTCAATAATGTCACGCTGCAAGGTTGGTGATTCTGCTGAGATAATTGCCATTCCCCAGATTCCTGTCTTTACCAGAGAAAGAAATGATTGCTGTGCGGGAGAAATCATGCTGCCTCTTGCTTCTTGAAAAGTGGCAGTAATTAAAGAGGGACCAGGCTCGAAATCCACAAATCTTTCACCTATGCCTGGGGACTTTCAGGAATAGAGAGACAGCTCCCAGAGAAGGAGAAAACATGACAAGCTCTACTCCACAGGCAGGGAGACTGGGATGCTCACGGTGTGATTCAGCCTTTAGAGCAAGTCTGGGTCTGAAAAATTATGACTTAACCCTATTGACCTCTCATGGTTTTTGGGTTTTTTTCCCCAGCTGCAAAGAGATTGTCCACTGGTGAGACCACCGAGCCTGGATTCTGCAGATCTGGGTTGGAAAGCAGGGTCTTGGGTTATTCGGTCTCTGCTCCTTGTCTAGGGCAAATCTCCAAATGTTTGCTGACTGTAAATGAAAGGGTTTGCAGAGCCAACCGCTTAAGGTTCTTCCAGCTCTCAAAGTCCAATCCGAGGAGGCTCTTTGTTGCCTGGGAACCGTGTGGCAGGCAGAATAATTGTCCCTTAAAGATGCCCAGGTCCTCATCCTTGGAACCTGTGAACTTGTTACCACACATCTCAGAAGGGATTTTGCACATGTGACGTAAGTCAAGGATCACAAAATAGAAAAATTATCTTAGATGATATGGGTGAAGCTATCACAACCACAAAGGGCCTGAAAAGATGGAGGAAAGAGGCAGAAGAGCCACAGAAGACGTGACACAGGAAGCAGAGGTTGGAGTGATGCAGTCACCGGCTTTGATGTTGAAGGAAGGGGCCACGAGCCAAGGAGTGTAGGTGGCCTCGAGGATCTGGAAAAGGCAAGGCAACAGATCTTTCCCTAGAGCTTCCAGAAGGAAGCAGCCCTGCCGACACTTTGACTTAATCCCAGAGAGACCCATTTTCCACTTCTAACCTCCAGGATTCTAAGAGAATAGATTCGTATTGTTTTAAGCCCCTAAGTTTGGGGTAGTTTGTTAGAGCAGCCATGGGCTACTAATAGTAACAGGAAGGCCAGGGGCCAGAGATGAGGGTCACTAACTCCCACACCCACCACTGAGGGCATTTGTGATGCTCAGGCTGACACCCAGGGGATCCTGTTTCACTTTCCACCAAACTCGAGACCATGGCTATATCACTGGAGCAACAAAGAGAAAGTTCACTAATACGGTGACCCCACTGGTCGCTCCAGGCCACTAATGCAGATGATGGAGGACCTGTGCATGCATTTGTCAGCTGCCAGATTCCACAGGGTAGCTAGCACTAACCATACTAACTAAGAGTTATTGAGTGCTTAATATTCTCCAGCCACTTCATACTTAGAAGAACTACAGAAGGTAGGTACTATTAGTGTCTTTATCGGACAGACGGAGACACTGAGGCCGAGAGAGGCTGAGTGTCATAATGAACAGGTGGTGTCGCTGAGCACTCTGCCCAGACCTACCTCAATCCGGATCCAAGCTCAGATCCTGGAGAATGTACTTCCGGCCCCTGAATTCCTCATGCCTCACAGCAGCCAGTAAAGCCATCAGACCCTCAAGTGGGGCTTGTCCTCTAGGACAGTGGTCGTCAAATTTCGGTGGCCTCAGAATCACCTGGACGGCGCCTTAAAACACAGATTCTTGGGCTTCATCTCCCCATATTCTGATCCAGTAGGTCTGGGAGGGGCTTGGGAATTACATTTCTAATAATTACATTTCTAATAATTACATTTCTGGTCCGCAGACCACACGTTGAGTGGCAAGCCTCTAGCCACCGCATCTCAGCCCCACCTCCAAGTCCAGGCACAGGGAAACTGTGACTGAGCCCTAATCCTGTTCCACAACTAAAGCATCTTTTAATCAAATTAGAATAAAGAGGGTTTATTCTGAGAGAGACATTGAGAAAAATGGGTGCTGTCTGGCCTGTGTGAATTGTGTAGTAACCACAAGTTGTTTATTTTATTATCCAGACTTAGAAGGCATAGTCCTTACGTAAGAGTAAAACTGTTTTACATTTGCTTAGCACTTTTAAAATAAAGTGCTTTTTTTCATATGCCTGGATACATAACCTAAACTCATAAATATATCTTTACACCATGTGGGCAATAAACTAGCTCAACAAGTTATTGAATATAAAATACTCAAGAATGCCTTTTTTGATCCGAATGCCTAAGCAGAGAGTTATGAAATCGGAGTTGCAGTTGTTATTGAGGAAGCGGAAAGCCAAATTCAAATATCTCTAACCCTAACAACAAATGAAGCTCCCAGTTCACGATTTCAAAGTTAAAGGATTTTCACGTTATATCGGTGAACACCACGGTGAGATGGGTTGAGGAAGGAAAGATGGATGTGGGAAAAAGAGAGACTGAGATAAATAGTCCCAATGCATCCTTAACCCACCAGCCGGAGGGAGCGGAGACCCTCACTCGCCAGGGCTAGTCATCCCTTGAACCTCCCAGCCTTGTCCATCTGGGTCACTTTCCTTTCTAGTCTGGCCTCTGAAAATGCACTGGACCCATTAATGAATTTACTCCTGGATTATACTAGGGCAGGAGGAAGGGAGGGAGAGAGAAAGCCACGCTCCAGATGTGAGCCTTGTCTTGTCAATGGCTCTCCTTTTAATCCCTCTGAATGGGAAACTGAAGCAGCCTTCTGTGGTCTCACTCAAGATCTGGGTCAATTTCAGCAAAATCTCTCCTCTCCTCTAACCGTCAGCCTGGCTTCCTGCTTCCATCGCTTAACACAGCAAAGACATCTCTCCCCCACCAAACACCCCACAAACACAAACACATTTGTTTTGCACGTGTGTTTTGCTTGGCCCTACCTTTGCTGCTTCCATCAAAAAGGAAAGGAAGGTCATTTCCAGAAGTTCCTTCCCAAGGTGTTGGATTGAGGGGCAAGTGAGAAGGGAAGGGGTGAGGCTGGGGTGTTAAGGAAGAACAGCTGCTCCCCTCATTAAGATGTTTACCACCACTGATCCACGAGAGGAACATGTCTGGGAGAGAGGATTAGGTGAGAGAGGGCTTTACTGATTAATACTCTATTACTAATTACTGCATGATTACCTATCCTGAGACCTATTACTCAACAGTAATGACCGTAAGATCACATACTTTGTAACATTCAGCAGGAAGACCCAGCCTATCCATGACTTATTAATTGAGTCTTCCTCTTAACTTTTTAAAAAATTATTTTGGTTTATTTTAACTATGCTGCCGGCTGTTTGTCTCTGCTTGGTCCAGCCTAAGAATTTCTGACCCCTCTCCCCCGTCTCCCAGCACCTGGGTGTTTCCTAAGAAAGATGTTGACCAAGGAGTCGTGGGGAGGTTGGAGAAAATAAGAAAACAAGTCACCCCCAGTCTGGGTGTGACAGCTTCCCTTGTGGAGGAAACACTATGATGGTTTTGTTCAATTTCCTTTTTTAATGGAGAGGAGATGCAGGGGGATGGGGGGTAATTTGAGATACCTGGTTTACCAGAGTGATGGGAAAAGGACAGGGCAAACAGCTCAGAGGACACTTCTCTTCCGTAAGAAATCCAAGATCTCTCTGTAGTGCCCCAGGATGGGCTGGTGGAGCCCTGCCAGAGTGCTAGGGTCGCTTTAGAGAGGGGGTCCCCACAGCAGAAGCTTCTTCCCCTTGAGAGGAAAGAGCAGAGGCTGAGCTGAGCCTTGGCCGACTGGGTAGCACCCTGGCTGGTTGGCAGGGTGTGTCTGCCAGGCTCTTCCCTGGAATCACATTTCAGATGAGGCTCCCTTGCCTATAACCCCCTCCAAAGCGGAGGGGCAAAAGTCGAACTTTGACAGGAAAGACTAGTGACATAATTAGGACAGAATTTTATTTGTGCCCCTCCTGCCCCTTTAAATTTTATCCAACGGGGGAAGCTTTTCCCTTGACCTAGATAAAAATTCAGCAGATCTCCATGTTTTTTGGTTCATTTTTATATAATAAACAGAGCTACGCTACCTTTAGGTCTCAAACATAATCTTAATCTAGGAATGAAAGCGCCCAGTCCAATACATTAAATTGTTTCTATCCACAAAGTTTTTTTTTATTTTTTACATCTTTATTGGAGTATAATTGCTTTACAATGGTGTGTTAGTTTCTGCTTTATAACAAAGTGAATCAGCTATACATATACATATGTTCCCATATCTCCTCCCTCTTTCATCTCCCTCCCTCCCACCCTCCCTATCCCACCCCTCTAGGGGGTCACAAAGCACCGAGCTGATCTCCCTGTGCTATGCGGCTGCTTCCCACTAGCTATCTACCTTACGTTTGGTAGCGTATATATGTCCATGCCACTCTCTCGCTTCGTCACAGCTTACCCTTCCCCCTCCCCATATCCTCAAGTCCATTCTCTAGTAGGTCTGTGTCTTTATTCCTGTCTTACCCCTAGGTTCTTCATGACAATTTTTTTCTTAAATTCCATATATATGGTTAGCATACGGTATTTTAACCCACAGAGTTGAGGCCGTTTGTGTGGTAATAGATAACGCAGTAATATATAACCTGAACAAAGGGCCGAAGCAGATATAATTCACGACTTCCCGTATCTGGCCGTCCAAACGAGTCTTCACATTGTCTGCTTAGGTCGCATCTCCACAACTACTGGGGGTGTTTAGCTAATCTCAGAAATCCTCTTTCAAGTCTTCTCTCTCTGTTTCCCCTGCCTCTCTGCTCCAGAGTTGAATTCCTTTCTCTTGGTTCAATTGTGCTCAACATGTCCTTATTGAAATTCACAATATGGCTACGGAACCAGGCTGGGTGTTGTAAAGCGAATCAGAGATGAGTGTGGTCCTTGATTTCAAGCTATCTGCATCTCTATTATCTATCTATCTACCTTCCTACCTACCATCTATATGTATAGATAGATAAATGGTGTAGCAGATGCTATCTATATATGGGATAGATGGACAGATAGATAACCGACAGACAGACGCACACACACACACACACACACACACACACACACACACAGAGAGAGAGAGAGAGAGAGAGAGAGGAGAGACAAAGATAAAGATATATTCCAGTGAGAGTAGATGGGGAGAAGAGGCTAAAAGAAGTAATGGATGGATAAAATAGAGGATATTGGCACATATGCTCTACAGAGACATAAGCAAAGCATCTGAGTGTGGACGAAAGGAGATATCAGTACATCCTGCTGGGGGGATCATGACCTAGCAAGCTCCTCGTGATCTGTTTTCCTCTGCCACTCTACCCCAATCTCACAGACGCTTCCCCAGCCCTCTGTGTCCGCTACATTCACTTTCTTTCTGTTCTTCCAACCAGCCCTGTCCCTTCCACCCCAGGACCTTGGGACATACACTTCCCTCCACCTGGAATAGTTTTTCTTCCTCATCGTCACGTCAGAAAGCTTCCTCGGGTCCTAGGTGGGGTCAGACGCCTCACTATTCTCACAGCACCCTATATTCTAGACGTACCCCTCACAACTGTAGTTAAACAACCAACATAAAATCAGATGCGCAGAGAGTTTTCTTTCCCCAGAGGGAGTATGTGTGTCTTGGTCATCAGTATACTCCCAGACCCGGGAACAACATCTTGTATCAATACATGGTAGGTACTCAATGAATATTTTTGAAGGGATCAATAAAGATGGCATTTAAAATTCTCTTCCTCCTCCCTTTCCTTTCCTCTCTCTTCCAGCCCAGCTCTGCTTCCTTTCGATGCCTTACTTCTCATAATGTTCTTTCCTTTTGGTCTGCATACCTTGAGTCCCCTTGTGTTCTGCTAGGACTAGTCCCATGAATTGAGAGAAGATCGCTCATTTGTTTTCCCCTGGTTACCTCATTCTGGGGGATGTAACATAGGCGGTGCAAGTAATTCATTCAAAGGTATCGTTTGGAGTTTGTCTGAGAGGAGATGCTACTCAAATTGTGATGTGAGGACTGGAGCATTACCACCACAGGGGGAGCTTATCTGGGTCTAAGCCCACCTGGGGGGTCAATCCTGCATTTAAACAAGACCCTCAGATGATGATGCATGTCAAGCATCTCTGTAAAAGGGCTGAACTCCCAGGATGGGTTGGGCAGAGAAGAAAGCAGGTTTCAGCTAGGTGACGTGTAGCTATGTCCTCTGTAAAGAGAAGAGAAGGAGATGGAGTTAGGAGACAAAAGGTTTATTGGGAGGCAATAAAAGAAAGATGAGAGAACCTGCAGAACTCAGCAGGGGACATCTTCAGACCAAGATGCTGTTCTGACACCTGTAAAAGGAAAGGGGAAGAGGAAGGGTTGGATGGGGAGAGTCTCAGGCAACAGAACCGGTCAGGTCCTTGTAACCCTGTTGTGCTCACTCATGGCCAGGGGCTCCCAGGGAGGATGGTAATAGCCTCTGCAGAAAATCAGGCAGAGACAGGAGGTGATAGCAGCTGGGGGCTGTCAGCTAACTGCATTCCTTGAAGCTAAAAAGCAAGTTCTTTCTCTAAGGGCGATCCTGCAGTTATACCCCATGGCTGACACGTGTAACATCTGAAAGAAATTTGACAAGAAACCTATGAAAGCTAGTAAATGTCTGGAAAGCAGAGTTAAGAAAGTACCGCATTAAAGGCTTGACTTACATGCTCTTCTGGGACTATGTATGTTGTACTCTTATTCTTCAGGGAGCAGTCTCCCCAAGGCCGCTGGAAGACAAGGTCCAGGGAACTCTTTCCCTTAGGGAGCCCGGGGAGAGCCTTTGTGAACCGACACGGCATCCCTGCATTTACAAGGTGCGTGGCTCAGTGAACAAGACAAGGCCCATAGGTCTCTGAGACCATCTCCCATGAGCTCCACAGCCCCAGGCTCCCCAGGGGCAAACCTGGTCCAGACTGGCAGCCTCTGAGCCAGCCGGAGAAGAAGAAAAACCCAAAGGAGTTGGAGCAGGGACAGCACAGGTCTGGGGAGGGACGTGCAAGGCCCTGCAGATAATCAGTGATGCCTGCACACACTCATTTTCACTTTCACACGCCTTCCTCACTCATTCACATCTGCAAGGACAGCCCACCGCACTTGCAGCATTGCACACAATGAAAACATTTGCGTATGCCAAATGCACGTCCACCCTTGAGTTCACTTAAAAAAGCCACATGGACACACACTCCTCCGACCCTGACACAGCTTGTGAGTCCACACCCTGCTATTCCAACCAACACTCGTGCACCCAGTACCAAGTTTCCAGAACACCCCCTGTGCACAGATGCATTCATGGACGAGAGGCTGTAAATCACATATAAAAACCCAGACATGCAAAAACACAGAGGTTTTAGGTTAACTTAAAACCAGAAAAAAAAAAAAAAATCCAGAGGCTATGCCTGTAACTGCCGGACATGCCCTGAAGGATATTTCTCTCTTGGCCATAGATGTGAAAATCCAGGGCTGGGGTGGGGTAGATAACCAGGTTCCCTAACCCAGAAGCACTTAGGTGTCATCTTAGCCATCCTCCTGCCTCCTGCAGGAAAGAACTAAAGCTGTTAGCCAGATGATGGGGGCAGGGAGCATCTGTATCCTTGTATCAGAGAGGGGGTCACAGGTTTCTACAGAGGACCGGGGTGGAGGGAACAGGGGTCCACACTCTGCTTGTGTGGGTTTAAATCCCAGCTTCGCCACTTTCTACCTGCGTGACCTCGAGCAAGTTAGTCAATCTCATTTTCCTCATCTGTAAAAATGAGGATAATAATATTAAGATTTGTGAAGTGCTGAGAATAGGCCTGGCACAGCAGAAGGGCAAAGTGAGTATTGGTTTCTATTCTACTCCTGAGAATTCTCCAGCCCTGGGGACTCCACAAGCTCCCGGGCACCCTCTCCTTAAGCAGCGCCACCCTCTTCCCTACCCAAACCTCCCTGCGGCCCCCAGCTCCCAGCTTCACCAGGCTAAAGGGCTCCCACCAGGATCTCTTTCTCCCTCCACCCCTTCCCTGTCTATGGTTTCTACAAATGAGCTATGTGGAGAGAGCAGAGAGGTTGTGTGTTGCAGGAATATGAAGGCAGACAGCGAATCACCAGACTCAGCTGCCTGCCTGGGGCTGCCCCGCTGACCACAGCTGTCTGTGCTGGGAATCAGGGCTTTCCCAAGGCTAAGGGCAGGGAGATGCTGTACATTTTCAGTCAGTTACCTTTTGACGAAAATGTATGTAGGGAGATGGGAAGAGAGATGCTTCTCCGTTGGCCTGGAGATATACACATACACGTATATTTTTTTCAAGGCCGATAGCTCTGCCCCGCCCCCTCCTGTTTGTAATTCTTCCTAAAGAAGAGAGAACCCTCATTCCTCCAAAGGAGAAATGTAAAAAGGACTGTCTTCTCTCATACTCAGACTCATCTCGAAGTCTCATCCCTCCAACCCAAGACAATTCACTTCCCCTAGAGTCCACTCGGCGTTCAGCGGGTGCCCAGGTGAACTGAAATCCAGAGCTTTTCTCATCTGGTTGCCCTGGGAGTTTCAGCGCGCTCTCGGTACAACCTGTCCCCCCATCCTCTCCACTCCCTCCCTTCACCCTCCCTCCCTCCTTCCCTTCCCAGGCTTCCTCCCTGGCTGCGCCCAGCTCAGCCCCTCCCTCCCTTGCCGGGGGCCCCAGCTGCGCCCTCCGGGGAGACACCCGCGGCCTCCGGGCCCCGAGGGGAGGCGCGGGGAGGAGGGGAGGGCAGGAGGCGGGGAACTGCGCGGGGTGGAGGCCAAGCCTGGCGGCTGGAGGTTGCATCTGCTGGAAGGTGGCTTTTGGCTGCTTGGTAACGGGCTGCCAGAGTCGAGAGAGGCAGAGAGCAGGGCAGCGGCTTCCTGACGTCAGGACCGAACGAGGAGAACGCGCCAGCCCCCCAGCCCGCCCCACAGCTGGGCCGGCCGCTGGTGGGAGAGGAGCCCGGCGCGGGGCGCCCAGCAGGGTGAGAGGGGGCGCCGGAGCCGGTCCGCAGGGGCGCAGCATGCCCCCCGCCCCCGGGCCATGGAGATCGCTCTGGTGCCCCCGGAGAACGGCGGTGCCATGACCGTCAGGGGAGGAGAGGAGGTCCGGGCGACAGGGGGAGAGCTCCGCTGCTCCCCGACGGCTGCGCTCAGCGATGGACTCAAGGAGCCAGCGCCAAGGGATCGCGGCGGCGCCGAGAGGGGCGCGGACCCGGGAGGCCGGCCGGTGCCACCGGTGCCCCAGGAGCTGCCCCGAGCTAGACGGCTGCCTCCGGAGGACGAGGAGGGACAAGGCGACCCCGCTCTGGGCGTGGCGGAGGACCAGGTGCTGGGCTCGGGGTCCCTCCATCACCAGCGCATCCTCATCAACATCGCCGGGCTGCGCTTCGAGACGCAGCTGGGCACCCTGGCGCAGTTCCCCGACACGCTCCTGGGAGACCCCGCCAAGCGCCTGCGCTACTTTGACCCCCTGAGGAACGAGTACTTCTTCGACCGCAACCGGCCCAGCTTCGACGGCATCCTCTACTACTACCAGTCGGGGGGCCGGCTGCGGAGGCCGGTCAACGTCTCCCTGGACGTGTTCACAGATGAGATCCGCTTCTACCAGTTGGGGGACGAGGCCATGGAGCGCTTCCGAGAGGACGAGGGCTTCATCAAGGAGGAGGAGAAGCCCCTGCCCCGCAACGAGTTCCAGCGCCAAGTGTGGCTGATTTTCGAGTACCCCGAGAGCTCGGGTTCCGCACGGGGCATCGCCATCGTCTCGGTCCTGGTCATCCTCATCTCCATCATCACCTTCTGCTTGGAGACCCTGCCTGAGTTCAGGGATGAACGGGAGCTGCTGCGCCATCCCCCGGTGCCCCACCAGCCCCCTGAGCCCCACAGGGGGGCCAATGGCAGCGGGGAGGCAGCGCCTCCCTCTGGCCCGACGGCGGCACCTCTCCTGCCCAGGACCCTGGCTGACCCCTTCTTCATCGTGGAGACCACGTGTGTCATCTGGTTCACCTTCGAGCTGCTGGTGCGCTTCTTCGCCTGCCCCAGCAAGGCCGAGTTCTTGCGAAACATCATGAACATCATTGACGTGGTGGCCATCTTCCCCTACTTCATCACCCTGGGCACCGAGCTGGTGCAGCAGCAGCCGGGGGGAGGCGGCGGCCAGAACGGGCAGCAGGCCATGTCCCTGGCCATCCTCAGAGTGATCCGCCTGGTCCGGGTGTTCCGCATCTTCAAGCTGTCCCGCCACTCCAAGGGGCTGCAGATCCTGGGCAAGACCCTGCAGGCGTCCATGCGGGAGCTGGGTCTGCTCATCTTCTTCCTGTTCATCGGGGTCATCCTCTTCTCCAGCGCCGTCTACTTCGCAGAGGCCGACAACCAGGAGACCCACTTCTCCAGCATCCCGGATGCCTTCTGGTGGGCGGTCGTCACCATGACCACGGTGGGCTACGGGGACATGAGGCCTGTCACCGTGGGGGGGAAGATCGTGGGCTCGCTCTGTGCCATCGCCGGGGTCCTCACCATCGCCCTGCCCGTGCCCGTCATCGTCTCCAACTTCAACTACTTCTACCACCGGGAGACGGACCACGACGAGCAGGCAGCCCTTAAGGAAGAGCAGAGCAGCCAGAGCACGGGGGCAGGACCGGCCGGCGGGGGCCAGCGGAAGGCCAGCTGGAGCAAGGCGTCCCTCTGCAAGGCTGCGGGGCCCCTGGAGAATGCGGACGGATCTCGAAGGGGCAGCTGCCCCCTGGAGAAGTGTAACCTCAAGGCCAAGAGCAATGTGGATTTGCGGAGATCCCTGTACGCCCTCTGCCTGGACACCAGCCGGGAAACGGATCTGTAAGGGAGGCCCAGGCAGACAGCTGGCCGTGGCCCGGGGACAGCGGAGGCCTCCCGACCCTGCGGATCTACTTTAGGCCGCAGAGCGTTTCAAGCCCACACCGTAACCTACGTCTGTCCCCCTTCTTCCCCTGCTCCCCTTCTGCCTCCCCACCGCCACCTTGATAGCCTCATTTTCCCCCTTCTTTCCATGACACGAAGGGTCGCCTATTTTTAAAAAGTACCACATTCCGTGACGCAGGAGCTGCTGAAATGGTGAGCACTGTGAGATGGATGTATTTGTCGCCAGTGTCCTATACCCAGCAGCGGGATAACCCAAACAAAAATGACTGTAAATAGCCCAGGTCCCCAGAGATTTTGTAACCCACCCCCCAACCGATATCCCTGCGTTCCAAATTTGCTTTACATATGATTATATTTGTGTATAGGGGAAAATATTATTTTTATGGCTGGCGAGTGGAGTTTTGTACAGTAGTTCAGATGGAGATATTTTGGATTTTGGATATTTTGGATATTTTCAAGACATATGTTGTATTTATGGAAGAGAAGGTTATTGTGATGTTCTCCTGTGATACTTATATTAGAGCCAGAGACCCTGGTCCGGTTTTTCTGGCTCCTGTGTCTGCAAGCCTCTCTCTTTCTTGAGATGTAGTGTCGGTGCTTTGCGTCTAGGGCAGGGAATGCTCTGGAAGAAAGGCAAGTCTAACTTTTCCTGTGCGCCTTAAACAATGCTTGCAACTTTCTTCAAAAAGCATTTTAATGATGTTGGAGGAAGACTTCTGATAATTCATTCTCTTGATTTTCATCCCAGGAAATAAAATATTACTTAGTTGAGGCAAGTGTTAGTTTTTCTACAGCTGATGTATCTTTGGAAATTAAAAAAAAAAAAAGTCTGTCCCTTGCTGTTTCTGGTTCTGGAGTCAGAGCAAACCCCGCCTTGACTGGGGCAGAAAACTTGGAAAGCTCATGATTTGATCATCAACAACTCTTTGCTGAGCACTGCCCCTCCCCCCCCACCGCCCCGTACCTTGAAGATAGAGGGGTGAATTCTGTTTGTCTCAGGTTTTCAGGACACAGGCACGCCTGGCTGGCCTTAGATCCAGCCATCAGCATGGAGTGTGGATGGGGCAGAAAGGCAAAGGATGACCAGACCCTCCTCCCTCCCTCCACCCCCCACCCCCGCAGTCCCGCTGTGGTCTCCTGGGGCTGGGTTTCCCAGCCTTGGTCTGCAGGCTTTAAGCCCTTCTTAACGTTGTTCTCAGCAGCTCTGAGGAACAAGCCTGGTTCTCCCAGATACGAAACCTGTCTGCAAAAGGGCAGCCCTGGTGTGAAAATCACAGAGAGAGGCGGCAGCACCTTCTTATTATCCTACCCACCCCGTAAACTGTGGTGCAGCTGAGAAGGATGCTTTGCCTTTGTGATGGCGGAGGTGGCCCGAGGATGGAAGGATTTGCTTGTCCACATTAAAGGCTGGTTTCTACAGATTGTAACCTTGCCCCGAGTAATCCCTAAACTCAGAACAAATCCCTTTGCTCCCTTGTCACTGGCTGATTCTGGCAAAACATCACAGTAGGTGTAACACTGGCTGCAGTGTCTCTCTGGGGGCTTAGGTATCCGCGATGGGCTCCCGATTCCTGCTGTTGCTTTTTCTGTTGAATAATCCAGAGACTGGTGGTTTGGCATTCTCACCAGGTTGGGCTGGTGGTCCACAGCCACATGGCTCCCACGACAACAGTGAGCTTGATGCCTAGTTCTGGGGTACATCCAGGTGTGCGGGGGGGTGGGGGAGCGGCGGGGGGGGGGGGAGGGAGGATCTAGGAAATTGATGTCTGGGGATTGTGGATTTCAGTGAGATGCAGTAGCAGGAATAAAAGCCAGTGTCCGTGACAGGCCAGAATCATTTCCAGCGGGGAGCTGTGAACAGCACATCTGAGGAGGAAACAGAAGGATTGTGCCTGCGGGGCTCAGTTGTTTTTCATTACACACTGGAAGTAAAGGAAGGAGGGCAGAGACAAGTTGTTTGTTTATAATTTACAATCTGCCTAAAAGCGGGGCATCTTGCCAAAGCTCTCCTCCACACCGTCTCACTGCCAAGCCCTCTAAGGCCGTGAAGCGAGCGCTTGTGGTTTAACGCACCCCTGCTGGCTGGGACTGGGGGTGGGCACGACTCGGGCTCCACCCTCCCCTGAAGATAAAAGAGGAGGTGCCGCCTTTGCCCTGAAGGTCATTTCCTTTAGGCTTGAGCAGCAAAGAGAGAACTGCGCCTGCCCGGGTCTTAGATGTGTCCGGGTGCCTCACAGGTGTTGGTTCAAATAGACTGACTGCCTCTTTAGAATGTCCAGTAATGGGTACCAGCTTATACAAAGCCTCAGGGATGAGATCGTTAGTCTCTCTGTTTTGTGTGGGAGGAGGGGGCGCTGCCCTGCAGGTTTACAAAGGGGATCAAGGCGGTTCCAGAGGGACTCCAATCCCCTGCTGCAGCTTCCCATCCTGGAGGCCGGTGGTATCTGTCCTGGGGCACTGGGAGGGCACCCGAAGGCAGTGCAGGTGTTTCAATCTCTCTGCCTTCTCAGTCCACCTGCTGCTATGATTCTGGAAATGGCCCGCTGTTTCACTCCAGCCTTCCCAGTGTTTTCTCTGTTCACGTGATTGGCAGGAAAGGAGGACGAATGTCAAGTCTTTTACCCAGGTCACCTGAGGCAAGGGGCCCCTTCCTGTCCTCTCTACCCCTCCCTTTCACTGCTGTCATTGATTTTCCTTCCCGAGGAAATTAGATCAAGTGGCTTCAGCCGAACCTTTATCCAGATGTTCCTTCTGGGCTCCCACAGCAAGAAACCATCCCTGGGTTTATAATCCACCAGCTTTGGCAACCTCCACGCAGAGGGCAGAAATGCAATGGTGTGGTGTGTCTACGTAAAGACACCTGCTCTCCTGTAGAGCATGCGGACCCCGGTTTTTCACCACCTACTTTTTCTTCTCCTGCCCATATGCTCACTGAACCCTGAACAAGGGTAGGTTCAGAAAGAAAAGTCTTGTCACGTGCTTTAAAGCCCCAGCTCCCTGATCTGCCCTGCCTGGGGCACACTCCCTGGAGGGAAAATGAAACAGAGGACCAGCCCTGGAGGAATCTTCCCGTAGGACTGGGCTGTGACTTATTCTGGCGTTAGTGATAGGAGCACTTCCAGGCTTGGAGGGGATGGAGCAAAGTGGTTCTCTTTGGAGTGGAGAGTCCCCTCCAGAGATGGCAGGCTGAGCACAGTGAGTGTGACCCTGGGGTGCTGTCCCCTTGGGCTGACCTCAGCAGCGCATATCTGCTCAGCAGCTGCTCAGTGTGCTGGGGATACTGGGACACATATTAAGATGCTGTCCCTGCCCTCATACGCTTCCAGTCCCATTGGGGAAGCAATCGGTGTACAACAAATCAAATCATGCAGGACAGGGTGCGACCGAGTGCCTTGTAGAGGATTCCAAAATGAAGTGGGATGGGTCAGGAGGGGGAGGGCGAGGAGGAGTAGAGAAAGAGAAGCTTCTGGAGACCGTGAAGGGCAGCTGGCTAGAGAGGAGGGATGGGGTCCAGGGTTACAGGCTGATCGCTGCCTCTCCCCAGGACCCCAGTAGGAGTCCTGAGGTGATCAATGGCAGGGGACTCAGCAGGTATCTAGGGCAGAGATTGGCAAAAGGTCCGAGAAGAGCCAGATAGTAAATATTTTAGGCTTCGTAGGCCATGAGGCAAAACTGAAGCTGCCATTGTAGGTGTTTATATAACCACTGAAAATGCAGTCACTTGAAAATGTTAGAACCAGCCTTCGCTCGAGAGCCGTACATCCCTGTCATAACCATTTACCCGTCGCACCGAGGCTGCCTCCTGGGCATCCAGTCGTGCCTGGGAAGCTCTGACCTGGCTCCCTGATTTGATTTTGCTTCACTGAACTTGCATTTCTTGCAAATACCACCCCTGGCTTAGGGAGGGGCTCTGAGGCTGGGATTTCCTAGACAGGGGAAGGCTTTATGAGGAAGACGGAGCCATTTCTACCTCCTTATGAAAATTAGATCTTTCTAGGTGGCTGTGAGACAGGCTGCTTTATTTCTAGGAAGGAGGAATAAAATGCCCAACTGGACATTCTGCCCAGGGCTCTGGGCAGTGGGGTTCTCCCCCAGAGGCTGGCGGAAGTGGGCCCAGGTGGCCAGAGGATGGCTTCCTTCTCCTTTTGGCCCTAAGTCTTTTCCTGGACGTGACATCACATTGGGAGCCTCGAGGATGCCCTTGCCCTCTCCCTCTTCAACTGGCTCTTCTCTGGCTGTAGAGATGGGCCTGGGCTGGCAGGGCCCCTCACAGTGTGCGTGGTGGGAAGATGGGAATTGGCTCCAGCCCACAGGCCTCCAGACAGAATAAGATGCTTGCCACCTGCCCTTTTAATCGGCCGGTGTCTTCTAATGTCAAACTTTGCACCAAGCAATGTTTCAGCTGGAAGGAACGTTGCAGATAATCTGGTGGGTCCACTCATTTTAGAGAGGGGCAGGCAGAATCCCAGAGGGAAGAGGCCCCTTACCCAAGGTCACCGTAGTTAAAGTCAGCTGGGACTGGAACAGTCTCCCCTGAGCCCTAGGCTGGATTTCTCTGTGTGGTCCACTCTGCTCCCTCGGCGTCAAAGTGTCCCCATTCTCATTAAAGCTGCCTGACCTTCCCTCTGCCCCCCCCCACCCCCCCAACATGGCCACCCCACCTCCCAAGGCACGTTCCTGCCGCATCAGTTCATTTGTATCCAGTTTGCCTGTGAGGGCTGCCTCCTGGGTGCTTGTGAAACCCTGACCTGTCTCCTCCGATTTGATTGGACTCAACTCAACCTGCGTTTCTTGAGACTATGTCAAGGCAGTACAAGCAATGGAGATCCAGCTCTGTGATGGCCTGGTTCTCACATGCAAGCAACTCACTGTACAGGAGGAAAACAGAAAACTTTATAATCCAGCGTCCTTAATACCCTCATTCACTCATTTCTCCATTCATTCAACAAATATTTATTTGACAACATTATTTACTATGAGGCGGACACCTTGCTGAGGCGCTGAGGCTGACCGGCAGGGATCTCCCCTGGTTGGTTTCCCAGGTTAGTGGGGAGAACCAACCATCAAGGAAGCAAATGAATAAGGAGATCACTTTTTTTTTTTTTTGAGGTTTGATGATTCTTTTAATTAATTTATTTAATTCACAAGTCCTCCCTCCCTTTGGCCTTTATTTTTTTTTTATTTTTATTTTTTGGAGTATAATTGCTTTACAATGGTGTGTTAGTTTCTGCTTTACAACAAAATGAATCAGATATATATATACATATGTTCCCATATCTCTTCCCTCTTGCGAAGAGATCACTTTAAAAAACAAAAATTTATTGGAGTAGAGTTGCTTTACAGTGTTGTGTTAGTTTCTGCTGTGCAGCAAGGTGATTCAGTTCTACGTGTACATATGTCCCCTCTTTCTGGATCTCCTTCCCATGTAGGTCAGCACAGAGCACCGAGCATCACTTTTAAATAGACGTAAGAGCCAAGGAGGAAATGAGCAGATTGTAACTGGGGGTGGATGTGCTCTTTTAGAGGAGGGTGAGTGTACTGGAGGCAGAAGACATGAAATGAGGTGAAGAGTGCGGGACACGGATGTGGGGAGCCTGGGGGCACCAGGAGGGTGTGTGTGTTTTCCTGTACAAGCAGAGGGCTGGTGGAGACAGATGCGGGGGTGGGGGAAGGGAAGCCAAGGCCCCCTGGAGCTCCAGACGGCCTGTAAATCCCAGCACCGCCTCAGGGGCCACTCACCGCTTTGGAGCAGGAAGCTGGCCCTGCCCTCCAGGTGGCATCCCCAAAAGAGACGCAGCAGACGATGTCACCAAGCAAAGCACAACGCGGATTCCTGCTGCAAGGCTGACGATGGGTTCCAATCTGATTTTTAAAAATTTTAGAGGGTAAGTCAAGGCCCTCAGATGCCCCTTTGATTGTTTGGCCAATGAGCAGGAGACACTGACAGATTTTCTGAGTCAGAAAATTTTCCAGCCAGAGCCATCTGGGGCTGGGAGGCAAGAGGTGGGAGCAGGGAGGCAAAAAGCCCTGGAGGCTAGAGCTTCTAGGGGACGATTCTAAGACCAGGAACAGGAGCTGAAAAATCTAAGAGGGGCTGAGGTGGGTCCGGAAGAAAGCCTGGTGGGAAAGCTGAACGTCTGCAAGCAAAGCCTGTCATTGCCTGGAAGTTCAGAACGAAACTCCACGTGTACCTGCATGGTGACCTTGGCTTGGACCCCACGAGCAGCTCCTCTGTGCTTTCAGAGCTGAAGAACCTCGGAGGACAGCGGCTTCCCCTTCAGCCCACCTACACTCCTCACTCCTTCCAGGTAGGCACCGGTTCTTTCTTGCATGTGTGGGAGCCCCTCCTTTGGGGGACATGGAGAGACATGGGCTAAGGACCCGGAAGTAAGCGCTGCCCTCCCGGGAGGTGTGCTCAGGGCCTCCCTCCTCTCACCCTGTGGTCCGTGTCCTCTCCTGCGTGACGTCTGTGCCCAGGAGGAGTCACTTCTGCCTCCTACAGGTGTCTGGCATCTGCTGGCACAAGCTAGCCAGTCTTGGGTACAGTGGTGGGGACAGAAAGGAGACCGATTCTGCCCTCAGGACACTCAGAGACTGATGTGGTCAGGCGACACCTGCCGGTACACGAGGAGACACGTGCAAGAATGCAAGACTCATGACAGGGACTTCTCTGGTGGCACAGTGGTTAAGAATCTGTCTGCCAACCCAGAGGACACGGGTTCGAGCCCTGGTCTGGGAAGATCCCACATGCCACAGAGCAGCTAGGCCCGTGAGCCACAACTACTGAGCCCGCATGCCACAACTACTGAAGCCTGCGTGCCACAACTACTGAGTCTGCGCTCTAGAGCCCGCAAGCTGCAACTACCGAAGCCTGTGCGCCTAGAGCCCGTGCTCCGCAGCAAGAGAAGCCACCGCAATGAGAAGCCTGGGCACCGCAACGATGATTAGCCCCCGCTCGCTGAAACTAGAGAAAGCTCACGTGCAGTAATGAAGACCCAACGCAGCTAAAAATAAATAAATTAATTAATTAAAAAAAAAAGAATCATAGCAAACAAAACTAAAAATAAAGCCCAAGAACCAGCTTGAAGTGTCCCTGGGAAATGTGATTGTGCGTAAAGGTTTGGGGGGTGTTGATCTAAGCCCAGGGGAGATATTTGGGCTGGGACTCCTGGGAGAAGTGATCTCAGAAGCAGAGTGAAGGAGAGAGAACATTTTTTAAAAAAAAATTTTATTGGAGTCTAGTTGATTTACAATGTTGTGTTAGTTTCAGGTGCACAGCACAGTGAATCAGTTATACATATACATCTATCTACTCTCCTGGAGATTCTTTTCCCACATAGGTCATTACAGAGCATTGAGTAGAGTTCCCCGTGCTATACGGTAGGTTCTTATTAGTTATCTATTTTATATATAGTAGTGTGTATATGTCAATCCCAGTCTCCCAATTTATCCCTCCCCTGCCCTGGTAACCATAAGTTTGTTTTCTACGTGAGAACATCATTTAATGCTTGTTAATCTACATCTTCCCCGTTGTCCATCCTCCCGCCCCTGGGAGCCCTCCTGTCAACTCCCGCAGCCCTCTTCTGTCACTCATCGCTCTGTCCCTTGAGTGTCTCAGGTTGGGAGGTGGCCGGCTCACAGCAGACGGTGTCTTGTGCCTCGCTGGCTGTCAGCTCCTGAACGTGGCCTTTGATACAGGTCAAACCCATGTGACCCCACAGTGAGACTCGACAGTGACCTTGCTGAACCCTGAGTTTTACATGGAAAGAATGAGCTTTGCCTTTTCTTCTTACGTCTTCAGTTTTACAGTGATTGGTCTCCTGACACATCCGAAGGCTGCTTTTAGGAGTCTTTGGCTTCTTATTTTGATGATCCTATAAATACTGTTTCAACACAAGATCTACTCTTTGGGAACTTCTAGGTGCTTGACTGCGACGCTATTGCAATGTCGTGTTTATCAGCGATTTCCAAATCACTGTGATAATAGAACTGGAGATTTAGACAGCAGCTTTGCTCCAAAGAGTGCAAACTGCTGTCCCTGTGGCATGTTTTGTAAACAACTGAGATGACTCGACCACGAATGGGTACCTCTTGGTGATCCATGCCAGTGACAGGAAACACACAGAAGATGCCCATGTATGCTTGCGTGCTTTCCTCCCCAGCTGCCAGCTGATGGAACTTCCTATTCCTGCAACACTTTGCACTTTTAAACGGATGTCCCTTAGGAAGTGGAAGCGAGTGGTCCCAATTGTGCTTTGATGGCCAAGGCATCTAGTTGCAAGGACGAATTTCTCACAGAACATCCCGGTTGGACCGCTGACTGTAGTTTATGCTTCTGTTTCTCTCTGCGTAGTGTACACATTGTTATTACGTTATTGTTTATTTTTCTTCTTTAGTTGTAGTGAAGTCACCTGTAAATCCCACATCATTTCCACATCAGTTTTTTTTTTTTTTTTTTGCGGTACACGGGCCTCTCACCGTTGTGGCCTCTCCCGTTGCGGAGCACAGGCTCCGGACGCGCAGGCTCAGCGGCCATGGCGCACGGGCCCAGCCGCTCCGCGGCATGTGGGATCCTCCCGGACCGGGGCACGAACCCGCGTCCCCTGCACCGGCAGGCGGACTCTCACCCACTGCGCCACCAGGGAAGCCCCCGCATCAGTTTGAAATTGTCTGAAATGGCAAAGTCACCTCCTCCTCGCCCTCCTGTGTTCCTTTCACTGTCTGCCTCTGGTCCACCCTACATAAACTTCCCAGGTAGTCTCCCCAGAAGGCAATCCACATGGTCAGGCCATTCCCAGGCTCCTAAACTGAAATGAGTCCAGTCCCTTTAGCCCGACTTTTGAAGTCCTCCATGCTGTGATGTTAACCCTTCCTTTCCAGCCTTTTCTTTGTCTACCTCATCCACCCCCGAAGACACCTATGCTTCGTAGCTACGCTGGACAGACTCGTGGCTGCAGCTGACCCCACCGGTCATCCTCCTGGTTGGAATATGGGTGACTTATTTCCACCCACTGAAATCCTACTCATCCTTCAATGCACACCTCAAGTATCTGCTCCTCAAAGGGCCATCCCCAGTCTGTCCAGTTCAAAGCCATGTCCCCTTCTCCCGTGCTCTTATCATAAACACATTTTGCCCCAACGTGGTAGTTGTTTCCCTAGCTCTGGCCCATCGCAGTTCAAACTCTTCCTTCACATCAGGAATTGGCTGGTCTGTCATCTTCCTAATCATCTCAGTGCCTAAAATCGGGCCTGGAATACAGCTGGCACTCAGTGTCAAGGCTATTTGGACTGAATTGATCGTCCTTTGATTACTTGCCTGGACCATGGAATTAGGTCCCGGGCCTCCCAAGCCGCTGGACATACAAGCTGGTGTCGTTATCTCCATATGTGATGTGTTGATGAGGTATCTGCTGCAGGTAGGGAGCTGGGTTCAACCCGTGGCCAGCTGTTTGGACGTGCAACCAAATACAATCGCTCTGGCCCTCCCACATGGGATGTGGTAGAGCAGTCCTGATACAGACACTTTCAGGCATCTAGGAAGATGCAGGACTCCGTTGGACAGTGGCCATTGCCCTGCCTTCACTCACCTGTGTGTAGTCCAGGGGAGTGATCACGTGGTGGATTTCATGTGAGCTGGGACTCCTAGCAGTAGAAAGACGAGGGTGAGGATTCAGGGGAGTGTTTCGGGGACCAGGAAAGAGCCAGGGAGGGAACAGACAGAGGATGAGCTGAGAGCTAGAGGTGGAAAACTGGGAAAATTGTCACTCTGGGTCAAAATGTCACTCTGGGTCAAAAGATGTTGGTGAGGATAGGGTGACAATATGTCACATCTGCCAGGGACACGCAGTGTATACCTGTGGCTGGTCAATGAAGTCTTTTGATTGTCTCTGACACTCCATCCCCCTCACTCCCCAAATGTCCCAGTTTGGAAGATGAATTGAGGGGTCACCCAAGCGGAGGTGGGAGTGGTAGGGGACAGTCTCGCTCTCCATCATTCTCTGCTGTCATTTTCAGGGGGACCCCTGGGTCACCAGGTTGGTTGACCTGCAGCAGTGACACCTGCAGGGCCAGGGGCAATCAGGCCACCAGGAATTTTCTGAGCCCCCAGATGCCAGGTGTTGTGCTAGACACTGGTGTTTAGGCACCTGTAAGACATTAGGGGGCACTGTGTGGCATTTAATCCACATCCTCAACCCCAGTCCCACGTAATATAGCTCTCCAACCCCTGGCCCAGGACTGGGTAAAACTTTTAGAAGTTCTAAGCAGAGAAAAGAGCATGATGCTTCTGCATATGTAATTCAAAACAAAAACAAGACTAACTGAAGCATAAATATAAGAGAGCCCCCATACCTGCTAGTATTTTCTTTGATGCTTCTACTGAAATAGCGTGTCAAGTTATTTTCGAAAAAAAAAAAAAACTTTGTGATGCCCCCTGTTGAGCTGGTGCCCTCAGCTCAGGTTGACTCTTCTTTTTGGGTAACCAGGACCCTCCCCATGCCCCCCTTGGCCACATCCCGGGGCCCGATCACGGGCACAGGCAGTTCTGTCTGGGTGGCTTTTCCGAGTGGGAAATGGTTCCAGATGTTGACAGCTGGAGGCCACCAAGGCAGACCTGGGCTTCCCCACAGCCACACAGAGGCTTTCGTTCTGCAGCTTTGAAGGGGCTGCTTTGATGCTACCCCCAGCAAAGCATGGTTGGTTGCATCTTTTCCGGGAAAATGCCAAGAGGTGAAGCTGTGGATTAAGTCTCTACTGTGAATTAGTGATCGCCCCTTCCTGACACTGGACCTGGACCACCCTCATGTTGTGAGCAGCAGAGGGGATTTATAGAGTGTGGACACTGAATTTCAGAGATGGAAGGGACTATTTCTCTGAAATAAAGGAACAGTGATAGGATATCATAGTGAAAAGTGTACATTAATGAGACAGTTGAAGTGTATGAATAGAGTATGTGCATGGGGTCCAACTATGAACCCCTCAGACATTTTTAAAGCAAATGTATATGTCACAGACCTTCTGACACATACATAAATATTTAAAGAGGTCATCTTGGAGAAGACCACGCATGTCACCAGAAGATGCTGTCTTTGCTCAAAACATTTTGGAATTCTCCTTCGGGAACACATTCAGACCCAGTTCCTGGAGTTGACAGAGATCCTCTCATCAAATGGCAAGTTCGCACTGAAACTGAAGTGACTGGCAGTCACTCACACTTTAGTATGAACTAGTTAAATCAAATGCAACTTAGCTCTAATCTGACAGTCTAGGAAATGGGAGTTTAAGCAGAGGGTTGTGGGGAGAGGATAACTTGGGTCCTCTAGGGAGCAGCTGGGGAGTGGGCTGTGCCCCAGGAGGTTGAAGAAAGAAGGGCTGGGATGCAGGGACGGAGGGTGGGGGAGGGCTAGGAGGGCGTAAAGAGGAGCCTTGGGGCCAGCACATGAGGAGACATGGAGGCAGTCAAGTGTTTGGTTAAGGGAGAGGTTTGGAGGCAGGTAGACCTGAGTTAGAATCCTAGTTATGTCATTGGTTACGTGACCAAGTGCAAGTGGTACCTTTCTAAATGGCTTATGATAGAACAACTTTTTTCCAACCATAAAATAAATTAAATAAATAAACAAAAATAAATAATAATAGATAAATAAAATAGTTATTTCCAACCATAAAATGGGAATAATAACAAGGCTTCCTTTCAGAGTTGTCAAAAGGCAAATGTAATAAAGTACATAGATATTGGTTTGGAAGAAAGCCCTCAATAAAGGTCAGTTATCATTATTATTATTATGTAGGGTTCCAGGAGAGAGCTTAGAACAAGCCTGCCCCTTTCAAGTGGGAGCACTAACGAATTTATTTTGGCAACATGTATTGAGCTCTAATAGCTCCCTGCCGTGCCAGAGCTATGAGATGTAAAAAGATGAACTGGGAGGAATTATTTGCCCACAGTCTACTGGGTATCCCAAACTAAGTGCACCGATGACAAAATCAGATGTAGGAATCAGGTGTTCGAGATGGATCTGGAGGATGGAGGAGATTTACACGGGTCGGGGCAAAGGGACGCTCCACGGGCAGGATCGGGGTCTGGGAGTGGACCAGTCAGTGCTGCAGAGTGGGAACGAAACTGCCCCATCCTAGCGTACAGGAAGCCCCAAATGTACTACGTGTGTCTCACCTTATCTCAGCCCAGCTCCATGTCCAGTGCAGGACTGAGAACCGGGCTTGCTATCGACCGTCGCGGGGCAGTGTACTTTACAGGTCGATATCGTAATCAGTTTATAGTGATTCAGACACAGCTTTAAAAAATCTCCCGGTTCACAAACGTTTCTTGTGAGCTACACAGGAAGAAGAAGAAAAAAAAGGCTATTTCTTCTACTATTTGATTTGCCCAGCCTCAGAAACTAAACCTCTCTCAGACTGCCTCTTGTCTGGGACAGGAAGCTATTTGCTTGGATAGTGAAAAAGGCGTGAACATTTGACTGTAGCAATGTCCCATGCGCAACTTAATATTCAGATTCCAATGATTCAAAGCCTAAGCACCTGGCCTCCACCTCTGCATCCCTGCTGGAAATAAGATCCTTCCGAATTTGTTAATTCCCCCCATGTTTCCCCTTCGGTAAGGGTAACAGTAAGATTGGTTTCAGGATCTGTTTCTGTTTTGTAAAAAAGTTCATTTGTATTATATACACACTACTATATATAAAATACCCATTTGTACCATATACACACTACTATTAATAAAATAGATAACCAACAAGGACCTACTGTATAGCACAGGGAACTCTACTCAATTTTCTGTAATAACCTATATGGGAAAAGAATCTGAAAAAGAATGGATATATGTATCCATTCACAACAACACTGTAACAAGACACTGTAAATCAACTATACTCCAATAAAAATTTTAAAAAAAAGATCCCTCTGAGATCTCAGATCAGGTAGAGGACCATTCATTCATTCATTCTTTGATGCCTGCAGGCATTACAGCCTAGGAGCCCAGGTGGTCTGGAAGTAGAATGTGAGAGCTTGTTGTCTAGCTGAAGCCAATTTTCTGTATAAAACTCTTTGTGTTTGTCATGTGGGGATAATAGGACCTTCCTCCTATGGGGGTTGTGAGAATCCAATGAAATACCGCACGGTGAGTACTGAGCACGTGGCCCGGCAGGTGGTCGATTGTGAGTAATGGTGCTCATCGTGGTTGTTCAGCCTCTTCTATGTACCAGGCACTGTGCTCAGCGCCACGAAAGAAGCAGAGCCTAAGCAGGAGGCCTAGATGGTTACGGAGCGGGCAGCAGCTCTGAGTTCATTCCCATGTCCTTTCCTTTTCCCGGGGTTTATGGGCAGGTCCCCCACTGGAGGGGATTTTTAATCCCTTACATCTTAGCCCTTTTATTTTGGCGGTACGCGGGCCTCTCACCGCTGCGGCCTCTCCCGTTGCGGAGCACAGGCTCCGGACGCGCAGGCTCAGCGGCCGTGGCTCACGGGCGCAGCCGCTCCGCGGCACGTGGGATCTTCCCGGACCGGGGCGCGAACCCGCGTCCCCTGCATCGGCAGGCGGACTCTCAGCCACTGCGCCAGCAGGGCAGCCCCATCTTAGCCCTCTCCTGCCCGCTCTTCAGCAATCCCGTCTTCCTAGCGCACCTGGTTTCCTTCCCGGCACTCACGTTCTCTTAGGATACTTCTTGGCTTGCTCACTGCTTCTTCCTCCTACTGGAACGTAAACGCTAGGAGAACCAAGCCCTCGTCTGGCTCGTTGACGTCCTGCATCCCAGGCCCACGGCAGTGTTGAATAAATATCTATTGGCTGACGGACTCCTGAACAAAGCCCAGCAGGTCTCGGGTGGTGCAGATCGGACAGAACGACTAGATTTAAGCGGTTCCTTGAGGACAGCAGTCGTATTTTCTTCTGTTATCTTTCTTGGCCCCCACAGAGTTCTGGGCACACAGTGGAGCATACTAAATACTTGTTGGTGGATTGGTTAAATCAATTGCAACAAGAGGTATACCTGGAAGGGGTAATGAGTCTTGAAGACAAGAATTATGGGTCTTAAAGACCAAAAAAATAGGAAATTATTTTTAGTGTAGGGGAGTTTTTTTATTGTGGTATGTTAGGGACAGGAGATTTATAGTCGTTTTTACTGTTTATAAGTTTAAAAAGATGGTATGTGAGCTTCTGCAAGAGAGCTGGAGGTTTCACAAGTTTCCATTGCTCTGAAACGGAGGTAACTTCCAGCCACGCTGGCATCCACCCTAGAGCCTACGTGACATTTTATAAATCGTTTATCAGCGCTGAGCTCCCCAGAGTCTGCTCTGCCGTTCTCCAAGATGCTGGCTGACACCTCGGACAGAGGAAGCCAGGATGTGTTTTGACAACCGAGTGGTTTCCTTAGCAAGCTGACGGTGTCCTCAGGCAGCTCAGCAGAGAAAGCTTTGGCTCTCCAACGAGGACGGTGACGCTCAAGAGGCTTCCTCTCTCGGAAGCACATGCTGAGTCCATCCTCAGACCAGTATCTGGATTTGCCTGGGCTCTGTGAAGCCAGCCTGTCCGTTTGAGTGCAAAGCAGGCTCAGGCCTCTCCGCTTTGCTATTTTACTGAAGAAAAGTCAGTGAACTTGGAGCACAAACCCCCAGAGACCACAGGAAATAGGCTCTGAGTCCTTTCCAAGAACACAGACGCGAGCTAAGCACCGTGGGGAGCAGATGGACGGTGAAGACAGATGTCCGAGGGCAGCGTCCACTTTCCTGCTCGTTACTACTCGCTGAGCACCTACTGTGTGCCATGTTCCCTGGGGGACATTTTATAACATGATCCTCAATCGCAGAAATAACCTTGCCAGGTTGTAGAGCCAATGACATTTAGAGAAACCGCACAGCTAAGAACAAGGCGCAGCTGGATTTGAACTTGCACTCTCTGCCTCCAGACCAAGGTCTCTTTCCGCCTGGCCATCTGGTAAGGCTGTCTGGGGTTGACCATGGAGGAGTGAAGATCCGTTTGGGTAGGGGTAGAACAAGAAAGAGGCAATTTAAAGGCAAACACTGGATTTGAAGCCTAGGAAAGGAGGGGCCACGTCAGGGTAGCGTGGAGCTCAGTAGCAGGAAGGGGACATCCTGCCAGCGAAAACCTGCAGGTACGTGTGCGGCGTAGGCACAGGAGAGAGAAGGACGGACCACTTTGCTTGGGCAGAACGTTTCTGAGCCTTGGGGAGGGTTCGTGGGAATCATTGGAGCCAAGTTGGAGAGACAAGTTGAGGCAGGGCGGTTGTAGCCGTCGCATAGCAGGTGGGGTTTGGAACTGATCTTATACTTCAAGGGGGGGCCCCTGTGCAGGTGTTCAAGAGGGAGAATTAACCTGATGAAAGTGGTATTTTAAGAGGATTGGCGAGAATGTCTTGGGAGATCTGGGGCCGGGAAAAACCAGCCATGATGTTGTTCAAGGGCAGAGATGAGAGAAAGCTCCTATGTCCCATTAGCTGCTCTGAGAAAAAGTTTCTCTCCCTCTCTGCTCACCTCCATCTCAGCACAGCTGCCGACGCCCTCCCAAAATAGCCGAGGCAGTCCTGCCCGTCCCAGGGGTGCTGATCAGCTCTCGCTGGGCCTGTGGCTGACCCCCTCAGGCCACAGGCCCGCTATGTCTAAGGTGGCCCAGCCGTGCTGGGCCTCACAGAGCCGAACATGACATTGTCCCGAGCCTGAGGGAAGCCTGCCCATGTACTGCCGTCGCGGGAGTTGGGGGAGGGGAGTACATCTTTGCGCTCTTGCTAAACATGCTACTGAGCACTGTAGAAACAACTGAATGTTGTAGAACACAGTTTATTGCCCTTGTCGCATTGGGGAAGGATGGCAAGATGGTGCTTCTTGTTTTTAACGGGAGACCAACATCCCATGTTCCGTAACATCACACTCATCTTTTGCTAGAAAGTTGTCCATAAAGTACAGGAAAAATGTCACGATTTTTCTCCCCCTACAGTGTAGTCAGGGCTCCTGGAAAAGACAGAATTACTTTTACCAAGAAAGAAGGTGCCCGTTCCCTGATTGTGGGTTGCTACAAGCACCCCAGACTCAGGTGACACACAGCAGATAGGAGTGTGGCGTATGGGAATGGGGGCAGGGGAGGGAGGAGTCTGGGCCATCTGCTTCCCTGTTCTCTCCACATCAGAGAGATGGCTTCAGCCTCTGAAAACTGTGACCAGGGGATCAGGCGACATGGAGTGGGGTCAGGAGTTCATACAACCAGAAGACCATAGGATCAGAGAGTATCAGAGCTGGATGGTGTCCAGCAATAGCAGTGGTTCTCAGATGTCAGGATGTATAAGAGTGACCTGGGATGCTTCCAAAACTCCAGATTCATGAGAACCCCCGCCCCAGGGCTTCTGACTTCATAGGTCTGAGGAGTCTGCATTATTTATTGGAACTCTTTGTTATAAGCGACGGGAAACGCCGCTTGTATGATTTAAGCAGAAAAGGAGCTTGCAGAGAGAACACGTGTGCACGTGGAGCTGAGGGAAGCTGGGCAGGCAGAAGCGCTCCTGAGGATGCAAACTCTGGCAAAGCAAAGGAGGAGGGACCTCCTAGAGACGGTCACCTGGTCCACCTGATGGCCAAGCTTCAACCCCACATGAGGGGACTTGCGTGAGGTCACATGCTCTGTGCTCCTTCAGAAGGGTCTTTTCTCAGATCTCCTTGTCACCAGCCTTCTGAGTTGGGCCATTCTAGGTCCTTGACTATGAGGCCCAACTCCTGTCCATTTCCTTTTGTAAGTCTTTCATTTCAGATGATCTCCCCTTCCAGGAAAAATGGACAATCGTTGGTCCATTCGCTAGAGAGAGGTTTCGTGTCACACACTTGGGATGTTTTTTTGATCCCTTTAATTAGCTCTGACGCTTATGCAGTGTCACTGTGGGCTATTGTATGTTCAATCCTTACAATAGCTCTGGAAGGTTGGTGTCCTATTATCATTCCCACTTCACAGATAAGGAAGCTGAAACCCAGAGAGGTTGAGTCACATGCCCAAGATACACAGCAACTGATGGCCCAGCTGGAATTTAGCCCGGTCATCCTGGCTTCAAAGCCTGTGCTCTCCTACCCACCATACTTCACCTGGACTCTCCTTCACTGGAAGAGCTCTGAGTTTGTGATATATGATAAATCTCAATCCATCAAATATGGAAGGTTTTTTTTTTTGATAAAATGGGCTTTGACTGGGATGCCCACTGAATCACTTGATCCTAGATACCTATGATGAGTTATCCATTGCCAGATTCCCCATGGTTTACATCCTGATTCCATCAACAATCTCATTGTCTGTGCTATGCCTTTGTCTTTAGCTATAAGTTCACTGTCTCTAGATATAGCCCACAGTTTCGTTGAACAATTATAGTTAGAATATCTTTTTTGTCTTAACTCTCAAAACTATCTCCTTGGTTAAGTGTAAGGGAATCGCACTTCTCCTGTGTCTTGCAAAGGACAAAATCAAAGGCATCTCTCGGCCACCCACCATCGACAAGCAGGCTGTAGTTAGCTAATATCTACTGAGCATTTGTGTTTCCCAGAGACTGAAATGGTCACATATATTAGCTCACGTAGCCCTGAAATCAACCCTGTGGAGCAGGTACTACTATTATCTCCGTTCAGGACCATACAATGGACAGGACGGGGATATTTGCTGAAGGTCTCATAGGAAGCAAGTGGTCTAGCCAGGATCTACAGCCAGGCAGCCTGGCTCCAGAGCTTATCCTTCTTGCCAGAGCTTAAGCTCATTCTCTCCTGCGAGGTCAGCAGAGAAGATTAATTCATCCATTCAACAAATATTTATTGAGTGCCTACTCTTTGCCAGGTAAGGAAAACTGACTGGTCTCTGACGTCAAGCAGCTTGGCCTAATGGGAAGAAAGACACTGATCAAATAACAGTACACATCTACGTGAAAGTGTATGTGTGAAAGAGCACAAAAGGACATGTCGACCGTGCCAGGTGAGTGCATCACAGGATGGTTTTACCTGGTCAGGCAGGTCGGAGCTGGAGCCTGAAATTACAAGGGCCCTTACTAAGGACTGCTAAGGACTCAGTGAGGAAACCCCAGCTTTGGGAGCCTTGAGTGGAAGGAAGAAAGAAGAAACAGGGGAGGATGCTTCTTCTTATAACCCTCCACGCAGCTCCTCTTCCTTCCTCTGTCACCTGCTGCTTTTTCCAGCCCTGAGGTTGAGCTCCTGAGGGCAGTGAAGCCGCTGGGCCTTCCAGAGGTCACCCTGGAAGTGCACCCTTTGCCAGGATGAAAACACAGCATCAGCATCCATTCTTGAAAAGAATCAGCCACGTCAGTCGCATCAGATTCGCTGGGTAGAGCAACGGGCATCAGGCATGCAGACCTCAAGGGAGCTGGGATCCTGGCGGCAGGTCCTAGAGAGACAGACATGGCCCTTCTCTGCTTGCCGGGTGTGTCTTCTGTGGCGAAGTGAGGACAAGCATGGACCCCTGATGCCTCGTCACTTCCAGAGATTGATGTGCGTGTCACCACATTTGTTCATGGGGGAGCTTCGGAAACTCGGGGACCACACAGGTGATTTCCAAAGCAGTTTACCACGTGGGTACAGTGTACTAATTTGGGGGAGGATGGAGAGAGCTTCTCTCTCTGTCACCTCGAAGACCCTTGATGGAGGAGGTATTCTAAGTCTTCGAGTCCTTCAGCTCAAGCCCAGCTGACATCTCAGGGCTCAGGGGCCCAGAAAATGGGGAGATTTCATTCATGTAAAGCCAATTAAAGAAAGGAGACTGATCAACCCAAACCAACGAATTCCCAGAGGGGCAAAGAAACGTGGGGGAAAAAGAGAAAGCAGATGGAGGTGTGATGGGAGACAGATAGTTCCCGGAGTTGTAGGGAGAGGAGGTGAGAGGTAACGTGGGGGTGTCACCGTAAGTGGCACCCCCTGCTCACTGTCTCCACACTTCATAAATGAGCCACTTCGCCAAGTCCAAGTGTGAGATTACTCGGGGGACAGGCTGTCAGCCTCTCCAAGATCAGAGCCAGGACTGATAACCAAGGCAGGATGCCGGGAGTTCAGGGCTGACCAGATAGTCAGCTTCCAGTTTATCAAGCCCAGGGGATGACACTTTCTTCTGGACCTGCCAGCCAGAGTGGTTCCACTGCCCTAAGACTGTCTTTTGAACAACCAGATGGCAAAAAACTAAAAATGATGAAGAGCTGATCAGTACAGCGTGCCTCCCCTTAAGAGAGACCTGATTAGAATAGATGGAAACTTCTGTTCAGAGTTAAGATGCTGCAGGAATGGGGCACAGTTGAATTAGTCCCACAGCTGGAGCCAGCAGACAACAGGGCAAATCCCAGCTTCACTGCTTTACTAACTGGCATCCTTACGTGGTCCCTTAAACTGTGTGGCTCTCCAATCTCTTGGTTTTAAAACGGAGCTAATGCTATATCCGCCCCACAGGGTTGTGAATATTTCATAAATGACATATTTTAGATGCAAGCACTTTTAAAAACTATAAAATACTTTGCAGATAAAAAGAATTACTTCCAGTAACCTGAAAATCAATGAAGTAAAAACAGTAAGTGGACTGTGTTTGTGTCCCCTCTCCTGTGACAAATCCAGAGCTGCTTTGCACATTGCATTCCACACAAATGGCACCTTTAGGAGCACACAGTGAATGATGTTTCTTGTAGCAGCTGCAGTGGTGCCGAGTCAGGTGGGAGGAGATCAGATTTACACGAAAAGCATTTTAGTTCACGATTCCAGTCTCTGTGCCATGAAGTTATGAGATCAGCAAAAGGTTCACATGAAGCTTGCATCAGTAAGAACAGGTTAGATTATGCTGCGTAACAAGAGAGCCCTCAAATCCCAAGAGCTTAAAGCACAAAGCTTTATTTCTTACTCATATCATGTGGCCATAATGGGATAGCAGGAGCTTTGCTCATTCTAGTCACTCAGAGACCAAGGGTGACAATACAGTTCCATCATTTAAAAAAAATAATTTTATTGTAGTATAGTTGATTTACAATGTTGTGTTAGTTTCTGCTGTACTGCAAAGTAATTCAATTATATATATATGTATATATATGTGTGTGTGTGTGTGTATATATATATACACACACACACACACACACACACATACATTCTGTTTCATGTTCTTTTCCATTATGGTTTATCACAGGATATTGAATACAGCTCCCTGTGCTATACAGTAGGACCTTGTTGTTTATCCATCCTATATACAATAGCTTGCATCTGCTCACCCCAAACTCCCACCCCATCCCTCCTCCAGCTCTCTGCCTCTTGGCAACCACAAGTCCATCCTCTATGTCTGTAAGTCTGTTTCTGTTTCATAGATAAGCTCAGTATTTTAGATTCTGAACATATTTTAGACAGGTGATATCATATGGTATTTGTCTTTCTCTGTCTGACTTATTTCACTTAGTATGATAATCTCTAGCTCCATCCATGTTGCTGCAAATGACATGATGTCATTCTTTTTCATGGCTGAGTAATATTCCATTGTGTATGTACTACATCTTTATCCATTCATCTGTCAATGGACATTTAGTTTGCTTCCATTTATTGACTACTGTGAAAAGTGCTGCTATGAACATAGGGATGCAAGTATCTTTTCAGATTAGAGTTTTGTCTGGATGCATGCCCAGGAATGGGATAGCTGGATCATATGGCAACTCTATTTTTAGTTTTTTGAGGAGCCTCCATGCAGTTCTCCACAGTGTCTGCACCAATTTACATTCCCACCAACCGTGTAGGAGGATTCCCTTTTCTGATAGAGATTTTAAAAAATATATTTATTTATTTTTGGATGCATTGAGTCATCTTTGCAGTGCGTGGGCTTCTCATCGCGGTGGCTTCTCTTGTGCAGCACAGGCTCTAGGTGCACGGGCTTCAGTAGTTGTGGCACTCAGGCTCAGTAGTTGTGGCACATGGGCTTAGTTGCTCCACGGCATGTGGGATCTTCCTGGACCAGGGCTGGAACCCATGTTCCCTGCATTGGCAGGTAGATTCTTAACTACCGCACTACCAAGGAAGTCCTGAGATTTTTAAAGTAGAGAAAATGGCTGGTGGGCTATAGAAAGTTCATTCTTATGTTTTCTTCAAGCCATTCCATCATTACTTGTTTGCTCTTTGACAAGTTCCTATCTGGATAGTGGCTGAGAGGGTTGAGTCTTCCAAATATGTAGTGCTTGATTTGCTTCCAGTGGGCTTCAGGGCACACAACCTCAAAATATGACCCCTTGGTGTGCTGAGTATCTTAAGCTGAAGGAGTTTGAGTAAAATGCAGAAGCAGTAAGATCACTCTGACCTCTTCCTCTTCTCCCTCCTCCCCTGAAATGGGTCATAAATCTCCCATGTGAAGGATGCCCTCCTTGTACCGGGAGGAGGGAAGAGTTTCTTATCAACGGAGATGGAATTTGGGGCCAAGGAATCAGCATAAACAAATCTTGTTAAACTCTTCTCTTCCCGTCACTTCTTTACCATTTGCTACCCAAGTCCAAACTCCTCTTTTTGTCAATTCTTTACAATTTTTTTTTTGGTTTCTTTGCCTAGAAACTTCCTTTTCTGGTTAATTCTTTGGGTCTTCATTCCCTTGAGAAGGCTCCCATGGACATGTAAAAATTCCATAAAGGTTGTATGCTTTTCTCCTGTTAATCTGTCTTCATCAGTTTAATTTTCAGATCCAGCCAAGGACCCTAAGAGGTTCAAGGAAAACTTTCCCTCCTCTACACTTCCCTGGAGGTTTGGGCATCAAATCACCTGCTGAAGCTGCATTTTAGGTGCTCGGAACTCAAAGTTCATAGGTGAGAAAATGGGACGTGTGCACAGTGCACTGAAAATCCCACCATCAAACGCCATTTAAAGAGGGGGGCCAGGATGGTTGGAAGGCAGCACAGCAAATACCAGCGAGATCTTTTTTGTGAGTTGTTCATATACTTGAGTCTTAAATTGGTCAAATCCTATTTCCTGCCTTAGTTTTCTTTGTCTATAAAATGTGGAGACGTGGCCTTCTCCAACCACCAGAGATGGTATGAAGACAAAAACACATTTAAGAACGGAAATCTCTGAGGTCTTTCAAAGGAAGTGAACTATGGAAATTCGATATATCCTCATCACTATCATGGGACTCGTGTGACTTTAAATATAGAGGGAAAGAGTCTGGGTTTAGATCTCATCTCTGCCACTTGAACAGATTGTTTAATCTCTCTGAGCTCAGTTTGCAGACCCCAAAGTGAGGTGGCAGGGAACCTCTTCTTTCCTGTGGTACTCATCTTAGGGACATGTGCTGAGGACCAAAAGAAGGCGTCTCTGTAGAAGTCTTCATAAACCTCAGTTTTTTCCTAATCTGAGTTAGTGCTTTGTCCTTGTCTCCCTGACTCTTTGTGCCTCTGGGGAGTGAGCTCTGGAAGACTCAGGCAGTGACAGGGGAACATGGGGTGACAGTTCCCAGGAAGGCACTATTTTAGTGGTGGGCCTGGCTCTTCCCGCTGATTGTGGCGGGTGTGAGGATACAGGCAGAGGCTTTATCTCCTGAGCCCTGACCTGCAGTGTGATTCTTCTGGCCGCCCTTCTCACACCCTCTGGTGTCTGGCCTCATGAGCAGGGGGACATCAGGGGTCAGGTGGGCCTTGTGGAGCCAGAGGCCGCCTCCTGTAGGTGATAGGACCTACACAGCAAGAGGCCAATGGCTGAGCTGGAAACGAGGATCACAGAGCCAATGAGACAGAGACCTAAGCTCCCTGATCCAGACCCTTCCAGCAGCTGGGAACAGAGGACTTGTCTTTTGGTGATGCTTTTATAAAATACACAGTGCTTCTTTTATATGGTGTTAATAATATATTGTACTGATAATGTACTTGTTTGACAAACGACCACTTTTTCATCCCTCAAACACATTTTAAAATTGCAAGCCTTTCCATTTTCTCTAAGATCAATATAAGACAAGGATGTCCACTCTCACCACTATTATTCAACATAGTTTTGGAAGTCGTAGCCATGGCAATCAGAGAAGAAAAAGAAATAAAAGGAATACAAATTTGAAAAGAAGAAGTAAAACTGTCAATGTTTGCAGATGACATGATATATATAGAGAATCCTAAAGATGCCACCAGAAAACTACTAGAGCTAATCAATGAATTTGGTAAAGTTGCAGGATACAAAATTAATGCACAGAAATCTCTTGCATTCCTATACACTAACAACTAAAGATCAGACAGAGAAATTAAGGAAAGAATCCCATTCACCACTACAACTAAAAGAATAAAATACCTAGGAATAA
Source organism: Leucopleurus acutus (assembly GCF_964270905.1). Taxonomy (NCBI): domain Eukaryota; kingdom Metazoa; phylum Chordata; class Mammalia; order Artiodactyla; family Delphinidae; genus Leucopleurus; species Leucopleurus acutus. Next base: position 5,750,438 of record NC_139152.1, read on the forward strand.
ACCTACCTAAGGAGGTAAAAGACCTGTACTCAGAAAACTATAAGACATTGATGAAAGAAATCAAAGATGACACAAACAGATGGAGAGATATACCATGTTCTTGGATTGGAAGAATCAACATTGTGAAAATGAGTATACTACCCAAAACAATCTACAGATTCAATGCAATCCCTATCAAATTACCAATGACATTTTTTACAGGACTAGAACAAAAAATCTTAAAATTTGTATGGAGACACAAAAGACCCCAAATAGTCAAAGCAATCTTGAGGGGAAAAAAAAAGGAGCTGGAGGAATCAGACTCCCTGACTTCAGACTATACTACAAAGCTATAGTAATCAAGACAATATGGTACTGGCACAAAAACAGAAATATAGATCAATGGAACAGGATAGAAAGCCCAGGGATAAACCCACGCACCCCTGGTCAACTAATCTATGATAAAGGAGGCAAGGATATACAGTGGAGAAAAGACAGTCTCTTCAACAAGTGGTTCTGGGAAAACAGGGCAGCTACATGTAAAAGAATGAAATTAGAACACTCCCTAACACCATACACAAAAATAAACTCAAAATGGATTAAAGACCTAAATGTAAGACTGGACACTATAAAACTCTTAGAGTAAAATATAGGAAGAACACCCTTTGACATAAATCACAGCAAGATCTTTTTTGACCCACCTCCTAGAGTAATGGAAATAAAAACAAGAATAAACAAATGGGACCTAATGAAACTTAAAAGCTTTTGCACAGCAAAGGAAACTATAAACAAGATGAAAAGACAACCCTCAGAATGGAAGAAAATATTTTCAAACGAATCAACAGACAAAGGATTAATCTCCAAAATATATAAACAGCTCATGCAGTTCAGTATTAAAAAAAAAACAACCCAATCCAAAAATGGGCAGAAGACCTAAATAGACATTTCTCCAAAGAAGACATACAAATGGCCAAGAAGCACATGAAAAGCTGCTCAACATCACTAATTATTAGAGAAATGCAAATCAAAACTACAATGAGGTATCACCTCACACCAGTTAGAATGGGCATCATCAGAAAATCTACAAACAACAAATGCTGGAAAGGGTGTGGAGAAAAGGGAACCCTCTTGCACTGTTGGGAATGTAAATTGATACAGCCACTATGGAGAACAGTATGGAGGTTCCTTAAAAAACTAAAAATAGAATTACCATATGACAAAGCAATCCCACTACTGGGCATATACCCAGAGAAAACCATAATTCAAAAAGACACATGCACCCTAATATTCACTGCAGCACTATTTACAATAGCTAGGTCATGGTAGTGACCTAAATGCCCATCGACAGATGAATGGATAAAGAAGATGTGGCACATATATACAATGGAATATTACTCAGCCATAAAAAGGAACGAAATTGGGTCATTTGTAGAGACGTGGATGGATCTAGAGACTGTCATACAGAGTGAAGTAAGTCAGAAAGAGAAAAACAAATATCATATATTAACGCATATATGTGGAACCTAGAAAAATGGTACAGATGAACCGGTTTGCAGGGCAGAAATAGAGACACAAATGTAGAGAACAAACATATGGACACCAAGGGGGGAAAGTGGGGGTGGGGTCTGGGGGAGTGGGATGAACTGGGAGATTGGGATTGACATGTATACACCAATATGTATAAAACAGGTAACTAAATAGAACCTGCTGTAAAAAAACATTAAATTAAATTTTAAAAAATTAAAAAATAAATTGCAAGCCTTTCTTTCCTCTCTTTCCTTTTCTTCTCTTTTCTCTATTTCATCAAACATCTATAAATCTTCTGCTATGTACCCCGGACTGTGAATACATAGAAATAACACCACCTCTGTCATCTTGGAACTGTAACGTGGCCAAACTAAGTGATGGATGGGTGAGAAAGGGATGAACGCTTGTTGAATAGTCTTATTCATCAGACACTGTGCTTTCTACTGTCACATATATTTATTTAATTTAAAACTGTGAACAGCCTCCGTAAGGTAGCTGATGATAAAACAATACTCATATATTCATCTAATCCTCAAAATAACCCCCTAAGGTGACAACTGTGATTATGTCCACACTGCCCAGCAGGAGGGAATGATGAGGTGGCATTCAGGTCCCAGTTCCCTAAATACGGAGCCCACTGTGTGACTCTGCCCCAGGACCCCGGCTCTACATGGTGGAGCTGAATTCCTGCCAAAGCCCGAGGCCTGTGGAGCTCTGAGCTCCCTTAACCTAAGCAGAAACCACCTCTCAGATGCTGAGTCCAAGGGGGAAATCTGCAAAATGTCCACCAGATGGCAGTATTTCCCAGGGCAACTGCCCTGGGGGAGCCGTGGAGGGGACCTGCCTGCAGGGTTCCTGGTACTGTGACACAGCCTCAGACAGCTGTCCCTGGAGGAGCCAGAGTTCCGGTTCATACCATGCCCCTCCCTCCCCCAACAGAATACTTCCAAGGATTTCACTCTAGGAATGGCACATGTGGGGCTGTCAGAGGAACCGTCTCCTCCTCCCTCCCCAGCACCTCCTTCTCCCCATTGAAAAATCTGGGTGGTGGCAGCCTGCCCACTTTCCCACGAGCCACGAGTACCTGGGGAGTAGAGAAGCTGGACCCCGTCTGTGTTCAGCTTGCCTTACCCAGCCTGATTCCTCAGTGACCACCTCTGGACCATACCTGACTTTCCAGTTCTCCTCCTGTGAGATTATGCATTGGGATGGGGTCAGGTGGGGGCAGGAGCAGACAGTCACTGGTGGCCCAAGGATGAGATGCTTACGCAGCTGCTTATCGTGCCGCAGACTTGAGCAAGGAGCAGAGGAAGATACAGAGGCAGAAGGTGGGCAGGGGGGCCTGGGGTTCCCTTTGTGGTTTAATTCTACAATCTGCAAGACCCTTGGATCATCAAAGCAGCCCAAATGCAAATGTCCCTGTAACAGAGTAGGACCCTATGGGGTCTTCCCTGAACAGACGACTCCCCTCATGTCCTCTGCCTGCCTCTTGTCTGTAGAAAATCTTTAGCCTCCTAGGCCTTCCCTGAGTTGCAAAAAGTAAATGTAATCAGAGAAGTGAGAAAATGCAGAAAGAAAGGAAAACAGCCAAACAAGACAAAATAATAATAGTTTATCCATTAAACAAAGTCAAGGACCTTTAGTTCCTCCTCGAGGGCTATAGATAACATCCTGAGCGAAGTCCTTCAAGCTGTTCTGCAGATACTGAAGCCCCCACCGGGTGGAAAACATTAACCATATGCTGCCTACAAGCATGTAGACCCCAGACCTTCTGGTTGGAACCAGAAGGTTGATAATGTTGACTCCCAACTACCTCACCACCAACCAATCATAAAAATATCTGTGAGCTGATCATACACCCCACAGTCCCCCATCTCTCACCCTGTCTTTAAAAACCTTTCCCTGAAAGCCTTCAGGGAATTCGGGCCTTTTAAACACTGTCTACCTGGACTCCTTGCTTGGCACCTGCAGTAAATGCTGCATTTTCCTTCACAACCACCAGGTGTCAGTAGACTGGCTTTACTGCCTGCAGGCAAGTGGACCCAAGTTTGGTTTGGTAACATTACAATTTTTCTATTTCCTGAAGTCAAGAAGGTTAGTACACATGAAGTTATATTCCAGTTTAGAGAAAGATTTAAACACAACAACAAATACCATTTAAACAAAAGGCTTAATTTAGCCAAAAATGCCCCCAAATACATATCACACAGGAAGTGCATGCCTCATTGAAGAACACAGGACTTTCCAGGACTTTGGCCAACATCAATAGTTGGGACAAAAGATGATCAGGGAACGTGGTAAACAGAGGGTCCAGAGATGGCAAGGGCAGGGTGTGACTGGGTCTAGATTTAGGTCAACCTCCAATGACTTGGTAGCCTGGACCTCCCACACAATGGGGCAATTCAGTTTCTTCCTGGCCCGGGATCCCCAGACCCAGCTCTCTCTCTGAGCACACTTGGATTGTTTATTGTCACATGATCCCTTCAGAGTGATGTTAAGCTATTTGTGACAATGCAACTAAATGTGGTATTTTTCTCTAAGTTTGGAGACATTCTCTCTCCAAGTGCCCTCCTTCTCCCTAACAGTCTCTCAAGGAAGAGTGTTACTTTACAGGCCCAAGAGAAGTTCATGCCAAGATCCTGGGCCTATTCTTTCTGACATCATTACTGTCTGTGTTTATACACTGCAAAGTGTATGTGAAGAAGACGGTGGGGCAGAGTGGAAATCCCACTGGATTTGTAATCAGAAGCCTGGAATTGTATCTCTAACTTTTCAGAGAGCTGGTTGGAGACTGTTTAACATCTCCATGAAAAGTTTCTACAAAAAAAGGGGCAGTCACTGTGCGTCTTACATCCCAGAGTTTGTTTTGTAAACCTAATGAGTTCATCTGGATGAAAGAACAAGATATACTATAAAGCGTTATCACTATTGCTAAGGTTTCAAGTATTCTCCAAATCTCCTTCCAGTTGTATGGGGTTGTGAGTGAAGAATGTTGCTGCCATAACAGTAAACAAAGGATGTTGCAGCCGTCGAGCCATCACATTACAGACGACTCAACGGTGAGCCCTGAGGGGACTCAGGATGAGAAAGCACACAGGATACTGGCCCCAGAAGGCTGATGCATCAGAGGAGTGATCTCAGTGAGCCCGGACTCTTGCATCTTCCCAGACATAGAAGAGCACTAAATTCCTTGAGATGTCTGGTTTTCTTTAATTAATAGTAATGAGTCGATGTTCCGACCACCTGATCTTTGCTGCAAAAACTGCTATATATCCTAGCTGCTCCCTTACCTCTTCGTGGAACAGTCTCTCAGAGCTGGTCTGAGATGTTGTGTCCTGGGCTTAAGTCCTCAGTTTTGTCTGCCGAATAAGACATAATTCTCAAATTTCAGGCCGTGCATTTATTTTTCAGTCAACAGGGTTCTCCTTGGGAAAAGCAGAAGACACCTTCCCCAGGCCCTGGAGCAGGTTTGGCCCAGGATCTTGTCACGAGCTGCATTCATGGGGACCTGGGGAATTTCCGGCAGCATGTTTTGGGGTGACTCCCCCGTCACACTCCATCCGAGGGCCTCAACCACATGGTCCGGGCTCTCCGTGGCCTGTAGGGAGGAAGTAGCCCAGGCTCAGGTGGGTCCTACCCGTCCATGCTCTGTCACTGCTGCCTTCCCCACATGCAGTACACTTAGCCTTTGTCCTCGTTATACAGGGTGAGCAGAGGGTCCTTACCCTGCCTCCCCACCCCATGGCTCCCACCTCCTTGGCCCACCTCCTTTCCTCCCCCATCTCCTCTACTCATGACAGCAGGTGACACGGCTTCCCAGAAAGTGCTAGTAAAGACCCTGTGCTCCCATCTGTGTTCCAAGCAATAGTCGCCCCCTCTGAGGGCCCCTCAGTAAACACTAAGGGCCGGTTCACTCAGCTTAGCAATGAGAAAGTCCACTGCATAAAAGTGAACGACTTCAGGGACTTCCCTGGCAGTCCAGTTGTTAAGACTCCATACTTCCAATGCAGGGGGCATGGGTTCGATCCCTGGTCGGGGAAATAAGATCCCACATGCCACGCAGCATGGCCAAAAGAAAAAAAAAAATAGCGAATGACTTCAAACTCTACGGGTTAAGTTGGGCTGCCCCCAGGTTAAGCCCTCTTTCTCCAAGAAGTGTTGCCGAGTCCAAGCTCGCTCCGCTCGCCTCATGACAGGCCAAGAAGAGACAAGGTGAGGAGGCCAGGAAGATGACTTTATTCGGAAAGCCGGCAGACCGAGAAGATGGCAGACTAGTATCTCTGAAAAACCATCTTATCGGGGTTTGGATGCCAGTTTCTTCTATAGAATCAGAGAGGGAGAGGCAGTGAGGAAGTAGAGTAAAAAGGCCATAAGTTTTGCAGATATTCCCTGCAAATTTCCCTGTTAATTTCTTCTTTCTTGCAGCCGTCCACAGGCAGAACAGAGTCTGGACGTTTCCCTGAACAAAGGCACTTTGGTTTAACATTCATTCCGGCAGAGGGGCAGTGTTCCCCGAGGCAGGCCATTATGTAGAGACAGTATCCTTTTAGTGAACAAATGCAGTGGAGAGCAGAGGTTCAAGTAAAAGAAACAGATCCAACGTGTAGCCTGATTTGGTTCTTCCCTGTTACAGAAGCTTCCAGGATTCCCCAGATCATGTCCCTCTGGAGTCCCTGTGTGCTTACCCCGTCCCCATATGACTCCATCATGACTCAGCAGAACCTGCTTTGTACCAGGGAGGTGTGGATACAGGTGCTGGGCTCCTGGGCAGGGCGAGGCTTGGTTTTTATTCATATTTACAGTTGCTGCCACCTCCGCTCCCCACATATGCCAAGCTTTGTGCTTGGTGGTCCACGAACAGAAGAAAGAGTGGGCATTCAAGGAGTTACAGCGAAGAGGTGAGGACCCCACCTTAGGACATTCACAGCTTTACAAGTGGGACTGAGACATGGAAGTGGGATACTCAGAAGCTAAGTCACCCATAATAGGAACTTTTGAGTCCCTTCCAGCCCCGAGATGCTGGGAGTCTGTGGGTCAGTTACAAAGTCAGGGTTTTACCTAGATCCATCTTTGTCTGTTCTGAAGCGTAGCTGCAGTACACACAGCCTCCCTGGGTCGGATCTTCACTTTTCAGAAAAATTTAAAAGGCTGAAAGAAAATTCCACAGCGGCACACAGCAAGGGCCCCGTCCCCACGTTGCCCTGGCTCCAGCAGGTCTAGACGGCCCTTCCTTTCTCACAGGGATGGAAGGGGAAACAAGAGCAACCCAGAGAGCTCAGGCCTGGCATTTCCTACTTGTCCTGTGAGATGATCCGCTCTCTCAGGACGGCTGCAACGTGAGCTGCCCACCTGACATGCTCCACTGGGCAAACAGAACCAACTCCTGTGGCATCAGCACCCCTGGGTGTGGGCCAACCCCAGAGGAGCCCTGGAACCTGGGAGTCCACAAGCGCCTGATGGATAGAGTGCCTGACCCGAGACCCAGGGAGAGATTCAAAGGTAACGATGGGCAAGTCCTTTACCCTGACCTCAGGCGGCCGCCCAGGCCCAGGGGCACGGCAGTGTCTCAAAGGCAGAAAAGGCAAATGGAGTAGATCCATATGGATCAGTGTCAACATGCCACGAGGTCCTAATGGTGAGTGAAAGATGCAAGGTGCAAAAGGGCGCAGGGAGTAAGCCATTGCCCACGAGACCTTTTCAAACAAGCACATGCATTGGTAGGAACCTATGCGTGGGGGAGAGGTGTGATGACTTCCAGAGAACAATTTCCTCTTAGAGGGGAGGACAGAGGTAAGACAGGCTCTCCAGACTGGTTTCAGTGCTATCTGTAATCTTATTTGCAAACCAAGTACCCAGAGAAAAGGAATTCAGGTACACAAAACCTGTTCAGTCTCGGCTGTGGGTACGTGGTTTACTTCCTGAATATTTGAAAATCTTATAATAGACAGAAACTTAAAAAAAAAAAAAGGAATAAAGAAAAGATCTGGGGTAAGAGGGTGAAGATAAAGAACATTCTGGCTGTGCAGAGCCACTCTATATCCGTCACCACCACCCGTGGGTCTCTGTGCTGACTTCATACAGAACCTACAGAGCCCAGGCCCCGACTCAGACTTATAAAACGGAGGGAGAACCTCAGCAGGTGAAGCCCAGGTAAGCCGGTTTCTGAGAGCACACGATGATGCTGACCCCACCAGGGTTGGACGAGATGCTGTGGCCACCAGTCTGCCAGTCTACCCAACCGGAGAGTTTACACGGCAGGGCCTCCCAGCAAGGTCCTGACGCAATGTCCTCTTGCCCAGGTAGACTCTGCTGCTCTCATTTCAGAAGCCACTTGCTTATTAGACTTCTGCCCGGAGAAAATGGTTCCTGCTATTTTGGGGGACCCTGGGGGTGCTAATTTCTGGCCACGGGCAGTCAGAACCGCTGAGGTCCTACGGCTGGATAAAAATCCAAAGCCACCTCATGAGTTCTCTGCCTGGTCCGGATCTCCTGGAAGCACCCTGGCGTGATGCAGTGAGGACGGCTCTGTGTTCAGTAGCCCTTTAGGGTGTGTCTGTGGCTCTGCTGGGGTCCCTCAGCCCTCACTGAAGCCCTTACCTTATTTTGTCTCTTTTCCGACCTTCAAACTTCTCTTCTAAACTCCTTTCCTCTTTTAGGGTCTGAGAGAAGGTGGAGGGAAGTCCCTGAGTGAAGCTACGTTAGTGGATACAGGATGGGATGGGCTTTAAGTTGCAGTCCTGGCTCCAGGGCTGACTGTTCTGTGACGTTGGATATGCTCCTCTCTGGGCTAAGAAAAGCACTTCCCCTGACCCTTCCTCCATAGAAAGACGTTGTCAGGAATGGGCACTGGGGGAGGTCTGAACACCAGCACAGAGCGTGTCTCTTTCTCTTGGATCTAAGAAACCACGTGGCTTTTAGATTCTCTACTCCTTCCTGGAGGGCGTGACACAATGCTATGTATGTTGCACGCTCCCAATAAATACTTGTGGATGAAGGAATGGGGGCATGAATGAAGTGTTCTGAGAAGTGCTCTGCCACCTGAGAGCCAGTGACTGTGATAATTAGAAAACCATAGCTGGAGCTGGGAACCCAACCCAGACGCTGGTCCCCAATGCCCTGGCTATCTGAGGCCCCGTCCGGGCTCCCAGAGGGCCTGGACCCGAGCCAGGACTCGGAGCACTGGCTTTAAGCAAGGCCCCGAGGGAAAAGTCATCCATCACAGAAAGTAATGGTGCGTGGACGCATTTATCTCCCCTCCCCCTCTCACAATCGCCCTCAAACGGCTGGTTTTTGGGAAAGAATCTGACTTTCCCAAGGAAGAAAGGTCAATTTTAGAACAGCTTTCTTTCTTTCTTTTCTTTTCTTTCTTTTCTTTCTTTCTTTTCGTTCTTTCTTTTCTTTCTTTCTTTCTCTTTTTCTTTCTTTCTTTCTTTCTCTTTCTTTCTTTCTTTCTCTTTCTTTCGTTCTTTCTTTCTTTCTCTTTCTTTCGTTCTTTCTTTCTCTTTCTGTCTCTCTCTCTCTCTCTCTCTCTCTCTTTCTCTCTTTCTTTCTTTCTTTCTTTTTTTTCCTACACAAGCTGGCACCAGTACAGGACATTCTGCACTGGTCTCAGGCTAGGTATTCCTGAGCCTTCTTGGGCTCGGACCATCTTCTCGGCCCTCAGCCATTCCTGCCATCCCAGGTGTGATTTCCCCATTTCACTGTCTGCTCCTTCACTCAGCGTCACCCAATCTGGCGTCCTTAATGCCCTCGGGGCCACTCACAGGAGCCCTTGGCTCCCGGGGCTGATGTGACGGGCTCCGTGCTGGCCTCACTGACCTGCCCAGCATCCTTGTAAGTGACCGAGACTGGTTGGACAGCTCTGCAGGAAAACTGACACTAAGAAGAGTCATAGTGGCCCCTTCTTCTCTCCCACATCTGTCTATGATAGGTGTGGGTAACAGGTAGCAGATTTTAGAAACATAACTTTTCAAGGCTTGCCACTGAAAATGTGGTCCTGGCATCACCTGCGAACTCGTTAGACACGTAAAGCCTCAGGCAACATTTCAGACCCTCTGAATCAGAATCTGAAGTGTAACAAGACTCTAAGGGGACTTCGTGCCCAGGAAAGTTTGAGAAGTACTGCTTCAGCCCCGTGGTTCTCAAAGTGTGGTCCTTGGACCAGCAGTGTCAACATTACCTGGGAACTTGCTAGAAATGTAAATTCTCAGGCTCTGCCCCAGATATGCTGCATTAGAAACTCCAGGGCAGGGATTCCGCCCTCGGGGTGTCAGTAAGTCTTCCAGATGATTCAAAGGCACACTAGAGCCTGAGAGCCCCTGATGTGGAATATGCTTCCACTACAAGATCATCTGATGAGTAAGGAGGGTGGTACTGCGTCACCACGGCCAGTGCAGCCAGAACAATACCCATGGGCCACTTCGGGTCCCAGCAAATATAAGTGTTTCAGGGGGCCTCTGTTTCCTTGTTGTAGCAGAGAATTGGCCTTTGTAATGTGGAAGACGCACATCTAGACATCCCAGGAGCTGAAAAGATGGGGAGGGAGGGTAGAGGGCAAATCAATGAAATGCAACCATGACTTCTGTCCCTTAAAAAGAGGGCTGCCCCCAAACCATCAGAATCCTCGGGCTCTCTAGTGCTGAGGCCATGGGGTCTGGGGCAGTGGAAATGGGTACCGTGAGTCCCTGGCCGCTTCTGTGGAAATAGAATGGGTATTACGATTCCCCAGTTCTGCCCACCATCCTCACTGCCACGCCACTTTCAATTAAGAAACAACTCAAGAGGCACCTGTGGTTTTAGAAACCTGAGTTCTCCTGTTCCATCCCCCAGGTCTCTCACAGCCCTGAGCTGCTCCCTGGGATCCAGGGTCCTCATCCGTAATACGGGGTTGGGGGTGGGGCGTGATGCTGGGTGAGAAGGTGTCTGGTCCTTCCTGGCTTTCTCTTCCTGGGTTGGTTTGGGGACAGCCTTGCTCAGAGAAATCAGGTGTGGGTGAGGTACCTCTCATGTGTCTTGTTCTTTTGGTGTCTATTCCTTTTTTTTTTTTGCGGTACGCGGGCCTCTCACTGCTCTGGCCTCTCCCGTTGCGGAGCACAGGCTCCGGACGCGCAGGCTCAGCGGCCATGGCTCACGGGCCCAGCCGCTCCGCGGCATGTGGGATCTTCCCGGACCGGGGCACGAACCCGTGTCCCCTGCATCGGCAGGCGGACTCCCAACCACTGCGCCACCAGGAAAGCCCTTGGTGTCTATTTTTTTATATCTCTTATAATTGTCCTGTTAGGTATTTAATGCGTTCGAGAAAAGCCGATTCTCACTCCTACTGTTTCTTCATGGTGAGCTCATCTTTTTTTTTCTTTTCTCTAATATTTATTTATTTCTTTGGCTGTGCCGGGTCTTCGTTGCGGCATGCATGAGGGATCTAGTTGCCTGAGCGGGGATGGAACCCGGGCCCGCTGCATTGGGAGCGCGGAGCCTTAACCACTGTGCCACCAGGGAAGTCCCGTGGTGAGCTCATCTTCACCAGAATTGTTTACATGGCAATCCTGGGCCACTTGGCTGTAGGGTCCCTGTCAATCAGCAAGGACTTTGCGTCTATGAGAGGCCGTGTGGTGGGTATCACGACTCAGGACAAGCTTCTATATTGATGTCCTCCTCCATCACGGGCAAAGTGTGTTTTTGGACACTAAGCTCACGTTCAGCACGGCCTTGAGGTTTTCATGGTTTCTCATGAGATCCTTTTTCACTCGGAACTCTGAGTAGAGACAGACCTTCCTTGCCAGTACCCTGGGCTGAAGGGGAGGGGAGGGATTTTAGAGTCCTTTTTACAGAGGCTACTGCCCTTTGCAAATGAGACAGAGATGTGTAGTTTCCTTTTGCTTGAGGACCACACTTTGGCATAACGGTCTCAGGTCTGTGGCTCCTTCAGGCATCTTCCCCTGTCCGGTGCCGGCCGGTGAAGCCTCGGGCTTTTAGGGCCCATTTTAGGGTCTGGCCCTCAGGTCTCTCTCCCCGGGGCTGTCGCAGCACAATATTCTTATTCCGGCTTTCAATTGCATTATTTCAGACATCTATGGATTTCCCTTTTTTTTTCTTGTAAGCCCAACTGCATATATAATTTTTAAAAGTATTTTATTGGGTTTTTGGTGTTGAGGAAGCTGGCATGACCTCAGCCCACCAAAGCCCCATAACGAAAAGTCTCAGATGAGCTAACGTTTCCAGGTTGCTTTCTAGACAAGGAAGTCCTTTACGGGATTAGTAGAGAGAGGCTTTTATTTTTCCAGATTTTCCATGGAGTTCTACTGATGCTGAACCAGGAGCTACAAACTCAGAACATCCATTTTTAAGGTCAGAAGAGGCCCACAGAACCCGGGAGCTTCATTTTTAAGCTCCTCCATCATCAGCTTTGGAGCTGAAGCCTCCTCTCATTCCCACTCGCCACTGCTTACCTCCCACCCCAGGCCCGGGAGCTGATCTAGCTTCAAACTCACAGGCTGCTATTGGCCAGGGTGGGCTGACCCTGCCTGGTGACAGCACAGAGCAAAATTGGCGACCTCCTTGAGGAGGATGGGGCAGGCAAGATCTGCTGTCTCCTGCAGCCAGAGACGTTTGTTGATCCTAGCATCAGCTTCCTACGATGTCAGAAGATGGATCCAGAAGTTTTCGTTGTTATTAGCTAATTGAGGTGGGAGGTAGAGACGCTGAAGAAAAGAAAGGGAGGAAGCAGCTTGTCTGGGGGATTTTTCTTTGTAGAATAGTTATTTTTTAAAAAAGTATTTATTTTGGCTGCACTGGGTCTTAGTTGCGGCACGTGGGATCTTCGTTGTGGCAGGCGGGCTTTTAGTTGCAGCATGAGGACTCTTAGTTGCGGCATGCATGAGGGATCTAGTTCCCCCACCAGGGATTGAACCCAGGCTGGCTACACTGGGAGCGCAGAGTCTTACCCACTAGACCGCCAGGGAAGTCCCTGTAGAATAGTTATTAATATGCTCCACGCTTACACTGAAAATGAGAAACTGATCTCAGAGAGACATCAGTGAGTGGCGGCTTGAAGCAAGATCTTCGTTCCCTGCCCAGGAATTGAACCTGGGCAGCCTGGATGAAAACCAGGAATCCTAGCCGCTAGTCTACCAGGGGCTAGAGGCTAGAAGCAAAGTTCCCCTGGCTCTTGCCCCATTGAAAAATGCCTTTCTCAAGGAGGCAAAAGCTGTAAAGCCAGGTACAAAGTTTATTATTAGAGACACAGCACAACAAGTGGGAGAGCTCACAGGGAAACAGTTGGTTTATTTAAGACAGAAGTGAGGCAGAGGTACACACCCGGAGAAAAAGGCCATAGGTATCCCCCCTAATGAGAAGGAACGCAGTAAAGAGACGGTTACATCCTTTATACAGGGCAGTTCTTCTGGCCTTTGTTTACCTTTGGCCAATTACCTCATTTCTTTTCCATACCTGCCCTGCCCTAGGACACTCCCCAGCATGCGTGCACAACTTTTTGCCAGGATGGATTCCATCCCAGATGCCTGTCGGGGGAGGCTTGTCACCACCTATTCTGGGGTAGAGCCCCTCCTTTTTGACCCCTAAGGAGCCTTTCTGCGCATGTGCAGTGTCTCCCTTGCCCCAAGGATGGGAAGTATGTGAACTCTTGATCTTTTGCTCAAACAGCGTTTAGCCCCTCTCTGTCCCTGCCATGACTGTTACCTTAAAGTGTCCACAGGAGACAAAGTCCAGTTATTTACCCCATTCCTGTGGTTAGTTCCTTCTCGAAGTACACACAGGAGGCCGGCTGTAAATATCTAACCTGGAGCCCGCCTGCTCCTTCCTCGGGGAATGTAAATAAGAGGCTAGTTGTAAATGTCTAGCCTGGAGCCCATCTATCTCCTGCCTCAAAACCAGAGTCTTACTAATGTTCAGAGCTCAGATGGAAGGTATGTTTTGGCCTGGACCATGATTGCCATTGTCTTGACATGGAAGGAATAATAACACAAGAAATTAAGATCTTTGAGGAATGGAGGAAAGGTGGAAGGAAAGCAAACACATTGTATTCCTCATCTTTCATAGAGAGACATGAACAGGTACTGTCTAAGGAATAGACTTAAAATTCGAATTATAAGGGTACTTGCAATAAATGCTTATCTTAAAATAATGCTTCTAAGTATACTTGAAAGTCTATCTTAAAAGTGAAATTATTTTAAGCATGTGATTTAACGTCACAAAGATAACTACCAGGGAAAAATTTTAAATAGCATAACTAATAAAAACTAAGAGATGGATGGGAGAGGGGAAGTAGTGGTTCAGAATGCAATCAATTCCTCATCTGTGACATTTGGGGGACACTGTTTTTGGTTGAAGTCTGATAAATCAAGGAATAGCGACATCAACATTTTATTTTAGGTTACAACGGCAACCCCAAGAGGACAAGACCTGGAAACTGGTGATCGCGGCTGTTTCCAGAGACAGGGGAGGGGAAACGTCCTCATTTCGTGTCTCTCTGTAATATAGTTATTTTTTAAGATCATGAACATGCACTTATTTCTACAGGAAAAAAAGCCATTTTTAACGTGTCTGGTGGGTCAGTGATAATTGCGTTCTGGTCACAGCAAGATCTGGCCGGAGAGATGTTTTGATTTTCCAGCACCGCCAGATCTGTCTTCTTAAGCAAGATAAAGCCGAGGGAGCCGTGAAGGATCAGCTGCCTCTGAGGTCACCGCTGCTGGAGAGGCAGCCAGATAAGACTCCTTCCTTCTGATGGGGGAAGCGTGGGAGTGAAAAGAAGAGGGTCAGGGGCCTGTCAAAGGTCAGGCTGCTGGGGGCACAACTTGCTCATTTCAGGGTCATTCATATCAGGTCCAGGACGACTATCTAGCGAGTACGCATTTTCCACCTAAAGAACAGGGAGAAGCAGTTAGAAAGAGTGACGTTACCATATTTGCCTTTTGGTCCACTGGTCCCTACATTCAGTATTTGGCCTTTACTTTGGGGGCCCTAGATTGGAGTTCTTTTTTTTTTTTTTTGAGGATCAATAAAATTCAGTTTTATTTCTTTGACAATACCGTAAAGAATGGTATTTGTTTATATTCAACGAAGAGGAAGGCACAGACAAAATGATGGTAGAAAATGGTTCTTCACTAACATATTCGGGATTGTACTAATTATAGGAACAAAGTAAAGGGTATCATGCCATTAATATGAAAATTTAGAAAAAATCGAGTTAAAAAATAAAGTTAGCAAAAAGGTCTTAAAAGGAAATAGAAAAACATAATGTACTGACAACTTTTACATGAATTGGATAGTCTAGTCAAATGTCTACAAATGAGCAAATGAAAACGCCAGGAGGAGACATTTTAAAAGTGACTTTGCAAAGCCTTCAGGGAACAAATTAACTTTTATCTTATATATTCAATAAAATTTTTCAGTGAATGAACAGGTTGGAGTTTTTTTTTTAATTAATTATTAATTTATTTATTTTTGGCTGTTTTGGGTCTTCGTTGCTGCGCGCGGGCTTTCTCTAGTTGTGGCGAGCGGGGGCTACTCTTCCTTGTGGTGCACGGGCTTCTCATTGCGGTGGCTTCTCTTGTTGCAGAGCACGGGCTCTAGGCACGCAGGCTTCAGTAGTTGTGGCATTCAGGCTCAGTAGTTGCGGCTCGCGGGCTCTAGAGCGCAGGCTCAGTAGTTGTGGTGCGCAGGCTTAGTTGCTCTGTGGCATGTGGGATCTTCCCGGACCAGGGCTCGAACCCATGTCCACTGCACTGGACGGTGGACTCTTAACCACTGCGCCACCAGGGAAGCCCTAAGTTGGAGTTCTTAATGTGTTTCAGTTAAGGAGTGGCCTGGAGTAAATAAAGACAAGAGCTGTGTTAGTCCGGATGCCATTCTATGGAAAGGAAGCCGGCCCAGCAAGGACAGCAGATTCCTGTTGCCTTACAGGGATGACCATAGGAGCCCCAGCTCCCGACTCTGAGTACGGGGCTCTTTACCCCAAAGGAAACTGAAGGGAAGAGACTTTCGTGGGGTCCCTGAAAACCACAGTGCCAACCCCACCCCCGAATCCTGCCGGATCCTCTCAAGTGTTTACTGTGTTCTCACCACCGCCTGCATCTGAGGAAGCTTCGTCTACAAGCCCTTGGTCCTTCGGGAAAGTTGGGGGATCGGCTGGATTTCCCCAGTGGGTTTTCAAGGTTCTGTTTTCTTCCTGATTCACATCAACAAAGAAAGCTGTCCTCTCCCTCTCCCCTAAGGGACCAAGGGCTTCCTTTTCTTTTTTTCCCAGATGGCCAGAAATGTATTCATTTCATTTTTTACCTTTCATTAAATTAGGGGATGATATTATTGGTAAGAAGAAAATTTAAGATACGATTGAACACTTAATTTGCATAAGTATTTACAAAGTCAGTGGCATAAGGCTAAATTTCAAGTCATTTCTAATAAAATTGCAGCAAACTTCAGAGTTTTTTTTTCCAATCTCAAAACCTTTCATTTATTTAATGTGTAGGTCATCTGACATTCTTCTTCTATTCTATTCCCCAGTCACCACCACGTTTAATAATTTCCAAGTGGGCTTCCCTGGTGGTGCAGTGGTTAAGAATCCGCCTGCCAATGCAGGGGACACGGGTTCCAGCCCTGGTCCGGGAAAATCCCACATGCCTTGGAGCAACTAAGTCCGTGCGCCACAACTACTGAGCCTGCGCTCTAGAACCCGTGAGCCACAACTAGAGTCCATGTGTCACAACTACTGAAGCCCGCGTGCCTAGAGCCCGTGCTCTGCAACAAGAGAAGCCACCACAATGAGAAGCCCGCACACCACAATGAAGAGTAGCCCCCACTTGCCGCAGCTAGAGGAAGCCCGCGTGCAGCAGCGAAGACCCAACGCAGCCAAAAATAAATAAATAAAAATAAATAAATAAATAAAAAATTTCCAAGTCCTGTCATATCATGCACTACTTATCACACTCATCTTCGTTCTTTTCCTAGTCCCATCTAGTCTATACATTTATCATTTTATACCTAGAATCGAAACACTTTCCTAATTAGTCTTTTTTTTCTTTCTTAATTTTTATTGGAGTATAGGTGATTTGCCAAGGACTTCTTCATCGTGGGAGAATGGAAATGCTCCAGACTGTGCGGCCAGTGGGCAAGGGCACCGTTGTCTCTGGGAAGCACCTCTCCCTTCCCAAGCCCCTAACACCCGGGCCCAAACCATCTCTCTGTGCCCCGTAGTTGAAACTTCAACACCTCTGTCCTGCGGGTCCTTCAGTGTCAGGCCTAAGGGAAGCCATTCATTTCCTCCCCCTCCCCTTTCTTGTGCCGTCCACACTCACCGCTCTGTCTGGACACCGGGCAAGCCCATGCCTCAGTTCCTTTGCGTGGCCCTTCTCTTCCTGTGGTGCCCCTCTTCACCTCTCCACCCTCCCTGGTGACTTCACAGGCTGTTCACTGGTCCGTTTTCTGGGCTGTTAGCACACTGTGTATTTCATTTCTCTCTGTGCCCCCCGGTGTTCCCTAAGGTCAGGGACTCTGTCCCATGGATCTCTGGGACAGCCCTTCACCCACAACCCATGTCCAACACATACCCCAGAGCCTCCGCAGCTCCGTAGGTGTGAATCTGAACTCAGGAATCCACAGTTTGAGGGCAATAGCCTTCTGTGGCCCCCTTTGCCTGGCAAAGCAATAAAGCTCTTCTTTTCTACTTCACCCAAAACTCTGTCTCCGAGAAACTAAAAAATGTGGGCAGAAAAGTAAAACTAAAACTAAGCTGGATGGCACAAGACAAAAACTTTAAAGCCTGACGACGTGGCCTGAAAGTTACGAGAATAGGCCAACGCCCACACAACTCAAAAACCTTGACTCCAGGCTGGAAGCAGTGACAGATTTCGGGAGAGGCTGGCTTCCCATCTACCAGATACACGTGCTGCTTCCAGGCTGCTAAGAGGCCAGCCCTGGATGAGCCCCTGCAGGTGGAGGTCTCTGCTCCCCGGCGGGCGAGCACAGAGCAGCACCAGAATGTTCACATTCCTGTCGACTAAAAAAGTATATATACGACCTAAAAGTTGAGAGTCATGTTTTATTCAGCAGACACACTGACTTCAAGCCTGGGCTTGAAGGCTTGAGGAGGGGACGGGGGAGCTAGGATATATAGGAGTTTTGCAACAAAGGGCAAGTAGGAGGAACAAAAGGTTACTGTTAATAAAAGAAAACTAGAAGTCTCAAGTTAAGGAATTTAGTGATTTTTCTATGTATGGGAAGATGCAAGAGTCTCACTGAGATCATTCCTTTGATATGCAGCTCAGCTATCTGGGGCCAGTGTCCTGTGTTTTCACAGCCTGAGTTTCCTCGGGGTTCACCGTGGGGAGTGGCTGCAGTCTGAGGGCTGCTAGACGGCAGGAACGCTCTGTTTCCTTCCTGAGTTCCCTCAGGGCTCACCAGCTCACCCCTGGAGGGCTGCAGTTGCTGATGACCGTGACATCCTTTGTTTACTGATATGTCAGGCAATACTTTATTTCTCATTTCAGTCTCCTTTCCATCCATCACAAATGGGTGTAGTTTGGACCCTCTGCCCTGCTCCTGTCACCCCAGACTGGTGTCCCGCAGAGAACTGGTCACCAAGACCCGTGTCACTGCAGTGTCTTCTCTGGACAGGGCTTTGAGCGGGAAGTTTCCAGCAAAGGCTGGAGGCTGGGGCTGAACCTCAGACATGGGCCTTGGGTGCCACCTGGTGGCCAAATGCCATATTGCAAACATTCCCCCTTAGGAGAGTTACTGTTCAACGCAAACGTTTTAGATTCGTTCCCATCTTTAAAGGAACTGGCCAGGCTGAGGGTCAGACCCATGAACGGACAATCGTGCTTCAGCAAGCTGAGCTCAGGAAATCCAGGTCATGGACAAGGGGGCCTGGGGAGATTGGAGGGATGTCCTCAGTGTGAATCTGCCTCTCAGACCCTGGTGAGGTGAGGATGAAACCGAATCCAGCCTCTGTACCCCGACACTGAATTAAATCTCGGAGACAGAGTTTTGGGTGAAGTAGAAAAGCATAGCTTTATTGCTTTGCTAGGAGAAGGGGACCACAGCGGGCTGATGCCCTCAAAACTGTGTATCCAAACCGGAGGGGCCTGTGCGGAGTCTTTTTTTTTTTTTTTTTGCAGTACGCGGGCCTCTCACTGCTGTGGCCTCTCCCGTTGCGGAGCACAGGCTCCGGACGCGCAGGCTCAGAGGCCATGGCTCACGGGCCCAGCCGCTCCGCGGCATGTGGGATCTTCCCGGACCGGGGCACGAACCCGTGTCCCCTGCATCGGCAGGCGGACTCCCAACCACTGCGCCACCAGGGAAGCCCTATGAGCTTGTTTTTTTAATTAATTAATTTATTTATTTTTAGATTCTACACATCAATGAAATCATATGGTATTTGTCTTTCTCTGTGTGACTTATTTAACTCAGTGTAATACCCTTGAGTTCCATCCATGTTGTCACAAATGGGCAAGATTTCATCCGTTTCCAAGGCTGAGTAATATTCCACTATAAACATATACACCAAAATTTCTTTACTCTTCATCCATTGATGGACATTTAGGTAGTTTCCATTTGAGGATCCTCCACATTCTTTTCTCACTTCAGCCACAAATACTGGCCTTGTTCTGTTTCCCAGACGCAAGCTCAGGACCAAGAAACGAGGATCGTTTAAACAGCACTCCCTGCTGTCTCTGGTGAACAGGATCTGACCCATGAGGGTCACTGAGCCATTTCCTAACCATCCTCCAGGGCGCCCTACGGTGATGTCTGCGTCCAGCCTCACAGCCCTCCAGGGCATCAGTGGTACAGATGCCGACAGGGCGGCCGTGGTGTCTAGAGGCCTCCGCTTTGCATCAGGGGGGTGGTGAGTGGTAAGGGTTAGCTCATCCCAGACCAAGCCCTTGCAAGCTGGCCTCCCAGAGAAGGCGGTGACCGCCTGCCCAGCTCCGTGGCAACCAGCTACCACCAGTGCTAAGAGGTCAGTCTGGCTGGTGCTTCCCAGGCCTAAACACTGATGTGGCGAATCTGACCAACAGCTTGCCCTGTCACTCAACAGGACCCAAAAAGTCTGAACCAGCTCCCCGGTTCTAAGAGGGGAGGGCCTGGTGCTCTGCTGAGCTGGCCAGATGGGATGGGAGCCCAGGTCCTACCATGTTGTCCTGCTGTGGTATCCTGGCCCCTGATCACACCAGGCCAGTGCTTTCCTAAGCACACACCGCCCAGGAGCTGTGATGCCTGTCCTGGACCCTACACTTTTCTGGGGCTGCCCTAGGAAGCAGGGAAAAGCGGGGATTGCTCATTGCCCCGTCCAGTCTCCACGAGTTTCCCCAGTGGACGCTGCTCCCGCAAGAGGGCTAGGTTCATACACACCGTGTCTAATATTCTGCTGCATTTCCTTCTGGCCTTTTTTCAATACATATGTGCACACGAGTTTGCACAGGTGGGTCTATTCATTTATTTTAACATCTTTATTGGAGTATAATTGCTTTACCATGTTGTGTTAGTTTCTGCTGTATAACAAAGTGAATCAGCTATACATATACATATATCCCCATATCCCCTCCCTCTTACGTCTCCCTCCCTCCCACCCTCCCTATCCCACGCCTCTAGGTGGTCACAAAGCACTGAGCTGATCTCCCTGTGCTATGCAGCTGCTTCCCACTAGCTATCTGTTTTACATTTGGTAGTGTATATATGTCCATGCCACTCTCTCACTTCGTCCCAACTTACCCTTCCCCCTCCCTGTGTCCTCAAGTCCATTCTCTATGTCTGCATCTTTATTCCTGTCCTGCCCCTAGGTTCTTTAGAAACATTTTTTTTCTTAGATTCCATATATATGTGTTATCATACGGTATTTGTTTTTCTCTTTCTGACTTACTTCACTCTGTATGACAGACTCTAGGTCCATCCCAGGTGGGTCTATTTAAACAAAACTGGAATCATGAGATATGTAGGGATTTTTACTCTTACTAATGTTTTATTTGGGGTACATTTAGATAATTTACAAACAAGTTGCAAAAATAGTACTGAGCTCCCGAACACCCTTTGTCCAGCTTCCCCTAAGGTTAACGTCTCAGATATCCATGCTGTCTTTGTCAAAACATAAAAATGAACATGGCTACATTACTATTAACTAAATGACAGACTATAGTCAGATGTTACCAGTTTTTCTATTAGTATCCTTTTTCTGTCCCAGAATCCAATACAAGATACTACGTCACGTTTAAGCATCATGTCTCCTTCGTTTCCTAGTTTCTCAGCCTCTTTGTTTCCCATGATCTTGACGGTTTTGAAGAACACTGGTCACATATTTCGTAGAATGCCCCTTGGTTTGTTTTGTCTGATGTTTCCTCATGATTAGACAGAGGCTCTGTGTTAATGGGAAGAAGACCACAGAGGGGATGTTCCCCTCCCACCACATCATGTCCAAGGGGACATGACTTTCCACTTGGTTATGGGGGCATCGGCCAGGTTTCCCCATTGTAACCTTTACTGGTTTTCCCTTTCCATATGCCATGCTTTGCTTCTGGGTCTTAAATATGTTTTATTCTGCAATATTATTTTAATGCCTACATAATATTTCAGAGTATAATTATACTCTAAAAATTTAATTATTCCCCCATTGTCATTCATTTAATTGGCCTCTGGTTTCTGCATTGTACATAATGCTGGCTAAGGATATCTTAAGAAGACTGATAGGAAAATGATATAATAATTCTAATGCTTCAGAATTGGTCAGACCACATCTGGGGTTTTGCGTTCTGTTTTGGCCTTAGTGTTCAGAGCACATGCGGGTTTATGAGTCCTGGAAACCATGACTTATGAAGCTTAGCTGGGTGAACTGGGTCTATTTGGCATGTGAGTGGGCAAGGCAGCTGTTTTCAAATATTTGAAACACTACTGAGAAAGAGTTAGACTTATTCTCTATGATGACATTCTAGTCTTCATATTTAACTAAGAGGAGGCATTACTTTTAGCATAAGAAGGTGACGAATCATCTAAGCTGGCACACTTCTGAGAGGACAAGGAGCATTAGTAGTAATTACACCTGAACAACAGGCATACACTGGGACTGTCCCAGGCAAATCAGGATGTTGATTATCACCCTGTGCACAGGAAAATCTCTCTAAAGAGCAGAGACATGACTGGGAAACAGAAAGGCTGAGTCCAGTGCTGAGTCCCTCCATCACTGGAAGCATGCTGTATTGTTAGGAATGAATGTGCAAGGATTTCCTGCTGTAGGTGGCAGCTTACTCGATGTCACTAGTTACAGATGACTTCCAAGTTGCTGGATGATCATTGGGTGACATCCTAGTTCTAAAAGCCCGTAATTCAACTGAGAAAATTATCACCTCTATTGCCGAGATGATAAAGTGAGATTCGCATTTCTTTCTTCCAGGTCCTTGTAGAAGCACAGTTCCCATTTGGTCCTCAAACTTGGCTTGTGTGGGCTGGGAGGAGAGGACAGTGCTGATGCTTGTAACTTGTAAGGCGCTAAACATTAAGTTCAGTGTCCTGTGTTGGCTCAGGGAAGGGTCCATCTGAGGTGTTGAGAATTCTACTGACTTATCCAGGGTGCACTAGTCAGACGTTTTTGATTGTAATAAACAGAAGTCACTGGAGATAACATGAGCCTGAGACTCAACTATATCTATGCCCTTGAATTCCATGAGGGGTCCTTCTCTTGGTAAGAACCCTCACCACCACCTCAAACTGCTTATTCTGAGCTAATTTGTATTTACAGAAGACTTGCAAAGATAATCACGAGAATTCCCACATACCCTCTACCCAATTTTCCTAACATCTTACATAATCATAGCACAATGAATAAAACTAAGAAATTAGCCTTGGTGCAGTGATGTCAACTGAACTGTAGATTTTATTCAGATTTCACCACTTTTCCTATTAAGGTCCTCTTTCTGTTCCGAGATCTAATCTCGGATTTCACATTGCATTTAACGGCTCCGTCTCCTCCAACCTGGGACAGTTTCAGTCTTGTCTTCTGTATCTTGACACTTCCAAAGAAGTGTCAGACATTTCGTAGACTGTCCCTCAGTTTGGGTTTCTCTGATGTTACCTCGTGACAACATTTTTGAATTAAGGCTACAGACTCTTGAGAAATGATGCTGTGTCTTTTCGGTGAATCATATCAGGGGATCCATGATGTTGATACATCCCACTACTGCAGGTGTAATCTTGATCTCTGTCTAAAGGTGGTATTTGCCAGTTTTATTCTCTCTAACATGGCTATTTTTCCCATTGTAATTGGTGAATTTACTTTGAGATCATACAAATATCATTTTTTTCTCCTTAAAAGTCTGCCCACTAATTTTAGCATGGCTCATAAATCACCTGTTTTGTTTAAGCTGGATTAAATGAATTCTTGAAGAAAAATGCATAAATGCAGAGAGCCGACGTTTCTTTTTCTCTTTAGGTCTGCTTTATTCTTCTCTCTCTGCATGACTGTCTCTGCTGTCTAGGTTATTTGGTGGAGAGCGTGGCTGCCATAAGCACCTCTCATCTGTTTAAGAGAGCAACCCAAGGGAGATGGGCCTTCCAAATGCCAAGCCCAAGTTCCTGGAGAAGGGACTCTGATTGGTCCAGTCCGGGTCAGGAACCAAACCCTGATCCATCAGTTTGGTCCCAGGGATGAAAGACCACATGGCTTGTATATGTCTGCATGGAACATATACATGCTAATAGTATTAGCATGAGATGCAAAATCTTTGTGAGATGAGCAGCCAGTGGGTACCCAACCCATTCAGCAAGTCTGGCTGCAGTCAGAACTAGAACACGGGACCCCGGATTCCCAAGCAGTGTGAGTTTCCCTTCAACCCTCCACCCATGTTAATCTAAGACAACTTGACTTTCTGTCTTGATCAATCTCAAGCTAGAGTGGCATCTTATCCCAATTCTTGGAAAGAAATATGAAATTACACTTGGGTAGGAGGGGAAGTGAGTGGTTGAAGGTCCTTAATAATTCCCAGGACCTAAAGTTCTCCTTGGTAGATCTGTAGAGCTAAGATATCCATCCAGCTGTGTTACCCTAATTCTCTAGTGACATGCAACTAAAACCCAAAAGCTAATCTCTTAATGCTATTGACCCTAAAATGCAGCAGATTTTCAGAAATGGTTGGAAAATCTTTTCTGAAAGGAGAGATGCCTGGATCACATTCTTCAAGGAAGGAAAGCAAAACATGCCTCTCTGGTTCTGTGGGGAGAGAAGGGAGGGGTGGGTGCATGTTGGGGAAAAAAGCAATGCTTTGCAGCACTTCCTGGAATCCCAATTCATATTTTCCCCCTGATGTCAGGAATGGAGCATCCTCTTCTCCTCCGGCAGCTTGGTTATGGCACTAAGAAATCCAAGATAAATGGAGGCTCTGTGAACAGAGCCTGGAACAGCTGGACCTTGCTGGACACAATGGCAAAGGCTGGTCAAATGGGGACATCTGGTTCCCTTCTGCAGAGGCTTAACAATGGCAGAAAGGCCAGTAAAGAGAATCCCATTGGCCACTGCCAGGCCAAGGGTCCCAGGACCCCAAACACTGGGCTGGGGAGATCGGGTTTCTCTTCCATGGGAGAGGCGGTGGGAGGGTAGCAGGCGAGCCAGCTGTGCGCCTGGGCTTTTCTTGGGGGTCAGCTTCCCAGGAGAGTTCGGGGATTGCCTGGAAGAGTCTGGAAGACTTTGCACATTTGTATTTTGGGGGCACAGCAACAGTCCCCAGCCAGAAACTGTAGAAACTCATCTTCATGAGCATTTCCTAGCCCACAGATGTTTGTTTCACGGTGACTGGGTTGAAGGATTCTCAGCTAGAGTTTAGCAGACTTGGGGTCAAGGCTGCTTCATGTCATATAAGAGCCCAGTTGTCTTGGGCAAAGCCTCAGCCTCTTCTGAAACTCAATTTGCTCATCTGTAAAATGAGGACAGTAACACCTGCTTCCCAAGACTCGTATGAACATTACATGAAATCACAGACGTGGAGGAGTTTGCTAGAAAAACGGGAACCATTTTGGTGACAGCTGTGATCATTTCTAATGGAGTTTGGGATGCGCACACCAAGGTGTGTGTTCTCCTTGTGACAGAAGACGCGGAGAACAGAAACCCACAGAAGATTCTGGTGTCTCTGTCTTAGCCTCTAGTCTTAAACTTTAAAAAAACCATTTAGTCCTTTTTCTAGAAAAAGAATACTAGGCAAATAGACATGGTGTCTTAATGTCCACTCACTACAGAGAGACCAATGAGCAACATGCTGACCGGAAGGTTGCAGAAGAAAGGTGTGGGGTTAGTGGACCTAAGGATTGGGCTTGACCAAGGTCCAGGAAAGGGACCAGGAGCTTGTCAGAATCTTTATTTAGAGCAGGATGTGCTCACTGGCTCTCATGAGCAAGTGCTCTTTGGTTCCAACACACTTTGCAAATTCCCTGGGCTATAGCAGTATTAAGACACTAGTAACTAAACCAGTAATTTTCCAGTAACTTACCTTGTCCTCTTTGTAGCCCTAGTCTCCTCCATACAGAGGGCATCTCCAAAGCCAAATGAGCAAAACACATAGTAACATCGTCTAAGAGGTTAAACTAAGTCTCCTAACACTGAAGTGTGTGGCAGGGGTGAACGGGGGCTGGGGTGGGGGACAGTTGGAGGGTAAGGAGGGGATTACTTGGCCTTGGTACTCTGGTCTGCAGAAGTACCCACAGAGCAAAGGCATTGGCGGGGGGGGGGCGGGGGGGAGGGGAGGGTTCAGTCACAAGGGCCTCTTTGATAAGAGAATGTGAGATGAGGAATGACTCTTGTATTTAGCTGTCTCCATTTTTGTCAGCAGGACCGTGAGTCAGAAGGAAAAGGGTCTTTTCCAACCTAAAAATAACTCCGAGGGGACGGAACAGTTGGGGCAGGGTTTGCAGATTGACCTTTTCTATTTCTGAATGCATGTGGCTTGTGGGTGTGCTGCGGGGGCAGAGGAAGCAGGGCGAACCTGAAGGAGAGCTTTGAGTCCCCAACCCTGATTCTAAGAAGCCATGGTGGTGAAATTAGCACTGGGCCGCATGCATTAGTGGTGATGCCGCATCTGAAAGCCAGAACCCCAATCCTGCCCATCGCGGGTTGGCTAAGGACTCAGCATCCTTTACCCCCAATCTACTCTGCTGTTCACCTTGGTCCTCACCAGCAGGATTCTAGTTTCTCAGCCATGGAGGAGGCGTGGCTTTCACCCTCAGTCACAGTGCCCAGGTGCACTCCAACCCCTTCACAGGTGAGCTGCCAAAGTTTGCTCAGTGTCTAAAACTGGCATTGTGCTCATCGAGGATACGTACCGTCCTGGTGATGCCCAAGTGAACTGAGACATAGCACAGGTGAGAGGCACAGCACGAGGACAACCTGTCATCAGAACACGCGAGAATTCTGCTGTGTGTGCCCGAGAGAAAACCGGGTCTGCAAAGTCACCACGAGATGATTGCAGTGATTCTGGGCTGCAGCTTAGTTCCTTCCCGTCTACAACCCCCAAATCCAGCCTCTGAAAAAAATGGCTGAAAACCACAGTGGAACAACCTGACAGATACGTTCAGAGCATCGTCGGGTCGCACGCTCTTTACCTTCCTGTCTCCCACTGGCCGGCCAGAAAGCAGGCTTTTGTCTGTGACCCCCACAGAGTGTAGCATCTTGCAGAGACTCAGAAGCATCTGGAAATCAAGCCGTAAGGACAGAGAGTAGGGCCCCCCTGCCCCCATGCCCCATCTGGATAAATCCTACCCGTCCTGGAGGCGCCAGCCCCACCCACCTTCCCCAGGGGAACCTTCCCCGAAAGCTCCATCCTACACTGCTCTCTCCTTCCTCCCAAGCCCACACTCGTGCTGTGCGGTTAAGTGCGGCACTTAACTGGTAGACTGTTCTGTGGTCTGCCGTGGTTTTGTGCAAGGGGTGATTCGTTACCCCAACAAAGCTGGGGTACAGTGGACAAGAGTGAGGCATCAGACCTGGTCCAAAAGCCGGCAAGCTGCTCGCTCACCCTAAGGCACAGCTTCTGGTCTGTGAGATGGGGCTCATCATACTCACTCGTGAGATTATTGCAAGGGGCGAATGGGTATGGAAAGCACTTAGAACAAGAGCTGGTATAGAATAGCTGCTTAGAACCCGTGTCTGGTGGGATAAAGAGGATGTAATTTGCGTAGATTCAAGGCTCTCCTCCTCCCCACACTCAGAGCATAACTGGTGGTCCCCAAATATAAGCAAGAGAGAAATATCACCGAAGTTTCATGCAGGGGCCGGTACCGCCACCGAAGCAAAGATGCCGCTGAGTGGCTGGTTAAACGGACCGCCCCTAGGCGTGGAGTGAGGGGTGGGAACGTGACACTGACCTGCTTGGCCGGGTGTCTTGGGAGGTGGCCCGCAGTCAGAACACGATCTCCCAGGGGCCTGGGGACCATGTGTTCCATGACCTTCCAGGGGCCTCTTCCAGCCTCACACTCCATAAATCTGCATTTGATGAGGACAGACAGTGACTGGAGATGCTCCCGAGAGAGGCGGTGCCAGGAGTCTTGCCCAGGAGGGTCTGCCAGCGCCTGTGATGAAGTAATCGGAGGGGGAGGACAGCTGCTTCTGTCTCGGGACATGGATGAACTCAGTCCACACCCTCAGCAGCAGCCGGTGAGGGAGGGGAGCCCCCCGAGAGGCTGCCTCGCTCTCGGCCAGCAAGTGAGGCAGGGAGAGGAAACCAGCTCTTTCCAGCCCTCACATCACACCTGGGGACCCCGATGCCCAGAGACAGGAAGGGATGGCCTGAACTTGCACTTCTGATCTGCAGCGGGATTCAAACCTGGGACGGCTGTCTCTGACTCCCATTCCACTGCCGCTGGGGCGAGAGTGGGTCTGGAGGGATCGTCACAATCCCTCTGAGAAGAAGAGTCCCCAGGTCTGGGGGGGGTCCCCACAATTTCTGCAAAGTTCCCCAAAGTTCCTTGCCTCCTTGCAAAGGAGACTGGCCCCTGAATGCAGGTGACATCGTGAGTGCAGAGTCTCCTGTCTGGCTGGTTGATCTGTGCCGTGATTGAGGCCACTGGCTCTTCTTTGTTTTGTTTCGTTTGTTTTGTTGTGTTTTGTTAGTTTGCCCCGCCACATGGCATGTGGGATCTTAGTTCCCCGACCAGGGATCGAACCCACGCCTCCTATAGTGGAAGTCCAGAATCCTAACCACTGGACCACTAGGGAAGTCCCTGCTGGCTCTTTCTGAGTTTTTGTTGTTTCTCTGTTGAGTGGAGAGAATAATTTGGGGCCCACTGGACTTGAGATTTTGTTTTTTGAAAAGTCACTGAATCCCCAAGTTTCTAGGAGGAATGCCTCAGTTTCTAATAGGAACTCAAAAAATGTTTGTTAAGTGAATCTCTTCCTCTTGAGAATGTTCCGATGGAGTCCACCTGCCCCCAAGAAAGCACGTGGAGACTATACAGGTAGACCAGTCCCAAGACTCCAGAGCATGACCTTGGGGGGCAGGTGCTGGGGGTGGGAGAGCTGATGTGGTGGTCACACACGTGGGTAGGGGGAGGGGTGGAGGGGGGATTAGACCCCTCCCGCTTGAGGTCTGGCGGGTGCTTTATAAATGCTGAGAGCTGGGCCCCCATGTAAGGCGAGGCACTGTGCTTTCCTACTTTCTTCTGGGCAAATCACTTAATCTCATTGAACTGTTTCTTCATCTGTTAAAACAAGGACAGTAATTGCTCCCGTATTGGGAGGCAGTGCGGATGAGATAAGATGATGCACTTTCAAGTGCAGTGACCATGTGAGCTGTTACCACTCCGTTTGAAGATGACTGTTCATGCAGAGAGAACCTTTTAAGCTGACCCTTGTGATGGACTCCTTTTTCCCAGGGTCACTTAGAAGGATTCAGGGCTTCCGGGAAATACCCCCAGGCACCCCCTGCAGGTCCAGGCAGCCTCCCGGAAGCCTGGTGTCTGCTCCGCACTTAGGGGCTGCTCTGCAGAGCTCCTGGCTGCACCTGGCAGCGCTGGTCCCCACTAGGGGGAGACAGTGGAGTGTCCCATCTGAGAGAGGAGCTGCAAGGGATGTGCAGCGTTGCCTGCCTGACCCTCTCCTCTCCAACTGCCTTTTCTCCTGGTGGGTCCAACACAACTCTTTGGAAGATACCAAGGGGGACAGACTGCCAGAAGCTGGATGCTTCTTCCCCCCCGCTTCTTCCTCCGTCCCATTCCTCCCCCATCCCCTCGCTCTTTCTCCTCCGCAGACCCCTTCCTTACTAACTTGAACATATTAATCAATATGGTGTCTCTCCAGGGTCTCCACACGGTCACTGCAATTTGCTGTGGTTCGGTGGGTGAATTTTCTTTTCCCTTCTAATGGGAAACAGAATCATTTCCATGATAGGAGCCGACTGGTCCGGAGAGGCCTCCACACAAAGAGCAAATCTGAAGAAAGGGGACAGCTGGCTGAAAAGAGAGAAGGGATTTGGGGAATTGAAATTCCTCATGATATTGGACTTCAACGTGGAAAATGCACTGCCCTGCACTGCTCAAATGCCTCTGCATTAGAGCAGAAGGGGTATCAGTTAATTTGTTAACTCTGGGTAGGAATTCGTGGCCCAGGGCTTTCCAGGATTTTCTTTTCTGGCTGGAGAGACACCCATTATGCTGGACCTGGGTCTGCGTTCATCTCTTCCCTTGTAGTCTGGGCTGATCTCAGTGATTCCCCTGCAAGTCGTTCCTCTGCTTTCAGGAAGGAAGACATTCAAATCGCCCCAGAGAGGGAGCTGCGTCTAGTCACGTTCAGCCATCTCTTCAGGCGTAAGAACAGGGGACATCCTTGCGAGGTAGTGTGGTATATCGGCAGGAGCGTAGGACTAAGCTGGAAGACTGGGTTCCAGTCCCACCCTTCTGGCTCACCTGCCAGTGGGCCAGGAGCCATCAGGCTTGTGAAAATCAAGAAAGGAACCTTGCTAAAGTGTAATTGGGAGGCCAGGAGAGGAGCTCTCACTCAGAACCACTGGATGTCAAGTACAGACCCTGACAGAAGAACCACGGACAGGAAAGAATCATCAATTAGAGGAAAAGATGGTGGTTGTATTTCCTGTAAGAAATCGACTCCCCCAGCAACTCAGCCAAAGAGAAACGCCCTGAGCCCCCCTGAACTCTGACTTTTCTCCAATGGACGTTCTTTGCAAACCGCCCCTCCTAATGTCCTCCTTTTCCTCTGTAGAATAATGTTCCTCTCCTTCGTCTCTTGGATTTGCTGTGGTTTTCGCCATGGCTTGCTGTCCCTGAACTGCAAGTCTCTGCTATTCCTGAATAAACCCATTTTTGCTGGTAAAGTAACAGTTTCATTTTTAAGCTCAATAGGCTAAAGCTCTTTAGGCTTAAGGTTTGCGTCATATCCATGTCCAAACACCTCTGGGAGGGAAAACACACTGACTCCTGTATCAGTCATCAACGCCGGTGGCCCTCAGCTGGGGCACTGTCTCTTCCTAGGAGGCACTGGGGCTCGTGGGAAATTTGCAGAACGTTTTTTTTTTTTCTTTTAATATAGTTATACCTGAGCACTGACCTATTGAAATATCTATGTTTCTATGAATTTTATTTTGTTTCTATTCAGTATATTATTTGTATCTTATGAATATAGATAGGAGTAGGCAAAGTGGCTCATTTGTTATAAAAAGCAAGTGTTGGACCACCGACTGGTACTGGAAGAAAGGAAGGAAGGAAGGAAGAAAGGAAAGAGAAAGAAAGAAAAAGAAAGAAAGAAAGAAAGAAAGAAAGAAAGAAAGAAAGAAAGAAAGAAAGAAAGAAAGAAAGAAAGAAAGAAAGAAAGAAAGAAAGAGAGAGAGAGAAAGAGAGAAAGAAAGAAAGAGAGAAAGAAAGAAAGAAAGAAAGAAAGAAAGAGAGAAAGGAGGAAAGAAAGAAAGGAGAAAAGAAAGAAAATAAGTTTGGGCGAGGATGAGGAAAAATTGGAAATCTGGTGTACTGTTGGTGGGAATGCAAAAAGTGTGACTGCTATGGAAAACAGTATAGTAGTTTCCAAATAAATTAAAAATAGAATTACTATATGGCCTAGCAATTCCACTCTTGAGTATATATCCAAAAGGATTGAAGGAAGCGCCTTGCAAAGATATTTGTACACCCACGTTCATAGCAGCATTATTCAGAATAGCTAAAAGATAGGAGCAATTCACACGCTCATCAGCTGATGAATGGAAGAGCAAAATGTGGTCTATATGTACAATGGGATGTTATTCAGCCTTAAAAAGGAAGGAAATTCTGACACATGCTACAACACAAATGAACCTCTCGGACATTAGGCTAAGTGAAATAATCCAGTCTCAAAAAGACAAATACTGTATGATTCCACTTATATGAGTCTCCTAGAATAGTCAAATTCACAGAGACAGAAAGTAGAATGATGATTGCCAAGGGCTGGGGAGTGGGGGGGATAAGGGTTGTTGTTTAATGGGTATAGAGTTTCAGTTTTTCAAGATGGAAAGAGTTCTCGAGATTGATTGCACAATATTAATTGAATGTATGTAACAGTACTGACCTGTAAGATGATTGACAGGTTAAAAAATAAATAAAAGCCATGTTGGCTCTGACAGAGATAAGAAGCATAGACTTACTCCTTAGTGGAAATCAGGTTAGGATGCGTTCCTGGGAGTAGAAGGTAGAAAAGGCAGGAGGGTCCTGGGCTCTGATGGAGCTCCACTGGTTGGGACAGCAGATGCTCCTTGTCAGTTTCACGGGTTTCACTATCTGGGCTGCGACGTTTACATTTTTGGGGGGGGCTAAAGATGACTGTATTTCCACATGGGCTTTAGAAGTGCAGCCCTAGAGGCAGGGGTGTGAGAGAGATGAAGGCTGCGGGGAACAGCCTTGTGATCTCTGACTCTTAAGATTACTTAGCACTTCAAGAGAATGGATGTTTTCCTAGCTTGAGCTAATAGAGGACAAGCATTGAGCTTGATGTCTCTTTATACCTCTTTTAGCCCTTTTATTCTATTCATCTCAGGCACTTTGATAGGCAGCTTGGCACTCAGTTCAAGCACACAATACTTGTCCTGAAGGGCTTTACAGTCTAGAAGCCCCATAGACAACATCTTAGCCTGGATATCCTAGAGAGGAGAGTCTGAATCAAAAGCAAACCAAGCTAATTTAATTGGGAAGCATGAATGAGAGAAAGGGTCATAAGAGGGATGGAGGGCAGAGCAAATATGAGGGTGTGTTATCATGTTGCCAATTTCTGGATACCCAGGACGGTCCATCCAGAAGAAGGAAGGCGAGACATGTAATGACCAGCTCCTGTGTCTAGTTGATCAAAGGTTCACCCAATGTGCATCAATCAGCCCCCTCGGAGTTTCAGATTGACTACATGGGGTTACCTGGCAGGTCCCTGCAGTTTCAGTGGGAAGTCCCAAGGTAGGAGCGGAGAAGGCAGAGCAGGGGCGTGAGATAAGGGCTCTTGGGTTGTGCCTGCAGGGAATCAGCTGCATTTTCTGCAGAACAAGGAGCCAAGAGCTAGAGAAGCAGGTGAGACTGGGAGGATCTGGAACAAATAAAAATGACTGATGTCTATAAAGGAAAAGGAAAATTCGGGTGCTCCATTGTGATGCCTCTTTGCTTTTTGCTGTAACCCTATCATATCAGAATATATAAATTGCATTGTACAATTCAGCTGCCCTTACTGTTTAAAAACTCTTAAATATCTATCTTCATTTATGCCCACTTTTTTATGCAGGAACTTTGCCTTCTAGAACTAAGTTAGCACGTAGGACTAGATCTTCTCTACATTTTCTACCTTCCAACTCTAATTTTGCTGTGAGTCCTCCATCCAGTTGAGTACAGTCTGGACTGGAAATGCTTTGGATCTTTGTTTCTAAAGTAAACCTACTTTCTCACAACCTTTTTCTGATGCTCCCTCTACAAGGAGCCTCGGGTCACCATATTTTGACTCCAGACATTTCCCCGTCCCTTCTATGGATGTACCCTATATAAGACCACCCCTGCTGTTGTTGGGTCTCCTTTCTCCCATCCTTTCCACTTTTCTTTGAGATATTTTCAGAGTTTCACTCTCTAATAGATTGGTTTTAGGAAATTTTGTTTTTCCATTCTTAAGATGTTTGGAGAGATTTCTCTTCTAACTCCCACTGGCCACCCAACTTTTCCCCCAATGGCTCAGGCACGTCAGTCCTACTTTCTTACACTCTTAGCAACCTTCCAATGGTTGCCCTTGATAACTGTTTCTCTTCTGTCATTTTCCTTTCCTAGCACATGGGTGCCCCTGAAGCGTGGTATGAGCCATTGGCATTGCTCCCTCACTATGTCTTATTTGCAGTATTTGGAGGATCTGTACTCACTTGCTCATGTGTTTAGAGCATCTTCCAGGGGGACTGAACTGGGAATCATGTCCAGGTAAATCAGAAGTGTTCAAGAATGTGTGCATGTGTGGACTTCCCTGGTGGCGCAGTGGTTGGGAGTCCGCCTGCCGATGCAGGGGACACGGGTTCGTGCCCCGGTCCGGGAAGATCCCACATGCCGCGGAGCGGCTGGGCCCGTGAGCCATGGCCGCTGAGCCTGCGCGTCCGGAGCCTGTGCTCCGCAACGGGAGAGGCCACAACAGTGAGAGGCCCGCGTACCGAAAAAAGAAAAAAAAAAAGAATGTGTACGTGTGTGAGTGGATTGTGCATCTGTATATGTCTAGGTGTCGTAGTGTCTGCCTGGATGCCAAATCCACTCGCAAATGATTCTTGGATTATCAATTTAGCCTGAAAATGAAGGAAGACTGTTTAACCTTGGGTTCCATTTATTTAGTACATCGTCTCTCAGTATCTTCATGGGATTGGTTCCAGGACCCTCACAGATCCCCAAATCTGTGGATGGTAAAGTCCCTCATCTAAAATGGCATAGTATTTGTATATAACCTATGCACATCCTCCTACATGCCTTAAATCATCTCTAGATTATTTATAATACCGAATACTATGTAAATTATATGTAAATGCTATGTAAATACTATGTAAATGCTATGTAAATAGTTGCCAGGGCATGGCATATTCAAGTTTTGCTTTTGGGAAAGTTCTGGACTTTTAAAAAGACCTGTGGTTGGTTGAATCCATGGATATGGAGGGCTGACTGTACTTACTATATACCAGGAATTATTCTAGATCCTTCTCATAAATTCATGATATCATTATTTTTATCGATCACAAAATTTACCCTGCACCTTCCCTCTGACCTTGCATTCCACCCCGAAGAGAAATGAACACATATGCACAAAAACACTTGAATAAGAATGTTTATAGCAGATTTAGCAGTAATAGCAAAAACAACGGAAGCAATCCAAATGTCCACGAAAAAGAATGGATAAGCAAACTAGGATATATGCATACAATGAATAAAAGGAATAAACTAGTGA
Source organism: Leucopleurus acutus (assembly GCF_964270905.1). Lineage (NCBI taxonomy): Eukaryota > Metazoa > Chordata > Mammalia > Artiodactyla > Delphinidae > Leucopleurus > Leucopleurus acutus. The sequence goes on from NC_139152.1 coordinate 5,784,339, forward strand.
TACGCACAAGCACATGAGTGAATCTCAAAAATATGTTGAGTGAAAGAGACCAAATACAAAAGAGTGTCATCTGTATGATTACATTTACATAAAGTTCAAGAATAGGTGTTATGGGCTGAATTATGTCCCCCCTAAATTCATGTTGGTGTCCTAACCCCCAGTACCTCAAAATGTGACTGTTTTTGGAGAAGAAGCCTTTAAAAAGCTAATTAAGTTAAACTGGGGTCAGTAGGGTGGGCCTTAATACAATACGACCCATGTCCTTGTTAGATGAGATTAGGACAGACACACACAGAGGGAAGACAACGTGAGGACACAGGGAGAAGACAGCCATCCGTAAGCCCAGTAAAGAGGACTGAGAAGAAACCAGCCCTGCCAACACCTTGATCTTGGACTTTTGTTTTCTTCTCTAGCCTCCAGAATGGTGAGAAAATAAATTTCTGTTGTTTAAACCATCCATTCTGTGATGCTCTGTTGTAGCAACCTTGGCAAATTAATACAATGGGCAAAACTAATAAATAATAATAGACATCTGGAGTGTGGTTGACTTTTGCGGGAAGAGTGGTTTTTAAAAGCATTTTAATATTTATTTATTTATTATTTTGGCTGTACCATGTCTTAGTTGTGGCACACACGATCTTTCTTGCGGCATGCGGGCTCTTAGTTGTGACATGTGAATTTCTTAGTTGCGGCATGCATGCGGGATCTAGTTCCCTGACCAGGGACTGAACCCAGGTCCCCTGCATTAGGGTCACGGAGTCTTTACCCACTAGACCACCAGGGAAGTCCCAGGAAGAGTGTTGATTTGAAAGAGGCTCAGGAAACTTTCCAGGGTGATGAAAATGTTCTAGATCTTGGTTAAAGAGGTGGTTATTTGGGTGTATAATTGTCAAAACACATTAACCATATTCCTAGTGGAGGTGCATCCTAGTGTATGTAAATGATACATCACTTTTAAACAAGAAAACATCTGAATTCATTTCAGTTCCAGCACTTCAACTGACTGGGAAGATGATAACAACATAGCTCTTAAGGGATGCCGCTAAAATGAAGTGAGCTAACACCTATGACACACCTGACGTGATGTTTAGCACATAGGAAGCTCCCAATGCTATAGTTCAATCAAAACCTGCCTTCACATCCTGGCTTCTTGCTGCTTTGAAATATTTTCTTTATGAAATATTAGTAAAAGACATCAAAGAGGCAAACCACACTGCTATATTCTTTTGTATGCTAACCTGCTTTCAGGTGGAGACCTCTTTCTTCTTTCAGTTTGTCCTAGAATCATCCCCAAGTACTACGTAGACAGGCCAGCATCCGACCTGTTCTGGGCTTACCCTTCACCTGGCAAGTGGCTCTGATTACATCCAGGAAAGAATTTCACATATTCTCCTCGTGGCCACTGATCCCTTTTTGGCTCCAGTGTCATCTTGGAAACTGCCCCAGGAAGGGTTTGTTTTCAGGCATTCAGGGCAGCAGCGGTCTCTGATCTTGCCCACGTTGGCTTTTCTGCTGGGAAAAAAAAGCTTGCCCTTTCCCCCTGGATTTGTGGAGTTGTTTTTTGGGGACCTGAAGAAAAGAGCTGTTGTGCAGCTGATCCCATCTGCAACCAGTTAATGGGAGGGACCTTTGTCCAGGGCCTCAGGCTGTTCCGGTTTCACTTAAGAAGTTAGAAAATTAATGCTAATGTTTAGCTTGATGTTTTTCACTGTGCAGAAAGGTAGAGCACCTGGAAGTGTCTGTCTTCATCAGCACAGTGGTCGCGCAGGAAACCAGAACCTTGTTCATAGGTATCTTCTCTTCACCCAGGTCATTCCCAAATCCCTGGAAAACGTAGCTATGTTTATGTGGGTGAAAGGGTGGGGGGCTAGGACAAGGATGACCAGAGATAAAATAGTGTCTACAAACATCACTACCAACATGGATGGTGTCATTAAGGCCTGTCCTAACACACTGATGTTCAAACACCTTCCTTCTTGCCACCATGAAAAGTCTGACCTGGCCTGGCTTTCCTCATGCCCCAGTATACGGTCTCCCCACCTATACAACCTTATTCCCTGTGTTATTCAGCACCCAGCCTCTAATCTGGCAAGATTTGTCTCTTTCCTGCCCCTGTGTGAGCTATACTCCTTCCCGTAAGAGATCTATGGATGACCTTAGGGGTGGTGATACTCTCCCAGATGCAGGAATACATCTGGGAGAAGAGGCAGGTTACACTGAGGAATAGATAGCTCAGAAAGAGGCAAAACTGGGAAATGTAGACGTGAGAGTAGCCACATTTGTTAAACCCCGAAGAGGCGGTCCAGTGGTTAGGACTTGCACTTTCACTGCAGTGGCCCAGGTTCAATCCCCGGTCAGGGAATTAAGATCCCACAAGCCGCAAAGTATATATATATAAAATAAAATAAACCCTGAAGAAGTTAGAAACTTGGGAGCTTCCAGGTTGGACAGGCAGGGAAAACCCTTAAGAAGCTTGGAGTCTACCAAGAAAGCTTCTTGAAGTACCACTGCATTGCACAACTCAGAGGCACTGTGCACATAGAGTAAAATGAAGTTGTGCAGCATGGTGGCTTTGGCTTCCGAGTACATGTGGGATTTCAAAAGCCACTTGAACGATGTAAGAGAGAGAGAAAAAGACAGAAAGAGAGGGACTTCCCTGGCTGTCCAGGGTTTGGCGGTCCAGTGTTCAAGACTCTGGGTTTCCACTGCAGGGGGCGCAGGTTGGATCCTTGGCCTGGTAGCTAAGATCCTGCATGCCAAGTTGCATGACCAAAAAAAAAAAAAGGAAAAACAGAGGAAGAATATTGCTCTTGACTGAAATAAAATGAAATTAAAAAAAATAAATAGAGAGAGATTATCTGGGGTGTATCTGTGCAGGTAACTCATGAGTGAATGAGGGAAGCTTGTCTACTGGTTAAAAAAAATACCTTCTCACAACTCACTTTGGTCAGAAACTTTCCAGACTTCCAGGCCCATGTTTCTGTGAATCTATTTCCGCCTGAGACTAGGACCGAAGGGGAGAAGGTAAAGAAATGGGAATTGCTTTGCTGGGAGTAACGGAGGCCAAAAGGATGACTCAACAAAGCGATCAGACTCAGGAAAGGTCATTGTACAGACGGTGGCTGCCAGCTGTCCTCTAACTCCCATGACGGCAAAACAAATTTTTAACTCATGGCAATTCGTGACTCATTTTAGAAAGCTATTCTGCGTGGTTGACCCCATGCCAATTTATTTATACCCTAGTTAGCTCCTTAAAAGGATCTGAGGAGGCAGCAGTTGAACTTTTTAAACAATCCAGCAGCAAAAAGAGCACTGAATCAAGACCACTAAATCGCTGACCGTAGATCTGATGAAGTGGAAGGAGCTTTAGATAGGAGGTGAGTCCTGTTTATTCATTTTATAGATGCAAAATCTGAGAACTTAAGAGGTAAAGGGACTACACCTGAATCACATAACCAAGTGGCTTTATTTTATTCCCAGAAAGAAAGCCCAATAATCCCAGGATTCTTTATTTGATATCCACGAACCCCTAAGAGGTCCCTGAATCCCTTGAATTTGTGTGCAAAATGTTATGTGTATCTGTAAGTCTGCTACTAAGTGGTTTACAACAGTGCATCTGTATTCGCTATTAAAATATCCGAATGCCTCCATACTGGTTTCAAACCCAACTAATGCTCCCCAACACCAGCTGTTCTGGCCTCTCTAGAAACCTCCAGATGTCCCCATGATCCAAGGAAAGAGCTAGTGTCTGGCTCGGCAGGGGCCCTCTAGGCCCCTCCCCTCTGGAGAACCGGGACCATGCTCCATGTTTACTATTTAAAAAATCACCCGTGTGTGTGTGTGTGTGTGTGTGTGTGTGTGTGTGTGTGAGAGAGAGAGAGAGAGAGAGAGAGAGAGAGAGAGAGCGTGTGTACATATATGCGCTTTTCTGGAGAGAGGCCATATATACGCTTCAATTAGGTTGTTCAAGAGGTCTTTGAACCCAAAAAGATTGGGACCAGCGGTGCCAGGACTATAATTTCACTATGACATCTGGCTCTGTTCCCAATGCTAACAGTGGACTCAGGTCTCTGAATTGTGCTTTGCCAACATTTTCAGAAAGGGTCGGGCAAGCCGAGGGTTCACAAGTAGTTGGATGTGCGCCGGTCACTATTCCTGTGGTCTTCTCCCGCTGGGACTGATGGGGTAGCGTAAGGAGTCCCAGGTTACTAGTGAAACGTATTTGGTCATATTTTTTCCAGTAAACATTTATTTACAGCTAAGTGAAGCCCTTTTCGGCTACAGCCAAACCATGTGCCTGTTTGGTTTAATGGGACCTGGACACAGACAGGTTATCATGGTGAACGTTCTGTATCAGAGGTCCATCTCCTTTTTGGAAAAACATCAGGGCAAGCAGGAACCTAATTCAATGCAACTAAATATATATTTAGCACCTTTTGGGGGTGTCAGAATGGAGAGGATTGAAGAGCCAATAGTCATAAGGCTGTACTGTTCCTACTATGTGTCAGGTCTTTGGCTAGGCTCTACGAAAGACTTCTGGAATCAGACCTGAAAAGAAGTGAGATACATCTGGGCTGAATTCCTCATTTAAGGACAGGGGGACTGAGTCTAGTGCCCTTTGTCTGTAATTTTAGGACATTAAAGAGACTTAGAGGGGCTTCCCTGGAGCTTCAGTGGTTAGGACTGAGTGCTTTCACTGCCAGGGCCCAGGTTCAATCCCTGGTCAGGGAGCTAAGATCCCACAAGCTGCATGGCATGGCCAAAAGAAAAGAAAACGAGACTTAGAGGTTATCTGGTTCTAACCCTTCTTTCTACAGGTGAGAAAACAGATTCACCAAGGTAAGTATAGCAGATTGGCTGACAAAACTAAGAAAGAATCTCAGCTTATTTCTTCTGATTCTCTGACCAGTGCCCTTTGTCATATCCTCATGGGATATTTTCCTGCTTTGGGGATAACAGGGCTGGAGATGGGAGAATTATGAATACACAAGGCAAGGAAGGAAAAAGGGTGGAAAACAATGTTTCCTTCATCAGTCTCCTAATTTTGCCCGAGGCAGGTCCTATGTGAGTCCTGACCCCACCATTAACAGTCTTGGGCAGACAACTGAGATTCCATGAATCCCAGTGTTCTTCACAATCCTAGGATAATACTTATGTACCTCTCAAGCTGTCATGAGAGTAAATGTAATTCTTTCTCAAGCTTCTTGCATTATGCTTGGTGTGTAGCATGGGCTCAGCCAACCTTAGTCCCCATGACCTTGCATATTCCCTTTCTTCTTGACTTGCCAAAGTTAAGTCCATCTCTTCAGCAAATAGAAGTTAAGGAGGACACTTTAGCGAGGACAGCTCTAGAAAATTGGAATTGTTGGCTTTGAACTCAGTGAAGATTTGCAAAAAATATTGTCATGGTAGTTAAACTTCCCAAAATAAAATCCTAAGAAAAGAAGCATTTTGAAGCCACTGTATCAGCCCCCTCCCAAAATTTCCTTCCTTTTCATTTACAAATTTTATTTCTGGGAATGTATCCTGAGGAAATGACCATTGTAGTTTATGAAAGAAAACCCAAACTATCTAGCAATTGGACTGGACCCAATCTCACAACAGATTGGTGACATTAAATATGGTAATTCATATAGAGCAATACTATGCAGCCTCTTAAAATTGGGTTATTGAGATATATTTATAGTTAAGTTGCAAAGTTTAGAAAAACGTATGCTGTAAAACAGTGTTTTATATTTTAAAATATTTTATATATGCTTGCAAAATGGTATCTATGCATAGAATAGAGTCACAAGTTATACAAGCCATATTGTCAACAGTGAACTGTCCTGGGGTCATTGGATTGTAGGTGATCTGTTGTCCCCTGTGTGCTGTTAGGTGTGGGGCAGAGGCTGAGCTCTGGTTAGCCATACTATGCCATTTTCCTCCTAGGCACCCAGGAAAATGACATTTCTCAGCCTCCTTGTTTATAGGTTAGCCATGGGTTTAATTCTGGCCAATGGAATGTGGGAAAAGTGACGTAGACCTGACTTTAGAAAATCCTGAGAATTCCTCTCTCTCTCTCTCTTTCTCTCTCTCTCTCTCTCAGCTTGTTGACTGGTCAAGTGATGCAAAGGATCTAGCTGAATGCTCTGCGACACTGGGAACAGCATCACAGCAAGATGAAAGAATCCTGGATCCCTGAGTCACTGCCTGAAGGGGAGTCACCAAAGAGAGCCATTGTTCAAATTTGTGTGAATGAGAAATATACTTTTACTCTGTTGTGATTTTGAGTTTATTTGTTACAGGAGCTAATGGTAATGACCCTGACTTAACACATGTGTTTTCAGTTTTCTACATTAAATACATATCGATTTTGAAGTTAGAAAAATGAGCTATGAAAAAAGAATAACTTCCCATCCCTCTCTTTCTGCACGGCACCCACTACTTTAAGGTATTCAGGAAGATCTGCATCTTTAGACACCTGTGTGTGAAGGATTAACCAACCTTCCGCCCCCTCACACCCCACACAAAGGCGGTACCCTGGAAATATTTTGGCAAACCAGCCATTCCTTTGCATCTGTACAGTCATACCTTATTTGAAAGTCATACCTGCTTTTCTTAAAATTAATTAATTAATTTATTTATTTTTGGCTGCATTGGGCTTTTGTTGCTGTACTTGGGCTTTTCTCTAGTTGCGGCGAGCGGGGGTTACTCTTCGTTGTGGTGCACGGGCTTCTCACTGCAGTGGTTTCTCTTGTTGTGGAGCACGGGCTCTAGGCATGTGGGTTTCAATAGTTGTGGCTCTCAGGCTCAGTAGTTATGGCTTGTGGGCTCTACAGTGCAGGCTCAGTAGTTGTGGTGCACGGGCTTAGTTGTTCCACGGCATGTGGGATCTTCCCGGACCAAGGCTCGAACCCGTGTCCCCTGCATTGGCAGGTGTATTCTTAACCACTGCGCCACCAGGGAAGTCCCTTTAAGCTGCTTTTACCAGAAGCTTGGGGGGCAGAGCTGCAAAACCACTGACAGCTGATTTAAGGAAATCAGAGGCAGGCACAGATCCTGCTGTTTGGCCTGGGGCCCAGCATATGGTTTTGGAAAAGAGGTATTTGCTGTGGTTGGTTCTCAATCTGCAATTCCACTTAAGCCCCACGAGTTGCTTGATGTGAGCATGAAAGTGATCGCCATGGAACAACTGGGCCAATAGGAGGTGATGCTGACGGGGCAGGTGGACCTCACCTGAGCTGGACTGGCCCAGCCTCCAGGGGCAGTCACAGTCTCATGGTTCTCCCACCACCATTTGTGAGGCACACAACTGAGGTTGGGACTTGTGTCTGTTGGGATCAAAGTTTCAGAATCAGGGCAGTATGCTGGCTGCTGCCCCGTGTATGCCCTGAAGTCAGTATAGACTCCACTTCTGAGATGGACTTTGTCCCTTGAGGACCCCTGTCTCCCCGACCCCCTGGCCCCTTTGCTTCACCTCTCTGACTTCAAGGGTCAAAGAGCCCCTGCCCAATCTGGTTGATCCTGCCTTTCCCTTTCCCTCTCTCTCAATCTCTCTCCTTTCTATGCACAAACACATGCACACACGCACACACACACACACACACACACACACCAGTTTAAGCCTCCATTTAAGACCATCATGATGAGTCCCTCGTAGAAAAGCCTTATTTTAAGGCTAAGTGCACACTTGCCACTCCCTCTATTTCCTGTAACTATACCTGTGGTTGCGTTTTAAGAAATTGTGATGATATTCATGACTGAGAGACTTAGAAGATGCTGGGGCATTTGGGGACATGTCCTTTCATATGGCTTCCATCAGATAAGATTTTATCTGAAGAGACTTTTCACCAAAGGCTCCCATTCAAAGGAGCAGAAGAGAGCTGGCCATGGTGCAGACATCACTTGACTCTTGACAGAATTCCTTGGTGAGCCGTGCTGGCTATTAGGCTCTACTCTTGGGAACAGGGAGATCCATTTCCTTCATCTTCCATGGGCCCATCTCAGGAGATTAATGGGGAAGGCATTCCTTCGGGGGTCCACCCCACTTCAGCAGTCCTTTTCTTGATGGGGCTAGTCACGCAGGGCTTCCCCTCTGGACTAAGAAAGCACAGCTCACTGTTGGTGGGCTATCATCAAACCTGAGTCTCTCTGTGTCTTGAATCTGCTTCCTTTCCTCTTCATTCTTTTTGTTCTCGGCAGGCACGCACCATCCAATGACAAGATGGCTCCAAGCCTCTCCAGGAACTGTGGTCCTCAGCTTTCATGACCCCAGAGAAGAAAGGTCCCTGCTCTTTCCCAAAGTCTATACATCCAACCACAGGGAAGGTCCTGATTGGCCCTTCTTTGGTTTATGTGCCCATTTCCAAGCAATTCACTCTGGCCTGAGGGCTGAAGTATTGCAATAGGCAGGCCTGGGTCACCAAGCACCCCTTTGGCAGAACGTAGGATGGGCAGATGGGTGTTGGGCCATCTACCTGAACCGCTTGGAATAGATTCTCACAGAAAAGAAGGTTTCTGTCACAGGAGAGGGATGAAAGACGTCTAGGAAGGCAAAAACAACACTCACAGGTACATTTTGTGCTTGTTAAACAGAGAGTAAACAGTGTGGTTTCTCAAGGATGTTGAGGTTTCAGAAAATCTTTGGCAGGTGGAATTGCCATTTGAGTTACAAAACTGTGGTAAATACTTATTATTTGTATTAACCTACTCTTTCAGATGCTGTAGGTCTTAATCTCACTTTTTTTTTCCTTCTCTTAGTAAAAATTCCACAGATGTTTGCATTCAGGCTTAAATTTCATTCACTCTGATGTGTTCTATCATGCCGCCTGGGAATTAGACTCTCCTTCTTACGTGCTTTTCTATGATTTGACACAATCCAGGAATGAGTGTCTTGCTTTTGTCCTTCTTGCCATGGGAGAATTGAAAGCAGTAGCCTTTGTCCAATAAAATTACGTTTTCTCTTTTATTTTAATTTATTTATTTTTGCGGTACCTGGGCCTCTCACTGCTGTGGCCTCTCCCGTTGCGGAGCACAGGCTCCGGACGCGCAGGCTCAGCGGCCATGGCTCACGGGCCCAGCCGCTCCGCGGCATGTGGGACCTTCCCGGACCGGGGCACGAATCCGTGTCCCCTGCATCGGCAGGCAGACTCTCAACCACTGCACCACCTGTGAAGCCCTTCTCTTTTATTTTTATAAATGACTTAAAAGAATGTCAACTTGGGTCAAGATTCCAGGGACAGCTCTACCCCCTTCTCTTATTGCTTTCTTTCTCTCCCTCATATTTCAAAATCTAGCTGTTTTTTGGTACCATTTTCAACTCTCTCCTCCTGCTCTTTTTCTTCCTGGCTTCAGAGAAAACCAAGGCCTAGGTGGAGGGCAAGTAAACTCAAGGCTCTCCATTCACCTCCTCATCCCCCCAACACCACCTCCCTTGTTACCCTCCGACCAGTCAACTCAGGGCTCCAAAAGAACTGTTCTCACATGGAACCAACACCTATGGGATGCCCAAGTTCCTAAGCACCAAGGGGATGCATGTATAAGCTAGAATATAGGGTATGTGTGTGTGTGTATGGGGGTGTGGAGATGCACTTCTGTTGGAAACAGAGAATAAAGCTAGAAAATGCCAGGACACTCCATCTAACCCGAGGCTCTAGTGACCCCCAAGGAGATGCCACAGACCACCAAAAACTCTACCTCCAAGGCACCTGGTATCCCGCATGACTAGCCCTTGAGAACACCTAATTTTGGCAAACTGCCTTCATTTATGATCAGGAATTCTAGATCAATGCTTGCTTAATCACTATTTGTTTAAGAGTACTGAATGTCACACAAATCACCTCATTTCAACCTTTTAAGTATCTAATGGGTTAGGTATCACCGTCCTCATTTTATCAGAACGTAGACTAAGGCTTAAAAGAAGTTATATCACTTAAGTCCATACATCTAGTAGGTTGCAAAACTAGGTTTATTCCACTAGAGATAGAGTCAGAAAAGAGACAGAGAAAGATTTGAAGAAATTGGCTCACACAATTGTGAGGCTGGCGAGTCCGAAATCTCACTCTTTGATGTCACGGCCTTCAACTGATTGTAAATATTCATCACATCTATAAAATACCTTCATGGCAACATCTAGCATTTGACCAGATGACTGAGGAACATAGCCCAGCCAAGTTGACCCATAAAGTCACACACTTCTTCCCACCACACACTTCTCCCTTGGAGGAGATGTGTCCCATTTAGCATAGCTACAAAACGGAGGCAGATGATTTAGGCTGCCTTGGATTTGGGGTGAAAAATCAACTTTAGGTGTGTTTCACCTCTGAAATGTTGAAGTTTGTTACTACGGCATAGCTTTTTCTATACTGAACAACTTAGATTCTCTTTGTTGTACGTATAGCTTATGTCTTTTCATTTAACCTTCGAAATAACCTTGTGAGGTAACTTCCAAGTTCTCTTTTTACTGTTGATGTTGATAAGTAATACAAATCATCAGTAGAGTTTATTGACCACTCATATATTATCTGATATATTCATCACAACCAACCTATCAGTTTGGTTGCATAAGTGAAAATTAAACCATAGGAGCATTAAGAAATGTTTCCAAGGTCATAGAGTTAGGATTTGAACTTATGTTCAAAGGTCACATTCCTAACAACGACTTGTGGTTCAGAGTAGCCAAGACCATTGTTTGTTGGTCAAAATGACAGTGTCCATCCTGCGTGGGGTTTTGTACTCAAAATGCAGAAGAATAAAAAAGGTCTCTGGTCTTGGGTGTCTTGCTGTCTAATAGTGACACAGGATCAAGGGGACAGATTCGAGTTGAGTCTCCATAAGGACAAGGAGATCATGACAATGGCTGGATGTGTAAGAGGAAAATCTTTCCCAGGTACCTAGAAGAGCCGGGATAAGAAGTCATGAAGGTGAGCTTCCTGTTCACCCTCAACCCCCTAAGTTATCTCCACCCTTCCGTGTAGGGTAGACTTACCATTTTGAAGAAAAGGAAAAAGAGTTTCTCCTCCAAAATCTCTATAACTTGTTCCAAAATGAACTCTTGTCAAAGCTTTGAGAAGTTATGGACGATGACATGTAAAACAACCCAAAGGGCTTTTCAGCTACATTTGGAGCTGAGTCAAGCACAAGGTTGTTAGATCAAGAGGCAGCAGAGAGTGCGTGATTCTCTTTCACCCCCCTCCTGCATCCCTGTCTACCAGAATGACCCTCCCATGGGAATGGACAGGACAGAAGGACATGGACGCTTCAGTGGATAACTAGGATCCAGAGAGGATGGGAGCTATGGTGGACCTCAACCTCCAAGTCAGGCCTAGGAGTCCAAGGAGTCAGGGCAGATTCCATAAAGGACTTTTTTTTTTTTTTCATAAAGGACTTTTGGAAGATAGTTTGTGAATTTCAGGAAGGGAGTGACCTGATCACTTAGGAACCATCTGAATACACAAAGGATGGACCGTGGGATGGATCCAGTGAGAAACATTTCTTGCTGGGACGTCAGGCAAATGTGAGATAAATGAAGTGTTTGGATTTCAGTCATTCATCTGTCAAATTTGCAGTTGTTGCAAGAGGAAATTAGAGTTTCTCCTAGATGATTACACTTTGCTGTCTGATAAGGTCTGGAAGTCTGAGATTCTAGCATGTACGCTAGATGGCAATCCCCAGATTAGGGTTTCTGGAAAATACTGATGTAAAAAATGACTAGTAGAGATGCTTTTAGTTTTTCAGGCTATGATGAAGTATGGTATTATGCCGTAATACAGAGAATGTCATACATGAAATACATTTTGAGCACTGACATCCTCTATCCACGTACCCTAACCGTTTTCTTTACAGGAATCAAACATATAAACCCTTACGTCCCATCCCCACCCTGTCCTTTCTCTGCCAAACCAGGAAAAGACTTTCATTTGCAGTGAGTTTTCCAATTTTTTTTTTTTTTTTTTTTTGCGGTACGCGGGCCTCTCACTGTTGTGGCCTCTCCCGTTGCGGAGCACAGGCTCTGGACGCGCAGGCTCAGCGGCCATGGCTCACGGGCCCAGCCGCTCCGCGGCACGTGGGATCTTCCCGGACCAGGGCACGAACCCGTGTCCCCTGCATCGGCAGGCGGACTCTCAACCACTGCGCCACCAGGGAAGCCAAGTTTTCCAATTTCTGAGAAAGGAAGAAAGTCCCCCTTTCTCGTGGTTCCCCAAGACTTCTTCTTCCCGAAAGGCACGGGTAGGTTCGATCAGGGGAATCGTTACCCTGTTGACCCCTGATCCCCTTCTGGTGATGGAATGCTTTCTGTTGTACAAACTTTCTTCACTGGCCACACACGACATAGTCTTGCATCAGGCTGAGAAAATTTTTTCTCCAGTGGTAGACTATACTAGGTTTCTTTTGTTTATAAATGTGGGTTTTCAAGTTTTATGCGGGAAATAATTTTTAACTTTTTTTTTCTGTGGAATCAAGCACATCTCCAGCTCCCTTATGAAAGGTTACATAAACAAGCGGGACTGGAGGATGGTTTTTCTTCCTCAAAAATAAGGAAAATTGAAGCATTCGCCTCTTCTTCCAAGAATGGGCTTATATAGGCGAGTGTTCCCATGAAAAACCTCAAATAAATTGTTTCCTACTCGAGCATATGCCTGTGACCAGGAATGGGCCTAGAACAACTTCTTACTGGATCAGTTGTTTTGAAACTGTAAACAACAGTTTAATCAATCTGTCCTTGAGCTTATAGTTCACCAGAGGTAGGAGATTTTTCCATTTTTATAAACAGTAACCACTGATTCCTAAGGGGCAGGGGGATAATTAAGGGCATACAAACTACAGTAAAACAAAGAGAAAGGTCTTTTCATCTCCTTTTGGAATTACAATTTTTATTGTTCAGCAAAGAAATTGAATTACGACTGTCTTATACCATGACCGGTTAGGAGAGAAAGATATAGGAGCAAAAAAGGAAGAGAGGAATGGGAAAGCAGATGGGGGGTGGGGGACGGAGCAGAGTAAACAGAAAAAACTGGGTCTTTGATCCAGTTATAAACAAAGATATAGAGAAACCGATCCAGATATAGCCAGGCTGAGACATAGACAGAAACTCTTTCATATAGAAAGAGACACACACATGCACATACACACAAACACTCCAAGAGAAATAGAGAAATAAACACACGCACAAGGCTTATGAACAGAGACTCAGTTAAACGGATTAGAAGCCCACACATTTTAGAGACTCGCACACTGAGAGAGGTGGAGAGAAATTAAAGGTTAATAAAATGCTAGGGAGAAGCAAGAAGAGGTGGGGAGGATGTGGAAAATCCGGTTCACTGGGTGACTTCCTTTCTCCACATAGTGCCTTGGGCTCCTTGCAGGGGGTCACAGAGCAGTTTTTATAAACAAAGGTTTTGGATCTCACCTCCAGCATTTCTTAATTGTGTGCTGACGCGCCAGCTTCTCACCCTCTCTGAGGTTCAATTTTCTCATGTCTAAAGTGGGGGGTAATAATTCCTACACTGCAGGGTTGTTTTAAGAGCAAAATGAGATCATGTAGATTAGGTGCCTTGCTCGTGGCCTGGCTCAGAGGCAGTGTTCAATAGATGGTGATAATGTTATCATTAAAATTTATAACAACGCCATGGAGTGGGACTGGTTATTCTTTATACCATGAGGAAATGGAAACTCAGAGAAGTTAAATAGTACGCCCAAGCTGCACAGCTGTCGCGTGGTAGAGCCAGAATCGACTTCAAATCCACCTGCCTCAAAAGCCCATGCTTGTTTCACTGCACCGGGGCTGACACTAACCTCATTTGAAAATGCCGCATTTGTGTGTGCACATGCGTGCCTGTATGCATTTGTGGTGGGGACATGGCAATATGACTCTCTCTCTAAACTTTAAAAATTGCTTAAAGTGGGGTGGGGGAGGATGGATTGGAAGTTTGGGATTAGCAGATGCAAACTATTATATGTAAAATGGATAAACAACAAGATCCTACTGTAGAGCACAGGGAACTCTACTCAATATCCTGTAATAAACCATCATGGAAAAGAATATGAAAGAGAATGTATATATACGTATAACTGAGTCACTTTGCTGTACAGCAGAAATGAACACAACATTGTAAATCAACTCTACTTCAATAAAATAAGTTAAAAATTTTCTCCAAGTGTTCGGGTCTTGTTATATAAAATTTCTTGGACTCTGTGTGGAATTTTTAGGTATTTCTTTAACTCTTCTTCCTATGTATCAAGGGGGGAATTTAAAAATTTTTACAGTTCTGTGAAGTGAGGTTCAGGTAACCTCTCAGGGACACCATTGACCTTTCTGATTCTGCTGTCACGATCCATCTTGTATTTCTGGAACCATAGGTATGCATGGTGTGTCTGTAGCACTTTTCAGACAAGATGAAATAAGGCAAAGGCATCCACAAAGCCCACACATCAGAGGTTACTCTGACCCCAAACATCCTGAACTGGAAGGCTTATCCCACCTGGAAAGCTGTGTTCTGCCCCCTGGGTTAGAAGTTTCTCCCTATGCATCTCATGTCAAGCGCAGCCATCGCGACATAATGTTTCTTCTCCTAACACCTCCTAAAGGAACCAAACCATCCTTTCTAGGAGCTTGTATTGAACGTATTTGCCTACAACACTGTCTACTATCAAATGAAAGATTGATGCAGAACTTTGCAGTGGAAGGATAAGGCTGCCACCATCTTTGTCACTTTTATCGATCTTAGCACCGCTGAAACATGGCGTGTCTCCCGTGATGGTGCAAAGGAATTATTCATCATAACCTAGGGATTTTCCTGGCCCAAAAAAGTTGAACCTGAATTTAACCATAGCTTTAGAGAAAACTTCCATGTATGGGAAAATATAGGGGAGAACGAATCAAGTTAAAGGGTACCAGAAGAAAGCAAACAGAGAAATCTGGAATGTGGATCCGTCTAAAGGCCAGCTGGTCCAGCTGCTTTAACAAGGAAAGTATGAAAAATTGTTTGTCACAGGCGGGCATGAGGATGCTTGTTGACTGAGTACGTGACTCCCTTCTGAGGACTCCCATGGAAGCCGATCTGTTCTTTGACTGTTACTTTTATCTTTTTCTACTGTGTTTATATTCGTGTCCTGCCTCAAGATCAGGTCCTATGCTCATTCATCTTTATCTCCCCTTCTTTCCTGAGATGCTGTCCTGAAGGCCAGAGGTAGGCAGTATGTATTTTTTGTTTCCTGCGTTTAATAGGCAATAGCTGTTCTCCTACACTCTCTTCTTAACTCGGCCAGAATTGTGAGAAAAACCTCTTCAAAGGTTGCTTATTTTCTTCCCTCAGAAATACTGAGTTCCTGTTCTGGAAAGGGGCTCGTGTCACCTTTTCCTCTTATGGCCTCGTTCCCAGGATGTGATTGTCCAAGGCCATCCAAACAGGCCACCTGAAGGCCGAGTGTGGCCCCGTTGTCACCGAGACCTGAGCCACCAGCGAGCAAAGCCTTCAGACATCCTTTTCCATTACTATGTCAAAAAATGTTGTTTTTGTTCCCAACCTAAAATCTGCATGCTTGCACAATTTCTCTCCCTGGTCTGTGCCAGTTGAATCTGCTCTGATCACATGTTTCCAAATGAGCATGGCTGGGCTGAGTCATCTGTGTGCATCCTGTCCCCACAGGGCCAGGTCCACAGCCCCTTCTATCACATGGAAGAGCCGCACACAAGGGCCCAGGTGTTGCTGTGTGTCGGTCTCTCCCAGTGCATGCTTTCCTCCCTCACTCAAAGGCATGGCTGTTTGGCATTTGTCTGACATCCTGCATCTGTGAAGGGAGAACAAATAAGTGAGGGTGGTCTTTCCCTGGGAACTGATAAACGAAATGTTCACATGTTGAGATGTAGGGAAGTCATTCTGGCTTATCCATGTGTTAACTTGAATTTGATGCGAACTAAAATAGCCTGTGTGTGGTCTATCATACCTACAGTGTACGTGTGCTTTAATTATTAGAGAAAAGGACACGTTGACCAAAAGTAAAGAATGTCCATGTTAAAAATAAAGATTAAATGCCTCCCTTCCTGGGACACAAATGCTGGTCCTTCTTGGATAAGACCCCCTTCCTAGGTGCCAAGGTCATACTGATTTGCTGTGTACATGCTGGTCTGTTCGTTTTCTTTTTAAACCTTGAAGAAATGTAACCCTGGCTTGTTTAATGTCCTTGGTGAAGATATAAAACAAGGTATAAAACTGTGCTGGAAACCCTGCTTCTCCAGGGCAGTCATCTGGGAAGTGGGCTTCCAGGCTACTCCTCAGTTTGGCTCAAAGAAAACACTTTTCTATTCTTATTACCCTTCTCTCACTTGCTCAAGCCGGCAGAGTGAAGGTGTCCTGGCTCTAGATGGACATCGCTAGCACCCTTTGACCTGCATCCCCGTGGGGTAAACAAAGGGTGGGGGAGGAGCTGAAAGGTCCCTCCCAGATGTGAGCTGCAGAAAGGTGGGCTCCGAGCGCAACAGCAGGAGAGTCATACACGCAGCCGCTACCTGCACCGTGAACTTCACCACCGCAGAATCTACCAGGCAGAGAGAGGTGGGGAGGGGAGGATTCAGAGGAAATGAGAGATAAGAGGTCAAGAGAAAGAGTGATATCTAAACCAGCCACGGTGAGGGAGCCGGCACCTTGCCCAGGGAGGCCTCCCAGGATGCGACGGAGGTCCAGGGCTGCTGGCTCGCAATCATAATTGCTTTCAGGGCTTTCCAATTGCTGTACCGTCCCTCTGAGATATCACCTTCCATTTGATCCAGGCCCAGCCGATACATCAGAATGTGTTTGTGATGGACAGAGGCATAAATACATACCTACTGCCCACATTCCCTGAATTTTTGCTGATTATTGAGGCATATTCGGTGGGTGGTACAGTCACGTGTTGTACATGCTGGTGGTCACTTCTCTGCCAGGTGTGTGCAAAGATACATGGAGGAAGATGCTCTAGAAATGCCATTTATTGAATGTGGATCTCAAGTGAGTGGATTTCTGCAGATGAGGACCCTGGGGCCCAGGAGGTGAAATCCCTTGAACACGGGTCCTTCTGTTCTTCTTTCACAAAAAAAGCTCTCTGCTACATCCTGAGCCATCCTATGAATCTGGGTGTGCACAAAAACCTAAACAGACACACAAACGGACTTTCTCCTTTTTAGTTTTACAAATAGTCTTTTGGTGAAAATTATTTTAGAGCGCAGCACATTATTTTAGGAAGGCCCATGCTACTGCAACAGAGCCACTATGTTCCCTGCCCCCCATGTCCTCTGCCTGCCTTTTGTCTGTGGAAGAACTTTAGCCAAAGAATAAGTTTAATCAGAGAAGTGAGAAAATGCAGAAACAAAGGAAAACAGTTAAAGGAGACCAAATAATAAAGGTTAGTCATTAAGCATAGTCAAGGACCTTTAGTTCCTCCTCAAGGGTTATAGATAATATTCTGAGCCATACCCTGTGAGCTGTCTTATAGACACTGAAACCTCCACCAGGTGGAAGAAGTTAAGTGCATGATGACTAGACTGTAGCCATGACATAAGCTGCCACAATTCCGAGAAATGGCCTCAAGGAAATGGGAACAAACCGACCCTGGAACTGAAGATTAAGTGTACCTAAAACAATCAAGATGACGCTGGTCAGACCACCCATGACCAATTTCAAGGTGATTGTCAGAGCTGACCAGGCTGTTTCTGCAGTAGCCCCCTCCCTCCACCTGTGAAAGCTCTTGCCCACCGATTGTCCATGGGAGTGGTCGGCCTTTCGACAGGCATCTGCCTTCCCTCCCAGTTGCCAGCATCTAGAATAAAGCAAACTCTCCTCTCCACCAACCTGGCCTCTGTGTTGGCTTTTGAGTGGCGAGCAGCCAGACCCGACTTGTGGTTACACCATCGGGGTCGCTTTTATAACCTAGGATAGCATTTGTATCAACTGTTTTGCACATTTAAATAAACAGGAACGATACTGATAATAGTAGCAAGAGTAGAAACTCGTTGTTTAAAACCTGCTGCCTTACCGCACAACAATCTCATTCAACCCTGTTGTAACAGCCCTACGAAGAGGCATTATTTTTATCCCGTTTTGTCACTGAGGAAACCGAAGCTTAGGGTGGTTAAGTAAAAGGTTTAGGGTTCCCCAGCTGGGCAGTGTGGACTCCTGATTCAAACACGGATTTTCCTGACCCCAGGAACCCAGCTCCCCACCCCCGTTCCTGACTCCTTGCTTTTTCTCCAGTTTCGTCAGAACACAGCTCTAAGTTTACATGTGGGTTTCCCTCTCAGGTCCCTAAATAGCAGAGCCGGATGCCCTCTTAGGGTCTTCAGCCTTCTGCCGATTCTCCTTCCTGGCGCATGTCAAATACCATTTCCCTCTCCCCTCCCCTGGAGGCGCTGGGGCCAGCTACTCACTGCCTCTCACTGCGCGCTGCCCACTGGCTTCTTTCCCCTCCTGAGTCTGACCTCTTTGGGGAAATTTTTAGTCCCTTTTTCCCCCTGTGGTTGTTTTTGTGTGGTTGCTTAGTTTACTGATCTTTCCTCTTCTGGTTTCAGAAAGGCCGTTGGACCACAGTGAGACTCCCCAGGGATGAGTGGTGCTGTCGTCAATCAGCCTCACCGCCCCACCGGGTCCTTGAGTGGCTACATTTGTCACGTCCCTCTTCGCTGGACTGGTTTATATTTTTAGCTTATTTCTTTCCCCCCTCCTTTCTACCTTTTAAACAAATTTTATTAGGCCTCTAAAATTTTTATGTAACCACTACTCCCAAAGCTTAAGCCAAGTTTCCCTTTTAAAGTCGGATGAACACCTCAGTATATTTGAAACATTACAAAAATAGAGGTTTTGTTTCTGTTCACTTAAACGTTTCAACATAAAATATTTCAGACATTAATAGCAAGGTTTAGAGAATAGGATAAACATTCGGATACTTACCACCCAGCTTTATAAAATCTTAACATTTAGCCATATTTGTTTCAGAGTTCTTTTTCAAGAAAGAAAAGCAACTCTAATTCTGAAACTTGGTAGTTAACAGAAAATAATTAAGTGGGATTCTTGTGTTAACTGTATTTCAGGACAACTAAACGGCCCCTGAAAATGAAGGAAGTTTTCTTGTTCTGGTTTGGTTTGCAGAGTACTTCAGTCTAATAAATGAAAGAAAATCGCCACTTTGTAACCTCTAATGAAATCATCAATGGATGAAACTAACAAATGAAAGGTTGATGGGGAACTTCGTAGCGAGGGATTAGGCTGCCAACACCTTTGTCACTTTTATCAACTTCACGAGACGGAAACATGGTGTGTCTCCTGCGATGGTACAGTGGGATTATTCAGCAAAACTTAGGAAGTTTTCTTACCAGAAAAAAATTGAACCTGAATTTAACCAAATCTTTAGAGAAACGTCCATGTGTGGGGGATATAGGGGAGAAAGAATCAAGTTAAATGGCGCCAGAAGAAAACGTACAGATAAATCTAGAATGCGGAACAGTCGAAAGGCTGGTACCAATCTTTTAACAAAAAAAGTATGAAAAAGGAAGGGGGCGGGGGGCGGGGGGCAGGGAAGGAGAGCCTGCTCTTGATTTAAAGCAATTTAAGACACATTAAAACAAAACACAGTGTGTGGTCCTTGCTGGGGTCCTGATTTGTACAAGCCCAGTGTAAAAAGATTTTTTTGAGATGATTATGGAAATTTAATATCAACTAGAAATTTTAGATGATGCCAAAAATTGTTGAACATTTTGTTAGGTTTGATAATAGCATTATGGTTATATAAGAAAGTATCCAATTTTATTTATTTATTTTTTTTGCGGTACGCGGGCCTCTCACTGCTGTGGCCTCTCTCGTTGCGGAGCACGGGCTCCGGACGCACAGGCTCAGCAGCCATGGCTCACGGGCCCAGCCACTCCGCGGCACGTGGTATCTTCCCGGACCGGGGCACGCACCCGTGTCCCCTGCATCGGCAGGCGGGCTCTCAACCACTGCACCACCAGGGAAGCCCGAAAGTATCCAATTTTAGAGAGGACTACTGAATTAAGGCATTTGCTTTAAAACAGTAGCAACAACACATCACAGATAGATTTGAGGCCCCTGAGCAAACTCTCCTCTGATCTCCCATTTTTTTCTTCCCTCACTCTCTGAATGTGATGTTTATTACTTCCGCCCATACTTGTTTCTATTACTTCATGTGGATGTATCCGTAAGTGATACTTAGTTTTCGATTCTTTGCAACTTTTGCAAACAGTGTTCTGCAGCAGATGTCATTCCATAACTTATTTTTTATACAGCATTAGCATTTTGAGATGTATTCATCCCAAATACGTAGATGTGGCCACTTATTTCATTGCCTTATTATTTTCCATTATAAACATATTCCACAATTTCTTCATGGATTCAACTGGTTATAGATACTTGGGCTGTGTTCGAGTTGCCACTGTCACTAGCAATGCAGCAATCAACATTGCTGTATATGTTCTGTTGTTCACATTTTCTAGAATCCTCCTAGAAGTAGATTTGATGGGTTGAAAGGTATTTGTATATTTACCTTTACCAGAAGCCAAGAGGTTATCCTCTAAAGGCGTTATAACAGTTTATATGCCCAACACACCTTATAAAAATCTATGAACGTTTACCTGTTTGCCAGCACTTGGGATGATCAGGTGTTTATAGAATAACTTCTAATCACAGTCATTTGGAGATTTTTCTCACATAGAGACTTGGGCTTTCCCATGCGATTCTCCAAAGGAAAGCATGTTGAAGTTTGGAAGAAGGATATACGTTTATAAAGCAAATACACCAGCCAAGCTGATGCCTATCCCAACTTCCCTGCACTGTGGCATCCTTGTACCGTAGAGTCATTCTAATCTCAGCACATTTACAGCTCTTCAGCCTGCGCTGAAGTCAGGCAGCAGTCAGGATCAAAGCAATCCTTAGAGGCAAGAGCACCGGTGATCCTTGATGGAAGACTAGAGGTCATGGAGGAACAGATGGCACTAATACCATGTGTCAAGAGGAAGGGCACAACCACCCAGCTTATGAGCCCTCTGCTAGTCTCTCTTCATAATCATGGAGGCTGGATGAGAGAAAGGCTGGGACAGAAGCCAGTGCACGTGTGACTGATGCATTCAGGGGCACGATCAGCTATCTACCTAACCTGCCGCACGCTTGGTAGATTCATCTCGTGATATGACAAAGGAAGCAATGAAAAGCAAACAGCTCAGAGTCCTTATTTTGAAAAAAAAATCATGAAATAGTTTTGATGTACAAAAAGTATAAAGAATAATACCAGTATCTGCAATTGAAATGAATAAATAAAACATTATCAATATGATTGAAATCACCCACGATGCTCTTATCTTGAATGTGGTGTTTATGTTAATTCCCATGCATGTCATTCTACTTCTTCTTACAGGCGTATGCCCCCTACGCACATAAAACAGGCACTTACATGTTAAATAAATGACTGTTTCCTCTGTACATAATGCTGTACATTATGCTATAACTTGTGTTTCTCTGAACATTCATCCATACACATAGCTCTAGCTCATTCATCTTTGCTGCTGTATAGAATTTTATTGAATGGATATATCATAATTTATTCATGCATTCACCTGTTAAAGGGCATTTAGATTGTTCTGTTTTATTTGCTGTGTGGATGCTTGCCCTCGGGTGTATACCTAGGAATGGGCTTTTTACTTGTTTGTGTATGAGAATTTTCAGCTTTGCCAAACCACTCTCTAAATTGGTTTTCCCGACGGGCACCCAGCAAAGTATCCGACTTCTGATTGTTCCACCTCTTAGGGCAGCACCAAGCCCACACTTGGTGCTGTCTGATTTAAACTTTTCTCCCCAATTTAATGGGTGTGAAATGGTTTTATCAATGTGTTTTTAATTTATACTTCCTAACGGTTAGCTGAAATTCGTGTACTGCTTCCTTGGAGTACTTGCCCATTAACTTTCTATCCGATTGTCTTTTGGGAGTACATGTGTATATGTGTGTAATTTGTAGGAATTCCTTATGACTGTGGGGAAACAAATTCTATTCAGCCCAGAAATTGTCTGGGATTTCTCCTTAGGCCAAGGTAGTGATTAAAAAAATCCCAGCTTCTATTCCCCCTCCCAGTTCACCAAGAAGGAAAAAGAAAGGCATCAGGCATTTCAAAGCAGGCTGTGAAGCAGTAAGAAATAGGGAAATTGCCAGACTTGTTAAGAGATGTCTGTACTCTTAATAGGTTTATTGAGGCATAGTTGGCATACAATTACTTTCATATTATAGAGAACAATTTCATACACTTTGATATATGTGTACACCCATGAAACTGTCATCACAATGAAGATGATGAAGTTCTCTATCCCCTCCCAAGTCTTCCTCATGTCTCTTTGTAATCTCTCCCACCCCCGTTCCCGGGCAATCACCAACCTGCTTTTTGCCACTCAAGCTTCGTTTGTATTTTATTGAACGTGTCATCACTCAGGATGCACTTTTTTGTCTTGCTGATTTCACTCAGAAAAATTATTTGGAAATGCATCTATTTAATGCATACATTAAATGTATCACTGTTCCATTTCTTTTCATTGCTGGGTAGTGCTCCATTGTATGGATGTACCACAGTTTGTGTGTTCACTTGCTGATGGACATTTGCGTTGTATCCAGGTTTGGACAGTTAAAAGTAAAGCTTCTAGAGGGAAGAGATATGGGAACATGTGTATATGTATAACTGATTCACTTTGTTATAAAGCAGAAACTAACACACCATTGTAAAGCAATTATACCCCAATAAAGATGTTAAAAAAAAAAAAAAAAGTAAAGCTTCTTTGAATGGCCGTGTACAAGTCTTGTATGGATATATGCTTTCCTTTCTCCTGGGTAAATAGTAGTCGAACGGCTGGTAATGCATGTTTAACTGTTTAGGAAAACACAAAAATTTTCCAAAGTGGTTGTACCATTTTACCTTTCCACCCTCAATGTTCCGTATGAGAGTTCTAGTTTTTCTGTGTTTGCTAATATTTGGTGTGGTCATTGTTTTGTTTTTTTTTTTGGGTGGTACGCGGGCCTCTCACCGCCGTGGCCTCTCCCGTTGCGGAGCACAGGCTCCGGATGCGCAGGCTCAGCGGCCATGGCCCACGGGTCCAGCCACTCCGCGGCATGTGGGATCCTCCCGGACCGGGGCACGAACCCGCGTCTCCTGCATCGGCAGGTGGACTCTCAACCACTGCGCCACCAGGGAAGCCCTGGTCATTCTTTTCTTAAATTTTGCCATTCTAGTACGTGTGTACTGGAATAGCACCGTACATTCAATTTGATTTGCATTTCCCTGATGACCGATGACGTTGAGCATCTTTTCACGTGCTTAGTCCATCCATACAGCTTCTGAATATGTATTCAAATCTTTTTCCCATTTTATGATTCAAGTTGTTTATTTTCTTATTTTGAGTTCTGAAAGTACTTTATAATATTCGGAATTCAAGTCCTTCACAAGATGTATGATTTACATCCATTTTCTCCAATCTGTCCCTTGTCTCTTCATTTTCTTAACATAGTCTTTTGAAGAGTAAGAGTTCTTAATATTGATAAAGTTCAATTTATCAATTTGCCGTTTTGTGAATCATGTTTTTTGCTGTCACATCTAAGAAATCTTTGCCTAATTCAAGGTCACAAAGGTTTTTTTCTTATGTTTTCTTCCAGAAGTTTTATAGTTTTAAGTTTCATACTTAGATCTCTGACGCATTTTGAGGTTTTTTATTTGTATATGATGTAAAGTATGAATTGAAAGTGTCTTTTTGTTTGTTTGTTTTTGTTTATTTGTTTGCTATAGATACCCAGTTGTTCTGGCACCGTTTGTTGAAAAGACTACCCTTTCTTCACTGAATTTGCACTTTTGAAAATCTGCACTGTTTGCAGATTTTGCACTGTTGAAAATCAGTTGTCTGCATATCAACCTGGAATCTTTATGCGGACCAAGTTCTCCCTTGGCTGGTGTCGAAATACCAGTCCCAAATTCTTGCTCTCTCTGAACAGCTGTCCACCACCTATTAGTCAATAAAATCTTTCCAAACTACATTTCAGCATTCTAGTTGCAATAACTTTTCAGACTGCTTCCCTGAAATTAGCCTAAGTCACTCCGATGACCTTAGATATTCCCACATCTCTATTGATATGTTTCCAGACTGTCCTTTGGTTTCTTTAGCCTATGGATAATAGTTATTCATTTTGCTAATTTTTCTTAATTTCATTCTTACAGCTCCACAGATCCAATGTAACACTCCCACATCTGAACACAATGTGATGTTAGAATTTCTGACAAGTTCTTGAGGACCAATAATCTTTGTTTTATCTCTTCTACCAAGTGACGAGACTTTAGTGGTCCTTACTGACATTGGTTCTTGGTAGACCACACTAACACCTCATATTTCCACTTAAGAACACAGCATCTAAAGTTCATTCATTCATTCATCAATCACTTTTGAACACCAACTATGTGCCAGGCACTTAGCTAGTGCTTTGGGGATAAAGAGATGGATAAGACATATTCTCTATTCTCAAGATATTTCAAGTCCAATATATTCTGTACCTTTAGGTCTCAAGGCCCCTTAAACACTCCAAGGATCAATATCACCCAGGTTTCAGAACCCAGATCCACATTTTCTCCTCAGATAAGACGGCTGCCATCGCTAGGAAGAAATGAGACACTTTCTGAGTCAAATCAGACATTCTAATCCAAGAATCATGGGATTTAGTTAGCAAAGACAAGTTCTGAGAAGGGATAAAGCAACTAGACAGGGCCAGATGTCCAAAGGCAGATGAGTCACCCAAGGTCAATGAACATTTCTCAGAAAAGAAGGGGAGTAAACTGGTGAAAAATTGTCTTCACCTTTTGACTGGGAAGTGTATGTGCAGGAGAGAGTGGCTACAATTAAATGTGAGCCTCAGGGATCAAAGTTCTCTTCGTGTCACCTTTCCTATGATGAGGGGTCACTGAGGGAGACGTAGTCCAGACAATTCCTGAGAAGGGAAATGAATCAATGTGAGGTTGCCCGTCCTCTGTGATGGAGGCAGGCTTTGCACACATCATGAACAAGCTTGCCGCAAAGGGCAGAGAGGTGACGTGGCTGCTAAATGAAGCAGCTCTTTAAAATTTCTTGCTCAGCTGAGGCGCATCTCAGGAGTAAATGGAGAACAAAAGGGGGGCAGCCTCTGGCCTTAGCCAGAAGGGGAAGACCTCCAGTGCCTTTCTCCAGGGCAGCTCAAGCACTTCCTGCTCGGGGATGCAGAGGAGTTAGGGGTTGGCATCAGCTTTCCATGAATATGGATATCTGGAAAGTCAGCTGCAGCTGGGAGAAGGTGTCCAAGGCACAGACTAAGAGGAGTGCTGGGGTTAAGTGCGGCGGGAATCCAGGAATTAAACTCCCTTCCCAAAGGGAAGCGAGTGCTGCCGGGTGGCCAAGAGGGAGGGGTGAGTAGCACTGACCCCACACGTGGGTTAAGTGGCCTACAGTCAATGGGGTGTGATTCCAAGGGCCCAGGGAAGACCTCCTGCCTGAACTAATACCTCTCATCCGTCAACTAGAGCCTGACATGCCTTTAAAGTGGGGCATATACTTTCCTCCACAATTCAAGCTAAGGCTTATAATTAAAGTATCCCTGGGAGAGTTAAATTCACATTAAGAGTGAGCTAGATTTTGTTTAAGAGTAGTGTTGGAGGGAGGCACAATTATGAGTCTGGTGGAAAGGGAAAATTCACAGAAAAGGGAGCCGGGGCTCTGGAAGGCAGATTCCACCGTTCTTGGTGGCCAGCCCGATGTTGTGGCCAACAGGGCTGCCAGATTTGGCAAGACCAAGACAGAAGCACCAGGATGCTCAGTTAGATGGATCTGAAATTCAAATTTAATGGAGTGTCCTGTATTTCATCTGCAACCCCGGCCAGTGAAGGCGGGGCGGGTGCGGGGATTTCTATCTCATGGCCCCGCTCACACCCTGCCACTGTACATGCCTTGTAGATTCCTGGAGCCTTCCCTTGCGAGGGTGAAGACAGCTGGGGAGAGGGGTGCATCATAGAGAAAGCAGAACCACAGTACACAGTGAGGAAGGTACATCACTGAGGCCAAGAAGTGTAAATCCCCTGAGGATGCAGAATACGTCCCTTCTCTCTGCGACCTTGGTACCTTATGTAATGCCTGGTGCTCGGTACAGATACACTGAGATTCTTAAAAAACGTCAATAACAACAACCACAACAATAATAATAACAGACATATATATATATATATATATATAGAGAGAGAGAGAGAGAGAGAGAGAGAGCGCTTACCACACCCAAGCTTTCCTCTAAACCCTTCACTGAAAGGCTGAGACCTTTCATAAAACCTGGTGCAAGTGACTCAAAAGGAACTTTGTTGGAAAAAAGCGAGGGGCTCATGAGACGTTGCTTTTTAATTAAGTCGGTTCTTTCATTATTAATGTGCAATCCTTCTTCTTGGGGGATAAGCTTAAGGCAGGCCTCATCCTGGGTTTCCGCTCAGCTCTTCAGCTCGTCCTCCTCCTAAAAAACAAAAGTACAAACAGAGCCAGTGATGTAATCCATTCTTTCCTTCCTCCCCTCTGTAACTGCTCCTGTGTCCACACAGCAGTGATACCTCACCCGGCTCTCCCAGGCCCCCCTCGCTCCAGGGCGCAAATACATAACCATGAGCGTACGGCAATGCATTGTTAAGAGAGTGAATAGCTTTTGAAATAATTTCTTAATGCTTTCTCCGAATATAGGTGATGTGGGTTACATGGGAATTTGGATTATTCAGGCTGGTCTTTGCCTCCTTCCACACAGAGCCCCAAGCCTTGTTCTGTGGCCACATCACAGGCAAACGGAGGGGGGCAAGGGATGAGGTGCTTAGACCAGGAGCATCTCTAGCCTGGTGGGAACTGGCTTCAGATTTGCCAAACGGGGCATTTGGAAAGTTTGGCTTCATTACATCCATCAAATCACAGGGAAAGCTCAGGACAATTTTAGGATTGGAGAAATTAGGTTTGGAACAACCGTTACTACTTTTTTTTTTGGCGGCACGCGGGCCTCTCACTGCTGTGGCCTCTCCCGTTGCGGAGCACAGGCTCCGGACGCGCAGGCTCAGCGGCCATGGCTCACGGGCCCAGCCGCTCCGCGGCATGTGGGATCCTCCTGGACCAGGGCACGAACCCGCGTCCCCTGCATCAGCAGGCGGACTCTCAACCACTGCGCCACCAGGGAAGCCCCAATCGCAAACTCTTAATTTATCTCCCCACCTTCCCGCTATCCCCTTTGGTAACCACAGGTTTGTCTTCTAAGTCTGGCAAACAATTCTTAACCACCTGCCACTGTGCCAGGTGTGGGGTTACAGAAATAAATAATACATCACAAGACACCATGTCTGCCCTTAGGGCAGCTTTGTGTAGTGGAGACAAATGTCATTCATATAAAAAGGTAGCGAGGACATGCGTGTCAGGTACACACTGATGGCTGGTCTGATGAATGTTCTGGAAGCCTGCAGGAGGGTTGAGGCCTGGGGCCTGAGGGGGCCGGGCCTTTGTCAACCTCCTCCAGAATGGGTGCAAAGTCTGCAGTGGTGGAGGCTGGGACGCGGGCTCTCACCCCTGGGCGTGGGCTGCACAGGCTGAACAGGTGGACGGCACCCACGCAGCTACCCGCGAGGTCCTTGAAGACAGATTTACCAGTTGACTTGTAGCCCACTCTCCTCCGTGTGGCCCTGCACAGCACTTCTGAGGACTAGCCGGGGGAGGAGAGGGCTCCAAAGAGGTGTGGGAAAGGGCATCACTCAGAACTGCAGTGACTGTGGGATGCCTCAGGCACATCCCGCCCTCCCAGTCTCTGAGCACAGATTCCACCTCTGCCCCCGCAGACCCCTCAGACCAGAGGGAGGAGCCCCTGACACAGGGGAGGTTTGCATGCCCGTAAGTGCGCTCTGCTGACCTCATGCCCTGCAGTGCCTGTCAGGCTGGCTGGGAATCCGAAGTGGATACCAGCTCGGCCACTGAGCCTCCATTTCTTCTTCTGCATCCTTCTCCAGCTTTTCATGAAGATCTCAATTCCAGACACGGCAGGAAAATGAGAGTAGGAGGCAAGAGGAGGGAGGGAGAGACAGAGACAGAGATGGACAGAAGGGGAAGGATAAAAAATAGCGGTAAAGCGATGGTGTCGTACTGAAGACTGAAAAGTGGAAACTCAGGGAAAAGGCAGGCAGATTCGTGTGTTAAACACCAAGCGAGCCCCAAGCCGGTCCCTTTTGCCTCCGTGTGTTTCGGTGGGGCTGTGTCTGCCCTCTCCAAGCTTGACACTGTCCATCCGGATCATTACACGTTAACCAAGGAAAGTCTCTGCCAGCCACTGTACCTGGCAAACACGGGGGCTCCAGGAGTGCATCTGGCCTTAGACAGGCATAAGCTTACACAATTTTAGCAAAAGAATGCAAAAATCAGACATACAGAACTAAGCACAAAAACATATTTGTTTAGACTGAGGAAAGAAATCACAGCAAATTAAACGTTTTAAAAAGCTGACATCTACAGCAGACCTCCTGATCGGGAAACTAACAATATTTTTAGTAACATTTCCCCCTACATTCTCTTCCATCACCTCTTTACATGGCAACAATTTTGCGAAATCATTTTCTGTAGAGGGAAAGAAAAGACAATTCAGCCTTCCTCCAGCACAGTCGATTGTGATTTTTTAAAAAACAAATTTAATGTGCGTTCAGTCTCAGACCTCGTTTAACTCCGCCCCTCACATCACTGAAACCCTGATGACAAGCCCTCTATTTCCACTCTGCCTCATGCCCTCTGCCCACTTTACAAGCCACGGAGGTGGGTGAGACAGAAGGACCCCCTCAGGATTTGACAGGTGCATCCCTCTTACCGTCTCTCCCTGGCCACCCTGAGGGGCTTTGGAGATAGGAGAAAGGGCAGAATCACCCTTGTTCTCCTGAGTGAGACCCATGAAAGGAGGTGTAACTGGAGTTTGAGATCCCAAATGAAGGAAAGATGGATGCTAATGAACAACGGATGCCACCGTCTTTAGCCAATCAGCACATGTTTGTTAATTACGAAATATCCTGCAGCTCCTGTTCCGTGCCTGTACTTAGCTCTGGGAAACAGGAGCAAACAACATAGGAAAGACCCTTCATCCTGGGGATCCCCATTGTGCTCTCCATGGGTTGGATGACAGCTGCATGACCGTCTTGTCCCCCAGGCACCCTTTTAGTACAAGGTCACCAGGTCCTCCCAATCACCACCACTCTGGCCAGTGGACATGGTGGGGGGAACTTCCCTCTGTCCTCACCACGTTGCCTACCTCTCCTCCCACCACTGCCCCAGGATACTTGGCCAAGTTTCCTTTCCCAGAATGGGCAGTCACCCACTGCTACAATCATCCTGTTTTGGGGGTCTGACATAGATGGGGCTTTTCTATTTACGGTGAAAAGCTGCACAGATTTATATGGAACGATGCATAGAAAAATGAAAATGATACATTGCATAGTAATCTAAATTAATCCTAGTCTGTATGACAGAGGATGGAAAATTTTGGTACCATAATTTCTCTCTTCATGGTGATAGACTTAAGTCAGTTGAAATGTATTTCTGTACCACAATTTAAACTTCAATAAAAGTTTGCTTAATTCATTGTCTAGTGACATTCAAAAGAAAAGGGTTGGAGAAGATAAAACCCAGCGTGGGTTGAAGTTTTAAGGGGAGATTCATATTATTCCTTCTGGACAGAGGATTGTTCACACGCCTACTTTTTCCCGTATCATCTCGTCCTCTCTCTGCCATCTTTCAATTCATTTCTATAAATCCCTCCTCCTCCGAGAAGCCCTCTTGGACTAACATGCAAGAAGAGGCATCCTCTGACTCCACTGTGAGGTCCATCCCCTGAGCCTCCATCTGCCTCTTCAGCCTGTGCTGGGCACTCAGACAGTGAGCAGGCAGGGCAGGCGCTGCAGCCCCCTTCACGTTGGACTGTCCCCCCTGCAGTTCCAAATCACGCAAAGAACGACACCAGGACATGAAGCATCGGTTCTAAATTTGGGGGATGACTCTTAAAAATTGAAATTATTATTGTTACCTGCAAGAGAAGTACCCGTCATCTTCCTTTCCCTTGCGGCTGAGGTCTGCCTGGGGTCCGTTAGGAAAGAGTGAAGTTCCTCTGTCGCCTGGTCCCTCAGTTCAAGACAGACTCGCAACTAGGACACATCTGATAGGTTAATTTGTAGAACAAATTTCTACCTGACATCTTAGGGTACCTTTTTTTTTAGAAACTGATGCTCCTTTTGCTGTGAATAAGTAGGCTTCTGTGTTATTTTTTTAATTAAAAAATTTGTCTTTTGTTCATTGTAGAAATTCTGGAAAATTCCCCAAAGCACAAATACGCATAAACATCTTCCATAATGCCACTAGCTGAGATAAGGACTGTTTGTGGGTTGACCCACATTCTGCCACTTTTCCCTATGCACACGTGTGTCCCCTAAACCCCAAGTCCCCTCAGTGTAGACCTTCTCGTCCCGTTGTGCCTCTCTCCACACAGGAAGTGTAGATATAACCTACAAAATTTAAGTGATATTATAGGCAGCGTATTGCAACCTGCATTTCTTGCCTAATAGCGTGTCACGGTCAAATCCCTTCTGTTACAATGAGATTCACTTGGAACAGGATCATTCTAACCATATAGTGTGTACTTCATCACACAGGGGCACCACAGCTGAATCAACCACCCCTCCTGGTTGTTCCTTTAGGTGCCTCTCAGTGTGGCCATGTCACCAATGTTACAATATTACCACAATATTCACATCATTGTGAACATCTTTGATCATTTTCTTCCAAGCCGTCCCTAGAAGTGAAATTCCTGAGCCAAAGGGAACAGACATCTTTATAGCTTCGCACACACATTGCAAAGCTCCAAGAGGCCCCGTTCAAGAGGGGCAGTGAAATCAAGACAGCTCTGGACACTCGAGGAGGAGGTTGGGGGCGGAGCAGCCCTGATGATGACAGGCGTTTCCTACCAGGTGGCCAGTGCCAAAGAGGGCCCCAAGCTCACTGGGAAGGTGGAGCAGAGATGCTCAGCAGAGCTGTCCAGTACATCCCCCGAGAAAGGGGGGGACGGGGATAATGGCTTGAGCCTTAGAGCTCAGGCATTCCATATGCTGGGCAGGACCTTGGGAAATACGGCCTGAAGGTGTTGTCACACACACATCACCACGGCCAACCCTATTGATCAGAGCTTCAGTGATACTGTCCTCTGGTCCCGAGAGGCCAGAAGGTCCAAATCTTCTCCCCAGAGCTTTGTCTACTTCTCTTGTATCCCCACTCCCTGTGTGTACTCCAGGGATCTGTTTGAGGAAGGCATAGCTCCGTCAACTTTCAAGCTGTCTTGTGTCTACCTGATTCACGGATCCAACAGCAAGTATCGGACAGGCTCTACTGTGTGCCAGGCAACATGCAAGGTCTGAGGGTTGGAAAGATGAATAAGACGCGCCCCTCCCGTGTATTTTAGTCTACTGAGAGATACCAGTAGGTAAACTGATTTACAGATCATGAAAATATGGTTGGTAATTTCTGTTTCTTTCACTCACATATTCTTAGAGTAACACCTGGCAAATCGTGGGGACTTGAAAATATTTGATGAATGAATACTTGAATGAATCAAATGCATTTAAAGGATAGGGTTGTACGCCCGAAGTACAGGATCACCTAGGGGTACTGTTTATAAAGTTTTATTTTGAGATACAATGTATGTGTTATAAAACGTACTCATTTTTAGTGTACGGTTCACTCGTTTTTAGTATATTCACAAAGTTGTGCGGCCATCAGCACATTCTAATTTTAGAACATTTCCATCACTCCCAAAGGAGACCTCATGCTTATTTGCGGGCATCCCCAATTTCCCAATCTTCCCAGCCCCCAGTCCTAGACAACCGCTAATTTACTTTCTATGTCTGTAGATTTGCCTCTTCTGGATAATTCATCTAAAGGGAACCATGCAGTGTGTGACGTTTGAGTCTGACATCTTTCACTTGAACATAACGCTTTTGAAGTTCATCTCTGTTGTTGCATGGATCAGTACTTTATTCCTTTTAATTGCAGAATAATATCCCATTGTGTAGATAGACCCCATTTTGTTCATCCGTTGATGAACATTTGGGTTGTTTCTACTTGTTGGTTACTCTGAATGATGCTGCTGGGAACACGTGTATACAGTCTCTGTGTGGACATATGTTTCCATTTCTCTTGGGGAGGACTGGCGTTGCTGTGTCATAGAGGGTACTTTGTGAGCTAGGCTTTAAAGAGGCATTTACAGATGGGAGACTTGGCTCAGCTGGACCGAGCTAGGGTCTGTCTGAGGCTCAGAAGCAGACACTCAAGCATGGCTCTCTGGGGACCCTTCCTAACTGCGGCAAAGCCTGAGGCTCTGTCTCCTTTTACCCAGAATCCTCTTGAACCTGCACATTGCCCTTCAGTGAATTTTTCTTTTCAAGGTTGATCTATGCTTTCCCTTTTTTACAGGGAGTCGGGGTGGTGGAGGGTTTTCCCATACTTTTCTATTCTTAAAGTAACATTATTATGTTTCCATAATATTGTACTAATGGAATATAGGTTTATCATAGAAATATCATTTTCCACAATCTAAATTTTAAACAGAAACTAAGAAAAGTAAAATGACCTAAAATATCACCACCCAGATCTAATCACAATTACTATTTTGGTGTGTATTCCTTCATAGATAGATAGATCTATATAGATCATTCTCTACATAGATAGATATAGATAGATATTGATATTAATGTATAGATTTATGTTGTATATGCTATTTTGATACCTAGTTTTTCACCTAATATATCCTCTCTTTTGTCTCTACATCTTTTTGTATTTAAGGATTGTATACTTTTCCATAGCCACAATGAGCCTTAATTTATTTAACTAAAGTCTTATCACTGAGCATGTGATTTGTTCCAAAAATTTTTTGCAGTTATTAAAGAATGTTGCAGTGAATTCAACGTAATTAATTCTATACATATTAATCAGTATTTTTATAGGACATATGAAAATGTTATCTGAAAGAATGTTTCCAGACCTTCGGTTGATATTGGCCATTGGCCCCCAGAAAGTTTCATCCAGTTTACACTTCTACCAGTCATGTGTGAGAGAGTTTTGTTCCTTGCATTTCCACTAAAACTGTCACCATCAAAAACAAACCCCAAATTCACCCACAGGCAGAAAATGGCATCTTTTGACGTTAAGCTATATTCTTTGATAACTAATGAGGATGATGACTTTTCACACATTCAGAGGCTATTTAAATTTCCTCTCTGGAGTCCCTGTACCTTCTACGGAAGCCTCACAGGTCTTCCTTCCCGTGGCCTCGCCCGCCCCCTGCCCAGCAGACACACTCAGCAGCTCTTCCCCCACCCTCACACCTTGGGCAGAAAGCGAAGGGGATGCCAGGTGGCCCCTGCTCCACCTGCCACCATAGTAAGACCCTGAAGCCCACTCCCATGGCATAAGAAATACCTCCTGCTGCCCACAGGGCGCCCGGTACCCATCAAGGTTGACTTCACTGACATCTAAACCACAAACCAGTGGGACTGAGTTTTACAACAGGATGGAAGTGCCGGCTTCTGGAACCCCATGTTTTGGCACCAGCATCCTTTATCGGAAGGGCCAGTCTGTGGGTGGTGCCGCTCAGCTGTTCTTCTTTCCCTTTAGAGTCAGAGCAAAGGAAGTGAGATCAAATTATAATAGAAGGGATGCCAGTTAGACAAAAGAAGAGACTTATTGCCAAAGAAGTTCGCACAGCACTGCACCTAAGGACATCTTTGATGAGGATGAGTTATCTGTGGGTTAATTGGATCCCTGCCTGGCAGTAGAGGATGGGTCTTAGCCTGAGCCCAAGGTGATAAGCTCTGGTTTAGCTCATGACCACCCTGGCTTCCTGCATGCTTTCCACCACCTGACAGCCTGTGGACCTTTCTTGGAACATTGACTTTAGAGATGCGGCCCCTTTGGGTCTCTCTGCCCCATCTTAGAATAAGCAATATAATCAGAGGTTTTGGTTTCTAGAATCCAAGAAACAGAAGCAAAGGGAATATATATCATTAAAGGCTAACTCTTTGTCAGGGTCTGGTGCTTTAAAGGCTATCTAAAACCTTCATGATAGCAGATGAGGCACCAAGAGGGAAAACTAGCCCAAGGTT
Source organism: Leucopleurus acutus (assembly GCF_964270905.1). Taxonomy (NCBI): domain Eukaryota; kingdom Metazoa; phylum Chordata; class Mammalia; order Artiodactyla; family Delphinidae; genus Leucopleurus; species Leucopleurus acutus. The sequence goes on from NC_139152.1 coordinate 5,818,531, forward strand.
TCATGTTACATGACAGAGCTGGCTCCACGCCCAGACATGTTTTGGCCCCAACATTCCTTTCTGTTGAACCATATCACTGAGGAAGCAATTTTAGTGCTGGAGGTGAGGGTATTTAAGGGTATAAACTCCATTTATGTTGTACAATTAGCAGACAATTGCCTTGGCCACCTTACTCTTCTTAGAGTCTAAGTATTTTCCTGATCCAGGCGGAGTGGACCTGGCATGGGTCTCCTGAGTCTGGACTTCTTCTTGGTCCCATTGATTTTTGGTTTCTCAGCCCTAAATATCCTCTATGTTTATTCTTTTACTTGCATTAACATGATGGTAGGTACTAGGCAAGGGTGGGAAACACAGATGGGGAATAAAAGATAGGAAGTCAAATCCCAAGCCCACAACTCACTAGCTGGGTGGCTTTGGGCTACTTAGTCAATTTCTCTGTGTCTCCATTTCTTCATCCGTAAAATGGGGACAAAAATAGCATCTTTCTCACACTATGGGTGTAAATATTAAATAATGAATAGGTTCAAGTATTTAGAATAAGCGTTGGTATAATAAGTCTAAAGGAATGCTAGCTTTCATTATTTAGGTGGAAATCAAGACTTGTATACGTGGGAAAAAAACAGTATGCCTCAGCTCGCCGTCCCTCCCTCCCTCCCTTCCTCCTTCCCTCTCTTCCTTCGTTCCTTCTTTCCTTCCTTCCTCCCTTCCTTCCTTTCTTCTCTTTTTTCCTCAATAAACATTTATTGAAAGCTCTCTACATGCCAGACACTATGTTAGGCATCACAATACATGCATTGATTTCATTATATTCAAACCCTGGTGCTACCTGTTCTTTTCTGCTAGAGACAGACAGGGCTAGTGGACCTGTGTGAATCCCTAGCAGCTCTTTGCTAAAAACCTGAAGATATGAAGAGAGAAGAATTAACCAGAATGCCATAAATATAAGGAATCTGAGGTACCGTCTAATCTGAACATCTCCCGTCCTCACAGGTGAGGACACTGCACCATCAGATGACACCTGACTTCAGGATGCCCCTCCGCCCATTAACCGGAGGCTCAGGACTCAACCTGTGGGTCCGGACATCTCATCATCTCTTTCCATAGATGCTCCTACTTTTTCTAATTGAGAGCCTGGACAGATGCCACAGGGAGTGAGGCATCGGTGGGCCACCTGGTCCCAGCCCTTGTGCACTCCATCGCATGCTAGCCGTGTTTCTGCCCAGGCTTTCTTCCCTTCTTATGCGACTGTGCTCACTGATCATGCTGCGGGATGGGGGAGGGGTGCCTTGTAGCTGGTACCAAAATCCAACCCCGACCATCACATCTGGTTTGCAGATGTCCCTGTGACCTCAGAGATGCTGCCTTGCATGGGAGTGGAGACCTCTGTCAACTGGCCCCAGCTGTCCTCTGAGACGCCAGACGTCTGGGACTAATGAGAAAGGCCTGGTCTACATCTTCAGCCCGCCCGCCCTGTGTTCCTGCTGCTCCTCACTCTCTGTGGTGTGCCGACCACCAGACACACCTAAAGCCATTTTCCTGGAAAAACCTTTCCCAGCTCTGATACGTATTGGCTGAGCAAACTCAGCAGTCATTAGCCTCTCTGGGCCTCTGTGCTCATTTGCCGTAACTGGATAGAGGCTTCCTGCATCCCTCCCAGCTTTGGGATAACGTGAGGTTTGTCTTCTTAGTAATCAGCACACTGCCGGGTATGTGTTAACTGCTGACCACGTGTCCAGTGATCTGCTAGGGAACATCGGCAGAGCTTCCCACCGTGTCTCATAAAGTTTCTCACGTATAAAGTGATGGCACAGCTCACCAGGACACACGATGAGGCCCCTGCAGCCAGGCCCTGCTCAGCGGCCACAGGAGCCGTCTGGGGACCTCTGGTAAACAATTGCCTCACAGCAGACAGGAGATGCTGTGACAGTCCAGAAGTTCCCCGTGCTGTCATTGTCATCCAGGGGTTTACACTCTCACCGGGGACGTGTGACACTCAAAACATCACTGAAAAGCTAGTGCTGCACGCTGCTTAGACCAGAGGGTCACAGTAACTCAGGGAAGGGGGTGATGGGTGAGGTAAAGGGGTCTGGGGGGCTTCCCAGAGGACTGGCACTGCACAGAAGTGGCCAACTTCGATTTCGTCAAATCAACACAAGAGGCAGAAAGCACAGAGGACAGAGCCCTGTGGAGGGTCAGAGCCCTGGATGCTGGTTCTGACGCCACATCTGAATCACTCTTCGGCAAGTAGGTTCCGTCAGCCCTGGTACCTCTCTTCCCTCGTCTCACAGTGGTGCTGGCGGGACCCTCCCAGGGGACCTCCCAGACTGCCGTGGGGTTCAGACAAGAGGCTGAAAGTACAGATCAGGACTGAGGGGCCAGGTCAATGTCAAGGTTGCTAAGGAGCCGTGGATCAGGGCAGCCAGTGGAAGCTTCGTGATCAGAGAGCGCTTCCCCTAGTTGGTTTATTAATGGTGTCAAGTGCTCAGAAGGATGCCTCTTCCTAGGAAGGATTTACAAACAGTTATTGAATGAAAGAAAAAGGGCGACTTGATCCACCTTCAGGACTGGCCAGGACTTGGAAGCTGGTGCGAGCAGCCCCTCTCCACGTGGATTGGGATGAGGTTATGAGGGGCCATGAGGCCGGCAGCTAAGCAAGAAATAACACAGCAATCCTACTCTTGGGCATATATCTGGAGAAAACCATAATCTGAAAAGGTACATGCACCCCAATGTTCATTGAAACACTATTTACAATAGCCAGGACATGGAAGCAACTTAAATGTCCATCAACTGACAAATGGATAAAGAAGATGTGGCACATAGATACAATGGAATACTCCTCAGCCATAAAAAAAGAATGAAATAATGCCATTTGCAGCAACATGGATGGACCTAGAGATTGTCATACTAAGTGAAGTAAGTTAGACAGAGAAAGACGAATATCATGTCTTTCAAATATATGTGGAATCTTAAAAAAAGGTACACATGAACTTATCTACAAAACAGAAATAGAGTTGCAGATGTAGAAAACAAAATGATGGTTTCCAGAGGGTAAGTGGGGGGAAGGATAAATTGGGAGACTGGGATTGACATACACACACTACTATATATAAAATGGATAACTAATAAGGACCTACTGTATAACACAGGGAACTCTACTCAATACTCTGTAATGACCTATATGGGAAAAGAATCTACAAAAGAGTGGATACATGTATATGTATAACTGATTCACTTTGCTGTACGACAGAAAGTAACACAACATTGTAAATCAACTCCAATAAAAATTAAAAAAGAAATAACACACAGGGTGAGGCTAGTGCAAAGGTAAACAGATGGCTATGAAAGACCATGGAAGCACCAGCTCCCCAGGACACATCCTCAGGTTTCCTGGGGGAGGAGCTTGGGGCTGAGAGAAGCAGAAGCTATGAGCTGAGGGAGAGGGAGGGGGTGAGTGCACGTAGCTCCTTTGAATCTCTGTATTTCATAAACAAAACCAGATCCCTTCAGGGACCATCTCTCTGGATGAGTGGCCTCGGTCCAGCAGGGAATCCTGTGCTTTCCTTGATGACGACCTGCTTCAGCCACTGGCTCTCCAGGGGGCCCAGAAGCTCAATCCCCACCCACCTTCCAGAAACCTGATCGCTGACCCCGACCTCAAGGGAGACTGTGGTGGGCAGGCACTTAGAGTCCTGGTGCTCTCAGGTGGCCCAGGGGACCCAGCAGGTATATGCAAGAAGAGGTTTTTAGTTGGATGTAATTTAGAACTTTGTTTTCCTAAGAGTTTTTGATTCTGTTCCTTTCTCCTTTGGCTTGAGGTTGCAGTAAAACACAAGATCAACTGGAGTAAGTACCAGACTGGCTGTGAGTTCAATGGGAACCAGAGAGGGGGATTTAGAGCCAAGGTTGAGAGGCAGTGCATGAGAAGGAGGCGTGTGCGGGCTCTGCAGGCTGGCTCCTCTCCTCTGTGCACCTGCCTCCCCTCCATCTCGCTTCTGCATCTCCTGCTCATCCCAAATCAGTGATGGAGGATTGCACCTCCCCTGAGGATGCTGTGCTCCACAGAGCAGGACTCTGTTCATTGCTCTTCCCAAGCCGTCCGTCGAAGCCACCAAGGCTGTGCCCCAAATGAGCCTCTTTCCAGGGACCCATGAAAGGACTCCAGGCCTGATCTGTATTGAGAAGGGCTTGACTTTGCCTACGAGCACCAGCTCTCACCTCAGAGAGCAGGTCTGGGCTTCCTGAGAACCTACAAAAGCTATAGGGAGTCTCCATTAACATAGGGCTGGGAAAAGTGACAAAGGGACATGTGGGTTTCCCAAGGGAAGAGAGGAGAAGGGAATATTGGAGATTTAGAAACTGTCAGATGCCCACTCTTCCTGCTCTTCGTACGTCCTCACAACTGTGAAAGTATCATTACCGCCATTTTACAGATGAGAAAACTGAGGCTCAGAGAGGTCTATGGACTTTCCCAGGACCCCGCAGCTGTGAGCAGCAGAGTTTCGCTTCCAGGGCTGTCTGCGTCCAAAGCCTCTGTTCTTTCTGCTCTCCTGGGAGAAGGACAGACAAGGAACCAGAGCTCACAGCCATCCCGGTGCCATTTATGGTACCCCAAGGTGACACCCCCCCATACGGGACAGGGTTCAGGGCGTCACCCCACGGACTGAAAGAATGGTCTTCAACCAAAGCCAGAGCCGCACTGGGGTTCTGAACCCTTCACCCTCAAGGAAAGTGCAGAATCCCTATGAAGTTTCCGAGAAGACTTCTTGTAAAAATGATGAAAAGATTGATACAAGTAAGAACCGAGGCCCAAAGGGAAATAATGTGGGGATGCTGGCTGGGAAAATGGACTGGCTGCCGATACACAGCCTGTGAGCTTTTGAAGCAGAGCAAACAGAGCAAACAGAGCAAACAGTTCGTGGTGTCCAGCGGAAGCAAGCCAAGGGTGAGAAACGCCAATTCAGCTCCCGCCCTGGGAGGCCTGTGAAATGAAGTAGTCCAGTTCCAGGGAATCTAGCTGGAGGCGGTGTATATATTTTAAAAACTGACTTCTTAAGTCTCTTTTCAAGCCTTAAGCCTGGAGTTGTGGAATTCTGAGGAACACATTGGAGAGCAGACGGGGGCCGGGGGCGATGGATTTAGCTGCCCGGTTCATACGGAATGAAGTTGCTATGGCTTCTTCTAATGGCATCAGGTGTCCAGACATGACAGCAATACATGGAGAGGAGTATTTATGTAAACAAAAGAAATATGAATAGAAGGGAGAGAGTAAACTAAATATAAACTCTCAGTTCAAAGTCGCAGAGAGAACGGCCAGCGCTATTTTCGGAGGGGGATGTGTAAGTGCACGGGGGGTTCTATTTATAGACAGAAGGTGGTATGTAAGCTCTGATGGCGGCCGGCTGCTTTGGATGGTGGGCTGTCCAACTCACGCTGAAGTGGCCTATTGTTTGCTCGTCCCCACAGGGAAGAAAGCAAGAGAGAAAGAAAGGAACAAGTACAGTTTTCCTCTCCTGCGCGCCTGCCTGTCTGCATGGCGTGCGTCTCTTCCTCACGCCTCTGCCTCTGTCTTCTGCACCATCCCTTCCTACCTCCTGTGCATCCTTGAAGGCTCAGCCAGGCAGTCTTCTGCACGAGGTCACCCTCAGGACCCCGACGCCCACCAATGCATTTCATCTGCTTTTTAAGGCAATGGGCACGTGCACAGTTTACGTAGTTTTCTTTGGCCACCCTGCTTCCTCTCTGACTGTGCTGTGGGTTCGCCGAGGGCAAGGCTGGGCTTCCGTTAGGAAGCTGAGCACATAGTAGGGCCCCAGTTTGATTTGTTCGCTCAGTGAATCACTGCTCCGAAGGACACGTGAACTTGAATCCGTGTGCAGGAAAGGGACTTGTCAGACGCAGGGAGACGGGGCCGAGCCTGAGGTCTCGTTCAGATGCAGGGGGATGACAGCGATTACCGGAAATCCCGCCCTGCCCCCTCAGGACTTTGCACATCGTTCAGGGAAGGTTTCAGGATGATTGGCTTATGAATTTGGCCCATAGTTCTCTGCTTCCATACGAAGGAGAATTACAGACAAGGAAGAAATTGCTGCTCTTTGGGGTCTTTTTTTTTTTTTTTTTTTTGCGTGTTTCCCAGAAGAGGGCAGCATCTCCCTAAGATTTCTCTCATCCGGTGGTGCAGCCCTTCCTGGCAGTCTTAGAAGGAATAGTGGATTCACTGGTAGCAGAAAATGGTCTCAGGTCCCTCCATTCGGATTCACGGGGGAAGGGGATAGCCATGGGAGAAGGTGTGTGTTGGGGGGTGGTGGTTTGGGGGAGGTGGCCTGCTCCCTGGGGAACAAGCTTTTTCAGAAGGTCACTTGCCCACAGTGGCTTAAGAACACGGTCCCATCAGAAGGCATTAGTGGGTGTTTGGAAACCTGGCAGAGCTTTTGTGCCCTGAAGCCCGAAGGTGAGAGTGCAAGGTAGTAGGGAGAGGGCAGTCTGGCTGGAACCTTCTGCCAGGCCCATCCTCACCAGTCTGGGCACCGGGAGAGCACACAGTTGCTTCCAAGGCAGGACTTTGGTGGGCAGGTGGGTGACTCAGTCACTCTGCTAGTTAAAGCTAGGACAAGCCCTGGGATCTGCTAACATCTGTCCACCCCTCCCCCACCACTAGGAAGGGACAAGGTCAAAGGTAGTGTCTGAACTTCATTCCCACCAACACCGGTTCTCGCCAAAATTAGAGACATTGTAGGGCCCCGGGCCATTGACTTGTCTTCACTTTTCAGTAAACAACCAGGAAGGCAGATGGGGGAGACCTCACGGGTGGAAATCGATGCTCGTGGACGGTTGCCTGCTCTCTGGGTCAGGTGGTGAACGCGTCAGCCAGGCAGGGGCGCAGCAGGCCAGGGAGGGACTCCAGGGCGGGGTTCCTGGGGCTGTCTTCCTCTGTGCTCTCTTTTCTCTTCTGGATGTCTTTATCTGCGGGCGGCATGTTTGCTGGAAACAAAAGAGCGGCAGCTAGAAGCGCCTTTCAAGTTTGGAACTGAAAGGATCTGAAGTTGGTGGAGGGAGAGGATCAGGTGGGGTGAGGTAGGTGGCGTGGTGGCGTGGTCCCGTGTGCCCGAATGACCGCACTCAGCGACACCCTCCCAAACTAGCCCAGATTCCCTAACTGTTCTTGCTTCCAGGGCAATGGGGACTGACGTTAAGAAAGCCTTCAGTGTCGTTCTCCCTCGGTGAAGCCCTGACCTTGCTTTAGCAGGAGACCAGCCTTACCGTGCAACACCCCAGGAAGCACGTTTACCCCGTATGCTGGGCAAGTGGACGAAGGCAAACGCCTCCTTCCCTTCCATGCCTCTGGCTGGAGACCTCTGTGCGTGCAGGGAAATCAGCACAGTTGCTTGCAAGCTTCAGAAGGCTAGCCTGTGCTCCCAGACTGCGCCTTGGTTTACCTTTGCCTCTTCCGGCTCCTCCGGCTCAGCACTCACTCTGCATTTCCTGGTCTTTGTGGTTCGTCAGCCCCTTAACGTTGCTTTAGCTTCACTGGCGTGTTGTGTGTGAGGATGATTTATGAGTTAGAACCCTCCAAACCTCTGGCATGCTGGAACTGTTCCTTGAATGTGGCTCCGTTGTGAGCTGCTGTCATCACAACTTATATCAAAAGCATCTCTTGCCCCCAGGACATGACTGTGTTTTGAAAGCATTTCTGTCCTATGTTGCTTGTGCAGATATCTGGGAGAAAGCTTCTTCCATTTCTGTTCAGTTTGTGGAGAAGGGTTTTAGCGATGGCTCCGTCGTACAGTCTTCAGCCCTGAAGCTCTTACTGTCTAGGCTCTGGTCCCAGTTCCACTGCCAAGCTGCCGGGCAACCTTGGACAAGTCACTGCCGTGTTTAACACCTCATCTCACCAGCTTCGTATTTTATCTCTGGAAGCAGAAAGAAAATGAAGTTTTCTGCCAGTAGGCTGAGAAAAGTCGTTCCAAATACAAACTGAATAGGATCAGAGAATCAAGGAAGCACACGCTCACGGAGGCTGGTGAGTCAGCAGAAAAATATTGCCATTTCGGGTGTCCATCTGCCTACGTTTAACTCTTCATCTGAGGAAGGGGTGAAGTGTTGGAAAGTGTTGAATATTGGCAAAAATGGGAAATGAGATCAAAGCCTCGGACCTTTGGGACAGGACATACCACTGCTGGCCCTTGTGAGGACAGCTGCTCTGACAGCTGTGCCCTCCAGAATACGCTGTGGGCATCAGCCTGGCAGCAGGGTCCCTGTCTGTGCCTGATACCCAATAGGGATGCTGTAAATATCTGGGAAGTGAGTGGACAAGTGACTGTCCCTGGTTTGGGCTGGTGCCACTTAGAGGGCATCCAGAGTGCAGTGGAGGGCGGGGCTTGGGCAAGAGGGACATTCCTGCTGCTGGATCGTGGTGAGAATGACACTTCATGAGAGCCCAATCCTTTGGAAAGCCCTGTGCTTTAGTCCTGCGCTGACACCCCAGCCCACGATGGAGAGCCAGCTCCAATGGCATGCAGAGATGCACGGAGTCAAAGAGGCAACCAGAGGGAAGGAAGGGACACAGCTTCTGCAAGTTGGTGCTGAACGAGACCCAAGACTCACGTTCAAGACAGCCCATAAACCCAGCACCAAGGAAAATTCTGCCTCTGCCTCTTTCTCTTCCATTGGACCCTCTTGGGCTGCCCTTTTTTTATCTTTTTTTAAAACGTGCCTCAGAGAACTTTCTTTAGGGATAGTTGAAATATTTCCCCATTTTTATTTTATTTATTTTTAAAATTTATTTATTTTATTTATTTGGCTGCGTTGGGTCTTCGTTGCTGCATGTGAGCTTTCTCTAGTTGCAGTGAGCGGGGGCTACTCTTAGTTGGGGCGTGGGCTTCAGTAGTTGTGGAGCACGGGCTTCAGTAGTTGTGGCTCGCGGGCTTAGTTGCTCCACGGCATGTGGGATCATCCCGGACCAGGGCTCGAACCTGTGTCCCCTGCATTGGCAGGAGGATTCTTAACCACTGTGCCACCAGGGAAGTCCCTTGGGCTGCCCTTTTATGTCTTCATTTCCCTTGACCTAGGGAAAATTGACTTTTGCATGGAGTATAGAGCCCTATGAGTTTTAACATATATAGAATCATGTAACTGCCACTATAATCAGGATACAGGACAATTCTACAACCCTAAAGACCTGCCTTATGCTACCCCATTGTAGGTTCTGTTTCCCCATGTCCCCAGCCTCTGGCATTCACTGACCTTTTCTCTATCACTGTAATTTTGTCTTTTGAGAATGTCATGTAAATGAAATCACACAGGGTGTAACCTTCTGAAACTAGCTTCTTTCACTCAGCATAACACCCTTGAGATCCACCCGAGTTGTTGTGTGTATTCACACTTCTTCATTATTATTCTTTTTATGACTGAGTACCATTCCATTGTATGAATGGACCACTGTTTGTTTATCCATTCACCTGTTGAAGGGCTTTGGGGTTATTTCCAGTTTTGGGTGATTATGAATGGAGCTGCTATAAGTATGTATATACAGGTTTTTATGTGAATAGGAATTTTCATTTCTCTCTGTTAAATACCTAGAAGTGGGGTTACTAAGTCATAAGATATGTTTAACTCTATAGGAAACTGCTAACCTGTTTTCAAGAGTGGCTGTGATGTTTTGTATTCCCACCAGCAGAGTGTGAGAGCTCCAGTTCCTTTGCATTCTTGTCAGCACTTAATACTGTCAGCACTTTTTATTGAGCCATTCTAATAGCACATGTTTTTAATTTGAGTTTCTCTTAATGGCTGTGATTTTGAACATCTCTTCATGTGTCTAGTTTCCTTCCATATTTCCCTGTGGTGAAGTATTTCTTCAAACCTTTCCTGCATTTTTAAACTGGTTTGTTTTTTCTCCTTATAATTGAATTCTGAGAGTTCTCTCTATATTCTGAATATAAGTCCTTTATCAGAGTTATGTTTTTCAAATTTTTTCTCTTAGTGCGCCTTTTCCTTCTTTTAACACTGAATTTCAAAGAACAGAAGTACTTAATTATGATAAAATCCAATTTCACAGTGTTTTATTTTAGGGGTCTGGCTTTGGTGTTTTATCTCAGAAATCCACGTCTAACCCAAGATTACAAAGGTTTTGTCCTATGTTTTCTTATAGAATTTTTAAGTTTTTAAGTTAATTTTTAAGGTTTTAAGTTTTACCTTTAGGTCTATTGATCCACTTTGAGTTGATTCTTATATGTGGTGTCAGCCATTGATTGAAGTTCATTTTTTTGCATACGCATATCCAATTATTCCAGCACCATTTGTTAAAAGTACTAATCTTTCTCCATTGAATTGTCTTTGAAACTTGGTCAAAAATCATTTGATCATCCATGTGTGGGTTTATTTCTAAACTCTCTATTCCACTTCATTCATCTATTTGCCAATCACTAAAAATACCTCATTGTCTTGATTACTATAGCCTTATAAGAAGTTTTGAAATCAGGGAGTGTAAGCCCTCCAACTTGGTTCTCCTTTTTCATAGTTGTTTTGATTATTCTCATTCCTTTATCTTTACATATGAATTTTGAAATTAGCTTGTCAGTGTCTTAAAAAAAAAGGCTGTGCTGGGATTTTGATTGGCATTGTCATCTTTACTATTTGAGTCTGTCTTCCCATTTAAATCTTCTTTGATTTCTTCTATCTGCATTTTGTAGCATGCAGATCCTATCCATGCTTTGTTAGATTTATACCTAAATATGGTCGGGCTTTGGAGCTATTATAAATTATATATATGTAAATTATACATATATGTATATAGATAGATTTAATTTCAGTTTCCAATTGTTCATTGCTGGTATCTGGAAATATGATTTATTTTTGTGTGTTGACCTTGTATGCTGTGACCTTGCTAAGTTTGTGTATTAGTTATAGAAATTTTTTGCAGGTTCCTTGGGATTTTCTACATAGGCAATCATATAATCTGCAAATAGTGATAACTTTCTCCGTGTCTGATCTAGATAACTTTCTTTTCTTTTTCTTTATTGCACTAAGAATTCCTGTATGATGTTGAATAGAAGTGATGAGAATGGACATCTTTGCCTTGCTCCTGATCTTAGACCAGCAGCATTCTGTCTTTCGCCATTAAGTATAATGTTAGCTACTGGCTTTTTTTTAGATGTCCTGCATCGGGTGAGGACGTTTCCTGCTATTCCTGGCTTGCTGAAACTTTGTCTTATGCATGGATTTTGAGGTCTGTCAAATGCTTTTTCTGCATCCATTACTATTATTGTGTGGGTTTTTTTCCCTTTAGATATTAATATGATGTACTATATTGATTAATTTTGGATATTGAATTCCTGAGATAAGCCCTACTTTGTCATGGTGAATTGTTCTTTTTATACCCATGCTCATTTTTAACATTATTTTAGCTGATACACTCTCTGTGACCTTCCCAAAAGGTAAAGGTTTCTCATACCTTCCTGGGCATCAGTTCCTGAGATTATTGGACTGAGAGTTTCCTGAAGTCACATTGTAGAGGGAGGGGATGGTGTGATGTGCACATGGATAAACCAAAAAGTCCCTGTAATATAACAGGAATTTTTTGGATGAGGGACCAGAAGATCTCTGTCATTTCATGGCTTCTGTACTATTCCTATTCATGCTTGGTGGAATTTTTTTTCCCTCATCTCATTCCCAAGACAGAAATTTTGTCTGATTTTAAGTTCCAAATGACTAATCTAATAGACTAAAATCTCTACTCATTCATTTATTCAATAAATATTTATTGAGCGCCTATGACGTATCAGGAGCTGTTCAATGCTGGGGATGCTATTATAGGTAAAAATTTAGTTCCCACCTTCATGGGACTTATAGTTTGGTGGAGGAACCAGACGTGAATCAGACAGACACACAGATGCTAATAGGAGAGAGTGCTGGCATACCATTTTATGGTCGTATATCATTTTTCTACTTCAAGGTCCTCAGTTAAGAATTATGTTATATTACAATTTCGTTATCTATCCTGATTTTTAAGACGATGTGTAGGCAAGCGGTTTAGCTCATGCTGGCTACGCATGACGTTAGGACTTCAACTTCTGGCTGAATAGATGATAAACAAAGGGAAAAATGATGACTCCATGAGAAAGACCCATTCATATGTTTCCTCTCCTCTTACAGAATGCCTTCAGTTGAGAGGATGCTCAAGAAGACAAGATATCTTGAGAAACTGCAAGAAGTGTTATGGGGAGAAGTGGGGAAGAAGAGAGGAAAGTTTTCAGGCTAGTTGGACTCTGGAAATTCCAGTCCCCGCCCCCCTTACTCAGTCTGGGACCCCAAGTTGCCAAGTGAAAGCAAGAAGTAGGAGGAGAGTGAGGCAGAAAATGTAGTGAAATGTAACTTGGGAAAGGAGAACTGCTGATGCATTCCTGGCATTCAACACAAAGTAGAGGCCAACCTAAGTCACATAAGGATTTAGGTAGGAGGGTCTCTGAGGATCTATGGGGGCAGTAGATACCTTGGATTTTGGGACTAGAAGCATTCCTAGAGATCTACTGGTCCAACCCCCTGATTTAAAAAATTAGGAAATTGAGACTCCAAGAGGGAAGTGACTTTACCTTAGAGTCATCTAGCAGGCTAGTAGCTGAAGTGGCTCTGAAACTTAGGACTGGGACTTCCAGAAGGGACCTCTCATCTCTTCCTCCTATTGATGGAAACTGAGACCCCAAACAGGGACAGGAACACAGAATCAGAGCAGCGTCATGGTCTCTAGACCCCAATGGAGAAAGGAGAAAGTTGGTGAACATAGCCATTCCTAATCCAAAGCTGGAAAGGTCAGATTACATACTTACTGATAGTATAATGATTATAAGCAACATTAACTGAGCACGTACGTGCCAGGCACTGTTCTACATGCTCAACTGCTTTAATCCCTTCAACAGCGCTATGAAGTAGGTGCCAGTGTTATTTCTGGTTTATAACCGTGAAAACTAAGGCGCAAGAGAGGTTAACGAAGCTGCTTAAGGTGGCACAGTCAATAAATGGCAAAAGTGGAATTAAATCTAGGTGATCTAAGTTCAGAGCCAGCCACTTAGCCATATGCTAAAATGTTTCAATGTGGACTGAACACCACTTAGGTGCTCCAGTCCTAATTCGTCACGCAGAAAAGCATTCCACACCTGATGGAACCAGATTTATTGCCACCTCCAGCCACCTGGTACCTGCGCATCAGAAAACTTGAGCAACCTGTCTTTGAGGTGGGCCTCAGGACACAAAGCCTGTGTGCTGCCTTTGAAAGGAAAAAGTCTAGTGGTTCTAGAAACCACTCATGCTGAAAAGAAAGCTGGCTGCTGACCCCAAGTACCAGTGTTCCCTTCTCCCACTTACTCTAGTGCTGTTGGCAGTGCACCAGGGTCTCTAAAGCACACTCACTCCCCATTCTTTTATAATTCTGTTCCACCATTGTTAGTCTTCTGGGTATTACCCAGTGCCCATAAAGCATATTAAATTAATTTCTGCTTCCTCACTTGACATTTATATTTGAGAAGCAACTCTGTGATGGGGCAGGGAGGTTACCTGAAAAAATGCTAAATTAATATCCAGTTGAGAGACGGGTACCAGCTTCTTTTGATTACATAAGATATGTGCCTCTTCAATTGTCTGATCATAACTGCCTACTGTCAGTTGGAACAGAAGCTAACTGCCCTCTCTAGGAATCAGATGATCTGATCAGAATCAGAAGGCTTTCTTCAAAGAGGATAGACTCAGGGTTTTCCTCATGCTTTCTTACCCATGTCCCTGTTGAGTACTGATCAATATGTCAAGGAAGGTTCCTTCACATTCCCTTCAACAAAGACTTATGGAAAGTAGGAAGGAGGGCGGTCCAAGAGAGGGACCAATCACAGCATCCCTCACATCAATGTTTGCCATGTATTACATTGTATTTCCCGAGCCACCTGCTTGATTTCATCTTGTAGAGATCGGTGTTGCCATTGTGTCCTCTTGAACTCACCCTGACTGCTAGGAATGGCCATGGGATAGTGTGGAGGTGGGCGAGATAGTGAGGCACACACTGGAACAGTCTCCCCAGAGAGTTGCCATAGCTGCGATACTTCCCATTTCCATTGTTTCCTTACATTTCAAAGTATTTTTACATGTGCTATTTACATATACATTCACCAGATGTTTACTGAATGTCTACTGTGTACCACGTCCATATCTCAGGGCAAACAGTTGGGATACAGTAGTAATAAATACAAACGAAAGAAGTTTGTCCTCATGAACTTACGTAGAGCAGAAGTTATCTCAAATGCTTCTCATTATGATGCGTCAGGGAGGCTGGACCAAGAGCTATGAGTCTCCTTTATGATTAAGATAAACCGAGGCTCAGAGAAGTTAAACGTCCTAATTAAGTGTACACAACTAGATAGTGGCAGAGCCCTGGAAAGCCCAGACCACCTCAATTCTTCGCTATTACTCTTTCCGGCATAATATTCTCTCTTGACTTGCACCATGAAGGCCCTGCTAGAACCTCATGAGGTCACTTTGGTCATCACCTTCTGTTTCCTGTCCCCCATTCAAGCCTCTCGGCAGCACCACATGTCAAGAGAAGAGGGTTTTGCATGTTCCCACGGCACCCACCCATTCCAACAAATCACAGCTCCCTCTTCCTTGAAATTCTGTTGTGTCTTGAATTTAAACTCTTCATGCTACGAGCTCATTACTTCCCGTCTTCCTCCATTCTCCGTGGAAGTGAAGTGAGGCATCTTTGATGGACCTGAGGACAATCCCCAAAGCTCCTCCTCTCTGGAGCCATTGACAGATGTCTACATCCAGTCCTGACTTGTTTTGTCTCAATTAATCAGCAAACTGTAGTGAGGGTTTAGTCATTTTCACCCCTATTTTAGTTCCTCTTATAGAGTTAAAATGACTGTTTTACCTATCAGACCAAAATTTAATGGCTAAAACAAGATCTAAGAAGTAATATCACCTATATGCGGAATCTAAATTTTAAAAAATGACACAAATGAAATTACTTACAAAACAGAAACAGGCACACAGACTTCAAGAACAAACTTTTGGTTACCAGGGGTAAAGGGTGGGTGGAGGGATAGACTGGCAGTTTGGGATTGACATGTACCCACTGCTATATTTAAAATAGATGACCAACAAGGACCTACTGTACAGCACAGGGAATTCTGCCCAATATTCTGTAATAACCTAAATGGGAAAAGAGTTTGAAAAAGAAGTAACTCTGGGACCAGTTGATAAGTTCACGGAGGGGGGATTTCATGGTTTGTTGTTAGAATGAGGTTTTGGCAAGCTTCAGTCCAGCAAACAGTCTTTTAAAAAAGAAACTAGAACAAAAAAATGTTCAGAGGAGTTTTAACATAATAGAAAGAGATGAGAATTCAAGTCAAAACCAGAGTCAGTCTCAGCTCTGCTGTTTACGGTTTGTCTTGGGCTGATTGTTTAAAAGTCTCTGTGCATTTACCAAATTCAATTACTAAAAGGCAAAACAAATAATACCTGGAAGGGTTTTTATTCAAGAAAATGATAGAATATTTGTAAAAGGGATTTCTCCACCATAGCATGCAAGGTAAACAGTAGTGATTGGAATGATGGTCACCATTGCTAGCTGTGGAACGGAATAGGGCTGCAGTATAAACTCATGGATTATTTTATCACAGTCTGTTTGCAGACTTCATTTTTGTCTTCCACCTCCAGAGTGCTGGAATAGCTTGCCTGTGGCCTCTCCTTTTCCCTCCCTAATATGGCAATGACACCTGGCCCATTTCTCATGCAGGACAGTATTAAAGCTCTAGCAGGTATCTCCATGACAAGAGAGATTGTTTTGTTTTCCCTGTATCCTCCGTACTGGGAACAGTCTCTTTCTTACAGCAGGCATCCAAAGATATGTATGGGAAGGATGAATATATCAGAACTTGCCTCAAGGCCCATGGGAGAAAGAGATCAGGAAGAACTTTGTGTAAAGAAAATGCAATGGTTGAGCCTTTGAATGGGGGAGAAGTGTTGATACTAATGTTACAGGAGACACGGAAGGCTTTGTCCTGGCATGTGGGTATATGGCTTTGGCTCTGAGGCAGACAACCTGTGATGTCTGCTAATCCCAAGGTCCCAACCTGTCCCAGGACTATCCCATAAGCTGAACATCCATGGTCTTACAGATTCTGACATGCAGGAACTACAAGGGCTCTTGTCCTCCAAGCTGACCTACCCTTGGCTTGTACGACGAGAAAACTGAGGTCGAGCGAGTCACCCAGAAGCAGAGCAGAAACTGGAATCCAAGCTCCGGATTTTTAGTGAAAAAGACCCCTTTTCCTTCCAGAGGAAACATTCCATCATTTGAAAACTAAATGCTGATTGTTTGCGCGTTACTTTGCCTTGTTCAAGTGTGGAGAGAAGAATTGGTTTCTTTCAAAGTTTAGTGGTGGTCTTGTTTATAGGGGAATGCTGGATAGCCGAAAGATTTTACCAAGAAATCGCTGGGTTTCCTAACGATCCCTTGGTAATATTACCGAGGCCATCTCCTCATCCAGCCCGTGTGTGTTTTTCCTTCCCTCTTGAAATTGTCAAACTGACATAATTAACTAAGCTGTTAGCTAAATAAATCACTGGATCCCAGCAAGAATTTTTACTGAGATATCATTGCCCCCGCACCACACTGCATGAAGGACTGTCAACACCGCGTTGATAGATGTATGGCAAAGGATTCTGTTTGAGAGACAGCTCTCTCCTTCTCCCTGAGCATTGAACATGGCTGGCAGGCTACAGAACAGATGTCATGGAGCGTATGTGAGAAACCCACCAATTCCTTAGAGTATTTTGATCCCACAAGGTTCACGGAGCCTGAAGGCACGTGGAATGCAGACTGATAGCCCAGGGGTGGACTCCAGTCCTCAAGTAGAAGCTGCGGTTACCCTGCAGTTCTTTTTTTGTAGCGAACTGTGCTCTGACACAGGGGATGCACTTACTAACCTCCAGAAGTCTCTGACATCCCTTGAGGTAGATGAACACACTGTTATTGCTTTACTTTTATTTTTAGGAATATTCATTTGTTAGCTCTTTAAGAGCAGGGCCCACTCCGTCTTTTTTTTTTTTTTTTTTTTTTTTGCGGTACACGGGCCTCTCACTGCTGTGGCCTCTCCCGTTGCGGAGCACAGGCTCCGGACGCGCAGGCTCAGCGGCCATGGCTCATGGGCCCAGCCGCTCCGCGGCATGTGGGATCTTCCCGGACCGGGGCACGAACCCACGTCCCCTGTATCGGCTGGTGGCCTCTCAACCACTGCGCCACCAGGGAAGCCCCCACTCCGTCTTTTGATCTATGTGGCTTATCGCAGAGTCATCTGGTAAATATGTGGCAGTGTTCATGTTTTGCTTTCCATCCCAGCTTTTCTGTATTCCGGCAGATTGACCAAAGATTGAGGGTGTTTTGGAGAAGAGTCTTATTAACAAATGAAACCTTATTTGAATTTCAACAGGTAAAGAAACAGAGGCTGAAAGATTACGACTGGGGTGGTCAGTCTGTCAAGGAATTCAGAACGCGGAGGCACCAGGCCCTCGGGTGATGGACGGCTGCTCCTGCACTTGGTTTAATTAGAAGCATGGCTAATGGCCAGAGACTTGGAAGAGAGATTATAGATTCATTAATTAGGTTCATGTTTACACCTTGATTGTCAACTGTAATCATTTGTTTAACCCGAGGTCTCTTTAGTTCATTATGATCATTATTGCTTGGCTGGAGTTTTACAGTTATGAACGAGGAATCTACATGTGAGCCTATATATTCCAGCAGGAACCCAGCCTGACAGTGTATGTTAATGTAAGGAGAGTTTCCTTTAAATCTTTTTTTTAATCCTCAGTCATCTTTTATTTCAGCACTATAAACTGTGCCCAATCAATGAATGTATTAATAGTTGCCCCTGACAACTGATAAGATCACCCACTTTGAGAACATCAACAATGTCTATCTATCTCATACGCATAAAAATTTTCTAATTTTCCAAGGGGCTTGGGGATTATCAACTCATATGAGAGGATGCTATGAAATCGAATTTGGCTATACAGTAAGTTCCCTACATACGAACGAGTTCCGTTCTGAGTGTGTGTTCGTTAAGTCCAACAAAGTTAGCCTAGGTACACAACTAACACAATCGGCTATATAGTACTGTACTGTAATAGGTTTACTATACTTTTCACACAAATAATACATAAAAACATCAAAAAAATAAAAAAGGCTCCATTTTTTTTGCATCCTTGGGCAAATGATCACAGAGAATCTCCCACTGAGTCAAAAGGTGGAGGGAAGGACGGCAGTCAGTAGGAGTAAGTGCTCAGAAATGTGAATTATCTGCTCGCGCAATGGACAGGAGTGTCTAGTGCTTACTCAGACCCTAGCTCTGTGTACATGAGCTTCGCTTGATGTTGAAGTCTCCTGGCCATGTACGGCATATTATCCATCTCTTCCAAGGTCCAGTGTCAAGCTAATAATAACTTTCTTTGCTCAAAAACCCTAGGGTCATCCTCAGGAATTAGTTTCTTAGGCCTCGTCACAGACACCAGCAGCACCCCCATTCTGTTATCTGTCATAGACATTCTGAGCAACCTGGGGACACAGGGCAGAGGTACTTGTATTGCAGCCTAGACCATTTGAAGAAACTTCTCTAGTTTGGTGTCCCACCCAGAGCCGGCAGCTTTTCAGATCGCTCGGTGAATGGACTGGAACAGCACATCCCATTTTGTTATTGTGGTCTCCAAAATCAAAACAATCATCAAATCCCCTTCTTAACAGTAGATAGAAGTTCCGGCTTCTCTGTCCCTTTACAGTGGATATTCAAACATAACCCAGTGTCCTGAACTTCCTAGAAACTTCTATGAGATGACAGGTTCCATGTTTTTGTTTTGGAATTTTATTTTATGTTTTAATTTTTATTTTCCATTGGAGTATAGTTGATTTATAATGTTGTGTTAGTTTCAAGTGTACAGCAAAGTGATTCAGTTATACATGTACATGTATCTATTCTTTTTCAGATTCCTTTCCTATATAGGTTATTACAGAATATTGAGTAGAGTTCCCTGTGCTGTACAGTAGGTCCTTGTTGATTATCAGGTCCCATATTATTGTGGGATTTATCTTCCTTGATGTGCATTATGGAAGATAAATGGATAATATAGATAGTGTGGATTTATCTTCCATAATATAAGTTCCATAAGCATCTAGGATGACCATTACTTACTGTTCCTCAGTATATAGCCCTTTCATCACCTTATTATCCTCATTCTCTGTGCTATCTAGAAGCAGCCACCCCACAGAACGTTCCTTGATTTCATCATATCGTCCATACTTTTCCAAAGCAGTGGCCACCCCATCTCCCAAAGCCTTCTCTTCAATGAGCACCACATTCTAAGTAGCCATAGGCAATAACCCAATTAACTGTTTCAATGCTACAAGTCATGAATTGCCAAATTAGTATTACTTCATATGAGGTGGATTTTCATTGGCTTTGTCTCAACGGGACCCAATTCCCCAATTTCACTTCAGATTCCTGGATACCACAGTCTGGAACCAATTTCTGTCTTATTTAGAGTTTTGGTTACAAATAACCAAAACCAACTAAGCTCACTTAAACAATATGAGAGTTTTAGAAGGACATATTGCAGACGGGGCTGGCTTCATGGGTGTACGACCACTGCATTTTCACCAGGCCCCATGCTCAGAGGTTTCAGGCTTTGCCGTCGCCATCTTGAAATTCTTAATTTTATATTTTAACTTGTGTTTTGTAAGTGATGGGAGAGTGGAGCGGCTGCCACGGGCCTGGAGGCTTGGCTCACAGTATTGGATGAATAAGCAATGGATGCCCACCCAGGCTCAAGGCTTCAGGAGGCCCTCGAGTTCCTCCACTCTTGGGGGAAGAGTGCTTAGTGCCACATGGGAGGCTAAATTGGGTCGATCTGTGCCCAGAGGCACCACATCTTCCTGAACACAAAGTCTAACAGAGTTCTGTCTCCTCACAACCTCTCCCTCCCTCCTTTCAGGGCCCCCAAGGTAACATCTCCCGGACACAGAACACATTCGAGTATCAGGTGAGGCTGCACAGCTCAGAGCTTCCCCCGCTGCCCCTCCTCCCCGGAATCAGGGCAAGTGTGTGTGACAACGTGCGCAACCTACAGGCTTTATTTCCCTTCCACATCTCCTCTAATCCCCTTTACCTACACACAAATTTGTGGGGAGGCATCTAATGAACTGGTATGAACTTGGCTTTGTTTTGATTTGCCCTTTCTCTTTCAGAGAATTTCCAAGTTTCCCCCTTCCTGCCCGTCTTTTTTCTTTCTTTCTTTCTGTGTGGGGAGTCTAAGTTCCTAGGTGAACGGCAAGTTCTTGTCCTCCTGACAAGTCAGACCATATCCTGTAAGACGTCCAGGTGACAGAGGATGGGAGAAGCATGCAGGGAAACAGCTGACTCCTTCATTTCCTGAGGTTCTGCGTCAGGAAATTACCTGGGAGGAATGTAGGTAGGACAACTGTCACCACTTAATGTTCCTCAATCCAAGCTCAGGGGACAGAACTTACTTTCTTCGTGATGGCTGGCATTCTTCTACCAAGCTCAGCATCACTTCTGTGCCGATGCCTGGAGATGTGACCAAATGGCCTGAATCTTCACGTTTCCCTGGATTTACATCTGGTCCAGCTGCTCATGTTTTTCCTACAAACAGTCGCTTGTAGTTAACAAAAAGCAAAAATAGCAATTCATCTCTGGTTAGCAATTGTACAACATATTTGTACCAAATTTATTAAATCATAACATGTAAAGAAATACAAACACCTAGTGACAGTCCAGTATCTTTCTGATTAAGCTTCATGACTTCCTTTCAGGGATCAGAAACAAAGGGAAGAGAAAACCTTCATGAGACACTGAGTCTGAGTGTCTGTCTGTCCTGTCTGTCCTGGGGTCTGGGGCAAGCTCCACTCCCACCTCAGGCCTGGGCAGGGCCTGGGAGTAAAAGTTACTCCTGGACAGTCAGGCCACTTTCCCTCTCTTCCCCTCTCCCCTTTAGTGTCAAGCATCCTCTCTCCGATTACTCCAGCCAGTACCATTATTGTATTTCTCCAACCTGTTCCAAGAGCCTAAACTGGCTGCACCTTCCCCTCTTTGAAGAACTGGGATCATCTCATCAGCAAAAGAAAATCATTCTAGGATGCTGTTTTAAAGTACAAATAAAAGGAGAGGGGGGAAGAAAGAAAGAGAAAAAGAGAGAGAGAGAGAGAGAGGGAGAGAGAAAGGAAGGAAGGAAGGAAGGAAGAAAGAAAGAAAGAAAGAAAGAAAGAAAGAAAGAAAGAAAGAAAGAAAGAAAGAAAGAAAGAAAGAAAGAAAGAAAGAAAGAAAGAAAGAAAAAGAAAGAAAGAAAGAAAGAAAGGAAGGAAGAAAGGAAGGAAGGAAGGAAGGAAGAAAGAAAGAAAGAAAGAAAGAAAGAAAGAAAGAAAGAAAGAAAGAAAGAAAGAGAAAGAAAGAAAGAAAGATAGAAAGAAAGAAAGAGGGAGGGAGGAAGGAAGGAAGGAGAATAAAATCTACACAGTAGCCTGACTCCCAGGATTCAAACCCAGGAATGATAAACTTGCAATCAGAATTATCTTGCCTGGTGTACATACGAATATCCTGATGTTACTCTATCCAATGTATACGAGAATATACAGTCTACTCTGTTCAGAATTCTGAAGGTTTTCTTATTAGCTAATTCTGGCTCCTTGCCAGGTGGTATATACTTAAAGTGACCTGCCCCCGCTTTGTCCTTTGAACATTTAAAAAACTTGAACCACAATAAAGTTTTGAAAAAAGAAAATTCTAAAACTAGACTTGCTAGTTTCATAAATACCAGAAAAACTGAAAATGTCCTAATAAATTAGTGTGTTTTCACTTTTTACTAGACCTTGATTTCATTAAATGTTGGGTTAAGGGGTGGAAGGAGTCATTTTATTTGATTTTTGTATCCCTAAGATCTAGCAAATTACCAGGTTCATAGTATGTGCATAAAGAAATAAGTGAATGTTTTTGCATTTCCCACCGCCTCCACTTCTGCTCTTTCTCCTTTGCTGGGTAATTCAAGCCAGCCCACCACAGTCCTGTTGCTGGAGGGGCTGAAGCCCACAGGTGCTGTTCCCGGGAGGCCTGAGCAGAGAGGAGCATGGACCGGGCTCAGCAGGGGACCACTGGCCACAGCTCAGGCTGCTGTGCAGAGAGAGCGCTGGAGAGGATGCTCGCCGCCGCCAGTGGCCTCCTTCTCCTCCAGCTGCTCCCGCCTCTCAGCCCTACTGGTAACCCATCCTTACCGTATGCCACCTGCTCTCTTTCTCTCTCCCAAACCCAAGCTGTGGAATCTGGAATCCAACCACGGATGATGTCAAAAATGCTTAGAGAGTTGTCAAATTTTGTTTTTGTTTTCGTTTTTAGATTTTTTTTTTTGACGTGGACCATTTTGAAAGTCTTTATTGAATTTGTTACAATACTGCTTCTGTTTTATGTTTTGGTTTTTTGGCCGCAAGGCGTGTGGGATGTTAGCTCCCCGACCAGGGATTGAACCCGCACGCCCTGCACTGGAAGGCGAAGTCTTAAGCACTGGACCGCCAGGGAGATCCCGAGAGTTGTAAAACTTTGTAAGTGCGAAACCAAAAGCAATCCAGGGAGTGGGGACAGTCCCAGATCTCTGGCCTCAAGCAGGTTCCCTTCTCCCACACTGTGTACTGTGGTCTCTTGTGGTCAGGAGTGAAAGGGGCTGTGATCTGGCCCAGACACACACAGAACTCGCCAACCCACCCAAAAGTGCTGTCCTCAGGGGCCGGGAGCGGGCCTGGAGTGGCTTTAGATGGTTAATTCCCAGGCTGGGAACTCGGGCAATATTGCTGGCGTAAATGAGAACATTTGCTACCGTATCTGCCATTTACCCTCTCTGTCCCAACATCAGACAAACAGTCTGGTCTGGGGATAGTCAAGACTCCATCGTGGAGGAAGCAGAGACCCAGAGAAAGTGTACAGAGAAGCAGAAGAGAGGACAGCCTAAGAGTAGCAGCAAAGTGTTTCAGGATTTTGTGGTTTTATTAACTGTTTCATTTAACAAATAAGAGTTGAGCGCCAGCATACTCTGAATAAGATGCTGCGGTCCGGTGGTGAGGTCATGCAGACACATCCCGTGTGCTCTTGAAGTTCACAGTCTAGTGGGGACACACACATCAAACAAAAGATTTGCAACCTGGGTTCTGTGGAATGAAAACTCATAGGGTCCCACCAGAGAGTATTTGGGGGATTTAATTTAGATTGAGGGGATCCAGGAAGGCCTCCTTGAGGAAGTGCTTTAAGTTGCGACCAGAGGATGGGCGTGTGTGTCTCCAGCAGAGTGGGGAAGACAGGTTCCAGGAAGACAAGGGAGGAGTGAGAGCCTTTAGGTGGGAAAGTGCTTGAGAAAGTGGAAAGATCAGTATGGCCAGAGCAGAACCAGTCAGGGAAGTGGTAGGACTGAGATTGGAGGGACGGGCAGTGGTAGGATTATGCAGGGCCTTTGGGGGCAAGTTATAAATGTTGGAATTTTATCCTGAATGAAATAGGAAACTGTCAACCGTTCTAAGATGTGAAGAATTCACTTTGACTTTGCATTGAAGGGGAGAAAGAATGGAAGTGGCAGGGACCAGTCTTGAGGCCGTTGATACAGTACAGGTGAGAGATGATGGTGCATTGTTCCACCTGACTATGGAAAGAAGAATGAATTTAAGTTATGCTCTGGATGTAGAATCAACAGAACTTAGGGGAGGATTAGATATTGCAAATGAGCACAAGGGAGAGATCAAGGACTTTTCCCAGGATAATGGGGTAGTTGATTGTATCATTTATTAAGATGGGATTAGAGCATTTTGAGGAGGAAAATCAAGGATTTGTTGTTGCAAATTAAACCTCCATTGACAGATGAATGGATAGAGAAGATGTAGTACATATATATATGGAATATTAGCCATAAAACAGAATGAAATCATGCCATTTGCAGCAACAAATGGATGGACCTAGAGATTATCATACTAAGCGAAGTAAGTCAGAAAGAGAAAGACAGATACCGTATGATGTCACTTATATGTGGAATCTAAAATAGGACACAAATGAACTTATCTACAAAACAGAAACAGACCCACAGACATGGAGAACAGGTTGGGAGTTTGGGATTAGCAGATGCAAACTATTATACGTAGGATGGATAGACAAGTAGGCCCTACTGTAGAGCACAGGGAACTATATTCAATATCCTGTGATAAACCATAATGGAAACGAATATGAAAAAGGATGTATATGTATGTATAAGTGAGTCACTTTGCTGTACAGCAGAAATTAACACAACATGGTAAATCAACTACCATAAAAATTTTTTTAAAACGGATTTGTTGTTGAACATGTTACCTGTGAGACGCATGTACAAGGCCAAGAGGAGATGTCAAGGAGACAGCTAGAAATACAGCTCTGGAAGTGACAGGAGTGAGCTGGGCAGGACATGGGAAGGGGTCACCAGCATACAGATGATATTTAAAGCCATGGGATAGTTGAGATGGCCCAAGGGTAAGCGTGTAAAATTAGCAGAGAAGGAGATTCAAGCCTAACTGGTAACAGCTCCAATATTTAAGTAAAAGAAAGGAAAATACATGGTACAGGACTTTCGTTTCCTCTCCCTCATTTAGACAAATATTCATAATCAATCATGGCTTTCTTCCTTAACTGAGCCAAAATTCAGAATTTGATCTGTTTTCAAGACAACACTCTGGAAATCTCTGTCAAAAGATTAGCGTTGGCAAAGAGAGAAAACCTGATGGACTTCCTGGCTTTTGTTCAAGGGTTACTAAATTTCTGGAGGGAGAATTTCTCTTTGACATCAAAATATTTAAACAAGCCTACATAATGGTAGTTTTGCTCTTGTTTATTCAGTCAGTAGACTATACTAACTGCTCATAAAATGCCACAGTAGGCCTAGGGCCCTAGGTCCACTGATTGGGAATGGCTCCTCTAGAGGAGCGCTTCTCAACGTGTGGTCCCTGGACCAGAAACATCACCTGGGAACTTCTTAAAAATGAAAATCCTCAGGCCCCAACGCACACTTACTGAAAAAGAAACTCTGTTATAATAAGTCCTCCGGGGGATTTTGACGCAGGCTGAAGTTTGGGAAGCACAGCTCTAAGGGTTTCTAGAATTAAATGATTCATGCTGCTGCTGAGAAAGTGGGCTGACTTCTTCAATCTGATCATTTTAATTTCCATCAGGAGCTAGGTTTAGGTTTTCAAAAATTCAACTGCATTCTTAGTTACTATTAAAGTTCCTGGAAACATCGAAGGGGCTTAATAAATGTGCGATGAAAGAATGATTGACTGAGTGAATGAATTCTCATTATAGTAGTGCTGGAGAATGAAAATAGGGACGGAACAAGGTAGCCCCTACCCTCAAGAAGCCTGGTCGTTTCTACAAAGAACTTCTTGGTGACAGCAAGGTCAAAAACCATTTCTCTGTCCAATAACTCTATTCAAACCACATTGTAATTTCATTTGAGCATTAGATGTTCCTTGGTACTAGAATCGTAAAGATGAAAGGGACATTGAGTTAGCCATCTTTTTTTTTTAGTATCTATATTTTTTTCCTTTCTTTAAAAATATTTATTTATTTTTAATTAAAGTATAGTTGATTTACAATGTTTCAGGTGTATAGCAAAGTGATTCAGTTATAGACATGTATATATATATGTATGTATATATTCTTTTTAAGATTCTTTTCCATTATAGGTTATTACAAGATATTAAAAATAGTCCCCTGTGCTATACAGTAGGTCTTTGTTGTTCATCTATTTTATATATAGTAGTGTGTATCTGTTAATCCCAAATTCCCAATTATCCCTACCCCCACTTTCCCCATTGGTAACCAAAAGATTGTTTTCTATGTTTGTGAGTCTGTTTTGTAAATAAATTCATTTGTGTCATATTTTAGCTTCCACATATAAGTGATATCATATGACATTTGTCTTTCTCTGTCTGCCTTACTTCACTTAGTATGATAATCTCTAGGTCCATCCACATTGCTGCAAATGGCATTATTTCATTGTTTTCTTGCCTGAGTAATATTCCATTGTATATATGCACCACATCTTCTTTATCCATTCATCTGTCGATGGACATTTAGGTTGCTTCCCTGTCTTGGTTATTGTAAACAGTGCTGCTATGAACATTGTGGTGCACTTACCTTTTGGAATTAGAGTTTTCGTCTTTCCCAGATATACACCCAGGCGCGGGATTGCTGAATAGACTTGGCCATCTCATCATCCAGTGAGTAGGCTGAGCCTTAGGGAGGTAAGTGGACTGCCCAGGGACTCACAGCTAAAGACAGCATGACAACCCCTAACTCATCATGACCTACAGAACACAGTGAGTGTGGAGTCAGACAGAACCCAAGCCCTCTACTGATTAGCTCAGTGATCTTGGGGAAGTTTCCCTGAGTTTAAATTTCTTCATGAATAAGAATACTCAACTGTCAGACAGCTGTAGAATTAAAATGAGTTACTGTATGCCATGCAAAATTGACGTTAATTTTCTCCCCTACTGTGGTGGGCTGGAAATGTTTTCTCAGAAGATAGCCACGTCAAATCCCTGGAATCTGAGAATGTTACCTTACTTGGAAAAAAAGCCTTTTGCAGATGTGACTGATTTAAGGGTCCTTTAAAAGGGAACTTATATTGGACTGTCCAAGTGGGCTAGGCCTTAAATACAATCACATGTACACTTCAAAAGATAGACCCACAGAGAAGACAGACACACAGAGAAGACAGATACACCAGGAAAATGGGATGTGGAAATGCAACCAGAGATTGAAGTGATTCCATGACATGCTGGGGAAGCCGAGGCAGCCACTAATGCTGGAAGAAGCAGGAAGGATTCTCCCCTGCAGCGCCTGGAGGGAACACAGTTCTGAGAGATTTGGGCTTTGAGCACATTTCTATTGTTTTAAGCCACTGACTTCGTGGCGATTTGTCCAGGCAGCCTCAGGAAACGAATACAGTACCCCAGCAGTAAAACTCCCCTGAAGTCCTCCCACACTCACCGCTGTCTTGGAGCTCCTGTCTCTTACCCCAGCATGTAGGGGCTGATATAGTCTCAGAGACTAACATCCAAACCCAGTGAATAGCATTCAGTATCCAGCTAAGGACTCCATGCCTTTAAGGAGAAGAGGCCAGAAGAGAAGCATGTACACGACAGGAGGCTTGAACAGAAGGATGGCCCTAAATGCCATGCATGCTCCTACCTTCGCCTCAGAGAATGTGTTACCAGTTCCAAATACCAACAACAGGATAAATGCAGTCAGTTGAAGATACCAGTCCCTCCACGGAGGAAACACCCACCATGAATTTTGCATAGCTATCAGAAGAATGGCTGGAATCCCTTGAAGTCTAACATAAATGGATTAAAGGGGGAATCACGGTGACACTATTTGGGATTCTTGACTGCTCCTAAAATAGGGGGGTGGGCAGAGGCTAGGGTAGAAGGGACGGTGGATACAGGAGAAAGAATCTCGCTTCCCAGCTCAAAGGAAATAACTCTAGGAGGGCAGGACACAGACTCAACTGCCAAACCCAGGGCAGAAAATAAATAGGTTCATTTTGGAGGCTGAGCTGCATTTGCCCATTTGCTGGAGAGTCCTGTGAAGTCAGTATAAATTTTTGAACCCTGCACACTGGATGTCTGTCTGTGGATTTCTTGAATCTTTGGGATCAATATTTTAACTCGTTTGTTGTATCTCCTACTCTTTCTTCATTATGTTCCTTTTGAACAAATGTCCTTTTCTATATCTTAATGGTGGAAAGCATTCCAAGACTTTCCTTTACCTTCCCTCAGAGAGTATATAGGAATCTTTCCAGGTCAACTTGATTGCACTGTCCCTATACATATGCATCCCTAAACATACATATCCCTATACATACACATCCCTATACATACACATCCCTATACATACACATCCCTATACATACACATCCCTATACATACACATCCCTATACATACACATCCCTATGCATACACATCCCTATACATACACATCTCTTTCCTACACATCCCTATACATATACAACTCTATGTATATACACCACTTTGTCTGCAGCACTCTCTAAAAGGCAGCCTTCCATGTCCCTTGTTAAGGAAATAAAGCAATGAGAATTTGTGGGGATATACAGAACCCTAGGCCCTCCTGGGTCTTCCTAGACAATGGGAGAGTCTCCCTATAATTTTAGAATTGCCCCCTTCTTGAGTACAGTCATTTCGTGCTAAGATATCTCATGACAAATTTTTTCTGGCTCTCCTGCTCCTGGTTTAGGTTTTTGCCATGAACCTGAGGAGTCAGCCTGCCCTTCACACTTGGACAACGGGTGCTGACCTTGAGTGGCCCAACCACTAATACCCTGTTTTTGTTCTGGTGCCACATACAAGACCAGCAGAAGATTTCTCCAGTTGGTTCTTAGGTCATTAATTCTTTTTCTTCCCCAAGCACTCTGTCTGAATAATTAAGTAGATATGTGGCCTTAACCCCACTTTGGAGAATGGACATAAAAGCACAAGGAAGTTAAAATTCTTCACTCAAGTTCATTTAATAAAAATCAATTTGAGTTCTGGTTGGTATATTCCTCATTATATCTTCTGCTCAGAAGACCAGGGGTCAAAGTCTTAGTGAAATATAATCCTGCCTAAAATGTTTAGATCAGACAGCATTACCAACCCTGTCTAAGACTTCCCAGCTGTATCCAAGCATACAGATCTCCATGGCAACTACTACCTCTTTTCAAATGGGACACATTGGTTCCATCTCTGTTGAGTTAATTTCATTTCCAGCAAAGCAGCTTGACTCACACCAGGGAATGGCAATGCCTACAACGTGAGGTTGTGAGCCAAGGAAGAGATGTTTGGGAGGCACCCAAAGTCAGTGAGTTGGGTACATTCTATTCTTGACATGTACAAGCAGTGATGTGGTTACATCTGGGGGCTAGGGATTCAGGAAGGCCAGAATTCAAGACTCAAAAAGTGGACGGAAAGAGCTTCTCCAAGACACTTCCTTGCTTAGCTAGTCTAGGATCACATACTGTCTACAGCTGTGGCATCCTGCCTGGATGGCATCCTGCCTGGCATGGGCTTTTCAGGGTCTATTTAGTTTACTCTCTGCCTCCAGGTAGAACTGTATGTAATGCAGCCCAAATATATGGACACTTCTCCTGTTCTCGAAGACACACAGTGAAGGAGACACCATATCACTCTTGAGGATCTAAACCAGTCTCCAACAACTCTGAAAAAGAAAGTTCTTCTTGTGTCTTTCCTAAATCTCTCGTGCTACAAGATAACCCTTTTTATTCTGCCCTCAGTGAAAATTAAAACAGAGGGTCCCAGGCCACCTTCTGAAGACATTTGTAAATACGTTCCACCCTACCCTCAGCTGCTCTATCTTCTCCATGATGGAAAACCACAAGGCGTTTTAATTCTCCTGTGACCACTTCTGTACATGACTCTGGACATTTTCTACTGAAGATTCAGCGCTGTGAACAAGTTTCCCGTATATTAATGTTGGAAGCTCACAATTTCTATCTGGTGCTTCTAACAGTCCTGTAAGCTGGTGGTCTGGGGCTCTGCTTTGGTAGCTGACTACATTTCCTGGCCACTAGCCTTTCCTCCTGTGCCTCCATAGTGAATAGTGCTTGGCGATCCTTGCTAGGCAGTCAGCCATCTTCCCTTTCGGCAACCACCACGGCTGGACCCCTTAGTCCTTTGTCAGATAGTTGTACATGAGTAAGCTAGTCCTCAGCTGCTCCGTGTCTTTTGTGGATGTTGGGTCTTCTCTGTCACTCCAGTGCCTTCATCCATGTGCTTGTCATGGGGAGACCCTCCTTCTCTTATGCCAGTTCCAGTCACACCTTTCCTCCAACATGGAGCTCAAGTTCCACTTTGTTGGTCAAGACATCCACGTCCTATGGCCCTGAAGAATCTCCGTGTCTTCCAAATTCCTCATAATACTGTATCATTTATCACAGAATAATTCACTATATGTTGCTGTTCTAGTCATGTTGGTCCAGGGCAAAAATAGGAACCAGGTTTCCTTTCTTGGGTCAATGCTGAATGATTGGTAGGGGCTGCGTGGAGAGCTGGGGTGAGAAGGATTTCTCATGCAACATCCTAATTCAATGAGAATGTGCATCATGATTGATTTGAGAAATCTGCCTCAAGGACAAACATAGCCAAGGGTAGTATGTATACCACATATTCGCCATACTTGTTTTGGTGTTTTTCCAGGTAAATTAGATGGAAGGCCCCATAGCATATCTTTTGGATCGTCCCATGCTGAGAGAAAGCAGGGACTCAATAAATACCTACTTATTGATAGTCTAGTTGACATTTATAGGTTTGTGACCACCATCCTTTAATGTCTTCAAGAAAATATGGCCCAAGCAGAGTGACAGCGGAGTGCTTTGCCAAGCTTTTCTGTCTCCATGGAGAAGAGGGAGAAGGGGCTGGATGGCAAATCCGTCTCACCCTCTACTGGAAGCTTATATGAATCACTCACCGACCCCATAGCTCTCATCCCAGATTTCTTGAATTTGTTGACTACATTTTTATTCCTTTGCCTAAATCCAGAGCCAAGTTGTAAGCTCAAGTTATCCAAATAACATTTCATAAGGCTGTGTATCAAATGCTTAAGTTGTCATCAATATAAACATAGCATTGTTAGGAATTCTCCCTGAACCATCCTTCTCTATCAATGGTTTGCTTTAATTCTCCTACATTCTCATTCCCCACTTTCTCCTTTCCTTCTTCTGCGCTTCTAAGAAGACTCCACTTGCTATCTTCCCTCACTGAGCAACTCATCCTTACCCCCTTCCTCTCATCCTTCCAGGACAAGGAATTATCAACACACAATCCTGTTTCCAAACCCCTCTTTAGCATTTTCACAGACTGAAGCAGTAATTGAGGGGAAAACAGAAAGGCCAACACTTAGCAAGATGGCAGGAGTTAATTGTTGGCCAAATTCCCTGAGTGAGTGTGTCAACATTATTTAGTGCCCAGTTCTGTGTTGAGTATTTTGAAGGAAATAAAAAAAAAGAAATGAGAAGTTGACTTCTACCCTTTGGAAAACTAACAATCTAATCAGAGCCATAGGAGAAGCAGAGACAGTTGTCTTAAGAGTTACTGTTACAGTTTCTAACTGGCAAATGTCAGTATAGCTTAAAGTTTAGGAATCAGACTCTGGCCTGGAGTCCCATTGCCTGTGTTTAAAGCCAACTATGTGTGACCTTGGCAAATTACTTAACCTCTTGAAGCCCAGTCAGGAAATGGAAATATTAGTGCCTACCTAATAGAAATATTGTGAGAATAAAATGAGATAATCCAAGCAGAATACATTGTCTTATAATGCTCTATATAAATACTCAATAAATACTACTATTAATGGTTAACCAATTTTCTTGTCAACCCAGATGACCTGCAAATCTATAGAGTCAGCTATCTTTGAAAGTAACAGTGAATGTTGATATTAACCAACTAAATATAGAAAAGATAGTCCTGTCCTGCATGGGAAATTAACAACTGAACATGGCTGCTGACACCTGCAGCTTAACATCAGTCTTAGGTTTTGTTCAGAATCTACCCAGAACCTATACTCTCATAAGGGACCCCAACACATTTAAAAGTAGAGCTCAGCCTCAGCTACCTGTCTTCACCTTTCCATAGACCCCCTTTGTTTCCACTCTGTTTCCTCTCGTGGGTCCTTTCATCAAGCGTCTGGGTGCCCAGGCGAGAGACTTTGCTCCTGTATCTGACTTGGAGAATTGGCTCCACCGGGGAAGTTCTTGGATGGAATTGTGGCTTTGGATGACTGTTCTTCCCTGGAGCGACAGACTTTGTAACTCTCCATTTTTTTTCTTTTTTCTTTTTTTTCTGAATCTAGGAGGTGTCTCCGCATTTTTAAGCAAATGGAGGTCGTGAGGCTGCCAAGTAACCCCTAAACTTCTCTTTCCCTGAAGGGATGCACTGCAGCGAAGGGAAGGAAGGAATTAGCCAGAAACCACAGAGCAATGAATGGCTGAATGAAACCAAGTGAAATATTGCCTCGTAGACAATCCCCCCATTCCCGCTCAGCTGGGGATGTCCAGAGAGAAAGCGCATCGCAGCTTCTTTGTTTGGGCAAAATGAACCTAAACCCAGTGCTTGAGTGTGTGTGTGTGTGTGTGTGTGTGTGTGTGTGTGTGTGTGAAAGAGAGAGATGGGGTGGGGAGGGGAGAATATGAGCTTTTCATTTGCATATGTGGCATTGAGTTTTCTCCAGTGGGGAAAACACTGTGTAAAATCCTAGAGTAACTAACAAAGGAGACCATCTTCACACCAGGAAAGAAAAGTCTAGATAAGTGTTTGCCGTCTGTAAGCACTGGTCTAAGTCTCTACCTGCATGAAGACAAAGGGTCAGAAAACAGTCCCCCTTTAGCTGGAGCGGGTCAGAAAACAGTCCCCCTTTAGCTGGAGCGGGGGCGCTGACTCTCCTTGGGGGGTACTTGTTTGCACTCCATGGAAGGAATCCGCTCACAGGACCCCCTGGAATCACTGGAGGCCCCTCCTGTGAAGCCTTATCATCCCTCTAGGCAGAGGAGACTGAGTGAGGAAAGATGCATGAAAGCACACGCCACAAGAATGCGAGTCTTCCTCCAGGCAAATAGCTTGGCAAACCCCAAACGGCAGGCTCTGGACCTTGTCTTCTGCTTCTGAGGGACATGCTTCTCATGCCCGGACCTCACTCCTCCCGCCTCGGTTCCCAGGGTGTCCTTCAGGGTGACATCTGCTCTAATTCAGATTTGCTTCGCTCCACCAAGCAGGAGACACTCCCTTAATTTGGACAACAGTCTTTGACTCACTCCAGCCCCGCGTGGGTCTGTGTGTACACGCACATGTGTCTGAACCAAGGAGGCATATTTACATTTCACTGAAGGAACTTTTATGATGTTGTCACCAAGCCACACTGTCTCCAGTTTTCAACTCCAAAATCTCTGTTATTACAGAAAGTCCATGGGATAAGGCTTCCCTCCTCTTTCATACTTATTCTTCAGTGGGCCAGAACGGGGAGTCTTGGCTTCTCGACTTTCCCAGCTACAAACCCTGCAGATTGAAAATGTTTACCAGGCTCTGTGACAAGCAGTATTCATGAGGTTTCTTCCAGGGATGGAGATCAATTTCCTTCCATCAACATCTAACCTCTCCTATAGTTTCTCAAAGCTTTTGTTAAGAAATCAGTGTCAAGACCCTTATACAGAGAGTCCTCCCCCTACCGCGGGAGGGACTCAACCAGGGTCAAGACCGCAACTCAGGCTGGTGACTTTTTCAACCAATGAAGCAGCTTTTTGATGAATCTACTGAGTGACTTAACATGGGTGCTTTCCATTGCGCCCCTGGCTTGCTAGACTCTGTAAAGAGGAGAACTGAATGCTGTTCACTGGGGTATAGTCAGCTGGCTGGAGTGCTGACCGGGGGAAGTACCAGTCTTATTAGACCCATTTTCTGGTGGCCATGATGCAGCAGTGCAAAGTTCAGCCTTTGCATTAATAATCAAAAATTGGAGGAAGTGAGGCCGAGAAAGTCAGCACAGATCATTCCCAGAAACGTGTCAATCCAATTCCTTTATCCCACAGGTTCTTCCCTTTGTGTTTACCCGGAACCTGGAAGAAAGTTACCCCCACACACACCTTTCCTCTGTTCTCACTGAAGAGCTGGGCCTGAGAATTATTCTGATTTCTCATGTTTATTAATCAATTATATTCTTCAGATAAACCTTGTGGGAAGATGCCAAGAGGAAAGAATTTTGAGGACAGAATATACTTAGGCAAAAATCCCCAATTTAAAAAAAAAAAATCTGCGAATGTGTCTTCAATTTTTATATCTCCTAAAGGAGGTTTTCAAGGAATTAAGAGAAGTTTGTCTGAATAACAAAAGGCCTGAGGGGGTAAAAAGACTAGAGCTGAATCATGATCTTCAAGACCACAAAATACTTTTATTCCCAAATATCGGTCTTCTTTTGAAATAATCTGACTTGAGGCTGAAATAATCTGACTTGAGGAGCTTTGGGAGTTGGAGGAAGATAAGATGGTGAGGCATACCGTGTATGATGGTGGGAAGTTGTAGCTGTGATTTCTCTGTAAGGTCTTCAAAGAAAACGAGTGAAATTTTCTCCTGGAAATGGGCAGGACGAGCTGAATGAGTTTGTGGGGCTCTCATCTGCCCCGTCAATCTATGCCTTGATGGACAGACAGCTAATGAGGCAGTTACAGGAGGGGGTGGTGAGGGCTAAGGTAGTGTGCGCTCATTGGAGGGACCTCAGCTAAGGGGAGGGTGCAGGGTGGCACCATGGGAGCACCAAGTGGGAAGCTGGAGGGAGCCTGGGTGCTAGTTCAAGAAGCCACAGATGTGGAACCCCGAGGACCAGAGAGGCCTCTCTCTTCCTCAGGAACCTTCTTGCAGCTTGGCGCCTGCAGGGAAGAGATGGCAGTGGAGGGGCGGGTGGCTGGAGTGCGGGCTCTTTCCTAGATGCAGACCTGGGGGTGGGGCCCACACTGAAGCATCTCGCTTCACTCTAGAGGCTGTGGAAAACCCCTGAAAAGCAAACCCCAGTACATCTGGGCTTGCTTATGACCTCCCCGCACCCAGCAGGAATTCGGGATACTTTTTACCCACCTGGTTAGGAGCTGGGGGGTGGGATGGGGTGTAATTTTATCATCTAACATACAGAAAACTTCCTTAAAAGTCCTCTTCAGATTCTCCATGTCTGAAGCCCACTGGTTCTGGTAGGGAACGGGTCAAGGAGGGGATGGACACATGCAGCGTCAGGCTTTTGTTCCTGTTGCAGAGGAGTTTTCAGCAGAGGATGAGATTACCGTTATGTAGACAACTCTGCTGTCCATGGAGGAGGCGGCAACGGAACCTGCTGGAAAACATGGAGGAGGAATTAGAAAGGCAGAGAGAACAGTGCTGCCATGCACACAGGGGTGCATTAAAACAGAATGTGTGTATATATGTATATATATCTGAGTCACTTTGCTGTACACCAGAAATTAACACAACACTGTAACTCAACTATACTTCAATAAAAATAAATAAAATTTTAAAAAGAGAGAGAGAGACGGTACCTGCAGGAGAGCCACCCCAGGTAATGGCTCAGGAAGGCCTATTTTTCACCTATGAACGATGGAGATAGAGGCCCAGAGAAAGCAATAATAAGCCAAACCTCTACCCTCTGGTGTTTTCCTTACACTGGGGAGCAGGGCAGGTGGATGCTTTTGCTGGTGTGACCCCAGGACATCTTTTGCATTGGGTAGAGAAAGGATTTCTGTTTTAAAGCCCAAAGGACGTGTTTCTTCCTCCTTAGATTCTGGGCCTAGGTTAACTTCAAAACACTTTAGGGTGCCCCCCTCCCCCCCCCCAGCAGCCCCGGTGGGCCAGCGCAGGCCTGGAGGCACCGGCCACTAGAGGGCGCGCTGCCTCCGGGCCGCCGGCCCGCGGGGGAGGGGTGCGGGGGCGGGCGGGGCGTCCGCTGTGGAACACGCGGGGACAGAGGCTCCATCCAAGGCTTTCTGAACAAGGCATCACAAGCCTCAAACAGTGGGTTTATGGCCCGGGACGGGAAGCGGGTGGAGTGGGAAAGAAAGACAAAAGAGTTGAGACACCTCTGGAAAACTCGCAAGGAAGGGCAGCGTGCTTGCCAAAAATTGCTCTGAACCCCTATTGCACGTTTTTGGCAGGAAAACCTGCAGAAGAACTTGGGGTTGCTCTTTTTTTTTTTAATAGATCTTTATTGGAATATAATTGCTTCACAATACTGTGTTAGTTTCTGTTGTCCGCCAAAGTGAATCAGCCATATGTATACATATGTCCCCATATCCCCTCCCTCTGGAGCCTCCCTCCCGCCCTCCCTATCCCACCCCTCTAGGTGGTCACAAAGCACCAAGCCGATCTCCCTGTGCTATGCGGCTGCTTCCCACTAGCTATCTATCTTACATTCGGTAGTGTATATATGTCGATGCTACTCTCACTTCGTCCCAGCTTCCCCCTCCCACCCCGTGTCCTCAAGGACATTCTCTACGTCTACATCTTTATTCCTGCCCTGCAACTAGGTTCATCAGTACCATTTTTTTTTTTTTTTTAGATTTCATATACATGCGTTAGCTCTTTTAATGGACACTTCTAGAGTGAGTGTGAGTCAGATCAGATCTGATGCCAGCAGCCGCCTGTGTCCCAACACGGAATTCTGGTCCTTTCACGCACCTGGTTAGGACCTTGGAGCTCTGCAGGGGGCGAGAAGGTCATGCGTGCCCCCCCCTGTGTCACCAAGTCTGAGATGTAGAGAGTGTGTTCAGAGATCTGGCTGGCGGCTGCAAGACGAGGGAGGAATACTTCAATTAAAAACAAAAAAAGAAACAAAATTGGTTCTCACTCCCACCCCACACTACCCTCACTTCGAACTGTCCTCACTGTTCATTGGAGGAAACATGCGGGCGTAGACTGGCCCCCCATCATGCCTCTGCTCTGCATCCCCACACATGCGTGCCCCACCCCGACTCCTGGGAAAGGGTGAATTATTTAGCAGGAGTCCCTGCGTTTCCATGGTCCCTCTGCTGCAACAGAGGCAATGAGATTACTTATGTGCTGCAGGAGAAGGACGGCCCTCTGGCTGACAGAGCTGTCATGCTCAGGATGAATGGCCTTTCCCTGAGGGTGCTGCAGTAGCTGGTTTCCACTTCTGCCCCCAGGTTCATCCCTGGGTCTCCTGGCACTTTAGGAAATGAACTGCTATAATTCCACTCTGATCAGACAGCCTTCCACAGCCAGTCCTGGTGGCTGCTGGCTTGTCACTCAGAAGGCCAACCAGGGGCAACCACAGGGACCTCTCCCCCCAGAGGCAAGGGAGGGGTTCCTGGCTGGCTGTGTCCTAAAGAAGGAAGGCGGGGACGTTATGCTCTGGGGAGTTGGGGACGGGGAAAACCACAGACCCAGTGAGCGTGGCTGAAGGTGGGGCACCGAGTGGCCCTGGGGCTGTTCTTGGATTTGCATTTCCTTGTTGAGCACCTGAACGTGATACTGTGTATTAAGCTTTGGTGCTTTAATATCCCTGATTTGAGGGGAAAATTTCCTCTGGCTCTCCTGAACTCACCAGATCATCATCCCACTCTGAAAGTAGAAAATTACGGTCCCTGTGATTGCGTGGGGTTCATAATTTACCATTTTTTGCTAATTTAATTTTATAATCATACATGCGGTTTGGTGGGCGGTTATCTATTGCTGTGTCATAAGCTCCTCTAAAACATACTGGATCTAAAACAATAACCAGTTTTTATAACTCTTTTGTGGGTCAAGAATTTGGGCGGGGCTTACCCGGGCAATTGTTCTGCTCTGTGTCGCACCGGCTGGGTCATTCGGTGGCACTCAGCAGGTGACCTGGAATATCCAGGGACACCGGGTGCCTCTGTGGGGACAACTGGGGTCACCTGGCCCCTCTGCATCCCCGCAGATCTCAGAGCATCTCCACGTGGTCGTTTTATCGGTACAGTTGGACCATTCACACAGCAGCTGAGTCCCAAAGACCAAGCCAGAAACTGCAAGTCCTCAAAGCAGCTTCCAGCACTTCTATTGGTCAAAGTGATCACAGATCACGCAGATTCAAGAGGAGGCAAGTCACATCATTTGCAGCGTCTTTAATCTTCCAGCAGAGTCAATTTATGGATGGAAATCATTTATCTCTAGGGACAAGGGGCTGTCTTGCTCCAGGAACCCTCCTAACAGAAACCTCCTTTCTCCAATCCTTCAGCACAACTGTGGTGTCAATACATTAAGAAGTACTTTTAAGCCATTTGAGGAGGTTTGTGTTATAAAGTGACGAGGGTCAAAACAAAAGAAAAGAAAACTGCCCTTACCGCACGTCTGAAGTGAGAGTTACACTCCTGTCCTTCCCCCCTGTCTGGGATATTTACATAACCTTATTTCAGGTTTCCTTATCAAGTCAGAAATTGGATATGGTAATGATAAATGTTATTGGCTTCATATTTTAGGATATAGGGTCCCTGTGTGTAGTACTCCATGCAGCCTGGCCACTGATCCACAAGGCCGTTCTGGAAACTGGATTCTCTGCCATTCCTTCCACTCACCCAATAGATGCTGACATGCACTATGGGGTGGTGACAGTATATGGTTTTCCTTACACAACCAACTGTGATATCTCACAGACTTATCCTGATCTCTCTCGGGGCTTCCACCGAGAGGTCCTAACCAGGTGGGCTTCTAGTGGGCTTCTAGTCCACTGTAGGTGGGCTAGAAAATCAGTACAGGGAGGGGGCACGTATGCAGAGCCCTGCACCCTAGACCCCAGGAGCTGCTTGGTAAAAATGTGAACCTTGGCAGCCGAGCCACCCTGCCCACGGTAGGAAGAGGTTCTGTCTCATAATTCAAGCCCCAGAAAGTACCACTCTCTAGACCAGATGCCCCTGGGGGAAGTTTCTGACAAGTGTACCCGGCTGGCCACTGGAATACAGAAGACCTCTCTCTGCAGGCGTGGCAGTGTCTCACCCTGTGCGCGTGGGCTGGTTTCAAGCTGTCTGTCCGGTGACTCGGGCCATGGGTCTCCTTGGCATTTTCACGCTAAGTACTTCCAAAGTTCTCTGACAAGGCTAAAAACTCCCCATCCCACCAAAGATTCTGGCACATTATTTAAATGGGATGCAAATGCATGGTCTGCTCGGAGCCCTGGCAGCTTTCAATTTTTATATTTTCAGAATGGTGAGGCCTGCCATCAGTTCACTCGAAGTTCAGTCCAAGATGTGCCTGTCCCTGACATTTGTTCATTTTTTATGCAGGTAACATTTTGGAAAATTTAAAAAGAAGTCATGGTTGTATTCCATTCCCTACCACCCTCCAAAACAATGGAAAAAAATATTTCAGACATTTGTTGCATGCAGAAGAGCTGGGACATGACCAACTTCTTCCCTCCTGCCTGAATCTCCAAGTTGGATTCTATACGCCCTGTCGTTGGCAACCCATCATCTATTTCTTTCCTGATATTTCAGTGGTAGGAACTGCCTATTTGAGGGATTAGGCTCCTAAAAGCACAAGCACATCCCATCAGAGGGTGGAGCCCAGAGGTTGTCGGGGTGAGTAGGAGGGAGGTGGAGTCCGGCTGCTGACAATGGGATGGTGGGTACAGTTCACTTATTTCCTCCTTTTGTGGCGAAGGCTGAGTCCCTTCACTCCGAGCTGAGCACGCAGCTGACAGGAGCCCCACCTGTGCACCTGGGGTCTGGGCAGGAAGGGGGGCTGCTTGAAAGACAACACCGCAGGAGGCGAACCATAAAAAGATGAACCCAGGGTGGTGCTGTGTGGGTGGTATGCCGGCTACGCAGACTCAGGGCCCTCCCAGATCCAGCCCAGCCTGCATACGTGTGTGTGTATGTGTGTCTGTGTGTGTGTGCACGTGTACACACAATTATACACTTCCCACCGCTTTATGGCTAGTTCAGAGTGAAAGAAAGGACAAGGATAAGGGAGATAAAGCTAGAAGAGGAAAAGGAAGGGAAAAGAAAGACAGAGGGTGTAGCACATGTGGAAAGCTGGTATTTGTCCCTCTAGAGCCCCCAAGTCCCTCTATTCGTCCTTCCAAGGCACATGTCACTAGAAACGACACTTCCCGGCTTCCTGGCCCTGATGCAGAGCCTGGGGACTCAATTCTCACCAATGGAATGTGCATGGAATTAGCACCTGCTTCACCTCCTGAATTGAAACTGCTGCCTCGTGTGTCATGGTCCTTGTTCTCCCTCTCTGCCACAGGAGGGAAGGACCAGAGCCCCGAGAGAGCTTGCGGTGCAGGGGAGCTGCTGCCCGCGAGGCAATGGGTGCAAGAAACAAATGATTCCATTTCAATTCTGTGCGGTCCAGTTTCTCTCTTTTGTAGCACACAGAGCTACAGTCTGTAAAGAAGGGCAGGTGAGACAAACACTGAGCAACTGTGGAAGAAAGGATGACACTGAAAACACGGGATCAAAGGGAGGGATCAGCTTCCAGGAGGATACGGGGAAGTGGTCCTATTTCCACAAAACTTCTCTCCGGCCTCCCTGACCATCATGCCACCTCCAACAGTGATTTTAAGCAAAATTAATACAAGGGCTGCCAGGTTTACCTTGAAAGGTGAGAGTGTCTCAAAAGAGTAAGGGTCACCAAATTAGAGGTCTGGGTGCTGGCCTCAGTAAGAATTTAACTAATCAACTGGGATGATTCTCCAGTGGAATGAATGCCCATTTCTGGGTGTGATCAAGAGAGGTTGCATGACCCTGTCCCATGACCTTGGAAAGGGGACTCCCATGCTGATTGAGCATTTACTAGATAAATTTTAAGGTCTCGTCTGACGTTAATATTCTCCAGAAAAGGTTTAAGTCTGAAAAGTGGAGGAGCTTTTTCAGTGCTATGTGAATTATTTGCAATTCACCTCACTGTTCACTTGGGCAGTGGGTATTGAATATTTATCAGCACTTCCACCTGCTTTTCGCAAATCCCCAAGACCAGGTTTCCACTTACTTGCTGGGTAAGTCAGAAGCTCCCTGTGAATTGTCTGTGTCCTGTGTATGGTAACAAAACACTGGTTTCATGGCTTTGTATTCCGTGGAAACCTCAGG
The DNA here is from genome assembly GCF_964270905.1 of Leucopleurus acutus. Taxonomy (NCBI): domain Eukaryota; kingdom Metazoa; phylum Chordata; class Mammalia; order Artiodactyla; family Delphinidae; genus Leucopleurus; species Leucopleurus acutus. Next base: position 5,859,248 of record NC_139152.1, read on the forward strand.
TATGCCACTTGACAGGTCAAGGCTAGCTGCCTCGCCTAGGCAGTCTGCTTTTAGTTGTGTTGGGAGGTCCTCAGTCATGAAAATATGTTTCTTACTGACATGATCACAGATGCCTATAGTTCAGCTACTAGTGTTCATTCCTTTGTATCCCCTTTAGTCCTTTCTGAACAGTTCTTTCTAAAAATGCAATCATCCATTGACAGGTAACAAATTCAATGTGTGTCTAAGAAGCACAGGGAAAGGGGAAACATTGACAGAGGAAATTGGCTCTGAAAAAAACTGCTTTATTCATGGCTGTCCATCTCACAGCCTCTTTGTGTCTGCTGTTAATATGGGAGAGAAACGCAAGGTGGCCCCTACAGGTCTTTACTCTCCTCTCTCTATGCCTTCCAAGTACGTTTGTACTCCAGACCCACACATGATAGAGGGCTGACAGTGACTTACAGCCAAGAGAGCCAGCTGTCTACTTGGCTTGGCCAGACCTCCCTCTCCTAACCAGGAGCAGCCCTGGGCCCTGGGATCCCACAAATAATCTTGTACCTCTCAGTGTTCAGCCAGTTGGCCAGGCCAGTGCTCTTGGTTCCTTTTGTGCAGGTCATCTGAGGAGAAAGGGGATTCAGGACAGGTCATGTTTATTGGGTGGAAGGGGAGGGTTGGGTGTGAAACGAGAGCCCACCTGGACAGTACAGACATAGATGGAGAGCCTGAGTAACTCACAGTGACAGAAGGTCACCAGACAATTGGCAGAGGGTAAGAAAGGGAGGCTGAGTGGAGTATAAAGAGAAGGATGGAAAAAAAGCTTCTGCACTTAGTCGTTGTGCTAGGTGCCTCAATGCAGAGAACGGTATTCAAAGTAAGAACATGGATATTTATACATTTTTATGGTGCGTTTGACCTACTGCTGAGATATTTCTGAGTCTCCAAAGCTCGAGGTTCCCTGATAGGAGAGGGGAATTCAGTTTTATTCTCAGCCTCACAAGATCATATGGAACTTTGGTCTCATGTTAGGCTGACAGCTTCCTTGAGCAGAGAAGGAGGCAGGATGTCAACTTCCGAGAAAAGGAAACACAGCTTGAAGGAGGGAAGGGTGGAGAGGAGGAGGACTCAGAACAGAACCTTATCCAAAAGGGGGAAATGAGGCTGAGGAGCTCTCCGTATCCAGGCTGACCCAAGGGAAAGAGCAAAGCCCCAGTGAAAGTGAGCCTGAGGGATGATGACACAGAGTGGTGGTGATTTAACGCATAGACTCATAAGCTTGACTCTGAGTCTTGGTCCCCTGTGGTGGGCTCATTCCTGGGAGGGTCATCATAGTTGAGAAGGCTGGAGGCACATTCTGCCTTCTCATTTTTTATGTTCATACCTAACGTCTTATCGTCCATCTGATGATGAACTCCTCGAGGGACATTTATGTGGTCCTCAGCGCTTAGTTCAATGTCTTGAATGTGGTCCATGCTTATGGTGCATGAGTGTCACTTATGAGGTATTACCATTAGCTCCTCACATCTCCCAGCCTCTGTGCTATTGAGGGTGCCCTGTGACTAACCTGAACAGCGATCTAGGGAGCAGGAGGGACAGAGCTGCTGTGTGACCCCCAGCTAGCTCTTCCCTTGCGGCCAAGAGCCATGTGCTCCCAACGGTGAAGCTGTAAGGTGGTGGAGTCCTTCTCAGATGGTGTGGAGATTCACTCGTCTACCAACCCACATTGGAGATGTTGCCCTAGTGACAAATAAAGTTTTGTTGTTTTTCACGACTGGGATTTGGGAGTTCTTTGTTACTGCAGTGTGACCTAACTGATCCTGACTGATACAAATTCAATAAACCCCAATAAATTCAATCAATTTCATTTATGACAATATAAGGGCTACTGATGGGATTTCCTACTTGGATTAACCTCTTCACTGCCCACAGCTTATTTTTGTTGTTGCTGTCAAGGTCTTTGAGTTTGTGCCTATTGTCAGTTAATACTATTCCGTTTTCCCTAACTATACTATAAAGACCACATAAGGTCTTTCAGGGAAAGGGCTAAATGTTGGACGCAATAAACTACGTGAAAGTATATTGTGCATCAGCCATGTTTCAGGCACTGCACTAGAACCAGGAATACAAAACCAGATAAATATGTCCTCTGCCCTTGGAAGGTTCCCATCCTAGTAGGAGACGTAGAGACACAGCCAATTACATTGGAATACGTGTTATCACAAATGCCAAGACCAGGCAGCTGCTACTTCCAACAGCAGAGAGAAGGAGCATCTAATTCAGGCTGGGAATTCAGGCTGGAGGAATTGGATAAGACAAAGACAGAAATGAGAGAGAGCAGATGTGTTCAAGAAACTGAAAGCGGGTCAGTAAACTGGAGAACGGTGTACAGGAGTGGGTGGCAAAAGATGATTCTAGAAGGGTGAGCAGGGGACTGTGGTACCTTCCTGAGTTTGACCTGCATCAAGTAGATAAGAGTTGTAAGGTGTGGGGACATGAAGTCCCCGCTAGTCAGCGTGCTATAAAACCTTTTGACATCCTTGTGTAGGTGAGAGAGCCATCGAAACATTTGACCTGATAGGACTTCCATCTCAGAAAGCTCACACTGACAGTGGTATGGAGGATGGATTGAGGGGGAGGTGGTGGCGGCCACAGCCGGTCAGCAGGCTGTTGTGTGTCCCAGGTCAGTGTTGGTAGCCTGCCCCCTGACCAGCTGCCTGGGGTTTCACACCAGCAGAGGGTCCGCTGCTGCCATCAAAGTGGTCTGTTTGGAACCCACCTCCCAAATGGCCATGCTGATTTCACGCGGTCAGAATCAGCACCGCATTTGCCTCTGGTTCCCCAAGTCTCAAACTCACAGAGCTCCTTAGTGTTTCTGTCTGCGGTTGGCAGAGGTCTTCAAGTGGGGCCTTGGACACCTCCAAGGTCTCTAGGCTCCCTGCTTCATACCAGACCCTCGAAGAAATTCAATACGTTCTGGTATTTTTCAAACTCTTCCTTCTTTCCTCTGTGCCTAAGATAAAACCTACAACCATCTTCATAGAAGGCAGAATTGCGTTACCGATGGGATATTGAATTTTTCTTGCAAGTATTTTACCAAGTTTTAAACCCTTGCGCCTTGGGAAAATAAAACAGTATCTTTCTCTGTGTTTTATATCAGGGCAAAAGTGACTTTTTACAATAAATTGTGTAGCTTTCCATCTTTTCTCTATTTCTACTGCATAGTGAATACAAAAATAAATTCCAGATGGATTAAATAATTAAATCATTGCATTCTTCAGATAAATCTTTAACCTACTTCATGCCCAAATTAGAGTTCTGAGAAAGCAGGAGGATTGTCTCACGGAACCAGTGAAGTTGGAGGGGTGTGTGTGTGTGTGTGTGTGTGTGTGTGTGTGTGCGTGCGTGCGTGTGCAGACGGGTTGCAGAGAGGAGGGTATCAGGGCTGTGAGATCACGGTCTGGGCTTGTGCAGAGCATCAGTGGGCATTTCAGAGACAGGAAATAACCTTAGAGCGGATCAGACCAGACCAGACCTCTCTCCATATGTGCGCACACGCGTGCCTGTCCACTGAGGCTTGGGGAAGGCTGGGGGTGGGTTTCCGTTGCTTCACAAATTTGCCTGTAGGAGAGAACTCCAGGGGAGAAAAGCCTGCCTCCATCCCTGGCCCCTCAGGTCAGCACTAGGGCTGGGCCTCGAACGGGCCTGAGGCACCCTCTCTTTCCCCAAGAGGACCAACGGGGCTGCTTCCAGAGTTCACTTTGGCAAACCCCCTCCTTTTCCCAGCATCATGCCCTGGCAGCCTGGCTCCGTTCTCCAGCCCTTGCCAGGGGGAGACATGGATCCAGCCCTTTGGAGAGGGAGGGCATGGGGCCAAAGCATTTATGCCTCCCGGGGTTCCCTTCTGTCACCCCTCCTGTTTTGCACAGCAACCCAGGCTCAGCGCCTGCTGCCCGTGGGCACAGCCTCCTGAATTTGATAACGGGGGCGCCACTCTTTGTTGATTTACATGAAGGCTTGAGGCTGGCGGCCCATGGTGTCCAGGGGGGATGCTGACGCTGCAGGGCTGGAGCGATGCAGGAGGTGGAGAGCTGTTTGCCGTCTCTACCAGAAGCCCAGTCAGCAGGTCTGCAGCTCAGCCAGCAGCAGCATGTGGGCAAGAACCAGCAGAGAGGCAGGCGGAAGGGGGATCAGAGGGCCTGCGGGGAGGCTTACACGTCACAACCACTGACATTGCTGAGCCTTTCACATTTTTCAAAGCACGTCCACATTTGCCATCTAATCCTGTCCCCATAGCAACCTTGGGAGGCAGGCCCGCGAGGTAGACATAATTCATCTCATTTGGAGATGCTCAAAGAAACCTCGCCTGAATAAGAGGTAGGGCAGGGAGTTGAACCCTGATCTCCTGGCTCAAACTTCATGCTTCATTCTGCTAAGCTTCTGGGATCATTGCTCTGTCCTGTTTCTTCCATTCTCTCCCCTGCAGCCTCCTTCTTCCTGAAACGTACACTCCCCACCCTCCAGGATCCAGGGTTCTCGCACCTTCTCTGTCCCTCCCCTGTGAAACACCTTCTCCAGGGACCCACTGGAAACTCAGTCACACTACGCTGGGGATGGTTTGGCGCTGCTCCCCTGCTCAGAAGGATTTCCTTTTCTTTTTTTTTAAATGTAAAGTGTTTTTTTGATGTGGACCATTTTTTAAGTCTTTATGGAATTTGTTACAATATTGCTTCTGTTTTATGGGGGTTTTTTTGCCCACGAGGCATGTGGGATCTTAGTTCCCCAACCAGGGATTGAACCCACACTCCCTGCATTAGAAGGCGAAGACTTATCCACTGGACCACCAGGGAAGGCAAAGGATTTCCATGTTAACTGGAAGAGAAAACACTTTACATGAGAAGGATGAAATGCTAGTGAGAGGATTTCAACTTTAGGAACTATGCCTTTGAGGGAGTGGAGCCTTCAGTTTCCTCCCAGACAATACCTAGGTGAATTGTTTCCCTGCCAGGCCTCAGGCTGACCCAGAGGCTGGTTACAAGGACAGAGGGACACTGGGGAGCCGTTCCTCTCCTGCCCCATCAGGTATCAAACAAGGGGTGGAGCCAGAAAGCTTGGACAGGAACAAAAATGTTCCCATTGACAGGCAAACTGGCTGGGATCTAGGAGGGATTGTAGATTGCCCCCTGGCTGCTGGGACACTTCTGGAAGCTTTAGCAAGGGTCTGAATCCAGAAGTCCACTCCAGGGGTACGGCATGCATGCTCCACCCTGCCCTTGGCCCTGTCTCCTTGCCTCAAAAGCCAGGTTCCAGAGAGAGAGCGTCCCCAGGACACATGCCAGAGCGGCAGGCATGCTTCTTCCCTGGAGCTGAGCTCAGCTCTGCGGGGGGTCGACCCTCCCCTCCAGCCCAGTCCCTGCCCACATCCCCTCACCCCTCACCCCTATCCATCGCTCCCTGCACCCCACCTAGAAATTGGAGAGGTTGTGCATCAGGCAGCCCAGGGCACTTGCCCACCCTGGGGGACGATAGCGGGCTGCCTTTGTGCAAGCTGCCCCCTCTGGTTTTATGCCACATTTTTTAAATGTGCGGACTTCTCATCAAGAGATGCTGAACATGAGATGAAGGAAAAACGCCAGCAGATCTAGCGGAGCAGTGGGTCTGTGGGTGAGGGGCTGACTCTGGTCCTGCCAGGCTGTGGGCTGGCCTGCTGAAGGAGGGGAGGGGCAGCAAGATACCAAATATATTCTGGGCAGCAGCTTGCAAATGCCTCAGTGTTTTCCAAATGCGGGCTCTGCGGAAGGCTTGCGTTTTATGATGTGAAGCTATTTATTATGGGCTTGTGTTATGGGTCAATAATTTCCTGCTCCAAAATAACAAAGGAGGCTTGATCCAGGACCCAGGACTGAAGCCAGCAAAAGGGTAAACAAGACCTCAACGGGGCTCCCAGCAGAGGGCTCGGCGTGGATAATTAGGGGTCCTCTAGGGCCACCCCCGCTCTCCAGCTTTTATTCTTCTCAAATCTTCACCTGTCTCATCTCTACCCCTCATTCCTCAGTCTTCTACTCCTTCAAAAGAGTAAACGGTTAACCAGCTTGAGCAATAGCAATTTCCTTCTTCCGTTATCCGGGGCCAAGTCTGCACTTGAGTGAGTTTGGATAGAGCAGCATCCCCCGTGGGTCCTGGTTTAGTTGTCACCGTGGCAGCACTTCCTGGTTCTCACCAGGGAGTCCATCAGTCAGGTGAAAGTAGCCTTTAAGAAGAAGGTTAAGGATAAAGGTAACTGGCAGTGCACGGCATCTTGCAGTCTGCAAAGCCCTGCCGTGTATTTTCTTCTAGAGGTATGGTTAGGACAAGGTTTTTGTTTGTTTGTTTTTGCGGTACGCGGGCCTCTCACCGTTGTGGCCTCTCCCGTTGCGGAGCACAGGCTCCGGACGCGCAGGCTCAGCGGCCACAGCTCACGGGCCCAGCCGCTCCGCGGCAATGTGGGATCTTCCCGGACCGGGGCACGAACCCGTGTCCTCTGCATCGGCAGGCGGACTCTCAACCACTGCGCCACCAGGGAAGCCCCTAGGACAAGGTTTTATTTCAACTTGTCAATGAGGAAATGGAGGCTCAGAGAGGCTAAGTGAACTGTCCTTAATCACACAGCCAGGAGGAGCCCAGCTTCCTTCCTCACACATTGCAGGGCAGGTGGAATTTCCAAACCTGGGGTCTGGAAACCAGCACCAAGCGTGCAGGGAGACTGAGAAGGGGAGCAGGCAGAGAGAGGCCAGTGGTCCAGGCACATGTCTTGTACAATTTCTCCTGAGGCTGGTTGAGGTCATTTGATGTTAGCCGCTGGGTCTGGATGTGAGTCCTGTTTTGTTTGTTTACACGTGAATAAGAATGATGTGCATGGTTTGAGCTAGAAGAGCCCAGGACCACAATTCAGGAAGCCCGAGTTGGGAGTGGGCTTTGGGGCGGGTTACCTGGGGACCCCTGTTACCTCTGCTGGGGCGGCGGAGGGCAGGACAGTCTCAGAGGCCCGCGCCCTCTGACAGTCTGGGGATCCCTACACTCCTGGTTGCAGGAAGAGGCTTTGGGAGAGCAGGCACTGGTGCATCACCTCTAAAGGGGACAGAGTAAAGCAGCCGCCAGGGCTCCTCAGTTGCTTTGGGACACAAGTCATGGCCAGGAGGAGGCAACCGGAGAGCTGGAAATAGCCCTGTGGGTCTCGAGGGATCAGGGGCTCCCCCGCAGGATCTCTAAATCAAGCAGCTGTGGGAGGTGCAGCCTCGGGAGCTGCTGGCAGGACGAGGGCCGTGGGGCTGAAGGTCGGGGAGGCCATGTTTCATTGATGTCGAGGGTCACACTCTCTTGAGTTTGTCTACTGCCCTCTGATCACCTCGCCTTTGGTCTTCACCACACCGGCCCAGGCGGGGAAGATGCTGCTGACCTCCTCTGGTCCGTGATGAAGTGACTGCAGGGAAAACACAGAGGACAAGAGACGGTGATGGTGACCCACTGACCTGGCCAGGACGCCTCCCCTCTCTCCCCGACACACCGGGACACACGCATACATTGAGCGAGACTGAGGAAAAGGCAAGAAAGATCTCCCTCTCCTTCCTCAGGGATTTCAGTCGGTTCTCAGACGGGGACTCTGTGTGAGCATTAGGCTGGCGGGTACCTTCATCTCTCAGAACCCAGCTGAGAAGGAAACATAGGTGCGTCTGGAGACTTGGTAACAGTGCCGGGTGGAGACTGACACACACGTCCGCTTGCAGGCTCTGGATAATATGGGAAACCACCCCAACTGTGGTTTGGTTGGTTTAGGACTTTCAAGGAGTTTGCTGAGGGATTGTGGAGGACAAAGTGCAGTCCGCCAGCCTGCCTTCTAGTTTATTCCTCTTCCTCCCCCAAGCCTCTTATTACTCTTCTGTGCCGTCCATCAGTACAGGCTGTCCTCGGCGGGACCCGGACTCCCTTGCCCAGCATGGTCCTCTCTGCTCTGTTTCCTCTCCTCTGGACAGTTCTATCCTGGGATAAGACAGTGTTTACTGGAGAATCTTCTCCCCAAAATGAGTTAATAGTGAAGTCCCTTGTGTTTGCTACTCCTCTCAAGGAGGCCTAATGAGAGAAGAACCTGGGTAAGGGGGTGGCAGTCAGCTTGGTCAATCTGTAAGGGGCGACACAGCCTTTCCTGGAAGTGTCATAAGACGAAGAAAATTATGTTTACGATAAGCCCTTTCAGGGAAAGCAGTGTGTGCTGCAAAGAATCCTTTTTTAGGTCTTGGGGGTAAAAATTAGGAACTGCCCCCACCCCGCCGCACCCAGAGACCACTTTCTAGCAACAATCACTTTCTAAGGAGGGTTTGTTCTGTTCCCAATGTTTATTGTATTCTTTTTCATCTTTCTCATCTCATCTCCTGGCTCATCCTCCTACCCCTGTCAGCACAGAGCCAAGGCACCTAACCAAAATCTCAGAGCAAATGGTATCTTTGCTCATCAAGGTGTCCCGCCAGACGCCAGCCTAATGAATTTTGGACGATTAGTGCCAACGGACTCCAGCAGAGAGGGATGGACCAGACTCACTGGTAGAGCCTCCCCTATCTGTGAGGCTTTGGTTCTGCTGATTGGGTAGCAAGTTTGGGGCTGGAAGAGGACAGCTTAGGGCACTAGAGGAGGACAGGCCTGCCATCAGGGGTCAACTTTTTCTGCCCTCTGCCCTCAAGGCACACGGCACCCCACTGAGTGAAGGCTGAAAAAATGAAGAAAAGCACCAATGACTAGCCTGCCTGAGGAACTCAAAGGCCCAATGCAGACTTGCGTGGGGTGGGGGGCTGTGAAAATAAGCCTGGCATGTAAAGAAGACAGGATAGCAGAGTACTCAGAGATTCCATGGAAGTCACAGGGTGAAAAGAGCTTATGAGTCACTGGTCTCCAGTACAGGTCCAGAACCCCTCAGAGAAAGGCTATTTCTCAATGAAAGCAGAAGCACGTTTCTCTGTCTCCAGGTGCTTCCCAACCAGAAAGGAATCATAGAAGCGGGGGCTGCAGCCACATGACCTAGAGCCCTATCCTAGGGGCCCCTGTCCTCTGTCCCAAGCCAGACCTGGCTGGACTGTATATCTCTGGAACTATTTACTCAGATTCAATAATGTCAACCCAGGCATCAACATGGATGGCAGGAACTCAGGGTTGAAGAAACATGAATGTCAGTCTCCTGGAACGGGGTGAGAAATTTCTATAATTTACATCCCTCTAGGGTAGCATCAACCCAGGAGGGCTTCTTAGAAGAGTGGGCCTTCAGACCTGATTTAAAGGATAAGTAGGACTACACATCTGTCATGAGGAGGATGGATGTGGGAAGGTGGGTGAAGGGGAAAGTCAATGATGTGAGGACAGAGGGGAGACGCAGGGAGGGTTAGGGTTAGGGTTAGTGGACCACGTGGGGAGGGGTGTGTGTTCTCAGGGGCGGATCCTGAGAGCAGAGAGGTTGAGGATGTATTCCGTCCAAGAGAAGGTGCAACAGAGAGCTTCTCTTTGAAAATGGGGGCCCTGAAATGCTGAGGCTTTTGCTGTGTGTGTCTGAGTGGACGGTAAGCCCATGGTACCAGCTACAACATCCTCCAGACCAGCCCTGTGGTCTTTCTTGGACCATCCAGTCGGCTTCCTTTTGTTCACACCTCACTGACGTGGAGGTGGCATTTCCTGTGCTGAAGTTCTCCCTAGACCTGAAGGTCACGTTTAGCCCAGTCCAAGTCCTCTCCTTCCAGTGAATCTCAACAGAACCTAAAGGCGTCCTTGGCCAGAACCAGGTCCTTCCAGCCCTCATCTCCACCCTCTGGTTCCTCCCACTTGGGTGGGGTTGACCAGCTGGCTTTGTGTCAGCAGTAGACGCTGCTCTTTGAGAGGGGAGGGCTCCCCTACTGGCTTCCCCACCCCTGGCAGCTGGGCAGAGCTAGTGGCACAGCCGTGTCCTCATCCCACACGTGCCTCCTGGAGAGACCCCATCTTGCCATTGTGGGCCCCCAACCAGCTCACCACACCCCTTGAGGCTCCCAGACCTTGTTAGGACATTTGGCTTTTTACCTTGGAATCAGCTCAAGAGTACATTGTGAGTTTTGGCTGTTAGGGCAGTGCTCTCTTTGTATTTTAATAATCTTCCCCAGATCTCTAAACACTTTGCCAAGACTCTTCTAACACAACTTCTAAAAGTGCACTTCTGTGATGGAGGAGGGCAGATCTTCCTGAAGTGGACACAAGTAAGACCTGGCGTTTGAGTATCGTGACATCCTTGTTGATACCATCAAATGTGTCAGCTGGGAGTCAGACTCGTGCATCCCAGCTCTGCCCTGGACTTCATCTATGGAAGATAGATGGACTATCTGATGATGGACTTCATCAGATCTTCACTGAGAAAGGAGTAGGACCAAGCTGAGAATGGTCTTCAACTCTGCGATTCACAGAGCTGCAAATCAACAGGCTAACGTGCTGGTGGTCGAGCTCAGCGGGCAGGTGCTTAAGCATAAATCCACAGTTCCCCTGTCTGCATGAGAGCAGACAAACCCTTCATTTCTTTGATGGAAGTGAGAGGGCAAAGTCTGACGAGAGAGGTGGAGAGCTTCCTTCCCAATGTTTATTTCATCCTTTCTCAACCTTCTTGCCTATCCTCCCTCCCTCCGTCAATTAGTAGCCTAGACATATAACCAAAATCTCAGGTCACCTGTGCTCATCAAGGGGGTCCTGCCAGACATCAGCCTAATGATTTTTGGACAATTAGTACCAACCAACACCAACGGTGACCTGCCAGACTCTCCCCTTTTCTTGCCCATTGTCTCTGTGGATCACGGAGCATCGTCCCAGCCTTGGGAAGTGTCTTTGCCAACCGCCCAGTGTGAATGATCTGAGCTCCGCCTTCCCCTCGCTCCGTGCACCTCTCGACAACCACTGGCCTTGTCAGGCACGCTGAGCAGAGCCTCAGGAGCTGCCAAATGGCCTTGGCCCTGGGCCACCGACGCTCTCTGACACAGAGGAGATGGGATTCGCAAAGGCACTCAACTCAGGAGATGGAGAGGGCTGGTCTCCTTTCATAGCGGTAGCGGACCCATGAATTGTATTATCATAAAATATTTGCAAACTAGAACCCAGGCACTCTACCCATGAGTGAGTCCTTTGGTCATACAGACAAACTCAGCCTCCTAGGTTTCCTCAGGCAGGATCTGTGCACGTTGATGAGGAAGGACCCATCCCTGTCCCTGGTGGATACTGGAGGTAGGCTGGTGACCTCTGAGCAAACCATAGTAGATTACCTGTCTTGTGACGGCTGGGCGCAAGGTAGCTTCCCAAGACTGTTGTTCTTCCAAGTCTGTACGGTTGGGATGGAGGAAAAAAGAGGTGTAGCTAAATAAGTTTGTGGATTCTCAATCACTCGGATAATACCTGAAGCTTTAGATTCTGTCAGTGCACAAGTTGTCAGAGGAGATAATCCCTGGGCCTTCGGGTGAACATATTCCTGCTGGGAGCAGCTAAGGAGGGCTGCAGAGATTAAATAAGGGCTTAAAAGGACCCTAAAGAAAGGGAATTCTCCTCCTGCCCTCTACCTCCTTTCCAACTTCATTGATTGCCAGTAAACTCATTTAAGAGCATGGGAATCAAAAATATATCTCAGCAATAAATTTTTTAAAAAAAGGGAGAGAGAGAGCAAAGTACTGATCTGTGCAACCACATGGATTATTCTCAAAAATATTATATTAAGAGCAAGGAAGCAGACACAAATAGTTCAGATGATTTCTTTTATGTAAAGTTCAAGAACAGATAAAACTAACCCATGGTGACAGAAATCAGAACAGTGGGTGTCTTTGGGGGAGCAGGGATTGTCCGGAAGGGGGCAAGGGGCAACACTGCGGAGTGATGGAAACGTTCTTTATGTTGGTCTGGGTAGTATTCATGTGAGGATCTTGAGCTATACACTTAGCATTTGTCCATTTTAATGTATGTTAACTGTACCTGAATAAAGTACTGTTAGTATTAATATGGAAAAAGAGGATGAGATCAGGAAATACAAGAGAAGCTCTCTTAGCCGAGTGGGGTCACAGTGACCCCACTCTTAGGGGTCACTGGCTGCCCGTGCAGTAGTCTCCTCCAATGCTGGGTGACCGCTGCTGTGGTCCAGGGGTGCGGGCTACTTCCTCAAACACCTGCACACCTCTGCTGCCTCCAGGTAACTGGCAGGTCCACCAAGAGTCAGTTGTGTTTGCTATCTCACTGGCTTATGTGGTTGTAGTTGTTTTTTTTTTTAATACAATAAATTAATTTAAATTGAATACTCCTTAAACAAAATATAAGTATGAAAAGAACCAACATGTTTGTGAAAATGAAGTTGAATGCTCTGGAATGTCTCAATACAGGTGAGTTACTAAAAAGAGTGGATGCCAATCAGATGTGGATGAGACAAATATCAAAGTGAAACAAAAGTTCTATAAATCTAGGTTTCTGGACTCAGATTCTTCACACGTGTACACTCTTCTTCCACTGTGAGGAAACTGAAACTGGAATTCGTCAAGGATGCATTAAAAGGGTGGTTTAGGGGGCTTCCCTGGTGGCGCAGTGGTTGAGAGTCCGCCTGCCGACGCTAGGGGACGCGGGTTCGTGCCCCGGTCCGGGAAGATCCCACGTGCCGTGGAGCAGCTGGGCCCGTGAGCCATGGCCGCTGAGGCTGCGCGTCCGGAGCCTGTGCTCCGCAACGGGAGAGGCCACAACAGTGAGAGGCCCGCGTACCGCAAAAAAAAAAAAAAAAAAAAGTGTGGTTTTTCCAAAAAAGAAAGGTTGGCATGGTCTCTTCAGATGTCTATTCCCAGGCCTGTGGCCTTGGCCCTTCATGTAAAAGTTTTATAATAAACATATGTGTATGTTTTGAGTTAAAAATAAAAGGTTTATCACATGTGTGTTCTATATTTGCTGGTTGCCCTTTTGAACCAACTGTTCTGATGATCTGACCCACGACCTGGGCAGGGATCAAGAACAAGGAGGCGCCCACCCTGAGAGGTGGGGATTCAAGAAAGCAAAGCACAACTTTCCTAAAAGCTGGACGCTCTTCTGTTCTCTGTATGTTCAGAGAACAAGCTGATGGGAATCATGTGAATTCACCCATGTGAACAAGTTGGCCTCGTACCACTTTGCACGATCTTATCTCTGCTTAGTGTTTGACTATGATGCACACTAGCTCTGTGTGTTTATGCTGCATGTGTGTACTGTTGCACGTGATGCCCTGTCTTGCCTCCTTCCCCGTGAGTCCCGTGTGCAGGGCACAGCAGGGACAAGGACCAAGGGGACTCGTCTGGCATCCGTTCAGCTCTTATCCGTGAGCAGCCTGCTTGTACGTTGGAGAGGGATGTACCAGTGACTCAGATCTGTTATTTTTTAAAAAGACACTTATTCCCATCATACAGCTGGTATTAAAACTTGCCTCCAAGGTCTCTCGTTGTTATAATTAAAAGCCAGTTTAAGCTAACAAAGAAATGCCGTTCACATATGCATCACTCAGAGGCTAGGTTAGAATTTCCTGAGGACTAGAATTCTTTGTTTGGACCCTGGGGATGAATCAGTATTAAGTATTAATAAGAGGGATGATGCTTTAATTTTACAAGCTTGTGTGAATTGCAGAGACTTTAATTCTTTTATCGCAGAGTGGCAAGCCTCAAGGAGATGTCCTTCACCATCCCTTGGGACAGAACTAGACCCTACACAAGACAGACAAGCTTGTTGCAAGCACCTCCTGGCAGTACCCCACTTCTTTTTTTACCGATCATACCTTACCAGCCATGTCTTCTCTTTCCTGTGTTCTGATGCTTTGACCTCTGGGATCTTCTGACCATGAAACCCTGCCCTCTCAGGGTCAGCCAGCTTCTGGAAATAGCAAACAGTCCATCCAGAGCCTACACCTCAACCACCGTCTTCAAGCACCCCCACCCCCGGCCACTATCCACCTGCCCTAAGGACGCCAGCGCCAGGTACCAGACAACTAGGGGCAGCACTTCTGTCCCTGAAGGTTGTTCAAACTAGCCCATCCTCAGCCTGCATGCCCTGCCTTGCCCGTTTCTTCCCACAGAAACCACAGTAAGGCTCTTGTCCACTCCTGTCTGACTGCCTGGCTCCCCGTGGAGTGGAGTGTCCCTTGCCCTGGGGAACTCTAAGTCACAAGCTATCTTTTTGGTGGCAGCATCCCCTGATCTGTTGGCCTTACCATACCTCAAATTTTCTGTTAATCCACTACAGTTAGAACATATATCCTTAGCCATAGTTCTTTCCCTGGCCCTCCACTCCCCTTTGATGGATTCGCTAACGATTCTAACCTCTTTGGTATTCATTCATTCGTATGCAGCCTTGTACTAAAGTGTACCATTTCGTCTCACTCAGCCTCATTTATTGAGGGGCTGCAGACTAGCTAGGGGTCTGAGTCTAAAACTCCAAGAAAAAAAACCCGCAAAAAACAACTTTATCTTTGGTCAGATTTTGGCTCAGGACCAGAACGTCTGATGGATCCTGTTGGGAGAGAAACCAACCGTAGATTGGCTGTGGTAGGTAACTGAGAGCACGTAGCCTGGGGCAGGAAGTGTGCGCACAGCTTGGCCAGGGGATCCTGAGTGGATGGCCATGCGGTCCAGGTGGTGGAGGACAGGATGCAGGTCGGGAAGGGTGGGGGAGGAGGAAGGAGAGGAACATAGCTCTGGATCTCACATGGCCAGCAGGTGGAAAGGCTGGTATTGGAACAGAGAGAACACGCATCCCCGTATTCTCTCCACTCTATCACGTGGCCCAAGGAGGTAGATCATACAGAAGAGATACTTTGAGGGAAGAAGCAATGGGAGCTGGTGATCAGCGTTGGGAGATGAGAAGGGAGGGTCATCAGAGCTGACTCAGAGCGGGTACGGATGCGGTCCAGGAAAGAGACGGGGAGGGTGGAGGAAAAAGCACCAGGTGGGCCAACTGTAACTTTGACAGAACCAGAGATCGGGCACAAGTGTCTTTGTTCAGGGCGTTTCCCCATCCTGGTCCTACAGGAAGAAGGCAATTGATATAGACTAACGATGCCAGGAGGGGGGTGCACAGTGGCTGCTGAGCTGCCAGGTGCCTGCTGGGAGGTAAAGCTGTCAGGCAGAGGGGGCAGATTGGCCCTCATTCAGAGGGCTTGTAATCCCACCCCCTGCCGCCGCTGCCCCAGGAGTCCTGTCCTTGTCTCTCCGGGCCAGAGACCCTCCCTACCGGCCTTTGTTCTGGTCTAACCTCTGTGCAAACTCTCCTGTTCACAGGAGCAACCTCCCTGCCCCTGTTCCCAGCTCCTTGCATTTTAGGAACGGAGCCAGTGTACGTGGGGTTGGCTGAGGATACAGACCTCTCCATACCTCCTCCACAGGGCCGCCACCCTGTTCCCGGCCCCTCCTTATCTCCGTTAGAGCAATGCGATCCCTGGACCAGTGAGAGGAACAGTCTGCTCCGCCTTGGTGTGAAGGATGCGCTGTTGCTCAGGCTGGCGGTTCAGTTAGGACACGTCCTCTACGGATTTCTGAAGGGCCCTTAGGCCTCCGAAGAGTCACTTAGAGGCTGAGTCATCAAATCATGACTTCTATAATCCAAAGAACTGGCTCCCTCCTCCCTCGGCCATCCCTGTCAATGGAACATCCCTGTGCCAAGCTCAATAGTGGACTCTGGACATTGATAAGGGGGCCTCAGCCATGCCCTGATCCACAAATGAGCTACAGCATGTGGTACTGGACCGCTCTTGTGCCCCGCCACATAGCCTCTACCCGACATCGCGTACCAGCAAGAGAAATGGCAGCTGGATTCCTGCAGGTGTGAATACATGGTCCTGCCCTCAGCCGCACTGGGGCTCAGGTTCCTGCCCCACGGCTCTCTGACTCCTTCACTCCAGCACTCCACATGAGGCCTTCAATCCAGACTCTCAAGTTTACTGACCACAACTGTAGCCAACACTTCCCACCTTCAGACCACCTCCCAGCTCCAGTGCTTTGCCGCTAATGGCTTGTGGCTGCGCCCTCTCTCTTCAGAGGATTGTCCTCGGGCCACTAGGGCTGCCACTAGGGCAAAAGTTGGAAAGTCCCAGAAGTTTACCACCCCTCCCGAGCCCTCCTCCCAGGGCGGCTGGTAGCTCCCTGGCCTCTAGGAGGGATGCATTCTGAATTGTAACTTACACACCAGGTTTCTGCAGGATGGGACTGAAGTTGGGGCTCCACCTGTCACCAGAGCCTCGCTTAGCTTTTTCTCTTCTGTCCTGCGTGCCCCACTCCCTTCTCAGTACCTCCTGGAGCCCTTCCTTAAAGCACTTGCACACGGATTCTCCGCTCAGGGTCTGCTTCTGCGGAACCTGGCCTGGGGAGCAATCATCTTGCTGAGTGCTGAGGCTACAGTCCACTGCAGGAGGCTCAGTGTGTGGCGGGGAATATATACCCCATTCTAGAAAAGTCTAATGTATGCTGGGATGGAGCTTCAAGCTTTGAGCCTGTCTCAGTGTAGTCCCAGATACCACATAGAGAGACTTTGGGGTCAGAAACTCCTGTGTTTGGGCTTCCCTGGTGGCGCAGTGGTTGAGAGTCCGCCTGATGATGCAGGGGACACGGGTTCGTGCCCCGGTCCGGGAAGATCCCACATGCCGTGGAGCGGGGCCTGTGAGCCATGGCCGCTGAGCCTGTGCGTCCGGAGCCTGTGCTCCGCAACGGGAGAGGCCACAACAGTGAGAGGCCCGCGTACCACAAAAAAAAAAAAAAAAAAAAGAAAAGAAAAGAAAGTCCTGTGTTTGAATTCTGCTTTGTCTCTTACAAGCTGGGTGTTCTTAAGCAAACCTGTCATCTCTGCTCCTTGGTTACCTCATCTGTCAAATGGATGTAATACCTAGCTCACTGAATGTTATGAGGGTGATCTCCCTTACGGGACAGCAATGTAAAGTTCTTGGGCTGATGACAAGCCCATAATGAGTGCTTAATAAAGGGAACTCTTTTTAGTGGGTATAGTGTGCCTGCAACGTGATTTGAACACAACCACATAATGTCACATAGGTCACATTCCTTCGGCTCCTCCCACATAAAAGATTGCAAGCACGGTGTCACTCCATCAGTTCTCATAACTATGAAGTTCCCAGACTGACCACAGGCAAGAGTCTTCCTTCTCTTCTGTCTATCCCTTCTTCGAGGTATTGGAGTCTGCACCCATTTACCGCCGGTTACCCTGGAGGTGCCGATTTTCCGTGTGCTATTCCTAACTGAGTTCTCTTCTTTGGTTGAAATTCTTCTCTGTGAAAGAAATACATTCCTGAGCTCCCGCATATCTTTGCTGCCTCAGGGTCATGAAAAGCTAAATCCGGTCTTCGCTCTCCAAAAGAGAATCAATCCCAGCCTGCTCCCAAAGAAGTTGTTGTCATAATTACGTCTCTTTTTGGAAGTAATTTGATTTAATCACATTAAAGCTAGGTTGCGCCATTTCCTTGGCCAAAGTTTGTTCCAAATTGGCTTTGCTATTTCCCTCTTGGTCCGTAGATTCCTCTCTCTCTCTCTCTCTCTCTCTTTTGGTGGTGGTATTTGCAAGGAAAATATCTGACTATTTCAAAGGAAGGTCCAACAGAATGCCACAGGGTGGCACTGATACTTTCCGCTAGAAAAGCAGGTGGCTGAGTGAGCTCTCACCTGCCAATCCCCGTGGGAGCCACGTTTCTCAGCTAGGACCAGAGCTGGCCTCAGCTACTGCTCCTCAACCCATGGGACGGGGACATCTAGGTGAGTATTGGAGACCTCGTTCCTATATTTCCTTCTAGTTTTTCTGCTCTCTTTCCTAGGGACCCTCTCCTAGGCCACCAGTAGGAAATCTGTGGTATACCAGTTATCTGAGCGCATGCCATTTATTCATCAATGGTTGGTGTTGGGTCTCAGCATAGCCAAGATGCTCCCCCGGTCCTGAGCAGCATGCCAGGAAAATACGGGACATAAAGAGAGAGGCAATGTGGCCTCTATCAGCTCGTGACCATATGACATCTGTGCTGTAGGGACTTAAAGCTGAGATAGTGGGGGCGGCTCCCCAGAAAAGAGGGGCTGACTTCTGGGTGGGCTTGAGAGAGGGGAGGGGAGGCAAGGCATTCGAGGCGTGGGAAACGGAGATGCCCTCCCGTTGTCATCCCTCCCAGGGAGACAGATGGGTGCTGAGTTTGGGCAATCACGATGCAGTTAGGTTACAGTGGGCTTTGAAAGCCAAGGGGAGGACTGAGTCTGATTATGACTTGCAAGTCAATTTGGGAAAAAATCCAGGGTTTAGTAATCAAGAAGAGTTTTGTTCACGGATTTCCTGTATTCTCTCACCCCATTACTAGTGGAACAGAAAAGCTCATGAAGCCTGGAGCCTGGATAGTGAGATAAAAACTCACATCGGGGAGAGGCTAGGACTTCCCTGCACAACCACTGGGGATTCTTGAGCAGGGAGTAACCAGATAGAGTGTTTCAACTGGCAAGAACATGTAGAATGGGGGAGACTTCAGTTTTTCTGGCTGCCATGCTCTGAAATGTCCCAACAGGTCTTGCCATGCCTGGACTCCTCCGTGGCTATGCAGAACAAGTCCCCTTGGACCCCCTACTGCAGACTGTCAGATGCGTCCTCCCGTCCTTGCTACGCATGAGCACCAGCAAGGCAGGGCTTGTACCACCTTCCTCCTTTTCTCTTCCATCATCCCCTGCTATGAGTTGGTGCAGAGAGCTGACACTACCTTTTTCAGCAACAGACAGCCTCTGCCATAGAGAAATCCTTCTTCACGTCTACCTTTAATTCATTGACTCATTAAGAGAGATTTATTGAAAGTCTACAATGTGTAGGGCAGTCTCCCCTGTCCTGTGCTTTTCAGGACACAGGAAGCAGCTTGCTCCTAAGGATGGTGAACATTCCCATCCTCAACCAAGGCCAGAGTGCAGCCTCACCCCACGAGAAAGGCATAGGAGGGAATGGGCCAGGTGGGGCATGGAAGGGTTTGGAAGTGGTTATTAATGGAGGACAGAGCAGTGCTCGTGTGCAAGGTGTGCGGAATGTGCTGTCGCTGCCAAAATGGAATATGCCTGTTAATAGCACGAGTGAGGAATCATAGCTCATGCACTGACACACGGAACCCTGGGCTTCCTGCAGAACGCAGTCTGCATGCTAACGATGCCAGAAGGCTCCTGCCTGGCCCTGTGGATCCGCCTCTCCTGGCTGCTTGCTTGTGTGATACTGCAAAGATCGCGACCCCTAATCTTCCACCCATCCCAAGGGGCTGGCAGAGAAGGTGGGATCTGGAGAAAAAGTAACCTGTCTCTGCATCCTTCTTTCTACTGACTACCTGTTGAGACCTGGGATGATAATCACATGAAACATAAATGAAAGAGTGGTACAAATCTCCAAGACTTCAGAGACAGGGACTGGGGTAAAATGGCTTTGAAAATATTCACTTCCTCCAGATCACAAAGCAATCCATTTTAGACACAGTGAGACAGTCCAGATGGGGATTCGGAAGATGCTTCTGTCCTTGATGTCCCTTGGTTTTCCTTTGAAGATGTCTGGCTCTGGGGAAAGCGGAGGGGGCTTTTGAGTGCATTTCAGGGAATGCAGGGGAAAAAAGGATTCTTTGGGGCTCACGGAAAATAGGACATTGGAGAATTGTGGTTTTGACTGTTCATTGCCTTTCTTTTTTGAATCTCTCTGCTTGTCCCGTCACCTGACAGGGATTGTCCTGGGGTACTATCATCTTTTTTTTTTTAATTAATTAATTAATTAATTATTTTTGGCTGCGTTGGGTCTTTGCTGCTGCACGCTGGCTTTCTCTAGTTGTGGCGAGCGGGGGCTACTCTTTGTTGCGGTGCATAGGCTTCTCATTGAGGTGACTTCTCTTGTTGCGGAGCATGGACTCTAGGCACGAGGGCTTCAGTAGTTGTGGCGCACGGGCTCGGTAGTTGTGGCTCGTGGGCTGTAGAGCGCAGGCTCAGTAGTTGTGATGTGTGGGCTTTGCTGCTCCGCGGCATGTGGGACCTTCCCGGACCAGGGATCGAACCCATGTCCCCTGCATTGGCAGGCGGATTCTTAACCACTGCATCACCAGGGAAGCCCCAGTCCTGTCATCCTAAAAGGACTGAGGAGTGCCCAAGTACGTGCTCCAAGGGAGGTCAGTGTCTGAACCTGAAGAGTGAATCTTAAGGAGAAGTTCCAGCCCGGAGTCAAAGGAAATATTGGGCCTTGCTTCTCCCCTCGAAGAAACCTTGTAGGAAACTTCCTGTAACCTTCTAACGATGATAACAGCTGCAGCAGCTACAGATCACCACACTTCGGGGATGTTATCACTCAGAGTTTAAAACGGGGAAGACAAAGAGGCTCAAGAAAGTTGCTCAAGCCGCCCAGAGCCGAGCAAGTGGCGGAGCTGGGGTTCAAGTGGGTCCAAGCCTGACCCCTTTGCCCCCGCTGCCCCTCTGCCACAGCCTTCAGAGCACTTTGTCCCTCAGGCCCCGCTGCGCCCTGGGGCCCCGGTGCTCAGCCTGCTGGGGCTCACTCTCTCCCCAGGCTGAAGTGAGAACAGGGCCAGTGTCGGGGCTCAGAGGACATTTAGCAGGAAGCTTGTTTGGAAGAGGCTAAAAACAGTCTCTCAGCTGCCCAGAGACGAGATCTAAATGAGGCGGAGCTGGTGCAGACTCTCCTTTCAGACCCCGTCTCCTTCTAGCCATTCCTCTGGAAAACTCTGTATCGGATGGATGACATTGCCGGGCTCCTAAAGGGATGGGCGCTAAGGGCTGACTCTGGACAGGAAGCTTTGTGGATGCAGAGGACTGGGGCTTTGAAACAAGGACGGCCTGCAGGTGGGTGAGGTGAGGCCCTGGGAAGGGATTTTGTGAGCAACTGCGTAAAGGAATAAAGAAGGAATGAGCAGGGCTTCCCTGGTGGCGCAGTGGTTGGGAGTCCGCCTGCCGATGCAGGGGACGCGGGTTCGTGCCCCGGTCCGGGAGGATCCCACGTGCCGCGGAGCGGCTGGGCCCGTGAGCCGTGGCCGCTGAGCCTGTGCTTCCGGAGCCTGTGCTCTGCAACGGGAGAGGCCACGACAGTGAGAGGCCTGCGTACCGCCAAAAAAAAAAAAGAAAAGAAAAAAAAAAAGGAATGAGCAGATGTTCATTATGCACTTATGACTTGTCAGATGTGGCGGTGGTGCTACGGGCTTAATACACTTCATCTAGCTTCGTCCTGACAGCCATGGTGGGAGGTCGGGACCATCGTGCCCATTTCTCAGAGGAGGAAGTGGGGATCCTAAGAGTTCAGGTCATTTGTCCGGGTCGGCCAGCACGTCATCAGCAGCCCTTCCAGAACCTCGATTTCCCCTCCTCCCACTCTGTCATGCTCTTGGACAGATCTTGGCCCCTGGTTCTCCCAAAGTACCACCCAGCTCTGGTGCCTCTACGTGGAAGTCAGCCCCTTCCATGCGATTCCCTGGCACCGTGCAAGTGGCTTAGTATATGAGCGGCTTGGTCACGTGCATTCCAGCGGGCAGTTTGAGCAGGAACAGGAGAGGATGTGCAGCCTCTGTGGGGTCTTAGGCAGAAAATGTTGAGAAAAGAGAAGCCGGGCCTCGTGGACCAACTCTGGGGGTCTTCGGTCCAGGCTTCTGTGCTCCTCCTTCCTCAGTGGTTCCAGGGGAACTGCTCTCCCTCGCTCAGGTTTCCTTGTCCGTTATTTGGAGGGTGTTGTTTCTGTCGGCTGTGACGAGTGTGGCTCTTCCAGAGGTCACACGATCCCTAGAGGCAGGGCAGCATGGGGATGAGAACTCCCCAAACTGGTGGCCTTGGGTGTCTCCCTAATCCCTGGCCCTCACGGCATTCCCAGGCCCTGCCTATTTGCTGTGTGTGGATGGATATAGGCTGGGCGACGGGAGCTGCTTCTTCTCTTGTCTCCTGGGGAATGGCTGGCACCATGCTTTGGGCAACTCCACTGCTCAGGGTCTTAGATCTTGCTACAGGCCCCCACGGGGACGATGCCTGCTGAACCACACAGGAAGACTGACGCACAGAGCCGCCCTGACCTGCCCTTTCGAGATGCAGCTGAGCCCAAGGGGAGAGAGTCAGCTCGTTGGCTCAGGGCTGATGTTGACATCCTAGGACAGATTAAGAATGGGCTACCTGCACCCAGACGTTAGGGGCAAGTGGCTGCATGCCTCTGGGGAGAGCGGCCCTTCCCAGCCTAGGCAGATGCTTTGTTGCAATCCTTCATTATTTCTTTAAAAACCAAACAGAACACTTCCCAGCCAGGAAAAGGTGACGCTTGTCTTCTTTTAGGGTTTGCTTAGGACTGGGGGTTGTTCCTTTTTAATGCTCTGGGCTCCCGTCCAGGCAAGAATCGAGTGAAAGGAAGGGAGAAGCAGGCTTCCCCGAATGTTTGCGGAGATGCAGAGCTGTGTGGGACCGTTCCACTGCCATGGCACCTGTGACCTAACAGCTCTTTGGAGAATGCAGGCATTTTGGTCCCATCACAGCCATGGGGACTGTCTGGGCTATGCCGTGACTCCTAATAGCTTCTAGAATGGGGAGACTTGTAGACTAGAGCCCGAGTTCACTCCCCGGCTCCACCTCTAACATTCCGGGTGGCCCTGCAGAGGCCCTCTGTCTGAGCCTCAGTTTCCTCCTCTGTCCTGCGGAAGCAGGGGCCCGTGCCCAGCTCTCTCCTGGGCTGTTTGGAGATGTCACTGGGAGCTGGGAATGTGTCCACAGCAGGAGGCTGCAGACCCAAGCTGGCTGCCCCGGGCTGGGCTGGATGCCGGTGACGGACACCTCCCAGAACGCCCTCTCCTGTGCACCTGCTCTGCAAGGCCTCCGTCCTCCCTTGTCTCCATGTCCCCCGAGCAATGAAGAAGAAGCCGCCTGCTTCCTTCATGAAGGCCCAGCTGTTCCCATCCCACTGCTTCATTCACAGGTCACCTGGTTGTCACGTGGCTTCATTCCTGCCCAGCTAGTGTGCCGGCCCGTCCCCAGCCCAGTGCCTCAGGGCCCCGATGTGAGGCCACACTGCCCGAAGACCTGAGTGCAAATGCCAGGTGTGCCCACACTCAGGCCGTTGGCCTGGCTGTGCTGTTCCCGCCATCCCTGCTCAGACCAAAAGGGGCTGCTCCCCTCCCCTCCCCCGCTCCGGGCTTTCCTGTCCATCACCTTTGCCTGCAGAGGCCTGTCCTCGTGGCTCCCAGACCTCCCCTCCCCCTCCATCTGTGCCTTCCCTCAAGTCCCATCTTAGATGCAGTCCCCACCCCGGAACTCCCCCCCACCCCACCCCGGAGCTTCTAGCAGGACGAGACCCTCCCTTCTCTGAGCCCCTGTGACTCCCGGCTCCCGTGGATTTTCTTACAATCTGGGGTGAATTGCGGGCCTGGTGGGTCGTGCCTGGTGGGGATCTTTTGTCCCCAGTGTTGGTTCAGGGCCGGCCGAGCTTGCCAGTTAGTGTTTGTGGAAGGAATGAGTAGCTGGGTGAGGTGGGGACAGATGTAAGTGCTGATGTGGGTCTGAAGCTTACATACATTTTACAAGATCTTCAAGGAAAAGAACATAGTATTTTGAGTACAGATTTAGAGACAGGGTCAGAGAAAGTCCTGTGCGAGCGAGGGGCCTGAAGAGGAAGCTTCCCCAGCTCCAGGGTCACATCCGCGTTAAGGGTCGGTGCGGGTCAGCGGCTGAGGTGCTCTCCAAGGCCTGGCCCCTCGCCTTCCCTGCAGCACAGATGGGGCACCCAGGAAGGTCCTCGGAGACTGGCAAGTGGGGATGGAGGGAGGATGGAGGGAAAACACCCAAGCAGAAAAGGGACAAAACGCAGAGGCAGCCGCCCCAAGGGAGACCTCGGCCCCTCTCTGCTCTGGCCTTCACCTCTCTGCCCCCAGAGTGTCTGACTAAGCGTCTTCATCAACGCTCGTAATTTCCACCCTCCGTTTGGCAAGTCCTCCCCCCACCCCCTGATCTGTAGCCCCTTCCCCTCCCCTCCTCCTTCCCTCGCCGCCTCCAAAATCAATTTTCAGCGAGAGCAGCAGGTTCCGTGCCATCTGGGGCTGCTGGCAACCTCCACAGGCTGTAAGCAGCTCAGTCTGTTTCCCTTAAACCAGCCCCCGAATTTCTCTGCCATCTCCAGCCTGGTCTTCCCCCTCTTTCCTCCCGCGAGGAGGCGGAGGAAGAGGAGGGAGGGTGGGATCCGGACCCTGGAGTTCTTCCCCTGAGAGGTCCCCCCTCCATCCATCCCGGCAGTGCGCCCCTCCGTGGGGTTTCAGTGTCGGATCCGCGCTGGCCCGACAGTCAGACAGAAGTCACGGCCATTTCCCCACCTGTGGGGCAGGACGGATGCGGTAATTGGCAGGAAGAGCGCGGAGTGGGGGCCGGTGGAGCCGCGCCAGGTTCTCGGAGGCGCACTGGTCTTCACCTCGGCCGCGGTGGAAGCTGCGTGACTCCATCCTGGTGACCACGCCGTGAGATTCTCGGTGCTGCGATCTCCGTTTGGGGGTGAGGAGGGAAAAGCGGAAACCTGCTTCTCTTCCCTCTGCTTTATGGACGACTCCGCCATCCAGAGCCCCCGGGAAGGACTGTTCTGCGGGGCAGGGAGCAGTGTTGGAGCATTTTCGGGCGCGTGTTTGCTTTGGAGGTGGGGACCAATCCAGGACACTTCCTGAAGTGACAGCCCCCATCCGCATCTTGCCCTTGCCCCTACACCCACACAGGCACATGTTCAACTTTCACCTGCTTTCCCAAGTACTTCGTAGCTTTCTGCTTAGAAAAGAGCATTTTTAGGTGACTTCTCCTCGCGTGTAGACCCCGCCACGCGTCCCCCCATCTCCTACCGCCGCCTCCCCCATTGTTCTTTATCTCCCGTGTCCTTATTTAGCCAGCCGGGCACCACCTGTTTCCCTCGGGCCACCAGTTGACACCGAAAACACCCACTAGAAATATGATCCCAAGAAAACAGAGGTAAAGGAATCTCGGGTGGATGGTGTTGGCTTCTGGAACGTTCCCCAAGTGACTGGACGACTCAAGACCTGAACTCAGATCTCCTGACAGATGGACTGATGCCCTTCCCATCCTGGGGCAGCCAAGAACCTACTCCCAAGAGAGCCTGGACGGAGCAGCGGGGCCGTGAATCAGCCCCAAGCACCCTGGTCTCCTGCTTGTCTCTGTGACCTTGGGTGATTACCGCCCCCCACCCCCCGGAGCCCTGGAAGCATCCCCTGTGCGGCAGGGGGTTGACCTTGACAGTTAAGTTGTCTTCACATCCTCAGCATGAAACCGGGTGCCAACACCCACACAGGTGCTCCCTAAATATCTGTTGAAGGATGATCTCTTGGTTGGAGATTCTGGGAAGGCAGAGACCCCCACCCCAGCACCTATCAGGTAGCAGGTGTCCAGTACACGTGAATTTCCACAAGTTGCTTCTCATGTGGTTACAGAAAACCAGTGGAGTGCATTTGGAGTAGTGACGTATTTTACAGATCACCATGGGGTACTCTGGGGAGTGCAGGGGCGGATCGAGTCCAGGGCAGGCTCAGGGCATCCAAGCTGAGGCTACGGGGTGTAGGGGCCACCGTGCTAGTTCCTGTCCTCTGCCCTCTGCTCCCCGCCCTTCTGTATGTCTCTGCAGCGGACACTGAACAGAGGATACAGAGCTCTTCCTCACGTGGCCCTGGGCACCAGAACTTCCATCATGTAGCACAGGGTGGGAATTCCCTTTTACGGGAACAGTCCTCACTCTCTGAGTAGTGCTGCCAAGGGATGGCTGAGTGAGTGACCTCCGCATGTCCCTTGGCTTGTCAAGGCAATCCTGACCTTCCTGTAGGGCAAGGTGGGCTGGTTTAGGAATCAACACCAGTGACAGCCAGATTCCTAGGGGACTTAAAGAACATTCACTGGGTCGGTCCAGGAAAGCTCAGGGGTCTTTTGAGAAGGTCTTTGAGAGGCTAGCACCCCCTCTGAAGGCAGGAGGGTGGAACGGAAAGAGGGATGGGCTCACAGGGTCCAAGCTCGGGACAGTGAAAGCAGCCGGCCTGACCACCCCTCTCCTTCCATCAAGGCCAGAGTACTTCTCTGCCTTGCAGGGGAAACATTAATCACATTTCCATTCCACTTTTTTGTCCACAGGTGATCACCACATCTGTGTCTTTAACACGTGTTTTCAAGATGCTTTTCCAATGTTCGTTGTCTTCTAATTTTCCCCAAAGCTTGTGGCTTATGTAGGCACACTGCTGACAACACTGGTACAATGCTAGGGACTCGGGCAGGAGGGAGGGCAGAGCGGGTCAGAACAGTGGGCTACAGAGAGTGGAGAGTGAGGAACAGAAAATCAAAGTTCGATGTTCCTTTGGTCCTCACCTAGCAGAGTATTTCAGCTTCTAGAGCCTTATTTAGGTGCACATACATAACGTTCCCTTGTACTTGTAGAGCACCTTATGTTTTCAGAGCACTTTGACCTGCAGAATGGTGTGTGCCCTTCACAAAAACTTCTCTGCACAGTAAGCAAGGGAGGCACTATCATCTTTATTGAACAAAAGGGGGAACTGAGAAGGACAGAGGTCATGTGACTAGCCCGAGGTTCTCCAGAGAGGCAGTGCAGAAGCACTGGCAAGAGGCTCATCTTCCAACCTTTTTACCTTCTTGATTTTTGCCATATAATCTTCCCCCCTATACTACTGCTCTCTCTCTACGCATACAGACACAGATACACTAACATATAATACATACGTGCACATAAATATATACATTTATTTTGTATATATACACATGTACATACGCATATACATACACACAAACAAGATTCTCTCTAGAAGATTCTGCTAAGCCAGAGGCTGCCTCTGCAGTTCCTCCTCTATTTGGACCATGTTTATCTCCACACATGGATGAAAATGATAACAGCTAGGCAGCTTTTCTCAGTGCTTACAAACATCATAACTAATACCCACAGTTCTCCCGTGAGGCAGGCCCCATGGAAGCCCTCTGAGGCTAAAACAGCCCACCCAAGGTCATGCAATGTGTATGTGGAAGAGCAGGAACGCATGGCCGGCTTTCTCTGATTCCAGATGCCACACGGCCTGGCCTCCGGAACGTGACTGGGCCAGTGCCCCATAGTGCCTATCATCATCTGGGGGTTTGCAAGCCTCGGCCTCATGAGGCCACTGAATCTTAACCATCGCATCCCATTCCCTAGTCCTGGTCCTTCCTTAGACTGTGGGCCTGGAGCCCTTTTTCACTTTGATTCCATCTTACCTGTCCTGAGGACCAGGTGACTTTGGTCAAGGTGTCCAGGGGCATGAAGTTACATCACCTCAGCTCTAGGCCTTAGCAGGCAGAGGACTAGGACAGAAGGTGGACTCCTGGTCACTGCCAACTTCACTTAGCCCAGCATATGGCTACTGTATGTCCAAGGGCCACCTCTGCCAGCCCAGAAAGTCTCGTGAGATGCCTTCTGACAGTCAGGGTGGAGTCTGTAAAGAGCGTCAGGGCTGGGATTCCGTGACTGCCTGGCCTCAGGCAGCCATACCTCCAGGACTGCAGGACACTCTGTGACATCTTCAAGGCCTTGGGACACGATGGACGCATCTTCCCGAGGCGAGTGGAGGAAAAAAACACAGGTTTCTTCCGCAACCATTAGTGGCAGCTGGTAGCTGCAACTTTACATTTTCAAGGACTCCTCTGTTTTGTTTTATTTTTTAACATCTTTATTGGAGTATAATTGCTTTACAATGGTGTGTTAGTTTCTGCTGTATAACAAAGTGAATCAGCTATACGTATACATATATCCCCATATCTCCTCCCTCTTGCGTCTCCCTCCCACCCTCCCTATCCCACCCCTCTAGGGGGTCACAAAGCACCGAGCTGATCTCCCTGTGCTATGCAGCTGCTTCCCACTAGCTATCTATTTTATGTTTGGTAGCATATATAAGTCCATGCCACTCTCTCACTTCATCCCAGCTTACCCTTCCCCCTCCCCGTGTCCTCAAGTCCACTCTCTATGTCTGCGAAAGACTCCTCTCTTAGCTATTAAATTTTAAACAATGATGTTAGCTCAGATACTAATAGAAAGATGAGACCTCTGTGTAGTGGTCAATAGCTCCTGTTATGGATATGTTAATACTACATCAGAAGTTAAAACCTACTTAGGTAGAATTAGACAACTGGCTACGAAGTCTCTCTGAAGTACCAGTTCCAGACTGGGTTTCAAACTTATCCTCCTGAGTTCCTCAGGGACTGAGATCTATTTTTACTATTAAAGTTTCAGTTGTTACCCTTCCTAAAAATAATAGGCATTAGGTAAAATGCTTAATTCCCCTTTAGAAGAAACATTGTGCTGAATAGGAAGTAGGTCTATCGAAACAATAAGGAAAGAACAGACATTAACTAACACAGGAGAAACCCATAGGGACCATGAAAAATGCTTCTATAGGTGGCAATTCTGTCCTAGCCTCCTCTAGACTGTATCTTGCAGCCACAAGTGAAAAGTCACCTTGCTCCCATGAGCTGAGCAACACTGATGGTCACCAAAGGGACTGAGACCTTGATCAGTTTGGAAGGACTTGGCCCTAAATCTACTGTACAGATTATACTTCTGGACCTTGAACAATGATACCAAACTTCAATTCAGAGGTTAGCAAACCTCAGTCTTGGAGAGAATGCCTCCCATGCTTCGGTCACCTTTAGCTGTTTTCAGTATTTTATACATTAACCCTAACTCCCTGGATTAGTTAGTTTAGTAAGTTTCTTAAGGTCGGAGGCAATCTCTCCAATTCTTTTGTGTCTCCCATCTCACTAGCAAAACACAGGCCATGGACACAGAGGCAGCTACCATGGAGGCTTCTGAGTGTCGGAGATGGGAGGATGGCAGTGACAGAGGCAGCATTGGGGCCGTCCCCAAGGACGTCCCCAAGGTCTTTGTTATCCACTGTAAGATGGAGCTCTCTCCAGGTTACCTCCTGCTCTGGGCAGGTTGCTTCTGTGGAGACAAGATAGTGTGGCATCTGAAAAAGAGCACTGGCCTTGGAGTCAGATGGGATGTTTGAAGTCTTGCAGTGTCACTGACTAGTCAATTTCTCCATGCGTCAGTTTCTTTACCTGTAACAGGGAAACGATTGCACGGGCCTTCTTTACCTTAGAGGATCGGGGTGAAACATAATTCAGGCATCAAACACTTTGTAAATCGTAGAACTAAACTCATAGGGAAGTAGCCGTTGATAGCGGGAGGAGAGAGATGAACGGAGTCTACGCACAGAGGATCCCACAAAGTTAAAGAATTGCACTGAACAAACGGAAGGGTGGTGGGTTCAGATGGTATGGCGTGGGAACAAGCAAAAGAAGGGCAAGAAACATCTTCCCTGTAAACAATGCAAGCTTTAGACGTCTTGGCTGCTAATTACATGAAGAGACCAAGAGACTTGTAAGCCCATCTGCTGCCTGGGGAGGATTCCATACGGCTGAAATCTGATTCTAGATCTTGGAGAGTGGGTTAAGTAGATGCAGCCAGGCAGGAGCGCTGAGAACAAAACAATAGGAAGGTGCATTTGTGTCGTTCGTAACCATTTGCAAAGCACTTATATATACATTACCCCGTTTCATCCTTATACCCGTGTGAAATAGGTATCGGGTTCTTATTTTTTCAAACGAAGAAACTGAGACTCTGGGAGGTTGAGTAATTTGCTCAAAGTCACAGGATCAATATACAACTGCCCCCAAACTGAGGGTTTCTGACCCCAAATTCTTTGCTTCTTCCAAGTTTGGAGAAAATCTCACAGTATAAAACCTGGATTTAATGGGGGGGACATCAAGCCCTCTTAGCTTCTTGGGAAACAGGGGCTTTAGTCTACCAGTCAGCTTTATTGCCTACCCGTGTGCAAAACTTCTGACCATGTTTTAAATGTTCATGCTTGTGATCCAAGTAGATTGCAATACAAATTGCAAAGATGCACAGAATTAGCCCAAGAATTTAAAGTCACAGGAGTATTATTGCCTTTGCTTCTCGGGGTGTACCGATAGGGCCAACCGGACGAGGGATATGCACATAGTTTGACTAGAATCTTGGAGTTTTAGAGGAATCCTGGAGCCTGTGTGCAGATGCAGTGTCTGTCCCTGGGTAGGGACATTGGCCCAGGACAGGTCTCCAGCCTAAGTAGGTCTAAGATGTCTAAACAGGACACTGTCTGCTGACGTGACATCACCTCAAATGTGTGTGTGAAGATGGGCATCGCCTCTGTTCGAAGGAGGCCCTCTGTGTCCTGGGAAATATGGAGAATGTGGTGCTTGACTGAATATTAAATGGAAGTCGTGAGGACAAGCCCAACCTCAGCCTTCCTCTCTCCCGTGCCTGAGCACAGCCATACCTTTCATGGACCAATTTGGGGTGGAGTTGCTTATATGGTGTGTCCCTTTAAGCAAGAGGAATGGCCTAAAATATTCTGGTGTTATGAGATTCTCTTACACCTGTTTCTCCCTAGATGTAGGGAACACCGCTGGGGTCAAGATGAATTCAGGCAATGAGAACGCTCCCTTCTAGAAGCCTCTAGCATATTTATCAGTTGACTATGTTCAGTGGACTTACCCTGTTTCTATGACATTTTCTTCCCCAACTGAGGGAACTTATCCATAACTTATTGGGTAACACCTGGAAAATCATTCAAACGTTCTCGTCTTGATCCCAACCTCTCTTGATTCCAAAAGGTCTAGAGATGACAGCCATCCTTACTTCATTGAGCTTCCGTGAGGGCTAATAAAACATTGAGCAACTATTTTAAATGGACTCTTCCAATTAATGGAAAAGATCAGTGAGGTGTATAGTCCAAGAAAATGTCTCATCCAGGAACAATTAAAGAAACAAGAAGTCAACAAGGCATGTGTGCTTCTGTTTGCAGTTTGGGGCTGGACAAAGTGTGGGACCCAAAAAACACATAATACCTAGTTTTTGTCCCCAGAATTTACAAGCAAGCTGTGAAGGGATAGTTAATCACTCAAGGGATAGTTACAAAGTAATAGGACTCGTTGTATTTCATGTATTTTTTAAACCCAAAACGTATACGTCTAATGAGATGTTCTCTTGAAATAAATGTCCTGTAAAGTTATTCACTTAAACCAATGGTGCTTCTGCGGCTCCAAACATTTGGGGCGTTCTCTTTAGTCTGCTGATGAATGAGTTTGAAAGGGAGAGCTGGCACCCACCTCTTGGTGGAAAGAATCTCCGCCCTGAGTCTTCCACTGCACAGAACATGGGCTGGGGGTGAGATCAATGAGCCCAGGTTATCAGCTTCTGGCTTCTGAAAGAAACACCTGGTTGCTTGGAAGTATCAGGTGATCTAGGGGGGAAAATACAAAATGGAAAGGATTGGTTACAGGAGACAATGGGAGTAGAGGATCAAAGGGCCTGGGAGGCACCAGCAGGCCTGGGAGCAGGTGACACTCAGTGACACACACCCGGTGTCATTTTCTAGCGGAGATTCCCGATTAGCGGAAGGAGGAGGAAAACAGTTGGTAAATGGAGAGTGCTTGTTTTCTGTGCAAACTTTGGACCCATAAGCTCTGCGATTTGTGGTTCCAGAGGGTGTGATGCCAGATCTTTCTGCGGATGGACAAATCCCTGGCTAAGGTCTAAAAACGAGGTGGCTACTGTTTCTTTTTCTGATGACTTGAATCCTTCCCCTCTCCTCTTTATTTTTCTAAGAAAGGCTGATCTTTAAAGATTTATCTGATCACATTTCAAGAAAGTCCAGGCAACTCTTGATTCCCACTTTGGATAAAAGCCTCATTGAATATTAATGTCAGGCTGATTCACCTGCCTTGTATTCCCTTCAATGGCGTGATATTTATTGAGCAACCACCCTGCCAAGGGACACAAGCGCACCATGAACGAAGTCACATGACTCATGCGTAACCCCTCAAAGATCTCACTCTCTAACTGTGGAGACAGAACCAACAGCGCTGCAATAACCATCGTACCAGGCAGAACAGGTTAAACATACGTGGGAGGTTCAATGACCTATGGCATTTGAAATTGGGAGAGACCATATATGCCCGGGTGCCACCAGCAGCAGGGAGGCTACCAAGT
The DNA here is from genome assembly GCF_964270905.1 of Leucopleurus acutus. Classification (NCBI taxonomy): domain Eukaryota; kingdom Metazoa; phylum Chordata; class Mammalia; order Artiodactyla; family Delphinidae; genus Leucopleurus; species Leucopleurus acutus. The sequence goes on from NC_139152.1 coordinate 5,891,300, forward strand.
GGGGTGAGAGTTTGAAGGGTGGGCAGAATTTTCCTGGTCAGAGAGGGCCATGGTGGTCTCTCGGGAGGTGGTGGGGAGGCATGGGATGAAGCTGATGTGGACAGTTTGAAAGTTTGGGAAGAGGAATAGGAAAGGATGGTCTTGGAAGGATAGAGTGGGTAGAGATTTTGGAGCCTTTGAATGCCGGGTTCAGGTTTTGTCAAAAGGTAGTGGGGAATCAGGGGAAGCTTACCAGCAGAGGAGTGATATGACCAATAGTAGGTTTGGGGAGAGTATTCTGCTAGCCGCAAATAGCATGGGCTGGAGGAGAAGAAGTAGGAGAAGGCCATTGCCTTACACCGGAGAGAGGAGAAGTGAGTGAAGTGACCGCATACTTAGGGAGGAGGTGGTGTGGTGAGGGGCACGGCAGAGAAATGATGCCCCCCTGTGTATCACCTTCAACACAATCCCTGGCCTTTGATAACTCCTGATACCATGCTCTGTGGAGCCAGATAGGATGGAATCTGCAGCTGCCTTCTGTTTCTGATTCTCTGCCTCAGTGACTGAGTTGATAAAAACCACCAAACGCCCGAATCTAGGAGAGACTTAAGATTCCATGGCTGGGCTCCTCTCAGATCAGACTCGTCTGATTACTTAAAGTGGGTGTCATGCCAGTCTGAAAGCGTGGGGTTCTGTTTTCTAAAATATCAAAGGTTTCATTTCCTCAAGAGCACAGGACTAGATACCAAGAAAAATGCCAGAGATTTCAGCTCAGAGACTAGAGCTAGAGGTAGAGATGGAAAGAGGGGAGTGGGAGGTAAGGAAAAATAGAAAAGGAATTTCTAGAAAAAACAAATGTCATGGGTTAAAAAGATGGTCAGACCCTTCAAAAACTGGGTCCCAGACCTCTGAGAAGTATGGAAACAATCTAGGACACATTGCATCCGCGAGTACTGCACATGTCAATCAATTTCCTCAGTCAGAAAATTCCCCAGTGATGGACACACATGGTGAGGCTATTCCTCATGGGAAACAGTGTGTGTGTGTGTGTGTGTGTGTGTGTGTGTGTGTGCTTTAATTCTCTCCACAGTTTGTTGTGACTTTGTTCCCCGATTCTCATTGCACAGAGTCCAGGGAGCCTGTTGGAGTCTGTCCCGGGAAAGGCTCCTTCTTCCTACTCCTGGGGGAGTTAAACTGCTTCAGCTCCAAGTCAGTGACATGGGGGCCTGCCCATCTCCAGGGACTTATTTACTATAACTTCTCCTCCAATCTGCAGGTCAAGGGTTATTCTACAGCATGAATCACACGATCAAGGAAAAGAGACAGAGATTTATTTAATGCATTGGATTTTTTTTTTCTTTCTGCGAAATGAATGTCTCTGTGCCTAGTGCCTGGACTGGGAGAGCTTAGAAAAAATAGCGCTCACTCTGCCACACCAGCCAACCCATCATCAGTGGCTTATCATTCTTAAGAACATTTATTTCTCACTTATGTCACAGTCTGATAACTGGTGGGTCAAGAGGCTTCTCCATCTCGTAGCTACTCCATCTGGTACGTGTGACATATAAGGCAAAAAAAAAAAAAAAAGGGAAAAAATTTTATCTTTTTCTTTGGAAGGGGGAGCTGGAGGGTGTTGCAGGATTTTTAAGGGCCAATCTCAAGTGGCTTATGTCACTGCCCACATTTCATCAGCCGGAAGCCAGTTGGCTGAGGCATCAACCCAATGCCAGGGAGGCTGGGAGACATGGAGGAACACAAGGATCTTTATTGCTACAGAGCTTTCGCTCAAGGGCTTTGCAGTGGGGAGATGATGCCCCGGTGATCTGTAGGGCACGCTCACCAGTGCCACCCCAACTCTGCCTTTGGAGTCCTCACGTTCATTCCCATCGTACTGAGTTAGGAGAACGAGTGTGAATGTCTTCTTAAAACCCTGGAGGGAATTCCCTGGCAGTCCAGTGGTTAGGACTCCATGCTTTCACTGCCAAGGGCAGAAAAAAAAAAGAAACAAACCCTGAATGGAAGAAAGATATTTGCTAGTCCTAGACATGGGATGAAGCTTAGAATTCTCCCCAGGGTCTGTGCTCTTGACTTTGGCAGTGGGGGAAGGGAAGCAGAGAGAGCTGGGAACAATGGGAGGCAAAGAATGCAGGGGCAGCTGAAACATTGTCTCATGGTATCCCCAGATTCCAAGGCTGCATCACTGGCTTCCAGAACACCCGTGTGACCTCACTGGATTCCAGTCTCTATATTTGGTAGCCACCAGTGTCTATTACTGTAAATAATTGAAAGGAATATAATAGGGTGAGAATTATTGTTGCCTAACCCCCCCGCTTTGCCTTTCATAAAATCTTTTTATACCAGAGGGGTCTGGCCCCAGCCACTCCTTGCTCTATAATTAGTCCTGGGAGTTGTGAGGACTGAGATCTAGCTAATGACATTTCATGGTTCAATCTTGGGGTCCCTCAGTTCTTTACATCTTTGCTGGAGCAAAGGACCAGGGCCACAAGTGAACCTGGATAACTGGCACTAAAGACACATGGGTCTGTCAGTGGGTCCCTAAATGTTAGAAATGAGCAAGAGAGACCCCAAGCCTGGTGTGCTGATTAGAGAGCCCATCCCAGCCTCCTAGCTTCTCAAGCAGATGAGAATGGTCTAGGTTTCATTAGTCACGACTGGTAGGCTTCCATTGCCCTATCATTTTGCCATTCCATCCTGCAGCCTTGGCCATAGTTCTGCCACCAGATCTCTTGACACAAAGTATTCTCTGCTTGAGAATCCACCACAATTCTTGAAGCAGTGTCGACTGCAGGAGGTCTTCAGGGTTCTCATGGAGGCTTTGAAGTGTGTGGCATGAAGCATGGGCACACAGTCAGATCTGTGGTAGGCAACATCGCTGGGCAAACAAGGAGTTGGGGAGGCTTTCCAGAACATCTTTGGAAACTAAGGTCTAAAGACATTAGTTAACTTGCAAATCTGCTCTTTCCTGTCCATCTTCATACCCACCAGCCTATCCCCTCCCTCTCTGGGTGCCAGGCTGGTGCATATCTCCCTGGCTTTCCACTTACCCTTCCCTTTGACTCAACACCCTTCCCAGCCTTGTCCTGCTGAATGTCTATTCATCCCTAAGACCCAGTAGTGCACTTATTTCTCCTCTTTGAAGCCTCCTTGACTTCTGCCTCTTCTAGCCTGAGTTGACTACTCCTTCCTTTGCGCTGTTACAGATTCTTACGCTTAGCTTTGCTACAGCGATCATCACACCACGATATAACAGTGATGAACTGTCTTTCTCCTCTGAGCTATGAGCCTGAGTAAATGAAAGCTATCCTCCTTGTCTCTGTATCATCAGAGCCAGGATGCTTTATACTCATCTACACGTGGTAGAGACTCAACCCATGTTTTCTGAGTGAATACATGCATTAAAAATGTCTACCCTTTCCCTGTGCACAAAGATAACTAGAAGACTGAGAAAGACAACAAATGCGGAATGCTTGGGATGCTTTAGAATCCCAAGGGGGCACTAATCAAATAGTGTTTTAAGACGTCAAGCCTCCATGTGTCCTGATCTCCCAGGAAAGTTGATGAGGACAGGCAATTGCAGTTCTATGCAAGGTCCTCTCTGTTCATCTCTCAGAAGATGGGGCAAGAGTCTTACTGCATGGGTATTAGCAAGGCTGTTGTAAAAGAATACGATCTCCTTGGCCAAGAAGTCCTGTGGGCAGAGCAAGCCACGCTCCACCTCGTCATTCAGCTATTCTGCTTGGACATTAATAGCCTGGGCAGCGTTGTCTGTGTGGGCAAATGCTGCTTTTTCTGAGCTGTGTAAACCCCCATCTCCCAGAGGCAAAGTGCTCTACAAATAAACACAGCATGTTCTGAATTCCTCTGGGCAGGGAGCCCTGGGGATCACTAACAGGGCAAGGAGGAGCAGAGCTCTGGGAAGAGCACCCAACACCAAGAGCTCCTGGCAGCCCGGAGCCCAGGGTTGGGGTGTTGGTTGGGGGCTGGAATAGAAAGAGCCTGTGTAGGTAGAGAAGGTCAGCGCTCTTGGATTTAAGTCCTGGCTCTGAAAGGAATTAGCTAGAGACCTCAAACAAATCACTGAAACTTTGTGAGGTTTGGTTTCTTCTTCATCTGGATTAAAGTTCTGCTTATTTCATAGCACCATGATGAACCCATGATGGGATACTTGTGAAAGGTATTTACTGATCGCACAATAATGCAGCAACGCAAGGGAAAGTGATGAAGAGGCGGAGGATGGTGGCGATGGTAACCACCCATTAGGAGAGCACACCCTAGGAAAAGACAGTGAGTCATCCTTATGGTGACGGCTTCCGGACATCAGTGACCAATAAAGGTCTAGGAACGGGGTCTGCATTCTCAGCTCTTTCCCACTCTGAAGAGCCAGATGTCAGACCTCCCTGAATGCAGCAAACCCACCCACTCTTGGCAGAAGCTTTCCTTTCTCTGGAGAATCCTTCTCTCAACCCCTACGCACAGCATTTTTGATGAGCAAACTCCTTCTTTTTCTCCAATGACTAATTCAAAAGAAATTTGGGGGAAATATTTTGATTAAATGGATTACTCCGTGTTCCCTGCCATCCTCTCTGTGCCTCTGAACCAGTCTGATATTTGTCCCACTTTCCAGGCGTGTGACCTCGGGCAAGTGACTTCATCTCCATGTGCCTCGGTTTCCTCACCTGTGAGGTACCCGGATAATAAGAGTGTCTTTGTACAGTGAGAAGAGCGCCTGGCATTTGGTAAGAGCACAATCATTGCTGGCTGGTTGTGCATACTTCCCCCCAGCATCTGATTTGATCATTGCCTTTGAAGAGATCCGATGTTGCTTTTTTTGCAGTGGAGTGACTCAGAGTGACGCAAGCCCCCTGACTACACAGAGGAACCAAAAGAAATGGTAAGGAGGCGCCCAGCCAACCCCTGAAGACGAGCCTCTCCACTTTGACCCACATGAAGCAGCAGGGACTCAGCTGCTCGTGGCTTTTCCTCTGGTCCATGTTGTCTGGATTTGACTCCAGCAGGAAAGTCTCCAGTACAACTTGCATATCACAGGGAGGGAAATTCACCGGGTCCACGTATCCCAGGATCTTTGGGCACTGTCTTCATTACCTAGGGCCACCACAACCAGGTACCACAAACTGCACAGCCAAAACAACAGAAATGTGCTATCATCTCCCAGTCCTGGAGGATAGAAGTCCAAGACCAAGGTGTCAGCAGGGCCCTGCTCTCTCTGAAGTCGGCAGGGAAGGATCTGCTCCAGGTCTCTCTGAACTTCTGGGAGTTACGTGGCTTTGGATGGCATAACGCTATAATCTTCACATGAATTTTCCTTGATGCTCATCTCTCTGTATCCAAATTTCCCCTTTTCATAAGAACATCTGTTGTATTGGATTAGAGACCCTAATGATCTCATTTTGACTCGATTACCTGTGTAAAGACCCTGTCTCCAAATACCGTCACATTCTGAAGTTCTGGGGTTCAAGACTCTACTGTATTGGTTAGGGGACATGATCTAACTCATACCAGGCATGTTGTCGCCCAGACCTTCATTCCGGCATGAATGAACCTTACAAACATGGTGGACGGTCTCCCATTGTTTTAGGCAAAGAAACTGAGCACTAAAAGAATGAAAGAAAAAAGAAGCATGAAGTCTCAGGTCTCCTGACTGAATTACCCAATAGAGAGACCCCCTCCTTCTGTGCTGGGCCTCAGCATATGTTCCCCAGAGCAACTGCATCTGAGGACCTAAGAGGTTGGTTAGAACTCACATCTTTCCCATCTCACCCCACTCCCGGTGCATCAGGAACTCTAGGGATGGAATTTAGATGCAAGTTGAGCAGACTCACCAGGTAACTTCCACTTCACGAAAGTTCGAGAACTTTCCCGGGGTGTAGAGCTAGTGGATTGGGGTGTATCTGTGGCCTAGACTTCAAGTCAAAGTGGAACCAGGAAGATGAAAGGCAGCCAGGCTCCCAGGGCAGCCTGATGGATTCCAGAAGCTGGGTTCAGGTCTCAACAAAGCCCTGGTATTTTGCACTGCCACATTTTCCCAGTGGCTTAAGAATGACAAGTGTGGGTAGGTAGTGACTGTGACCACACACTTTAACAGAGGTTGGAAGAGTGTGGGATTTTAGGGCGGAACGCCCCACAAACACACAAATGATCCCTCTTAGCCACAGCTTTCCGAGGTACCCCCAGAGCTCCAGATAGATTATAGGGACACTAGGGTGTATCATAGGAGCTTATAGTCCCAATACAAGGATTTTACTCCAAAAGTTACCCTTTATGTTACCTCCAGCAAAATGGGAATGAAAATGATTTACTGTATATGAGGAAGAATGGACCCAAATGAACCGTTCTGTGACATACAGATAAGGGTACTTACTCATGCTCAAATGTCTGTGTCAGTAAAATAAGTAGTGAGGATAGCTATTCGAGTCTAGACAAAACAAGACAAGGGCTAGCTTATCCTGATTCTCCGGGATCTATAACTCTAAAGCAACAAAGCATCTTCGGGGGACCCCCTCCTCACCCCCATCCCTGCCTCTTAAGGCCGGGCTTTCCTATTTCAGGATCAAAGCAGGCACACCGTGCAGGAGCGAATGAGCTGATGTATTTAACAATGCAGTAGTTCTCTTCTGTCATTGGAGAAGCTCCCAATTCCCTACAGGGAGATGAGCTCCATTCCTCTGAGAAAGAGTCTGATAGGTTTACGGGGCAAATTTCAGGACGTTCCCTCCGCTGATAGAATCAGGTGGGACGCTACTGATGTATTCAGAACTTCCTTTTCAAAAGTTATTTCTTGATGTGGGTAATCCGAGACAAAGGATAAACCAAGGACAAATTGTATCAGCTTTGGGAAGCTTTTTTGTGTGTCTGCTTCTTTTACTTTGGAAGACGTGGTAAAAAAAAAAATATATCTTGTATGATGATGTGTGGTTTTATAATGCAGAATTAGGAGGAGGAAATGGAAGTGGGGCTCAAAGCTTTTCTGGAGGAGAAACAGGTTACCCACGTGTGAGCGGTGAGAGGGAGCTGATGGCCTCGGTGCCAGGCTGGGCTGCGGCGGGTACAGAGCAATGCCAGCACCTCTAGAGAAACAGCTTCCCTGTATCTTCTCTGGATTTGACTATTTCATGATCCCAGACACTCACCATGTTTTCTGTGGTCAAAGGAGTGGAGGGTGACGTAGTAATAACCATGGTTGCATGGGGTTGTCTTTGTTTAAGTTGGAAGCAGCCATTAGTGTCCTGACACGCAGAGTCACGGGGATTTTTCTGACAAATACCAGAAGAAATCCCAGAATAATCTCTGATTTATGTATGCAGAGCAGTTTTATCAAAGATACACCATGGATTTCCCCAAAAATTCCCACTTCAACAAAAGAGAAGGACGTAATTAGGATTATCTCTATTTTATAGGCAGGCAAATCAACGTCCCCTTTCTTGCCGCCGAGGTCCATAGAAATGGATACAGAACTGTGTGCTCTAGCGTCTGTGTCCACCCTTCCAGGTCCTAGGTTCCAGCTGCAGAATAAACTGTAACAAGAATGCGGTAAGATGGTCACCAGGAAGCAGTTTCCAAATATGAAGAGTTTGGGGCCGATTAAAAGAAAGGTTATTTTGTTGTTGCTGTTGTTGTTAAATAATGTGGCCATCAGGAGAGAGGATACCCATGTCTCGGTTAGGTGAGGTGGAGCCCAGAGGTGGGTGGTGGGCAAGGATGTTGGTGGCTGACCTCTGCAATCCCTGGGATTCTGTTACCCACCATTCAGAACGGAGAATCATCTATGCCTCGTGACCAAAGCCCCCCAGAACGCTGACCATTAACATGATAAATCTGTGGTCATGCCTATAGTCTTGTTTAGAACGGAGCCAAGCAAAATGACGGGTCTTATCATTTTCAGTAGCACTATTTGCAATTAGTAGTAATCGCATGCTCACCTTTGGAGATCTTTTGGAGGTAATTGAATCACACCACTTAAGAATTCATCTCTTCTGCTCTCCTCTCTCTTTTTTTTTTTCTCCATTCTCATGCCTGGAAAGGAAAGAGAGGGCAATTAATATTCATCAGGTCATTATGTTTCACTGAGATTTATGAAATGAATTGTTCAATGGTACGGTCACATGTTATCTCCTCAGCATCTTTGAGATTCAGTGGTAGGCAGACGCTTGACTCTTAGGGTTGCAGAGCAATTCTTGGGCACCAACATCCTACTTCTTGGACTACACTAAGTCTTTAATCTGGACCCATTAGCTGGGAAGACATATAGATTGCTTATCCCAGGAGGGTGAACTGGGATTACCGAGGCGCATATGATGAGCCTGGATGAACCAGATCTCAAATCCTGAACTCTGGGTCCCTAAGCCACTCTTCTTCCTGCAACATCTGACTGCTTTTGCAAAGATAATTTTCAAATTCATCCATGGTACATCGGCACAGTCCTTCAGACTGTCCCCTTCTGTCACCAACATTCCAGGCGTTACAGCAGAATATATGTGTATATATATATATTTATGGGCCCCTGTATTAACAACTCAAGCACCTTTCCTATCAGACATGTTCTACTTTGAGGAGCAAGTTCCTCCTTACTTACTCATCCATTAACGAGTACTTATTGAGCGCCTTTTGTTTGCTTCAGTCTGGAAACATGTTTGGCATATGCCCATGAAGCTTTAGGCATTATGCTGGATACTAGGGCTATGAAGGTGATAAGACACAGTCTCTGCTCATGTCAAGAATCCAAGAAGGAGGCTAAGACAAGCACACGGGTATGAACAAAGTCAAGTGCAGTAAGCATGGATGTGCCTGAAGATGAGCTGCTTTTAATAAGGTGACACTGGAAACACCTGAATGTCCCTGAGAAGACAGTTCAAATTATTCAAATCACAAACATTCGTGAGCTCCAGCTATGTCCTGGGCACAGTGAGGATTACAGGTATAACAACAAAGACAGTTTCTGTTCTTACCCGCACATCTGTACATACTAGGAAAGAAGACAGATCAGGTGGGAGGGTGATATAAGATTCATTCTGACATCCAACTACAATGTATTGAGTATCTATCATGGTCCCTATTCCTGGGATGTCTATAATCTGGTAGGAGAGGTGCATAACATAAAACAAAAAGTAAGAAAAGGATAAAATCATTATTATCTGTGTTAAAAATATGAGAAAAACAAATAGAATGCCATGATAGATATAAGTTTTAAATAGATTTTTGCTTAAGAGACTCAGAAAGAGATAGAGACAGAGAGAAAATGAACAGAGTACAGAGGGCAGTGTTTTTAACCATTAACCATAATATTAACCATTAGCCATAACCGCTTATTATCCATAAATGGAGCCAGACTGCCTAGGTTTGAATCCCAAATCTACCATTCCCCAGCTGTGTGACCTTGAGCAAGTTACCTAACTTCTCTGTGCCTTAGTTACTGCATCTGCAAATAGGAATTATATTTTTTTCTGAGGTCTAAATGAGTCCATATTTGTGACCAGCCCAGAATTTGTGACCAGTTGATAATGCAAGGACCCAAGGAGTAAATTTCTCTTTTGCCAAATGAACTCCTGATCTGACACTTCTGTGACAAGGAGTGTAGAACTGGGGGGCAGGGATACACTGGGGCTGCCAGCTTGTACTGGTCCATGAGAGCCAATGGTTTGCATCTCTCCCCCAAACTCTGCATTCAGCGGTAGGAGCATTTACACCACAGAAATTGGTAACTGCTACAGATCAGGGCTTTCCCCCCGTCCCCATGAGTTGATTGTTAAAATTTATCAGCACACTGCTGGTACATACATTCAGTAGAACACAATGCGGAATTGGTGTTCTTCTCAGTGGTTCCAAACTGATCTAAGTCTAGTGTGATATATTTGTGAAATACATGTTTGTTAAGAAATTCAAAACACCTGGATTCAATGTGCCCATTAACCAGTCCTAAAAAAATCGAGCTCATTTGCTGGCAATCGTGTTAGAAGGCAAGTGTGTGATGATTGCTATTAATATTGTGACATAAAGACAAACTCTTCACCAGCTAAATATGCTCTCTCGACATTGTGCCAGCAATCTGGGTAATTGCCTAACTTGTTAGGGACTGCAGAAGCTAACCCCTTATAATTGATGGAGAATGAACACCTACCTAATGACCCAATTACTTAAGCAGCAGCTGTAAAAATAAAAACATAGCAATAAACCTGTTTAATCATTAGCAATCACTAAGCATTCAAATGATTTTAAATCAAGGTAAAATGACCCAACATTTAAATAGATATGAACATCAAGGTGCAAGTTGTGTCCTTCCCCCACTTAACGTTATCTATTAATAACTATTACTATTTAGTAATATTATTAAATATTTATTGTGTCAAGAAATCCTGTGAGCATTATAGGTATATTAACTAATTTAATTCTGAAAACAATCTTAAGAGGGAGTTATTATTTTTCCAAGTTTGCCAACAAAAAAACTGAGGCCCCAAGAGATTAAGTAATTGCTCAGGGCCTCCAGCTAGTAAATGTCAGAACCAGGACACGAGGCAGGGTGTCTGGCCCCAGAACGTGCACCAGGCAACACCACTTCTCAGATGCTTTTCCCTGAAGCAGACAAGAGACCAGATATCATCTCTATTATTGTGATACAACTGACATTGAAGAAATTATATCTGCAGGCAAGAGTGTTTCCTAACAGTAAAAAAGAGGATAAAGCCATCTTATGCAGACACAGGCAGCACTGGGTAGGGCTGGTACCACCTAAGGGACAAATTTAAGGTGGCATTCACCCTCAGGGTCATGCCAGTGCAGAGCTGGCCCTGGAAGTAAATCCTTCCTCAAATTTTGTACTCTGGCCCTGGACCTGTCTCTGAGCCACCACAGGTCTATAGCCCTCTTTGTTTTCATAACCAGAAGTGCTAAAAAAAAGTTTTCAAAAGCCAAAGGGAACCATACGTTTGTTTTCGATGTCTGTGACTCTGTTTCTGTTTTGTAAATAAGTTCATTGGTACCGTTTTTTTAGATTCCACATATAAGTGATATCATATGATATTTGTCTTTCTCTGTCTGACTTACTTCACTTAGTATGATAATCTCTAGGTCGGTTGCTTCCATATCATGGCTATTGTAAATAGTGCTGCTGTGAATACTGGGGTGCACGTATCTTTGCGAATTAGAGTTTTCTCCAGATATGTGCCCAGGAGTGGGATTGCTGGATCATATGGGTACCAAAGGGGATGGGGATGGGGAGGGATAAATTAGGAGTTGAGGATTAGCAGATACAAACTACTATGTATAAAAGATATAAACAACAAGGTCCAACTGTATAACACAGAGAACTATATTTGACATCTTATAATAATCTGAAATGGAAAAGAATATAAAAAATAATATATATATATTTATATATGTAACTAAATCACTTTGCTGTACACCCAAAACCAACACAACATTATAAATCAACTATACTTCAATTTAAAAAAAAAAAAAGAATGGACTTGAGGACACGGGGAGGGAGAAGGGTAAGCTGGGATGAAGTGAGAGAGTGGCATTGACTACCAAATATAAAATAGATAGCTAGTGGGAAGCAGCCGTATAGCACAGGGAGATCAGCTCGGTGCTTTGTGACCACCTAAGGGTGTGGGATAGGGAGGGTGGAAGGGAGGGAGACGAAAGAAGGAGGGGATATGGGGATATATGTATCCGTATAGCTGATTCACTTCGTTATACAGCAGCAACTAACACAACATTGTAAAGCAATTATACTCCAATAAATATATTAATATATATATATATAAAGGGAGATACAAAAATATAAAATTAAATTAAAATAAATAAATAAAAGCCAAAGGGAGAAAGAAGCAGTAGCCAATGGCCTGGAAGAACTACAGGCAACACCCTTGAGAGCCATTTGTATCCACAGACTCCAGGGACAGACAGAAGGAGGCTGGTGCGTCTTCGGTTGCCCCTGCTTCCAAGCTTCTCAGCAACTCATGCTGTTATTTTTTTTCTTTAAATTTTTCCAGCTTCACTGAGACGTAATTGATGTATAACACAGTGTTAGTTTAAGGTGTACAACACAATGATTTGATATACGTATATATTATAAAAATGACTAGTATGATAAGTTTAGTTAACATCCCTCACCACACATAGTTACAACGCTTTTCTTGTGATGAGAACTTTTAAGATCTACTCTCTTAACAACTTTCAAATACGTAATACAGTATTAGTAACCATAGTCACCAAGCTGTGCAAGTCCTTATAACTGGAAGTTGGCACCTTTTGGCCACATTCACCCATCTCCCCCATCCCTCACTCCCCATCTCTGGCAACTATCAATGGGTTCTCTGTTTCTATGAGGGTTTTTTTTTAGATTCCACGTATAAGTGAGATCATATAGTATTTGTCTTTTTCTTTCTGACTCATTTCATTTAGCATAATACCCTCAAGTCCCACCCCTACTAATGTCTCCTGTTGCCAACCCAAGAGCTTCTTTCCTTCATCTCAGCTCCAACGACGGCTCTAGAAACCTTGTTCCCATAGACCCAAAGAGGGAGCTACCACTTGGCCTTCTCCCACTTAGGCCTTTACAACACTCAAGCTGTTTCTATTACTCTTCTCAGTATCCCTCATTTGCCATCCCTACAAAGAAATCTCCTGTATGATGCTATGATAATTAATGAAATGAAGACACCTAATAGCCCAGATGGCTTTAGGATAGGAGTCAATGATGTGCACAGCATCATATGACTACAAACTCCAGCTCAGATCCTGCCTCTCAGAGAGACCGACCTCTGTCTGAATCCTAAAACTTCCTCGTGCCATTTTCAGTGGGTCAGAGAAGCATTTGAAATCAAGATGTGTGCAGGGTTGGTCCCCTTCTGGAGGCTCTGAGGGAGAGTCTGTCTCTTGCCTCTCTCCTGGCTTCTGGTTGCTGACGGCAATCCTTGGTGCTCCTGGGACGAGAGGTGAATAGCAGACGGCAAAGGCAGGGGTACTGACAACTGGATCTGGGTAAACCCAAGATGTAAGGAGATACAGGGATGAACAAAACAAGAGAAGCCTGTCTATTGGTCTCATCGCGAAAGAATAAAAAAAGAACATAGGAGTCCTTAAGACTCAGTTTCACCCAATATACTTCTCGGAGAAGCCTTACTTTTGTAAGAAGGAGTATGGGGTGTTCTCAGCATGAGAAAGCATCTGAATCCCAACTCCTGTGCTCTTCCTTCTATCCTGATGGTCAGACTGGACACCTCCTGTCCCACATCACAGGTCCCCATTTCCCTTTTTCTTCAAGGATGCTGCTAGGTGCTCAATGCCTCCATGGAATCTTCAGTACATTTCAGAGGGCCCCCTCCCCACCCCACTCCAAGCTGCTCTATCGTCTCTCCTCAAACCCTGGCCAATGGGCCACGTCCTAAAGCAGCTGTTGGGCCTCCACGTGATTCATAAAGGAGGCTATTCCTTTATGTCTGGGTCTTTGTCCTACCCCAAGCAGAGCTGGCCAAACGACTAAATCCTGCAGGTTTTCCCCAAGACAGTAATGCTTTAAGGTGACTTCTGCATGTCCCTTCCTTTGCATTTTAATTGGCACTCTAATGTTGAATTAAAATGGAATTCCTATGGAAATATACAATATCTAAATCAATACTTGCTGATTAGTGTCAGGAGGATGAATCTCAAAAGATACAGTAGCAACGGCAGGGCCCCAACAAGAGTGGATAAAGCAGCCCATGTCCATTAACTCAAGCCTGACTCAAGCTAAATGACAATAAACTATCTAAGAAATTCTAGCCAGAGCCACTTTAAAGCCCACAAAATATAGCTTAATTAGCACTACAATGACAAATGCAGGAAGAATTCATGATGCCCAAAGATGCCCCATAAAGTCCAATTGTATAAACTCTTCATTTTTCACCTATACGATGCCTCGAAGGCCATGGGTAACATAAATCCCTCTACCCTTCCACTCATCATGTTCTGAGCTAAGTCAGGCCTCTCGTGGGCTTGGGAGGATGAATTGCAAACCTCCCTGCTCTCTCTGTTCTTCAGTGCAGTGTTCATTTTCCTCTTCTCCCTTCACCATGCTTCTTGATCTGTGTGTGTATCTGTCTCCATCTGGTTGTCCGTCTGTCCATGCATGATAGTGTCATGGTCATGAGTACACACTCTTATGTCAGATTCTAAGTTTCTTTCTACTGCAGTCTCTTCTCTTTGGGAAAGTTAGTCTGTACCTCAGCTTCCCCACATGAAAATTGGGATAATAATGATGTCCACTTATAGGGTAGGAATGGATATCAAATGAGTCATTGAAGGGCCTTCAAGGGTGTCTGCACCAAGGAGCATGTGGCAAATGTGAGTTCTTATTTTATTTTGTTCTTTTGTTAAAAAATCGACTCCAGAGGCAGTAGGATGAAAAAAAAAAACCCTAAAAAAACAGATATATGGACAACCCTTCCCTGTCAACACCTCCTTGCTCAGAAGCACACAAAAGCAGGGGGAGTTAGAGAGGAAATGACCTTTAATAGAAAACATTTCATTCAACCCCCACTCACTGACAGATGAAGAATCTGAGGCCCAGGGAGGGAAGGTGACTTCCTAAGGTCAACCAGGTGTTTCTGTTCCATTCAAACATTTATTAAGTGCCTACTGTGTCCATACTGTGTGTCAGTTACTAAACTGCAATGATGAATTAGTTCCTGTTCTTAAAGATTCTACCATACTTTGGCAAACACACCCACAAAACATGTAGTTATAATGTAGATATAATTTGGCAAGGAAAGTGATGAGAGAGAGAAAGAGAGAGAGATGCAGATTTTAAGAGATTATAAGAGCAGAAGAGGAACGCTGGGTCCAACATACAGATTTAGAGGGGGCTTCTCAGAAGAAATGATGCTTGAGTTTGGTTCTGAAGGAGAATGAGTTAGCCAGGCAGTGAAAGAAAGGCAGAACATTCTGTGCATGCACAAAACACAGGTATGCAAGAACACTGTGAGGGTGGGGAACCATAGCAGTTGGTCCATACGGGAACACACAGCACAAGAACAGGGCAAAGAGATTGAGTGATTTCTGCAGATAGTAGGGAGCTTCTGAAGGATTAAGCAGGGGAATAACATGTTTACAAGTAGATGGAACCTTCTGTTTTCATTTGGAGAGTGGATTTTGATGGACTAATATAGAAAGGAGGATTTCAAAAGGCTGAGTAAGAGCTAATAGGATCTGAACTAGGGCAGCAGAGGTAGAAAGGGCAGGGACAGCTTGGAAAAGTAGTTAAGATGTCAAATCAGCTGGGCTTGGTGACTGGTCAGCTGTGAGGCAGCAAGAAAGGGAAGTATAGAATGATGTCAAGTTTCTCACTTAGGTGACAAGATGGATGATAGAATTATGAACTGAGAAAGTGAGACTATAGGACAGAGGAGAAATCAGATAAGAAAGGTTAAATGGCCAAGACTTGAAGACAGCTGGAGGGCAAGCATGGCTCTCAGGGAAGAGAAGGAGGTTGGAGATGTGGTGGTCCTCAATGTACAGGGAGTGCTTAAAAGAATGAGTTAAAAGACCATTCAAAGAGCATTTATTGAACGAACAGTAGTTGGTCAAGGTCTTATTCTTGAGAACAGCATATTTAAGGGGAAAGCTGAGGTGTCTTCCATGAGGAACTCAAGGAGAGATCATCAAGGAGGTGCAAGCTGAAACAAAAGAGATGCCAAGGGAGTCAGGAGTTCACGATCACAATATTAGAGGAGAACGAATGTCTGGTGACATAGGGCTGGAAAGCATCCCATGGGTATGACATCATCCCCCCATGCATGCTGACCTTGGCTAGGACAGTCAGAAGCACAGCAGAGAGGGAGCCCAGACGGATAGGGGTTGAGGAATGATGGGGTTGTGAAGTTGTGGAGACAATGAGTGTAGACATCTGTTTTAGGAACACAAGATTTTTTTCAGGAGAATGAAAGACAGGTTGTTGGTTGGAGGAGGATTTAGAGTCAGGAGAGGGGTTTTATGGGGAGAAGAGAGACTTGGGTATGTTTATTGGCAGATGGCAAAGAGCCACGAGTGAACAAGTGGTTGAAGATGTAGCAAGGAAAGTGGCAGTTGCTGAGACAAAGTCTTAGGGAAGTGGGAGGGGATAACATCAGGAACCACAATGAACTGGAGAGGGACGTCTTGTCCTCTGAGCCCTGAAGAAAAGAGCTGACCATGGAGAAAGAGCTGACAAGTTTGACTTCATGACGGTGGAGAAGGTTGGAAGTTGAAGTACTTTACTCTTCATGGTCTTGTTTTTTGAGGAAGAGGAATCAAGTTTGGGGTGCTGTGAGTATAGTGTGGGGTTCAATGATGGATGTGAGGAAAGAATATCCTGGATAGAGAAGGACCATCAAACAGTGCAGAGAGGTCAGCTGAGGTTTGTGGCCAAGCAAGGTTCCAAGCACGGGTCTATAGATTCCTGGAGAATGACAGCTCTCTTGGAGCATTTATCTTCAGTTTTGGTGATATTTTCATACCATTGGTTTCTAGTTCCTGTATTTCTCATCAGATTCCAAAGCAAGTCATCCTGCATCTGCACAGCTTAGAAAAAATTCCCAGAATTACTGCTGCTTGGCTCCTTGTTTGGACTTTGTTCTATGTTAAGAAAGGATATTTACAATCCTGTTTATAATATAGGTATTGAGTTTTAGAGGCAGGAGCCCTCCATAGCCTCTGTGTCCAAAGCCAAAATAATCAGATCATTCAACATAGAGGCTGCTCTTAATCCCATAATAAATCCAAACTTCTTCAGATTGTCCTCCTTTCCCTCCCTTGCCATAGAATAGACACTACCATGGAAAATCAGGGCCCTGTTTCTGTTCTCAGTAATCGGGAAGAACAGTGCACTTCAGGGTCCAGTGCCTAACAGCTGACTTCTTAGAAGTAACCACGAAGGGTAAGGACAACCCAGAATTCTTCCGTAAACAGAGAGCTGTAATTGGTGACCTCTCCCAAAGCCAAGAGTCAGTTGGTGGCCTGCTTCCTTCCTGTGGGCTGAGATCCTGAGGACCCTGATAATTCCCACAGCACACTGTAAGCAGAAGCAAGCAGGACATGGATGATGGTGGTTAAGTCTGGAAGTGCTTGCTGGGGTTTCGGGGAGAAGGGTGAGAGGGGATGCTGGGGAGATTAAACGTGATTAGATATTTTCCTGATGGAAGCTAGAGCAGGGTTCTAAGCCTGGAGGTCTGTGGTGGCACCTCCTACAACCATCTGAATCTACCGTGAACCATAGGTCTTTGGTTGTTTTGTCTACTCAGTTTTGGTTGTTGCATTAGCGGGATCAGGAGTGTCCCTTGGTGTCATTGTGCTTTCTTGATGTTTATACAACTATTTTAATAGTGAAATGCCCTAGACCCTGCTAAGAATTGAAAATTTGAGGTGTTTCTTCAAAATATTTGGGGAGAAGGTGACAAGTGTGAACAAAGTAGAAAACAAATCATATTGTGAGAATAGGGTATGTATGTTTCAGTGTTTTCTTGTTTGGGTTACAAACTATTCCAAAACACAGTGGCTTCAAATAACAACCATTTAATTTGTTCATGATTTTGTGGATCTGCAGTTGGGGAAAAGCTCAGCAGGGAGAGCTTAACTCTGTCCCATCTGGTACTGATTAGGTGTTACTGGGATTAGAGGATCCAGGATGTCTTTAACTACATATATGGGCACTCGATCGTGGAAGCCAGCTGAGGCACCTCAGTGTTCCTCCATTTGATCTCTTTTTCCAGTAAGTTAGGCTGGACTTTCTCACATTGTTGTTATGGACTCTTGAGCATAAAAGTGGAAGCTGCCAGACCACATAAGCCCTAGGTACAGAAGTCACACAGAATAATTTCCACCATATTCTACTGCTCGAAGGAATAACTAGGTCAGCTCAGATTCAAGGAGAGGGGAAGTAGACTTCACATCCTGATGGGAGTTGGCATGTGCTTAGGGTTTCAAAATAGAGCACCTCATGTTCTCCATGATGTTCAAATGTGGATGAGACTCCTGGAGACCTGTGAACTAGCGGGATAGGTTACCTGTCCACCACATCCACAAAATACAGGGATAAGATAAGGACATTCCATTTTACAAGGGAAATGTTGGGAAGAACAAAGCAATCACTGATCCGGGGCAATTGTGAAATCCAGACATATGTTGTCAGTTCCCCTGACTCTAGCATCAAGGAAGGTTCCTTGATCAGAGTCCATTTCTGCTCTCTGGGAATGATTCTGCAATCCATTGTTTTCCTCAGCTCTTGGCTCTGCTGTCTGGGCTTTTCCCTTTGAACATCTTTCATTTTCTATAAGAAACGGATTGTGTTTTCCCCTGAGTAGATTTCTCAGTCTGCTTTCTGCCCAAAGAAAGTTGGGGGCCTGGAGGCATCTTTATTTTTAACAACCTCTGTCCTAAAATCCAAGCTCTTACTGCTTTCTTTAATACACTTATCTTAAAGATTTTATAGGTTTTCTATGAATCTTGTTGGCGTTTATTCTATGACAGTAAGGCAGATTGTTTCCGAAGATGGCCATACTAATCCCTTCAATTACAAGTACACTTTCAAAATGTAACTTTGACACTCTTTCATTCAAGATTTGGAGTGTATTCCCCCTCTCACTGATTCCAGGCTGGGCTTGCTTTGACCAACAATAAGAAGCAGAAGTGACACTGTGTTGCTTCCAGGAGACACATCAAATTCTGTGTTTGCACTCCTAAGGCATTGCTCTGCCATGGAAGAAAGTCCAGACTCTCCTGCTGAGGAAGGAGGCCAAGCAGAGGAGCACTGAGACACTCCACTTCCTGGCAGCAACAAGGCCTCAGACATGAATGCAGACACGTGAATCCAGTGGTGTCCTGCATACCCGTTGAGCCTTACCAGAATTTTTGATCTACAGAACTATAAGCAATAAAGTAGCTGCTGTTTTAAGCCACTAGGTGTTGGAGTGGTTTGCTACATAACAATAGATACCCAGAAGAAGGGAGCTGGTTGGCTCCTAAGAGGTTTCATAAGTATGCTTTCATCTTGCTAAATTCTTTGAATTTTGCAGGCTTGAAAATTCCATCTCATGGAGATCCTAGCATAGATCACAGATAATGAATGAGTTCTGCTAACTTAACTCACAGAGACTGATGGATAAACTGCAATGTCAATTCACTCATATAAAATAAGGTACAGTTGTCAGGCAGACAAGATACTCATTCACACCATTTGGCCAGTGAACCCTCTCTGTGTGGGAAAGCAGTTTGGAAAAACTGATAATCAGAAATTTGTTTGGTAGAGTGGATCCAGAGCAAGGGGGATTTGAAAAATAGAATACCCAAAGGGGTCCAGCTACGGTCATGCCTTCCGGAAGGATTGTACCTTCTTAATGCTTAAAGGGACTATGAGATACCCTGGCAGGTACTTGGATGGGCATTTCTCAAGTTTGCCCCACTCTCTTTCTTCTAAATGGGTTTGTACATTGAGACCCAAGACTTACAAGTCTTAAAGTCCTTCTTTCTGATTTCGTGTTTTTCAACGGAAGACAGTTTTTCCCCCAGAGAATTTTTGGCAGAATGTGGAGACGTATTTAGTTACGACAGCACGGGGGTAAGGTGGGGTGGTGCTACAGGATGGTAGTGGGCACAGGCCAGGGATGCCACAAAACCTCCTACAGGGCACAGGGTAAACACCACAACACAGAATCATCCCGTTCAAACCGGCAATAGAGCTGACATTGAGGAACCTACTCTGATTCACTTTCTGTGATTAATGATTGAACCCTTAGAGTACACTTTTAATTCTGACATCTTCAAGTAGTAAAGGGTATCATTGCCTCCCCCCTCCCCCCATGTACTATTTTTGGGTGGGCCAAAAGTGCCTTTGGTTTTTAAGTAACAATAAAAGACACATTTTTCATTTTCACCAAGAACTTTATTGAACAGTGTATTCACCCTTTTGTTCCACTACTTTCTGCCATCTTTCAGGCAACTTCATCATTCCATCTTCCCAAAACTTTTTATCCTTTTGAACAAAGAACTGTTCCAGGTGCCTTTTACAGTCTTCCAGGGAATTGAAATTTTTTCCATGAAGAGAATTTTGTAAAGACCAAAATAAATGGAAATCCGAAGGTGCAATGTCTGGTGAATATGGCGGAGAAATCAGAACCTCCCAGCCAAGCTGTAACAGTTTGTGCCTGGTCATCAAAGAAACATGCGGTCTTGCGTTATCCTGATGGAACATTATGTGTTTTCTTTTGACTAATTCTAGATGCTTTTCGTTGAGTGCTGCTTTCAGTTGGTCTAACTGAGAGTACTGCTTGTTGGAATTAATCATTTGGTGTTCCAGAAGGAGCTCATCATAGAGGACTCCCTTCCAATTCCACCATATACACAACATCATCCTCTTTGGATGAAGACCGCCTTTGGTGTGGTTGGTGGTGGTTCATTTCACTTGCCCCACGATCTCTTCCATTCCACATTATTGTACAGTATCCCCAATTTGTTTTAAAAACACAATGTTCATTACATTTAAGTAGAGAATCACATGCAGAAATACGGTCAAGAAGCCGTTTTTCACTTAAGTTACGTGGAACCCAAACATCAAAGCAATGAACATAACCAAGCTGGTGCAAATAATTTTCAATGCTTGATTCGGATGTTTTGAGTATGTCTGCTGTCTCCCGTGTGGTATAACATTGATTGGTCTCAATTAATGTCTCGATTTGATCGCTATCAAGTTCAACTTGTCTACCTGACTGTGGGGCATCGTCCAGTGAGTAATCTCCAGCACAAAACTTCACAAACCACTTTTGACACTTTCCATCTGTCCTAGCACCTTTTCCATAAACTGCACAAATCTTCTTTTGCGTTTCAGTTGTGTTTTACCTTTCTTGCAATAATAAAGCATAATATGCTGAAAATGTTGCTTTTTTTCTTCCATCCTCAATATTAAAATGGCTACACAAAAATTCATCAATTTTAATAAGTCTTTTTTTAAATGCACTCTTTTTGCCTAATTGTGGAGATGATATTTTCAATACTGACTTCAAATAAAGCAGTGTTTTGGGAGATCAAATTGTGGGTCTTTAAAAAAAAAAAATCTAACCATCTCCTTCCATGTGGAGTAGCACACAGCAGCTAAGGAATTGTCAGACTTTATGGACAACATTGTTACATGGAGATGGTCCAGAGATGGTTAGTTGCTGAGGGCCTTGGGGAGATGCTGACAGGAGTGTTCTGTTTCTTTGGGAGGTGGCCTGGGAGGGCCAAGCTGGCAGATTCCATGATGGCAGAGGGTATCAGGAGTGACTGAGCATGGCTGAGAGGCGATGCCATAGAAATTCTAACCAAAGACTCACAGGCCCTCTAGATCAGATGAGAACTTGAAACCCCATCTTACCTTCCCCCCATATCCAGGCAAGATACTAGCAGAGTTATCCAAGACACATTAATTGCTGACACTAGACCAACTTTCCAAAGCACGAGACAATGCTCCTTAGCAACCCCTCTTGGGCATTCAAAATTTCATTTACTTTTCCTTCTCATCTCCTTCAAAATAATAAGAAGGAATTTTCTATCAGCTCCCATTTATCTGTGCTATTGAAGAGAAAGACTGGTACATATAATCCCTAAGAGCTAAAACCCAAGAATTATTTCTATTTGGTTCAGGAATGCATCCATCATAGAGTGAAAGGGGCTTTGTAGAGCCAGGTGACTGAAGGCTAAGCCATGGTTAGTCACTGAGTGAGCAAATAACCATTGGAAAATCATTTAAACTTCTCCGAATTTAGTTCCTTCATCTGTAACATAAGAATAATAATGTCTTGTCTCTGGGATTTCCATGGCTCCAATGAGATAAGACATGAAAAGGCTTTATGAGCTGTAAAATACTCATCAAATGTAAGGGGTCGCATTTGAACACTGCACATCAGGCATGCATAGAATGGAACACTGGGTGGAAGATCCCAGGAAAGTCTTCAATCAGCTCTTCAGTCAGACCCCACTGATGAGCTCCTGGACCAGCCCCACTGGATGAAAAAGCAGGGCCTGCCCGCCCCTCCACCCGCATCCCTTGTCATTAGCTCCCTGTCTGGTGGCTTCATATGTCCAAACCACACTTCAGAGGAGCTTGGGGTGTTCTAGCTAAGCGTTCCAGGGCGGTGGGGAAAGGAAAAAGGGAGGCCCTGAGCCTTGTCTTGCTTCCCTCTCTGGGCCCCAAGCTGCAGGTCAGGAGAGGCATCACAAGCAAACCATTGCTCCTCCCAACCCTCAGGCTGGAAGCAAGATTTCCAGGAGATAAGCTGTAAAGTGAGTAATGAAAGGCCCACTGTGTTTCCCTTGGAAACCAGGGGGTCACCTTGTTTTGTGCACTAGGTGGAGAGAGACCTGATCTTAGCCTCCTGGAGTCACATGATGTGAAGTATTACTATGTTTGGGATTGTAGAGCCCTGTATGATATAGTTTCCTTAGCAGCCCAATCAGCTTACACAATTGGGCTTTTAATGACTCACAGTCAGCTGGCGATCCTAGGAAACTACTTACATCCCATGACACCCCCAAACAGAGCACAGCAAGCCTGCCCTCCCCACCCTCACCCTGCCCCTCACCGCACCCAAGTAAGTCTCACAACACGACGAACGCGCTAGACAGCCACGTAATCGGCCAGACGTGATACGGGAAGAAAAATGTCCTCACACCTCAGCCCTAGGTGGACCCTCTTATTGTAGGGCTTTCTCTGGCTCCAGTAAGTCCTTATCACACAGTACAGCAAGGCCCTGCTAACAGCGGGGTCTGAGATGTGAGGTGGGTGTCACTGGACGCCCAAACTTAGTCCACAAGGTAAAGGCAGAGCGAGAAGTGGACGTGATCAGGTGCCAGAAATGACAATAGGACTCATCAGGTCCAAAGCACGAGGCCGGAACCAGACCTGTGGACAGATGTGCAGTCCCAGCCCCACAGACAGGATACCCCAAAACAGGGCTCCTCCCAGGGGCGGGCTGTGCTTTGTTCTTTGTTTAGGTGGGTTCTCTGAACACCATCTCGTGATGCTGGCTGAGGACTGACCCCCACGGGACCCCAGGCCCCACTGGCCTGACGGGTGGGTTCTCTGAGCAGAGCTGGGCAGGGATCTCTCACTTACCTTCATGTCCTCTGAGTCCAGCCAATAGCTTGAGGCAGGGTTTGTGCTTTAGTGAATGTGGATTGAATAAATGTGAGGCAATCAGGAGACTTGGACTCTGATCCCTGGGTCTCCCCTTTTCTCTTCAAAACGGATTCTCCCTACTACTTCCTCCCAACTCTGAACACAGTGGTAAACAGTTGAAAACATTCAAAGAATACATATTAGATCTCAAATGAGTGAACCCTAGGCCAGCATAGGAGAAAAATTCCTCCAAGGAAGAATGATTTCTCCGTCTTGCCTTCCCATGGTATTTTTATAGAGCTATACTCCAGTAAAACATTGACCACACTTCATCACACTTTTTAAAAGATATGTTTGTTATCCACCCCTGTTGGCATAGGAACTATGCAATGATGGAAGTAATGGAGGCCGTGACTTACATACCTTTGTGCCCCAGAACCTAACAATGGCCCTTACATGGTTGATGGATGGCAAGTGTACACAGGGACAGAGTCCTGGCAGCAATCATGGTAGACCCAGGGCTCCTGCCCATCCACTGCTCCACCCCAGTGTCCTACTGGAGTGTAGAGACAGGTCTATGGGCTCTGGAGGATCCGGAACCCCAAACCTTCCACCCTCCACAAGCTCCATCCCAGAGCACCTACATGCCATGGACCCACAGGATAAAAGCTAAGAATAGTGTGACTTTGCCCTGGGCTCTTCTCTTTCAGGAAGCAAACATGTATATTTAGAGAATGGGAAGTCTTTGATCATTTCTCAGTCAATACAGAATCACAAACTCTAACTCTCAGAGCTAGAAAAGACCCCAAGTGGCCACCTGCCTTTGGGAGAGTGAGTTACTCTTATGGCTGTTGATGTAGTACAAAATCAACCATCTCACACCCTCTCCCATGGGCACCATATGCACACTCATGCATCTTAAATGTATGTGTACGTGCACATGTGTGTATGTGTGCAGGTGAGCATCTGGGCACAAAGAGCAAATGTGTAT
The DNA here is from genome assembly GCF_964270905.1 of Leucopleurus acutus. NCBI lineage: Eukaryota > Metazoa > Chordata > Mammalia > Artiodactyla > Delphinidae > Leucopleurus > Leucopleurus acutus. The sequence continues at coordinate 5,915,407 of NC_139152.1, forward strand.
TTGGGCTATAGTTTTCCCAGCCAATAGAAAGAGAGCACACATTTTGGGAAAATCTAATCAAATAATTAAATAAGACTATTGAGCTGACCCTGACCAGACTTTCAGAATTAAATAAGAATAGACACATGCCAATTGGTCCCCATTTCATGATGGAAAGAAGCCACTTCAAGAAATAGATTTGCCAGTGACAACAAAATGCTGTATGTCATCAGACAACTGTACTGAATGTTTCTCAGATCTCTGCTTCTCCTTTATAAAGGGAAAAAGGCCACCTTCTCTTGGGCAATGGTTGAAGGGAGAGATGAAGTAGAAAGAGGCAGGACTGGCTTCCAGGGAAACATTCTCTGCCACCAGGTATCCGTATTACTTTAGGTAAGTCACTGCGTCTCTCTGGGTCCGGGTAAAACTGGGCATAGAATTGAATGACAGCAAAAGTCTTCCTATGCTCTTACATTCTACCCTCTTCTATGTGGACCTTTTGCTTTATTGGGGAACAGGAACCTTGTAGAAGAACCCATCCAAGACAGCATGTGTTTTGACATAGCTCCTCCTTCAAATGGTTAGTCCCTGATTTAGTAACTCTCTCAGCTTTCCCACGCTCTCCTCACTAAATGAAATCCCTTGTTCTTGGTTCTTGAAGGAGGGTGGTAGGGATCCACCAGGCATGGGGGCGAACTGGCCCACGGGACTTTTCCTGCAGCTGATGGGAGAATCAGAAATGGGTGAGGTGTGCAGACCTGGGAGACCAAAGGATACCCAGGATTTTATAATTTTAATTAATAACAAATGCACCTTAATACTTGGGTAAATTGGCCAGATATTATGTTTGTTGGCCAGCAGACAGAAATACACAGTTCAACAATGGGATATTTCGGAAGCAGAGACCTTACAGAGGTCTTAATACAACCCCTTTTTTACAGAGGAGGAAATTTCAACTCAAAGAAAAGGAAATGACTTTTCCAAAGGAGTCAGGAACTTGCAGTGTGGGTTGAATTAGAACCCAGGGCTGAATCCCAACAGGAACCTGTAAGTGTGACTGGGTGGTGGGTGAGTGTTTGCTCTTCTTTCTAAATGCCCCTGGTGGCCGGGTTACACAAACAGCCATAGAGCTGAAAAGAGGTGTGTTAAGAGGAAGTACCCGGCCTCGGCCCCTTGGAGCTCGTTAATCTTCTGTATGCTCTAGATGACAGAAAGCTATTCCCGTTCTGTCCCAGACCAGGAACTCAAGTGCAGAAAGACAGACGGACATAGTCAGGGTCAGGGTGATGGTGCCTTGCAGTAACTGCTACCTGACTATTTACAAAACTCATCCGTGATCCACCCCCTCGAGGAATAGGTGGTGTGATCTGAGTTTGCACACAGGGAAATCAAGGCTCAAAGGGCTTAGGCAGTCTGAGCAGTTGGCCTCCTGTCACCCAGCTGGTCAGTGGCAGCCATGGAAGCAGAGTCCAGTCCATCTACACGAGTGAGAAGAAACCTACCTGTGGAAGCAGACATCTTTAAGGTGAGCCCAGCGATGGGCTTGGCCAACCACCGGGCCTGGGTAACAAGGCATGGGGTAGCTGAGGACACGGGACTGAGCAGAGCAGAGGGGCAGCTGCCTCCAGTAGTCCCTCCTGCTGGCCGTGCCATGAATGTCTGTCTGGAGCAGGGATTAATCTGGCCTTAGGACACATAGTTGGCAACCACTGAGGACTGTCTTAGCAAGCACGTTGACCGCTGATGCTTCAGTGTGTTCTCCATACAGTAAATCTCAGATGGCTCAGATATTTCTTCTGTCTTTTCAACAATTCATTCTGACACAGGCCCACGTGTTCTCTATGCTCGGTCTGCACAGATGCCATCCATGAAACTCAGCTCTCACACACACCCAGACCTCACGGGAGATGCAGAGCCTGACTTTGGGGCAATCGCAGCCCGTAGACAGAGGGCAGAGACGGCAGACTTTGCACTAAGAAAACTCAGTGATGAAAAGAGCAGCTCAGGTCATGTGGAGGCATTTTTGCATTCTGTTGAAGAATTACCTGCAGAATTTTTCTGAATATCGAGATTAATACGTATCAAGCAAGTTTTTATTTTTAAAAAAAGCTTAAACAAATGGGACCTAATGAAACTTAAAAGCTTTTGCACAGCAAAGGAAACCATAAACAAGATGAAAAGACATCCCTCAGAATGGGAGAAAATATTTGCAAATGAAGCAACTGACAAAGGATTAATCTCCAAAATTTATAAGCAGCTCATGCAGCTCAATATCAAAAAAACAAACAACCCAATCCAAAAATGGGCAGAAGACCTAAATAGACATTTCTCCAAAGAAGATATACAGGTTGCCAACAGACACATGAATAAATGCTCAACATCATTAATCATTAGAGAAATGCAAATCAAAACTACAATGAGGTATCACCTCACACCAGTCAGAATGGCCATCATCTAAAAATCTACCAACAATATATGCTGGAGAGGGTGTGGAGAAAAGGGAACCCCCTTGCGCTGTTGGTGGGAATGTAAATTGATACAGTCACTGTGGAGAACAGTATGGAGGTTCCTTAAAAAACTAAATATAGAGGGCTTCCCAGGTGGCGCAGTGGTTGAGAGTCTGCCTGCCGATGCAGGCGACACGGGTTCATGCCCCGGTCCGGGAAGATCCCACATGCTGTGGAGCGGCTGGGCCCGTGAGCCATGGCCGCTGAGCCTGCGCGCCCGGAGCCTGTGCTCTGCAACAGGAGAGGCCACAACAGTGAGAGGCCCGCGTACCGCAAAAAAAAAAAAACAACTAAAAATAGAACTACCATATGACCCAGCAATCCCACTACTGGGCATATACCCTGAGAAAACCATAATTCAAAAAGAGTCATGTACCACAATGTTCATTGAAGCTCTATTTACAATAGCTAGGACGTGGAAGCAACCTAAGTGTCCGTCGACAGATGAATAGATAAAGAAGATGTGGCATATATATACAATGGAATATTACTCAGCCATGAAAGGAAATGAAATTGAGTTATTTGTAGTGAGGTGGATGGACCTAGAGTCTGTCATACAGAGTGAAGTAAGTCGGAAAGAGAAAAACAAATACTGTATGCTAACACATATATATGGAATCTAAAAAAAAAAAATGGTTATGAAGAACCAAGGGGCTGGACAGGAATAAAGATGCAAGCATACAGAATGGACTTGAGGACACAGGGAGGGGGAAGGGTAAGCTGGGACGAAGTGAGAGAGTGGCATGGACTTATATACACTACCAGATGTAAAATAGATAGCTAGTGGGAAGCAGCCGCATAGCACAGGGAGATCAGCTCCGTGCTTTGTGACCACCTAGAGGGAGGGAGGGAGACGCAAGAGGGAGGAGATATGGGGATATATGTATATGTATAGCTGATTCAGTTTGTTATACAGCAGAAACTAACACAACATTGTAAAGCAATTATACTCCAATAAAGATGTTTTAAAAAAAAAAGCTTAATATTTTGGGTCTATCTCAGCACTTCTGTGTAACAGCATAGAAAGCAGATGACTCTGACGTGAGGATTCGAGGATGGGCTTGGGAACGTCATAAATTCAAGGCAAACATAAAAACATGACGCCGTATGTTTACAGCGCTATAGCATTTTGAAGCACTTTTAGGTATTCCTTCCACAATTATAACAGCTAAAGTTTTCGAGAACCTACCATGTGTCAGACTCTAATTGAAATATTTCTATTCACGTTGCTTTTTCACAACCCTAGGAGGTATGTATTACTATAACCTCCCTTTTAAAATGTGGTCGCCGAGGCACCAAAACTTTAAGGAACTTGTGCAAGAATTCACAAGAAAGTCAGAATTCAAACCCGGGGCCCAGGGCACGGATGCCAGAACCACGCTGGGAAAGGTGTCGTGTTATTCCCATTCTACGGAGGAGAAAAACAAACCCAAGGAGGCACAGCCGCTTTACCAAGGCCGCCTGGCCAGTTAGTGAGGTCAAGGCAGTGTCCCTTCCAAGAGGTGGGTCTTGGAGGAGGGACTGCAGGAGGGTGGCAGGAGCTGGCCCTCCCTCTGTGCCGAGGGGTGTGAAGCCAGCCAGCAGCAAGGGCGTCTCCCGCGGGATTGTCCCCTCCTGGTGGGGAGCTGGCTTCAGGCGGTTGGTTTGAGATAGACAAGCAAGAAGCAAAGGGCAGCCATGGGGAAAATGAGGCTGCCTTTGTCTCCAGCTGGCAGCTGGCAAAGCCCTGACCTTTAAGGCTTCAAAGGAGGCCTGTGCCCCGTCATCACCCACCGATTTTAGAGACTGGAAAATGTTGACTGCGGCTCTTGGGCTCTGTCCTGGTCCTGTAGGCGTAATAACCTCGACCACTGTTTACTGAGCCCGGGTAAGTACCAGGTGTTCTGCACATCCCCACATGACTCTGAGCCCTGGGACACTCCTCTGAAGCAGGTAGCGCTGTTATTATCTCCTTTCAGCCGATGCAGACATGGAGACTCAGAGAGGGGAGGTGACTTGCCCAGGGTGGTCCAGCGAGTAAGCACAGAGCCAGAGTCTTCTTGCTGCCTCTCAGAAGTCAAGTCCAAGGTGGAGCTTCCATTCTGCCTCCCCAGCCGGTCTACTCTTGGTCTTCCTGACTCCGGGATGACGATTCCTTTCTTCCGGTGCTCAAGATAAAAACCATGGGATGACCTTGACCCCTCTCTCTCTCTCTCACAGTCTCTGCATCCAATCTCATTGGCTCCACCTTCCAAAGAGACCCAGATCATTTCATGCCTCACCTCTGCCACTGCCACCAACCTGATCCAAGCCACCCTCACCTCTGGAAGTCCTGAAAAAGTTTCTATCTTCTCTCCATGCTTCTACCATTGCTTCCAACAGCCCATTGCCAATGCTGCCCCCAAAGTGACACTGTGAACACAGACATCTGGTCAGGAGGCCACCTCCCATGATTCCTGGTTTCTCTGGAGGGAAAGCCAGGTCCTTACAGTGGTTCCTAGAGCTCATGAGAGTCTGCGTCCCCCAAGACCCCAGATCTCATCTACTTCTTTTGCTCCCATCCACTCTGCCCCGCCAACCTCCTGACCATTCTTCAAACATACCGGGACACTTCCCACTTGGAACTTGGCTCCAAGCTGTCCCCTCTGCCTCCAATGTTCTTGCCCCAGGTAGCTACAGACGTCACTCCCCACTCCTTCAAGTTTTTACTCAAAGGCTACCCTCTTGGTAAGGCCTAGCCGACTGCTTCCACTTGGAATTACAAGCGTCCTCTCTGAAGGCCCCAGCCTCCCTGAGCGGCTCTGGGTCTCCATACCGTTTAGCACTTAGCATGATGTAACGTGCTGTACCTTTCATTATCTGTCTTACTTGGTATGTAGACAAGAAGTTCTCCATGAAAGGCTCTCCCAGTAGAATGTCAGTGTCGCAAGGGGAGAAGTTTTTGTCTATTTGATTCACTGTTGCAATCCCAGGGTGTTAGAACGGTTCTTGGTACTTTGTAGGCACTCAAAAAATAGGATGAATGAATAAATGTGGAAAGAATGAATGATTGAATGAAAAAAGACTTTTTTCTACCCTAGGGAGAGGAGAGACTGAAGGGGAAACAATGCCCACATGTGGGCAGGTGTCATTAAATGGGGCCTCCCAACCCTGAATACACAGACCCCACTCTGCTTTCTTGACCGGCCTCCGGGTCTGGGAGGCCTGAGACAGATGAGGGCAAGCTGGACGCTCTGTGACTTACACAGATTTCTGACACGTGCAGGAAGCAGGTTGAGCTCACACAGGTGCCAACAGAGGCCAGGTCCTGACCTGGCTGCGGATCTCAAAACCCTTCCCTTGTCACCTGGTGGCAAATTGGAGGGAACAAGGTACAAGAGAGCATAATGCTTGTCCTAGTGAGAGGGTGCTTTCCTGAGGATCAGGAATTTCCTTAAGACTCTTAAATTGGAGTCTCCCAAAGGTAGCAGCCAGGCCAGCCTGCCTGCCTTAGTACATGATAAGCACTTCCCGGCTGCAAATTATTTCAAAAATAGCTTTGAAGATGACTTAATATTGATTCTGTTACTTTATTTATATATGAAAAACAGGGGTATTGCTATTCCACCAAATGTGTGTCAAGAGGTTCCAAATTGGGCTTTGTGATCCAGTCTTCTGTAAAGCTATGGGAGACCCATCTTTTTTCAGCAGCTCCCAGAACTTCAAGTGTGGCTGGGATGGTAGTTATTCCTCTGCTCTAAGCTATTCAGATGTCACCAAGGCCCTTGGCAGTTTTACTGGAGGCATCAAGATGCCTGCCAAGAACACTTTTTCTAAACTCCTTTCTATAAAGTTTGTAAATCAACATTAAGAAGATTGTTTCTCCCTGGGACTAGTCAGTTTCAGGGCCTGCAACTGTAGCCAGGAGACCCACAGTTGTGTCCCGGCTCTGCCTCTTACTTGCCGTGTGTCCTTAGGCAGAGCACCTCTCCTCTCTGAGTCTTGATTCATTGCTAGAGAAAGTGAGGTTCATAATACGTGCCCTCTTGACGCTGCCTTATTAGATGGCTCACGAGTTCCTTGTAAACTGTGAAGTTCTGTTCAAACATGAGGGGCTTTTAGGCTTTTTTTTTTTTTTTTTTTGGTCTGCGCTGCAGGGCTTGTGGGCCCTTAGCTCCCCCACCAGGAACGGCGCAGCCCGAGGCAAGGCTGTCTTTGTTTGGGCGACATCTCTCATTTATTCATCAGCTGCCCTAGGGAAGGCGCCCTGATGTTGTTTGGCCCTGACGGGGAACAATGTGGCAGGTATTTATAGCTCTGCCCTCGCACCTGCAGGGCAGGAGCCTAGCACTGCGCATGCGCAGAATGACAGCGGGTGTCTTCCCTCCTCTGAGCACAGCAGCTGGGAAGGCGCTTCCCCATCAGTTAGGGCGGAGGGTGCGTAGTGAGCTTTGGACCAAGGATGTTGCGGGGATGCGCGGAAGGGCTGGCCCCTGGTGGGAGGGAGGAGGTCAAGCCCTGTCCTGCCCTCAACGAGTGAAGAAGGACACGGGAGCTTGGTTTATCTTGGTCCAGATTCTGACTTAGACACATGTTAGTCTCACGACCGTCGGCAAGTCTGTGAAACTCAGTTTCTCCCCTGGAAAAACTACGATAACAATAATAATACCTACCATGCAAGACTCCTGTGAGTTTTCAATATGAAAACTATGTGAAAGCTCCCGGCACACAGTAAGTAAGTAGATACACAGCCAGTGTTTGTTGTTGTTGAATCTTGTTGGAGTGAAAACACAGCCCCACGGGAAAGAGTGGAGAACAATACAAGACAGTCTGTGATACAGGTGTTGAATTAAACATCACCAGGTGCCAACCTGTGTGGCATGACAGCCGCCCTCCGCCCCCAGGGGTGCTGGAGAGCCCAGACAATAGGGTGTCTGTCTGATTTCACAGGAGGGGGTGCCCACCACCCTCTATGGAGCCGTTCTGTCTGGGCAACGGAAAACTCCATCTCCCCGTGAGCTCACCATTTCTACATCCTCTCGGCCAATTAATTCAGTGATCGGAGGATGATTTTTCCCTGCAATTTAATTCACGTTTAGTAAGTCCTCGGGATGTAGACCTGTAGTAGGCTTATGAGGATACAAAATAGGTAAAACAGAGGCCCACCCTCAAAGAGCAATAGGAAGACTGTGTGTGTGTTTGTGTACAGTGTGTGTGTAGATATAAACTCATATATATGTTTATACACACATGTATAAACTCAGTGTTTTAAAGCAAGATCACATTTGGGAAATCAGGTGGTCTCCCTGGTGGAGAGGGCATTTACAAATGGCCTTGGGGGACAGCTCTGGCTTGCACACAGGACAAATACTGATTTAACCCTCTGGCTAAAAGACGCAGGTCCCTCAGCTTTTCCCACATCATGCCCAAACACAAAACAGAAATGCCTGTTCTGAAAAAGAAATAAAGATGACATCTTTTGAAGGAAGACAATTCTGGAAGATCAGTTTCCAGCTCAAGCAGAGAAAAAAGGAAACATGTGCGAATAAAAGAAAGAAGAGAGTGAGTTTGGAGGTGGTTGGACCAGAATGGAGGCGACAGAAGTAGGGAGCTGATACGTCTTCTCTGGTGCAGGGTGGAGGAGGGCAGGGGTGGGAAGCTCAGGCAGTGGGTCAGTGGGGGCCCACAGGGGTTGAGGTGTAGGTTGGGACTACAGAGGCAGCAGGGGAGAGAGTTCTGTAAGGAGGTTCCAAGCCTGGAGACTCTGGTATAGTTGGATGAAGCACTGGGCTTCATTTCATCTTTGACCCTAGGAGAAATAGGACCAGAAAAATGCTTTAAGAAGACTTACCCTCCAGCGTGGAGGAAGCAATGGAGAAATGGAAACAGAAAAGCCTGCAGGTTCTCAAAAGCAGGCCGGACGGGATGGCTGTGGGAACAAAGAAGAGGGGGCAGTGGGTCACAGTTTGGAGCTAGACTCGCTGACTTGGCAGTGCTCTGTATGCGGGTGGCAAACACACATCCCAGCCCTTCCCTGGCCTCTGCTCCCTGAGCTGCCAAATCCCCTGGAGAACTGGCTGCACCTGCCCCCTCCGCTTCCTCCCGCCCACCTTCTCTCTCACATCCGGCAGTGTCCCCGCCCCCTCCTCTGCTCAGAAAGGGCTCTCTTGAAGGTCACCGAGGTCCTCCCGTGGCCTCTTCTTCATAGAACTTGATATCGCCAACCTTTTACTCTTTGGAATTCTTCCCTCTTGGCTTCTCCCCCAAGACACTCTCCTGGTCCATGCCTACTTTCTGGCCCTTTCTTCTCCTCATCCTCTGTGTCCTTATTTTCTTCTTTTGCATCCCCAGCAGAGCATTTTCCCCAGAGGATGTCTTCTCTGCTCTCTGTCCTCTTGCCCATAGTAATATCTCCAATCTCTCACCACATCGTCAATGATCGCATCTCCCCAGTCTGTGTTCTATCTCTGTTCCCAGCACTGGACCCACATTTCAGGGACTTTGCAACTGTATGTCCTGGATGACATCAAACCCAAGACGGCTTTCCCTCAAGGTCACCTCCTCCTTCTTTCCCTGTTTCTGTTGAGAGACCACCATCCCCCTAAGCACCTGCACTCAGAATTCCAGAGCATTGTAGATGCTTCTCCTCCCTCACTGCTCCCATGCACCATCATCATCTCTAGTCCCTCAATCCTGGGACCTCACACCCACTCCTTCCATCCTCACCCCAGCCCCTGTCCCCCTCAATCATGATGAGGGCATAGCAGTTGCCTCTGTGTCCTCTCTGTTCGCCCTCTGTTCGCCCTCTGCATCTTGAGCCATCCTGCATGTGACCACCAAGCAACCTTCCAAATATTGTTTATGTTATACAAACTCTTTTTAGCCTTATATTAAGTCCCTGTCACTAAGCTGACTTCTGGAAAGCGGAAAAGTAAGGTGTACATGTACTAGTTGAACAGACAGACTAGAAAGCCAGTAATAGCCAAAAAGTAACACAAGACAATCGTAAACACCCTGCTGTTAGAGCCTAAGAGAAGCAAGTGCTAACTATAGAGGTGAAGGGGGCAAGCTTCAGAAGGGCTGGCATTTAAACTGGCTCTTTAAGATAAATAGGGGTTCAGAAAATAAAGATGAGGAAAGTGGTAGTCGAGAGAGAGAGGAAGCATGGAAGTACGTGGCAGACAGGAGGAACAGCAGCTGATTGGGTGGCAGCGGGGTGTGAACTGTGGCCTTGCCTGTTGTATTGAGGAGCTGGACTTTCTCTTATAACCAATGGGGTGTCAGGGGGTTCTCACCAGCAGACAGTATAGTAGGTTAGCCGTGAGCACAAGGGAGATCAGAAGTGGACCATCAGACCTTCAGGTCTGGTAGGCAGACGAAGGTGAATGGCAAATCCTATCACAGAGTAAGTGACACCAGCCTCAAAGTGAAGTAAGATACCAGGGCCCTTTCAGGAGACTCCTGACTTGGAGCCCAGGAGAGGAGAGAAATTCAGGAACCAGAGGTGGCAACATGGTCATGGAGTTGAGGAGGTGCCAATGAAATGCAGGGGATAGGGACAGGGGGGTAGTTTAACTCCAGAAGATACTGTTTTCTCAGCAGCAGGTGTCTTTCTGAGGGGTTAGGTTGCTTAGACTTTTCAGACCCGATGTCTCACAGGTGTCAGGGTGTGTCAGATTGCTCTCAGCCCGTGACTCTGGTGCCAGGATGGAGGATGTAATTGAGGAGAAGAACGTGGAGACAGGCGAGTCCAGAGGCTTGTCCTATAATCAAGGTCAGGGATGTTTGGCCGCATGCACAGAGATGATGGGATGGAATTTAATAGTCTTCAGCGATCCACAAGCCTTAGTGGCCACCAGCATTTATCACTTTGATTATATCACTTGTTTGCTCAAAACACTCTTAAACAATATCCGTTTTCTTAGAAAGTTACCAAAATGTGGGACACAGAAGATTTTAGGACTTAGCACTGAATTGATATCAGTTTTCATAGTCAGCAACTTGTTGATTCAATTCTTTTTTGATGCTTCTGCTAAAATCAAGGTGAAACTGTTGACTTCTAGTCTGTATATAGCACTTTTTAACCCTTGATAACATCCCTAACAACAGTAGACGAGCCACGGTATCTACCCATTATTTAATCTCACTGTTGATAATGTAATCACTTTTCCGTCAAACCTCTCAAATCTCCTTTAAGCATTTCAGACTTGTTCTTTTTATTTGTTAGAGCTAAGTTGGGAAAATAATAAAGGTATTCGTCACTATTTCCACCCTTCATTCAACAGACTATGGACAGTTCTAGCCAATGAATAAGTGACAAGAAAAAGAAATAAGAGGCATAAGAGTTGGAAAGAGAAAATAAAATGAAAATTTACATAGTCCAAGAAAGTCAACAAACTACTGTAACAGCAGTAACCAACCAGAAAATGTCTTTGAAAGTAAGTAGCATTTATAATAAGACAATACAAGAAGACTCCACAAATTAAAATACCATTTAAAATAGGAACTAAAAGCTCTAAATGTCTAAAGTAACTAGAAATGAATGAAAATGCACAAGACCTACATGGAAAGAAATGATAAAATAGCCAATAGGACATTAAAAAAAAATAAGTATATAGAGACCTATACCATGGCCATGAGTGAAAAAAACACATAAAAATTCCAGTTCTCCCCCACATCATATATAAAGTTTAAATAATTTCAATGTAAATCCTGGAGAAAAAGATAAAATAACACTAAAATATATATGTAATAATAAAGGTCTGTATATATTTGAAAAAGAACAAAAAGAGGAGACTCTCTTTACTTCTCAGATATTATAACATGCTGCAAAGATAAACGCATTAAAACCAGCATGATATTGTGCTAGGACAGAGAGATATGCCAGTTAAACAGAATGGAGGATTCAGAAACAGAACCCACATATACAAGGGAACATGGTTTATCACGGACGAGTCCTCACAAATCAATAATGAATGGATCAGTTATTTAATAGATTGTGATGGGGAAATTGAAAAACATAGAGACAAGTAAAATTAGAACTCAAATTCCAACTACTTGCAAAAATAAATTCCAAGTAGATTAAAGGTCTACACATGAAAGGCAAACCTGCAAAACTATTAGAAGAAGCCTTGGAGGTTGGCTCTGTGTTCTTTCACTGAACGGACATTTGTTAAGCAAGACACAAACACCTATAGCATAAGGGGAAACACTTTGGATTTGACCATGTAAGGAGGAAATATTTTGTTCTAAGAAAGACTCTCTACACAAATTTGACAGTTGACAGACAGGGAAGGTATGTTTTAAAACACAAGACTGATTGTAATGCAGAATATATAAGAAAGTTATGTAAATCTACAAGAAACCGTCAGGAAACCCAAGTGAAAATGGGTGAAGAAAATATAGAGACAATTTATAGAAGGTAAAAGCTGACAAGATAATGTACCTATGAACAGGTGTTCAACTTGATTACGAATGAGGAAAATGTGAAATCAAATAATAATTTGAGATACTATTTTATACCGATGAAATGGGCAAAAATAGGAAAACAGATCAAGTATCAGGGTAGTATCAAATACTGGGAAAATGGAAACACACACACTTTGCAGGTAGGCACGTAAGCCAGTGTAGCCATTTGAATGTAAAATGTACAGGGTTTGGTCAAGGGTGAATGTAGCTAGCAATTTTACTCCTTACAACTTTACTCAAGTGGGCATACAGAGAGATATGTGTACAAACATTTTTATAGCATAGCATTGCAAACAATCTTTGGAAACCAAACCAGAGAGTTAATCTGAAAATTCAACCTGGTGCAAAATAGGGGGAAAATAAAAATATATGCTAATGCTGAAAAGAAATGGCTTCTTGAATCCTCTGAGCTTCCTATTTCTGGCATGAGTAATGGTGAATTGAATGTAGGTGGCTTTAAAAGGAAGCCTTTCATTTCCATGCCTATTTTATTCAAAACACTAGATTTGAAGAGTATTATGGACTGAATTGTGTTTCCCAAAATTCATAGGTTGAAGCCTTAACCAACTATGTGACTTTATTTGGAGGTAGGGCCTTTAAGGAGGTAATTAAGGTTAAATTAGGTCATAAGGATGAGGCCCTAATCCAATAAGACTGGTGTCCTCATAAGAAGAGGAAGAGATACCAGGAGTAAGTACACACCGAAGAAAGGCCATGGGAGGACACAGAGAATGGAGATATCTGCAAGTTAAGGAGAGAGGTCTCGCCAGGAACCAACATGGCTGCCACCTTGATCTTGAGTTGCAGGCTTCACAACTGTGAGAAAATAAATTTCTGTTCTTTAAGCCACTGTGGTATTTTGTATGGCAGCCCAAGCAGAGTAATAAAAAGAGCATTTATAAAAAATAGACAGAAAATTACCAAGAATGGTTCTAATAAATTTTTAAATTTAATTTTGAATTCACTTTAGTAAAAAACCACCATGCCAAAAAATATGCAGGTTCAATGCAAATTCATATTTTGATCTGAAAAACACTGTGCTTTGCTGCACCCTCCTCCACACAGATTGGCATCGTTCTATTTTACTATGTATTGTTATTCATAATTAATCATTTCAACAGCACTTCTTATGTGTTCTTACGGTCCACTGATTCATTCTTTTTATATGATCTCAGGTAAGACATTTTGTTTCTCCTAATGGAAAGCCTTTTGACAAAACAGTAAAGTCGATTTGGGGACAGGATACCAGACGGAGTTCCAAAGTCAGAGGCGGTAATCAGTTTCCACAAGAACGTTACAGATTAGTTAGCAGCAGAAAGTAGCACACACGTGTGCAAACTAAGATCCTGACAAAGACCTTTGAGGACGTGTGCAGGCTTACCTGTCCCTCCACCCACCTCCCTCCCACCTCCTAATAAAATCCAGAGTGGATGAGGCGTGGGCTGGATATACTAATATCCACGTAGAAAGCCCAGGCAGAAAGCTGCGATCAAAAGGCCACTGAGTGTTATGAGGAGTGTATTTTGCTTCAGCAACTGAAAAGATGAACATTTTGCACTAAGGCCAAATTGCTCTTATGTGGGTAATTACCTCACATCTGGTTTCATGCTCAGAGAAGAGACTTACGTGGCCACCACCAGGCGGGGTGGGGTGGATGCCAATGATTCTATTATGATTAATTCATCTGAGAATCTAGAAAATCACTAAGAGTCACTGGAAAGAACATGTGATGTGGCAGGAGGGGATACCAATACCTTATTGACGAGGAAACTGAAGTCTGTAAAAGATAAACGCTCAAGCTCTCTGTGATCACGAGGGGCCAGGACACTGCTATCACGGGCTGGGGAGCAGGGACTGTGCTCTGGCAGCCTCCACCTTCTGTCACACCCCAGGACTCACCATCAGACCCAGGACAGTGCCACTTAGTGAAGGACACTGAATGCTTGGTGGTGCTGGTTAGGAAGAAATTTTTCTTGAGAATTATAAACTCTAATTTTTTCCTACTCGTGCATTAAGTGTTTTTACTCAACTTGTATTTAATAAGTACCAAATATGTGCACATCAGAAGTGGTGGGTGGGAAGGAGCAAAGATGATTAATGTGGCTCCTGCCCTCCAAGGGACACCCAGGCTAGCTGGGAAGACAGATTCACACACCGTACAAGGAGTGTCAGAAAGAGAGAACTATGGGTACGTTATGAGAAAGGCCTTAGAATGAAAGTAGAATGAAAATTTTAAGGTGGAGCCTTGGGGATAGATGGATGGGCAGCTTTAAAAATCCCATGCCATCTGTATGCTGCTCGGTAGCTTAGAGTCCTTCCAAGGCATATCCAAATTATACCCATAATGGCTGATCACCCCCAATTAATTATGATACTGTATATTGAGGTAGGGAGAGGAGTTGAAGGAGAGTAGAGAATAAAGTAAAGGTAACTTTACTGAGTCAGAAACTGTGTCAATGGTTTGCAAAATGGGTAGGGTTGAGGCAGGAAGGCTTCTTGGAGAAAGGTGGTCATTTGCCGAAATTCCAAGAAGAGGGATGAAACAATGCAGTTGGCAGTATGTAAAAAGTCCACCTTTGATATTGTGGCCTCCAGGAATCTGGCCCAACCAGCATAAGCTTAATATGCTTCTGTATTTTTTCCTGCCCTCGGGAGAGGCTATGGACCAGGTGCAGGAGGAACAGCCTGCCGTGAAAGGCTTGGCGGGAGAGACCCACGTCAAGGTGGAAAGAGGAGCATGCTCTTCCTTTCATTCCTGCCTCCAAGCTCTCTGCATTCAGCTCTGTTTACAAGGTGTGGAAGACATCTAGAAGGAGACAGCCCAGCTCAGGAAGGCAGGTTGGATTCCAAGACAGTATGTACATCAGTAAGCAGTATTTGTATAAACCAGTCTGACTCCTGCCAAGAGGGATTTTGAATCATACAAACAGAAAACATTTTTTGAGAAAGGCACCAGAGGGAGACTGGAAAGTAAGACCTGGCTGACTGAGGTCAGAAAACCCAAAACACTTGTTAGGACATGAAAGTGACTCCTAAGATGGGCTGGGCAGTGAGAGGAGCATTGATGGGAAGGAGGAAGGGGTGGGAGAAGAGAAGGTGGCTAGAGGTAAAGGTGTCCCATAGAACTAAATTACTCATGGATCAGAGAGCCCCCTTAGATGGCATCTTAGGCCAAGTTCTCCATAAGACAGTCTCTGAGATAGAGATTCATGTGCAGGAGGAGTTCATGTGCAGCAGGACTGGTCAGAGGGAGAAGTTGAACAACAATGCAGTGGCCGCAGAGGCACCAGCCAAACCCGTACGGTGCTCTGCAGTTGAGATGGGCATCCAGGGATGTCCTGATGGAGGCAAGGAGGCCAAGCTTCTGTGCCCCTACAGCAATCAGTCATGAGACACAGGCCACCCCTGGGAAGCAGGTGTGATCTTGCACAAGGTGGCTCCAGGAATTGCTCCCTTGGGCTGAGGGCAATGCCCAGAGAAGGACTCAGCTAGGTAAGTACCTAACAGACAGAAAGAGGCTATGCATTATTGTTTTGTGTTGAGCTCAGTCAATTGCTAAAATATATATTAATGACTACCTTATGATAATAATCCTAAATCCCTATACAATGACACTATATGGTATAGACAAAGCACCTTCTCCATGGTGAATTCCAAACACAACGTATCTGTGGCCAAGGCTCGTGCCTAAATCCCCAGTGAAGCATCACCATAGATTCCTATTAGCAGCCGCAAGCTTTCCTCCACCCAGGACTGTCTTCTGATGCTCAGTCTCAGGTTGCAAAAACTATGAGGATGCATCTTCCCATTCCCAGCACCCCCTTTGCCAGGACAGAGACTGCTGCTCTCTGGGTGGTGCCATGGGCTGGTTCTTTTTGGCTTTAACTTTTCAGTCTATCAGACATGGGGCTTGTCTCAACCTGATCTCTACGTTCTATTCTAGAGCCGACAGTACGTGAGTATTGGAATATAGTCTAAAAATGAAGCCTATAATGAGACGTTGATGATTATGAGCCCTTGTAGGGTTATTTGTGCTGAGCTGCTCCTGAAATCCACGTTGCAGTCAACCCTCAGCAGGATGAAGATGCATAGTTACTGGAAAAATCAGGAAACCCCTGAAACCTCTCTGGGACTCTTATGGGACACGGCTCTGATATGCTGCTCAGAAATGGCCTTACAATCCTTACGTGATCTGACTATACAGTAGTCACCAAGCTTATGGTGACCACAACTAAAGGTCCCAGAGTCAACAGAAAGAGCACGACTTTAAGTTAAGATTACCCTAAACTGGGGGCCCAGTTCTGCCACTTCCTGGCAGTGTGAATTTAGACAAGCTACTCAATCTCTCCTAGTATCGGCTGTCTTATCTATCATACAAAGCTGCTAAAAGCTGTCTTGTAAGGGTGTGGTGAGGATAAATGAGATAACGTAGGTACACACAAAGCACATTCATGGAATAATGAGAATCAAAAAACCACAGTAAGGCTGCATGGATGCAGTTTTAACATATTGCCTTGGGGCTGGGATTGGGTTGGAGGTTGACAAAGAGTAATGTAAAATAGAAATCAACCAGTTGGTTTGTAGGAAATAAAAGCCTTTGTGTAGAGAGACTTTGAGGATTTGCTCAGAGTTCAATTAAAGTAGAGGAAGTTCATCCAACTCTTTTCTACCAGGTCGAGGGAAAAAGAAAGCATTCCAGATGGCAAAAGGAGACATATGGTTTTAGTTGAAGATTTTCAAGTTTTTGTATGGATTTGTGTGTTAGCAATTAGGAACAAAAGTAGCCAACACTACCAGCATGTAGCTGTTGAACCGCGTATGCGAAAGTCTAACGCTAGGATATGCAGAGCAAGAGAGGTGCTGAGAGCTTGCATTTAGGAAAGTAGCTTTGAACAAGAAGACAACCACACTGACCAGCCCTGATATACACTAATATGAGACCCGGAAACAGATTAAAAGCGGCACAGAACTAAGCACTCGTAAAAGAAGTCATGACTGGATCTGGGATCTCAGGTGTCTTAACTACACCAAAAGGGCAAATTTGGTATGTGTTGTTATAAGCTTGCTACATTAAAAATTGTCCATTACTGTATTTCAGCACATACCCCCTTTTAAAAAAAACCTTGCCAAGAAGCACACATGATAGAAATTATATAAATGTTTCTTTCCTCTTCCTTAATTTCTTCCTGGGATTGAAACTGGAAAAAGTGGTAGAGAAGACCCGGTGGTGAAGTGATACTGATTCGGTGATTGGCTCAGAATCGGCGATGAACTTGTCAACGTGCCAGCTTTTTGGTCTGTACAAATGTAGCTGGACATGTGTTTAGAAGGCTCTGCCTGTCTTCAAACACCGGCGGCTGACAAATGACTGAGCTTGAAGAATGGTCTTTATGCAGAATGACTGTGTTTTGTTCTCCTTCCATGTTTTTCATCTGATTCATTGGGTTGGCCACGCACATGCAGACTGATGGGAATGCTAACTTTCTTGCCATCACCGAGGCAATCGTGTAATGTGATTTTCCATTTAGGTGCTTTGCCAGTGGCTCTGAGAGGATGCTGCCTGAGCTGCTCCCTCCTCTAGAAGAGACCCCAAGCCATTAACACTGCTACGGGAGCAGAGAAACACTATACATCACAGGCATGTGCGTGGACTGGGAACCTTGCTTCAACAACCACAAGCTTACAAACAGGCTTTAATTTGTTGCATATTTTTCCAAAATTAATTTCTTGTAACATATATCAGAGTCATTCCTTAAGTTGTGAGGAAAGCTGTTTGTCAACATCACCAGAGAGTTTGTGATAGTCCATTAATTGTCTTTTCCATTCTAGTACTACAAAGTCTACAATAACAACCACAGTAAAAACAATGACAAATGATGACAATGACGATGGTAATATCAGATGCAGAAACCCACAGTCAGCTAGGGCTGATCAAAGCCAAAAATCAAGGACCGTAATTTCAGATGAAGAGAAGGAAATGATGAAGGGGTGTCTGTAACGATCCAGGAATTTTCACACTTCTTATTTTCATGAATATTCCCAGAGCTCAGTGAGGTATCTACCATTATTCTCATTTTACAGTGGAGGAAACAGAATGAAAAAGGTGAGATAAATTACTGAAGACACCACAGCTAGTTAGTGGCATATGCAGTACTCAAACCCAGTCCATCACTACTCACCTTTTTACGTGTGCACCACTTGCCATCCTGTTCATGTCCCTTGGAACTTAACTGTTGTGTAGACTGCAGCCATGTCTTGTGTTTGGCAATTCCTTCCCAAGAACCAAAAGCATTTATGAGTCACAAATTGGGGGCTGGGTCTTAGTTGGTTGTTGTCAGGCTCCCTCTAATGCCACTGCCAGAAGTGGTTGCAAGGGACATCTGAGTATCACCCCACTTGAGTCTCTCTACTGTATTTCACCCAGGAGTGGAGATGGCTACACCTCACCATTCACTAACTACCTACTGCCTAGATTGCAGACTTTTGATATATGCTGTATGTTTATATGGTATATATTTATTTAAAAAATAAATAACAATGCATTTGGGGGTTTATAGTATATGTAGAAGTTAAAGAAATGTCATAATAAATTAATATTGACTTAAATAAGTATGATAAAATAACAAAAGGCAGGAAAGGAGGTAAATGGAATTACATGCTTGTAAGATTTTTTCATTGCTTATAATGTAGTATAATATTACTTGAATGTATACTGTAATAAGCTAAAGATACATATTGTAATGTCTAGAGTGGCTAGTAAAAATAACACAAAGAGATATAGGTAAGAAGTTGATCAATGAAATAAAAGAGGATATTCAAAATAATCAATGCACACAAAAGAAGTCAGGAGAGCAGGAAAGTCAATAAAATTCAGATGGGACAAATGCAAAACAAATTCCAAAACGGTAGACTTCAACCCATACATATGAAATGTAAATAGACTAAATGCTCTAATTAAAAGGCAGAGATTATCCGAGTGGATAAAAAACAGTACACAACTATACATTGATTATAAGAAACCTACTTTAAATATACAGTAGGTTTATATATAAAGACAAAGATAGATTAAATGGAAAAAGGTGAGAAAAGATACACCATGTAAACACCAGTCAAAGGAGAGCTGAAATGACTTTATCAATATCAGACAAAATAGAATTGAGACACAGAAATATTATCAGGGATAAAGAGAGATCTTTAATAATGATAAAGGGTCAATTCATCAAGAGGACATAACGATTCTAAATGTATATATACCTAATAACAAGATCTTCCAAACACATGAAGTAAAAACTGATAGAACTAAAGGGAGAAGTAGACAATAATATTATCTACAATTATAGCTGGAAATTTTAACACTCTTCCCTCAGTATTGATAGAAAGAATAGACAGAAAATTAGTAAGGATACAGAAGACTTGAATAACAATACAAACCAGCTTGAACTAACTGACATTTATGGAGTATATCACCCCAAAACAGGTTCAAGTGCACATGGAACATTCACCAAGATAGAGCAATATTGTCATAATAAACTAAAATCAGAATAAATTTAAGTCAATTGAAATAATACAAAGTATGTTCTCCAACCAAAACAGACTTAAACCAGAAATTAATAATGTACCAAATATGGACAATCTCCAAATATTTCTAAATTAAACAACACGCTTCTAAATAGCCCATGAGCCAAAAAATCTTTGAACTAAATAAAACCAAAAACACAACATATCAAAATATGTGAGATGTAAGTAAAACCCTGTTTAGAGAAATGTTTATTGCCCTAATTAGTTATTGCACTAATTCCTTATTTTTAAAAGGAAAAGAAGTCTCAAATAAATGATAAAAACTTCCATGTACAGAGAGTGAAAAAGAAGATAAAATTAAAACAGAGTAAAGATAAATAAGTAATCAAGAGCAGAATCAATAAAATAGAAAACAGAAAAATACCAGACAAAATAAATGAAACCAAACCTAGTTATTTGAAAATATTAATAAAATTGATAAAACCCTAGCCAGACAAATCAGGAAAAATAAAAGAAAGAGAGAAGGCATGGATTACCAACATCAAGCATGAAAGAAGAGACATCACAACAGATTCTATAGACATTAGAAGGATAATACAGGAATATTATGAAAAGCTTTACAGTGATCAATTTAACAATTTAGATGAATTAGATTCTTCAAAGACAGAAACTATCAAAGCTAACTCAAGAAATCCATAAACAAAGAGTTTTATATTTATTAAAGAAATTGAATTTACAGTTAAAACTCTCCCACAAAGGATGCTTTATGCCAATTATCTTTACTGTTAAATTATACTAAACGTTAAAGGAAAAAATAATACCAAACTATCGGTATCATGAATGAAATATGATCAACATCGAATATCCTACAGATATTTAAAGGACAGTAGGACATATTCACAAATAATTTTATGCTAATAAATTTGACATCTTAAATGAACTGGGCAAAATCATTTCAAAGCACAATTTGCCAAAACAAACTTGGGAGGAAATTTAAAGCTCTGAATAGCCCTATATCTATTTTAAAACATTGAATCCATAATCTAAAATCTTCCCACAAGATAAACTCCAGGACGAAATGGTGAACTTAATGAAGTGTCTACAGTATACATACTACCAGTCTTATACAAAATCTTTCAGAAAACAGGCAAAGAAATATCTCTTTCCAACTCATTTTTATGAGACCTGAAGCCAAAACCTGAAAAATACATTTCTATAAACATAAGTGAAAAATCCTTGACAAAATGTTAGCAATCAGTGTTAACATTTTAAACTAAGTCAATGTAATTCCGGGTGTTAACAGAACAGGGGAGAAAATCATATAACAATTTCGTACATGCGGGAGACACATCTGATGAAATTCAACATTGATTTATGACTTAAAAGATCCTCAGCGATGATCTAGGGATAGAAACAAAATGGTGGTTCCATTTGCATGAAGTCTTAGAACAGGTAAAAACTCACCTGTGGTTATAAAATCACAATGCAGTTGCCTCTGGTGGGAGCTGGGCGTAGGCAGTGTGACCAGCTAGAAAGGGATGTGAAGAAACTTATCCACTGTTCCATGTAGATGGAACTTTGGGTGGTGGTCATAGGAGTGTATGCAATTCTCGAAACTCATCAAACTGAACACTCAAGGCCTATGCATGTTATTTTATATAAATTAAATTTTAATTTAAAAAAATAAGAAGCCCACATGCAGCACTCACAGAGACACACATGCACTGACTTTGCTTGCAATAAGAGACAAGCTGTTGAAAGCCAGAGGTTGCAACAACAGCGTATTTTGGGGGTTTTCCAAATCCATATGTTAAAAAAGAGGTAAAGTCAGTAGATAGCAAGACCAAAACCCATGGACAACATTTACAACAAAACTAGCGGACAACATGCGAGTGGATGGGGGCAAACCACCAACAGTCACAAGATCTGTGAGTTACCAGCATCCATGCAAGAAAAATCAGAGGGCAAAACTGAGTGCTTGACTGACCAGAAAACAGGAGAATCCCAAACAGCCAACATGTGATCACTGCAAAGAACAGCGAACACATCTGAGAACCACAGTTGAAACTGGAAGCAGGTTTATTCAGTCCAATAGCAGGTGAGTACAAAAGTCCTGCTGTAAGGCCTGAAAGACATACAGAAGTCTAACCCCAGGATTTTCTTATAGAACAGGACTCTACACTGAGGATAAGCTCTTTGGGGTGAAATCAAAATTAAGCAAATACGAAAGAATAGAGAAAAAAGGAAAGATAAGGTGCAAATAAAAGTGGGAGAGGGGAAGATAGGAACTTCTTAACCTATCAACAACATATGAGCACGTGTTGAGATCAATTCAATATAAAGCTACTATGAGAAAAAAATAGGAAAAGGATCAGCAAAACATCCCTACAGACAATGAAAGATGCCAGAAAGACTTGGTTTTTTTTTTTATTTTTATTTTTTTCTGTACATGGGCCTCTCACTGTTGTGGCCTCTCCCGTTGCGGAGCATGAACCCGTGTCCCCTGCATCGGCAGGCGGACTCTCAACCACTGTGCCACCAGGGAAGCCCAAGACATGGTTTTAAAACATTAAATCTGTAACTTAATATTTCAAAATAAACTAAAAGGCAAGGTATGAGAAAACAACTTAAGTCAGGATTCAAAAAAGTCAAAAATAACGTAATGGAAAAAATAGAAATGTTTAGTTTAGAAGTGAAGACTAAACTAGAAGGAACACGAGAATGAATAAACACAACAGGTAATGACTTAGAAGAAATATAAATTCAAAAAAGAAAAAGAAATTAAATCAGAAAAAATGAAGAGATTAAAAATATTTGAGACAGAGTGACAAATATTAAAGATACACAACGAAGATCCAAAACACTGATGATAGATGTTTCTGAAGAAAAAAAACAAAGCAAAGGGAAAGAACAAATACAAAAATCAAGAAAATTTTCCTAAAATTAAAAAAGTATTTTAAACCAGACATTGAAAGAGTACACAATGTACCTGAGAATATCAATGCAGAATGATAATCATAAAAATGTATTCTAATAACATCACTAACTTTTTTAATTAAAAAATTATATTAACATCTAGGTAAAAAATAATGCATTACTTGGAATAAAAAATTATTTTACCTTCAGACTTTTGTACCACAAGAAAATGAAGTCACTCATTTACGTTATTCAATGTTTTCTATCCATTAACAATATCAAGAATGAGAGAATTTTGTATCCATAAGCCCTTCCTAAGGAAATTACTGGATAATGAGCTTCAGAAAACAAAAAAAATCTAGAGAGAAACAGACACAAGGAGTAGTAGTGATCATTAAGTTACATATACCTGTACTTTAGAATACATAAACTTGTAGAACGGAGGTTAAATAAGGATTAAGCAGGAATGAATATAGTATGGAAGGAAGATAGATAGGTAGATAGATAGATAGATAGGTAGATAATAGATAGATGATAGATGTATAGATACATAGATAGATACATACGCTCAGATAATGTAGATATAATATAACCATAAAAAACAAAAGGGATAATGGGAAGTATACATACAATTTTTTTAACCTTCTTTGAGAAATCATAATTGATGGAGATAGTATTAATATTGTTATGTTGAGACTGTTGTTTGTGTAAGGTAGGCTAGAGCAAATGAATCATCATGGGACATTCTAATTCTATCATTATTGGTGTCTTTGAGAGCCAGGATTATAAACATGGATGGAAGGAGACACATATATATAACTTAGAAGAGGCTGAGGAAATGCCATGTAGTCATGGTTTTGAAATGGAAATACTATACGTACATATGAAGTCATTACATGTGTGTATAGAAGATTATATCTACTTATCTATATCTACATATAAAACCCAGTAGTAATAAGCGTCTCTAGTGACCACATTGTGGCCTTGAAATACTATTTCCCATTAAAAAGTGAACAACGAAATACAAAACAGGGCTTCTCAGTGAATATTCAAAGTTAGTCTGGACCATTCTACCATACCAGATAACATGACAGCTATGGCCCACTACTAGGGTCCCGTCAAAAGGACTTAGGCACCAACGTGAAAAAGCTCTCAGTACCTAAAGAGGGGACACTTCGAGCCTCTAAAGAAAAGAATTGCATTGAATTGAAACACATCAAACATTTTAAAATCTACAGATTTATAATATTTACAATTGGTCACCTTCAGAGGGTGACAAGGAACCAATTCATTACCTTGAAAACTGGATAAATAAAAGGTAAGATTCTAACATTTATCCTGCCCATCCTATATGAATTGTGCCACTGAGTAACAAAATATTGGGTGAGAAAAAGTGTTTCCTTATTCAAAGAGCTGAGGTATTAGATGTAAAATGAAATAATAGATTAAAATGTCACCAACCCCCAATAAGTGAATGGATTTAGTTATCGTGTATCAATGGCTACTAACATCAAAAAGAAAAAAATTGAAAACCAGACACAACCCTGGGTTGAAAGAATATACCACCACCAAAGTCTTGCAAAAGGGTCACATCTGAGTCTGGCCAATCCTCAGATTCTAGCTGCCAATTTGTAGGAAATGCAGAGGACAAAGGAGCATGTTGAACAACACCAAGAGTACGCATCCAGCCAAATCTAGACTGCAGGTCACGTGCCAGGTTCACCAACACAAATTGTAAAGAAAATGGCAGGGGTGAGGGGAGGGGAGGAAGAAACTTCAGATTAAAGGAACTTTAAAGGGCAAGTTTTTAAAAATGGGCAAGATTTAACTACAGCATTTGGGGATGCCCTCGAGTGATAAAACCACAGAGTAATGCAAGGACGTGATAACTGTAAAATGGGATGGTGATTCATTGTAGAGGCAGAACAGTGCTGTTTCTGGAATGAAGTACAGGGAGGGGTCACTTGGGGGCTGCAAAGTTCTTTCTTCACCTGGGTGGATTGATGGTGTTTTCCTTATAATAATTCACTAGGATATGGTTTTGTAAAGTTTTCTGTTTCTGTGTTTTATTTTACAACAAAATGTGTGTGTATGTGGGGAATTCCCTTGCGTTCCCTGGCCGTCCAGTGGTTAGGACTTGGTGATTTCACTGCCCAGGGCCTGGGTTCAATCCCCGGTTGGGGAACTAAGATCCCACAAGCCATGTGGCCAAAAAACCAACCAACCAACAAACAAAAAACAAATGTGTGTGTGTGTCTGCTTATATACACACACTGTGTACTGTGTGTACACAGTACACACAGTATTTGTATATTTATATATATTTATACTGTGTGTGTGTATATTTGTGTATTTATATGTGTGTGTGTATCTCTATGTATGTATATCTATTCTTTCTATCTATCATCTATTCATCTATTATCTATCTATGTATCTATAATGCTTTAAATGAGATGTCTTTCAAGAAAAACATCTCCCCCATTGGGAAAGGACCTATAAATGATCAAAATCAAATTGTGTATGCTGGGGTAAGATAGTGCAGCTCAGTCTCTACATCAATAAAATGAGAATTAAAACAAGACGATCTGGAAGCTAAGGCCAGGACCCTTACTACTAACGTGTAAGCAACAGAAGCCACCTTTTGCTTTGGGACTCCACCCTGAAACACACTCCACTGGGGCCTGGCTCTCTCTTTGTCCCCAGCAATTAGCACAGTTTACACTTGAGCGATCATTGTTTTGACCTGCCCTAAGTCTCGGCATCCGGACTCCATCACCCACCATCTGTGCTCCGGCCAGGAGGACCTCTCAGCATCTCTCCAGCAAGCACTGGAAGTGGGTCTTGGCCACAAGCCTACTCTGTGACATGTCACTCATGGTCTCGAGGACTAGAGCTGATCAAAGCCAGGTCTGTGCAGATTTAGCTGCCCAGAATATGCTCCGCTTTACAGCGAGAGAAGGCAAAGTAAGAGGAAAGGGGAAAAAGAGGTGCCGAGGGGACGCATAGGAGAGAGAAAATGTAAAGAGAAAAGAACTAAGATAAAAAGAAGGGAAGCTGAACGGGAAGAAGAGAGAGAAAGGAGGAGTTAGGGAATGGGAGCACACAGTCAAAGAGAAGTAACACGCCTTCTGAAAAGAGTCAGCTACTGCCGGCGAAGTTGCACTCTGAGCTGTGCTCAGATACTTCCAGCATTAACTAGAATACACAAGCTCTTTAAGGAGGGTTTGTTCCTCATCCTTATCCAAATATTTATTTGTGTTTCCGTAGCAACTGGGAAAATATAGAAATCCCCACCAACTCTACAAGAGACCAGAACAGCTCATTTTGAGATTCTGGGGAACCGGCGGTCAGACTGGGGCAGTGATGACATCAAGATGCTGAGGCTGCAGCCCCAAACTTGGGCAGAAAAATGCTTGGTCAGCACGGGAAGACGCACTTGCCTTGGGCTTCTCAGCACAGGCACAGGCCACTTGGGAAAGCGGCTTTGGAATGGCTGGTGGTAAGTGACCAGGTCTGAGAGAAGGGATACCTCCATTCTCCACACCTCCACATGCTCCTTAACTGTCCCCCAGGCTTAAATGCACACTCTCCCCAACCTGGCTTTATCTTGACTGGGTTTGTAATCTTTCAGAATCTGCCAAGAGTATCAGTAAGATACATCAGAAGACCTTGTGTCCAAACGCATCCCTGCTGGTAAAAGATTGATGATTAGGTGTGAGTTGTGAAGATAAAATTTTTATTACTGAGAGGATCAAGAAGATGTGGTACATATATACAGTGGAATATTACTCAGCCATAAAAAAGAATGAAAAAATGCCATTTGTAGTGACATGGATGGACCTAGAGATCGTCATACTGAGTGAATTAAGTCAGACAGAGAAAGACAAATATCACGTGATATCGCTTATATGTGGAATCTAAAACAAAAAAAGTACAAATGAACTTATCTACAAAACAGAAAGAGACTCACAGATGTAGAAAACAGACTTATGGTTGCCAAAGGGGAAAGGGGGGGAGGGATATATTGGGATATTGGGATTGACATATAAACACTACTATATATAAAATAGATAACTAATAAGAACTTACTATATAGCACAGGGAGCTCTACTCAGTACTCTGTAATGACCTATATGGGAATAGAATCCAAAAAAGAGTGGATATATGTATATGCATAACTGATTCACTTTGCTGTACAGCAGAAACTAACACAACATTGTAAATCAACTACACTCCAATGAAAATTAATTTAAGAAAAGGTACCAACATTTGCAAGCAAATTGTTTATTTTAGCTATAAATTGGAGAGGACCCAAGATGGCCTCCAGAATGATGTCCTGTTCCAGTATTTAGTCCTGAGCGGGATGAAAAGGGACACAATACACCAGATGGAGTGGAGGTAAATGCACGTAACCATTGCCTTCTTCCTGGCATTGAGCTCTTAATCGGGCTCTACTCTTGAGATTTTAACCTATGTGTGAATGTATCTTGCATAGAAATTACTATAGTACAAATATAAATATATACATAGAATATAAATTACATGAGAGCAAGGAGTTCGATTTGACTCATTCAATCCTTCGTGCCTAGAACAATGCTTGGCACACAGCAAGCACTCAATACATGTTTACTGAAAAATAAATAAGTAAATGAATAAACCACATCTCTTATGCATGGCTGTAGAGCTGCTTTTTTGGACCATGCCTTGGAAAGTCTCTAAAAATAGCCCTTGTCTGAAAGGGTTTCTTCCTTGGGTAGCTTTGCCTTTGTTTCAAGGTTGTTAGGTGTTCGGACAGGTGTGTCTGCCTCTTCCCCCTCGGATGCTTACCTGGAATCCTCTCTTGGCTTCTGGACTTCACCTGACCCCACGTCCTGAGTGCTGGCCCAGATTTGATTCCTGACTCTGCCTTGACCCCCTGCTTCTGCGTAGTTCACGAGTCCAGGACTGCACCCGCCATATTCTCTCCCTTCTTTCATAACTTTTGCTCATGGATAGGTCAATAGCATGTTCCTGAGAGGGAGGGAAACACGTATTGGCAGAAGACTCTGAAAGAGTTAAAAGATGAGAATTAGCTGACACTGTAATCAAGCATGTTCCAAAAAGTTTATGTGCTGATTAATTTGATCCACATGCAACACAGTAAAGTAGGTTTTATTATCATCCTCATTTTTAATTAAGGAAACTGAGGCACAGAGACGTTAAATAAGTGGCCCAAAGTCTCACAGCTAATAAAGGGCAAAGCCAAGATTTTGTTTTGTTTGTTTGTTTATTATTTTTTATTGAAATACAGTTGATTTACAATGTCGTGTTAGTTTCAGGTGTACAGCAAAGTGATTCAGATATATAAATATAAATATATAAATAAAAATATATTATTTCTCAGGTTCTTTTCCCTTATAAGTTATTACAAAATATTGGTTATAGTGTATAGCACCAATATTGTATACTGGTGCTATACAGTAGGACCTGTTGGTTATCTATTTCATATATAGTAGTGTATATCTGTTAATCTCAACCTCCTAATTTATCCCTCCCCCCACCATATTTCCCCTTTGGTAATTGTAGGTTTGTTTTCTATGTCTGTGAGTCTCTTTCTGTTTTGTAAATAAGTTCATTTGTATCTTTTTTTTTAGATTCCACATATAAGTGATATCATGAGATATTTGTCTTTCTCTGTCTGACTTACTCCACTTAGTATGGTAATTTCTAGGTCCATCCATGTTGCTGTAAATGGCATTATTTCATTCTTTTTTATGGCTGACTAATATTCTGATGTATATATGTACCACATCTTCTTTATCCATTCATCTGTCGATGGACACTTAGGTTGCTTCCATGTCTTGGCTTTTGTAAACAGTGCTGCAATGAACATTGGAGTGCATGGATCTTTTCGAATTACGGTTTAAACTCTGATGGTTTGCTGAAGAGCTGGAACTCATCACCACTACAATACACCCATGCTGATTCCAGGAGTGATTTTCTCCTAGTCAGGGTAGATAGATAACAAGAGGACGATGGGATGGGATGTAGGCAGGGCAAGGAGAAAGAGTACAAACTTGGGCTTTCTTCCATAATCAGAAACAGCTACCATCAGCATGGCACCCATCCACTGAGTGTTTACTGCATGTGTGCAGACGGAGACTAGGATTTTAATTTCTCTTCAGAACAAGCCTCTGAGATGTGAAATCAGATTCTCAACGCATTCAACATTTCTCCAAGGTCACTGGTCTAGAACTGGCAACTTAAGATTCATTCTCTGGTCTTGTCCCAAGCCTGTGCTCTAAACCACCATCCTGAACTCCATCCCCTGACCGCAGAGCCTCCACATACAGCCTCGGGGAGCCCGGGCACGTGCCTCACTCACATCCGTCTCCACCGACGGTTATGTAGGGGTTATGTAGGACAGAGCTCTAAGCTCTACGTTCTGTATGTTGCTTTAGGGTTTGTGTCACAGCAAGGAAGGAATAGGATTACTTCATGTTCCAAATATGGTTGATCTTTATCTGAGAATTTTTTTCTCAAACAGACTTAATGTGACAATGAAAGTGGGTTGAGCTCAAAATGAATTGCAATGTAAAGTAACTGAAAGTAGAAATACAACGCAGCACTAGAAACCCTCATCATTTTATTGTATTATAGCTACCAAGATGTTGCCTCTTATACCCATCCCTTGAGATTTAGCTGTTGGACCAGATTTTCCTTGACATTTCTGATTTTCTCTTTAAGGCAAGTCTTTCACGCTGTGTACATTTCCCACCACTCGAACTTTCTGACTTCTTTCCATATATCATGACTGATGCCATTTCAAGTAGATAAAATTGTGTTAAGTGCCTACTGTGTGTGGGGACCTGGACTGAAAGCCAAGCAAAGCTAGACACGTAAACAACTAATGTGCAGAGTGGGAGTGTTATAAAGAGGGGTTGAGATAGGGCTTGAGGGGAAACCTACAAGGTGACAGTTGATCTGTTCTTTGCAAGAGGAGGGCAAATTAGGAGGGCATAATTAAGAGGTATGACCTTGAGTAATGGGGAGACCCCTGGATGCCTGTGCTGTGGCTTTTGGCTCTGGTACCAACAAGTGTGCAATTCCAGGTGAATCATTTTATGAGCTCTTTGTTTTCTCAACCATAAAACAAATCAGTTACACTGAATGGTGTCCCAGATCCCATGCAACTTAAAATCTGAAATGACACCTTTCTAAATCAGTGCCATGACCCATCCAGCCTATTATTGCTTTAAATATGTCATCAAGGAATACACTACGGTAGTTACCAACTCATGACATGGACCCTAAAAAGAAAGCACCATGGGATGGAAGCTTGCCCTGCTGTCTGTCTAGAGAGGTTTGGCCACTGACCAACATCTGACAGCCAAGAGCAGACAGATTAAGTAGGTTGTTCCTGTTGCCTATTCAGTCCTGGATTAATACACTATTCCTTTAGCTCCTGACTGCTTCTCTTTTTAGCCTGTCTTAACACATCCAGTTGTTAATCCTGGCCTAATGGCTGAGGTTTGCTTATGGCCAGAGGAAAGTCAGAGCATGTGGGGTCGTGGTGGCAGAGGAGAGAGATGATGATTTCCTAGGATTTCCCATATATTTTAAATTTTGGAAGGAGAGATGTGTTTCTTTTTTCCTTTCTTTTTTTTTTTACCTTTGGCCATGCTGCAAGCCATGTGGGATCTTAGTTCCGCAGCCAGGGATCCAACCCACGCCTCCCGCAGTGGAAGCACAGAGTCTTACCGCTGGACCACCAGGGAAGTCCGGGGATGTGTTTCTTATAGTGAAGTTCTGACCATTCATCAATGCCTTCAATTGAAATTTAACATGTGAGTTTCTGTTGAGTGAGGGACCTATGTAATGGGCAGGGTCCAGTAGGGACTCACTGACATTTCAGGTAAAATAAGTCCAGCTTAATCCAGAGAGGAAGAGTTAGGAAAAGTGTGCCCCCTTCGTTTCCAGGCTTGGTGCAGGTCTGACTCACGCCCTCTCCATTTAATCCTTCTGGCCCCCTGAAGTCTTCTGACTCCATGACTGTTGGCCATCTCCACGCAAGATGCCAAAAGCGTCTTTCAAAGTCACGGATCAACCAGGAGGGTGCCCTTGGCCTCCTATTCAGGCCTCGTGGGCCTTTGCCATGGCCACGTTTCTGCACTGCAAACAACAGGCAGCTGAGCAAGGGAGAGCAGTGCCGAGCCTGCCAACACTCGGGGCGGTGCATCCTTGACCTTGTGTCTGCCATAGTATAATGGATGAATTATTGATTATGATGTTTCACCAGGATAAAGGAAACTTGTAGGCGATTCTCTCCAAAGACAAGAGTACAAAAGACTGTGCCTGGGGCTCAGGATTTTATTACTGGCAGATGAACCTTTGGAAGAGAAGAATAGAGATGATTGATATTTTTCACCTCACCTTTCAGCCAAGCACTTAATAAGCACTAATTCATTACTTTTCAAAACAGCCTTGTGAGAAAGGAAATATCATTTCTACATTTTTCTCCCCACAATTTTTAAAGGTTGAAAAATTAAGGCACCTTAATTTGTCTATCCCATTGCTTCTAAAAAGCAGTACTAAATGCATGTTCTCTCAAAGAACTATTTAAACGCAACTTCACAACTCAAACCGTTTCTTCTTCTAAATAAAGGGAAATGTTCATCATACCAGGAACTGTTTAAGAAATGGAGGCATTTGTTTTGATTCTGACTGTCAGATCAAGAATGTTTGGGGACTCTTAGGAACCCAATAAATATTCCAACAGTTTCCCATTTGTTACTTGCCTAAAAATCTAATTTGTTAGAAAAAAAATCATCACCTTCACAGCCCCAAATATTGTGGGTAAATGCTACCAAAATGTTTTCTTTGTAACTACCTTTCCTAGAATTGATTCCTAGAATCAAAAATTAAAGAGTATTTGATTTTATCTATAGAGATACATGAGTTTTAAATGCTTTAAGGGCATTCACCATCTACCCGACACACGTTGGCAGGTGTAGAGGTGTGGAGAAGATAGAGGGAGCAAGGAATTGTTGGCAAGGACCTGGATGGAGATGTTCATGTGTCATTTTATTGTTGTCATTATCATTGATATCATTGTCATCACTACCAGTTATGTACATCAGTGTATTACACCACAGTTCACAAGGGCCTTTTTAAACATTGATTGATTAAATTCTGTAAGAGCCCCACGAGTTAGGTTTTGTGATCCTATCAGAGACCCTGCCTCCAAAAGAGACAATGTAAATAACATTATTTGGAGACCTGATGGGGTCAATATATAACATTATCCATTTTCAAGCCTGAGTGCTGGACAAATTGAGATAGAAGAATAGATATTTAGAGAATAAGATGTTTCCCCTCTTATGAATAAAGTTGTCAAGGAACATGTTTAAAAGTGTGACAACAGTGAGATTCCTAATACTGAATCCCAAATTAAGCAGACACCTCCGCTCAGGCACAAACAGCACTGGATAACCACAGGTCCACTCCCTAAGGACAGAGAATATTTCAGAATTGCTCAGGACACAAACTCCCTGCAAGCATATCCCATAGAAGGAAGAGATGAACGATGCAGGTTCAATTACTCATCCCAAACCCACCGACTAGAAAAGTCACATCTCTTGTCTCAGGTTCTGATGGATGTCTCCCCATTTGGAAGGATGTCCAAGGGGGAGGGAATACTAATTCCCTTCCAACCTATGACTCCTTCTATCAGAATTTTCCACTATTTTATTTTGGTGTAATGCTTAACGATAGTTGGGTTTTGTGGGGGTTTTGGTTTGTTTGTTTTGGGGGTTTTGTTTTGTTTTGTTTTTACCCTCTTGTGTTTTATTAGATGTTATGTTGGCTGGTGGGAGACAGTCGCTAAGCCCTGGTCAGTAGAGACTGAGGCACGAGATTCTGCCAAAACAGGGAGGCCTGGTGGGCAATTGTGGAATTTCTCACATTCAGTACATCCTTCTCCACCTTCTGCTAATAGCAGAGCCACCTTAATATGTCTGATTTTAGAAAGTAACTAGTTAGAACCCAAGGTGTTTATTATTTGGCTTATCTCAGAGTAGTTCTCCATCTTAGTTAGATCCAAGTTAGTTGTCCATGTTACAGAAGATAAGAGCTGGTTCTCTTTTTAGGTCTGTCTTATATACCTCCAATTCACCCTCCTCTGATAGCAGGAGGAGCCCCACTTCTGAATAACTCCTCCACTGACAAATTTTCTTGGTCTCTGTGTCAACCTTGACATTCAGATGAATTTTCATCTCAATCCCTCCCTTCTCAGGATCAACCCCCAAAGTCCGTCTTCCCAGAAACGTACCTCTCATCTATATCTGGGAAGCTGGCACATTTATATTCCAAAGAGGCAGAGGGAACTTGAGATGTCTTTCTAATACTAGGGATCTGGTGAAAGACTAGGTATTGTAAGGTATAAACAGTGGACCACCTGCAAAGAGGTAGATAGATTAAAATGTGCAGGTGATTATCAAAGGTAACCACTGTGACAGTGTCACACAAGTGGGGTCAACTCTTGGGCAGAAGAGGGAAGCTGGACTGATCCAGAGGAATGTCAAGAAGGACTCTGCTTCCAGGTTGAAATTGTCTGTTTTCTCTCTTCATTTAAGGTCCCAGTTACCTCTGGATATATCATCAGTTAAACAGAAGGATGAAAGATCAACAAGGGCAGCTAACTACAGTCCTTAGGCAAAGATTCTTTCTCTTATATCAAAAGAAATAAATTCCAAAGCCAAGCTTGGCTTCTTCTCATTTTGCTTCTTTGAGTTAAGCCCACGCAGTAGGTTATATTTTGATACAAATGTTGGTCTTTTGATCATGAGAATCCACAAAACATGGCATAGGGCATGGCGTGAGGAATGGGAGAGTCCACCTTAAGAAAGGTCCAAGAGAGGAGATGACGCGGTATGGTAGTGGTCCCAATACCTAGTCCATGGACTGGGCCAATCCACCAACCATTTGTTACGTGTCTGCAATGAAATAACTGCGGAACTTTCTGTAGAGAACAGTTGGAAACTTTTTCAGCATTTTGACAGGGTCATTCTATGACTGTTGACTCTGCTAATAATAAAATATTTGTCTCATGTTATGTGTGACTGCTTTTTATTTTTCTAGCAATGCATTTTTATTGTAATTTTAAATAAAAGTGTTAATCCATGAAATATTAGACATTAAAAAGACTTTTTTTTACCACAGATAAAGAAGTACTCAAAGATACATGCACCCCAATGTTCACTGCAGCACTGTCTACAACGGCCAAGACATGGAAGCAACCTAATTGTCCATCAACAGATGAATGGATAAAGAAGATGTGGTACATATATACATTGGAGTATTACTCAGCCATAAAAAAAAAATGAAATAATGCCATTTGCAGCAACATGGGTGCACCTAGAGATTATCATACTAAGTGAAGTAAGTCAGACAAAGACAAATATATGATATCACTTATATGTGAAATATAAAAAATGATAAAAATGAACTAATTTAGGAAACAAGCAGACTCACAGACTCCAAAAACAAACTTATGGTTGCCAAAGGGGAAAGGGGAGGGGAGGGATAAATTAGGAGTTTGGGATTAACATATACACACTATTATATATAAAATTGATAATCAATAAGGACCTACTATATAGCACAGGGAACTCTACTCGATATTCTGTAATAACCTATATGGGAAAAGAATCTGAAAAAGAATGGTTATGTGTATATGTATAACTGAATCACTTCACTGTACACCTGAAACTAACACAACATTGCAAATCACCTATGCTCCATTATAAAATAAAGTTTAAAAAAAAGAAGTACTCTTCTATGGCATAGTTTCCCAAACTGTGTTCTGAGGAACACAGCATTTCATGACATGCTGAAAAATGCTTTGGGGGGAAGGGGTCCCTTCATAAAATAATTGTGAGCACTACCTTTTACAAAGTTAAGTTTCCTTACTAAAGATTCACTGAACATTGGACATATTGTGAATTTGAAGCTCCAAGATTAAGTACTAATCTTCAAGGGCAGACTGTCCTAAATTTTCTCCATTTTATTTGACGTTTGAACCCTTGTTACATCATATAGTGTTCTGTGAAATATAGAGAAACATTTCTTTATAGGGGAGTCTAACCTTGTTAGAGGTAAAAATAGTATTTTTCGCTTTACACCTGACTTCCTCTACTACCATCATAAAGTATCTAAGTAGCAGATTCTACTTGGCCGAAATCATCACAACTGCCATTAGGAACTTAATATGCTTACCATCAAAACTTTGCAAAAACGAGACACAATAGGAACATGTGTTTGGGCCCAAATGGTCCTTAACATCCCTGGGGCATCTCACTTAACAGGTCCATTCTCAAATCCTTAGTTTTTAACCCTCAAATGTGATGCTGCTCCTTAACTCTTTTCCATCTGCATAAAAAGCACCGTAATTCACCTTATAATAACACCAAAAAAGTGTGGCTTTATCTTGGAGTCTTCTCTCTTTATTCCCTTAACATATCCTTCTAGATTCACCTTCAAAATATATATTGTACTTTTCAGACTAAACAATGTGAGATTCCAGAACAAGCACTTTAACTCTCATGAGATTTAAATCAACATGAGAAAAGTTGGCTGAAAATGCATTGGGAGACCTTCATCCATCTTTTGGCACATGTGATGCCCAGACGGCTGTGGTTGGGGAGGAAAGAGACAGAGGGGACACAATGGCTCTTAACTGTCACAGCCTGGATGTGACACACAAAAGTTCTACTCATTGAACTAATCATCTGGCTGTAATGTAACTGCAGAATGGTTGGGAAATACAGGGGAAAAAAGAAATATCTGGAACACTATCTCAATCCAATTACTTGTCTTACCACTTCGCCTGCTATCACCCTAGTCCAAGCCATGATTGTCCTTGCCTGAAACAGTGCAGTAGTTTTCTAACCACCTTCCTGCTCTTAACCAGGCCAGAATGATCTCTTCCTTCCTCCATTCTTGCTATCTCCTACTTTCTGTTCCCTAACCAACAGTCTCAGAAGCCAGACTCCTTATCATGGTCTCCAGGACTCTACACATTTTGGGCCCTGCCTACTTCTCTCCATTTCCACCACCTCCCACCTGGCTTACATTGCAGTAGCCACACTGACCTTCACGCTCCTCTTGAGAATATCAACTTTATTTTTCTTTCTTTCTTTCTTTCTTTTTTTTTTTTTTTTTGGCCGCACCACGTGGCTTGCGAGATCTTAGTTCCCCAAGCAGGGATTGAACACAGGCCCAGGGCAGTGGAAGTGCTAAGTTCTAACCACTGGACCACCAGGGAATTCCCTAGACCATCAACTTTAATCCTGCTGAAGGCCTTCACACTCATGGTTCCCTCTGCCTAGAATGCTCTTTCCTCCAACTTTCAGATGGCTCGCACCTTCATTCATGCCTCTTGAAGAGGCTATCTTTCATAGTTATGTATAAAATAGCAAACGTCTAGCCCCACTTCATCACCCACTAACCCTTGACTCTGCATTTTCTTTCCTAGCCTTGCCCCTTCCTGACATTTAGTTATATCTTTATTTGCTCAGTTGTTTATTCTCTGTCTCCTTTACTTGAATGCAAGCTCAGTAAGTGCAGAGACCTTGACTGGTCTGCTGACTGTTGTTTTCCCAGAACCAAGAACAGGGCTGCTCGCAGTAGGTTCTCCATAAGTATTTGCTCAGTGAGTGAGTGGGCAAATTAGTTAATTAATTAGTGAAAATAAGTCAAATGGCAAACCAAAAATATTTTTAGCAGCAAGAAAAGAAACTGAGTTGACAGACTCATGGTCTCAGTTCTAACCCGGCCACTCCACAGGCAGTCTTCCCAGAGCTGTTTGGACGGCCTTGTCTGGGGCCCCTTGAGGTTTCCTTGAAGTCCCTCAGAATCTCTGTTGAGAACACCTTCCTCATTGATCCCAGCCCTGGTCACCTTTGTTCATCAAACCAGCCACCACCTGTCACAGGAGACGCGGGGAACTGAAAAGTGACCAACTTGTATAGTGCGGTTTTGATGAAAATGTTAATGGCCGTCAAGAGAATCTATTCCAACCTTCAAGACAGACTTGGCCGGTGAAGCTGTAAACTGCTTGCCTGAGCTGTATAGCTTTGGAGCAGGGCCCATGTTTGGATAGGGGGGTGAGGGCTGAAAATGTAAACTTCAGTCTTCACTGGTAATGGAGAATTAGCGAGGACGGTGGAGGAATTTTGACTCTTCTGTGTGGCTGCCTCAGTGAACTTGGTCTGTAAAATCCAAATGAGGTGTGGACCCTGGGCACCTCCATTTTTTCCATTCATCCTCTAGCCATAGTATTCATCCCACTTTGGACTTTTTTACTCTCACTATCCTTCCCAATAGGGGAATTGCTCGTAGACTGACAGAAAAAGGGTACCATACCACAGCCAGAGTTTCCTTTTATTGGCCTCTCTAATAACAGCAAAAAGCATTTCATTATTTCCTTCTCTTTCTTAGACAACGTGCTGCTCTCGACTGGCGTGAAGTGGTGGTTCCATGGAGAGCAGAAGCTGGTGGTTCACAGTGCGGATCCAAACTACAATTTCCCCGGGACAAACATCTGCCCTTTTCAGTGTCCCCAGGCTCGATGCCAAGTAAGAGTTGGGTCAAGGGAAATTGGATCCGTTCATTCTGTCCATTCACATAGTAAGTGTTTGGAGAACTCCTATTCTAAAGAAACCTATACAACTTTGCTTAACCCAACATTTCCTAAACCTGTTGGATCACTGAAACTATTTTATTTCTGCTTAACAGAGTGATACTCAACTTAGGCAATACCCCCTGCCTCATTCTGCAAACCTGGGCAATGCTTTGGTTTCAAAGGCTCTATCAGCCTTTGAAAGGTGAGGATCAGGGATGCTAAACATGGTGTAATATGAGAGCCAGTCTTTCCCATTTAAAGAAAAATGAACCCACTTAAAAGGGCAGTACCGGGCTTCCCTGGTGGCACAGTGGTTGAGAGTCTGCCTGCCGAGGCAGGAGATGCGGGTTCGTGCCCTGGTCCAGGAAGATCCCACATGCCGCGGAGCGGCTGGACCCGTGAGCCATGGCCGCTGAGCCTGCGTGTCTGGAGCCTGTGCTCTGCAACGGGAGAGGCCACAACAGTCAGAGGTCCATGTACCACAAAAAAAAAAAAAAAAAAAAGGGGGTCAGTATCCTGCGGGGTACAACACTTGATTCACATTCTCTAGTTTATATATATAAAATAGGTAAACAACAAGATCCTACTGAATAGCACAGGGAACTATATTCAATATCCCGTAATAAACTATAATGGAAAAGAATATGAAAAAGAATATGTATATATATATAATATGTATATATATATTATATATATCTATATAAACTCACTCACTTTGCTGTACACCAAAACCCAACACAACAGAAATCCATATAAGTAGGTTTAAGCAAAAATGAGCATCATTGGAAGGATACTGGAGTTCATAGAATTCATGAAGAAGCTGACCTACCCAGCTGTCCAAGAGCTGGAGGCAGCTGAAGTGTGTGGACACACAACCCAGTGACGTGCTGTTGAGGATACTGACTCATCCCCATCTCCCAATCCTTGGTCCTAAGGTCAGTTCTTGAGAAAGATGATAGCTCTGTTTCATCTTCAATCTGGTCGTCACCCCGCATCTAACTGGTGATAGCCGTGGGGTTAGAGTCATGCAGCAGACCCATGGCTGCTGATCGGGCACTTCTGTGGACAGGGTGTGTATCCCCAAAATTACCACGTCCATGAAGCTTCTATTGCACCCTTCGTATCGTCCTTAGCAAAATACCTTTCCATCTCTTCAGTGTTTATCTGACTTCTTCAAAAAGTTATCTACCACCTTTATATCCTTTCCCTCCCACCAAACTTCCCCTGTTGGAGAATTCTCTATATTGACTGTAACTCCTATCTGACTAATAAGAGTCCTCCAAGAGGCTTTGCATTTTAAGAGAGCTTAATGCAATACAATCCAACCAATACTGATGGAGCATGCTTGCCAGGGAGGAGTCCTGAACAAAGAATTGTCCCTCCTGCTTTAAAGGGATTCAAAGATGGATAAGGCTCAATCTTGCCCTGCAGAAGTGTACAA
Source organism: Leucopleurus acutus (assembly GCF_964270905.1). Lineage (NCBI taxonomy): Eukaryota > Metazoa > Chordata > Mammalia > Artiodactyla > Delphinidae > Leucopleurus > Leucopleurus acutus. The sequence continues at coordinate 5,953,856 of NC_139152.1, forward strand.
CTGACTGGCTTCAGTCAAAAGAATGAGTCTGTAACTGTAATAAGGGAGATTTGGGGGAAGGAAGTGACTTTAAAGGATGGGTTGGCTCCTCAAATCATGCCAGGAGGTGACCAGTCGTCTGAGTTGTCAGGTTCTCTCGGTTTTCAATGATGCAGAATGTAAGATGTTATCCACGACCACAACAAACTCAAAAGACGAGCTTATGTTTCAGGACATGAGTAAAGCAAGGATGTCTAGTTAGACCATGGGAAACAAAGGAATGCCACCCAACAAAATAAATATTTTAGCTGGGACCCCTTAGGAAAATATGCCCTTTGGGGCCATTTGGGTCCACGTCATGGAACATTCCATGGTAAAGGCCTTGTCTCCCATGGGGTGCCTGCCAGGACATGGTTCATTTATTCACATCCCCGAGGGAGGCACAGAAGAGTGAGGGAGTCAGTCCTCATTCTCATCAGATCTACGACAGCACTGCAGTGAAGGTAGGAACAAGTTTGCTGGCATTAATCATCTTGCCTTTCCACTACACAGGAGGTCCTAAGAAAATCGTGAATAGACCTGGGTCTAAACTGTATCCTGATCTCTGCCCACTGCCTCTTTCTTTTCTCCTTTTCTCTTTCTTAGGGCACCTGCAGAAGCATCCTTTCTGGGCTTGTTCAGCTTAGATAGGACCATGATCTGGACACTGATGTTTTCTCATTTCCCTCCATGAAAATGCATCAGTTCCTTAACGGCCTGAGTTGTTTACCGACGATAAAATGATCTACTCTAAAATGTTCGTGACTGACACTCACATCTCTTTTGGGTTTTCAAGTGTTTTATACTTGAAAAAATGTCCAAACTCAGCTTTACAGGTGGTCACCACAACAGGCAGAAAGGGAAATATTTGGAGGCAAAGGGCAGGGGCTTTTCATGGTATGTTTCAGAACATATCATATGAGCAACTGCCTACTTCGCTTCGGTGAAAAGCATCTCTACATAATATGTTAGTGACTAGGGAAGTTATGACACAGCCTTGAAGGAATTGAAAAGAGTAAGAGAATCAATCATGCTCTGTTCAGCCTTAAAAGTCAAGAAGTTCAGTTCCACACTTTTGAAGACTTGAAGCAAATTTATCTCTGGATTCTCCCAGCCATCCCCCTAATACATTTATAATTAATCAAAAATTCTTCAAAGCTATTTTACAATTTAATTCCATTGTGATTGAAATCATGTTTTGTACTATGTTAACCCTACTAAATATATTGAGACTTGTTATATATAGGGCCCAGAATATGACTTATTCTGATAAATGTTTATGTGTCCTGAGTGTGTATTCTGCTGTTGTTGGGCAGAGTGTTATATAAATGTTAATTAGTTCAAGTTGGTTGATAGTGTCATCTTCAATATTCTCATTTTTTTTTCTACTCATTCTATCAATTGCTGAGAGAAGAGAGTTGAAATATCTAGTTACAGTTGTGCGGTTTTTCTATCTCTCCTTTTAGTTCTACCAGTTTATGCTTCTTATATTTTGAAACTCTGTTATTAGGTGCATACCCGTTCAGGATTGTTATGACTTTTTAAGGGATTGATTCATTTATTATTACTAAATATCCTTTGTCTTCACTGCGATCCTTTTAATGAAGTCTACTTTTTGATATGAACAGAGCCACTCTAACTTTCTTCTGGTTGGTGCTTGCGTGGTGTATATTTTCTATTCCTTTATTTTATCTGTGTCTTTATATTTAAATTGGATTTCTTAAAGAATATATTTAGTCGAGTCTTGTTTTCCTTTCCAATCTCTGTTTTTTAATTGGAGTATTTATACCTTCTATATTTAATGTATTTAATGTTTGGATTTAAATTGATTATCTTGTTATTTATTTTCTATTTGTGCCACCTATTCGTGGTTCCCTTCCTCCTCTGTTTTGGTCCTCTTTTGGGTTCACTGAGTATTTTTATTGTTCTATTTCAACTACAATGTTAGTTTATTAGCTATACCTCTTTGCTTTAATTTTTTAAGGGGTGAACTCTAGAGATTTCACAATAATCATCTTCAATTTGTTAGAGCCTGCCTTCAAATAACATTATACCATTTAATGTATACTCTAAGAATATTCTAACATTATATTTCCATTCTCCCTCCTCAACCTTTTGTGCCATTGTTGTCATGTGTTTTATTTCTATACATGTTATATACACAATAAATTATCAACTTTGATTTAAAGCCAATTTTCTTTTAAAGAGTAAATCTATATTTTAATGTAGAATTCCTCAATTTAAAATATTAGCCACCAATTCAGAAAAATCAAACGCAAAGTGCAGGACGCATTCCGTACAAGTCAAACAACATGCTCTATGGTTGAATATTATTATGTTGACTATATCATCTGCAACTTGGTTCTCTCCCCACTCACTAGCAGGAGGTGTAGATCTTCATTCATCGGTACCCTCTCTTTAGCTGCTGCATAATGTCCCTTGGATAGATACACAATGGCTGGTTTAGCCTTCCGCAAGGTGATGAGCAATTAGATGTTTTCAGCCTTTTGCTATTACAAACAGACCTACAATAACCACTCTTATGCAGACCTCTACACACATGAGAGTATATTTCTGTAGGGTCAATACTGAGAAATGGAATCACTGGTCAAGGGGTAAGATTGTTTTAAATTTTAACAGGAACATTTAAATCAGTCTTTGAAGTGGCTGTAGGTAGTTAGATCTCCGCCAGCTGGGACTAAAGACATCTCTACAGTGCTTATGAGGTTTTGTGTCAAGATTTTTACAGTTTTTTAGTGTTACAACACTATAGAAAAGCATTGAATATTTCCTATGGGCATATGAGAATTTCATTTTTGGAAAAGAGCCCCGTAGCCACCATTGCTGAAAAATGTCCATTTGCAGAAATTATTGGGCAGCCTTCTTAGATATCCTCTGTCAGGGACTGAGACAGGGGAATTGAAGAAGAAATGACTGCTTCAAGCAGATCTTGGAATATTCACTTTGCAAGATAAGTTTTCAAAGAGTCTGTTCCACCCAATTAGTGATCACCTCTAACTCAGTAATTTTTATAATTTCAAAAATAAAATAAATCGAATATTCTTCCTAAGACTGACCTTAGAAATCATGTAATTCATCCTTCCCACTTTTCAAATAAAAAAAATAATGAAGCCTAGAGAGAAGTTACTAGCCCACCTGGATCTTGGCAAAATCGTACTTGAAAACCAGATCTCACGGTTCCCAATCCAGGGTGTTGATGTGGTGGAAAAACTAGCCCAAATACAGAATCTTTGGGTTGGAAGCAGTCTTAAAAAGGACCTAGACATCATACTCATCTTAATATAGCCTCCCATGCTATAGAGAAGTCTTCCCAATAAAATACCAGATGTATCTTACAGCTAGAATTAGAGCATTTTCTTTGAAAATTAGTTCATTAATTTATGAGAAAAAGATAGACCGCTATTGGGTAGCTTTGATTATTAGAAAATCTTCCGTGCTGAAATCTGCCTTTTTGTAATTTCTGGAACCTCTTGAACTTTCCCATTTCTTGGAGCATCCATGAATCCGATTCCAGGCTGTTCACCACCCCACTTCCGGCCCTCTGCATTCTCTCCTATTCGTCAATGTCCCTCTCAGAATGTGGCATGCAGAAGAGGACAAGGCAATAGTCCAGCTGTGGTCTGCCTAGTGCAGGGTGCAGTGGGGCCATTGTCTCCTTTGATCTGCTCTGTATACTTCTATTAATAGAACCCCAACATGTCTGGTTTTCTTAGCAGCTGTAGGCCAGAGCTTATGGTCAACGGGAACACCAAGTTTGTTTGTTGTTTGTTTTAGCTGATGACTATTATGCCCACCCAGCCTCCTTCATCTTCTTTTTATGTAACTAATGGCAGGATTTGGGATTAAAAATTCTACTTTTTAGCTTTAAGTTAAATACTCTTACTTTGAGAATGTTTGAATCTTCATCTTGTTATCTAAAGCGTCCGTCTTTCTCTGTGCTATCCTTCACACAAATTTGATAAACAGTCCTTCTATACTTTTGCAGAAATCACTGAAGAAGAGACCAGCAAAGCATGGGGGGGGGGAAGGCCCAGGTCATGGCACAAATGACCTTGGTACAAGTTGAATGATGACCACTGTGAATTCACACCCAGGACACAGAGACAACCTTTATTTCTCTTTTTTTGGTTGTTGTTTTTTTGTTTTAATATGGCTACAATGAAAGACTGTTTAATGCCTTTCTGAAATGAAGATACTCTATATAACTACAGCATTCTTCTGATTTGCTGCCTGGTAACCATTTTTAAAAAGAGGAGATGGGGTTTGTTCCACATAACCCATACTGGCTTTTAGTGATCATCTCTTTGCAAATATTAACTTACAGATCTCCTGAAGGCAAAGAATTAGGGCACCCAATGACAAAAACATAATGCCCAAGCCAGAAAAAAAAGAATTTTTTGGAAGCAGAAGGAACCAGTTTTCTTCCAGTGATTTACTGTTTAAACCTCTTTCGATAGAGAAACACACAGCACTGTGTTTAGGGGAGAGGAGATAGGCAGATTGTATAAGCCAAAGGCTTTTGAAGGTCTTGGGAAGAGAGTGAGCAGAGTCTTTGTGAATAATGCAGGCACCCTCCAGGACAGCCCGAGACAGGCTAGGACTTGCAGCAACCCTGGCCTTCCCAAAGCACCCACCTCTCCCTCCCTCCCACTCCGTCACTTGTCACCATTCTGCCTGCAGCCCTTGGAGTCAACTCTAGCCTTTTTTTTTTTTTTTTTTGCGGTACACGGGCCTCTCACTGTTGTGGCCTCTCCCGTTGCGGAGCACAGGCTCCGGACGCACAGGCGCAGCGGCCATGGCTCACGGGCCCAGCCGCTCTGCGGCATGTGGGATCTTCCCGGACCGGGGCACGAACCCGTGTCCCCTGCATCGGCAGGCGGACTCTCAACCACTGCGCCACCAGGGAAGCCCTAGCCTTTTTAATAAGATGGTTTGGAAGAGAAACAAGCCTTTTCAGTTTGAGAGATAAAAATAAAAATGTCAGGGATCAGAATTTCCACATATGGTCTCAAATGATAGATGAAATTGAAAGTCGGCAATCATCCTGAATTAGAAGGACATAAGCAGCGAGGATGGAAAAAACGGTTTAGGGTTTTGTTCTGTTTTTTTCCCCCAACTGATAATGGACCAACCCCAAACACGGCAAGTTCTTTTCCTTTTTGAGAGGAGTGAAAGTTGCCAGCCGACCAGTTCAGACACAGTTTGCAGCCCCTCCTCCACGTCTGTGAATAGGTTTTCCCAAAATTCCAGGAGGGAGTCCTCCACAGACTGCCCATCTGTTCTCAGGCGCGCAGGGAATCTGGGTGACAATTACATTTGGGAATCACCTGTTGGAGCTCTGGAAGAGAGACCATACTTCTACTCCAAGCCTTCGGAGATTTTTTTTTTTTTTTTTTCTGCAAGACACTTCTGCTTTGGGGTGTGATTAGAGATTAGGAGGAAGAAGAGAGAGGAAGGGATTTGTACCTCAGCAGAGAAGATCAAAGCACGAGAAAGGTTGGTTTTTACCCTGACACGAGACACGAACATATTTCCAAGGCCAAACCTCCTGGGAACACTCTGATCTATACTCTTAGAGCTCGGAATACGAACCCATGAGACACAGGCTCTGTGAGGAATGTACCATATCTCTGGGCAAATCGTTCCGGCCTCAAGTGACTCACCTGAAAAATGAGGAGGATAAACAATATGATATTTTCAAAGACTTCCTCTTTTTACAATTCTGAAACCACACAACCCAGGTTGTGACTTGAACCCACTGTCTTTTAATTAAAATCACACACCTGGTCTCAGGACCTACTGAAGTTTAGGGTCTTTATGTCTCAGTACAGAAAGAATTTAGTGAGAGACAAAGCAATAGGCAAGAAGTGGATTTATTTAGAGAGATACATATTCCATAGACAGAATGCAGCCTGTCTCAGAAGGTAAGAGAGGCCCTGGGAGAAACACACTCCACAGAGTACGGGCCATCTCAGAAGGCGAGAGGCCCCGAAGTATGGGGCAGTCAGTTTTTATGGGCTGGGTAATTTCATAGGCTAATGAGTGGGAGGATTATTCCAACTACTTTGGAGAAGCGGTGGGGATTTCCAGGAATTGGGCCACCGTCCACTTTTTGACCTTTTATGGTTGACCTTGGAACTGTCATGGCGCTGGTGGGTGTGTCATTTAGCTAATGTATTACAATGAGTGTATAAGGAGGCTCAAGGTATATTGGAAGTCGATTCTTCCACCATCTTGGGCCTAATCGGTTCTAACCAGTTACGTCGTATATGCAAAGGCTATATTATTCTTTGAAAGATCGTGCCCTGCCCCGTTCCCTCCTGTTTCAATTCCATTCCAGGTTCTAACTTGAAGAATTCCAAGGCTAAAATACGTTCTAAAATATGGGCCAGTGGTTCTCACCTTGAGATCGGTTGCGATGTGAATCAACTGGAGAGTTTGTTAAAACCTAGATGTTTGGACCTGATACATCGATCTATGGTGGAGCTTTAGAATTTGCCTTTCTGCAAGTCCTTGGAGGATACTGATGCTGCTGGTTTAGGCACCAAACCAGGTTAGCCAGCAAACATGGGTGGGACTGAAACTGAAAGCAGGTGAAAAAACAGATGGGCCTCTAATTAGACCGAATCTCCCCAACTGCCTTTTGTAACCATCACATAGAGAGACAATCCCAGCTATAACAGCGTTAGAGAAATTATCAAATGATCGCTGCTAATATCCTGGAAACATGCTTCTCAGTCTGGGGACACCCGTTCAAAGACAATGTCCTAGAATCACAGAGGGAAAGTGACAATGAAAAGAGGGGAGGGTGAGGCCAGCTGTTCCCCTTTGTGAGGGAGGCAGGGACAGGCAGGGTTATTAAAAGCTCCGTGACATACTTTGGCTTTGGTGGTGAGGTTATGTCTCAGCCCTCGGATCCCTCCCTTCAGAGCGGATCAGGAAGATATCAGGGCCAGCCTGGTGGAGTTATTCATGTCCATGGGCCCTAATCCTGCTACACGTGTTCACTCTTTGATAAGGGTCTGTCTTATGTCTCCAAACTTGAATTCTCCATTCCAGGTGGGGCAGAAAGAATGATTCCTCAGAATCTCGGCAGAACTGGGAAGCTTCCCCACATCCCTTCCCATAGATTTCTCCAGGCAACCTGAAGCAGCCTCTTCCTGTCGCCCAGAGCTCCACACTCCGGAGTGAAGTCATTGGCTACGTCTCACCTGTTGGCCCTTCCACTCAATGCTTCTATTTTATTTCCTGTAGTCTCGTAATATTTTCTTTCTATGATGAGTGAAATCCCTGTGAACGATTGTACATCAAGAAGTTAATGACTGCTTTCGACTTCAGGAAGCATCTTCCTTTCCAGAGGTGTATGTAGCTTTACACACCTATCACTCCAAAGAAGGATTCTAGTAGGGCAGAACTTCTGCCTCTGTGCTAGGTAAATGACATGATGGTTTGGGCCAGATCATACCCGATGGTATCAACGCCTACGTTAGTCCTGCCCTGATCCACCTAACAAGGATGGCATCCGATCATCTACCAGAAGGTCCAAGTAGGTGTATCAAGCACAGGCTGTGCTCAGCTCCTTTAATGGGGATAAAGTGAGGTCACTAAAATGGCCGCAGCTCTTCCATTTTGTCCAAAGACCAAGAAGAGACTGAGAGAAAAAGAGATGGCAGGAAATTTAAGGGTGTGTGACTGCTAAATCCTTTCCTGTGAGAACAGTCTGGCAGGGAGAATGGGAAGCAGGGTTTGCCCAGGACCTGAGCATCCCTTATGGCTCAGACCTGACTCATCTGTGTCAGAGATGCTCCAACCTGGTTTGGGACTGAGACACACCCATGATACTGCAGTGTTCTCAGGACACACCTGCCCCTTTTGACCAACACACACAGCCAGCCACTCTCAGACCCATCACCTCCCCTCTGCTCTACCCAATCCTGAGCAGGGCTGAGTGGCGGAGGATGCCCCAGAACACACAGAGTGATGATAACTATAATAGCTATGACTTATCAAGTCCTTACCTTGCCCAGCTGCTGTACACAAGGCTTCATGTATATGTGATCTCATCTCATCTCATCCTTGCAACCACCCATTCAGTGTTGCATTGTTATTATTCTCATTTTAAAGATGAGGAAACAGAGGCTCAGGCTAAATAACTTGCCCAACCGCACACAGCTAACAAGTGGCTGTGAGGTTGGAACCCCATACACTAGGAATCCAAAGAAGCTTAGCTTTCCCTTAAACTCCACTCCCTGGGAGCTAGTTCTTCTTCTCCGTCTCAGCTGAGTTGGGCCACAACCAGTGTGCCCAGGTGTGGGGTCTACATGGCCACAGGGATCTGCAACCAGATTCACAGTAGGGCCAAAGAGGTCTCAAATCCAGAAGAGAAATAACGACCAGCAGATATTTTCGGTAGGCTTTAATCCTAAGATTCAGGATGTTTTCCTTTCTAGAGGTAAATGCATTTGATTTCTGGCTGCCTTCTCACCAAAAAACTTGATTTGCAAAGGATAGGAAAAGACCATCAGGATAGATGTGACGGAGCAATCTCAATACTTCCTACATGGCTCCATGGGCGAGGCCCTTTTAGATGCTAATATTCTGTAAACAGTTGCCCTTTCCATCCCAGACTTGGCATCTTCATGAAGCTATGTCAACAGACAGTGGGAGAAACGGGGGCCCTTCCTTCCAATTTTAATGTAAATCTTTACTTGCTTCCTGACTTTTTGTTGAGTGCACCTAACTTATACTCAAGGTCTGGAAGCCAGAACTGGGATTAGTTACTACCAAGAGCAGAGCTGAGATGGTTGTCGCCACCATAACAAGAGAAACACAGTCCAGAGGGGCTGCGTCTCCAGCTCCTCTTTCACACCTACCACCTGACTGCACTCAGCAGAGTCTTGTGATGAAGAATTAAGAATTAAAGAGGCAGCAGCTCCCAGAGGGCTAGAGCCAGAAATGATACCCAGATTCTACCTGATCCATTTATTTATTCTAAGAACTTAAAATTCATCTTGTTGCATTGAGTTTTGGGAGAATGCCAAAACATACTGGACATAATCCTCACCCTCAAGGGGTTACTATCCTGTTGCAAAGATAAAAATGTTAAATAAAATGATATAGATGTTGGTAAGACCAGGTTATTTAAACATACAAGAGTGGTGAGAGTATAGCAGGAGTTCAGAGCGTTCTAGTGTTAGGAGAGATTTCGTGGAAGAGAAGAGCAGAGCAGGACCAAAGAAGAGGGGTACGGGAAAGGTGGTCTTTAACCAAACTCCCTTCCTCAGGCCAAGTGTGGTAATTCCATTGTTTTGGGCTTACACTGCAGTGTCTCTTAATGCACTTTCTCCCTCCTTCCCATCTTCCCTCTCTTCTATCTCTCCTTATCTTCCTATCGTGTGAGTTGTTCAAATCTTTTTCATACTTCCATACTTCAGCTCAAGTCCAAAGTTGTTCTTGAAGCCTTTCCCAGCAATTCCAGACGGTGCTGAATTTTCCTTTACTTATTTCTTGTAATGGGTAGGTCTGTACCATGCCTTGGGAAAATTAATTATCTGCTGCCTTATATCGTTTGCTTCTTATGGGCAGGGCTGTGTATGGCATTTCTTGTGTACCCAGCACATTGCTAGATACATAGCAGGTGTGCAGGAATGGTGGTTGACTGACTCACCATCCAGGGTCGTTGGTTTCTAGTCTCATTTGAAGTTCCACAGGGGGAGAAGCTGCAGACTGTTCAGATACTTGATGACCCAGGGAGTGATTTTCATGTCCTTCCAGAATACCTTCTGTTTTAGTTAAAGCAACTGCTTCATATGTGTTTCATAAAACCGTTCATGTCCTTGTAAATACCACTAGCTCTCACAGCTCTTTGCTTAATAAACTTGGATTCTCTTGCCCATTCTTTATGGCCCAGGGACAGCTTAAAACGTCATCGTTTCTTCAGTGACTGTTGTATAGTTTCAAATAATTGATTGAACCCATGTTGGCCTCAGTTTCCATTTTGTTCAGATCATTAGCGTCATTTTGGCTCTGGACACACTTGCTCTGGACAGGGCAGAAGCCTGTGCTTGGGTGAGTCGAGTGTCTCTCTGTGTGCATGCTTCTAGCGGCTCTGGGGTTACATCTGCAGGCACTGATTTCTCGACAGAGAACCTTAAAGGGCAGAGCTGGTATCTCTGTGCTTCCCTGATCTCTTCATTGTCATCACTGTGTCATCAAACCATTGACCAAATACTCATCTGTAGTGCAGGAAATGGGTTGAAACTACTGGACCTGATGGGGAAAACATCAGATCCGACACTTTAGTCCCCAAAAAAAGGACACAAGCAAAAGGATCGAAGACGACTCTGATAAAGAATCTCATGTGAAAAAGAGCTTGTGGGTTTCACAGACTGTAATATGTGAGTTACCTGTGAATACGGTTGCCACAAAACAGATGCAAATGTATATTAATAATAATACATTGATACTAATATAATAAGAAGGTACTATCCAGAAGGAAGGTGAAGCTCCTCTCTACTCTGCAGACTTTTCAGTACTAGTGTTAGTAGTTAGAGAACCTGGCAGTGTGAAATGTGTTCATAGCATAACCAGGGTGGCAGAGAACTTGAAACCATGCCACACGAGGAGCTTTTGATGAAGCGGAGGGATCTAGTCTGGAGAAGGGAAGCTGTAGGTAATGCTAGATGTTGGTCTTCAAGATTCTGTCATGTGGAAGGTATAGTGTGGGTGCCTAAGGGTTTCAGTGAAGTTTGCAAACTTACAAACTTTAGCTTAATACATTGTAGACTTTTTAGGACTAGTCAACTTGTATGGAGACTGGACAGCCACTTGTCAAAACTACAAGGGGGTGGACGAGAATGGGGATAGGATCCAGGAGGGGGTAGGATTTGAAATAGGTGGTGCTAGATGATTTCTAACAACTCCTGTGATGATGGCATTCAAGCAGGAGGGGAATTATTATTCCCACTTTTATAGCTGAGGAAACCAAGTCCCAGAGTGATTCAGTGGCTGGTCCAAAGTCACGCAGATTGTCAAGATACTGGCCTCTTGATGTCAAGTGGAGTGCTCTGGACACCACGCTTCTAGCTGCTATTGTCAACCTTCCCCATGATAAATACTCTCCTCGTTGGATTCTAGAATAGTCTCTGAATCCCTAAAGCACTCAGCAGAATAGAATCAGGGTGACTCCCATCGGGGAGTCAAAGATCTGGCTACCCTTCCCTACAGCAACCCATCCCTGGAAGAAAGAATCAAAGACAACCAACCTCTCCTCCAACCCTTAGCTGGGAGAATATCCAACATGAACCCATGTCTCTGGCTCACTCCTCCTGACTGTGGGAGAAGAGCTCAGTGTAAACTTCCTGTCAGGGGTGCAGACAAAAGCGGGGAGATGAAAAGAGAAAACTCAATAGAGGCCCTAAGACAGGGCTGGCTAGGCTGCCCCTGTCAGAAAGGCGGCAGAAGCTCACATTAGCAACGGCTCCTGGAGCAGCCTCAGTTTGAGAAAATCACACATTTTTAACAGACAACGTTAAAAAATACATAAATTGTATTGGGAGTATGTTAATTCACTCACCATGCCGCAGACCGGCTGGGCCCGTGAGCCATGGCCGCTGGGCCTGCACGTCCAGAGCCTGTGCTCCGCAATGGGAGAGGCCACAACAGTGAGAGGCCCATGTACCGCCAAAAAAAAAAAAAAAAAAAAAGTAAAATATTTGTTTTATGATATATTCATTGCCTGGTTCCTCTCAATAGTCTGTTTCCTTCCTCTTGTGCTTTCTTTCTGCCTGTGATGGCTTTTAAAAAAAATAACAGCTTTATTGAGATATAACTCACACACCATAAAATTCACCTGAAAGTGTACCATTCAGTGACTTTTAGTACATCCACAGTCATGCAGTCATCCCCACTACTCATTCCAGAATATCTTTATCACCTCGAAAAGAAACCCCTTGTCCATGAGCAGTTTTCCCCATTCCTCCCAGCCCTAGGCAACCACTAATCTACTTTCTGTCTCTGGATTTGCCTGTTCTGGACATTTCATATAAAGGGAATTATTTACACAAGATATGGTCTTTTGTGACAGGCTTTCTTCTCTCAGATGAATGCTTTCTAGATTCATCTATGTCGTAGCATATGTTAGTACTGCATTCCTTTTTATGACCAAATAATATTCCATTGTATGGATATATGAGACTATGTTTTGTTTATCCATTCATCAATTGATGGACATTTGAGTTGTGTCCACTTTTTGGTTATAATGCATGCCAAATGGCATGGACCATTTAAAATACTTTCAGCCATGTGTGAAAGTAAACATCCTCACCATGCTTGTTATTTTCTATCTTTTTGACTATAGCCATCCTAGTGGATGGGAAGTGGTATATCTTTGTGGTTTTGATTTCCAATTCCCTACTGGCTAAGGATGTTGAGCAACTTCTCGTGTGCTACTGGCCATTTGTATGTGTTCATTGGAGAGATGTTTAATCAAATCCTTTGTCCATTTCTTAACTGTTTTGTCTTTCTATTCCCTTCAGTGTTTTTGAAATCAAGCTTCATTGGCAAAACCCTTTATAGGAATGGGTCCACTGTGACAACATCAGTCTCAGATCCAAGCATGTCTGGCTTGTGAAGAGGATGATTGTTGGGTACACTGTAGCCTTCCCTAGAGATGGCAGAATAGACTGTAGGTGACTTCTTTTTTTCTTTTCTTTTTTTTTGGCTGTGTTGGGTCTTCGTTGCTGTGCGCAGGCTTTCTCTAGTTGTGGCGGGTGGGGACTGCTCTACGTCGCGGTGCGCAGTCATCTCACTGCCGTGGCTTCTCTTGTTGCGGAGCACGGGCTCTAGGTACACAGGCTCTAGGCACACGGGCTCAGTAGTTGTGGCTCGTGGGCTCTAGAGTGCAGGCTCAGCGGCCATGGCTCATGGGCTTAGTTGCTCCGTGGCATGTGGGATCTTCCTGGACCAGGGCTCAAACCTGTGTCCCCTGCATTGGCAGGTGGACTCTTAACCACACCACTGTGTGATCCCAGTCCAGACACAGAGGAGCTGTGCAGCCTTCCTCTTCTGTTTCCTGATCTTTTTAAGAAATAAGTAGAATTGAATGATTTCAAAGATCCCCTCCAGCAGTGCCATTCTAGGATGACTTTATGAAATCTTTATTTCCTTTTCCCCTCACTGCTGGGAACAGAGGAAGGAAAGCATAAATGCCCATGGGAAAGATTAACGTTAAGGCAAAGGAAGAACTTTCCATCCTCTGGGGTCACACATGACAGAGGCAGGGCTTGTAGGGGAGCTGTAGGATCTATTTCTCTGATATTTGAAAGAATAGAATCTACTCACCTAAGGTGGGATGCATATGAAGAGGCTGGAGGCTGAGAGTGCTGTGTGCAAAGATGGCGTTCACCTGTCAATCAAACTCTTTCCTCTCTGGTTCAGCTCTGGACGTGGCCTTTCTGCCTTCAGTTATCTCCTCCCTTTCCCTTCAAACCAACCTGTATGAACTGCTTAGTGCCTTCCTTCCATCATGTCATTTTTCAAAAATCTGACTGTATTTTCACAACAATTTGTCCCTTACAGTATCATGTCTGATTCCTCTTCCTGACTTCCATTTCTCCATAATGTGCTTCTGCCACTTATAAAAATACTTTTCACTAGAACCTAGTCTATCCTATAAATACACCTGGAACCCAGGTCCTAGACCATTCCTATTGTCATGGTTTTGTTTATTTTTCTTCATATTCTGAATGTACTTAATCTCTCCAAGCTCCACGGAATTACTGCCTTGTCCCTGAAATGTTCTCTGACCCATCTAGCCCTTCCTGAACTCTCTGACCCTCTTTCCCACATACAGCTCATTATGGTTGATCCTTAGAGATTTTTCCCTCATGTTTAAAGCTGTAGTGTTTTGTTTTTTTTTTAACATCTTTATTGGGGTATAATTGCTTTACAATGGTGTGTTAGTTTCTGCTTTATAACAAAGCTGTATTGAAACCTAGGGTTAGGTACTAGGAAGCCCTCCATAAAGGCTTGTTGGATTTGAATACACTTGGACCTTCTCTTTTCTATGATGAGCCTGGAATGGGTCATCAGAGCAGTCTCCCATAAGGCTGGCTTCTCTGTGTATACCTGCCTACATAATGCCTGGGTTGTTCATGATACTTTCGGGTATCTGCACCAAGAATGGCTCATTTACTGGTCTTCTGATTGCTTGACAGGAAGGTCCTGGTAGAATAGATCTTTCTTGTATGCCGGGTCAGATATTTCTTATGAGCGGATTTATCCTAGGAAAACAACCTGAGTATGGCTTTGTTCGGATGGTCAGAATGGTCTGAAAGCTACCCTGGGCCATTAAAATTAGCTGCAACTGCCTGTCTCAAAAAGAAGATTCTGATCCAAAGTACAGGTCTATTTTATGCCATAGAGGTATTAAATCTTCCATTACTCAAGAGGGAGTGTCAACAGTGTAGAATGAAAGATTATCAAGTTGAGCAGCATGGGTTCTGCCTAGCTCTGCCACTGGTCCATGAACGTGTTAGGGTGAGCCGGGAAGAACCACAGTGCTCTCAGTTTCTGTACATATAAATAAGAGGTTTGCATGAGGTGGTAACTAATGTCCCACAAGCTCTGACGTAAAATCTGTGAAGTTGTCAGAATGCTGTTCTCCATTCTTCAACAAGAGATGTAGGGAAGAGAGCAGTATCACGCTATAGAAGTGAAGATAAAGTTAGCCCCAGGTCTCACCCATCTATCTAGCCATCCTTCCACCCAACAAATATTTACTGAATACCTACTATGTGCCAAGCTCTGTTCTAGGCACTAAGGATTCAACAAAAAACAACAACCAAGTCTTTATCGTGGAGCTTACATTTTAGTGATGAGAGACAGACATGAACAAATAAACCAGTATATACATAAGACGTCCTCTACAAAGAGACCACTGCTCATGGCCACACAGGCTGTGCACGGCACACTCCCAGGTGGTGACTTCACCTAGCTTATAGCCATTCTGGGTGGCGATGGGTGCTATGAAGAAAGGAAAGTGGGTTGGCAGATAGAGAGTGACGGAAGGTGTTATTGAAGATAGAGCTTTGAAAGAAGGACTCTCTACTGAGATTTTATTTAAACAGAGTCTTGAATGAAGTAAGAGAGAAAACCACACACATAATGTAGAGGAAGGGTGCTGCAAGGGCCGTGAGAACAACGCTGTCTGAAGGTCCTGGGGTGGGAGTGGGCATGGCCTGTCTGGGACTCTAAGATGTTGTGATCCTATAACTGTCTCCCAGACAGCGATGGGACCAGCAGTCCATTAGCAAAAGAAGGAATTAGACCTTGTAACAACAGGTGTCAATGCCAAGCCCCCTGGTCACCCTCTCACAGGGCTGCCCAGCTCTTGTTTTTTTTCATTTTTTTATTCCTTTAACAAATATTTAGTAAGCACTAACATACTGCCAGGCACTGAGGAGGTTTCCTTGCTAACTTTTTTCGCTCTCCTAGGGTTACATACCAATTCCATTCTTTTCTTAAGGTCAGAGTATAGAGAGTGTGCTAGAAAAATACAACAAAAAGCAGAGTGGAGCAGGGCCCATCATACTTGCCTTAAGAAGATCATTTGTCACTTGTCCCCAGCTTTCAACTTGGAGAACATCTTGGGAGGAGATGCTGCATCAGTTTCTAGCTTTGATTTCACCACAGATAACTTTTGCTAGAACCTGGCTTTCCATTTTATAAGAGGTGACTTTCACTGTCTACTTCACAGAGTCCAAGAATGAGGATGCTGAGGCAGTTTAAAATGAGGAATAAAGGGACTTCCCTGGCGGTCCAGTGGTTAAGACTCCGTGTTTCCGCTGCAGGGGGCACGGGTTCGATCCCTGGTCGGAGAAATAGGATCCCGCATGCCATATAGTACAGCCAAAAAACAAAAAAATGAGGAGTAAGGTTCAACCAGCAATAAATTAGTCAAGGCATGGATTCTGAGGAGGGCAGAGTCCTTTCCTTAGGTAGGAAGACAAACACAGAGATATTGTCAGTGAATTAAAACATGGTGAATGCTGAAGGATCAGGGCTGCAAAAACATGCAGAAGGAAGTGAGAGGAAGGAAATCACTGTGATCTGAGTTGATAAGAAAAATATTCTAATATTTTATTCTAATATTTTAAAATATTCTATTATTCTAATAATATAATTATAATATTCTAAAATATTATATTATTTTAAAATATTCTAAAACCTGGGCTTGAGGACGGGCAGGATTTTTTCAAATAGCATTGAGAAGATGAAAGGATGGGGATAAGACGTGCAGATGAGAAAGCCCACGGCAAGTTCAAGGCACTAGAGAAGGGAATAAAGAGTTGCAAAGCAAGAGAGGATCCGGGAAGAGCACTGGGGTCAGAATTCCAATTTTAGATGTTCAGTTTGTTTTCATTATGCCCTGGAAAATTCTAGACACCATATCTGAGGTTTCTCTTAGGCAAAGCTGGGCAACCACCTTCTCCTTCATTGTCAACCCCATTAGGCTCCATTCAAGGGCTTTCCTGCCAGCATCTCCTATGGTAACAATAGCAACAGTAATTCATTGTCCTCGTATATTCCTCTGCAAGTTACAAAGTGCAGTATTTGAAATTTCACAAAGGCAGGGGCCTTATCTGTCTCCCTTTATCTCCTCGAACCTGACTCAGAGCTCACCACCCGGGACACACCCAGTAAACTCTTAGTCAATTGATGAAAAAATAGGAGAAGCAACTACATCATCTAATTTGAGCCTCCTAATAACCCTCTGGGGCAGGGAAGCCAAATGTTCTTATCCTGATTTCACAGAAGAGAGAAGGGAAGCCCAGAGTAGGTACATGGTTTGCCCTTAAATACTGTGCTACAGACTTTGTATTAAAAATTGCACTGAGCTGGGAGCCAGAGGACCAGGAACTAGTGAACTAGGAGCCTAGCTTTGTCATTTACCTCCTCTGGACCCTAGTTTTCCTTGCCTGTTAAATAGGCTTGGAACTAAATTTCATTGATTCCAAGGTACACAGACACACACATTTATTTAATTACATTTTAATGTCTCTGAAGTTGGAATATATCTTATCACCAATTATGTGCCC
The DNA here is from genome assembly GCF_964270905.1 of Leucopleurus acutus. NCBI lineage: Eukaryota > Metazoa > Chordata > Mammalia > Artiodactyla > Delphinidae > Leucopleurus > Leucopleurus acutus. The sequence goes on from NC_139152.1 coordinate 5,970,994, forward strand.
TATTTTAATTTGCAGCATTTTTCTTGCTTAGTTTCTAGGAAATATGGTAACCTCTGACCTGTCTGCCTGCTGAAATGTGAATGTAAAAGGGTGTTATAAACTGGGAAGCTCTGTACAAAGAAGCAATGGCCGCTGGCCTCCCTCAATCCCTGGTCCCATGCTTCCGAACCACTCTGGAGAAGCCAACCCCCAAGTGGGTTCCACTTGGAGTCCCTGAGCAGGCTCTGCAAGAGAGGGGATTAAGTGGCATTAATGCAACAAACAATTGCTGGCATCTCTGAGACACCTGGTACAAATCTTCACTATTGATTAAAGGAATTAGTGGTCTGAGAATCTATGAATAGACAAAAGGAAAGGAAATGCAATCCTTTTCCACAAGCCCAAGCACAGACCAGACATTCATTGATTTCTTTTTTCTCTGTTTGTGCATACCTGTGGTTCCATAGGGCTGAATTCCCAGAAGGACCCCCTTTGACACAGGGACCCTGCTCTAACAGAAGGCCTCCTCCCCAGCAGAATCTCCTCCCCCTGCCACTCCACACCCTCCTTTGTCGGCAGCAGCCCCTGGCCGGGTGGGCAATGCACAAGGGACCATTCATTAGAGGGCTGGAGATGTCTGCTCTGAGTCTGCAGCAGGCACGTGGCATTGAGAGCCACTGAACTGCTTCAGCTGTTTACATTCGGCCTCTGTCACCCACACTTATGAAAAACAAAGAAAATAGAAAATGCTGGCATTTAAGGAGGGGCTGGGGGAGGACGAAATGAGCAGCAGAGTTGAGACCAGGGTGAGCTAAGTGAGATACTTTGGGAGCAAAATTTAAGGGGGAATACACTCTCACTGTCAAGCTTGTGAGTAGCCCAATAAAGGCATTTTTTTAGTTGTTTGTAATACTTTTTTTCTCTTATCTGATTTAAGACAGCTGTGAAAACACTAATTATTAACCTGAGTTGATGGACACCCACTGCATAGAGATGTCATGGTGACTCTAACACATAAGAAGAGGATAGAACTATAAAGAAGCAAAGTCTTTGTATACTATTAAAATTAGGTTGGTATTAATATATTCCAGATTTTTATAAACTAAGATGTTAATTAAAATCCACAGAGCAACCAGTAATAACTCAAAAATATATACTAAGAGAAACAACAAGAGAATTAAATGGAATATTAGATAATATCTGTTTAACAAAAGAGAAGGCAGAAATGGAGGAATAAAGAAATAAAACACATAAGACATATATAATACAATAGCAAAATGACAACTATAAACCCTACCTTAGCAGTAGTTACATTGAATGTCAATGGATTAAACACTACAATCAAAAGAAAGAAACTGGTAAATGGACTTTTTTAATGATCTAACTGTATGCCGTCTACAAGGGTCATTCTTTAGATTCAAAGACACAAATAGGTTGAAACTTGAAAGTATAGAAAAAGAAATACCATACAATAAGTAACCAAAAGAGGACTGGAATGGCTTTATTTATATCACAAAAGTAGACTTTAAGAAAAAAATTCCTATTAGAGACAAAGAAAAATATTTTATAATGATGAGAGAGTCAATTAATGAGAAAGAAATAATAATTATAAACACATGTACACCTAACAACAGAGCCTCGAAATGCATGAAGCAAAATGTGTCAGAATTCAAGGGAGAAATAGACAATTCAACAATAATAGTAGGGAGTTCAATAAACGACTTTCAATAATGGGTAGAAAAGCTAGAAGAAAAAAACAAGAAAATATAACACTTGAACAATACTATAAATAAATTAGATCTATGAAACTTCTATAAAACACTCCACCTAACAACAGCATAATACACATTTCTTCTCAAGTGCATATGGAATATTCTCCAGAATAAACCATACATTAGACCATAAAGCAAACCTCAAGAAATTTAAAAGGATAGGAATTTTTTGAAGGACATTCTCCAATCACATGAAATAAAATTAGAAATCAAAAAAAGAAGAAAATTTCAGAAAGTTACAAATATGTGGAAATTAAACAACACATTCCTAAATAACCAATGATCTGTTATGGACTGAACTGTGTCCCTACAAAATTTATATGTTGAAGAACTTATCCCTAATGTGACTATATTTGGAAATAGGGTCTTTAAGGAGACTATTACAGTTAAATGAGGTCATAAAGGTGGGAAAATAATTTGATAAGACTGGTATCCTTATAAGAAGAGGAAGAAACCCCAGAGATCCCTCTCTCTTCATACAAGTACAGAGAAAAGAACATGTCTTCTGGACAGGAAGAGAGAGCTCACCAGAAACCAACCCCAATGGCACCTTCATCATGGATTTCTGGCCTTCAGACTGTGAGAAAATAAATTTTTGTTGCTTAAGCTACATGGTCTGTGATATTTTGCTGTGACAGCCCTAGCAGCCTAATACAGAGTCAAAGAAGAAATACAAGGGAAATTTAAAAACACTTTTAAATGAATAAGAACAAAACCACAAGATACCAAGATTTATAGAATGTAGCTAAAGTAGTGATTAGCGGAAAAGGTATAGCTGTAAATTCCTATATTAAAAAAGAAGACAGATCTCAAATCAATATGCTAACCTTCCGCCTTGAGAAACTAGAAAAAGAAAAGCAAACTAAGCACAAAATTATCAGAAGGAAGGAAATAATAAAAAATAGAGTGGAAAAACATGAAATAGAAAAGTAAAAGTAATAGAGAAAAGTTATTTATTTAAAAAGATTTTTTAAATTGACAATCCTTTAGCTAAACTGACAAAAAGAAAAAGGAAAAGGAAAAGAGTAGGGAGAGAGATTGGGGGAGGGGGAGAGAGAACACTCAAATTATAAAAATCAGGAATGAGAGATGGAAGAGTGGACATCACTACCAATCTTACAAAAATAAAAGTACTATATTATTAATAATATGTCAAAAAAATATAACCTAGATAAAATGAGTAAATTCCTAGAAAAACACAAACTACCAATGCTGACTTAAGATGAAGTAGAAAATAGGCATATAAAAAAGAGATTGAATTAATCAGAAAACTACTCACCAAAAAAGCTCAAGACCTGACGGCTTTACTGGTTAATTCCATTAATCATTTAAAGACAAATTAACATCAACATATGTCATATTTATAGATTAAAGGAAAAAAACCACAGGAACATCTCAAAAGATGCATAAAAAGCATTTGACAAAATCTATCACTCTTTTATGATAAAACATTCAACAAATTAGGAAAAGAAGGGAACTTCCTCAACCTGATAAAGAGCATCTATGAAAATCCCACAGCTAACATCATGCTTAATAGTAAAAGATGAAATATTTTCCCTTAGATCAAGAACAAGACAAAGATTCTCATTCTCACCACTTCCATTCAACAATATACTGTAGGTTCTAGTCAGAGAAGTTAGACAAGCAAAATAAATAAAAGGCATTCAGATTGGAAGAAGTAAAACTAGCTGTATCTGTACATCATATGATCATCTTGTATGTAGAAAAATCCTGAAGAATCCAGAAGAAACTGAAAACTATTAAATCAGTCCAGCAAGGTTTCAGGATACAAGATCAATATACAAAAACCAATTGGATTTTTATTCATTAGCAGTGAACAATTTCTTTTTTTATCAAAAAAAGAAATTAAAGAAACAATTTCATTTATAATAGCATCAAAAAAACTAAATAGCAAGGAATTAATATATTAAAGAACATGTGCAAGACTTGTTGACTGAAAAATATAAAACATTGTTGAAAGAAATTAAAGAAAACTGAAATAAATAAGAAGACCTCCTATGTTCATGGATCAGAAAACTAAATTTTGCTAAGATGGCAATATTTCTCCAAGGTGAGCTACAGATTCAACACAATCCCAATCAAAATACCACTGCCTTTTTTCAGAAATTAACAAGCAGATCCTAAAATTCCTATGAAATTCAAGGGACCTTGAATAGCCAAAACAGTCTTAAAACAGAACAAAGTTGAAAGACTCACACCACTCAATTTCAATACTTACTTCAAAGCAACAGTGCTAGTACTAGCATAAGGACAGACATATAGATCAATGGAATAGAACTGAAATTCCCAAAATAAATCCATGTATCTATGGTCAACCGATACTCTTTTTTTTTTTTTTCCGGCTGTGCCGAGTGGAATGTGGGATCTTAGTTCCCTGACCAGGGATTGAACACGTGACCCCTGCAGTGGAAGCGGGGAGTCCTAACCGCTAGACAGCCAGGGAATTCCTGTATGATCAACTGATATTCAACCAAAGTGCAAGGATGATTCAACTGGGAAATAATAGTCTTTTCAACAATTAGTGTTGGGATATCTAGCACATACAAAATAATGTATTTGGATCCCTTCCTTGCACCATATACAAAAATTAAGTTGATCATAAATATAAATGCAAGAGCTAAAACATTAAAACTCCAGGAAGAAAACAATGGAATATATCTTTATGACCTTGAATTAGTCCTCGAAAGACTTCTTAGATGTGACACCAAGAGAACAAGCAACAAAAGGAAAAATAGATAAATTGGTCTTTTTCAAAATGAAAAATTTTGTCCCTTAAAGGACACTATCAAAAAATGAAAAGAAAACCCACAGATGCGAGAAAATATTTGCAAGCCATACATATGATATGGGACTTTTATCCTGGAGATGGATAGATAGATAGATGATCGATCGATCGATAGATAGATAGATAGATAGATAGATAGATCAACCTTGCAAATCAACAATAAAAGGACAAATAACCCATTTTTTAAATGGGTAAAGGACTTGAATAGATATTTCTCCAAAAAAGAAATAAAATGGCCAAAAAAGGCCATTTGATCAACATCTTTAACCATTACAGAAATGCAAATCACAACCACAGTGAGATAGCATTTCACACCCTCTAGAATGGCTATAATAAAAAAGATATACGATAACAAGTGTTGATGAGGATGTAAAACTGGAAACCTCATACATTTTGGGGAGGATGGGAACATGGTGCAGCCAGCTTTGAAAATTGTCAGTTCCTCAAAAAGATAAACACAAATTTACCATATGATCCAAAAATTCCACTCCTGGAGAAATGAAAATGTATGCCCACACAAAAACTTGTATGCAAATGTCCGTAGCAGTATTATTCATAATCACCAAAAAGTGGAAAGGGAGACAACCAAATGTCCATCAACTGAAGAATGGGTAAACAAAATGTGATATATCCATACAGTGGAATATTTTTCAGCAATGAACAGGAATGCTGATACAGGATACATAGAGGAACTTTGAAAACGTTATGCTGAGTGAAAGAACCAGACACAAAATACCACATATTGTATGATTACATTTGTATGAAGTGTCTAGGCAGCTTCATAGAGACAGAGAGTGGATCATTGGTCACCAGGGTCTGGGAGGAGAGGAGAGTGAGGAGTAAGTGACAATGAGTATAGGGCTTTGCTTCGGGGTGATGAAATGTACTGGAATCAGATAGTGGTGATAGTTGCACAACTCTGTGAATATGAAAAACCACTTAATTGCACAGATTTACTCAAAATATCCAAAATATTTAAAATACTTTCCTTCTATTTTGAAAACATGTCATATCAATGAGGTAGAACTCTTTCGACTGCAAGTAATAGAAAATCCAGTAACCTGCTTAACGAATAAAAGGTACATAATTTGTAGGCTCATATAACAAAGGGCTAGTGCTTTAATAGTGACTTATGTCAGGTGTTTTGGGCAGGTCTTATTCTGCCCCCCTTGTGTTGGCTTTGTTCCTTTTTCTTTCTTTCTTTTTTTTACATCTTTATTGGAGTATAATTGCTTTACAATGATGTATTAGCTTCTGCTGTATAAAAAAGTGAATCAGCTATATGTCCCCTCCCTCTTGGGCCTCCCTCCCACCATCCCTATCCCACCCCTCTAGATGGTCACAAAGCACTGAGCTGATCTCCCTGTGCTATGCGGCTGCTTCCCACTAGCTATCTATTTTACGTTTGGTAGTGTATATATGTCCATGCCACTCTTTCACTTCGTCACAGCTTACCCTTCCCCCTCCCCATGTCCTCAAGTTTAATCTCTACATCTATGTCTTTAGTCCTGTCCTGCCCCTAGGTTCATTAGAACCTTTTTTTTTTTTAATATTCCCATACATATGTGTTAGCATACGGTATTTGTTTTTCTCTTTCTGACGTGCTACACTCTGCATGACAGACTAAGCCTTCACAGAAACAGTCTCCAATCATCTGAGATTCAAGTCTCAAGGGGAAATTTCCCTGCCTCACTCAAAAACCCTAGCAAAAACCTCACTGGCTGATTGGGTCATATGTTCATCTCAAAACCAATCACTTTGGCCAGTGAAATATATGACTGGCCAGGCCTGTGTTACGTGTGTCACCCTTGTAGCAAGGAGTTTCCTGACTGAGAGAGGAAATTCCCAATACTAGTACCAATGGCAGAACAGAGATGAAATGGACACTCAGGAGCCAGACAACAAGTATCTACTAGGAATAGTTAGAAAAAAATTGCCAAAATGGGAAATCAGTCTAGGGACAGCTCATAATCTTGGTAGAGTAAGTACTCCAAAACACATAGCCTCTCTCAATTTTAGCTCTTTATCCTTTGAATCTAAATCCTGTTTGAGTTACAGTCTACATTCAATGCTCATATTCACTTTTCAAAACTTGAAGATGAATCTTCCACCATAACATCCTATTAGCTCACCCTCTGTGCAGTGGATGGGACGGTGGCCCTCAAAATGCTATTTCCACATCCTAAGACCTGGGTCCTATGAATTTTACTGTACACGGAAAAAGTGCCTTTGTAGATACAATTAAGTTAAGGATCCTGACATGAGGTCATCTAGGATTACCCAGCTGGGCCCTAAATCCAATGATAAGTGTCCTTATAAAAAAGGCAAAAGAGGAGCAGACATGGGGGGTGGGGATGAGATGTGAAGACAGAGACAGTTTGAAATAATGCAGTCACAATGAACACCCAAGGCCACCAGAAACAGGAAGAGGTAAGGAACCGATTCTGCCCCAGACCCTCCTTGCTGACTCCTTGCTTGCAGATTCCTGCACCCCAGAACTGTGAAAGAATACATTTCTGTTTTTTGAAGTCACCACGTTTATGGTAATTTGTTATGGCAGCCCTAGAAAACTAATGCACTCTGATAGAGGCAGTCGATTTTGAAAGGATCAGGTCTATTTCACAAACTTTGATTTTTTAAATATTTAAATAGACTACAACATTGATTTAACCAGATATCACATGGCTTTTCTTTTTCTTTTTTAAAATTTTCTTTCTTTCTGTCTTAACTTTATTTATTTATTTGGAGCAGAGGAGATTTTATTGAGGGGCCAGACAAGAAGAAATGGGCACTCATGCTCAAAACCCCTCAATCTTCTCATACGGCTTTTCCGTAGGAGCAGATAAGATGAAAAATCCTGTTTCTTGACGTTTTCATGTCTTTCCTCATCCCTAAAACAAAACAACGCCAGAAACAAATAGCAAATAAAAGCCTGGGGGGGGGGGGGTGCCTTCCCTGGTGGCGCAGTGGTTGAGAGTCCGCCTGCCGATGCAGGGGACGCGGGTTCGTGCCCCGGTCCGGGAAGATCCCACGTGCCGCGGAGCGGCTGCGTCCGTGAGCCATGGCCACTGAGCCTGCGCGTCCGGAGCCTGTGCTCCGCAACGGGAGAGGCCACAGCAGTGAGAGGCCCGCGTACCGCAAAAAAAAAAAAAAAAAAAAAAAAAACTAGAGATATTATGGTCAGGACGGCTGCAGGTATTGAGGTTTTAGATAAAGTGTGAATATGAAACTAAATACAAACGGTAGTCTTATAAATTCTTATTTTAAGATTTTCCAGATAGAGCCACTAAGATTAAATTTCCTTTGGGTGATTTTATTTTCTGCCAATCCTGTTCCCAAATGTGTATAGCATAGATCATAAGAGTATAGACTTTTAGAGTTGGAAGAAGAATCCTATGCATTAAGTTTCCAAAATAATTATTTTCTCTAAAAAACTCTCCTTTTTGAAAGAAAAAAATCTGAGGTAGAGTATTTCCAAGGGACGAGAAGTCTCAGGATGAGGTCTGGATGAGCAAGGCTGAAGCAGAGTGGAGATTTAAGTCAAGAGAACTCTGAGGATCCAGGCATCTTTCAGACCGGGAGGCAGCATAGCATAGGTTTTTCATATAATACATTTAAGGGCACAGACTAAAAGCCAGACTTCCGGGGTGAGAATCCTCGATAGGCCACTTAGTAGCTGTGTGATTTGGGGTTTGTATTTCTTTTTCCTCTTTTGTAAAATGAGAATAATAATGGCACCAACCTCCCAAGTTTGCTCCCAAGACTAACTGAGTGAATATTTGTCAAGTCTCATTACAGTGCTTGGCATTTGATAAGCCATTTTTACAAAAATATTGCGTAGGTGATTCTGTATCTTCTGAAGAAAGTTTAATGTGAAGATTTTAGGCATGACTTTAACTCACTTATTTTTGTTGTTGGTTTTTGCACACCGAAATCTCAGGGAAGCAAGTCTGCCTCAGAACAGAAAAAAGAATGCAGGAACTTAGCTCCCAAGCCAGTACCAAAACCCAACGATCACGCAAACAAAAAAAACTAATGACCTCCATCACCCCTGTTCTCCCCACCCTGGGTGCCCAGCCACCCATATCCCCAGAGGGTCACCATTTCTCAGAACACCTAGCACCTTTAGAAGTCACTGGAGGACCAAAGGAGCATGTTGTGCCTGCAAAGCAGGATTCTGGTGGCCCCAGATCAGAAGCTCCGGGGTCCTGCTGGGGGCAGGGCAGCCCAGAGATGTGGGCTGTTCTGGCAGGGATGAAGGAGACTGTGTCCCAGGACCCTCTCCCTCTGGGACTCTCACCTACAGCTCCTCCCTGCTCTGCAGTCAAACATGTGGATTCCATCAGAGGAAACCCTCCCATCTAATCACTAGGCAACAAAGCCTTGTTATCTCAACCCATCACCGTTGAAGGGAAACCATGTTCGGTTCCTGAATATGCTGCCCAGAACCATCTCAAGGGCTTCTGTGGTTACATGTCAGCAAGTGATAGAGCTGGGATTTCAACTCAGATCCCTTTGACTCAATGAGATGACTTTCAAGCAGCCGAAAAAATATGTAACAAGGAAGCATATGAAATAGATAACTAAGGAACCTTCCTGGGATATGTTCTAGAGCTGGGAAGAGACTTGAAAGAAAGGACAAACCCTGCTTTCAGGAGAACCTCGGAGTTTGAGGCTTGTTTCGACAGGCTAAGTGGCCAAGTCATCACCCCATTCTAAGCACTTTTCTTAGGTAGCCCAGTGGGGGGGGGGGGCACAGTTTCCAAGATTATCAAAATGATTTCAGTGAAAGAAACAAAAGTAACTGGCTCACCGTGAGAAGTTTTACTGATAATCAAGAAGATCAGGAAGACCCAGAACCTGGATGGTTCTTCCCACCTAAGAGGTCCTCCCTGCCCCTTCCCCTCCCTGCCCATCTGCACACAAAGGCACCTGCAAGAGATTACCTAGAGGGCCAGGCTTCACCCACGGAGATCCGGTCAGAATTGTTGCAATGACTTGCAAACCTGTTCTCTAAAGCAGGATAATTTTCATGAGGCAGAATAAATCCTTCCCGTGACAATGAGTAATTTTTATGGCCTTTCTGCAGCCATCTAACTAATTGCACATCGTGCATTTTACAATTTTCCCTCCCCCATCCGTACAAGAGTAGGAGTTAGCATGATCTTGGGCTCTTCTCCCTCAGAACCTATTCAAAATTGTTAGAAGGGGAAAATACATATCGCTGGAGGCTACAGAGACCTTTCTCCTGCTGTTTCGCAGTCCTTTGTGGTTAAATCAGCCAGTGGTGGTTGAACGGATGTGCATTCTCTGAAATGATTGGGCTCTACTGGAGGCAGTTAGCCCTCCTTACCCCCATTCCTACCATTGCCCTTTTAAAAATTTATTTCAGCAAACTTTTATAAGTGGGCTAGGTTTGAAAGATATAGGAATTCACAGACATGGGAGTGGAAGGGGAAGACAGACCCATAAACAAAATAAGTGTCCATTAGTGAGATGAGGATAACTCAGCTAGACCATGGGGCTCAATGGGGATTTAAAGAAGGACACCCGGGCTTCCCTGGTGGCGCAGTGGTTGAGAATCTGCCTGCTAATGCAGGGGACACGGGTTCGAGCCCTGGCCTGGGAAGATCCCACATGCCGCGGAGCAACTGGGCCTGTGAGCCACAACTACTGAGCCTGCGCATCTGGAGCCTGTGCTCCCCAACAAGAGAGGCCGTGATAGTGAGAGGCCCGCGCACCGCGATGAAGAGTGGCCCCCACTTGCCACAACTAGAGAAAGCCCTTGCACAGAAACGAAGACCCAACACAGCCAAAAATAAATTTAAAAAAATAAAGAAATAAAAATAAAGAAGGACATCCTTACTCTCCCAGTGGGCAAGGGGGGTGATTTTGAGTTGAGTCATGAAACTGAGTTGAAATTCTCCAGGGAGAAAATCCAGTGGAGCAGCAGATGCAATGGTTTACAACAGCTTTGCGAGTTCAGAGGACTGCAAATACTACAAATGATATAGCTAGCTGTCAGGGAGTTGGTGTGGGTGAGACCTTGCAGGCCATCCAGGGAAGCTGGGACTTTCACCCCAAGTCAATGGGAGAACTTCAAACGTTTTTGTCTTTTTAACAATGGAGCAACTTTGTATTTTGGAAGATAACTGCCTGCAATGTGGAGCAGGGGCAAACCAGAGGAAGGTTGTTCCGTGAATAGAGGCTGAACGGGGGGAGAAGAGGACCAAATCTCAGAGAAATGCAAGTGTGAGAGTCAACAGAACGTAGCAGTTAATTCATTTGGGTGGCGAAGGAGAGAGGAGGACGTGGCTTGAGTCCCTGGATGGATGGTGGGACCATTCATCAGGATAAGGAGATTTGAAGAGGGAGATAGTAAAAACAGTTTTAGATGTTAGTAAAAACAGTTTTAGACGTATGAAGTCAGAAGTGTTGATAAGACAACCTACTTGATAAAAAATAAATTAATTAAAGGAGCTCTCATTCACTCATTGCTGGTGGGAATGTAGAATGGTAGAACCACTTGGAAGACAGTTTGGCAATCTCTTACAAAATGTATACTCTTAACGTGTGCTTCAGCAACACGTTCTTCAGTGTTTACCAGAATGAGATGACAACTTAGGCCCACATGAGAAACCTATACATGAATGTTCGTAATAGCTTTATTCATAATTGCCCAAACTTGGAAACAACCATGATGTCCTTCTTCAGTAAATGGATAAACAAACTGAGCTACATCCAGACAATGGAATGTTGTTCATCGATAAAAAGAAATGAACTGTCAAGCCATGAAAAGACATGGAGGAACCTTAAATGCAGGTATTGCTAAATGAAGGAAGCCAGGATGAAAAGGCTACTTACTGTATGATTCCAACTATATGACATTCTGGAGAAGGCACAACTGTAGAGACAGTAAAAAGGTGAGCGGTTGACCAAGGAGGACCCTGTGGGGTTCCTGAGCACAAAAGCCTTTCTGTGTCCCCCATTTCTTGATTACAGGGAATAAGCTTCATTTAGTTAATAACAATATGACAACAATGGCTCATCACCATAACAACTGCACCCCAGTAGTGCAAGATATTAGTAACAAGGGAACCTGCAGGGGTGTGGGGGGGATGTGAGAACTCTGTACTTTCTGCTCAATTTTTCTATAAACCCAAAGTTGCTAAAAATAAGTAAATAAATAAAATCTATGTATTAAAAAAAAAAGCCTCAAAAGGAAGGTTTTTTTTATTTCTGGACACTTTTACGTATGCTTTTTTCTACCCTTGTCTGAGTGATGAAGGCAAAGGGCATATATGGTGAGGATTTCACCTTCTCATCAGTTGTAGTTGTCAGCATGAAAGGAGCCTTTCTTCAGAAGATTAATACATGATTTCTTTTTTTTTTATAAATGTATTTATTTATTTATTTTTATTTTTGGCTGCGTTGGGTCTTCATTGCTGCTCACGGGCTCTCTCTAGCTGCGGCGAGCAGGGGCTACTCTTCGTTGCAGTGCATGGCATTCTCATTGCGGTGGCTTCTCTTGTTGCGGAGCGTGAGCTCTAGGTGCGTGGGCTTCAGTAGTTGTGGCACGCGGGCTCAGTAATTGTGGCTCACGGGCTCTAGAGCTCAGGCTCAGTAGTTGTGGCACATGGGCTTAGTTGCTCCGCGGCATGTGGGATCTTCCCAGACCAGGGATCGAGCCCATGTAGCCTGCATTGGCAGGAGGATTCTTAACCACTGCACCACCAGGGAAGTCCAATACATGATTTCTGACCCTATAAAGTTATGTTATACTGAAAGAGAGAAGCATCATTACAGAGAGAAGTGTAGAATATGACAGTTGGAAGGGACTTTATACCAACGATCTATCTTAAAAATAGAGAAATTGAGTCCCAGAGAGAAAAATGACTTGCCTAGTGTCACTTAACTCTTTTATCCAACATTTATTAAATCCTTTAATAGGTAAGCTTGTGTTTGGGGTTGGAAATAAATGGATGAGAGGCAATGACTAAGGTCAGGGTGCTTATAGTCCAGTGGAGCAAGAGATCAATAATCAGAAAGTTACAAAGCAATGTAATAATTATGATGGCGGAGGTATGCATGGGATGCAAGGTGGGCAGATCCAGGGTCTGGCGTGGTCTCGACCATCAGGGTCCAAACTGTGAGTGGATTTGACAACAATATCTCTCCCCAAGGTAGGGTCAGAGCTGGAATCCAGACCACTCAATTTTCCCTTTACTTCTCCTCTTATGCATGAAGAGATTGCTAGGCATAATCCTGAGTGGTTGGTTGGGAAACCAAACTGGATCATTTGAGATGGTGAAGATAAATGGGAAGGACTCCCTGAGCTGGGTTTTCTACTTGTCCAAGTGATGCTGAGGGGATATCTCCATACAGCAAATAAAAACATTTCCTACCACCTGTTCCATGCAGGTAATCCTGATACATGTAGTTGTGTAGCTGGTGGTTTTTCACAAGTGTTTCCACAGCTCTCTTCTTTCTGGATTCCTTCTACAGTTCACCATGGAGACAAGACTCCTCTCCCCTAGGAGACTGTCCTTCATAAGCCTCCACATACACCTCTGTCCCATCTCAGGAGAGAAAGCCATGTTACCTATTTTTCCCTGGGTTTAAAAAAATCTTGAAAATGAGTTATTCTCTATCAAGTGACAGGCAACCGTTAGAAATTTGAAACCCAATAAAACGTCCTTCCTTTGTTGAAAAATCTCTTATTTGTGTTTGGAAACCAAGCTCTCACATTAATTGAACGTACTGAACACACACAAAGCAAAACAATTTTCAAGACCTTCCTTTTCCAGTTCTGGGTTTTAAAGTTCTGGTTTCCAAAATGTTTCTGACAAGATTTTGACTGTTTTTCAGAGATTTTTTGTGTTGCCTGCTCAAGCTGGCCAACGAACACAATTATCTGATTCATGTAACGTCCTTTTCCATTTCAAATGCTTTCCATGTCACCATATCACAGAAAAGTACACAATTATCTAGGAGGGTGAATGGCAGGTGGCTAAGATTTGAAATTAAGGTAGAATCATGGGTTTAGTGGGCAGATTCTTGGACAGAAAGTCAGAATAGCCAGACCTTTCACCCAGCTCTGCTACTGGGCTGTGATTTTATGACTCTGAAAGATATAAAATATCTGATTTTCAAGATTCTTTTAAACTTTTGCCACTCTTTTGGACCTTCTCTGTCGGTCTGCCTTAATAGTGGGGAGCAAAACTCTTTGTCCTATTGTCTGGAATAAAAGAGATCAAAGGAGTTGGAGCATTCGAGAAGAAAAAATTGTTCCACCAAAGTCCCACGTGCCAATAATCCACAAAATTTCTAGGAGGTGGGGATACACTTCTTCCTCAGGCTCTCTCCACAGCCAGGCGTGCAGGTAAATGAATGAGTCAATATTACACAGGTGGAAATTAAGATTTGTCTTCATAAGAATCAAATATTTTGGAAATATATACTCAGGAAAAACTAAGGACCAATTAAACACAGAAATGCATGGTCATGATTATGAGCGCTTCGTAATCATCTTCCAGCCTTCTCAAATATTCTCATCTCCAGCCATTCCCCACCACGAATCCCATCTCCAGCCATGCCAAACTACCTGACATTGCAGGAACATGAGTCTTTGATCATGCGCTTCCCTTCGCTTGGCATGTCCAGCCCCACCCGCTCCACTTGGCACCTTCCCCATCATCTTACTGGATTCCATTTAAAATCATCTCCTCTGTGTAGCCTTTGTGATTACAGCCACGGGTTGACAGCCTCCTCTTCCTGGGCTTCCAGAATCCTCATTCTCTACCCATGCCTCCATCACAGTGCAAATCTGTTGTCATGATCTCTTAACGTATCTGTGGTCCCCATTGGATCGTGAGATCCTCGAGGGCAAGGATGGAGTCATCCATCTCTTTATCCCAGTGCCTCACATGGTGCCTGGAACTTCATAGTTTCCTAAATATTGGAATGGGACGGTGCTGTGATTCAGTCAACTTGTACTGACAACTTGAGCTGGCTTTCGAGACCTGATGGTTAAATTTTCAGGAATTTTGTCAGCCAACATAAAAAATGACAGTCTATAAACTTACAATTAAATGTATTCAAAGGAAAAGTTATAAATACTCAAAGTTCATCACTGCCTAGTCATGTTACATTTTTCTATCTTTATGCACTTGAGGTTATGTATGCCTATTGTGCATGTATGACACAAATTCTGAGTAACATTGTGCTGCTGCATGCCTCCAACCCCACACTCAGCAGTGTCACATGGGGCTTGACATTGGTCATGGCAGCACTATTTACACCATAGGAATTGGCAAATGCTACTAATCAGACCTTGGTTTATTGTTTTGCTGACTGTCTAGACTTAACAAAGTGATGGAGAAAATGTTATTAATGCAAACTAAATTAGGAGTGTGTGTAATTGTTACCTTGTGAATCACACACACACACAAACCCTGAGTATTTGAAAATTATTTTCCAACTCAACAATGAAGCCTCTCAAGTCATTGAGCAAGTGAGACTGTGACATGCCTTTGTTGTTTCACTTCCATTTTTTTATTAAAATGTCAACCAGCATTCACATCAGAACAACATGTTTGTCAATTGCAATCATAGGTTCGCTACAGATACAAGACTCCGGCGAACATCAGTGAAAGTGTTTTGTGAACACCGGCTATGTAGAATTTACAATAAAGCGTAGTATGTATTTTATTATTACTTGTAAATTGTGCACTACCCATTCTTTATATCAGTAAAATTTATAATAAACTCATGTGTGTATATGAATGTACTTAGCTCCCCCTCTGGAGAGCTTGTTCTTAAATGTCTACTAGCATATCACTGGATTCAGAGAGGGGAGGCTTCAGAAAGGACGGAAGTAGTCAAGAAGAGCACATTTATGGAGGAGGTGGGGCTTCTGGGGTGGGGGCAGGGAAGCAGCACGATATTCGCATCTGCAGTCAAATGCTCTGCCTCTGAGCTACACTCCCGACAATATTCCCGTCTGGAAGAGCAGCAGGAGCACAAGCACAGAGGTAGGGAAGGCTGGGTCTGTGCAGGAAGCAGTAAGGAGCCTGCTAGAAGGAGAGGGCCGTGGGGAGATCTGGCTGGGAGGGCTGGGAGGGCTGAGTCCTGGGAGCCAATGCAAGTGAGGCAGAGAAGCTGGCTTTGATTTAGCAGGCAACAGAGAGCCCCCTCCGACTCCTTACAAGGCGAGTGATGAGAAGTGAGCAGTGATTTAGGAGGACGAATTGGGCCATGGTGCTCAGGATAGCTTAGAAGATGGACAGCCTGGCCCCGTCCCTCTGGAAAGCAGAACAGAGACTGCAGAGGAATTCAGGACCAAAGGGATGAGGTAATGCTGCCCTCAGCCTCCTTCTCCACCCATTTTCTCGCCTCCTTTCTCTCTGCCAGGCTCAGCCACATCCCCCTCCCCCAAGCTTCCCCTCCAGCTGCCCGTTTTCTCTGGGGTCTATGATTAATTCTCTCTTAAAAGTATCTGGTGATAGATCCAAGGGGGCATTTCATAAATTCTGCCTCATCATGTGAAGCCTAGTTTAAAAACTTCCTTCTGTCTAGATCAATTACGAAATAATAAAATCTGCCCTGAACCTAAGCCTTCATCTTTTCTTTCTCTGAGAAAAGCATTCAATGATGATCAAAAAATACAAAGAAGGAGAGTATTTGATCCTGTAGTCATGGGAGCCCAAGAAGTAAGTAGCTAAATCAGCATTATTGAATGTTCTTCAAGATCAGTTGTATAGATTTCTTCTCTATTCACTCTCTGTATTTGTGTGTCTGGTCCTCACACACATACACACAATGACACATGCACACAGACTTCCACTAGTTAGCAATATGTCAGTTGGCTGTCTAGAGCATTGCCATTCCTATAAGCTTGGGCTACTTAGAACAAGAATGCTCAAAAAGGGTGATCAAGAAAATAAAATATCTGCCTTTCACAATCTTCTCAAGGATGCTGGTTGGTTTTAAGACCACGGTGTGGCATCTAAAGCATGATCTTGTTCAGGAATTATACTTGCTCTGCTTGTTTAGATGGCCCAATACTACCCATCATGCCCTCTGAGGTGGGAACAATGTCTGGCTAGGAATTCCATGGTGCCATATTGGGCCAAGCTTTGATTTCATGGTCTTTGGGTCTTGAGGTTGGAGTGGTGGCACTGGTGTCAGTGAGGTACCCATGGCTCCTTTGACTTGATGGTGTCTTATCTCAGCTTTGACCTGACTGTGGTTGTCCAAGGACATGGTCGGGCAGGTACAGAAAAAATGCTCCCACTACTGAAAAAGAAAAAAATACCCAAAGTGAGTAGTGTTCTCATATCTTTTTCCTTTAGAAATATGACCTATTGCAAAAAATTAGGTGCCCCAGTATTTTATTTTCTTTCCACATTTTCTGGTCTAGAAGTCGTCAGCATAGGCCCTTAAACACATTCTTGCTGGTGCCCACACGTACACACAATATTTCTATCCTTCCTTCAAAATACCATTCCTGCAAAGATGTCTACCCAAATTCCTCAGACACTTACAGTTGCTGTGTTCATGCCCCATTCCTCCTAGTTCCCTGTTGACAGCCCAATGGGCCTGACTCCCTAATATTTCTCCCTACAAAGGACAAAAATAAGAAGTCATAAATGCCAGACATTTCAAGGGGTTAAGTCAGCTCCTTCTCATGGGTGACTTTTATGCTGGGCCCTGGCTGGCATCTGATACTCAGCTGCATGGTAGGTCTAAGGCCTACTGGTGCCCACACCTAGGGAATGAAAGTCTGGCAGTCCATGGCAATCGGTAAGCCCTTGTTTTTTACACTGAGCTAGGCACATGGAGAGATTCAAAGAGTATAAGGTGTGTTTTCTTCTTTCAAAGGGAAGGGAACTAACGTGCAGAAGTATTCAAGAATAATCCAGTGCTAAATTGGGTGGCCCTGGCTGGAGGAGATAGTGCAGTATTGTCAGCAAGTGTTAGATTCAAGGGCTCTTTCTGCCAACTTCCTTCCCCTCAACACACAGACCCCGCAGACCCTCTCTCTTTCACAACTCCAATCCAGTTCACTCCTTGGCCCATATTAGAATTTCCTGAACTGGGAATCAGTAAGATTCAACATAAGTGTAGGAACAAAGGAAGTAGGGTTGTATTTAACAAGTAACAGAATATAGGCTATTCTGGGTTCCATTTCTGCAGCTCCATCCGTTAGGGTGGTACCTCTACTCTGACCAGATGAATAAACTGAGGACCCAGGACCCTGACTGCCAACAGGACCTAACACTGAAGCACAGGATTTTGACTGGGTTGTCTTACTCTGGGTTGAGTGGTTGGCTTGTTTTAGTTTACTTTCAAAAAGTCCTATGCCTCTTTCAATTTGCGACACAAATAACTTTTGAAGACACCCAATTCTCAGTAGCTCTTCAATATCAAAGATTCTCATCAATGAGTCTTCAAAGTCCAAGGACTATATGAGGTTAGAAAGCTAATTTATTTCTCCCACCCTCCTGAATTCATCCTTTTTTTTTTTTTCCAGAAAAAAGAGCCTTACAGTGTCTCTCAATGTTTTCCTCGTCTGTCATTTGTTGGGAACTCATTGCTTGTGGTTCATCCGTATTTCACTTCTAAGAAATCAAGCTCATTTTCTTTTTTCAAATATTTATTTATTTTTAAATTTTATTGAAGTGTAGTTGATTTACAATGTTGTGTTAATTTCTGCTGTACAGCAAAGTGACTCGGTTATAGCAATACATATATATTTATTCTTTTTCATACTCTTTTCCATTATGGTTTATTACAGGATATTGAATATAGTTTCCTGTGCTATACAGTAGGATCTTGTTGTTTTCATTTTCCTTTAAGTTCTTTTTTTTTTTGGTCAAGCTGTGCATCTTGTGGGATCTTAGTTCCCCGACCAGGGATCAAACCCGCGCCCCCTGCAGTGGAAGCGTGGAGTCTTAACCACTGGACCTCCAGGGAAGTCCCTTAAGATATTTTTAAGAAGAGATTTGCTCATTCATTTACATTCATTCAACAAATATGCACTGATGGCCAACGCTGGGTGAGCCCTGTTCCACACACCTCTGCAGGTACCCTACTGTCTATAACCCAACAAAATAGACGAAGTCCCTCCAGGTGCCCAGTCCCTGGAGACAAAATGAAGAGGTTCATTCCCCAGTTTTCCCTACATGAGGACCGCGATCACATCTTGGAGGATGATGACACAGCTCCTTAGTCGTGTGTGCGCATGTGTGTGTACCAGCATCCCATGAGCTGTGACTATTAAGTAGTAAATGAACACAATGTAAGAAACTAACATTAACAGATTTCATTTACTGAGTCCTGACATTTTTTCCAGGCAATACACCAGGCACCCTACAAACATGGATCCTAACAACAGAACCTTGTGGAGCCACTATTATCCTCCCCACCTCACAGACAAAGAAATCAACGCTTAAAGAGCCCACGGAGACAGATGTGCATCCTCGTAGACCCCAAGTGCTCTTGCATTCTGTTCTGCTGCCTTGGTGCTTTTAGCCTGTGTTTTTCTGCAGTGACTGTGGCAGGCCTGCTGCATGGATTTTGAAAGATGTGCTTTTTCGTATCTAATATTTCATGAGGTCATGCATGCTCCTTTGATCTTCACACCACGCAGAGGCCACTGACTGGGCCAGAGGGTCCCCATGCTCCTGCCGTCCTGCAAACATTCTTCATTGGTTGAGAGAAGTACTCAGGGCCAACGTAAGCCTTCAGAGGCCTCAGGAAACTCCAAGCACTGGCCCCACCCATGGCCAGGCCTGGGTTAAGCATTAGGCATAGCTCATTACCTGGAAAATCTCACTGTCTACCACAAAATATGGTGGAGAGAAACGTAGGCAGAAAAACCAGTGGGTTTCTTACGTTCAGGAGGCATCATCCTAGCTCTACCAGGAATGGTAAGATCCTGTCCTTCTGTCTTAGATCACAGTTCTGCCTATGGCCTTGTGTGACCTTCATAATAAGGTCTGTAGAAAAAAAATGAAAGGAAATGTGGTAAACCAAGACAACTCCTTAATAATGCCATCTAGTTCCCAGGCAGACATTTAGAGAGAAAAATAAATCAGAAGCCCACACTGGTGTGAAGGCAAAGATGGCATCCTGTCCCCAAATTGTTATCAATGCCACATTTATATTTATAAATATATCATTTATATTTATAAAACAAGCAGTTTCATAAACAGCACTGGACAGTGCGCATGGTAACCCATGGCCCCGGGATGATCACCCGTCACACTCTGCACTGCTTCACTGAGGGCTGTCCATGCTGTGTGGTCCAGCGCCCATCCTACCCAATAAGTCACCATTTGGAGCACACATCACGTGCTAAGCATCTTGCATACAGCATCCCTATTCCACACCACAGTTCTGCAGGATTCGGGAGGGAAGAGTGAGAAAATCAGTTCTGACTGTCCAGAGCTTCACAGTTTACTGGAATGTTATCACACCTTCAGTCACAAATGATGGTAAACCCAAACTGGCCTAGGATTATGAATTGATTGGCTCACACAACTAAAACCCTGGGGGAGTTGGCTTCAGGTTCAGTTGGCTCCAGGAGCTCAAACAGTATCTTTCTCTATCTTTAGGCTCTGATTTCTTCTGTGTAGCCTCCATTCTCAGACAAATTGCCCCCTCATTGTGGAGGCAAGAAGGTTGGCTGCTGGTAGGACAGGCCTACATCTACACAGTCCTAAGTCCAGCAGAAAGATAAAGCCTTTATTCCCAACGATTCCATCAAAAGTCCTGAAACTATGTCTGTGGATCTGTTTCTGTTTTGTAAATAAGTTCATTTGTATCACATTTTAGATTCCACATATAAGTGATATCATGATATTTGTCCTTCTCTGTCTGACTTACTTCACTTAGTATGATAATCTTTAGGTCCATCTGTGTTGGTGCAAATGGCATTATTTCATTCTTTTTTTTAAGGCTGAGTAATATTCCATTGTGTATATATACCACATCTTCTTTATCCATTCATCTGTCAGTGGACATTTATGTTGCTTCCATGTCTTGGCTATTGTAAATAACGCCTCTATGAGCTTTGGGGTGCATGTATCTTTTCAAAGGTACACCTGAAACTAACACAACATTGTAAATCAACTATACTTCAATTTGTTTTTTTGTTTGTTTTGTTTTTGTTATTTTCTTTTAACTATACTTCAATTAAAAAAAGGTCTAGAACTGAGTCTCTTTAGATCTGATCCAATCACGTGCCCATCATTGAACAAAGCCCGGTGGCCAGGAGGGTTTAATGCTCTATTATCCAGGGTTGAACCACAGTCCACAAGCACGTAGGGTCAGCTCTACTCATGGTATAGAATGTGAGAGTGGCTAAGGGGGTTTACCTAAAGAAAACGGAGGTGTTAAAAGAAGGAGGGGAAACAGATGTTGGAAAAGCAAAAATAATACAGGTCCACTAGGGAATTCCGTAGGGGTCCAGTGGTTAGGACTCCGTGCTTTCACTGCTGAGGGCGCAAGTTCAATCCCTGGTCAGGGAACTAAGATCTCCGCAAGCCATGCAGCCTGGCCAAAAACACAACAACAACCAAAAAAAAAAATACAGGTCCACTACACTGAAGTCTAGGATGCACACAATACACTCATGGATACATACTTCCTCATGCACTTAAAGCAGCAACATATAATAAAGTGAACATTAACGTGATACAAACCAGTGACCCAAGACTTAAGAGAAAGGGTGAGAAGGACCATCATTAAGATGGAAAGGATCATACCACCTCGTTTCCACGTGCTCACCATGACCACTGTCATTATCACCATTAATAGAACAAGTCAAGCCTCTTTTGCCACAAGAGCACTGCAATGGGCACCATGCTGATAGAAGGAACTAGAAAAAGTGTCTTCCTTTTAACAGCTCACCTTATAAAATAGTCAGAGCGTGAAAGATCTGTATAAACAAATCGAGAGCAGATTTAAAGACATGGAGCTGTCGACTGAAAAACATTGCACAACCTAAAAGTTGAGAATTAGGTTTTATTTGGCGGACTTCAAGCCCAGGAGACAGCCTCTCAGGTAGCTCTGTTAGGAGTTTTTGCAACAAAGACCAGGTAGTTGGAACATCGAAAGATTAATGTTAGTTAAAGAAAACCAGATATCTCACGTGGATGAATATAGTACTTTTCTATGTATGGGAAGATGCAAGAGCCTGGGCTCCTTGAAATCCTTCCTTTGACGTGCACATTAACTCTCTATGACCAGTATCCTGTGCTTTCCCACCGTGAGTCCTCTCAGGGTGCACCGTTGGGGGGTGGCTGCAGGGGCTGATGGTGGGCATCCTGTTTCCATCCTGAGTCCCGTCAGCGCTCACCGTCGGGGCAGCTGTAATGTGATGGCTTGGTGGCTGCAACATCCTTTGCTGACTGACATGGCGGCAACGTTTCTCATTCACAGAGCTCATATAAGAATGGACATTCACAGAATAGTGGAACATTAGTTAATTCTCTCTAGGCACTCACATCGCATCGACTAAGTGCCAGGTGGCACTCCATACGCTGGGGACACAGTCCCTGCCCCTAGGGAGCCAGAGGTCAACTTTTCCAAAACTGCATCTTACAAAGGAGGAAACCGAAGGCCAGAGAGGATAAGTAACATAACCAAGGTCATGAAACTAATTAGGGGCAGAGTTAGAACCAGAATGACTATCACCCAATCATGTACACTTGGGGGCCGTGAATAGAACGTGAACTTAGGGTTCAGTAGATCTGGGTTGCAATTTTGGCTCTGTTGCCAGCTGTCTCTAAGAAGCCCACCCACCTCCACCTTCTCCGGATCCTGTGCTTGGTGGCCACCTGCAGGAGTGAACAGGTGAGATGTGCTGCCTCTGTGGACCTCTGCTTTGTGAACTCGGGAATATTTCACAGACATGTTTCCCCTGATAGGTTTATGGCTGGTCTTGGCTCAGTGCCTTGAAAACACTCATCATGTGACGAAACAACAATGTCATTCTGCCTACTATCAATAAACCACGTGGGCATTCTCACCTCCACCTCAACATCACCCTACCCATGCTCTTCACCTCCCCACCAGACCATTCTCTCCCCACATCCCAACGATGCCCAAAACATCTCATTAGGAAGTGACACCCAGCAGGATTCATTGCTCTAGATCAGAAGCATGGCCAGAGCTTGTCTTACAGACACTTAGGTTTTGTGTTAAAAGCTGGAATTTGAAAATGGCAAGATACATCTAAAGGGAAACCAGGGAGCATGTTTGAGTTCAGGCTAGAAAACCCGCAAGGTGACCATCAGAGGATCATAACAGACCCTAGAACAAGAAGATCTTATTTCTTGCCTGAAAAGGCATATAATAGACTTGAAAGAGACCTGTTCTCTGGATTCCATCCCAGGGGATTCAACCCAGGGCTTTCCCTACATGGTGGAAAAGTGGGTTTCCCTGAAGAAATTGCATGTGGGCTTGAGTTTCTGGGATGCAGGGTGAAATGGCTGCCCCCTGGGCTGAATCCTCACCACAACCCTGAGAGATACTGGGCAGGAAATAAAGGTTCAATGAAGGCATCCAGGAGTGTATCAGAGTACTTTCCTAGCCCCTCCATAAATATCATGTCTACCCCTTCCCGCCATCTTGCCCATTCCCCTTGTCCAGGACACAGGCCCTTCCAGAGGTGGAGAGAAATATGATCCCTGAAGAAGCAGGAAAAGATATTAAAAGGATAAAACACAGAATGGGAGAAGGGAGTCAAAAGAACCAAATCTCCAGTTTAACTTAAATAAGCTCTGGGGATATATGTACTGCATGGCGCCTGTATTAATAACACTGTGTTACATATTTGTACATTGCTAAGAGAGTAGATCTTAAAAGTCCCCAACACAAGAAAAAAAATGTCTTTGGAACCACATGTGGTGACGGATGTTAACTAGACCTATTGTGGTGATCATTTTGTAATATTTGCAAATATCAAATATCATTATGTTGTATATCTGAATCTAATACAATGTTGTATGTCAATCATACCTCAATAAAAAACGAAACAAAAATTTTAAAAATTAAAAAAATATAAGCATGGAGAGCTCTCAGAAAATCATCATACACAAATATTTCTGTTAAACCACATGCCATTAAATGTGATAATCACTAGTGCTTTCTATCTTCTTATTATTGGGTAGTCATAATAAGAAAGAATGCTACTGTATACCTATACCTGTCTATCTACCTGTCTGCATTAGAGTTATTAAGTAAAATAATCAAATGTATTCCCACTTTCCCCTTCCTATTAGTAGAGATAGCTCTATGATCATAAAAGCAATAAAATTATATTTTTTCCTAAAAAGAGGATATATAGCACAGGGAACTATATTCAATCTTGTAATAGCCTATAATGGAAAAGAATCTTAAAAAGTATATATATATGTATGTAAAACTGAATCACTGCGTTATACACCTGAAACACTGTAAATAAACTATACTTCAATTTAAAAAAAAAAAAAGAGGATAAAGCACATCCCTATGCAAGAAGGGAAAAAATACAACATCTTGGAGGGAGGAATGAAATGTTGTGTGGGTGACAGAGGCTGAAAGAATGGTAAAGCCAGGGACTCCGAGATTATTAAATTACCATTGCTGTTTTGGACTAGGACTCTTAAACCACACTCTCTCCTATCCAAGCAAACGAACATCCCATCCTAAAAGAAGCTGACCTAACAGCAGAGTGGTATGGAAAAGACTCTGCTTTGGGAATTGAAGGAGGAGGTCTGGCCTCCCAGCTTCCCCCACTTGCTCCCTCTGGGATGTCGGGCAACTTATTTCACTTCTCAGTGTGTTGATCTGTCACCTGTGGATAATAATACACCTCCCCATGATGACTGTTTGAGGCAAATAAAATGATAGATCGAAGAGGATTCTTTATTCACTGTAAAACACCACCCGAGTTGCAGTCACTGTCATTTCCTGTCCATTTCCCATCTGTTTGATCCCTTTGATATAACTGTGTGGTTATGATCTATCTTCCATTTAGATTTCATGTCCTTTGAGGGAGGGACTTGCGTTTACCTTTGCCTAACAGGTGCTCAACGCAAGTTTCTGAATGAGTGTGTGTAGAAGGAATCATGGACAGTCACGGATTCCTGTCCTCTGCCTGCCATTGCCAGGACCTGGGAGCACAGGCCTGAGTCTGTGTCAGGGCAGATCTGGCTGACCAATCGGATGGGGTCATGTCAGGCTAGAGTCCAGCAGAAGGTCTTTGCTCTGACTGCCCATCTGTTCTGTCACTGAAGCCAGCACTAAACTTAGCCCTAGTGACTCATGAGCACAGAGCCATCCCAAGCCATCCCATGAGCACAGAGCCATCCCACAAGTCATCTCAAAACGCCTCGTGGCTGCAGCCAGTAGCTCTGCCCATCCCCTCACTTCTTCACCAAGCTCACTGGGCTGGTCTCCAGGGATGCACGGCTGGGAGACAGCACTCACGGGGCAGCCGCCCTATGGGGTTGCTCTTCTTTCCCGATTCATGGTGCCCCAAGCAGAGGTTATTTCACAATTCATTGAGCAAATGTTCAACGGCTCGCTTGGAGAACCGTTCCCTAGGTGGATGGCATCCTTAGGGAGATGGCAGTGCTGTTTCAGCCAGGGTGAGATGGGGGGTAGGGGGCGGGGGAGGCATCATCTGGAGTATGATGGAAACCACTTGGCAAGTACTGTTCATTTGTCCATTCAGTGTTTCAGTCCTGCGTTCAGTATATCTTCCCAGTGCTCCCCAGTGTCTGCATGGTTTCAGGGTAAAATCTCAGATAAATGGAGGCCATGACCGCTTAAGTGGGCAACCAGAGACGTCCGGTCACATTCATCCTGGTTTGATTCATTGTGCAGTGAATCGGAGCTTCACCACTTCGTACGTTTGCAGGAAGCGCACAGAAAGGGCTGCAGGGAGTGGTCTGCCCTAGGTGCGGGCAGTAAGGGGACGCACAGTGCGCACAGGATTTAAACACAATCATAAAATGGATAAAAAGTTGATCTGCTTTTTATTATTGCCATGAGCTAAACAATCTAAAAAGGTCAGCGATGCACACTGCTATATTTAGAATGGATAACCAACAAGGACCTACTGTATAGTACGGGGAACTCTGCCAATATTATGTAACAACCTAAATAGGAAAAGAATTTGAAAAGGAATAGATACACATATATGTATAACTGAGTCACTTCGCTGTACACCTGAAACTAACAGAGCATTGTTAATCAACTATACCCCAAGATAAAATTAAAAGTTTAAATTAAAAACAAAAAGGTCAGTGATGAAACAATCCTTCCTTCTGGGGTGGGTGGCTTCCTCCACTCCCCACCTCACCTCGATACGCCCCTGAACCACATTCTTCATGAATTCATTCTTTCATTAGTGCATTCAGCCAGTCAGTAATTAACACAACTCACATTTTTGTAGCATCTATCAGGAGAAAGACATTGTGCTTGATGTGGGGGGACACAGAAATGGCTAAGACACAGCCCCAGTTCTCTGAGTGGGCTCATGGGATGGGGGAGAAAATCAAGGCTACCAACAGCTACAACAGAAAACGTCCACTTCCCTGGGCTTGTCAACCTTGGAAGGGAGAATCACTCTTCAATTCAGTATTAAAGTACCATATTTCAACAATTCTGAGCGACACATTTATTCACATTTAGATGTCTGGAATCAGAATCCATCGTACAATTGATGTCTCCCAACTGTAACTGGCAGCATTTTTCTTTCTTAGCGGTGCACAGAGCTGTGGTCATCTTACAATCATTCGGGATTTTAGAGTCTGTGTAGGATGGTAACACAGCAAAGTCCCAGGCTGTGTGTCTGCGGGAATCCAGGCTTTGTCAGGTTCTCTTCCTGAGGGTCTCTGGAACACCCCAGGAATCATACGACCAGCATATCTGTCCTGCTTGTCACCTCTGTCTGGGTTCTCTCTGCCCATTCCATTTATCGGGGCTCAGTATCGCTTCTCAGGCTATTTCCCCTTCCTCTCACTGCTTTGCCCTTAATTCCCCAAGTGAGAACTAACTCTGGGCTGTAACAAACGTATCTGGAGGGCAGAGCAGAAACGGATAGCCTGACATAGGTAGCAGTGACCACACCCGCTCAAGCACATCCACCCCCCCCTTCCAGTCCTAGGCTGTGACTTTCCACCCGATGACACCTTCTCTAGCCTTATTCCCCAGCCCGGGACTCAAACCCCCAGAGAAGCAACACTTTCACAATATGATCATGTCTGCTTCTCTGGACAATCCATGCCAAACAGTTCAGCTCAATGGTACCACTTTTCCATTCCAGAATAGGATCTAACCTATAACCAAAGACGTGTTAAGGAGTTTTTCTTAATAGAATCACGGTCTTCCAGGACTTTCCCGGACCTCTGCTCCAGGAGTTCTGCCATGGCCCAGAGAGTAGGGGTTCCTGAAACTTACTTGTGCCATAGACCCCCCTTGGCAGTCTGATGAATCTATGAACTCAGAAAAAAAAATTTAAGTGCATGCAATATGTGGGATTTAAAAGGATACCAGTTTTATTGAGAACCAGTTGTCAAAATAATTTTTAAAAACCAAATGTGTGATACAATAATAGATGAGCTTTTTTTTTTAAAATAACACATTAAATAACACGATCTACAGCCAGGTCTAAAAATTACTACAATTTTGAAGTAGTGAAGAATATAAATCATCTTTCCAGATATCTGCAAAATCTGGAATATACATAAAAATATCTTATGGATGGCAATGTCACAGTTACTGCTAATTCTACCTTGGCTTTTTGCCTA
Organism: Leucopleurus acutus; assembly: GCF_964270905.1. NCBI lineage: Eukaryota > Metazoa > Chordata > Mammalia > Artiodactyla > Delphinidae > Leucopleurus > Leucopleurus acutus. The sequence goes on from NC_139152.1 coordinate 5,998,359, forward strand.
TTTCATAATTGAAGGAAATGCTGAATTTCAGTTAGCGTTTAGTGAAAGCAAAGAATGTCATTTTTACCAACTCAAGTTCACTGATCCCCTGAATTATATGAGAAGATTATGAACTTCTACCCTAGAGCAGCAGCCACTAAATACTGGCAGCTTGAGCATTCCATTTTTTCAGTGGAAACTGCTACACGTATACATGCCATGGTGGAGGTAAGCATGAGATGCCTGGTGTGCTGGGGAGCCTCTCTTTGCCCCCCAGATCCACTCTCTGCCCTTCTCTGTAGCATCACCCAGACTCGCTTGCCACCCAGCTTCCTACTGGTACCCGGCAATGAGGGTCCTTGTCTGGAGACTGGAGCACAGGAGAGAGGTTGGATTGTTCCTTCCCCAATAGCTGAGTCTCTCCAGGGCTGGCTGGATTCACTGGGCTCTGGTACCAGAATCAACCAATGGATTTGGAGTCAGAAGACTCAGGGGAGTCCAGCTCTGCAACTCAGTAGCTCTGTGAACTGGGTAGGTCACCCTGAAACCAAATCTCAGTTTCCTCTTAAGTTAAATGGATCCAGCAACCTCTGTCCCACCTACTTTCAGAGCTGTGGGGAGGGTCAGCTCGGACAGTATAAATTCAACACAAATGCAAATGTTATTATAAAGAAGTTTGGTGAATACAGATGGCAAAGGCAGGGGAGGGTGCTGGGCCTTGTGCCATAGAGGAGGCAAGAGGCCCAGAGGGGGAGGGCTGTCCCCCCTCCTCTCCTTATCTCTTGAAGCTGCACGTGCAACTGAGAAACTCAGTTCAGTGACAAACTACGGTCCATCCTTCATGCTGATGGCGGTAGCCTGCTTCTTCCCAATGCTCTGACTGGCTACTGGAGAACCAGAGCAGGGTATAGAAGACCCCGCTACCCCTGAGACCCCATCCTGCAGCTGTCCAGGAGGAGGAGTTACGCTGAACTCTTCGGGGGACCAAGGAAAGAACCCACCAATCAGTCAGCCTTACCTTTGACTTGGAATTCTGAGCAGTGGAGGGGGGGAACAGAGTGATGGGGACAGAGAGACAATGTCTTTTGCTTCAGACCCAAGGGTCAGGAGCCAGGTACCAAGCAAGAAAGCCTGGCCTCCTGAAATACCTTCTTATGTGATTCCCTGCATCCCACACTTCCTCAATGCCATCCATTCTACAGTTCCGATGAATCTTCCCTAAAAAACCTTCCAACACACCATTGAATGGCTTTGAGTGTCTCCTTTTTATCATCTGTAAGAGGAGGCTTCTAATCCAACCTCATTCCTTTTACAGAAGAGGAAACTGAGGTCCAGAGAAGGGACATGATTGGTCCAAGGTCATGTGGCTGGTTAGGACAAAGGAAATCCAGACTCTTTAGCTTAAGATACAAGATCCTTGAACTATTTCTGTCTTTCCATCGACCTCTCACTCTGTATTCCAGTAGACTAGACTCTTTGCTGTCCCATGCACGACACAACGTTGTCATCCTGCAGGTCTTCTATTTTTCATCCCCTTCTAGGTTGGTTAACTGGATTAAAGTACAACACCCTGGGTAGACATTTCTTCAATGGGAATAGAAGAAGCAGTGGAGATTCCCTCTCCTGGGAATGGTCTGCCCAGCCCCTCAATGTCATGGGACCGTCTCGCCATGTTTTGTGTATGACCAATGTCTTGGAGGAGTTCAGAATGACCTTAGGGAAGAAAATGTCAAAATAGGGGGGAAAAATGCATCTGTCCAAAGACCATAGGAAGTCACTTGGTAACAGCCAACAGCAGGTATAGGAACAAATATTTCCTTTCCGAGTCAAAGAAAACTTTTATGTGGTAGCTGGCTTTAAAAACAATGATGTACAGAAACTAACACACCATTGTAAAGCAATTATACTCCAGTAAAGATGTTAAAAAAATGACGTGTTTCAGCCTGATGGGGTTGGGTTTTTAGACTTTTTTTAATGATCTCCAGATGTCACACACACACACACTCACACACACACACACACACACACACTTGACCAAAACAATAGCTATGGTTCAGGGTTAAGCCTTGGGTATGAGTCTGCAAATCTACAGCAAGCACGTAATGGAGGACGTTCTGAATACTCAAGACATTGCTATCTGTGCATTCATTGGCTGCAGCAGGACGATCACCAAGTGAGGCTTACAGGGCTTATTGACTGGAAATAGAAGAGAGGAAGATTTTCTGTAATACAGAGATGAATTCACGCCTACCCTTGAAAAACTCCAAATCCAGAACAGAAACCAATTAAAAGAGTGAAATCTCGGATCCTATCTCTCCAGGAAGAATTGGCCTTTATGCCCCACGGAAGGTTGCATCCGTGTCACCACTGCAACTCTCAATGGTGTGTATTTCTTGGACCCATCTCCCCTCCTTACAGAGCACAAGTGCACTCCTGAAGAGCAGACACTGGTCTACTTGGCTTTGATGCCGTGTTCCGTGCCATGCTTGATGTAGCGGGAACTTTGAAAACGTTGCTTAAATAAATGAATAAATGAAAATAAACGTCAGTAACTTTTCTGGCTAATTATTTGGTAAGAAGATTATCTGGAACTGTGGTCTTTCCTACCTCAATTTTCTAACCATCTTTGACATCATTTGCTTATTTATTTGTCTCTTTGTAAGGGAGAAAAACTGTAATCAGTCTACTTCTATCTGTTCACAATTCTTATTAAGCTATAAGGGGAAGTAAGAGCCCATGGTTACTTCATCTCACTGCTATGAGATTATTGGTGAGTTTTAGTTTTACAATGTGCATCTTCTCTTCCTCAATTTAGTAACACATAATTGTGTGTTTTTTATTGGGAACCATATCACACCGTATACCTGACCAATTATTCAAGTAGGTTCATTTTGGTCAAAACTCTAACTAAAAATTCAGATAAACACAATGGTCACAACCAGATTTTTGCTTAGTCCTTTGAAATAAGAAGCAATATTCAGAAGAGTGTCACTGGGTTATAATAAGGCCTTTTTAACTCTTCAAAGAAACTTTTAACCATTTTAGTGTAATTCTAAGTATTGTTATTTGCTCTCATGGTCCCTTAACTAAGCCACCTATTAAATGATATGATATAGATAGAGGGACAACACTGTGCCTGATACGTGACAATTGCTCAAACAGTGATTATTGAGGCAAACAATTTGGGATAAATGGCAGCATTTAAACCTGTTGAATAATGGTTCTCAAATTAAGTATAACCCATCAACTGGATGGGTTATTAAGACACCAATTTCTTGTTCATTATTGTTAACACCACCCTCAGAGTTTCTGATTCAATAGGTCAAAGATGGAGCCCAGGATCCTGCATTTCTAACAAGTTCACAAGTGACGCTGAAGCTACTGGTTTGGTGGCCACACTTTTAAATCCACTGCTATTGACTCCTCTGGACTATATGAAACACCTCTGGCTTCTACGGTAGACACTCCTGCTGATTGCTTATCCAGTATTCATTTCCCCTTTTACTTACAAATAGACTCTGAGTTTATTCCAGGCAACAATGCAAATAATACCTTTCCCAGCTTCACTGCTGCTAACTGCAGCCAATAATACGGAAACAGAAGTTGTCTGACAGGACTTATAGAAGAATATCTAAAAGTAGTACAAAAAGAGGACACAAGCATTTTTGCCCTCTCCTCCTTTCATTTATTGTAATGTGGACATAATGGTTGGAGCGCCAGCAGCCATCTTGGACCATGAGGCAAACTTTAACAGGGGAGCCATATACAAAAGTTTATGGAACAGAAGCACAGAATGAGCCAGAGTCCTTGATGACAACATGGGGCAGTCATGCCAGCCTATTAATTGTTTATCTCAGATTTCTTCTCTCTGAAAGAAAAACAGATCTCTAAAATTTTAAACCACTGTTATTTTGGTTTTCCATTTTATACAGCAAACCTAATCATATCATATCTGATTCAGCTTCCAATGTACTGTAGTGCTCCCTTTGTCCTCCCTCTTCTCAAATTACTCCTTTTGGAACCTCTTCCTCCTCCTTCTTATCTTCTCCAATTTCTTTTCTCTTTAACTTTTCTCTTTTTCTTTTTTTTTTTCTTTTTTTGCCTTTTGAACCATAGCTTATCCAAAGATCTGACCTCACCTCTCCTTTCTTTTCTACTCCATTCTTCTCCTCTTCTTTCTCTGGACTTGTTTTTGACAATCTCAGCCAGCTTGATTGCTCTGATTATAATCTCTATTCTGAAGACTCCCGATTTTGAAACTACAACCTTGCAATTGCAGAAAAAGAGCTGCTATACATGTCTACCTCGATAGCCCAGTGGACTGACACATTCAGTGTTTCCAAAACTGAATATCTGATCTTCCCTCCAAAATCAGCTAGTTTTCTTTAGTTTCCCATTTTTCTTAATAGATTCCTCTGATTTCTCCTTCACCATCTGGAAACGTTGAAGTCATCTTGAACTTCACTTCCTCCCTTGGCTTGACAAATGATCAGTGATAAATCCTACCAACCCAGTATCTGAAGTTTATCATCCAGCCAAACTCTCCTCTCCATTCCAACTCTTATTGATGTCATTCAGGTCTTCATCATTTCTTCTGGGCCACTGAAAAAGTATAATAAATGTTCTTCTTTACAACTATTCCACTCGCCTGTGTCTGTGAGTTTTGGGTGAAGGACCACACTTATCATATTCTACTCCTCTGCAGCCATCATAATCCACCAAATATGGTCCACCATCTGATACCAACATATCTTCCCAAAGACAATTTCCACTACTTCCCATCATATACTTTACCTGAACTTCAACCTATATAATTTACCATCCTCAATATTTAACCTATAATTCCTTGTCACTATTTTATCAGGTTCATTTGCCAGTAATCTCTACTACTGTCCATGCTCTCATGCCTGAATCCTCCTTAAGCCCAACAAAAATGTCATCTTGAGACCTCACAAAGCCTTCCATGTACTCTTAAGCTGAACGTTCTCTCCTCAAATCCTATACTATTTTATTTGTACATCTTGGGGCAATGATTTTCCTCTTGGTATAGTAGTAATCAGGATACATGCTGTATCTTGTTAACTAGTCCTGTCTTATTCATCTTGCTTGTCCTTCACATGCCAGTATGCCAGGTGCTCAGTAAGTATGTTTACTTGTTGAGTGCATGAGTGAATACATGTGTTAAATGTTTGACTACTACTTATAGTCTATCATTTCATTGCCATGGACACGGCCTCCTCCACGTCCACCTCCCAGGCTTCACGACTTTGGATAAAACCCACAAAGAAAGCAAGGAAAAGAAGGTAAAGGAAGTAAGGTGAGCCAATATGCTCACTTCTTGAAAAATAAATACAACAGCAAGAAAGAGGTTAAGTTTTGATTGAGGTTTGATGGATAAGAAGAGGATTATGAACATTTTTTGCTGCAGGAAAGACATTTTTGCTCCTATAAGACTATGAAGACTCCCTCTGAATGCAGTCCCACTGCATGTCAGACGCTAGGGGCTCCCTATTTGCAGCCCATGTCACACACTTCACTCTGATCCACTGCAACCCAACTGTTCTTCAGGTAGGCATGTGCCTGCTGACATGATCAATGCCTTTCAAAGACTTCCAGATGCTTTTTGGAGGGCAAAACCCCTCTCAGTTTCACTACAACACGGAGGGGAGAAGTTAAGAGCAATGAATCACATGCTGGGATGTATGAACTGTGCGTGGTGCACAGAGTGGGACATCACATTCTCCCCCTTGGCTGTGTGGACCACTGTGTCCCTTGCTTGGCACCCACTGCCTTCTCCCGGAGACCATACAGGCGGGTGCTCTCTCTTCTCCCAGGGGCACAGAGATAGTCAGATACGGGGAGGAACACGTGCTTGGTGTCCTGGACCCAGATTGCTGTTTTACCATGAAGCTGTTTATAGACCTTTTGGTTCTCAGTTTTCTTATATCAATAGAACCTGCATAGTAGACCCTTGTTTACTGTCCCACAGAGAGTGATGCTAATTAAGGAGCATTTTATTTACTTTTTTTCCAGCTGGTTCACAGTCTGAGGGCAAGTACTTCTTGTCACCCAATAAGCCATGAAGAGGGTGTGGTTTACACCTGTTAGATGACCAGAGGGTTGGGGTGGAGGTGGAGACTTCCTTCTCTTTCTTCTCTTGTCTTCCTCCAATCTAACAGACTCTGGGACCCAATGAAGCAGCTTCCTACTGAAAGGATCTGGTCACACTCATGCAGCCTTAGGGGAAAGGGTGGGACACGGGACTCAGACATTAAACCCTGGCCTCACTCCCCGGTCCCTTCCCACCTCACAAAGAGGGGAGGCACCCCTCCTGCACAGGCACCCCTTCCTGCAGCTCTTTTCCTTCAAGACCTTTTCCTTTGCTATCTCTTCCCCCTCCTCTTGCCCAGGATGTGTCATCCTCCTGATACAGTAATGAAATCCCCATCTCTACAGCCTCCTAATGCCTGAAATACCCTCTTAATCCCAATGACCTTTCTTAATACCATCTCTATTACTTTGGTAAGAAGAAGGCACAAGCTCTGGTTTCCAAAGGGTAGGAAGCGGTGGGGTGGGGAGGGAGTTCTAGACGATGCTTAAGGGCAGAGGAAGAGAAATGAGGGCAAAAGGCTTTTCTCTGGACTGTGACCGTTTTTCCTCATAAAGGATCTGAGACTAGCACGTTATCCCATGTTGAGGATTAATGTCATTCTCAAGACTCTTGTCTGGCCTTCATGAGAAATTTGTATTCATTTTAGGGGCTTGCAAGATAATAATCCCACCTTATCATGCTAAAGGAGTGCGTGCCCCTTCCCTGCCCTGTGCATTATTACACGATTTCATCACATTCACTGGCAAGGAAGAGTGTCTTGCCCAGATCAATTCTGTTGAACTTCCCAGCTCCTTCTGCTATTGTGGTGGTAGGGGGGGCCGTTTTCATCCATCCACATATAAACACGGCTCTGGGCTTTAGGTAGACGATGGACTGTACACCTGTGAAGTAGCCGCCTGCATTATTAATGAGCTCCCAGATGACACGGAAGGGGCCCTCTTCTGGACCACGCTCCGAGAGCACGGATGGAATGGGTTCCTCCACCATCCAATGGGGAACAGCCCCCTAATCTCAAGAGATGAAGGAGAGGCTGCAGGTTCTGCCTGGACCATTTCAAGTTTCAGTGAGCATGTGTTCTCCTACAGTCACTGTTTCAGACCAGACTGTATTCATACCCAGGATAGTTCACAGAAAGCTATTAAACTGATCATCATTCAGACATTTTCCAAGCATCTATGAAGGGCCTACCATGTGCCAGAGCATTTAAAGCGCTTTCATGATCAGTGCAGACAATGATGAGAGGCATGATGAGATGGGCGGTACGGACTGAAGTGTTTAGGGAAGTCTTCCTAACACCGTGGGAACCAACGTTCCGTTTGGAAGAGGGGTAAACTTCATTTTCCCAAAGTCCTCAAGAGCCTCAGCACCAAAGGTCCAGGTATATTTATCTTGTGTTGGTTCTCGGTCCTGAAACACCTTGTTAGATGTTTCCATAGCTTGAGACTATGGAGGAGAGGTCTCTGGGCTGGGATGACGACAGTGCTGGACTGCAGTCTGTCCTAGTTGTGGGCCTGGCTCTGCCACTGGCCGGCACGTGACTGTCGGGCAGTTGCCTACACTCTTACAACACATGTCAAGAGTCAAACCCCGGGCTTCCCTGGTGGCGCAGTGGTTGAGAGTCCGCCTGTCGATGCGGGGGACACGGGTTCGTGCCCCGGTCCGGGAAGATCCCACATGCCGCGGAGCGGCTGGGCCCGTGAGCCATGGCCGCTGAGCCTGCGCGTCGGGAGCCTGTGCTCCACAACGGGAGAGGCCACAACAGTGAGAGGCCCGTGTACCACAAAAAAAAAAAAAAGAAAGAGTGAAACCCAAGGACCTATTGATTCCATCCCAAGATTTTATCCGAAGGCATGTTTTCTCAGTCTTACCACTGTCGACACTTTGGACTGGATAGTATTTGCTGGAAAGATGTCCTGTAAGTAGGATGCTTGGCAGCAACCCCAGCCTCTACCCACTAGATGACAGTAGCAACCCTGACAACAGCTTGTAATAATCAGTCTTCTTCAGACACCGCCACATGCCTCACCCCTGGTTGAGAACCACCGTCATAGGACATCGAATGAAAAATAGCTGCTTGAGCAGGGAGGCCTGAGGCAGCGTTCCTTATAATAGTAAAACATATTTAAACCATTTGCATCAACAGTAAGAGAAGTTAGGAAATTGTGGTACTTTCATCTGATGGCATATTATGTAGTCATTAGAGACAAATACATGAAATCACATACACAGTCATATAGAATCACATTGAACATAAAAGCAGAACATGAAATTATAAGTACATAATGCAGGTGAGTAAACATTCTCTGAGTTATAAAATCTGAGGATTAGAAAGAACCTTGACAGTCACACAGCCAAACGACCTGCTCTTCTGATGCTCAGGTTCCGTTGGAGATAATCCTCACCAAGGAGGCGTAATCCCCTGCTTGATCCCTCTGTATTAGTCTCCTATAGCTGCTGCAAGACATCACCACAATCTTGGAAACTTAAAACAACAGAAATGTATACGCTCACAGTTTGGAGCCAGAAGTCTGAAATCAAGGTGTCAGCAGGCAGGTCCTCTCTCCCTCTGAAGGCTCTAGAGAGAACCCTTCCTTGGCAATTCCAGCTCCTAGTGGCTCCTGGCATTCCTTGGCTTGTGGCCGCATCACTCCAGTCTCTGCTTTCTCCCCCATGTCTGGGTCCCATACCTCCCACTCCTTTCTCTTATCAGGACACCAGTCATTGGATTTAGGGCCTCCCTAAAGCCAGGATGATCTCAGCTTGAGATCCTTAGCTTAATTACATCTGAAAAGACCCTATATGCAAATAAGGCACATTCACGGGTACTGAGGCTTAGGATGTGGATATATGTTTTGGTGGTGATGGCGGGGTGCATTTGAAACTGCAGTACTGACAAGTACTTCCTTCCTCCTGAAGAGGGTCTTCCATTCTTGGACAGCTTTGAAGGAGAACATCCTTCCTCGTGTTGTATAAACATCCTCATGAATGCACAGTCATTAGACACGCTGGAGAAATGTAAGCAGCTGGAGTAGGTGGATGTTGGGACTGAAGGATTCATTTTTCTTTAGCCATACATTTTTCTAATTAAAAAATAAAAACCTGCTTTATCTTTCCTCATAGAATCCAGTCTTATAGCATATGTGAAATAGCTTTGTACAAATGAACACAAGGACGCTCACCAATGACGTCCCCCTCATTCTGCTGATACTCACCTGTTCGGTGCGCTCTACCTGATAAGCCTGTACTTGGAGCACTGACAATGGAGGGTCATCGAAATGTACTTTTTGGAAGAAGATAATGTTTGCTATTGTAAAACCTCATGAAATCCTGTTTGCTATTTTTAAAAATTCATCATGAAAAAACCCACAGAACTTGGGTGAATTTACTTTTTATTATTATCTTTATTGTTGGAATGACATGGCTGGGAACATCCTACATTTTTTGTGCTTAAGGTTTCAAAGAGCATCCTTCCAGGGGGATGTGATGGTCAAAGGCCACCCGTCCCTGAGAGCAAATCAGTCAAGGATCACCCCGTTTCCCATCACACAAGAACCAGCCACTTTTTTCTCTCCTTTCACTCTTCTCTCCCTTCCTTTTATTTACCTTTCTCTGGTTGACCCTTACTCCCCCACCAATTTCTCTTTCATCCTCTCCCTCTTCCGCCCCCCCTCCCCCTCCGCTTCCTTTCTCAGCTCCACTTTCCCTCCCCCTACCCTTTCCGCACAAACACATGTCAGACATCTGCGTCCCAGCACAGAGAGGCAGCTCCTCCAAGCCGTGAGGGGCTGGCTGGACACCTCACTTGGATACTGCAGAGCCTCTGAAATATTCCCCGAATCCCTCTCCTGACACATGAAACACACTTATGCTAACGCAGGCCTTCTTGTCCCCTTACCCAGGTGCACTCAGTGACCACTGCCCACGGCTTTCAGGACACCTCCCACCCTATGGCCACATGGAAGGCAGCACCAGAGCCCAGGACTCAGGGCCTGCTTAGGCCAATCACAAATGTAAGACATCACTACCCGCAGGGATTGGCGGTGAGCCCTGAAGGTGGCCAGCAAGGAGGGGCTCCAGCCACCAGCAGCCATTGCACCAGCCAGCCAGGAACACTTGAACCCTTAGCTCTGTGAAAGCCAGGAACCAAAGTTTTCTTTTGGCCAAGGTTATTAAAACTTTTCGTTTACTTACAGACATGTGACCATGGCCATCTGCTAAGGGTCTTTTAGCTAAGGGTTTCTGAACACAGGGTACTGGGTCAAACTGCGGTGACAGCAACTGGTCTTGAAAATCAGGAGAGGAGATGCCACTACTATTTCAGTTAGTCTGGAACCAGACACTGTTTCAATTGGTAAAGAAATAGGTCCCTTACTCACTCACTCACCCCCCAGCCAGCCAAAAGTCTAGTTCCAGAGGGTGGAACCATGGGGTAAGTTTTCAGGGTTTGGGCCTTTTTCCTTCATCCCTATAAAGAACAAGGACCATCCCTTCCTTCTCGACCCCTTGCCAGACTGTTGTGAAAAGCAACTAAGACAGTGGATGGTAAAGCACTAGGAGATGCCATAGCCACACAGCTACTGACTGGGGTGAAAGGGGAGGAGATGTATCTCAGAGCTTCTGGTCTCCGTTCTCCTTCCTCAAGCTCCCTGGAGTAAGCTGAGTAGCGACCTCCAAAGATCTGTCCACCCAGAAACTGTGAATGTGACCTTATTTGGATAAAGGGTTTTTACAGATGCAATAAGGTTGAAGATCTGAGGGCAAGGTCTTCCTGGGTTAGGATGGGCCCTAATTCCAATGACGTATGTCCTTATAAGAGATGAGAAGGGGTGTAGACACAGAGGTATGGCCATGTGAAGACGGAGGCAGAGATCCCAGTGAGGCTGCCACGAGCCATGGAATTCCTGGAGCCACTGGAAGCTGGAAGATGCAAGGAAGGATTCTCCCCTAGAACCTTCAGAGAGAACCTTGATTTCAGACTTCTAGCTTCCGGAACCAGAAGAGAATCCATTTTTGCTCTTTTAATCCACTGAATCTGTGGTCATGCATATGGCGGCCCTAGGAAACTAATATGCTAACAAAACCTGGCATATTGGTGGAGAATTTCAGTCTCACTAAAACCCGCCAACATGCCTATATGCTGTCATGGCACAGATCTGGGTTTCAGATAGACCTGGATTTGAATCTCAGCTTTCCTGCTTTGCAGCTGAATGTCTTGGGCAGGTATATAACCTCTCAGGTCACAAGGTCCCCAGCCACAGAAATCAGAGGGTAAGACCTCCCTTCCCGGGGTGTTAGGAAGAGCAAGTGAAATGAGGTCCAGGGGGCTAGTTTTCTGCACCTTCCCCTTCAACCACCTCTCTTCTGCTCCCTGCTCAGAAAGTGCTGGTGGTTCTTTCTGGTGATCTGTAAAATTAAGCCCAAACTCCATAGCGTATGATAAGGATCCTTCACATTTTGCCTGCTACTCACCCACCTGCCAGTCATTTTTTTCTATCAAATTCTCCCTAAAAACCTCCACTCTTGGTAATAACTTTTCCCTGAAGCAGTCTTCTGCCTAACTCCCCAAATCTTTATGCACGCTCTCTACCTATGCCTCCCCCAAGCGAGCTCCACCCACCCTCCCTCAAGCATCCTTCCTGCATCTCTGCCTGTGTTTCTGGGCCAGGGCACTGAACCCTTCAAATTCAGCCATAGAGCACTAAGCTTGGGGTGATAGAGAAGACAACAGTGATCAGCTTCTGGGGTCCTCAACCCCATTCGTTCCTCATCATCCTCCACTCATATCCCCTAACTTGTTTTTTCCAGGTATTAATTTACTCTTAACACCTCCCCTCCACCCACCACACCACCACACAGCTCATTCATATCGTGGCGTAAAACAATGATCACAGCTTAAATTATTGCTTCCCACAAGGGACTCAAAATCCTAAGCCTAAGTAATGAATTTCATGCGTCATCAAACGTGGAGTTGCCAGGTCCAAGGGGGAGACTGGAAGGACTTTCTTAAGTGACACCAGCGCCTCTGCCCTGGGCTGGACCAGCTGTTGGGATGTGTGTGCTACAGGGACTCCCCCCACCTCACCTCCATCTCTGTTGCCTGGTGTATCTGCCTTATTCTGAGATCCAACACCACCAGGGGTTTTCTCTCCCTGACTCCTTTTCTCGGTCCCCACCCAGCTTTTTCCTTCCTCTTTCTTCCTGCTACCTCAAGTTCTAATTGCTCCCTGGGGGGAACCATCCATCTTGTTCTCTAGGTATTCAATTAGAGCAGACCTCAGCCGCCCGTCTAGCCCCATCCCTCCCTCCCTCCCTTCTTCCCGCCCTGCCCGCCCCCAGTGTCACCCTGCAGGAAGCAATATATAACACTCTCCATCCACTATTGGCTACCCGCCATCCCAGCCTCAGTCCCCATTAACTCTGCCAAAGCAAATGAATAAATAAATCTCTGAGGGGGGAAAGGGAGAGGAGGAAAAGCTGGTTCAGAGCTAATGAAGGTCATTCTCAGGCAGGCCTCCCACTCCCATTTCTATGCAAGGAGCCCAGGACTGGGGACAGAGCTTCGTCCTCAGACAAGAAGCCGTGTGTGCCTGTCCATGGTGTGTGCCCCGGCTCAGTTCCAGGAGCATGGGGTATCGTCAGAGCTCTGCTGTTCCTGATCACCTTACTTTGATCTTCACACAACACGAGGTCTTGGGGCAGAAAGCCACAGTGCCTCTTGTCCAGCTCAGATAAAGACTAAAATGACCTGTGTGCACGTGACACGGTGAAGTTGGCCACTGCAGGAGGGCATATGGACAGTATTATCATTGTTCGAGGGACGGGAACAATCTCACCCAAGACTGGAGATGATGGTGAAGGCGTACCTACATGTTCCTACTCTGATTTTTATTCATTGACAGTCATATTTCTTAGAAAGGGAGACACATACCTCAGAAAGTGCCTGGCTTTATGCCAGGAGGTAAATGAAACCAAGGTATAAATGAGACACGTTTTCCTGGATGGTCAATTTCACTTGATTATAAGTAATTGGAGACATAATTTAATATTAATAATATTAATCTCATTACAATAGACATTATATACACATACATGTATATTACACATAAATACAGGTATATATTATGGAATAGGAAAAAAATTCACATTAGCTTTTATGAGAAAACAAAGGACAGAGTAATTTCGAGCCTGTTTTCCCTATCGTATGTGTCCCCTGGGGTACCCTATCACTCTCCCCGGACTTAGGGTCATTCCTTGATGAGCATAATTTAAGCAGCTCTGCTCAGTATCCCTGAATTGATCTGGTGAACAGACTTTCACCCCCAAAGAGCCCCTCACCGAGGGATTCTCAATGTGCCTGTGTGACCTGCATGTAGAACGATCACCCAGAGCCCCAGGGTGGGTCTGACCTAATTTTGTTGCCCCTTGGCCACCATACTTGTTTCAAAATCTTCGCCCGCTCTGCTGATCACCTTAGTTCATCGCTTCAACTAGTCCTTCTCTTCGTCTCTCCCATGTCAGTTGCAAGTACCACCATCCACCAAGTCTCTCAACCAGAAACCTGGGAGAGTCATTTCTTTCTTAACTCAGTTCAGGATCCCGTCCCCTCCACCATCTCCAATCCAATCCATCACTCAACCCCAAATGGATCACAAATCCACAACACTCCACCCCCTCTCCCCACTCCGTCGTCCAAGCCACCATCATTTCTCACCTGAACCATTGCAATAGCTTCTCAACCTTTTTCTCTCTTGATTCTCCCCCTCCATTTTCCACAACAGGGCTCTTAGTAAAATACAAATAATTCATTTCACTCCTGCCAATGTCCCCGTGGAGTAAGATAGAGCTCCAACCTCCTTAACACAGTCTCCAAGGCTCTCCCTGGTCTGACCTGGGGCTTCCAGAGCATCCTTATCTCCTATGGGATTTCCCCACCTGCCAAACGCCAGCTAAGCTGGGCCCCTGCCCGTGCCTTGAACATGCCAAGTTCCCGCTTGCGTCAAGGCCTTTCCAGGCTGGTCCCTCTCCCTGGAGACTTCAGCCCACACTCTTTTCATGCCTCCTGTTCACATTTCATAGCACAGCTGAGATGATGCTTATTCTGAGAAGTCTTCCCAGGTCACTGTGTCTAAAGTAAGTGCTTCCTCCCGTCGTTTTCTCTTATGGCATTTTCTTTATAGTATATATTTACTACCAGTTTTAGTTGTGGAATTATAGGTTGTCATTACAGAGTTAAGGACCATCTCCTTCTCTAGTTTATAAGCTCCTTAAAAATCAGACACTATGTCCAATTCTCTCAGCATCGAATAAGCAAGTGAGTAACCTCAAACCTGCTCCCTAGAAGGTGTCCAATCTTTTCTTCCTTCGTGAATGAATGACTGAATAATCTCTCCGTGAATGCCACCTTGGATTGCTCGTACATTAAGTATAATTAACAGAACGGTGGGGAGTGGATATATTCCTTGTTTGACTGAGTGTTTTAGGTTGCCTGGGCTGTCCTGTCACATAGGAGTTCCCAGCTTGGAATTCAAATGGTAGGGAAGAAGGAAGTATAGCATAAAAGTTAAGATCACGAACTTTAAGTGTCAGCTAGATTTGAGCACCAGTCTTGGCTCTCCCTTACCAGCTAATGTAATCCCAGCCTGTTTCCTTATGCAGAATGCAGGAATAATAATAGGACATATGTTGTAGGGTTCTTAAGAGCATTAAATAGGACAATAGGCATCAACGACTTAGCCTAGACTTTGCCCTTCAGTATGTAGTCGATCAAGGTGCAGTATTCTGATTTCTCTTCTTCTTAGTAAGACTCAGAGTGGAACCTGGTTTTCTAGCCCTTGTGCCCAAGACTGCTAACGGTCCCCAGCATTTATCTTCCCTTCTTTCTTTTAATAATAGAACCACTCCTCAACTCACAAACAAAATTAACTACACGCACGCCCACTCATTTACAAACTATATTTCTCAGGATTTCACAGATCGAGGGAGCCTTATGACTTACATTCTTGCCAGTAAGAAAAAGTGACAGGTTGTGAATTTCATGTCACTTGCTTAAAGGCAATTGCTTGCTTCTCACACCCTAGGGAATAGATCCACAGCATGAAGGGAATCTAGGTCCCTGTACAACCTCTAAGAGCAAGGCTTCCTGCCTGTCTGAGCTGCTCACCTCAGACTGTTAGGAAAGAGAGAACAAACTTCTATCTCATTTAAGAGACTGTATTTTCAGGTTGCCTTGTGATAGCAAATGTCCTAACGTATGTGGCTTGTTAGGAAGAGAGCTAAGAACATCAGTGCTGAGACTCACAATTCTGTCAACCTAATTCTCACTCTCCAATTGTGGTGACTGACGTGGAAGGCAGGCGATGTTCCTGCTGAGGTCGGCCTAACGAATATCTATCCACTTTAATATCCTCTCATCGATCCATCACCAGGTACCGGAGTCCTCACTCCATCATAGCCACTGCAAGACCTTGGCCAAGTCGTCCCATTTCTGAGCCTCTGTCTGCACATCTTTAAGAGTGTGCAGTATATTCTTAGATAACAGGAGATGTACGAGCGTCATATGAGAACAGTAAACTGAGACGTACCAAGTGTGAGGCATGATGTGACACTTGTCACCCAGTCCTTGGCCCCAGTCCTCAGAGCCTCTTGTGGAGCCCCATGTTCCTAAACCAGTCTCAGCTGAGCTGGGTGGTCCTTCAGGATAGAGGAAAGGCAATGTTTATCCTTCAGTGTAGGGGATAAGCCATGCTTTGCACACTTACTGTTATGCCAACTTTCTTAATGAGGATGTCGTCTCGGAGCGCATCGTACGGTGAGCATGTAAAGTGGCCCCTGGAACACATCTTCCAGGTTAAGAGCCAAGGTCTGAGATGTTCCTGGGGAGGACAAGCGAATAGAAGGAACAGAGGGGCAGGGAAAGCTTAGCTCCTGCACCAGGAATCACAAAAGCTGGGATTCAGTCCCAGCCCCGACACGGAGTCACTCTGTGACCCTTCCTTGGGCACGTCATCCGTTCTGGAAAGGGACTGGGTTGGATCTGGTTATCCAGCATTGCCTTTCTGAAAAGTCCTTTCTCAAAATCTGTGATTCTAGGCACTGTGGACCAAAGGACAAGGACACCAGGGAGTGAGGGTGAAGAGAGAGGAACTCCAACAGGTAGGAATCAATTGGTTCCTTTGCTCCTTTATTCCTTCTTTCAGCAAGATGTCACCGAACCCCTGCTCCAGGAGGGGCACTATGGAGACCAGAAAGACAGAACTGCCTGCTGTCCTGTCTTGAGCTGGGAGGAACACTATCTGTCTGGCACCCAATGAAGCCAAATAGTGTGCACCGTGTAGTTAATTTAGGGCGGAGCTGGCAGCAGCCAGACAGAGGGCTGAGAGCTGCATTCGTTGACTCATTCATTCACTTCTCCCTGCTTTTCAATGTGACCTTTAAGCAATGGTAGCTGAGATAAGGGTCATGAGGAGAATCACCAAAGTTTGAAAATAAACAATGAAGACAAGCCTCACCCTATGGAATTCCAAAGACCACAGAATTGTTGTGCCAGGAGCACATCAGGCAGCAGCACAAACTAGAAATGGGAGCTGCTGCCTGAGATCCGTCACCAGCTGCAGTATCCGTGTCACTTTGAGCAAAGAGCCTGCCCTCTCCGAGCCTTCGTTTCCCCTTCTTTAAAGACTAGGGTTGAACTGGATTGTCGCCAGTGACTCTCCTCGGTCCGATGTTGCCCTAGTCTGTCCCCAACTTTATTCCATAAGGTAGTGTTTATTCCCTTCTCATGACACGGCACAATGAAGACCCCCCAGAGCCCAATGCAACACCTCTGTTCCCCCTGCCTGGCTCATTAAATTAGTGAGGCCATGCAGCCCTCACTGGAGGGAAACTGTTGGGGGAGATTTCCAAGTGCATTTCCAAGACGATAAGCCCATCATCACCCTTGGCTGGATTCTGCAGCCCTCCGGAATGTTCTCTGAGTTGTGATTAAGCATGAAGTAAAGAAGTCCAGCTATGGAGAGAACAAGCCTGAAGCTTCCCTTGACAGAAAATGCTTCTCAACTAAGAGCTCTTTTACTGTTTGATGCAAGGAAGTGCACTGACTCTTTGACTCGTTTTTTTCCAACTCCATAATCATGTTTGAATTACATAAAGCTACAGAAGCAAATCTGAACAATGTCTCAAGGTTCACCGGGCACCGATCCGTAGTTCAGAGTGTACGTGCTAGAGGCCGCATAGGCACACTTGGCAATGGCCTTTGAGAACCCAAAGAGGCAGACATGATGTAAAGAAGGAGAGGTCAGTGTGGCTTAAGTCAATTCTCAGGACTGAAACGTGGAAGATACAGGAGCTGATAGTTACTGAAAACCTACTATGTTCTGTGATAAACACTTCATAGGTATTTTCTCTTTTTTTACAAAACACACATAGGTACACACCAACTCTTTGAAGTAGGTGTAATTATCTCCATTTCAGAGACGGTGGGAAACAGGCCTTAGAGAGGTGAGGGAGTTTACTCAGACTAGAACACTGAAGTCCAAGTTTTACTAATTCGGAAGCTTGAGTTGTTCGCAAAACCAGTGGTTTCCAAATTGCCTGAGTTGGGGAGACACCCTTTAAAATATTGCCCTTTTTCTTTGCACGTCTATAGGATGCTAGGTTTTTAAAAGTCAGTCCTACCACTAATGCTTGGGACCCATGAATCTGGAGGAACTGCAGGATCCTTGTATTAGCTGTGCAAAAAAAACCCCAAACAAAAAAACACAAACAGGGCTTCCTGAGCCCAGGTAAGAAAGTGGCAAGAAGTACAGAAGTGGAGTATAAGACCTACATGACATAGGGCATGCTTTGACCCAGGAGACTTCAAACTGGAGCCTAAATTTGATTCTTTCTTCTCTAGCCATTTATGTCTAAGAATAACAGATTTGGACTTTTCTATACTTCCAAGAAGATGTCAGGAGCTCCTTGAGAAACTCAAAACCAAGCTGCTTTGTGAATAAATATATGCTGAGTGAATGAATGACCATAAGCCATTCATTCTAGGCTTATTAATTAATGTCACCTCATTCATCAGCTGCATTGTCCAATAGGGGGCCCGCTGTCTTCAGCTCTGGATGGCTTACATGGGTTTGAGGTTGTTAGTCTCCATGCACCGAAAGACGAGCAGAGACACAGTGTTGCTTTCTTGCAGAGTTGTACACTGAGGTGCTGGGAATCAGAATCTAAATGAGTTATCAACTGGATACATAATGGTCAGATTGATCCATATGTAAATTATAGCATTGCATAGAGCTCTAAGAGAACAGGTTTTCCAAAGTAGATAAGATGTCCCCTCACTATACTAAAGACTTAAATCTAATAAGGCTTCTCGCCAAACCCTTATCAAAGGAGAAATTCTGCAGCAAGCTGTCTATAGCCCAACGTGCCAAGCACAGTCAGCTTAAAATACAGAAAACACCTGTGGCATCATCTAAGGAATCCCCTTCCCCTTAAAATAATCTCTTCCCCATTGGCCTTCTGGCAAGACTTGGCATGCCACCATTCATTTCTTTGGGCTAATACATTTCTTTTTCTGGAATCGGTGCAATTGACATGACAAGAGCTGAGATTGGGCAGTTCTGGTAGGATCGATAAAGAATTAGCAGCCCAGAGCATGAGACCCTGTTTACTTATTTATTTGTGTGTTTGTTTGATTATTTGCAGCACCGTGCAGCATGCGGGATCTTAGTTCTCCCACCAGAGAGCGAACCCGTGCCCCCTGCAGGGGAAGCGCGGAGTCTTAACCACTGGACCGCCAGAGAAGTCCTGAGACCCTGTTTAAAGGCAAGCTTGGGAGAAGACACCCTGCCAGGCAGGTGCAAGCTTGACAACTGCTATCAAGAAAAGGGGGTAGAGGGGCTTCCCTGGTGGTGCAGTGGTTGAAGAGTCCGCCTGCCGATGCAAGGGACGCGGGTTCGTGCCCCGGTCCGGGAGGATCCCACATGCCGTGGAGCGGCTGGGCCTGTGAGCCATGGCCGCTGGGCCTGCGCGTCCGGAGCCTGTGCTCTGCAACGGGAGAGGCCACAACAGTGAGAGGCCCACGTACCGCAAAAAAAAAAAAAAGAAAGAAAGAAAGAAAAGGGAGTAGAATAGAGAAGTATTTGTGCGTGTGTGTACGTGTGTGTGTGTGTGTGTGTGTGTGTGTGTGTGTGTGTGTATGTTTAGGCATAAGGTAGAGGTAGGGAAAACAAGGTCATCTCATTCATTCCTCCATACAGACATTTGTAGAGCATCTATGGGCATCAGACACTAAGCCAGGCAGTCCTACCTTGAAGCAAAAGCTTTGTGAACTTGGTAAAAATATATATATACTAACAAGTATAAATTGGAGGCACTCACAAGACTATGCAAGTGAATGTGTTATGAGGACATGGGTAAAGGAACTTTACCATAGGTAGGTTGAAACGGGAACATTAATCCCAGAAAACAGTCTGGAAGTGTCATCATTGGAGGAGGAAGAGAGGGAAAAGGTCAGGCTGGGTATAACTTGGCTCCAACATCAATTTTTCCTCAAGTAGAAAAGAAGTTGGCTCCGTAAAAAGTCCCCACTCGTCCCCCACAAATGGTCTGAGATCTTTCGCCAAAGCTCAATTATGCATCGGACATTCTCTTACTATATTTATATGGGAAAGAAAGAAAAGCAATTCACAGCCTCCCAGCTTCTTTTTCTTGCTGCTCTCCATTTGTCTTTGTGGCTGGCATGTTATTTCACTAAACAGGAATGTCCTATTTTTCAGAGGTGGAAGGCAGTATGTGGGGTGGAGGTTATACTAATACGTGCTGACGTGGAAAAAAAAGACCTTCTCTTGTTTCCTTATGATAAAGGAAAACCAAGCCAAGAATCTGGAAACTCACTGTCATCCCAAAGGGACATGAAGGTCTTCAGGAGGGAAGAGATGTCTTCAGAGGGTCCCTGAGCATGTGCCCGAATGGTGATATGCAGTGGACAGCAGTGCCCTGGACCCCTATCATTTTTATTACTGCCCTAGACTCCTGGGAACATCCCAGATCTCTCTGCAGCTGGATATGCCCTTTCCCCCAAAATGTGGTGCTTACATCCCAGCCCTGTACGGTGATGCCAATCCCAGATTCTTTCTGCCATTTGATATACCTTTATTGATTATCTGCTATGTTCCAAGAAGCTCTAAGCACTAAGAATTTAAAGAATTCAAAGATGAATAAGAACATTTTGCTTGTTACAAGTGTATTAGTTTGCTAGGGCTCACATAACAAATTACCACAGACTGGGGGGTTTAAACAACAGAAATTTATTTTCTCACAGTTCTGGAGGTTAGAAGTTCTAGATCAAGGTGTCCGCAGGGCTGGTTTCTCCTGAGGGCTCTCTCCTTTTCTTGCAGACGGCCACCTTCTCGCTGTGTCCTCACATGGCCTTTCCTCTGTGTGCGTGCAACTCTGGTATCTGTGTGTGGGTCCAAATTTCCTCTTCTTATAAGGACACCAGTTGGATTGGATTAGGGTCCACCCTAGCAGCCTCATTTTAACTAAATCACCTCTTTAAAGGTCCTATCTTTAAATATAGTCACATTCTGAAGTATTGGGACTTGTGACTTCAACATATGAATCTGAGAGAGACACAATTCAGCTCATAATAGCAAAGCAGCTCCCTGTACTCATAGTAAAACAGATATCATAAGCCAATTCACATGAAAAAAAAACTTCAATTTTTGTAAAGGACCAACAGATTGAATGCATCTTCTGGCCAGAATAGGACCTTCCTACAAGTTTGCTGAAATGAGCTCCTCTGAGTACCTGGGAAAATCCTCACAGCTGCAGGCTCTGTTTCTTATTCCAGGAGAGGTCTAACATGTAATGTAATTCCAGGCAGAAGGAACAGAGGATGCAAATGCACGAGCATGGCAAGGTCCTAGTGAAACAGTTGGGTGTGCACACAGTGTCTTATGGGGAAGGGTTAGGAGATAGAACAGAAAAGGTAGGTTGAGCCCAGAGGGTAGAGAGAGGCTGGGGTACATGTGCTGTGGATCCTGATTTCATCCTGCAGGCTCAACAGCAGGAATGATGCTTGGAGAAGGGAAGCTATTCTGACTTGATGATCTTTGTTGTTTTAAGCATGTTCCTGAAACAGCAGTGGGGACAAAGGACCAGCGTGGGGAGAGGTGCAGACGGAGAGCCCACTTAGGAAGTGACCACAGCGATTCAGGCCATTTTAGGAAATTAGGAAGGCACTGGGGTGGGAGCCCAGGTTGCCCTCATTGTAAAGATATGGGATCCGTTCAACACTTTCTTAATCTCTCAGAACAGACAAGTGCCAGTGAGGTTAGATTTGGGAGAAGGTCACTAGCCTACAGGCACAATGCCATTGATTTCCCTTGTACTTGAGCCAAAGCCATGCTGGGGGCAGAAAGGAATGAGATCAGAGGTCCCCAAAAGTTATGGGGAGTCTCCACGGACGTGGCAGCTATTGGACAATTAAATTCCTTATTGGAAAAGTGAGATCTAGCTCCTCTCTCCCATCATAGTATTCTTGCAAGAGAAGAAGCCAGCACCTTCTGCTGGCTGCCTGGTGTGTCCCGCTGTAAATGTCAAGGCCTAGCCCTGTAAAGTGCTGGAGACCTTCCATCTGAGAAGTGAGTCAGGTGGGTCCGCCTGCTGGACCAGATGAGGTTTCTTCACTGCTGGGATCAAAACCTTGCCTTCTGCGAGTGGAACATTTTCCTGTTTCAAGAGGGCCATATAACTGGATGTTTTTTCTTATATCTTTTCATTCCCTCCCTCAGCATGTGTCAAGTACCTTGTGTATGTTGGGCTCATGACAGATACTGGTGGTAAAGAGATGACTACGACCCGGTCCAGAGAAGTCTTGTGCTATCTGATAGGGACCAAGCAGATACAAGTGGATGACTTAAAACATCATGTAACATACACCCTACCTTAACTATGAGCTAAGGGGACCACAGAAGAGCCACAACCAAGTGATTACTCTCCTCAGGCAGAGCGCCCCATGTTGTACATGGTGTGATGATTTACCAGGACGCTGGAGTCAAATGTATGGTTCACTGGCCTATAGGGGTACCAGGAATTCCTACATTCATTCATTAATTCTTTGGGTGAAGGCCTATTTAAATCCAAGAATGTTTTTATTCTAATCATATCCTACTATTTCAGCTCAATCACTTAGGATAACCATTCACCCAAATGATATGGAAAGACAGACAACTGACAGACCATTAGTCACGCAGACATTTATCAGCCATCTCTTACCTAAAATGTACTGGATTTGGGTACCGCAGGGGAATGGAAAGGCATGTAAAGGGGCGAGAGGGAAGCAAGTGAGGGAGTTAGCCTCTGGTGACGGCCAGGCATTATACTGGAAATTTGGCGTATAGTACGTTATTTATTTCTGAAACAAAGATATTATTATCTCTATGGTATGGGTCAAGATACAGGTGACATGAGTTGCTCAAGTTCACAAAGACAGCAAGGGACATTGTCATTGTCATTCCAAAGCCCATGTCCAACTGACCGCTCCCTAGTACTCTGACAACTGTGCACAGGGTATGTTTCATAAGGAAAGGAAGGGGAGAGAGAAAAGCCCTAAGGTGAAATGAAGCAGTAGTCCTGGTATCCGAGTGGGAGAGGACACTCATTGCAAAGCCCACCACTGCCTGATTCTTCCAGCGGGGCAGAGGCAGAGCACACTCCCGGCTGCCTCAAAGCACACGGGGAAATAGGACCCTCCACTGCTGCACCTGTGGTCCTCCTGGGTCAGCATTACAGGCTGCTGAAGACATGTGTTTTGCACACCTACGTGCTACTATTTTTCAGGGGCATGGGCATGTTAGGATTGTCAAAATAAACATCCCTTTGAAAGAACTGTTGACTTTATATCCTTCCGTCATCATGAATATTCTCAGTTAATGGATACTAGACAGGCAGTCACTATTGTGTGTAGGGTATGATGACATTTTTGTTTCTTGGCATGAAACCAGGGTCCTCATTTTAGAACAGGTTATGTGTCAAAGAACTAGAGAAACTGTACGGTTTCCTCTGGTGAAACTCTATCAAGGTTAGAGCTCATACAAGCTGCCAGACACTATGATAAGAACTCTGTACATCGTCTCACTTGAGCTTCACAGCAGCTCTGTAGGTGGGTAATATTATCAGCCCAGTTTAACATATGAGAATATCAAAGCTCAGAAATATCAAGTGACTTGCCCAAGGTCACACAGCTGTTTAAGTTCTTGAGCTGAGATTTGGCCCTATTCCTGGACTTGACTGGCAGAGCCCCGCCCTTCACCACTGGCCTCTCTCCCTTATTTGATGAGCTGCGATTCTGCCTTCCTTCTCAAAGTTGTCTCAGACTCCAGGCTGGGACTGCCTGCCAGAATCCAGCTGCATCTCACGGGTGTGAAACAGACCCTTAAGCACATTCTCTGAGTGATAAAGCACTTTGCCTCTAAAAGTTCTTCTGAGCTGCTGCTAGAATGCTTTTAAAGGGAACTATTCAATAAAAGGGGAAATTTCGGTGGAGTTTATTTGTCATGCTAATGGGCTGGTGCTCTGGACATAATCATGTACAAGATAAACTATCCAGGGGAGAGAAAAGGAAATTCCTTGCACTCGGAGCCAGAAGGCACCAAGATGAAACACTGCACTGGGACTCACAGGGATTCTGCTACTATCCTTTGTGAGGGACTTTGGACCCTGAGCACGTCTGCCAATTCGATCTCCCCTCTACCTCCGGTAAGTCTGACCTGTTTCCCTGGGATTAGCTCCCTTGAAATGGAGCTAAAGTTCATCTGATGCAGTCCATGGTTGCATCACCATCTTGGTTCTGTCTGTGTTCTACTGAACTTCCCGCTCTGGTCCGCAGGAACTACTCATGCTCATGCCCAATCGTTGAACTCTTATCCTGGTAGAATTTCCTATGCATCGAAATGCAGGACTTGAAATTGTTGTCCTTTTCCTTCGTTTTTAATTGGATATTGCCAGTTTTCACGTAGCATTACAGGTCTCCAAATTCTTTGGACTATTGTTTCTGCCATTGGAAATATCAAGAAATATTTCCAAGATTGGAGTAATACACAAATTTGGAAAGCTTGAATGTTTGTCTTCTTCCAAGTCGCTGATGGAAAATATGGAACACAGACAACAGTCCTCTGTTTATGCCTCCTGGGAGGTGACTGCAGTTTGACCTCAACCCACGGAGACAGCCTAATTCCTTGATGACCAGCCCAGCTTCTGTAGCACATTTTCAGTGAATCCTTCCCAGATCCTAGAGACTGTCACCTTCCAGCCTAAGAACTCAAAGCCATCGATTTAATAATCTCTAGAATGTTCAGTTTCATCTATAGTGTCCTGAGCCATCCTTCTAACCTATTTTGAAAATAAACACATTTGCCCGCTTCCAGCATCTAGTCCCTTTTTCCATGAATCTCAAATGTTATAAACAATTGTCTAAGATCATAAATGCTAATTCACTTCATCTGTTAATATGTAGTTTACTGAAGCCAGAAGATTTGAATTTAAAGTGACCGAGTGTCCTCTTTGTGTATCTTTGCCTCTTCCCCCACAGAGGCTGCAAATAGATTTGGAATCTATTTATTTCTCCCATATATACACACATGAAAACCTCTCCCGTTATCTGTTTACCAAGGAGAAGAGAAAACTCTCGTTATTCACGCAAGACTCAGGATGGGGAATGGGAAAAATGTTCCATGAGGTCAGCTGGCCACACCACCTGATCATGACATGTTTGAAACCCATCCATTGCCTCAGAGCCTGAAACTGATTGGCAAATTAAAAAGGGTCATAAAATTTTAGAACTGGGAGGAATCTGGGGATTCTCTAACACAGCCCCTCATCTTGCAGATAAAAAGTGAAACTCACAGTGGGGGGTAGGGAGTGGCCTAATGAGTACTACATGGTGTGTTCATGATGGAGACAAGCTTAAAACCTGTCTTCTGACTCCTAATCTCATGCTCTTTCCATTTCCAGGATCACTTTTCTAAATTCTAAGTGGCTTTTCGGAGGAAACGGTTATCAATCGTGCAAATTATTTTGGCAAATCAGTAATGGAACTTTAAGCAAGTTTATGGAAGGACACTGTAAGTAAGGAACCGGAAATAGAAGCAAACACGACTCTTGTAGAAATTCCTTAGAATGGTCCTTGTACTCTACTCCCCATCGTCCTCTGCACCCACCCAGCATCTCCCTTTTATGAAACTGAGGCAGGGAAAAAGTTCAGGCATTTCTCTAAACCTGCAGAACTGCTAAGGGATTTGAATACAAACAGAGTGGTTACAGAATTGTGTTCTTAGCCATCGGACAAAACTATCTCTCCTGCTCACCTATGGCTCCTAGGAGTACACCAACCACGCTGCCCCACTAAAGGGGAAACTGCTTCTTTCCAGCAGACTGGACCTTCCTTACCTGACCCAGCTGATCTGATACACTAAGCGCCAATGAGCCCAAATGAGCCCAAATCGCCCCTCTCAATTTGTACTTTTGGACAAGGGCCCTTCTGGAGATGATGTCTTTGCACGAACTTACTTCGACAAGCCCTTTTGGAGTATGGACCCCGTGAGGGATCTATTAAAGATTTTCTCAGGAGAGTTTAATCTTGCCCTTCCCCTCACCAGCCTGGTGTGTGATGAATAACAACACGCTGTGTCTGAGACACACAAAACCTCGAGATCACTTCTTCCCTCTTAATCTCTTACTGAAGCATCAGAACCCCTAACTGTGGTACCCGCATCCTAAGCACTGTGCCAAGGGCCTCGCATATGTTATCCTGCTTAATAGTCATTACAGATGAGGAAACATTGGCTCAGAGAAGCAATTACATGTTAATGATCTTGCCAAAGTTCTCCAGCTAGAAAGTGGCTAAGAAAGTTGGGATTCGAAACAAGTTTGGTTCTAAAGCTCTTGCTTTCTTTTTCCTTTTCTTTCTTCTTTTCTTTTTTTCCCCTTCCTTCCTTCCTCCCTTCCTCCCTTCCTTCCTTCCTTCCTTCCTCTCTTTCTTCCCTTCTTCCTCTCTTCTTTTTTTCTCTCTTGAATTATCCTAAGCTCTCTCACATATATTAGCCCGTTTTAGGATGGAGGTCATCCAAGATGGATGGCTGAAGGGATATCACAGAAGGAGGACGGAGGTATATGTCAAATTCACCAAGCGTTATTGAAATTTGAGTAGAATGAAGGCTAGACTAGCAACTGGAGATGTTATATAATTTAAAACTTCCCCTGTTTCTTAATACATTTGCCCTCAAAATTAGAGGAATCAAACAAGACGATCTCTAAAGTGTAATGTGGCCATGCAGGCAGCAGAAGAGTGAGGGGTTGGAAATACCTAGAGTCAGGACAGACTGTCTTTTGTCTTCAGCCTAATCAGACACCAAAAAGATAACAAAGAAAAAGATGAGAAATGCAGAACATAAGTTGCCACAAGTTCAATATTTCCCAAAGTCTGTCTTTTGCAAACCACATAATGATTTTCCCATATATGCATATCGCTGAAACTATTACAAACTTAATTTTTCTTTAAATTGATTCATTTGTTTTATTGAATTAAATGGATGTTTCCTTTTTTACAAAATAATATTGAACTGTAATATTTATGCAGAGAAGTGCCCCGATGATAAATACATGACAA
Source organism: Leucopleurus acutus (assembly GCF_964270905.1). Lineage (NCBI taxonomy): Eukaryota > Metazoa > Chordata > Mammalia > Artiodactyla > Delphinidae > Leucopleurus > Leucopleurus acutus. The sequence continues at coordinate 6,025,112 of NC_139152.1, forward strand.
TAAACTTTTGAAAAGTAAACACTCATGTAATTATCACCCAAACCAAGAAGTGGTCACTAATACTCCAGAAGCCCTCATTCTGCCTCTTTCTAAGCACGACATTTTTTTGTCCTCAGAGGTAATCACTATCTTAACTTCAAAAACCACAAATTAGTCTGGCTTCTTTTAGAAACTTATTGAAGATGAAATTAGATATTATGCAATCTTTTGTATCTTTTTTGTTTGTTCAACATTTTGGTAGCCAGATTCTTCTGTTTTTGCATGCAGCATTAATTCATCAGTTTCCTTTGCTATAGAGTAATGCATTGTATAAATACACTACAGTTGATTTATTTCTACATTTGAGGGGCACTTAGGTTGTTTCTAAAATATTGCTACTGCATTTTTGCACATGTTTTGGGGGCCAAAGTGCAACATGATTCTGTTGAGTATATACTTTAAAGTGCAATTGCTGGGCCAAAGGTAATTATATGTTCAACTTCAATAAATACTTATATAATAGTTTTCTAAAATGATTGTACCTATTTATGTTGCATAGAGTCACTAGAATTATTCTTGGATACAAATGTTTTTATTCTATTGAAAAGGTATTTTTTAGATTTCATTTTCTAATCATTTGCTGCTTATAAATAATTAGATTTTTTTTGTGTGTGGCAACCTTATAACTACTGATCTTACTAAATTCACTTTTGAATTTAAATAGATTATCAGAATTTTCTTTTGAAATTGATACATGCACAATAATGTTATCCATGAATAATGACAAGTTTATTTCTTCCTTTTCAACCCTTATTTTTATTTGTTTATTTATTTGTTTATCATCCTGAGTATGACTTCCAACTAAGCAGATAGCCTTGTCTTGTTAATGTTCTCAAGGCAAAATCTTTCAAGTTTTCACCATTAAATATGTTGTCTGCTGTAGGTTTGTAGGTAGGGGTGTGTGTGCATGTGTGCGTGTGTGTAGATGCCTTTTATCAGATTCAAGAGATTTCCTTCTATTCCTAGCTTGCTACATTTGCTGGTTTCATCATGAATGAGATTTGAATTTTATCAAACGATTTTTCTGCATCTATTAAGATGATCGTATGGTTTTTCTTTTTTTTGTCCTCTTCACGTGGTAAATCGCATTGATTGGTTTTCAGTATTAAGGTGATTTTGCATTCCTGGAATAAACAAAAATTGGAAATGAGTTTATACTTTTAAAATATCCGGGATTTTACTTTCTAATATTTCAAAGTTTTTGCATCTATATTGGTAAGAGAGACTGACTTATACCTTTTTTTCTTCTTGTAGTGTCCTTTTCAGGTTTTAGCCTCATAAAACAATTTAGGAAGTATTCCTTCATTTTAGTCACTGATAGATTGTGTGTGAAAACGATGTTATTTCTTCATTAAATAGTTACAAGTGTTTATTAGTGAAGCCATCTAAGCCAAGCGAGTTCTTTCAAGAAGGTTTTAAATTTCAGATTCAAATGCTTTAAGAGATACAGGAATATTCACATTTTCTATTTACTCTTATATCATTTTGGGGAATGAGTGCTTTTTCTAGGAATTTGTAAACTTTATAGAAATTTCCAAATGCATCGATATAATTTGTTCATAATGTTCTTTCCTTAAATATTTTTATTTAAATTCTTAGAATCTATGATCCTTTTCATTCTTGATATCAGTATTTTGTGCCTTCTATAATTTTATTGATTAACTGTACTAGGATTAATTATAATCTACTATTAATTAGATTAGTCATTTATAAAGACATTTGAAAGGAACAACTTTAAAATTTATTCCATCAATAGTAATCTTATTTTCTCTTTCACTAATTTCAGGTCTTATGAGTATTGTTTTCTTCTATGTTACTTGCATATAATTAGCTCTTCACTTTCTAACTTCTTGAGATGATAGTTAAATGATTTCTAGCTTTAATTCTTTTCTAATATGTGCATTCGATGCTACATATATTTTCCTTTAATCATGGCTTTAGCTGTATCTTACAAGTTTTGTCATATCATATTTCACTGTCGTTCAGTTCGAAATATTTTGTAGACCTTGCAATTATTTAATTTATGAGTTATATAAAAGTATGTTCCTTAATATCCAAATATTTAGGTGTTTTCTCACTGTTACTGATTTCTTAGCTTTACTGGGCTGTAGTTAGGGAAAATATTCTGTATGATTTTAAACCTCACAAACTTTTTGAGACTTACTTTACGAATCGGCATGTTGTTAATTCTGTTAATTACTACATGTGCACTTGGGAAAAATTTATGGGTGCAGAGTTTTAAATATTTGTTGTCAGTAAGTTCAAGTTTGTTTACCATGTTGCACAATTCTTATATAACCTTAATAATTTTTTTGTCTCTTTGATCTACCACTTAGGGAGAAAGACGTATTAAAATCTCTCACTATGATTGTGGATATGTCTACTTCTCCCTTGTGTGTGTGCATGTGTGTGTGTGCTCTATTATACATGTATAATATATACATGTTACTAGGTGCATGGAAGTTTAGATTTTAGTGTATGAAACTTAGTATTTTTAGATGTCCCTCTTTATTTCCAGTCATGAGTCTTACCTTATTCTCTATTTTACCTGATATTAATAGAGTTACACTACTTTCATTCTGAAAATAATTTCATGGTATATGTTTTATAATCATCTTGCTTTTAAAGTTTCTTGGTGTAATTGCCATGTACTGTTTTTTTTTTAATCCAGTTTGTTCTCTTTAATTGAGGTAGTTAGATTACTTTATTTCAATATATTCATTCATAAATATATAAATAGACATATTTGGGTCTAATACCCTACTACCTTACTATTAGTTCTCTTTCACCTGTGCCATGTTCCTTTTTTTTCTCTTTTCTGGCCTTTTTTGGATTTAATGTTTTTCCCAAACACCACATTAGCCTCTTCATTTGCTATATTCATTTTGTGGTTATCATAGAAACTACAACAGGTCACTCTGACTTATTAAAGTTTAATGTACATTAGTACTAATATGGCTTTCCAAAGAACACAAGAATCTTGGAACTTATACCTAGTTACAATGTCCCGCCTTTTGTGCTGTTTCTGCCATGACTTTAATTCTACAAGATATTTTGTGGTTCCATAGTGTTAGTATTCATTCACGTTTGCCACACATTTAACTTTTCCTATATTTCCTCACTTTCATATGCAGTCTTCTTCCTCATTCAGGAATAAGTCTCTTTAATATTTCCTTTAGTGCAGATCTTCCAGTAATGAATTATCTCAAATTTTCATTATCTGAAAATAACTTCACATATTTTTCAAGGATGCTTTTACTAGCTAAGGAATTCAAGATTGACTGTTCTTTCCTTCTGTACTTTGATATTCTCTTGTCTTCTGAGTCCCACAGTTTCTGTTAAAAAGTTATTGATAAGTCTCATTGCAATCGAAGGTAATGTGTCTTTTCTCCCTCTGGTACTTTTACTTTTTTCTGTTTGTCTTCGATTTCCACAGATTTATTGCAGTGTGCCAAGTGTGGTTTCCTTTCTATTTATCTTGTTCAGGTACACCGAACTTCTTGAATATGTGGGTTGGTGTCTTTCATCAATTTTCAAAAATTCTGGACCCTTAAATCTTCAGACATTGCTACTGCACCATTTTCTATTTCCTCTCTTTATGGGACACTAATCATATGTGTATTAGATCTTTTCTCTGTGTATCATATGTTCTTACATCCTCCACAACATTGTTTCAAGGTAGTCTTATGCCTGAATTTGTCCAGTGACTTATAGCTATGGAGGCAGTTGATTCTAATTCTGGAAATTCTGTGTGTCAGAACTATCACTTTCTCTTGACTTAAAATTTACACCCCTGCAAATTCCATTCATCCATCCTAGTTCTATCCTTTGGGGTCTTCCACAACAGACACATTTTTAAAATTTACATCATGACCTTCTAGATATTGGGGTCTTTGCAACTCCTGGTTTTTGGATGGCCCTAAGCTCCTGAGGTCCGTAATGCCAATAACAGATATTGGTGTCAGCTCTTTTACAAAGAAGGAATTAGGATGTAAATAGGAGAGCAAAGAACTTGATCCTACATTTTACTGATAGCTTTATTGCAAGAAAAAAATAAAATTAAAAATTCTACCAAAGAAACATTCCCTTAGCAAAGATAGATACTTTTGCTGTCATTCATACAAAGGAAAGAAGATTTTTTAAAAAGATTCATTCAGGTGAGAATCTTAAAAGGTTATTTATAATGCTATTGAAAAATAGAGTTGGTCTAATTAATCCTCTCTTCAGAAAGGACTGACCTTATGTCATCAAAAATAGGAAAGTGTCCATTCCACTTCTGAAGCTGTCTTTTAACCTCTATGTGATTAAAACTCTTTTCCATTTCCTACTGAAACCTTGCCTGCTGCATGTTAAGTTAATTTTCTCTCGTCTTGCCAGTAGTGCACAATGGGAACAAAACAAAGACAATGAAATATTAGAATAAGTGGAAGTAAATAATGAAATAGAGGAAAGAAGTAAAGGTAAGGAATTAGAGGGAAAAGGGGCATTTTCAGAAGGAAAGCAGGAGTTGTGTCTATTTCCTGGGGGTTGTATAGACAGAGCAGATGGAGAACAGCCTCCTAGCAGTCATGAGTTTGGGTTCCACACTCTCACTGACAAGTCTCGTTTTTTGTGTGCTCTCTGGCTGGTCCCTTCATTATCCTGAGTCTTGATAATGTTCTCTGTAAAATGAGCAATTGCACTAGGGGAATCTCAGGCACCTCACAACTCTGAAAGAACTTAAGTCATTCATGCGTTGATGCTACATTGCAGCCAGTCTGTTTTCCAGTTTGAGATACAGAGTGTGGACCAGTGATTCATACTGTAAATCTCCTGCCAGTTACGAGTCCATTCCTATCTTAACCATGGATCCCCTGCTTACCCTGGGAAAAAATCCATGGTTTGAGGTTTATTAATATCCATGTATAGAAAGAAGGCTATTTCCAACTTTGTCATATATCTCTTTTGTTAACTTTATTTTTAAACTGTCCATAAAGTCAGTGGGGGGAGATCGATACAGGTGGAAAGATAATCACAGTCATCATTTGCAAAGTTATTCTTTCTCTTTGCACCACAGGAACTACTTTCTAACTTTTGGACTCGTCGTTGAAAACTTTTGGCAAAGGACCTTTGAAGCGGTGGGAGAAGGACCAGTGGAATTCTCTTATCCTTGTTTGGAGGCAGAGAGGCTGGACATGGTGGAGCAGTAAAATATAAATCTGATGCCTCATGATTACTTTGTTGGCAGCAGCTCCAGACTTTAAAGCTCATTCACAGGCAGGTTTTGACTGCTGGCTTGCCTGCTGTGTCTGAGCTCTGAGTGGCATTCAAGCCTGGGTCTAAACTAAAGGAGGAGATGTTTGCATGAGTGTACTTGTGACTGGATGGGATTCAAAGGAAACATATGTAACAATACATCAGTTGTCCATAATGTTCTAATCCAGCATTCTATGGTTTTGGAGTGGGAATTTACAGACTTAGTACTTATTAGAGACTCAAGGTTCAACTTTTTTCCTGTATGTCTTGATGCTGTCAGCACTAGGAGTTTGGATTAGAGGCCTTTTAATCTTTGGAGCAAAGCCAGTGCCCTGCCCCCTTGGAAGAATTTCATAGTAACCCGGCACTGAGTGGGTTTGTCCTGCTTACTTGGGGGATTTCTCTTACCCAACGCTGGCATGTTGTTATCTAGGCTGTGTCCTGGCAAAGAGACCTGCTGAGGAGCTGGGAGGGTGCTGAAATCAGTCTTTCTTCCAGGTGCCAAGTCACTGTTCTGGAATGAGTTCTCTCCATCTACAAAGGCTCACGAAGGGCCAGTCATGGATGGACTTGACCCTACTGTACCCTATCATCCGTCTCCTTCCTTCTCTCGCTGCCCTAGGATGACCTTGAGCCCAGGAGAATTAACCCTACAGATATTGCAACGCTGATACTGCGGGTCTAGGCCCTGGACCAGAGGCAGGACACCTCACTCACATCTGAGCTCCTCTGGATGACCCTATAGGGAAGTTGCTCGTCTTCTTCCAGGCCTGTTTCCTCATCTGTAGAAACACCACCCTCTCAAGGTCGGATGGTGTAGAGGTGACGAGCGGTTAGGGTTCAAACTTCTGTTTTGCAACTCTTTCACTACCCAGGTTTACTTGGGCAGGTTATTCTTTACACCTGAATATTTTAAATCAATAAAATGGAGATAATAATCGTACCTACTTATATATTATTTAATCCTTAGAAAAACCCTACAGGTTGGCACGATTATTATCTCCACTTAACAGATCTTTTACAAATGAGGAGTAGGAAGGGATAAGTAACTTGCCTAAGATCACACAGGAGCTCAGACATGAACCAGGTTTTCTGTCTCCTTGTCTAGTTCCAGGACATGTGATATACATATATCTATAACATATGAATATATGCTGGTACAGGTACATGCACGTATATGTACATATATATACACACACACACATACACACCCACAGTGCTTAAAAAAGTACCTGGGGGCTTCCCTGGTGGCGCAGTTGTTGAGAGTCCGCCTGCCGATGCAGGGGACGCGGGTTCGTGCGCCAGTCCGGGAAGATCCCACATGCCGTGGAGCGGCTGGGCCCGTGAGCCATGGCTGCTGAGCCTGTGCGTCCGGAGCCTGTGCTCCGCAACGGGAGAGGCCGCAGCAGTGAGAGGCCCGCGTACTGCAAAAAAAAAAAAGTACCTGGTATATAATGCTAATATTATTAACAGTACCTGGTACCCATTAAGCACTCAATAACCTATTGTTAATAATAATAATAAGATGATGATGATGATGTTGATGACAATCTGTAAAGAAGGTTCCCACCTGCTACATTTCTCCCTGCGCTGGGAGTTTATTGGCTCTATGGGACCCCAGCTTGGGTATTCTTTGTGGCTGGAGCGTTCCTTGCATTCTGAATGGGGGCCTGAGGACAGCCTGCTCTCAGGGTGGGAACAGGGGCAGACCTTACGGTGAATGGACTGGTAAATATAGCAAAGCATCGGATGCGTGCCTGCAGGGGTGTGTCTGTATATACTTGTGTGTGTTGACGAGAGAAGTGGTTTGTAAGCTTATTTTAACTCGAACTCGGCTTTCCTTGGCCCCCAAGAACTGCTAACATCCCTTCTGAGTGTTTCGTGGGAAGTCTGGGCACAAGGTCTTTAAAGGAAGGGGCTCAGTGATTAGTTCCCTGTCCTTGGTTTTGTAGACTGCTGGAGAGAAGAATGTTTTCAAGGAGACGTGGACAGCAGGATGAACCTTCCTTTCCCCCCACCCCATCCTGCACATTTTGAGCCTGTCCTTTCGGTGGTGAATGAGGATTGGCCTTGGGGGTGGGAAAATGGATGAGGTGACCTTTGCTGGGTCACCCAGCCTGGAATTCTGAGGAGAGACATACAGGAAGAGAGCACTCATAGGACATTTTATTGTATGTCGCTGTCATACTCATGGCTGGTCCGGACGGGGCTCCTAATTAGGAGTAAGGAGACCTGGGTTCCTGCCCTACTTAGCCTTAAATCCTTGGGAAAGCTGTACCTTTGGATTGCTATAGATTTGCCTCCTAGACTTTCCCCGCCCCTGACTACCCAGTAAGCATAGTAAACGAAGGGTGTGGCCAGAAGACTTGTCTAATTCCTAATCCCATTCCAGTCCCCAGCCAGAGGTATATCTCCAAATGACTTCAACACCCAGTGGAAGGGATCGTGTGACGGAAAGGGCTCTGGTTTTCTAGTCGTCTTTCTAGACAAGAACCTGTATTTTGTGCCCTTTGGTCAGCAAGCCACGGAAAGTGCAAAAAGCAAGCTTCACTCTACGCTGTAGTAATGGGCAGGAACACTGCAGCCACAGGAATCAGCAACTTGCCGAGCTTTGCACAGAGGAGTCACCTGGTTGTGGCTTGGAACCAGCCGGAGTCTCACCGTCACTCGAATTACTGAAGGTGGAGGAGAGCAGATAATACAAAACTTCCACTGTACCCCAGTCAGTGTGTTTTTTTAATTTTCTTATTTCTATTCCCCATTATACAAGAAAGTGAGGCCAAGTCCCTCGCATACACGGTAAAACCAAGGAGCTGAAAAGTTCAGTGAATTCCCTGAGCTCACAAAGTCAGTGACAGTGTTGCTCTCTCTCTGTTGTTCCTGGATTCCCTGGATTGGATGTCTTTCAGGATGAACCAACATTCTTTCAGCAGAAATGGAAACCTAAGCTCCTCCTACAACCTTCCATGTCCTCCTAAGCATTCATGGGATCTTTAGCATCCAGAGCCTTCCCCAGATGAAGCAGCAGTGAAAAGACCACCAGGCTGGAGGTTTGGAAATCGGACGTGGACCCTGTGCATTCAACCCGTGGACCCCAGCCTTCCCCTGAGGCTCACAGCCCTGCTCCAAGGGGCTCAGAGTCTATACTGTCACCTATGCATCTCCATCTCTTGAAACATCCACATTGACCCTGGTTTTCACTTCCAGCATTTGGTGATGTCTAAATACCCCTTGGAGGGCTCAAGAAACAGCTGGCTGGTGAGTGGGCATAGCTCAGCAGATGCACAGTTACTCTCAGAATCTGTAACTCTGTACCTGGACCAGAAGATGCTGGCTCACATAATGAGGGGATAGTCTAGCGAGTATTTTATTGTCTGAAGATGGAATTAATGGCAGTGCCACAGCTATGTCAAACCCAGCTAATAAAACCTCATGAGTTCTTACCCATGAAATATTTTGTTTATGTCACATGGGTCTAATCGAAGGGTTTTTTTTCTCTTTCTTCACTTCCCCGCCCCCGCCCCCTTCCCTGCCCCCTTTGTCTCCTGAGGCCTATGCCCTCTGGAAGTGCATTAGTTACCTAGGAAACCTTCGTGTCAATTTTTTTTATGCATGGAGTTTGGTGCAACATAAAGCTAATTTATAGGGTGGTGAGGGATTCATGTCATGACTGGTGAAATAGACTTTATTATGATTTCTATATCCACCTGTGTGGTAGGAATCCCTACCTTCCCTCTATTATTCTGGGTAATTTTTTGAAGCATAATTATGAATCTGCGTGCTACTTCACAAAATGAGTTGATCAATTATTGTTCAGTGTAACTCATTATATTGTTCAGTGTGAGCTCTAGAACATAATTAGCAAGAACAACAAACCGAGAACACACTAGGCAAGCTGTTGAGAGTTAAAGGACACTGTGGAATTTCCTTTAAAATGAGGTGATTCTGTTTTAGAGGCAAAGAATGAAAAGATGAGATTTTTAAATTCTTCAGCTATGTCTTCCATGCTCATTGAGGTCCATATTAAGAAGCTATTAAAATTCTAAATATGTCCGCTACTTCGTTCTGCTGATTTCTTTCTGTCTTCGTACAAAGGGGAGAATATATACCCATGGAGTTACATTAACGAAATGTTTAAAGACAGCTTACGAAAAACAGGACAGTCTTTCTGAAGACTGTCACCAGTGGGGTGGCAGGATTTCAGTGCAAGCACCGTTAGATTGGGAGTTGGGGCTTACATAGTACCAGGCACTGTGCTGAGTGTTTTAACTAAATAAGTTCATTTGATCCTCATAACACTCCAGTGAGGCTGGCACTGAGACGCTCAGCACCTGCCCAAAGACACACAGCTGTGAAGTGAAGAAGGACGCACGAAACCTGGGTTTGGATGCGTCCAAAATCCCCTCTTCCGATGAGTCGTAGCTCCTGATCTGTCACCAGGCTTTTTCTATTTCCCTGGGGAGAGTCATTGTCAGGTTGGAGCCTCAGTTTCCTCAACTATTCAATGCGGGGTGAGGACACACAGAGGCTCAGCGAACATGACCTCTGGGACCCCTGCTCCGCCAGACCCAGTGCTGGTAACAGCAAAGCCGCACTCTCTCGAGATAGAAATTTTAGGGAAGACCTGGGCACACGGCTTCTGTGGACAGCTGCACCTACTTTGCAAAAAACAGTAACGCCTCACACAGGACTCTTCAGGGCCTTTGGGCAGGGTGGCTAATGGGCGTGATGTTCACATGGGTGTGATGTTAATAACGCTGTGGTTAGGACCTGTGCAGTAATGGTTGGGCAGCGGGGAATCTTTTTTTTTTTTTTTTTTTTGCGGTAAGCGGGCCTCTCACTGTTGTGGCCTCTTCCGTTGCGGAGCACAGGCTCCGGACGCGCAGGCTCAGCGGCCACGGCTCACAGGCCCAGCCGCTCCGCGGCATGTGGGTTCCTCCCGGACCAGGGCACGAACCTGTGTCCCCTGCATCGGCAGGCGGACTCTCGACCACTGCGCCACCAGGGAAGCCCACGGGGAATCTTTTGAGTGCCAGGAGCCAAGGGAGTGCACGGTCTTCCCTGACCCTTAGATTCCCAGTCCCTGTGCAAGCACCTTTTGCATTCACTTAATTGTTCACAAACAGAGACTTTCAGGCTCCCTTGGCAAAGCAGTCTGAGTGAGTCGGGGTGGGGAGGGACAGGGTAGGGCCCAAGAAAGGAGTCACGGGCATCCTGCCAAATTCTCCGCAGTGCCCTCCAGCCGCAGACCATACAACCTGCAAATATTTGAGGATCAGATGAGGTGCGGAGGAGGGATCTCCAAGGCAGGACGAAAAACAAGCAAACAAAACAAAACAAAACAAAAAACAATGAGAGAAGACAAATGTTCAAGGCTGGCTAGCTGATCATGGGGAAAATCACCCTGCTTGTCTTTGCCACGAGGGGTCACAGAGGAAAGGGTCCTTGGAGGCCACTCAGCCCAATTCTCTTATTTCCTGGGTCAACATGTCACAGTGAATTAACCACAGGCAGCTAGAGCACAAGACCACACGCTGGGCATCCCACCCCCCCAACACACAGTCCGCTTAACTCAAACATCAAGGCCATAAGCGCTGCTTTTTACAGGGGAAAGGCACACTTCAGGCCAACGTTTTCATTCTGTTTCTATTCAGTGTTTCAACCACAGAGTGGTGCTGTTGCAAAAGAGAAGAGTGGGCAGGAGGCTGGCTCTAGAAATTTGCTTTAGGAGAGAGTTTTAAAACGACCTCCAAACACCAGATCCAGTCCCCACTCTCACAAACCGCTTTCAGGAGGAGGGCCTGACACCCAGATGCAGCCAGGAGAAAAAGAAAGTTCAGCAACCTAAAAATACAGTCAACAGATGGACAGCCAAGGCCCAGGCTGCGACCACAGGCTCAACTTGGAGAAAGGGATCCAAAAAGACCTAGTTCTGGATGGACTGCCCTGGACCCAGCACCGCCTTTGGGGCACGAACTCCCCAGCCTACTTCCTAGCTCTGTTTTTTGCTTTAGCTGTCTGCAACACTCAGATCTGTCTCTATTTCGAAAAATGGATTTGCTTAGAAGTCACAATGCTCCGCAGTTCTAAAACGATTCCATATCATATGCAATAATCTTTTACTCTATCTTTTAAAAAAATACACCTTTCTACTCCTTTTTCTGGCCACCCTATTTCTCCATCACCTGGTCACTCTCTTGGAAGCCAGAGGGAGGACCTGGATATCAGTCTTTAGAGGGGGGGAAGAGGACACTTAGCTCTGAACTAGAAAGGATAGCAGTAAGGAAAAGGCAGTTTGCCTGCTCCAGGAAGATTGTTTGAAAAGGGCCTTCCACAAAGGAAGTGGCTCTCCATTTGGGAAAAAGTGAGCAAAGGGCATCTTTCGGCCTCTGCCAGTTCTCTCCTCTTCCTCTCTCCTCCCTCAGCCCCTTCCTCCCTTCCCTCCCCCTCCCCCACAAGGCACCACGCATATTTGGCAAGATTAAGGTGTCACCTCTCATATTACAAGGCGTGTTGATTGCACGCAAAGACAGACCCACCAGCTCAGGACAAAACCCCCTCGAGTTGGGAAAGGCACAAACTTTTCCTGGGGTCGCCTAGGTCCTGGCAAAACGAGACAGACAGTCAGCGCCTGGCATCTGCAGAACAAATCGGTCTTAAACTCCACGCTGCCTCGTCTTTTTTTTTTTTTTTCTTCTGACTTTTTTCACATTTAAGTTTGCCCCTCTCCCTTCCCCGCCTCCCTCCATCCTGCTGGTGACCGAAAAGCTGCAGACAGATCAGCCGGGACAGGTTTTTAACCCATTCCTCGCTGCAGCGGGAGCCAACCCCCTCTTTCCTTGCAGTCTTTGGGTTACCGGAGGACCTGGAGCTCCAGAGAAGAGCCCCTAGAACGTGGCCAGTGGGCCTGAATCCCGCCTTTGACTGCGCGGCAGCGGGGGTGGGGTGGGGGGATTGGGGCGCAAGTGCGGGCAGTGGGGGAGGGCAGGGGGGCGGGCCAGAGCAGAGCGAGAAAACCGGGACCCAGCAGAGCACGCCCAATCCAGACCTTCATGGTGCCGTGCTCCGGGTGGAGGGGACATCTCCGCAGCCTAATCTGGCCCGGAGGAGGACCTGAACCTTTTGGCGCGAGGGCAGCACGGAAGGAGGACCCTACTCTCCCCAGGGACCACGGGAGGTGCCGCCCCTGGGCCTCAGTAGGCGCTTCTGGCCGTTTTCCATGTGGCAATCTCCAGCAGCCAGGATAATGATGAGGCAGGTACAATCTACCTAGTACGCAGCCCCCAGCCTCCCCATCCCTTCCCACCTCCCCTCGGACCGGCAGCCTCCTCTCTGCGTCGGGTTCGGCCTGATCGGGTAGGTGCGGTGCCCTTATTTCTTGGTGTTTGACTAAATTCTCAAACAATTCTCAAACAAGCCAAAGGAATTTGGATGTTTTTGTACTTGGACGCCACCAACTGAACTGCTTATTAGACGCCCGGAACGGCAGGGCCGCGGGGAGAAGCGATACCTACTCACTCCCCTCCCCCAAGCGCGCGCAAGTCCAAAGGTCCTGGAAAGAGATGGGGTTAGGGGTGACTGAGGTGGCAGCGAGGAAGAAGTGGGGGGGGGAGGGGGATCGGAGATGAGATCCCCCCACGCCACGACCCGGGGAGCGGGTAGGAGGAGGACAGGAGGGCAAAACTCCGTTCCGAGGCTCCGGATTTCTCATTGACCCCTCAGTGACATTCCCCCCCCCCCCCCACTTCTCTCGACGGCAAATGGGCTAAAGCAAAATGCATTAACTAGGGTAAATTTAGAGAGACCGAGCTCGCCACAAGTGGGGTCTAATGGGCGGCCAAAGTTATGTCGAAATAAGATATCTTGCCCCCTGCACTCCCCCGTCCTTTCCTCGAATAATCTAAGGGTGGGGAAGTGGGCGTCACTCCTTTCGGAGCGCTTAGAAAGGTTGGTCTGTCGCTTGCCTTTCTGCTTCCCGCGCTGTCCCCGCATGCAGACTGGTGGGTGCTGGGCGGGAGCTCGGCTGCAGGGCCCGACCCTCATTTGGAAGGAAGGGGCTTAGGAGAAGTAGAAGGCTGCGCGGGGTGGGAGGCTCCGATTCATCACCCTCCTCTCCCTTCCAGCTCACACACAAGCGCGCACACACACCCGCCCTCCCCCACCCCGACCCGTGCCCCCCCCCCCCCCGCCGACCCCATACCTCTCTGGCTTGATCCGCCTGGACCGCCTGCAGCGCCTTGGGTGCTGGTCCCGGAGCAGCGGGCAGCCTGGGAACGGTGTCCCGGGGCGTGCTCCGGTGGTGGGGAGAGGGAAGGACGGACGGGTGCTCTTGGGAGCGGCGGGTGGGGAGAGATCTGGAGCTGAAAGGGTCGAAGGTTCGGAGGAGTTTGCACATTCGACCCAAGCCTCCCGAGGCAAGGGGCAAGAAAGGCCCTTCTTCTTTGTAAAGAAAAACCTTAAATGAAAAGCAAAAAGAAGATCAGAAAGATTTTTCAAGGAGAAGAACAAATAAGACAGACTAAAGGCATGAATGTGTAAAGCGCAGTGAAAAGTTAAACATTTCGTTTTTTCTTGGAGATGGAAAAATCAGAGATGGAGGGGCAAACTGAAGCATACTACCAACTTGGAGGTTGGGGATATTTTTATTTAAGAAAGGACAGGGGAAATGACCCGGTGCCCCCAGTGGCCCCCGGCCCCAGCCGGAGGGGCGCTGGGGCGCAGGCTTGAGCGGCCGGCCGGGCGCGGGGGCGGGCGGCGCGGCGCCGAAGGGGTTAAGGCGCTGAGCGCGGAGCCATCTGGCCGGGTTGGCTGGTTATAACCGCGCAGATTCTGTTCACGGGACTCAGAGTCGAACGCTCCTCTCCCCACCGTAGCAGCTCCGCGCGAGGCCCCCGAGACAGCCCGGCGCAACTTCTTTCTTCCCTCTCCTTTCTCCTTCTCTTTTTGTCCCCTGCTGGGGGCTGGCGGCGGCGGCGGGGTGGGAGAGACTTTGAATGACCGAGCTCGCGTCCACCTTTCTCTTCATGTCGACGTCCCTGGAAACAGTCACACGGATGCCATGGTCACTTCTGCCACGGTAAGCGGAGGCGGGCACGCTGGGCGGGCAGGTTCGGGGCCGGGGACCTGCGCGCAGCCCGGTCCGCACCCCGCCCTCACCCCATGGCGCCGCGCTCCCGCACTCTTCCCCCGCTCTTGCCTTCCCGAAGTTTGCGCCCGGATCTGCCCAGGCCGAGGTGCGATCACAGCCACCCGCCCGCCCCCGCGAACGGACACTCCTCCCCACCTCCTCCCTCCCGTGCCTCGGCTGCTGGAGAAACCGCCCAATATCTGGGAAAGTGATCAGGTTTAAGGGACCGGGATTGGAAATGGGTGGGGGGGGCGGCGCGGAGGCGAGGGGAAAGGAGGACGACGGAAGGGCAGGAAAGGGCTTCGGGAAAACCGCCGGCCCCTCACCAACGCAGCCGTCTACTCCCGCAGAGAAGGCTCCTCGCGCATCCCGTAACAAAAGGGGGTGGCAGTCGTATCCGGGGCGGCGGGGAGGCGAGGGTGCCGCCGTCGTTTCCCGCACGCGCCCCCCGCGCCCCGCTCGCCACCTCGCCAAGCTCTCCGCTCTCCTCCCCCTCCCGGGCCGGGCGGGAGCTGCGGGGGGAGGGGACGCAGAGCTCCGGCCCCCGCGGAGAGTCGCTTCCCAGTTTCGGGAGTTGAGACTCCGTGCGTGGAGTGGCTACCTGCTGGAGTCCCCCTGCCTCCGCTCAAAGCTTTCTCGGAAGCAGCCCCGCACCCCGGGCTCATCCTGGCCGGCGGCCACCCCACCCTGGGTCTCTGCGCAGATGCTGGAGCCGTGCGCGCGGCCCGCGCGTCTGGGTCGCCGCCGGGAGCGGCGGACACGGGGGCCGAGCGGTCCCTGGGGAGCTCCTCGCGGTTCCTCCGGGCCAGCTCTAGGAATCGGAGGTACCGGGAGGCTGGGAGGCCCGGGGCCCGGCGTAGCTAGGTCGGACTTCAGAGGACCCCCAAGGACCCAATTTCTCCGTGGCCCCTGAGCTAGAGCTCGGGGTCGTAGACACACTGCCAAGGGAATTTGGAACGCTTGGGAGTTGAAGGTTCGGGAAAGGCGGGCCTGGGGTGGGGGAGGGGACTCTGCTTGTGGCTTTCGGGCGCGAGTGGGTGCGCGGCGAGGAGACGCTGCTTCTTTGGGGGACTTCGGCTGCTGCGTTCCTCAAAGGTACAGCACTGAGACCCCCGAGCCGCACCGGGTGAGGGCTGCTGACTAGTAAGGATCCGTCTCGTTGGATCCGTGGCCGGGGGCTTCCAGGTGGAGGAAACACCGAACTAGACAGCCTGGTCTCGACCTCTGGCGGCGGGCGGCACGTTCAGAGTCTCAGTGCAGGCAGCTGCCTGGACGCAGCCCTAGCGCTGAGCTCGGAGCTGGAGAGCTGGCGACTACACGTCTTGGACTTGTTTATGTGCGCCGAGGAGCAGGGGGCGGGAGCTTGGGGGGGGCGGGCTAAAAGGGGGTGGGTGTCACCCCGGGACCCTAGTCGCTTAAGGACTGTGCTGGGCAAGTGCTCTTTAATGAGGAGATGTCCTCTCCCGCTCTGCAGAACAGAGAGCCAGGGACACATCTAAACCCTCTGCCCCCAATGTCAGGATGGAGAAAGTTGGAACGGGAAGGAACTCTGCAATCGGTTCTGTTTTCCCGGCACTGAGAAGTTCTCCCATGTCCTCAGCCTGCCCCCCTCCCGCCCCCGACACAAAGAAGGTGGAGGGGTGGGATTCAGGGGATCAAATCCAACCGCTTCTGCCTTGGGCTCAAACGCTCAGACCTGGGTTTGGCGTTGGGAGAGGAGGAGATGAAAAGAAACCAAGCTCTGAACGGTGTTGGGGGAGAGTAGGAAGTCTGCGGGGTTGCAGGAAGGAGCGTGTAGGGCTCTGTGCTGGTGTGGACTGTTTTGTAGCTGGAAGTGGAGGCTGTGGCTCTGTGTGAACGGGTCTGCCGGCCTATGGAGGGCGATCAGGACCCCTGGGCGCTCTGTTTGGTCAGGGAAAGAGGTTTTTTGGAAAGTGTCTGCATGAGGGTGTGCAAGGGGGACGGCCAGAGTGCGGGAGCGCCCCCTGCTCTGTGGGCAGGTGGAGGTGTGTGTCTCTGAGGCTCTCTAGCACGGGCAGCAGGTGAGAGCATGTGGGAACAGAGGTGTAGCTGATGAGAAATCTGTGCCCGCGAAGGGTGTCGGAGCGGGAGAGGTACGGTGTGTTGCAGCAGATGGCTTGTGCGCGCCTGCACAGACACACGGAGTGGGTGTGGCATGGGAGGGCGCCCGTGTGGGGGACGTGTGTGGAAGGTTAGCCTAGGCGCCTGCGGATTACCGAAGGGATGGGGAGGGGAGATTATCTGCAAAGAGCAGAGTGTGAACTTTATGAGTGAGTGCTAGGAAATTTGGCCAGGAGGGCATTGGGGTACGTGGGGAACAGAAAAGTGTGGGCTTAGACGCATTACGGAGAGATGGGGCATCTGCAGAGAAGGATACTGTGGTGGTTTTTGCCTTACCCCCCCCCCCCGCCGCCCCACCCCGGCACTTCACCAGAGGGGAGGGAATTGGAGAAGGCTTAGGATGAGGGATGTACATTTAAGGGGAAAAGTCCTCTGTGTGTTGGTACCGGCTGGGGATGTGTGTGAGTGAGATCTGAGTGAGTGGAGAATGTGTTTTGCATGCCGAGTGGCAGGGATGCGTATAGTATTATATTGTATAATGGGTTTCTTATTTAAGAAATAAGAACTGGAATGCCCACTGGACGCTCAGCCCATTGCTGAGTACTGGGGCGTGGCATGGTGCCCTGGAACAATTTCTTCCCAGGGCTCAGCGGACTGCCGCAGTTTTGCCAGGAGAAACGAGGAGAGCTCGGTGCTAGTCGAGGTTTTTTCAAGAACTATAATTCAGTTTCTAGAGATGTTTATGGATCTCGGAGGCCAAAGGGAAGCTGATTTGAAATGTACCTGTGGTTTTGTAAAAAGGGCGCAGAAAGATAGGGGTGATGGGTAGTTTTGTGTGTTGGGAAGGGAGCTGCGGGCTTTTACTGTTTCTTGTAGGGGGTGTGGGCTGGGAATGGGGGGTGCAGCAAGCCGGGTCAGAATGCAGGTGCGCGTACACTGGAGGTTTGAGTTTCTGAGAGCATGGCAGGGACACGGCTTCATACATGGAGCTGGAGAAGGGGCGAGGCAGTGATCAGGAAGATGCCAGGAAGATGCAGGTTGGGAGTGTTTGTTAATCCTTGATGACTTCTGGGCTGTGAGTTTAAAGCTAACGTGTGTGTGCGCGTGCGTGTATGCATGCACACACGCCGTGGGTCTGGAGTGAAGTGACTGGGGGGAGGCTCGCTTGGAGGACTGCAAGGGTGTGTATGCTGTCTCTAGCTTGGAGGACAGGAAGTGGAATGTATGTTTTTGCAGGAATTCTTTGTGGCCGAGGAAGGATGAAAATCATCTTGGATGCTTAGATGTGTATCAAAGTTTAAAAGGTACAGATAAAAGAAGGGTTGCAGGTTTATTAGGAAGCATTTGGGGAGGGAGGGGCATGTGATGTTGGTTGGGTTCATACCAGCAAGAGCTGGGGAGGTAACTGGGACAGAGCAGGGGGAGGGGTATACTTTGGCCACACACACCTGCTGACCAGGAACCTCATTTAATAGGTCTGTTCGTGTGAGGGCATATGTTTGGGGGGAAGAAACCTCATCTGTCTGACCCATGACACTTTTGATTTCCTGAAATGATGGCTGTGCCATTTTGAGGTTCTGCCTTATTTGTAGGGGAAATTCATCTGTGTAAGAGTGTTGATAGAGGGTCTGACCCTCGGTCAGAGGATCTTGCGGCAGTATCTCAGAGGATGGCGTGGTGGAGATGGAAGGTTTCCCATTGGGAATGGCTCGGTTCTAGTCCAGTTCTGCCACTTTGGAGCAGGGTGACCTCAGGAAAATTTTTTAATCTCTCTGATCCTCCATTGTTTCTCTGTGTAAAATGGCGTTGTCTGCCGTGACTCAATGAGAAGGAAAATTCACTCTGCTTCCCTCCCCTTCAAAGCTTGGTGTGTCTAGGGGTACAAAGCTTTACTCGAAGGTGGCGCCGCGTTGAGCACAGGTGCTAGCATGGATGTGAACCGTTGTAGAAATGGGTCCCGGACCTCCTTCTCTTTACAGGGCAAGTTGGTAAAACAGTCTGGATGCCCGCTGAGTTTCTACTGCTCACCCATGGTGCAAACAGAACTTTCTAGAACTGCCTCAGTTTACTCACCCATAAAATGGAGGCAGCCAAGCCTGGATTACTGTTGATGGCAACCTGTTTTCCTAACAGGTCTTTGAACCATTCAGAAGAAAGGTGGTCCACAAATCAATATTAGTAACTGTCCGACGCGGACGTTTCCCTTTTCTGCAGGCCACAATGCCTAAAGAAATGTGATTTGAGGACAGAGAAAATAGTCATGTCTTCGGCGTGTTAGAATAAAAGAAGAGCAAAGTCCAGCCAACCCGGGTTACTACGAAGGTCTGTTTTTCTCTGGGCTACGCGTCCTTGGCAGGCAAGAGCCTGCCCGTGAGAAGAGGGCATGGGCTTTGGGTCTTTGCAGACACCCAATGCAGCAAGTGGGTGCAGCCGCTTCCCCAGAGACAAAAGTGGAGACCAAACAAAAAAGAGGGACCAGGAAACCCACCCAAGCCTCCGAGTCCTCCCAGAAGTCAGCACATGCTGTGAACTGCTGGCTCAGAGTCAGGCTCCCATCCATCCTTGAGTTCAGTGGCCATAAATAGTCAGGCGCTAAGCTATTTCCATGAGGCACTAAACCAATTCTGCTGCTTTTCTTGGCGAGATTGGGCCAATTAAGTTGATTGGAAGAGGTCACTGTTGATGGCTCTCACATTCCCCAGGCGGGACAGGCCAGCAGAGTTTAATTACATAACATTTCCCATCTCCGCCGCTCCCCTCCCAGACAGATCAGATGTGCAGGCCTCCCCCTCCATCCAGGACGGCGAATACAGCCGGCAGCCCCTGCTTCGGGCTTCTCCAGACTGTTTCCTGAGCAGTTCCAGTACTCCCACCCCAACTGTGAGGAATGTAAATCCAGTGCTGGCGGGAATGAGAGCGGGGAGTCGGGCCGACACAGAAGATCCTTCAAACCCCCCACCCTGCTTCCCAACCCCACCAGCTGCTCTTTAATGAGCCAGGCAGTTTCTGGTGGGGGGGATGCTGAACTCATGACCCTTGCTAGGGTTTTCCATTTAGTTTTCTTTAAAATTGAGTTTGTTGGAGAAGGACCAAATCTACCGGAGACCAGCCTAAGACCCGTGTGGTGCTGTTGATAAGCTCTGCGGATGTACTTTGTGCGTGGATAGGTGTGTGCAGAGAGAGAGGAGAGCAGGGCTGTGTGTGTGCTGGGGGACACAAGAGCACAGGAGGGGCCCTGGCTGGGCAGGAGGCATTCCTAGAGCTTGTGTTGTGGGCGGCAGGTATATGGGCACCTGGTTCAGACTGGACCGCCACCGTATTGTGTCTTGAGGAAGAGCCAGCCTGTGGAAGAAATTGGGAGCAGCTTTTTTTCAGACCATTTGTGTTTGGGGATGGAGGATGTGTGAGCTTTTAGGAAGTCGGAGGCCAGTGCAGATAGAACCTCATTCTTGCCTGAACAGATTTCTATTAAAATCAAGTCTGGGCAAAGGCAGCTTTTCAGGGGACTCGTTTTAGAACCTATGAAAGCACATGTAGAGGGACCAAGATCTTTAAAGTCTTCTCGTGTTGTTGATAGTTTTCCGTAAGTCAGCCTTTCCTTCTACCTAAAAATACCCAGGGGCTAAGTGTGCACGCACCTCTGGGCGGTGAGGATGCGTTGGCTGTTTCGTGTCCACATCTGTGCCATGGTCCTTCTCAAGCAGTCCTAACTGGGAACCACCGGGGGCTGTCTGTGGCTCTGGGCATCCCTGCAGGACTAACCTCTGCCTGTCCGTGTGGTTTCGCCGGAGAAGGATTTTGGCGTGAGCTTTGGTGCGGTCTGTTGTGACTGCTCACTTTTCAGCCGCATCTCCGGGAAAGACTTTGGTTGAGCCCCCAGGTCTTCTATAGATTTTGTTCAGTCAGAGATCTTTGAGCTTCTTTCTCGTTCAAGGCCAGAGCTGTAGGCGTACATGGCAGCTTACTGACCTCAAAAGATCCCAGGCCCAGGGCATCTTCAACAGCCTGGGGCAGCAGAAAGCCTGCTGACTTAGAGGTGGGGCATCAAGCTGGCCACTGAGTTCTGTCACTAATAGGTTGCTGTTGTGTGACCCTGGATGGTCTCTCCAGGCCCTGACGTACTACCCATCTGTAAATGAAGAACTTGAACTAGAGGATCTCAAAGTTCCATTCCAACTGCACCATCTGAGGATTCTCCAGTAGCCCCATCCTCCTACTCGCTCAGCGCTAATATGCTTTGCTTGGAGTGCATCTTGGCACACCCTCAATGAGCTCCTGTTTTTGTCTTTGGGGAATGGCTGAGTCAAAGGCAGAAAGGCATGCAAAGAATTTGCCATAGAGTTTTGTTTTTGGCCAAGAATACTCCTGAAGTTGGCTTCGCCTGCACAGTGTGTACAGAGCTCTAAGGGGTGGGGTTTGGCTTTCTGGTAGACCCGATGCTAGTCATCCAGCTTCCACATGAACGCCTATTAGTGTTTCTGACTAAGAGAAGGACCCCCCTTGAAGATGATTGATGAGGATGATAGTTAATATTTGAGTACTTACTGGGCGCCAGGCATTACTGTAAATATCACATGGTGGTATCCCAGTGCCCAAAATAATCTCTTTTGCAGGTGGGGAGACTGAGGTTATGTGAGGTTAAGGGGTATGTTTACGGGTACACAGCTAGATCTCGATGTGCTGCCATTCTAGCCTGAAGCCTGTGACCATCCCAAGTCCATCACCTGCCAATCAGGTTCTGTGTCTGCATTCTGTGATGTCATCCAGATGGGAGATTGCTTGATAGCCCTCTCCAAAGTCTGTCACCCCACAGGGTAACCTGCTCCACCGGAAGGTTCATTTTCACGTGCAAGACAAATGCTGAGGCTTTCTGGCCACCTGCTGGAAAGCATGTGTCAGATCTGTCTTAGCTCCCAACGCCCTCCCCCTTTACTTCCCGTCCTGTTGACAAGGGAATCTGCCCTTCCAGAATGGGGGTGTTGATTTAAGTCACAATTGCCTCCTTGTAAACTCTGTAAGATTGGAGCTGGACATCTGGTTTTGAGAGGTGGTGGGTCCCAGGGTTCTTGAGTTCTGTGGTGAGGGTTGCACAGAATCAAAGTAAAAGAGAATGGAGAATGTGAGGGCTCTTCAGAATTTGGAAAATGGCTTTCCTTGAAAGGCTAGGGAACTCCCTCCATGTATACAGGGGCCATGTATTTCTTGCTGAGAGGTTGAGGGCAGGAGTTGCTACCAAGGACTGGGGTCCCCAGGCTCTGTTTGATGCAGAGCAGAGCAGTTTTAGAGTCTTCCAGCCCTGGCACTTGTTAGCTGCGTGCCCTTCTGGGCGATACCAGAAGTAGGGAAGCCAGAGGTGTTCTCGGGTGCATGTTGCCACCATCTCTGAAGCGTGTGACTGAAGGCTCTTGTTTTTTCTCCCTCCACTGACTTTCCCGTCACCACTACCACACATACATCTTCAAAGCAATGAATGAGAATGACTTGGTTCTGTTGCTGGAAAGTATTTGCAATGTGCTGATAAATGGACAGCATTAACCTAATGCCTGTGAAATTGTGGGTGCTCAAAAGATATGTGTTTGCTTTGTTTAAAACAACATTCCACGTGTAGGGTGATGCTTTCCTTCTTTGTAAGAGGACATAGCCCTATTATTATCATTTTTTTTATGATAGACCGGTCTTGCCCTGCCCCCCCTCTGTTTTTAGGTCTGAGCCCCTGGCATTTAAAAATATCCTCCCCCTCTGGCTCCAAACCATCCCTCAGGGAATATAGTTCAAGATCTCAGTCTGGGATTATTTCCATTCTGTGTCTAGCAGATCTACTCCTGATGGATCATGGGGCACATCCATCCCCTGCTTCCACTGGGTCCAAGAGGGAAAGTGCAGCTCTGGAAATCACCTGTTTCCCAACATGTGCGTCCTGTAACTGGGAAGGAGCCCAGCTCTCCTGACACCCAGCGTTTGCTCCCCAAACTGCTCACCTCACCACTCTTTGCAAAGGACTCAAACTAGCTGTGCGACCTTGAGCAAAGCATTCTCCCTCCATGGGCCTCTGTTTCCTCTTCCGGAAAAAGAGGGAATGGGATTCACTGGAAAGTCAAAAGGACCCTGCCAGTTCACATATTCCATGGCTCTGCTGCTCCCTAAGCCTCACCGTGGCCCACGCCTGGCATTTCTGGGTATCCCTGCTCCTCTGGAGGACTTATGTGCAGAGATGCGGAGGGGTGGAGGAGGAAATGAAGTTACATGATGCCAGATAAGTTCTTGAACACATGGAGGAGTGCATGTTCATAAAGTGCTGAAGGAGCAAGCTTGCCAGATTGGTGGCAGGTCTCGGATTGGGAGTTGAAAGCACAGGGAAAGGTTTATGTGGGACAAAGTTCCCTTTGGGTAGCTGAATTTGGTGAGCGAAATCAGAAGGATCCTGAACTATGAACAGAGATACCAGGCTCCACCCCAAACTGTCCCAGAGCCTCACTGTGCAATTTGGGGAGTCTCTGCTCCATGGAGAGTGAAAGGCTCCTGGCTTAGATGATCCCCCGTCAGTGATTTCCTGACTCATCAGGAATTATGGGAATCGAGGGCTAGTAGAAAAGCCTGGATGGATGGATTGATAAGGGGCTTGAATGTAGAGGGAAACGTCCTCTGATTGCCAGAGGGTAGGAGTAGCAGAAATATACATCTGTTCTTGAATTTGAGATGGTCACGGAGGGCTTATTCTGTGTGTATATTGGGCTTAGAAAGCTCTCCCTTCTTCACCAGGGGTATTGAAAGCATCCTTCACATCTTTGCTTCACCATTACCTTCTCCTGGAAGCCTCTCTGCATCCTCCAGGGAGCCTGGGGCTCCCTCTCGGTATCCCTGTGTTACACCACCCGGTATTCTGTCTTCTCACTAGAAGACGGGCTCTGCAGAGAAAGGGACCTGGTCTTTTCATCTCTGTGTCCTCAACACCTTGATATGTGTTGGGTGAGTGAATGCACGACAGGTGAGTTATCAGGGAGTCCAGCGGTGAGAGGCTGGGCTCAGAGAAGTGATACTCCTTCCCAAGGGTCCAGAGACATACGTGTTCTCTGTGTCCCATTTCGGCCTGTCCCGAGGCTGATGTCATGAAGCTCACTGCCGGCCCACTAGGAAAGCCTGTTGTTGATCTCTTTAGAGACCCCCTTCTCCCCTGTGTCTTAGTCTGCCAGGTCCTTCTGCAAATGTGGGTTTTGGTCAGGGAAAATTGGGTGTCACTGCACATGAATTAGGGCCATCTATCTCTAGACATTCAGAAAACACATGTTTAAAGATTGTTCATTAAGCATCCTGTTGGTGCTGCCAAGTCTCAGGCCCTGTGCTCGATGCTGGAGAAGATGCAGAGATGAACGCTGAGCTCTGAGCTCCAGGGTCTAGGAGCCGGTGAGGGCAATGGGCCAGTTACATCATTGTGCTCTAGGGAGGGGCCGTGTGAGCACGGAAGTTCAAGCACAGGGTTCCTGGATGGAATGTTGTGTGTTGGTGTGAATAATGATGGGGAATCCTCTGGACCAGAAGCAGGCTGGAGGGTCCGTGAACTGCCTTCACTTTTTCTCATCCCTGAGTTCCCAAGGCCTGACCAAGCCTCTTGTGAAGGATGCTCAGAGCCCGTTGTGATGGGAGCCATTGGTTCTTCCCAGACAGAGTTTGGGGAAGGGGCATGATGTACAGGTGTTAGGTCTGGGCGGATGTGCAGGTGTGTGTGCTTTCCAGAAGTAGCCCTGCTCTTGGCTGTAGTCAGCCCAAAGGGGGGAGGTGCGTCTGCCCGAGGCTTTTAAGCGCTGCTTCTCCCCGCTGCCCTGTGTGTTGTGTCTGTGACCACTCCTGACACAGGGACAGACTGCCATCTACTGTCCACTCTTGTCCTCTATGAGTCCCTCCTGCTCAGTGAGCTCCTCGGCATTTTTTTCACATCCTGTTTTTAATGGGTCCAGATACCAGCAGAAAGAGAATAGACGTCAGGTCCTTGTTAAGTAACTTCGTTGGAATTTGGAAGGGGGCCTTTCAAAAACATAACACATCTGTTAGATGTTTTTCTCATCTGCTTAACGAAAGTGTTATTTGGAGGGGGCCTCGTGCCTCTCTTGACTCTTCTTAATTACCATGCTGGGTACCCGGGTACCGTGTAGAGTGTGAAGACCAAGAAGGCTAAGTCCCGTCTTCAAGAGCCTTGCAGTTGGAAGTCGGGACAGACCTGCAAGGAAATAGACCACAGGATGTGGCAAGATATGTTTGGTATGTGGCTCGTGAGTGGCAGGGACCCCAGAGGCTTTGGGGGTTTGGGGAAGGAGGAGTCCTTGTAGACAGAGTGATTGGGAAAGACAAGTATGGGCAGCTTGACTGGGTCTGCTTTTAGCAGCCCCAGGGTTTGGTGAGCACCTCCTAAAATCGCTGTGTGGTATCGTGGAACAGGCTCTGAGCTGGGAGTTCGGGGACCTAGAAGGTCCCTGTGACCCAGGGGGGCTGGTTTCAATGTCCTAGGGCCCACCCATCCCTGACCCGGCATCGCATCCCACATCTGCATGCAGAGGGAGGTGGTTCCTTGTTTCCATCTTGTCAAGGACCAGTAGAGCCGGAGTCCCTCTTGCATCCCCTGCAGGGAGGGCATCTCAAGGTGTGTCCTGTCCTGACAACCCCACACACAGTGGGAGGGAGGGAATGTCCCCAGAGTAACCTCAGGTGCTGTACAGCTATGAGGAGGTGTCTGCCTGCTGCTTCTCTCCGTATCTCCCCCGGACCTTCCTTCCCAAACACACCTGCATAGTGCTTGAGTCGAGGATAGTTTTTCCAAGAGGAACTGCATTAGTTTCCTAGTGTAGATTATAGCTCAGGTCTAGGATGCCTTCATGTTCGAATTCGTTCTACCATTGCTTTTGTGGAGCTTTTTAAAGAAGTATCTAAGACTTTTGATGACTGGGGATTAAAATGGGGGAAAGGTTGCTTTTCATAACTCACTCCCATTCTTTCTTTCTCTCTCTTTCTTAGCATTTAAATGATCATCAAGGAAACCTTCAGTGTATTTATTCCATGTACTTGTCTTATGGTGCATGTGTATGTGTGTGTTTGTGTGTGTGTGAGAGAGAGAGAGAGAGAGAAAGAGAGAGAGGGAGGGGAAAAGAGAGAGAGAGAGGAAGAAAGAGAGACAGCAAGAACAAGAGAGAAAGCTATTGTAGACTGTGGTCTATTAGCGAGTCTAGGAAATCAAGTTGAATTGGAGTTGGGTTACTGGTAGCGAGACCTCAGATTGTCACTCTAAACCTCTGACATTTCCCTTCTACTTTTTGGCTCTTGTACGAATCAGGAATGTCTCTTCCCAGTTCCCCTTCCGTGTTTACATCTCCTTTTGGGGCTGCTGTATTAAGTTACCGTCTGTCTGCAGAAAGTCTCCTGAATTCTTGGGGGCCTCTCAACAGAGGCACGGTCAAGGATGGAGCCATTAGAGAAGGTCTGATTTTCTACTATGAGGGGGAACTGAACCCTTTTACTAAAAGGGTTAGGGGTTGTTTATCATGTGTTTTCCTGTGGCACAGTGATGTCTGTGACTCCTGCCTAAAGAGAGAGAGCGAGCAGAGGCTGGGACAGAGATGGAAAGGGAAATTCTTCCAAGAGCAGCCAATGTGGAGGGAGAGACTCAGTTCCCAGCAGTTTCGTGGGAGGTTTTCTGATGGCCTGTGACGTGATTTGTAATCGTGGGTGAAAGTAGGAGGAGATGGGGGGAAGAGAGTTCCAGGTGAAGGTGCAGATGGAAAGAGGGTCCCAGGTGAGGGAAACCGGGGGCTAAAAGAACCGAAAGCCGCCCAGGTTGTGGTTCACGGGGAGCCGCGTGGGGTGATGTGTCCAGGGAGATGGGAGGAAGGAGGGCCCACACTGAGCCCCCTCCCAACCTCAAGGGCAGCAGGAGCCAGTGGAGGTGGCACAGGGGAGGATACAGTCAGTCTTTTGTTTTAAAAAAAGATCACTCTGGGGCTTCCCTGGTGGCGCAGTGGTTGAGAGTCCACCTGCTGATGCAGGGGACGCGGGTTCGTGCCCCGGTCCGGGAAGATCCCAAATGCCGCGGAGCGGCTGGGCCCGTGAGCCATGGCCGCTGAGCCTGCGCGTCCGGAGCCTGTGCTCCGCAACGGGAGAGGCCACGACAGTGAGAGGCCCACGTACCGCAAAAAAAAAGATCACCCTGGTTCAATATGGGAGGTGGCTTTTCTGAAATAGTTGTTCAATGGGAAAAAGACTGTTGGTTGGATGGATGGAAGAATGAATTAATGAGCGAATAAATGAATGAAATGCAGGGGGGACTTGATCAAGCCAGACTTGGACACTGGTTACTCTGACCAGTGCTGGCTCCAGGGGAGATGAAGGACAGGACGGGCTGGCGGGATAGGCGACAGGTCATGGATTAGCGTGGCTCTGGCTGTAGGGAAACAGGGACCAGCATAGCAACACTGCTGAGAGATCAGTTGGCCGTGGGAGGATCTCCCAACCTGTTTGCCTTTTCTATACATTTCCATCCAAACTTGATTTCATTCCGGATCAAAAATGAAAGTGGCTTTTGGAGTTGTACCCCAGAAAATTTAAAACTGTGATGGTGACTTTCTCCAGAGGGGGCTGCTTGCTTGCAGACCTTTTCATCGGCTCAAAGCGGGCTGTGGACAGATGGTGAGTTTTCTGAGGCACCTGGCGGGTCCCAGATTCTGGGCATCAGATCCATCTATTGATGATTCCTATGGATTGTGTGTGTGTGTGTGTGTGTTTGTGTGTGTGTGTGTATTTCAAAGTCTCCTGAAAATTACCAAATTCCACAGAACCTCTTTTGCTTGTAGTGGATCCCTATAGAGAGTCACTTGCAAGGTCACGTAGGTTAGCACAGATAAGAAGAGTGTGTGTGACAGTGACCTAGACAGACACCTGGCATGCCCTCCAGCGACTTGGCCTGGTAGAATGCAGGAATCCCCCTTGGTGGAGGCAAGGGAACCAAAGAGAACGTTCTGTGTCATCTCGAAGGTCTCTGCTCAACAAAGACCTCACTGTGGAACCCCCTTCTGCACTGTCCCTGCCCCTCTGTGGCTTTGCCATGGCATCTGTCCCATTCAGTGAGGTCCCCATAAACCCATCATAAGTTGAAAATATTGTTGGTCGAAAATGCATTGAATACACCTCACCCAGCAAACATCACAGCTTAGCCCCGCCTACCTGAAATGTGCTCAGAACACTTCCATCAGCCTGCAGGCGAG
The DNA here is from genome assembly GCF_964270905.1 of Leucopleurus acutus. Lineage (NCBI taxonomy): Eukaryota > Metazoa > Chordata > Mammalia > Artiodactyla > Delphinidae > Leucopleurus > Leucopleurus acutus. The sequence continues at coordinate 6,052,838 of NC_139152.1, forward strand.
CAAAATTATCTCACACAAAGCCTGTTTGATAATAAAGTGTTGAATATCTCACGTAATGTATTGAATACTGTACTGCAAGTGAAAAACCAAATGGCCGTCTGGGCACAGAATGGCTGAAAGTGTATCGTGACTGCGGGGCGGCATCACGAGAGAGGCTCTACGCATACAGCCAGGCCAGGGAGAACGATCAGAGTTCGAGATCAGTACGCTTTCTACTGAACGCGTATCACTTTCACATCATCGTAAAGTCCAGGAATCTAACTCATGAGGCGGGGGCTGTCGGCCCTTGTTCTGAGGGCTGCTCAGCTCATCTGAGCTGAATCTCCTTCTCCCTACTCATCCGGCATCTGCCTCGGAAAGTGGAGACCAGGAAGGCAGATCACAGGTGCTCAGCAGATTCCTAGGTGCAGCTCAACTCCATCTACTGAAGGCGGTGTTGAGGGTGAGGGCAGGGAGCAGGGCAGAGAGAGAGGGACAGAGACCAGTATTCCTAGGGCCTGAATGCTGTGCAGGTACCTTTTAATTTTTTATTTTATTTTGGCCACACCGTGTGGCATGTGGGATCTTAGTTCCCCGACCAGGGATCGAACCCTCACCCCCTGCAGTGGAAGTGCGGAGTCCTAACCACTGGACTGGCAGGGAAGTCCCTGTGCAGGTACCTTTGTACAGGTCATCTCATGAATCCCCCCCCAACTGCCCCCGAGAGACAGCTCCATCCCAGGCTGCAGGGCATGGCATCCACAGTGCTTGCAGAGTGCAGAAGTGTTTGTGGTCTATGCGTGATCAGATTTCCTGCCCTGGTTCTCCCTGGGAACTTGCGTACCAGTAAGAGGCCCTGCTCTTGGTGCAGTTACGGAGCAGGTCTGCCGTTGATGTCCAGCACCGATGGCTCAATGGGAAAGTCAGCACCTTTCTTCCCTCTCGGGTCCGGGGATCCACCCAAGCGCCAGGCTTAGGACGACAGTGCTCCCAAGAGGCCCACCCTGAGGACCCGCTTCAACCAATGGGCCTCCTTGGCAGAAGGCAGTTGTTTCCTTGCTGTTTTCCTGTTAGGGAGCCAGGACTTGCAGGAGGGCAGAGGAGTGGGGGTCAGAGAAGGAAGCTGAAAATCAAGGTCTGAAGAAACTAGTGAGGTCTGAGACAGTTGTATTGCCAACCACATGTTCCCAAACTGTAAAGTGGACCATGTGGAACGGTCGCAATCCCTGGGTTTCTCGTTACAAGAAGTTATCCCTGTGGATGCTGGCAGTCGTGCTGGGGCTGGATGTCCAGTGCCCGTGGCTAAGTGCGTGTGTCTCTGAGCCTTTGGATTTGGGATTCTCCGGACTGCTGAGTGCCCTGAGTGCAGTTGGAAGCTATGATGGAGAGAGCCGTGCCGACCAGATGTAGGGCCCGGGATGGTGGTTCCCCGGGGCGGGGTGTGGGGGCGGGGCTGGATGGTGGTGTGGGCAGGTGTGGGGGGGGTCTCGTTCTGCACGAGTCACTGCTGGGGATTCCCCGTCAGAGACAGAGACAAGCCCTGCAAAAAGCAGTGGAAGCAGAAACCCACAGGGCTCTCTGTTCATATCCTACAGGTGGAACTGAAGTCATTCCTGACAACAGGTAGGCTCCATCCCCCATCCCCCGACCCTGCATCACACAGCCGTCACCCTCAGCAATGGCTTCTGCTTTTAACTCAAGGGACAGTAGTATTTCAAGGAGTGGGGCAAGAGATGAGCTGAAGCATTTATGTGTGGGTTCTTTTTTAAATTTTTTATTGAAATACAGTTGATTTACAGTGTTGTGTTAGTTTCAGGTGTACAGCAAAGTGATTCAGTTATACATATATAAATATGTGTATATATATATTCAATTTCAGATTCTTTTCCCTTATAGGTTATTACAAAATATTGAGTAGAGTTCCCTGTGCTGTTCAGTAGGTCCTTGTTGCTTATCTATTTTATATATAATAGTGTGTATATTTTAATCCCAAACTCCTAATTTATCCCTCCTCCCCCTTCTCCTTTGGTAACTGTAAGTTTCTTTTCTATGTGTTAGGTTTGAAGCTGGTATATTCTGATGCTAATAGCACATTGTCCTTTTTGGTAGGCAGCTCTCCTCCAAGTCAGTCTGGGAAAATGTTCCTTAAAAGACATGCTACAAAAAAAAAAAAAAAAAAAAAGCCATGCTACAGCACTGAGAGTTGGGGAGGGAGCCTTCAGGGGGTACCGTGGGAAGAAACGTTACAGCTGTGGCTTGGAAGCATCAGTGTATTCCTTTGCCTGTTTCTGATGACGTCGTCTGGGGTGTAAGCTCACGTGAGGGGCGGATGGGACAGCATGTTGGGAGCGGACAGGCATGAGGCATTCAAGATGTGGTACAGGGAACGTGAGGTTACGTTGATGCGGGTTCCTCATCCCTTCTGCAAGGCCATCCCCCGAGTTTGCCTCCAGCTACCTGCTCTCATTCTCCTCTGTCTGCACCATTATATCTGCATCTGCGAAACGGAACTTCCCTCCCAGCAGCGTCGTGGATCTGGTTGCAGAGCTCATAGATGACCTCCCCTGCCTTATCGTTTACTGTCTCATCATTACGCAAATACCCTTGAAACACCCCTATTCTTGTTGTGAGGATGCATCGCCTTATATCTTTGAGATTATGCAATGTTCAAGGTCCTTTTCTCTTCACTCTCTTAACTGCCTCCTGGGGGCTGAGTTGTTCCGGTAGTAGAGTTTGCTGTTTCTTTCCGTGGTGCTGGTTTTCCTCGGAGGGTGGTTGGTTATTCTTTCTGCCAGGTTATCTTCCCTGGCAGATTCTTCTACATTCCTTGCACGTGGATTCAGTGCTTGGCTTCAGTTTCTTAAATTATCTGTGGCTTTGTGAACGTGTACCTTCTTTTAGGGATTCCTTACGGTTCCTAGCCAATGAAAGCCTCTCTTCCTGTTTTCCAGCCTGGCAATGTATAACTGCCTAGGCTGGAAAACAGGAAGGGAGCTTTAATGTGTTTTCTGTTGTATGGATGGACTTGATACAGGAGGAGGAGGAGAATTGAAGTGGGTACTCAGTCCGCCGTCCTGAAATGGGAATCCCTTCAAAGTTCTTAAGAATCCAAGTGAAACATTTAAGCCTCGGTGGAGATAATGGTAATATAACTCAGACCACTTCGCACAGTGCCTGCCCCATAGCAAGGGCTTATTGTAGATAGAACTGTTCTGTTAGCTGCATATTATTGTAATTAAAATAGGGCCTCAGCCTGGTTTTAAATCCCATCTCCGCTTCGTCTTAGCTGTGAGATCTCGACAGTATTGCTAAGATTCAGTCAGTTCCCTTAAGTGTAAAAAGATATTACATTGTTTGGAAAGACTAAATAAGTTACAGCATGTAGACTCAGAGAGTCTGGAACATGGTCAAGGTTCAATACATGTTAGCTGATACTATCATGATATTATTAATTAACCCAAAGGGGGAAATAACCAGATACGGTGCCATCTTAGGGAATCCAAGGGCAGGAGCTGTAGCCACGCTTCATAAGAGACTAACCTAGGAGCCTGGAGGCACTCCTCTGTCTACAGGACCACATGGCCCTGTTCTCTCTGCCTCTGAACCCCGCTTCCCCACTTCTCATTCTAGGCCTACCAACGGATTCTCCCAGGGCTCCCGTTTCAGATTCCTTAGGGTGAGATCTGATTGGCCCAACTGGAGTCGGAGGTTCATGCTAGTTCATTAGCTGGGGACCGCTGAGTATGGTCATGTCATGCGGCACGTAACTTCAGAGCACTACCCTTTCAACAAAGGTGCGGCCCTTGTCAGAGCACAGGCCTGTGGGCTGAGAATTCACCCCCAAATTATCGAGCTTCTGTGAGTGTGTGTGTGGCGGGGTGGTAGAGAAGCAGTGATCAAAGGGCAGACTCATGAGTGACAAATAAGCAGGCCTCACGGAGCACCCCCTTAGGATGAAGAGGACAGGTTTACGTGTCCCCACGAGACTGTGTCTTGCTGAGTTTAGGGCACGTTCGGCACCATCCCTGGTCTTTGTCTTTGGGTAACAATCCAGTGAGGGTCTTCACCAGAGTAGACGGGCATGAGATGAATTCTGCACGCAGTTTGGGGAAGCATGGTGAGGTCTGGTTGGGGTACTCTCACCTTCCCCACATGCCCTGTGTAGCTCAGGGAGCCCGGAGCATGCCTGCTGTGGAAAGGCCACCATCCCTGGCTCAGCTCTTTTCCCCAAGTGCAGATCTGAGGCTCTTCGCTAAGAACGCACCCCCCAAGCTGTGCCTCTTACATTCAGAAAGTGAGATCCTCATGGTACACATGCAGGTCCTGGTTTGTGTGAGCTTTTCCTCTTTAATTCTCTGCCTTTTCCAAGCTGAACCCAAGTTTAAACAACGAAGGCCTTAGGAATATCGGAAATGGTGAAGATTCAGATCCTTAAATCCTAGGCAGATAGAGAACGTTTCTGATCCAACAGGAGGGCTCTGAATGTGATGATGTTTAAAGATTTGTTCAGGGTTTATTGGCTTGTTTGTTTGCATGTGGGGTCGTGACACTGGGTATTATACTGTGCTTCGTGCTTTAGTGCACAATCCCATCCCCTTAGCCCCTCGGCAAGATAGATGGAATTTCCCCCATTTCACAGATGAGGAAACTGAGGCTCAGGGAAGTTCAGCCGCTTGCCCAACAGAGCCTTGATCAGCAGCCAGAGCTCCCTAACTCTACAGCTCACGTGTTGCCCACAGACACCACCTTTCCTCGTCTGCCCAGGTGCCATTTATCTTTCCTTGAAAGATTCTAACTGTATCCACCAGGAACTAATACAGTGCGTAAGAAATGTTGGTTACACTGAACTGAACTCCAGCGGCATGAGGGGTCCCAGAATTTGGCAAGGCTTTTCCAGCACTGATGGATCTGTCTCGGTTGAGTGTATCTTTAAAGCTGCGTTTTTTTTTCCATGGGAAATTTCAGCTGGGTAACTTGAAAAAGCAGCTGCTTCATTCCTGGCCAGAACTATAAAGTCTTGGCTCTGCCGGCAGGTGATTCTTACATCAGTGTCCAAAAAGAGCATTCTATCCAGAAATATTTAGTTAGCTCCTGCTATGTGCTGGGACACTGTTGTTGGTGCAGGAGACAGAGCACAGAACGAGAAAGGTCAACCCTCTGCTCTCAAGGAGCTTAGATTCCACTGGAAACAGTCTTCAATGCAGAAACAAACAAGTGGATGGATGGATAGATAGATAGATAGATAGGCAAATGAAATTTTCCTATGGGGATTAGTGCCAGGATGGATGATAAAATCAAGTGATGTGATAGACAGTGGGAGAGGGTATTTTTTTTTTTTACCTTTTTATTTTATATTGGAGCATAGCTGATCAAGAATGTTGCATTAGTTTCAGGGTACAGCAAAATGACTCAGTCATACATGTACATGTATCTATTCTTTTTCAAATTCTTTTGGGAGAGGGTATTTTAGATCGTTACGTTCATGACACAGCAGAAGGCTCGTGTGGCTGGGACAGAGAGTGAGAGAGGCCAGCTAGATCGTGTAAGGCCTGGTAGACCACTTACAGAATGTATTCCTGTGATGAGTTGAGGTGTGTAATTAGAAGCCCCGCCCCCCTCCAAATATGGTGGGAAGCCAGAGCTTTTCGCCTGAGGGAGTATTGGGAAGCCACTGGACGTTTTGGAGCAGGGAATAGTGTCATCTGCTCAACATTTGTAAAAGGCTGCTCTGCGTGCTTTGTCGGGGGCAGGCTGCAAAGACAGTGAGACAAGTCGGTTGCCAATACAGTGGGCAAGAGGGAATGGAGGCCTAGATTCTGTGGTCGTGAGGGGGTGTTAAGGAGCCAGAAGATTTGGGATCTGTTTTGGAAGTAGGACTGGAAAGAATTGATGGACAAGTGGGAGAAGAGAGTGTAAGAAAAAGAAACCTGTCAATAGAAGGAACGATCCAAGTCCGGGAAGGGAGACATGCCATTGACCTTGTTGGGTTCCTAAGACCCGGGAAGGGAGACATACCATTGACCTTGTTGGGTTCCTAAGACCCAGGAAGGGAGACATGCCATTGACCTTGTTGGGTTCCTAAGACCTGGGAAGGGAGACATGCCATTGACCTTGCTGGGTTCCTAAGACCCGGGAAGGGAGACATGCCATTGACCTTGTTGGGTTCCTAAGACCCGCAGAAAGAGCTGACTTTCCAGCCTGAACTCTGTGTGTGCTGTGGCCAAGAGCACAAGAGAAAGAAAACTAGAATGTTCACTATGCTTCTTTTATCTAAGCTGAAAAACGAACTCAGGTCGGTGACCTAAATGGGCATAAGCTCCAGTGCTGAAAAGACCACTCATCCAGCCGTAGCTCCAGGGCACCTGATGTGGTACGGCATTGTGTCCTTGCTGATGGGAAATACAGAAATTCACGGTTCCTCACCTCCATGAACTCATGTTATATCTGGGGAGATAAGACATCCCCAACTAAACACAACTCAAGCTAGAAATGATTAAGGCCATGGGACTGCTACCCACAGAGGGCAGTTGGAGTCCCAAAGACTGCTGGTGGGTGATGAGGAAACCCCCTGGATTGGGCAAGAGAGTTAGCAGGTAGCTCTAGATGGCGCAGACGGAGGCACAGAGGTGGGAAAGGCACGGAGCCTTGGGGGCTTGACTGATGCCTGGGAGGGAGAAAGTCTATGCAGAGCAGTAACAGAAGCTGCAACTCAGAGCAGCTTCCTGCCCCACTCCAGGGCATCGTGGTTTGGGGGAAAGGCTCTATTACATCCCCTCATGGCTCCTCTTCCCTTTTGCTGTTTTTGGTTTATGTTACTTCCCCTTCAGAGCATTCTTTGAACTTTCTGGAAACTCCCCTTGGCGGTCTCCTCATCTGTTCCCAGTTTAACCCTTTGCTCCATCTCATGGGTCCTGCTTTGTAGGTTGTAGTGTTTGAGATGCTGCCTTCCTGAAGTGTTTCTCTGAATTAGCATCGGGTACCTGTTCTGCTGTTTTGTTGCCATCCCATTACTCAGGAAAGGAAGGACTCCCTTCGGTATAGGAGCAGGGCTTCTGAGAAAAACCTAACACTTCCAGCTCCTGAGTTTACAGGGCTGTGCCAAACCTGGTTTCGTACAGATGAGGAAAAGCATCACAAGTTATCTTCTTTGATGTCAAGTGCAAACAAATCCCTGAGCCCCTCTGAGGGGCACAAAAAATAAACCACTGGTTTGTGAAGCCCCAGGATAATCCATCTGATTAAAGCCTTGCATCCCATTACTTAAAACATTCTCGCACAAGCATTGGCTGGCATGTGCACGTACAACTTCACACATCTATCTCTTCGCGCCCTTTTCTGGCCTCTGATGACTTCTTTCCTCTCCAGGAGGCTGGAGTCCGCGGCTTCTAAAGCATGACTTCTGGAAAGCTTTTCCTTCTGCCTAACCAAGATGGCATCTCTTTCCTTCTTCTCCTGGGGAGTCATTGGCCATTGGACAGTGGTCAGGGCATGGATCAGAAGCACCCTTGATTTCTGGGGGTTCATCCCTAACACCTGGGTGGGAGGCTGCATTGTGCTCTGTCATCTGGCTCCACCTGACTTTTGTTTTGTTTGTTTGTTTGTTTGTTTTTTGCGGTACGCGGGCCTCTCACTGTTGTGGCCTCTCCCGTTGCGGAGCACAGGCTCCGGACGCGCAGGCTCAGCGGCCATGGCTCACGGGCGCAGCCGCTCCGCGGCATGTGGGATCTTCCCGGACCGGGGCACGAACCCGTGTCCCCTGCATCGGCAGGCGGACTCTCAACCACTGCGCCACCAGGGAAGGCCTCCACCTGGCTTTTGGAGAACCCCATTTGAGTCTTTAATGATCTCATGACTCCCAAATGGCCCTGAGAATGTGTGTGCTTAGAGGAGCAAACAGCCTCCTTTCGTCCTGGCCTCTGCAAGAACAGTTTGCTATGTAGCACCCTTAGGAGACACAGGAGCAGGTGAAACTCCCCAGATCTTGTGTCTTTCGTTAAACTCTATCCTGAAGTAGGAGAAACCAAAGAACAGATATTACCTTTATCAAAAGAAGGTCAGGGATTCCTCTGACTTCTTATGAGGTTGGATACAACCAAAGGCAAGGAGAATTTTGCTCTTTGTTTTAGCCATTAGGAAACCCAATACCACCATGTGGTTGGTTTAATTTTCCCTCGTCACATGGGGTTGAATCCCCTTTGCTTCTGCAATTTCTGAATGGTAGCAATCATTTCTCATGATACTCTTGTGTCGTCACTCAGAGTAGAAGAGTAGATTTGACTCTTAATCTCAAAAGAATGGTGACCGTTAATATCGATTGAACTGGGAACCACGCTCAGTACTTTACGCGCGATCTCAGGAAATCTCCCAAGTTCAGGAAATAGCTGCTTTACTTCCATTCCATTTTGCAGGCAAGGCAACTGAGGCTCGGACAGGTTTTCCTACATTGCTCCTAAGATCATCTGAGAAACTGTATATTTCACTTGTTTTTCTAATGTATTTTCTTACTCTCCCTAGTATTAACAGATCCCACGGAGTGTAGGGCTTTTCTGTATCCTTGCTGCACTGCCGTATCTCTAGCACCTGAGATGCTCTGCAGCACGTGGCGTTTGCTCGGTTAGTATCTGTGGAATGACCACCTAAGGTGCCCAAGGTTAAATGGCTAGGAAGTGGTGGCCGAGCTTGGAATCACTCTTTTCTGATTCTGGAGTCTGTGTTCCTAACCACTACTTCACACTGCCTTCTTGTTTATTTATAAACAATTCCCCTTCTCCCCCTCTACCCCTCTTTTCAGTGCTTTTCACCTTTCTTGCTGGAATTGAACAGCACAGTTGTCATTTACGAGACGCAGTAAGTGGCAGTCCCCCTCTGCCTGGTGTCCTCATCCCCCTCTGCTTCTAAACATGGTCCTTGTTTCATCCTCTCTTAAATCACCAGGCTTAGTTCACATATCTGGTCATTTTATCTAATCAGAAATGCAAACCATTTGTCTCCTTAATTCAAGAGTTTGGGCTTTTCCTAGGTTAAGATCAGGGCCAAAGAAGTACCACATTGCTGGCTGGGGTTACTCAAAGTCTGCTCTTGCCTGCGTCTAGTCAGTGGGAAACAGAAAAGATGACAGCTGAAGCTTTGGGGGTCCTTTCAGAAGTAGTTATAATGTATGACATTGTTGTACGATTATGAAATAAGTAGCTGTTCTAAAATATGTCCATTTTAGAGAATTAGGAAACTATTAGAATAGAGGAAGACAGTTACCAGAAATCCCATCAACATTTTAGGATATATCCCCTGAAGTTCTTTTCCCGTGTGTGTGTGTTTGAGTGTGTTTTCATGTGTATGTGACTCTGTGTGTGTGTTTCCTTTTTTAAATAAGGGGGCTCATCATACTTGATGAACAGTTTTTAACTGGAATTTTCCACTTAATGTCGCTTTGGATGTTTTCTTCCGTGTCTTTAAGTTTACTTACAGAAGATCATTTTCACTGCGTAATATTCCGTCATGGGCCACCCTTTAACTGTTTCATGACTGTGGCACGTTTGCCTTTTGGCCACTGTTTTTATACTACAGTTAGGCATCCTTTGACGTAAATGTTTATGCACAGATGTGGTTACTTTCTTAGAGGAGATTTCTAGAAGGTACGTTTCAGCAAAGCGCATGTGTCACGTGGTGCAGTGGGAAAGCGCTTGGGTGTGGGAACCAGGCCAGCTTGGCTTTGAATCCCAGCTCCCTCACTTACTAGTGGGGTGACCTTGAGCAAGTCATCTATCATCCTCAGATTCCTGTGGAATGGGAGTAAAAATCTAATTCATCGAATTGTACAGGATGAAATGATCATCTCATGCAGAATGCTTTAAACAATGCGTGGCACAGGGGAAACCTTTAATAAAAGGCAGCTTTAAGGAAATAAATTTTAAGCTGGATAAATCGACAACAGATTATTATGATTCCTATTTATATTCATATCGTTTTGATGTCTAAAGTGTCGCAAGGTTGTCAGCACTCTGGCACGTGTGGACTTACTGGCCAGACGTTTCCTCCAGTCCCAGGACAGCTCTCTCTCTCCTTTCCTGTCCTTCTATCCTTCCCTCTCCGCTTCCCTGAGACACTGTTGTTTTACAGAGTGTGGCTTTTCTCAGCCTCCCCGATCTGCCCACACGTGTTTGCTTTGCTCTCCCATCCCATTTGGACTTTCCCTCCTTGTCAGTTTATTTATTCCATTTAGGAGGAATTGGAGCCCGGCCTCAGCTTTCCAGTTGGCTTTATCAGTGTGCTGCATTGTCAAACTGTTCTCTCCGTGACGTAGCAATCTCTTCGATCCTTGTTGAGCTGGTATTTGTTCTCCTAACAAATGTTTGGGGTGGTTGGAGGAAGCCTCCTGCCGCTTCAAGCTGCCCTGCTTGTTTGGAATCTTTACCTGGCTGACCACAGACCAGGGACATCTGACCAGAAGGTCTCCCTTGCCTGGCAACACTGAGAGTTGCATGACGACTGAGACTTTCTGGGGAGCCTTCTTGGCAGGAGTGGGGTGGGGGGATGCTGGGGACCCTGCAGGGTCCAGTTTGAGTTCCTAGACACGGTCCGGGAGCATTTTCGATGCACAAGATACATGACTCAGCTCATCCTCTGTGTCTTGTTAACAAAACTCAACCTTCCGTCATCTGCTGTGGACACGAAGCTTCGGGTATGGCAGGCAGCCCAGGAAGACCACAAGGGTGGGGAAGCATGTGAGTTTCCTGGGGCTTCCATAACACCCTGGGTGGGTAAAAACATGGGGAATTTATTGTCTCATGGTTCAGGAGGCCAGAAATCCAAGATCAAGGTGTTGGCAGGGCCACACTCCATCAGAAGGCTCTAGGGAAGAAGCCGTGTCATGCTTTCCTCCCGGCTTCTGGCAGCTTGAGGTGCTCCTTGGCTTGTAGACAAATCCCTGGAACCTGCCGCCTCACCTGCCTCCCTCCCTGAGTGTTTTCACATCGTCTTCTGAGCGCCTGTCTTGGCCCAGGTTTCCCCTTTGCATAAGGTCACCAGCCATACTGGATTGGGACTCACATTAATGACCTCATTTTAACTTGATTATCTCTGTAAAGACTCTATTTCCAAGTAAGCTCACATTCTGAGGTCCTTGGCAGGGCGGGGGTGGTCAGGACGTCAACATGTCTTTTTTTGGGAGACACAGTGCAACCCAGGGCAGGAAGGCAAGACACTGGGGGTCTGTAACCCCTCTGTGCACTCACCCTGAGCAGTGCAGGCTGTGTGCAAATATGCAGTCAGCTCTTTTCAGGATTAAGATGAATGGGGCCAAGACTTTGAGTGGGGTCTCTGTAGCAGCAGTGATGGCCAAGGAGGACGATGTCTTGCCTTCCTTGTCTCAACCCAGACGTTTGTATATCCCACGTGACCTCTGCCTCTGTCTCCCAACACATTGGGAATTTCTGGGGTCCTGGGATCCGGAGAGAAAGCAGCCCAGCCGGAGGCCAGCTGGTCAGGAACGGAGGAAAGGGATGGCGTCTGGGAGGGCAGAGTGGAAGGGGTGGTGGAATCGGGAAGGGATGTGATAGAGCACCAGGGTGGTGGGGAGGCTACAGGAGCTTCCTCCACAGCCGCGAGTCATGCCCCAGCTCTGCCCCTCGGCTGTGTGCCCGTGACCTGGGCATGTAGCTTCTCTGGACCTCAGCACCTCCACGGGTGAGGCTGGGAGGCCGATGGCTGCTCTCTAGGCCACCTTTCCCTCCAGAACAGAATTAGCTAGAGGCTGATGTGTGGAGCAGATGGGAGCTCTGGGGCCGGGCCCCCGCAGGGAGAGCAGCCCCTCTTCCTGTGGAAATATCTTCCGCGTGGGACCCCGGCCCAGGGTCACCCGGCACACATCTGGCTCCTAATTCCCGCTCCCCACGCACACCCCTCACCCTCCGTCCAACCCCCGTCTCTTCCCACATGGAAACCGGCTCCTCCTTTTCATGATTCCTATTACTCTTGGGCTGCACACTTCTGCCTTCCATCGTTGTCAGCCCTGGGAGGCTATTACAAGCTTCTGGTACACAGCCCATGCCTACCTGGGCTGGACCCCGTGAGTGAGCTGGGAGCAGGGAGGAAGATGCCTGCAGCTGGGGCAGGGGGCCGAGGGCCTGGGCTCTGACTCTGCTGCCTTAACAGATTAAATGAACCTTTGGGTCCTGATCGCCTGCGATCGCCTCAATACCGAACACACACACAGACTCACCAAACACACACACACACACACACCCTCCCCTGTATTCAGAGGAGCCCGAGCCCTGCTCATGCCCTCCGGTTTAGTCTGCCTGCACCCCGGGCAGCGGAGGCCCAGGTCTGCATCCTGATGATGTGGAAGGGGATGGTAGGTGTGGCTCAGAGAGGTGAAGTCTTACTCAGAGCATGCAGCAGCTGAGCTGGGAACTCTGCTGACTCAGAGATGTTGATGGGCAGGAGGCTGTCTCTGTTCATCCTTCTACTGAAGTCCTTTCCACGATTGACAGAGAGGGTGAAGGGTACCCTGGGAGAAGGTTCAGGCATAAAGGTCAATGGTAAGAATCACACGGTCCACAGTCTAGGCAAGCACCATCTGTGGCAAGCTGGGGGTCATAGTGGCCCACTGGATAAGGCTCAGTGCTGCAGGGTCCAGTGGAGAAAAAGAGGGTGGCACAGGGCAGGCAAGCTGTTTGCTTATCGATGACGTCTTCCTTCAAGTATCCTGGGAATCCTGCAGTCAGTGGGCGGTCTCAGGTGTTCAGGGGGTGCTGTGTTTTTCTTAGCAGGTATACTGTGATCACTTGCACAGGATGGTTCTCTCGGGGGCTCGGGATGCCCTGCAGGCATTAACTTCTAGTAGCCTCTTCCCCCATCAATCACCATGAAAACCAGGAACGCCTCCCCCGATTTCCAAATGCCCTTTAGGAGAGGCAGTACCAGCCGTTTCTGAGAATCACATAGACCCACGTGGATTAAGCGAGTCGAGAAGGAACGAATGATATCCTCCTTTTGTGATTTTGCAGCAAACTCCAGCTTCCTCTGCCCCAGGTGGAGCCTCGCCACCATTATTGAATCTATCTTCCCGCTGCTGAGGCCAACTGCACCCCACCACCCCAGGCAGGGCTGTGCGTGCTCTGCAGAGAGCTCGCTCGCTGGGCAGAGGTGGCCCTACTTCTGGTTCGGTCCAGCTGGGAGCTCTGGGGACCCACCTCCACCTCCACCCCTCCCTCTTGGAACGGTGATTCGGGGTGGGAGCCCCAGCATTATTCTGCTAAGCGTCTGGCTATTGGAAGAGAGGTTTGTGTAAGATTCCCTCTCAGCAGCTCGGCACAGATGGCTTGGCGAGGACCAGATTCAGTTTCTGATACTCCCCAGCCTTTTTACCAGGCTTCCCGGAACAGACAGGGAAACAGAGTGAGTTCCTTGAGGTCAAGTGATTTGGACCCAAGTTCCCCAGAGGCCCCGAATGACCCTGCTGGTGGCCCCGTGTGCCGAGCACCCCGCAGCTGCTAGTCGGAGAGATGGGTGCTGCGGGAAGAGGGCACTGAGCTGCCATCCAGCCCTGCCACCCACCCATGGGGCACAGCACTGCCTCTGCCTGGGTTTGCTCACGTGCAGAATGGGGAAGATGGTCGTCTTGCCACTTTTGCTACACAGGCATGGAATGGGAGCAAAGGGGAAGTATTTATGAAGCGTTTTGAACTCCAGAGAGAACAGGCACTGCACGCATCCGTGGCATATTAGGATGTGACATAGGCACGGTCAGAAGGTGGAAATGAACCTAATCCAGTCGTGAGTGTCATTGCCAGGAAGATCCAGGGGTCTGCGAACCCGGTGCCCCTCTCACCACCCTGGGAGGCCTCCCTTCCCGCTCCTGCCTCTGTCCTCTTCGCGACCAAACTTCTTTCACAAAGGTGTCATCTCCGTGATGCTCAGGCGCCCTGCAACCTCGCTCTTACCACCCACACGCCCCAGAGCCTCCACGGCCCATGGCCTCGTCTCTAAAGCCAGAGAGGCTGGCCTCCTCCTGCTGGGCCTCCGAGCACCTTTCCTGTTGTCACCTTCTTGAAATTCTCTCTTGCCTGGATCTCCCACACGGTCCTGCTTTCCACCCTGCCTCTGGCAGTCTCGTCCCACTTTTCTTAGCTGACTTTTCTCCTCTGCCTTCGGCTCTGCTCTCTGCGCGCTCTCCATAGGCAGTGGTCTCTCTCAAGCATTCCACTGGTCTCTCACATCTGCATGGGGCTGACTCCCAAACATACAGGGCTTTTCCTGTAAGCTACAGACCCATATACCCTGCTGCCTGGTAGATATGCCACCCAGATGTCTCGCGGGTACCGAAAGCTCGGTGTGTCCCAAACTCCACATGGGGTCCCTCTGTGCTACAAACCGCCCTACCTCCAGGGAATGTTATCCGTGTTTCCCACCTTAGTCAGTGAAACCACCTCCTGCTGCGTTTGGTCGAGTGAGAGCCTGGGCACCATCCTCGCTCGTCTCGCCGCTGATTCCCACGATCAGGCAGCCTCCACGCCATCTGAATTCATCTCCATACCACAACCCCAATCCAAACCGTCTTCACCTCTTGCCAATTCCCCACACTCTGCAAAGCTAACTGGGTCATTTTTTCCTATTGGAATCTTATCATGGGTCCCCTTGACATGACCTCCATCCTCTTTGTACTGCCTTCTCTCCCTCTCCAGCCCTCTCCCCTCCCTTCCCCTCTCGCCTTCTCCCTGTCTCTCCTTCAGCCTTACTGGATTTTGTAGTGGTTTCTGAGGATACACCATGTGCCGTCTTGCCTCTGAGCCTCAGGACTTAGGTACTGGTTCCTGCCACCTGGAACAATCTCTCTGCCCACCATGCCTCTTGCCTACTCTTGTCACCCCTCCGGTGTCAGCTTCAGCACCACTTCCTCTGAGAGGGTGTCCCTAATGCCGTGTCTTTCACAAGGGCTCCCGGCCACGTGCTCCCAAAGCACCCTCGACTTTTCCTAACACCCCATGTTTCCTATTCTAACTCCTGGTTCCACATCATTCTTCCTATAGACTCCTTGAGGGCAGGAACTCTTCGCAACATCATTTCCGTCCGCACTGAACACAGGGCTTGGCTTCAAATAAACTGTCAATACACAGTTGTCGAATGAAAGGGTGAATGAACAAAAGGGTTGCCCGGCAGAGACCTGGAATGGGATCAGAGATCAGACCTGGGATTAAGGAACCAACTTCCTCAGCGTGGCATTAGGCATTCCCAGCACAGGTGACTGACCCCATTCACTTTAGCAACAGTCCGTCCATGTCACACAGCCAAGTACAATGTTGAATGAGGTTTAATCTCTGCCCACAAGGAGCTTATTCCTTTTTTTGAAAACCTCTGAAAACAAGCTCTGAAATGATTTTGGCAGTAGACGGACTGGTTCCTTCTTTCTCTGTGACCAGTGATGGAGAAAAAGGGAGTGTGCGGCACACACACACACAGACGCACACAGACATCGTGCCCACACATGTGCACATGCCCAAGCCCTTCCTCTCCTTGATGAGACGGTACTCACTATTCTGTCTGGGCTCTTGGCATGCCAGGGAACATCCCATCAGCCCGCAAGCCGGGGAAGCAGCTGTGACATGGCAGGAGGCTGGAGGTCAGGTTTGCTGGTTCCCTTTATGCCCCCCACTTCTCATTTGGTGAGCGCTGCTGTTACACTGTCCTTCCCCCCAAAGTTAGCACCTGATTTGGCGCCCCCAAAACTGGCTCTCTGTGCTTAGAATTCATCTTCGCGTCCTCTTCTGGATTCTCAGATGGGATGAAATCAGAGGATGGAGACTGGCCACACCCTTCCTCCTCGACCCCCATAAAATTTCTTGGAGGCTCCCCAGAGGCAGCCAGTTCCTGCTGGGGAAGGAGCATCTGACAAGAGGCCTTGGGAAGCCCCCGGACCCTGTTAAGGATGCGTCTGTCCTTCATTCTCAAAGACCTTGCTGTTATCCCCCTGCTTGAGTGGCACGTGAGCACTGGCTCTTGCCTGTACACACTCCAGCAAGTGGCTATTTCCCGGACCTCCTAGAAGTGATTCCATCCTCTTTGGAGCCGTTTCGTAGTTCAGTTATCTTCAGGGAGGAGCGTATGTCTGGGATCTTTGCCTGGCTGTGAAATTTCATTTCCATTTCTTTACACCTGCAGTTGCAGCATGAGAAGACAGAGCCCAGCTGATGTCCCAGACAAGGTGCTTTTTTTTTTTTAAATCAAGGTGCTTTGCTTGTTGTTTCCCAGAAGGGGCTGCGGTCTGAGAGCTGATTTCATCAGCAGGGCGCTTGCGGGGCCACCTTTTTTCCCCTTGGGGTCTTGGCCTCTAATTCTTCTTCCTGCCCAGGCATGAGCTCTTGGTTTCCGTCTTTAAGGCTGATGTTGAAAAGATATTTGATTCGCTGTTCCAGATGCTCATTTCAAGTTGCAGTTTGTCCTGAGGGGCCAGCTTGTCCTCTGGCTTTTTGCCTTTTCCTGATCCCACCTGTCCGTTCCCCTTTGGGGCCTCCTGAAAACAGAACTGGTCTCCGTTTTGTTCTTTTGTCACCACAAGGCCTATGATCCCAGGGATTTCTCCATCTTTACGTGTTCCTTTCTACCTCCCCGTGGGCCAGTGCCCGGCAGATAACAGAGGCGCATTTAGCGATCATCCCCTCCCGCGATTGGGGCCACCTTCCCAAGGACGACAAAAGAGGGCAAGGTCGATTCCAGTGCCCCGCCCCTGATTTAACCTCATTCCCTCTTTCTACAATAAACTGGATCAGAACCAACAGCCCTGCAGAAGTACATTTCTTTGCCTCAAAACCAGGCCCCAGAGAGCATTTGATTCCTTGGCAGAGACGGGGAGGCTTAATTAATTTTTCCCTTTGAACCTCTTGGAATACACACACATACTCACATTCATGCACAATTGGGTGTAGAAGAATTTTAATGGCAGGTGGTGTGAGCAGTTCTTTTCCTCCTGATATGACCAGGGTTTTTCCATCTGGATTTTTTAGCAGGACCTAAGAATATTGACTTTCTAACCACTTGGCTTTGGGTGGAGTGAGCAGAAGGGGAAGGGGGGTGGGGAAGGTTCAAGGGGGAAATATGCTTATATATAAATCACACGTGAAGGCAGTTTTGAAGTCATTATTGCTTCAGGATGTGTGAACCGTAATTGTTTTTTAAGGTCTTGATTTGCCCAATGAGCTTTCCCAGGGTTGCTGCTCCAGGCATGACGTCGTTGCTGTCAGGGTGTCCGCCCGGTCTGATAGAAGTTTAATCATTTTAAAGGGGGCCCAGGGTGGGATCTGGTTTCTCCCAGTTCTCTGCTGCGGTCAGTTCTGCCTGCAGCGTGATGTCCACATGACTTTGACGATTAAGACAAAGGAGTTAAAATGAAGAAGAGGCGTTTTCTCCCTCTCTTTTCCTGCTGATTTTTTTCATGGTTGGCTGCACAAGGCACTGCGTCACTTCTAGGCTGTAGGCTATTGATCGTTAAACTTTCCCTCTGCCTTCATCAGCTCCCCGCTCAAAACAGGCAGTGCCGTTTTGCCTAAGCTCTGAAAGCCACTTCTCAGCTGCCCACATTCAGCCTTTCGACCCCCGAGGCTGGTCCTGCCTTCTCATCACCCCCCTCCCCTGTCGGCACACCCACTCTCCCAGCCTCCATTCCTCGTGTCCTGGCAGCTGCAGCCCTGCATCAGTAATGGTCATCCCAGGGAATAGTTGTCAAGGGTCATGTAAAACATCCCCCCCTCTGTGTTTTGAGAAAGTTTTCCATCCCCGAAGGGCCTTTCTGGATAATGAGGAAGGTCGAACTGGGGCAGCCTACAGGAAGAAGCCTGGAGAAGGGAAATCTGTGTCCATAAGCCATGCTGATCCAAAACTTATTTTTTGGGCAAGTCACTTAAAGAGACATGTGGAGAACTCAGAAGACCTGGGGGAAAAAAATTGAGAGAATGTTGAAAATGTTTGAGGTGTATGTGCATGGGAACACTTTAAAGGCTGTGGTGGAGAATTAGACTTGTGGTAAAACTTTGTAACAGAGTAACCTGTTCTTCCACCAAAGTGTGCTTTAATGCGAGGGTGACAAATTCAGCGCATGTACTACCATTCTACACTTTGCCCAGAGCAGACATCACTAATCAATCACAGCACTCCTTCCCACTGTCAGTTCTTTCCCCATAGCAGACATCACTAATCAATCATTACACTCATTCCCACTGAGCTTCCCAAGGCCTTTTAATCCTCAGCACAGGTCTCCAGGGAGCCATATATCAATCAGTTGGATTTGGAACTTAGACTGAAACCCATTTGGCACCTCTCATTTAATGGAAAGAACATTAGGCTTAGAGTCAGAATATCTGAATTCTACTCTGCAACCTACTACTTGTTGGTAATTATTAGTAATGATTATCTAATTTTAGTTTCTTCCTCTCTAGTAAGAAAACAATGGTTATCACAGAGGTCTGAGATAAGGGTTAATTAAGGTAACATGTAACTTACAAGATAATGTATGTGGTTGTGTCTAGGACAGAGCCTGGCACATTGTAACAGCTCAACAAGAGATGACCAAATATGAGTTTGCAGTGGGACGTGCCCCCTCTCCCATGTGGAGGACAATAGATAGTACTTCTCCCACCCTTGCTGCTACTTTGAATGTGCTCGGTGAAGGCAGATGGGGAACAGCCGGGGCTCTGTCTGCCACCTTTAACTTCACGTCGTCAAGACTCCTATTAAATCTCTCTTTCGAGAACTAATATAATGGTCCCTTGATACCCTGGGAGGACAGAGTTCACACCCGGTGTCAGGACCTGCCATGCTGCACGTGTAGCTGTGTGCCGACGCCAGGCCTGCTTTAGACCTTGTCTGTGCAGGGCATCCTCACTGTGACTAAGGAAAGCCCTGGAAGAGATCTTGGTTGAGATATTTGTACAACTCATTGTCCTAGTGTTCTGGCTGGTGGTGGTGACGGAGAACAAGGGACCCATGGAGGTGGTAGGACAGGCTTTTTTGGAAGAGGTTTCACTGTACTTCAACAATTCCAAGGTCAGAAGACTGCAGAGCGGTGCGTAGGGCATCCCAAGGACTGCCTTTTCCAACATGATGTCAGACTGGCACTGGATGCCGCCTTCAGACTGGGGAGGCGTTATTTTCAGAGCAGTAACCTCAGGGGACATTCTTCGAGCAAACTGAACCCTTAGGGTCATAAATTCACACATCCTGAGATGTCAGTGACTTCCAAATGCCTTTCGCATTATATATATTATACGTAGTGCATTTTACTTCCCATCCTACTGATTTGCAGTGAAAAAGGCGAGTGGAATAGAGCTCTTCCATGTGGCTTCAGATTCTCTTTGGACTTTTCCTTGTTTATCTTTCCACTCAAATGTGAACAGTTCATACCAAGGATTAGTCAAGGCCATCAGGTCCTTCTTTTTCTGGAATGAAAGGGGCAGGATCCAGATCCCTGCATCAAGGCAAGATTCATCGTAATTAAACAAATAGATACTGATTACCTGCGTGTATGCCAGACAATATGGGAGGCATTGAAAAGTGCAAAACGTAGTCCCTGCCCCTATACAGCTTAAAAACTGTCATGAGGGATAAAGAGATACACAAAGGATGTGGCAAAATAGAAGCTCATCAGAATGTCCCGGGAGTTTGAAGGAGGCAGATCCCCAAAGGCTTCATGGAGGAGGCGGCAATTGTAGCCCTTGAGATCAGTCTTGCAGCAGCTCTAGATGAATGGGCTGGGATGGGGCAGGGGTGGGGCAGTAGAACGGAGAGGCAGGAGAAGGCACCAGCATGAGGATGCGGCCATAAGAGCCCTGAAGGGTGCAGGTTGTAGTGAGGAAGGGTCTACGTAAGGGGCGTGGCCTAAGAGACAGGACTCTTTCTTTTGCTGAGGTCGGGTTTCAGAAGCAGCAGTCGGTACATATGCTTTCAGAAGCATACGTATGTATGGCTCTAGGACAAGTCCTGTGTGGGATCTTGGCAGGTCTGCAGATGCTTGGATAATTGCAGAGCTGGCTTAGTCCCTTTTCCATTATACCGTGCTCCCAGGGAACCAACTTGCTGTGAGGACTTGTCAAGCTACTGCCTTTCTCTGGGCTTCAGTTTCCACACCCGTAAAATCAGGAGATTGATTTAGCCGATTCTAGATCTGACATGTATGATTTTGTGACGATAATGAAAAGGTGATGGGAGCATCTTTTCCTTCTTTCCTCCTCCCTTCCTTCCTTCCTGCCTTCCTGCCTTCCTTCCTTCCTTCCCTCCCTCTTTCCTTCCTTTCCTCCTCCCTTCCTTCCTTCTCTTCTCCCTTTCTACCCTTCTTTCTTTGTCAGTCATGCCTCTTTGAGATGGGAGTGGGAACAAAGTGACATTCGATCCCACAAGGAAGTCAGGGGTCCAGGTCTGGGCTTGGTCTGAGCTGGGCTTGGTTTTGTCCTGCTCTGACACAGGTAGTCAGCACAGCTGCTTCTTCCCCATGGGAGGTCCCAGTGGGGTCTCTATGGCAGGTCCACCAACTTGGAATTTCTGCTCAGTTCAGCAGACACTTTCTGAGCAGTACCCATGCTAGCCGTTGTGTGGAGTTGCGTGGGATAGAGATTCCTGCCGATCTCAAGGCAGACAGGTCAGCCTGGAGGGAGCAGTGGGTCCCAGACCTCATGCTTATCAGAGTCACCGTGGAGGAGTTTTCTTAAGCGTAGATTCTTGGGCCCATTCACTAATGGTATTGCCTCAGCAAGCCTGGGGTAGGGCCTGAGAATCTGTAATATTAGCTGCTTCCAGGTGACTGTGATGCTGGACCAAGTTTAGGGAGCTCCAGTCCAAGGAAGATGCTCAGCTGTCGCTAACCAGAATGACCGTGTTCTACCGTACTTGTATTTATTTGAATTTATTGAGTATTTGTTGATTTTTTCCTATGTACTTGATACGGACCGCCACATCCCAGAGGTGGGGGGTGTAGAAGGACTCTAAGTTAGACTATTGTGAGACCTCCACTTCTGAGCTCCTACACAGCTGACGACCTCATTAGGAAGGCAAGTCATTCACATGAAGTGACGTCATCATTCCCATCCTCACCATTCTCTTGAGTATTCATATAAAACTCATGAGATTTATCCGTTGAGATTGGAAAGAGCCCCCCTAAGGTGGACAGGTTAGGTGTTTTATCTCTTTCTTTTCAATATGGAGACCAAGGCTCTGAGAGGTGAATCGATATATCCAAACTCACAGAAGTAGCAAGTGTAAGACCCAGGATGCAAAGCTAAACTCCTCCCTCAGTTCATTGCCCCACTCCCCACTGAGAAGTATATCCTCTCCCCTCAGAGCACTGGATCCTGGAGCTGGGAGACGCCAGCGTGGGCTGGGATGGCTGGGGAAAGGTTCAGGGAGAGCTGAATTCAAGGTGGCGGAGGACTCTGGCTGGAGCCTGTCCCGGGGGCAGGGGGGTTGACACAGCTTCGATCTGGGATGGTCCAGGCTGCTGAGAGTGGCAGCTCTTTCCATCCGCCTTGTAAGGCAATAGCACCGTGACAACGTATGTTTATGTTATTTCAGCTGCGCAGAATTCATGTGAGGCAGAAAGAAGGCAGGGCCTGTTACCCCGTACCAGTGGGAGAGTTTAGGTTGAAGACAGACATTTTCCTCAATGAATGGAAAGACTATTTATCGAACGCCTACCGTGTGCCCTCTGGGCGCATGTCATGCGATGCCTCATCGATTCCGTAACTGCTCTGTGGGATAGGCATAGTTAGCCTCATTTTACGGTTGGAAAAACTGAGGCTTTTACAGAAAGTGTGTGAATTACTCGCAGTCAGACGGCAGGGAGACGGCAGAGCCAGGCTCTGAGTGAGGGTCTGTCTGACCTCCCAGCCCACCCGCTTGCCCCAGAGTCCCCTCTGTACCACTCACCTAGTGGAACTGAGCTGAGTCTTGGACCAGTGGCCCCACTGAACTTCTCCATCAAGGGAACCCTCGTGGTACGCCGACCGTGTCACTCAGGCCAGCGTCCCTACTTATCCATTAGGAGCTGTGCACCAGGTGAGGCTGCTGGAAACTTAGCTCCCTGTTGAGGCGACAGGAGTTGCTCAAGACCATCTGACTTGTAAGTGGCACAGCTGGGATTCAAAGGCAGGTCCCTGACTCAGCGGTTGGCCCATCGTATGCAGCTCGGTCTGCCTAAAGGATGCTGAGCGTGGCAGGCCGTCTCCCAGCCAAGGTAGCCAGAAGCAGGGCCTGGTGGGGATCTGTGGGCATCACGGGGACCGCGCCCCAGTCTCCAGGCTGAGCTGCCTCTAGCCTACCCCAGGCAGGGGTTGATACTAGAGCTTTATACGTCTTGAAGTGAGTTCTTCCGAAAGGCCAGCCCAGCTCTGTCCTGGCCAGTGGTGAGATGCACGTGGTGAGGCCAGCTCTGGGTAATCTTTCCCGCTGCCCTCCCTGTGCTTCAGAACCCAGCCTGCAAGGATAATGCCAGAAGAATGTGCTGCCAGCCCCAGGAGGGCCTTTTACAACAACTTCTGGTTCCCTCGTAATTCTTCTGACAAATGCTCCTTTTGATCCAGACTTTTTTAGCCATCAGTTCATTCCAGAAGTGACGTGTGTGCACACATGCTTGAGGGGGATCCAGGAAAGGGGATAAGAGGAGAAACGGGGACTCCAAATCTGCTCAAATGTGGTAGAGAAGCCTATCCAGAGAGTGCTGACTGCTCACCGGAATGTTGTTTGCCTTTTTTTGTTCTCGGAGTAGTCTCTTGTTCAGACTTGAACGTGGAATTCCTCCACTTCAAAATGAACAGGGGAGAAAGCCTGCAGGTTGGGATTTCCCAGGAGGACTGGCGGCTGTCTGCCCTGGGACAGAACAGGGAACTTGAACTCTCTGTACTTGTTTGTTTTGTTCATGGGAAGCATGGGGGAGGGGAGAGAGCAGCATGACTGCACTTTTCCTCTGTGCCCTTGAACGGGACGGGGGCCAGGCGTGGGGTGCTGTCCACCAGGCTCCCTTTTTGGAGCATTGGGACGTGTTAGGAAGAGTTGGTCCTGGATTTGGGGTCTGTGATCTTCCTCAGATCATGTCACTTGTCCTTCCCTGTGATGGGGATAAGAGCATTGTAGCCAAAGAGAAGAGTTTTGTTCTCCAAGTGTCAGCATCCTAGTGCCTGGAAGGAAGAAGCCTTTCATGTGCTGGTGGGTCCTCCTCCATATTTAACTCCCCTATTCTTAGGCCGTATTCCCTTGAGTGTCTTCCATGGTTTAATCGATCTATTGGGGGTTGCAAAGTTGTCACAAGAGCAGCACAAAATTTGGGGAAAAAACTTTAAAAAAAACGTAGAATCTTATAATTGGGGGCACAAACCCCAGTTCTGGCTCTACCATTAACTGGCTGTGTAGCCTTGGGCAGCTCATAACTCCTTGGCCTTGGTTTTTTCATCCGTGAAATGAAGCCTGAGGGCTTAGATGATTTCCAAGTTCCTCTGAATGCTAAAATCCTGCTCCTGAGGACTTTGTTTAAATGTCACCCGCATTTCAAAGCATGTATTTGGGGAGGTCCCCCAGGTGAGCATGGCCTTGTGGTGTATCTGAAGGGGGTTGTCATTCGGTCCGGCTGTGGTCACCTGCTGCTACGGGGGCCTGGGCTCATTCAGAAGGTAGAATTCTGAATTCTTCAAGGGACTGGCCAGGTGCCAGACTCTTCCCTCTCTCACCCCTCCTCCGAAAAAGATTCTTTTGATCCTTCCTGCTAGACCTGTCCATTAATCTCGCTTCTTTCAAACCTGCATGTGATGAATGTCCATCGTTGAATTCCCACAGTTTGAGATGAGGTATGTTTCACTGTTCAATCACCCAATTGGAGTGAATTTATTTCCCAGCGCGCGGCTGCAGAGGGGTAGACTGGCCGGTCCTTCTTGGCTGCCTTTCCTCCCCTCCCCCCTCCCTCCCTGCCCAGATTCTCTTTGTCCGCCACCCTCTCTGCTGGCTCCAGCATGCCGGGTATGCTGTACACCGTGAAAGTGGAGAGATGCGTGCGCCCTTTCCTTTCCACTTTCCCAAACTCTGCCGTGAAGCCACTGCCCCCTCCTCCCAAGCCTGCCCCCCAGCCCCCAACCACGGTTTCCTCTGATGAGATTTCCTCTCTGAGGGAATATTTTGGTCCCGTTCTCTGTTCCCAAGCAAATTCCCCTGGTTCTTTAAATCTGGTTTCAATCAACATAATCACAGTCTGTTCGGTGATAGCAACTCTGCTTTGATTTGCTCATGTAATTCACGCTCTGGCCTCCACCCCTCAGGCTGTGTTATATACACACACTCAAATGCATATATATATGTATATATTACGTATAATGTATGGATATCGTGTATTGAAAGAGGGATACATTTTCCATCAGGCCTGTAATTTCTTTTCATCCTTCTCCAAGTCAATATCTTAATGCACGTCACCTCAGCTGGACTCATTGTGAGAACGCTAGGGGCTCTTTTTTATTTTTTAAGAACAGCTCTGTAAACCTGGGTCACAAACGAGTTACAAACCGAGGGCAGACTTCTTTTATCTGCCAATGTAAATCCCATCCGCATAACGGAGTCGTGAAGAGTGAGGTGGGAGATGTGCTCGTCCGTTTGACACACACCTCCCCGATACCACGGAGCATTTTCTCCTAAGTCTTCATTCATGTTTCTGTTATAAGTCCTTTCTGTATCTGGAGGAAGAGAGGTGAGGAAGTCCTGGGAAGGCGCGACGCACGGAGACCGTAGGAAACAACACAGATAGGAGCTCAGAACTGGCAGCTCAGGGGTAGAAACTCAATACCCCTCACATACTGAATTCTGCTAATTACACTGCCCTGTTAATTCCAGGAGGCAATGAAACGGGACACTAGTCTGGGTCATGGTGAAGCCCCCCTCCCCAGAACAAAACAAAACAAAACCTATTGGGTCATCAACCTCAGAGAGGAGGGTGGAGGCCACCTAGAAAAGAGAAGTCTATTGAATCGCTGAATCAGTGTTGTAAATCCGTAACAGACGATAATGGCAAGCCATGGCTTTTCATTGCCAGAGTAGCGGCTACTCAAGGGAGAAAAGTTTTTGTTAATACTGAAAATTTAACTGTACCCTCTTAGAGCCACAGTTTAGAAGATTCAGAGCGTAAGGACGTCAGAGCCACTTTCCCAGACAGCAGGCTGGGAGGGGAGGGTTTGCAGGGGAAGGGGCAAGGCTTAGACGGGGAGAGGCTGCAGTCTTCAGAGGCCTAGGGAGGGGGAGGCTTCACTGTGGTGGAGTCAGGGATGCTTCCGGGTGCAGCGATCATCTTAGAGTGCACAGGACAAAGGGGAAGCTTGCACTTCTTCGCATGAACATAGAATGGGATTCTACAATTAATCTAGAACTAACCCTGACCAACAAGGCAACATGTGGAGACATTGGCCAGACTCACCTTGAAGGTCACAGAGCTTGCTGAATGTGTGTCTCTTTCACGCTCCAAAATAATATAAAAATAAGTTTGGAACCGTGCATTTAATTTCTTTTTAAATGTTGAGATAACATCGATTATTTTTTTAATTATCCCTGTCTTTGATTTATTGAGACCACCCCCCGTATTTAAAAACCAGAATGAGAGAAACCCCATTTCCCTTTGGTGCTGTTACTTGTTCACAAGTTCATTTTAAGGGGAGACTTGGAGAGGTTTTCGTGGGGGAGAATCACATGGCTGGGATTCTTCCTCTCCTCTGATACCGGGACAAGAGCTCTTTCTTATCTCTACTGTGAGCAGGAAACTGGATTAACGGCCACGGGCTCCAAGAGTGAGCAGCTAGTACATTCAGGTTTTGCAGCCGGAAAACACCCCCTCAGCCTGCAGTTTAATTGCTGAATCCTGTGTCGCATCTGGATGCCCAGGTGGAAGCAGGGTCATCCGTGTTCCTGGGGCAATTCTGCTTGGAGGCTGAGTGGCCATTTGCGCAGCGGATGAACCTCCGTCACCACCCACCCTCCCTTAGCTGCAGGGCAGGGGCTGTGCTCTCCTCTTTACTCCTGTCCTGGAGAGCACGCCCTGCCTTCTCCAGGGTCCCCGGTGCAATGGCTGGAGAAGGGGGAGCCGGGGGCCAGAGATTCATCTCGACACCGTCCCTCCTTCCCCTGCCTCTGCCCACCCCCACCCGACCAGCCGCGCTGTGAGACCAGAAGCCTCATCTTCCCCTCCCAGGCGAAGCCCCAGACATCCTGCGAGCACGCCGCCCAGCCTGGAGGCCTCTGCCCCCGCAAGTCTGGCTGTAAGATGAGCGTGTCGCCCAGATGACTTCTGATAGAGGCTGTTATTTTGAAGCGCAGAGTGCGCGTCTCTGGCTGCTGGGGTTCACGGGAGCCGGGCGTGTTGTCAACACCTGCCTGGAGCCGCTTCCGTCCCCACCCTTCCTTCTGGCAACGTGAGTTGCAGTTCATTTCCTCCATCCCCAGGCTCCTCACCGCCCTGTGACTGTGTCCTGCAATCGACATAGTTATTCAGCCACTGGTACAGTCTGTGTCGAGACTCACTGACTTGAAGGCACTAAAACTTCCTCTGGTTTTTATAGACTGTTTCACAGGCTATTAATGTGGAGCAGACGGCCTTCGGAAACAGCAATTCACAAGGGTTCAGGACACCTGGATTCATCAACTGGGGAGGGACCTTAAATGGGTCACTTTCTCATTGGGCTTCCTCATCTCTCGCCCAGAGGACCTATGTGAGTTCGGGAAACTCATGAAATCGTGTATTGAGATTAGAAACTAACGCTGAAATACAGAAGCATGATCGTGTGGGCACTTTTCCCACCAAGACCGTACCCAAAGAAAAGGGACTAAAAGTTGTAGTCGGAAGATTTGGGATAGAGGATGGGGAAACCTCGGTGCACAGGGGCATGGATGGCTGATGGTAGCCGTGGCCCTTTCCAGAGGCCTTTCAGAAGAGTCAGCTTCGGTATCGGCTGGTTATTACGTGTGTTTCCTTCTGTGGCCGGACTCCTTGGGAGCTCTTCTTGGAGATACGGAAGAGCGTCTGATGGAGGCTTGGGGAGGGTAGGAAGTCTGCCCAAAGAGGCGTTGTAGAGAGGGGAAGAGTGTTGCATGAGACTTGGATTTGCTCCCTGGGGATAGATCTTTGGATCTCTATAGAATTCCAGGGTGGATCACCTGGTGGGAAAGTCTCTGCCTCCTAGTGGAAAGAAAAAAGTGAGCACTAGGCATCCTGCAGGGTATGTCTCGGTCGGCGGTAGGAGGGTCGGAGAGATGGGGAAACCCTCTCCCCAGTGCAGCGCACGCACCCTGCAAGTCTGGTGCAAGAAAGCGTTATGTACAAGGCAGAAAACCAAGCTGGGGGCCGGGAGCTTTGTCTGCATATTGTCAATGTTCACCTGGTATCAATTTGATAAACGTGATCTCTGAGATCCTGTCCAGAAAGCATCACCTCGCAAGAGGTATGTGATTACCTGAGGGTCAGGTTGCCCTCTATACGTAATCGGGCTCTAAAGAGGGAATAACTTGAAAGTATTTTTTCATATCATGTAATAGGTAAGAATCCCAGGACTGTGTTGACGGAAAGAGAGCTGGGGGTTGGTGTGGTGTGAAGGCCACACACGATCGGGCACAGAGTGTGTGTAAGTATTTAGGAAAATGAATAAGTGTCAGAGGATGCGCATGGAGGCCTAGCTCTGTCCCTTAGTGGCTGTTTGCCATTGGACAAATCGTTTCATCTTCCTAAGATTCAGTTTTCTTCAACGGCAAATAAAGAAGGTACTGCTCCTTATATCTCATTGAGCTACTACCGAACAGTGTATATGTTCGGAATTGGTACTGTGACATCTGGAGGCGCCAATGCCAACGCCCTCACCTTTTCCCTCTTGTGGTTACTTACTCTCTGCCCCTCTTTCTGGTCCGTGCTTCTGTTACTGTCATTTGAACCTGCCTGGGGTTGGGGAGGGGAGGTGCCGCTCTCCCATGATGCCTGGCGACTGGGCAGTTTATCAAGGCCAGCGTGACCATCATGGCTGTTCTCTTTTCCCATTTGTACCTGTCTTTTCCCCGCTGGTCCCAGGGTTCCTGGGAGGCTGATGTTGAGGGAGAAAGCCACGGCAGTGGGAAGGGGCGGGATCAGAGACCAGGAGTTGGTCTCAGAAGTAGGCTTTTGCTTTCTGTTCTAGAGGATCAGTGACCTCAGATTTCTACGTTGATGCCTGTGTTAATTTACCCCCGGAGCTGTTATTCGGTGAACTTAAAAAAAAAATTCTCCAGCTTTGTTTTCCTCTGGGTGGCGAGAGCACCCTCTCTGAGGTTCACTTATCAGGTGTATGTATTCCTGGGAGGGTCCAGCAGAGTTCCTGTCCTGCTTAGTTCAAAAACGGTCTCCCCTCCCCTCAGAGCTCTTGCTAAAGACATGACCCTGGACCTTCTTTTTGTCACCGTGACGGAGTCAAGCCTGCTTCCTCTTTACCTTTTGCTTGGCCAGCTCTCCCCAGATCCCTATGTGTCTTTTGGGAGTAAGTTCTTTCTGATCCACGCATGGCGTCCTGTAGCCCACATTGTTCCACGCACTGTGTTAGGGGCTGGAGCTGCAGAGCTGAATGAGGTGGGCCCTGCCCTCCGGCACAGTGCAAGCCAGTGGTCATGTAGAGCCCCACGGGGGCCTCCCAGAGCCTTGCCCCAGCCGGGACTTGGCCTCCGTGGCAGCAGCTTAGGGGCACTTGGGGCCAGCCCTAGTCTCACCTTCATGAGTCCTGTTGGGTGCTGGTTCCCACGTGTTTTTATTTGCAGGTTCTCCAGTCTCGTGCATTCTCTCCAAGCCCCAGGAATTCCCAATCTAATCCTGATCCTGCCGGAACTGTAGGTGGAGTGTGAGAGAGGAGACGCAGGTCCAGAGGGGCTTCGGACTTGCGTCCCTTCCCTTCCCGTCTCGGTGCAGGAGCCCTTCTCTGTACCTTCCTGCTCACCTCTCCTTCCTAAAGAGAGGCTGCAGTGCTGCTTCCGGGCAGGGGGCCGGGACTGCTGGAAATGAAACTGATTTTCCTCTTCGGCATCCGAATCCTTCCTTTGCGGCGGCTGGCACACAGGTAGTGTGAGAGATCACCCGTGTCGTCAGCTCCCAGGACGCCCAGGAACTCCTTCTCACTACCCTCACAGCATCCTCAGCTGAGTCGTACTAGCCACTCTGTTGCTCTTGACTCAATAAGTATCTTTAGAGGGTGAAATTAGTCCATGTTAAGGGCCTTTGGAGACAAGTGAGCATGAAAGGGAGAACTAATAATAATTATTCCAGGACAAAATCATCAACGATCACACTTCTCAAGAGGTCCATCCCTTTGATCCACTGACTATGTTTCTTGGAATCTTTTACTGAACACCGACTGTGAGCCTGGCACCATTATAGATACTCAGGACATCAGACTTAGAAGGAGAGCTTACAGTCCGGTGCGGGAGAAAGACAAGGAAGAGGAGGGTTATAAAAGAATGTGCTGAAAGGCAGTGTCTTTAGGAAGGTGGTGTAGGAGCAGGGTCGGAGGGACACACAGGAATCAACCAGGTAAAGGGCGGGGGTGGGAGGGATACTGCCGGCAAAGGGGGTCATCAGAGATCCTTGAAGAGGTGAGAGCACTTGGCGGGTTTGCAGAACTGCAGCCCTTCCTGGTGAGACACGCACCCAGGACCAGACTGGGAAGGGCCTCATGCCAGGCTGAGGAATTTGGGCTTCACCTCGAAGGTTTTAGAAAAGAACAGAAATTTCTCCAGCTGGGGAGCGATGCAGCTAGGCTCCACTTTAGAAGATCCTTCCGTTCCCGTGTGGAGAGGAAATGAGAGGGGGTCTGGGAGAGGGTGAAAGTGGGGTCTCAGAGACCACCTGAGGGTCCCCAGGAGCAATCCCGGCAGGAGAGGTAGTGCGGGCCGTAGGGAAAAGGGGCGTTCATCGTGAGGAGTGGAGGCAGAATCAACCGGAATTTAATGGGACTTCCCTGGCGGTCCAGTGGTTAAGACTCCGTGCTTCCACTGCAGGGGGCACGGGTTCAATCCCTGGTCTGGGAGCTAAGATCCCATTTTGTAACGGCTAGACGAAAACCGTGGGAGAGCCACAGAAGCTGAGGGAGGCGGGCCAGGAGGCTAAGGAAGGAAGAGCTGCAAGGCATCTACCTGATTTTCAAATGAGGGACCCAGGGCTCTTCTGGGAGGGTTGCTTCGGGAGGGCCTGGTGCTGGTGGTGAGGATGGATGGACGGAATTCTGCCCTTTTCGAGGGGGTGGAGGAAGGGGAAGTAACCAGTGCAGGTGCTTTTATACGAAGCTGGACTGGGGCCAGCTAGTCGTCCTTAGGGGAGCGCTATTTTCTTTTCCTCGTTTAGGGTTGGTAACATGCGAACATTACGGGCACACCTCGTTTTATCGGGCTTCGCTTTATCGCACTTCCCAGACATCGCCTTTTTTACATTTGAAGGTTTGCGGCACCCCGGCCTGGAGCAAGTCCATCGGTGCCATTTTTCTATCCACGTTTGTTCACGTCTCTGTGTCACATGTGGGTAATTCTGGCAGTATTTCAAACTTTCTCATTATTATTTGTGATGGAGATCCGTAATCAGTGATGTTTGATTTGACGATTGCAAAAAGATTACAACTTGCTGAAGGCTCAGATGATGCTTAGCATTTTTTAGCAAGAAGGTATTTTCTAACTAAAGCATGTACATGTTTTTTAGACACCATGCTACTGCGTATTTCATGGGCTACAGTATAGCGTACACATAGATTTTATATGTACTGGGAAGGCAAAGGAATCATGTGACTTGCTTTATCATGGTATTTGCATTATTGCAAGTGGTCTGGAACTGGACCCGCAGGGCAAGCAATCTCTGAGTTCTGCCTGTGTCTACTGAGGAAAGGAAACCTGCAGAGAGGGGCAGGTTGAAGACAGGATTGGGATGGAGGTCCTGATGGAAGGAGGCTTCTGAGTGAATGGGAGGCGGTGGGGCCAGCGTGTCACTGTAGATGCTATTGGAGAGACAATGTGACCAGGACAACCCAGACACTCAGAGGAAATTATGGCTGGACTCAGTGTGAGTGTGGAGTCCTGGTTGATCCAGGGCAGGCCTGCCGTGTAACCATTACCCCAACCAAATGATCAATAGCACCCCCTTTCACTTTCACAAGTTTACTGGTTAGGGTGATAAAGCATCTGGCCACTTCAGCCGTGTGCGTTCAAGGAGATGTGTGTACAGAGTGAGGAGTTCTTACCTGGGGGACCCTCTCTTTTTTTTTTTCTCTGAAGTAGGAAGCAAGCTTTCTGTGCTCTGAGACTTCAGGAGATGAATGTGGTTTTGAGAGAGCTGTTGTGAGGAACAGAAGAAAGACCTGACATAGGAAGAATAGCAAAAAATTGATCTGCAGCAAGGGCTGAGACAAACTCGAGAACATAAATTTGCTTGGCACCAAACAGTGCCAATGCCGCCCTTCCCCGTCTCCACAGCCCGAGTATCAGCCAGAGAAATGGGTGCTTGATTGACCTGAGGCTGGGGAGGTGCAGGGCAGCTGTGACCAGGGCGGGGGTGGGTGGGGTAGAAGAAGGGCTGAAGCAAAGGACTGTGGGAACAACTCAGACCTACAGTCTCCTCTGCACAGGAAGATGTCTATTGCAGCATTATTTATGAGAATGGAGAATTGGAAATAATACATTTCCTACAAAGGGGGTGTAATCCAGTAAATTGCAGCACTTTCTGGGATGGAATATTAATTATGTAGCCATCAAAACTTTGTTTATGCACAATTTTAATATGATGGGAGGATGCTTAGATTATAAGATTAAGTAAGTCAGTCGAAGAAGGATGTGTATGCAACAATCTCAACTTTGTAATGCATAGAAAAACTTTGCACGTGTTTAGAAAAGGCTGGGTACTGTGGGAGTTGATAGATTTCTTTATGTATTTTTGTATTTTTAGAATGCTCTCCAATATGCTCTTATTACTTTTATAACACGGAAGAAGAATCTCTAGAGAAATTTATTTAAAATTCTTTAAACATAAAAAGGGTGTATGCAACCACGAGTTAATCCGTATTCTCTTGATCTCTTAGATGGGCAGCATCACCCAGATAGCATGGTGTTTGAGAAATGAGTTTTGGTGTCAGACACACCTGGGTTTGAACCCCAGCTCTAGTATAGCAGTGGTGTGATCTGAGGTGAGTTGTTTTCTCTGGTGCCCTCTTTCTTTATTTACGAAGTAGAGAGAATAACGCACTCCCGCAGTCTCTTCTGTACAATTCCAAAACCCACAAAGCTCTGAAAACCCAGAGTCCCTTCTTAAAGTTTCAGCAGATTTATTTGGCCGCAAAATATGACCTGCATTGGCATAATCTTTATCTCTCTTAAGTGAGTATTTATAATTTTGCAATAGAAATATTACCTTGTGTAATCACGGGAGCTGCTCCAGACCCGTGCAGAGTGCTAGGTAATGTACAGTAATACACAGGGTTTCAGATAAGTGACTGTCGACTGTGGGACCTGCCTCAGAGGGTTGTTGCAGAGTTAAATCTTAGCGAAGTTCCAGGCAGGAGCAAATGCTATCATCATGATTGATATCATCATTATTCTTGAGCCTTCGCTACGTACAGAATGCTTGATTTCTGCTTGCTTTCTCTTCCTTCCGTTCCTTTCCTTATTGGCATCTTTGAGAAGAAGACAGACGTGTCATTTTTATGGGCACTTAGGTTGACATTGTTTAGGACACGGGAGTGGAAAAAATGGGAACTTCCAGCAGAAAATTCTCCTGCCTCTTTCCTTCTTCCCAGTTCCTAGTTTCCTGAAGAATAAGCCATAAGGAATAACGCATGTTAACAGGGCACCAGATAGTTGAAGAGCTCATCAAAGGATTAAGTCTTATTCTCTTGGTGAAGAATTTAACGTCAAAGCACATGTGTTCATTGTGGAATTGTGATACATTCACAGCATAGCTGCTCTACATTTAAAGATGTACTTTGCTTTAAGCTAAAACTAGTCTGATATATATATATTTTAATGGAAGAGTGGTTATTTACTGCTTTCCATAGGAATTCCCAGTAAGATTTTTTGTTGCAAACCCTCCTAGTATCTTTAAAACACAAATCAATTCACAGAAATGTGATTTGCACTCAACGTTTTCAGAGGCATAAGTAGGGCATAAACTGAGGTCATTCCTTCCTGTTCTTGGATGAGTTTTGCTTCATAAATTCTGTCAGTGTGGCACTAGCCAACTGCGTTATTAACATCACCAAGGGGAATTAAAACATAAAATGTTATAGGATCAAAAGTTCCACATTCTGAATCAATGCCAGTGTATTTCCAGACCCTTCAGTTTGACTACAGTCTGCAGCCATCCCCTCCTCTCCACCATGTGACTCATCCACTTCAGGGTGGAGGTCATTGACTGTTCCCACACATCGCTATGGCCCCATCAACGTCCCCATGGTGGAGCGTTTTGCCTTTACATAGAATCACAGAGCCTCAGGTCTGGAAAGAACTGTTTTGCAATCCTCTCTATTCAATCCAGTGAACCAGGCCATTTCGACGGCATGCCTGGAAACTCACCAGAGCCTTCTTTCTAGTAAACCAAAATAGATCTCCCTAAAGTAGACGGCTCAAACTCTGCAAATTGGTCCAGAGGCAGAAGAGCTGGTCTGTTGGTTAGAAATGATGACCTGTCCTAAGGTCTCCAACCCTTTTCCACTTCAGCTCATCCGGTCCTCGGTGGCCCTCCTACTGCGTGCCCAGCAGCACAGTGTCAGGACACATTCCTGCACATTCTTGGGTTCCAACTTACCCTCTACGTTAATGCATTCATTAGCACCAAATTGCAGGGTTCCTTGCCAAAGCCCTTCATGCGTAATTGGAGCTTCTGAAGTGAGATCCCCCAATTATATTAGCTCAGTTGTCTCATTAGTCTCATGCCCATCATCAAACACATTTTCCTTCGCGATTGTTGTCGTTTTCTTAAAACAGGTATTGTTGAGAAAGATTGTTTTTAACACAGGCTTTTGCTTAACCGGTTGTTTGATCTGCAGAATATACAATAAATCTTCAGACGAAATAGAGCCAGGAATGGGGGAGGGGCGACTGGGGGAGGCTTAGAAAGAAGCAGGTGCAGAACCTGAGCCAAGGACGGGCCCCACCCGGCTCCCTGCACAGCCAGAGGTGGCCCACCTTTGGAAATGATCCACTTCGTATACATTGGCGCATCAGAGAGGCAGTGGGCCTGGAGAAAAGTGCCGTCTGCATTTTGTAGCTGTAGGGACGCTCCCCAAATTCACAGAGAGCTGGGGGATCTGTACGTCCTGGGCAGTCCCAGGCATATGGTCTGTCCTCTGGATTCTTCAGGGCTTTTTTTTTTTTTTGCGGTACGCGGGCCTCTCACTGTTGTGGCCCCTCCCGCTGCGGAGCACAGGCTCCGGACGCGCAGGCTCAGCGGCCATGGCTCACGGGCCCAGCCGCTCCGCGCCACCAGGGAAGCCCTTCAGGGCTTTGAGAATAGAAAGGTTATCTTTTAGGAAGAGTGCTGGATCAGGAGTCAGGAAGCACGGTTCTGGTTCTGGCTGTGACAGCTTTGAGCCCATCACCCACTTACGCTATGCCCTAAGTTCCTCAGCTTTAAAATAGCAATACCCTCTCTTTATAATTTTCCTAACTTCATGTCCACTCAAAAAGCTAAAGACAGTAGGATGCAAGTTTTAAGTGGCAGTCCTTGGCATATAGTAGGTGCTTAGTGTAGCATCCTTCCTTCCTTTAAGAGATCAGGGGGTTCTGCCATGTCCCCAGATGTTTTCTGCCCGCGCCCTGTGTCTGTGAAAGCTTCGAGCCTCTTGTTGGACGCTTTGCCCACTTCTCCTGGCTGTGTTTGTTAGATTAAAGGGTTGCCTCACTGCCTGTCTCAAGGTAGCCTCTGCTTGCTCTCCAGGACACCCATGGGGGCCTGGAGCCTTTAAGTACAATTGTGCTTTTGAGGAAGAGGAGCTCCACACGGTTCTCAGGCTCCCTGGTGCTTATTTGAGGTCATCTTCAGCCTTTCCAACTCAACCCCTCCAGAGGGGTGAAGACCCACCTTCTTCTGTCTTTTGGGAAATCCACCAGAACTAGTGTGAAGCCATGCATTGCATTTTTCAAGAGTCAAACTCAATCACCAAAAGATGCATCAGAGGGGCCGGGGGGTGTGGGGTAGAGGTCAGGGGAGGAGGTATGGAAGGTGTGCTCACATCCCCCCCAAAAAGCATTGGAAGTTGTGTTGGAAAAATCCTCAGCTTTTATTTACCACGGTGGGTAGCCACGGGAGAGGGGGAGCTGGGTGGGAAAGGAAAACAATAGAGGGCTGTGTGCTTCGCTGCAGAAGCGCGCTCTCACCAAGTAACGTGGCAAGCTGGGTCAGCGCTGCTCAGTTGGCCCCAGAGCTTAAAGGAGGGTCTGGTGCAGCTGTCAGCGGTGGTGGGCAGGCTGGGGCCAAGGCAGGCCCCCTCCAGGCACTTGGAGGCAAAGCTGCAGGAATCCCCAGGTTCAGCGGGCTCCGACCTGCTGGAAACCCTCGCTACCTCTTGTTCTAGGGAGAGGCTTGTGGGGAGACCACAGAGGAGGTGACCAGGAAAAGGAGTGCTCACATCTCATGCAGAGAGTGACCGACATATGGAACATGTTATCCGGAAGGGTTACAGGCTGGAGGAGCTCCTAGACTTTTCCAGGGGTGGGATGGGGGAGGGGACAGCCTTCAGAAACCCAAGGAGGTTTCTAAACAAAAGGAATTTGAGAAGGGTTGGAGGAATAATGAGAAATGCAAACTTGACCCAGAGTTTTTCTATCTCCCGGGCTTCTCCCCAGCCTGTCCTTACATGTTTCCAATTCCTGGGGACCCGAGAGGGCCACTGGGGCATGTGCCTCCCTCCTTACATGGGCAGAGCTGGCGGGGGGTGGGAGCGGGGTCAGCAGGACCCCAGAGCCGTCTCCCACCCCACCCCCCTTGTCCCTGGGGACCAGAGAGAGAGAACAGGGAGCCCAGAGCCTTGTCTCTGCCCCTCTGTGGGTAGGCAGACTGCAGACACTGCGAAGATCTTAGGATGATTTACCCGGATTCCCTCACTTTGTAGAAGAGCAAACTGATGCCTGGGAGGTAGAAACAAGGCTTGTCCGAGGTCCCGTGGAGACTGACTGGGAAAGCTGCAAGGCGCACCCAGCCTGTGTTCCTCCAACCCTAGGGCTGTCTCCCCTCCTTGGCATCCCTCTCCCAACACACTGCACACACGTGCACACAGATACACACACACAGATACACATGGACACACGCACAGACACACACACTAAGACGCAGACACACACTCAGACATACGCACTCACATACAGACACACACACACAGATAAACATGGACACACGCACAGACACACACACTAAGACGCAGACACACAGACATACACACACACACTCAGACATACACAATCACATACAGACACACACACACACAGGTAAACATGGACACACGCACAGACACACACACTAAGATGCAGACACACAGACATACACACACACACTCAGACATACACGCACACTCAGACATACACACTCACATACAGACACACACACAGATACACATAGATAAACGCACAGACACACACACTAAGACGCAGACACACACTCAGACATACACACTCACATACAGACACACACACACAGATAAACATGGACACACGCACAGACACACACACTAAGACGCAGACACACAGACATACACACACACTCAGACATACACAATCACATACAGACACACACACACACAGGTAAACATGGACACACGCACAGACACACACACTAAGATGCAGACACACAGACATACACACACACACTCAGACATACACGCACACTCAGACATACACACTCACATACAGACACACACACAGATACACATAGATAAACGCACAGACACACACACTAAGACGCAGACACACACTCAGACATACACACTCACATACAGACACACACACACAGATAAACATGGACACACGCACAGACACACACACTAAGACGCAGACACACAGACATACACACACACTCAGACATACACAATCACACACAGACACACACACACACAGGTAAACATGGACACACGCACAGACACACACACTAAGATGCAGACACACAGACATACACACACACACTCAGACATACACGCACACTCAGACATACACACTCACATACAGACACACACAGATACACATAGATAAACGCACAGACACACACACTAAGACGCAGACACACAGACATACACACACACACTCAGACACACACACACAGATACACATAGACACACACACAGACACACACACTAAGACGCACTCAGA
Organism: Leucopleurus acutus; assembly: GCF_964270905.1. Classification (NCBI taxonomy): domain Eukaryota; kingdom Metazoa; phylum Chordata; class Mammalia; order Artiodactyla; family Delphinidae; genus Leucopleurus; species Leucopleurus acutus. Next base: position 6,090,152 of record NC_139152.1, read on the forward strand.
CAGACACACACACTCTCAGACATACACACATACAGACACACACACACAGATAAACATGAACACACACATAGACACACACTCAGACACAGACATACAGACCCAGACATACACACAGACACACACAGTCACACACATACATATACACACAGACACAGCTATATACACTTGCACACACAGACATACATACACACACAGACACAGAAATATACTCATTCACACACAGACGTACACATTCACACACAGGCACATTCACAGATATTCACACACACACCACACACACAAATAAACACGTTATGCACTCACACACACACACTCAGACACAGACATACATGCACACGTACACACATACTCACACGGACACACACAGGCACACTCACAGATATCCTCACACTCACACACTCTGCTGGCCTGTTTCCCAGCAGCTCGTGTCCAGGTTGGAATTCCTCCTCCTTCTGCTCTGCTCGGATGGCAGAGAGCTGTAGGCACTGCCCCGCCCACTCTGCAACAAGGTCCCAGTGGCCGCAGGGGTGTGGCCTATTCTGTGTCACCACCAGGAAGCCCTCTATGGCCCTGAGTGCTCATACCCTCGTTCTTGTGTCCGTGTCCCTGGCTGCTAGGAAGAAAATGTCAGCTGGGGTGGGGTTAGCCAGCTCTGGCTGCTGGCGCGGTGGAGTGGCTCCTAACACGGGTGGATCTAGATGCAGACACCCTCTGGGCGGCAGTCGTGGTGGTTTTGGGGGACAGTCTCTCCTCCCCCGTTTTTCCCTAGCCATTTTTCCAAAAGCCACCATGCAGGGGCCTTGGACTCAGCTGAAACCCTGTTCAAGAAAGCCTTGTCAGGGCTTCCCTGGTGGCGCAGTGGTTGAGAGTCCGCCTGCCGACGCTAGGGGACGCGGGTTCGTGCCCCAGTCCGGGAAGATCCCACGTGCCGTGGAGCAGCTGGGCCCATGAGCCATGGCCGCTGAGCCTGCGCGTCCGGAGCCTGTGCTCCGCAACGGGAGAGGCCACAACAGTGGGAGGCCCGCGTACCGCAAAAAAAAAAAAGAAAGCCTTGTCTGCCTTCCTCCCTCTGTCCTCTCTTTCTCTCTGTGTCTCCCTCCCTCCCTCCTGCTCCTCAGCCCCCCACAATCACTTGCCCTGAAGTCCCCAGGAGCAGAGGTGGCTCTGTGTCGCCCCTTTGTAGTCAGACCCTCGGCTGCAGGGCCTCAGGTGCCTGGCGGCTCGCCTCTTCCGTGGGGACGGTCCTATTCTTCGTGGTTCCCGAGGTCCATTTTAGACCATCCTTCGGGAATGTACCCAGACTCTTTGAGCAAACTTAGTGAGATGTCATCACTGGCACTGAAAGGTGACCCCTCTCACCCTCTGTACTTTTTCCAGCTCTGGGTGTTTGTCCATCTTTCACTGTGTAACAAACTCCCCCAAACTTGGTGGCGTAAAAAAAAGAAACACTGTTTTCTCATTTCTCATGACGCTGTGGCTCAGGGAATCGAGTCGAGCTGGGTTGGTCAGGTGGCCTTGACAGAGGTCCTTGGTGGTTTTCGGTTGACTGACGGGCTGGCATGGGTCACCCAGCCCCGTTCACCCGCAAGACGAGTGCCTTGGCAGCACTGGCTGGAAGGCCATGGTGAGGGGGGTCTCCAACATGGTGGCCTTGAATGTCAGTGCCTCCCATGGCAGCTCGGGGCCCCAAGAACAGGCAGAAGCCACACGGCCACTTACAGCCTAGCCTTGGAAGTCACATAATGTTACTTCCTCTATACTGCATTGATCAAAATGGGCACAGGCCACCCACCTACAAGAGAAGGGCACATGGACCCACCACTAGGTGGGAGGAGTGTCAGAAATCAGCATGTTTTAAACTAGCAACCTGCTTGCGCACAGTATCTGATCCCAGTGTATCTTCTGGCTACAGTCTCTTCCAGAGCAATGAACTTACGCACTTTTGCCCTCTGATATAAAAGAGAGCCTCTACTGGTGCTTAAGCCTCCTCTCTCAGGCTTCCGGGGTGTCCCCCTGGGCCATGTTCTGTGACTGTCCTGCACCCCTCCCTCCTCCAGCTTCTCCTCCTGAGACAGTGTGTAGCCACGCCCACACTCATCACGCCAGTCGGCTGGAACGCAGAGAAGCTCTTCAGAAACGGCAAGGTTTTCAAAGACAAGGGAGAGCATTGGTCTTGAGTACGCTGGGGAAAGGGAAACCAAAGGGATGGAAAAGCCATCAGGTTGGAGGTGAAGTCATCCAGCGTGGTGGCAGGACCAGAGATGGAAAAGAAAAGGCATGACATTCCAAAGCTCCTGAGGAGTGCGGATGTCACTAGACAATGGTGCTGACGCCACACAAATGTTTGTAAAAGGAAGGGAAGGGTTCTGCCTCATGGGCTACCGTTTGAGCCGAGTCAGGCTGCGAGGGCTCCAGCCCTCTCACAGCGTAGCGTTCCACATGCCGTGCTGGTCCTGATTCCGCTGCACCTCCCGGAGAAGCCCTTCTGCAACCTTGTGGGCAGGTTTCCCTCTGGGTGTCCTTATATTTATGGCTCTGCGTTGGTTCCAGATGGGCAGCACAGCTCTGCGCCTCTGGAGAGCCGGCTTCTGGTTCTGGCTGTTTCGTTAATTAATTGTTGCATTTGAGGCAGAGGTCGCTTTCCTGCTGTAACCTTCCCATTGTCTGAGAATTCTAGGTGATGAGGATGTCAGTGCCTGGCTCTGTAGCTTCAAAAGGACACGGAAGGGCTTCGCTGGTGGCGCAGTGGTTGAGAGTCCGCCTGCCGATGCAGGGGACACGGGTTCGTGCCCCGGTCCGGGAAGATCCCACATGCCGCGGAGCGGCTGGGCCCGTGAGCCATGGCCGCTGAGCCTGCGCGTCCGGAGCCTGTGCTCCGCAGCGGGAGAGGCCACGGTGGTGAGAGGCCCGCGTACCGAAAAAAAAAAAAAAAAAATAGGACACAGAAAAGTAGGAAGGACCAGAAAACGAGACCAGTATTGAGGATCATCTGTCTGGTGAAGAAATGGCCCAGGGTTAGCAGAGGGTCATAGAAGCACAGGATATTAAAGCTGGGAAGAAGCTGTGAAAAACTGTTTAGTTCAAGAGTTCTTCACCGAGGATCTATGGGTCTCTGGGTGAGGCTTTGGGGAGCTGGTGAACTGCCTCGAATTTTTTTGCAAACTGTTTCCGATATGTGCACATGCGTTTTTTTAGGGGAAACTTTCTTTAGTTTTTATCACATTCTAAAAAGGGTCAAAAACGGCTGAGAACCACTTTAGTCCACCAGCATTATGTTATGTGATTCTTAACCAGGAGGGATAAGGGCTCCCCAGATGGTATTTGGAAAAGTGTGAGTGCCTTTTTTTGGTCGTCACCATGACTGGGGACATGATTGACATTTAGTAGGTTGGGGGCAGAGCTTCATGTGTGGGAGACAAAACTGAATAATGAAGAACTAACTCTCCTGCCCAAAATACCAGCATCAGCCCTATGGAGAAAGCCCGTTAGGAATTGAGACCCCAGGATGAGCAGCGACTCTCCCGTAGCCGCAAAACTGATCAGTGGCAGAGATGCTTTTCATTCATAAATCAAAGAGGGAGACGTGCCGAGAGTCCACATTATTTTATTTCTCCTTGTCAATACGCTAAAAATCTATGAAAACCAAAGAATCAGAAATCTGTCTCGCCTTCAAAATTCCAACAAATTTCAAAAAGGATCCCTGGGTTCTTGGTCTTCTTTACCATCCAATAAGGGACAGAGGAAAGGAATGTGTGACATTTGGGGAAACTAAGGCATAGATAAGTGAGCCCGTCAGCCCCGTGTTGCATAGATATGCTTCTCAGCCACTGTGACTTGGCGATGCCCAGCCTTGGACGGTGAAATGTTCCCTTTGCACTTCAGAGCACCTGTCTTGGAGATCTCTTTCTCAGAACAAGGAAAGAAGCATTAACGTATCAATGTGGGGCTTGGTGCCTCGCTCCCTGTAAGCAAGTGAGAGGTGCCTTCAGCTCTCTGGAACGAGTTGGGAGGTGGTCTGCAGTACTGGCTAAAAGTACAGCCTGGGGGCCACACAGGGGTCTGCATCCTGGCTCCACCTCTCAAATGATGCGTGAGCTCGGACAAAAGAACTTAATCCCTCTGAGCCTCAGTTTCCTGAGCTGACAAGTGGGCACGATAATCGCATCCATGAAGGTTAATTGAGACAATCCATGGAAAGTCTGGAGAAGGCCTCAGCATATGGTGCGGCTCAGTAAATACTCGCTGTTATTACAAGCGGTTAGGATGACTGTGTCTGTGATGAGTGACAGCTTTGGGTCCACAGTGTTGGTGCCAAAATTCAGAGGACAAACTCTGGGTTGGTTTCTCGTCTTGCCCAGCTGCCCAGAGCGAGAGTCGGTAGATGGTTTGGGATGGGATCATAATGTTTACGAAGTGTCTTCCACACACCTGGGTTCGGGTGGAAGATGGATTTTCTTCCTGTGTGTCCATTCCAGGCTCCCTTTGCAAGGGGGCGCAAAGAGGCTCAGGAAATCTCCCATGCAGATGTCTCTCCTGCCTTGCTTTCCCGGTGTGGCAGGGGATTCAGGTGAAGGACGGTGGCTGGGTGAGCCGTGGAAGGAAGCTTTGGCCCTCCGAGTCCCCAGACAGCATGGTTTCCTGGAGAGGGTGTCCAGACCAAAGGCAGCCATGGACCATCTGCTAGTCCCTCATCCTCGTGGAAGGAGGCTGGCTGTGGGCTGGGGGAAGTGTGAGCGGGAGACACAGGCCCCATCGCCAAGCCTGGAGGAGAAAGGCTGCCATCTGACCACACTCACTGTGGCCAAGTCCTCGTGGGGCCAAACCAGAGTGGTTTGGGTTGACCCCGGCCTCGCTGCCGCTGCCCTGGAGGTGCAGTCCCAGGTCTGGGCGTTGCCAAGCCAGCTGTGGTCTTGGTTTGGAAAAGGCATCTGGAGAGTGAATGGGAGTCCTGATTTGGGATTTCCCTTCGCTCCCAGCTCTCAAGACAAAGCCAGCTTCCTTATTCTGCCATTTTGAGAGCCATCCTTGGCTGGGTGGACAAAGTAGATAATTGATCGTCCTTATCATTATTTATTATAATTATTAAAGATGGAAGGTCAGCAGCCTTCTGATACAGTTAGCTTACAGCTGGGTAGCACTTTACGGGTAATATATATGCTTGACCCATCAACCCATCAAACCCATCAACCCATCAACCCATCAAACACTAGGACCACATCTAGGACAAGAAGTTTCATTTGCTTGGGGAGGTTATTCTCTGACACTAAGAGTTGAACGCCAGCCATACCCGCAACTGTCTGTGTAATGGAAGCAGCCTTCCCTTGTGTGTTTCCACACTTGGAAAAATGGAGTTAATCCAGATGCAGAAAATGAAACCAAAATCAAGACGTCTCAGAATATTAAATGATATAATAATTTGGAAATAACTCGACCGTAACCCATCCTCATTTTGGGAGGCTACAGTGTGTGTGAGGTGTGTGTGTGCGTGCACGCACGCACACACAAGCCCACCACAAACCCACACATGTACATCTTCAAGCACAGTGGTGAATGAGCATCTGTGCCCAGAACAAAGAAAACGGAATTTACTAGATAAACACAGTTATGGCCAGTAGCTGGATTGACTCAGATTCTCTCTGCAGATCCTTCCTTGTCTACCCTCTGGCCATGAAATGAGAGTTGATAGTATGTAAAGGATAAAGTAAATCTGGGTTTCCTGGGGCTTGTGTCGGCATACCAAGCTCCTTTCAGATCTCTCTGCCAAGATGGGGCCAAGCCAGAGGGTTCCCTGGCCCGGGGAATAACTGCGCTACCTTCTTCTCGGAGCTGTGGTGCACATAGTTTTGACATGTGCCGTACCTTCTGTCTCTCACTACCTTAGGGCCCGATGAGTGGGTGCTTTGAACAGTGTAAAATTCCTCTTCCAACAGCTGTGAAGAAGAAACTCCCAGCTTTTTCCTTCCAGCTCAGGGTGTTTAGCTTGCTTTGGGGAGACCGGCTCCTTGTCATTTCAGGGGTCTCTTGTCTTCATTTTCTGACCTCCAAGAGGAACCAGTTTCAGCAGCTCCTTTCTGAGGGAGGTGAGTCACCCTTCTGAGGTCTCTATGTCATTTTGTTTCATCCTAGAACACACCTTCCTTGTGGATAGGTTGTCTTGTTTCCACCGGGAAGCCAGCATCCCCTGCAAACCGAGGACCTTGTCCTATTTCAGATCTTGGGCCAAGCGGTCTGTGTCAGTCGGTTTCAGAACCCTGAGTTAAGTAAGTTTCACTGAGAGGAACTATGCAGAATGAGGGGCTTTCAGAGAACAGGGAAGGAATCCATCCCCCTGCCTCTGCTGTCACCTGTATGGACTCTATGTGATGCAGACCTGCCCAGGGATCAGGGGGCTCAGATGAGGTCTCACCAAGTACAGCAGAGAGGTGACGCTTTTTGGTTGGGGGGAAATTGAGACCATGCTCGCCGGCATCTTTGATGACAGTCGTTGACTAGTTCTCTGATCGCGGCTCAGTTTCTTACCCTCTCTAAAGCTCAATGTACGTGTTCTTGTTCTGCCTAAGACAGGGAAGAGTGGCCACCCTCAGAGGTGCAATGAGAGTGAGTGAGGTGTGTTTGAGGGATGCATGCAGGGCCGTCGGGGGAAGGGCGCCACGAACACCCACACAGCCCAGTTCTGGTGAGTTCATTTCTAATCCACTCCTTCCAGACACCCCAAGTCGCTCCTTCCCTCCATCCTTTCACAAGCGTTTCCCTCCCTTGTTGGTTTTGGATCCACCAGTGAGTTAAGCTACGTGTTTCCAGTCTAATCTCACCCTGCTTCTTCCAGGCTGCCCGCCCACACGGGGGCTGGGGAGTAATTGGTTTGTCCTCATCGGTGTTTGTAGCGCCTTCCCTTCAAGTGTCATCTGTGCATTTCAATTAACCTGCCACTTTTTCCTCTCTCCTGCTTCCGGATCATTATTAAAGAGATTAACCAAAACCAGAGCAGTCCCCAGCGGCGGCTCCACCGGGACCTGTCTCTCCCAGCCCCCAGCCTTGTCAGGGGTCAGAACATCTTCATGTGGCCCCAACGGACTCATTCTGAGGCCTCAGGACCCATATTCAGAACAAAGCCAGTTTGAATTAATTTTGCAATTAAGACAGGAGAACAAGCCTGGCCAGTCCTTTTATATGGCCTTGGTTTAACGTTTCCACCACATTCCTCTCCTTTTGGTCATTCTGCTTTAACTCTTTTGCGTCCCCACCTCTCACTCTTTCCATTCCCTGAACAAGATATTAGGGTTACCTGGCAGGATGTGGTCTTTGGACCTCTTAGCATTCATCAGAGACCAGGTCATCGCTGCAGAAATTCTCCAAAGAATTAGGTCCTTATGGCTACAACTGGCCAGTGTCCTCGTGTGCACTTGCCCCCGGCGGATGTGGCTGCCCTGGACATAATGAAATCTCTAGAATCTGCATATTCAACACTTGGCAAATTAAAAAGTGCTTCCACCTTTGCTCTCACACCTCCTCCCCTAGGAAAGCTAGAACAGAGCCTTTACGCCCTCTGTGCTATTCACCCCATTCTCCAGCGCCGGGGCCAAACCCAGGGTCTGAGGTGGTACATTCTGTGCTCTGTATGAAGCAACGTGTGGGACGGGCACCTGCAGGGGCCTGACCTTGGAGGGCATCAGGCCCAGGAAGGACGGGAGGAAACGGAATTGTGTTTCCTTTCATGGGGGATCTGAGAGGAGGAAACAGGAGTGGTGGCCTCAAGCCCCTGGAAACTGCTGAGAGGTGCCTAGAGGCTTCCTGGGGGGACGCTCAGCCTGCCGGCTTCAGCTGTCCCGGCTCCAGGCTTAGAACCTGAGTTTCCTCTGGACTGTGTGAGAGCCGGGACAGAGAGACAGCACAGGGCATCTGCTCCAGAGGCAGACGGCCATCCAGTCTGGGCTCTGCTGCTTGTTAGCTAATTATTAAACCTCCCCATGCCTTGGTTTCCTCATCTGAAATGGGAAATGTAACTACCTACCTTCGAGGTGTTGTTACCAAGGTGAAAGACGCAATGTAAGTCATTTCCCGGCAAGAACATTTTTGTGCTTGGTGACCCCGCTCTGCCCAGGCTACAAAATTCACTCGGGACACGTGCAACAAGCAGGGCTGGGGGTTCGTGGCCAGGCGGTGGCTCGCACGTGCCAGGGAGCTAGTCCTAGAGAGGTGACTTGTGGAGCTCAGCGGTGACAGCCCCCGTCTCCCGCGTGCGGCAGGACAGACCCTGGTCGCTGTGGCCTCAGACCCTGTACCACCGTCCTCACCGGCTTCTCTTCCATTTCAGCTGTTCCTCCCAGACCCCAAACCCTCTGTGTGGGTTGTACACGGAGCCAAAAAGGAGGAATCAGAAATTGCTCTCTTTTGAGTATTTTGAGGGATGGTGAAACCTTGTAGGAATGTTGCTCCAGGGACTGGGAAAGCACCATATGTGGGAAAGCATTTCTAAGCGAGCAAAGTAGCATCTGCAAGCTGGTCAGGATCTTGGACAACTCTGAGCGGGGAAAGCGGGCACTGGGGAGAGTGCAGGACGGGGTCCAACGGAGGTCTTTAACAGGTCTTTTTCCAATTATAGCCGAGAAGAGCCTGGGGACCCTGGCCTGCTTCAGAGCCAGGCCTGTATTTTCTTTGGGAGAAGAGGCAGAGTTGATTGGCTTCCAAACCAGGCTTGGCAGAAACCCAGACAGAATCCGAGGCCAGGAAGCTGAGTCTCGGTAGGTCTCGCTCATTCAGTACACGGACCTGGAGGCTCGACAGCAGCGCAGCCCTGTGCCGGACGTCAGAGATGGGGGGATGAGAAAGACGTGGCCTGGTCGTGCGGGAGGAGCCATTCAGACAATGCTAACTCAGTAGGGTCGTTGCTTAAACGGGGGTCTCTATAAACTGCAGTCACCACCAGCGACGGAGCATAGAAGTCTCTCGAAATTGAAACGTTCACTGATGCGCCTTCCTGGTACCGCCTTTCCTCTTCCACACCCCACTCCAGGGAACTAGTCCTCTGCTACCTGGTGTGTGTGCACGGAGGGCAGGCGTGCAGTGTCTTCTGCTGCCACAGATAACTGAGGTTCATGTTCATCTAACCTGTCCAGTGGATCACAGTGTGCCAGGCACGGTGCTAAGTGCTTTCATAATGATACCACTTTTCACCCCTGACAATGACCTTGATTTTGCACCGGCCATGCGATCTCCGTTACATTTAATCACCGAGGGTCCCCTGTCGCTCTCTGTGTCATGTAGCAGTCAGACCTCACAGCTCGCTTTACACTGCTCCGGGTCTCAGTGCCCTTAGTGGTAAAAATGAGGTGGTTCCCTATGGCCCCTTCCAACGTCAACATCTGCGTTTGGGCGAATTTTATTAGCGACATTCTTGGGCTTGCTCTGAAAACCTGAAAGCAGATTATCAAAGTGGAGTCCGCGGGAAGCCTGCTGGGTTTTATCGCAGCCTTGCAGATATCTAGAAACTCTTACCAGCCCGCAGATGATTTACTCCCAGGACTTATCCCAAAGTATCATGACGAGTTTTTGGACTTGATGGTAAGCAACCATCCAGATCCAGAAATGAGTAGGACCCAGGCTAAGGGGCATTTGGGAATTTTTTTTTTTTTTTCCTGCGGTACGCGGGCCTCTCACTGTTGTGGCCTCTCCCGTTGCGGAGCACAGGCTCCGGACGCGCAGGCTCAGCGGCCATGGCTCACGGGCCCAGCCGCTCTGCGGCACGTGGGATCTTCCCGGACCGGGGCACGAACCCGCGTCCCCCGCATCGGCAGGCGGACTCTCAACCACCGCGCCACCAGGGAAGCCCTGGGAATTTTGATGTACTTCATTTTGTTCATTCGTCCCACCGCACCACCAGCAGTGCTGGCCAGATGCCTCTGTGCTGAATTTGCGTGCTTGGGACCCGAGGGGTTACTGGGGTTTGCCTTGGGGCTCCCACAGGCAGATGGGAGGGTGGGAACAGTCCAACCTCTACACTTCTCTGTAGAGAATTGAAAAGCAATAATAAATCAACTACAAGTCAGTCTGCTTTGTACGATCTGATCACTGCGCTTTGGCGATTCTTTGCAATATCAGTGATGAAGCCTTCCTCTCTGACGATCCTGACCTCTCCCCCAATCCCCCCCTGCCCAGGGGAGCAAGGAAGGCGGTCTCAGGAGCCTTTCTCATTGTCCACAACCCCGGGCCCTCCCTGCCGGGTTGCACTAAAGTCACAGCTCCCGTCTGTGGCCCTGCACGCTGCACCCTGCCTCGCAGCACCCTGTGGCCTTTGCACATCCCTTTTGACCAATGATAACTTTCCGCCCTTACTTTCAAACAATTTCACCAGGATGAACTGTCTTAGTTCCTGCTAGCCGAGGCATCACACAGAGTCTGGCGCTCAGAGAGGGGACCTCAAACTCAAGGTGTAACGCTCTGTGGTTACCATCTTGAAATTCAGAAGAATTTTATTTTTGACTGTGGTTTTCTAAGTGAGGTCCCATAGGACCATGGAGCAGGCACCTGGGGGCTCCGAGCATTGCCTCAAACGTGGTCACGCCTCCTGCTGCCATCCCGCCTGTGAGAAATGTTTGCCCTGGGCCCTGCAGACTAGGAAGCCAGTTCTGTGCATGGAGGGTAGGCATTCCAGCCACCCTCGGTCCATCTCTGACTCCCTGCACCCACTTTGTATTCACTGTGGTGTGGACTCAGGGGAGAGGCAGACACAAACAGGAAGGAAGGGGCTCCTGGCCTTGGAGGAGAGAGTCTAGGGAGTAAACCACATCATGCCATGAGGGCTGTGACACCTGCCAGCATGCCACGGAGATGCAGAGGAGGCCGGGCTGCCGCTCTCGGGGGAGCATCGTGGAAACGTTAGCTTCCGAACCAGGCACTGAAGAATGAGCAAAATTTCAGCAGGAGAGGAGGCTATTGAAGTGTGCAAGGTGAAGGGTCACATGGGCCGTAAAGCGAACAGTGAACAGGGCTTAAGGATGGGGCGTGGGAGCCCGATCATGATGTGATGAAAAGGAATGCTGGACCCGGAGTGCCTCTCTGCCCTTGTGTGCCTCTCCTCTTCTTTAAACTGCAGTTTGGGTTTTCCTCATCTATAAAATGAAGGACTTGGATTAAATACCCTTCTCCTTCTTCCATCCTTTGGTTCCATATACAGGCCACCTCCCATATAGCAGCTCAATCTATCAACGTTCTCCCTACCGACTCACCCTTGCAATGACCTTACTAACCTAGGTGTGACTCTTACTGGACCTGGGACCTCCCTCCACTCACCACCCTTGATTGATTTCCCTGTGAGCAGGTAGCCTGCTTATTCTTAGTTGACAGTGGCTGGGCTTTTGGGGGGTTTCATAAATTCTTTTTCAATAGCCTCTCCATCCCAAATTATTTTATTGCAGCTGTACTCTATTTTGGAAGGGAGAAGGGGGTGTAATTCTAGTTGCATGTACAGCACACTTTTTGTGTTCGTGGTTGATTTTGTTGGGCCTGCAAGATTGAAGGGAATGTCACTCTTACGCAGCGTTGGGGGGGAGATCAGTTATCCTGTGGGAACCTTTTTCCCAGGATAATACAATTCCTGGAGGCAATCTCTAGAGGTGGGCAGCACGGCTAGAATCCTTCTCTCAGCCCTGACCTTGAAGGAGTCAGTTGTCCAGAGAGTAGTTCCCATGCAAGGAAGACGGTCCCCTTATCAGAGAGACAGGCTGGGCGCCAGGAGGAGGAAGTTGGAATAAAGTGACAGCAGTGCTGTGTGGGGAAAGGGATGCCTCTGAGTCCCGGGAGCGAGTTAGCTCGGGCAGGCTCAGACACGGGTACTTGGTAAGCAGGGCTGACTTTCTATGTCTTGTGCCACATTTGTTTATTTCCCTTCTCTTCTCCCCCTGGGTTTCTCGAAATACCAAAGGTGAACCAAGGGAAGGATTTTATTTTCCATGCTTAGAGCTTTAAAGAGGAAACGAGGAAGGCCTGGGGACCGTAAGGTGGCTTCAATGGTGATTACAGAACGAGCACCTCGAGGCGAGGGGTGGGAAGCACGGAGCACAGGAGGGGTCATTAGTGCAGCCCGCCCTCCTCACCGGAAAAATCTCCGTCCCGTGCCAACCCTCGGAAAATCAGGGCTGTGCTCTAGTGAGGGAGAGACCAGCAATGAAGGTATGTCAGGACCAGCCCTCTAATTCCCCAAGGACTCAGCAGAAACCCCAGGTCGAGGCTCTACTATGGCAACAGAATGAGAGCGTTGATAGATGAAGACGCCATTGAAACAAGGAGACAGCAGAATTAGAAACAGAACCATTAAAAGGAACGTTTCATAGTGGAAACTTAAAGAGTCAAACATGAAAAATTAACAGGGAATCTTGCACTTCAGGGCAAGTGTAGCCCATTGCTTTGAGCTGTGTCTCCATCTTCTACAGGTGGTGCTTTGGGGGGCCTGCTGTCTTGTGAAGAGGGTCTCTGGGGATCAGGTGGGCACCTTGGTGAGCATGTCCATTGGAGAGGTCGGCAGAGCACCTGACACTCAGGCCCTCTCACAGCACAGGTCGCAGCCCACATGGTCATTTACAAGGGCAAGAGAACGGCTCTGCCAGGCTGGCCAAGAACGAGCCATCGTTGATGCTATGGATAGAAGCAACTGGCCCAACCCCCAGCCTTGGGGTATCTGTTCCTTTGAGAGATCTCAGGGGCTGCAGTGGAGGGGGCAGGAGAGCTATGATTCTTGAGGCAATTGCAAAGCTACTGCCGCTGATATTTTTTAAATTAAAAATGTATGTGCGCATTTATAATTTTCAGGTTCCATTTCTTCGCATTTTGCCGAGGTGGAGAGGGATGTGATCTTTTCAGGCTTAAGGGACCTTTAAAGGAGTGGCTGGAGACGTCCCTGGCGGTCCAGTGGTTAAGACTCCACGCTTCCACTGCAGGGGACACGGGTTCCATCTCTGCCTGGGGAGCTAGGATTCCACATGCTGCATGGCACAGTCAAGAAAAGAAATTTAATAAGTAAATAAAATAAAGAAGTGGCAGGACGCCATCTACACACAGCAGAAGGCTGCAGATGGTAGACGTCAGGTGCAAAGGTGACAGGTGCTATCTGTCCAGGAAAGAGATGGAGGTTGAAAGCCTGGAGTCAAGCACACCTGCCTTTTTGCGACCTGGGTCTTCGGGAAAGACCTGACTCTTCTAGGCTGTAGTCCTTCCGGTGATGTTCTTGGTTTCCTTGTGAAAAAGATGATCTTGCCCTCTCTCTCTTACACACACACACACACACACACACCTCTTTCCCTCTCACATAGCCACGATGCTGGAGGAAAGATTGTAGTGGTGAAGGCACTTGGACATCTAGGAGGGAAAGGAGGGCTCGTAAAAGGCAGTATTTCCCAGGGGAAGGGGAGAGAAATAGACAGCCTCTGTATCTGGCCAGTACAGGGGCGTTTTGATGCTCCCCTAGGATGGTGGTACCCTGCTGTCTCTCTTGCCGCACAGGGATCCTCAGCCTCTGGTTCAGGATGACAAAGACCCAGCGGCCACCACCTCCTGTTAACACCTATGTTTCCTTTTCAGATCTTACAGGTGAACAAGGTGATGTCCATCTTGTTTTATGTGATATTTCTCGCTTATCTCCGTGGCATCCAAGGTAACAGCATGGATCAAAGGAGTTTGCCGGAAGACTCGCTCAATTCCCTGATTATTAAGCTGATCCAGGCAGATATTTTAAAAAACAAGCTCTCCAAGCAGATGGTGGACGTTAAGGAAAACTACCAGAGCACGCTGCCCAAAGCAGAGGCCCCCCGGGAGCCTGCCAAGTCGGAATTCCAGCCCATGACGGCCATGGGCCCCGAACTGCTGCGGCATCAGAGACGCTACAACTCCCCCCGGGTCCTGCTGAGTGACAGCACCCCCTTGGAGCCCCCTCCCCTGTACCTCATGGAGGATTACGTGGGCAACCCCGTGGCGACCAACAGAACGGCGCGGAGGAAGAGGTACGCGGAACACAAGAGTCACCGAGGGGAGTACTCCGTGTGTGACAGCGAGAGCTTGTGGGTGACTGACAAGTCATCGGCCATCGACATTCGGGGACACCAGGTCACGGTGCTGGGGGAGATCAAAACCGGCAACTCTCCCGTCAAACAATATTTTTATGAGACGAGATGTAAAGAGGCCAGGCCTGTCAAGAACGGTTGCAGAGGCATTGACGACAAACACTGGAACTCTCAGTGCAAAACCTCCCAAACCTACGTCCGGGCACTGACGTCAGAAAACAACAAGCTGGTCGGCTGGCGGTGGATACGGATAGACACATCCTGTGTGTGTGCCTTGTCGAGAAAAATCGGAAGAACATAAATTGGCATCTCTCCCCATATATAAATTATTACTTTAAATTATACGATATGCACGTAGCATATAAATGTTTATATTGTTTTTATATATTATAAGTTGACCTTTATTTATTAAACTTCAGCAACCCTACAGTATATAAGCTTTTTTTCTCAATAAAATCCGTGTGCTTGCCTTTTCCCTCAGGCCTCTCCCATCTGTTAAACCTGATCCTTGTAAGTTGGCTCTTGTAAAATCTGTGTACACCAGTATTTTGCATTCAGTATTGTCAAGGCCATGACTGTCGTTTTAGTAAACTTGTTAAAATCGGCTGATGTCAGAGTTGTGTGTAGACACAGTTATATCTCCCCTTCCCGGATGCCTCACGGTTGGTTCATTACCTAAAAGAACTGTTACCGCCTCCGTTGCAGTGATGCTGGGCAGCTTGGAGCCGCACCCTTCATTCTGACCAACAAGCTCACTGCCCAGAACCTACTTGCCTTTCTCTGTTGTCAGTTTTGCCAATTAGAGTTACAATGTTACAGTCCTGAAACAATAACAATGAACCTGGCAATTTTCGTTTGGGAAGTTTCTTTTCAGCACATTTGTTGTTTGTGGATTTGAGATTGTTACGGGTTGAATTTTTTTTTTTTTTGGCTTCGGTTTTTGTTTTGTTTTTTGTAAGTGGTTTTCTGAGGCACATAGGAAACATTTTTTAACTATTTGTAACAGAAATAATTGTATGGGGGCTTCCCTGGTGGCGCAGTGGTTGAGAGTCCGCCTGCCGATGCAGGGGACGCGGGTTCGTGCCCCGGTCCGGGAAGATCCCACATGCCGCGGAGCGGCTGGGCCCGTGAGCCACGGCCGCTGAGCCTGCGCATCCGGGGCCTGTGCTCCGCAACGGGAGAGGCCACGACAGTGAGAGGCCCGCGTACCGCAAAAACAAAAAGCAAAAAACAACAAAAAAAAGAAATAATTGTGTGGGTGCCCAGAAGCAGAAACGGATCATGAGTCATCCGCACACAGAAGAGAAATGTGCTCCGAAGAGATTCTCTTGGAGCCCCGCCTCCCCTTCCTCTGCTGGTCCCTCTTGGTGCTACAGGGGGAACTGAAAAGAGCTGGTGCTTTGGAGTCAGACCTAGGTTCCAATTCCAGCTACCCCCTGCGACTGTGGGCAGGGTTTCGAAGGCTCCCTGAGCCCAGGTTTCCTGGAGTCAGAGATTCAGATGTGGGTATGGGTCTTGCCTACCCCACAGGTCGACATGATTCAGTAGGCGTCCCAACAGAGGGGAGACATTCAAGATCGGAAGTTCCTCATCCCTTCCCTCCCTCTCCTTACTTAGGTATTGTGCTCCTCTGTACAATTTTTGGGGTTTGGTGGGGGTTTTTTTGTTCTCCCGCCCCCCAGCTTTATTAAGATATAATTGACGTATAGCATTGCATAAGTTCAAGGTGTACAGTGTGATGATTTGACACGCATATATATTGCAAACTGTTTACTGCAATAAGGTTAGTTAGCACATCCTTCACCTCACACACGTGCCATTGTTGTTCTTATGAGAACATTTAGAAGCTACCCACAAGGCAACTTTCAAGTGTACGGTACAGTATTGTTGTCTATAGCCCCCCTGCTGTACATTAGCTCCCCCAAACCTATTCCTCTTAAAATTTGAAATTTGTACTCTTTGTACAGCATCTCCTCTTCCCCCATCCCCAGCGCCTGGCAACCAGAGTTCTACTCTTTGCTTCTGTGAGTTCAGCTCTTTTAGAGTCTACTATACATGAGCTCTGTATCATGTTTGGTTGATTCATCCCCTTAGATGTAAAAACCCCAATTGGAGGGAAATTTCCGGGTGCCTACTGATCCCAGGAGGGGTCCACCACTGCCGAGGGGTCACTTGATGATGGCCACACCTGTCCTGCCAAGGCGGACCCCAGTGATGCCCTCCAAGTGTTTTTCCCCTGGGAAGCAGTTCACCCTCCAGGGTCTGGAGCCTAAGGACTCCCATCTCCCATCTGGTCGGAGACACGAGGTACCCACCATACCACCATGGACCCTGCATTACTGCCCTGAAACCCTGTCTGTTCGCTTCTCTGGATTGCCCTGCCTCCATCCGAGGCCCGTGTGTGCCCTGGATATCTGGAGCAGCCTGTGCCCGCGATCTGGCCTCCCGTGAAGGACACACATGCCTAACAGTGTCTGTGTCCCTTATGGGATGTGACCCTTTCGAAACAGGCTCAGCAAACAGCCGTGGCTTTGGTGATGAGCATGTAGTCAGATCGCACTCGATTCTGCATGCCCAAAACACGAGGGCAGGAAATGAGGAATTTACCACGTACCCACCCCATGCTGGGCACTTTCAAATGCTGCCACCCACCGTAAGTTGTCACAGATCCTTTGAGGTAGCAATTGTCATCTCCGGTTTACAGGTGGCGAAACTGAGGGTTGAGGATTTAACCTGCCCGTGGCCACTGAGCAGGTAAGTGGCAAAAGGAGGGTGGAAATCCCTGTTTGAGTGCTGATGCTGTCCTGTCTCCTCCTCTCTAGTACCTTCCCATCCCCTTCCTGCAGCCTCGCATTTCAGAATGAACCACACAGGCCTAGGGAAATGGAAAGCTTCGTTCTCTGTGTGGCAACCTTTGGAAGCTCCTGCTTCATAAGCCTATGTCAAGAACACAGTAAACCCGCCAGGAGGATACTGGGAGTCTTATGATGGACCCAAGCCCCGTTCTCAGGTTGGACTTAAGGAACCTTCATGTTCCTCTTCTGGAACTTCTACTCCAAATGGGTTTAGGGCCTGTCTGGACGGTCTGGCTGCCTGGGGAGACGGGCTTGGGTGACGGAGACCCCAGAGTCCAGCCTGGGAAGATATAGTTCCTAAACAACAGGGCTGAGTCCTGGGCCCCACCTGGAATGGAAGGCGTTTGCCTACATGTCGAGAGCGAGTCTGGAGCACCTTGCTTCCGGGGTAAGTGCAGTTCAGGGGAGAGCTGAACCCGGGGATGATGAAAACAGGCCTGAAAGGAGCTCCGGGCTTCCGGCTGTGGGGCAGCTCTGTTTCCGTCCCCGTGCTGGGGAACACAGTTCCCTTTCAGCAGCTATACTGACATAAGAGGGCATCCAAGGTCTGCCAAAGCCAACGTGTTAGACTCACGGGCCAGGGCAGAGCCTTCCACAAGGTCCGCGGGAGGCCTTTTGCACCTGCTGCACACATTTGCCATTGAGATGATTGGCAGTTCGACTCATCTCGGGCAGGAGGGCCCTGGAGGGCAGGTGTCTGGCTCCCGGAGAGGTACTTGCTCTCTGTCACCTTCCCTTGTCGCCGGGTTTCTTGCTGGACCTTCGCTAAACAGAGAGGTGTGTTGCCGGGTAAGGAGCCTGGCTGGAGGGAAGGCAGGTTCTGGCCCGACTTTGTTGCCAGTGGCGGCATGACCTTAGCTAAGTCACCTGTCCCAGACTGGGCATTTCAGCATCCCGAGCTCCAACTGCAGAGACGGGCAGTGTCCAGGCTGCCAGTCCTCTCTTCCTGGATGGATGCCACGTTCAGAAGCTCTGTTGGCCATTGGTGCAGGCTTCTCTCTGCCCTTTTATAAGGACGCTTCCCTCTACAGGCTGTGTGAACTTGACCAAGTTACTTAACCTCTCTGAGCCTTTGTTTCCTTGTCTATAAAATGAGGATAGTGCCTACTGCATAAGATCATTTGCAATGTAATGAAAATATCCAGTTCCTGGCCCCTTTAGGGTTACCTCTGGTGGTTAGGTTTGGGGAAATTTTCAGGAGCCTTCACTCTGGAATTCCGGTAGGAATTTCCCAACTTCACGGTGGAGGATTGATCCTAATTAAAGAGTCTTAATCACCTACCCCATGGGAGGCAGTCCCCAGTTCACCCACTTCCCTTCCACAGATCTCTTGAACCCTTCTCAGCAGAACTACTGGCAACGCACGTGATTTTCTGAAGAGTGTGTGTGTGGGTGGCTACGGGGTTTGTTCCTTCTTGCAAATTTACGGGGCAGCTTTGTTCTTGTATTATAGGTCTTTCTGTCTGTCTGTCTCTCACGTCCAGCAACGCTTTCTCCAGGTTGGTGTTTAGGGTTTGGCATTTTTGAAGATCTTGGTTGTTTTCCCCTCCCCCATCCATGCATGAGCACGTCTGTGTGTGTACGTCTGCTTTTTAGTTCATTTAGTCGGCGTGGAAACCCTCCAGCAGGGCTTGGAGAAAACATATGCGTGTATGTTATCACCTCCGAACATGTGTGCAGGAATGAAATTCGTGTCGTCACCTCCCAGCTACCTGGAGATTGGTCTGACTTCACCAGGAAGACGCATCCCCCAGGCTTCGAACTCGGATGGCCCCGGCCGTGCAAAGCCATGCCGGCTGCCCCATGAGGCCTGGCCTTGCTCTGCTTCCACAAACCCAGGAAGAGCCGCAGCCCCCGAGGACTGATTCTCTGACCCGGACCCTTCTTCTCCAGCCTAACCCTCGTCCTCCAGGTTCCCAGCCCCAGATCTAAGGAGACCTCCCAAACTCCTTGCACTCGCTTCTCAAGTTACAGCAGGCCAGTGGGCTGCTCACGAGGCACAAATGTTTCACCACAGGCTGAAAGGCAAGCGCCTCTGGGTTGACAGGGACACCCGGGGCTTTTGTTTGGTTCCAGATGGAGGGTGGCCCGGCTCGGACGAGCTGAACCATGGCGAGGACGCAGGCCCTCTGAAGGACCACAGGTTTGTTTCCTTCCATCCTGGACCTGTATTTGGTACGAAAGGCCGACAAAATGAGCAGAGATGGGCTGGGGTGGGGGCCCCGGGTGGGGAAGGCCCACGAGGTGGAGAAGCGAAGGCCCAAAGATATCGAGAGAATTTTCTAGAGGCGGGCTACCGCTGAGGAGTTTGGCTGAGTTGAATTGGTGCAGGGGTCAGTAATGACATTGCATGTGCTGTGACAGAAACCTCTGTGGCAAGAAAACAGAAAAGTTTACTGGGAAATGGTGAAGCAGAGCTTAATGAGTTAGACGGCTTTTCACGCGGAGTTGTAGGGAGGTGGGTGGGCGCCCATGAGCATGTTTGCACGTAGTCTTGCGTGTGTGTGTGTGTGTGTGTGTGTGTGTGTGTGTGTGTGTGTAGCTGCTTTGATTTCCCAGCCATTGATGTATTGCCTGTTTTTAAGGAAAGGTCATGCTTGAAAAGAATGTTCTAGAACACGAGTTTAACCTTTAGGAGACTGAGCTGGTAGCCAGCTGGGGAGCATATGGAACACAAACACTCTTGGGGCTGGAAAACAGGCTGGTCGGGGTTGAGGATTTACAGGCAGAAAAGGCATCAGGCAGATTCCGGCAGCCAAAACAGAAGGGGCTGAAGGTGTGGGCCTTCTGACTGGGGAGGAAAGTGCTGGAAGCTGGTGCTGGGGTTAGGGGTGGAAAGGTAAGGTCAGACTGAAGAATAAACAATCGTAGTAATGGTTATCATGTCCTGGCTGCTTCTTCCCTGTAAGGCTCCGCGCACACCCCAGTAGTTCTAACTCTTTTGTGCCGTTGAGGACATTGGCCAAGGAAAGTTAAGTAACGTACCCAAGGTGGTACAGCTGGTAAGGGGACGTGTCCAGATGGGAGCCCGGGAGGTCTGGGTGGTCTGGAAGCACATGCTCTGCACTCTTTGAGGAAGACAGCAATGGGGAGAATGCTGAGTGCCTCAGGGGACCTTGACCTGAATTTCAGTGAGGTAGGGGAGTGAGGAGGGTGGCAGGCATGTGGCACAAGGAACAGTTAAAGGGTCAACACAGCAGGGACTCACAGCAATCGATCTACCTGGGGGAGATGCCAGACTCACCAGCACAGAGGCTCCCTGCAGCAGGGACTTTCAGTAGGTGGGAAAGAGGAGCGGGTCTCCCACCCAAACCCCCCAAACCCATCCCCCACCCAGTAACTTATCAACTGCTGTACTAGCTGGATTGGTGCTTGTAGCTTTGCCCTGAAACATAAAGATCAACATGGCTATAATATCCTTTGGGGGCTTTTGCAAAAGGATAGAAGACAGGAACTTCAAATTTGGACGGAACTTTTCATCCTCGCTTAAAATCAGAGATCCATCTTTTATCCATTCAATACATTCTTTAATCCGTTGAATGCCTATTAGGTGTCTGGCACCCAGCTCAGCTGTATGGACTCAGCACGAGAGATGTCATCCCTCCTGGAAGAACAATGAGTAGAAAAGATGCGACCTTCGGGTATACCGCTGAGAGTACCCTTGATAACGTCCACGTCCTCTCCACAAGCACCTGCTCACAAGGAGTTGGTGCTATTTTATAACAGCTCTAATTATCTGATAGAAATCCACTCCCTATGGTGAAACCAAATCTACAGATAAAACAGATATAACTAGATTGTCAGCAAAAGGGCTCCAGGAACCCACAAAATGAGCAACTAAATGCTGCTGGGAACAGTCACGGAAGACTTCCCTGAGGAGGCAACTCTGAGCTGGCTCTTAGGGATGAGTAGGAGTCTGACAGGGAAGATTGAGGGGAAAGATATTCCAGATGGAGGAACAGCCTTCAAAAGTGCAGGGTGGTGAAGGGGTCTAACACAGGCAGAGAAAATAAAAGGTTTGGGGTAAGGAGAATTTTATGACGGTAGGAAGCTGGAGAGAGAAGCTGGGACCAAATAATTCAAGGCCATGTGTGAAAGGCTATAAAGTTTGGGTTTGATCGCTTGAGGACCCTCGACTTTAGCATCAGAATCACCTGAAGGGTCCATCACCTGAGCCTCTGACTGATTAGGTTTGGGTGGGGCCTGAGATTTTGCATTTCTAACAAGTTTCCTGGAGGCGCTTTTGTGCACTTTGAGAATCACTAGTTTATTAAGTAATGAGGAATCAACAAGGGTTTTTTCCTTGATTTTTTAAGATGATTTTGGTGGTAGAATAACTGACGGGTGGACTGGAGGCAGATTGATGGAGTGAGAGCTGGAAGATCAGCAATAAATTGTAAAAGGGCGGGGGCTTCCCTGGTGGCGCAGTGGTTGGGAGTCCGCCTGCCGATGCAGGGGACACGGGTTCGTGCCCCGGTCCAGGAAGATCCCACATGCCGCGGAGCGACTGGGCCCGTGAGCCATGGCCACTGAGCCTGCGCGTCCGGAGCCTGTGCTCTGCAATGGGAGAGGCCACAACAGTGAGAGGCCCGCATACAGAAAAAAAAAAAAATTATAAAAGGGAGGATCCAGACTAGGATAAGGCAGAGGGAGCAGGGAGGAACTTGGGATAAGAGGAGCGCTTTTCAGATGGCATCAATGCTGGGTGCTAAGCTCTCAGTAGGCAGTCAGTATCTGTTATACAAACAGATGAATGAATCCCCTTAATAAACTGGAGCTACCACAGGAAGGGTTTGGGTCACCCTCAGGGAGAACGGGTCAGGATGGAAGGTTGCCTGGCTCTTTCGTTACGTGGATGGGCATGACGAGGTGGATGAGTATTTCTGGGAGACAGGAAGCTCAACAATCCAGAATCATAACGTCCTTTTCAGTGCAAACATTCGAGACACCGTTATTACACTGATGAATTGTTGGGGGGAGGACTCGACTTGGAAGAAAACAGCTTTTACACATGAGTAAAGGGAAACGAAACACAAGGCCAGGAGTCAGGGCTGTGTTTACGCCTCTTAGATAAAGAACACCATGTACTGGTTGAGCATTTGTCATCCATTCAAGCTCACGTTCATTCAGCCAATGTCGATAGAGACCTACTAAGTGCCCACTCTCATCCTAGACATCGGTCAGTATAGTGACAAACCGGCAGGTGAGGCTCGCACCTTCATGCAGCTTCTTGTCTAGAGGGTGTAACAGAAAAAAATTAGAAAGAAACAAGCAAATCTGCATATATAATAATTTCAGGGAACGCTAACCACTCAGCAGACATTGATGGAAAACAGTGAAAAGGATCGAGAGGGAACGTGGGGTAGACAGGCAGTTGGGGGCAGGGCGATGGGGGAGGGGTGAGACACTATATATTTTCATGATCAAAATGGTTGCTGCTGTGAAATTCAAGATGCGAACTGTCAGTGTGCCTAAGGGAAGTCAAACACATGTTCGTATACCCTGAGCAATGAACGGCCCTCATTAAAGAAAAGGATCTTTAACAAAAAATCGTAAGTCAAGCTTTGGCAGTAGAAGTACAAACAGGGCCCAGTCCATGAACCTTCCCTGTGTTTCTCAGGCTGAAGCTTTCTCTCGGGACCTCAGTCCCCCCTTCTCCCCTAAGAGACCAGCACGTTGCAGTGCTGCTTCACCAGCCTCCCCGCCCTCAGAGGGACTTTTCTCCCTGTCAAACCTGTTTCATTCCAGAGAAACAAGACTGGTCCCTCCCTCCTGCTGCCCTGGTGCCCTCCAGATGCTGAAAGGTGGGCGCAAGGGGGGCAGCAAGGTCAGGGCCACTCCCCCTGAATTCCTGTGCCTCTGGCTCCTGCTGGCAGCTCCCCAACCAGGGTAGGTGGGGAGGTTTGCCCACCCCAAGGCTAGGTTTCTGGTTCTGATACTCTAAAAGAACTTTCTTTTCATCTAAGACGTGCTTCAAGAAAACTAACCCTGAGATCCCATCACAGTGATTTTTCTTGGGACTATAGTTGAGTCATTTGTACTCCACAACCCTCAGTTTTGCTTCCTGAAAAGTGGGTCTAAAAACATTCCTAATCAGTTACACAGTGTCGTGGGAGCAGACCCAGCCTACCTTATAGATGTGGAAGGGGGGCCAGTTTTGAAATAGTATGGAAGGAGAGGCAAGCAGAGTGGTCTCTGAGAAGCTCCAAAAAGGCCATTAGAACCGCTTCCCACCCCAACCTACTAAAACCAGCTAGATTCAGAGAGGTTAGGCAAGCCCGCCAACGACACACAGCTAATATGTAGGGCAGAATGGGGATGAGAACCAGATCTTCTGTCATCCAGTCGAGAGCATCCTCCTTTACTCCACCTTCCTTCATAATCATGTGACCCGTCATCATGTGGGCAAGTTTCCTGATTTCATTCAGTCTCCAGTTTCCTATAAAATGATGCTGATGATAGGAACTACCTCTCAGGGTGATAGTGAAAATTGTAGCTGGAACAGGCAGCGTGGGCCAGTGGAGAGCGATCGGCTAGAGCAGGGTCGTGGGGGCATCCGCTGGGCCTTCTTTGAGAGTCTGAGAATAGACAGTTCCTGCAGACCCCCAGGGAATGGAATGGGTAGTGGGAGATCCCTCGGGGGCTTGGGACCGCAGTTATTAGTAACCGGCACAGCAGTTGTTGGGTATTTTCATAAAACCTTTGAGCCCGACACCTGCTCTGCCCACCTCACGGGGTGTCATCAGGATGGAAGGCAAACACACACGAAAGGCACTTGGCGGCCCACGTGGCATCCCAGAAGCTCCCCTGACACTGGCTCCCCCGTCCCAACCCCCGGAGAGATGGGACCCAGCCAGCTGGCCCCAACACACAGACGCACACGCCTGGCTGCTCACCACCAACCCCATTTGAGGGAAAAGTCTCTTTTTCTTGCCCAAATCCCTCACGCTGCAGTCTGAGTCAATCTTCTAGCACGTTTGATTTTTAAGTGCAGACCGAATCTGGAAGCTTACTAAAGCCTTATAAAAATACCCTAGGGGGCTTCCCTGGTGGCTCAGTGGTTGAGAGTCCACCTGCCGATGCAGGGGACACGGGTTCGTGCCCCGGTCCAGGAAGATCCCACATGCCGCGGAGCGGCTGGGCCCGTGAGCCATGGCCGCTGAGCCTGCGCGTCCGGAGCCTGTGCTCCGCAACGGGAGAGGCCACAACAGTGAGAGGCCCGCGTACCGCCAAAAAAAAAAAAAAAAATACCCTAGGCTCTGAAAGCGCAGTCCAATGGGATGTGTAAGGAGGTCGTGAAGCGGAGGAGTCCTGATGTCCCAGGCCTTCCTTTGCTGCATCCCCCTTTCTCTGCCCGTGCTCCAGCTGCTGGCGAGGAACTACCCCAGTCTGGTGCTTTCAGTTTAGCAAGAGGCGAGACAGATGGAGAGCAGAAAAGCAGAGCCCAGCATGCCCGTCAGGAGCTGCGGGTATGAACCCTGGAGCCCCAGTCCCACGGCGCAGCCTCAGGTGGGCTATGTCCCTTCCCTCCTCCCCAGCACCAGCTCCATATTGGACCCCCGCTTGGGGATACAGATGCAGCGCAGCCTCCTGGAGAGATGGACACACACAGCCGTGATGCAATGTGATCAGGGTTCCAACAGCTTCCATGACAGCTTGTCATTAGGGCACAGATAAAGGACTCTTTGCCTCAAGCCAACTGATAGGTTTGTGTTGTTGGGATATAAAGATTGAGGACATCAAGGGCCAAGCCATGGCAGCTTGGACCTAGTCCTACAGAAGAGGAGTACCTGTGTCCTGTGGGAGTTAAATCAGGAGAAGGGCCTTCAACAGGTGTGCCTCATCTGTCAGCAAGGACTCCAAGCTTCGTCTCTCCACGCTTTGGTGCCCTGCTGCCCTGGACCCCTGGCACTGGCTGCCCTGCTGCATCTGTGCAGACCCAGGCCTGCCTGGAGTGGGAACAGCCCTGCGGTGGTCCCACTGCAGATCCGAGGATGCTCTGTTACATCCTCTCTGGAGGATGGACTTGCTTGGAGTCACAGTGAAGGGGAAGACGTGGGGTGGGGGCATCCTGGCAGGTTTGGAGAAGGAAGATGAGAGACTCAGGACGCAGTGGGGCCACTGCATCGCTCATCTGGGCTTGACCCATCACTCAGCATCACTCTGCCCACTCCCTGGTCCCCTTGGCCGGGTGGGAGGGCCAGCTCTAGTCACTACCCTTCCTGGTTTCCTGCAGCTGGAAGTCCGATGCTGGGTCTCAGTCCAGGGGTAGCTGCACTGTCCGCATTGCTTCCTCTCCCCCTCATCCTGTCATCCTTCCTCCTGAACTTTTGACATAACCCTACTTCGTGTGTGTCAGTGTGACTGTCAGCACAGTGGAGTCAGCCTCCTTGGGGTGGGCTGTGCAACCTCGCTCAGCCTCTGGAACCCACAGGCCCTGTTCCGGGCTGGCAACCTCGGCTTCCCTTCTCACCCCAGGGCAGCCGGGCTGCAATTCCTCTGGAGGGCAGGGGGAAGAAGACAGAGCTCAGCTCTGGTGGCCTTGGGAGCATGAGGCTCCTGGCTCCCCGTGGATTCCTCTGCATGGTGTGTCCTGTGCTCAGGGGCAGATGAGGCAGGGTCTCACCCCACCCTAAGGAGCCCTCAGCGGAGCTGGCTTTCCTCTCTGTGATCCAGCCTTGAAAGGAGCTGTGTGGGAGTTCTCCCACCCAGATGCTTCCAGGAGCCCCCACTGTTCAGAGTCCCAAGCCCTCTGGCTGGGTACTTAGGGTCATTGACAGTGTCCCACAACCCCTTTTCTGGCCATGTCCCTCTCTCGGGAACGCTGAGGACGGCCCCACTGATTGAATTCCTATTTCTCAGACCTGCTCACCTCCACACCCTGGCGCGGCACTTCTGCTCCCCTGCCCTTCTGGATCCTTCCCTGACCACAGCCTTCATCACACACAGGATCTCTCCCTGCTCTGACGCGAAAGTGATGCCAGAAAAGAAGAGGAGGCGTGTGTGTGACGTCTGGACTCTTGGATTTGTGAATTTCCCCCTTTGGCAGAGGAAGATGCTGAACCCTGGGGAGAGTGAACGCAGGCACTCAAACCAGAACGCTCTCCACACACAGCTCGTTTCCTCTGACCCACGAGGAGGGAGGATTCTAGATTACACATGCAGTGCTCTCTGGCTCTTGCCCACATCTTGGCACACGCTGATTCTCCTTCCTAAGGTGCTCATCTCCAAGGGAAAACCCTAACCAGCCTTCTAGAGCTAACCTGGCTGTAACCAGAAGCTGCAGAAGTTTCCTGCCCCAGGATTGGCTGCAGAATTTGCAGGGACCCATGCAAAGGGCAAATAATTAAGAATTTCAAGATGGTGACAGCAAACCTTAAACCCCAAGTGCAGAGCCCTCCTGCATGCAGGGCCTGGTGTCACCGCCCACGTCCCGCTCCTGTGAAGCTGACCCTGCTCCTACACTCAGCACACCTGGGCATTGGGGAAGCAGGGCGTGGCCATCCTTGCTGAGGTCACAGTGTGAGCAGTGCTCGGCACACAGTAGGTCCTCAACAATGTCTGTTGAATTGCAAAGACTTCTCGTATGCAAGAGGTTATGAACTTCAGAAGAGGTGATTCTAAGAACAAAAGAGACACCCATGTGTCTGGATCCAGATTTTTCTGGTGCTTAAAACTTTAGAAAAATATGTGGATTCCCCTGAATAAATAACACAAGATGGGATTACTGTTCTGGACTGAACTGTGCCCCCTCCTCTATTTCAAGTGTTGCAGTCCTAACACCCTGTACTTCAGGATGAGACTGTATTTGGACATAGGGTCTTTAAAGAAGTGATTTAGTTAAAATGAGGTTATTAGGGTGGGCTCTAATCCAATCTAACTGGTACCCTTATAAGAAGAGGAAGTTAAGGGGGGGGGGGGAATGAACCATTTAAAGACATGGGGGGAAAGCAGCCGTCTACAAGCCAGGGAGAAAGGCCTCATCCTTCCCTCATGGCCCTTAGAAGAAACCAACCCAGTCAACACGTTGATCTTGGGCTTCTAGCCTCCAGGATTGTAAAACAATACATTCCCCAAATTAAGCCCCCAAGTCAAGCCCTTTGTTATGGCAGCCTTAGCAAATGAATACAGGTACTTAAAGAAGAAAAATAAATCAGAGAAATTATAAATGTTAAAATCTTACAGGTACAATTAAAAATCAGAAAATATAGAAAACCAAATACTAAGAGTTTCATTAACTGCCTGGCAATACGTCTATAATACTTTATTTCCCCTATTTTTTGTCTGCGTATTCTTCATATCTGACAATAGTTTTATAATATTCTTTTCTATAGAGAGAGAGAAAGAGAATTGTGCTTCTCGTGTAACATGACTGATCAAAATTTGTTTTTTAATATTAATATTTCAGGAAAGTTCTTTTCAGGTTGTATCCTTGGTAATAACAGTACATTTTCAGAATTGTTACCAAATTTAGGAAAACCTCTCTTAAGGTTCTTCCACATAGCAGCTGAAAAATGTCAGGATGTCTCTCTTTTTTTTTTTTAATGTGGTGATTAATCTTAAATGCTCATTAACCAGTCTGCCATCGTTGTTCCTACTGTAAGATTATGTTATCTTTATCAGTGATAGCAGTTTATGTTGAATCAGCAAAAGAAGGAAAATCCTTTTTCCAATATGAACATATAATTGATTCCTTTCCTTTAATTGGATTATATAACAATCTAAGAGCCTACTCATCACTTCTATAGGAAATGTATCATTTCTATTGGAAATTTATTTCTTCCTCTTAATGAATTAATACTTTAGTGTGATCTGAAATTTTTTGTTACTCTTTGTTTCTTAATATCCGAATAATTTTCATCTTACTTTTACAAGGTTTTTGAAACCATGTAACACGTCAATCATTTGCTAAGGCCCCTCTCAACCTTTGGAAGGGGCTGGAGCAAGTGAGGGGATTTGAAGCTTCTTAGCTTCCTGGTAAATCAGCCCTGGCCAAGGTTGACGGCTCCGTTAAAAGAAGAGCCCAGGGCAGGGGCAGGGACGGTGAGAGGAACGTGGGTCACACCCGCTCCCCCTCTCAGAGCCAGTGAGGGCTTTCCTGTCCTCAAGCCAGAGAGCAGCCTCCCCGAGGCAGCTGTGTGCCTGGGGTAGGTGGTGGGCGTTCTAGTTGAGGTGCAGGACAAAAGCGGGTGCCCTGCTGGATGGCTTCTTGTGCTTCTTGGCAAAGGTCCTCCTATTCCCTGGATCTGCCTGTCATTTTCCTCTGCCAGCGTGCTCTGGGCTCGGACTTACTGAGGCACCCATGCTGCCGTTCCCAGAGGTTTAAGAGCAGGCTGGGGGACATGTGGGCGTCTGGTGAGCCTGGGAATTGGGGAGGGGGTGTCTGAGCAGGGAAGCTGGCCCACCCCAGTCATAAATGCCATCCTCTTAAGGACCCGCAGGAGTATTTTATGGTTTCATTGAAAACTGAGACCCCAGCGCAGCTGTTCTGCCCAAGAATTCCATGGGGCAGGGACGATGGGGCGGGGAGAGGGACCGCTTGTCAAGTAGCTGAGATCTTGTTACTGGGGTGGAGGGGAAATTAGATGCGGTCCCAGGTCCCAACTCCTTCTTGCCCCACACACCAGGGCGCTGGCCCCACTCACGGCCATCAGGACACCGGGACCTTCTATTTAATCCCCATGAGCCTAGCAAATGGTTTCGAAGCCAACTCTGACAGTCTGTTTTCATATAGGGCAAAGTTAAAAAAAAAAAAAAAACACCTCTTTGTTTGGAGAGCAAAACCTGCTCCGTGTTAGAGGAGACAGGTTAGGCTGAGATGCGGGTGGAATCTTCCCCTCCTGGGTTAGTTAGGGAGGCGCGCGCTGGCTGGTCTGTCCACCTGGAATCTCTCTCCTCGGATTTCCACGGGGCCATCTCCTTCTTGTCTTTCAGATTGCAACGTTCAAGGTCACCTCCCCCAGGGGGCTTCCCTGACCACCCAGTGTCACTGCCACCGTCCCGCTGTTCCCCCTTCCGATATCTTTCTGCCGGTGACAATGCAGGCACTTTGGGAACAGGGACTGTGTCTGCTCTTTTGGCCGCATTATTACCAGCACCTCGAAGACTGTCCAGCACATCGCAGGCGTTCAATAAATACGTTTTATTATGTTGAACAAATGAATGGTGTTGAAGACCTGGGCTGTGTATTTTCTTTGAGGAAGAGATGGAGAAAATGTAACATGGTGGAGTGGAGTGGGGCCTTAAGGAAGGGACCTGAATCAGGAAAGAAAAATCATGCCATTTTTTTCCTTCAAGTATAACCTGCTGAAAAATAAGTACTTTGAGATCAGATGCCATTAGGGTTCCTGCCAGGCAGGCAGCTCGGGGACACTGGGATGGGCTCCCAACATCCGTGACCTTAGTTTTCTCTCCCTTTGTAAATCACATCTGTACCCTATGCAGTCCTGAAATCTGTGCCTCATTTCTAAAATGTTTTCCTACAACCTAGTAAGTTTGACTTCCTTCCTCACTTTGTAAGGGGGTGTCATTTTACAAGTCAAAAAGAGGGCTTCTCTGGTGCGCAGTGGTTGAGAGTCCGCCTGCCGATGCAGGGGACGCGGGTTCGTGCCCCGGTCCGGGAAGATCCCACATGCCGCGGAGCGGCTGGGTCCGTGAGCCATGGCCACTGAGCCTGCGCGTCCGGAGCCTGTGCTCTGCAACGGGAGAGGCCACAGCAGTGAGAGGCCCGCATACCGCAAAAAAAAACAAAACAAACAAACAAAAAAAAGTCAAAAAGAGGAGACTTCCCATCCCTCCAAAAATCTCTAGATTCTCCTGCAGGGAACAGTAGCTGTGTGACCTTGATCAACTCACTTCCCTTCTCTGGGCCTCAGTTTTCTGTAAAGTGAGGATACGCTGCTGGCTGGTGTCCAGGGTCCGTCCAGAGGGCTGTGAGTTTCTCATGCCCATGCCCAGGGAACATCCACAAAGGGAGGAGAAGCCCCAGGACCCAGCACCCTCAGGAATTACAGGAAGCAGAGGGCCTTCTTCCTGGTGTCCAGGCCCCTGCTTGTCCCCTGGGGCTAGTCCATCCCCTGTTGGTACAACACATCATGAGGACCCTGTTTGACAAGTGAGGAAAAACAGAGTTACCGCCCAAGGTAGATTGACTGCAAAAACAGCCCCAGTTCACCCAATCCTGTATCCAAGTCCTTTGCAATGTACTGTAAATTCACACACCTATTTCAAGAGGTGGAGCCTAGCCTCCTACTCCTTAAATTTGGACTGGCTTGGTGGTGCCTTTGGTCAAAAGGATGCTCTCGAAGTATCAATGTGTGGATCTGGAGCCCGGGTTACAAAAGGCCTTGCACAATCCTTTCTCCTTCTTAGGTCCCTGTCACTGACATGAAGGTAGCCCTAGGCTAGCCTGTTGGAGGATGGGACACATGGCACAGTGCGAGCGGGCCAGCCAAGGCCATTCTAGATCAGCCAACAGCTCAGCCAAGATCAGTCAAGCCTGGATCAGACCAGCAGAACAGTGCATCGCCCTACAAACTTGTGAGGGATGCTAAGTGGTTGTTCCTGGGCTGCTTGTTACGCAGCAGTAGCTGGCTGATGAAATTCCCTGCGTTTTCCCCCATGGCATCCCAGCCCTCCCTTATCTTGCACCCTGGAGCACCCTTGCCCATGGCCTGCCCTTCCTAATTCTGCACTGCCTAATTATTTCTTAAAAATACAACCTCCCTCCTGTAAGTATACATCAAGGCACACATGCAAGTGCCTACATGATGTAATTTTATTTTTCAGGGTCTCTTAAAAACCAATATCTGGGGCTTCCCTGGTGGCGCAGTGGTTGAGAGTCCGCCTGCCGATGCAGGGGACGCGGGTTCGTGCGTTCGTTCGTTCCCGGTCCGGGAAGATCCCACATGCCGCGGAGTGGCTGAGCCCGTGAGCCATGGCCACTGAGCCTGCGCGTCCAGAGCCTGTGCTCCGCAACGGGAGAGGCCACAACTGTGAGAGGGCCGCGTACCATAAAAAAAAAATATGATAAACAATGTCTTTAGTAATGCATTAAATAACAGTTCTAAAAACTATCATTGTTTCAAAGTAATGATGAGTATATTGATATTTTGTGACAGTTGCAACAACTAGAGTGTGACATGAAACTGAATTCTGTTGGTGACATAGTCACCAGTACCACTAACAGTAATGTGGATTGTTGCCTGGACTCAAAATAGAAGGATGTGCTCCAATTCAGCTAGAGGTTAGTAAAAGAAAGAAGTATTTTTCCCATCCAAGTTCTTCGGTGAGTTCTATTCAAACATACCTTGGGAGTCATGGAACCCTGGATAAGAGCCCTTTGTTTAGAGACAGTTCACCTGAATTCAAAGAAAAGATGTAGTGTTTGGGATCCCTATCATTTCAGACCTAAACGACCCAGTTACTCTGTGCTTGACTCAAGGACCCAAGCTGTTACCTGCTGGGTTGTTCTGCCCTGTTGTGCCAGGGAACCAGACCGAGCTTTGAATGTGCGTGATCTGGGGTCGTGCTTGTCACTTCTCCCAGATCATCACAGAAGGCTCTGTGTCCTCCAACTCAGCAGGCCTGGAAGCCATCCCAGCAGGAGCCATGGTACCAACCCCTGCTCCCACCCCCGTCTCCAGCCCCTGCCTGACTCCACTTCCCCCACCTACCCTCGCATCCTTGAAGCAAGGATATGTCCACCCGAGGACCACCACACCCCTGCAAGGATTGGAGAAGGAAGAGGAAAGGAACAAACTCTATACATCTAATACGTGTGCGACATTATGATATGGACTTGGCACACCCTGTCACCGCAACCCTTTGACAGGGGTTATTCCCCCATCTTGCAGATGTGGCCACAGAGGCCCTGAGAGTTTAAGCTGCATCACTTGAAGCCCAGATGGGTGAAGCCCTATTTCCCAACTTAACGCACAGATTCCCAAAATTGTAAGCACACCATCTCTTTGAAACTGCTCATGCCACCTGTGGGTAGCTCCGATTCTCAAGAAGTTCTTCCTTGTTCCGAGCTTTAGCCTACCTAGCAAGAGGGACAGTTGGTACTGATGATTAGTTTTATTTAATGACAGAGTGATCGTTTATTCATTCTTCAACAATTTTATTGAGTACCTCCTATGGAGCAGGCACTAGAGCTGCAGCAGAAAGACAAAGCTCCTTCTCTCCAGAAATCCACATTCCAGTGCAGAAGACAGAAAATAAAAAACAAGCAAGTAGATAGAGGGCAGATCAGGTTGTGGAGAAAACTCTGGAGAACGATACTGACCAGGGAGATGAAATTTGAGCAGAGGTCTGCAGGGCTGAGGGGAGAGACACGTGGAGAAGAGCATCCCACACACAGATGCTTGGCACATGGCAGGAAGGAGGCCAGCGGGGCAGGAGCACAGCCAAGAAAATGGGAGCCGCAAAGCTGATATTCAGCCAGCGTGCACCTATATACAGGAGTCCTGATCATTCAAATATTGAAAGCCTTCCAAACTGGTTGGTTAAATGGCCACTTTTCCAAACTCTTAAATACCACCCACCACGACCTTAGAAACAAAGCCCTCCCCCTTGGAATGCCCATATCCAGCCGCTATGGGGGCTGGCAGAGCAGGACACCTTCTGATCCTTCTTCCAGCCCTGTGGTGGGCACCTGTTCAGGTTAGTTAGTGCCCACATGGTATCTTTTGTGCTATTTAACATTCTGAATATCACCCTGTGCAGCAGACAACGTCAGAGAGGAAGCAGGTTCCAGATACGGCGGTAAGGACTTTGTTCTTCACTTTGAATGAGAAGGGAGGCCCCTTGGAAGTTCTGAGCAGAGGAAAGGCATGGTCAGTTTCCAGGTTTAAATGCCTGATCCAGCTGCGAGGGGGAGAATGCACCAAAGCAGGGAGCCTGGGAGGCTGTTGTCATAATCCTGCAGAGGGGACAGCGGTTTAGAAGTGGCAGAGCTGGCAAGAAGCGAGCAGGTTCTGGAAAGTAGAGCTGAAGGTATTTGCTGATGGTGCAAATGTGGATCATGAAAGAAAGAGAGGAGGTAAGGACGAGGCCAAAGTTTTTGATCTGAGTAACTGGGAAGATGGTGTTTCCATCAGCAAAGATGAGAAAGGCTGTGGGTGGCCTTTCAGTCTTTGCCCGGCATTTGGATAAAAGACGGACTCTTTGGACTGAGAAAGGCACTCGAGGGTTGAGACAAGGAAACGCTTTTCATCTAAGCAATTGCCCACTTGAGCAGAAGAGAGGGTGGGGTCTGGTATGAAGGGGTGTGACCAGCTGGGAGAGTGCTGGAGGCCCGGGGCTGGAGGATGTGGGGCAGGAGTGGGGTAGAGGTTGTCCTCCAATGGCTCCTACCTTCTCAGTGAAGGAGGGTGAGGATGAGGGAGCAGCCACTGAAGGTTTGAGGGGAAAAAAGAGAAAATAAAACAGTTACTCAGCAAAGTGGGAGAGTGAATGGACCAGGAGAATACATCAGGCAAACAGCACAGCCACCCTGTCCGGGATGGGGTGGGCCAAGCCTTCACACATCTGGTTCCTTTGGAGATGTGGTGAGTTCTCACACAGAAGGAACAGAGGGTAAAGCATAGCGCTTCTCACGTGGTGTCCAAAGCTCCTTGAAGACTAGCATGATGGAGCCCCCGGCTGCTGCATGGGCCCAGAGCTCAGCGTGCAGACCAGTGTCTGCTGCTCCACTGGTGACCCCCAGCCCTGAGATCCCTCAGCCGCCCCCGCCACAGTGACTGCAATCCTACTATCAAAGCTTTCTTTTATCTTAACATTGAAAAATTATAGTACGTGCAACATACATACAATAAGGTACATTAATCTGAAGCACATGAAACCACCCCCCAAGTCAGGGGCATAGAACATTCTGGGCCCCGAGAATACACCTTCATGCCCTCAGAAGCATCCCTCCTGCTCTCCCAGTCACTGACCTCCAAAAATAGCCAGTACTCTTGTTTTTCATAAAAATACTTCTTTTTTTTTACCATCTTTGATCTTGTTGTAAATGGAATTAAGCTGTAAATATCTAGCATGTCTGTCTTGTTTTGCTCAGTGTCACGCCCAAGAGATTCATCCCTGTTGTTGCATGTATCAGAGTTTGTATTTTTCTTTGCTGCATAGTATTCCATCGGTGAGTTTACCACAGTTCATTTATCCATGTACTGTTGATGGACACGAGGTTTGTTTCCAGTTCAGGGTTATTATGAATCGTGCTGGTATGAGTGTTCTTTTAACTGTCTTTTGTTGCACAAATATATGCATATCTGTTGGGTATATTCTGAGGAGTGGACTCTTAGGAGTGACCCCTAGGGAATGTGTATTTTAGCTTTTGAACCAACAGCGCACAATTTTCTGAAGTGGTTATACCATTTTATGTTGTATTAAATCACACTGTTGAATTATACAGTAATTCCTTCTTTTGAGCCTTACCTATTTTTCAGAATTCACAAGGCCCTTTTATACACAACTTTTTTCATCTTGAGAAGAGAAATAATTTAAGCCCGGGACAGTTACCATCGTCAGCATACTTACCTGGGACCAGGAATAGGATATTATGGGCTCTGGGTGGCAGTGGGGAGCAGCTGGACCAGGGATGGTCCAGAGGGTTGCTTGGGATGGGGAAGGGAAAGGGTACCAGAGACACGCTGCCCCATTCCACCAAGGCTGGCCCCGCAGAGAGGCCCGCAGACCCTCTGCCTGTGGGGTAGGGAAGGCCCTTCAAGCCTGAGCACACTCACCCTCTACTCACTCACTCACAGCCTTTATTTCCCTTCTCCTTGTGGTCTACTTCTGGTTCATTAATTATGAATAATTAGTAATAATTAATCATCATAATTCATTCATTATGCCCGTTTTGGGAAATGGCGCAAATCGTTTCGGAAAACTGCATAGTGCAAGTAGCATCTTAAATTATGAAACTGTATTCAATGTATTTATGACCCGGTAGTAAATTTATACATAATCAAGGATCTTCTAATAGTCAACTGGCAGAAAATAAAAGATTAGAGACTCTCCTTCTGTAATCGACCAGACTCTCCCATGAGCAGGTGTGTGGGAAACAGGAGGAGGAACACGTGATCTGTTATTCTGAGCGCTAAGGGGGAAGAGATGGGCAGGAGCGCGCGTTCCCCCCTGGGCACATGGGAGGGAGCAGGGAAGAGTCAGAACGCCCTGAGAGACAGATGCAGTCATTTCAACCTAAGCTCCGATTCTCCACACACTGGTCACGTCAGCCCATTTGTGTGTCCTCAGCCCTAGAACAGGGTCCCAGAAAATGCTGCGAAGGGATTGTCTGATCTCCTTGCAGGTGGTGCGTAATGAAAAGAGCTAAGAAAGTACTAGCCGCTCTAATAAATCAACCCTAAGGCTTCAGTAGCTGGACACAATAGAACCATAGCTCCGAGTCTCGTAACAGTCCAGCAAAGGCGCTCCTGGTTACAGCGGGACTCCAGCTCAGGGAGTCAGCCTCCTGCTTGTGGCTCTATATCCAAGTGGAGAAGGCACACCCTCCTTTAAAACCTTGACCTGGGAGTCACTCACGTTAATCCACTAAGGAAAATTTGTTATTCAGCCTCACCTGACTGCAAGTGGGGTAAGGGGGGAGCATGGCTTGGTCTACCACAGACATTTCGACACCAAGAGTCACGGCTTCCCATTTGATTTATCCAGATTCGCTTCATTATGCCAAATGTCCTCTCCAACGACTCTGTTTTTCATATCAGAGCCCAGATCACGTCTTACACATTTCTCAACCACCAGCAACTAGCACATGGTGGGACTCTGTAAATGCCAACTGATTGGTTGGTTGATTCACAGCCCTTTCTCGGAGATTTCTAGAGTTTTACAAAGCACCAAGCCCTAATTCATATCTTATTCATTGTCTATCTACAGCTCCCTCTCTGCCTCCACAGTTACTGCCCCACCCGGCCCAGCTAGCTGGATGGGCAGCTGGAAACTTCCCACCACTTTTCCATCTGTAGAAAATCCAGTCACCCTCCTTGGCTCAGTTCAAACGGCACCTCAACAGCTAAACTTTCCTTGCCCACCAAGATTTTTCTTATTCACAAATTTAGCACTTGGTGTTGCTCCCTGATAATGTTGCCATCTCAAATGCATCCGTCTAATTGCCCATCTAAATTCCAGTACCTTCATGCCTCTGTACCCCCTTAACACTTTGTTCCAAACCACACACAGAGCAGATGCTCAGTGCAGACTTGTCAACTAATAGGTTAGCGAGATGAGATTCCAACACTCGTGAAAAAGTATCCCCTGGACCAGTGATCCCCTACATGCCTGCATCAGCAGGGAACTCAACAAAAGTGGAACTCTTCTGACACATCCAGGCAGCACAGACAACAAGATTAGAAGGTAATTTTATCTCCATCGCACTCCCTTTCCCTCTTGTCATCACAAGTACAACCCAGGAAAGAACAGGAGCAGAGAGAACATTGGGAAGAAGGAATTTATGATCCCCACGGCATGACCTCGTGTGTGTGTGTGTGTGTGTGTGTGTGTGTGTGTATAAATGGGAGAGATCTGAAGAAAGAGCCCTCATGCTACACCCTATCTTAAGTGTCAGAGGAAACCAGCTGACCCCAGGATGGGTGGTCTCTGAGGTTGGGGAGAGGGCTGACCCCCTTCTCCAGGGATCTTAGCTAGTCAGCAAGAGCCCTTTGCTGGATGCTGTAGCCACCTGGCTAAGAGCATGAGCCCATGTGCTGGAGAGGAGAAAACACTGGACGTGCTGGTCTAGGGGGCCAACTTCCCACCTACTAGAACGAAGTTAGTCTCTGCACCTCATCTATAAAATGGAGATGATGACTTTCTGCCACCACTGGATCCAGAGAAGCCTGGAGGGCAGCTGCTTCCAGGAGGCAGTGATCAGGCTTGCCAGCAAGGGGCTTTATACTAAGTATATTCCAAGCTAATACCTGGGATTATTGTAACCTACTCTCCCCAAGATTTCAGCATCCTGAATCCACAGATTGTGAATGTCAGGAGGCACCTGAAAGGTCAATCTGGAACCACCTCCTCATTTTCTAGATGAGACACACCTCATTTCTGAGCACGTGGGGTCATGGGCTGGGGTTGCAGAGGGCCGTGCTGCATCTCTGCCTGTGGAACTCGGAGCTGTCAGGAACGGCCACCAGGAACCAAGCTTACATGAGGACCCTCAGGCCACCTGGAAGAAATGCAACGCTTGGGGACCACATGCCAGCTTCCTGTGGGCCAGACTGAATCCCTCTGTGACCAGACTTGACTAATATAGAAAATCATGCCCATGATGGCTGGCAGTGGCCCAGGGATAGACTTGTCACCCAACCAGAGTTTTCCCCTGGTTTTCATGTATAAATGCCAGGAAAATGACTCCCGCTTCCTTCTGCAGTCACAAAATGGGATGATGTCAACACAGAGCTATCCTCAGCCATACCCTCCCGACCTCACCCCATAGAAATGGGAGGAGAGGGGAGAGGAAGGGAAGAAGAGTGGGGGGGGGGAGACCCGGATGAGGGTCCATGGGTCACTCTCAGCTTCAAGCTAGACCTTCTCCTTCCTTATTCAAAGGCCCAGGAGGAGCATGTGGGAGGGCGGGGCAGAGAGTACTAATCACCTGTGCAGAAATACTTTCCTCTTTTCCATGACCAGTGGAACCCTGACTCTGGTGGGAGGTGGGCAATGTGCCAGCAAAGAAAACCCCATCTCCCAGGCTCCCCTTCAAATAGGGTGGCATGTGAGTAAGTCCCAGGCAGCAATGTGAACACTGCAGGTACAGGGGGGCTATTTTGCTAGGTCTTTGTTACCTCCCCTCCCTCCTTTTTCCCTAGAACGAAGTGATGGCTGGAGCAGAGGCCATCTTGCAGCTCTGTGGCCTTGAGGAGAGAAGCAATGCCATCCTCTCCATCTGTCAGGAGGAGACTTGGGTCTGCTCCGTGGTCTCCCAGCCTCGCCCCTCCCCATTCAGTGAGGAGCACCCCCTCTAGACCACCTTGCAGATGTTGTGACCCCAGAGTTTTCTGACCAAGTGGCCCAAGGCCATTCCCAGAGCTGGGTGTGTCCTTTCCTGGGTCTGTCCTCCCAACAGCAGACCACACCACATGGGTGTGCCCACCCCAAGTCCAGAGGCACCCCTGAGAGATGGTGAGGGAAGGCCACTCTGAAGAAGTAATATTTGAGCAGAGACTCAAAGAGAGGGAACTAATGATATGAGAACCTCAGGCAAAGGAACCTCAAGCACAGAGGCCTCGGGTGAGAAAAGATTGAAGCTGTGGGACTGCCCCCCACCCCCAGGAACCCACTCCTCAAAATTCCCACCAAAGCCACCCCAGGCCACTGGGGCATCCTTCCCAGTGACTGTGCAATTCCACTCCCTAAGAGCAACTTTGAATTAGATAAATTCCGCATTTAATTCCTCCTTAATTAATCCATTGCCCCCTCTTGCATGTTCCGTACGCCAATCAATGGTGACGTAGGCTGCAAAGATACTGGCCTGTGGCCACCTCTGGCCACGGGCAATATGGCATCGGAAGGCTGGTCTGCATGACTGCCCCGGTTGCCATTCTCTCTTTTTCCCGGAACATGGTTTCCTTTCATCTCCGACTGATTCCAGGCCCCGGGCTCATTTGCCCATTTGGTCTTTGGCATACAGTCTGGGATGAGTTTGATATGGTTCCTGGCCTGGAGGCAGTGGGATGAG
The DNA here is from genome assembly GCF_964270905.1 of Leucopleurus acutus. NCBI lineage: Eukaryota > Metazoa > Chordata > Mammalia > Artiodactyla > Delphinidae > Leucopleurus > Leucopleurus acutus. The sequence goes on from NC_139152.1 coordinate 6,128,758, forward strand.
TGAGGTGACCTCCGGAGGGACCCGCAAGCCACAGGGGTTATCAGTGTGTCTCTGAGTCATGTCACCACCATCGGGACCAGAGTTTAGTACGTTTTTTCATCTTGGAGTCCTTTCTCAGCAGGAGGGAGAGAGGGAATGGACTTGAATTAAATGTAGGCAGGGAAAATAGTGAGCACTGTTCCCTCTCTCCTGGAAAAGATGTGTCGCAGGGAGAAGATAGCAGGTGTTCATGAACATGGGCTTCTTGGTGCTCTAGCCCATCATAATGTTGTTGAGAAAACATAAGCTACCTTAGTGAAGATGGGTCTTAGACCCCACGCTCTGAGCCAACTGGAAAGGCCCCCAAAATGGCTCAGAGTATATTCCCCAGAACATAATAAAGGCAGAGGATCTCCAGGGCTTTGGGGATGTGGAAAAGGGTTGGCTGTGATTAATATATTCCCTCGGGATCAGATTAGAAATGATAATCACCTCTTCTTCAGGAAGAGACTAGGATTGGGGGAGGTGGGGAGGAGGAAGAAGGGGGTACCTAGGGAACTGGAGACATGCACATCTTTGCCTTTGCTACAGACTTGTCAGGAAATCTGGAAGGTCCAAAAATTTGTGATGAGATTTCCACAGAGAAGCCAAAGTGACAGACGCCAAAGCTTTTCCCATCTTGAATCTAGAATACGTTCTGGAATCAAGGCAAGGGCAGGCAGCTACCCAGCTTGTTTCCTTTGGTGTGAACTCAGCCAGTTGCTCTTGGGTTTGTTTACGTTGGCCGCCCGCTGTGGCTTAAGAACCTTGAGACAAGAGAGGGCAACCTTCAGTCAGAGGCTCTGAGCAAATCCAAGGATTCTAAGCTGCTGAAGGGCACTCTCTGGGTGGGTAGGATGGCAGGCGAGCAGGAACTGAAGAGACTTCCAGGATTAGGCATTCAGGAATTGGTGATTTTATGCAGACATATTTCAACGTTTTCCACGCGGTACAGCCTGGATGCCTACCGATTACAGGGTCCCCAGGTGCCCTGCTGTGACAAGCGTCGCTCTTTTATTTACTTCCAGGATCACCGTAAAGACCAGGGGGCCTGGAGGAAGTACTGGGGTGGCCTGAAAGTACACCTGGGGAACTTGGGGGGAGCAGTGGTTATTTATAATTGAGTCCAAAGTTCTTTCAACATTACAGCACAGGGAACTATACTCAATATTTTGTAATAACCTATAAGGGAAAAGAATCTGAAAAAGAATATATATATATATATATATATATATATATATATATATATGTATAACTGAATCACTTTGCTGTATATCTGAAACTAACACAACACTGTAAGTCAACTACACTTCAATTTTTTTTCCCCAGGAACTGGGGGCAAAGAACAGATATACATACATACATATATATATATATATATATATATATATATATATATATATAAAGCTGATATATCATAGAAAAAAAAGATTTATACAACAGTTTTAGCCACACTGTAAAATATTTTGCCGAACTAAATGGTGTCAATGCCTCAAGTTTGTTACAAATACCAGCAAAAGTGAGCTTTGCTCCTTTGTATGTTTTTAGTCTCTTTGTATCAGTTGTCTGTTTATATCTTTGGCCTTGATAGTTTTCTGGAAAATAGCAATGCTACTGTCACTTATATTAGTTTCTTTTTCCTTAAAAAACAAAGAGAAGCTATTTTAATATTTTCATCTCTGGCCTGGCCCTCGCTGGTGTGTCAGTGATACGTCAGCTCTGATTCTCTGCGCTAAAGCTGTGGAGACTGAGGCAGTGGGGCCTGGAGAGGGGAGGCCATAGCTGGTCATTGTCACTTTCTGATGAAAGCCTCCTTGCTGACCCACCTCCTCACTGCCTCAGCGGGTATTGCAGCCCCATGTTTCTTCCTCCCTCCTTCCCTCCATCCCTGCCTGCCTTCCTTGCAGTGATCAACACTTACTGAGTGCAGACTGTGTGCAGGGACTACGCTAGGATTTGGGTCCTAAAGATTAGTAACGCGCGTCCCTTTCCCTTAAAGGAAGTCAACCTCACGGGCGAGCGTGCGTACCTTTCCGTGGGGTGGGTCCTCAAACATTAAGCCTCCCAGTCTCCAGCAGAGCTGCAGGGGTTTGGTGATGGAAGAGTGAGGACCTGGGCGTGGGAGAGAGGATTGCATCCATGAAATACAGCAGGAAGAAAAGGCTGGCTGGTCAAGGTGTGTCGCCTTGAGCAGGAACCAGAGGGCAAGGGTAAGACCATGGGTTTTCTGGTGGCAAACCAGAAACGAGCATCCTGATGTAGCAAAAGCCCAGGAAAGGAACACGGGAATACAGAAGAGATGACAACGAATAAGTCCGGAGAAGCAGAGAGTTTATATAACTTAGTCACGGGGGGAAAGGCTGGGGGGAAGATGGATGGCAGGCTGGCATAGAGGAAACAGCATGGCCTCCGGGACAGACCGAGGTTTCACCTTTGGCTCGTGAATGGATTTGCTAGGTGTCCTTGAGCAGCTTGGAGACCATCTTAAAGCACCAAGTTTTCATACAGGAAATGGGCTCATTGTTACAGGTCATTGTAAGGATCACAAATAACGACGATGATGCGTCTGGTCTGAAACAGGTCCCCACGAGCGGCCGTTACATGCCTACATGTCCATCTCCCTCACTCCCCACACCCCTTCCAAGCCCAGACTCACAATGTATATGCGGTTCCCCTTTCGGAACAAAAGAGGGAACTGGGAGGGAGCTGGTAGATCTCTAAGCCTGAGCCCAGGGGGCATGACCCCGGTGGGCCAGGAGTCTCCCTCTCTGTCCTGACAAGCATCACAGAAGGGCATGCCCAGGGACAAGGGGCCAGGCTGATGGAAGCTTACAGGAGGGGTCCTGGGCATGAGAACTGAGAAGAGGGAACTGCGGAGTGGCAATGAAGGAGAAGGCGAATTGAAGGGTCGGGGCTGGGGCTGGGCGGCTGGTGCTGGGCAGCTGGGAGCCGCAGCCAGCCTGGAGCGATGCTCCTGTCCAAACAGTGGGGGTCACTGTCCCATGAGGCTGTACCCAGACAGCTCAGGAATGTGCCTTTTCCTTTTCTCCAGGGAGAGGTGAAGGCACAGGCTCGGGGGCGAGGCAGGTGCAGCCTCCTCCTAGCTGAGCAGAGACAGAGCTTCTTGGAGCCCCGTGTTCCTGTGTGTGTGCTGGTGTTAGCACCCCTTGCCCCACTGCTCTCGCCTGCTCTGCCCAGTGAGCTTAGAGGCGCTGGGCTCAGGGAAGATTGACACAGAGCTTTCCTTCTGCTCTCGTCTGCTCTGCGCAGTGAGCTTAGAGGCGCTGGGCTCAGGGAAGATTGACACAGAGCTTTCCTTCTGCTCTCGTCTGCTCTGCGCAGTGAGCTTAGAGGCGCTGGGCTCAGGGAAGATTGACACAGAGCTTTCCTTCTGGGTAAAGGAGGGATTGCCCAGAGCAGAGTAAGCACGGAAGCTTCTGCAGCTAGGGAGGCAAACGCTTAGATTCAGCTTGGTCTGGAGGGAAGGGAGTGGACCGATTCTTCTCGACACTCGGAGACCCCCAACTCATAATCCCAAATCAGTATCTATGCGAGTGGGTCAGTGTGACGGGAGAGACCCCCAGGCCTCAGGACGGAGGTCCCCACCTGGAAGCTGGGTTCAGGCTGGGGAAACTGGCTTCATACAAAGATCTGGGAGTTCCAAGGAGGCGCTGAATTTGGTGCTTGTGTGGCGAGGCCGAGATCCCTGGGGGATAATCGTGGAGCCCACGTGTGGGACACACGACTTTGCTGGGGTCACAAGTCAGGTCAGCGAGGGTGTCAAGGTGCAGTGGCAGATGACCCCTCCAGCACACGTGTGACACTCGCCAAAGAGCACGGAATCCCCCCGCTGTCTCCTCAGGGGGTCTCTGGAAGCCCCCTTGGGATGGGTAGGCCCTGGAGAGCTTGGGGGAACCCAAGGCAGGAGGCCTCAAGAAGGAGACGCCGATGGCCTCTTGGTCCAGCTTCCTTAATCTCATGTGGGCGCTCCAGTCATTCACAGGAAAAGGAGGGCTTGCAATCCAAGCTGGTGGTAGGGCTCTTTAGTAAGACAGGCACTAAAGACACTTCGCAGGAGGCTGTGCGGATTAAAGACTGTGAAGAGCGTTCAGTTCTTAGCAGAAGAAATAGCTCCTAGTAATTGCTCTGTGGGTGGTGACTGTCCTTATATCATTACTAGTACTGGTCCTGTCACTGGCCTTAGGCCGTGGGCCGCCGGGAGAGCACCCAGGGGCAGTGGGCCTCTGAGAGAGTGGTCATGATATCCAAGAAACAGAAGCCTGTACCCTGAAGTCCTTACAGCTGTGTGAACTCCAGGCTTCAGTTTCAGTGGCTATCAAAACAGGGCTAATGATGAGAGGCAGGCTGACATTAAAGCTAATGCAATTTTAGCTCCAAGGCCCCTTCCAAGGGTGCCCAGCACTAGAAGGATGTACAGAGAATAGAGGTGGACCTGCTTTCAAAATGTCTGGAACATTTTTTCAATCTTAGAGCTTATCGATGAAAGGAACTTGATAGACGCTTTCCCAAATTTGACCGTAATCTTAAAGTTCACATGAAATGACCAACAGTGAGTTGTGGAACTGAAAGAAAAATTTTTAAGTTTCTAACCAAAATAGAAAGTAAGTGTAGATCAAACTTGCTAGAGGAAAAGACGGGATTCCTTTCTCTTCTCCTTATTGGAAATATTGGTATGAAAAGGCAATTAAAGAACCTGCAGCCAATGGTGTGGAGGGAGCAGTATTATTATAAGGGTGAGCGAGTTGGTTAATTAATAAAAAATGAAGTTATTTGTTACAGCTTTTGTGGTGTTTGGGGTTTTTTTTAAGATTTTTTTTTTAAAGATTCTTTGATGTGGACCATTTTTTTAAAAGTCTTTATTGAATTTGTTACAATATTGCTTCTGTTTTATGTTTTGGTTTTTTGGCCACGAGGCATGTGGGATCTTAGCTCCCGACCAGGGATCGAACCCGTACCCCCTGCACTGGAAGGCGAAGTCTCAACCACTGGGCTCCCAGGGAAGTCCCTTTTGTGGTGTTTCTCGTGTTAGCCTAAAATGTATAATTTTTTAATGATTTCTCTCTTCATGCCAGATACATAGTCACCTTTGTACCTAAGTTTCTTTCATAATCTGGGGTACGTTTTTCTTAAAGAGGGTCCCTAAAATTGTAGAAGCTTATGGTCCCACAAAGCCAGGATCTGCCCATGTTAATAACACCACCTGCTTTTGTCATAATGATATGGAAAAGTACTGCACATATGTGGCCCAGCTACATGGAAAGGAGCTTCCAAGGGGTTTCTGAAAAGAGATAGGGGCCACTGAGAGGACAGATAAAATGGAAAAACTCAACCTCGTGAAAAGACAGTGGGCCGTTAATGGAAGCAAGAAGAAAAGAATCAGAAGAGGCAGGTGGAGGAAAGCCTGGGGTTGACAGCTGAGAAAACCAAGTTTGAAGCTGATAAGGGAGACACCCAGCAAAGTTCTTGAGCGTGTAGCAGGAAGGTGGCCCGGGGGACAGGGCTGACAAGGCCTATTTCAGGGGCCTCACCTGTTTCCCAACCAGCAGCCTCACTCAGACCAGGCAGATGTGGTTCTTGATAGAAGATGACACATACTCTCTGAGGAACCTGAGACAGGCCAACCAGAGTCCATTGTGCTGGGGGAAAACGAAGAGCAGGTTAGGATGTGGGACCCATGTCAAAAGTCTGCCTCTTTCCCTTACGGCCTGTGGCTTCATCCCCCTGATTGAGGAAGACATCCTGGCTGGGAAGCCTCGGGCCTCCGTGAGGAAGGGAGAGAAAGAAGCTTCATGAAACATGAAGGTTCCTGAACTCATATGCGGAGCTGTCTTTTGGAATTCCCAGCTGGCTTTCGCCTTGCACTTCCTTTCTGCAGATAAAACTGCAGGAGCCCCGGGGAGGCCGGAAGGGTCGGTGGGATCCACTGTGTCTGGGTGAGAGTCCTGGGCAGAACGTCTTCTCGGCTGGTCCTGAAGGGAGGTGGCTTTGCGGGCACTGCCATCTGCTGCTGTGCAGGGGACAGGGCAGAGGCGGGAGGGGAGTAGGAGGGGAGCCAGATGTGCAAACAGGGCTGCGTGTGTAAGAAACATCTGCTTTGTTTTCCAGAACGCATGGCTCAGCCTTGAAGGGTGGGCTCTGCTCTCTGGCGCCCTCTGCTGTGGCGGAGCAGAGCGGATACCCCCGTGGGTCGGGGCAGGAGTGGAAATTTGGACACCGCTTACCTGCGCTGGAGGGGTTTAGGAGATCCGAGACGTGGTTGCCCAGGGCCAACCGTGCAAAAGGTGAGTAGAATGGATCCGTGGAAGGTAAGCTCAGTCATCCACACTGAGCCATACCCTTCATTTGTGCCGTGCTGTTGGGAGCTGCAGAACTGTACTTGTCAGGGGAGGAATGGACGAGTCCAACCTCAGTTACTAGCAAGAAATGTATCCCAGAAAACCCAGTCCAACCTCATTTACCAGCAAGAAATCTATCTCAGAAAACACACACTGCAGGAAAAGGTACAGCCTTCAGCAGCACAGGAAATGCAAGAGAGTAAGGTTACAGGGGGCTGGTGGGAGCCTTCACCTCGCTTCCAGATTACCCGTGACAGATTCATATAAGAGTTTAGAAGCTGCTGGATTCAAACACCGTAGATTATAAATGGATGGAGGGGTGGGGGGAGAGTAACGTATTATTCGGGAAGAGCATGTTCCTAACGTATAAAGGATTTGGACAAGGAGGTAAAATGTTGAGAAAAGATGGTGGGCGTGAAAATCAAAAGCTGGAAAACCAACCTAAAACTTCAGCATGTCCTTAAAGTAACCAACACCTCCTCTGGGGTGTGGCCCTCCTGGCAGCTTCCACTGTGACCAGGTTGTACGCTAGTCAGACTGACCTGCAGGGAACTGGGGCCAGGTCCCCGGGGAAGGGCCAGTGCACTGGTTCTTGTCAGCAGGTGGGTGGAGGTGTGTGAAAGGCAATGATAAATGACGTCTGGCCTTTGCTTCCAACTAGAAAATCTCCCCGCAGAGCTCGGGAGGCCGCTACCGATCAAGGACGTTAGCTTTGCAAGAGGTGATCTCCGAACCATCCTGGGTTTGTCATTAATTCATGTACAAAATGGCAAACCCCTCCTCCCATGCCCTCACATTTCCTGTCTCCCTTATCCTATTTTATATTTCTTATGATCGCCTGAAACGCTGTGCATGCATCCACTCCCTCTCTGATGTAACCGTCCCCAGAACGTAACTCGGCGCAGTGGGATTTTTTCTTCTGTCCTCTGCTGTATCTCTGGTCTGAGGACAATGGCTGGCACCCAGTAGGGGCTCCAAAAATATCAGTAGGAAGTAGGAGAGAGAGAACCGAAGACAAGGAAATGCATCTTTATAAAGAATGTTTGCATTTATTATTTTAAACCTGAACCTGCATAAAATGATGGCCAGCTGCATTGAGCTCAAAGCATCCCCATGACATGAACGGGAGACAAGCCCAGGTCTGGACCTTTGCTCACCATTAGGTCCAGAGGCCACAGCAATCAGCCACGGAACTTAATTTGCATCCACTGAGGCTGTGACAGTGATGCAGAGGGTTTTCTCAGGGTGATGGTAGGAAGTGGGGGTGGTGATCACTTATGACGGGGCTGAAACAGGGCCCGGACTGTGCTTCTCATGGCCCGCGGCCACCGAAATTCGGGGACGGTATCTGAGGGGGCACAGGGCAGGGCTCGCGGTGCCTGGGACTCTGGGCTGGAGAGACCCAATTCTTTCACCAATGGATGCAAAAGGGGGTACCAATCGCCCAAAGGATACAGCTCAAAAGAGGACCTAAAAGAAACCCAAGCTTGAAGTTTCTGAGAAGCAGCAACATTCTCTTCCCTCCCGCGCCCATCCTCTGCCTCCTGTCTCTAACCTCTGTCCACACGCACACGCACACACACACGCACACACACGCCCTTTTCAAGAGCCCCTCAGGCCAGATCCTGTGGAAGGACGGACACCGCACCCATGCAGGTACGCAGCCCCGGGCTGGTCTCAGCTGCTCACACACTGGTGTGCTGGGACCCCGGGGACGAGCTGCTGCCCGGCTGGCTCCGGCCCGAGGGCACCGGGCCGGTTGCCGGGCTGCCGCCACTGCGACGGCTGGCGCCCTGGCTCCTCCAGGCAGGCTCCTCCGTCGGCCTGAGCGTCTCATGCTCCTCTTTCAGGAAGAAGTCCACAAACAGGCTCTTCTCCCTCTTGATCTGGTCACTGATGTCGGTGGGGATGTCAGGGATCACCCAATCCACAAGGACACTCAGGAACATCACCAGGTTCTTGGAGAGCCAGAAGGGGGTGGTGAGAGGAGAGGCTGGGCGGGAGGGCTCCACCGCCCCGGGGAAGGCGGGCTGGGCAGCGGTGAGGGCACAGATCCCAGACCCGGGAGGGGGAGCAGGGGGCCTCTGGGTTCCTCTGGCTCCTCGGCCGACTCAGCCAACGAGCTTCACTGTCCCTTGGGGTCCCCGGGTGAAAGTGGAGTAGGGACAGCGCCCATCTCCCAGAGCGCCCCTCCCATGCACAGCCAGACAGTGTGAACTGGCTTCTTCCCCTCCGCCCCCCTGCCCCCACATGTCCTGTTCTTGCCTCCAGGATCCGGGCTGCAGAGCCCAACGGCCCCTGCGGGGCTCTCCCTGAACCAACCGCCCCTCTCTTCTTCCCAGCTGTCCCTCCGTCCCCATATCGGAGGTGGACCCTTGGTTTCTGCACTGACTTCCGACCTCAGCCAACCCCACGTTCTGGTCTCACGGCCTGCCTGGGCCCTGCCTCAGGGGGCCTGCATCGGTTCTGAGGTTTTGTGCACATCCGTAAGTGCCTTCCTTCCCCCCAGTAAGCCACCTCCCCTCCCGTAGTGTAGGATAAGACCCTCCCTTCCTGGGAGCGTTTTCTATTTAAGTGGGTGAATACGTTCTGCAGTGCCAGCACCGCCCGCTAAAGGGCAGCTCCCCGTATGCTCTGGCTCCCAGGCCTGCCGCGGGCTGCCCCTCACCCTCCAGCTGTAGTCTCCTCTGCCTGCCCATCTGATGCTCGCACGCCCCCTCTCCTTAGACCTGGAGGGCAGTGACAGCCCAAGAGATATCAGAGCCCTGCCATCTGTCTTCCACGCTCTGAACCCACCCCCAGCTCGACCTTGAACCCTGCGTGCTCCCAGGGCCCAGGGAAGACTTGGGAACCAAGGGCTGCTCCCAGAGGCTGCCATAAGTGATCTGGAGCCGCTTGGTCAAGTCAGATGCTGGCCTTTTAAACCGAGTCCCGAGGTGAGGCTCTGCTCTCCCACGCTGTTGCCCACTTCCTGGTCTTAGGTTTACATGGGACTCAGTCTCCACCCTGCACCTTACTCCACATCTGTACTGTAACCTTACTCTGTGCCTTATCCTCCTTCTGCAAATCCATCCGTTGATGAAAGCCCTCACCCAGGGAAGGGTCTCAGGGCTGCCCGCCGCACGCGAAGGCCCCCGAGTCACAGAGCGCCCTGAAAACCCGGAGACGGGGCCATCTGTACCCCTGCAGCCCGGATCCTGACCCGCTGTGCCTTATCTGAACAACTCACCTGGAAGATTATGACAAAAGCCAGACGGGCAGACAGAACGGACCAGTACTGCTTGGAAAACTCATATGGGTTTGGGGCCCAGGGCGGCTCCCGGTAATCCTTAAACCTGTGCAGAGAGAAAGGCCATGTGAAGACTGGGAGGAAATGCAGGGAAGGAGCTACTTCTCTGGTGCAGCCTCAAAGGTCAAGGCAGAAGGCAAAGCCCTGACTCTCAGACTCGGAGGCGTAGGAGGCAGAGGTGAGGAGTCCACGGCCCAGCCAACAACGTCCAAAAAAGGGCCAGAGTCCAAAAAAGCCAACATCAGCCTAGAAGTGGCTTTCTTACTCTCTCCAACATCCCCAGAAGCTTCCTCTGGATTCTCCTTCCAGAGGAGCCCAGGAATCACGAGAGGAACCCAGGACTATGAGGCCATCCTGGCTCCACTAGCCTGTGGGCTCTGAGGGGGCGGGGAGACCCCCGGACACCACGTACATTGCTCCGCAGCCCGGGGCTCAGTGAAAACACAGGTGCCAGCAGACGGTCGAGGGTGTCCTCCCCGGCCGGTTGCCTAGGAGAGGGGCCAGCCTCGCCTGATGGCTGCTTCAGAGCAAGCTGAAGGCCGAGTGAATTCTGGGAGGAGGGCAGTGGTTCAGAGTCTCGGTTGGGCAATATCCCCTTTCACTAACCATCTTTATCACCTGCCCACGTGGTTTAAGAAATAAAATGTCAGTGCCTGACGTAAGCTCAGACCGTGGTGACGTCTAGGGCTTGTCCGAGCTGTTGCCTTTTCCCCCCATCTTGGGATGACTCATGTTAAAAACGGCTTATTTTCTCAGACTCCCTTCTTTTCTAAGCCTGGAAAGATAACAAGAGTTGGTACAGAAGAATTATGCCCCTTCACGGAACAGTTTTCTCCACGGAATTCAACAAATCTTCGAGGCTCAGTAAAAGCAAAACAAGCCCTGGGCTGAAGCAGAGGTGGGGTGGCACCAGGCCACCGGGCGGGGCGCACGGCTGCCGAGGAAGGCGGGGAGGGAGCTCTGTCCCAGGAGGGGCCCAGGGGAGAACAAGCATAGACTGAACGCGCAGTGTGCGTCCATCCCCAAGCAAGGGGCTTTTCTGGAGGTCTCCTCATTTCACAACAAGATCCTCAGGAAGGCATGGATATCCCTGAATAACCCAGGAGGAAACTGAGGCTCAGAGGAGTCCAATGATTGGCCAGCAAGGGGTGGAGTCAAGGTGAGAATCCAAGTCTGCCTGAATCTGGGCTTTTCTCCTATTGTCGAAAAGCTCCTGACTACCAGCTGCTGTTTGGGGAAGGGGGCTCAGCAGTGGGGGCTCTCTGAACCTTCCCCTGTGCCGAATGAACCCACTGCTCCACCAGATCCACGCAGAAGCACAGTGGCTTTCGATGGCCCAAGAAGACATAAAGGGGAGAAGAGAAAAAAAACACAGGAAGATGAAAAGAGATGCAGGGCAAAAGGCAGAAGAAATCACAGCGGGGAGAGCCAGCCGCAGAAAGAGGCAGGCGGAGAGGTGGGTGCAGAGCGCGGGACTAGGGCTGGGCAAGAGGCCAGGAGCTGCCCCCTCCTCACCCGGTCCCTCTCTTCCAACAGCTGATAGCAGCTGCTGCAGGCCTGGTTTGTCATCCGGATGAAATGCAAAGCTAACTACAACCCAGCTGAACACCATGGGGCTCATCCTCGCCATCCTCGACTGAGGGCAGAAACACAGCCAGCTCCAGACCACGCCCGCTCACGGGAGGGAGGGAGGGTGTGGCCAAGGGAATAAGGACATTTGGTTGGGAAAAATACTCAGGCTCGCCCACCCTCCTGCTGTCCCCCCAAGACCCCACGGCAGAAGGGAATTTATCTTGCTTTTCTCAAGACCTCTGGAGGGGGGGTGATACACACACCCCCCTACTTTTCACGGTGAGGAAATCCCTCCCCAGGTCTAGCCCAATCCCTGTTGCTGCAATCAAAGTCCATCTCCCTTGTTTTCTAGCTCCATCAATGAAGGAACAGCTGCTCACTGACCTCAGTATGACAGCCATTGCTCAGCTCTCTTTTTTTTTTTCCAGTCTGCAAAGAATCCATAAATAATCTAATTCTGGTCCCACTTCTGCTACTAACTCACTACAGCTTTTGGAAACGTCACTCTGCCCTCCCCGAGTGTCCACAACATGTTTTGAATCTGGCAGGCACACCCATCTCATCAAGGATCTGGGGAGAGATTAACACACAGATACGTCCAGAAAGCTCAGCTTGCAACCCGTCTGTGCCAATGGCCTAAGGGTGCTTTGTCAGTAACTACAGGGCAAGCTATGCCCAGAAAACAGCAACGTGCAATTTAACGAGTTATACATCTGTTCACATTTCTCTTTTCAAAGCTCACTTTTTAAAAAAACTGTGACCTGGAGTAAGCAATGCATTTTACATTAGTGCACACGTACGTATATATCACAGAAATAAAAATCACACACACACACACACACACACACAAAACATACTCATCCTTGCTGTGCGCTGTGCACGGATAGTTTCTTGTTCTCTGCTATCCTCTACTCTCCTAGTCTTTAAAATGCTGGTCATGACCCACTGAAGTGATTTCCTAACTCACTGATGAATTCATAGTTTGAGAAACACTGATTCCAGTAAGCCTCTGCCACCAGGTAAATGATTGCTTACTTACATTCCAATATAAGATCAGATTTCAGAATTGAAAAAAAAAATTCATCCTAAGAAGTCAAGCGTATCAAATGTTTCTGAGTAATCAGAAGACACTCATTAAACAAAGAGATCATTAGTTTTAAGACTAGAAATGTCCAGAAAAGACAGGGTGGCTAGTGGACTTAATTGTGGCCAGCCTGGTGACAGCTGTCTGTCTATTTCGCTTCCAAGCCTAGAGCAGAGAACAGCATTGGCAAAAGCGTGGGCTTTGGAGTCAGCAGGTGAAGGCCTGATCCCACCCCCACTATTTCAGTTCTCCGTCCTCTAGACAGTTACCCAAAGATCTGATGGCCAGGATCCTCGTCCATGAAATGTGGACTTTGCATCTCACAAAGCTGGAACGAAGACCACTCAGCATACTACCAGACATATCAGAGGACTCAATAAATGTTCTTCCTCCTTTAACCGAAGGTGACTTAAGAAATACGCGTCTTCTGTTAAAAGAAGATGGAGCATACACATCCCTGCTCCCAGTTCCCCTGGCTTTCCAGGAGGATTTCTGAGCACTCAAGCTCGGACGCTCCGAATTTCCCATGATGCTGAGATGGATAAAGAAGAGAAAGCCAACGCCCAACTGCAGGGGGCTTCTCTCAGGCTCCGGGTCCAGGTAAATGGCACAAAGCAGGGAAGCCTCAGGCTGATGGGAAGGAGAACTTCTGCTCCATTCCCATTAGCTCCAAGGCTTTCCAAAGCATACCCTTTCCCCCGGTTTTGAGAGCTCTGGCTCTCCCAAAGTCCCACTGCATGGTCAAGCACTGGGCGAACCCCACATCTGGTCACTTCCTGCATCTGCTGGCTGGGATTGAAGCTCAGGGGTATAATTTTAGGCATGGTTCCCAGATCTCACCCTCATCCCTCAGTCTTCCTTTATTTTCTTTGAGCCTTAACATTGAGTTTGAGAGTTCCCTGTAGTCTTGTAATAAGGAGAGTCTTCCAATAAAGAAACGACTAGAGGGTCTAAAAAGCATGTCTGCGCTGGAGTGGCTGGGCCACTTACTAATTGTAGGAAGCCGAGAAAGTTATTCCACATCCCTGGAGCTCAGCGTTCTAATTCACACGGAGCCAACAAAATGTGCAGCACTGTGCCGAGTGTACGGTAGGTGCACGCGTGAGAGCCCTCTCAGCCCACCATGAGCAAATGAGCACACGCGCGTGTGTGTACGTGTGTGTGCACCGAATGTTAAAGGGAAACACAGTGAGCAGGAAAGAAGACAGCACACATGAGTGTAATTTCTGGTGGCAGAAATGGACACAATGGTTTCTTCTGGGAGAGAATGACTGGGCTAGGGGCTGAGAAGAGGGGCTTTTCCTTTTATATGTATACACACACATATATACATTATATAGAATTACTTTTATAATAAAAAGTTCATCATCAAAGAAGGATGCAATTAATGGTACCATTCGGCTGACTCCAATATATCTTTATACTAAGCTTCCAGGAGCAAAGTTATAGTATTAAGTCAGGCAGGCTCACATACGATAAGTGAAAGCGGTACAAAACCAACATCTTCTCAGCTTTAAAACTGCATTCGTATTTCACCTAGATTGTTCTAACCCTATGAAATAGTCACATTGAGCTGAATTTATACACTAAAGAAACAAGGTTCCTATTAACTCAAAATATATGTCATTATTATAAAACGAGTCTGTGAAACATCTTAAAGTTCTATAAATTCATTTTTATGTTAATCCATGGAACAATGTCTGAGAAAGAGTCATATAAATGCGTCGCCGTGGCTACCGCTGGGAAGATGCCTAGGGCTGGGCAGGGCTGAGTGGAGGTGGGACAGAGCTGGAGAGGTTGCCTGTAATGTTTAGAATTTTTGCAGGAATAAAGTAATGAATTACATGTGTCATTCACTATTATATTTTTACACTAAGTATAAAAGAAGCTTTGGAGATTACTTATTCCAAGTCCCCACTTTTACAGATGGGGAAACTGAGGTGCACAGTGGGAAGAGAGACTCCTGGCTCAGACATCCCTTCCCATCCTCACTTGCAGGGGTGACCAGCGACAGTGAAACTGGCCACAATTCATCACAGAACAGAATCACTGCGGGCAGGAAGGGTGCCAATGTAACAAACTGAGGGGTTGGTCACTGACATTCAGAAATGGCTTTTTTTAAAAAAATGATGTTTTAGTTATAAATGCATGTTTTAGTTATAAATCAATTAGTAGATGCATTTCTCAACTCAAAACAGTGGTATGTAAAAAACAAAATTTAATACTCCCAATGGAAAGTAATGTCACATTAGCGCTGAACACAACGGCATACGATATTTCTGTACCATCTGAGCTGCTTAAAAGCGTCTTCTGTAATTGACTTTGAACAAGGGAAAACAGCACAGGCCATTACGGACTAATCAGGCCTGGGGTGATGCAGTGTTGATAAAGGTGAGGAAAGGCACCACCACAGAAAGCTGGCTCTCCCTCTGGTCTCGGCCAGAAACAGATGAGAGGCAGGCAAACCCTGGAAGGGAACTCCCGGGACCCTGGGATAGGGAAGAACTTGGGTCCTGCAGAAAAACCTGCGGGAGCCATCCAAGGATGCTGTTTCGGGACGCTCAGCATCTCTAAACAGACCCAGTGGGTTGCCCAAGCCCAGGTGGGCTCCTTGAGCTCTCAGACCCAGGTCCCTGGCCAGGTTCTGCCCTACAGACCTCTCCGCTCCACTCCGCTGAGCCAGGAGCTCGAGTCACCATCCAGCCTGTAGGAAACAGTGGTCCCTCGACCCTGTCAAATGACCACTAATCAAGCCTGCAGACTGACGTCACAGGGCTGTTTACGGAGCAGCCCGGCCGGGGCAGTCAGATGGCTAAGGCAGACGTTGCTCCAAAAATGCTGGGAATGCATCTCAAATGGGCAGCCGGAGACTTGTCCTAAATTTTATTGCTATTTTTAAGATACCTCTATCCCTGGCGAGGCCGGACTGGAGCCGGAGACCTCAGTTTTATTTGACCACATTTATCTCCGGGGGTCATGGAGAGCTAAGAATAAGAAGGGTCATCGAGTTCCCAACGCTATTTGCCAGGAAACAAGGACAAACTTTGCATTTCCCATCACGGGAGCGGTTCTAGACGTGGGCTTTGGGGCTAGTGCTAGCGTTGTCTGTGTTTCTCAGAATCAATCTCTCTCTCCCCCCACCCAGCCCCCTCCATCCCCCACCCCCTTCACTTCTATTTCTGACAGCTGCTGACGAATCCTGGCTTACAAAGACATCAGTAGTTTATGCCCCCACTGCATCAACCTCCAGAGACTGCGGCGAGCCAGACAGGTCCACACGGCACGCGGTGAGGAGAACCTACCTGGGGTAGGTAGAGATTTTCATCAGCAATCCTCATCCACCTAGGATAGGTAGCCCCCAAAGTATACCCACTTGAGACGGCATAGCTAGATGATTCGAGGACCCCGCTCCCCAGACATCTGCTTACATTTCAAACTAGGGCAGCTTATTTTTTTTTTTTAGATGTTGAGGGTAGGAGTTTATTAATTAATTTATTTATTTTTGCTGTGTTGGGTCTTTGTTTCTGTGTGAGGGCTTTCTCTAGTTGCGGCGAGCGGGGGCCACTCTTCATCGCGGTGTGCGGGCCTCTCACTATCGCGGCCTCTCTTGTTGCGGAGCACAGGCTCCAGATGCGCAGGCTCCATAGTTGTGGCTCACGGGCCCAGCTGCTCCGCGGCATGTGGGATCCTCCCAGACCAGGGCTCGAACCTGTGTCCCCTGCATCGGCAGGCAGATTCTCAACCACTGCACCACCAGGGAAGCCCGGGCAGCTCTTTATTTTCAATGTAACCCACTGGTCTCCACAGCGAAGTCAGAGATGATACCAGTGAGAAGTCCCTTCCATCCCCCACCACGGCTCCCAGTGCCCTAAGGTGAGTCCACACCCCCCCACCCCCATGACCAACATGCTCTTCCTGGTCTGGCTTCTGTGCTTCTCCCCGCCTCACCTCTCTTAGCTCACGCCTCTCGTTCCAGCTCTGACCACTGAGCATGACCTAGCCCCTCTACCTGGGACACCCTGTTCTCCCTGGACCTCTGTCACCACCTGACAGCCCCCTCCCACCCAGGCCGGCTCGGTCCCGTGAGTGAGCAGTTTCAACAGGTTCTCCTTCTGGCCACTCTGGCACTGGACACTTAGGTCTGGGTCAGGTGCATGGCCTCCTCCTTCAAGGCTCTGGGAGCTCCCTGCAGTTGCCCGACTGCACGTACGGAAGCTCTGTTCTCATCGCTGTGCGCATGCTCGTCTCGCCTGTCCAGCTAGACTCCTCGCGGGAGGCACTGCGTCTTGTTCCCTCTTATATAACCAATGCCAAGCCTATAGTAACACCTCAAAAATAGATGCACAATGAACCTACAATCCCCACTGGTACGGAGTAAAGAAACAACGGTGGACGTGCCAGAAATGCTTTTGGTTTGATTCCTGAATGATCTATTTTCTGCAGGTACGTTTTTCTTGACAGAAATACAGCATGCACTTCCTGCACACGCACCCGGTGTTAATTCCGCCACTTAGCAGGCCACAGATGAGCCACGATCCCATCTACTTTCCTGGAAACAATGGAAGGAAGAGTTATCAGGGCTTTACATCTGGCTGGAAAGTCCAGTGACTCTGACAGTAGATACAGCAAAGCTCGATGTGACCCACGTGTGCTAATAACACCTGGTCTCCTGGGCACCCGTTGTTTTGGTTGAGATGCATCCGTTCATCTTGACTTCAGATCTCAGAGGAGGAGGGAACTACCCACTAGTCCGAGATCACGTGCTTCAGATGGAGATAATTTCACTTCCTACCCCTAACCCCACGGCCCCAAAGACCATGGAAAGCGTCGCATTCTTCTGGCCACAGAGATCGGCTCTGGGTAGGAAGTGCGTACTAATCCCAGCCAACAAGCGGCAGCAGGACTTTTGTTGAGATTGTGGGGAAAGAAGTATAGGCTTTTGTTCCCGCTGGACTCGGACACAGTAATGATACTGGCCTGGAGCTGCTGGCAGTCATCCAGTGTTTGAAACTACAGTCATCACTGGCTACAGTAGGGTTGGAAGATGGAGAAAGATTTGGTTTGGGCAGATTGAATCAAATCTACCCAACTAGAACTACCCTCGACTCAACAGAGAGGCATTAAAGTCCCTTTGTGTTTAAGCCAGGGTAAGCCACTGATATATCTGGAAAGCACATTCGTAGTGTCACTGGAAGATGTGATGGTCAAGGACAAGGTCAGAGTCCCTTGGTGCTCTGGCGAGACTTGTGCTTCTAGACCAACTAAAGGAACAGCGTTAGCCTTGCTTCCCCACATGACAAGTCACACTCGTGCTGCAATCCCCCGAGCGTGGGCGTCGAAGCTTGTGTTCCTGGAGAGATGTGAGTCTTGCTTCCGGGTCTGTTGCTAGAAACCTCTGTGATCTTGGAAAACTCTTCAACTTTCTAAGCCTTGGTTTCTTTTTATGTAGAATGAGAGTTTCAACAAGATGATTTCTGTACCTTCCAGTTACAAAGATGATTTTGTCCTCACTTTTCAGTGCCCGTTCGTTTAATGTGAAGGTGCTGACTGACTTCACCTACCCTGCTGGAGCAAATCTAAATGCTACCAGAAAAGGCCAGCAGCTGGTCCAGACCCCACTGTACAGCGGATCTGCAGACCCAAATCCAGCACCATGGACAGACGGTCTGGCCCGCCAGCAGTGGCCCCTGGGCCACGCAGGGTAGTAGCCAAATCTGCCTACTCGAGTGACGACTTGTTATAGTCCCAGATGCGAAAATGCTAGAAACATCTAGGCTACGTGAATCTGTGAATAAATGGACTTCTCTATTCTTAGATCTGGTCCCTGACTTTGAGCCTTTCTGGTTGGCTAGTGTGAAGCCCTCAAGTTATTGCTCCTGGGACCAGAATACCCTTCTATTTAAATCACATATTGGGAAGGTTGTTTAACTCAGTCCTCTGGGTTGGGAAGACCAATTCGTTTTCTCCCTTTTGTGGTTCAGACTGAGTCTGAAAGAATTCATTCCCCTCTGCTCTTTTTCTCTTTCTTTGTCCTTCTCTGGTAAGTAGTGGAGAGTGTTCTGTTTCTCGGCTTCAATGATCCCGGTGCTGACAAATTACAATCATGACTCTAAGTTGGTCCTCTCAGGAATTCCAGCTATTCCCTCTAGGTGTTAGATGGAAACTGCCCCTTAGATTTCCGACCATCATTTTAAATGCAACATGATCGGAATCAAATTCATCTAATTTATTATAAATTAGATTCTCTTGGCATCTTCCCCATCCCTGTCAATGGACCCACAATTTCCCAGTCCTCTGGCTTCAGCCCAAACTTTGGAGTTATCCTTGATTCACACTCTCTCCAGTGTCTCTGGTACCCAGCTTTGTAACGTATGACATTAAGTAGCTCATCTTCTCCCTCCCTCTGAATTACTTCCACCTCTCTGGTCCATGCCTACCACCGGTCACGTCTGAATGATGCAGCACCTCAGCTGCCCTCGTGAGTTAGCCCAATTCTAGCCCATCTTCCTCTCCGAGACCGGATTAATTTTCCTAAGCCCACACTTCAGCCTATAATTCCCTGGCCCTAAAAAGGTCCGTAACTTCCTATTGCATCACATTAAAATTCCTGTAAGGGGGCTTCCCTGGTGGCGCAGTGGTTGAGAGTCCGCCTGCCGATGCAGGGGACACGGGTTCGAGCCCTGGTCCGGGAGGATCCCACATGCCGCGGAGCGGCTGGGCCCATGAGCCATGGCCGCTGAGCCTGTGCGTCTGGAGCCTGTGCTCCGCAACGGGAGAGGCCACACAGTGAGAGGCCCACGTACCGCCAAAAAAAAAAAAAATTCCTGTAAGATTTCGAGATTTCCCATTATCTACTTCATCCTACCGATTCAAATTCAACAACGCTTTGGCTTATACTACCCTAGGAGTTGCTCTCTATATTGTATTTCCTATATTATTCCCTATTATTATCTCCCAAGCACTCTCCTTGCCAACTCCAGCAGCTAGCCCCTAAGTGTTTAACACCTCAGATTCGTCCCCATGACCTGGCCCAGGCTGACTCCATACCCAGGATACTCTCTTGTTTTGCCCTACAACTCCTCATGGCCCCTCCAAGAAGCCTACCCTTTCCATTCCGGCCCTCACTGTTCTCCTTCTCCTTCAAACACTCGTAAGGCTCGTGGCCCATACTGGACATAATCCCTGAATAACCTGCAGTGTCCTACCAGTTCTGTTTTCTTCCCAAACAGACCATAAACCAGACCTTCCCTTGACGGGAAGGACGAACCTATATACTTCTCTTATCTGCCCCATGGTGTCTAGCAAAAGGCACTCAATACATATTGGTCAATTCACTGAAACTGACTCGTAGGGATCTGGGCTTTGGGGGTAGGAGACAGAAGCGAAGGAGAATAATGATGTAATTCTAAGTCGTCCGGATAATTCCTTGGACCTGCTGCTTCTAGTCCTTCGCTGCCCTCCTGCACCCGATTACTTTACCTGCAGAACTGAACCTCCTGGTCAAACTGTGAGTTCTCGGGCTGCGTTCCCTCCTTCAGCTGGCTGACGTTGAAAAAGGAGAGGGTGTGGTTGACAAAGCCATGCAGAGTCCCGTTGTGACTGTAGGAGTACTGATACACCAGGCGGGGAATGAAGTCAGAGGTGATCGCGATGACAAAAGCCTGGGGGTAGAACCACAAGCACCTGAGGAACTGTCAGGATGGACACCATGCGGGTGACGCAGGTCCATGTGCCCAAGAGACCGTCCCCTCCTGGGCTCTCCATCCGGGAGCACTGCTCTGATTGATACAGAGTCCTTGTCCCTGAGCTCACAACACTGACTTACCTGGCTTTCCCATCTTTGATACATGTAAGGAAACCCACAAGTCAGTGGCCGTCAAGAGAGTGAATTACAACCACCGAAGCAAAGGATGCTAAGCCAGTTTGGACCATTGGGTGAGGGAGGGCGTGAATCATCTCTGAGATACCTGAACTGATGCTGGCATTGGCCATGCCAACGTAGAGTGGGAGATTTTCTGAGAAAATGACTGAGAGTGGTGAGACGGCCACTTAAGTGTAACAGGCAAGGATACCAAGTGGCCACATATTGAACACATCTGCCCCTGAGGGACACGAGAAAGCCAGGAACACCAAGGATATGGTTCCACGGTGAACCTCAGTTTGACCATCATCTCTCAGCGCTTTTTAGCCCATCATACAATGAAAGTCGCTCTTTCATCCGTTTTGCTTAGAAAAAGTGAGACACAGAGAGGGAAGGAGGAGGTCCTGCTGGATGAAACGCACACACCCGACGTAGCGCCTGGCGTATCTAAGTTCTCTATGAGTGTCTATGGAGCAAACCAAACGACAAATGAACGACTGCCTGTTCGGATGAGGAGGGAGTTTCTGCAAAGAAAATCTTAAATCTTTTTGGCAGGTGTTTATACTGTCCTCGGCACCAACAATTAAAGCCCTTTTAAAAAATGCAGTTTAGGTATTGTTTTCTAAATGTATATACGAGTGTGCATGGCCATAACCATATTTGAGAGTGAGTAACGGACTCCTAATAATCACAGCTGTAATTAATGGAGCACGGGCCATACGTCCTTTCATCACCCCATTTAATTTGCAGACTGATCCTACTTGGTGCGACTCTTATTCTCTCCCATTTCTTACAGTTAAGAAGCCTTAGAACAGCCAAGGAGGTAAAACGTCCTGTCATTCTGTTGTAGATGAAAAGCGCTTGGTACTCAGGGGCTCTTTTCTAGAAGACACAACTCCAAAGCAGCTACTGATCAAACTGCACCTAATTTCTCAGCCTTGAGACGTGCACTTCCTACATCAAACATCCCACGTGTGATGGGCGGATCCCCTCTGCCTCTCTGCACACCTTGTGCCGTCTCATGTGTTTTTATTCGGTAGCCAGGTCACGGCCGGAATCAGCGTTTCTCTCCCAAGGGAAAGGGGGCTGTGCTTTCTTGATGTGCGCTGAGCTGGTAGATACTGTCCCGGGAGACGGAAGAGGAGACCCTGCCTGACCACCATCCGTATGGAACGCAGATGCCAAAGGAGCTGCTGGCTTGGGCCCAGCAGGATTTCCTCCGAAACGTGGACACATCTGGCAAGGCAGTTAAGGAGGTCAGAGCATACAGGACCCCTCTTCTTCCATGTCCTATCTTAACCAAGCAGCGCCAGGGATAATTAAGACTTTACATTGACAGCTTGGAGAAACGGTAATTAGGAACTGCAGCCTGGGCCATGGTCCAGGTATTGTTCAGCTCCAGGGTAGAAAAAGAAAGGAAAGAGATGGCTAGATATGTGCAATTCTTTCCTCATGATTCTTGGCTCCGAGGAAAGATCTGATCTGGACTCTTAAGGCCAAGGTACACATTCTGGTGGGTAATTGCCTTTCTTGCTCTTAGCGAAATGAACGACAAAGCTGCACACCTCCGGAAACAGCCTGATGACTTAGAAGGCGTGTACGCGATATTAACGAGGGCTGGGGAGTGGGTGGGCGCCGGGCGCTGTCTTAAACAGAGCTCCAAATGGAAGAAGTTGGGAGGTAACAGGACAGGTTTCCTGCCCTGAGGACTCAGCTCCCCTGGAAAGCCCCTCCCACAGAGCGAGGGTGTCATGAAAGCAAGCACTTACGTTGATGATAACAGAGAACTTGCCGATGCCCGAGAGGATGTCAAACCAAATCCCTGTAAGACAGGGAAAAAAAGGGCGTCTGTCTCATTCCCACCCTCAGCCCAGTGATGACAAGGCTTCAGTCAGAGTGCCGCCTTGCAGGCAAGTTACCAGTGGAGCTCTGCCGGGCCCCCCAGGGATAGGCTTGTCTGGAAAGGCTTAGGTGCACCCCTGTCTGCAAAGCAGGGGGCTAGCGGGGGCGGGGGGGGAATACCGTGGCCTCCAGCACAGAGGAGATAAGGATGAGGGGCTCGAAGGGGTGATAAGGAATGCTCCAGCCCTCCAGATGCCCGACATAGTGTGAGGGGGGCGGCCAGGGAGACAGGGGGAGGGTCGGAGGGAGGGGATGGGGATGGGCTGCGTCGCCTCTGAGGGTTGCAGGGGACAGACCGATATCTTTGGTTCGCACAGCATCTGGCCGCCTCAGCTCCGTAACGAACTTCTTCGCATCCAGCCGCACTTCAATGACGTTGTTGAGGAGGGCGAACACCGGCGCCAGAGGAAAGGAGGCCACAAAGAGGGTGACAAAACCAAACTGGATGACTAAGAGAAAGAAGAGCACAAGAGGCGGAAGGATTTAGACGTATGTTTGCCTTGCAGCTCTAGCCCCTGTCTTTTCTGACCGGGGACTCTTGTCCACCTTGGGCTCAGGCTCCCTTTCCGTCCTGCCCCACGGTTGGGGCATTTCTTTCTCAGCACCCACAGGCCTGGCAGTCAGTGCCATCACTTAGGTGCAAAGCTCTATTTAGTTGAGAAGATACCAAAAAAGGAAAAGTCTCCACCCCTTCCTTTCCACTACCTTTTATCTCCAGTCACTAACCCTGGTCATTGAACTCAGAGGTTAACAAACTTCTTCAGCAAAGGTCCGGGTAGCAAATATTTTTTTTTAAATTGAACTTTAGTTAGTTTACAATGTTGTGTTAGTTTTAGGTGTACAGCAAAGTGATTCAAATTGAATCATATATATATATATATATGTATACATATGTGTCTTCTTATATACATATAATTTGCAGATTCTGTTCCATTATAGGTTTGTTTTTATTTAGATGTTGGGGGTAGGAGTTTATTAATTACTTTATTTCTTTTTGCTGTGTTGGGTCTTCGTTTCTGCGCGAGGGCTTTCTCTAGTTGCGGCGAGCAGGGGCCACTCTTCATCACGGTGCGCGGGCCTCTCACTGTCGCGGCCTCTCCCGTTGCGGAGCACAGGCTCCAGACGCGCAGGCTCAGTAGCTGTGGCTCACGGGCCCAGTTGCTCCGCGGCACGTGGGATCTTCCCAGACCAGGGCTCGAACCCGTGTCCCCTGCACTGGCAGGCAGATTCTCAACCACTGCGCCACCAGGGAAGCCCCCGTTATAGGTTTTTTAAAATGTTGTGTCCATTATAAGTTACTATAAGATATTTCTGTGTCTGTGAGGCTGTTTCTGTTTTACAAATAAGTTTATTTGTATTACTTTTTAGATTCCACATGTAAGTCATATCATATGGTATTTGTCTTTCTCTGTCTGACTCACTTCACTTAGTATGATCATATCTAGGTCCATCCATGTTGTTGCCAGTGGCGATATTTCATCCTCTTTCATGGCTGAGCAGACAGTAACTATTTTTGTATGGTCCTGTCCTAATGACCTAACTCTACCATTGCACAGTGAGAGCAGCTGTAGACAAATGTAGACCAGCAGGCTTGGTTGGGTTCCAATAAAACTTTATTTACAAAAGCAGTAAATAAAGTGGGCTGGATTTGTTTGCAAGCCCTGATGTAACTTCAAAACCATCTCCCAAAGTTGGCCTCTTCTTCCCCTATCCACAGTCGCTGCTTTTATTTAGAAGGTGGATTCATTCATCACACGTGTACCGAGAGCTCCCTGAATGTCAGGCACTGTGCAAAGTCTTTAAGGAGGCAAAGGTCTGGACCCGCCTACAAGGACCTGCCTTCAAGGACCCGCCTTCAAGGAGCCTTCAAGGGAGAGGAATACACAAAGATGTGCAAGGAGACTTCACGTGTGCCAAGAGAGAAGGGAGGATGTACCAGACAAAGCAGAGACCGCAAGGAGAGAGCTCAAGCCTGCTTGGCGTGGGGACTAAGGGGAGTCTCCGGAAGGACACCTAAGCTTAGACTTGAAGGATGGGCCTGTCGCTGCAGGCGGAGTGCATTACAGACTGCATCCAAGCCCTGGAAGCAGTGCGGGCAGAGGAGTGGAGGCGGCCTGTGCCAATCAGACGGCGTAAGGAGTCCAGGTCCCCATCGTTTCTACCTGGACATCTGCAACCACCTCCTACCTGGTTTCCTCGTGACCGATCTGCCCACGCTTCTACGTCTGTTCAGCCCCAAGCGCCCAGTAATCCAATCCCATCACTTAACCTACTCACAAGCATTTCAGCTGGCTCCCCTCTGTTTACTGGACAGAATCCAGATCCCTTATCTTGGGACACAGGGACTGGACCATCTGCACCCAAGCTACCTCTCTAGCCCCACCTCCCAGAATCTCCCCACAACCGTCATGCTTCTGCCTTCCCGGACTCTGAGCTTCTCACCGTTCGGATATCTCCGCAGACACGTTAGCTCCTTCCCTTCCATGGCACACGAGGGAAGGAGCTAGCAAACTCCTATGCATCCCCAAGAACAGTCAAATGCCATCTCCTTGGTGAAGCCTGCTACCCCCTCCACTCCTTCCCCACCCTCTGTTACAGCCGCCATTGTGCCGCGCTGTGACCATCTACCCACATGCCTCCATTTCCCGCTAGAAAGGCAGGGCTCCATTCCTTGTAGGGGCTCAGTACAGATTTGATGACGCAAAGTCAGACCTGAGTCTCAGGAAAGTCAGTCTAATACGATTTCCCTACTTATTAAGGCAAGTTATTTAACTTCTCCGCATCTTAGTCACTCCAGTTATAGAGGATAATAACAGTACCCACCAAATAGGTTGACAAAATGATTCTGCATACATAAAGTGCTCAAAATGGTGTCTGCCATTTAATAACTGCTCAATAACGTTACCTGTTACGTGTACTGTTACCCTTATTGGAGTGCAGATGGCTGCAATGCATCCTGCCTAGGGACCCCTTAGACACACGTTTAAGGTGCAAACCCCACAGGAGAGTCAGGAGGCCTGACTTCGAGCCCCGGATATGTTTCTCACTAGCCCTACATGCCCGGGCAGTTCTCTCTGTTTCATTGGGCTTCAGCAACCTCATCTTTAAGTTGAAGAGACCGGTTTAAATTCCCTTCAGGTCTGATTTGCTGTGATGCTGTAATTCTTATTCTCTTGGACAAATGTCAAGATTCTAGGATATCCAAGTAAAGAATGAAAGACCAGGATCCAAACTTAAAATAAATTTGAAATGAAATGAAATAAAAAGTGTTCACAGAGGGATACGCTTAACCACAGCAGAAAGTTCAAGACACAGAGCGTGCACAGAACTTCACCCAGCCCCGCCGCTTCTGATTTGGCCCAGGGTTGAGGGCGAAGACTCCTGCTGACTCAGCCCTATCACAGCCACGGTCCTGGATGCCCAGTGGATTCTAGGCAGGCCCTACGAGACCAGCAGCTGCCAGTTGGCGACAAGATGTATCAGAAGGCACAGACTTGTCAAGGCCGGGTCCTTGGAATGACCGCCTGGCTAGCTAGCTGGCCGAAGGGGAGAAGAACTCTTCCCAAACAAGTGTGGGAGCCAGGGTCTATCGCGTCTCTTAAAGGAGGCTTTGCTGAGTCAGGGGTGGGGTGAGGGCAATCGGGGGTGGAGGGGGATGGAAGGGGATGGAATTAACAAGGAAAGCAAAACAGATGTTAGACTAGTTTTGTGAAACCTGTAAAATGCATGTCTGTATTTAAGTACATGGATGAACATATCTCTAGTTCTGGAGTTCCAAGTTGGTCTTCTTGATTCTGATGAGCTCAGGTCTACAGAGCAAATGTTCTTCTTATAAGTGACTTCCTCCAGCAGAACTGTTTAAACTCTCCAAAGCCCCCACGAGGACTTAGCAAGGGGACTGATGGGGCAGGGAAGAGGCAAGTTACCTCCGAGTGACTACAACCAGATACGGCATGCCCTCTCCACACTCATGCAAACGGCACTCAGAAATCCAATGTCCTTCCAGGATCGCAGGGAAAAACGGGACTCTCCACTTCCTCAGCTTCCCTTCACATGAGTTCCAAAGGCAGATATGAACCCTCTCCTCTGAGGCTGCCCTGAGGGTTTGCTTCTTCACCTTCACAACCTCTCCACCACAGGGTCCCTCTCTGTGCACACAACTTCCAGTGGTGACTCGACGCTAACAGTGCCCATAAGTGATCCCAACATCATAACATGTCTCTTTTTTGTTTGTTTGTTTTGCGGTACGCGGGCCTCTCACTGCTGTGGCCTCTCCCGTTGCGGAGCACAGGCTCCAGACGCACAGGCTCAGCGGCCATGGCTCACGGGCCCAGCCACTCCACGGCATGTGGGATCTTCCCGGACCGGGGCACGAACCCGCGTCCCCTGCATCGGCAGGCGGACTCTCAACCACTGCGCCACCGGGGAAGCCCCATAACATGTCTCTTCTCTTTCCTCTTCCAGGCACGTCTGTGTGTTCAGCACCAGACAACCTTAAGAGCGTGGACTCAGCAAAGGCCAGTGATGGCCACAGTCCTGTGCCTCTTCTGATGTTACTATAGGGTATCCTGGCCCAAGAGAAACCACCCTCTGAAGATGTCCCATTGCTGCAGGTGTTGCCTGCCTGGACTGGGTACACTGCCTATTTCCAGGAATCAACCCAAAGAGGCAGAAACAAAGAGGAAGCTTTGTTTCATCTTGGGGAGAAAAAAACATAAAACCATAAACCTCTGGCGTACAAATGTCAACTCCGAGACGTGCTTTTTTTGGTCAAAGGTCTAAATGCTGTATCAGATGGGCGTCCTTCCGAGGTCACTTCAGAGGACACAACGATATCAGCCTTACCAACACCAAGCCTGGCTTCTAAAAACAGCCAGCCTCCAAGAGGCTAAGAACAAGGCCGGAAATCCTCACTGCTGCATAATACAAGCCAGCTTGGCTCGACCCATAACAGATTAAACCTGGCCAAGCCAGTTAGGGAGGAATTCATAAGTTGATTTTCAGCTAAATCTTTACAAAGCCTGCTGTAAAGTGCCCCAGAAATACCGAGCTGAAAGCATGCAGACTGGAAACCCTCACAGGCACAAACCCCACTGGGTTTTCTCTTCTCAATCCCCAGCCAGCCGGGCTCCTTTTAAAATATGCAACTATCAGCCCGTGCTGCCTGATGCCAGAGGCAATTAAGATCCTGGCCTTGATTACCTGGGCTTAGGTTAAAATAACAAAGAGGAGTGGATTACACTCAACAAGATGGCATCCAGAAAGGACATTCCAGGACAATCTGCTTAAAGAAGAAAATAATGTATCAGGTGGGATAGAGTGGACTGGCCAGGACTGGTGGAAAAGCTCTTGGAACACAATTTGTTATTCAGTTATTTAAATTCTTCGGTAAATATATCTACCTTCCCGTCACACACGATAACGTCCAGATCCCTGGTGTGGCACTCAAGGCCCTTTGTGATCTGACCCTAACTTATTTTTCCAGACGCCATGTGCTCCCTCCCCAGCCCCTGTGCTCAGGGCTGATACTGAGCTGGGGTGTTTGGAGATCAAGTCGGCCTGCTTTCCAACCATTTCAAAACCATTTGGACTTCCCCAAATTCATCAAGTTTCCCATACTCCTGAGCCTTTGTCCGCACCATGCCAATGTCAATTTCCTTCTCTTCTTGCCTGCTGGATGGATTTACCATTTATGTTTCAGGTTCCAC
Organism: Leucopleurus acutus; assembly: GCF_964270905.1. Lineage (NCBI taxonomy): Eukaryota > Metazoa > Chordata > Mammalia > Artiodactyla > Delphinidae > Leucopleurus > Leucopleurus acutus. Next base: position 6,156,548 of record NC_139152.1, read on the forward strand.
TCAAACTTAACCTTCTCTATGAAGGCTCTCCCCTACCCCACTGCTCACCCCTACCCCAGGCAGAACTGGGAGCCACGGGCACCTCCCCTCCTCACTCCCATAATGCCTTGCATGTGTCCCTCTACTTGTTTATTTGACTTGCTCCCTGGAGGGCAACCCCCTTGAAACCACGGACATTTTTGACTCTTTTCCGAGGTCCCACAATTTTGTGTGGCACCTGTCCCATAGCAGATGTTTAGAGGTTATCTTGTTTCATAAACACAAACTTATTGTCACCAGCTGTAAACACAAAACAAACACGAGAAGAGGCAGACAGCTAAAATGTGTGAATGGGGCTTCCCTGTTTCCCTGGTGGCACAGTGGTTGGGAGTCCGCCTGCCGATGCAGGGGACGCGGGTTCGTGTCCCGGTCCGGGAAGATCCCACGTGCCGTGGAGCGGCTGGGCCCGTGAGCCATGGCCGCTGAGCCTGCGCGTCCGGAGCCTGTGCTCCGCAACGGGAGAGGCCGCAACAGTGACAGGCCCGCGTACCGCAAAAAAAAAAAAAAAAAAAAATTTGTGAATGGAAATCACTGTGCTTAGTGATGGGGAGGGAGAGGGGGCCGTGAGGTTCTAACAAGTCCACACAGCACTTCTCAGCGCTCTCACGCCCACAGAAGGGTTCGAAGAAAGTTGGTTGTAAAACCAATCAGTTAGGAAAGTCTAATTCTAATGAAACTAACTATAGCTTTTTTTTTTGAGACTTTCTATAATTTAGTAAATTTAGAAATTTTATAATATAGTCTGCTTAAGGCAGCAGTGCCCAACCTTTTCGGCACCAGGGACTGGCTTCTTGGGAGACACTTCTTCCACGGACGGGGGTGGGGGGTGGTTTGGGGATGATTCAAGTGCGTTACCTTTATTGTGCACTTTATTTCTATTATTATTACATTGTAATATATAAGGAAATAATTATACAACTCACCATAAGGCAGAATCAGTGGGAGCCCTGAGCTTGTTGTCACTTGCCACTCACTGATAGGGTTTTGATAGGAGTCTGCAAGCAATTGGTTTATTATGGTCTCTGTGCAGTCAGACCTCTCTGCTAATGATGATCTGTACCTTCAGCCGCTCCCCAGCCCTAGCATCACTGCCTCAGCTCCCCCTCAGATCATCAGGCTTTAGATTCTCATAAGGAGCACGCAGCCTAGATCCCTCGCACACGCAGTTCACAGTAGGGTCCGCGCTCCTATGAGAATCTAATGCCGCCGCTGATCTGAGAGGAGGTGGAGCTCAGGCGGTAATGCAAGCCATGGGGAGCGGCTGCAAATACAGATGAAGCTTCGCTCACTTGCCCTCCGCCCACGTCCAGCTGTGTGGCCCGGTTCCTAACAGGCCACGGACTGATGCCGGTCCGTGGCCCGGGGGTTGGGGACCCCTGGCTTAAGGGGATTAAAAGCTGGGGGCTTAAGAACCCTCCCTGTCATGAACCGCTAATAAGCAACGCAAGGGAAGGACTCAGAAACATGTTGGCGTGAGTTTGTCTCTTCACTCGGGAGGCAGTTACTGAAAATATTCAGCTAGAAACAGCCCATTAATACAAACACGTAGCTAAAAACACCACGGGAAGGTCATCGCTGTCTATTTCATCAGCCTGTATTTCCAGGCTGTGCCCAGTGATGCCCTTCTCCTAAGGGCAAGGGAAGACACTGTGCACAGCAGTGAGTGTCTGGTGTAAAGAGAACTGCAAGTGTTGACGGACCACGTAAACAGGAAGAGGTAACAAGAAGAAGGCACATGAGCTGATTGCTTGGCATGGACCTCTATCGCCTAGGAAAATAGTAGCAGTCTTTACAGAAGTCTAAGAAGGTTCTCAATGTCCATCATTCACCACTTATTCATTCATTCACTCATTCACTCATTCATCCAACAAGCATCTATTGAGCACATCCTAGACACTGAGCACCATGCTCGTTGCTAGGAAACAAAGATGAATAATTACTGTGTCATCCTTCCAAGGGCTCACAGGATGCAGTGGAGAAGAGGGACATGTAAGCAAATCCTGGCTGTGTGTTGGAGTTAGACCTCTAAGGGCAGCATCAAAAGACTGCAGTGAGAACCAGGGCAGGAGTAACTCGCTCTCACCAGCGGGCCTGTGGAGGCTGCAGAGACTCACGACCACTGGGCTTCACTTGAAGAACAATTCCAAGAGGCATCTGAAGGTTTGCTGGATGTTTGGTCATTAACGTCTTTCCTGCCAGTCACTCATCCAAACTCACAGACTACTCAGGAAATAAAGACAGTAAGTGGAATCCCCTTTCAATCTGCATAGGGTCACCTGGGGGTTATATAATGGATCAGATTCAATTCAGAAACCCTGGAAGTCATAACAGGAAAGACTCGCCTTGAAGTCACGGCTTGAGTATTAAGAATTTACTGCCTACAAGTCATCACAGCACCAGGACAGATCAGCAAGCCACATTTTCTCCATTTCCTTGTGATGAAGGGAGACTGGGTCCCCACCTTTCCTCACTCCCATGTGAACTGTGAAGTATTAACTCCTTCAGCTGAAGGAGGGAGGAACGATGACTCTCTGAGAGTCCCACTACTCAAGAATTCAGAGTCTTTTTATAACAGCTGGTTTTAGGTTGATAGTAGGATAGAGACCAGTCCATAAGCAGCCCTCTTCGCTGCCTTGGGAACAGAGCTTAGGGTCGTGGGAGTCTTCAGACATGAACCCCGCTGACGGCCACAGAAAAAGGCAGAAGAACATGGTTCTCAGCCACAGGGAGCTAAAAGGCCTGGAGACTATGGTCTTCTGGAAAAATGTGCCCATTGCTCCTCTTCTATCTCCTCTGAGCAAAACTCCAAACCCTCAGAGGTCATGAAGCTTCAACCAACAATTCCTAAACACCTACCATGTGCAGGCAGCATGCTGTCTGGTTCATAAAGCAATCTTCAGTGTCAAGGATTATTATCTCCATTGTACAAGTGAGAAAACAGCTTCAGAGAGGTGAAATAATCTTCTCCGGGCCACACACCTAGAAATCAGTGAAGCTCCGGAACAAACATAGTTTCTGATGCCAACCGAGCGCAAGGTCCTTTCACTGCACCAAAATGTAAACATGCAACCCTAAGGCAACAGCATCCCTTCCCCCTGCCTAGTTACTCCCACGCATCTTAGGTTTCCTTTATGGGACCTTCTCTGATCTGATCCCTTTTTGTCAGAGAATGAGCTTTTACTGATGCCAGCATCCCCACCAATCTGCACAGGCATTCTACCTCCCCAGGGTGTCTTCATTCACGTACATGTGTCTTCTGCAGGGGCACACTGCAGCTGAACCTGACGTTTTCTGTGCCATCGCTCCTGTCTGCCCTGCATTCGTGGCACCTCAAAAATCTGACATCAGTTTCTTAAAAGTAGAGAGGATTGAGTTTGCGAGCTCTACTGATTCGTTTCTGATTTTCAGAGAAGCACCTGGTGAATTTCCAGCCAATGTTTACTGAGTGAACAAATGAATGGCCTGGCTTACTCACTCCTGTTTACTTTTTCCACCTGCAAAATGGGATGTGAGGGCCAGTTACCCACGCATCCTTCCTCTCATCCATCCTCCCCTCTACCCATCTGGGCTGGGGTAATGCAGTCAGTGAGGTGGAAAAGCAATGAAAATAGTCAAGCCTGAAGAGAAGTTCCCGAGCAACAAATCCCTGAGGACGTTTGTTTGCCCTTACCTCTTCCCAAAGGGCTGGGGCAAAGTCAATGAAAGGAACACATAAGTAAGTTTATGGTGTTTTAGAAAAAAGGAAATAAAGAACAGAGGAACGAGGGAGACACAAATATGCAAACTCTAAGGACCCACAACTGGGCTGTGGTTGAGCAACAAAGTTCACTCTGAGCTTCCTGGTTGACAAAGCAACAAGCGAAATGGGAAGAAGCGAGAGTTCCCAGTATTCTAGCCTAAAACACTGCCCCAATTCATTCACTCACTCAGGCCTTCCTCGAGCACTGACTGGGCATCTCCTCTACGCCAGGAGCCTTCCAGGCGTGGTGTCTAAGTACACGCTTGCCTTTTCTCTTAAGTCTTCATGGGGAAAGGGGCTCCTAGCACAGACAATGACAAGCAATGTGTGCGTCAAAAGAAAAGGAGAGACTTGACCTGCAACTCACCCTCCTCCCCAGAAATACCATAACGAGACCCTAGATGCTGCCTGAACTGCGTTTAAATGGCATTTGGAGAAGACGGCAGGTGCCTGATTATCCAGTGGGATGACTCAGTTTGTATAAACAGGATGGCTCAGGGAAAGGAATTTCCTGGTTCTTTGAGCCATTGCCTGTGTAACACACACATTTGGAGTCGTGTGACAGAATACAGAGGCTTCAGCACTGATGCTGTACAGATACTCTGGAAAGTTTCATCGCTTACAGCTAAGGCAGCCTTGGGACTGGTTTTCTACATCAGTCTCTTTTGGAAACTTGGAAATTACCCAGGGTGGTCCCTACTGTCCACGACTAAAGAATATGAGAGCCGGAAGGAATCTTGGGTGTCACCTGTCATCACTCTCTCCGGAGCCTCAGTCTCTCTTCTACTCTTTATTTAATAAGTGACCACGTTTACTTGACCATTTCTACTGTAGGCTACTCAGTGATGCCTGTAGCCAGCTCTTTCTGTTGTTCTTTATTCTCTCGCTCATTTGCAAGTCGCTGAGACTTTGGGATATTTGTTACAAAGCATTATCATACTAGGAGTTGACTATTACAAGGGGTATTTTGCCTGACCTACCCAGATAATTTTACAAGTCCATCCATTTGTATTGCTGAACGAGACCTGCCCTTAGCGGCATAGCATCCCTTAATTAAAAGCACCTCAAAATAAGGAACCTTGGCCCCTGGGGGGAGGGGGAGGAGACAGACTGTCCCAGCTATATCAATACATCAGGGTGTCTGGAGAGCTTTGAAAATGGTGATATCTGTAGTATCTAATTATCACTTTGTCTTCAAGGTTCTCACTATAGGATCACCTCTTTCATTCTTTATTCTTCTTCCTTCATCTTCAAGCTTTTATTGAGCACCTACTGTATGCCAGGCCCTGTGGTCAGGTGTTGTGAATAAGACACAACAAGAAGCTCCCATCACAATTTAGTGAATAACAGGAAGCTAAGTTGTTGGCCCTCAATTGCATCACTTATTTATTTGATAAAATGGTGATAAAACTTTACCAAGAGAGTCTTTTGGGACTAGTCACCAAACTCCTCTTAGAGGATTAAATTCCGGCCTACGTTTTTATGCCAAATTCCACTCTGTAGAAGTCAAAGGCTGTGAGTGTCCGGAGGCCTTAGCTCGCAGCTCTTAAAGCAACTAAAGAAATTCCTCTCGTCAGGCCTTGAGGAAAACTCCGCAACTGGGCTGTGAGGGGTCTGTGGCGAAGGAGCTTGAAGCCCGCTCTGAGGCGGGCGACAGTGATGATTAATGTCATGGCTGCTCCTGGGCCAGCATTCTTCCCTCCGCTCGGAGCCAGGGAAGGGGGATTACCCTTGAAGTCCTTAGTAAGCTCTTCAGGAAAAGGGTTTGACATTGGAGATTCCCTCGAAAGCTGACCGCTCCCCTCCCAGGTTTTTGCAGCCTAATCCGTCCCTCTCCCTCTTGGGTTTCTCTTTGTCTGCGGCCAGCCCAGCCCCACCACCCATCCTGCCCTTACGGGGCTCCCCACCACCACCGCCCCCACCTCAGGCCGACTCCCAGCCTCCCCTTCGCCTCGTGGCCCCTCCCCCCAGGCCTGCTGCTCCCCAGTTCCAGCTCAATTTAGAAGAACGTACATGTAATGCATCTCTCCCCGCCCCCTCCCTCTTCTGATGACCTGCCTCACCGTTACAACCGACAGGCCCCAGTGGGCTCAGTGCACTTCCTGTCAGCGTGGGTGGTCCTGGGGACCATGGGGAAGGAAGCTGACAGCTGAGAGCAGGGCCAGGGATCACCGTGTCAGGCACACCAGAGGGAGTGGGCAGCTTCGGTTTCACTGCTCTCATTTTTGTTAAAGCCCAAGACAAGGGCCCTTCTGGGCCTGGGGAGGTCTATCCCGTTGGGACAGAAAGAGGAAGCCTCCCTCTGCCCCATGCCTCCACTGAAGTCCAAGTTCCTATTGGTCCTGATGGGATTCTCCTGTGGAACGGTCTGCAAAAGACTCTAGTCTCAATTCCACTAGTGGGTCTTCGGGGTGACCTGAAGCAACTTGTGTCACACCCTGGGCCTCTTGGTTTCGAGATGCACTGTCGAGCTGGTGTGTATGAACTAGGATGTCAGCACCGGAAGGGGCCCTGGGGGTGATCTGGCCCAGGGAAGGGACCCTGGGGGTTACCTAAGTCCAGGAAAGGGACCCTGGAGGCGATCTGGCCCAGGTTAGGGACCCTGGGGGTGACCTGGCTTGAAAGTCTTAATTCTTATCAAGACACTCGATGAATGACGATTCTGCGCACCACTTGCTTCTGCTGGGGTAGTGAGGCCTTGTCCCTGCAGACACCTCCCTGCTCTCGCACTCAAAACTAATCTAGAAGTGTGGGAAGGTGAGGGTGACACTGACCCTGTTTCACCTTATGCTTTTTGAAATATATTAGCAGTAGTAGCAGCACATTACTGGTGACACGTTACACAACTGGTTAAGACCACCAGCCAGGGGGTTGCACCTCGGCAAGGAAAAACTCATCATCTGGTCTAACTCCCTATGATACTGAGGAGGGAACGAGGTCCAGAAAGATGTTGTGACGCGTCCAAAGTCACCCTGCTGGATACAGGCAGAGCCAGATTCACATCCAAGACCCCTGAAGCCCTGGGAAGGCGGGAAGGAGAGATACTGCTCCCTTTACCCTACAGGGATCATCTGAAGATCCAAGGGGCTCTGAAGACAGGGGTGCAGAGAAGTGGGAAGTCATGGTGTGACTGCCGTTGCCAAGCCTTAGGTATCCGGGGGCGATGCAGAAACTATTGCTCCAGCAAGGTTCTGACGTCTGGGCTTCTGTCTTCTCTCCCACCAAGCTCTTTCGCAGCGCGCTACCTGTGAGCAGCAAGGACGTGGACGGGCTCACGTTACTCCTTCTCCTGCTTCCCTGGCTTAGCCCCCGGAAAGGAGCTCATAATAGGCCTGGGGTGGGGGAGGGGAGAAGGCAGCCGCGAAGGGGAGGGGCACAGGGGGCGTGGAAGGAGGCAGCGGCGAGAAAGAGAAAGAAGGATAACCGCCACCCTACCTAATCCACTCAAGGGATGATCAGCCTGTTATGAGAGTTGACGCCAGCACTACTAGAATTTAAGATGGTTTCAGCCCGGATACGGCAAAGCTAGATAAAGGATACCCTCGTTTATTCAGTCACCCCTTTGCAGACTTCTCCAGTGTTTTCCGGGCCCATGCAAGGCCCTGAAATTAGCTTCCAGTGGGGCATGGCTGTCTTGGGAGGCGGCTTGTCTGACACCCTGTGAGGGAGGGGCACTAAAATACTGTGGAAGGGGGGAGGGGCGAGGGGAGGGGAGGGAAGGGACCCTTTGAGGCGGAGCTGCCACAGAGCCGGTTTTGTCCACGGGGATGAGAAGACACAGGGAGTGCCAGGGCAAGGGGCACAGACACGGCCAGGCGGAAACGGGGACGTGTGGGCTGTGGGTGAGGAGCAGTTGGGGGGCTCACTGTGGCGGCACTCAGGACGCATAAAAGAATCTCAGGGCGAATAACTGAAAAGCTGCCTCACCAGGGCCTTGCTCAGGATGTGGGGACGCTAGAGGCTTCTGAACAATGGATGGTAAGACCAACACCACCGGAGCAAAAGAATCAGAAGGCTGTAGGCGGATGCTGGCGGCTGTGAGGGCGTGGCGGGGAAAGCACCAGGGCAGGAGGCGAAGAGGCTGAAGGAATAGGAAGGAGCGACTTCCAGAAACACCCCAGAGGAAGACCAGCCCTGCCGGAGGGGAGACGTGCAGACAGCAGCAAAGGAACAGGAAGGAGCGACTTCCAGAAACACCCCAGAGGAAGACCAGCCCTGCCGGAGGGAAGGTGTGCAGACAGCAGCGAAGGAACAGTGATGTCTTGGCTTCTGAGCCAGGGGCCTGGAGGGTGGTGAGACCATAAATGTGGTGGAGAACCCGGAAAAGAGTCACGGAACCAAGTCTCTGAGCCGACGGGCTGAGAAGTGTTTTCCCCGAGATGCAGTCTCTTCCTGGCCTCATCTGAAGTCTCAGAACAAGCCTGAGGGGGCTTCCCTGGTGGCGCAGTGGTTGGGAGTCTGCCTGCCAGTGCAGGGGACGCGGGTTCGTGCCCTGGTCTGGGAGGATCCCACATGCCGCAGAGCGGCTGGGCCCATGAGCCACAATTGCTGAGCCTGCACGTCTGGAGCCTGTGCTCCGCAACGAGAGAGGTCGCGGTAGTGAGAGCCCCGCGCACCACGATGAAGAGTGACCCCCGCTCGCCGCAACTGGAGAAAGCCCTCGCGCAGAGATGAAGACCCAACACAGCCATAAATAAATAAATAAATTTAAGAAAACAAGCCTGAGGTGGCAGCTGGGAGACGAGAGTCTTGCTCCAGTGCAGAGTCTGTCCTGCGTCTGTCGGCACTTTCTGGAGAACCCGAGGAAGCTGGGTGAGTGGGCAGTCACGGGCTGGGGGCAGAGGAGGGCGGACAGTCCTCGGTCACACACCTCTGTTAAGGCACAAGGGAGCCAGAGACCCCCAGCCTCTCCGAAGCAAGCAGAGGGGGCTGCGTTTGTTCTGTGACAAGGAGGCCCTTTCCTGTAACCGCTGGCCCATCACTCTCTGCCTCTAGACCCCGAGGTCCTGGAGGGCCCGGCCCCCTTTGTTGCCTCTGTGCCCCGAGTGCCTGCTCGGGGCCTGACACAGTACTGCCCCCGGCGTGGAGGGGAGGGGCGCTGCAGGAGCCAGGACGTGAAACTGGGTTGAGTTTCAGTCCAAGTCTGGGGGAGAACCCTGCCCTCTGCCCACTTCCACCGGGATCAGTGACTGGATCCCTGAAGGCCAAGGAGCAAATGAAAACCAGAAGTGACTTTTCTTGGAGGGAAACTCTGATGATCAACGTGTCTCGCTTTGGTCTTGGGAGATGAAAATTGCTGCATATAAAAAATAATAAAAAGGACTTCTCTGGTGGTCCAGTAGTTAATACTCTGCACTTCTACCGCAGGGGGCGCGGGTTCAACTCTGGTCAGGAACTAAGATCCCACATGCCGTGCAGCGTGGCCAAAATAATAATAATAATAATAATAAATATGACCACCACGAAATGGGAGGCCGGCCCAGATACCACGGGATAAAGAGCAAGGAGGCCTCAGTTTCTCTGCCACGGAAGGAAAGGGAGTGGGAGGAACATTCCTTCAAAAAATAGTTTATTGAGCCCTTACTATGTTCCAGGAGCAGGGCTGAGGGTTGCAGCCAGACAGGAGTGAGACTCGGTGTCTTCCCCCAGAGCACTGCCATTTCCTCCTGTGCCAAAGCAGGTACAGGAGAGGAGAAGAACTGAGGATGGGAGAACTGAACAACGATTCTAGGAGATGTGTTTGAGCCTGAGCAGCTCACCAAGAACTTGCAGCAGCAAACAGGCCAACACAGGCCGGTTTAGACCCACCAGATGCGCACACGTGGGTGTCCTCAGATGCTGCGCCTAGCGGGTCTGAACTTCATCTGAAAGGACGTCAGTAACCAATGTTGAAGGATTCTAAGTAGAAAAGATAATACGTTCTGGATTGCCTTTTAGAAAAGCTCTTTTAAAAGCTGGGAAGGAAAAGGCAAAGAGGGAGCGGAGAAAGAAGCAGTTAGGATGCATCTGCAGTCATGCAAAGGAGGAAGGGGGAGGACTTACATGGAAATCCAAAATTCTTCGTAGAGACTGTAGACCAAGAAAGCCACCCTGTCATATCAGTAAACAAAGGATGCTGGGGCCATCAAGCCATCAGCCACTGCAGTCCCCACACTGTGCACCCTGAGGGGATTCAGGATGGGGAAGGAAACCAGGACACTGGCCCCAGATAGCTGAGGTGCATATCAAAGGAATGATTTCAGTGAGCCCAGACTCCTGCCTCTTCCTGTACAGTCCTGAGCAAAGTGCTAAATTCATTAACTTGAGATGTCTGCTTTTTCCTTAATTAACAGTAATCTTTTGATGCTCCAACTGCCTGTTTTTTGGTTTGTTTTCTTGTTTTTTGCAAAAGTCTCCCAGGCTTAAAAGTCCTCCGCGTGCCTGCCGAAAAAAACGTAATTCTCAACTCTTAGGTGGTGCAATTTTTTTTTTCAGTCGACAAGGCAAAGCCAGTGAGGTAAGGAGCCGTGGATAAAACAGAGTCTGGATCTTCTGGAGCAGGCCTCTCCCCAGCTAGATGTGATGCAAAGTCAGAAAGGAGGCACGGAAGAGAAGTCAGGGTCTACACCAGTTCATGGATGCGTCTCCCGAATGCTGAAGTTCAAATTTGCAACTTGGTGAGACAACTTGGGTGCAGCTGCAAGGGTGTAGATGCCCTGGTCTCTGGGGGGGAACCTGCCCATGCGTTTCCATCAGCGAGGTCATTCTTACATGTCTTGGTGGGCATATCCAGAGAGCAGGGGAGACTGACAGCTCTTGCCCCTTCAAAATAACAATCTGACCTTTACTCCTAATAAATAAGGAAATGTGCAACCACCAGTGCACCTCCTTTTCTATTCAGGGTTTGACAGGACTGTAAGCTCATGACTGAGAAAAATGAGACCCCCTATGCTGACAATGTCAATGACAAGAAGAAATTCATCTCCTCACCCACGTGAATGGCCTGAGGGCCTCAAAGCTTGGGCTGCATTTAAGAAACCAGAGGAGGCTCTAAGAGGGATAATTGAGTTCCGGAGTCAGGAAGACAATAGTGATTATTTCTTGGATGACTAGAGGAACAAACATTTGTGGGTTTGAGATAAACAGATGACAAAAAGAGCCCATCTGAGACGCCAGACTTGACAAGCAGAGCCCTAAGACCTTTGTGTTCTCTGGAGGGACAAGTATCTTGGAATGTTTATATCTCAGGCTTCTGAGTGTGATTCTTAGAACTGTCTTGGAATCTCGTACCCTCAGTCTTTAAACATTACTGTCTGATCCTACTGCCTGATGGGATGGGAGGAACCTCCAGGGCTCACTACATGCAGGGGCTTCAGACTGTTTTTAGTCAATCCCTAGATTAAAGAGAAAGAAACCAGACACCTGACACTAACAGTGGCAGCTGACTGTCACGGAGAGAGTATCCAGACCAAGTGTTTTAACTACTCCAGATTCATCTCCTGGATTTCAGAAGCATCCTACAAGGTAGGTGCTATTTTCATCAAAAGATGCCACTTTCCAGGTGAGGAAATCTGGCCTGGCTGACCTGAAGCCTCAAGCCATTGTAGGACAGGAAGCCTGGCAGTTGACCCCAGAGCCAGCCCACCCTTAACCACACTTAGCCTACACTGCTGGATGAAGTCATTGTTTGGTAAAGTTTATTCTGCGGCCTAGTCTTTGATCGTACATGGGATCAAATACTCCCTGAAAGGGTGAAGAGGATAATCCAGAGATATTAGGGATGAAAGACATCTAACTCAGAAACAATGTCCTGGGACCTCCCTGGCAGTCCAGTGGGTAAGACTCCATGCTGCTAATGCAGGGGGCCCGGGTTCGATCCCTGGTCAGGGAACTAGATCCTGCATGCGTGCTGCAACTAAGAGTTTGCACGCCACAACTGAAGATCCCACATTCTGCAACTAAGACCTGGAGCAGCCTAAATAAATACATAAATAAATGTTTTTGAAAAAAAGAAACATTGTCCTTGCGCTTATAGAAAATACAAAATAAAATAGTCATGTCTCTAAAATGATTGGTAACTTAGCAAAATGGCCTAAAGGGCTCTGTGAGTTTCCGTGGAACCCAGCATGGAAAGCCCATGTGTGGTCCAGGCTTCATCCCCGCAGACGAGGCTGAATCAGTAACAACCTGAATTGCTGGAGAGACTGTCCTGGTCTCTAAACTTGTTCTTCCCTCTGGGTGCCTTATAAATGATTCATGAATGAAAGAATGACTATGAACAAATGAATGTGTCCACCTGTGCTTCCTCATTCCCTCTCCATTCCCCTCCTGCACTAGTTGCCCATTTTCCTCAAGAGAAACAGAGCTCAAACATCGTCACAGCACCGACCAAGATTTTACACCTGCTCCCTACGGCCTCATGCAAAACGCAAACTTGTCAGGTCTTCCTTAGAGTTCTCCAATAATGCCTGGTCTTTCTCTGTTCCCTCCCTACCCCAAAACCGCCATTTGCTTTGTCAACAGCTACTCACGGCCATGAGACTCTTTGGACTTGCCAGTCCTCTGCCTTGGAATGCTCTCCCTTACTCAGATTATTAATAAGTGGACCCTCAGAATCAGAAGGGACCTTGTGGATCAAGACCAATCTCCTACCCGGAGCTGGAAACCTCTTTTTTTTTTTTTTTTTTTTTGCGGTACGCGGGCCTCTCACTGCTGTGGCCTCTCCCGTTGCGGAGCACAGGCTCCGGACGCGCAGGCTCAGCGGCCATGGCTCACGGGCCCAGCCGCTCCGCGGCATGTGGGATCTTCCCGGACCGGGGCACGAACCCGTGTCCCCTGCATCGGCCGGCGGACTCTCAACCACTGTGCCACCAGGGAAGCCCTGGAAACCTCTTTAGAACATCCTTGACCCACCATCAACCAAGCCCTGCTTTGAAAACGATCCTTCATTTTCCACTTAAAATTATTAAAAACTTACCTCTGTTAAGAAACCTGCCCTCATTAATAAATAAAGGCATTCATTCCCTCACTCGTCTTTGTTTATCAGACATGTTGAGTGCCTGTCACGTGCCAGGGAATGTGCTGGGCTCTGGGGGACATGAAAAGTCATGGGCCTCACTCACTGCTCTTTGGATGGGTCTGCAAAAGAACGGCTATTACCATAATTCTGTAGGATACACCATCAGTGTGTGCACCAAATGCAACACTGGGACAGAAAAGCAAACAGTTAATGATTCCTCTCAGCAGGAATGGGGTTAGGAAGACTTCACAGAGGAAGCAGCGTGGAAAGCTAACTCTTAAAGGATGAGTCTGGAATATTCACGTCAACAGGTAGAATGAGGTGGGCACGGGGGCTGGGAATCTCAAGCTGAAAGCACACTGGCCATTCTTTCATTACCACTTGACTTCAGGGTAATAAATAATTGGTACCCATCGGAAGAGTATTTCGTACGTGGTCTATGGAGAAGGGAATTGGTCTAGTCCTTTCAGAAAGCAATTTGGTAAAACAAATCAAGAACCATACGATGGCCATCCTTTAGATCTAGCCATCACATCTGGGGGAGTATATCTTGAGGAAGTAATTACAAATGTGGAAAAGATTACATGCATGAAAATAATATATACTGGATTTGTGAAAATAGGGGAAAAACTGGAAACTGAGCCTCCAATTCACTTCCTTGGAAGATAGGAAAATAAACTATGATCCATTTATTAGAGGGTTGATTTATTATGCAGCTGTTTGTTTTAAATATTATATGACAATTTGGAAATATTTATTCATATAAGGCTAACTGAAAAAAGAGAAATGTGTGCATATGATCACAACTTTATTTTTTAACTCATAAATATTTAAAATATTTAAATGTTTAACATATGTGTTACTCTTAGAGGAAAACATAGGCAGAAGACTCTATGACATAAATCACAGCAAGATCCTTTTTGACCCACCTCCTAGAGAAATGGAAATAAAAACAAAAATAAACAAACGGGACCTAATGAAACTTAAAAGCTTTTGCACAGCAAAGGAAACCATAAACAAGAAGAAAAGACGACCCTCAGAATGGGAGAAAATATTTGCAAATGAAGCAACTGACAAAGGATTAATCTCCAAAATTTACAAGCAACTCATGCAGCTCAGTACCAGAAAAACAAACAATCCAATCCAAAAATGAGCAGAAGACCTAAATAGACATTTCTCCAAAGAAGATATACAGACTGCCAACAAACACATGAAAGAAAGCTCAACATCACTAATCATTACAGAAATGCAAATCAAAACTACAATGAGATATCGTCTCACACCGGTCAGAATGGCCATCATCAAAAAATCTACAAACAATACACGCTGGAGAGTGTGTGGAGAAAAGGGAACCCTCTTGCACTGTTGATGGGAATGTAAATTGATACAGCCACTGTGGAGAACAGTATGGAGGTTCCTTAAAAAAGTAAAAATAGAACTACCATATGACCCAGCAATCCCACTACTGGGCATATACCCTGAGAAAACCATAATTCAAAAAGAGTCATGTACCACAATGTTCACTGCAGCTCTACTTACAATAGGACATGGAAGCAACCTAAGTGTCCATTGACAGATGAATGGATAAAGAAGATGTGGCACATATATACAATGGAATATTACTCAGCCATAAAAAGAAACGAAATTGAGTTATTTGTAGTGAGGTGGATGGACCTAGAGTCTGTCATACAGAGTGAAGTTAAGTCAGAAAGAGAAAAACAAATACCGTATGCTAACACATATATATGGAATCTTAAAAAAAAAAAGTCATGAAGAACCTAGGGGCAGGACGGGAATAAAGACGCAGACCTACTAGAGAATGGACTTGAGGACATGGAGAGGGGGAGGAAGGGTAAGCTGGGACGAAGTGAAAGAGTGGCATGGACATATATACACTACCAAATGTAAAACAGATAGCTAGTGGGAAGCAGCCGCATAGCACAGGGAGATCAGCTCGGTGCTTTGTGACCACCTAGAGGGGTGGGATAGGGAGGGTGGGTGGGAGACGCAAGAGGGAGGGGATATATGTGTATGTATAGCTGATTCACTTTGTTATAAAGCAGAAGCTAACACACCATTGTAAAGCAATTACACTCCAATAAAGATGCTAAAATAAATAAATAGGAACATTTTTATTTAAAAAAATAAATAAAATAAAATATGTGTTATTTAAAAATAACAAAAGGGGCCTAAGATATGGCACCAAAATGCTACCAAAAGTTGGGCTTGAACAAGGAAAGTTCTGGGAGACATGCTTCCTTCCGTTTTCAAACTTTTTGTTTTATGGTTGTTTTGTTCCCTCTTAACCTGTAAGTAGTTTGCTTGTTTGTTTAATGTATGGAATGAATTTTACTCTCTACAATCTTGGGGTGAACTTCTTCCAAAAATCACCAAGTCTTCTACTTCTTGTTTCTTCTGTCTTCTCATTACTTGGTAAGTGCCCGAGTCTGAACATGACATAGTGCATGACTGTTTAGTGACAGTGGCTGACGAAGTACAGCATGTTTTCCTATACCCTGCCTTCCTGGGGCCTCAAGACCATTAGGAGAAACAGCAACACTTGACACAGCTTTTGTTTGTGCTACACACTCTTCTACGCACTTCACAGACATTAATTCATTATATATATATATATATATTTTTTTTTTTTTTTTGCGGTACGTGGGCCTCTCACTGTTGTGGCCTCTCCCATTGCAGAGCACAGGCTCCGGACGCGCAGGCTCAGCGGCCATGGCTCACGGGCCCAGCCGCTCCGCGGCATGTGGGATCTTCCCGGACCAGGGCACGAACCTGTGTCCCCCGCATCGGCAGGTGGACTCTCAACCACTGCGCCACCAGGGAAGCCCGATTCATTATATATTGATACAACAATCCCATGAAGTTAGGCTTAGGACTAGGGTTAGGGTTAGCCATTTACCCAAAGCTATCTAGCTAGTTGGTGACAGAGCCAGGATTTGAACCCAGGGAGTATGGCTCAAGGGTCTCTGCTCTTAATCACTCAAGACAGGGAGCTTTGAAATAGCCAGCTCTCACAGACAGGCAGACAGGCATTAACACCTACACAAATAACTGCGTGGTTGGGGGGAGGGGCTGGAGATGGAGGGTGGAGTTTGAAAGACAGAGCTATGGGGGTTCTAGCGTAATAAGCCCCTTCCCGAATGGAAGCCTCAATCTGGCATCAATCTCTTTCTGAGAGGATGGCAGACGCAGAATGACATCTGAAATCTGAGTGGTCATCTCTGCGTAAATATAGGGCTCAGTGTTGGAGAGGAATGAGAGGTAGCCCTTAGCAAGAGGCAAAAAGCATCAGAGAGCTGTGTGTTTACACAAACTGTGTCTTGATAGTTTCTTTGTCTATTGTTCTTGAGGCAGACATAATGATTGTTTCTTCTCTGGGGCATTTATTCAGATGACAAAGCTCAGGCTTTGCCTGGAATTGTAGAGACCCCAGAACTCGAACAGAACTTTGTTGACCATGTCATCTAGACCTTGTCCACCCCTCTACCCTTAACACACACACACACACACACACACACACACACACACTCTCTCTCTCTCTCTCTCTCTCTCTCTCTCTCTTATGAAGACAGAGGCTAAGTATCCATTAGAAATAACAAGTGAGGTACCTGGTACACAGAGGCGTTAGTAGCCCCTGTTAAAAGGAATAAGGCAGGAGTCATTATGCAAACACAATGAGGGCCCAATGACATGAAGTCCTGAGTGATTCTTTCGTTGGATCTGACTCATGTTTCTCCATTCACTCTAGATTGAGTCAATGTTTACATGATATGACTGCCCTCTCGGTCCTATGTTTTTAATTCATTAGTTCCAAGTCTTGGAAACAGGCTACTCAAATATTCACCCCAGTGAAAGCTCAGGGTTATTAATAAGCAGACAAGTGTTTGCAGGCAGCTGGTCCAAGCTGGGACACTGCTCATGATGGAGAACACGTGGCTTCCGAACCACGTCTGAAATGACCGTGTTCTGTTGGCCTGCGCTGCATGCGCTCCTACTCTTAGGCCTCATCCAAGAACAATCAGAGACTATGACTAGACATCTGCCTCTCACCCCCTACCCAAAACATCCCCACCACTTTTAGAGGAAAGATGACATTTTCCCCAGCCCCGCGTGATCAGAGTGAGGGACTCTCCTATATTCTCCTCGTCAAGGTTTATATATCCTTGTCCCAAGGGTCAGAGGACTACTTTCCTCTTTCTTAGTGGAAATTCCATTCTTAAATATCAGACTTCCCAATTTGCCTCTCATGGTAGAAACCACGGGAAGGAACCCGAGAGACGACACCTGTCATTTGACAGATGAAGACAGGTGGCCCCCAAAGAAGAAGGGACCCTTTGAGGATCAAGTTGGTGATGAGATGCTGCCGGTTCGCAGACCAGGGCTCCTTCTGCCCACACCCTCCTCAACTTCCACGTGGCACTGAAGGCGACACTGTGTCGCCAGGAAGCCCGGGAAGGAGCAGAGGCTGCCTCAGTTATTTTCCTAACCCTCCCCCTGACCCCCTTATCTGAACGCGCCCCCAGTGGAAGGAAAGCCCATGGGCTCTTACTCATTTCCATGTACTCTGGCGTCAGTCCAGTGTATGGTTCCAGGCTGTAGTCTAGATCCCACTGCTCTGGACGCTTTGAACAGGCGGAGTCAGCTTGTCCAGGCTCCGTCTCACCTTTCAGCTTCCGAAATAATTTCTTTAGCTTCCTGGAAAAGAAAGGGATCCGTCACCAAAAGCCTCTGGAGGAGAGGGTTAGTTCTTCAGCCAGAAAGGAGAAAAACAACTAAGTTTTGATACTGGACCATCTCTCATCTAAGGACAGAGAGAGGAACACTAAGGAGACTACTTTTCTCTTAAAGACAATCCCAGGAGGTCCTTTGTCGGGCTAATAAAAGGGTCATCCCGCAAAGGACCAAGTTTCTTCAAACCCGAAGAAACTTTTAATTTTTCCTGCTGTTTGATAAGCAACAGGAATGTTGGCCCTTCCTGTCCTATTTTCTAACGGGTGATCTGTCCACCCTCTTCATGGGGAAGGGAGGGTGTTTAGAAAGTAGCAGAAAGATGCCATCTTCCCACCTCAAACATTTTCATGTGTTAATAACATGAATAGCGTATGTCCATTAAAGCCAAGCTAAACGTTGTCCACCATTGCTATGGGGTGAATCGTATCCCCCAAATTCATATGTTGAAACTCAGAGCCCCAGTGTGACCATATGTGAAGACAGGGCTTTTAGGAAGTACTTATGGTTAAATGGGGTGATAAAGGTGGGTCCTAACCCAAAGGATTGTTCGCCTTGTAAGAAAAGGAAGAGACAGCAATCTCTCTCCACCGTGTGAGGTCACAGTCATCTGAAAGCCAGGAAGAAGGCCCCCACTAGAAACCAAACCCTGCCAGTCCTTACCTTGGATTTTCCAGTCTCCAGAACTGTGAGAAAACACATTTCTGTTGTTTAAGCCCCCCAGTCTATGGTATTAGTTATGGCAGCCTGAGTAGACTAAGTCAACCACATTCAGGACATTTTTGGTCTAGAATGAGAACAAGACAATAATGGCCCAGCCTCTTGGGATTGGTATGAGGATGAAGTGAAACAGTGTTTATACCATCCTCAGCACAATATCTGGACATAGTGAGCATTCAATAGATGCTAGCTATTATTATTTTTAATATTAAATGCTAAGATTAATTAAATGCCTGAAGGTACAATCTTTTCATCCCTCCCACTGTTACACAATACACAGAGAATGAAATGAGGATAAGGAGTGAGGTCCCAGTTCTGCTGATTGGTCTAAGAGGAAGTTTCTAGGAGACTGTGGAAGGAGAAGTAACAGCAGAACAGTCAGAAGCATAAACCTGGAATGTTTGAAGGGATTGTGCCTATAACTTAAGGCTGTTATTACCATTTTACAGCTGGGAGGGCTAAGACTCAGAGTGGCTAGGGGTTGCTTGCGGTCCAAAGCCTGGCGTAAGGACCCAGGTCTTCTGGCTCTGGCCCAGGTTTCTTTTCCTCCACAATTCACGGTCAAGGTCTCCATGAAGGAGACTTGGGATTGACACGTGGGATTCATGAGAGCAAGAACCAGAAAGAGAAGGGGACCGAGCGGATGGGAAGCAGAAGATCACCTCTACTTCCCACGTGAGCCTCCAGCCGCCCCTTGTTCGAACCTGCTGTGGCTATCGCTCATTCAGGGGAAATCTCTGATTGTTCTGGTCTTTAGCTTACAGTTCCCGATAATTCTAAGTTGAAATCTCAGCTCTTCACTCCCTGGTGTGTCAGATAATCTCTTTAGCCTCAGTTTCCTCCTTACTAAATGAAGATGATGCTAAAAGATAGGTCCTAGAACCAATTCAATGAGATAAGGTACATAAAGGCAATTTAATAGCGACCATGTTTGGAACAAGGCAACTGCTCAATAAATGTTAACTATCATTAATGTAAAAAAACAAACTAAAATAAAGGGATTGTAAAGTCCGTGTTCCATCCGAATGCAGGAATCCTCCCCACACACACATCCTCACACAAGGCCATCCAACCCCTGTGTAGCTCTTTTCAGAGGAGCACTCACGAAATCATTAGGCATCTCATTCTATCGTTAGAAAGTGTTCAGGCAAGTAGTGGGAATCCCATGGTTCAAAATAATGTTTTGATCGGTGCCTTGTCCAACACCACTGCCATCAAGAAGCCTGTAGTGTTGCGGTATGGGTAAAAGTCTGATCTTGGATGTCAGGAAGTCGTTCTTTAACAACCTAGTTTTACAACTCACCAGTTATATTTTCTTGGGCAAGTTATGAAAACTCCATAAGCTTTAGTTTTCTTATCTATAAGATGAGAAAATAAATATTAACTGGCCCATTGGGTCAGTGAAAGGAGATAATCTATGTAACATGCTTAATTTAGGGCTTGGTACGTGTCAAGAGCTCCATAAATATATCGTCCCTATCACTGTCATCCTCATCATCACAGGAGGATCTAAAGAATGAGTTGAGATCCACAGAATCAACAGTAAAATAAAATATTTCATAATAAGATAGCAAGCAACGATTCTGTGATCACAGGAAATTAAGAAAAGCCTAGATGGAGCCTGAAGGTTCTGAAGCCAAATAGTATGAAGTGGCTGAGACCCTGTCTGTGAGTCGGGACAGAAGGACAGGATGAAGAAAAAACATAAAGAAGAGAGAGACAAGAAAAGAAGGAAGGAAAAGAAGGGAAGGAGAGAGGGAAGGAGGACGGGAAGGTCTACAACCAGAACTCAAATTAAGACTTTTCCGCCAAGTACCAGGAATCAGAAAACTCAGCCACATCTTTAGTAAAGAATAGTAAATGGGGCTTCCCTGGTGGCGCAGTGGTTGAGAGCCTGCCTGCCGATGCAGGGGACGCGGGTTCATGCCCTGGTCCGGGAAGATCCCACATGCCGCGGAGCGGCTGGGCCCGTGAGCCATGGCCGCTGAGCCTGCGCGTCCGGAGCCTGTGCTCCGCAACGGGAGAGGCCACAACAGTGAGAGGCCTGCATACCGCAAAAAAAAAAAAAAAAAAAAAAAGAATAGTAAGTGGTTTTAAGTAAACATGGAAAATTGAACACATGCATATATCCCTGTCCACTTCTGAAATGCTACCAAAATGATAGTGAATGAATTTTAAAATGTATAAAACCACAAGGTTAAAGAAAATAGTCATGACTACAGTAGAGTATGAGAGATATTAATGACCATCTTGGAAGATGAACAGTGAATGAAGGAGTTAGCAAAGCTGTGATGGCTGAATACCAAGTACCTACAGTGGAAGACGGAAGGGAAAAGCAAGTCAACTCATGCTGAAAAATCTCAGAAAGGCTCAGGAATTGCAGGCACCAGGTATCAGCAAAGGCAGGAGGTAGGGATTAGTCAAGGCACTATTAAAGGAACAGCAGACCCTAATCTCTCTGTCCACCCATATTGCCCAAGTGACCACCACTTCCCAACACCAACAGGAGCAAAAAGTTTATTCAGAGAAGAAAATGAACCAGGGAAACTCTGGATCTGACATAAATCCAATAAAATGATAGGAAGTTAAAAATCAATAACCTCTTAGGGAAAAAAGAAAATAGAACTAAAGACAAATATATGGGCAAGAGGAAAGAAAAGAGAAGGAAATTAATCAGTCTATGAACTTCAACATTTACACAGAGAGAGAAGACAGAGAAAACGGTGGGGAAGAAACTACAAGAGAAATATAAGAAAATGTCCCAGAGGTGAAAGACATGCACTTTTTTTTTTTTTTAATTTGTTTGGCCACACCACATGGCATGTGGGATCTTAGTTCCCCAACTACGGATCGAACCCACACCCCCTGCATTGGAAGTGCATAGTCTTAACCCCTGGACCGCCAGGGAAGTCCCAGGACATGCACTCTCTGATTTTAAGGACCTACTCACCAAAATGAAGAAAGAAAAGGATCTCCACCAAAGCATATCACCTTGAGATTTCAGAACGCTAAGAAGAAAGAAAAGGATTCTAACAGCTTCCAGCTCCAGAAGGACAAAGATAGATTCTCTAAAAATTATAAGCAAAAGGATATTAGAATTCTCAACATCAGCCCTTTACAACAGAAAACTCCAGGGAAATGTATTAACATTGAGAAGGCAAATGATGTTTAGCATAGGATTTTATACCTAGCCAAAGTATACAACGAGTGCAAAGGCAGAATAAAGACATTTTCAAACATGCAAGTTTTCAAAAAAGATATATTTCTATGCCTCCATCCTCATGAAGCTCCTGGAGGATGAATTTCACCAACAAAGGATCTAAAGCAATAGAGAAAACAGTATGGAATCTGGCAAAGAATCCACCAGAAAAAGAAGTGTTGGACCTAACAGGGATTGATAGCTGTATGGAAGGTTTAGTGAACAAACACTTCTGGTCTAAACAGGATAATGGAGGGTTCCTAGAGGATGGTCTCAAGGAAGAAATAAGTGTGACCAATAAGACATCTGATGTGTTTAAAAAGAATGAAATATTGCCATTGGCAGCAACATGGATGGACCTAGAGATTATCGTACTAAGTGATGTAAGTCAGAGAAAGACAAATATGATATCACATATGTGGAATCTAAAAAATAATACTAATCAATCTATACACAAAACAGAAACAGACTCACAGACATAGAGAACAAACTTATGATTACCAAAGGGAAAAGGGACGGGGGAGGGATAAATTAGGAGTTTGGGATTAACAGATACAAACTATTATACATAAAATAGATAAACAATAAGGATTTACTGTATAACACAGGGAACTATATTCAATATCTTATAGTAACGTATAGTGAAAAATAAACTGAAAAAGAATATATACACATATATGGCTGAATCACTTTGCTGTACACCTGAAACTAACACAATATTGTAAATAAACTATATTTCAATTTTTAAAAATGATAAGGCAAAACCCAAAAGATAAATAAGAAATAAAAGACATCTGATGTGTTTAATGAGGTAATTAAGCTGGGAAAGTGGACACTTAAACAAGTGTCACCAATATGGTATAATGAGTATTATAAAGGGAGAGATTTAGGGAATCATGGGCAACCTAACCTGCAAGGTTTCCCTGGGGAAAAGCTGTGTAACCCACCGAAGGATGAAAGATGATAGAAGCAGCGTGGGAAAGTGAGAGAGAGCTGTGGAAGGGGAAGGTGTGTGTTCTAGGCAGAGGGAATTATTTGTGCAACAGCCAAAGACAGTGCGAGAATGGTCACTGCAGGGAATAAAAGGAGATCCAAATGTTCGCAGCATAAAGTAGGAGAGAAAGTGATGAAAGATGACTTGAGAGGTAGCACAAGTTCATGAAGATGGCCTTGTAAGCCATGTGGATGTGGCGGTTCAAGTGAGAGATCAGGGTAGCAGAGGCCAGGATGATTGCCATGGCCATGGAAGAAAGCAGAACGAGACACGCTTAGGAGGTGGGGTTAAGAAGCTGGTGGGGAATTGCAGTTGGGAAGGGAAGAGGAACCGAGGATGACCCCCCAAAGTCCTTGGCCGTGTGGGTGGGTGGTGGCAGAGTTCGCTAAACTGGGGGACACAAGAGGAGAGCGGGAGGAGAAGTTGTTGAGATGGAGGGTTTCATGAGACAATTAAGTAGGGATGTCTAGTAAACAGTTATATGTGGTCTAGAGCTCTGAAAACAGGTCCGGGTTGGAGCTAGAGACCCAAGAACCATCACGGAGAGAACAATGGAAACTCTAGCAATGAACACCTCCTGTGGGTGGCGTGGAGGGGAAGGAGCCTTCAGAGGGCAAGGAAAGAGCAGTCACAGGAAGAGATGCTCAACTGTGAGACCCTGTGGCAACGAAGGCCAGGGCAGAGGACGGCCTCAGGAAGGACACCGCGGTCGGCCATGCAATACGCTGTGGGGGGGTCCAAACATCCACAAATAATTCTTACGAACCTCTCCTTACCGGGAGTCTCCCTCCTGGAGATCTCAGCGCCCATTAAAAACATTAATAAAGGAAGTCCCTCGAGAGCAGGATTTAAGAGGAAGCCTGCACGCTGTATAACACACAGACGGGGCGTTTGGAAAACTTCACATTATGATTCCTACCGTATGATGCATTCACTTGTTAAAATAACTCCTTTGAGGTTACCCTTGTCTCCTTTTCATCTGCTCTGTCTCTGTCCCTTGTTAATGACAAGTCTGAGAAACTCTGTCCAGAAGCCTCTGAGCCTTTCCCCTGCATGTGCCCCACAGGCTCACCCTGAGACCACGGTGACTGTCGGTCACGCCTTGGCCTCCTGGCTGCAGGATCCAGGCCCCAGGAGTCCTCCACAGACCCTGGCTTCACAGACCTCGAGCCTCGTGAAAGAAGGCAGAAGCAAGCCCGCCCTGCGCCGAAGAAGAGAAACACATCAGCCTCGGAGCTGTGTATTCCTCTTCATGACACAGGACAGGATTCAACTTTGCTCCTTAAACCTCTGATTCACAGCCATATTCCACTGTATTGAGGGTAACACACAGCTTCCCTTGCCTGTGATGGCTTTAAAGAGAGACGGTTTCATGTCTTTAAATACAATATTTATCAAATTTATCAAAAAAAGAAGAAAGTTTATGAAATCTTCCTGGCTGTGTGCAGGGGTATATTGGCTATTTTGGGGTGTGATCTGGTGCTTCTAGCAAGAATAGGGACTGGGGGACATTTTGCCAGCGGAAGTATTAATTCATCAGCTCTGTCCATCTCAGACGTCGCTCAGGAAAGAATCTGGCGCCTGAAAAAGAGCATTTACCCTTACACACACACACACACACACACACACACACACACACACACACATTTATCTCTCTGAATGATTAAAGGCCATTTCCAATTTTGCTTCATGGAATACTAGAGCTGAGTTTGACATAAAATTATAGCGAGGACTTGGGATGTGCTGTGGCGTGTTTGGGGGCACCATGACGTCTGGATCCAAAGTCCATTTTGCACAAACACATATGGGAAAGGTGGTGGGTGTGTGGTGGGGGAGATGAGGAAAATCCCCATCAATGGACTCAGATAATAAATAGCACAAGATCGGATTCTGCCCTGCGAGCCGGCCATGTCTGAAGTTATCTCAGAAGGAGCTGCCAATGAGCATTATTCTGGAGCCTGTTGTGTTGAAAACCACCTGGCTCCCCTCTGGAAAGCATCTGTCACAACTGTGTCAGGCCCCAGGAGCCTGGGGATGTGTGAGTGGGGAGAGTCCAAGGCCAGGCCACACAACTTCAGCTTCATCTAGTATCATGTCCTCATTGCCCGTAAAGAGTTACTGCTCCCAGTTTTGCTGCTTCCTCTGAAAGCACTTCATTTTTCCATCTCCAGGGGCTCTGAAGCAGGCCTAGCAGAAGTGGGACATGCTTCTGTCTGGACGGTGCTGGCCTTCCATGGTGGCCCTGTCTGGGGCACCTGCCAGATTTAGGGGTAGCAAAGGGAGAGGTCTGGAAGCTGAAGATGCTTATCTTGGTCCCAAAGGACAGGTGTACAGTATTCATGGACATGCCTGGTATCTGTGCCAGCCCCGTGGAGGCCTGCGGGGTTAAAAGGCAAGAACATTGTACTGAGCCGATGTCTCCCAAGCAAAGGACACGTGCCACTAGCAGCTCATGTGATGTTTTTGGAAGCTCACTAGACTTGGCCTAACATCTCATTAGAGCACCTGGAAGAATTATTCACTGCTCTCCGCTCATCCCTCTGATTGCAGTCCAGGAGAAAACCCCAGTCTGCTGCTGGTATGTCTTTAACAACTCCCCGGGACTTGTACAACTTCTTTTTCAGTAAAGAGAATGCAGATCTTAGGCTAACTTCATGGATTAATAATGGATCAGTTTTATTGTATTTCTTTCTACTATTTGCTATTCAGGGTAACTGATAGTGTTAGTTTTCCACTTTCAGAAATGTGATGCACTTAAAAAGTGAATTGGTTTAGAGGAAATTAATATGCAAATAGCTGTCTAGGTAGGTAATGGAAAACAATTTAAAAGTTGGCTGACAAATGACTAAAGATTGGGAAACAGTCTAATGCAAGAAGCCTACTGGACTGGTCGACTCAAGAAGACACTAGAATTTGTAGTGGTGGTGCTTTTAGCAATACACACACATGCACGCACACGCACACATGCGCGCACATGCACGCACAGAGAATCTAAGGAGAACCGTGCACCCTTAGGGAGTTAGATAAATTACAGCCGACTACCTGGCTTACCAGCAAAGCCAGTTCAATAGTCTTTAACATTTTAAAATTCGCTTCGGCAGAATCTCAGCAAATTGCTTTCAGAAGTAAATAACAAACACGAAAAATGATCAATCTATGTGTATAACCATATTTTTTTTACCCCAAATATTCTTATCCAGTAATGATTACCTACATAACTCCTCAGACTTGCTTCTGTTTTTAAAAATCAAGTCTGGTCTCGAAGATTAATATTTATCTCCTTGAGGGAAAAAACTGGATGCAGGCTCTGAAGGCACTGAAGAGCTACCATGAACCACAAGCCATGGGTCCCAGAACATAAGAGAAAAACACTGCTCCTGAGAAGGTCTTTTCAGCTCACTCCCTGAACTCGAAACACTCAGAGAGCATCACTTGTAAACATAAAAGCCAATGACACTCAGTAACACCTTGGCTACCTGTACCCCCAGGAACGGTTCATCCTTTCTCGGATACCCATATATTCTCTTTTCTAGAGACCTGAGCATATTTGCAAGCTGTATTTTTACATAACCATGTGTCTTTCTAGAACAACTTTCCCAAGGTCTCACAGGGACTATATTGCAATGCCTGGATTTAAACCCAGATCTGTTGAAGAATCACTGCCCTACAGAGATGTGTTGCCTCCACGAAAGAGTTAAAGACCACTGGGTCTAGTTTTTATAATTCACACTATTCCTTCCTCACTGTCAGGCTCAGTGGTCATTTCTCTTTTGCCTATAAAAGACTCCCCTTTTTTATTGCTTATTTCATGTTTCTCTATCATACATAAGGATGTTGCCAGGTGCATGAGCTCTGGATTGATGGGTCTAATCTACTGAGAGTGGGCTCTGCGTGGGGCGTGGAAGACCCAATAATCATAATCGTGGCGAGTTCAGGTGAACAAGCTCAATCACAACCTGTAGAATTGCAGAGAACTTTGAAGATAAAATACCATAGGGCTTGGTGGAAGAACTTTTGCTCTACATTCCTGACTTCAACTATATGATTAGGTTGTATGTGTTCACTAACAGATTAGGAACTAAAATGAGGAAAACTATTTTGGAAGAGAAGTGACTTGTATTGGAATCGGCAGTGACCAATTTCACTGAATAGAGGAGAGGTTCATAGAATGCTAGAGCTGAAATGACAAAACCTTAGAGATTATTACATTATTACATACTAAAGAGGTATTATATCCTCTTGTATATTAGGTATTATTATACGCTTTTCCTCAAGAGATGAGGATAGTGAGACGTAGGAAGTGACTTGCTCACAGCTTTATGAATTTCATGCGAATGCCATCAGTTAAAGTGCGGCATAGCAAACACACATCAAGCATAAGGAAGGAAATTTCGCCTTCAAGGAAAACAGCTGTGTGTAGGTATCATCTGTCATGGAGCTGATAGAGTTGATGGGTGGGGAACATCCAACATACTGTCCAAATGACTGAGTTCTTGCCTCTCTTACACCCTAAAAAAGGCTTCTGGGGGCTTCCCTGGTGGCGCAGTGGTTGAAGTCCGCCTGCCGATGCAGGGGACACGGGTTCGTGCCCCGGTCCGGGAAGATCCCACATGCCGCGGAGCGGCTGGGCCCGTGAGCCATGGCCGCTGAGCCTGCGCGTCCGGAGCCTGTGCTCCGCAACGGGAGAGGCCACGGCAGTGAGAGGCCCGCGTACCGCAAAAAAAAAAAAAAAAAAGGACTTCTGGGTCCCGAGTGGATAGGCCAAGTGGTAGAAGAGACGCCTGGGAATGAAAAAATGGCAAGCTGTCTCCAATTCCAACCAATGTACTGGAAAGACAGGTGTGTTCACCCGGATGTTTGGAGGGGACTGGAGGCTTTCCTTTGTAGCAGTGGTGGAGGGGATGGACTCACGGCTTCGAAGGGGCCAGATGTGGCGTTGGCACATCTTTTTCTCGGCATGTATATTTTCTGGATGTTTGTCCGTAACAAATGTGTTCTCTCCGAGATGGTAAGCTCCTAGACCACAGTGACCACGTGTCTCACCAGCTTTGTTTGATGACTATCACGGAGTGACTTTCAACCAGGAAGCTGAGAACGAGGTGCTGTTTCAGAGGGTTGAGATGCCCAAACCATGTTCTCCTCCAGCTCCTCCGAGAAAAATCACGTGCCCAAGTGCCTCCTGTGGTTACCCCAGTGTGGGGACAGAAAAACAGCCTAACTGATGGCCAGTGATGGTGAGACCCATTCTGACGACTAGGATGGCAAAGTATTATGAGCGAATGCTCAGGATTCTCATTCCTTGAAGTAGGGCTCTCATGAAAACAGGTTTTCTTTCCAGATAAATCCGATTGTCTCCATCATAACTTGAGCTCTCTAATTGTGTTTCTGAGAAAGACCAAAGAATAGCTTTCTCTGGGGATCTATCAGACAGTCACAGCCCCCCATGGGAGCAGTGACTGCTGTAGCTTTCCCTAAAGAAAGGAGTGGATCATGTATATCTGCTAAAGGTTCCAATCAGCCCCAGGAACCTAGGCTCAGCGACCCTTACGCAGACAGAGAGAGATTTGGGGCTCTCACCCTTGCCATGACCCTGGCATGCCCCAAGACCGGTCAGGCACCACTACCTCATCTTCTCCTAAAGCAACACCTGAGTCACTAAGTGTTTTGATAAACCCGAGTCAGTCTGTTGTTTGTTTAGAAAATAAATCTACATCCAAGGGAACCTGTTTCTTTTTTTAAAATTTATTTATTTTTGTCTGCGTTGGGTCTTCGTTGCTGCACTTGGGTTTTCTCTAGTTGCGGCGAGCAGGGGCCACTCTTCATTGCGGTGTACAGACTTCTCACTGTGGTGGCTTCTCTTGTTGTGGAGCCTGGGCTCTAGGCGCACAGGCTTCAGTAGTTGTGGTGCGCAGGCTCTAGAGCACAGGCTCGGTAGTTGTGGCACATGGGCTTAGTTGCTCCGCGGCATGTGGGATCTTCCCAGACCAGGGCTCAAACCTGTGTCCCCTGCATTGGCAGGCGGATTCTTAACCACTGTGCCACCAGGGAAGTCCGGGAAACTGTTTCTTTAAACAAAATAATGGCAGACCAACTTGTTATATATGACAGTGACAGCCTTCTTTCAAGTCACAGACGCAGCCCCCTGCTTTCGCAGCTTTCTTTGACTGCTCCAAAATGCCTGACCTTTACTTGTCTGAATTCTGACAAAGTTTGCACCAGAGAGAGAACACCCAGTCACATGCAGTCTATTTTGTCTCCCAAACTAAAAAAACTAATCTCTGAGGAGACAAGGACCATTTCACATATATTTTTCTGTATTTAGTTGTACACAAATCTTGTGTATAAGTTAAAGAAAAAGAAACAGAGAGCCTTGTGTTATGGTCTGAATGTCTGTGTCCCCTCCAGAATCTATATGTCCTACCCACCAATGTGATGGTATTAGGAGGTGGGACCTTTGAGTGGTAATTATGTTTAGATGAGGCCATGAGGGTGGGGCTTCCACAATGGTATTGGTGCCCTTATAAGAAGAGGGCACCACCAATGTTCAAAGCAGCACTATTTACAGTAGCCAAGACATGGAAGCAACCTAAATGTCCATCAACAGATGAATGGATAAAGAAGATATGGTACATATATACAATGGAATATTATTTAGTCATTAAAAAGAATGAAATAATGCCATTTGCAGCAACATGGATGGACCTAGAGATTATCACACTAAGTGAAATAAGTCAAGCAAAGAAAGATAAATATCATATGATATCATTTATATGCAGAATCTAAAAAAAATGATACAAATGAACTAATTTACAAAACAGAAACAGACTCACAGACTTAGAAAACAAACTTATGGTTACCAAAGGGGAAAGGTGGAGGGGGGCATAAATTAGGAGCCTGGGATTAACATATACACACTACTTTATATAAAATAGATAATCAACAAGGACCTGCTGTAGAGTACAGGGAACTCTACTCAATACTCTGTAATAACCTGTATGGGAAAAGAATCTGAAAAAGAATAGATACTATATATGTATATGTATAACTGAATCACTTTGCTGTATACCTGAAACGAACACAATATTGTAGATCAACTATAGTCCAGTATAAAATAAAAATTAAAAAAAAAAAAAAGAAGAAGAGAGCACCAGAGCTCTCTCTCCACATATACACAGAGCCTGGGTCACATGAGCTTACAGGGAGATGGTGGTCTTCATCAGGACCAAACCGGCTGGCTCCATAATCTTCAACTTCACGGCTTCCAGAACTGTGAGGAATAAGCTACCCAGTCGATGCTACTGTGTTACAGCAACCCAAGCTGATGAAGACAGCTGGGAAGGCTCAGACCGCAGTTTTTGTGGGTATAGCTCTGTGGTATCCAATTCTCATTTTTTAATACCTGAGCCATACAAGCCAAGAGATGAAGGCAGTGGTATTCCCTGCAAGTGCTCCTGCAGTGTGGACAGTGTTATTCCTGGTTACGTAGCTCAGGGCCTGGCTCTCTACCCTTATAGACACTTATTGTTGGACACTTATTGTTCTTATTGTTGGACACTTATTGTTCTTATTGTTGGACACTTATTGTTCTCAAATTCCTTTGCTGCTTCAACTAGCCAGAGTGGACTCCAAGGTCTGCTACTAAGAGCCCAGGCCAATGACATGAACAAATGCAGCTGGAAATAAAGGGATTAAACCAGTTTCTTTATTGCAGGATTTCTCAGAGCCATTAAATAATGTGCTTAGTAAATCTCCAAAAGGGAGACAGAGTGTGTGGCAGTATCTTCACCTAACCTTGTGGGGACTGTCTGACGACTGCGTCACAGGACGGATAACCTTGCAAGAAGTTTGCAAAGAACTCTGAGCCTGGTACAAACTGTCCATCCAGTCCTGCTAAACAGAACTGGCCCAGCCTATAAGAGTTACCCCTGATCCTCTCTGTCATTTCCTGGCTCTCTGATGCCAGGCTAGCTGAAAACACCGCCTGAAACAGATTTCTTTTTTTACAACTAAAAAAGCAATAGAAACAAAAGGCAGAGGGGGTGACATTTTCCTTTGACCTGAAGGTAGATTTTCACCTGTTTCATCCTCTTTTTTGGGTCCAGTGCTCGTGAGTCAGCAGTTATTTTCATGACTAACTCAATGCAAAACCTAATGAAAGGGAGGACCTTGAAGATGGCAGAGGAGTAAGACGTGGAGATCACCTCCCTCCCCACAAATACATCAGAAATACATCTACATGTGGAACAGCTCCTACAGAACACCTACTGAACGCTGGCAGAAGACCTCAGACTTCCCAAAAGGCAAGAAGCTCCCCAGGTACCTGGGTAGGGCAAAAGAAAAAAGGAAAAACAGAGACAAAAGAATAGGGATGGAACCTGCACCAGTGGGAGGGAGCTGTGAAGGAGGAAAGGTTTCCACACACTAGGAAGCCCCTTCGCGGGCGGAGACTGCGGGTGGCGGAGCGGGGGAGCTTCGGAGCCGCAGAGGACAGCACAGCAACAGGGGTGCGGAGGCCAAAGCGGAGAGATTCCCGCACAGAGGATCAGGGCCGACCGGCACTCGCCAGCCCGAGAGGCTTGTCTGCTCACCCGCCGGGGCGGGCGGGGCTGGGAGCTGAGGCTCGGGCTTTGGAGGTCAGACCCCAGGGAGAGGACTGGGGTTGGCTGTGTGAACACAGCCTGACGAGGGTTAATGCGCCACAGCTAGCCGGGAGGGAATCCGGGAAAAAGTCTGGACCTGCCAGAGAGGCAAGAGACCATTGTTTCGGGGTGCACGAGGAGAGGGGATTCAGAGCACCGCCTAAATGAGCTCCAGAGACGGACGTGAGCTGCAGCTACCAGTGTGGACACCAGAGATGGGCATGAAACGCTAAGACTGCTGCTGCAGCCACCAAGAAGCCTGTGTGCGAGCACAGGTCACTCTCCACACCTCCCCTCCCGAAGCCTGTGCAGCCGCCACTGCCAGGGTCCCGTGATCCAGGGACAACTCGCCCGGGAGGACACAGGGCATGCCTCAGACTGGTGCAACGTCACGGCGGCCTCTGCCACCGCAGGCTCGCCCCGCATTCCGTAGCCCTCCCTCCCCCCGGCCTGAGTGAGCCACAGCCCCCGAATCAGCGGCTCCTTTAACCCCGTCCTGTCTGGGCAAAGAACAGACCCCCTCAGGCGACCTACATGCAGAGGCGGGTCCAGATCCAAAGCTGAACCCCAGGAGCTGTGAGAACAAAGAAGAGAAAGGGAACTCTCTCCCAGCGGCCTCAGGAGCAGCGGATTAAAGCTCCACAGTCAACTTGATGCACCTGCATCTGTGGAATACCTGAATAGACGAGGAATCATCCCAAATTGGGGAGGGGGACTTTGGGAGCAACTGTAGACTTGGGGTTTGCCGAATGCGACTGACTAGTCCCTGATTTCTATGTATATCTTAGTTTAGTATTTAGAGCTTATCATTGGTAGATTTGTCTACTGATTTTGTCACTCTCTTCCTTTATATATGTTTTCCCCCTTTCCTCTTTCTGTGAGTGTGTGTGTGCTTCTGTGCGTGATTCTGTCTGTATAGCTTCGCTTTTACCATTTGTCCTGGGCTTCTGTCGTCCGTTGTTTTGTTTAGTACAGTTCTTAGCACTTGCTGTCATTGGTACATTTGTTTATTGGTTTGGTTGCTCTCTTTTTTTTAATTACTTTTATATTTTTTTATTTTAATGATTTTTTTAAAATTTTTTATTTTAAAAACTTTATTTTATTTATTTTTTCTTTCTTTCTTTTATTTCTTTTCTCCCTTTTCTTCTGAGCTCTGTGGCTGACAGGGTCTTGGTGCTCCGGCCGGGTGTCAGGCCTGAGCCTCTGAGGTGAGAGAGCCAAGTTCAGGACATTGCTCCACCAGAGACCTCCCAGCCCCTTGTAATGTGAATTGGCGCCAGCTCTCCCAGAGATCTCTGTCTCAATGCTAAGACCGGGCTCCAATCAACGACCAGCAAGCTCCAGTACTGGACACCCCATGCCAAACAACTAGCAAGATAGGACCACAGCCCCACCCACTAGCAGAGAGGCTGCCTAAAATCATAATAAGTTCACAGACACCCCAAAACACACCACTGGATGCGGTCATGCCCACCAGAAAGACAAGATCCAGCCTCATCCACCAGAACACAGGCACCAGTCCCCTCCACAAGGAAGCCTACACAACTCACTGAACAAACCTTACTCACTGGGGGAAGACACCAAAAACAACAGGAACTAAAAACCTGCAGCCTGTGAAAAGGAGACCCCAAACACAGTAAGTTAAGCAAAATGAGAAGACACAGAAAGACACAGCACATGAAGGAGCAAGGTAAAAACCCACCAGACCAAACAAATGAAGAGGAAACAGGCAGTCTACCTGAAAAAGAATTCAAAGTAATGATAGTAAAGACGATCCAAAATCTTGGAAATAGAATGGAGAAAATACAAGAAACGTTTAACAAGGACCTAGAAGAACTAAAGAGTAAACAAACAATGATGAATAGCACAATAAGTGAGATTAAAAATTCTCTAGAAGAAATCAATAGCAGAATAACTGAGGCAGAAGAACAGATAAGTGACCTGGAAGATAAAATAGTGGAAATAACTACCGCAGAGCAGAATAAAGAAAAAAGAATGAAAAGAATTGAGGACAGTCTCTGAGACCTCTGGGACAACATTAAATGCACCAACATTCGAATTATAGGGGTCCCAGAAGAAGAAGAGAAAAAGAAAGGGACTGAGAAAATATTTGAAGAGATTATAGTTGAAAATTTCCCTAATATGGGAAAGGAAATAGTCAAGTCCAGGAAGCTCAGAGAGTCCCATACAGGATAAATCCAGGGAGAAACATGCCAAGACACATATTAATCAAACTATCAAAAATTAAATACAAAGAAAAAATATTAAAAGCAGCAAGGGAAAAGCAACTAATAACATCCAAGGGAGTCCCCATAAGGTTAACAGCTGATTTTTCAGCAGAAATTCTACAATCCAGAAGGGAGTGGCAGGACATATGTAAAGTGATGAAAGGGAAGAACCTACAACCCAGATTACTCTACCCAGCAAGGATCTCATCCAGATTCGATGGAGAAATTAAAACCTTTACAGACAAGCAAGAGCTAAGAGAATTCAGCACCACCAAACCAGCTTTACAGCAAATGCTAAAGGAACTTCTTTACGCAGGAAACACAAGAGAAGGAAAAGACCTACAATAACAAACCCAAAACAATTAAGAAAATGATAATAGGAACGTACATATCGAGAATTACCTTAAATGCAAATGGATTAAATGCTCCAACCAAAAGACACAGACTGGCTGAATGGGTACAAAAACAAGACCCGAATATATGCTGTCTATAAGAAACCCACTTCAGACCTAGGGACATGCACAGACTGAAAGTGAAGGAATGGAAAAAGATATTCCATGTAAATGGAAATCAAAACAGAGCTGGAGTAGCAATTCTCATATCAGACAGAATAGACTTTAAAATAAAGACTATTACAAGAGACAAAGAAGGACACTACAGAATGATCAAGGGATCAATCCAAGAAGAAGATATAACAATTGTAAATATTTATGCACCCAACATGGTAGCACCTCAATACATAAAGCAGATGCTAACAGCCATAAAAGGGGAAATCGACAGTAACTCAATAATAGTAGGGGACTTTAACACCCCACTTTCACCAATGGACAGATCATCCAAAATGAAAATAAATAAGGAAACACAAGGTTTAAATGACACATTAAACAAGATAGACTTAATTGATATTTACAGGACATTCCATCCAAAAACACTTTCTTCTCAAGTGCTCATGGAACATTCTCCAGGATACATCATATCTTGGGTCACAAATCAAGCCTTGGTAAATTTAAGAAAATTGAAATTGTATCAAGTATCTTTTCCAACCTCAACGCTATGAGACTAGATATCAATTACAGGAAACAAACTGTAAAAAAATACAAACACGTGGAGGCTAAACAATATGATACTAAATAACCAAGAGATCACTGAAGAAATCAAACAGGAAACCCAAAACTACCTAGAAATAAATGACAATTAACATGATGACCCAAAACCTATGGGATGCAGCAAAAGCAGTTCTAAGAGGGAAGTTTATAGCAATACAATCCTATCTCAAGAAACAAGAAACATCTCAAATAAACAACTTAACCTTACGCCTAAAGCAATTAGAGAAAGAAGAACAAAAAACCCCCCAAAGTTAGCAGAAGGAAGAAATCATAAAGATCAGATCAGAAATAAATGAAAAAGAAATGAAGGAAATGAAAGAAAAGATCAATAAAATTAAAAGCTGGTTCTTTGAGAAGATAAACAAAATTGATAAACCATTAGCCAGACTCATCAAGAAAAAAAAAGGAAAAGACTCAAATCAATAGAAATAGAAATGAAAAAGAAGAAGTAACAACTGACACTGCAGAAATACAAAGGATCATGAGAGATTACTACAAGCGACTATATGCCAATAAAATGGACAACCTAGAAGAAATGGACAAATTCTTAGACAAGTACAACCTTCTGAGACTGAACCAGGTAGAAATAGAAAATATAAACAGACCAATCACAAGCACTGAAATTGAAACTATGACTAAAAATCTTCCAACAAACAAAAGCCCAGGACCAGACAGCTTCACAGGCAAATTGTGTCAAACATTTAGAGAAGAGCTAACACCTATCCTTCTCAGACTCTTCCAAAATATAGCAGAGTGAGGAACATTGCCAAACTCATTCTACGAGGCCACCATCACCCTGATACCAAAACCAGACAAAGATGTCACACAAAAAGAAAACTACAGGCCAATAT
This sequence comes from Leucopleurus acutus, assembly GCF_964270905.1. Lineage (NCBI taxonomy): Eukaryota > Metazoa > Chordata > Mammalia > Artiodactyla > Delphinidae > Leucopleurus > Leucopleurus acutus. The sequence goes on from NC_139152.1 coordinate 6,191,807, forward strand.
CACTGATGAACATAGACGCAAAAATCCTCAACAAAATACTAGCAAACAGAATCCAACAGCACATTGAAAGGATCATACACCATGATCAAGTGGGGTTTATCCCAGGAATGCAAGGATTCTTCAATATATGCAAACCAATCAATGTGATACACCACACAGACAAATTGAAGGATAAAACCATATGATTATCTCAATAGATGCAGAAAAAGCTTTTGACAAAATTCAACACCCATTTATGATAAAAACCCTCCAGAAAGTAGGCACAGAAGGAACTTACCTCAACATAATAAAGGCCATATATGACAAACCCAGAGCCAACATCATTCTCAATTGTGAAAAACTGAAACCATTTCCACTAAGATCAGGAACAAGACAAGGTTGCCCACTCTCACTGCTATTACTCAACATACTTTTGGAAGTTTTAGCCACAGCAATCAGAGAAGAAAAAGAAATAAAAGGAATCCAAATCGGAAAAGAAGAAGTAAAGTTGTCACTGTTTGCAGATGACATGATACTATACACAGAGAATCCTAAAGATGCTACCAGAAAACTACTAGAGCTAATCAACGAATTTGGTAAAGTAGCAGGATACAAAATTAATGCACAGAAATCTCTTGCACTCCTATACACTAATGATGAAAAATCTGAAAGAGAAAATAAGGAAACACTCCCATTTACCACTGCAACAAAAAGAATAAAATACCTAGGAATAAACCTACCTAAGGAGACAAAAGACCTGTATGCAGAAAATTATAAGACACTGATGAAAGAAATTAAAGATGATACAAACATATGGAGAGATATACCATGTTCCTGGATTGGAAGAATGAATATTGTGAAAATGACTATACTACCCAAAGCAATCTACAGATTCAGTGCAATCCCTATCATACTACCAATGGCATTGTTCACAAAACTAGAACAAAAAATTTCACAATTTGTATGGAAACACAGAAGACCCCGAATAGCCAAAGCAATATTGAGAAAGAAAAATGGAGTTGGAGGAATCAGGCTCCCTGACTTCAGACTATACCAGAAAGCTATAATAATCAAGATAGTATGGTACTGGCACAAAAACAGAAATGCAGATCAATGGAACAGGATGGATAGCCCAGAGATTATCTCACGCGCATACGGTCACCTTATCTTTGACAAAGGAGGCAAGAATATACAATGGAGAAAAGACAGCCTCTTCTATAAGTGGTGCTGGGAAAACTGGACAGCTACATGTAAAAGAATGAAATTAGAATACTCCCTAACACCATACACAAAAATAAACTCAAAATGGATTAAAGACCTAAATGTAAGGCCAGACGCTATAAAACTCTTAGAGGAAAACATAGGCAGAACAATCTATGACATAAATCACAGCAAGATCCTTTTTGACCCACCCCCTAGAGAAAGGGAAATAAAAACAAAAATAAACAAATGGGACCTAACGAAACTTAAAAGCTTTGTACAGCAAAGGAAACCGTAAACAAGATGAAAAGACAACCCTACGAATGGGAGAAAATTTTTGCAAATGAAGCTACTGACAAAGGATTAATCGCCAAAATATACAAGCAGCTCATGCAGCTCAATACCACAGAAACAAACACCCCAATCCAAAAACGGGCGGAAGACCTAAATAGACATTTCTACAAAGAAAACATACAGATGGCCAACAAATACAGGAAAAGATGCTCCACATCACTAATCATTAGAGAAATGCAAATCAAAACTACAATGAGGTATCACCTCACACTGGTCAGAATGGCCATCAACAAAAAATCTACAAACAATAAATGCTGGAGAGGATGTGGAGAAAAGGGAACCCTCTTGCACTGTAGGTGGGTATGTAAATTGATACAGCCACTATGGAGAACAGTATGGAGGTTCCTTGAAAAACTAAAAATAGGGCTTCCCTGGTGGCTCAGTGGTTGAGAGTCCGCCTGCCAAAGCAGGGGACACAGGTTCGTGCCCCGGTCCGTGAAGATCCCGCGTGCCGCGGAGCGGCTGGGCCCATGAGCCATGGCCATCGAGCCTGCGCGTCCAGAGCCTGTGCTCCGCAACGGGACAGACCACAACAGTGAGAGGACCACATACTGCAAAAAAAAAAAAAAACTAAAAATAGAACTACCATACAACCCAGCAATCCCACTACTGGGCATATACCCTGAGAAAACCATAATTCAAAAAGAGTCATGTACCACAATGTTCACTGCAGTTCTATTCACAATAGTCAGGACATGGAAGCAACCAAAGTGTCCATGGACAGATGAATGGATAAAGAAGATGTAGTATATATATATATACAATGGAATATTACTCAGCCATAAAAGAAACGAAATTGAGTTATTTGTAGTGAGGTGGATGGACCTAGAGTCTGTCATACGAGTGAAATAAGTTGGAAAGAGAAAAACAAATACCATATGCTAACACATATATATGGAATCAAAAAAAAAATGGTTCTGAAGAATCTATGGGCAGGACAGGAATAAAGACACAGACGTAGAGAATGGACTTGAGGACACGGGGAGGGGGAAGGGTAAGCTGAGACGAAATGAGAGAGTGGCATGGACATATATACACTACCAAACGTAAAATAGATAGCTAGTGGGAAGCAGCCACATAGCACAGGAAGATCAGCCCGGTGCTTTGTGACCACCTAGAGGGGTGGGATAGGGAGGGTGGGAGGGAGATGTAAGAGGGAAGACATATGGGGATATATGTATACGTATAGCTGATTCACTTTGTGGTACAGCAGAAACTAACACACCATTGTAAAGCAATTTATACTCTAATAAAGACGTTAATAAAAAGCAAACAACCTAATGAAAGAAGTCTTTGTAAAAAAAACCACGTGGGAGGGGAGGGGAAACAATCCACATGAAAATCTGTTCTGTTTCACCAGCTATGCATCCTTCCCCTCCTAAGATCATATATTCCACAGTTCCTTAGAGATTTTTCTAAATGATTACATTGTGTTTCAATCTTTCCTATTCATCTTCCACGCCTCTGTTACTTGTTCACTGGGAGTGAAATGGAGCAGAACCCTGTGTTCCCTGCCCCCCTAAGTCCTCAGCCTGCTTTTGTCTGTGGAAAAACTTTAGCCAAAGAATAAGTTTAATCAGAGAAGTGAGAAAATTCAGAAACAAAGCAAAACAGTCAAAGGAGGACAGTAATAACAATTTAGTCATTAAGCATAGTCAAGGACCTTTAGTTCCTGCTTAAGGGCTTCAGATAATATTCTGAGCCATATCCTGTGAGCTGTCTTATAGACACTGAAACCTCCACCAGGTGGAAGAAGTTAAGTGCATGATGACCAGACTGTAGCCATGACATAAGCTGCCACAATTCCGAGAACTGCCCTCAAGGAAATGGGAACAAACCGACCCTGGAACTGAAGATTAAGTGTACCTAAAACAATCAAGATGACGCTGGTCAGACCACCGATGACCAATTTCAAGATGACGGCCAGAGCTGACTGTGCTGTTTCTGCACGTAGCCCCCTCCCTCCACGTATAAAAGCTCTTGCCCACTGGGTGTAGGAGCGGGGTGTTTTGGCCTTTGGACAGCTGTCCACCCTCCCCCCCCAATCCTGGTTGCTGGCATCCAAAACAAAGCAAACTCTCCTTTCCACCAACCTTGCCTCTTTATTGGCTTTCGAGCGGCGAGCAGCCAGACCCCACTTTCAGTTACAGGAGGACATAGCATTAAAAGTAGGATGGGGCTTCCCTGGTGGCACAGTGGTTAAGAATCCGCCTGCTGATGCAGGGGACACGGGTTCAAGCCCTGGTCTGGGAAGACCCCACGTGCCACGGAGCAACTAAGCCCGTGCACCACAACTACTGAGCCTGCGAGCCACAACTACTGAGGCCATGCGTCACAAGTACTGAAGCCTGCACGCCTCGAGCCCGTGCTCCGCAACAAGAGAAGCCACCGCAACGAGAAGCCCGCGCACCGCAACAAAGAGTAGCCCCCGCTCGCCGCAACTAGAGAAAGCCCGCGTGCGGCAACGAAGACCCAAAGCAGCCAAAAATAAAATAAATAATTTTTTTTAAAAAAGCATGATGCATTTTGAGGTCAGAGGTACCTGATTCACAGCTCTGTCACTTTCTGTTATGGGCACTTAAGCAAGTGCTTAATCCTTCTGAGACTCAAACATCCCGAACTGGATTGGCAAACAAGACTTGTGGGAGGGGCCCTACCTCATGGGGAAGTTACTGGAGAGTGGACAGAGGAGTAGAGAGTCCATCTGTCTTAGAAGAGGAGAGACCACGAGATCCTGCTGGAAGCCTGGCACTGCCGGGCTCAGCCCTGGCAGCAAGGAGAGGGGTAAGCAGAGTTCATTACTCACGGGACTCCAATCTCGAAGATGTTGTTCTGGATCAACTGCTTCCCCAACATGATGATGCTGAGCTGAATGCACAGCTCCATGAGGCAGCCCCCAGGGGCGCACTGCAGGAGGAGAAGAGGAAGGAAGGGGCGGTCAGACCAGGCGGAGCTCAGAGAGGCAAGGGCGCGAACTCAGCCAGCCTGTGGAGGCCGCAAGGATTGGGGCAGGGTGGGGCAGGGCGGCAGGGGCACCTACAAACCACTAGCCTAGCCGGGCATGAAACACCAGGGGCTCTACTTGCCTCTTCCATGCGGTAACCGTCAAACACATAAACGTAGCTTCCAGGTCTGCCCACAAACCTGAAACGGAGAAGTGTGGGAAGAGTTAGGGGAAGAGAGAGGGAGTCAGGACTGCCTGAAGGCGTGTCTCCTGAGTGGACCAGCCACTGCCCCATGTTGTTCTTGGAAGGACTGGCCAGGGTGGGTGCTCATCACCGGGAAGGAGTTCCTACCTGTTATCAGCTAACAGTCACCCACGACACATGGGGTTCACCTCTTGATTTTTAGTTTTTATAGGAATATAGTTGATTATAGTTGATTTACAATGTTGTGTTAGTTTTTGCTGTACAACAAAGGGAATCAGTTATGCATATACATATATCCATTCTTTCTTAGATTCTATTCCCCTATAGGCCATTACAGAGTACTGAGCAGAGTTCCCTGTGCTATACAGTAGGTCCTTACTAGTTATCTGTTTTATATATAGTACTGTATGTGTCAATCCCAATCTTCAATGTGTTCCTCCCTGCCCCTTACCCCCCGGTAACCATAAGTTTATTTTCTACATCTGTAACTCTATTTCTCTTCTGTAGATAAGTTCATTCGTAGCTCTTAACGTGGTCAAATTCCAAGGGGAGGGGATTGACGCTGGGTCTGGAATGGGGCTGGGGCGCTCTGTGTGTGTGTGTGTGTGTGTGTGTGTGTGTGTGTGTGTGTGTGTGTGAGAGAGAGAGAGATCATTTCAGAGCTGAACACAATGAAGTCTGTATTGTCTCTAAGTGCACTGTCCTGCATCTTTTTCCCTCAGCTCGTGTCAAGAATCGAGTTCTGATTGCAATTCCTCCATGAGGGCTTCTGATTTCCCAGAAAATGAAGGCCAAGATGGACTAAAGTTGCAAGTGGAGATTCCTGGGACCAGAAAAGAAAACTCCAGACTTCTTACTGAAAATACTTAGAGGAATGGAAGAAGCCTGCCTCATTCCTCTTCTAAGACCTAAGAGTCTATTTTATTGGGGGATAAGAAGATTGAGCCAATGGGGGAGGCAGAGAGGTACTAGCCAACCATGGAACCAGAGAGGTCATCAGAAGAATCCCACTTTCTTGAAACGTCATCCCCTCACCCATCTATTGAAATCCTACTTGTCCATTTGAGGGTCAGCTTGACTTTCCTCCTTGGTGAGGTCTCCCTGTCTCTGTTCATAATTAAGTGTTCCCCTAATACTTCCTTTGCACCATTTTTATGGTACTTACTGCAGATTACACTGTGCTGTTGCCAAGACTACCACAATCACTGTTTATCAGAAGTGATTTTACACCCAGGACTGTTATATAGTAAAGAATATGACTGGTCACTGTCCCTGATCCCTGGGAGGAGCCTCTAAACCCTTGGAATTTCCTGATAGGAGTGTCTTTGTTATTCATGGTGGGCCCCTGGGACTAGACCTAAGTTTATGCTAATGAGATCACTCAGGATGGGGAGGCCAGTGCCAGAAAGACCAACCACGTGATCAGAGAGTTGGGGCTTTGATCCCAGGAAAAGCAGCCGGACCTCAGCTCGGGGAGAGGGACTGCAGATTGAGTTCCATCACATGAGCAATGATTCATTCAATGATGCTTGTATAACAGGAGCCCAGCAAAAACCGTGGACACTGAAGCTTGGACGAGCGTCCCGGTTGGTGACACACATGGACGTGCCAGGAAACTGACATGCTGAGGACATCCTGAAGACACGGGAGCTTCTTTTCAGGATGCTCCTAGACCTTACCCTACGTGCCTCTCCCGTCTGTCGCTTTGAATTTGTATCTCTTTGTGATAATAACACCCTAATTTTAAGAATAGCACATTCCAAGCTCTATAAATTGTTCTAGTGAATTATCAAACCCAAGGGGTTAGTGGCTGTAGCCAGTTGGGCAGACCCATCAGTGGCCTGAGAGCCCCAGAGCTTGCAGTACTGTCTGAGGTAAGGGCAGTCTTGTGGGAGACTGTGCTCCTAATCTGTGAAGTCCACACTAACTCTGAGTAGTTGCCATCAGACCTGTATTGCAAGATCTAAGAGCCACTGGCTAGACATGAAATTCCCTCCTGTCACAGCCTCCAAGTTGAGAGACACAAATTCCTCTAAGACTAACCCTTCAGGGCCCAGAGCTGAATCACTGCAGAGTTTCCCATGTTAACAGAATCTGAAGATGCTAATCCAAAATGATTTAGTGCAGCCAGGTGGCAAAGGGAGTGGGGAATGGGGCCAAGGGTGTAAACTGACAATGGAGACAGGCTGACTCCAGTGGAGGGCTCAGTCTTCATGACCAATTGCCCTTCCATGTGTGGCACCGAGATACTCACCTCCCCTTGAAAAAGGCCACATAGAAGATGGGTGAGTAGGCATTGACAAACTTTAGCAAGAAAGCCTTGAGTACCAGGCGCTCTTCAAATGTCTTCTCTGTTTTTGGAACCTCTGAAAGAGAAGAGCAAAGCGGATCAGACTGAGAGACAGATTTCTCACCTCTCCAGAGTTGTGACCCTGTGACGTGAGCCATTATCTGTCAGTTTACTCCTTCAGAGTAGAAACTAAGAGATCCATCTCTCTCGCACCTTAGAACTGACTTCATGTGGGAGGTCCCAAGCGGTGTTCCAGGTAGTATGAGGCTACAGAAGGCCAAGTGTACACACGATCATCACCTGTCTCTTTCCGCTGCCCTCCGCTCATCCACGCAAGCAATGGTTTCACACTGGGCTCCTCAAAGAGGGATCTGGGCAAGCGGAACATCCTCCCGCCACCCTTGCTTCATCAAGAGGAAGTCAGCTTTTACCTGCATACTTGACACTTCTACGGAGATTTTACTTGAACAAACATCCCTGACAGAAAGCCTTGTTAACCAGTGAACAGAAGTCAAGAAGCAGTAAAAGCTTGTCTAAGGAGATTGCCCCAGGCTTACATGAGCCCCCAGGCACCTGTGGCCCTGGGAGGGGACTTGAGAATGAGGAAGCTTAGTGACTACCATCACTATTGTGATCCTGGCCTTGATTTTCCCCTAAGGCTGAAAGAAGGGAAAGTGAAGAGTTACTCGTCCTGGTCCCCATGAGAAATGCGGTGTCAGTCCTGGAGGGCCAGCAACACTGGAAACTTCTTCATTCTCCAATCTCCCCTCCATCCTAAAACGCACTTGAGTTCACTGATGTTGGCAAACAGTCCTAGAGGCCCTGGAAGGCCATGCTGAACCCACAGAGCTCCCAGCCCCTCTCAGCTGTGTGTTGAGGGGTGGGATGATTTGCTTGTTCTGTTTTGCTACAGAGGTGGTTGTAGGAGCAGATTTTAGCATCAGACATATTTGAGTTCAAATGCTAGATGTAATTAGAGAAGTGAAGTTATATAAAAAGGATAATGATACCTCCTTCACAGGGTTGCCCTGAAGACACAATGGGAATGCTCATAGAGCACTTGGCCAGGTGCTTGGCACATAGCGGACCTCAGTAAATGATGCTGTCCTAAACATCATCAGCAGCACCATCACAGTCATCACCATCACAATCATCATCACGACCATCATCACCATCATCATCACCACCATCATCACCATCATCATCACCATCATCATCACCACCATCATCACCATCACCATCATCACCACCATCATCATCACCATCACCACCACCATCATCACCATCATCATCACCACCATCATCACCACCATCATCACCACCATCATCACCACCATCACCATCATCATCACCATCATCACCATCATCATCACCATCATCATCACCATCATCACCATCATCATCACCATCACCACCATCATCACCATCAACATCACCACCATCATCATCACCACCATCATCACCACCATCATAACCATCACCATCATCACCATCATCACCACCATCATCATCACCATCACCACCACCATTATCACCATCATCATCACCACCATCACCACCACCATCACCACCATCATCATCACCATCATCACCATCATCATCACCATCACCATCACCATCATCACCACCATCATCACCACCATCATCACCATCATCATCACCACCATCCTCACCATCATCACCATCATCACCACCATCACCACCATCATCACCATCATCATCATCACCATCAACATCATCACCATCATCACCATCATCATCACCACCATCATCACCATCATCATCACCACCATCATCACCATCACCATCATCACCATCACCATCATCACCATCATCATCACCACCATCATCATCACCACCATCATCACCATCACCACCACCATCATCACCACCATCATCACCATCACCATCATCATCACCATCACCACCATCATCACCACCATCATCACCATCATCACCATCATCACCATCATCATCACCATCATGCAGGTCCAGCAGCTCTGCTTTCCACAGCACAGTTGGGCCATCACAGGCTGGATGTCTGTGCACATGACTAGCCCCCTGAGGTTCCAGGCATCATTTCCATGTGATTACTGATCATTTTCTACCAATCGACGGAGAACATGGCTGGTAGGTGATCCTCCTGGCAAGAGGATTCTGCTGGCAGAGATCACCCGTAGGTGATCCTCTGTCCCCATCCCACAGAACCACAGCCCAAGCTTTCTGAGGTCCTCCAGACAATTCTGGCAATAGCATTGCCTGCTAGGGAGTCTGGAGACATCATCATTAATTCTACAGGAGATGAGGTTGGAAAAGTCTACCATGATATCCCTCAGCCAACAGATGGCTTTGTGGTTTTCTCCTTCCTGCCACACATGGACAGACACATGTGCAACCCCATGGATAAAAGTGCTGGGCAATCGCACTGCCGAGCCCAGCAAGCATCTGGATAACGCCTTGTACTCACCATTTATGGTTAACACTCCCACTTCTGCCAGCTCTTCTTTAATTTCCATAAGTTAGCAAAGCCCCTTCGAACTTTAACCTAGAAGGCCTTCCCCTCCCTGCTACAAATCCTGCCCTACATAGAGGCAGGACCACCCTGTTGATTTACACTCATCCTGCCCTCCCCGAGCTCCAGATGCACATCCACTTCTTCAACCTGACTCTTTCCGCTCTGACTAAAGGAAACGATTCTGAGGCGCAGGTGGAAGTGCCTGCCATCGAGTTCTAAGGTCACTTTCGGTTTTAAGATCTCATAACTCTGAACCCCGAAGTGGCTATTAACCTCATCGCCTTCCCCACCCCCATCCCACCCGCCCCCACCATGTACGGTTTGGATGGCTTTTTCACAATGAGTGAGGTCAGAGAGATACGTCTTCTGGGGGGAACACAGCTGGCGTCAGATGTATAGAACTCTACTGTGCACGTTTATTGAGTTAATGAATGACATGACATGACATGAAAAAAACATTATTTGGAAGAAGTAAATACTGAAGTGTTTGTCATTTACTAAAAATTCCCTGTCACATGACAAGGAGGGCAAAGCCTAAGGAGGGACCTTTGTCTGTTGGGCAGGATAACGGTATGAAGATATGAGAGGAGCAGCCAGAGAGAATTAGATTCCCTAGTTAAGAGAAGAGACAGGGGTGCTAGAGGTAGATGCAGGGCCCAAAAAAGGCGAGAGCCAGGGCTCTGGGAGGGGGAAGGGCGGAGAGGGGGATGAGGGGGGCTGCTGCGTGACAAGTGGGGGTGCCTGGTTGAAATGTTCATTAATTTCTGCTGTGTAATTTGTAGTGTGACCCCCTCATTTGCCTCTCCATAGACTCTCCAGGAAAGACTCACTACAACTGCATTCCTTACCAGTGTCAAAGAATCCTGGATGGGTTCTTAGGGGAGGGATGTGCCAAAGGGCTGAGTCCGACTTCAAGATGAGCACAGGGGCGTGAACAGAGGCTCCCCGCCATACCCTGTTGTAGCTGGGTTACAAAGCAGAGAGACTGGGGACAGAGAGGCAGAGAGAAAGGAGGAAGGGGAGGAGGAGAAGGGGAAGAAGGAGGGAGGGAGGGAGGGAGGGAGGGAGGGTAGATGAAGAAAGTCACCGCCTATCAGTAAACAAAGGACGGAGCAGCCATCGAGTCATCAGCCAGTGCAGCCACCCTGGACTGTGCACCCTGAACGGAATCCGGAACGGAGCAAAGCAGGACACTGACCCTAGATAGTTAAGGTGCATATCAAAGAGGTGATTTCAATGAGCCCGGACTCTTGCATCTTCTCAAACTTAGAAAATCGCTAAATTCATTAACTTGTCTGTTTTTCTTTAACTAACAGTAATCTGTCGATGGTCCAACTACCTGGTTTTTGTTGCAGAAACTCCTGTGTATCCTGGCTCCCCCCTCACCTCTTCCGAGCAGTCCCTCAGAGCTACCTGAGAGTCTGCCTCCCGGGCTTAAGTAATCAGAAAGTCCACTGAATAAAACATAATGCTCAACTTTTAGGTTGTGAATTTTTTTCAGTGGATGGAAGGAAGGAAGGAAGGAGGGAGAGTGGGAGGGATCACTTTCAACAGGAGTTTGAGTCTCTGCCCAACCAATTCAACAATAACTTAATAATATCTTGTGTCTCAATTTTAAATATTTTGGGGGCAAGAAAATGAAAACTGAGGTCACCTCAGTTTTCAGGTAATCAGGTCTGAGGATTTAAAAATTTGGAAAACTCACCTTGTAAATGTGGCTAGAAGGGGATTAAGGATGAGGTACAGAGAGGCCCGTGTCTTTGATTTTCTTTTATAATTGCCTTTGAACTCTTTGTATGCAGATCCCCCAATCCCTACAGGAATTCCCTCTAAGTTCTCTGGAAAGAGAATCCAGTCCCTTCAGAGCTCTTTGCTCCAACTGGAAATGAGTGACTTCCTTCCTCCATGCTGATAAATCATGGGTCTGATTATTACTTATTAGGTTTATTTCTAAAAACAGCCTGTGCCTATGCTTTTAAGGCCATGAGCCACCATAAATAATGGGCATTTCCAATAAACAATCCAAATCCCCTTGATAGGCCACTAAATCAGTCGAGGGTCCCACAACAGAGAAGCTCTGCGGCCATGCTGGGTGCTTTGCTGAGAGTTCTGGGGAAGTGGGGGGGGGGAGGGTCCCAGGGAACGCAGCCCTGGGGAGGGAGAGAACTGGGGCCCTGGAGCTCCCTGTGAATTTGGGTCTCTTTTTTTTTTTGATTGAAGTATAATTAGCTGATTTACATACAATATTGTACCATCTTAGAATAGGTCTCTTCCAACAGCCAACATGAGGAGCCTCGCCCACCTACAACAGTGAAACAGAACAGGTTTTTCAGGGTCCTTTTTGGGGTGGGATGATGTCTACAGCACAGTTAGGGCACTTCAGGACACTGGGCACCATCCCCTGATAGGACACAGAATCTGGAGTGGTCCCAAACTGAGCCCATGAGAAAATGGACCAGCCTTGTGTTTCATAAAACTCCAAATAAAGTGTCTTTAGATATCAATTGCTATGGGGATGGAGAGGAGGAGAGTCAACATGGAGACAGTGTGAGAAGGGAGAATGCAACCCCTCTCCAGCATTCCCAGGCTCCTGAAATCTCACCTCCCCCAGGAAGCCACCCCAGGTTGACTGGAGGCCATCTGAGAGTTTCACCTGCTTACCACCAGCTGGAGCAGATTTCGGACAAAGGGCAGACTCCAGGACCAGGAGAGACCATCAGAGAATTCCTGTGTGGCGCCCTTACCCAACCCCCTTTCTTTTAAGTGTTAAACCTCTGACGCATTGTGTCATGAAAAAATATGAGGATAAATGACCCAGCTGTAAACTGCCTTGGAAAATAATTAGTATGAAAGCCCAAGCGAGTCTCAGGGGGCCAGCTCAGAATTCCAAGTCCCCAGAGCACCATCCTCGTCATATGGAAACAGCACGGCGGGCAAGAGGATGTCGGCTGCGGAATCGGAATTTTGGAAGAGCAGCTCATCCTAATGGGTGTCCCTGACCATCCAGCATATACAGAATGACGGCGACAAGACAAAAAGGAGACGTCCAGGCGTGAACTTCAACCAGTTCCAGCCCTGGCACGGCTCTGGGAAGGACGGAAGCTGCGTCAGAAAGCAAAGGCGCCACAGCGCTCCCTGCCTCTCCCCCAGGACAGATCCAGCTTTTACAAACAGCAGTGTTTCCTGACAGCCCAATCAGCTGGCCTTCCCCCTGTTTGTGTGTGGGGGCAGGTGTGTGGGTTTGGGGGTGGAGGTGATCCCGGCCTCCTGTGTGACGTTGTTGCCTTGTTTATGCCATGGGGAGGGAGTCACCCTGGCAGAAGCTAGCGAGCTGGATAACCAGGCAGCCAGTGCATTGTCCCAGGGCACTGAGCGCCCCAGAGCTGGAGGTTACGGGTGGGTGCTCCTGAGATACCCCTGGAGCCCTAGAGAGTCTCTAAGCACAAGGGGCCCCACCCTTAAGAGTCAGGAAGATGACGGCTGCCCCCAGACAAAGGGACGGGAGGCCTACTGTGCTCTAGCAGCCCAGCCCCAGGTGACAGTACATTTTAAGGAAAGGGGACACAAAAGGGAGCACCTGCAGAGAGGGGGGGACAGACAGGAGCAGCGCTCTGTGACAGGGCACCCCTGGGAACTCCAGCACGCTGCGGAACGCTTGACACGGGGTCCCCGTTCAACTGTTCCATCCGCTCTATGGGATGCTCTCCTCGTGGCAATGAGGGAGCAGGGAGGGAACGGGTCGGTGTGCCCGGGTCACAACCGCAGACACAACACCGGTGGGGTCATCCGGCAAACACACTCGCTGGTCTAGAAACCGAGCCCCCAGCGAGCAGAGGTGGAGTAATTCCATCTCAGTCCATCGCCTGGTGTCTTCCCAGGGGAAGATCACCCAGAGGGAATGTTTTTACCTTTGCCATCGTTATCTTTTTTTATTCAACAAATGTCCACCTAGTGACCATTGTGTGCCAGACACTGGGCGCTGGGAATACAGCCGTGCGCCGGATCAGTGAGCTCCCTGCCATGTGGTGCGTACGGTCCAGAAGAGGGAGGGGGGCGTGTCGGAGGGCAGTGAGTACTGATGGAATCCACAGGGAGATGAGAAGCGGGAGGAAAAGGCGACAGGAAGACTGTTTTAGTCGGAGTGGCCAGGAGAGGTCTCTGAATGAGGAGCTGGGGGCAGGGGTGGAACAGACAGTCCCAGGGGCCGGGGCATTCGGAGTGACGAGAAAGAAGGAGGAAGAGGAATGGACAGGAAGGGGTTCTGCAGCCACTGGAAGGACCTGAGATTCACGGGACACACAGTGGGAAGTCTCCTTACGGGTGAGGCAGAGAGATGCTGAGAAGGACCCCAGGAAAGGAAGCGTGTGTGTGCGGGCATGGAGTGGGGGACAGAAGCGGAAGCAGAGAGACAAACCAGGACTATGTGGTTGTCCAGGTGGGATGCGACCAGTATTGGGAGGGAGCTCGTGAGAACTGATCAGAGCTGGGAAATGTCTGAAGGAGGACTAGACAATACTACCAGACGGGAGTTTAGGGGTGAAAAAAAGAGCGATCCAGGAGGATGCTTGGGTTCTGGTAAGAGCGTGTGAGTGCTACTTCCTGAGATGGGAAGAATGATGAAAGTGACAGGTCTGGAGGGGAAATTGAGAGTTCAAAGTTAGACTCACTGAGTTACCGGGCCTGTGTGCTTCTGTCCTCATGCCCCACGGCGGCTGGGGCTTTGTGTGACTTGAGGACCAACCTCCAAAGCCCCTGGCCAGCTCTGAGGCATCAGGTCCTCAGGCAAGCCACAGCCTGCAGCGGGTGATTTCCCAGGTCCGCTCTGCTCTGGTCCTCTGTGTCCTACGGCACTACCGCGAAGCCTATGACGAGGGGAGAGGAGGTCTGGGCTGGGAGCAAGACCCTTCTGCCCCACTTTCCTGCAGAGACGTGACTTACTTTCTGAGCCTCACCATCCTAACTCCTAAAATGGTCCCTTCCTGAAACACTTGTCGTGAAGTCCAAGCAAAAGCATGGAAAGCACAAAGCACCGTGTAAGGTCGCAAACACTTGCTGTTAGTAGGACGCTGTGGCAAGGCACTCGATTCGACTTTTCATCTGTACATTTGTTTCCACTTCTTTGGTGAGAGAAATGCCAGCAGGTTACCCGAGAATCTCTGACCGAGCCCTCTTTGAAGGCTGGGGTGGGCTGGCATCACTTGGGGTGATGAGGGCCCCCCTAGTCACTAAGGGTCACCTCCTCCAGGGAGAGGTGGGACGAGGTATCATCAGATCTACTGTGTTGTGAAAGTTTAAGAAGACAGGCTGTAGGCAACTAGGGTGGATTTCCAGGGAGAAGAGAGTCTGAGTCTGCGTGATGAATGACATCTTGGAGATGCAGATGCAGGTACTATGTGTCCTGATAGCTGCAGACCCTCAACGGAGCTTCCTCTGAAGGAGAGGACGGTCCTTCCTTAAAGAGACCAGTGACCTGTCTGGGACTGGCAGTGTGGAGGGACCATCTCAGCAGTGGTCCAGCCTCTCCTGTCCGATGAGACGAGGCCAGCATCCGGCAGCAATGTGGTGTAGCAATGAGACACACGAGGAGTGAAGGGCTGGCCACACTCTAGGTATTTCCCTGTTGAAGCACGGATGTTGCCCTGACCCTCCTCTGTTAGTCAGCATCGCACCAGGAAACAGTTTACCTCAGATGGTTCAGAGGAAGGGATTTTAACGAAGGCACAGTTTTGCCAGAGGTGAGGGCAAATCAGGGAAGAGATGGCCCCAATTCCGTCTCCTCTACCCCCTAAGCTCCTTCCATTGCTTCCCACTGGCTGAGCCCAGCCACCAGTCAGCGTGGGGTACCTGGTGATAGAATCTGCTGGGCCTCGGGGCACAGACCACGGTGGACGCAGGGGGAGAAGGGGCCTGGAGGGAAACGATGGCCAACAGAGCATGACCACCATGACTCCCTTGCTTCTCATGGATTCAGGCTCTGGGTTCTCAGAAAACTCAAGAAAGGGAGAGGAATGTATGGGGCTTCTTGCTAAAAGGAGAGATGGGGGCTTCAGTGATTAACTGCAAAAACGAGAGAGACGTGTTCATAGTCACAGCTCAAGTTTGGAAGGGATTCTTGCCAGTTGTATTAAACTGTTATAAAAGTAGCAGTGTCATTAATCATCGTTCCACAGACTCGGGCTATAACCGTGCTCGTGTCTTCTGCATTACTAGCAGCAGCCTCCCACCATCCCCTCTGCTTCCCAGATGACATTTACAGTTACTTTAAGCCAACATCACGGAGGGGGGCCCTCAAACAATGGCAGAATCTACCCTGGCCACACCCTTCCCCTGGCCTCCCAGATGGGACGGGCAGGAGGCCACCCAGGCAGTCAGGAGCTGGTGGCAGACCAGGAAAACAACCCAGCAGACATGACTCTAAGCCAGATTTCAAACTGCCAGTACTGTGGTCTCCCCACCCGGAAGGCACAGGTCTCAGACCAGCCCACACACATCCACTCGCATCCACACGCATTCACTCACATCCACACGTATCCACGCGCACCCACACGCATTCACACGCATCCACTCACATCCACACGTATCCACATGCATGCACATGCATCCACATGCATTCACGCACATCCACACGCACCCACTCACATCCACACGTATCCACGCACATCCACGCGCATTCACTCACATCCACACGCATTCACACGTATCCACGTGCATTCACACGTGTCCACATGCATCCACACGCACTCACTCACATCCACACGTATCCACACACATCCACACGCATTCACACGTGTCCACGCGTATCCACGCGCATGCACCTGGGTCCCTGCTCCGGAAGCGCGCTCCTGTGCAGGCTTAGGCCGCAGGGAAGCCGACGCCCCTTGCCCCAGTGCTCAGAGCCAAGAAAGCAGCCCTTCACCCTGCGCTCTGAAAACACACGTCGTACACATTTGATGGGAAATTAGATCCATCCCTGTATACCCAAAATGTTTCTCTTTAAAGAATTTGTGATGTCCTGGCGGCCTTTGGTTCTGAGTTTCCCCCTCCTTTTCATTTCTTCCCTCTCTTCTCTCCTCAGTGGTCAGATGCAGCCTGGGCAGAGGATGGTTAGAACTGGATGAACAATTCTAGACTCAGGACTTCCCGGTGGTACTTCAATTCTTCCAAAAAAGGTGTTTTTTAAAAAAATTTAATGAAGCACGCGAGACCCCAAAGTCCGCGAACCTGCGGAGGTCTCCTCATGCCTGCGGGCCTGAACGGGGGGCTGGCTCCCACTGTCTCCCCGCTTGTCCCCAGAGGACGTCCCCACCCCAGTGACCTGACGTTCTCACGGGTGGGTGCGTCGCATTTTAAATCTTCTGGAGCCTCTAATGTGTTTTCTTCTGCTTTCCCAACACATTTAGAATTTCCCGAGGCCAAAGGACAGCTACGTATTACCAGGCAGTGGGGCGCTGTGGTCTCAGCGAGGACACGAAGGCCAGGGTCGTCACCACTCACAGCCAGAGGACCTTGGGCCTGTGGGAGGGTTGAGACCACCCTCACCCTTGGGGCTACTTTGAGGAGTAAATATACTAATATACATAAAGTGCTTCGAACAGGCTGTGTGTGCGTGCGTGTGTGTGTGCGTGTGTGTGCATGCGTGTGTGCGCGTGCGTGTGTGTGTGTGCGCACACCCCTATTAACTACGGGTCTTGGTCAAGTTTCTAAACCTCTTCAGACCCCTCATAAATAAAGTGAAAGAAACAACCAGTTCCGGGCGCTAACGTGAAAATTAGGTGAAACGCTGTACATACAGTGCCCGCCGGTGCCTGGTACACGACGGGGGTCAGTAAAGTCAGACCCTTTCCCCGTCTCTCCTTTTGTCACTTCCCTGCCCCCGCTTTGGTAGCGACACTCAGGAGCGGGGTTACCAGCAATATTTAAACAACCCACAAACACAGCCTCTTCCTGAGAACTGGAGGCTTTGATTTGACACAGTAATTGTGCCCCAGGTACACACAGTGAGCCCAACCCTGTAACTAGGAGAGACTCAGTGCAGAGTAAAGATGAATCATACAGCCCCACACACAAGCCAGCACTTTGCAGAGTTTGAAAGGAGAGGAGGGGGAGAAGCTGGAGTCAGAGAACGACGCTGACAAAGACAAGCTCACGGCAGCTGGATTATTCAGCTGAGAAGCCTGGTGTCAGCCCTGCCTTCCTCGCTCTGCCTGGAGCTAGAGTGCACGTGGGGCCCCTTCTAGGCCAAGCCGGACCCATGCCTATGTCAGTCACCACAAGACCCAACCGTTTCAGGAACACTAGACATCATACTCCCTGAGCTTGGGCTCGGAAGCTCATTGCCTCATGGGCACAGTGCACCCTGTGCCCTGACCCAAGTAGGAAGCTGCAATGGTCTGAATGTTTGTGTTCCCCCAAATTCACATGTTGAAATCCCAACCCCCAAAGGTGATGGTATTGGGAAGTAGGGTCTTTGGGAGGTGCTTAGGTCATGAGGGTGGAGCCCTCACGAATGGGATTAGTGCCCTTATAAGAGAGACTCCCCCACAGAGCTCCCTCGCCCCTTCCACCACGTGAGGACACAGCAAGGAGATAGCCATCTGCAACCCAGAAAAGGGCTTTCACCAGGCCCCGGCCACGCTGGCACCCTCATCCTGGACGTCCAGCCTCCAGAAGTCTGAGACGTGAGCTTCTGTTGTTCACCAGCCACCCAGCCCATGGCACTGTGTTATGGCCGCCTGAACAGACTGAGACAGAAGCACACCTTGAGCTGGTCTGCCTGGTCACCCCTGTCGTCTTACCTCAGACCCTGGCCTACCAAGATGCCCGAGCCCCATCCTGTTTGCCTGGGCGTCTGGTGTCCTAATGTCCTGCCCAGCTCTTGCTTGCTTCCTCTTCCAGGAACTGGATCCTTTCCCTATAACCCCCTGTGGCCCCTCCAGGAAAGAACAGATCACTAGGGACTAAGGCAGTCCTTGTCCCACCAGTTCACTGAGATCCTCACAAATGTCAGCGACTGACACTTGCTGAACCAGGCTACACACTTTGCACAGCATGCCTTGGCCGACAAGGTCCCAAAGCATCTTTGTTTCCCCAGACACCCCGACCCCAGACTTCAGCTCAGTCCCTGCGCCACCAGGACCGCGTCACCTCCAGATGATAGCGTGTCTTGCACCCAAGCCCATGACTGTTGTTATCCTGGCCACCAGGTAGACAGTTACTGTCTTTATCTATCATTAATCACACTCAAGGAATTTAACAAATTCTGTCTTTTGTCACAAATATTTGTGGCAAGAACAGACCTCAGATAGGCCTGACACTGG
Source organism: Leucopleurus acutus (assembly GCF_964270905.1). Taxonomy (NCBI): domain Eukaryota; kingdom Metazoa; phylum Chordata; class Mammalia; order Artiodactyla; family Delphinidae; genus Leucopleurus; species Leucopleurus acutus. Next base: position 6,210,611 of record NC_139152.1, read on the forward strand.
GGCCTGTTGAGGGGCCTCCTAGGGAATGGGTCTTCCATCACCCGACTTTGCAGGAAACACTCAGGAACTCATTGGAATTGTTTACACCAGCTGTTTGCACCTGGTGAGCAAAGCACATGGTCACCGCCTCCTCATCCATCAGGAGATCTGGGGCAGGAAGCCAGACGGGAATTAAACCCGTCTGGGGCAAAGGCAGCCCCTAAGCTTGGCAGGACCCTCAGTCTATCAGGTGGCCTTATCCACAGCTTTACGTCCCCGTGGCGGCCTGGGGGCTCTGAAACCACACTGCTGCCTGCAGGTAGGCCTGTCACACCATTCACGAAGGAGGCAACTTCGAGAGGTCCTTTAAGGGGAGGGTCACTGAGGGTTACTGCAGCCTGAGCCAGGCATAGGGTGATGGGAGGTGACTGTGAGTTAAGTGGTCGGAGGGGATGGAAGCAGACACTGGGAAGAAGGTGGTTGAGAGCCTCTCAGAGGCTAGTTTGGATCTGACCACCTCATTAGTGTGTGAACTCTGCCATTAAGAAAAATTCTAGGCTTTGGGTCTCTTTGTTGCATCTTCTAATCCCTGCCCCATCAATGGCAACTTTGCATTTCCCTGATCTGTCTTAATAGTTCCTCAGATCCTCTGGTCAGCAGGCAGGGTTGAAACCACGAATACATAAACACTCACTTCAGCCTCTCCTGTGGCTGACAGGATGCCTCGCCTACAAGCATTCCTTGAAAAAGAATCTGAACGCATGAGTGAAGAGACAGATGTATTTCACCAATAACTGCACCAACAAGCGTGGGCTAAGATCTACCAGCGAGCAGGCCGGGGAGGAGAGAAAAGAAACGTAAGGCGGAGGTGGCTGTTCTCCAGGGCTTTGTAGCCTGGTTGGAGCAACCGGCAGAGAACTTTCCTGCTCATGGAAGGTCCACGAGCTTCCACGCACTTCCAACCTCTTCCTGATCAGGCTGCTTCTAGCTGGCACGCTATGGGCAGAGGTGATGAACGATGCCTCTGTGACAGCCTCGACGTGACCCTCCGGCGCTCTGTCCCTAACACGGTGCCCACGTGGCCTCCATGGGTCCGGGTCCTCGGCAACTGCATGAAGCAGAGACCTTGCCCTGTCACCCCAACCACGCAGCGCGAGCGAGAACCAATAAACACCTTCGTGGTATGGCAATGAGATTCTAAGATTAAGGCCTCGTCTGGTCTAAGAGTGGGAAATCCGGGAATGATATCAGACGGTATGTGACAAACTTCCAGGGAGTGAAGCAGGTCCTTACCTGCTGGGGAAGCACCCCAAGCTTCTGGCCACGTTGCTGGTTTATAAGCCCCTGCTTTTGCCTTAGCTCTTCTGTGCCTTTGCCTCTGCCTCTGCTGTAGAGTCTCTTTCTAGAGCCTTCCTTCTAGATCTCCTCCCGCCCCCACTCAGGGTTCAGCCACAATGTTACCACCTGGACAGTCCTCTCCCCACCACCTCGTGCAAAGTACACAGCCCCAAGCCACCACCACATCGCCCTGTTTTCTCTCTCGTCCTCTGTGAAATGTTCCCATCTACTGTGCATCCTTCCCCGACTGCAGCGTCAGGACAGCTGGAGCAGGGACCATGCCTTTCCCCTTTCCCTGTGTTCCCAGAATGGGGCCTGGCACAAAGCAGACGCTCAAACAGCACCGGAGGGATGAACCGAGGAGTGAACAGTCTGTGCCCGTGGAGCCCAGAAGTGGGTGGAGGAAACCCACTGAGGTTCACAAGGGAGGCAACCTCGAGAGGTCCTTTAAGGGGAGGGTCACTGAGGGTTACTGCAGCCTGAGCGAGGCACAAGGTGACTGTGAGTTAAGTGGTCGGAGGGGATGGAAGCAGACACTGGGAAGAAGGTGGTTGAGAGCCTCTCAGATGCTAGTTTGGATCTGACTTAAGGGTGCAAGGAAGCTCTCTGTGGGGCCCGACTGGGAGGGATGCATCCCCAGTGCACTCTTTGAGAAAGGCTGATTGGGTGGGGTTTCCAAGACTGAGCGCCCCAGGAAGAGGCGGAAGACAAGGGCATAGTCAGCCATTAGGCTCTGACAACAGTCTACATGGGCGTGATGGTCAGCAGACAGGAAGGAGGCCAACGATGAAGGAAGCATCAATGAAACTTGGTCCAGCAAAGTTCGCTGTTCACCCAACACCACACAGATGGTGGGGGAGGGAGAAGGAGGCGGGGCTGGAATTCATGGCTCTCCCCACTGGACTCCCCAATTCCGTGGTCCTTCCACAATACACCACACCTTCTGAGTCCTCCGGAAACATCCAGTCTGAGACAGACAAGAGCGACGACCCAAGCAATGCCCACGTGGGGTCCAGGGTAGAGACCAATACACCAATCCAGACAGTGAGAAACGCACATCAAAACTGCACAGAAGACACTGGCATTTTAGGGGCAGGATCTGCGTTTGAACCTTAGTCAAATGAGGATGGAATACTTCCCTTGCTGACCACACATAGTTTGTGAAGGTGAAATGGGATAACCAAATTCGTTGTGTTTTTTTTTTTTTTAACATCTTTACTGGGGTATAATTGCTTTACAATGGTGTGTTAGTTTCTGCTGTATAACAAAGTGAATCAGTTATATATATATATACATATGTTCACATATGTCCTCCCTCTTGCGTCTCCCTCCCTCCCACCCTCCCTATCCCACCCCTCCAGGCTGTCACAAAGCACCGAGCCAATATCCCTGTGCCATGCGGCTGCTTCCCACTAGCTATCTACCTTACTACGTTTGTTAGTGTGTATAAAAATGCTTCATGAGTGAGTATCGCGACCACAAAGAACAAAATGCACTTGTTAGAATTTCACCTCCTTTCCGGCACGCAGACCTTCGTATGGACCACGGGACATCGGCTTAACTGCCTGGAGGAGTCTGAACTTTTGGGTGAGGAAGGGGGAGCTGTTAGAAACAGTGGATACAGCTTCATGGTGTGGCAAGGGTTTCATGGCCAAGACAAAGAGAGCCTGCCTAGCCTTGTACGTGGGAGGGACTCACTAAATACTTGTTAATGAGTTTTTGATTCTCGACACTCCATCTTGGATCTTTACCACTGTCTGGAGCTGTGCAAGATAAGTGAATAATGTAACACAGATGGACAGCAAGAAGACGTTGCTGCATCCTCACTGATTTCCGGTTCCTTTCTCCCTACTTCCTGCCCACACACTCAACAGCTCCTTTACTCTGGACGCCCCGCCTCCCTCCACTCTGGCATCCTGCTGGAGTCGTTTGGCAAACAGTTCCCACCAGCCCATCAGCTCTTCAAACCCCACAGCGTAGAGAACGAACTTGAGGGCATGGGGAGGGGGAGAGGAAGCTGGGACGAAGCGAGCGAGTGGCATGGACTTATACATACTACCAAATGTAAAACAGATAGCTAGCGGGAAGCAGCCGCATAGCACAGGGAGATCAGCTCGGTGCTTTGTGACCACCTAGAGGGGGCGGGATAGGGAAGGTGGGTGGGAGACGCAAGAGGGAGGAGATATGGGGATATATGTATATGTATAGCTGATTCACTTTGTTATAAAGCAGAAACTAACACACCATTGTAAAGCAATTATACTCCAATAAAGATGTTAAACAAACAAACAAACAAAAAACCCACAGCGGTGTCAGGTTGGGAGCTGTTCAGGGGACGGAGGGCATTTCTTTGCGCTCCTGCCTTTTCCCCCATGCGAAGGGAGTGCGATTAGTCGTAATCCCCTGCTTTGTCTTCCCACCTCACTCCCTTCTCCTCCCGGGTGAGAGAAGGGGAAGAGCTTAGCCCATTGGTCCTCCCGGGTGAGAGAAGGGGAAGAGCTTAGCCCATTGGTCGGTGTGGAAGGTAACACGGGCATCTGCTCTGTCCTTTTGTGGGAAGCAAACGGCCTGCAGGAGGGGCTCTTCTGAGTCCCGTGCCCCACCCCCTCCAATGTCCTAAGAACTGCAGGACTGCCCTGCCCACTGCTGCCTGCCACCGGGAGGCCAGTCTGTCTGGATTCTGGATTAGGAAGCCTATTGGGCTCTCCTGCTAAGTTGCTTCCTCCAATGCAGCCTTTTCCAGCTTTAAAGGTGAAATCTCAGCTTTGGTCTCCATCTGCCTTTGCCTTACTTCTCAGCTGGTTCAGTAACCAGGCCAGTAAGACGGTACTCTTTACTGGATACCCCTTTGAACTTCAGCAAATACTTTTCCACTGTCTGTGAAAATAAACAGTGTCTTCAGCCTGACGTTCAAGGTCCTCCACCAAAACATCTGGGCTCAGCCAACTCCCCGGGCCCAGTTCCCCACCACGCTGTGCCCTGGTCATGCCAGGACCCTTGAGCACCACCGCATGGGCTCCCCGGGCATCCTGGACATGCTTCGTGTTCTCTTCCACCTGCTGAGCTCTGCTCCTTTGGCTCCCTGGATTTCAGACCCCCCAATTTTACCCATCGTACCAGCCCAGCCCACACTCCACCTCTCCCTGCGCCTTTCCTGACCCTGATGGGTCAGATCTCAGCCTTCAGTGACGGATTTCTCATTCTGTTTCCTCTGCCGGGAGCCCCCCTCTCCTCCTGCCCAGCCCCTCCTCCCCGCGCACATGGCTGACATCCATGCCCGTTTATTTCCGAGCTCTCCCACTGGATGCCCTCACCCGGAGCCTCTCCTGAGCTCCCAGGGGTGTGGGCTGCTCGTCCTAAGTGCTTCCATGGAATCCTGTATCCCAGCAAACACACTGAAGTGGAATTCTCTGCTCACTTTTCTTAAGAAACGTATGAAGGAACACAGATAACACTTCTATATAAACATGCACATGCCCAAAGATGGCGGAACGGCCAGATGGTAGATCGCTTACATCCACATAGAAACCAAAGTCAGGGCCCACTGTGAGTAGCAGCCATGCCAGGGAAGGCACTGAAAGAGTCACTGGCATTAGTGAAACCTTTCCTGATCCTCTGAGCCTCCAGGAAAGGCTCTCTTGAAGAGGGGTTACCCTGTCAAGTGTCCGCTTCCAACTGGTTAGTACAGTAAAGACATCACGTCATTAATTCAACTCCCCGGGGGTGAGTGAGAGGCTGGGGCTGCTGGTCCCTGGACTCAGCGAGGGAAAGAGATGCCTCCAGGCCACCCAGGACAAAGGCAGGGAGGAAACGGGCTCGCCCTCCACCCCAACGTCTAAGAAGCAAAAGTGCCAGAAAGTGGTGCTCAAGCAATGGCAGCCTGTGGCTCAAGTGACACGTCTGAATATTGAGGCCACGACATTTTTCTCACTGGCTGGAAGCTTGGGAAGCCTGATACACCTCTCTGAAGCCTGCTCAGGGCCTGGGGAATGCGTGGATTGCTGGGACCTCTGACAACATGGGGATAGATAAGACCCTCTTGGGCTCAAGTGTCAAGAGGCTTTCCCAACTTTATAAACACTGCTGGGAAAATGAGGAGAACTGAAACTCTGCCTTTTTTTAGCAGGAAGTGTTGAACACCTCTTGCTTCTAGGCTGAGCTAAAAAGAACTGACCCCATGATTAATCTTGGGGGATAACAAGGCCATCAACCTGGGCTATTGATCGAGAATGTTCCAGGAAGGATTCCTGCCAGGGCGGAGGCCCTACAAGGACACACCCTGCACCTCCTCATTTCTCCAAGTGCACTGGACTTCCTTTTTCTTATGTTGGGTCATTGGCACCAAAAACCCTGCACACACTGAACTGACCACCTCAAGGGGGCCCGGGGCAAACATGCAACGTGGTGACACGGTACCGATTTTGGTGAGCCACTTGGCCACGGCACCGTAAATCTCATCCAGGATGAGGATGACCACGAGGTTGATGATGACCGCCGTGGCTGTCACAGTCACCCGGACGTTGGAGCGTGTGGCCTTGTTGAGCGACAGAGCAGCAGCAGTTGTGATGCGATAGACAATGACCCCGAAGACAATGGAGAACGTCAGGGCAATCTGTTTGGGAAAACAGGGAGAGTAGTCACGAGTCAGCGGACAGCAGTTACTGCCCACCTATTACTTGAGTCTGCTATGTCGGGTGCTATTAGTCTGCAGTCCACTGGTGGGCAACGAGGCACTGCCAACCTCGGAACTCATGCAAATTCCCGGTACGGGGGCATTTTCCAGGGGAGAATGTCTTTCATGTTTATCAGATTCCAAATGGCCTATAACACACACCCACAAACTAAGGTTACCACTGGGGGTGGGGAATACAGAGGTAGGGAAAATAAAGGGTTATTATGGGATTCTATGAAATCACGTATGCTAACACATATATAGAGAATTTAAGAAAAAAAATGTCATGAAGAACCTAGGGGTAAGACAGGAATAAAGACACAGACCTACTAGAGCATGGACTTGAGGATATGGGGAGGGGGAAGGGTAAGCTGTGACAAAGCGAGAGAGGCATGGACATATATACACTACCAAACGTAAGGTAGATAGCTAGTGGGAAGCAGCCGCATAGCACAGGGAGATCAGCTCGGTGGTTTGTGACCACCTGGAGGGGTGGGATAGGGAGGGTGGGAGGGAGGGAGACGCAAGAGGGAGGAGATATGGGAACATATGTATATGTATAACTGATTCACTTTGTTATAAAGCAGAAACTAACACACCATTTTAAAGCAATTATACTCTAATAAAGATGTAAAAAAAAAAAGTGTGAAACTTCTGAAAATTGTAAAGCACCACAGAATTTAAAGAGTCTTTCATTCAATTACAAAAAACTGTAAAACCTGTTTAGAAGTCTTATGAAAACTAATATCTAAAAAAATAAAAAAAAAAAAAAGAAACTACGACTGAAACGCTGGTAGTGTGTGCGACACAATGTGGTGTGATTTCTTTCATTAGGGAGCTTTCAATCTACTATGGGGATAAGTTCAACCAGAGTAAATAGTAAATAATGCAGTCGTGTCAAATGAAGAGTGTAGTTGTGAACAGGACTGAGAGTACAGAGGGGCTCAGGGAAGAGTTTGTGGAGCTAGTGGATTTCAGCTGGGCCTTCGATGAAAGGCAATAGGGAGCCCTCGAAGATGTTTGAGCTGGGAAGGGTTAGGGTCAGAGCTTGGTGGGGTGGGTGCAGGAAGGCTGCCCAAAGGAGAAAAAAAGGGAAAGAAAGCCCAAGCAAGACTTTTAGACTCTCAGTCCTCAGGGTGAATAAAGCACCGCTCTGAGGTTTCTCTACCAGGGGAGCACTCAGGTTTCTCACCGGCACAGCGATCTCTGGCACTATCCTTACAAGGCAAGTTTACCAGCCCCTTGACCTCGAGGGCCAGCCCCATTTCCTTTTTCCAGAGCCTAAGAATAATAAGGTGCTCTCCCAGAGACCAGCTCCCTTTCCCCTCCCACCACAGTGGAGGAAGGGCCATTTCCACGGAGCACAAGGATTTGAGGAGAAGACAGTGCCCGGCAGAGGGCTGAGGGCGAAGGGCAAGGTGTGCGACCTGCTCAGAGCAAAAAGTTCTAACGCGATTCTGTCCAGCAGAGTCTTCTTTCTTAGCATTCTTTCTGCAGGAAAGGAAAGATTCAGGTCACATTTCTTCTGGGGGTGGGGAAGGGGGGTGGGTGCTGGCTGTGGAGGACTAAACGGAAAACATGGGGAGAGAATGGGGCAGGTGAAAGGTTCCTCTGAAAAAACACACTGTCCTGGACGACAGGCGTCCCCTCCCTAGAAAAAAGGGAAGGGAAGGGGAGGCGTGGGGAGGGGACTCTGGCTAGGCAGTGCTTTGCAATCAGTGTGAATGACACTCCAGTAGGCTGTGATGGGAAATGGGTTGCAGATGTGTCCCTCTGTGGAAGTCTTCGGACCCCTTGGGGTGCTGGTGGCAGCCTCAGCAGTGTGTCCCCATGTGCTTCACAAACATTAGTGCTTGCCTTGTGGCCACAGTGAGAAAAAGAAGCCCTAGGTAAGAAAGGCAGGATGGCAGCAGCCTCCTGGTAGAGGGTGTGTGTGTGTGTGTGTGTGTGTGTGTGTGTGCGCGCCCGTGTGCGCGTGTGCGTCAGTCAGGGCAGACGAGAGGTTAGATGGGAAAAACACTCCGTGGGGAGGCCCCTCCTTTGGTGGGGGTGCAGGTGGGCGCAGCAGAACCCCAGCCTCCAGGACCGGGGAGGGATGACTACCATGGACGTGGGGAAACCTGGACATGACACCACCGCCCTCCAACAATGTAGACATTGCACTTCCCTGTCCTCTGGGATTGTCACTGCCGGACAGTATGGGCCTGGAAAATGTGGTGTGAGATTCTTTTCCCCCCAAATCGCTTTTGCAGTGAAGGTCAGTGATGGAAGTATTGATGCGGGGCGTGCCAGGGCATCGAAGAGCGACTGTGTGTGTGTCTATCTGGGGTTGGGTGTTGGGGGATGACTGGGGAAAACAACGATGCCAGAAACATCCCTTGCCTTGGGGTTCAGGGTGTGGGGAGAAGATCAGCTTCTATCCTCCTTCTCTGAGAGGGCAAGCTGGGGTAAGAACACGCCTCCCCGCCACTCAGAGTGCGCTTTGGACCTGCTGCCTCAGCTGGGAGCTGGAGAAACAGGCCGAATGGCAAGCAGTCTAGACGTACTGACTCAGAATCTGCAATTTAACAAGATTCCTATTCTTCTAGAGGCACTGCTCCACTCACTCAGCCCTTTCCCCATCCCCACCCGCCCCCTGGCTCCACCTCCATGCCCCTCCCCAGCCCTCAGATGCTGGGCTCTGCCATCCTAACTTCTCTGATCTTGATTTTCCATCCCATTATAGAATCCACTTCCGAACCGCTCCTTTGGTGTTTCCCACAAGCACCTCAAGATTCAGTTTTCAAGCCAGAAGAGCTTGGAGAGCGCCGACCCAGGCCCAGGACCATTTTGCAGATGTGGAAACAGGCGTGGAAAGTGAAGCGATTTGCTCAAGGTCACAAGGCACAGACTACAGCCCTAGCCTCCTAGATCACTGTAGGAATTAAAGGGTTTTAGCATTTAGGGGTCATCCACGTCCAGCCTTTGATCTCATGTACAAGGAAGCTGAGGCCCAAGAAGCAGCAATGGGATGGGTCCAAGGTCCGGGTGGTACATGGCAAAGCCAAGATACTCATGGTCATAACATCATCATCAACAACAGCTAATCCACGTGTGCTCTCTTGACGTCATGATTCGAGCCATACCCGCACTAGCATGAATCCCTACAACAATCACGCGAGATATGCCTTTTGCAGATGCGGTTCAGTGCCATCCGGGATTTGAACCCTGCTCTATGGCCGCAAGGTCGACAATCCCATCCTGACGTTAGAACCCAGGTCTTTTGGCACCAAGCCCAGTACTACTTTCATCACTTTGGCTGTATTATTGATTTTGTTTATTAAATTCAACAAATATTTTCTGACCACTTATTGTGGTGCAATAAGTGTGTTTCATGTATGTGATCAGGTCCCCCAACTAAGCCAACAGGGGGGACTGGTCTTCTACTATACTCTGTGCCTCACGCCAGTGCAGAGAGGTGCCTTCTGTGTGGAACCTGTTTGGTAAAGACTTGCCGACCCTCAGCTCTGGGCAATCTCACCCCCCTGCACTTGGTCACCTGCTCCATGGCCTCTGTGGTTCTTGGTGGGTTCTTTTTTTATATACAACTGTTAAAAGTTACTTTCCATTTACAGTTATTACAAAACATTGGCTATACTCCCTGGGTCGTACAATACATTCTTGTAGCACTTGCTGTCCGAATCCCACAGCTTTACTTGGGGACACAGCCAAATTGCAGTGGAAGTCAGGCTACAGAGTCCAGAGCCCTAATTTCACACTGTGAGAGCTGGTCTGGTCCCTACCCTCCAGGACTTGCATTCTGAGAAAACCTTGCACACAGACGGCAAGGGTGAGCCTAGTAGCAGCTGGACAGAGTGACGGGCCTCAGTTCAGGAGCTTCTAGAATGTTCTGGGCAGAGAGCAGGGCAAGATTAGTCAGAGAAAACGTCACAGAAGAAGCTGTGGGACCATTTCCTATGGGAAGGCTTGGAGGAGAGAATAAGCAGGAGCAAGAAGAATGCCCAGGGCAGAGCAACCCCTGCTGCACCAGCGGGAGAGCGGCCCGGCTGAGGGCACAGCCCATAGTAGTAAATCAGTTTGAAAAAACACAGGCACCAACAACGCTATCATTGACATACCAAGTTGTCTCTGGCACCTGCTTAATTAATTTATTTTCTCATGCAGTCATTCATGAAACATGTCTTGAGCCCCTACTGTGCGCCAGTTACTGTTCTGGGTATCAGGGATACAGTAGCGAACAAAACAGACAGAAATTTCTGCCCTCGTGACCTCCTAGTGGGGAAAGACAGACAAACTCATAAGCAGAGATAGTATGTCAGGTGCGATCAATACTCTAGAAACAAATAAAGCAAAACCGGAGCATCGAGGTAGGTTGCAGCTTAAAACAGGGTGGGGTCAGGAAAGGCATAGGTGAGAAGGTGACATGTCAGCAAGGACCTAAAGGAGGAAATCGGAGAGCCGGGGGCTCAGGCAGGGGGTGGCTGAAGCAGTGAGAGAAGGGGGAGAGTGGGAGTGGAAGATGGGTGTTGGAGGGGAGGAACTGTAGTATAAGGATGTTGGCTTCTACACTTCATGAGATGGGAAGCCTTTAGAGAGTTTTGAGCAGAGTAACGTGACTTATTTGAAAAAGATCAACAGGCTGATGATCTGTCGGGGGACAGCGTAACCGACAGGCAGACGAGTTAGGAGATCACTGTGACGGTCCAGGTGATGGAGGAGGGTTTCTGATGGCTGGTTCCCGAGAGACAAACAGAAGTCAATGACTGTCTTGGGCGTGGGAGTAAAGCTCAGGCACCCAGCTCTAGAGGCAGGACATTGCCTCTGGTAATCCCCTCCCACATAAAAAGGAAAGAAAAAGAGGGTTAATTCAAAAAGGAAAGAAACTTTAGCTCAACACACTGGGCTGGAGAAGAAAGAGAAAATGCATCTTTGTCCATCCTGGCCTCTCCCACGGGTGAGGAACAGGAACACTGCACTGGGCTCTTCTTTGCTCTTGTCACCCCATAAAAAATACCCCCAACTGACGACAGACTGGCATCGCTAAAACCCTCCTCATGGTCGTGGTCCTGGCATCTTCTGCCAAGGTTTCATCACAGGGGGTGAAGGAGGAAATGATATCGGATACTCAAGTTCCTTGCCATAGATGCCTTTGACTAATTCCATAACAAAAAACACTCTTTTATAAACACCATCCTGACTCCTTTATCTCAGATTCCACACCTTGTTCTAGGGAAATGCCAAGCCCCTTTCTCGAGAAGACTGGGTTTTTTAAAAAGTGAAAAAAAAAAAAAATGGGAAAAAGTTAGTGTAAAATAAGGATTTTTAAAATATCAAATTGGTAGGGGACTATATCATTTATTGCCCAACCTGGAATACTTCTGAAAGTAGAAAGGAACGCTAGTCATGATGATCTCAGTCAACAAGCCTAGGCCAGGTCTAGTCCAGAGCACCTGCCTGCACGAGGTGATCTTCCTACCACTGTACTCCCATTCCCAGCACCTGCCGGCTACATATAGCTGGGGGACCCCAGGCAGAGTGAGACGCCTCAATGAGTTCTTGATTCTGATACACGATCTCCTGTTGGTATCAAGATTTGGAGTTAGGCGGGGTTGTGAAACGGAAGCTAAGAGATAATCACTTATTATCTCTGAACGACACAAAAAAGTTTTCCCACCCTCGAGTCTAGCTTTAGAAGGTCTCCATGGAATTTTTTTAAAATATCGATTTATTTTTTTGGTCACGTCATGCGCACGGGGGAATCTTAGTTCCCCTACCAGGGACCGAACCCATGCCCCCTGTAGTGGAAGCATGGAGTCTTATACACTGGACTGCCAGGGAAGCCCCACCCATGGAATTTTTAAAAAATTAGAACATTGGGCTTCCCTGGTGGCGCAGTGGTTGAGAGTCCGCCTGCAGATGCAGGGGACACGGGTTCGTTCCCCGGTCCGGGAAGATCCCACATGCCGCGGAGCGGCCGGGCCCGTGAGCCATGGCCACTGAGCCTGCGCGTCCAGAGCCTGTGCTCCGCAACGGGAGAGGCCGCGACAGTGAGAGACCCGCGTACCGCAAAAAAAAAAAAAGAACATTGAGGGGATGCCCCTCCACTGACCTGATTTTCAGTGTTTGTCAATCGTGATGTCTACTTGTTGTAGACAGTGACCGTGATGATGCTACAAGGTCTTCTCTCAGGCAGTAGATAAGCTTCTATTTTCAATCCTCTCCCTCCCAGACCTATCAGTGGCATCTGACACAAGTGATGGCCCTCCCCTTGCAATACCTTCTTGGCTTCGGGGACCCTCCCCTCTCCCCTGGCTCTTCCTTTTCAACCTTCTCTTTTGGCTCTTCCTCGTGCTCCCAAATTTTCACATTACAGCATCTTGGGACTCAGTCCTTGGCCCTCTTCTCTGTCTCTCCTCACTCCCCTGGGGGTCTCATACAATCTCATGGCTTTAAGTGCCATCTCTACCATCCGATTAGGGCTCCAGCCTGGGCATCCCCTCTGAACTCCAGATTTATACCCATCATGCAGGCAACTCTGGGATTCCTAGGGATAACTCTAGCCTTTGGAAGATAAAAACCTCAGAGTCATCCTTGACTTTTCTCTGTTTTACATCCCATGATGAAATTCTTTGGGGTCTACTTTCTCTGCACTTACATGCATTGTCATTTGTGTAGATCTGACTCTTGATTTTCTGTTTTGTTCTATGGGTCTAATTCCCTATTTCCACCCCCCCCCCCACCACATTGTCACACTTATTATTGTTTTATAATAAGTTTCTGTTTGGTAGAGCACCATATCCCTGCTGATTCTTCTTCAAGAGTGTCTTGACTCTTCCTCGCCTTTGCTCTTCCATATACATCATCAAGGAGACAAGGACCTTAGAACATTGTTGCTCTATTTATTGCCCACCCAACTTACAGATTAGTGATGTGTATAGTTTAAATTCTACCTTGTCTTTGATCCCATGAGGCGGCATCATTATTGTTTTCACAGTCGAGGTTCATACAGATCCTCCCACTGATTTATCACTTTGATTATTCTTCATTTCTTTTTAAAACTATGGTTTTCCATATGGGGTCCTATCTGAAGCACATAATTAGAATTCCTTTAGTGAAAGATTCAGTTGGTGGCAAACTCTCAGTTTTTGCCTATAAGTATCTTTATTTTATCCTCATGATATTCCTAAAGGATATTCTTCCTGGGTATAGAATTCTGGAGAAGTAATTGTTTTCTTTTCAGCACATGAAGATAACATGCCATTTCTAATTGCTTTGAGAAAGCAATGGTCAATCTAACAGCCTTTTTATTGAAGGTAACTCGTCTTTTGTTTTCTGACTGCATTTGAGATTTCTCTTGTGTCTTACATAGTCTATGATTTCACTATGATGAATCTAGATGTAGATTTATTTTATTTTTTTCTGCTTGGGTTTCATAGGGACTCTTCAGTCTGTGGGTTGGAATTCTGTAGCAGATTAGGAAACCATCAGTCACTGTATTTCATTCATTAACTTTTCTCTTTCCTCTTTGTCCAGTATTGAAATGCAACGTCTGTTAAGTCTCATTCTACCAATATTTCCAAATCTCTTAATTTCTCTTCTCTGTATTTTATTTTTTGCCTCCCCATGCTGCATTATGGATAATTTCTTCTAACCTATACTGCAGTTCACAAATTCTCTTCAGCTGTGTCTTGTTTGTTGTTTTATATATATGTACATTATAATACATAGAACATTCATATACGTGTAGAATGTATTATATATTCATATATATATATTTTATATTCATGTATTTATTTCTAGCAGATTTATTGGTTGGTTTTCAAATCTTCTAAGCTGTTTTTTCCAACAGTTTCTTATTCTTTGCGGATTTTTCAAGCTTGATGTTTTAACCTGTAACTGGTATTTCCAATATCTTTCGTCTTTGCTGTCCTCATTGTTCTTTCTCAAGGTGCTTTAGCTTCTTGTGTAATTGGTTGTATTCTCTTTGTTGCCCTTGAAAATTCTTTTGGGGGATTTCTTGAGACCTAGGATGAATCTGCCTTCCTCCAGAGAGAGCTTGTATTTGCTTCTCCTGGGCACCTGGGAGCACTGCTAGTTCCAGACCAAGTCCACAACCTGAGGTTCCCGATCCTCTCCTGTGATGAACCAAGCTGTAAATCCACCATGAGGACTGCCCACAGCCACTTCTTGGGGACAGGGCGTTTGTTTCCCCTTTTCTCCCTATTCTACTTAGAAAATACCAATTTTCTCTGAAGTCCCAAAGTTGGGGGCGGGGTGTGGCTAGTTATTCATCTTCATTCTGAGAGTGTAGCCCTTTGGTGTTCCAATTTCATTTGGTGAGGACTTCCTGCTAGAAGCTCTCTTTGAGCCAGCCATACCCCCTGATTTCCATCCTCCTTGCCCCATAAAAACCACCAAAGCCCAAGCTCAAGTTCGCCTAGATGGGAAACTGTCCTCAAGGTAAAAAATATCGTAGTGCCCAGATATTTGTTTCCTTGGTCCCATTTTCCTTTAGAGTTCAGTCTAGTATTCCTGACTATCCTGTCAGTCCTTCAAGCTTTAAGAAGATTGAAAAACATATTTATCCACAATATTTTGCTACTTTCAGCAAGATGGGATGCTACAAATATCCTAACCTACCACTGCTGGAGACGGAAGCCTGTTTTACTTATCTGTTTCCTTATTTACGCACGTGTTTGTTATCTGTCAACTCCTTAAGGGACAGATTATTTTATTTTAGTTTCTACTCTATGCCCAATGCCTAAGAATAGTGTCAAGCACATAGCTGGCACCCATGAAATAGTTTCTGAATGAATGAATAAACTCTTTGACAACATTATGCATATTGTGGGAGGCTTGGAAGTGCTAAATTAAACTTTGTACCGTTCCAGCTTAACACACTGCAACTCACCACACATTCTTGAATAAATTCCACTCTTCTTAAGCAATGAGGAGATCGCACGTGTGGGCTTCTAAGCCCTGGCAAGGCACCCAGCACCTCTGCACTTCAGAAGTGTTGAAGCAGATGGTGCCCACGCATCTTTCACTTTTTAAACTTCTGAGATTAGGACACGGTTCCCGTCCTCAGTGATCACAATGGCAATAATAATGGAAATAGGAACCTCAGGCCAGGGTCAGTGTTACCTCTGGCCAGTGGGTCCAGAAAATTATTATAATTTCAGCCCCAATTTCTGGAATAAGCAATCCCTCCCCAACCCCACAACTAACGTGTAGTCCTGCTTGGAAATGCTGTAAGGACAGAGGTTCCCATCTCGGATACTAGAAGGAGTCTACCCACAGACAGGGGGCAGGTGTCTTTGTGCCCAGAGCTCAGTCCTCTGAGTTTCACCTTCCCGAGGTCTCCTCGCTTCAGTTCCTGTTGTCTCGCCCCTCGTGGCTCCCAGGAATGACTTACTACCACTTCACTGATCAAGTCCAGATATGAATCACAGACCCATTCCTCACCTTCTCTGACACAGTGGAGACCATCTGGGTCTCTCCAAAGGGCTCTTCCAAACTCTCAGGGAGAAGACAGGGAAATAAACACAGCAACTACAGGGAGGCTAAAGAATCAGGCTTACAGAGCCCGAGCCGGCTGTCTTCTGTGCCTTCCAGAAGCTGTTCTTTTCCACCAGCCACCAGGGAGAGCCTGCCTGCAGCTCCAACAGGCTCCCACCATTTCTACAGCCGCCTTCCCTGCACAGGTAAGACCTTCTTCCAAGGTCTCCATCTGCCGCGATGTGGGAGACACCTTCTCACAACCCACCCCTGGAAACTCCATCTTCAAACATCTGTGGTCAAGGCTGGGAAGACAGAGCCCCCTTCCATGGCCACTGAAGGCCACTGACCCTCCCAGGGCTGAGGTTCTGTCTGAGGGAATCACCTTCCCCGCTTCGGGTAACCAAGAGCAGCAATGGCCTGGATATCACGGGAGATGCTGTCCCTCTAGAAGGACTGTAGCTTCGTCTTCACTAGTCCCTCACCGTCCCCACAGCATAACAGGCTAACACCCCCAGCATTCACACAGCAGGATCCACACGCACAAGTCATGAGCAGGTGTTTCCGCCAGGAAATTACCATGAACAAGATGGAGGCGAAGTTCACCAAGTAACCTGGGAGACGATCTTTCCAGGTCAGCTTGTCTTCGTCATCCTGGGGAGAAACAGGGCAACAGTGACCATCAGATGCCACAAATATCAGATACAGAATGTCCCTCAATTTTCCATAAATGTGAACATTATTAATCATTCGTCACTCTATTTAGGTATTTTTCTAGTCTGTGATGCCTTACCCTACACATCAACAACAGCCCTCCTAATTTTGTGATTTTTAGGTAGCCTGGAAAATCTGCGGTGAAAAGAGGACAATATTTGATTTCAGCCTCATACTGGGCTCAAGTTTTAGTTCAACCACTCATCAGCGGTGCGATCTTCGATGTGTCTCTTAACGTTTCTTCATCTGTAAAGTGGTCACACTCGTGAACCCCATCCTGGCTTACGTACAGGATGGTTTTATCTGTTTCATTTTTATTTTAGTGAGAAGCAGGTGAAAACGAGACAGATGACAGATACAAATGACCACTGGGCAGCATCCTAAAACAGATCATCATTTAAATCAAACATCAACCATTGACCTTCGATCCTAAGTGTATAAATTACCCACAATTCTTGTTGTTCAAAGAACCTGTATGTATTGTCATCTGTTTCCTCCAAAACAACTGTTCTCCCCTGGTCACAAATGCAGACAGTTCAAGATGCAGGTTAGGCTGATGCCTTGCTGTCAGTCTGGCTGAGAACCAGACTGGATCCAGTCCACAGGCTGCTCTCCTTGGGACCGCCATATCCCTGCCCACATCCTCCTTCAGCACCCCCTAAGGACCCTCATCTGGTAGGGTGATGCCAACAAGGTATGAGTGGTTAAAACCTCTGCCGATTAATATCCACATAATCTTAGCCCAGGCACCTGATTTATCTGAACTGCAGTTCTTTAAAATTATAATTGATACAGTGTCCTGCTGACACTGTATCAATTCAAGGTTGCTGTGGAGACCATCTGAAGCCACGTCGGGGAGGATGCCAGGAAAATGGCAAAGCCCTCCATGCTGGCGAGGTCGGGCCCCCTGCATTTCTGTAGCGTGTCTGAATCTAAGTCAGCAAGTGCAGAGTTCCAGGGCCTGCTCGGTTTCTCTCTTCCCTCCTCGTCACGATTTCAGAACACACCTGATCTAGCTCTAGCAACAGCGCCATCTAGTCTTTGAAAGCCTGTGCTGTAAGCGAAGGGCCTTCTTGGCCTCGAGGGCTTCTTTCTAAAAATCTCTGTGTGCCCACTGTGTGCAAACCTTAGGGCCAGGCACAGTGGGGAGACAGAGAACAGTGGACATGGTCACTGCCCCTGGGGGGCTCCCAGTCTAATGAGATGGTGACACCCACACACCAAAAAAGCTTGCCAGTTTGGGAATCCAGGTTATCCTGGGAGTGAGCCTGCGGGGGATTTGAGGAAAGGAATGGTGTGTCTTTCCCATGGCGTGTCTGGAGCTGAGCACAGGGTTGAGCAGGCTTACAGGGGGGTGGAAATGAGCGTTAAGGCTGCAGTCATTCGGTAACGAGCGCTTTCATTTACTCGTGATGTCAACAGGGATGCTCGGCTCCTCCTAGACCCTGATAGGATCAGGTCTCCAGACGCTGTGCCCAACAGACTTTCTATCACACAATGAGAACAAGGTCACTGCAAGTCGTGACCATGCACAGGTGGAACTATGAAAACCTATTACTATTAGGACTGAAGTGAGTCTTCCAAATGAGGCCAGACATCAAAAGGGGCTAGCACGCCTTCCTCTTTTCTTCCAGTATTCGTTCTGAGTGTCACTCACACTAGTGGTATTTTCCTTTAAGATTCTGATGAGGAAAACTGAAGATGGGCAGGTAGATGATAACTCCGTAGGGAATATGAAAAGAAGTAGAGGGGTGTGTGGTGGAGCTCGTCCTGAGGCCTCTCTCACTACAGCTGAGGTTTGGATGACTCTCTGACTCTTTTCCTGCTCTCTGGCCTGGGGATGAGAGGTTCTGCCTCAAAGATCAGCAAACCAGGTGTGCTCAGAAATACCAGCGGTGTGGAGGGAAGGGGGAACTCCAGTTACCGGTTCTGTGTCACCAGTTCCTCCCCAGTGGGGCTCCCTGAGTGGCGAGCAGGGCAAGGAGAGGTAAAAAAAAAAACCTGTGCTTGGCCCGTGAAATGAGAAATGGAAATGGAAAGGGCGAGAAAGCAGTCAGTAAGGATGAGCCCAAGCTCAGAGTGGTCCTCAGGGACGAGACGGACAGTCCTGGAAGAAATGGGGGGAAGGGAAATACAAGCAGACAGCAGGAAACATGGCCCCAGATGAAACGCGCTCAGAAATAAGTACAATCGCAGAGGATGACTAATGAACCCGAGGGAGGGGCCCGGCGGCTGAGATGTTTTAGCTAAGGTTCCTGCCAGGTGTCGTCCACCTCCTTCAGGCCAGGGACCAAGCGGGATGAGGTGTCTTCAGACCAGCCTCTACCCCGCAGTGACAACTCTGTCCTGGAGAATGAGTTTTGGTTCTGTTCTACTCAACGAACGTGGTCTGAGTGCCTGGGATGGGCCGGGCTCTGTGCTGGATGCAGAGGACACAGAGGGGAGAAGTCTCTGCCCTGCCCAGAAGGAGCTCCGTTGCCACCCACAAAACACGGAGAAGGATTTCAGAAGCTAATCCTCGTAAGGAAGGTGGCGTCATTATTTTGCATAAAAATGAGGCATAACTAAAAAGCAACTGAATTCGACATCCTCTCAAAGCAACTATATACATGTTCTGGTATTTGCTGAAAAATCACTCTCCACCCACGTTTACACCAAAGAGCCCTTTTTCCTAGAAGTGATAGCTTCCAACATACACACAGTTCTCCTGCATTCAGACACTTTCCAAACACAAGCGCTGAGAGAACACAGAGATTACGGACTGCCTTCCAAGCTCCCGAAGTTACTAGTAAAGATGACAGTGAGTCAAGTGGCCTTTATGTATAATAACTGGCTCTGGTAACAGAAGCTAATTAGAATCTCCAGTCACTGGCACATGAAAGACGTGCAGACACATGGCAAAATACCATCCAGTTAACTACGCTCTGCGTGAAAGTCACATGACCAGTTTATGAGATGGTGGAAGAAAAGCAGACCTTGCAACCAGAACTTCTGAATTCAACTCTTGGTTCTAATACTTACTAGTCAAGTGACCTTGGGAAATTCCCAGAACCTCCATTTCCTCATCTGTAAAGTAATTACATTCCTTATCTGTAGAATGTATAAATGGTAACATCTATTGCACCAAATTGCTATGTGTTTTATATTAATTAGCCAACCCTGATTGGGAGGGGCAAGCCAGTGCACCTGCAAACACAGGTAAGCGAGAACTCTCAGCCCCTCCCTCTCCTTTTAACACAGAGATGATAACACTTGTCCCACCGACGTGGCAGAGGTCATGTGCGGTCCCATGGTTGAACGCCTGGGAGAGAGCTTTGTCAACTCTAAGGCTTCACACAAAATTAAGGTCTCATCAGCTTCACAATAATTTCAGAAGCAGGTGGTTAGGAAGCACTCAGCTAATTCCCCGTTGTTAAGCCATGAGCCTAGCTGTCGTCCATGCTCGCGTCCTTGTCCCTGGACTACGGCTCCCACTTCTGAGTCTCCAAACAGGAAGCAGCACGACGACACTCACATAAAACCACACAAGTGGCCTTTTGACAGACTGGATGGCTGGAAATGCAATCACTGTAAACGCAGTCGATGAGACTACTATTCAAGCAAACCCCTTGGAGGGCAACCTTGAAAAGTGGCCCATCATCCCTGAGTTGGTATTTTTTTCAATTAAGGTATGAATTTACATATAGTAAAATTCACTTTTATTAGTGTGCCGTTCTGCGCGTTTTGATAAACACGTATGCACTGTCATGTAACCATGACCACAATCAAGATACAGGACCATCACCCCCTCAATACTGCCCACGTGTCTCTCTGTGGTCCATCACCTCCCTTAATCTCCAGCTCCTGGCAAGCCCTGTTCTCTGTCCCTTTAGCGTTGCCTTTTCCAAAATGTCATGGAAGTAAATTCACACAGTCTGGACCCTTCTGAGTCTCACTTGGTGCACTTGCTGCACTTTTCTCACTTAGTGCACTGCATCTGGGATTCACCCCTGCTGCATTCCCAGAAAGGTGTTCCTTCTTAGGGCTGAGTACTATTTCACTGTATGGACGTGCCATGTTTCATTTAGCCACCCCTGGCTGACAGATGTTTGGATTGCTTCCAGTTGTTGGCAATTATGAAGAAAGCTGTTGGAAGTATTTCTGTACTGGTTTTGGTGTGAGTATAGGTTTTAGGGAAATACCAAGTAGTGGAAATGCTGAATCATGGGTTGAGTGTATATCTGGTTTATAAGCAACCGCCAGACTGTTTTCCAAAACGGCCATGCTATTTTTGCATTTTCACCAGGAACATATGAGAATTCCTTCTTCTACTTTCTTTGCTTTAAATAAACTTTTCTATTTTAGGATAGTTTTAGATTTACAGAAAAGCTTCAAAGACGGTACAGGGTATGTGTGTGTGTGTGCATATATGTATGTGTGTGTGTGTGTGTGTGTGTGTATATACACACACACACACACACACATACACACACACTCTGCACCCAGTTTTCCTATTACGTTAGTATGAGTACATTTTTTGCAACCAATGAACCAATTTTGTACATTATTACGAATTAAAGTTCACACTTTATTTGGATTTTCTTAGTTTTCACTTAATATCCCCTTTCTGCTCCAGTCCCATCCAAGATTCCACATTATATTTAACCACCAAGTCTTCTTAGGCAACTCTAGACTATGACGGCTTCTCAGGCTTTTCTTGTTGTTGATGACCTTGTCATTTTTGAGAAGCATTGGTCATGGATTTTGTAGAATTTTCTTCAATATGGGCTTGTCTGAAGTTTTTCCCCTAATTAGACTGAAGTTATGGGTTTGGGACAGGAAGACCACAGAGGTAAAGTATCATTTTCATCTCACCATATCAAAGGAACAGGCTAGAATATGACCTGTCACTCATGATGTTAACCTTGATCGCTTGGTGGAGGTAAGTGTTCGTCAGGTTTCCCTGCTGTAAAGTTACTCTTTGCCCCCCTTCTCACACTTTACTCTTCAGAAGGAAGTCGCTATGTACAGCCCACATTTAAGGGGTAGGGAGTTATAGCCCACCTCCTTGATGGGGTAGTATCTGCAGATTCCCCCAAGCTTTTAATCCAGATTTTTATAACATTTTAGATTTACTTAAAGCAGGGCTGTAGAAAAGAGATGCCCAGTTACACCAATGTTAAGCCAGTGCAGACTGCTCTGAACTCAGTAAAGGACAATGAGGACGATAAATGCCTACTGCTCAGGAAGCATCATGCCTGGGACAGAACTGGATTTGGGCTTCAAAGGAAACCAGCCATGGTCCTCTTTCTTTGGGGAAGGCTACAAGGGTCAGGAAGCCAAGCACCATCATCATCACCTGCCTTACCCCCTCCAGCTAATAATCAGAGGGTTGTGAATAGATAGGCTCTGGTTTCCATTAGAACGTTCAGACATCGAGCTTCTGTTCCTGCAAATATTTGGGGGGCAGTATCAAGGAGAGGGAAAAATGGTGCATTTGGAAATACAAGACCAGGGCTTCATCCCTGTCTCCACCTCTTTATTAGCTGAGAAACCTTGGGCATATTATCTAATTTCTCTGTGCCCTCATAATCTCATCTTCAATCAGGCAACTGGTAAACCTGCCCTACTGAGCACTCAGTGAGTACACGACATGTGTGCTAGTACTGGGAAAATTGTAAGTTCTGTATAACTGTGACTTATTGCTACGCCTGTTTCTGTGCAGGAAGCATTCACCGAACATCAAAAGTGTGCCCTGCATTGTTCTGGCACTAGCCACTGCGGATATGGAGAAGAATGGTTCGCATTCTTTGCTCTTAGGGAATGCCCCAATCACTAAAAGAAACTGAGAAAGACAAACACAAGTTATGAGATGCTGTGACACACGTCACGGGAGCACAGAGGCGCGAGCAACTGCATCCTAGAGGGAGACGGGGAGACCCCAAAGATGAAGAGACATTCTACTTGTGATTAAAGAATAAGAGTTTTCCAGGATGGGGGCTTCCCTGGTGGGGCGGTGGCTGAGCGTCCGCCTGCCAATGCAGGGACACGGGTTCGAGCCCTGGTCCGGGAAGATCCCACATGCCGCGGAGCAACTAAGCCCGTGCGCCGCAACTACCGAGCCTGCGCTCTAGGGCCCGCGAGCCACAACGACTGAAGCCCGCGCGCCGAGAGCCTGTGCTCCGCAGCAAGAGAAGCCACCGCAGTGAGAAGCCCGCGCACCACAACGAAGAGTAGCCCCCGCTCGCCACAACTGGAGAAAGCCCATGCACAGCAATGAAGACCCGATGCAGCCAAAAATAATTAAAAAAAAAAAAAGTTTTCCAGGATGAAAAGAGAGATGAAGGTATTCCAGAGAAAGTGCCAGGTGCAAAAGCTCTGAGCTGTCATAACGCATCGTAACACACAGTACTATCCAGTGGGTCAGGGTAACGGGGGGTAGAGTGTAGACAGCAGCAGAGTTTAGGCAGGGGAGAAGGTTAACTCACTGACCTTCCTGTCTCACCTGGGGAGATGTCCCTCCTCTCCTGTTGACAGCCAGTCTCTCCACCTTTCCTTCGGATCTCATACTTTGCTCAAGGATTTCACTCCTTCTTACCTTAAACCACCCTTTAGCGTGCACCTTGAGACATCAGAACAAATTTCCGGGCTCCACCCTCAGAGATTCCGATCCAGTAGATCTGGAGCGGGCCTGAGAATCTGCATTTCTAACAAGTTTCCAGGCAATGCTGGTGCTGGTGATACTGCTGATCAGGGGATCAGACTGTGGTAACCACACTCTTAAACCATCTCCTTCCCGCTGGGCATTGCCGTGCAGCCTATAAGCACACAAACAGTAAGAGCTACCCCTTTAAATTGCTTATGATGTGACTGACCATCAGCTACGTGTCTGAGACATCTCTCGTTTAATTCTTGCAATAGCCCTTGAAGTTATATTATCCCCATTCTATAGCCAGCGGACGTGAGCTCCGGAAGGTTAAGGAACTTGGTCACAAGCTAATGAGTTGCAGCTCTGGAGTCTAGCGTGTCTGAGTCCAGGCTTGCATTCACCAGCCTCCTATGTGAGGCTGCCTCTTCAGGGCTCTGCCAGCTAAAACAATAAGTGGACCAAAGAGTAGCCACAACATAGGAAGGAAACTAGAAGAGTATTGCCACCAAAGCCTGGGGAGGGAAGGTTCAAGAAGTGGACGCACGTTTTCTTAACACATCAAGTGAGTTAAGACCGTGAAGCGCCCATTAGAATTTGCCATGAAGGTCATCTGTGACCTGTGAGAAGGTTTCAAAGGAATATGTGGGCAAAAACAACGACGGGAAAGTGGATGGAAGGGGAGGAGAGAGGGAGCTGCCGTAGTCTACTTTCTTAAGAAGTTTTGGGGAAAAAGTGTTGAGCTGAGTTCAGTACTAGTACACCCCGTCGCCATACCCTCTTCCTGGCTACAATACTGGCTTTACTGACCACCCACGTGTCGAGGACCACAGATCTTTGTCTCCAGCTCAGAGCTCTCAGCAGAGCTCCCAACTCATCTGTCCAACTGCGTAGTGGACATCTTCAGTGGGATGTCCCAAGCTCAAAATGTCCCCAAGGAATGAATCAACTCACCCCTTAAACCTCCTTCGTCTCCTTTTATATTCCCTAACTCAGTGCACTGAACCTTTGAGCAGACAGAGCCAGAAACTGAGGCACTCACTTGGGCTACTGTCTCCCACACACTCACCTCAACCAGCCTCAAGTCCTACAGAGTCTGTCCCCTTCATCAACGCACCCGCCGTCTGCCATGCCTCTCCTCTCTACCGCCAGTGCCGACGCCACAGGTCGGGCCCTGCGCATCTCCAGCCTCATTACCCTCTATAAATTTTTCTGTAACTGTTGATTTTCTTGCTCCCTCACAGACTGTCAGCTCCAGGAGAGCAGAGGACAGGTTTTATTCATCTCCACATACCTAGCATTTAAGCACAGCGGCAGGTACACAGTGTAAGCTCAATAAATGTGCAATCAGTGTGTCTCCTGTCAGTTCATGAGCCTCAACTCTGAAAGCAATCTTGGGGACAGTTAACCAGCCTCGCCTGGGTCCCTCTCTGTGCCAGGTGGCAAGCAGGGCATGGCCTGGACACTATTAGAATTCCTGAGGCCAATGGTAGGTGGGAATCTGATGGCTCCTCATCCCTGTCTTCTGGGACACTTCGTCTGCCTTGATTTCCTAAGACAAGGGGTCCAACCATTACAGCAGATGGAGGTCTCCTATCAACCTGGAAGTAAGTGAAGCCAAACCCTGTTCTGGTCAAGGGGAAAAAACATGGAGAACTGGGGACGGGAAGGGTGGGCGGTGATGGGGTCTGGGTGGAGAACTAAAGAAAAGTCTTGATCCGGGTTCAACTGTGTCTGAGTAAGGGTCAAATTGCAGTCGCTTGTTCCAGTGTCACTATCAAGGATATAAGCTCTCAAGGTTGACAATCACCACTCCCGAGTTTCTGTGCCGGCTGCCTCCACGATGGGTCAAGTTGGGCCTGGCTGGTTGGAGGAGACAAAAATACATGGAAGATGCGGAGGATGGTGGATCGAGAAGGGGCGAAACACTCGGAAGAACGGGATGATGAGAAGAAGTGCAAGGTACTTTTCCACCGGACGGTCCTTGGGACACTGTCAGAGACGAGAATCCAGGAAGACCCAGGGACTCCTGGGCTCTGGGAGCAGGTGAGGGGCCACTGCATGGTCTGCTGTGTGGCTACAGGTCTCAGGGTTAATGAACGTTATGCATTTTCATTTCTCAGGCCCACTGAGAGCATCCCTTTGTGTGGGGGACCCCTCAGCACAGTTTCAGAGGAGGATTAATAATTGAGGCAGCCAATGTCATAAATTCAGCCACTCCCAGGATGGCAGGTGTTAGAGGGCGGAGATGGAATTCAGGCCACTCCCACTAAATAAAAGCTATAAACGGGTAGGAGTTATGCTGTAAATTTCTGGAGCCCACCAGACATATGTTAAATAAAACAAAGAAGAAAAGGATAGTGAGGTTCAGGGCTGGGGCCAGCCATCTGTGAAATGGGACCATAAAATTGCATTTGTGAAAAAAAATTCTTTGCTCATTTATTGGCTTTCTCTCCTTCTCCTCATTCCCTTTTTCGTCCTCCTTGCTAGAGCTGGGCATCCCACCAACCTGGTTAGAAGAGCCAGTGGTGCCCCAGGAGCCTCTCAATGTCTAGACTGGAGGCAGCCGCCTGGGGTGGATTCCCAGCTTTTGAGCTTATTGATTCTGTGACCTCAGGCATAGTGCCAACTTCTCTGCATCTCAATTTCCTCATCCCTAGAAAAGAGATCCAAGAGTACCCACCATACAAGATTGCTGCCGTGAAGATGAAATGAGGTGACACGTGGCAATGTGCATAAAACTGTGCCTGGCACGGGTACCTGGCAGCTACACACAAGCGTAGGTAACCCAACACTTGTTACCTAATGTCACCATCACCATCATTATTGTTTCATGCACCACGGACCCTGGCCCTAAGCAGGACACATTAAGTGAAGTTTCCTTGTCAAAGTGACGTGGAAATCCCAAGTTCAATTTGGGCAACGCTTCCTACGGCACAGGTCCGGGGGCCACTCTTCCTGTTCCGAAGCCACATAACTGTCCTGTGTGACCTGGTCCCACTCTGCCCTCAGACACAGCTGTTCAATGCTCCCTCTGCTGGGTGAGTCTCCAAGACCCCTCACAAACAGCATCTACTGTAGAAACAGAGATCCCACCAACTTCACCACCTTCTCTCTCTCTCTAGTTCTCTCTCCTAAAATAGCTCCTCCTCCAGAAGTCTTCATGGCCTGATCACAAAAGTGAGGCCAGCATTGGACCGCACATCCCTCCCCTTCACTGACCCTGGGCCCCCCTGCAACTCCTGTCACCATGATATCAGTCCCCGGCATGGCGTTGGTCCTCACAGCCCAAGCACACACAGCCTCTTGGGCTGAGAACCTCCAGGTCCTACCCCTCAGCCCTGTGGGCTTACCTGACCCCCAGAGTCATCTAGAGATAGAGACAGACTTTTGGGAAGGGCCTCAACCTAGGAAGGCAATCCTGGCAAAGGAGTACAAGGCAGTCACGTGGCACGGCACCAAAGGCTACAGGCATGGATGAAGCCCAGGGCAGAACGCAGTGTAATTTGTGGCTCAGATGGAAAACATTCTTTATTCCTCCCACGGCTGGTATTTTAGCAGACACAGACACACAGACTCTGGTTCCCTCCCTCCCCTCCTGAGGTCCAGCCTGCTTACTCTGCGCTCCCTCTGCCCTCCCAGACGGCTTGCTGTTTCCCTTCTTCTGTTTCCCAGCAGGCAGCCTTGGCCTTCCTAGGTTCCAGTACTAGGCTGGGCGTCTCTCCCTCCCTTACCCCAATCCCAATTGTCCTATCGGGTGCCCAGCCTGGATTCGGAGACTGCAGACACCCCCTCGCCACTCACTCTCTGAAGGGGATCCCCTTTCATATTGTGGTAGTGGAAAAATGGGCCTCAGACAGGCTGCCTCTAACAACGTATGAGAGCGCAGGGCAGCCAAGTCATTGCCCCTCTCCAGACCTCCTTGCCTGTGAAAGGAGGAGGCTGGGCCAAAGCCATCATCACCCTCTGCGAGTACCATATGCCTGAAGCCTTAACGTATGACCTTATCTAGAACATCACACAAAGACCGAAGCCAAATGACCATGGACTCAGGGGCTGGAATACATCTAACCCCAATGCCGTGGCCTCCGAGGCTTTGACATGACCTGGACTCTGGCCCCTCTCGAGCCTCATTTCCGACCATTCAATCCCTTCTTACTCCATTCCAGCCACACCGGCTTCCTTCTTGTTCCTGTTCATTGAACATGACAAGCTCAAGACCATGATAAGATTTCTCCTCTTCCACCTCTTTACCCGGCTGGGTCCTCTGCTCCGTTCTCAAATTCTAGCATCGCCCCTCCAATGAGGTCTTTCCCAATGCCCCTGCCCATCCCCTGGCCCTTATTATTCTCTATCACCACTATCACTATCTGAAGTTAACTCACGTATTTATTTATCTTCTCTCCGCCTCCTTTAGGGAAACAGAAGCTCCATGAGGACAGGGAACCTCTGTGTGTAGCTCCCCACTGGACCTCCAGTGCTGAGATCAGCCTGGCTCGTGGAATGCATTTGCAGGTGTGGCTCAGTGGGTGAGTACTGACTTGGAAACAACAGCCTAGCTCATCTAGGTGCAGTGTTTAGTCTCTGGTGGGTCAAATCTAGTTTCACACAGGAAGAGCCCACAAAACAATTCTGTGCCCCTGCTTTGGGTTACGATGCACTAGTGCCAAAACCTAAGGAGAAAATGCAGGTAGTTCATGGTAGCCTTTCCCCACTTTAAGAATAATAGTCAAATGCATGTCCTATTCACAATAGCCAAGACATGGAAACAACCTAAATGTCCATCAACAGATGAATGGATAAAGAAGATGTGGTACATGTATACATACAATGGACATACAATACAATACAATACATTACAATACAATGGAATATTACTCGGCCATAAAAAAGAACAAAATAATGTCGTTTGCAGCCATATGGATACAACTAGAGATTACCATACTAAGTAAGTCAGAAAGAGAAAGAGAAATACCACATGATATCACTTATCTGTGGAATCTAAATATGACACAAATGAACCTATCTCAGAAACAGAAACAGAATCAGGGACATAGAGAAAAGACTGGTGGTTGCCAAGGGGGAGGGGTGGGGGGGGTTGGAAGGGGATGGTTTGGGAGTTTGGGATTAGCAGATGCAAACTAGTATATATAGGATGGATAAACAACAAGGTCCTACTGTATAGCACAGGGAACTATATCCAATCTCCTGGGATAAACCATAATGGAAGAGAATATTTTTTAAAAAGAATGCATATATATGTACACCTGAGTCACTTTGCAGTACATATGGCAGTAATTAACTGAGTCATTTTGCTGTACAGCAGTAATTAACATAACATGGTAATTCAACTATACTTCAATAAAAAATAAATTTAAAAAGATAGTCAAGTACATGTCCCACGGGCATGTGCCGATAAGGACAGCATTTTGCAAGCAAAACGATACAGGGAAGAGTATCAGTCTGAGTGGTACTCAGCTGTGCTCCGACCCACCCCCTGCCTCTAGGCAAGGAGGGCATTGCCATCCCGGGCTCGCTATGAAGACCTGTGACAGAGACCCTTCAGTCACGGAGCTCCTTCTGGCGTGTCTTGTCCTTTTAGGTCACACACTATTTCTCAGTCTCACCAACAAGCCTCCAGCTTCAATGTGGGGCCTTCTCCTTACGTTCTAGCCCACGGAATGGAAAACTGACCTGTAGAACGTTTGTTTACAAATTGGAAGTTGTTCACGAAATCCCCCTTTTCTTGCTCTCTTCAGGCGCAATACTTGTAATTCCAATTTTTTTCCTACTAAACAGATATGGAAGGAAATCCACGGCCCTGCATCCCTCTCTGCGTCTATTCCCTCTGTACCACAATGATGCTCTAAGGGGGTAGCCACACCTTACTGTGCTGGGGGGCCTGGGAAAGAAGCAGGCCGTGAGCCCTGGAGGACAGAAAGAAGAGAGCTGGTGGCCCAGCCCCCAGCAGAGGCTCAGACCACAAAGAGGACAGGCTGCCGCTGTGCAAGGGGGAGGTTTTGGAACAGGACGTCCAGGGCAATGTCACCGGTTCCCACATTGGCCGCTCGTCAGCATCACTTAGGGGACTTCTCAAAATACTCTGATTCCTGGCCCGGCCCCACATCTACTAAATCAGAATCTTGGGGGTGACAGAATCTGTTTCTGAAAATGCTTTATGGGTGATGCTACAGCTCAGCCCAATTAGGGAAATCCTGTTCTTGGAGACTCGCCCCCTCCCCTGCTGTGTTTGCTCCAGGGTCTGTATTCCTGTGGCTTGTCCCTCTGTGAACAGATTCTTCAAGAGGAGCTCACAGGGTAGAAACAAGCCTGGAGACAATCCCTCATGTGCCGCGTGGGCACAGAATTCCTCACATCAGCGGCATTGCCGGCCCCCATCCACGCCCCTCTCCCACCCCCATCCGCAAGCCGGTTGTGGGGCTAGAGCTGCGCTGATCACGCTCGAGTCCAGGGGAAACCTTCAGGCCTATGTGCTGTCCCGGTAGCTCAAGGAGTCAGAAGGCAAGAACTGAGGGCAGGAGCATTGCCTGGTCACCGTCCACGCTTGGGGCCAAGAGCCAAGGCGCACTTCGATTATCAAACCAGTTGTTTGACCTGTCACACAAGCCGGGACAGCATCTCATTACCTCACTTAATTTATGCAGCTACCTTACATATCGTGCATTTATTGGGCTTTAAAATTCCCCACTATGCACAAAGCACCTTATAGGGTACCTGTTAAGAGATGCTCACTGCCCTCCACTCAAAGCAGACGTGTGAAAAAAATGACATCAGGGGCTTCCCTGGTGGTGCGGTGGTTGAGAGTCCGCCTGCCGATGCAGGGGACACGGGTTCGTGCCCCGGTCCGGGAGGATCCCACATGCCGCGGAGCGGCTGGGCCCGTGAGCCATGGCCACTGAGGCTGCGCGTCCGGAGCCTGTGCTCCGCAACGGGAGAGGCCACAAGAGTGAGAGGCCCGCGTACCGCAAAAAAAAAAAAAAAAAAAGATTATTATGCCCTTGCAAGATTTCACCTGCAAAGGAATAAATCACGAACCTCGCCAATATCCATGTGTTTTGGCCAGAAGAGTAAGGACGCTTTGTCCCTTGTTCTGTTACAACATCCATCAGTTCTGGCCTCCGCCATGGTCAGACCTGTCACTGTGATACCACGGGTAGGCAGTTAGACGATACACAACTGAAACAGTGTTTGTTTTTCACTAGGACTGCATAGGAAACACATTTTCAGCAACTTGCAGCAACAGTTAACTGGCAAGAAGACACTGTCATTAACTCTCCTCAGGGTGTTTGGTGATGCTGAATGCCGCCAGCAGGCAACGTCTGGTTTTGGTTTGGTTTCAGATTTTGTTAACTGACAGAGAAGAGTGGTTCGTTGCTCTTCCTCTTCATTAAAAAGAAGGGACAAACGGAAGGGGACCCCAACAAGGAAAACCGGGTAAGACGCACAGAAGCACTTCCTGGATCTTCCTCAAACCTGGGGTTACCCGGTCAAGGGAGGAGGCCTCCACCATCCTTCAGAAGAAGAGTCATCTCCAAAGCACTTCCTGGAGACACAGCCAGAGCCATCGTAACTTACATACACCGTTCACTAACCCGTTCTGAAATTAATAAGTGAAATAATCCCTGAAAGGGGTCGTTCATTCCCCGCACACTGTAGGTGAGCTGCGATCCTGCCCCAGCCACGCATGCCTTTTCTTGGGGTCCAGGGCTCTCCTTGGCCAGGAATCAGCTCTGTCCTGCCAGGCTGAGGACACCCTGGCCAGAGCCAGGACAGTGACAGAGTCCGTCCTCGGCACGGTCAGCTTCAGCTGGGTTCAACAGCTCCAGGCACAGAGAGGGAAGTGCGGCCAAAGAGAGGAAGACAAATCCAGAAAGGGGAGGATGTGGGGAAGGATGGATGCTCTGTGGTTGGACGCGCAGGCGGCCCCTGCTTGGCCTCCCCCTCGGTCATGGTCGCCCCCTGCCCGGGGCGAGGCTGTGCACAGAGGAGGCTACTGAACGGGCTCAGGGCGTGCAGGCCACGGCCTGGGAGGGCGGATCCGGCCTCCACGAACCCAACTCGGGCCCCAGCGGCTGCTGCGTGTGACTAGCTACCCCGCTGCGGGGCAAGAAAGGGAAGGCCAGCAGAACCCCCCACCGACGCACCTCCCAGAACTCATCCTGTCCCCTCTCCACACACAGACTTTGTCATCATCCCCCTCTAGCCCTCTGTTCAGCACTGAGTTCTGAGGATTTATTTTTGACCCTCAAAAGGGGTTATGATATGTTCATAGGCTGGTGAGGTCAAGCCTCTCAGATGTCACTGGTGTGGTGGCCCTACCTGCCCAGGCAACTGAGAAGGGGCCCTGACAAGTCCTGTTACAATAATTTTATAAACATCTACTGTGTTCCAGGGACTGTGCTATGGCCTTTGTGCTCCAGGACTGTCAGTGCTGTGACAGAGACAGATGGGTAGACAGTCACAGTGCAGTGGAGTAGTTGCTAGGATGTGGCCATGCCCAGGATGCTGTGGGAGCCTGGCGGAGAAGCTCCCAACTGCTGCGTCTTTGTAAAAGATTCAGGAAAATGCATGTGTCAGTGGTTATGTGTAAGTGTGTACGTGCATGTACACACACGCACCATCATGCTTGGTGCTCTGGGCGTGCCCAGAACAATGACTCTACCTAGCTGGGGTAGTGGTCCAAGACTGGTAGTTCTACCCATCTCCTCGTCCATCCACCCCCTCATCCATCCATCCACCCCCTCGTCCATCCACCCCCTCATCCATCCATCCCCTCATCCATCCATCCCCTCATCCATCCACCCCCTCATCCATCCACCCCCTCATCCATCCCCTCATCCATCCATCCCCTCATCCATTCATCCCCTCATCCATCCACCCCCTCATCCATCCATCCTTTACTGTGTGCTTACTAAGTTACAGGTACTTTTCAGGATTCTTTATGTATCTGATCTCATTCATTCCTCCCAATAACTTTATGAGATAGGAATTATTAGTGCTATTTTATACCCAAAGAAACTAGGATCCAAGAAGGTTAGTTACTTGACGGGGGTTACACTAGTGCCCTAGTAAACAGCTGAGCTGGGATTTTAATCCAGATCTGAATAATTCCAACCTAATGGGTTTTTTTTAGTTCTTCTGCATTCCCCATACCGTGTTCTTCAGAAAATTGTATTTTTCAGGTATTTGCAGATGTTCCACACGGACAAACTTTCTTTTTTAGGATTGTAATGGCCAAGACATACCAGAGGCTCGGAGAAGTCCTATAGTACCTTTGTTTAATCCAGCATTCACAGATTCCACTGGTCATGGAACTTCTTTGGTAACAAACTAGCCAGTTCCAAGGTAGTTTGAGAAAAGTTGCTTGACCCCCTTACCTGACCTAGGCTCCTGACCTAGGACTCCTGCCCCCAGCAAGGTATTTTTTCCTTCTGCCAACAAAGAATGACCTGACCTTCAGCCAATCAACAGCTCTGTGATGCTCTCCTTCCACAGACCCTGCACCTCTGTCCTCTCCCCGCGCATCTGTATGAGGGTAAAGGGCCCAGGAGACTGTGCAGAAGTGACAGGTTTGGTCTGCAAGTCAGCGCTGCACGTCCACTGGAACCTTCTCATCTCACCTCCCGGCTCGGAGCCGTAAGCGGTTACTGGCCCAGGATGAGAACCATCTTCCTGGTGGTTCTCGCCTTACTCCCCACCGCAGACTCTCCTGCGGGGCTGTCCAGACGACAGCCTTGCCTTCTACGCTCGGTCTCTCCACTCCCAGCTTCAGCCTTGGGAGAGGAGCTATCTGGACTTATCTCGCAAGTTTCCCTTTCCATCCTTCTCACAGTTCTCTCTCTCTGAAAAAAGAGACAAGACAGGCAGGACCAATGTAGGCATGAGCACCCCAGGCTCAGAAGGGATTCTACTTGCTGCCCCATAGAGACCGGGCCCTGCCTCTCCCCACCCAGAGCCAGGAACCAGGGCCCAAGGGTGACACAGTGACGTGTCGGCCTGGGGGAACCTCCCTCCCCCATCCTGCGGTTGCCCCACGTTCCCACCCCCCGCCTCCCCCCGAGAGTCAGCGCACATCATCTCCTCGGGCTCCAGGCCCTGACTCACTGCAGTGCCTTGAAGTCACTGCCTGGGAATCTGCAGCCTCAGCTGCTCCAACCAGGCCCGCTCCTCTGCACCACAGGGCCCAGCCGCCTCCCTGCTGTCCGCTAGCGGATTGTCTTTTCCAATGAGCTCAAGTCACCCTGAATGTGTAACCCCCAAGAGGGGCTGGAGTTGGCCTCCAGAACGTGCACAGGGCATCCCTTTACCTAGTGAACAAAATGCACAGCTGAACACGTGAGCTTGCACTCCCCCGGGTCTCACCAGTATCCATCCTTCTCCAGGCCCCAGGAAGAGGCAACCAGGGCTCCCTGGGACCCCACACAAGCCAGAACTGAACTGAAGGGTGATGCATTACATGTTGATTGTTTCTGATACAGAACCAGAACAGTGAAGATTGAGGCTGAGATGGAGAAGGGAAATCTACCTCCCCGAAAATAGCAGGCAACCCAGAAGAAAGCTACTAGGATAACAAATGCCCGATGGAAACCAGGATATCATCCTCTCTTCCTCTCTCTTCCTCTCCCTTTCCATCCTTTTTTACCATGTAGTCAATAAATATGGATGGGAGAGAAGGAGGGAAGACAAAAGGGCAGGAAAGAAAGCCTCAACTTCTCCTGTCTGGGGGCGTCCCTGCTGTGCTCTTTTCTCGCGCTCCTTCTTGAGTCTGGGGAGAAAAATACCAGGCAGTTACCCCAGGGCTGCCCTAGAGTTGCAGGCTCGCTGTCACCACTGGTTGGTGTTAAGGACACATTCTTGAAGTGAGGTTCTAGCCCCAGCTCTGCAACTGATTTGCTCTGTGACCATTCGTGAGCCAGAAGGAAAAAAAATATTAAGTTCCTCACCAAATTTCACCTTGAAAAGTAAAATGATTTTCAGAACTATGCTCATTAGTATATCATCTCCTTTTTACCCCCAAAGTTTCCGGTTCCCCCCAACGCGGGCCACTGATATGTTGTCTAATGAAAACCCTTTGGTGGTTGTGTGGTAAAGAATTAACCTCAACCAAAGAGAGGTCAGGCCTTCGCCCTCAGCTCCTGGGAGGTGATCTCCAGGCTCTTAGAATGCCGCACCTGATGGGAGTGTCTTTGTTTGCCTGGGGGATTTGGCCACCAGACAGTCCAACAATGCGATCTATGATGGGGGTCTCTGGGCCGCGTCGTATCAGTTCTACCCCCAGATGCCCAGAGACTCAAGGACAGCCATGCAGATGGCACGTAATTAAGCCCCAATAAAAACTCCAGACACCAGAGCTCAGGGGGGTTCCCTGGCTGTCAATTCTTTGCATCATCACACACTGCTGCTGGGAAAGGTACACCGTCCTGACACCATGGGGAGAGGACGGTGGTGCTCTGTGTGTTGTACTTTCTTGAACTCCACCCATGAGCTTATTCCTTGGCTGATGTCAACCTGTATCCCTTCCCTCTAATAAACCATAACTGCGAGTATAATATTTTTCAACAAATACTTCTAGCGAGTTACCAAGCCCAAGGATAGCCTTGTGGACCCCCGAACCTGCAACTGGTGTCGGAAGTGAGAGTGGTCTCACGCAGATCAGGCCTCCTAACTTTACACTTGGCTGACTCTTCCCAGTTGGCCTTGACTTTTACGGCAGATAATATTAATAGATTAGTAGGTGATGCCTCCACTGGTGGAGGCTTTCTGAAACTAGTGGTCTGTTAAACTGACTTCATGAAGACTCTTCATTCGTGAAGAGATTGTACAGACATCCTTAAACCTAGTAATCAGCTTTTAGAATTGTGTAAATCCAAGCACAGATTGCCATGGTGCCAGGATTGCAAGTCTGGGGAGTACTGATAATCCTTATTAGAGGCAGCAGCTAGGAGTTCGACAAACTTCTTCCACGCGCCCTCGGCACTTAGTCTGCGCTGCTGATATACACTCTGCTTTCTGCTCTTTCTGATTACCTGTGTGTCTTGGTGCACATGAGACGGGGAGCTCCGTGAGGGCAGTGATTGCATCTTACTTATCTTGTGCTCTCTGGAAGTCAAGGCACCCAGTAACGCACAAAACATTTGATGAATTGAATTGGATTCGCTGATCTTTCCAGTTGTGTCTGTGCATAAGTGGTTATTATAGTCCCATAAACATGTTCTCTTCACACTGTGAGGCTACATAAAATTTTACAGGCCTCCTATTCCTACCTAAGAAGATATCCAAAAGGAAAAATCGACAGGGGCGGCGGAGCACAGAACCACAAACTCACGTGGGATTGCGGAGATCTGCGTTCCACGGACAGCCTCAAATTCCTTGGTGGTCACACGACCTTAGACAAGTCCCTTGACCTAAGGACTAGGTCTTCTCACCTGTGAGACACTGAGAAATACTGTGCCCTCGGGGCACCCACAGATGTCAGGAGGTAATGAGTATAAAGCTCATACTATCACAAGTTCAGATTCCACAGACATCTTCTGAGCATCTACCACCTGTCAGATACCCTAAAAGGCACTTGCACACCATTCGTCCCATTAAGTCCTCGTATTCTGGTATTGAAGGTACTAATGGGTGGGTGCAGAGGACACAAGACTGGCCAGGAGTTAGTTGATAATTATTGAAATTGGGTGAGGAAGGATGAAGGTGCATTCTATTATTTCCTCTATTTTTTGGGTGTGTTTGACGTGTTCTAATAAAACACGTTTTAAACAATCCTCTTGGCGACAATGTGAAGCGGGTCTGACGAGTCGCATGTTACCCGTGGGAAACTGAGGCTCAGCTGAGGAGACGTGTGGGTTCCACAGGATGCTGAAGGTGGATGTGGGTCTAGGAGCCAGGCTCCAGCTTCCATGCAATTTCCCACCTCCCCGCCCACCGAGCTCTCCATCTCTGGGGAGACAACGGGCCTGCGTGGCTGGCACCGGCTCGCTCAGGAAGGGGCTCTCGGAAGGTCTAGGTTTTCTTCCAGGTGGATCATGGCAAAAAAGTCAAGAGAGGGCTTCCGTGGTGGCACAGTGGTTGAGAATCTGCCTGCCAATGCAGGGGACACGGGTTCGAGTCCTGGTCTGGTTAAGATCCCACGTGCCATGGAGCAACTAAGCCCGTGCACCACAACTACTGAGCCTGCACTCTACAGCCCACGAGCCACAACTACTGAGCCCATGAGCCACAACTACTGAAGCCCGTGTGCCACAACTACTGAAGCTCACATGCCTAGAGCCCATGCTCCGCAACAAGAGAAGCCACCACAAT
Source organism: Leucopleurus acutus (assembly GCF_964270905.1). Lineage (NCBI taxonomy): Eukaryota > Metazoa > Chordata > Mammalia > Artiodactyla > Delphinidae > Leucopleurus > Leucopleurus acutus. Next base: position 6,246,763 of record NC_139152.1, read on the forward strand.
GAGAAGCCTGTGAACTACAATGAAGATTAGCCCCCGCTCGCCACAACTGGAGAAAGCCCGCGTGCAGCAGTGAAGACCCAATGCAGCCAAAAATAAATGAATAAATAAATAAATTTATATTTTAAAAAAGTCAAGAGATGAGAGAAACAGCTTTCCACCTTTCTTTCCTGCACCAAGGACGCCTTTCCACACTTCATTAGAGAAATTCAAGGAATGTGGGGACTCCTCAAAGGCACCACCATCATCCGTGAGCATCTGCTGAGTCCCCAGGGCACTGGGCAGGCATTGCTGGAGATTCCACAGGTGTGTGACACACAGGCCTGCCCCTCAGCAACTTCCTCAGATCTGCTCGTGATATGTTTTAATTTATTAGCTAACCGTACAAAGAGACAAAAATATCACCACAGTAGTCTTCACCCTCAAAAGGATTTGCTCTAGAATGGAGAGAGAAAGAGGTCTGCCCATCGCTTCTGCAAAGGGAGAACTGTGTGTGCGTGTGTGTGTGTGTGTGTGTGTGTGTGTGTGTGTGTGTCAAGGCAGGGGGCAGATGGAGCTGAGCAAAAAGAAACACATTTCTCAAAGGCCACCCTCGGGACGTGCCTGTCTGCAGCTCTGGGGCTGTGCAGCTTTGCATTCGTTTGGAAGTTCAACCCTATGATGTATACAGTCTTCCCCAAATAACCCGTGAAGGGAAAAATAGCAGAGCGTAAGTGACACCCACGGAACTCAAAAGCATGGAGACATAGTCAACTGTTTTCTTTACTCTCATCATAGTTTGCCAAAGCCCATGTGCTACAAATCTCTCTGTTCAAGGAAAATCACCAATTGGGTTGTGTTTGCTCATCCCGCGTTTTAACTTTTTCTCAAGCTCTTGCAGCCACACATCGGATGGCCCTAGCAGAACACACCAGCGAGCGTGGAAAACGTTGCCCATCACCTCTCCAACCTCAGGAACTCCCACTGGTGCCTACTGTGTGATAAGCACTTCACACGTTACACCGGGGGTCTCCTCCTGGCTGGGGGCTGGCAGGGACAGTCCCTAAAGGTCCCCTGCACTCTTCCACTCTTAAGTTCTACCTTGCCTTCTAAGTCAATGAACTCTTCAAGCCACGCCTGGATTCTCCACGTGCCAAGTTCTCCGTGGCCCCGCCGGGGTTGTCAAGAACCAAGGGACCATCCGCAGAGCAAGAGCTGAACCCGTGACCATGCCCACCCCCCTCTAATCCAAGGACGTGTAGACATATATCAACTTTAAGATGCGGCACAAAAGTCAAAGCTAAGCTCTATAACTATGGTCCTTTGCAAGGCACGAGGTGCTGTCGGCGCCTTCTTGGGGGCGGGAGCTCTTCATGCCCCATGCGTGGGGGAAGATCACAGAGGCCCGGCAGCGTTCTGCACTCTGCCCTTCTGAACACTCTAGATGAAAAGCAGAGGTCTGGCCAGTGTGGAGTCACGCATCTATAATCCAAGGTGCACCAAAGACTGCCAGCAGCCATCAGAGGCTAGGAGAGAAGCATGGGATGGCTTCTCCCTCCAGAAGGACCCAGTTATGCCGACATCTGGATTTTGCACTCTGGCTTCCTGACCTGTGAAAGAATAAACTTCTGTTGTTCTAAACCAAAAAAAAAAAAAGGAAAGCAGAGGCCTTGGGTTAGAGAATTAATTCCTCTGCAACCATGCTTCCGTTCAGGTCAGGCCTGTGCCTAGTGTGGAAGATCCCTGACGTCAGCTACCGGGTGTAAGGGAGCCTGCTTTTTTTTTAATTTTATTTTTTTTATTGAAGTATAGTTGATTTAAAATGTTGTACCAATCTCTGCTGTACAGCAAAGTGACTCGGTTATACACATACAGACATTCTTTTTTTATATATTCTTTTCCATTAGGGTTTATCCCAGGAGACTGGACATAGTTCCCTGTGCTCTACAGCAGGACCTTGTAGTTCATCCATTCTAAATGTTATAGTTTGCATCTACCAACCCCAAACTCCCAGTCCACCCCTCCCCCACCCCCTTGGCAACCACAAGTCTGATCTCTATGCCTGTGATTCTGTTTCACAGATAGGTTCATTTGTGCCATATCTTAGATTCCACATATGGGTGATATCATGTGTTGCTTGTCTTTCTCCTCCTGACTTACTTCACTTAGTATGATGATCTCTAGGTCAATCCATGTTGCTGCAAATGGCATTATTTTGTTCCTTTTTCATGGCTGAGTAGTAGTCCACTGTATATATGTACCACATCTTCTGTATCCATTCCTCTGTGGATGGACGTTTAGGCTGTTTCCATGTCTTGCTATTGTCAATTGTGCTGCTATGAACATAGGGGTGCATGTATTTTTTTTAACATCTTTATTGGAGTATAATTGCTTTACAATGGTGTGTTAGCTTCTGCTGTATAACAAGGTGAATCAGCTATATGTATACATATACCCCCTTATCCCCTCCCTCTTGGGCCTCCCTCCCACCCTCCCTATCCCACCCCTCTAGGCGGTCACAAAGCACCGAGCTGATCTCCCTGTGCTACGCGGCTGCTTCCCACTAGCTATCTATTTTACGTTTGGTAGTGGCTCCCAGCAGCCCCAGACAGACACAGGCAGGAGGCAAGACACTAAGAGCCCCTGCAGTGCCTGCTGTTCAGTTCCAATGTCCTGGGACCGTTGTGCCCCCAGCTCAGGTCACGTCCTGCAGGCCAGGAGAGACTGCTGGGCGCTGAAGGGCCCTGAGACTGTAAAGGCAGTGATGCAGGGGGAGCAGGCAACGCAGAAGGACCGGCCGTCTTGTCCCCTGTGTGTTAAGGGTTTACTGAATTCTGTGGTGCGTCTACTGCCAGGCCTGGTGTGGTGGGAAATGACGCAATGAACTACAGTCCGCCACCTTCAATGAGCAAACCATCTGCTTGGCATCCTCTGTGAGCACCCAAGAAAGGGACTCCTCTCAGTGAAATGGGTGAAGCTTTATCTTGTTTGGGGGCAGATGGAAGGACAAGGAAACACTGAGTTTTTCTTTGCCACACGGAGATGTCTAAACGCATCAGGAGAGAGCAGAGGAATGGTGGCCCACAGGGCCCTGTGAGCACCGGGGGCCCTGACGCCATTACCAGGGTCCCCTTGAGGTACCTCCTCTCAGCTGTGCTCTGGGACATGTCTACCCTGTGGATTCTAAAGCGAATCCCGCTCCTGGATTGTAGGAGATGCCATCTCAGCTGTCTGACCTATTATCATCATAAGTCTTCTCATGCCCTTCTCTCTACTGAACCCCACAATTAAAGATGGAAAATACCGCTCAGGCAAGATCCTACATTATCTCATTAGGGGAAAACAAAAATCAAGAAACAAAGGAAAGATTCCAATGTCTCTCTCCCACTGTCAAAAGCAGAAGAACTGGCAGAGATCTGCAAGAGATTCCAAAATACCAAGGGAACGCCACGTATACTCTCTCCCCTCGAGAGACCTGAATCTGGTTGAGGAGACAAGTGAGGGCTTTAAAAACAAATCACAACAGATGCAAACAGGCAAATCAGACACTGGGGCAGGGGTCGAGGGCAGAGCCACAGAATCACCGCTGTGCTGGTCACAGAGGGGATTTTGCTGGACGACCTCAGTTGTAACCACCAGCCTCATTGTTCGTGCCCATGTCCTGATTTTCCGTTCAGAAAACAGTCACCATAATTGTATGCCCCAGAGGCAAACAGATGACTCGGGTAAGAGAATTTCAGAGGGAGGAGGGAACGAGGAGAGCTCAGTGCCGGCAGGCAGGGGAAGGGCAGGGAGGGCTTCATGGAGGAGGCCACGCCAGTGGATCATGTTTCGAGTGGGCACGCTGGCCAGTCTGGCTCTTCCAAGGCTCAGCCTCCCAGCTGTCTTGCCTCCATCCCTAGCTTCATCTCTTTTGAACCTGCTCCACTCGGGTCCTCCTTCTGCCCCCACGTGGCACAGTGTCCCAACATCTATAATTCACCGTGGCAGGTGCGAGGGTGGTTAGAGGAGAGTGTAAACATCCCCCCCCCCTTCGCCCCATCACACTCAAAGCTCAGGCAGGCCTGGCCCTTGCCCGGGGCTGCCACGCCCGATGTCCCACCCACACGCCCGCCAGGCCCTGGTGCTCTCGAGTTTGGAGCATCTGGGCCACAGCCAACAGCAGCACCACCGTCCTTTTGAGGGAAGAGAGAACCAACTCACAGATACTCATCAAGCGCCTGCCATGGGCCGGACACAGAATGTGCTGACAAACCAGAAAAGGCCTCGGCCACCGAGGAGGGGACAATTCAGCAAGAACGTGGCTGAGTCCCAAGAGCTGGTGTACAGAGGCTGGGCGCCGTGCGGGGAGCCGCCCTCTCTGCTGGAAGGGGAGCCGGCCTCCCACCTGGGGACGTCACTCGGCCATGGAGGGCAACGTCTTCCCAACAGCTCTCGTGGCCTTTGAGCCAACCTTCAACCTGGCTCGAAAAACCTCACTTCTAGGAAACCCCCACTAACCACAGTCCCTTCTAAACCCCTCTGTCCCTCTGAGCACGTGGGATGTGGCACGTCACACCCACCTGCAGGTATTTTGGGTGCCTCCTTCCCATGTGGAAAAGGCACTGCTTGGGTATCAGAAACAGTCCAGCCCCCAGGCACGGTGGACTGACCGCTACATAGCGTGCAAGTGGGCAGGTCAGGTCCCAGGGCAGCTCCCTCCCCACCCCCCGACCCGTGCAGAGCCCACCACCGCCTGCCCACTGCACCCCCAAGAAAGGAACAGCACACGTGTGTTCTCACGGGCCCCCAGCCGGCTCCGTTGCCCCTACGGAACTACTACTCACATCGTCTGCATAGAAAAGCTTCTTTATTGAAACACTAATCTCCTTATACCTCTAGCTAGGTACCACAGACAGGAATTTCCAAAGCGCTCCTTATGGATTCCAATCTAAAAAATTCCCACGTTCCTTCCTTCCTTCCCAAGCATTTATTAAGCACTTACTGTATGCTGGATTAATGGAGAGACAAAGACAAACTAGATACTTCCCGCCCCCAACAAAGGAGCATATGGTCTGGAAGGGGTAACAAACTTATACCATTAAGCAGGGGCACAAACATAGTCGAGGTTACTAACGATAAAACAGCAGTATAGGGCTTCCCTGGTGGCGCAGTGGTTGAGAGTCCGCCTGCCGATGCCGGGGACGCGGGTTCGTGCCCCGGTCCGGGAAGATCCCACATGCCGCGGAGCGGCTGGGCCCATGAGCCATGGCCGCTGAGCCTGCGCGTCCGGAGCCTGTGCTCCGCAACGGGAGAGGCCACAACAGTGAAAGGCCTGCGTACCGCAAAAAAAAAAATTTTTTTTAATTAAAAAATATAGCAGTATATTTAAGTTCTATGCAAGCACAAAGGAGGGGCAATTCATTCCGTTTAAGGTCTGGGGGCATCTTAAGGGGAGACTGGGAGCCTTTACGCCGGAGGACCACCCATCCCTCCCCAGGGCCCTCTGGGAAGCTAGCTTGTGGCACCAAAACCAGGCAGCAAGCAGGCCAGCCAAGGATGCCAGCTGCTCCGACTCCCAGGGGACTGGGTCCCTGTCACCGGAGGGAACGCGGGTCTTCCTGGGAGTTTATAACACCTATTCAAGAAATATCCTTGAGTTCCTTCCCGTGCAGACCATGGAAATACAATGATCCCACCCTGTTACCCTGACCTCATTTGCATCGACTAAGTCCCACCTAGTGTTTCTGAAAGTCTGGGTGTTATGCAACGGCATTCTTGACAGCAAGGGTGAAAGGTCCAAATTCGAGAAGAGGAGGCTCGAGGAGCGTGTGGGAGGGCACCCATCCACCCTGGGATGGACAGAGGGCAGGGGTGACGGGGTCACCACTGTGGGGAGGAGAACGTGAAGGAAGAGAGGGAGGCCACCTAAAAAGAGTCAAAACACATTGTAACCGACTGAGCTCAGCACCCGGCATGTCTTAGACTGAGAAGGGTTTGGAAACATTGTAACCACCTGAGTTATGAACGACTGGACGAGGCACCATCTCCACCCGTGAGAATTATGCACAATTCATGTTACACGCTAATTATATGCCTTTTGCACCAGGCCCTCAGCTCAGAGGGTCCGTCCTGCTCACCACTGATCCTGTGCCTGGCGGAGAACAGATGCTAAATAAACATGAAGGAGTGACCTTCGGCTCTTTCGCCACATCGAACATGGAACAAAAGGAAGTGAGAGTTCGTGTAGCTCTACACTGGGAAGCCCGCCCCCCTCAAAGTGCGGATAAGCCTCCAACGAAGCATGTGCAGTTTCCTTGCTGAAGGAACTCCCTGGACGCAGTTGGCATCCACCAGCCTGGGCTACGGAGGCTGGGGACATCGGTCCCCCTCGCGGGTCACGGACGCTGTGGCTCGTCGCCGAGTGAGAGCTGCAGCAAGGTGTCCCCTGCACAAGGCCGTGCTCTCCAAGAACTAGGAGTACTGTCCAAACACCCGACATCTGTGAATTTCCGCAGTGCCTTTCTCCAAGGAATTCCACGCACTACAGACATGATCTCATTCATCCTCTCATTCCCTCCGAGGCAGGGAGGGGATCGGCATGATGACCTCTGTTAAACAGGTGGGGGAGCAGGCACAGAGAAGGAGAGGAACTTTCCCAAAGCTACACAGCAAATACCGGCCTGCTGGAAAGGATCCTAGGAGGTCCGGCCTGATGTCCCACAACTGCTCCCTTTCCTGCCTTTGCCTTAATTCCACTGAGAGTTAAAAGCTTTAAGAAAATGCACATACTATGAGGACCGCTGTATTACGGTCGTGGATGTCCAGGAAAATCTGACGAGACCACTACAAAACAGTATTCATCAGCACACCAGGCCCGCTTCTTCCATGTTCCTACTTCAGTGATTAGGACCTTGCAGGGGAACAGAAATGAAGAACACGGAGAACAACAACAGTGGTAGGGAAGATGTCAAAATTCGACCCCGAACTGGGGCCTGTGCAATGGGCTGAGCCCTCAGTCCCCTCGGGGAGCAGGGAAGGCTCTGGAACGTGCAGTGCTCGGGAGTCAGCGAAGGGAAGGCAGCCTGGCCTGAGAGGCAGCCCAGGCTGGCAAAAGCCAGCCGAGTGTGCGAAGGCGCCTGGCAAGGGCGGCCCCTCACGACGAGACCAGCCGCCTCTCTCTGTTTAACTGGGCGCTCCCTTAACGAGCCCAAAGCCCCGGCTACCACCGTCAACAAGGATTTGCTTCCAGGCAATCCTTAAAGTCCCAACTCCAGACAAAAGCTTGACTCCCGTCCTCCTGGTTGAGGGAGGTGTAAAGTCTTGACTAATCCCATCTGCACCTACTCAAGTCCTTGGGAAACTGGATATAACAGGGTTGAGACCCAAGAGGTGAAAATCTCAGCTGCTTTACCCAAACCTGGGGACAGAGGCGCCCCAATTTATCCAGATTTGCCTATTACTCTGCCAACAGGTCAAAGCATCATAGGGCCTGGGTGGCACCGGGTTCATGCGCGGCTGGGGTTCTTCTATTCAGCCCTTCTGGTTCCTTCGCCTGTCACGAAACTGGGAGCGCCCTTCCCTCGTCACGCTTTTCAAGTGCCGGGGAGACCCCACATCTCCTGCCCGACGTATTTCAGATGATGAGCCACCAGCCTCCTCGTCCTGTTGTCCGACACAAAAAAATTAAAGTCTCCAGGGACCGAGGCTCCAAATCGTGGTGTGAAATGGAGATGCAGGGAGGAAAGAAGAAGGGGGCAGCGAAGGCCACAGATGTATTGATGAGGAAGGTCACGTGACTAGTTTCGGAGGATTTGGGGAGGAAAGCAAACAGCAAGGTTATTTTTTTGTTGTTTTTGGCCATGCCGCACAGCATGTGGGATCTTAGTTCCCCGACCAGGGATCAAACCCGTGCCCCATGCATCGGAAGTGCAGAGTCTTAACCACTGGACCACCACGGAAGTCCACGACGGCAAGGTTATTCAAGGGCACATGGGCTGCAAGGAAGCCAAGGTGGGAATCTCAAGAAGAAAGGCAGAAAGAAAATGGGTGCTATTGGCATCCAGGGCAAGGCAGCTGGAGGGGCTGCATGTCTGAGGGAGAATGATGCGGAGAGCAGAATCTTTGGCCTGATTTTGGAGAGAGGATGGGAGACGTTGGAGTTGACAGTTACAGATATGAAAGAGAAGGGGTCTGAGGAAAAAAGAGTAAAAAAGACACGGAGGTGAGAATTGGCGTCATTTCACTCCCTTCTTGGTGGGCCCCGGAACCTGGCACTCTAAAGGACGGCCTGGCCGCCCAGCTCCTCACCGGCTGTGACCGCCAGAGTCAGCACCCCGGCTCACCCACGGCGACCGAGGTTCTGCTCCTAAGCTCACCAGCTCTGGGTGACCCCCACGCCGGCCTCTTACATTCCCTCCAAACCCACCTGCTCCCCCCACCTCTGAGACATGCTCCCCTCCCATGCCAGTGTAACACACAGCAGGCGAAGTCTGACCCCTGCAGGGTACCCACGGCCATGCGCAGGTTGAAGGCAAATCGCCGTCATGCTGTGGGCTTTGTCTTCCTTGTGGCCTAGCTTAGGATATGACCTTGTTGAGTCATTACCCCAGTGTCTGGCACACAGTAAACGCTCAAGAAACTGTTGAACGTAGGCCTATTTTGCATTCTTCTTCCCTTCCTTGAGTCCTCGACTGGGAAATGATGTTTCCCAAGCAAGGCAGCTAAAATGTTGCTTGCTGTAAGATGCTGACATAAGACAGACTCCCCGCGTGGGCAGTGTGTGTGTTTAGCTGTGACAAGTTTAAGTCTCAGGCCACTTACAGAAGCCAGCTCTCTGTGGACCCTGCACAACGAGACACAGCAGGGCAGAATCAGGTTTAAAATCACTCAAGCGGATTTTTGCTCAGAGAATCACTGGACCGGCTGGACCTAAGGATGGAGATGCTCCTTATCACAGGCACCCTCAACAGCACTACCTGATGGGGCGGATGGAGACGCTGAGGGCAAGGTGACAAGGACCTCAGACCTCTCTGGAACCGGACCCGAAGGCAGACCAAAACCCATGGCTTCGGAACTGCCCATTTCTGAGCCGCACTGTCTTCCCACTCACACGTCCCTTGAAATGACCAACTCTTTTAAAAAGAAGCCAAACGAGAGTGAGAGCTTGAAATCAGGGAATCCACAGTTGCTACTGACTTTGGATCTCCAGGAGGAAGAACGAGGCAGCCAAAGCTCTTGGCCAGATTCGTGTAAACATAATCTGGCCAGCCCAGTGGATTCCTGAAACTCTGCATCCTCCACGGGGTGAAATTCTCCTTTGCTCTGTGCCTCTTCTAGCTGTAGCTGGGGCATCAGACAAGTGACCCTGGGATGAGAGTTTCCAAAGAGTGGTTGCCGAGGTTCCTCCTGTCCCAGGGAGACTCTGAGCAGCCCAGAGATCACCTCGAGTCGTGGCATTGGTTGTGAGGACACACAGGCTGCGAGGGGAGGGGGCTGAATGCCACGGCTCCTACGTTGGGCAGGAAGGTCCCTTGCCCTGGACTTCAACTGGCTCGAAGGTTCAGGCAGAATCAGCACTTTTATTATACTGTCCTTGGAACAAGTTACCCCACCCTGGCCATAAAAATAAAGCTGGAAACCTAATGAAAATCAGAATTTTTTTTTTTTTTTTTTTTTTTTTTTTTTTGCCGTACGCGGGCCTCTCACTGCTGTGGCCTCTCCGGTTGCGGAGCACAGGCTCCGGACGCGCAGGCTCAGCGGCCATGGCTCACGGGCCCAGCCGCTCCGCGGCATGTGGGATCCTCCCAGACCAGGACACAAACCCGTGTCCCCTGCATCGGCAGGCGGACTCTCAACCACTGCGCCACCAGGGAAGCCCGAAAATCAGAAATCTGACCTAAAATTAATTTTAGAAGTTGAGATTGCGGAACAGCCAGCAGGCATTTACTGAACACCTATTATGCCACACGCCACTCCAGACGTGGAGCACAGGGCAGTGCCAGGCCCGACAGACCCTCCATCTTCAGGGAGCTGACGTATAGAGGGCACAGGCAGTAAACAAGGAAGTAAGAAATCAGTACACAAGGCCATTTCCAGTCCTGATGGATGCTGTGGGGAAAATCACGTGGCCTAAGGCAGGAGGCCCACTACAGCCAGGGCTAGGAAAGATCTCTCTGGGAGGGTGATGAGCTGAGAGCAGAATGGGAAGGGCAGGCAGCCCAAAGGGACAGTGCGAAAGAACCTTCCAGAAGAAGGAACAGGACGTCAAAGCCCTGGCTTGGATATGAGCTATTATATTTGAGGGATGGAAAAAAAAAAGAGTGAATGCAGCTCAAGAGTGATGAATAAGGTGAAACGGGGGAGGGAGAGAGGGAGGTGGGGGCCAGGTCTTGTGGGTCTTACAGGCCTTGACAGGGAGGTCTCCAGGGGCTCTTACATGGGCGAGCAACACAGAGCTCACCCAGGTAACATGCAGAGACCAGATGACAAGGCAACGGGACCCCGGACAGAGCAAGTGGGTGGGTCCTGCAGGTGATTCAGGCAAGAAGTGATGGGGGGTTGGACTAGGTTGGCAGGGATGGGGAGGGTGACGGTGCTTACGTAAGGGATATATTGCAGTGGCAGAGCCAAAGGTACTCAGGCTCTAGGGCACGAGGGAACAAGAAAGAATCAAGGAGGACTTGTAGGTTTTATCCTTTTTACTATATTTCTAATGTAAGGCGCTCAAGGGACGCACATGCTTAGTCAGAAGATGTGTAATCTAAGGCAGAACACTTATCTTCTTCAAGCCATAAGTTGTTAGCTGGTTGACATCAGGTTGGTAATTATTGCAATTCAAGGATGTATGTACAGACTCCTGAATTTATGGTGCCACTAGGGGTTCCCTTAAGCCCCTCCTCTGTGACACGGGCTCAAAGCTCCTAGGTTCAGGCCTGGGTTTAGGCCAAGATCAGGCTCAAATGATTGCATTAATCTAAGTCCAGGTCCTGGCAGTGGTTCACAGCACTGACGTGTAGGGTGCCGTGTTCCTGGCCTGAGTCTTACCGTGACCCGCCGGCATCCAGAGCTGGCCTGGTCCTGGAGGAAGATGGCAATGGCCTTGGTGGTCTGCAGGTGATGACAAGAGGCCATCCCCTGTGCCCCATCCCCAGACCAGAAGGTCCAGTCGCCCTGCATCATCATGTCTGCCAGCAACACGGCTGCAGTCAATGGCCACTTCCCCCCGGAGCCATTTTCCTCACCAGACCCTCTGGCACGCCGCTTTTCCTTGCTTCTCTTCCTATTTTACTCGCCACTCGCTGGTTTCTTTGGTTGGTCCTCACCATCTCAGTCTCCGAACTTTAGACAAGCCCAGGCTCCACTCTTGGGCATCTCTCTTCTCTGACTACACCCCTCCACTGGGTGAGCTCAAAGAATCTCACGGCTGGAGAATCATCGCAACGCCGATGGCTCTCTAGCCCGATGCTCCCGGTGCCTCTCTTCACCACTACGTGGACGGGTGACAGCTGTCACCAGGTAACGCGCTCACCACTAGACACCTGATTTCCTCCTTCACCGACATTCTTCCAACTGTTTGGGCCCAGATCTTGGCGTTATCCTTGATTCCTTTCTTTCTGTCACACCTCACACTCACACCGTCAGCAAATACTGAGACGTGCCTTTGAAATACAGGCAAAAGATGAATACTTATCGCCGTCTCCATGGCTACTCGCCTAGTTCAGGCCACTGCTTTGTCCCCTGGGACCGCGCAGCGGCCACTGGCTTCCCTGCTCTGCCCTTGACCCCCCAAAAGCTAGTTTCCACAAAGCAACCAGGGTGAACGTTCAAAAACGTTAGTCTGATCATGTCAGTCCTCACGCAGACTCTCAGGGAGGCTCTTATCTCATTCAGAGTAAATCCACCATCCTCAAAGGTCTAGAGGACCTGATCCCAGCTGCCTCCCTGCCTCCACCTCCGGCCACGTCCTCTCTCGGGAACTCTCTGCGCCGGCCACACTGGCCTCCTTGCTGTTCCCCGAGCACAGCAGGCTTGATCCACGTCAGGACCTTGGCGCGGGCTGCCCTCTGCCTGGAACCCTGTCCCCTCCCCACCGCCTGCCTCGTCCCACCACTTGCAGTATTCCTGCTCAGTGACCTCTGTGCCCGAGAGGCCGCTGCTATGTGTCCTCGCCGTCTACCCCTCCCTCTGCTCCGTCCCTCTTCACAGTGCATGTCGCTCCTCAACACGTGCTGCACATCTGCTTGTTCACGTACGGTCTGTCTCTCCCTACTTGACTGCAAACCCCTTGAGGGCAGGGATTCCGCCTCTTTTTTTCCACGGCTGCATCCCCAGAGCCCAGCTCTGTGGCTGGCAGAGAGCAGGGCCTCGATCACCGCACTTTCCTGCAGCTGATGTTGCCAAAAAGCAGGCACTGTCGCAACGTGCTTTCATTTGGTGCTCTCGAGATACTCCAGGGTTGGTATTTTATTCCCTTCTTTATCAGTGAGAAAGAGAGGATTATAAATCCCGCAGTCCACTAAGACAAAGCCAGAGGGTGGCAGGTCTGGGACCTGAACCAGCTCCCTTTGATTCTAAAACCGTCTCCCCAATGAAAGAATGCACCCCACAGCCCTACCGTCCGCCGAGGCTTCCAGAATCTCTGTTTCAATTCCTTAGTGGAAGGCTTTACTCAAGAGGTAGAGGGACGGCCAGACAAGGAGACAGAGACAATGATACAGGGACAGAAGAAGAAGGTCAAGATCCAGTGTCCATGGAGCCTCTCAGGAAAGGATGAGCTGTCAGACCCACAAGCAGCTGGTGGGCCAGGCTTCCCAAGGCAATGCCAAGACCGCCAACTCGTCAGCGTCCCCTCACCCAGAGGTCACAGAGGGGCAAGTCTCAGGAAGCAGATTACGCCTTCGTATGCCATGAACTAGCGAAATCCCTTCCCCCCTTCCAGCCTCAGTTTCCCCATCTGTAAAGTGAAGGAAATGGCCTGACAGTGGCTCTAAAACGTAGCTACCGATGGGAGCCAACATGGAGAGGTGTGAAGGGTGTGGCTTTTAGCACTTTGCCCCGGGAGGGATTTGAATACTGGACATCTGCAGTGGGGCCGGGGACAGGTATTCTGAACACGAGTTTAACATAAGGTCTGTATGGGAGGCGGCATCCTGGCCCCTGGGTCAGAAACTGTGAAATTCAATCCTGACTCCGCCCTGGCCGTGAGACCTTAAGACTTACTCTCTCTGTGGCCCACTTTCCTCGCCCGAGGAAGAGGGATACTACTAAACTCTACAAGGCCTGGTAGGAAGATTTAGTGTGTTGGTATCTGCATGGCACGGGGAACAGTGCCTGAGCGCTAGTTGGCTGCTACACACTTAAGTGCTACATTAAGTGTCTGAGGAACATGACCCAGCAGCCAGGCTGCTGCTGTGGACACCCTCTAATGGGTTTCTCTGTCCCACTGCTCCCTGGAAGAAAAAGGGACCGGCCCTCATTATACTGTCGTCTTAGAGCAGAGAGAGCACACCAGGCACGGCTCCCGACTCACTGTTGAGTCAACCTCAACGGGAATCAGGCCCTTTTAACCATAGCTTCGATCAACATGTCAGATCAGGAGGGTTAGTGACCCTAACCAAATCGCCAAGTTGAAAAGAGTCTTAAGATCATTGGTCAGCATTCTTTTCAAGCACACATGGAACTCTTACACACACACAAAAAAAATTAAAAACACAATCCGGGTCATAAAGCAAATCTCCAAAGCACCTCCCCCAAATCAATATCATACATGCCACATCCTCTAAACAAAATGCAAGTAAGTCAGAAATGGCCAAGACACCAGCTTCCCCACCTCCACATCAATGGAAATGCAAAACACACTCCTAAATAACTCATGGAATAAAGAATTCAAAATAGAATTTTAAAAATATGAGGGCAGGGCTTTGGGGTTGTTTTGTCCACTGATGAATCTACAGCACCTGGAACAGTGCCTGGCACAAAATAGTTATTGAATTAAGGAAAGAATGAATAAATGGAAAGTTAAAGGACACAAAGTATACATGCTCTTGTTAGCAAAGAAACAAGACCGGGAATTAGTGAGTTAAACATCCAACAACAACAAACAAGAGTTAGGGCTTCCCTGGTGGCGCAGTGGTTGAGGGTCCGCCTGCCGATGCAGGGGACACGGGTTCGTGTCCCGGTCCGGGAAGATCCCACATGCCGCGGAGCTGCTGGGCCCGTGAGCCATGGCCGCTGAGCCTGCGCGTCCGGAGCCTGTGCTCCGCAACGGGAGAGGCCACAACAGTGAGAGGCCCGCGTACCGCCAAAAAAATAAAATAAAAGGAGGGATTCATGGCCTATAATACGTTTGCGGAATTGCAATTAAGTATTTCAAAGCATTAGCTACTTGCCGGAATACATAAATGTCTGAGACCGCTCTCAACTCCTGCATTACCAAGACTGCCATCGACATCCATCACAATCTGTCTCCGCCCCCAGCCATGTGGCTTCTGTGACATCACCGACCAGTCACACCCAGCTCAGAAAGTCACACTCACCACGTACCATGACAGCAGCTCTGTCTCTCCTTTCTATAATAGCACGGTTTTTAAATGGGCAGGCATAAAATAATGCTCTTTTTATAACAATCCTGTCCTTGGAAGCTTCTGGTATTTACAAAGTTCTTGAAAAAAAAACAGCCTTGTACTGAACTGTGTGATGCAGCCAATTCTGTTGGTGGGCAGATTTGACTGTTAAAAAAGTTCTTCCCCAAGGAATCTGAAATCTGTCTTCCCTGAAACTTTTACCGCTTGGACCTGATCCTGCCCTTGGAAACCCCCAGAGTTTCTCCAGCAAGAATAAGTACAGGAATACGTGTGTGTGTGTGTGTGTGTGTGTGTGTGTGTGTGTGTGTGTGTGTGCGCGCGCGTGTGCGCGTTATATCCATCCTATACATATTTCTTATACATAATTTCAATGGTACCCCATGTTTTCTGTGCTTTTAGAGGAAACCTTTCCACTTCTGAGTCTGCCAAGATTCAGATATGAGGGAACCACAGGCAAAGAAACCTTAGATTATAACAAGCATCATTTGAAAACTACAGATATGAAGGTGGTTATGTTTTTAAAACTTACCTACTTAAAGTAATTGAGATTGGAGTATCAATGGCCTGTCATTTCTGGGAACGTCATATCTTTGGTTAAGAAACGTAATTTCACTCACAGATTGTTCATCATTATGGCTTTTATATAGTTGGAATTCAACAAAGTTTCATTGAAAAAAATCACAACACTTTATTTTCTTAAAAGCTAGTGATTTACGAGGTCCACTTAGTAGGCACGCATGGCATATTTTATTGGGAATGGAGATTCTGAAGTGATATCTTCTTTTAGGGTGTGAACTCTGGGTGTGTGATATATAGAAGGTTATCTTACAAACAAGTGTAACTTTAATAGAGGGGAGAGCAAACACTGGCTAATGTCCTCTGCTCGTGGCAAGAGAGAAGGGAGGGGAAAAAAGGATAGAAAAATAAAAGGGAGGGCAGAGAGAAAAGAGAGTAAACTCAACCCACCGTACACAAACAGAGAAGATGCAAGGGTGCCGGAACTCCAACCCTCGGCTCCCCAGCCAAGAACCGCAGTGCGGGCCTCCCTCTCCACCGTCCGGGATCACGCAAGGGGAGGGCCAGGCAGAGCCCTCAGCCAGATGTGATCATCTATCAGAGCTGGTCCTCGGGGCAGTGCGTAACTCAAGGTCACTTCCTCGAACCCCAATTCACACACTAGTACATCTGCATAATCCATGCCTACGACTGTATAAACAACTAGGAATACTTACAACTTCTGGCTCTATTGTTTCTGGCCACTCTGTGGCTTCCTACATAGATATTAAAGGAATTCTCTAAAACCTATCGTAACTGTTGGTTTTTCCCCTTCAGTTCTGATGTTTTAGCTTCTCAAGTCCAGCCCTGAGCAGAGGTCTGCCTTTAATTTAAGACAGTCTCTGCTGTCCAGGCCCCAACTGCCTTGGACAGCTCCAGCTCCCTTTTTTTCTACCCATTTAAGATGGCAAACCCCACGCAGCTCCCTCCAAAGCCAAGCGCTGCCACATCTAGGAGGTTCGCAAAGCCCTTTGGCTTGGGGAGAAGAGTCTTTGACTTTGACCAAGGGTTCAACCTGGTTCTAGATGCACATTGTGCCCCATGCTTTCTGAGTCAGGATCATGGGAAGATGGGGCGGCCCGGGGGTCAGGGATGCCGTCCTGTCCCGGCTCTCTGACTACCTGGCCATTCACAGGACCCTGGAAATAGTCTTGAACCTAACTTCCCGGTTCATAAAGCAATTTCATATGCATTACCTCATTTGTGCCCCACAAAAACTCTACCGGTGGGACAAATATCATCACTTAAGTCTCTGGTTTAAAATCGTGCCCACCTCGCTCAGAAGGAAATCTGAGTCCCTGTTGTGGCCGGGAAGGCCCTACGTGATCCCATCTCTGGCCACTCCCCCGCTCTCTCTTTTGCCCTTTCTGTTCCTGTCACACTGGCCTCTTGACCTCTCCTTAAACACAACAAGAAGATTCCTGCCCCAGGGCCTTTGCACTTACTGCTTTCTCTGCCTGTAGGCTCTCTCCCCAGATAGCCATGCTGCTTGCTATCTTACTTCATGATGGTGTCTGCTCAGACATTACATGACCTGTCTACCTTCGTAAGAAATAATACCCTTCCCTCCACCTTCTTATTCTGTTTCATAGCACCACTACCCTCGGATACATAACATATGTATTTGCTCATCTTTGTCATTGTCTGCCTTTCTACTTCCAGAACTGAAGCTCCTTGAGAACAGGCACTTTGCTTTGCTCAAGGCCGTGATCCCGTGGTCTAGAACGGTGCCCGGCACACAGTAAACAGTCAAAAAACTTTTATATTTGAGTTAATGGTGTTATTGCCTAAGTCACACGTGAGGAAAACATGAGTCAGAGAGGTTCAGTAAGTTGCCTGAGGACTTGGAGCTGGGAAGCACAAAACGCTCGGTCACCTCTGAAAGCTGGAAGGCCAGAGCTCTGTTCCCAATGCCTGCTCTTGCCAGCCAGGGGACCTTGGGAAAATGACTTGTCCTCTCTGGACCTTGAATTTTATTTAACAATCTATCTTTCCAAATTTGCCTAGCTTTACGATTTACAAAATTCATCTGGGTCTGTATCTTGTTTGATCTTGACAGTCACACCACCCTGTGCGTTAGAGAGGGTGGGTGTCAATCCCAGTAGTTCAGAGAAGCCAAGTGCCTCCCCCAGGTGACCCAGTTAGGACATGGTGGAAGCAAGTCTCCTGGCCAGTTCGAGGCTCTGAAGCCCTCTCCAGACCTACTGAGTTGTCAGATCTTTCTCTTCTCCTAGAAGATGCTCAATTAACTTCCTAGCGCATCAGTCTGATTGTCAGAAATCCGTGAGTCTTCAGGACTTATCTTTGAAACCTCTTCCAACACTTCCAGCCTTCCCAGAGTTCCACTGGTCTCTCCTCCCTCCGAATGACGGCGTATATGGAATTTACACTCTATTTGATTCTGGTAAACTGGCTTACGTTCATCACTTTCTAAATGATATATGCTAAATAATAAGATATTTATCAACAGAGAGGACATCCCAATTTCGTCCTCTTGCATGTGTCCAATGCCATCTGAATGTCAAATTTATATCTCTGGTCCAGACTTCACCTCTGAGCTCTGGATCCAGCTGCCTGAATGACTTCTCCACCTGGATGTTTTAGAAATACCTTGATTCTCTATGTCCAAAATTGAACTAGGATCTCTCTCCCAACTGTTTCTCCTCCAGCGTCCCCCATATTAGCGGGGGACCCCTAATCCCCACCTCCCAGCTGTTCAAACAAGACACCTATGTATGGTTTTTATCCTTTCCCCCCCCCAAAATCTGACTTACCCGACCTGTTAAGTACCTTGAGTGGTATCTACACCAACTTCCTTGTCCTAGAAGATACTGTCAATACTGAGTAAAATTACGATATAAAGAGTTATTTCCTTGTTGAAAGTTTGTCTTCCCCACAGACTATAAGCTTCATGAAGGCGGAGAGCACGTCTCTTACCCACTTTTGCACCCTCAGCTCCTAGCACTGTACCTGGCACACAGCAGGTGCTCAATAAGTAGTTACTGAATAAATGATTCCACAAAATGTCACCTGAGATCGTTTGCAAACCCCCTTTAGTTTGGCTTTTCCAAGAGTCTCCACTTGGGTATTAACTAACTGTATTGTCGCCCACGAAGGTTGCTGGTTGCTCCCTAAATCCATTCTCCTGTCTCACAATGTCAGAGCTCCTGGGTTTAGCTGGGTCCATGGATGTCCAGAACAAAAACCACACTCCCCAGCCTCCCTTCCCATTCAGAGGGGCCCCTGCCTGAGTTCCAGCTCATGGGAGACGAATGGAATTCACACGTGCAACTTCTGGGTCGTGCCTTTAAGAGGGAGGAGGGTGGGCTTCCCTGGTGGCGCAATGGTTGAGAGTCTGCCTGCCGATGCAGGGGACCCGGGTTCGTGCCCCGGTCCGGGAAGATCCCACATGCCGCGGAGCGGCTGGGCCCGTGAGCCATGGCCGCTAAGCCTGCGCGTCCGGAGCCTGTGCTCCGCAAGGGGAGAGGCCACAACAGTGAGAGGCCCACGTACCGCAAAAAAAAAAAAAAAAAAAAAAAAGAGGGAGGAGGGTGCCCTTCCGGTCAGTGGTCCTCCTCCTCCTGAGTGTGTTCTTTGTCAAAATATTTTACATTTCAACTCTTTCTAAGTACTTAAACCTCCTCACTTTGACAACCAGAAAGAGATCAAGAACTGGACCAGACTCAGGTCCCATTCAACCCAGCGTTTAGCAACCAACCAGAAGCCTCCAGGGAAGCTGTGAGGGGGCCTGAAACACCTCCCAGCATCCTTGCCCATGAGGCTCACCCCAACTTTATTCACCTACATGGCTCTGCATTCATATACAACCTGGCCAATCCCTTTGAGAATCTCTTTACATTTTCTGCAAGCAACAACTTTTAGGGCAAATGAGTGAGTCCATTACCATCACCACTGTCCTCCTTCCCTGCCCGCTCTGTACTATCAGCGTGATCTGCCAGCGAGGAATTCTGGGGGCACCCAGACCTCAATCGAGGTGCCTTTGGCCGGTACCCAGAACTCATGCCCCAGACCAACTGTTCTGTAAGGACAGGAGACATCTTGGGTCAGAGGGTATATGGGTCATGGATGAAAGTGCAGAGGAGAAGGGATGGGGTAGGCCGAGGGTCCAGGGGATCCAGAACAGTGGTGGGAATTGGGAAAAACTGCAGAATGAGAGTGGGAATGGAGCCAGAGGGCAGGGCCTGGAACATCTCTTAGGTTGAGTGTGCTGAGCTGTGAATCTGGGGTTGAGGATTCCATGGTAGAGGAAGAGTAATGGCCAGCAGATTGGTGCTGAGGCAGTGAAAGAAGGAAGGTGTTGAGAAGGGGGCAGAAGCTGCAAGTGACATTCGTGTGATTATTAGTTTTCCTAGAGATGGGAAGACCTCCTTGAAAGCCCGAGACAACAGAGACTTTGATTCCGGGACGCCGGACCAGTGGGTAACGGGCGATTACGGTGGAGGGAGAGCCCAGGTCCTGTCGGCTGCAAGAGCTCCTCAGAGATGCTCACGGTGTCCTCCCTTCTGCAAAGAGAAGGCGGCCTGGTACTCAGGACCCTTCTCTGTCAGTGACAAAGGGCAGAGATGACCCATAACACTGGAGCCTTTTGCAAACAGCTTACCCGGCATTACGAATTAATCGATCCTCCCTTTTGCAAAAGAACAGTTTGATTGTATAGGTTCTCTCACATCAACGGCCTCATTAATGTAGGCTGGGACAGGAGACCTCAGAGAGAGAAGACAGTGATGAAACAGGAGCTAGACGTCTCTTGCCAAATTCTTTTCACATCCTTATGTGACCAAAGACAAAACCTTCTGAACCAGAGAAGCTTCATGTTTCCAAAGGATATGAGATGGTCAAAAGATGGCTTTATCTATCCAGGCCTACGGAGAAGTTTACAGCACATAGTAGGGCCACTTTAATCATTTACAGACTGACTGGCAGGTGGGATTTTTGGACTCAAGGGGAAAATTCTAACCACACAAACAGATAGAAAAAAACAGGAAGTTGGAAGTTATGTTCTTATCAATTCTGTTTAAAGAAAAACAAAACAAAAAACTGAGGCCCAGAGTTTAAAAGCTGTAGATCTCATAAATGCAGGGCACTTTAATTTACTAAGTCACTAAAACCAGCTCTTCCCAAGAAAGCCAAGCTCTCATTTGAAAAACGGGGAATCCAGGCAATGCCCAGACATGCTCAGAAATGTTCAACTGCTCCCTTTCAGCCGTTTGGTAACTTACAAAATGTGCACATTATCATCATACTCAAGACCATATACATTAGAATGTAGGTGAACGAGTTTGGGCTTCTCCCTGTGATTAGTAATATTCCAAGGCCTTCCTTTGGGTATTCCTTGAACTCGATTAGCCTAAAAATGTACCTCTAACCCAAACAAGACTTCGGAAACAGGTTCCTTGAGGTGGATGGGCTTCCCAGAGGTGATGTCCAGGTTTCTGCCTATAAACCTGCCTGTATCAGCTCAAGCTGAAGAAAAGGACCTACCAACAGCCTGTAGGTAGCTATTTCTCACTTTAATGAGAGGGTCATGTGAGATGCAGCCAGCCTAGAAGCCAAAGACACAAGGTCAAACAGAAGAGAAATCTCTGAGATTTCATCTTGAGAGACAGGAATATCAGTTAATGCTTATAAACATCTCTGGGAAACTCCCTTCTTAAAGGGAATGTACCAGGTGTTACAGGGCTGTAGTAGATTGAATTGTGGCTCCCCAAACCATATATCCAAGTCCTGACCCCCAGAGACTGCAGATGTGACTCGACTTGGAAAAGGGTCTTTGCAACTGAAACTAAGTTGAGGATCTTGGGATGAGCTCATCCTAGATTTAGCGTGAGGGCCTAAATCTGATGACCAGTGCCCTTAGAGGAGACACACACAGGGAAGAAGGCCACGTGAAAACAGAGGCAGGGAGTGGAGTGATGTGGCCACAAGCCAAGGAATGCCTGGAGCCACCAGAACCTGGAAGAGGCGAGGAAGGATTCTCCCCCAGAGCCTTCAGAGGGAGTGTGGCCCTGCCAACACCTTAATTTGGACTTCTGGCCTCTTGAACCATGAGAGAATAAATTTCTGTTGTTTTAAGACCGCCCCCCCCCCCCAGGTTGCGGTAATTTGTGACAGCAGCCCTAGGATATGAATACAAGGGCCAACAGCTAAGTCTGCCCGGGGAGGTGAGAGATGGCTCCCGGTGGAGATGACTTTAATTCTGAGTTTTCTAGGATAAGAAGGAGTGAGCTGGATAAAAAGGGGGAAAGCGTATTCCAAGCAAAGAGACCTGCATGTGCAAAGGCACTGGGGCATGACACAGCCAGATGCACCCAGAGAATTGTAAGTGGCTTGGCAACGCTTGGCAGAGAGGGGAGTGTCACAATCAGAGCTGCATTCTGGACGGATCCCTCTGACACAGACGCAGAGAATGGGCTGGAAGGGAGCCTGATAAGAGGCGGGAGACCAATTAGGGGGTCACTGACGTAGCCTAGGAAGATGGGCTGAGAGGATGAAGAGGAAGGGACAAACACAAGAGACATTCCGTGGGTGGCCCCTGACAGATGTGGGGCTCTCGGATATGCGGGGGGGGGAGGGCAAGGGAGCAATTGAGAGCGACTCCAAGGCTTCCGGGTGAGAGAGCTGAGTCTTTCAAAACTGGTGTCACTGACCAAGAGTAAAGCACGTGCATTTATTCTGTTTTACTCATTTTTTTTAACCCAAAGATATAGACATTAAATAAACTTTGGTATTTTAAGGTCTCTTGGGGTCTCAAAGCACTTTAAACATTTCCTTGCAGAAAGAAGACAGGCAAGGCACAGTTCCCATCTGGGGAAGCTCTGGCAGGTGGTTAAAGGGATGTCCAATCCCCGGGCCCTGCGTGCCAACATTATAACCAGCGTGGTGGCGATGCACGAACTGAACAGCCGAGGGGGTTGGCACAAAGAGGGAAGGTTTACGGAGCTACTGCAAGAAGTACGGAAGACGACCCGCGGGGGCTCTGGGGGACCGGGATCCTGGCTTGTTCACGGAACTGTTGTTACCACGTTCCCTGTGGCGTGGCTCACACTGGCAGCCCGACCACCTTCCAGGTTTCAAGCTGCCAAACTCCCCAGCTGGATCTGAAACAAGGACAACTCAGGCTGAATCCTTCTTCCATCATCCAAGAAATAGGCTAAAAGAGCCTGGGGGCCGGGGTCCCCCGGCAACCCTTCTTATCAGGACTCAGCGGGCCCAGAGACACTCATCTCATTTTCCTGGGGACTCACCTCAGGCCCTCCTTCTGTCTGCCAGCTCCCAGCTTCTGCCAGAGCCAGGAGACTGGGGGAAAGATGCTCAAGCCAGAAGAAACAAGATCCCATATCGGGATGTGGCCCAGAGCCTGCTGACTTTGAGGGCCTCCCTGCTTCTCGTAGGCCCCCCGAAGTTCCGGCCCGTTCTCTTCACTCTCCCACGTAGCGGCTTATCTGCCACTCTACCGGATCACACCAGCGTGACCTTGGGTGAGCAAAGGCTTAAAAAACAGAGTCACTTTGGCCAAATTCACACCAGTCCCCAGTCTCTGCTTACATGTCCAAGGCTCTGAGTCCAAAGGAAGGTCAGGGAAGGTTCCACTTCCTGCTGGTCAAACGTGGATTAGACAAGGATGGAGAAGTCCGGGAGGCTGGGTCCGGGACCTCCCGCTGGAGCTAAGGCCACGGCAGGTTGGGCACCAGGCCCAAGAAACATCCGCCAACCCGAGGCTGACCAGCTGGGTGCTGCCGCCAGCTTTGTTTTGTTACCTGGGCCTCCAGAGACCTGGAAATATCTCCCAAACTCCATTTATGGAATAAAGGCTAAAAAACATGGAGATTATTTTACAATATGGGGTTAATAACATGGGGTCATTTTTTTTTTCTTTTTGGCCACGCTACACAGCTTGCAGGGTCTTAGTTCCCCGACCGGGGATTAAACCTGGGCCCTCAGCAGTGGAGGCTGGGAGCCCTAACCACTGGACCGCCAGGGAATTCCCAAGAATGGGGTTATACTACGGTGCTTGCTGTTATCCACGAGTGGTACCTACAGTCCTTCCTCCTCCCCCTCCCTTTCCTTCCTCTTCTTCTGTTTTAATGAGATCTACTTATTTTACCTCTGAGTAAGAATTCACATTTTTTGAATTTCAAAGGTGCCCAGTTTAGGATCACAGCGTGAAGTAATAAGAAGCCACTATCCTAAACTACCTATGATTGGAAAAGCAAAGATGGGGAAGACAGCAAATGCACTCCACATCCAAAGAGCCCTCTTAGATCAGTTTAGGGGCTAATACTGCATTTCCGTGAGTCATCAAAAGGGTGTGAAGGTCCACCCTTGGTATTACAGGGAGATAAAGTGACTATCAGGGAGTTCCTAGTCAGAGGAAAAATGGCACTAAAGTAAAGAACATCGTATTAAAGTATGTATCAAGTGCTCTTCTGTGGATTAGTAATATTTTCCATAGGCCAACATTGTTTATGTGTACATGTTGGAAAGCTGGAAGAAAAACAAACTGTCATCTCAACAACAAGAAATCCTCTCCCTTTCTCGGAAGTCAGAGTGACCCTACTTGCCCTCTAAATTGCTTCCAGAAGTTTAAGTTATCACAAGCGGTTTCATGCTTTTTTGGTTGATGATTTACCAACCAGGACACATTTCCTCTTGGAGCTAAAACCGGAGCTCACGATTTGTCCCACTGATTTCCCTGCCAAAACTTGGCCTCAGTTCAACGGATGGAATATCTTCATTGGAGAAGCCACTCACGATCCATCCACTGCCCCAGAATCATTTTTCCACATTAACGGTGGGGTCGGAAGATGTGAACAGTTCCAGGATTTGGTACAAGGAACCCACCGATTCCCGGGATGTGAGAAATGGCTCCCTGACCAGAACCGAACCCCGGAGCCTAAGAGAATGACCCACCTATGCGCCAGAACATCTGCTCTGCCTGCCACCCACACAAGAAGAACAAAGGCCTCCCGCTCTCCCAGAGGCGCACCCGATCGGTGGAAGAGTCCTAGGATATGAATTAAGTGACCCGACCCGGCTTCATTTACAGTGAACGACGGAGCAGCAGCAAGACAGGCAATGACGGTGAAGCTGCCTCTATGGTCACGCGCAAGGGCTGCGTCCACATGGCTCCCTCACCGAGCCCAAAAACGTGCAGTTAGGAAACCAGGAACTGAGTAAAGATCCTGAGCTTCCAGCAATGTCTCCTACTAACAGAACCCTCCTGAAATACCCGCAACCCTCCTCCGCCTGAAATAACAAGCACGAGTATGGTCATCATATGTTCAACCATAAGGTAAAGACTAGGAGAACTGGGATACATTCATACGACGTATTAATCCAAATAACCCAAGTTTCAGGAAAAAAACCTGTGTGTTCATCCTACGTTAACTACAGGGTAAGGAAAGGTTAAGAAAACTGTAATACATCCATATGATGAAATATTATGCAACCATTGAAAGGATGCTCAAGAATGGTATTTAATAAGATTGGGACTTGTTCTCAGACTGACAAAAATCATAATATAAAATTAAATACACAGTTGATTTTTCTCAACCATGTGACAATATACATTAAAAAGAGGGTTGTAATAGGTTTTCTAGGAGATGAAAATTGGATGAATTGTTTTTCTTCTTCATACTTCCCTTTTCAGAATTTCTACATTTAGCACATATTAGTTGTATATACTGAAAAAACAAAAGTTACTTAATTTGACCAAGCCATGGTTTGAGGCGCTGAAGGGGGAGGCGCTGAGCTGGAAGGCAGCCAGGCATCCCCAGAGTTTCTGTGCTGACTGCTGACCCCCCATCCTGACACTCCAAGTACTGGGGGTGGAAGAGTCCAGAGCGGTCCCTGACTCCACCCAGGGCCCTGAAAGTCCAAACTCTCTGGTTCCGAGCGAGATCTTTCATGACTCACTACAGGCCCCTGAGCTGGTCACTTCCCTTAAAATAATCCAGCTGGCAAAGAGCGTGGTGTTGGGAGGATTCATTCATTCATGTTTACAGACAAGGTCTCTGAGATTCCTGGGTGGGCGTCGCCCCCCCAAGGAGTGAAAATATCTGGCTGAACACATTTCCAGGGCGAACGTCCTGCTGCAAAGTCTCTAAACTCAATGCAGATGCCCAAGTTCAGCATAAAAGTTACGGAAGTTGGCTGCTAGCCTGTGCACCATTATAATAAAAATGAATTGGATGTCAACTGCACACCCCCTCGTCTGGCCTTCCTGGGGGACCATGAGGCTGGGTCCAACGGTCCCAGAGTTGAGCAAACTCTGGGTCACTGATGAGCAGGACGGCTTGGCCCTGGGTGGGTATTAACCCTTCCAGGGCTATGTAGCTCCACCACAGGGATGTAAATGGTCGAAACATGCCATGGAAACCCTCAGTACAGGCCCACCAGCCCTAGACCAAGCGGAAGTAAAATCCTGATGCAGAAAATCCTGGATGTGGTATTGCCGGGACAACATGAGTATTGCTGAAAAAAAGCAACAGAAGCTCCCAGACGAGGAATTGACTTTGGACAATCCGTGGCTGAGGAGTGACTGGTGGGAAGAGCTGTCCCTCTGCAAAGGCCAGCACTTGGTTCAGGCTGTGCTGCAGCCAGCTTCCAACAATGGGAAAGGACGTGACCGCTGTGAGGACCAGTGGGGAGCTGCAGAGAGGCCCTGGGTATCCCTCAAGGCTCGGGATACTGCTCTACCTTTTCTCATCTCCCGCCAGTCAGAGGACAAGCCAGTGTTCATTTGTCAGAGGAAATGGAATGCCCGAGTAGGCCCAGAAGATACGCAATTGCATTTCAGAGGCCCTCCTCTGAACACACTTCAGGGATTTCAGCTGGAAGCCAAGATAACAGAAATAAGAAAGGCCCAAAGGGAGTGGGTTTGGGGCTTCTCCCTTCAAAGAAGTTTGTTTTACAGAGATTACAGGTATGGAAGGCCCATTGAGTCATGGATCACCTCCTTCCCTGTGTCACTCTGCTCCTAGCTCCCCAAATGTGAAGACAGTGTAAGGCATGTAAGGAAGTCAGCAGCCTCTGCTCACCGCTCCAATCAAAGGACCTACTTCTTGTTGCCTCTGGGTTGGCACCTCCACTGACCCCATTCCAGTGTACAGTTCACCTTGAACTCCAGATCTGGCCTGCTTGGGATAGCGGGATGTCATTCTCATAGCAGGTCGTAGCCTATGAATATTAAATACACCTAGTGATCTGATCTTAGATGTTTAAAAAAATAGAAATAGGGATCACTACGTTCTTGGGTGTATTACGTATTAAGTACAAACTATTAAGTAAGTGAACCCAACTCAAGAGAGGTAACCAGAGAAGTGGGGACTGGCATTAGCTTTGCTGTGGGCCTTGTACATAATCAAGGTCTCATTTGGGCTGCCCCGTCTGAAATAACGTGGACATGCCTGTTTCCAGGAGGTTGGGAGAGGGAACGAAGTAACCACTGAAAGCATGGGGAATTCTCAGGGTGGGCAGAGGAGGAGGGAAAAGGTTAGCAACTATTCAGATTGCTCTTTCTAGTAATGCTGACATTTTGTCTTATTGAACAGATAAAAGCCAACATGTCCAAATGGCAATAACTTGGGAGAGAAAAAAAAAAAAAATGCAGCGTGCTCCAGGTTCTGAAACATGTCCTTCAAAATGTGAGCAAACCTACCTCACTGACGCAGAGCAAAACCCAAGCCTTGGCAAGCCTAAGGGAGAATTAAACAGACAAAAGGGTGCATTCAAGATGTGGGGCTTCCTGTGCAAATCAAAACCACAGTGAGATACTGCCTCACACCTGCTGGAACGGCCACCACCTAGGAGACAAGCAATAACAATTGCTGGCAAAGGTGCGGAGAAGAGGGAAGCCTTGTGCGCTGTTGGTGGGAATGTAAATTGGTACAGACACTGTAAAAAGCAATATAGAGGCTACTCAAGAAATTACAAATAGATCTACCATCTGATGCAGCAACTCCACTTCTGGGTATATACCCAAAGGAGATGAAAACAGGATCTCAAAGATATATATGTGCCCCCATGTTCACTGACGCGTTATTCACAACAGTCAAGATATGAAAACAACGTAAGTGCCCTTAAACAGATGAATGGATAAAGAGTATGTGAAGTCTACATAATATGTATATTATATACATCTATATCTAATGGAATATATATATCTAATGGAATATTATTCAGCCATGAAAAAGAAATACAGCCTGCCATTCGTGACAACACGGATGGACCTTCTGCATATTATGCTAAGTGAGATAAGTCAGACGAAGTTAGGTAAGTGCTATATGGTATCACTTACATGGGAAATCTGAAAAAGCCAAATTCATAAAAACCAAGTGTAAAATGGTGGTTAGCAGGGGATGGGGATAGAGGGTTAGGATAGATGCTGTTTAAGGGTACAAACTTGCAGCACACAGTTAATAAGCCCTAGAGATCTAATGCACAGTACAGTGAGTATACACGACAGTAGTGTATCATAACCATCAAACTTGCTAAGAGACTGGAACTTAATGATTCCAGCCACTGAAAACAAAGGATAATTTGGTAACATGACAGAGGTGCTAATTACTGCTACAATGGCAATCATATTATGATATACATGTATCCAATTAACACGCTGCACACCTGAAGCTTACACAATGCTACATGTCCAATACATTACAACATAACTGAAAAGATATGGTGCTTCCTCAGTGACCCCCAGGATGCAGGCAAGGGATTGAAGGTCCTTCAGTGGCTGGATAGGAGAACAAAAGGCACAGGAACAGCCCTAGGAAACTTCAGAACAGGGGCAAACAAGGGTGTAGAGTGTGTCCCCCCACTGATCACCGATGCCTTCCCAAAATGGAGTCCCTCCAAACTCCTTAGACATTCCCAGATTCTGCTTTGGGGGTGACAAACCCAACAGAGTCATGGAGCAGACAGAGGGGTGGAACTGGAAGAAGAAGGCATGGGATTATGTCAGGGTTGTGACCAGTGCCAGTCCTAGCCTGCTTCCTCTCAGATCTGCCCGTTCCTCTAATTCATAATGTAGGAGCGGTGGTCCCTGAAGACACATTTCCCAGACTCCCTGGCCAACTGGCTTCCGGCCAGATTCAGTTCAGGGAGGTACTGGAGGGAGACTGGCAGGTGGATGGAAAGGAGAATCCAGAGTATTCCCCCTGTCTGTCCATCTGCTTCATGCCGTGGCTGCACCTCCTCTATCCTTCCGGTGCCCGCTGTGGCCTGCCCTTCCCTGGCTGGCATCTCCTAGCACACAGCTTCGACCAGGGCTCCATTCCCACCAGGTGGCCCTGGCCCTGGGCTCTGGGGACACCATCTCCCGCCCTGGCTTCCCAGCTCCAGCCGCTACTGACCTCTGTGTTGCTTCACCACCCCTGTTCAGCTCACTGGCAATCCTGACACCTTTTGAATTAACTTTCCCTGTACGAAATGCCCTCTGCTGAACTCCTGGGCTTCTGACTTTCTGGCTAGATCTTAACGGAAGCACTTTAGGACCTGGGATCCTGATACTGCTGGTGTCAGCCCCAAAGTTCCATGAGCCTTACCACAGAGTGGAGAGATCCAGCTTCCAACTGGCAGCCTCTGGATCGCTTTGCCTGAAGACTTTTTTGGCGGCCTGAGCCTTTTCTGCTCACGTGCAAGTTCAAAGCAGGCCAGAAGTGCAGGGGAATTCACACACACACACACACACACACACACACACACACACACACCCCCCACTTGGAGCCTCCCTCAGTGGTGACTGGTGGAACTAGCGTACACCCAGCTTCTCACCCCTCAGGCAGTAGAACTGTGACGTGCATGTTCTAGGTCAGCTCCCAGAATTTCTCAGTGAAATGATGAGCCAGCTGCCCACACCGGTAACATGACTGACGATGTGCCCTTTGTTCTCAGCCTTCTCTTCTCCGTCACTGTCCCGCTCCACTGCCGGGGTTTCCCCCTCCCGCATCAATTTTGCACGTGCATCACTGACTCAGGATCTGCATCTGAAGCAACCTAAAGTAAGGACCTTTTTTTCTTTTCTTCCTAGTTCCTTATTCTTCGTGAAAGTTGAGAAAGCAATGTCTATAAGAACATTGCGTCCACTGGGCGATGGGGCAGGAGCTGTGCAGACACCCTTGCTTGCCAGCGGGAGCCTGTCTGCCAGGCCTCAGTGGTTTACGGAGACGGAGGCCCCTGCGACCTCATAGCTCAGGAGATCAGTGCTGAAAGGGCGCAGTCTGGAAGCCTCTCCGTCCACAGAAGAGCCGTCCCACCTGTTTTCTTTGAAAGCTCCTTTCTGGACACCATGTCAAAGACTCACACGGAGTCAGAACACCTTTTGACCCTGGAGGAATTTTTTAAACCAACACTTTGATTTTTCTGGCACATGAAGGGCAAGAGAGCAAAGGACCCTGACAGGCTCGTGTGTGCTTCAGTGAATTCTAGGGACATGAAATAATGACCTTGGCCCGGGCAGCAAAAGACAGATTTAATTTACGCGCTTCAGGCCGTATATGGAAAAATCATTTAGACGAAAAAAGAAAAGTCCAAACTGCGAGTCAATCGTGGCAAACATCACACATCCCAATGCTATGTGCTGGCCTCTGTGAGCCACTTGGCTCTTCCAACACTCCCCATCCTTGCACATATTTGGGCCTTGTGTTTTCCATGAGGGTCTGGTCTGAAATACCATGGTGACTTTGCCCAGCCTTAGCTCGGAGGCAGACCCGCTGCTCCGCCCGGCCCCCCACCGTCCCACTGCACTCTCATTTCCCAGGCTGCCCGTCTGTCCCCAGCTTCTCCTCCATAACCCAGGCCTTGGGACTCTCCTTATTTGTAACGTCTTAATATAGACGCAGGCCAGCAGAAATGTACACACTGAGCACAGGAGAAAGTCTTATCTTAGCCAGGACTTCTGCTGCTGAGAATGGGCTGTCAGCTGAAGAGGGCCAGAGCCCCCGGGTCCCCGCCATCTGATGGCCTGGGCCACCTGCAAAGCGTCTCCTTGGAACGGATAATTCACAGGCTCCACAAAGGGAGATGTTTATGGGCACGTTCCACGCTCCTCTGGCATCCTTCTCTGTGACGCCGGAGCCACCCGGAGATTGTAAGTCAAGCAAAGTCTTCTGGATAAGGAGTTGTCGGGTCTATTTTTAAATCTCATGGATTTTAAAGGATGTCCATAATCAGAACCGTCAGTCCCCTCCTAACACACATACACACACACACACACACACACACACACGTATACACACACAGGCAGAGAGAAAGAGAGAGAAATAGTCAGAGATAGAGGGAGAAGATGCTGGGGCAGATCCCCTCCGAGGCCCACGAGAGGGGCCGGTGAGAAGCCCAGGAGCCAGTGTGCAAGGAGCTGGCCCACCCGCACTTCCTCTGCACACACTTTGCCACAGCGTTGCCCCCAAGTAAATTTCTGCTTCTTGAAACTCGCTATGTATCTTTTTAAACTTCTCTGCCCTTGGCGTCTCCTTCACTCTTAAGCCTCTATGGACAGAAAGCTTTTACCCAGCAGGAGTCCCCAAACGTTTTCAGTTCCCTGTACCCTTAACAGCTCCGTCATGTTTACACAACTGCCCTCGGCTGCAAAAAAGAAAAGACTTAAAGGTTCCACTTAGGGAGGAGTTAAGTCCAAATAACTTAATAAGTATTCATGCCCGACAGCCTAGTAGCCATTGAGGAAAAAATACACAGAAATTGAAAGAAAAACTGATCTTTTATTTCATTCTTCA
Organism: Leucopleurus acutus; assembly: GCF_964270905.1. Taxonomy (NCBI): domain Eukaryota; kingdom Metazoa; phylum Chordata; class Mammalia; order Artiodactyla; family Delphinidae; genus Leucopleurus; species Leucopleurus acutus. The sequence goes on from NC_139152.1 coordinate 6,277,613, forward strand.
CCCTAATTCCTCACTAAAAGGATGCGTCCACTTGCAGGACATGATCCGGCTCCTCCCTCCCGGGAATCCCTTTGGACCTGACATTTGCATCCTCGGTTTCACAATAACTTTGTGCAGAAGCTGTGCTGCTGCCACAGGAAACTTGGCTTCTCTAAGACGCGGTGATGCTGGTGGGCATGTCTTGCGTTTTAATGCTGACCCTGCTGGGGTAGCGGCTCCTGCAGTGTCTGACAGATGCCAAGTACTGCTGGACTGCCCTCAAAGGTGTTTAAAAACACCATGACTTTTGTGAGTTCCCTGTGGCACGCTGGGGCGCCCTGGGGGGGGGGCAAAGTTTGGGAAACAGTCTTCCTCACTTAAGAAACTTCCTTGACATAATGAGACCATTTGTTCATGGCTCTCGCCTGAATGTGCGTGTGTGTGTGTGTGCGTGTGTGTGTGTAAAGAAACCCATAACCAAAGCAAACACAGGTTCACACAAGAATGAAAGTGCATAAGGAAAGGTCTGGAAAGATACAAGCCAAGCTGCTAACTGTAGCTCTCTCTAGGGGGTCACTTAACACTGGGAGAGATGCGGTCCAGGGAGCTTGGGTTTTATCTGTAATGTGGGATTTCTCTTGAGAAGAATGTTCTCATGTATAATTTATATGGTGATAAGTAAACCCCCTGCGATGATAACGTACCCACACACCAACTCAGCCTTCAACCCCACTTCTGCCAGTGCTATTCTGTGCAGAGGCTCCTTCTTAGGAAACCTCCCTCCTTCCTCACGTCCTTCCACACTGATTCCCGGGTGGCAGCCGGCGCCCCTGGGGGCTGCCCGGGGACCCTGCTTGCTCCACTCCCAGCTCGTTTGCTGCTGTGGCAGAGATGCCTCTGTCCCTTGGCCGGTCCGGAGCTGTTGCCCGGAGGCAACTGGCAAGGTCCACACGTCCCCGCCTGCCTGGGGCCGGACCCCCCCCCCCCCCGCCGAGTGAGGGAGAGGGAGGCCGAGCCCTGAAATTCCCAATTCAAGTCCTCAGCGCCTCCTAAGACGATGCCCCCATTTTGCAGTCAAACGGGTGACTCACCAGTCCCCGGCCACGTCCACTTCCCTGCTCCTTGGTTCACTGACCCATTTCCCTGGGTGACGATGCCCCGGGGAGGGGGAGGGGGGAACCATGGGTGCGAAGGGGGGGCACTCCCTGAGAGATGGCAGAATGAGAGCTGGAGAGACAGACAGACAGAAACGGAGGAGCCAGAACTGGAAACAATGAATAAAAATTAATAATCAATAAACAAATCAATAAAATTAAATTACATTAATAAAAAAGAAAGTACATAAAATTGCTGGGGGCGGCCTTCGATAGCAGGTCTACTTTGTAAGCTGTGCTCCACCCGGAGAGCTACACTGTACAGAGTGACCTGTTTCACTGTCCCTCTTAGCAAACATGAGAAGTTCGGGGTAAGCGGCGTCAATGGCAGGGTTTCAGAGCTGACCAGGCCTCGGTCAGTGCTTGCCCATCCAGGGGCTGGTCTGAGAGTCCCGGGCCCAGCTCCTCTGGCTGCCCTTTGGCCTCCTTCCCACCGGTTATTCCGTCAGCTCCCAAGGCCTGTGGGTGAGGATGGAGACCCAGACCGGCCCCAAGGCGCAGAGCTCAGCCTTCACGCTGAGAGCCCACGGAACAGCAGAGAACGAACAGGAGGAGAGGCCGTGGGCTCTGATGCAAATCAACGTTTCCAGAAACGGGCCCAGGGTCCAGCTTTCCCACAGCTCCTCGCTATATGATGCTCCAACCAGTTAAGTCCCTTTCTGTTCCCAGGGTTTCCCTTTGCCATCGGGGAACCTTCTTCATCCCTAAGAAGAGTCTGAGAGAACTATGGAGAATCATTATTTCTTTTTTTTTTTGACCCTCTAATGGTCATTAGGTTTCGAGTGCCTCCAAAGGAGGGCCGCAGGGAACTCTGTTCCACAGGACATTCTGAAAAACGCCCCTCGGTCCCCCAGACGGGAACCCTGAGCCCTGCTCCCCAGCTGTGACAGCCTCCAGCCTCCTCCTGCTGTCATCCAGCCTCCCAGCAAAGGCCCTCAACGATGCATAATTTATTCCACATGTCCGTTTGGCATGTGTCGTAAATGTTTCAATACTTTAACTTTAGATGACTTTTGTTTGGAAATAATTGTCCCCAGGGTGGTGCGCTGAGCAGTAAGTTAACACCCGTCCATCCACGGGCCTCCTCTTGGTGACTGTTCCCCATAAACGTTCATTAAATGCAGCACTGCAGGCAGCTCCAGGCCCACCCTGGATAAACGGCGAGTCCCGGGAGGTAAGCTCCTGGGACTAGTTCAGTGGGATTTCGTTTTACAGTCCCTTTAGTGACAGGTTTTGTAGAGGACTCTCTCAGGACCCACCAGTGCCATCTCCCAGCTTGTCACGTGCTCCCTGCTCCTTGACACAAAAATACAGTTGCCCTCCTCACTGAAGCCTTCAGGTATCTGAGCCCACCTGTGTCACACACACACACACACACACAGACACACACACACACACACACACAGAGGACACCCACCCCACTCACATGAACGTCCTCAACAGCCCGGGACCGATCAGAGTCCCTGACCATTCATGTGTCCCTTCCTCGTGCCAGTGGGCAGCATTCTTGTGCTTTCTGCCACGTTTTTATCCTCCAACAGCCTCTCAGCTCCCCAGTGGGAGGACCTTGCGTAAGTGATCGATCAGTGGCTAGCAGGTCCCAAAGTGATGCTGACTCATGACTGGGCCTTTGTGCCAGTCCTTTGCCACTGCCCCTTGGAGCTCCGCCCCGCTGTTCCTTTCCTCTGCCAGGTGCTGAAGCCTAAAAACCGGATTTCCCGGAGTGATTCATCAACTGACTTGTGGTTAGATTTGGCCAACGGGGGGCACTGGCGTTCGACTCAAAGGCAGGAGGCGGAAATTCAGGGTGTTTCTCCTCCACCCCCTCTACCTGCTTCAGCCGGCATCTCCAGAAGGAGCTGCACCTCCTGCAGGGCACCGGCACCCACCGGGTTCTGGTGACACCACCTCGCTCCTGGTCCTTCCTAAGAGTGGGAGCGGGCCCCCCCCGATGCTAAGCTTGGCTTCGCCTCGCCAGCCCGTCTGCCTTGATTTCCCCAATCCTAACAGCTTTGTAACTAGTTCCTCAGATTCTTTTACCTTTTTTGAACTCTGGGGCAGGAGCTCTGTTTTTTGATGACATCCTCACTGGCACGAATTATATTAAAGGAAAGGAGTTATGTCTGGGATGAGAAGGGTCAGAGGGGTGAGAGGCAGAGATCAGGACCGCCCCCCAATCCCACCAGCCACAGCACCTTGCCAGCTGTTGCCAACTCAGAGCTTTCTCATCTTGTATGAACAGAGAAAAATCTTGCCCTGGAGGGAAACTTGAGGAAAACTGCAAATCTGTCCAGGATAAACTATTCCAGAAAAGATTCCAACTAATCCAGGAGAAAAATAAATAAATAAGGAAAACCAGCCTATTCTCTTATTAGACGTTCCAGCTCCATATTCTTCCTCGGAAACACAATATATCTCTGTGTTTATCGTCCCCAAGGCTCCCTACTGTCTGTTGAACCTTTTGCTGGAAACTGAGCTAATTCTACTCACTGGTGTCCTTGGTGGAAATACAGCGTCAGCCCACCACAGTTTACACAAAACCACTAAAGAAAATGTAGGGTCGCTGGTTGTTTCGTACCCTTCTTTCCAACAAATACCGCGTTCCTTCCTGCCTTTAGAATAAGGAAGAGAACGAACCCATGATTCTTCACAGGTGTCTGAGGATCTGTTGAGGGGCAAACACTCTAAACGCAGAGAAGCATAGAGATCATGATCACTGTTCTTGAGTCAGACCGTCTGGCCATATACAAGCACTGAGTAAGTTCCTTCTTTCTAGATAAATAAGCCTCAGTTTCCTCACATATAAAATTGGAATAATAATGGTTTTGAGACTTAAATGAAATAAAACCTGTAAAGACCCACACAGAGTGAGCACTCCATAAATATTACTTCTAACCTCACTATTTTACTAACCTCTCTGTGCCCACACCCTTGAAAATCATAACAGTAGATACTAAAATGGCCAAATTACCACCACCTAAAATAAATAAGAGTCTGCCTGTCCCCCGAAGTTATGGGCTAATGACCAACATGATTCTTTCACATCAGCAAAGAAAAGTACCGACTCTCAGAACTGCAGAGGCTACAATCCAATCTCCCCACGTGACAGCTGAAACGGGAGAGACCTGAGATGGGCTTGGCCACCTGGTGATATGACGTGAATTCTCCTTAGGGGAGCCTTACAGAGAGAGTTAAAGAGCGATAGGTCGCAGCTAGCTAACATCATAATTAATGGTGAAAGGCTAAGACCAAGAACAAGACAAAGAAGTCAATTCTCATCACTTCTATTCAACATTGTACAACAGATTCTAGTCAGGGCACCTGGGAAGAAAAGGGGGAAGGGGCGGAGGATGGAGAGAGAGAGAGAGAGAAATGCAACCAGGCTGGGAAACGAAGTGAAACTATCTCTCTTCAAGATGACATGATCTTATAAATAGAAAAAACCCTAAAGAATCCACTAAAGACTACCAAAATTAATAAATGAGTCCAGCAAAGCTGTGGGATATAAAATCAACACACAAAAATCAACTACATTTCTATATACTAGCAATGAACAATCCAAAAGTGGAATTAAGAAAACAATTATATTTGCAATCCCACGGAAAAGAATAAAACAATTATGAACAAATTTAACAAAAGATGTGCAAGACCTGTACTCTGAAACTATACAACATTTTTGAAAGAAATTAAAGAAGATCTAAAGAAATGGAAAGATATAACATGTTCATAGATTAGGAGACTGGCCACTGTTACGAAGGTGCTACTGCCTGAATTAATCTACAGATTCAGCTCAATCCCTATCAACAATTCCATCTTGCTTTGTTTGCAGAAATTGACAAGCTGGTCATAAAATTCATATGGTAATGCGAGACACCCAGAATTGTCAAAACAATTTTGGAAAAGAAGCACAAATTCAGTCACATTCCAATTTCAAAACTTACTACACAGGTGCAGTAATTAATCAAGACAATGTGGTATTGGCCAGACATATAGATTAATGGAATAGAATTGAGTGCCCAGAAATGAACTCTTACATTTATGGTGAATTGATTTTTGATGAGGCTGACAAGATAATTCAGTGGAGAAAATAATCTTTTCAACAAATGGGGCTGGAAAAACTAAATATTCAGACAAAAGATGAATTTGGACCTCTTACTTATATCATACACAAAAGTTAACTCAAAATGGATCACAGACCTAAATGTAAGAGCTAACATTGTAAAATTCTTAGAAGAAACCCTGACAGTATATCTCTATGACACTGGATTAAGCAGTGGTTTCTTAGATATGACACAAAAGCACAAATGACAACAGGAAAAACAGATAAATTGAACTACATCAAAAAACTTTTGTGGGGGCTTCCCTGGTGGCGCAGTGGTTGAGAGTCCGCCTGCCGATGCGGGGGACGCGGGTTTGTGCCCCGGTCCGGGAAGATCCCACATGCGCGCGGAGCGGCTGGGCCCGTGAGCCATGGCCGCTGAACCTGCGCGTCCGGAGCCTGTGCTCCGCGACAGGAGAGGCCACAACAGTGAGAGGCCCGCGTACCGCAAAAAAAACCCCGAAAAAAACAACTTTTGTGCAGCAAACTGTATCATCAATTAAATTTTAAAAATCCACAGAATGGGAGAAAATATTTGTAAATCGTATTATCTGATAAGAGACTGGTGTTCAGATTATGTAAGTAACTCTTCATACAGTAATGAAAAGACAATTAACCCACCTTTAAAAATGAGCAAAGGATTTGAATAGACATTTTTCCAAAGAAGCCATAAAATCTGACAATAAGCACGCGAAAGGATGTTCAACATCCTTTAGGGAAATGCTAATTCAAACCCCAATGAAATACCACTGCACGCAACTAGAATGGATAAAATAAAAAAGACAGATAACAAGTGTTGGTGAGGATGTGGAGAAATGAAGAGCCCTCATGCAGTGCTGGTTGGCATGCAAAATGGTGAAGCCCCTTTGAAAAATATTACAGCAGTCCTTCAGAATGTTAAACACAGAGTTTCCGTATGACCCAGTAATTCTACTCTTATGTATATTTCCAAAAGATGTGAAAACGTACATGCACCCAAAACCTGGTACACAAATGTTCATAGCAGCATTGTTCATAATAGCCGAAAAGTGAAAGCCATCCAACTGTCCATCAACTGATGAATGTACAAATAAAACTGGGTGTATCCAAAATATGGAATATTATTTGGCAATAAAAAAGAATGAAGATCAGACAGAGCTACAACATGGATGAATCATGAAAACATTTTGCTAAGTGAAAGAGGGGAAATACGACATTTTGCATGATTTCATTTACATGGAAGTTCAGAAGAGGCAAACCTATTGAAACAGAACGTATTAATAGATTACTTGCCTCCCAGGGTATAGAGTTTCTTTCTAAGATGATAAAAAATATTTTAAACTTAGATTGTGGGAATGACAGCACAAAACTGTGAATATACTAAAACCCATCGAATTGTATTATTTAAATGGGTGAATGTTATGGTCTGAGAATTGAATCACTTACAAAGAAGTTTTATAAAGTGAACTTGATGGGCTTCCCTGGTGGCGCAGTGGTTGAGAGTCCGCCTGCCGATGCAGGGGATGCGGGTTCGAGCCCCGGTCCGGGAGGATCCCACATGCCGTGGAGCGGCTGGGCCCGTGAGCCATGGCCGCTGAGCCCGCGCGTCCGGAGCCTGTGCTCCACAACGGGAGAGGCCATAACAGTGAGAGGCCCGCGTACCACAAAAAACATTAAAAAATTTAAAAAATAAGTAAATAAAAAAAAATAACATGAACTTGATACCTTTAAAAAATTTTTTTGAGAAGCAATGGGCCTTGGGGATGAGGTGCAGCTGCGTATGATTGCTGGCTCTCCCACCACTAGCTATGTGGTCTTTGGTAATTTTCTCTACCATCTGGACCTCGATAAATGGTAGCTTTTAGCATTCAAGAGGAAGGAATATAAAGAGAGATGGGACATGAAGCCTCAGGGTTACAAAGAAGGCAGAACCAAAGTGAGCCTCTGGGATGAAGGAAGCACATCCAAGACTATCATCTAGACTTTGATTCTTGGTCCTTGTCTGTTTCCCAGAAGAATGTGTCTTTCCTAAATATCCCACCCTAGAGCCCTGTCTTGCCATGGGCCTTGACCTCAACCCTTCCAGTAGGCAAGAGAAGCATCCCTCCCATCAGACAGCAACATGTGCTCCTCCCTTCATCTCCCACCCTTGGCTAGACTTACAGCAAGAATAGAAGCATTTCCGGTATTAACAGAATGGAGGCAACACAAGAAGGACACTGACAATCAAATTCCAGGCCATTTTTATCTCACGCTGCTCATTTGGGAAGGTCATTTTCCCCCCAGTGCCCATAAGGCATTAGATGCTTTGAGCTTTACGTTCTCAACAGTGTAATGAAAATAGATGTTGAATGCTAACACGTAAACATATGTATCATTCAGAATGCATTCAGATGTTTTTCAATTATTCATGGTCCCTGAAAGTTATCTGACCTATCGTGCATATAATATATCCAAGCAGTGTTTATATCAGAACCACAGCCTCAGTGTACGCAATTCCAGCTCCTTGGCATCCCCGTCTATGGAATGAAAATTAACTGAGGCAGCGGTCATTAAAAGTTACATGTGATTTCCATAAAATTATCCATTGTATATTGCCCTGGGGTGGAGAGAGAAGGTTGCATAGGATTGCCAAACCCGACAGGACACAATATGTTTGCTTTCTGATGAGGGTGATGGTGATGACTACTCTTTCCTAGGAATGAATTCATTTTTTTCCCCAAATAACTGGCGGTCTTGGACTTACTTTTTTCTAGGGAAATAATAACTTAGACAGCCACCCCCTTTCTCTTCTAAGTCCTGCTTTCTTAAAGGAAAAAAAAAAAAGAAAGAAAGAAAGAGAGACAGCTAGTATTCTGGGCTTAAAAACACCACCTTCTCCGTATTGGTGCTTGAATAAATTTGCATGTTAACATGAATGGCTCCAACTTAAAGAATGTAAAATTAAATGAAATTTTAATTCGAATCCAAGATGGAGAAAAGACACGTGTAAAAACAACAGATTGTCGATCTCGTTGAATTTTTTCAGGAACCAGATTAGGAAAGACATCAACACACACACACACACACACACTCTTGGTTTCAAAAAAGGGTGGCACTCAGAGGAGACCGGCGGTGCCAAAGAGGAGCCCCCCACCTCACAGGCACTGCGAGTATTTACAGATCACAGCACAGACCCTGAAGCTCTGTTCCCATGTCTGAATGCCACCGTAAAACTCAGAAATACGACTCACGATCAACTCCGTACTTTGGAGGCCCAGCCAGAGAGAATGAAATGTGAGGGAGAGTGTATGAGCAGCTCAGGCACATATAGGCATGGCCTCTGCCGGCCCGAAGGGCCACTCCTCGATGTATCCTTGCATAGCGGTTAGATGCCCAGACTGTCAGAGACTCACCTGGGGTGGAATCCCAGATCCACCCACCATGCACTGTCTGGGTGACCTCTGGCCAACGACTTAAGCTGCGGACATACCTTTCTTCATTAGTTTTCATTTACAGAAAAATTGCTGCAGCCTCATCAATTTAGTTCGAGAGTAAAATGATACAACGCGCTGAGAACGGTGCCTGGCCCGCAGCAAGGACTGAATCAAGGTTGGCTGTCATTGCGCTCGTTGGTCTGGCGGTGGTTGCTACTGCTATTCGACGTGTAGGTGACAAGAGCCCAGAGGACCCAGGTCTGAAACGGTTTCTTTCTTTCCAGACCTGCTCTCCCATTTCATCCGGACATGACCACCCGGGAAGGAGAGAGAAATCAAGTCATGGGAGGGGCCTGTTCCCCACAACCTCTGCCCACGGGACGCGGAGACATGGCATGCTCTCTTTCCGTCCTGTCCCACCGCTGTCGGCCCTTCTCACAGCCCAGTCTCCTTCTGCGAAGGCATTCCCAGTGAAATGACAACAGGATCTTAAGGAAAAAAAAAAAAGGAAAGCAAGCACCAGGTGCCAGCACCTTACCGCATCCTCAGTCCCACCGGTTCCCAGTTTCTGGACCAGAGACTTGTCGCTCTCCCTCAGCATCTTCTCCCGAACTTTGGTTTCATACTCAGGCCGGGGGTGCTCCTAAAAACCAGAGTCACAGAGTGGTTAGTAAACGGGCGGAGGGCCACCTTGGCCCGCGGGGTATGGCCAGACACCACGAGGACAGGAAGTCAGGTCACGGGGTCAGATGCTACGGGACAAGGGCTGCCACACTACACACAACCACGAGGCGTCGAGACCAGGGACACACTGTGGCGGGAGAGGGGGACACACACCACTTGTTACCACACTGGAAACCAAACCTGAGCACGTTCCTGGGGGTGGCGCCAGGGTTGAGAAAGGAGAGGCGAAGCATTAACGAGGAGCTGATACAAAAAGGAGTCCCGTGCTGCACACAGCAGTTTGCCCAAAGGCCCGGGGGCTACCTCTGGCCATCCCACTATCTACCCTCAGGCCTCCACTTTAAGTTGCAATGAGCCAAATCCCAGCTGGAGAAACAGATGTGCCCCCCCAGCCGGGAGTCAGGGCCAGGACCAAACGTCTTCCCTGCGCCATTCTTCTGCAAGCCAAAAACGGCCGCCAGTAAACATCACAGTTGAAGGTGCCCACAGGGAATCTTAAAACTCACTTGCCTGGACCTGTTTGCTATTCAGCCTTGGTGAGTAACTCACTGGCAAGCACGCTGATGCTCGGGAGACAGCGCAGGGACACGCAGCAATACGAACCTGGAGGGTGAGTCACCAGGCATGGGAACGAGTGCCTGGGTGATCAGAAAGACCACGGTCCCATCAGTGCAGATGCTGCGGCAGGAAGACGCAGGACTTACTTCAAAGAGAACTGAACAGTGTACACCCGGCCTCCTGCATCATTTACCGAGAACTCCCAGGCAGGGATTCCGGAGCTGGCTCCCAGCGGACACAGAGAACACACATTCCCTCATCACTGCTCAGGCCTCAGAGATTCTGAAAGCCAACAAGCTGGACTCCTGACCTGTCTCTGGCTTTCCCGAGACATGCCATGATGCTGGAGAGGAGAAACTGTGCACGTGACTAATAAGAATAACCAGTACAGGGCTTCCGTGGTGGCGCAGTGGTTGAGAGTCCGCCTGCCGATGCAGGGGACGCGGGTTCGTGTCCCGGTCCGGGAAGATCCCACATGCCGCGGAGCGGCTGGGTCCGTGAGCCATGGCCGCTGAGCCTGCGCGTCCGGAGCCTGTGCTCCGCAACGGGAGAGGCCGCAACAGTGAGAGGCCCGCGTGGCGCAAAAATAAAGACTAACCAGTATAACAGAGGAGGAGCCATTCCAGGGTTCTGCAGGCTCCCCATCATCACGCGGGCCCCACGGTGCGTCCCACCCTTGGAGGTGGGACCTGCTCTGCCTGCTGAAACACAGCTGGCGGAGCCTGCCCCTCTCAAATATTCTAGAGTCTTATCACTTACACGACATGCAGTTCTTGATTACGTCATCTTCCTTTATTGTTTCTTAGTTGTTTTGCACGTGGGAATCTTTTTATCCTAAGATGAGAATCCGCTACCTGGTCCCCATTACTTTGTTTCTCGCAGCAAATAGCACCGCGGGGAGAACACAGAAATCTCTCAACGCTTGCGAAGTTCACTTCATTTTGTCTCTCCCCTTCACCCATCCTCCAACGCAGCATTTCCTAATGTGTGTGCCAAGAGGGTTTTAGCTAAAAAAGGGATTCCAGGGTCTAACAGATTGGAACATACCACACAATGTGTCACCTGAGAGTCACAAGGAGCCTAATACAAGCTCTGAGAAGTTCTCCTGTAAAGACACGTGCTGAATCTTCTTCAACCCACCATGTCCCACAAAACTTCTTTCGCCTCCAGCAATTAACCTCCTGCAGAAATACTTTGAGAAATGTTCTGTGGCCTCTGAAATTTGGTTGCGTTTCTTCTATGTTGTTCCTATGGAAGATTTTAACTATAGAACTAAAGCCGTGCCTTTTTGTACCATCCTCTGGATTCTAAAGCCCTTGCGTCTATCCTGTCATCCTCAGCAAAGGAGCTGAGGGGCCTTCCCTGCTGCCTGTAAGATGCTCCTGACGGGCCCCTGACTTTCTGAAGACGTGACATCACGTGGAGGAGTGTCCTCACATCCCTCCGGTGGTGGCTGTGGCCCACTTCACTGCACTCTGGGCCCCAGCTCAGACCCTCCTCATCTGTTTAGAACAAGCTGAGAGCTCTTGGCACGCAGACAGGAGTCCGAGGCTCTCAAGGCAGAGTGTCAGGCTGCTCTGCTTTCCAACCGAAGCACATCGGACAAGGATCTCGCGCTCGCAGCCAAGAAGGTTGGGTGAGGTCACAGGATTCCTCAGAGGCAGGGACCTGGACAAACGAGCGCCTGGCCAGAGCAGAAGCTGGACCCCGTGAGGGCGGCTCCAATACACCTAGCCTTAAACACGGCCTCCCTGGATGGGGTCTGACGCCGAATCATCACTAATACATAACCCCTCCCGCCAAGACTCTGGGAAATATTTTGCAAAGCTACTTCCACCTAGTTGCTCCCCTCAGGAGCTGGCCTGAAAGAAGGCCCCAGGCCAGCTCAGGACCAGCCTTCGCTGATCAACAGAGGTAAACCCGGAGACGCAGTCAACAAATGTCTCCAAGAAAGAGTTACCAAAGCATGTACTGCGTTCCGAGCTCTTGGGAGCTCTTCTTCAGGCTCTGAGGCTACAAACAAGGAGCTTATCTCCAAGTGGAGGAAGGTGACATAAGCCAACAAATCCACAAGTAAGAAAGCAGCAGGTGGGAATGAGAGCAACAGAAGGAATGTCAGGCTGGCTGCTTTAGAATGGGGACTGAGGGAAGGCCAGACCACAGGAGGGTCACGTTCTGCTTGGGATGGAAAAGCTAAGAAAGGTCAGGGCAGGTGGAGGCTGGAGCCTTCCAGGTAGAGGGAGGAGCCGGTGCAAAGCTTGGAAGGAGCCCAGGAGAGAAGGCAGGCCCGTGAGGCTGGGAGGTCTGGGAGGAGAAGCACGCCACCACGTGCTGGGGGGAGGCAAGGGATCTTGCGTCCTATGTGACAGGAAGCTATCAGGGCAGCTAAGCCTGACGTGGTAGACAGGGGCGGGAGAGAGAGGGACGGGAAGACGTCTGCATCGAGACCACCCTCTCTGAGGGGTCCCAGGGACACGTGGGGCCTGAGTGCAGCAGGGAATCGGGCAAGAGAGGCCACTGAGCTCAAGGCCATCCCATCTCAGAGTGAAGACACCTGAGGTCTGGCAGGCCTCCTTCGACGGCCTTCAAAGGGGTCTCTCGGGCCATCCCAGCCGGTTCGACAGGGAGGCCCCTGGGCCAGGGGCTCCAGCCCCCTTCTCCTCCTCCCCGCTTTGAGCCCCGCCCCTGCTGCTTTCCTTGGCGTCCCACGTGGTGCGCGCACCCCAGGCGGGAGGGACAGAGGGTGGGTGGCTCTGGTCTCTGTGTGAGTGAGCACCCTCCCCCCTACTCCCGAAGGGCTGCTTCCTAGCGAAGACCACAGGGTAGAAGCTGTCTGAGGGTTACAGACAGCTGGCCATGGCAGAATCCCTGAGACCTGGAGACAACATCTGGTTAAAACAGAAAAAAAGCTCTCATGATGACCTTCAAGGACCCCTGCAACCTCCTCCCCGAAGCCCAGGTGGTGTCTGCATCCTCTTGCTCCCCATTTGAATGTGGGTTAAATCTGCCCACAGCACTTCATTTAAGGCCTAGGGCAAGTCACAGATGCCTTCCAATCCCGCTCTCCCTGCCGTCCCATAACCTGAGGAGACACAGTCGGGACCCTCCCTGGCCTAGCCACCAGCCTGCATTTGTTGCTCTGCCCCCACCAACTGCAGCCCAACCCCTGTTCCCTGCAGCCAACTAGACCTTCCAGGTGTCCCGCTGACTCTGAGCCACACCCTGAGCTTCCCTGGATCAAGGCTCCTGTCAGCTGTTTCCTCCTGTGGGTGCCCATTCCTCCCTTTGCTGCTCATTAAAATTCAACCAGTCTTCAAAACCCTGATTTAAAAACAAAACAGTTTTTAGACCGGAAGGAATTTCTCTCAAACTCACCGTCGTATTCTAATTATTCAGAGACCAGACAACCCCTTAGTTGAATGCAACCCTTTGGAGATGCTCAGAGCCCGCGCCTGAGGGAGTTCCATGTCCCAAACCAAAACCTGGCCCACAGTACGTGCCTGATGTGCACGTTCAGACTTAACTCAACTTACAGCGTGCTTAACATCTGAGTCCAAAATCTAAACACATGGAAGGAAAGACACAGCTGCCTTCCCTCCTCTCAACCACGCCTGGCCCTGGGCTTGCACACGGTGGGGGGCACATCCTCGATGCTGCAGAACTGACCCGCCCCCAGTAACCTCACACAGAGAGCCCGTCAGGACCAGCTCTTTGCGCCAGGGGTGAACCCAGGCTCGACCAGGCCTCTCTCTCAGCCTGCGCAGGAGTTACTGAAATCACGCCCCTCCCAGGAAGTGACCATGGCTCATCGGGGTAAACAGGAAACCTGGCTGCAGAAACCAGAATGGCTTAGCATCCCACTCCTGCCAGGGACTGAGACGTCAAGGGCACTGAGTCATACGGATGCCTTTCTCTGTGTGAGTGTGTTTACACTTCCTCTTTCACAGGCAGACCTGCTGGCCTCCTCAGCGCTACTCGGAAGACACACTTAGCTTGTTTCTGTCCCCACACAGGCGTGGATGCCAGGCTGCTGCTGCTTCTCTTCCCTCGAGACCTCCTAGGCCCTGCTGTAGGAGAGAAGGACCCGTGCGCCCACCACCTCCCCACACCCAGCCACAGCTCTCTCCTCTCTCCCCTCTCTCTTTCTCCTCAGAATCAAATCGAACCAATAGGACAAAATCACCCGCAGTCCGCCTTCGACAGCTCTTTCGATTGGAAGCACTACTGGCCATCTTTCCCCAAGAAATGCAATTGCCTCTATTGTTCTCTGTTGCTTATCTTCCCAACTAATGTGTGTCGTCTCTGAAGTGAGAATTCATATGTAGATCCTCTCATTTGCCACGGAATCCGTGATGCTGTGAGCCTCCGGGTATCTGCTTAACGCACGGGACTGGGATGGAGCGAATGTGTGAACTCAATCCATGGTCATGGAATGCCCACCTGCTCAAAGCAAGCTGACGACTTGGAGCTTTAAGGAGAGCAGAGGATGTCACATCACAGACAAGGGAGCCACACAGCCTTGAGAATAGGACTAAACTGGGGATTTCACTCGCTTAGTCACAAAGCGTCAGGGTCACAAAGCCAGAGGTCCCGAGTCCAAGGAGAGGCACATCAACGAATGAGGGAGAATACAGAAAAAGTCTGCTCCCCGCACAGCCGTCACATGCTCTCAGCCAGCCTACGCACATGGCACTCAGGCAACTGGGGGCACCTCCTGGTGCTCTGGACACTGTCCCCAGCATCTCATCGACACTGCCCAGGGCATCGGGAGCCCCTATCCGATATTCACGTTTGCTGTTCAGGCAATGGCAGTGCACGGGAGAAGAGAACCGTGAGCAACCAGGCCCACACTGGTCATCGTCAGCTCGCCGACATCAAAGGGGGCCCTAGTTCTCAAAGGAGCCCCGAGGGAAGGTCAATTTGTTCCATCCTTTAAAATCATCTGTCCATACAACTAGACTCTGGAAGAACCTACCCTTTCCCTTAGCTCACGCTCCTGTTTCACACATGCTCTCCTGGCTGACAGGGTACTGGATCAGTGGTTCTTTCTTCCTCCATATGCATCAGGGCAACCGAGACCTAGCACCCATGCCTCCCCTTGACCGTCTGCAGGCTCACAGAAGCATCCAGACACGTCCGCGCTCTGGGTCGCGTTCTCTGGCTTCGCGCTCTCGAGCACCAACAGGACGGGAGGTGGAAGAACGCTGAGTTAAACCTTGAGGTCACCACAAGGCTTGCTTCTCATGCCATTTCTTCCCAGAGAGGGTCAAAAGGACATCTGGCTACCCATCAAGTCCAAAGTCTTACAGCTCAAGAGAAGAGAGAGGATTTCAACTCTTGGCCTCAGTGCCCATCAACCCTGGCTTGGCCCATGGAGCCAAGCTAGGAAAGGGGCCACAGTGAGACTCGGCAGGTGACTTGGCTGCCGTGACAGCAAATGTAAGCGGTTATTTCACTCAAGACAATCTATTTCCGGGGGCAAAGCAAAGCAAAGACCCAAAGAGAACTCACTTCTTCCTCTTCTATGCCAGTCAGATCCCAGAAGTAGCCTAGTCGCATCTGTAATCTCTTCCAGTTTTCGAGAAACATGGTAGCTTAAAAAGAAAGGAAAAAATTCTATTAATTCTGAGCACCCTCAGGGTTCCCCAAGGGAGGATAAACTTATAAATTTCAAATTTAGGGACTTTCTTTAAAGCATCGATTCCCTTCCCCAACCCCAACTTCTAGCTGGGACAACTCAAAATACTCCACATCCAGGAGAGCCCAAGAGATATATTTAAAGGGAGACACACACACACACACACACACACACACACACACACACACACCCTTTTCCCTATTTCTAGGTTATAAGAAAAGGGTAAACACGGATCTCAATAAATGAAGGAAGAACGGAAGGATAAAGGAAGTAAGAATGGAAGGGTTTGACGGTTTGTCGTCTTTTATGACAAACCTCGTCTTCCCTATACGTTCCCTCTTCCTGCACCTTCCTGAGCACTCTCACTTTTTTCTCCATCTTTCTGTCCCCAGCGCAACTTCCCTTCTCTGGGCCCAAATCACCTCGTTCTGAGGTTATGTAACATCTCCGAGTAGTTCTACGTGAGTCCAGGGTCTCAGTGTCCCCGCCCCCCATCCCGCATGCAGCTGGAAGACTCATCTCCCCAAAGTGCCATTCACTCATTCTTCCATTTGTTTAGCAAATGCTTGTTGAATGCCTACCGTCCCGACACATTGGTTAGCCTGCCTTCTCCAACCACAGCCCTTGAAGGGCAGCCCAACATGCTCCGGAAAGAACCAGCCCCCTCTGCTCCACAGGTATGGCTTCTTATGCCAGGATTGGACACCTGATCCAGAGCCCACTCACAGGCCAATCGGATTCTCTCTTTTGAAAACTGAAACTAAGAGACACAAAGAGAAGCAGAAATGGGACAAACCATGCAGCACGTGAAAGAAGGAGAGAGGTTTCTGATTCCTCCTTCCGTTCCAGTTGCCTAGGGGCCTGGCTATACTTAATTTCCTGCATCCACGAGCTTGCTTCTTACTTTCTTATCATCTCTTATTATTTAAGCAAGCTTGAACGAATTCCCTATCGAAAAACCCCAAAAAACAAAAAAACCAGACCTGAGGTACCTGCAATATACAGAACAATGTTCTAGACATCATGAGGAAGACTAGGTAAATCTGACGTGGATTTTGCTCTCAAGTTGTTTAGTCTATAAGAAGAGATTTTACATAACTACAGTACAAGGTACAATGTGATCAGGGCCTTAAGAATGACGCAGATAAAAGGCTGTGGGCATGCAGGAGAGAGGGCGCCAGCTGCTGCAGCATCTGAGCTGAGTCTGGAAGAGCAATGGCATTTGGGCGGTGCAGAGAGGCAGCGAGAGGGGGGATCCCAACACACACCCCCAAACTTACACTGGGTCCCAATTGTCTAGATTCTTCCCTCTGGATACAGGGACCTTGGGTATTTGGCCCAGCCCATCTGTCCACATCTATTCGCACCGCTTGTCAACACACACCTCACACCTGCATTGCTGACGAGGGCATCGCCTTGCTGTCCTCTTCATCCCCAGCTTTTGCAAACTGTCCCCTCTCCCACGCTACCCTCCACTGCCGTCCTCCTCCGTTCCTGACCAGCTCATCCTTTCCTGACCGAGTCCCCTAAGACCAGCCTCCCAGGCGCCCGTTCCTCTGCACTCCTAACACCCTTAGATCTGGTGCCCTGGAAAAGGAGGGGGCGTGACAGTCCCTGAGGCCACCCCTACCTTTCTACACCACCGCTGGTAAGAGCCTGGGCGCCCTCCACTACCTGCCGCACCGGACTGTCGGCTGCCATTCGGGTCTGCAGCGTAGTAACAGGACCGCAAACGCTTCTTCGGCTCGTACCTGCCTCTGTTCACCTGGGAACAGCACGGGGCTGAGCAAAACAGACTCCCACCTGCTGGCTGAACGTATGGTTACTTAAAGCTACATTTGTTTCACTTGGCGCTATGACAGCTACTAGCTACATTGTGGTACACGGATCTGTATCTTTTCTCCCTGGGATTTGAGGCCTTGTCGGGTGGGTATCCCACCTCCCGACCCTGGCCTTGGCCTCGGGATGGTCTCCAAACAAGGGGTACGCCCCTCCTTTTCCTGCGCTGTTCTCAGTGACTGAGGAGGGCTCTGCACACAGACCGAGGTCTCTGTGAAGGAGAGAAGTCAGACTGGGAACAGAGGACAGGGCAACAGAGTCACTGAGGGGGAGTCATGGGGACACAGAGGACCGTCGCGACGATGGAGAGCAGCGCACAGCTCCTGGTGGGAATCACGGCCAGGCACCCCTCGGAGCGCTCTGCATACACGTCCCACTGACGGTCACGAGAACACTAGGGTGCAGGTATCACTTCACCCGCTTGAGAGATGAAGGCAGTGATGCTCCCAGGTCGAGGACCACCCCTGCCCCAGGTTACTCAGCACCTCGGCTAAGAGGACTGACTTCAGAGACACAGGGCTAGTCACGCTGGCTGGCACAGGGCGGGACTGGGACCCACGGTTAGGACTGTCTGACCCTGAAGTCACTGTCCTTAACCTCGTCCCTTTACTCCTCCCTTCCCTACTTTTCAATAGGGCTTCACCCTCATTTCAAAGTTCCCTGGAGTTTGAAGCCAGAACCCCGGAGGAGCTGGGCCAGACTGCTCTGCTGGTCCGGGGTCCTGCTGACTCATCTCAGGGACCCCTGTTTCTGCCCCACCAGCAGCCCCATCGCTCTCTCTCCGTGGAGAATCACTTCTTCTCCCAGCTTTCTTCCTGGCAGGCTTGGGCCCTGGCCCAGGCCCACCCAGCACAGTACCACTGATCATAATAATCATGTAATGAGAGGCATTACCATTATTTTCTTTTTAACATCTTTATTGGAGTATAATTGCTTTACAATGGTGTGTTAGTTGCTGCTTTATAACAAAGTGAATCAGTTATACATATACATATGTTCCCGTATCTCTTCCCTCTTGCGTCTCCCTCCCCCCACCCTCCCTATCCCACCCCTCTAGGTGGTCACAAAGCACCGAGCTGATCTCCCTGTGCTATGCGGCTGCTTCCCACTAGCTATCTATTTTACGTTTGGTAGTGTATATATGTCCATGCCTCTCTCTCACTTTGTCACAGCTTACCCTTCCCCCTCCTCATATCCTCAAGTCCATTGTCTAGCAGGTTTGTGTCTTTATTCCCGTCTTACCCCTAGGTTCTTCATGACTTTCTTTTTTTATAGATTCCATATATCTGTGTTAGCATTGGTATTTGTTTTTCTCTTTCTGACTTACTTCACTCTGTATGACAGACTCTAGGTCCATCCACCTCACTACAAATAACTCAATTTTGTTTCTTTTTATGGCTGAGTAATATTCCATTGTATATATATGTGCCACATCTTCTCTATCCATTCATCTGTCAATGGACACTTAGGTTGCTTCCATGTCCTGGCTATTGTAAATAGTGCTGCAATGAACATTGTGGTACATGACTATTTTTGAATTCTGGATTTCTCACGGTATATGCCCAGTAGTGGGATTGCTGGGTCATATGGTAGTTCTATTTTTACTTTTCTAAGGAACCTCCATACTGTTTTTCATAGTGGCTGTATCAATTTACATTCCCACCAACAGTGCAAGAGGATTCCCTTTTCTCCACACCCTCTCCAGCATTTATTGTTTCTAGATTTTTTGATGATGGCCATTCTGACCGGTATGAGATGATATCTCATTGTAGTTTTGATTTGCATTTCTGTAATGATTAGTGATGTTGAGCATTCTTTCATGTGTTTGTTGGCCATCTGTATATCTTCTTTGGAGAAATGTCTATTTAAATCTTCTGCCCATTTTTGGATTGGGTTGTTTGTTTTTTTTGATATTGAGCTGCATGAGCTGCTTGTAAATTTTGGAGATTAATCCTTTGCCAGTTGTTTCATTTGCAAATATTTTCTCCCATTCTGAGGGTTGTCTTTTGGTCTTGTTTATGGTTTCCTTTGCTGTGCAAAAGCTTTGAAGTTTCATTAGGTCCCATTTGTTTATTTTTGTTTTTATTTCCATTTCTCTAGGAGGTGGGTCAAAAATGATCTTGCTATGATTTATGTCTATGTTTTCCTCTAAGAGTTTGATCGTTTCTGGCCTTACATTTAGGTCTTTAATCCATTTTGAGTTTATTTTTGTGTATGGTGTTAGGGAGTGTTCTAATTTCATACTTTTACATGTAGCTGTCCAGTTTTCCCAGCACCACTTATAGAAGAGGCTGTCTTTTCTCCACTGTATATATTCTTGCCTCCTTTATCAAAGATAAGGTGACCATATGTGCGTGGGTTTATCTCTGGGCTTTCTATCCTGTCCCATTGATCTATATTTCTGTTTCTGTACCAGTACCATACTGTCTTGATTACTGTAGCTTTGTAGTATAGTCTGAAGTCACAGAGCCTGGTTCCTCCAGCTCTATTTTTCGTTCTCAAGATTGCTTTGGCTATTCAGTGTCTTTTGTGTTTCCATACAAATTGTGAAATTTTTTGTTCTACTTCTGTGAAAAATGCCAGTGGTAGTATGATAGGGATTGCATTGAATCTGTAGATTGCTTTGGGTAGTAGAGTCATTTTCACAATGTTGATTCTTCCAACCCAAGAACATGGTATATCTCTCCATCTATTTGTATCATCTTTAATTTCTTTCATCAGTGTCTTATAATTTTCTACATACAGGTCTTTTGTCTCCTTAGGTAGGTTTATTCCTAGATATTTTATTCTTTTTGTTGCAATGGTAAATGGGAGTGTTTTCTTAATTTCACTTTCAGATTTTTCATCATTAGTGTATAGGAATGCCAGAGATTTCTGTGCATTAATTTTGTATCCTTCTACTTTACCAAATTCATTGATTAGCTCTAGTAGTTTTCTGGTAGCATCTTTAGGATTCTCTGTGTATAGTATCATGTCATCTGCAAACAGTGACAGCTTTACTTCTTCTTTTCTGATTTGGATTCCTTTTATTTCTTTTTCTTCTCTGATTGCTGTGGCTAAAACTTCCAAAACTATGTTGAATAATAGTGGTGAGAGTGGGCAACCTTGTCTTGTTCCTGATCTAAGTGGAAATGGTTTCAGTTTTTCACCATTGAAGGTGATGTTGGCTGTTGGTTTGTCATACATGGCCTTTATTATGTTGAGGAAAGTTCCCTCTATGCCTACTTTCCGCAGGGTTTTTATCATAAATGGGTGTTCAATTTTGCCAAAAGCTTTCTCTGCATCTATTGCGATGATCATATGGTTTTTTCCTTCAATTTGTTAATATGGTGTATCACACTGACTGATTTGCATATATTGAAGAATCCTTGCATTCCTGGGATAAACCCCACTTGATCGCGGTATATGATCATTTTTAATGTGCTGTTGGATTCTGTTTGCTAGTATTTTGTTGAGGATTTTTGCGTCTATGTTCATCAGTTATATTGGCTTGTAGTTTTCTTTTTTTGTGACATCTTTGTCTGGTTTTGGTATCAGGGTGATGGTGGCCTCGTAGAATGCGTTTGGGAGTGTTCCTCCCTCTGCTATATTTTGGAAGAGTTTGAGAAGGATAGGTGTTAGCTCTTCTCTAAATGTTTGATAGAATTCGCCTGTGAAGCCATCTGGTCCTGGGCTTTTGTTTGTTGGAAGATTTTTAATCACAGTTTCAATTTCAGTGCTTGTGATTGGTCTGTTCATATTAAAAATAATAGTAAACATTTAACAAGAAACATTTACTATTATTTTTCATTGTAATTTGTAAGCAGCCATGCCTAGGGGATCTTGGCTGCTGTAACCAAATACACAATCGCATAAAACACACAGCAAGGCTGTTAAAATAACAAAACCAACCGCTAAGCCACAAAGCGCTGACACAATCCCACCGCATTTGCTTTCCCTCCACTGCTGCTATGTGAGAGAAAGAGAGGGGAGCTGGGGGTGGTGAAACGGTCGTGAACCTCAGAAGGGGTGGGAGGTATCTCTTCATCCATCGCGAGAGCAGGGAAGGTACAGCTGAAAACCAAGTTTCCCCACAACAAGGAAGCACACATCCCAGGAGAGGTCTTGAGGGATTGTGGACCAGAGTCAGTAAGCTTCAGCTGCTCAGTCACAGTAATACTCGCCAGACAGATTCATGGGAATGAGGGGTGCAGCATATCAAAGCATGGGTGTGTATTTTGCGCTCCGATCAGTTCAAATGGATTTGGGGTGATTACAAGACACCGCCTTGTGAGAAGCAGGCACAGAGCCGCCTGGCACCGCGTGGGTCACAAGCTGCAACTTCAGGTTGTTCTCCTGGCCCTTCCTGTGAACAGTTCCAGAGCTACACGGCCACAAGTGCCCTTTCCTCCGACCCCCTGCCCCTATTCTGTGGGCTGACACTGCCCACATTCCTGGGCAGTGGTCATTCTCCCTGGGAGAACAGAGTCTCTGCTAAACACCTTCCTCGGTGGCCTGGTCACGTGGGAATCTTTCCAGCTTGGTTCTGTCTCCATCCACGGAGAGGTGCCCGCAGGAGACAGAGGCCACTGGGACCAGTTCTGGCAGCGGTGCTAGAACAGACCTCGTCTCTCTCCTGGTCACACTCCTGGGATGTGTGACTCACGGCCCCATCCTGGTGTGTCCTCCAGGCCCCCTGGAATCACGGATAAACCTAGCAGCTTCTGCAGCAGGACAGTGGCCCTGCCGGTCTGTAATCCAATGGGAAAGATGAGGGCCTGCACTGGATGGATGAGTGAAAGGCAGGCTGCTACTCCCAACAGGCTGAAACATATCCCCTTGGTCCCTTCCTTAATACCCGTGGGTGTGTCTTCTTAGAAATGTTCAGTGACCACGGGGTGGTTATCCCAGTTTGTAAGAATAGAAGTATGTGTGTTTGTACACATGTGCATGCGTGTGCTTCTAGTCAGATAGCTATGGCCCAGAGAAAGTTTATTACCCCAAGACTCTGGGGGGAAGGGAGGAGGAGGAAAATGAAGGCACTATTTGTTCCTTCCTTCAGAGATCCCTTGGGTGAGAATATTGAAAACATCCCTCTGGCATTAGGTAAAATCTCTGCAGTCTACACTCGCCTTGTCCCGGGAACTGCACTGAGCGTGGAGGCAAGAGACCAGGTCTGGGCCCACCTTTACCCCCAGCTAACTCCGTGACTGTGGCAGTCACCCCACCATTCTGAGTGTGACACCAAATGACATCTAGGACTTGCCATGTCTTAGGAGATGTACCTGGAGGTGCCTATGAGTGTGTGAGGGGTTTTCAAAGCATGCATGGATGGGTTCAATCTCCAAATAAATCCTACATGAGATTAATACCAGATTCACATTACTCTATCTCTTTAAAAAATATATTTATAAAGCCACGGAGGATAGTCTTAGTTCTATTCACATGTATGAGTAAAGTAGAGAAATCTACTATCTCTTTAAAAAATATATTTATAAAGCCACAGAGGATATTCTTAGTTCTACTCACATGTATGAGTAAAGTAGAGAAATCTACTGTCCCTAAAATGCTTTTTAAGGTATAAGGACCAGGGCTTCCCTGGTGGCGCAGTGGTTGAGAGTCCGCCTGCCGATGCAGGGGTACACGGGTTAGTGCCCCAGTCTGGGAAGATCCCACATGCCGCGGAGCGCCTGGGCCCGTGAGCCATGGCCGCTGAGCCTGCGCGTCCGGAGCCTGTGCTCCGCAACGGGAGAGGCCACAACAGTGAGGGGCCCGCATACCGCCAAAAAAAAAAAAAAAAAAAAAAAAAACCCCAAATACTAAGGAAGTAAACCGAAGGATATGGGCTTTAGAGCTTGGTCACTGTACCCATTTAAAGGTACCCCCCCATAGAAGCAAGCCTCATGGTGACAACTTACCCCACAGAGCCATGAAGATGGAGAAGAAGACAGTGGCAGGGTTGTCAAACAGGTGGCTGGCCCGCGCCGTTCCACAGGCCGAGCTGAGGTTCCAGTAGTCACAGGACTTGTCACACAGGGGACACATGGTGAAGGCATTCTGTTGGTCACACATCTCTTTGCTGCAGAAGACAGAGGCTGCTGGGTCAGGGGGGCTCCAGCAGGACCCTTCCCAAGCCCATCACCCCCAAAACAGCTCCCACTTCCGAATCCCTGGTTGAGCTTATCAACTCCAACAGCGAGGTATGTTAGAGAGTTGGAATTGGGTTCTTCCCTTCGGAAGTGTTATTCTTATATCTTGTCTTAAAAAATGAATGGGCTACCTTTGGAGATATGGAGGCCCCTGTCACTAAAAGTGGCCCAACAGAAAGTTAATGACCATCTATCAGAGATGCTGTTCATTGGACAATGCCACATAAAGTCCATTCAAAATGTGCTGTGTCTACGGGGCTGGTGGGGCGCATCAACAAGTGTGAATAAATCACCCATCGGAGGTCAGATTCCATTGCTCCCATTCAAGCATGGGCTGTCTCATCAGTGAGTAAGGCTGGTCACACAGAGGAACAAACGCGAGTGTGCAGCTGAACCAACACAATTCCTTCCTCTGGAAGGAGAAGCCATGTGAAAAAGAATGGAGTCAGGTGGCTAGAAGCCCATTTCTAAGTGCATCAGCCACGTGACCGTTTGTAGAAAGGGAGTTAGCAACCTCAACTTAATAAGAATTATCACAGACCTAGAGAACAAATGTATGGATACCAAGGGGGAAAGGGGGGGTGGGATGAGTTGGGAGATTAGGATTGACATATATACACTATTGACATTATGTATAAAACAGATAACTAATGAGAACCTGCTGTATAGCACAGGGAACTCTACTCAGTGCTCTGTGATGACTAAATGGAAAGGAAATCCAAGGAAGAGGGGATATATGTGTAAGTATAGCTGATTCACTTTGCTGTATAGCAGGAACTAACACAACATTGTAAAGCAACTATACTCCAATAAAAATTCTAAAAAATAAAAAAGAAATTTTTTTAAGAAAAAAAAAAGAATTATCGTAACCATGAAATGGGATGAGGGAGGCCAGAAGAATAAGGTAAATTCTTCCAAAGTCTAGATTCCAAGATACTTGGAGAACAAACTAGTCAAATAACCATCACCTATATTCTCACCTATTTTCAGTGTATTTCTGTTACAGGACTCATGAATGTATTTGAAATTCCATTCATTCGTTAGATGATTAGCTGGACCCAATTAATTTAGGCTCATCAGAGTGCTTGCAAATAAGAACCGAAGTATTCTCGGCCCTAACTGGCTTCCCCAGTAACCCTCCACACTACATTCTGGTAGGAAAATGAATGAACTCATCACTCTGGTGTGTCATATTCCCCCTGGGGGATGGGTACATGGCTAAGCTCATGGTTTTGGGAAAAAGGGTGGAGAACTGGCAATTTCATGAAAATGAAGCACTGGCTGTTCTCACAGAGCAGCTGGAGCCACGGTGATGGGGCCGCAGGGGACCCCAGGCTGAAACCACAGCTGGGTTTCCTCCGGAAACAGGCAGCAGAGGGCGCTACCGAGCACGGTACAGTCGGAAGCCGCTGCCGGCGGAGGGAGCTGGTACCTGGGTGCTGAAGCCCGGGATTAGATGAAACCCAGAAGCCGGCAGGATGCCTGCGTCTAGCTCCCCATCGCTAAGCAGTCGAAAGGTTTCACCGAGGGCTGTCACTGTCTGTCAAGTCCCAGCTTTCAGGCTCGTTTTTAATGAGCCACGGCAGGGAAGGCCTTCTGTGTGAGAGAATGGAAACTACGTCTCCGAGGATAAATCCCAGTTCCTCCACTGACTTTCCATTGGCAGGTGTCAAGAGCGGCGACGCGCTCACATAGACAATAGTAAATAGTAATTTCTTAATAATTAGTTCAGCCGTGCTAGCTTCACCTGGGCATGCGCTTGTTGGTAACCGGAGAGTAAGGCTCATTTTAAGTCTTCTGGGTCAGACACATGTTGGCTGCCTGGTGGAAGAGTTGCTGCTTTTGGAGAGGAGAGTACCTCTTAGAAAACAGACTCACGTGGAAAACAGTGGGTCTGCACAAAGCCTAGTAAAGAGCTTTGCTTCTAAGCCATTTCTGAGAAGACATGAGTCCTTCTCTTATCTTTGCTGCGGAGGGTTTTTTTTTTACACATAGCAGGGTGTGGAATCCTAGAACACCTAATCTCAATCAAAACTAGTTAATGCTGGGTTTCCCTGGTGGCGCAGTGGTTGAGAGTCCTCCTGCCGATGCAGGGGACACGGGTTCGTGCCCCGGTCCGGGAAGATCCCACATGCCGCGGAGCAGCTGGGCCTGTGAGCCATGGCCGCTGAGCCTGCGCGTCCGGAGCCTGTGCTCCGCAACGGGAGAGGCCACAACAGTGAGAGGCCCGTGTACAGCAAAAAAGCAAAACAAAACAAAACAAAAAACTAGTCAATGCTAAAAGGTCAGAAGTAAAAAAGTATTAGCCACCAACTTGGCACACTTTGAAACTTAAGGGCTGTGTACATCACTGGTTTTAAAATCAGAACACAGTCAACTGCCAATCATTTGTACAAAATGGCAGCCATGGTACATGGATACTCATCGCATCTTTTAAGTTTGAAGTCAGAATGCTCTACGTGTATTGGGTTGGGGGTTTTTGTTTCATCTTTTGGGGTTTTTGATGCAAGCAATTTGAACAGAATTCTGGAGAAATTCTGCCTTAGGATGACATTAAAAGGACTCTGTAGTCTCTGAAAGAGGCTGCCTCTAGACAAGCTGAAAGATGGGGGAACCTCCCCTAGAACTGAAGTCAGGTCTGGGTCATTCACTAGCTGCATTCACCACAGATTCCCAGTTCGAAGTAACAGTGGCTATAAATGCAATGGTGTATTTCTTCAATCTATCATTTTCTCTACGAAGCAGAAGAAGGTTGATGAATGGGCTGACCATCAGGTGAACCAAGACCCCAGAGTGGGTGGTGTCCTCAATAAGTGACCCACTGCTCACAGGTCAGGCGACACAGAGCTGTACTAGCCACAGAGGGAGGCAATTATTCAGGAAATTCAGACAGAACATCTGCTATTAAGGTCTCAGGTCTAAACTAACCAATTTTTGAAAATATGGTTTAGATTAATTAGCTTTAAAAAAATGCTCCAGTCTTTCCTAGGCGTGTAAGCAAATGCAGCCAACCCCCTGCGAAGTCAAGGAAGCTTCTATAGATACATCGTGCACATATGGAATCATTATTTACAAGTGACGCTTGTGTCTCACATATCAAAGTTCTTGGCGATAAAAGGTACCATTTAAAGTTCCACGTGATGTAAATTTTCTGGTTTTGATACTGTACTGTAGTTATATAAGACATAATCCCTGGCGGTAACTGGATGAAGGGTGCCCTGGGCCCTCTGCACTATCTTTACCACTTCCTGTGAATCTATACTGTTTTCAAAATAAAGCTTTTTTTAAAGTGATACACAGATACTAAATTCCAGGCTTAATGCCAAAATTGGAAACCTTTACAATAATCCCAGGAAGAGTGCAAGTTTTTAATCACGCTTATGAGTGGCTGATAGACACGGACCCTAGAAGAGTACGAATTCATTTGGATTCAGTATTGGGACTTAGAGGCTATTCCTCTGTTAATGAGGATTGGTAGTTTGTGAGTTTCTGCCAGGCGCAGAGCTTGGACTTTTGACAGACATACAATTATGATTAAGAAGCAGTTCTCAAAACCGCCTTCGTAGTGTGCTTAACTTTTCCTATTTCCACCTTCTTGATTTGCCCCACCCGACTCTGAAAAACTGGCAACCAAACTTTAAAATTTTATAACAGCCAATTTCAAACTTTTTTGTTATAGAAAGTTAAAAAAACAGTTTAAAAAAAATTTACCACAGATTCCAGTATGCGAGTATATACGTACCCGCTCCTCACAAAAACACTTATATCACTAAAATAACTGTCATGAAACAATTCTGATACTTCCTTCTCGTGATGACTACTAATATTATGTTTCATTCTACTCTGTCCTACCTTATTCTAGTTCATTTAAAAGGTAACGATTACAGCGATTCTATAATCCATTAATGGGCTGCTATCCACAGTTCGTAAAACATCACACACTCCAGGATGTCTGCAATGATAATGATCACGTTTTACACGCGTCTAAACCCGCACGCACATGAGTGTCCATGCATGTGCATAAATAAATGACTTTGCAGCTTGTGCAGACCATGGTCATTTCCAGCCGCAGTGGTCACCGTTACATGAATTCCCGTGTGGCGAACCAGGGCACAAGTTCTAAGTCCTGACGTAAACCAGCACACAGATGCCCTACCCGCTGCACTGAGTTGGTTCGAGGTGCGTGGTATGGAGTCCTCAGCTTGGATCAACCTGAGGCCCAGCTCCCCAGGGATCACAACCGGGCAACTGAGCCGGGTTTTCTTCTGAGACTGAACCAACTGGGGCCAGTTGGAGCAACTGGGCTGCAGAGGAGGGTAAGAGCCCTCAGGAAGACTGCACCGCTTACTGGGAAAAGCAAAGACCTTGGAGCAGGTGGAACTCAAATCCCAACCCTGACAATTATTAATTGCTGAAGTTGGACAAGCGACCTCAGGTAGCATACATGTCTCCATCTCTCTGAGGTGAGAATACCTATTGACAACACTGATCTCTACAGGATCAAAGAAACAAAACACAGAAACCACCTAGCACCATGCCTGGTACAACTAAGAGCAGGAATTTGGTAAGTACTCGTTCTTCCCTCGTGCTGCGCGAGGCAGAGCCCGGAAGTCATAGGTCCTGTGACAAAGGTCCCAGAACGCCAGTCCCGAACCCTGAACGGATGACACCACAGTTTTTATACACAAACATATCCAAACCCTTGTCTCTCATACCAAGGTATTGAGCTTTATTCTAACTACTGACACGGCCATCTCCAGTGTCCCTAACCTGCAAGAGCTTTTCTATAGAGTGACATAATGGAAGATCACCTGGTTCCTGCCACTGGTGGGTACGCTTTCCTCAAAGAGCACAGCTCTTGCCCATTTCTTCAGGGTGGCCCCGACTTCCCCCATCCCTAACCCCAACTGTCGTGGACACCCACAGGCTGCCCAGTGTCCCCATTCCCCGGGCTACTGCCCCCAAGCCACGACTGGTTGACCCAGAGCCTCTACCTAAGCCAAAAGGAGTCAACAGAACTTCTTCACTTGGGACCAATCAAGTATAAAGCTCTCAGGTATGACACCCACGAGCTACAAGCAGCCGTGTTTACATCCAATGGAGAAACTCTGCAGTGAAACAAATAAATACTAGAAATAATCAGAGACGGGCAGTAAACAGAAGGAGTCCCTATTTCCATAGTCCCTTGGGCTAGCCACGTGCCTGCCACTGGGGCCCCTGAGGGCCCCCCGAAACCCTGAGGATAAATTCCCTTTATCTGCGTACGTTAGTTCACACGCATTTCTATCACTTGCAACTGAAAGAGTATTAAAATACACAAATGAGGGAATTCCCTGGCAGTCCAGTGGTTAAGACTCCCCGCTTCCACTGCAGACAGCCCGGGTTCAGTCCCTGGTCGGGGAACTAAGATCCCACATGGCTCGAGGCATGGCCAAAAAAAAAAAGTAAAATGCATAAAGAATGCTTCCGTTTGCAAAGCCAGTTCTGGAGATGGCAAGAGATTTAAATTCTAAATATTGGCTAAGTTTCTCAAACTCTATTTCCACATATATTGATTCATTCAACAATAATTTATGAATACTTTGCTGTGTGCCAGATGCTGTCTACTTTAGTCCTCACAACACCACCATGAAGTAGGCGTCATTATGACCATTTCACAGCCAAGGAAACCAAGAGTCAGGGAGTGAGGTACCCAGTCACGTAGTTACTATGTAACACATTCAGTCCTAAAGGATGCTCTTTTTAAGTCCCTGTTTTCTTGTAGGATCTCTCTTCTCCATCAGGATCAACCTTTGTTCCATGTCTTGGATCGCCAAGAGCCCCGCTACGGGGCCTGTCACCTCCTGCAGTCTCTGACATCCTGAGCCAGAGCTGAGGCTTCCTCAGCTCCAGAGCTGCCTGCTTCTGCACACAGCCTCACAGCTTTTTACCCCAGCAGCGTCTGACCACATAGATGCCATCTCTATCCAATACCACTCAACACTTCCTGCCTTGGGTCATCTGGGAAACCAAAGGGAAAAAGTCATGAAATTGAGGGGAAAAAAAGCTTTTCTCAGGCATGATTTCTTTTTCATCAGTTTTCAGACCCTGCCCAATCAGACCCTGGTCCTGGAGAAGAGCTTGACCAGGAAAGGAAGTGGCCACACCCAGCGTGGCTCTGAGCTGTTCCCAGAATCTGCTGCTCCCAGACCTCTGAAGAGGGAAGTGACAAGTGACCTGCTGCGTGGTAAGGAAAGCGGGAAGGAGAAGGACAAAGGGTGAGGCTTTGGAAGGAGGCGTCTGAAATGTACAATGTACTTGCAACTGGGGTGAAACTCCAAACGACTGACACGTGAGAACTGAGCCTTTTCCGTTAAAACCAACTCACCTGGGAATATCTTCTTCGATCGTTGCACATCCATAAAGAAACACGATGACCCCGATGACGGATGATGGGATGAGGAAGGATGTATATAATCCCAGCCAGGCAAAGTACAGTCCAATTTTTTCTCCAAAATACTTTCTGGAAAAGGAAGAAAACAAAACATACTGAGAAGACCATAGAGTTTCCTTCTTTCTGTTTGCTCTAAACCTGAGAATGGGTTGAAAAAAATGGAAAGGGACAAAAGTTACATGGGGAACAGGGGACCTCAGCACAACGTAATCAACAACTGGTCTTTTCTGAAATGAATCACATTCCATTAGAATCACATATACACACCTGTCCTGGCTGTTCGTGTAAAGTAGCTGCAGGAAGGAATCCAGCACTAACAGCAAACTGAAGAAAATGCCACACGTTTTGGCATCTTTACCAGACAAACATGAATAACATATCGGCATTTCATGAGTGCCATAGTACTCAACCCACAGAAAAACACACCTTTTTGAAACTAGCTTATTTAAACAAAACACACAAATTTGGGGGCATGTATACTGATATATACGGACGAACAAAGATGCACTCATAGAAAAATGACTAGAAGAAATTCGATAAAATGTGAGTCATGGTTTCTTTAGCTGATGGGATTATGGGTGGGTTTTATTTCTTTATTTTTTTTATCTTTCTGCATTTTTTAACTCTATTTTGTTCATGAATTACTTTTAAAATAAAAAATGATTTCTTTTAAAAAGAAAAGGTACGAACCCATATCTTTTTGTTCCCCACTTCATAAAGTTAGTAAATGACCACATAAAGCCTCTGAAAAGGGGTTTTCCTTTTCCCTTAGATGAATATTGATTATGGATCCTGACGAGAAAAAAACAACCCACAG
Source organism: Leucopleurus acutus (assembly GCF_964270905.1). Taxonomy (NCBI): domain Eukaryota; kingdom Metazoa; phylum Chordata; class Mammalia; order Artiodactyla; family Delphinidae; genus Leucopleurus; species Leucopleurus acutus. The sequence continues at coordinate 6,308,337 of NC_139152.1, forward strand.
AGGAGACGTATATTCTATTTCTCACGAGCCTCCGATATAAACCACAGGAGGGAAATGGGAACCCAGCCCACCCGTTGATGGAAGGACTAGAGAATAAGAGGAACAAATAAAATCTATGTATCCACCACCAGAATGCTGCTTCCACTTAGGATAAAGACACTGCCAGGAAATGTAGCTTCCACCCTAACAACAAAAATCTGTTGAATCAAAACTTTTCGTGAGGGCTTCCCTGGTGGCGCAGTGGTTGAAAGTCCGCCTGCCAATGCAGGGGACACGGGTTCGTGCCCCGGTCCGGGAAGATCCCACATGCTGCGGAGCGGCTGGGCCCGTGAGCCATGGCCGCTGAGCCTGCGCATCCGGAGCCTGTGCTCCGCAGCGGGAGAGGTCACAGCAGTGAGAGGTCCGCGTACCGCCAAAAAAAAAAAAAAAAAAGCAAATACATTAATGATTACATTAAATATAAATGTACAAGAAACCCACTTAAAATATAAAGGCATATATAGAAAAAAAGTAAATGACTGGAAAAAGATATACCATGCCAACACTAATCTAAAGAAAGCTGATACAAACAAAATAATCTTCAGAACAAAGAACATTACCAGATATAAAAAGGGACATCAAACAATGATAAAATGGTCACTTCATTAAGAAGGCCTAATAATCCAAAACACATACAGTAAAATACATGTGTCAAATGCATAGATCAAAATGCATGCAATAAAAACTGATAGAACTGAAAGGATAAACACACAAATCCTCCAGTATAAATTAGAGATTTCAACACTTCCCTTCAGTAGTTGACAGACCAAGTACAAAAAAGCAGTAAGGATACAGAAGACACTTCAAACCAACTTGACTGAATTGACATTTATACAACACTCCACCAAACAACAACAGAAAATACATTCTTTGCAAACACACATTCACTAAGATAGACCATATTGTGAATCATTAAGGAAATCTAATAAATTTAAAATAACTGAAATAATAAAAATGTTGTACCATGACCACAACTGAATTAAACTAGAAATCAACAGCAGAAAGTTGTCTGGAAAAATCCCCAAATACTTGGAAATTAAACAATATCCTTCTACATAACCCATGGGTCAAAGAAGAAATCGCAAAGAAATCAGAAAATATTTTTGACTGAGGAAAATAAAAACACACATATCAAAATTCGTGGAATGCCATTATACTTAGAATGCCAGTAATACTTGGAGAGAAATTTATAGCATTGACTACTTGGTATTAAAATAAGAAAGTTTTCTCTTTAAGTTCATCTAGAATTTCTTTTATTGAAGTATAGTTGATTTACAATGTTGTGTTACTTTCAGGTGTGCGGCAAAGTAATTCAGTTATACATATACATATATTCATTCTAAAAAAGAAAGCTTTAAATCAATCATCTAAGCTTGCACTTTAAGCAGAAAAAGAACAAATTAAATCCAAAGCAAACAGAAGGAAGGAAATAATAAAGGGGGGAACAGAAATAAATGAAAAGAGAAAAATCAATGAAACCAAGAGCTGGTTGTTTGAAAGGATCAATGAAATTGATAAATATTTAGTCAGACTGGTCAAGAAAATAAAGGATAAAACACAAATTACCAATCTTGGGGGAAAAAAAAGAGACAACACTACAGTCCTTAGCTTCCATGTTAGTGAATGTGACAATACTAGTTGTTTCTTCAAGGGTGTTCACCTCACCTTCTCTACTAGTCCATTACCCATCTCCAGCAGAAGAGAGGGGAAGAGAGAAGGGAGGAGACAGATGAGACTTAATAAACACAAATTGCCTGGTGCTTTCATCCTGATTGTCTTGTTTCACCTCATTTTTCATTCTCCCAACATCTTTTCCAGAGAACACTGACACTCCCTGGACACACAGACTTGTCTAACGTCACGTGGCCAGCGCCTGACAGAGCAAGAATTTGATCTCTTGGCACCTGGTGCTTGTGCCAACATAACAACAGCAGCAACAGTAACTGATGTTTATCGGGGGCTAATTATTTGCCAAGCTCCATTCTAAGAAGATCATAAATATTCTTATTTTTTAGTCCTCACAACCCTCAGAGGTAGTATGTTATCATCCTCAAATTATAGAAGAGGACACTGAAGTACAAAAAGTTGACTAACCCAAGGTCCCACAGCCAGTAAGAAGCAAAGACAAGATTCAAATTCAGTGAGTCTAACTTGAGATTCCAGCTCTTAATGTCCACCTTATACTGACTTCTAGGAGGAATTTTGAGAAGGAAAGGAAATGGATGAGCAGGAGACATGCCCAGGGCAAATTTGCTAAGTTCTAAAAGAACTACACCTAGCTACCCATCCATCCCCCATCCCCCGCAACATCTTCACGCTTTTTTCCAGCTCTGAAGCTTTCCCATCGCAGCATCCCATCCGAGGCATCCAGCCACTCAGAGACGTAAGATATCCCTGACCACTCTCCTAACCTGTACTGTCTACAGATCTTCTCTACCATTGCCTCTTAGACTTTTGCTTAAGGAGCCGATCTGATAAATTAAAGCCTACTGGGATACTTTATCACTTCTTCCAGGAAAATGTTTGCATTCCAAGCTTTATGGAGACACAACGCCTTCACCTCTTAAAGGAAGGGGTAGAATATTTTGAGGTGTTCTTCTAACTGCCCCACATAGGCAGCGGACTACTCTGTTTACCCATAAAAACACTACTGGCTGGAGAGGGGGACAGAGAGCCTGAGCACAGAGCCTCGATACCTGGGAAAGGGAGACAGGAAGGTCAGAATGCATGAAGGTAAGAACACATGAAACAGAGAAGGATGAAGAGCCAACTATGTCACTTAAGGGAAACAGGACAGCAGGGCTGAAAACTCAGATGCCCCCAGGAGCCAGGCAGGAAACATGAATGATTGAAGCAGGCCAGGCAGGACCAACCAAAGCACCTCCAGCGAAAAACTAGAGGGCTCATGTCCATCTATGGGGAGCAGTAGGTACTCATCTCCAGCAGCCCAGGGTGACATGTGGGAAAATGAGACCAGTATTACCAGATCTTACAATTTTCTGGAAAAAAAAGCTGGAAAACTGTATTTCTCCTAATTGTTAAATGTTGGCAACTAATTTAACTGAAAAACAATGTACAACCCAAATGAAAGGCACTGGAGGATTGAACAGTGCCCATGGATATTAGCTGGTACCTTCTGTGGAACAGCAGAGATCACAGGACACAGGCTCTGGAGTGGGCAGGGCTGGACAAGAACCTGGCCTCTGCTGTTTCCTAACTTGGGAAAGTCTCTTAGCTTCTCTAAGCTTCATTTTTCCCATTTGAAAAATATGTCAATGTGAAAGTTAAATGAGCAAGGTATACGAGGACACAAGTCAGCAAGCAATAACCATTAACTGTTGTACAGGATATTACTCTAAAACTTGGCGTGCACTACTACATTAAAATGAGGAACCTCTATTCATCAAAAGACACTAGTGAGTGAGTGAATGGGAAAAATACTGACATACATACATCCCACAATGGACTTGGATCTGGAAAACATGAAAAACTTCCAAAGCTCAATAAGAATTAGGCAGAAAATCCAACAGAAAAATGGGCAAAAGACCTGAAGGAATACTTGGTTAAAAAAAGGTACCCAAGTGACCAATAAGCATACGAAAAGGTGTTCAGCTTCCCTAAGCATCAGATCATCAGGGAAATGCAGATGAAATCGCAATGCAATACCTCTGCACACTCGTGGGAATGGCAAGAACGAAAAAGAGGGAAAATGCCAGTGTTGGGATTCCTCCACGTTTTTCCAAACGTTCACATGGTGCTGGTGGGACGTGCACAGGTGGAGCCTCTTTGGCAGGTGGCTTGGCAGTGTCTGCCAGAGCTGAGCACGGCCCTCCCCTGTGACCCTACAGCTCTGCTCCTCAGTACCTGCCCAGCACAGATGGGAATCTGTGAGCTGAAAGACGCACCAGGAAAGTTCACAGCAGCACTGTTCGTGATACCCCGCAGACCGGGAGCTCCCCAGACGGCTATAAGCAGCAGAATGCATGAACACGTTCTGATACGTTTGCCCAACAGAATATTATACAGCAAGGAGAATGAACAGAACACAAAAACACACAACAATATGGACAAGTCTCACACCTATCATCTGAACAAAAGAACAGGCACAAAAGAATTACTGTACAGTACGATTCTATGTCTATAAAGTTCAAAAACAAAATAACTGTTAAATACAAATGGTCATTAGCCCGAGGAAGGCAGCGACTACAAGGGAACGGGATGAGGGTGGGGGACCTCGGGCGTTAACAATGTTCTTCCTTGATCTGGGTAATGGGTGTAAGGGTGTGTTCAGTTCTCAAAAACTCAGTGAGTTGTATATTTTTTGCACATTACCTTTCTATATGTACATTATATTTTGATTTTAAAATGGTTTAAGGAGATACCACATGTCCTATAATCTGCAGGCCAACAGACTGCCTGGAGGGCATCTTACCCATTCCCTTGCCCTCAAGCCAGACAGCACGTAATCCATGTCAGGCGTGCATATCATTCAGGCTCAGACTGTCAGCAGCGCTGAAAGGGGAGTTTTTACCTGAAGGCAGCTCAGAAGGCCAACCAAAGACAAGTCTTCCAGACCAAGGTGGCCAGCCCTGAAACCAAGGCGGTGACGGAGGCCAAGTGACGGCCGCCCCATCCTCAGGAGACCAGAGTGGAGCAGGAATGGGTATGAGAGGGGGAAGGGGGGTAGCCATGCCAGCCAGAGGGGTAACTGGTGCTCTCAACACCCCCAAGCCCACATCACGTGATGCGGTGGCAGGTGGGGCACCCTCCTTCCTGCTCTAACAAAAGCTGTCAGGCTTTCCAGCCCCTCAGGAGATGGATGACAGGCACACAGATTCAGGTGCCCGTAACAGGACTGTGGGCAGGTGCAGGGACTCCGCAGAGATTTTTCTGAGCCTTTAGTTATAGTTCATAAAGGCTGGTTCTCTGGAAGTCAGCCCGGAAGTTCCCAGCTCCAGAAGCGAGGCAGCCAGTGAAGGCCTCTCCCTGGTGAAACGTGAGATGGGCCAGCACAGCTTTGCCTTCTGAGTTGCCAGCATCCTCTCCTGTATCCTCGGCGGCCTGGAGATAACGCGAGCGGACTATGGTTGATGAGGGGTCAAGACTGGAGAGCAGGGGAGGGACGGGACATTCACTCAGCAGGGACCACGGGCCAAGCCCTGAATTAAGTGCTTTATACACAGTATCTCATTTAATGCTCACACCAAACCTTACCAGGTGAGTTAAAAATTAGCGTTAGGATTAAGGCTGGATTCAGGCGTGCAAAACGGTTCAAGGTGACTGGGTCTTTTCACATTTTTTAAAAGTCTCTTTGGCTTAAATATTCACTCAATTCCAAGTCCAAGCTCCCAACAGAACGGTCTCTTCCAGCACAATGAGTCTCCCCCACCAGCCCCTTTATAAGGCAGCACCTAGGCGAGGGGGACGTGTGTGCATCCTTACCACGGGGGCAGGGAGGCAGCTTCTGGGGAAGGCTGTCCCCTGGAATGTCCTGGGCTCGACCTTGGAGCCCCGCGCTGGTCTCTGCCGCTCAGAGCCGAGCTGGGCTGGGCGGGCCCCCAGGCCGGCAGGGCCCGACGGGGGCATCCAGCGGACACCTACGGCTCGAGCTGCGTCTTCCTGGTCCCCGCCCCTGCGCCTCATCAGGTCTGCCGGTCCATGAGAACCTCTGGATCCTCCAGGCCCTATCTGCGGGCTGTGGGCTGTAGGGGGCGCTATTTCAGGCCCACGTACCTGGACGCCTCCCTCGGCTGTTCCCAGTCAGCTGCCCCGGGCAGCAGCAGGATGCGCTGGCGTGAGGCTGGGCTCTGGGCTACTCGATGGGACCTGTTTCCTAAGGCTACGCCCTAAGGTGAGGTGAAAACACTGAGCGCTAGGATTCACCCCGAATATCTAAGTGTCTCCATTCCTCTCGCCTCTACCCCCACTCCTAACCAGGAGCGTTTGACCCCAAGACAGGGAGGGGCCAGAATAGTGACCTCTTGACTCCTACCCTTCTGTGCGCTGGTTCTTCTCTCCTTTTAACAACCTCCCCTCATTGGAAAAGCGTATTTTCCCTTCCTGGATGATGGGACTTCCCCCGTGTCTTATCCCCTCCAGCCCCACTCCCACCCCATTCCTAGAGAGTCCGTGCCTCCCCCTTACCTGCCCCGGGGCGGGGAGACGGGGTGGCAGAAAGGCTGCTGGAAAAGAAACCCAAGAAGAGAATCTTTATCGAAGGGATTTCCACACTCTGGGGGCAGATATATTTGCTAAAGAATGGTGTGGATCAGTGTCTTTCCCCAGGACCCACCATCCCAGGACCTGCGGCACGTGGTCCTTCTCCGCGGTGAGTACAGACGTGCCGTGAGAAAGGATCCCCACGCCGCAGTCACAGGGTGGCAGGCTCCCCAGGACTCTTCCTCAACCTGCCTCCCAAAGCCTGCCTTCTCATCATCGGCCTGACAGTCCAGGGCCTGAGCCCAGCCCTGTATGTGGTCGGGAAGAACAGCTGGATGGTCACCTCTCTGCCAGAGCTGACAGCAGGAACCGGGCTGCATCTGCGTCTGCGGGGCTCAAGCCAGCAGACACAGCCACTGGCTCCTCTGATCAACCATCCGAGGCCAGGAGACTCTGAGTTCTTAGCCGTCCCAGGGAGGCCAAGAGAAGGCCCCCTTCTGGCAAGAAAAGTTTGCTAACATGGGGCAAATTCAGAAAGTACAGTGAAAAGGGGCTGGGCTCAGACTGGCAGGGCTGTGAAAATCAGGCTTAGCTCGAGTCCTAACATTAGGAGACAACACAGACGCCAGCGAACGGGGTGGGGGCTGCTCCGAAGTTCCGGAGGGAAAGAAGTACTCCTGGGCATCAGAACACCCTGAGTCTTGAACACTCTTCTGCGAGACTGCTGTCAAGGGCCTCCGTCTCCCCTGCCAAGTCCTCTCGTTTAAAAGGCTTCCAAATAAAGAACAGTCTGCAAAGCAAGAGGACCTGCGGGGCCAGGCTGATGGGGTGCAGGCCCAGGAGCCAGGATCGGCAGGGCTGACGTGGTCCACCCCAGGCCCTGCACATAGCAGATGTGTTCAGAGGGGTAAACGGGACCAAAGACCCAAGAGGGCCAGGGGCCAGATGTGCGGGGCATCCAGTCCAGGGGCAACTAGAGAAGGGAGGTGCAAGTGGCAGGTGGAAGAGCCAGGCAGATGAGAAGTCAAAGCTGAGAAGGTAAGTTAAAGCAAGAGAAACAAGGCAGGAAGAGATCAAGCTTCCAGAAACCACAGCCTCAGCAGGATCGCCTTCAGAATCCAGGAGAAACACGAAAGGCATGTTCCGACCCGAGTCTTTCTACTGCTTTGTGTGTTTCCTTCAGTGGGTGGGTGGACCTAGGTTAGCAGCCATGCCTCCCCATCCCAAAATGAAATAAAATAGCTTCGTCCCAAGGGCTCTGCCTAATGTTTTGCGTGCACTACCTCTAATGAGCCTCACAAGAATCCTGTGAAAGGATACAGGGCTTGGCAAGCAAATGGAGTCCTTGGATGAATGAAAAGGTTCCTTCCTCCGGGAATGCACGGCCCTACACAGAGGTATGAGGCTTGGGGAGCAGAGCGTGGTCGGGATTTCAGGCTCCACAAGCCCCCTCAGCCAGGGACCCATGGACAAGGCACGAAATTCACAAGCCTACATGGCAGTCCTAGAAACAGGCATTATAGCTCCATCTAATAAATGAGCAAATGCAAACGTAAAGATGAAATACCTCGGTGAAGCCATTAGGTTGTAGACAATCCAAAAACTCTCATCTGTTAAAGTCCAAAAGCCCCCGCTCTTAACTACCACACCACACCGCAAAGCAAAGAAGAAAATCTTATAAGAGTTAACAGCAATGGCTGTAGATTCCCAATGACCCTAAAACAGTCAAGAAAAGCTCATTTCCGGGCTTCCCTGGTGGCACAGTGGTTGAGAGTCCGCCTGCCGATGCAGGAGACGCAGGTTCGTGCCCCGGTCCGGGAAGATCCCACATGCCGCGGAGCGGCTGGGCCCGTGAGCCATGGCCGCTGAGCCTGCGCATCCGGAGCCTGTGCTCCGCAACGGGAGAGGCCGCAGCAGTGAGAGGCCCGCGTACCGCAAAAAAAAAAAAACAAAAAAACAGCTCATTTCCCAGTTATGAGATTTATCCCCAGTTCATGGGATGGAACCAGGGAAAAGCAAAGTATTTGTGTTTTTCCAGGTTGCTGGTTTCCAATCTCACGATTCCACCAGCCTACTTGGCATTTCCCAATGGATGGCTAATAGGAGTCTCAAGGTCTACGATGCCAAGGTGGAACTCTGGGTTTCTCTGCCACCCCTGACACACTTAAATTGCCCTCCCCCATCTTCCGAATTTAAGTGTGCAGAACCCCAATCCAGGTGCTCTGGACAAAGACACGGAAGTAATCGTTGTTGAGTCTGTTTATCACGATCCACATCCAATCCTATAGACGCTACTTTCAAAAATGCACCAAATCCAACCATGTCTCCCCCTCTCCATCACTCACACCCTGGACCAACCACTGTCATCCCTCACCCGGGTCACTTCCACCCGTGCCCCTGAAATCTCTTTGCTACACAGAAGCCAGACGTATTCTTTTAGAAATCTGTCGGATTTGTTCATTCTTCTTCTTGAGACGGTTTTAGGACTTTATATCACATGTACAATAAAACCCCAAATTGTTTTCATGACCTACAAGGTCCTATTTGTTCTGGCCCCAAACCCCTGACCGCCTTGAAACACATCCTGCTTCGTTTTCTCCTGCCGTCCCCCTCTGTGGCTTGCTTCCAGCTCACGGATCCTACTGTCGCTCAAACACACCCCATCTGCTTGCACCTCAGGGCCTTTGCTGTGGCTTGCCCTCTGCCTGGAACTCCGTCCTCACACTTGGATATTCATGTCCTTACTTCCTCAGTTTCTGCTCCAGCGTCACCTCCTCAGAAAGGCCTCCTGGGTTCACCCCATCCCAAAGGGCGCCTAACCTCTCCTCTTGCTTCACTTTTATTCGTAACACTTAACGTTACCTAACATTTTTTCTAAATTTGTGTTTTTATCCATCTCCACTGCTAGAATATAAGCTTCATGAGGGCAGACGTTTTCTGTCCTGCTCACCATTGTTCCCTTAGTCCCGAGAATGTGCCTGGCACATAGCAGTAGCTTAATAAGCGTTTGTTTAATGGATGCTAAGTCCTGACAATAACCCTATTAGGTGGTTACCGGGCCTGTCCTTCTTCTTTGCGTAAGCTGAGCACAGCTCAGAGAAATGGAGAAACTTGTGTAAAGTCGCACAGCTGACGAGAGAAGGATCCAGACTCCACCTCAGAGCAGCCTGATTTCAAGCCTACACTTTACCCCTGATGTGTACCTCTCGGGTAACACAGTAGAGGACCATGCAGACTTGAGCCTCCCAGTTTACAAAGTATCATGATTTATTTTCTAGGATTTTAATAAAATACTATCAACTAAAGTGGAATTCTCCTCTCCCTGGTTTACAAAACCCTACGACCTCCAGAAGCTCATTCACATCAGAAAAAGGCAGTGATGGCATCTGTTCCAAGTTCCATTTGTAAAAAAGAAGTTCATAAAATAATTATTTAGACATTTTCTGTTTATTAATGAGCAGCGTGAGAGCTTCCAAGAACACTTCACACGGTGATCAGAGGAACGTGCTCACGCCTAGTCTCCCAGCCATTTATCACCTAGTAGTTTTAGCCATTTTACATTGTTTTCATTTTCATTCTTCAATATTGTTTATTCTTTACCCACAGCCAATCTTCAAATAAAGATGGAAACATAAGGATCACTGATGGGGAAATACAACGTGTTAATGCAGAGCCGAAAAATGGCAAGAAGAATTCAGCACAGACGCCTCTATGATATTCACACAGATCCATAAATTTCATAAAGCTGATCAAAATTATTATATGATATATAAAGATATCCTCATTACCAAAATCAATGATAAAGGAGGGGGAGCTGTTATATCCAACTGGCTTTTCATTTACTGAGAGTTAGACTGTCAGAGGACATGGCCGAGATGACAGAGTAGGAAGCCCCTGAGTTCACCTCCTCCCAGGAGCACACCAACATTACAACAATTCACAGAGCAGCTACTGATGAGAAAGACCAGAATCTAGCAGAAAGGATCATCAGCAACTAAAGATACAAAGAAGGAACCACAATGACACGGGCAGGAGGGGCCGAGACCCCGTGTAGTCCAATCCACCACCCCCCGCCCCAGGTAGGCAACCCACAAACAGGAGGAAACTGACAACTGCAAAGGTTCTCCACGAGGAGTGAGGGCTCCGAGCCCCACATCAGGCTCCCCAGCCTGGGGGTCCTGCCCTGGGAAGACAGGCCCCCAGAATGTCTGGCTTTGAAGGCCAAGGGGAGCCAGAGGGCTGTGGGAAACACAGACTCCTCTCTTAGAGGATGTTCACAAAACCTCACACACTCCAGGACCCCACGGCAGAAGCAGTAATTTGAAAGGAGCCTGGGCCAGACCCACCTGCTGACCTTGGAGAGCCTCCCGGAGAGGCAGGAGGTGACTGGAGCTCACCCTGGGGGCAGAGACGCTGGCGGCAGCCCACCTTGGGAGCTCCTTCTATCACGAGAACACTAGAACTGGCAAGCACCATTATGGAATCCTCCCTCTAGCTTATTAGTGCCACGGCCTGGCCCTGCCCACCAACCTGCTGGCATCAGTACTGGGACGCCTCAGGCCAAGCGAAGCAACCAGGTGAAAAGGGGCACGGTCCCACCCACCAGCAGACTGGCTGCCGTAAGACCTCCCGAGACTATACCTGCCCCAGGACCTAGCCCTACCCCACAAGGGTCCTAGGACCCAGCCCCACACACCAGTGCACTAGCACATGCCCCAGGACACCCAGGGTTCTGCAGCCTGAGCCTCCAAGACCTTTCTGCCCACCAGTGAGCTGGCACCAGCCTTGGGACCCTCTGGGCTTCAGTCCTGCACACCAGCCAGCCCACACCAGCTCCAGCACCCCTGGACTCTGCGGCCAGAGACCCCAGGACCTGGTGCCACTCACCAGTGGGCCAGCACTGGCCCCAATCTGGCATCACCCACCAGCCCCAGGACCACCGCAGTCCTAACGCCCACCATATCAGAACCCAGCCCACTCACCAGCAGATTGGCACCTCGGGTCCCTCAAGCCAGCCACCCAGCGAGCTGGCCAAACGCACCAGGGGACCAACACAAGTCTTGGGACACTCTGGGCTCCACAGCCTGATGTGTCAGGAACCAGCCCTGCCCACAAGCCCTGCCCACCAATGGGCCAACATCAGCCCTGGGACCCCCAAGGCCCTGTAGCCAGAGACCTCCGGACTTGGCTCTGACCACCAGAGGACCAGCTCTAGCTCTGGGACACCTTGGTCCCTGGCCCCACCCACCAGCAGGCTGACATCAGCTCCAAGATACCCTGAACCCCTCAGCCAGCCATCCGAGGATCCAGCCCCACTCACCAGCAGGCCAAAACCAGCTTTAAGACACCCCAGAACCTGAAGTTAGCCAGTTCTTCTGGGGTGTTAAGAGCCAGCCACACCCACTGGCAGGCCAGCACTAGATCCAGGACCTCCAACCCCACAACCCACCCACCCCGAACACATCCCACCCACAAGCAGGCCAGCACTAGACCCAGGACCCTCCCAGGCTCAGCTGCCAGCCACCTTGTGACTGAGCCCTGCCCGTCAGCAGGCAGCAGCTTCCATACAAGGCATGGCCTGGCAACCAACTGGACTGGGGGGTCACGCCTACCAGACCACCCACAGTAGTCAGCCCACCACAACAGAAGGACCCACACAGCCCACGGAAGGGGCACCCCTACAGCATATATCTCTGGTGACCAGAGGGGAGTGCACTGATGGGACGCACAGGACCTCCCCTACAAAAGGCCACTTCTCCAACTTACCAAATACATAGAAATAAAAACGGCAAATGAGGCAACTGAGAAGTATACTCCAAACAAAAGAACAAGATAAAACACTGGAAGAAGAACTAAGTGAAGAGGAGATAATCAATCTACCATATAAAAAGAACAAGGTAATGACTGTAAGGATGTTTAAAGAACTTGGGAGAAGACAGGATGAACAGAGTGAGAGAAGTTTTTAACAAAGAGTTAGGCAATATAAAGAAGAACCAAACAGACATAAAGAACCCAATAAGTGAAATGAAAAATACATTAGAAGGAACCAGCAGTAGATTAGAAGATACAGAGGAATGGATCAGTGAACTGGAAAAAAGACATGAAAATCACTCTGGCTGAACAGGAAAAAGGAGATAAAGAAATGAGGACAGTATAAGAGACCTCTGGGACAACATGAAGTGTTCTAACATTCATATTATAGGGGTTCCAGGAGGAGAAAAGAGAAAGGGGCAGAGAACATATTTAAGACACAAGGGCTGAAAGCTCCCCTAATCTGGGAAAGGAAACAGACATCCAGGCCCAGGACATATAGGGAGTCCCAAACAGGATCAACCCAAAGACCACAGTAAGACATACTGTAATGAAAATGGCAAAAAATCAAAGATAAAGAGAGAATATTCAAAGCAGCAAGGGAAAAGCTACAAGGAACTCCCATTGGGCTATCAGCTGACTTTTCGGAAGAAACTCTGCAGGCCAGAAGGGAGTGGCACAATACATTTAAAGTGATGAAGGGAAGAACCTAAAACCAAAACCACTCTGCTTAGCAGGCTTTCATTCAGATGTGATGGAGGTATCAAAAGTTTTACAGATAAGCAGAAGCTAAAAGAGTTCAGCACCGCCAAACTAGCTTTACAAGAAATGTGAAAGGGACTTCTCTAAGCAAAAAAGAAAGGCCGCAACTAGAAATACGAAAATTACAAAAGGAAAACTCTTATTGATAAAGGCAAATATACAATAAAAGTATTAAATCAACCACGTATAAAGCTAGTAGAAAGTTTAAAAGACAAAGAAGCAAAATCATCTACATTCACAACAAGTAGTCAACGGATACACGAATCAAAGAGATGCAAAATATGATTTCAAAAACAGTACACATGGGGGATGGAGTAAAAATGCAGGGCTGTTAAAAAGCCCTTGAATGTAAGATATCAGCAACCTAAAATAATCGTATATATATACGAGAGCAACAGAGATACAGACAAAGACAGAGACAGAGAGACACAAAGACACACACACACACACACACACACACACACACACACACACACAGAGAATGTTATATATAAATTTCATGGTAACCACAAACCAAAAATCTATAATAGATACACACACATAAACGAGAAAGGAATCCAAACATAACACTAAAGATAGTCATCAGGGCTTCCCTGGTGGCACAGTGGTTGAGAGTCCGCCCGCCGATGCGGGGGACGCGGGTTCGTGCCCCGGTCCGGGAAGATCCCACATGCCGCGGAGCGGCTGGGCCCGAGAGCCATGGCCGCTGAGCCTGCGCATCCGGAGCCTGTGCTCCACAACGGGAGAGGCCACAGCAGTGAGAGGTCCGCGTACCGCAAAAAAAAAAAAAAAGATAGTCATCAAATCATAAGGAAAAAGAGAAAAAGAAGAAATAGGAACAAAAAAGAATTACAAAACAATGCAAAAACGATTAACAAAATGGCAATAAGTACATACCTATCAATAATTACTATAAATGTAAAAGGACTAAATGCTCCAATCAAAACACACAGAGTGGCTGAACAGATACAAAAACAATACACATATATATGCTGCCAACAAGAGATTCACTTCAAATCTAAAAACACACACAGACTGAAAGTGAGGGAATGAAAAAAGGTACTACATGCAAATGTAAATGAAAAGAAAGCCAGGGTAGCAATACAATCAGACAAAATACACTTTAAAACAAAGTCTATTTTAAATCAGACAAAATAGACTTTAAAACAAAGACCGAAATAAGAGACAAAGAAGGACGTTACATAATGATCAAGGGATCAATCCAAGAAGAATATATAACAATTGTAAATATATATGCACCCAATGTAGTAGGAACTAATTGCATAAAGCAAATATTAACAGACATAAAGGGAGAAATTGACAGCAACACAATAATAGTGGGGGACTTTAACATCCCATTACATCAATGGACAGACCATCCAGACAGAAAATCAATAAGGAAACACTGGCGTTAAATGACACATTAGACCATTAGGACATTCCATCCAAAAGCAACAAAATGCACATTCTCTCAAGTGCACATGGAACATTCTCCATACTGGATCACATGTCAGGTCACAAAAGTCTCAGGAAATTTTAAAATATTGAAATCATATCATGCACCTTTTCTGACTACAATGCTATGAGAGTAGAAATTAAGTACAGGAAAAAAACTGCAAAAAACACAAATACATGGAGGCTAAACAATACGCTACTAAACAACCAATGGGTCACTGAAGAAATCAAAGAAGAATTAAAAAATACCTGGAGACAAATGAAAACAAAAACACAACGATCCAAAATCTATGGGACACAACAAAAGCAGTTCTAAGAGGGAGGGTTATAGTGATGCAAGCTTACCGCAGAAACAAGAAAAATCTTAAATAAACAACCTAATCTTACACCTAAAGGGACTAGAAAAAGAAGAACAAACAAAATCCAAGGTTAGTGGAAGGAAATAAATCATAAAGATCAGAACAGAAATAAATGAGACTAAAAAAAAGATAGAAAAGATCAATGAAACTAAGAGCTGATTTTTGAAAAGATAAACAAAATTGGTAAACCTTAACCATACTCATCAAGAAGAAAAGAAAGAGGCCTAAATCTATAAAATCAGAAATGAAAAAGAAGTTACAACCAACACCACAGAAATACAAAGGATCATAAGAGATTACTATGAACAATTATACTCCAATAAAATAAACAATCTAGAAGAAACAAATTCCTAGAAATGTTCATTCTCCCAAGATTGAACAAGGAAGAAATAGAAAATAGGAACAGACCAAGTACCAGTACTGAGATTGAATCAGTAATAAAAAACAAAAATAAAAACAAAAAAACCTCCCAACAAACAAAAGCCCAGGACGAGATGGCTTCATAGGTGAATTCTACCAAACATTTAGAGAAGAGTTAACACTTATCATTCTCAAACGATTCCAAAAAATTGCAGAGGAAGAAATGTTTCCAAAACTCATTCTGCAAGGCCAGCATCACCCTGATATCAAAACCAGACAAAGATATCACGCACACAAAAAAAGTTACAGGCCAATATCACTGAAGAACATAGATATAAAAATCCTCAAGAAAATATTAGCAATCAAATTTAACAATACATTAAAAAGATCATACGCCATGATCAAGTGGGATTTATCCCAGGTATGCAAGGATGGTTGAATACCCACAAATCAATCTATGTCATTCACCACATTAACAAATTAAACAATAAAAATTATATGGTCATCTCAATAGATGCAAAAAACGCTTTTGACAAAATTCAACACCAATTTATGATCAAAAACTCTCAATGAAGTGGGTATAGAAGGAGCATACCTCAACATAGCAAAGGCCATATATGACAAGCCTACAGTTAACGTCATACTCAATGGTGAAAAGCTGAAACTATTTCCTCTAAGATCAGGAACAAGACAAGGAAGCCCACTCTTGCCTTTTATTCAACATGGTATTGGAAGTCCTAGCCACAGCGATCAGAGAAGAAAAAGGAAAAAAAAGGAATCCAAATTGGAAAGGAAGAAGTAAAACTGTCACTGTCTGCAGATGACATGATATTATACATAGAAATTCCTAAAGACACCACCAAAATTTTACTAGAACTCACCCATGAATTTGGTAAATTTGCAGGATACAAAATTAATATACAGAAATCTGTTGCATTTCTATACATTAACAATGAATATCAGAAAGAGAAATTAAGAAAACAATCCTATTTACCACTGCATCAAAAAGAATATGGGGCTTCCCTGGTGGCACAGTGGTTGAGAGTCTGCCTGCCAATGCAGGGGACACGGGTTCGTGCCCCGGTCTGGGAAGATCCCACGTGCCGCGGAGCGGTTGGGCCCGTGAGCCATGGCCGCTGAGCCTAAGCGTCCAGAGCCTGTGCTCCGCAACGGCAGTGGCCACAAGTGAGAGGTCCACGTACCGCAAAAAAAAATAAAAATAAAAAAAATAAAATCCTAGGAATAAATCTAACTAAGGAGGTTAAAGACCTGCACTTGGAAAACTATAAGAAACTGATGAAAGAAATCGAAGACAACACAAACAGATGAAAAGATATACCATGTTCATAGACTGGAAGAATTAACACTGTAAAAATATTAATACTGTACTATCCAAGGCAAGCTACAGATTCAGTGCAATCCCTATCAAAATACCAATGCCATTTTTCACAGAACTAGAACAAATAATTTTAAAATTTGTATGGAAGCACAAAAGACCCCAAATAGCCAAAAGAATCTTTAGAAAGAAGAACAAAGCTGGAGATATCAGGCACCCTGATTTCATACTATACTACAAAGCTACATTAATTCAAACAATATGGTACCAGCACAAAAACAGACACATAGATCAATGGAACAGAATAGAGAGCCCAGAAATGAACTCACACGTGTATGGGCAATTAATCTATGACAAAGGAGTCAAAAATATACAATGGGGAAAGACAGCCTCTTCAGTAAGTGGTATTGGGAAAACTGGACAGGTATATAGAAAAGAATCAAACTGGACTACTCTCTCACACCATGCACAAAAATAAATTCAAAATGGATAAAAGACTTTAATGTAAAACCCAAAACCTTAACATTCCTAAAAGAAAACATAGTAAGCTCTTTGACATTGGTCTTAGCAATGTTTTTTGGACATGTCTCCTCAGGCAAAGAAAACAAAAGTAAAAATAAACAAATGTGACTACATCAAACAAAAAAGCTTTTGCACACTGAAAGAAACTATCAACAAAACAGAAGGCTACCTACTGAATAGAAGAGGATATTTGCAAGCAATATATCCGATAAGGGGTTAATACCCAAAATATACAAAGAGGGACTTCCCTGGTGGTCCAGTGGCTAGGACTCTGTGCTTCCACCACAGGGGGCACAGGTTTGATCCCTGGTCAGGGAACTAAGATCCCAGATGCCACGTTGCCAAAGGAAAAAAAAAGATGTTTGAAAAGTTGAAACAAAAAAAAATTTTTTTTAATATAGAAAGAACTCATACAACTCAACATCAAAAGAAGCAAACAACCCAATTAAAATATGGCAGAGGATCCAAATAGGCATTTCTCCAAAGAAGACATACACATGGCCAACAGGACATGAAAAGATGCTCAACATCACTAATCATCAGGGAAATGCAAATCAAAACCACAATGAGATATCACCTCACACCTGTCAGAAGGGCTATTATCAAAAAGATAACAAACAACAAGTGTTGGTGAGGCTGTAGAAAAGGGAGCCCTCGTGCACTGCTGGTGGGAATGTAAATTGCAGCTGCTGTGGAGAACAGTATGGAGATTCCTCAAAAAGTTAAAAATAGAACTGCCACACAATCCAGCAATTCCACTCCTGGGTATTTATCTGAAGAAAACAAAAACAGGGGTTCAGAAAGATATGTACCCCAATGTGCACTGCAGCATTATTCACAATAGCCAAGATATGGAAGCAACCCAAGTGCCCATCAATAGATGAGAGGATAAAGAAGATGTAGTGCGCGTGCGCGCGCGCGCGCACACACACACACACACACACACACACACACACACACACACACACACTGGAATATTACTCAGCCATTGAAAAAGAACGAAATCTTGCCATTTGTGACAACATGGATGGACCTAGAGGGCATTGTGCTAAGTGAAATAAGTCAGAGAAAGACAAATACTGTATGATTTCACTTATATGTGGAACCTAAAAGACAAAACAAATGAACAAGCATAACAAAAAGAAACAGAGTCATAGATACAGAGAACCAACAGGTGGTTGCCAGAGGCAAGGGGGGTGGGGAGAGGAAAGAAACAGGTGAGGGAGATTAAGAGGGACAAACTTCCAGCTGCAAAATAAATGAGTCACGGGTAAGAAATGTACAGTGTGGGGAGTATAGTCCATAACCATATAATATCTTCATACAGTGACAGTAACTAGACTTACCATAGTGATCGCTATGAAACATACAGAAACACTGAATCACTATGTTGTGGAACAGGAACTAACATAGTCTTGTGGGCCAATTATATTTCAAAAACAAACTAACTCATAGAAAAAAAGATCAGATTTGTGCTTACCAGAGGGAGTGTGGGGAGGGGAAACTGGATCAAGACAGTCAAAAGGTACCAACTTCCAGTTATAAGATAAACAAGTAATGTAGGAAGGTAATGTACAACATGAAAATTTAATCAACACTATTGTATGCTATATATAACAATTGCTAAGAGAGTAAATCCTAAGAGTTCTCATCACAAGGAAATTTGTTTTTCTATTTCTTTAATTTTGTATCTATATGGGATGACGGATGTTCACCAAACTTGGTAATCATTTCACGATGCGTGTTAAGTCACACCACTATGCTGTACATCTTAAACTTATACAGTGCTGGATGTCACTCATGTATCAGTAAAAACTGGAAGAAATAAATAAAACTAAAGATTGTCCCCAACTATCAAGCATAGTCTACAGAGTAGTCTTTGCAAAAGTAGCCTAAAACCTTATCTTTTTAGCTTATCATTTGGGAGTAAAGGATAAATATTAGATAATAAACCAGTTAAATTTTAAAGTGCAGACCTACCAAATTTCAGGTCACGAAAGTGGTTTTTTGTCTATTTCGAAGCTATAATAGCACAATAAATTTCCGTCTGTTTTTATATACATCACTACCCAAACCAAAGGTAACATGCTCTGCTATTTTAAAATGTATTTGCTGGAACATGTTTTTTTCCTTGCACACTTCAATGTGATAACGTTTTAAACAGTGTGTGCCACCTTTGTTAAAAAAGAAAAGGGGAAACTTGTCTTCGTGTAGAATGAATATCGCGAAAGATCACATGTAATGAATTTTATAATACGATATCCATTAATATTTATTTAAAATAACATATTTTTACTTAGAATGATTTCTCCACCATATTGCACATAATATTGACTTTTTAAAGACAATTCCTAAGGGGGTTCAGGAGCCTAGCACATGCTGCTGTGAAGGTGGTTTGTGGAGAGCTGCAGACCCACCCTCTGCCACCTCACCGGGTCTGGGCCCCAAGAGGGTGACCAACCAGGCCCCCTGGCTCTCCGGCTTCCAGGTTGGCCAGTAAGAGGCACCTACAGGAAATCAGAGGGCGGAGGAATGTAGACAGTGGGGCATTGATCTCCCCCAGCTGTCTGGCCGCAGAGCCCTGGGTTGGCAGTGGGTCCCCAGCTCCCGCCAAAGGCCTCACCTACACGGTAGTTTCAGCCGTGGCTGTCCCCGGGTCCTGTAACCACAACCTCCTCTTGCCCCTTTGGGCCTGTTGCTGACCCCTGGGGTGCTTCCCCGTCCCTTGTGGATTTCCCTTAGCCCTCAATTACCCACTTGAGTGTGTCACCTCTTTCCTAAAAAGTACAAGGTTCAGGAGTCAAATAAAGGGGGTGAGGGGAGGTAGGCGTTACTGACCTGTTACAGTCCTTTCGTTTTACACATTAGGGAACTGAGGCCGAAGGGCGTTACCAGACTTGTCGCAAATCACCGCCAGTAACAGGGCAGAGCCACAATGAGAGACCACAACTGACACGGGAATGACAGAGAACTTATATCGTTAGACTCTTAGAAGATCTGTGTGAGTTAATGTACAGGAAGTGCCTGAAACAGCGCTTGGCACACGGCAAATACCCAGAAATGTTAGCACGCATCATCATCACCACCACCACCATCATCCTGTGCTACTTCCCAATCCAGCTGAGAAAAGAAGGGGATATGGACTCCAAAAAATGCAATCCTTCTACCATGAGGATGCTAAAATTCATCTCCTGGGTAGGTGGAGAAACCAAAGCCCAAAAAGGTTCTGTCCGAGGCAGACCCACCGCCCCCTTCAGGGTGCATGAGAAAGAGGCACCAGGGCTCACGGCTCGGCAAGAGCACCGGGTGGATTCCAGCCCCTGTTCACCCCCTCGGCCAGGAGACCTGTTCAGTCAACTGCTTGCACAGCTGTCACAGGATGGCCCTACCTCAAGGCCCCCCAATAAAGAGGTGTCACTGTTACGTGAACATGACCTTCATCACACTGTTACTGCATATATCCGTTGAGACAGCATTTGAAAAGTGCCGTTAAAATTCGAAGGCAGAGGATGCCAGCACAAATGACTGCGGCCGCCATACTCCACACTCTTCCAGGAAGCAAAGAGGCCAGAGATTGGGATAAGAAGAGGCTGAAGGACTGCTTTGACTTTGCTATTCCAGAATGTGTGCAGGTGGCAGAAAAAAATAAAACTTTTTCCCCATGTAACTGAAAGAAGTGTTCTTCAATGTTCCCAAGAGGAAAGAAAGATGAGCACGACGACATACGACAGTCACGCTCAGGAACCAGTTATAGTTTACCTTGAGAGGCTGATGAAGAAATGTCTTGACACAAGGTCCAGCTTTTACTGAAAGCTCATGGGAGACATTGGTGTCAGTGTTTTGGAGAACACCTATGCCACGGTGGAAACTCCAGGAAAACTGAAGTGGAGCCCAGCCCTCCCAAGCTCTGTCTGCTCATCACCGACATGGGCCAGGCCCTTCCTAAGCTCCTGCAGCCCGTGTTCTCCCCTCAGGGTTCATCCATGTGAAATCCCAAGTGCGCTCTGGTTGGGTCTCTTTCAAATTTAAGGTGCGTTTCTCACCTTAAAAATAACCCTGTTCATTCTGTTGCTGGGCATTGCACCTCATCTTGGTGACTTCCCTTTTCCCAAATGAATTCCCGTCTCATTCATCGAGGAAGGGAAGGAAAAGAACATTTACTGAGGACCTGCACTGCTTTTTATATACATAGATGGTTTAAGCCCTACCCTATGGGTTGGGACTTGTTCCCCCAATTTGCAGATAAGGAAAACCAGCCTCAATGAAGTTAAACCCCATGCCCAAGGTCCGGTTAACTACGCATCTGATTTTCCAACCAAAGCCTGTCTATCTTGAGAGTTTCTGATCCTTTCCACTGTCCCAATGTTCTGCCAATTCCAAACCCTTTCTTTCCATTGGTAATTGGACCTCCCCCCTCCACCAAAAGAATATCATTAATGGATAAGGGAATAATAATAGCTATCTATCTCACAGAGAGACAGAGAGAGAGAGAGAGAGAGAGAGAGAGAGAGAGAGAGAGAGAGAGATAAATCCTACGAAATAGGAAAAATCTCCATTGTTTCATCTTGGCCCAGAGGATCACCATGTGCCCACAAGTCACGTTAAGAATGATGCAAGAATAAAAACGAAAAGCTTCCAGCTTGTGTTTCCAACTATTAAGATACATTCTCCTGTGCCATAAATCTCTTCCTTAGGAGTTTGTCAGGATAGTATTCTCCCTCTAACCTCTCCCGGGTGGACCTCCTTTGCCCCTGAGAAGGTATATTACCTTACCTCAGAAACCCTTCCCACCCAGTGCCCTGCCCAGCACCCCTGCAGCCTTAAAAGCTGTCAAAACTCACACCGTCTGAACCCCATCCTCACATACCCTGCTTAGGGGTGAAGATGTTTAGGTATGCCCACCATCAGAAACATCCTCTCCCAAGCCCATTCCATCCCTCCAACCCAGTCATTCCTTCCTCGGACCCCACACCAGCCATGAGCGCCACGGGCAGACATGTGTCTTCGTACCTCACCTGCTACCTTCTAGAACTCAGTTCCTCTGCCTTGTACTGCAACTTTATGATTACGATCAATACTGAGAGTCTGCACAGCACTTCATAGTATATAAAGTACCTTCACACACCTTATCACATGCAATCCACCCAACCACTCTTTGGAAAAGAAAGTGAAGGTCGCAGATGTAAACAACTGGCCCAAAGCCAAATAACTATGACGGGGGATGCTGGACGGACACCATGTCTTCTGCCTCCACTTCCTGAGCCTGATCAGCTCAACTGCTCTCCTGTTATTTAAGGAGCTGTGTCTTGTCTCCCCAGCCTTACTGCACGCACCTCCAGCGCTTGTTCATCTTTTCTTCTCCACCTGGGTACTGTACAAGGCCCTGCTCTTTCCCAGCACTCGGTAAGTCCCTGCTGAACGCATGAATGATGAACATGTGACAGGAGCAGCTCTGTGTGTCAGGTAACGGCAAGTAGAAGAAAGCAAACTGCACCATGGGTGGACCTAGAGACTGTCCTACGGAGTGAAGTGAATCGGAACGAGCAAGACAGATATCATACAATATAATTTATATGTGCAATCTAAAAAAATGCTACAGACGAACTCATCTGCAAAGCAGAAACAGAGCCCCAGATGTAGAAAACAAATTTATGGTTACCAAGGGGGTGAGGGAGGTGGGTTGAACTGGGAGATTGGGATTGACACATACACAC
The DNA here is from genome assembly GCF_964270905.1 of Leucopleurus acutus. Classification (NCBI taxonomy): domain Eukaryota; kingdom Metazoa; phylum Chordata; class Mammalia; order Artiodactyla; family Delphinidae; genus Leucopleurus; species Leucopleurus acutus. The sequence continues at coordinate 6,330,854 of NC_139152.1, forward strand.
TACTATGTATAAATTAGGTTACTAATGAGAACCTACTATATAGCACAGGGAACCCTATTCAATGATCTAAGGTGACCTAAATGGAAAGGAAATCTAAAAAGGGTAGATATATGTATATGTATAGCTGATTCATTTCGTTATACAGCAGAAACTAACACAACATTGTAAAGCAACTATACTCCAATAAAAATTAATTTAAAAAAAAAGAAAGAAAGAAAGAGTCAGGTGATTCACACGGAAGCCCTTTGGGAATCGAGGCACGCAGGGGTAGCTCCAGGCTCTGTGAGCAGGCTCCTGATTCCCTGGAAGAACCCACAGGCGGGCAGACCTTGCCCCCCGCCCCGACCCCATCAGCATCTTTTAATTTATGTACTAGAGAATGAGGGGCTCCTTTGAGCTTAGATGCAATCTTGGTCCCAGTGACTACTTCTCACTGCTATACAAACGCAGAACCCCAGCAGAACTTGAGGCCTGAGTCAAAGGTTACATGCTTTCCGATCCCTGGCACAGCTCCTGAGCTACCTGAGGGGAGAACAATGCCTGGAGGACCACTCCGAAGTTCTAGGAGGGGACCTGGGAACACGACAGGCGCCAAAGAATTAGCTTCCAGGGCTTAGAGAAAGATCATGACTCCCTCATCCAAACCTTGCCCCAAGCTCTTTCAGAACCCCAGACACATGACAGCAAATGCATGAAGGACAAAGAGCTCTTTAACATATACACAAAACGTACTGAGGTGAAAGCATGACAGTGAGCTTAACAATAATCAGATGTGCAAAGTGACACGGGCTTGGAGAAAACAGAAAAGCCACTGGAGTTACTGCGTTCACAGAGGCCAAGGAGCTGTAGCTCGAGGCACCAGCATGAACCAAGAATCCTCAGCGCTGCAGATGCTAAGAGGAATAATCTCTAAATGAGGCAGTGAGGTCATGGGTAGCAATAATCAGCTACAGCCTCACACAGGCTCCGGAGAAGTGAAGATTCAATGATCTGTCCTCACCTCAACTGAGAATACGGAGAAGGAGACAAGGTCTCAGGAATGAAGGCAGCAAGAAAGGGGAGAGGAGAAGAGAGCAGAGTCCCCACGTGAACTTGCTGCTCCCCAAACCTGGCAAGCGGTAGCATGAGCTGAGGAGATGAAGACACCAAGGCGGGGCTTGTAAAAGTGGCCCCTACGTCAGCCACAGGCTCTTTCCCAACAATGCTTTCTTATTATTTCAGGGAAAATGCATCGCAAACATATGGATTTGATTGGATCTCCCCACCCCCATCTTTCTCTCCTCGTGCCAGAAAAACACATACAGATTTCAAAATGAAAAGGGGAAAAAAAGAAAAGAACAAAACGCATAGCATGGCTTCAAGCAAGCTTGGAACACGCTTGGAAAATAGTTGGAGCTGGTCAACATATTCAAATGGCAGTGGCACCCGGCCCCGTCAGTAACGTTGACGGCTGGGAACGTAACTGCAATCAGGTGGGAGCAGACATGCCATTTGGCAGAGGGGACTGGGAGAAATGGCCCCCAAATGTCCAACCCTCAGATGCGCAAGGTGCCACATCATTTCCCTAGTTTCAAGATCAGTGTGTAGGGCTGAGTTCACTTCTGTCCTCAAACTTTATCAAAGAGTAGATGTCCCACTGCTCTCCATCTCCACTGGCCATGGAACAGAACGGCTTCCATTAGAGCAGAGGGAAGGCCATTTAGACGTCAAAAGGAATGACGAGTTGCAAGGCGCTCTTATAACCAAACATCTTAAGCACATGCCTACAAATCCATCTATTTACGAATACTCAGTGGGTGCCTACTCTAATAAGAGTTGCATTATGTGTCAGACACTAAGCTAGATGATTTTCAGATATTATTACCAGGCCTTGCAAGAGCACTACTAGATGGGTATGATCAACCCCATTTCGCTGAGACACAGAAGAGAAGGATTTCCCGAGATCATAAAGCTAGGAAGTGGTGACAAAAAGATCAAACTCAAGTTTATCCAATTCCAAGTTTTTTCTTTACCTTCTTGAATTTCAGCTAAGTGCTGAAGGGGATTCTTTGTACTTCCCCCCAAAAACTAGCACATCATTTTTGTTGGGTAAACGCTGAATGAATGAATGAACCAGCAGCAATTATGGATTCTACCACCGGTGTTCTTAAACCCTATTTCATCAATTTAAATGTTCACCTTTTTTATGTATTCCATGAAATAAATATGCATCTTACAATCGGCAGACTCTCAGCATCAATGAAATATGATCACCTCGGAGCAAGACCGGTCCCACATGGAAGTGTAATGAACAGGATGAGATAGCGAACGTTAAGTGCCAAATAAGGTAAGTGTCGTAGTCCAGACAGAGCAGTCCGAAAACAGTGGAATCAATTTTAGATTAAACGCTGAAAGGATTTTGATGGGCGTGGCGAATGGGCATTTGAGGCATCTCTCTTCTAAGAGCATGTAGGTTCCCTAAAGGTACGGAGCTCATCAGACTTTTTCTTTCTGCTCCCCAAGTTCGCAGTTCTGCATTATGCAAAAAAGAACACGGGGGTCTCCCCCTCTGGAAGTATCAAAAAGGAAAGAAAAGCCCAACTCATCTGATGTTTCCAGTGATTCCTTCCCAGAGGCAGAGATTTGAATTAGATGGCCTCTGGAGAACCCTCCTAGATCCAGGATTCTATATCCAAGACGGGAAACCTGATGGGTTGCTCATCCGATTAATTACAGAAACTTACGGTGCATTGATAGGACCGGATCAAGAGCTCAGTCAACAAGGGGATTTTGTTTGCTTCCTTCTCTCTAATCTAGCTTCCTTCTCCAACTTCCACATTTTGGCTCACTGCCTCCCTTCCCAAATACACACACACACACACACACACACAATGTCATTTAAAATTAAATTAATCTCTCTTCTCTATTCGCAATTTAAACAATCCAAAAAGCCTACTTTTTTCGGGGCACACACCATGGGGACAGGGAATGATCACACACCAAGCAGAGCCTTTAATAAGAAGTTTGACCAATCCCTTTTCCTTCACAATGCTGCCCAATCAGTACAATAATCCAGAAACAATTCCTGCATGCTAAAAGTAATGGGTGAAAATCTGACGAGGGACAGGATATGCACAGCATCTCAAAGACTCTCCAGATAAATTTCTTAATAATTACAAAGGAAAACCAGTAACCTCACTGCCGAGGAATCTGGTAGACATGATCATAACCCAGTGATCAAAGCCAACATCACTGTAAAAGGGACACGGCACAGCCCTCCTGTTGCAACGTATCGAAAAGGACACACATCACTCATGTAGGATTCCTACTAAAAATGCACGATCTGGATCCAATCATGAGGAAACATCAGACGAACCCAAACTGAGAGACCTCCAACAACACGATCCTTTATTCTTCAAATATGTCAGTGCCACGAAGACAAAGAACAGATTACAAATTAAAGGAGACTAACAAAGATAGGCTAACTATACATTGTAGTATAGGACATCATTGGGACAACTGAAGTTTCAGGATGTATCGCAGACTAGATAATGATATAACAGCAACGTTAAATTTCCTGGTTTTGAAAATTACACTGTGAGAAAAAAATTCTTCGTTTTTAGAAACCACACACCGATGTATTCAGGGATAAAGAGGCATGTCTGCCACATTCCCTTAAACGGTCTCATAATAATAATAATATATTCATAGAGAGAGAGAAGGAGGAAATGACAGAGCAAATGTGGCCAAATATGACCTGAGGAACCTGAGTAGGGAGTTTCTTGTATTATTTTTGAAATTTTTCTCTAAGTGTGAAATTGTTTCAAAATAAAAAGTAAGAAACAAATAAAACCAATTGCTCCCCATTTTACAGGAGTCATTTAGCCCATGCCCTGTCCTCTAAGTAGCAACGTCTCATTTCCTAGGCTTCAAAAGCCTTCAGAGGGTGTGGAGAAAAGGGAACCCTCTTGTACTGTTGGTGGGAAAGTAAATTGATACAGCCTCTATGGAGAACAGTATGGAGGTTCCTTAAAAAACTAAAAATAGAATTACCATGTGACCCAGCAATCCCACTACTGGGCCTACATATACCCTGAGAAAACCATAATTCAAAAAGACACACACACCCCAAGGTTCACTGAAGCACTATTTACAATAGCCAGGTCATGGAAGCAACCTAAATGTCCATCAACAGACAAATGGATAAAGACGTGGTATGTATATACAATGGAATATTACTCAGCCTTAAAAAGGAACAAAACTGGGTCATTTGTAGAGACGTGGATGGACCTAGAGACTGTCATACAGCGTGAAGTCAGAAAGAGAAAAACAAATATCGTATATTAACGCATATATGTGGAATCTAGAAAAATGGTATAAATGAACCGGTTTGTAAGGCAGAAGTAAAGACACAGACGTAGAGAACAAACATATGGACACCAAGGGGGGAACAGGGGCATGGGATGAATTGGGAGATTGGGATAGACATATATACACTACCATGTATAAAAGAGATAACTAATGAGAACTTGCTGTATAGCACAGGGAACTCCACTTCCACTTCACTGTCCAGTAGAAACTAACACAACATTGTAAAACAACTCTACTCCAATTTAAAAATTAAATAAATAATTTTTTTGAAAAGGCTTCAGAGAAGAAAACAGAGAAATGTCCATTAGTTCATCCCACCTCCCTACACATCCTATCCATCCCTTGACTTCAGCAGAGAAGACAAGTGAACAAAGGGATCGCTGGAAATAATTATCTGAGCATAAAGCAGTTAGTGCGACAACCACAGAAAGTTCATAGCCATTTACGCAGGGGCAGGATGATCCTTCGCTTGTAAACATAACCAGCAGGGAAATGCACTCAAACCCACTCTCTGCCCTCAGGAATCGCAAGTCTTAAAGTTACAAGGCAGGGCAGGCAGCGGGGGCCATGCACATTTTGAAGGAGGCTCCGAAAACAGGAATAAAGATGTTCCTGGAAGCAGATTTTGGAAGGGGAAAAGGAAACCTTGATGACTTCAGGAAACAGAGGAATAGGTCACCAGGGGAGCCAGTGGGCATCCTTTCCTCAACATCTTTAAAAGAAGGGGACATCGTCTAGGAAAATGTTACAATGTGTAGAATTTACTTGCAAACACCTCATCATATAAAGTGTGAGAGGAGTCTTACTGGACTGAAGCTAGGATGCGGGTGCCAGCCAAGACAGCACAGGTGCCCAGCAGGTGCTCTGCTCAGAAAGCCCGCGCTCACAGGTGGCATTTCTGCTTCCCTTATCTCTATCCACGAGCACAGCTTGGTTAATTAGCATACAGAGAGTCAGAAATGGATTTTCATGCCTAAAAATAATGGCCTGTTGACTAGCATAAGAAATGTTAGAAAAGGACTCGTGGGCGAAATTAGAGGTATTCAAATAATGTGGACTAAACAGACTGTATTTCAGACATCCATCCATCCTTGCCTATAAATCTTCATGGAGGCCTGTCCCCCTGGTTCTAGAGATGATGCCTTAGGCCAAAGTCCTAAATGGCCCCAGGTCTAGCTGAGTCTCCGGATTCTGTTTCCCTGATACTAGTTATAAGGGTAACAAAGTTCTGTCTCTAGACTTGAGGTTTCTGCCTGGAGTAAATGTTTCATGCAAGGAGATGATCAGAGAATATAAAAGAATGCTTTTTTATATTACTTATATAATATAAATATGTTTTATATTAATAAATATAAATTAATTAAAAATGTAAATATTTTTATATTACTATATATAAACAGTTGGGACATCCCGAACGGGTCGTATGAACTTTATCTTTTTTCCCACTTGTTAACGAATGTCACCTATTTCAAAATGTTTTCCAAGGCCCCCAGTGTCATCAAAGAAGAATGTGCACGACTGGGCTGACTTTGGTCAGCCTACAGCAAGTGAAGGAGGTGTGGCCCTGCACGGAGGAGGGGGCGGGGCAGGGTGAGCTGCAGGGAGGCCTTTGTGTGAAGGGCTCTAACTTAATTCCACTCCCACCATGGCCTGGGCATATATGCCATATGACCTCAAGTCTTAAAAACCGCTGGAACTTGTCTTATGGACGAGGACATGGTTAGCTCAGTACATGGTCCATGCGCACTTGAATGCGTTTGCTGCGGTTTGGGTGCGCTGCTCTATAAATATCCATTAAGAGAAGGGCCTTCGTGACGCCTTCCAAGTCTGCATCCCTACTGATTGTCTACTTGTTCTCTTAATTACTAAGAGAGTTTAAATCACCAAATATAATCGTGGATTTGTCCCTTTTCTTCTTTCTGTTTTGTCAATTTTCGTTCCATGTATTTTGAAGCTGTGATCAGGTACACACAATCCTAATAAAATTGTTACATCTTCTCGAGTTGCCCTTTCACCAATATGAATATTACCCACATCTCCGATAATGTTCCTTACCCTAAAGCCTGCTTTGCCTGATATTAACACAGCCACTTCAGCTTCCTGTCGATTACTGTTAACATGGTATATCTCTTTTCATCCTTTTACTTTTAACCTACCTGTTCCTTTATAGTTAAAGTATGTTTCCAGTAGGCAGCATATAGTTGGGTATTGCTTTTTTATCCAATCTAACAATTTCTACCTCTTCCTTTTGATGTTGAGGCCATTTATACTAATGTAGTTACCAATTTGGTTGGATTTAAGTCTACCATCTTGCTATTTTATTTTGTCCTTGTTCAGAGCAACTGTAGAGCTAACCTCATTCTTGCAGGGATTACCTGCCTGTTCTCTAATATCTGAAAACAGTTTTTACATATCTATCTAACTAGCTTTCTACTTGACGGCAGAAAAGCTAGTCCTGTACCAGACACTCCACCATGGCCACGTGTGGAAGTAGGGAATCTGTGTTTAGCAGGTCTCCCAAGTTTCCAGTGAGCTGCCAGAACTGGGAACCATCGCTTTAACTCAAGAGGCACAGGTTGAAAAGGGTAAGACACGTCGTGGAAATGTGAGCTGCTGGACATAAGACAACAGGGGATGTTGGGAGCTGTGGGGAACGAGAGAACGTAGGTTCCAACTGAAAATATTCACATTTAATGTTTTTGAAAAAAATCTTCTGGACCAAAAAAATAATTTTTACGCGTATATACATTCTTTTTTATACTCTTTCCATGATGGTTTATCCCAGGATACTGAATATGGTTCCCTGTGCTATACAGTAGGACCTTATTGTTTATCCATCCTATAATATACATATTAATAGTTTGCATCTACTAACCCCAAGCTCCCAATTCATCCCTCCCGCACCCCCCTTTCCCACTGGCAACCACAAATACTACTCAGCCATAAAAACGAACAAAATGATGCCATTTGAAGCAACATGGGTGGACCTAGAGATTGTCATACTAAGTGAAGTAAGTCAGACAGAGACAGACGGATACCGTATAATATCACTTACGTGTGGTATCTAAGATATGGCACAGATGAACCTACCTACAAAACAGAAACAGACTCACAGACATAGTGGACCAAAACTTTTTAAATGTCTATCGGCTAAAACCTTCCCTAGGGCCACCTGTTTGCAACAGTCATGAATCTTCTCCAGTGTCAATGCACCTCTTTAAATGGGGCACCAGAGTTGAGAATATCGTCCACGGTGAACTCAAGGGCGGTGACCCCATAATTACCAACAGCCCATACCCCATGAGTTCATTACTTCAGGGTCAGACAAGTTCACGTTTGGCAACACACTGAGAGCTCACGTTTAGCTGTGGCCAACTTTCCACTGCCGCCTCCATCTCTCTCGCGCACACACCATCGCCCGCCAAATCAGATCCCCTCGGTCCTGTCCCGTATTTACAGGCTTCACGGCCACCACTGCTGCATTTCACCTGTTGGTTTGGACTCAAGGCTCCCTCTTGTCAAGAACACTTTGCATCTTGATTCCGTTTTTTTTTTTTGTTTTTTTTTTTGGCTGCGTGGCACGCAGGATCTTAGTTCCCTGACCAGGGATTGAACCCGCACCCCCTGCAGTGGAAGCGTGGAGCCTTAACCACTGGACCGCCAGGGAAGTCCCAGATTCTGTTCTCTTTCAAGGTAACTGTGTACCAATGGAAAATCTGACGTGTGCCTCCCATTCTCAAAGACCCGAAGCCTGTGACGAGACCCTGTGACACAGCCCCCCGATGGATGCTAGCCAATCAGCGCTGCCTTTCTTCCTCAGAATCTCCACCCCCGGGGGACCGGGGACAGAAGTGGAGGAAGCACAGCAGGTAAACCCAGCTCTTAGAAAGCATCGGGGCGGAAGGCCAGGGTGATGGTGAACTGCAGTGTGTGTGTGGATTTTGCAGAAACGTCCCCATGAAAGGTCCTCCTGCGCGTTCCCACAGGTAACAGGTGGTGCTGAAAATGCAGAAGCCAGAGCCACCCCAGAGCAGGGCTGCGGGGTCACGGCTCCTGCTGAGCTCTCGCTCAGAGCTGGCTGTCTGCGTGTCCTCGGGCTCCTGTCTTCCCTGAGCTTCAGTTTCCTCATCTGAGGTCTCGTGGCCCAGCTCTGTTCCTTCTCTCACCCTGACACCCTCGCTCCACTGGAGACCCACTGACACTACGCCCCGTTTCCGCAAGGCCTTGCTTCGCCCTAGCTGTGGCACACTCCTGGCAAAAGCAGTTAGGGGAGTCTTCTCGATCCCTCAAATAACATTCTTCAAGTCTGACCGCCCCCGTTTCCCACTTCAAGTCCTTCCACATCACTTGAGCTTCAGAGGTTAAGGCTGATGATCGGACACCTGCCTTCCCTGCCTTCGACCTCCCCCCCACCAACCACAGATGCTCTTCATTGCAGCCACGCTCAGCTCCTGGAAGCCCCTGAAGGATGCTGCCTTTTCCCCCACTTCCTGCCTCAATTCATGCTGGTCTCCCGGCCCGGGATGCCCAGCCCCCTCTTCTACACCCATTTTACATCAAGTCCTTATTCAAACTTCAGCTCCGTCCTTGCATCTTCCAGGAGGTCTCCCCTGCCTGATGAGGGAGCCCCTCTTTTGTCCCTCCCCGAGGCCCCTGCACACCTTCCGTCTGAGCGGCCATCATGCTTCTGGAGGCTCCTCCAGGTTGACTATAAGCTTCTTGAGGGCCAGGGCTTTTCAGCACCCCTGCCTGGACGGCTCCTGCCACAGTACAGGTGTTTGCTGAAACACTGAGTCCCCTGAATGACCAGGCAATGGAGGAACAAGCAGAGGTCCCAGCACGTGGCTGCCTGCCCCCAGCCCCACGGGAGGGGCCGCCCTGCCGGCTGAGCTCGGGCTCCCAACTCCTGGACTCTGAGCCCCAACCAGAGTCCCAGTGTCAGATGTTCCAGGGTGCCGCCCCAGGCCACACCCTCAGCTCTCTCTCCACCCTCTTCCTAAGGCCTCTCCCTGAGCAGGACACATTAAACGGAAGAAAGACTAGAACATCTGCTCTCCTCTGTCCCCACACAATCAAGGAGGAGCCTCACTCCCGGACCTGCTGCCCGAGAGAAGCGCTCTGGAGCCTAGAATCCAAGAAGTCGGGGAGCCTGGAGAAACACCCGTGAGAAAATCCACCCAGGCCAGCCTGCGCCTGGCCCCTCTCCTGCCACGTTTGCTCACTGCTCGAAGTCCTCAACCCACTAGCTGTGTACGCTCCCAACCGAGTCCAGGGGCGTCTGCATTTTAGTTCAAGCCGTGGACAGACGGGGCTGCGCTGTTAGACCTGCAGGCGCATTGACAAGCTGGCTGGCTGAACTCGGCGGGGCAGGCCCCAGCACTCCCCACCCTGGGCCTATGAACTCCCAGCCGGGGGTCCCTTGCCCCCAGATCTGGAAGACCTCACGAGGAGTGTACAGAGCTGGAGGGGCTGGGTAAGGAAAGGAGAGGGAAGGAAAAGGGATAAATAAAATGCGAGGGTTATCCGGGGAGAGAAGGAGAAAGTTCAAGGGGAGCGCGGAGGTCGAGGGGGCTGCACAGAGCCGCGAAGCCTGGAGATGAAGACCTCGGGGTGGGGGAGGGTGGAGGAGACCGCCTCGGGGAGCCGGGGGTCGGGCTCCAAACAGAAGGTAAGCAGCGTTGGCTGGGCACACCCACTACCCCTCCACCCTTAACAGGGAGAAAGAGAAGAAAAGGAGGGCAAGTGGGACCTCAGTCCTTGAGAATCACCTTCGTAAAGTCCGTCTCCTTCCTCCACCACCACTCTTCCTGCCGAGAGCATCTTCACCCACGTGGAATCACGCCCACTCCCTCCTGCCCACGCCCGGGACTACGGGGATTAAAGGCCAACACTAAGGGAACAGGTAACACACAGCAAAGGGAGGTCTGATCTTGGGGCCTGGGGAAGGCACGTCCCCAGCTCCCTCCCTCTGGGAAGCCCACTCTGCATCTCATCTACGCTCACGCTCACTGGTCCAGCCAGGCGGCTCACTGGAAATTATTGTCACCTTTCACAGACAGCACGGCGCTGCCTCTCAGCCCCATTGCACATCCATCACCCACTGTCGCCCTGGAGGGGACACACACCTGGCTTATGTTCCTGGTTACCACGGAGAGCAAAGCACTGAAGGCAGCATCCCATAGCAACAAGGCAGAGGAGCCCTTCCAGGCCTTTACACACACACACACACACACACACACACACACACACACACACACACACTCACACATACATGCAGGCACCAACCCACTAGGACAGCTCACAGCCATGTGGAACAGCAGGTCCCAGGCCGGGCCTCTGGGCCTTCCCGAGAGTCAGCTGGCCCTCATGCCAGGTCCCCGGCCACACAGCTGCCATCCACCCTCCAGGCCAGCAGCCCTTGAGATGCCACGCAGACTCTTCCACTCATCCGGGCTTCTTAAGTGTCTCTGATAGACACCACGTGTCCCAACAGGAAAACACACACTCATCAACTCTACAAAATGCTCCAGATGTGATCAAAGCCAGAAAGGCAAAAGACCCCAGAGATGGGTTGCGTGGAAGGGGGAGAGGTTAATGGAGAGAAGAGAGGAATCCAGGGATGTGGGTACGGGGGTGCCCCTAAGAGGGGGTGAGTCCAATGGACGGAGTCCAGGACTGGGGTCCAGACTCCTGGGCTCCAACCCCAAATTCAACTTGCTCCCTGGGGAAACCTTGGGTCTTGCCCCAAGACCAGCTTCAGGCTTGAGACGGTATCCCGTACAGCCTAGAAAGTTAGCCCCAGAAGGGATGTTACAGATCACCTGGCCCAACCCCCTTGTTAGGTGAGGAAGGCAGCAGGTAATCTACCTGCCTGGAGCATCGCCACCTCTAATCTCACACGTCCTCCCACCTCCTAGCTCACTGCCGTCTCTATTAAATGTCAGCAAGTTACATATTAAAGATTCCTTATTTGGAAGTGGCCTCAGACATGATACCTCCGTCCCTCCGCCTTGTGACTTCTGCTACAGGATTTTTTTTTTTTTAATAAAATAAGAGAATGGTTTTCAAGGATCCCCAGAGCTAAAATTCCTAAGTCCCCACAATCTACGGCAACACCCTCTTTAAGGAACCACATCTGTTTTATTCTAAAAGATCCTAGAAACCCTTTACACCCCATCTGGCCACCTGACCACATCCATCCACTACCCTCACCCTCTGCCTTGGGGCCCCATTTGAGAAGCAGCCCACGTGTCTCACCAGCATGGTTTCCTCCCCCAAAGTACAGCAAAGTGGTTAAAATAATGGACTCTGGAATGGTCCTGCCTGAGATTTGCAGCAAGTGACTTATCTTCTCTGCACTGCTGTGTCCTCATCTTGAAAACAGGGGACAACGATCGTGCCAAGTTCACAGACTTGCCGTGAAGATTAGACCAGATCAGGTCCACACTGGGCGAGGTGACACGGGTACCCGGTGAGGATGGGATAAGAGCTGCGTCAGCCGTGGTCACCATCACACCCACGAAGACATCCCCGCTGGTGAATGGGGAGAGACAGTTCCCATGCACTGATTACCACCTAGTGAAACCTGCGGGTCAGCTGGGACGTGGAGGATAAGAAGACTGGACTCCCACTCCCCAGAATGCCCACCAGGTCCTCTCACAAGGACAGAGGGCGTCCGGGAGGAGAAGCTGTTCCTCTCCCCGCACTCCCACCCTCCCTCCATCCTGTTTGGCACAAAACGTACAATGTCTCGGGTCCTTTCTAGCGCCCACACAGAGGAGCCTCAGGTCCTTTCCAAGTAAAAGCAACCGGCCCACATCAGTGCCGTCCACACATCTACACCCGCATGAGCCAAACCCTTCAGGGACAGGCTCTCTTCCTTAGCATAAAGCCCCGAATCTTCAAACGGCCACGAATGAACGGAGCTCTGCGTCACCTTCTGCCACGTGGTACCAGGGAAAACACATCGTTTCTGGGGTCAGACAGGCCTGGGTTTGAATCTCAGATGGGCTGGCCTGTGGTTTCGGAAAGATCCTCCAGGGCCTGGTCCCTGCTTCGCCCCAGCCTGGCCCCCATTACTCCCCCCACCAGGCACCCCAGGCCCCCTCTTTCTGTTGTGGGCAGCGTACCCTGTGGCAAAGAGAACTGACTCTGGAGCCAGACTTGGGAGTTCAGACCTCACCTCTTCCTTACTCACTAGCTGTGTGACGGCGGGTGACGTAACACCCTCTTTGTGTCTGAACTGCTCACCTGTAAACTGAGGGTGATAGTATGTCTCAAAGGGTCGTTGTGAGTTAGCAAGTGCACGGGGCTTAAACAGCGCCTGGCACACAGGAGGTACCACGGGCCGTGAGCTACTGTCATTATTCTGCTCATCTCGGCCTGGCTCTAACTCACGCACCAAACCTTCGTTTAAAGGTCACTTCCTCAGCTGGCCTTCTCCAGTGAGGCTGGATTGCCCATGACACCCCACACTCTGCTAGTGTAACCCACGTCACGCTCACAATTAACTATACGTTATTGGCATAAACAAGGAGTTTGGAATTAACGTATACACACTACTGTATATAAAATAAACAACAAGGACCTACTGTACAACACAGGGAACTACACTCAATACCCTGTAATAATCTATAAGGGAAAAGATTCTGAAAGAGAATATATATATTGATATATTCAGTTTTATATATCACTTTGCTGGACACCTGAACTAACACATCATTGTAAATCAACTATAGTCCAATAAAATTTAAAACAATAAAAATAATAATAAAAAACTAGACATAATCTGTCTTTCCTGCTAGCTCATAAGCTCCACAAGACCAGACAAGGGGGGACCACAGGTCCACATATTTCCAGAACGGTCCTGGTTTATACCTGTTGTCTCACTGGGGCGGGCTACATGGGCGTTCAGCAAATACCGACTCCTCTCCCCTTAAGAAAGAGTGTACTTTCCAGAAACATGGATTTGTGCTCAGCCATACGACTGCTTTGGCCAGTGGAGCCCTAGCGGATGGGATGTCAACGATGCCTTAAGAGGCACTGTGTGTGTCTGTTTCCCTGCTTTTCCTTGTGCTCTTGTGACTCACCATGAGAGGACCACACCCAGGTAGCTTCTGATCTATGGAGAGCATGCAGACCTGTGGAGACCTGAACACAGTCTGAAGCCTGGAGCCAAGCCCAGCCGACCCTCAGCCTGAAGCAGACCTTTTCCACTCAACCTACAGACACTTGAGCAAGAAAAATAAACAACTATTGTTGTAAGCTGTAGATCTGGGGGTGGTTTGTTACGCAGTGTTATTTTGACCGTAGCTGACTAGTACACTCAGCATAGCTATTAATAATGCTCCCTTTCACTCTCAAGAGTGTCCTAGGTTAGATGATAAATCATCTCATCACCCAAGGTGATTAGGTAAGTTATCTAATCAGTCCACATCTATCTTCCTCTTCACTTTAACTCTAGCACCTGAAACAATAAACACAAATAAAACAAACACAGCAAAGATGCCCAATAAATACACCGCATCAGAGGGAACTGAATTATCCATTCTCTTAAGTCTCTCTCCCAAAACACTGAGTCTCCTCCCAGCTGGATGGTGAGAGGTCTGAGTTTGGGGACTCTCCTCTTTCTTTCACGATGTCCCTGAGATGCTTCCAGCTGGCTGCTGGATCATCAGAGGGCTTAACCTCACCCCCAGGGCTAAACCTTCAGAGAAGCGTTAGGGTGTCCATGGTGGGGGGAGGGGGGCATTTGACAGGAAGGGGAAACAGGCCGGGGGGAAGCCTGGAGAAGGAGCGGCTGCCTGTCCGCCCGAAGGCTGAGGATTGGGCTGTGTCAGCCTAAGGAAATACTGCCGTGTTGTCAGAACTGATAACTGCTGGAAACTAAGCCATTGCCCTTACCCTCCTCCAGACTACAATTCCAAATAAAAAGTTGAAGGTCCCAGTCCTCCAATCTCATCTCTGTCTCTCCTGTGTTCAGTTAACACGGATTTTATGAAAGAAACCGACAGGGCTGAGGCACCAGCCCTGAGTCCTGAGCCCTCAAGGAGTGCTTCCTGAGGCCCTGGAACGGGCTGGGCGATGCAAGCTGAGGGTCACAACCTCTCCACATCAGAGTCAGCCAGGGCAGACAGCCATCCCTGGCAGTTACCCAACTACCCACACCTTTGACTACCTTGAGAAAATCCCAAGAAGGTACTGGAGGACAGCAGTCTCCCAGGCAGCGATCTTGAAGCTTTTTGTTTTGTCTTTTTCTTGCTTATGTCTGTGACTTCCAAACCCACAAAATGCTGTGGTTTTCCGTTCCTGAAACAGAGGCATACGTCTGTGCAAAGTGCCTGGGCATGCCCAGCTAATTAAATGGAGAGATCTTGCGGTCGCTGTTGTAACGTGTGTTGCAACGATGTTATTCAATGTGTCAAGACGTTTTCTGTTTATGTTGGTCACATACCCATGTAGCATGGGTGGAGAACATCACTCAGCAGAATATCATTAGCAGGAATGGGGAGCTCAGGGGTTCCAGAGACAGGCAGTGAAACAGTGGCTCAGGGGGATCAAAGAGTCGGGCCGCGTCCATGGTGACTTATCCCCCGGCCAGTCCCCTCCTTCCTTCTAGGGCGAGATCAGCCCCTCAGATGCACCTGAGGTCCTGCTTCCCACAGACAGAGGGCGGCTGCCGTCACAGCCTAGAGGGCTTGTGGAGGAGACGCAAAGGTTCCTCTCTCTCTCTCTCTCTCAGCAAGAGGATGTGCACCAGATCCAAAGGGCTGAATGACTTGCCCGAAGTTTCCCAAGAGTGGGTGAGTGAGACGGGCCATTCCCACCTCCCAGCTAGGAGCGCACAAGTCCTGAACGCCCGAAAGCTCTGTCTTGCCACCTAAATCCCAGAGAAACCACTTGACAGCACCTCCTTTTGCTCCCCATCATCACGGCCCCTTGGTCTAGGCTTTCCTCCCCCTGCACCGTCTCAGATACCTCCTCCAACCACTTCCCGTAGCCCCAGGGCTCTCCTCTCAGCTGTCTGCAGCCTCAACCTGTTCTTGAGCCTCCACTTCCGTCAGCATTTCCTGACCAAGAATACTTCAACCTGACTCTTGTAAATCTCCCAACCACACTCCCTTCTTCCTTCAAATCTCTACTTTCTGCTCAAAACTCGCCTGTCCTGTAAGTCTCATCTTTCTCTCATCAACCACGCTAAAGCTAGTCACAAACCCCTTCGGAACCTTTGGCCCATCCCCTTGCCCACCACCTTGCCCCCAGCCCGTCTACGCACAGCTCTGTGCCCAGGTTCCCCGTTGGGTACCACTTTACCTCTGCAGCTTCCATCAGATCTACTGTGAGCACCTGGGGTCCCACTGTTACACTTCAAGCTTCCTGCTTTCCCCCTTCTTTTTGTTTTGACACCACACCCACGACAGAGCTTGGCATCCAGTAGACCCTTGATGTAGGGATCGACTCTTGTGTCAACAGACTCTGAGCTCTGGCCTGGATTTCTTGTGACCTCCCAGAACAAGCAAGAGGGACAAAGTGCAGCTCTTCCCTGCAAAGCCACCTGCCTTATCACACTGACTCTGGTCCCATCTTGGAAACACCATTTCACTCTCACTGGGAAACACCAGGAAGACATTTCCATGACAAAGGCAGAGCCTCCACAAAAGCCCACACCTGCCAGGAGGCAGCCTCCAGGATAGGCTGTGGAAGAGGCTTACCTGGCGCACAGTGCTACCTGCTCAGGCGTCAGGTTACTAAAGCTGCGACGGAGACGGAGCAGCGAACTGAAGTCGGGAAGGAACCTACTCGGCTGACAAAAGCAAGAAGTGACAGCTGACAACCTGATGACATGGAAGAAGTCGGGGAAAAGACTGACTCTGAGAAGCAGAAATGAGAAACCGAAAACATGGCATTCGGGGGCCCCCTAACAGACAGCTCTTGCGAGTGACACATCACTCCTGCTGAGACAGGGGTGCTCACGAGGATGGCCCATCGCAGAGCAGGGGGTGACCTGGTCAGTGAGCCCACTCCCCCCTCCGCAGACCACGCCAGCTGTCCCTCAGAGGACGCTGATCAAAGGGATTAACGCTAGGCATCTGAAAACCCAGCTTGCCCAACGTCTGGCTGGACGACGCTCTGGGTCACCTTCAGCCACGTGGTACGAGGGCAAACACACAGTTTCTGGAGTCAGACAGGCCTGGGTTTAAATCCCAGATGGGCTGGCTTGTGGCTTCGGGAAGCTCCTATCTCCCTGAGCTCAGTACCCCACCCCCTCACCCCCGTAACACGGAGGTAAGAACGTCCACTTGGCAGGGTCGCTGGAGGCACAGAGCACACACACGCAACGTGAATACGGCACATTGGTTTACAATTTTTTAAAAAACACAGTCTTGAAGTGAGAGAGTGGCGTGGACATACATACACTACCAAATGTAAAATAGATAGCTAGTGGGAAGCAGCCGCACAGCACAGGGAGATCAGCTCCGTGCTTTGTGACCGCCTAGAGGGGTGGGATAGGGAGGGTGGGAGGGAGACGCAAGAGGGAGGGGATATGGGGACATATGTATACACATAGCTGATTCACTCTGTTATACAGCAGAAACTAACACACCATTGTAAAGCAATTATACTCCAACAAAGATGTTAAAAAAATAGTCTTATGATTATACAATATTTGTCAAGACAAACTAAAGAACTATATAAAATTCTGCTAGTTCAGGGAATAGTATAACTTCCCCCAGGGAGCAGATAAATAACAACTCTACCTAACCAGACCTGTGTCCGTCACCACGCTCTCTGCACAACTATATCGTAGTCCTCGCAATAATACTGTGGGGAAGGTAGGACAGGTGTTATGATGCCCATTTCATAGCTGAGGAAATGGAGGCTTGAGAGAGAACGGCTTGCCCCAGTATTGTATCACTTGGAATCAAGGCTGGAGCAAAACCGAGTTCTTCTCATCCTTAACCCACTGCTCTCAGTCTAGAGGGATGTCCCTAGGCAGGTGCCTCGGGGTTTGATAAACACGTGGACAGTCCCTCTATCCATCTTCTAAATTAATAAGTGCAGCCTCACTCCGTCTCCGCTTCTTCCTAGAGTAGGAGCTCTTCTTTGCTTTAAGTCTGTCTTCATGCGGCTGCCTCTTTACATCTTTGATCACATTTCTTTTCCTTCCCTGAAACAGCTCTAGCCTGGCTGGCTTTTCTCTAGGCAGGATACCCTGACTTGGACACATGAGGTTTTGCCACAATTTGGGAAATCCCTAAGTGACGTGATCCTAAAATGTTTCCTGAGATTTTCAGGGGTCTGTGGGTGCCGCCATGCGTCAACAGATGTTTCCAGAAAGAGTCAGAGTCACCCCCCAAAATCTCTGCCCGAGGCACAGCTGACAGCCCTGAGCCCCCTCACCACAGATGACTGGCCTGGGGGTCAGCTTCCCCCCACCCCCATGATCTTCTCTATACCCTGGTTTTCTATAGCCTCACAGTTACTCTTTGAAAATTTTCTCCATCGGTCTGTCCCTCCATTTCCCAGAAAAGCCACGTGGTCACCTACACGCTTGGGAATCTGACTTTGCGCTTGAGCTCCTGGAGAACGGGGTCATGCTTAAGTCATCTCTACCCCCCAGCACCAGTGTCTCACATGTGGTCAGTGCAAACAGGTGTCAGCTTAACTATACCCGGTGAGGTGTGCGTGCAGGAGGGCCCTGCTCTGACTTTCCCAGGCCAGCGGGTCCCAAAGAGGATGATCACGAGGATGAGGCTGTCAGAAGAGCCCGCAACAGGAGGACACACAGCGAGGCCAGGCGTGTTACGCGTGCAGAACTGTTAGGGACGCGAGAGCTACTTTCAACTAATTAAAGGCTGGCCTACACAATAGGATGCTCTTGTTCAGAACAGGACTGAAACAGAGGGAAATCAGCAGAGTTCTCGCTCTGGCTCCATGACCATTTCTAGTGGCTAAAAATGTCCAGCAAACAAGCTGCCCCCGAGGCCAGGCGTCTCCCCCATTACAAGATAAATCGTGCAGAGGCTGGGCATCTGCTCGATCAACATGCGGGGAGAGGAATCTTCAATTCCCCGTTCCATGGCGGGGCACTGAGGTCAGCCAGCCTCTAAGCTCCTCCCACCTCTGTGATGCCATGGTTTGGTCCCAGGGGTTCTGGATAACTGAGAGTTTACTGCACACAAGGTCCAAGGGGATAGGAAATTACAGCTTTGTCACATATTTTCAGGCTAATATCAGCTTCTCTTCCCCTTGGGAAATAGGACGTGACATAAGGGAGTCAAGGAGGCAGTGAGCTGGGAAACCAGACCCTCACCCCGGCCGTGCAACCCTGGCCGGCCATGGGGATGCGCGTGCAGCCTCCTGGTGCCACGGGAGCCACCAGGTACCATACGGCTGATACTCCAGGAAGGAAGATTCAGTTTGATCTGAACCAAGAGCCACCAGCCGTGGAAGGCAGGGAGGCCACCCTCAGGGGACCAGGACGGCCTTTGGGTGCAGCCTCAGACTAGAGCTGGGGGAACCGTGTTCAACTCCTGGTCCACTGGCAGCCCCAGGCCGACTCCTCTCCTCTAGTGGGTGCAGACCTGGCGGGGAGTGGCACTCTGCAGGGAGGGGGGAGAGAAAGGAGAGTGGGACACCTCACATTTTATAAACAGCTTGACTTATTTCCCACTCTGTAAAACGGGCCAGAATATAACTGCACGGAACATCGTCATCCCTGTTTCTGCCCCGCCTCAACCAGCTACTGCCTATTTTTCTCTGTCTACTATGTTCCTATGCCCTCAGAGGTAAAGGAAAAATCTTCTTCAGGCCCATGAGACATGACTTCTTTCCAGCCTGCATAACGTTTCCCTGCTAAATCCAATACTTCAAAGGATGAGACCTGCAGATACCAAGGTGCTAGCCCCACACGTCACCACTCCTTGGCTTCCTCTCTTGGGTCCAGCCTCATCTCTTTCCAAGCCTGGATGCTCTGCTAACTTACAGGTCAGAGCCAGGGACATGGGCCAGGTTGGCACAGAGTCCATGCAGGTGGGGCGAGATCTGCAAGTCAAATTCTTGACTTGACCTCTTCCAACTGACAGTCAGGAGGGACCTGGCTTTGGGGCACTGTGATTTCTGGCCATCGACACCAGGCTCAACAAGTCCACATTCGGGGCAGCCCAGGCTGGTGACAAAGACACATTCAGGACCTTTAACCTCAGCCTTTCAGAAAGCAATGTTTCCAATTCCAGCACCACCTCTTCTAGGAAGTCTTCCCTTATTCTGCTAGTAGCAACCACTCTCCATCTGTTGTCCCAACCTATCATGTTAGTACTTATATATGACAGTCCTGAAAAGCCGTCAATTCATCCTGCCTCCCACGGGTCTGTCTCCCTACGTAACTGCTAGATCCGTAAGGATGCAAACTCCACCCTACATCTCGCTGTGCCTCCAGAGATTTGCTCACTGTGAGCGTCAGTAAATGTTTACTGCATTGAGCTGAACGGCCTTTATAAATCCCAGGGAAGGATCAAGGAGGAGGCAGCAGGGCTCAGGAAATAATTCATCACAGGTTGATCAACATTTTCTCCTCTCCATTCCCTCCCCCAAACCAGCTGCAGCCAGTCCTTCCTGAGCCTGGCCTGCTGAGAAGCCTCCTAAGAAAGAACGTGGCTTCCTCCGTCTCCCTCCTGGAGGGATGTGGATGCGTCGTGTTTCAGGAGGTCAGAAGTGGGGCTCAGAGACACAGAAGTATGCACCAAATCACGCAACCTTCTAGTGGCCTTTCTGGGGAATTCTGGCAAGAACAAGCACCTCTGCCTTTTATCAGGAGGAGGAAAAGCCAGTTCCTTGATGCCGAGGTCCTGGATGGGCTCTCCACTGGTGGGGCTGGAGGCGGCTGGAAGTCTAGGATGGTAGAGACGTGTAGCCAGGTGGAGGCACAGTGCCACTCTTGCTGTCCACAGATGATGCCCAAAGGCTCTTGAAATGGCATAGATACCACCGTTAGGTCATTGAGGAAGCAGGACATTTCTGAGAGGACTCCAGACCTGCCACAGGGATGGGTTTCACGCCCAGGGCCTGACCTTAGGAAGCCTCCCTGGGGAAATGGCATCCCTGAAAGAGGAGGGAACGAGGAAGAGCCATTTACCCCTCTCTAAACTGTCATCCCGACTTGACACAGTGGATGCTGCCCGCGTACGATGCCCTTGGCCCATTCCCCAAAGTCCACAGCTGCACACCCCCCGAGCCCGGTGGACTTCTGGGCACCCCTCCTCCACATGCGGTCACAGTCAGGCAGCGGCAGATGCTTGAAAATACAATTTTGCATCTCAACTTCAGCAAAGTACGGTTAGTAGCTAAATCTAACTCAGATGTTCAAAGCCTGTTGTTTTATCTCATCCATATCAAAACCTCCCAGCTAAGAAAATATGCCCGTGAGCAGGTGTTCATTTTAGTGAAAAGACAGGGCAGGGCGCTGACTAATACGGGATCACCCCGTATTAGTCAAGCCTAAAGGCCCAGCCTCCCGGGTTCCCCAAAAAACAAAGGCCATTTCCCTCCTGGGATGTCAGGGGGTTAACCCAGGGCCGTGCAGGCAGAAATCTACTCCTCCGCCTGCAGGGCACTCATGTGGCCCCTAGGGACTAGCAGGGCCATTTCCCTCCAGCTACAACATCACCTCCCCCACTGGCTCCAACACACACCTTGTTTCCTCCAGGGCACAAGTGCCTCGGGCTCGGAGTTCCCAGGAGATTCTTCTGTGAGAGGGGTCGCTACTGGATACCTCCCTGGGGAGCTTCCCAGGCAACTCACACACACACACACACTCCACTCAGGCCTGCAGGCCCCGAGGTTTCTAGAGCAAGGGTATGACTCAGGGTGGAGAGCTCTGTTGGCCTGGGAGCGCCGTCAGCAATCTCACAGTGCAGCCTGCTGGGCCTGGATGCCCATGCAGCTGGGGGGGCAGGGGCGCGGGGTGCAGGGAAGGGGCATCATTTTTTTTTTTTTTTTTTTTGCGGTACGCGGGCCTCTCACTGTTGTGGCCTCTCCCGTTGCGGAGCACAGGCTCCGGACACGCAGGCTCAGCGGCCATGGCTCACGGGCCCAGCCGCTCCGCGGCATGTGGGATCCTCCCGGACCAGGGCACGAACCCGCGTCCCCTGCATCGGCAGGCGGACTCCCAACCACTGCGCCACCAGGGAAGCCCCGGGAAGGGGCATCTTGCTCCCCCTCTGTCCACCTTACACACCTGGGAAAGGAGCCTCGAACCCTAAGTCTCAAGTTTAGGCTTGAAGGGTTGCGGAAGGGGAAGGGTAGCTTTACATGCCAACGGATCTCCCACCCTGCTGGGCTCTCAGCTGCTCCGTGCTTTCGAATGTTCCAAACCGTGGGCACCGGGAGAGAAGCAGCGCTCGGTGCTGCCAATGAGGAGCTGGGGGCCCAAGGCGACGGGCGGGAAACAGCTCGGCTGGGCCTTTGCAGGGCTTACCTTCAACTTGGACCCCCCTGCCTCTGCGGATGCTTCAGCACTGACCACATGGATGCAGTTCCTACGTGAGCACCAAGAGGGCGCAGTTCACAGGCATGAGCCGCGATGGAACCACAGGGTCAGGGTGGCCTCAGGCTGGGCCCTGTGGGCCGCTAGGTCCCGACAGGTGAAGGCAGGAAGGATGGAGAAGAAGTGGCAGCAGAGGGAAGTGGCGCTGAAGACACACCCACAGGAGTTGGGGTCAGACCGGGGACTGGCAGATGGCGGAGAGGAAGGAGGTGACGTGGACACACGAGCTTAGGGGGAGCCGGCTGAGTGTGGGGAGACCCACACCCGCCACCCCAGTTTCCTCTCCAGCTGCCTGCTCTTGGCTTCCCTGCCTCTGCTACCCACCTATGCCCCCAACGCCTCTGTCCCTTCCCTCTCTCCCCACTACAGTCCCCTCGCCTCTCTGCAGCAGAGTAAGTTCCTCACCCCTCTGGGTAGGCCACAGTCCCCCACTACAGCCCCCATACTACCTGTGTCCCATCCCCTCCCCTCCAGCCCGTGTCTGAAAGATGTCCGAGGCTCCAGGCGCGTCCGAGCCCCACATCCAGGCCACTGGCACTGTGCAGCAGGTGAGGAAGCGGCAGTGGACAGCCCCCAGCCCCACAGCACACTGCACCCGTCTGGACAGCTTTGGGCTCTGCGTCCTCGGGAACCGCCAGACCCCAGAGCCAGGATCTGCTCCAAAGGCACCTCTTCCCCCGCAGGTGAGGCTGCTCCGGGGGCTGAAACGGAGGGCACGCTGGAGCCGTTGCCCACTTAGCTGGCGGCCGGTCACCCAAAGTCTCCGGAGGAAAACGTGGGGCTCTCCGGGAGGGAGAATTTTTATTTTCTGGCATCGTATTTTTTCAAAAGGAGTGAATAGTTGGAGAAAACAGGCGACAGCGTGGGTGGCCACCAGAGAGGCAGAGAGGATGATCAAAGCCCACGAGGCACGGAGGAAGCAGCCCTGGTGTGGCCCAGAGAACAGTCTAGGTGGCCGCACCTCACAAAAGGCCACCAGGGGACGGGAGGTGCAGGGTGAGGGGGCCTCGGCCACCGGCATTTGTGGCCCTGCTCCCCGACCCCAGCCCCTCGGCTAACGGTCTTCAGCTGGAACAAACACCTGCTGTCCAACTGAGCTCCCAGTTCCCTGGGAGGGCCATCCCATCTCTGCGTGGGAGGTGAGCCTGCCCAAACTGTGGCTCCCAGCCTGCTGTCTTCTTCCAAGAAGAAGCTGGAATCCCTCCCTCTGGACTCGATCCTCCTGGCGGCCACCCCTCTCGTGGTCCCAGCCCAGGGCGAGCAGCCCGGAACACTCTCTGAGTTTGCTGGCTGATGAATGAGCTCATTAAAGTGAGCCACAGGTGACTGAGTGGCAGCGAGTCCACTGTGTCAGGCACAGGGCCGAGGGTCCCCACAGTTTCCAAACAAGCGTGCTCTATCAATTTCCCCCGTAGAGCCCTAGCTCAGGCTCCCAGTTTCGGAAAACCAGGATGCCGAAGACCAAAGCGGGGACGCGACTTGACCAGAGCAACGATCGCCCCTAGTGGCCAAGCCTGGGCAAGACCCCAGTCTCCAGACCCCACTCAGCCCGGTGGCCCCCCACTGCACAGGGGTCCTCCGAACATGCCAGCTGGGAAAGAGGTGGGGCTTCAACAGCCCGTGGAGTTCCTAGAGCCCTCAACCCACTTGAGGCTACTCAGACCTACTGCCTTCTAGAAAGTTCTTTCAAAAAACTTTTCACCCATGTTCTGTAGAAACTGGGGAAATTCCCAAGGCAATAGGGCATCATTTTAGGAGCAGCACTGAAGGGAGAGGTTTAGGACCCAGTTCTCTTCTCCCTTCCAATTTTTTGGAGAAACCATAAAAAGCCTGCATTTCCACGCAGAGCAGCTGGCTTAGCCCTTATACAATGTGCCGGGTCTTCCCTTCTCTTGGTCAATACTGTGGCTACTTGGGAATGACCCAAGGATCTGCTTCACCCACGTTCTTCTCTAGGCAAATTTGAGGGACGATAATAAAAGAGAGAACTCTACTCACTCCTCTCCCCACAAGAGCAGGCAGGGACAGACCACAGTGCTGAAGACCCCAAGAGGCAAGTCATGGAACATCCGTCCACATTACCTGCTGCCCCACAGCTGCCACTGCCCTCCCCCACCCAGGAGCTGGCTCCCCACCTGTAGGACACAGAGCAGGGGCGTCACAGCCTAGAGCGGCCAAGCCCTCTGCTCGGCCAACACACTTCCAGGAGCCAAGACAGTCGGCAGAGACCTTTTGGGTCCTCCCAAGAGTCCCCTCCCACATCTTACCTGATGAGGTCAATAGGCTGAAACTTATAAAACACCCCATAGCGTGCCCATTCTTGATACAGCAGCTAAACAAAAAAAAAACAGGGAACCAGATTAGAGGTACAGCAGACAACTATTCACCTTTCGTTATTCAGCTTTAGGAAGTCAACATTTGACACACACCCCTCCCCACCAAAGCCATCCTGGCAAGTCAAAATCGAATCCCCAAAGCCCAGCTTCCAGGAGAATTCCCATGAGGTATCCACAGGGAGACTCCAAAGGCAGGAGGCTGCAGAAGCTGACTTGTCCTCCCCCAACAGTAAAGGTGATCTTCCTCACACTCTGGGTGTGCCGCACCTACCAAGCAAAACCCCTCGCTCTTCACTCCCTCGCCTTGCTGAGTCCAGCCAGACGAGCCCTGGCGTTCATTGATTCACTCGTTTAGTAAGTACTGACTGAATATCCACCTTGTGCCAGGCCCTGTCCAGACACTGGATAAAGCAGTAAACCAGACCAAGTCACTGCCATCGTGGGGCTTATTACCCCTTGTGTGCAGAGACAAATATTAACTTATAAATGTCACGGAGAAAAATAGATCAAGGTAGGGAGGAGAATATGAAGAGCGGGGTAGGGTGCTATTTTAGACAGGATGACAAGGGAACACCATTTACAATAGCCAAGACACGGAGACAACCTAAATGTCCATCGACGGAGGAATGGATAAAGAAGACATGGTGCATATATACAATGGAGCATTAATCAGCCATAAAAAGAATGAAATAATGCTATTTTGCAGGGACATGAATGGACCTAGAGATTGTCACACTGAGTCAAGTAGGTCAGACAGAGAAAGACAAATATCATAGATATCACTCATATGTGGAATCTAAAAAAATGGTACAAATGAACTCATTGACAAAACAGAAATAGTCACCGATGTAGAAAGCAAACTTACGGTTACCAAGGGGGAAAGTGGGGAGAGATAAACTGGGAGCTTGGGATTGACATACACACACTACTATATATAAAATAGATGACTAATAAAGACCTACGGTACAGCACAGGGAACTCTACTCAATACTCCGTAATGACCTATACGGGAAAAGAAGCTAAAACAGAGTGGATATGTGTGTATGTGTAACAGATTCACTGTGCTGTACACCTGAAACGAACACAACAGTGTAAATCAACTAGACTCCAATAAAATTTTTTTAAAAGATATAAAATAACAAAATAATTTTAAAAATAAAGTAATTATTGATAGGTATTAAAAAAAGAAAAGGATGGCAAGGGAGGGCCTCTCTGAGGAGGTGACATTTGGGCTGAGACCTGAAGGAAGTAGGTGGTTATGTTGCAGCTAGAAGAACACTCCTTCTGTGCCAAGGCCTAGAGGAAAGGGCACGTCCTAGGATGAAGAGGGAAGCCGGAAGGCTGGCGCTGAGCAAGGGGAGAACCTTGGGACATAACCCCAGTTAGAAAGGACTGGCAGGGCGGGGGGCTTCCCTGGGGGCGCAGTGGTTGGGAGTCAGCCTGCCGATGCAGGGGACGCGGGCTCGTGCCCCGGTCCGGGAAGATCCCACATGCCGCGGAGCGGCTGAGCCCGTGAGCCATGGCCGCTGAGCCTGCGCGTCCGGAGCCTGTGCTCCGCAACGGGAGAGGCCACAACAGTGAGAGGCGCGCGTACCGCAAAATAAAAGGAAAAGTCTGGAGTTCAAAGGAGAGTCCAGAGTCAGAGAAGACATGATTTGTAAAGTCATCAAGTTACGGATGCAACTGTCAAAGAGAGAGAGGTAGAGAAGAGGCGTGACGCCGGGGCCCTGGGTGCTCCACCGTTCAGAGGTCAAGGGGATGATGAAGAGCAGCAGAAGCGCCAGAGGAACAACGGTGACACGGCACCGAACTAGAAGTGGGTGGTGTCCTGGAGGCCAAGGGACCATGGGATTCCAAGGGAAGAAGGTGAGCATCTGGGTCAAATATGGCTGATGGGTCAGGCTGAAGGAGAACCAAGAGGTGACCTTGGACCCAGTGACCCATGGTTGACCTTGACAAGAGTGGTTCCAGACGGGCCAGATGGACACAGCAGAGGAGATCGCCAGGCAACCCCTGGAAGAGCTGGAGCTCCAGGGCGTCAAACCTGGAAGGTGATGCGACGATGCCTGCCCACCGCCCATGTGGCTCTGCCGGGCCAGCTCGCACAGCTCTGCAGGGGACGGAGGGTACTGTAGACCCTTCCCTGTCTCTACAAATGTTTAGTCACACAGTTCGAGACCAGGTGGATCGGGCTAAGCCCCGGGTTACAGGGTCCTGGGACAGACCGGCAGTCAACAGGGATGAGCCTGTGTGCGTCAAGTGCAAGAGGACAACCAGGGTAACCTGCAACAGTCCCTTTAAACCTGCAGAGTCTAGAACTTTCTAATGAGCTCCTAGCAAATACACTCTCTCCCTCAGAGTTATGCCATGTCCTCCTCACCTACCGGCCAAGCCTGCGAACAGAGCCAGGAGGCTCTGCAGCTCCTTTTCACAGAGCCTTATTTCGGAGGCCTCGGATGTAATTCCAAGCACGTGTGTCTGACCCCAAACCTTCAGGGCAGGAAGCAACAAGGGGACCACACCATCTGATGGATCAGAGCATACAGGAGGCCAGGGTGGCTTCCTAGGGTCACATCGGTCAGTTGGCTTAAGTATTTCATGGGACTATAAAGAACCCAACTGTTAAAACCATCTGCAACGCCAGAGAAGGGCAAGACGCCCGAGACTCGGGGCCTCCCTGAGGCCACAAGCTCCTCAGAGAGCAGCCGGACCTGGGACAGACAGAAAGACGCCAGCTGTAGCCGGCTCAGAGGCGTTGATGGGACAGGGTGGACCAGGATGGGAGAGGATGGAATTCTACCTCTGGATCCTGCAATGACCTGTTGGGTTTTTTGGCAGGTCACTTCCCCATTAGTAAAATGGGAGTTGTGCAGGATGGGAAAACTAGTCCTCAAGTGAAACCAAGAAGAAAAGTACCTTTCCCGTCAGAAAGACAAGACCGACTTTTTAACTGCCCGCTAGAGGAGATAATCATCTGCAAAAGCTGGGAAATTCAGGACCAAGGGTTTAGAAACTGCTAAAGTTTCTAAAGTTTAAGATGAGTATCTTCCAGGTTGTGCTTCGGGTTCCCTGTAAGTGGGCAGGGAAGCCACGGGGAGCTGGTGGGACTCAGTCAGCCCCTGGAAGATGGTGACAGTCCCTCCCCTGGGATGCCTGAGAAAAGCAGGTAAGTCTGGCGGATGTGGAATGAGGTGGGTGCTGGCAGTGGGAGGGGCCCATCCACACCCTCGCAGCCCAGCTCTCTAGAAAGGCAAGAAACCCCTGCTCTCCAGAGGGAGGGAGCCTCTCGTGAATTACCCTCTGGGAGGGGGCTGAGTCATCGAGACTGCAGGCCGCACTAGGCGAGCTGCGGGGAAGGAGATCGCTCTCCGCCTACGAGGCACATCCCCGGAACAGCCACAAATCGCAGGGAAGAAGGAGGCGAACCCCAGGTACGGGCAGGATGGGCGGATCACCCCTAAAGGCCCCCAGGGGGGAGATCTCCCATCAGTTCTCAACCCCTCTCCACCTCCTCCAGCACCAACTTCAAGGGTTCTCCGTTGCACCCAACCAAAACCCTTCCCGCAGCCTCTGGAGGAACATAGACTCTTACAATGTAACACATATGAATAAATGTGCTGCACATATACGGAGATTTCAGCTGGTTCTTTCAAGATACCTTTCAGGTCCCACCCATACGCCTCTGAAGGGCTAGGAAGGAAGCCAGCACGGCAGTGAGAGGTCCCCTTGCCATACATGAAAGACCGTGTCCACCTGCTGGTGGCACTGGCTGGAATTTGGACACCAGGGTTTTAGTCCTGACGGGACAATCTTTTCATGGACATCGGAACCGGTCTCCTTGCCGTGCTGGGTATCCGCCTCCCAAGCCAAATGGACAGAAAAAAGCTTTCACTCTCACTCCTGGTTTCTCTTATTTCCCGTCACAGCAAACGTTATTTCCCTAACCATGACCCCGGCAGAGGAAAACAAGGAGGCCAGGACTGGCTGGCAAACCCAAGGAAAAGCCGCAAGGAATGGGTTGCTTGTCTTCCAAAGACACTTGTCCACCTTCACCGCGCCTCCACCAAGATGCAGCTCTGTCCTGGCTGGTCTCTCTCTGCCTGCCAGATTCTACCCAGCCCATCCTTTGGGGTGTGCACTGGGAGGAGGCAGCCCTGCCTAAGCGAAACAATTCCTGGGAGGGAAACGTTTTGTTAGAAGGTTTTATTGTTAACGATAATATAATATCATTCCAGGCAAAGGCACATATATTTTGGATGGTCTACAATTTGCTTCTCTCTGCCTCTGTGCAGGTAACCGGGGGCTGGCTGAGTTTTCCCAGGAGTACTGGGTGCTCCTGATCTCTGGAATGTTCCTGTAAAGTGTTCTACCTTGAGGGGCTGAGGGTTACCACCCACCCAGCAGGGGGTCACTTAGGTGGGCAGTAGGTGGTGATCGCTCTTTAAAGGGGAGTAATGTGACAAGAAAAAGTAGGCGGACAGAAAATGGCTGGGGCCAGGGAGGTGAGATGTGGGGAGAAAGGCTTCCTCCTTTTCCTTTAAATCTGATCCGGGACTTTTCAGGAAATTAAACACCACTGAGACTATTAGCATCAGATAGAAAACAGATGAGGTTAAAACATGGAAAAACTACAGCAGATTCCCTGGGCAGGCAGAGCAGGGGACACATGTAAGCAATCACAGCAGTATTTCTGGAAAAGACCTTTTTATGTTTTTAATACTTAACACTTCATAACAGGGACTAATAGGCTGGATAAAAAGAAGGTTGCTCAAAAGCAACTTGGGGGATGAATGATTTTCCAGACAGCAGAGTGGGGGTGGGGAGAGGGGGTACACGGGCTCCTATTCCTCATCCCGCCCACCCTCGTCTGTTCACCAGAGTCGCTGAAGGCTGGGGGACCTGGGTGGGAGGATGGCAGGAGGGCGATGGCCAGACGGGCAGCCCCCACTAAAGAGGCTGGGTGATGCTCAGAGCATCGTGCCGTGGTGGGAAGGGTGGTACCCACGCTCCTACAGTACCAGGAAACAGAAGAAACAGGATCTAGATGGAGGGCTGGGGACAAGAGTTGTCCAGGCAGGAGCTGTGACTGGCATAGGGGGGATCCTCCAAAGGGACCCTTTTCCCTCCCTTAAATATAACCTATTTCTAGCCGCCCGGAATATGCAGGTTTCTCATCTATCATTTGGGAATGGCTGTACCCTACCTGTCTGCCTCGACAGAGAGGATATGAATAACTTAAGGGCGACCCTCCCCAAACAAGCCATAACGGCATGGATACTGGTATATTTTTAGCAGGAACACTAGATTTGAGGGTCAGAGGGGCACTAGCCCCTTCTCTGTTTATGGTAGCAGTGTCATCATGGGCAAGGTGCACAATCGTTCTGTGCCTCAGTTTCCCCATCTATCAATGAAGGGATCTGGATGCTCAGTGTTTCTCAGCCAAAGCTCTCTTGTCCTCAGGGGCAGGGACACTGCCTCTGTGTGTGACTGTGGGACGTATTTCAGGATGGTTGGCAGCACCGGTCCACCGGGCGCTAAATGTCAACAGCACCCCCATACACAGTCACGTCAACGACCAGAAATGCCCTCACATTTCCAAACGCCTGGGGACAGTGAGCTGTGGAAGAACAGCTGGGAATAGATAAGCAGTAAACAGAACACGCAGGACACGTCTACGCAGCCCCCCACCCCTGCGTGGTCCTCGAGCACAGCATCAGGCTGGCTTACCTTTCTGTCATTCACATCATCTCCTGGACTATCATATTCACCCTGTAGGAGGAGAAAGCCAATGGAATGATCAAAAACAGAGACAGGGTTTTCTTTTAAATTTTCTAACGTTATCCCTTTCTTTCATTCCCATTTAAGGAAGGTGAAGAGCATGATATGTAAGGAGACACCGGTCCGCTTCCTTGGTCGCCATCACCTGCTGTGTTTCCTGTGGGCAGCTTCTCACCCAGGGCGGCTCCCCTTACAGGCCTCAGAGACCCCCCTGCACCTCCTCACAGCAAATGCAACAGCAGAACCCGACCTGGAAACGGACTAGCACATCAGGAAAACACCCCTGCGCCCTGGCCGTACCCGGCAGAACCTCAATTCGCATGTGCCCACAGCAAGGATGCTGGCGAGGAGAAAAGGTCACCTGGGAAATTCCTGCGGGCACTCAGGGGTCCCCACCCCAGGGGTCTCATTTGGTACCGCTGCGGGGTAGATGCTAAAGCGACCGATGGGGTGGACAGGGCAGCCTGGGGGCACCGAGTTCACGGGCCAGTTCAGTTCCTCACGAACCATCTTGAAGAATATCACTGCATTATGTTATAGGATGCTTATAACATTCCTCGCAGCCAAGAAAAGCTTTAATTACAGTCTCTCCGTTTTCTTAACCAAACAACAGTATAAGGGATTTTGAGAGACATCCTTAAAATAGGTCAAGATAGAAAAAAGATCTGACACTTAATACATCCTCGCATAGGATGAGGAATTTCATATCCACACAAAGCTATCACATATAAAATATCACTTTCAGTCATTTGAGGGCCTGACGGTCCAGCCTGCGTTATCCAGGTCTGGGACTTGCGCTCCCCGCTATCCACCCACCTTCCCCATCTCCCTTTAACCCTCCACACGCTGTTATCTGTCTTCTCACACTTTCCTCAAAATCAAGGCAGGGAGTGCAGGGAAGCCCAGACAAAAACCAGTTCGTTCTTCCATCGGGGAAATAACGGAAACAGTTTGAGACAACCGGCAAAAATCAACTGGGGATTATTTTCATTCACAAGTGGTCCGGAGCCAGCCCAGGTGGTTCGGCGTCGTCATTCCCTCCTGCCTCCCCGCCCGTATACCCACCACCATGTCGTCTGCAGTGTTCACCCTGCTGACTGATGGAGGCGGTACTCACGTCGTGCAGGGGGTAGGCAGCCTCGTAGATATTATTTGCTATCAGAGAATTAATACCTGCAGAAGAAGGAAGATGAAAACGGTAACTGTAGGGCAGGGGTTTCTCAACTTGAGCTTGGTCTTCTCATAAATACTAATTCCCCCAGCCCCACCTCTCAGCTGAGAACCCCTACCCCTCCAGATCCTCCCAGTCAAGAAGTTCCTTTCGGGCTTGACTTCTCAGCATAAGAACAGTATTTTTTCATTTCCCAAATGCAAAGTTATGATTAAACAGCAGATACGCTCTCTCAAACGTCACGTCCGTCCTGTCCTCGTACACTCAGATCCCTCTGGTCCCGGAACCCTCACCACCACTGCCTCCATGGCCACAGCCATGTGCTGAGAATATCTGTGTTCAGTGCCCGGCATAGGAATGACCACAGGGATTACTGTAATTATAATCAATAAACATGTCCGTCAGAGCATCCCACCGCACTTCATCTGAACTCACTTCCGGCCCCTCCCTGTTCCTTCACGAGGCAGCGTGCATTATGGTCCACGACTGACCTGCCTGGACCATTAGATCCCTAGGGCAGTGTGACCTGGGGAACCCCGGGTGTCCCCATGACCCTTTTAGGGGGTTCATAAGGTCAGACTATTTTTATAGTAGTACTAAGACACTGTTTGCTTTTATACTCCTATTCTCTCACGAGTCTACAGCGGAGTTTTGTGACCTGTGATGACATCATCCCCGGACAGCTAATGGAATGTGGGCTTGCGTATCCTTGTACTTTAAACTTTTCTCAATTTTAACTTCAAATATAACAAATATTAATCAATATAACGCACCTAGATGAAAGCCCTGTAGGCGCTCTCGATAATTTTTAAAAGTGTAAAGAGGTCCTGAGACCACAAAGTTGGAACACCGCGTAACAGGGGATCCATTTTTTTTTTAATCCCGACAGTATTCCACAGCACTGGGCACACACACAGCAGACCCTACTAAACAGATGTTACGTGAAGGAGTGGCTCCATCCCTGTAACTCCAATATACTCACCACAGAGAAGCTCCTGTCCAGCACAGAGCCACTACTATTCCCTCATTTCATTCACCTTTGGATTCAGAGACTATAACATGCCCTGTATGTTCTGTCACTCCGGACAGTCTGCCCTGGGTTGCTGGCTCCTAGATGGAAGGGATCATATCTCATCAGCTCGAGGACCCTGCCTGCGGGGATGCACATTCAGTGGGGGGCAGGGGGGTGGCAGGGGGCGGGGTCTCTGATACACAATGATTTCCCTCGTCTCAAGCACGCTTTCTGCCCTGAACCATTCTTTCCGGAGACGCTGTAGACGGTAGTGTGAAGAGGAGAAATTCGATTTTGGAGGGAAACACCCATGACGTCCAAATGCTAAGTAATCTGCATTTGCAAATGAGCCTGGAGAGACGGGCCAGGTTGCGTGACAAAGCTAGACGACAGCGACTCATGAAAATTCATGGTTTTCCACCTCCCGCACCCAGTCAGTGCCCCATCGCGTGCCCGGAGCCTCAGAGGTTCTCAAACAATCCTCCTCCCTCCATCAGCCTCCTCTTCCTCAAACCATGCCCCTATTCCCCTGGGATGCCAGAATGGCTGGCCAGGGGCCCACGTGGGAGCAGAGGCCCTCAGGAGGCTGCAGGGGCGCCTGGCAGAAGCGGCCACTCTTCCAGTGAGTTGAGAGCTGAGATTTCAGGGCTGCGGCGTCACCCAAGGGCCAGTCCTTTCCTGATTTTACGTCTCCTCCTCGGCATGCACAGAAAACATCAGAAATAACTGGGGGGAGGGGGCGGAGATGGGGGATGGAGGGTGGGTATAGGGAGTTAAGGGTTGGGGAGAGGTGCCCCGGGGCTGAAGGAGCTGCAGATTCGTCTTCCTCCGAGGGCTACAATTTCACTCTGAGCATCATTAATCAGTTCAAGAGCCGTAACCACAGCAACGTGTAGCCACCCTACGAACATCAAGGGGAGGGATCCCAAGCCGGGAGGGGGCGGGGGGTGGTTCAAAGCTGTCGACATGGATACAGGCTGAAGCACCACAGGCGGGCAGGGCTCCAGCTAGACCGCACCCCACGCACTACCCAACCCAATCCCTGCACCCATACCCACCCCCTGGTTGCCAAGGCGGCAGCATATACCCTGAAGACAGTCGCCACACTGCGTGGAAAAGTTCAGCAGGTGTGGAGCTCCCCTGCTCATTCTCAGCTTTGCTTAGCGTAGCCCAGCGTCTGACAGCACTGGGCCGACAACCTGACCTCCTGGGTCCTGCCACCAGAGCTTCAAAAAAGATCTCGAATCGTCGGAGGTCTAAAGCTGTGCACCCTACATCTCATCTGGAATAAAGTTCCTTGGCACTGAATGTCAGTTTCACTTCTAGAATGTTGTCCACGCCTTGTTTGCTGCCCTCCGAAGGCCTGCAAGGTCCCTGAGGCAGGGAGCACGCCCCTCTCACTGGAGTCTCCCAGGGCTCCCGCCTCACTGCTGCGAACACAAAAGGGATGACGGTTGTTACCCAAAAGAGTAAGCAGCCCTATGGCGAAAGTGATCGCAGCATCTCTTCCCATGTATCACGGGCATCTGCATACCCGCTACTCCAATTTTCTTTGGTAACCCACGCTGATGAAGGAAACTTAAACTCTGGTTGACTAGGCTGCTTCGTAAGAGAGGAACCAAGATGACTCAGGTCATCAAACCTGAACTGTCCTAAACCAGACAGCCAGAGCTTCAAGATGCTGTCATTGACTGTGTCTCTGCCCCATGGCTGTGTACCTCCCCCTCTTCAGGCGGTATCTTGTGGGCCATTCCGTCAGTGGCTGCTGGGCAGAGGGAGCGGATGGTACACGAAAGGAAGAGGAATGGGGAGGGGGAGAGGCAAGTGGAAAAGTAACTGTTTATCCACAACTTCATCCAAGAATGGGAACTGCTTTGGCCTCTCAGCCACAGACTTCAGACACCAAGATTCTACCCCCAAACAAGCATGGAAATCAGTTTCAAAGAAGAAAATAATCAAACTTAAAAAAAAAAAAAAGAAAAAGAGTCTCTGCTTTGAAAATTGAAATTCTGAATTTTTCCTTTCTTTTCAGCAAAAAGGGCTAATTGGTTCCATCATGCATCCTCCATCTGGCCATAACGGCAAAGCTTTCTTCTTCAGGATGACTTCCAAAGTCCTTCCTCTCTGCTCTAGACCCAGGGAGAGAGATCTGAGACCCAATCTTTTGTCCTCCTACTCCCAGAAGGAGAGCCAGCCAGAAGGAGAAAGCACTGAGAACATTTTCCTTCCCCTCTCGCCCCAAAGAGAAGCAGGGCCTCGGCCCAAACAAAGCATGGCCCACCGAGGACTTCTTTACTGATCCCCAAAGTCCCTTCAGGTCACCGGGTACTTCACACCTGCTGCTTAGAACCACAATTCCCCAGGGAAAAGGCTCACATTTTCTCTCTGCCCAGCACTGGCCACAGCTCTGCTGATTCTGCCAAGCCCAGCAACACTGGGCCTCTGCAAATCCGGGGTCAGGGTCAAGGACCAGAGCAGGGTGGGCTCAGGCCCTGGGACTGGTACCTGAAAACACCCTCAGAATATAAAACCTAAGGCCTCGCATTTAGCTTCCAAGACATCTCTGGTTTCCTGGACACAAAGGCTGACCCAAAGCACAGCTTCTGGTCCGCCTCCCGAGGTGAGAATCTCAAGTGCCCCCGAGTGACAGGGGCTGCAGCTCTGCCCCTCCAGGCCAAGCACCAGGACAGGTACTTAGAGAGATGGTGCTCAACTCCCGAAAACTCATTTGGTTTTGATTCCCCCCAGAACAGGGCCCAGTCTGCCCGGCGTTCTGCTTTCATCCCTGTATTCCAGCCGGACGTAAATCTAAACCAGAGCCCCCCAGACAGTGCACTGAACAGAGACTATATTTACCCATCACCCAGTTGTCTTGACATGTGCTTAATTACTTAAATGCCTTTAATCCCAAGCCTTTTCTTCTGACAAAATATAAACCAGTTCAGCTGGATGAATGATAAACCAGATGTTTACACCACACAACATGATCTGGCTTCGGTCAAAGTAATTAAGACATCGTCTCCTGAGTAGGGGGGGGGGGAGATGCCCAAAGCATACACTTGTTTAAAGGCTCTGACACCGAAGTATCTATGAAAATGGAGCTCCACCAGGCTGTAATTTTCTGTCCATGAAAAGGCAACAACTTTCACATGAAGGAACAGGAGAGGCGTCAGTCAAGGAAGCTTGGGCTTCTTTCCACGGTAAAGCGCACTTGAAAGGCATTCCAGAATAGGGTGAACTGGCCCAGTCCTGAACCCGACCGCTGACCTGACGTTACGTTGATTAGGAGGCACCCTCGGGCTGGGCCAAGCTCGTGACGACTCGCAGACTACCACCACCCTGCGGACCCCAAACTCACAAGTACTTCCAGGCTCTGGACGTGGCGTGTGTATCAGCCCACCATCCCTCACTGCCCAGGTAGATAAAAGGGAAAGGGCAAGCGGGCTCTCGGGGAGGTTACAGAAGAAACCCCCCAAATTAAAAGGTAGACAGTCACCAAATGCCGATCCTTTTACAAGGTCAGCTCCCCTTTCTTTGCCTTCTTCTGCTAATTTTTATCCTGCTGCCCCTCCTTTCACCAAAGAAGAAAAAAAGCAAAGAAAAGACAAAAAGGCGACAAGAAGTCCAAGAGACCCTACTGCTGGCTAGGACACTGAAAGGGACCAAACGGCGAACGTCCATAGAGCAAATGTTAGAAAGACCGCAACAAAGATTAAGCCCTTCACAGAGCAGGCTTGGTTTCGTTCGAGGACTTCGGGGAAGCGACATTCAGATGCCCAGAAGGCCAGCACGTGGACTACCCTTCCCACTCCCTACCCTTGCCCACAGGCAGGGCAAGAAGCCTGTGGCAGCCCATCCTGCACTCACATCGCTGTCTACCTTTAAAGTCCCTAAGAGTCACCTGCGGAGCTGGTTAAAAATGCAGTTTGGGACTAGCAGGTGCAAACTAGTATATGCAGGATGGATAAACAACAAGGTCCTACTGTAGAGCACAGGGAACCGTGTACACAGAGGGTAACGGCTCTCCCGCTAATTCCAGGTCACGATGCTACCTGGCATCCCCAACTGCCAGGCCGCACCTTTGTAAATGGTCTCTCTGTTGATATTCCTGCCCTGAATGGTGGTCATGTGAGTGTGTCATTTGCTCCTGTTGGGACCCTAACCTGATTCTCTGGAGTGGTTTCCTTTCTGTCTTTTGTGTCATTTGCTTTCCCTGCATGCATCTCTCTCGCTAGACAGCCACGTGGCTTATCTGTTCTTCTCAAATGCCACTCAAATGTGAGCTCCGTAAAGGCAGGGATCTGTGTCTGTCTGAGTCCCTACTCTAGTCCCCAGTTCTAGAACATGAATGATACGTAGAATACGAATAAATATTTGCTGAATGAACGGATGTCACAGTGGGAAGACCTCAGCTCCACCTTCGCTGGAAAACCTTTCCCAATAACTTCATCCGTTTATTAACTGATTAATTTACAGGAACACTGAAGAAGAGTCAAGAAACTCGGGTTTCCGTCAGCTCCAAACCTCTAACCTTGGGCTCGAAGTCAATCTCTCTGTTGGGAAAGTGGTTAATATCTAATATCCGTTGAACCTACTCTGCACGGGAGTTAAAGGATCAAAGGAGACTAAAGAGTGTGAAAGTGCTTTGCAAAGCATACGATGACACACATGCAAGGGGTCCTTACTCTCTTGGTTACAGGAAGACCTCATGTGTACAGAGATCTCTTATCTGGTTATCTCAGCTCTCACAACAGAGAACCCAGAAGAAAAAGTATCTCATTCTCAGGCAACCGACTCCCTAAGGTAACGTACCTAGCCCAGCAGAATCCTCCAGATCCTTCTGCAATGCCTTTTCGCTCTCTCTTTACCCCAAATTCTAATGAGTTGGTTTTTCTGTGTCCTAAATAGCACGGCAAACCTTGAAATAGCAAAACTCAGGGAGGGAGGTCACCAGAGTCAAGAATTCAAAAACATCAGAGATTGTGGGGCAAACAGCCCTAATAATACTTAGGTAATCCTTGAGGAAACTTGGATAACCTTGTATTCTCAAGGATAATCCTGAATCCTACAGAAAAGCTTACGTATGCCTTTCTAGAGAGACCATATGTTGATATAGTCTATGTAAGAAAGCAGGGAATTTTAGAGAGACTTTAGAAAAATTTCTATATAAGAAGATGTTGCTGAGGACATGAAGTGCTACACCACTGACTGTATTCCCCTCTCACTTTGGTTCAAGGTCAAATTTGCAGCCCAACTGCAAAAGCTAGAGGGCCGTATGGTTTGCATATCTGTAGTCTATTTTCTTTTTTTTTTTTTTTGCGGTACGCGGGCCTCTCACTGCTGTGGCCTCTCACATTGCGGAGCACAGGCTCCGGACGCGCAGGCTCAGCGGCCATGGCTCACGGGCCCCGCTGCTCCGCGGCACGTGGGATCTTCCCGGACCGGGGCACGAACCCGTGTCCCCTGCATTGGCAGGCGGACTCTCAACCACTGCGCCACCAGGGAAGCCCTGTAGTCTATTTTTTCCTCCTAGTTTCAACATTCTATTTTAACTTGTGCTTTTCCTGTTTCTTATTTCTTTATTTATTATTTATATTATGCTGTTTTATTGTTTTTCTTGTAAGTCACCTCAGAAATTTTGTGGAACAAGACGGGACTATAAATAAATCAATACATACATCTTGTATACGCAGCATAATGCTTTGCAAAGTAGGCATTCAAAACAATGTATTTTCTGCAAAGAAGAAAGTGACAATACCAGATAAACGGGAGTGATTCGGAATTATTATTATCTTTAGTTTTATTTTTCCATCTTCTATTTCTGATCTTTATCATCTTTTCCATCTTCTAATTTCCACTGTAATTGAGGACGATGAGAAAGGGAGCAAAGCTTTGTAAACTGGCCACAAAAGTAACGACCACATAAAAGGCAATTCCAAGGCTGAAGGATCAATGAAAATGCCTTGGAAAACAATTCCGCACACAGTCCTGTTCTTCCTTTTTCTTTTATTTTTATGAGGCAACCCTCCTCTGCAGGAAATCTAAGCCAATTCTAAGCCCATGTGTGTTTCTCTATAAAACCAGAGAGAAGGGCAATAAAATCAAAAGTTACCCATGGCTCAAAGGTCCGTATTATCCTGAGGCCTCACAATGTTATCACATTCCTCATTCTTTCTGATCTTCTAAGTAAGATGGTAAGTTGGCCAAAAAGCTTAAAGGGTCCTACTGTATTTTCCCAGGCGGAAGTCAAAGAACCTGAGAATCGGCCGTCAGCGTTCTCCTCTCCTGGGAAGCAGAGTCCAGTCCCTTGTTAGGAGCTAGTAAACCATCAGCAACTACCGTGGAACCAACAGCCCATAAAGACAGCCAAACGCCACGCTGAGTTCCCTGCATCCCAAAGGCAGAGGAAAGAGGCTCGGAGGAGGGAACCCAGGTTCTAGACCCAGTTCTAACAGTGTCTCAGTATGCGGCTCTGGAGAAGACACCCCTCCTGTCTGTGCACCTCGGTAACTGGAGATGATAATTCCTGACATACCTGCCTTCCCGGGGAGTCACGAAGCTAACACTGGATAACTTACGATGATATTTAGATGCATCCGTGGGAGCTGGCTGTTCTCAATCTGTGCTCCCCTTGCCCTCTGTACACTTCTAAGAGCATACCTGCCAGATGACCTCATAATTATCTGTTTACGTGTCTGTCCACCTGGTTACACTAAGAGCCCCGCAAGAACAGAAAGTAGGTCCAATTCATCCTGCCATCTCTCAGTTTCTAGAACATCATTTGACACACAGCAGGTGCTCAATAAATGTTTTCTGAATGTCAAAAAAGAAAGAAATTTTTGAAAACTACTCAACAACAAAATCCTTAAGATGTCTGACTTTGTGACATCAGAAAACAAACAAACAAACAAACTGATCCTCAAAGGGAAAAAAAAACTGCTGTCTTAAAGCAGAGGGTCTCTAATGGCTTTTCAACAATCTGGAGGCTGTCCCTCACAACAAACTTTAGTTTTTAAGGACTTCCCAGTTTACAAAACAAACTAACAGTTTCCCATTTAATCTTTACAAAAACTCTCCAAGACACGTAATTCTTACCTAAAAGGGAAAACTGGGTTGGAGAGAAGTTAAGTCATTTGTCCACAAACACACATCACAGGGAACTCACCAGCTACTGCTATGACACTAGCCGGCTGAGCACGTTTAATTAATTCACTAAAGCAAATCGACTGAGTAGAACGTGCAGGGCAGCCAGCCAAGTGCACTGGGGGATAAAAGATGATCCAGACACATCTCAAGGACTGTCTCGGGGGTCTAAGCCACGGACACAGATAATCACCAAGAAAGACATCAGACTTGATGGGAGTTCCGAGGAGAGGGCATAAAGGGAGAACCTGGGGGACAGGGGTATTCGGTCTGGGGGTGGGCCCGGGTGAGACGTGGGGAAGGACATCCCAGCAAAGGGAACAGCAGGAATGAAACCAGAGAGGGCAGCAGTCACATTAACAGGAAGAAAGGCAGGAGAGATGGACAGGGTGAGAGAGGAATGAGATGGAAATGGGCACAGCCAGATGTTGATTTCAAGGTTGTGGGAATATCTCAGTGGAGGTATCCAGCTGGTCGCTGGAAAGGCTGGTGTGCCATGGGGGAGAGAAGTGGGAAACAGAAATTCACAGCTGCACGTCTTCTGTGCAAAGTGAGAGTCAGGAGGCCAAGGGAACGTGGAGAAGACAACCTTGAAAATGGGGGAGGAGGAAGAGAAAGCAAAGCAAGTGTGGTCCAGGAAGGAGAAGCAGGATCCTCCCTGGGTACAGTGACAGGGTCTGGAAGGACACAGGAAGACGAAGACGGAGGAAAAGGCCGTGCAACGCGGGCAGTATGCAGTCACCTGTGACACCCGAGGGAGCAGTCCAACCAAAGAGGGTGTGAGTGAATAAAAGGCAGATTACTGGAACCGAGGAGTGAACTGGACTCGAAGTGACGGTAAATTCCGGAACTTTGATAGAGGCCATGGGAAAATACAAACTACATCCTCAGACCTCTTGACGCCTCTGGTGGTCCTCGGTTACAAGTGCTCAAAGTGAGGGCTTCGGTCCATCCCGTGGGACTGAGGGGCCAGTGCATCGCCTCACTCAGAGTCTCGTCTCATCAGCTCCAGACAAACACCACCATATAGAAGATTTGATTTTTTAACACTGGAGTGGTATTTAAAATGTTGTCGTGACATGAATACACCAAAGCAGAGTCACATACAGTCGCCCCCTTGAGAGGTCCCGCTCTGTTCTAATGATACTGTCACTACACTGCGCCTGCTCTGATTCCCTCTTCAACCCCTTCCCTCAGTCCTCAGGCAGCATATGGGCCCCACATAAACTCTCCAACGTTAGCTATTATCACTGCCATCGTGGTTACTGCTCCTCAGCTTGACGGCCTACTTTATTCCCTAGACTTGCCTCTAA
This sequence comes from Leucopleurus acutus, assembly GCF_964270905.1. NCBI lineage: Eukaryota > Metazoa > Chordata > Mammalia > Artiodactyla > Delphinidae > Leucopleurus > Leucopleurus acutus. Next base: position 6,371,502 of record NC_139152.1, read on the forward strand.
ATGACTCTTTTCAACTAAAAGCTGCCTCAAAAGCCCAAGGTTTGTCAGCCCAGGGTATGTTCTGAGAGATGAGTGACAGCAGCCCCTTTGGAAAGAGCATTCCACCTGCAGGGGGACCGTGTGGACAGGACACCGCGCGTGGACCTAAGCTCAGCGTGTCACCCCGCCTGTGTCCCCTCCACCACCCGTCAGCATCCGGACCGCCTGCCTTATACTGCAAGCTCCCAAACACTGAGGGTCCTGCTTCAAACACAAACACCCCGAAACCACAAGGCAAACAGGTTTAGCCAGACAGGTTTAGTGGTGACAAGGATGCTGAACTCAGAAGAGGTACCGTCAGACTAATTCACCCTCTCTGGGAGTCAGCTTCTCTGACATCAAGTGAGGGGCTTGGACTAAAAGGCCTTAAGATGCCTTTCTTCTTAAAAACAAACGCATTAAAAGCTGCCATGGGGCTTCCCTGGTGGCGCAGTGGTTGACAGTCCGCCTGCCGATGCAGGGGACATGGGTTCGTGCCCCGGTCCGGGAAGATCCTACATGCCGCGGAGCGGCTGGGTCTGTGAGCCATGGCCGCTGAGCCTGCGCGTCCGGAGCCCGTGCTCTGCAGCGGGAGACGCCACGACAGTGAGAGGCCCGCGTACCGAAAAAGAAAAAAAAGAAAGCTGCCATGATTTGGGTGGTTATTAAAACCTTATGGAGACTGTGAAGGGAGAGGAGCTGAATTTTCGGGATCAAGTGAAAGGTGTCAGCAAGGATCCAAGGAAAGGAGAGGAAGGACAGAGACCCGGGGTGAAGGTCAGGGGGCAGCCCCAGCCCCATGAGAGAAGGGGGCAGGCAGGGCGTCCCCTCCATGCGGGCGTCTGTTTGTCTTGTTCTCAGTCTCCCTGGCCCCCCAGCCCCTGTCAGCACGGCCCCCGATGGGAGGGTCCTCACCCATCATGTTGTTGGCTCGAGAGCAGGTGGTGCGTTTCAGGATCTCGTGTACCTAAAACAGATGACAGTTCAGCCATGAGCATCTGGGCCACATGGTGCGTCCCCAGCCCGGGGGGTGGGGGGGGGGGCGGGGGATGGGCAGGCATGTGCCAAGCTCACGGACATTCCAATAAAGCATCTAACCCCTCATGCACACGCACCCCGTTTGACACCCCGTCCCCCCCCCACACAAATAAAGAAAAGCCTGTAAATTGACTGCAGTTACAGGAGGGAAGGGGAGCCCAGACTCACATCCCTCTGGAGGGCCCAGGAGGAAGCCGGGAGGGAAGGCGGGGGGGGGGGGGGGCGTGCCCGCCCCACCAGCCCCAACAGTGCCCTGCCGCTGAGGGGTCCTGAGCGAGCTCCCTGCAGGTCCTGAGGGCCCGGGGCCCCCCTGCAATGGAGCTGTCTCTCAGAGCTGCTTTGGGGACCCATGAAAGCGCTTTGGCAACGAGAAAAGGGCCACCTACATCTTGGTCCTTGGTGCTATCGCTTCTCTGCTCTTCCCCCAAGTCCTTATCACGCCTCCCCAGTCAGAGCAGGTCCCACCCATCCTCAAGACTCCAGGTGTCACAGCGCATCCTGGGCACACGGCAGGCTGCTGCTCGGTGACCGCTGCACCATCAACAGGTCAACAGCCCCGACTGCGGGGCCTGCAGGGAACCTGTCGCTCACTCGGGAGGGCGGGGTGCCGAGGGCACCCCAGCCAAGGAAGCAGGGACCCAGGGCAGAGTAAACCTGCAGGCCAACCTCCAAGGGGTCTCAAGCCTGCTCCCGGCTCCAGGAAGGAAGTCGGCGTTGGGACAGACAGCTGGGCTGCCCAGACGCCCACGGGAAAGGGGGCACTGGGAGATGCAGGTGAGGTCCTCAGACCAAAGCCCAGGGCGGAGCAGACCCCAGGACAAAACCCAAGGCCCTTTTCTCCCCCCGTCACAATGTGCGGTGGACTGGGAAAAGGGCAGGAGGGGAAGGAAGAAGCTTCCAGAACGAGAAAAGATGTGTTACTCCATCATCATTCACACTCCCACGTTCCAGCCACAGACCTACAGGGAGTGGTAAATAAATAACTTCCAGCAGAACGGGGCCCAAGAATGTTTAATTCACTTCTAATGCGGTGCAGTGTCCAACTGCAATAATAATTAGGAACAGCATTTATATGGCAGCCTATTATTCTACAAGCGCTTTGCAATTATCGGGTAATTTCCACAGTGCCCTATAACGTCCCCCCCAGTCGTGGGACCCAAGCTGTGGGGAGACTTACAGCTTGTAACAGCATCAGCTAAAACAATGGGAAGCTTATGCTTTTTTCTGTAGGAAGATAAAAGAAATCATATGCCCGTGTTAAATCTTCCTAGAACACTAGGCCAAGGGACCTGAGGTGTTTTCTTGCCCATCCTACAAGCAAAGAGTCAGGGCCGTGTTTTCAGCGTGACTTGGAAATGTTCTGTATCTTCCTCCAATCACCTGCCCCTTCTTACCCTCCTCATCACCCTGCTGACTTGGAAGTCCTCCAGGCATCTAACGCTCATTCCTCCTCCTGTTGAAACTTAAGTTCTTTCCTAGGGATCAGTGGAAGCACACTGCCATGTTTCCACTGTGGCCTAAGTGACCAGCGTTCCTTGGGCCCCTTTTTCTCTCCCCTCTTCTGTCCATAGGCTGGATGCCCTCCAGGGGTGGAGGGGATAAATGGATCAGTGAACAGAGATGCCCTACAGCTCAGACTGGGGCTGCAGGGCCCAGGCCCTATGCAGATTTTCAGTGGAATCAACCATCCTGCAAAATCCAAAACCTTGACTGCAAAAGGCAAGAAGACAGTAGAAGAATGGCTACAGTCACAAACGCTGGCTTCCTGTTGAACGGGCTGGTAATTTTGTCCTTGGACAAACTGCCCAGCTCCAGCATTCCCCGTGACAGCAACGCGCAGGACTTCTTTGGGAATGAAAGAAAGAAACTCAGCAGCCCAGCAATGAGCCCTCATTTGGACACAAAACGATCTGCCTGAATTTTTTTTCAATTCATTGCATCTCAGAGCCTCAGTTTCCTCAACTGTCAAGCAAGGGGGTCACCTGACTAGCTGAAAGTCCCTCCCCCGCAGCTCTGACATTCCCTGCTTTTGTGATTCCAAGAAGGGCCTGGGTGGAGAACCATAAAGAGGAGACCCTGTCTCAAGCCAAGAGTGAGAAGAGTTGTTGGCTATTTCGATACTGGGATTGGGAAGCTCCTGGACGCTCCTTCCAGTTGCTAGGCAACTCCAAGCTAAGGATGATGGGAGGCAGCAGGGAGGGCAAGAGATGTCCTGCCAAAGGGGATCCAGGCTTCCTCCCCCCCTCCCGAGCCCACCACACCTGGTTAAGCACCTGGTTAGCCGGTTTACTTACAATGCGGCTACGGGTAGCACTATCAAAGAAGGTGTCCTCGTCCTGAATGTTGTACCTGGCGACACCAAGAAAGCAGGTCAATTCATTCCATTATCCTTGTCCTGGGACTACTGTCACCCCAGACCCAGAGCAAACCTCTAGAAAGCAACATAGCAAGATGTGTAAGCCACACACACACTCACAACATTTACACTCTTGCTGACCCAGTAATTCTGAAAACTTATCATAGAAATGTATCACTGGGAAAATTAATTCAGTGGAAAAAAAAGGTCCGTAAATGAAAATGTTCATTACAAACTTACTTATAACAAAGACTATGGAGCTAAGACGCAATTCCAAAACCTAAAGGATAGATTATCATATAGCCATTGAAAATTATAATTATGAAAACTTTAGAAATACTGTAGAAAAAGTTAGACTATCATAGAAAAACATTATACTATGATGAGTTTTAAAAATGAAATTATATAAAAAGGATTCCTGTGTGTGGACAAAGACAGTAAAAACACAACAACGGGGAACTCCCTGGCGGTCCAGTGGTTAGGACTCAGCACTGCCACTGCCGAGGGCCCAGGTTCGATCCCTGGTCAGGGAACTAAGATCCTGCAAGCCGCACGGCGTGGCTGGGAAAAAAAAAAACAGAAAAACAAAACTCAACAACAGAAAAGAGTGCAGTTTCAGGATGTTGGGCTTATAACTTTTTCAAATTTTCATTTAATGTTGTCACTGTTGTCACAGCAATTAGATACCAAACTCCCAATTATGCAAGACCTGTGTCTGTTGTAAACTTCAAATGTTGACCTTTCACTCAAAAAAACACCTGTGTGGAATAAAGACGCAGATGCAGAGAATGGACTTGAGGACACGGGGAGGGGCAGGGGAAGCTGGGATGAAGTGAGAGAGTGGCATGGACATATATACACTACCAAATGTAAGGTAGATAGCTAGTGGGAAGCAGCCGCATAGCACAGGGAGATCAGCTCGGTGCTCTGTGACCACCTAGAGGGGTGGGACAGGGAGGGTGGGAGGGAGGGAGACGCAAGAGGGAAGAGATATGGGAACATATGTATATGTATAACTGATTCACTTTGTTACACAGCAGAAACTAACACACCATTGTAAAGCAATTATACTCCAATAAAGATGTTAAAAAAAAAAAAACACCTGTGTGACTGTCCTTAGGGCACTGTGCTGGAGGGCACACAGACACCTGAACCATGCCCCCGGCCCCCTGGGACCCCAGCCACTGGGGATGGGGGCGGGGGGTGTTTCCAAGCAATTGATGCAGAGGAGAACGTGGACACATGCAGACCATTGCTATGAAAACTCAGAGGATGGAGAGCATATTCTGGCCGGGGGTGAAGAACTGGCCTGGGGATCACAGGGGCTGAGTGAACGGAGCCGTGTGGGAGGTGGCCGGTCAGATGCCAGCGCCGGTGTGGAGACAGGGCCCAAGGAAGGGGGGATGTAGAGGAGGCTCAGAGTGCAAAAACAGCAGCCGGCCAGGAGGTCAACGTGCCAATCCCAGTCCAGCCACTTCAGCTTTCATGACCTTGGACAGATCCTGGGCCTTGGTTTCCTCTCCATAATAGAGGGATAGTTATATCTGGACGGCCGCTTCACAATGGGAGTGTGACACTATGATTTATAATAAATATATATTTTGGTCTTTATCCCCTGTGCTCACAGCTTCCCAAGCCCTAGGAATTTTCTGAGCCATAAGAGCATCTTTTGTTATAGTATTTGGTCTCCTGTCCTCAGTTCCTGAAATTGCTTCAGAGCCATAAAGGTGACAGGAGTGTCATGTTATTCATAACAAGCCCCTTTCAACCACCAGTGAGTTTATGTTAATGAGGTGACTTTTGGAAAGCTGCTAAGGATAGGGCTGGTTGCCAGGGAAACCACCAGGAGTTAGGGTTGGAACTTTCAGTCCTACCCACTGATTTCCGGGGAGCAGAGCGGGACTGGAGGTTGGATCAGTCACCAATGGCCAATGATTTGATCACTCACGCCTATGGAATGAAACCTCCATAAAAATCCAAAAGGATGCAGTTTGAGCAGCTTCTGGGTTGGTGAATCAAAACGCTTTCACGCTGAGCCCGAAACTCACGAGGACAGAAGCGCCGTTGTTTGGGACCTCGCCTTATGTGTCTCTTCACCTGGCTGTTGACCTGTATCCTTTAACATCCTTTATAATAAACCGGTAATCCAGCGAGTAAACTGGTTTCCTGAGTTCTGTGAGCCACTCTAGCAAATTAGTCGAACGCAAGGAGGGGGTTGTGAGAACCTCTGACTTGTAGCCAGTCGGTCAGAAGCACAGGTCGCAACCTGGACTTGCTTAGGCATCTGAAGTGCGGGGCAGTCTTGTGACACTGAGCCCTCAGCCTGAGCAATCTGATGCTATTTCCAGGTAAACAGTGTCAGAACTCAGTTGAATTGTAGGGCACCCAGCTGGTGTCGGAGAATTTCTTGGTGGTGCGGGAAAACCCACACACACATTGGAACTGGTGACCAGAATTGGTACCAGAATCGTTAAGGGGTAAAAACTCAATGAGGGAGCATATGCATGTGTACAGAATTGTTATCTAACACGGCAAAGATGGGCAGAGATGGTACCCAATGAATGGCAGAAACACAGCCCATCGATGCCATCTCCTCCAAAAGCACAGATCCTGCATCTTTTCTTCCTTTCCGAGCCCATTCCTTTCCCTCTCTCACTCCATTCTCTTACCACTCTTGATAGTTTCTTATTTTATCATTAGCTCCTAAAACAGAATTAGCCCTTGGCTTCTGCATCTCCCACTTCCCAACCACGACTCCCCCTTCCAAAGGCTTCCCAAAGGGCCATCCCTGAGAAGAAAACCTATTCCCTCCCCTCCTCTGGGTCAATGAGGGCACGAGCTGGCAGCTGGGAAGACAGACGTCCAGAAGCTTCATCCACCGTCTCTCTGCACTATCACAATATCTTGAAACCCTGTTAGACTGGGAACACAGCAGAGTGGTTTCCCTACAGAAGGTAAACAGGTATCGGACCACTTTGCTCACAGAGTCCCGAAGTTGCTGGCTGTCTGCTCCCTGATTCTCCATCCATCACGCAAAGTGACTGAAATGGCAGATTTTCCCAGAAGCCACGGGATGAACATTCAAGAGCTATCTGCGATCATCTCGCTCAGGGACAGGGATTGGGAAGGCAGACACACGGAGTATTCCACCCTGAGAGCAGGCTTCCTCCCCCATCTCCCAGGCACCCGGGCACTCGGCTCACGAGCTGAGGCCCCAGGTGGTGCCTGATGTCCCTTCCCATCCCCCACGCAGCCCCACCTCCAGAGTTCCAATACTCACAGGTACATTTTCTCCCTGGAGAACGGATAGGAGAGGTTTTTCATCCTGTCGTTACTGTGCTCGGGCACTCGGGGCTTCAGGGGTGCGCTCAGCTTCTGCAGGATCTCGTTGAACGTCTTCGCGATGCTGCCTTCTGACTTGATCACGTACCTCTACGACGGCAAAGCCACAGGTGTGAGGAGGAGGCCTCGTCCAACGCTCAGAGGAGAAGGACCCACAGCCAGAGCTGCAGGGGGCTCAGATTCCCCCCGTAGGGGACACTCTGGGGAGAGGACGAGACTGGGGAAGCCAGCAGGAGGGTCCTGCCCTTCCTCCCCTGCTTTCACAAGGTGGTGAACCCCCTCAACTGTTTGTGCGAATGGAGGTGACCAGTGCAGGGAAGGAGGAGCGCGGTGACGACTGCAGACTTTCTATACATCTTTGTTATATCATCACAGAAGACCTACTGTGTGACCGTCACCATACTAAGGGCTTTACTCAAATGAGCTCCAATGCACACTGCACCCAGCCAGCTAGATAATGTTACGCTCCTGTTATGATGAGGAAATTAAGGCTCAAAAAGGTGAGATGAGTCAACAAAGGTCACACAGATAGTAACTGGGCGACTGCTTGGATCTAACTCGTGTCAACCCAATCCCAAGTCTGTACTCTCCAACCAGACCACGCCCCCATGTGACGGTCCAGCATCGCTTCTCTTGTGCTCTTCTTAGGAGACGTCTGATAAATGAGTGTGCTGTCAAAGTACTACGCACCCAGCGAGTACCTGCCTCGAGTAAAGCGCTGCGTCGGTACCAAGATAATCACTGGTATTTATAGTACCTATGGTTTTTCATAACGTACAGAGTCGTCTGCATACACTATAGCTTCTGGTCTTTCTAATTTATGGATGTTGTCATTGAGACAGCAGAGGTTGTACTTGTCACAGCAAAGCTCTGGTGGATTAACAATGGCCACAGATTTTTTCTCCACACAAGTTCTCCATTCAAGAGGTGGCATCTCTGTTTCCACCCCCTTAAGTCTGGATGGGCTCTGGGGCTGCCTGCCCAGTGCAGCAGAAGGGACACTATGCCAGTTCCACCCTTTAAGAAGATGGGCAGCTTCTGCCTTGGTCTGCCTTGGTCTCTTGAAGCTCTGAGCCGCCTGCAGGAAGTCTGAGGAGACGTGCGGAGAGGACTCAGACAGGGAAAGGACGAGGTTGAGCCCAACCTTCTGCCCACCCTGCCAAGCGTCAGGCGTGTGAGGGAGGCTTTCCTGGACATTGCTGTCCAGCTCAACCCCAAGCCGAATACCACCAAATGACCCCGGTCAACACCACGTGGAGAAGAATCACCCCGTCTAGCTCTGCTCAAGATACTGAGCAAAAATTCATGGGACAGAATACAATGGCTGTGTCTTACTGAGTAAGCTGGGGCTAATTTGTCCTGCTGCAGTAGGTGACCAGATAAGAGTCACAGCCAGACCCTCCGACTGGAAAGCCGGCTGTGTTCTCTATCAAGACATCCTTAAGATGCTTAAATCTAGAGCGGCTGTAAAACATGTACAAAACACTTGTAATACTGATGGGGAAAAATGCCACAGAAGACACGCAAAATGCTCTGAGGGCTCAAAGAAGGAGACGGCACGTCCCGCTGAAGAATCAGAAAAGTGCTTCCTGAGGAGAGCAGCATTTCTGTTGGGACTTGAACAGAAAGGTAACCTTCTTTTGTTTTCCTGTTCTTTAATAAAATCATGATAATCAGTGGGAAGGGGGAGAACCTCCCCAATCTAAGGACTGAGACACAAGCCCAGTTTAGTTATTTCTTCTGATACACTTCTCTATGCATTTTGACTTAATTTCAATCACAAAATTAACACAGTTCTAGTAAACAAAGAAACCAAAACCAGGGACTTCCCTGGTGAGCCAGTGGTTAAGTCTCCAAGCTTCCACTGCAGGGGGGCACGGGTTCAATCCCTGGCCAGGGAACTAAGATCCCACATGCCATGCGGTGTGGCCAAAAAAAAAGAGACCAAAACCAAAAAGTATATTAACTAACATTAACAGCTTCCTTTCACTTCCAATCCCATCCCATCCTCCACTGCAGAGGAAATCTCCATTCACAATTTGGAGTATGTTTTATCCTGACTCTCTCCATACGTATTATATGTGACTGAATCCCTTTCCAAACACACCTGTGATCATACTTCACAGGTACGATGGTATAATTCTACAATTTGCTTTTCTCGTTTAGCAATATATCCCGAGTACGTGTCTTTCCAAGTCAGTCCACGTAGAACTACCTTCATGAAGGCACCATATGACACAGTGGGTACGAGTTCTAATTTGTTCAGTCACTTCCCTAGTGATGGGCATTTATTTTAGCCTCTACATGTGTTTTATCTTCTTTAATCATACTTCTATTAACCTCACGTTATACATACTTTTAATGAATCAGGCTCGAACAGATATCAGCAAAGACATTCCAAGCCAACCAAAAAAGTAAAAAAGTTCAAGCTGGATTTAAGAAGGGTTCACAGCCTGGTTCTTTGGTGCTCGGGTTCTGATGGGGGAATCGTGACGGTTCACGGCAGAAAGGCACACGGAGACCAGTGCATGGAGATCCCGCTGCACGAGGCGACGGGAAGTCAGCGAAGGGTGTGAACAAGGACAACATCAGAGCTGTGAATCAAGAAATTCATCAGGCGGGTTCTGCACAAAGAAGGAGCCAGCCTTCTGAACCGAGGGGACCGTTTACTTCTGGGAGCACAAACCATTTCTAAGCATCTCCTATGCACCTGGCTTGATGTACATCAGCACTGATCTTAAAGACGTGCCTCTAAAAACCGAGAGGGGTTGGGCTTCCCTGGTGGCGCAGTGGCTGAGAGTCCGCCTGCCGATGCAGGGGACACGGGTTCGTGCCCCGCTCCGGGAAGATCCCACATGCCGCAGAGTGGCTGGGCCCGTAAGCCGTGGCCGCTGAGCATGCGCGAGAGGGGTTAAGAATCTCAGTCGAGATCACATAGACAGTGTCAACCAGATAATAAGTGCTGGAGCCTCGGAACCTCGTGGCAGAGCCTGCGACCTTGGCTGCTTCACTCTACTCTTCCTCTGCCGCGACGTGAGTGAACATCGGGGAAAAACAGTGTGCACCTTACTCTACTGCCCCTACTGTTATAAAGCTCTTGACCCTCCTGCCATCGGTCACCTAGATGCAAAGAGCTCACCTCTGGGGCATCCTTGGGCCTGGAGGGACAGGGGCAGAACGATGACCCGTTCACCGTATCCCAACACATCTCACAGGTCATTTAGGGCAGGTTCCAACCGGGCACGTGTCCTGCAGCGTGTTCACCATACCCGTAACCATGCGTCTTTAAAGGGCACGTGCGTGGCAATTCAAGTTTCAGAGCAGGAGGGAAGCTGACTGGCTCTGCATCCTAGATGCCTTGGAACGACAGACTTGGACCAACCGAGGGTGTTTCTCCTCTGTCCACTTTCCCCATGTCCACCTCTGGTTTCCTAGTCTAAGGAGGCTTCAACTACAGCAATAACTGGCTTCCCACCTCTCTTGCTTAGGGCTGCCAGATTTAACAAATAGAAATGCAAGAAGTCCGGTTAAATGTGCATTGGAGGTAAACAATAAATTTTAACTTTTAACGAAACAATTTTTTCATTAAAAAAGACAACCGGAGGGCATACTCACATAAAAAAATTACACTAGAGCCACAATCATTTTTTTGTCTAAGTATGTCCGCTGCAGTATTTAGGACATACTTATGTTGATACTAAACAAAGTATTCATTGTTTATTTGAACTTTGGGTTTAACTAGGCACGCTGTATTTTATCTGGCAACCCCACTTTTGTCCACCTCTAATTCAGTCTCCACGTTGGAGCCAGAGTGATGTTTCTGAAGCAAAACTCTGATCATGTCACCTCCCTGCGGAAAAGGCTTCCACCATCACCCATTGCTCTTATGATAAAAACCAAAATTCTCCACGCAGCCTGGGGGGTCCCGGAGAAGTCTCCACCTTCTCCTTGCCCCACGGTCCCCTGCTCACTGCACCCAGCCACCAGCCTCGGGCAGCATTTTTAGTACTCTATACCCTTCGCCTTCTCCCTCCCGCTCACCAACCTGTGTTCACACTTGAGTTCTCACTCAATCGTCACTTCCGGGGGAAGTCTTTCCTGGCTTCCAGACAAGGTCAAGCCCCACCTTCACCGCATTTCGAGGCCCCAATTCCTCGCCTTCACAGCACTTATCGTAGCTATGATTTTACATTTATTTGAATGATTATTTGATTCATGTCCAGCCTCCCCACCAAACAGTCTCCACGAAGGCAGGACACCGTCCAACCACCCCCTATGGGTAAACGAACGAGCGAATGATAAATCTCTGGGGACCCAGCACTGATGATAGCAGTTGCTGCCACTGCAGGAGCCCAGGCCGGGGACAGAACAGTCGTCAGGTAACAGGCCCTGGTAGAGGGAAACCAGGATGGAGAAGAAAGCCACCGCCCAAAGCCACCGGCCGGCCGAAAGGTCTCCGGGCCTGTCGGCACCAGCTGCAAGGGCGCGCGGGGTTGCCCAGTCCCGGCAGAGGCCAGGAGGGCCTGCATTCAATCCATGCGGATTAACGACCAGCACCTGCCCCAGGGCCTTGTCCTGGAAGACGGTCAGCTGAGCGCCTCCGAGCTGGTCTTGAACCTCCTCCTAGCAGTGGGTCTGGCAGAGCTCCCTAGAGAAGCGAGCTAAGGGGAGTGGGGCCTGTGGCATGTTTCTGGAGGGACCAGGGATGGGACCAGGATAAATCCTGACTATCCTGATGGGGGGAGGGGTGCTCCAAAGCCCTGCAAACAGCATCATTTACCTCCAGGAACAATGTAAACGGTGCAAAAGGCCAGAGTCCCAGCAGAACCGTCAAGGCGACCTCCACCCCACAGCCCTGACGGAGGCCCTACACACACCTGGGCAGACACAACGGCCCACGCCCACAGTCAAACATGGCGGGCGGCCCCATGCACGCTACCGTGGATGCTAAGCTTGGAGGACAGAGGACCTGCCTCCTGCCTCTGTGCCTTTGCACGTGTCGTACCTATTCCTGGAACTTCTCCCCTCCCTCTCCACCTGAACTACCCTCCTTCTCCTCCACTGGGCTCAAGTACCAGCTTTCCCAGGAAACCCTCCTTAGCCACTCTCCTGCTGCCATGCTTCCTTAGCAGCCTGTGAACGAATACCTGTGTCATAACGTTTGCCACACTCATCTCTAACTTGTGGTTCACGCGTCTGTCTCCCCAACAGACGGTGGGCATCTGGGGAGCAGGGAGCATGCCCTGTGCACACGGGAGGCACACTAATGTCTACGGAGCAAATGACCCGGGTCCTGGTCCTTGCTGACGCTAACGAGCTGTGTGACTCTGGGCAAGTGGCTCTCCCTCTCAGATTCTTCATCTCTAAAGAGAGAATTGGGGAACTTCCACTCCCCACAAGGACGGAGTAACAGGGACCAGATTTACCCTACCTGAACCAACCAAAACACCGAGAGAAAAAAAAAAAACATGAAATAATGGTTGCTCTGGTCGGAATGTTTGTGTCCCCGCAAAATTCATATCCTGAATCCTGATGCCCAGCGTGATGGCTATTGCACAGGGGGGCATTTGGGAGGTGATCAGGTCATGAGGGTGGTGCCCCCGTGAATGCGATTGGTGCCATTATAAAAGAGACTCCAGAGAGCTCCCAGCCCCTTCCGCCATGTGAGGACACAGCGAGAAAGTGCCGCTATGAACCAGGAAGGGGGCTCTCGCCCAACCAGGCTGGTACCCTGGTCTCAGACTTCCAGCCTCCAGAAGAACTGTGAGAAGTTCTGCTGTGTACACGCCTCCCGAGTCTGTGGCATTTTGTTAGAGCAGCCCGAACAGACTAAGAAAGCACTTTTCAAGATACTGGACATTGATTAAGCAGTAACGAGTTCCTGAGAGACAGGAAATGAAAATGGTGACTCCTGGGATCGCTCCAGCTCACTGCCTCGAGAGAGGTCCAGGGCTGAGGGGCAGGAAGGGGAAGCAGGTGGAGGCCCACACACTCCCTGGGCTGAGCAGCCTTAGCTGTAGGTCTGGGGAGACCAGGGCAACCAGAGCTCCCAGGACAGCGCAGCCAAGGGGAGAGAGCTTCGTGAAGAACCCTGCAGGCAGTCCTCTTGGAGCACTGGGCGGCGGGGTGCAAGGAAGCTGCCAGACGCTGGAGAAAACCCGTCTGCAAGGGTTGGGAACAGCCCCTGTCCCCACCGGCCAGGATGGCAAGCTCACCATTCGAGGGGCGTTGGGTAGAGTCCTAGGGTCCGCTCACCAGGAGGCATAATTAGCCCGAGGCTGAGCCCCGCTCCAGACCCACTTCACAAATCACAAAAGACAGAACCTGACTAAATGGCTTTGAAAGTACCATCCAAGTGTGACCTTCTTTGGCTTTAGACATTTAATGAAAAAGACGCGTTAATTCTCAGCACAGACACGTCCGGGCACCTGCTGGGCGCCAGGCGCTGAGCCTGGGGGGTGACTGGTTGCTTGTGCCAGAAGCTGAAGCAGCATGGCGACGAGGATGACCCCTCCACACGCAGGACGCTCACCCTGGAATCCCACAGGCCCACCCAGCAGCATCGGCCTCGCTACGTTACAGACAGGGAAACGGAGACTCAGAGGGGCAGGGAGCCGCCAGCGTCGGGTGACACCAGGCCTCAGAACCCAGGTTTCCTGACTCCCCTATCCAGCCTCTCTTCTTAAACCTCGGATCCTTGGAAGGGCTGCGTGGTCCCCGAGAAGGCGGAAGGCCGGAGCTCCCTCTCAGCCCCCGCCAAGCTCGGCAGCCTGGCTCTTCCCCCGTGTTCCGCAGGGTCCACGAAAGGCGCCCCGACCCTCTTCAGTATTGTTAATACAATCAGCAGAAGCATCGTTATGGCTGTTATTCTTGGACAGTGGAGAACAAGGAACATCCTCAGAAATGGCAAGACACATGTTCCCCAGCTGTTCCCCATTACGCCCTCCCCGGGTACACGATACGCCTTTCATGTGCTTAAATTCATAAATAATTTTTAAAGTATGTTTTTGCTCTTATTCTTTATTCCAGGGCTCAAATGTGGTTCTCATAAAAGTCTGCTTTGGCCTCACTGTCACAAGCTAAGAGGTTTACCGAAAGGCCTCTTTTCTTCTTTCTTCCCCCGTCTCCCTCAGCCTCTCCCCTCCAGAGGGGCACGGCAGTGTGGTCTCAGGGCTAATTTGTTTCCTTCCTGCGCTGGAATCATGTTCCTTCCCAGGATGCAAGGAACTGAGGCTGTCGTGATTGTCTATCGTGGACAGATACAGGCTGCTGTCCCCATTTTACAGGTAAAGAAACAGGCACAGAAAGTTTTACTAGCATGCCCGATGTCACGCAAACACTAGGAGATCCAAGGACCCCCCCACCCCGAAACATCAAGGGAAGGGAATAACCACATGCGATCTAAATAAAATAATCTTGATTATCCATGAGTCCCTCATCTGCAGTGATCTAAGAGGGCCTCTTTCTGCAACTCGTAGGAAAAGTCAGCAGGAAAAGCAGCACCAGGCCTAAAGGTGGAGAGCAAGCCAGCTGTGAGCACGTGTGTCCGCTTACACCCCACGGCCCAACAGACACTAATCCAGACTGTCTTCTCCTTTCAACGTTTCTGTGCGCTCCTCTGCGCCTCTGGTCACTGGGTAACTGAGGGTTGACTGAGCTGAAGATGATCACCTGCTCACCTTTCATTTCAAAAGGCTCAGACACACAGGGAAGCCAAACTGTGGAAGGTGCCTCTGCAAGCTGGACCGGGGTGGGCGCCTCCGGACTAAAGAAGTTATGAGGAAGAGAAGCTAAAGGTGCAGCAGAAGAGGTCCGCTGTTCTCACGCCCCGTTGGCGCCTGACGGGACAGGCGGAGGGAGGGATGCGCGCAGACGTGCACGCACCGAACCCGGATCCGAGGAGCTCCGTGCACAAGCCCAGCTACCCACGCGAGCGAGCATTAAACCGCCCACCAATCCAAATGCAAGCAGCACCAGGAGCCACTAAGCTCAGCTGCAAACTGGAGCCCAAAGGAGCCTCTGCGGGCGCACCAAGAACAGGAGCTCATCCGTCCCCCCATCCCCACCAGTGCCTACGGGTCCATTTCCCATCCACGGCCTCGCCGAATGCAGCCAGTGACATAGTCACAAAATGCACATTCTCTGAGGTCTGACTCCGGATTCGCTTAGGGTTTTTAATTCTGTTTCAGTATGTCTTCTACACGTGAGTGAATGTTTGCTGACTTTTAAAATGTGGGAGAACTCCCAACTACTTACATGGCTCACGAGCCCCCCTCTGAGCCACGCCTCCTGCCTCCTTCCAGAGGCTCAGCCTTCACCCCGCCCTACCCCCCACACCGCAGTCTCCACGCCGCGCGCACTGGCCTCGCCTCCTCCCAGTTCCCCGCACAGGCCGGGGTTTTCTTACCTCGGGGCTGGAGGACATGCCCTTCCCTCGCCCAGGAAGGTTCTCACCTGCCCCCCAGCCTGGTAAACTCCTAGCCAGCCCTCTGGTCTCAGTTCAGATGGCCCCTTCTTGCACCCTGGCCCCCATCGAAACTGGTCTCCTCTGGTTGGCTCTTTGTCTGTCCTGCTCTTTTTCTTCTGTTGGTGCCTCCAAGCTCATCAACAGCTACTCGACTTCTGAATCCTCCCCACGCAGAAGCCACATGGTCCAGGACCAGCTGTAGTCACCACTGCATCACCTGCAGAGTATCTCAGACATAGTGATACTCAGTAACTATTCACTGGGTGGATGGATGGATGGATGGGTGGATGAAAAATGTGACCTTTCAAAGGGCTAGGACCCCTTATACACAGCCATTCCGGGTATAGTCAGCCTCTTCCTAAATGCTCTTGGTAACTGAAGGGGCTACTGAGGACCCAGATCAGGGACGGCCGCTACGGTACGTGTACCATGGCGCTATCTCCCCGACCTTACAGACAGCCCTGAGGCATCACTCTCCAGTAAGCCACCACCAATGAATCGGGCCTGGTGCGTGCCACCCGTTTGTCATTCATTAACAAATGCTGATTTAGTGCTTGCTCTGTACCGGGCCCCGTTCTAGGTGCTGCCGACAGGGTGAAACCGCCCTGCCCTCCTGGAGCTTCCAGCGTAGTGCCGACAGGGACAGTCAAACAAAGACACAAACATGCTACTCAGCATCCAGCAGCGCTGAGTGTTAGAAAGAAAAGAACAAGAGGAGGAGGAGGATGGAGCGAGACAGAGGTCCGCTTCACACAGGACGGTCGGGGATGTCTGTGCAGGCAGAGACCCCGTTGCGGTGGGAGAACGCGTCCTGCGCTATCTGGAGGTCCCCAGGCAGAGGGAGGGGCAAGCAAAAGGCGCTGAGAGGGAAACAGGCTTGGTATCTTGGAGGACCAGTGTGCCTGGGGCGGAGTGCCTAAGTGGGCAGTGCCGGGAAGTTCCTTTCTGTGTCAGAGGTGACAGACACGGCATCCGTTTAGAGGCCCTGCGGAGACACTGTCATTCCCAGCCCCGCTCTGACCAGCAGCCCTTTAATATCCATGGCAGGGATCACACGACACCCTCGGGCTCCGGCCTGTCCCCGCACAGGACAGCTCTAGTCCATGGTGGCACTCTGACTGTGCACCCTGCCCCCATTCTTGGGGCTCTGATCCATTGTAAGCTGGTAAACGCTTACCCACCACCTGGGTGTGGAGGGTCGAGTGGCTGATTCGGAACCTTCACTGATTTCCGTGGTGTAAATACGCCCACCGTGGCCAAGTTCAATCACCAATGGTGCAAAGACCAGCCTGCAAAGTTTCTGAAAATGTGTCAGACCTCAAGAGCCGTTATGCACCAGCACATCACTGAAGCCAGTTCTTCCTGGGTAAGAAGAATTCTGCTGTGAGCTCCAGGTACCAGAAGCTGACTGCCTCCTCCTCCTGTCTCCCCCTCTCCTCCCGCAGGCCCCTCCCATCCACCCACAGAGGCAGCCACGACCAAGCCAGGCCCCCCACTCCCACATCTCCTACTGAAGAGCCCAGTTACTCAGCACAGTGCTGGCTTACCACTGCTGTCCTGGCGGGATTATTAGTAGCTCTGTCACCCTCAGAAGGGCCCAACATTGGATGACAAATTCTATCCACTGCCCTCTGCTCTCAGCGCCACCTGCACAGGGCCCAGGGTCCAGGTCCCAGCCAGCCCATCTGGCAGGAGCTGCCCCAGTTCAGCTGGACATGACTTGAGGCTTTCAAAAGGAAAAGCACCACTTCTCTTTCAATTTTTTTTCAACCACAAGCTTAAAAACAAGTTAATTTTAAAAATTCAAGTTCAGGGCCTGCCTGGTGGCGCAGTGGTTGAGAGTCCGCCTGCCGATGCAGGGGACGCGGGTTCGTGCCCCGGTCCGGGAGGATCCCACATGCCGCGGAGCGGCTGGGCCCGTGAGCCATGGCCGCTGAGCCTGCGCGTCCGGAGCCTGTGCTCCGCAACGGGAGAGGCCACAGCAGTGAGAGGCCCGCGTACCGCAAAAAAAAAAAAAATTCAAGTTCATTTCCCATTACACGTTTTCCTATTTTTGGCATCACTGTCTGTGAGCCCTGAGTCAGGCCTGTCTGCTAACAGCCCGGGGCCTGCGGTCTTGCCAGGCCTGAGCGCATGCCCGCAAGTTGGCCGGGAGCCATCTCGGGTTCCGCAGGGAGACAACGGCATGGAAGTGGCACCGATTGATTTTTTTCTGAATTTTGAAGATAAGAAGCATCACAGAAAACAAAAAAGTGTAAGTCAACGTGTTCTGCGCTCTTTCCAGCCTATCTAAACGGCAATCAAAGAGCGGGCACAAAAAGCCCATAAAGATATCAAATGTAAACCCAAGCCTCTCGGCTCCATCGCTATTGAAAACAAATGCTTGGGGACAGGCAGTGACAGCAAGGGGAGTCCCACCCACAACCCACCAGTGTGAACAGCTACAGCTCTGGTTCCCTCCAGCCCAGGATTACTGCAGAGTACATTCTACAGACCACTGGTTTCCCAAGATACTAAGAGGCATTCAGCAGGAAAAGGGCTGGACAAAGCTGAACCATTTCCTTTACTGCAGGGCTTTTCGAACTTTTAATTGGTCAAATAAATTTTAACATTAGTGTTTCTACAGTTTGTTAGACCATGGAAATTTTTTTAAACAAAAGGCTATCATTCTGCAGTAATACACTTTGAGACCATGCCACCTCCAGCCCAGGCATAGATTCTTCACTAAAGTGAGAGGGTGGGAGCTTGGCTTTGGAGTCAGACAAAACGAGTTTGAGTCCTCGATCTACCTCCTGGAAGCTGTGTGACCTCAGATAAGTTTATTAAACTGTCTGAGCCTCCGTTTCCTCATCTATAAAATGGGGCTAGAGCTAGTACCTACTTCACGCTGCTGTTGTGACGATAAAAACAAATAATGCACGTAAGGTTCTTACCAAAGCACACAGCACATAGGAAGCATTCGCTATATTTAATTCATTTCATTTAATTATCTATTTACTCAATTCATTTAATTGTCTATTTATCAACTTATATCTATGGTTACAAGATTTTTCATTTTCAGATATTTTGTTCTGATTGATCACCGATGGATCATCGAGACTGGTTTTATGAACCTTTCTCCTCAAAGTCAAAGGTAAGAATTATGAAATGTTTCAAGCTTTAAAACATGCTAACATCCTTATTTACAGATACCTCTTACCAAGGCAGAAGTTTTCACTTAAACCAACAATCATCCTTAGAAACAGAACTATAAATGGAGAAACAGTTGTTGAACTGAATAAGCAGCTCTTCTTAGCCACAGCGAGTGTCCCTCCACGATCCGTGCTGAATTGAGCCTTGCCTAGACTCTCCAATCTCATCAAAGCAGGACGGAACGTGAGACATCCAAGGAGACGCAGAAGGACGCTTGTACAAAGACTCCTCTAAACACCCTCAAAACCCAGCATCAAGAAGTGAGCGAGCCTATTTCAAGCAATCTCAGAAGATGCAAAGTGGATTCTTGGGATGCAGAGCAAGCCAACAAGCCTGTCAGAGAACCAGGTCCAGGCCTGTCTACTTATTGTTCTCCTGCCCGGAGGAACGCGGTAATTGTTCCCTACGGCTGCCATAAGAAACCGCCACAAACGGGGTGGCTTCAAACAACAGAATTCTACTTCCTCACAGCCGTGGAAGCCGCAAGTCTGAAATTGAGATTCCGGCAGGGCTGTGCTCCCTCCAAAGGCTCTGAGGGAAAAGGCCTCCTTGCCTCTCCCGGCCTCTGAGGGCCCCAGGCATTCCTCGGCTCAGGGCCACGTCGCCCCAGTCTCTGCCTCTGTCTTCACATGGCCTTCTCCCCCCGTGTTTGTGTGTCTCAAATCGCTCTTATAACGACACCTGTCACTGGAATTGAGTCCCCCCACGAAGTCCAGGATGATCTCTTCTCGAGATCCTTAACTAATTGTATCTGCAAAGACTCTTTTTCCAAATAAGATCAAATTCACAAATTCCAGGCTTAGGACGGTGACATGTCTTTTTTGGACACCACTACTCAACCCACTACAAAGAGGATTACAGACCTTAAAAGTACAAGCCTTGGGCTTCCCTGGTGGCACAGTGGTTAAGAATCCTCCTGCCAATGCAGGGGACACAGGTTCAAGCCCTGGTCCAGGAAGATCCCATATGCTGCAGAGCAACTAAGCCCGTGTGCCACAACGACTGAGCCTCTGCTCTGGAGCCTGCGAGCCACAACTACTGAGCCCTCGTGCCACAACTACTGAAGCCCACACGCCTAGAGCCCATGCTCTGCAACTAGAGAAGCCACCGCAATGAGAAGCCCGTGCACCAGAAAGAAGAGTAGCCCCCGCTCACTGCAACTAGAGAAAGCCCGCGTGCAGCAATGAAGACCCAACACAGCCAAAAAAATATTAAATTAAATTTTAAAAAGTACAAGCCTTGCGATGGCTAATTTCACGTGTCAGCTTGACTGGGCCACAGGGATGCCTAGACATTGGGTTGAATGTTCTTTTGGGTGTGTCTTTGAGGGTGTTTTCCGATGAGATTACCATCTCAATGGGTAGACTGAATGAAAAAGACAGCCTTCTGCAATGTGGGTGGGCCTCATCCAATCAGTTGAAGACATGAACAGAATAAAAAGCCTGACCTTCCTGCAAGTAAGAGGGGACTCCTTCTGCCTGCTGACCTGGACATCAGCCTTTCCCTGCCTTCAGATTCAAACCGAATCACTGGCTCTTCTTGGGTGCGAGCCTACTGGCATTTGGACTGGAACTTACATCGTCAGCTCTCCTGGGGCTCCACCTTTGCCAGCAGCAGACCATGGGACCTCCCAGCCTGCATACTCTCCTGGGCCAATTCCTCATAATAAATATATATATAAAATATATGTACATACACATATCCTGTTAGTTCTGTTTCTCTAGAGAAACCTTACTAATCCAAGCCTCACCTCTGGATAACTGAGAAGGCAGAGGTGCTCGAGTCCTGGCCTGGCTGAGTGGCCCCTGAAGCTGGGTGGGCACCAGAATCTGGGGGAGGGTCTTCCCGTGCAACTTTTGCAAAAGTCATGATTACCAGATCAGAATGTCTAGAAAGCCAGTAATAGGTTACTGAGAACAACTTCCAATAATTTACAAAGCTTAATGGAATTAATGTTTTCCTCCTAAGGGGCCACTCGAGCTAACTAAAATGTCACGTTTCTCTGCTTTTTAACTGGAATTATATTAGTCCAACGTGGTAACAATGATTTTCTCACACTCATCAGAAAATGCTTAACGGCAGTTCTGTATGTTTTCAGTTCATGGAAATGAGAAGATGAATTATTCCTTAATAAATGCAGTTTAGTAGATTAAAAAAATATTTCAAAACATGGATTCCACGGAGAGAATTAAAGTCTGAATGGCATTTCTGCTCTAAGCTTTATCCCTGAATTGAGTTAGCGCAGCAGAAATCTACCTACATAACTTGGTAGTACAACCTTTCCTGAACTACAGTTAAACACGACACCCTCAGTTTTTGCCCAGAATCGGTTTAAGAAATGGCCATAGGAAGAACATTCCAGCACCTTATATAAAACTCACATTTACTGAAAATATGTCCCTTATATTGTTCATGTCCTTTACATAAAATTATGCTTTAGCAACAGGAAAAAGTTCGCCTCCTTTTACCAAACAGATGCTTATTTCTGCAGATTACGTAAACCGTAGTCATTTCTGCCTTGGCTACCAGGAAGCTCAGAATGTATTTGTCTCACTTGCATCCATCGCCCTTATTTTCTTATTTCTATGATCATTATTTCCCCTGCACTTCCCACTTCCCCCCAGATTAATGATTCTTTTTTATTTGTCCCCTTTCAAAATGATCCATTTGTATTTATGCTTTTGGTCGTAATCCATCTCAAGTCCTTTTTGGGGACATAGGCTGAGATGTGAATCACATAACCCAGATTCGTGGAGGGAGAGCAAGGTCTCCTCTTGTCCCACCGGCTGTCTCTACCCTTTGAAACGGGCGCCTCTGAGCTCTCGTCTCTGTGCCGTGGGGCCTGAGCAGTCTTCCTGTTGGCTTTCCCCGTGACCGCGCCGCAGACCTCGCACTTGGAGCCATTATGTTTACCGATGCCCTAAGGACCCACGCCCTATGAGACAGGAGTCCTCCAGCACGCAGCCCAGAGGCCACCTATTCCTGCCTCTACGGCGAGTCCCCGTCTGGGCTGCTGGCTGCCTGGGCAGATTTCAGGAACTGGACCCAACACTGCAGATGCTGCTGGGAAGAGAAGTAGCAGGGAGGAGCAGTCCCGATCCGGGCCAGCTGTGCGCCCTACACACATCACATGCGAATGACGATACCGAAAACAGTAGTAAGACAGGCTACGCCTCTGCGACAGGCCTCCAAATACGTGGTCACTTCTCCTTACGGCAGCCCTGCACAGCTCTCATTACTCCTGTTTGGGAGATAAGGGGAGCTCTGAGCCTGCGTTCCTAAAGGTACCACTGGCTGGAGGTGAACAGCACCTACATGCATGTGAAGAACTCGTAAGCTAAAGTCCTTCCAGGCTCCTGGGAACAGCAAACGTGACCCCTGTAATATCAATCATTCTATCAACAAAGCTACGAAGACTTTGACAGACTGGACAAAAGTGATTTCCACCCATCCCAGGCATGTCCCTTCTTCCGAAATTAGTGGACTCTGGCTGGATGAACACGCTTTTGTTAATATGACCAGAACGGACTCTGTTACCTCGTCCCCATCAATTCTCCCGGAGGCGGGGTGCTTGTTCGTATATATAAAAAAGTCAGTGATAAATCCACATAGATATTGGCCACCTTGGTAAAGAACAGAGGTGAGAAAAGCATCCATTTCAAACCGTCCCAGGTTGCTCAGGACCAAAGGCCAGGCCTTCCTGCCCCCTTCCTGTGCAAGGACGCCGAGTGTCCCTCACAAAATACTGGCTCTTCTGTTGTTGTTTTTGGAAAACAAAGGCTTCCTTCCAAGACTCCCCCCCCACCGCCCACGGTTAATATCTGTGCTCAGGACTCCGTGTCCCTGGACGCATTACTGTGGATTCGTCCAGGTTGGAGATCTTGATGTTGTGATTTCCTCCCCATCTTCCCGGTCTCTCCGGACCCTACTGAGTTGTGATCCAAACCTCCGTCGGCCTCCACCAGAATGGAGGATGCTGACCGACCCCACCCCATGCCTCGGGCTTCCTCCCCGCCCACCCCTGCTGCCAGGACGTGGCTGTCTGCGAATGTGGTTTACTCCCATTGTAGTCAGTTCCCAAGCCCATTAGAAAGAGGGGAAAACGCCACTGGGCTCAGCGCTGGCCCCGCAGACTGCCCCGTCTCGTCCTCACCACCATGCTTCTTTCTCACCCCAGGAACTGGGTCTAACCCGCCCCTGGAATCGGCACCCACCCGGCACACCAAGTTATATCCTCCTCTCGTGGTTACAACACCCCCTGGGAGGT
Source organism: Leucopleurus acutus (assembly GCF_964270905.1). Lineage (NCBI taxonomy): Eukaryota > Metazoa > Chordata > Mammalia > Artiodactyla > Delphinidae > Leucopleurus > Leucopleurus acutus. Next base: position 6,394,182 of record NC_139152.1, read on the forward strand.
CAATCACAAGCCGCTGCCGTCTGTGAGTACAAAGGAGATCTGGGGCCCTGCGGCTGAGCCCGCAGACGATGCCAGAACGGTCCACCTGTGTGGAGTCCGGGGCCTAGACACCACGGGGAAAAGTTCCTTCCGTTACATCTGATGCTCATCAGGGCCACCACCTGGCTTTGCTCCCTGGACCAGCATTTTCCCAGACAGAATCTGTGCTGTGCTGTGCTAATGGGCTGCTACTTGACACAGTATTTAATCCGTGCTGGGATGTCTGGGTGTGTGCCTTCTTCCTGTTGTGCCCTTGGCTGTAGACTCTGGGGGCTCTGATGGTTTCTGAGCCCTTCAGGGTCTCTCCACAGACTTCCTTCCTCTGGGAGCTCCATCAGTGTTGGCTGCCTATTCCGTCAGGAGGGAAGGTGACTGGGGAACTAGGAATTGAGAATACACACATAAATGTTTGAGAACACAGACACGGTAATAAACTCCTGTGTTTCCATAGCACTAGTCAGGAACTGGATTCTTACAACAACCTTCTAAGAAAAACAGGGCAGCTGTCACTATGCCCACATCACAGATGAGGAAACTGAGGCTCCGGAAGATGAGGTGACGTACCCAAATCACACGGCAAGTGAGTGCAGAACCCAGGCTAGAAGCCCAGTCTTCCGAGGACTCGACTGATGCAGTGTCTACCACCCTATGCCTCCAAGATAAAAGGGAAGGAGGGGAAGAAACAACCGAAGGGTCCAACAACAGGTGGATGCATAAAGAAGATCATATTATATACATAAGTACACATACACACATGCATATCATGGAATATCATTCAGCCCTGAGAAGGAAGGAAACCCTGACATCTGCAGCACCATGGCTGGACCTGGAGCACGTTATGCCAGGTGAGTGAGTCAAGGGAAGAAAAGCACTGTATGACGTCACTTACACGTGGAATCTAAAAAGCCAACCTTGTTAAAACAAGGAGAAAATGGTGGTTACCAGGCAATGGGGTGGAGGGATAGGACAGACGCTATTTAAGGGTACACACTTGCAACAGGTAGGAAATGAGCCCTAGAGATCGAATGCACAGCAGAGTGAACATACACAGCGATAGTGTATCATAACCATCAAAGCTGCTAAGAGTCCGGAATTTAGTGATTCCAGCCACTAAAAAGGATAATTAGGTAACATGACAGAGAGGCTAGTTATGGCTACAGTGGCAATCATATCACAATCTATGAGTGTATCAAATTAATATGTTGTACACCTAAAATTTACACAAGGTTATACGTCAAATATATTTAAATGATAAAAAAAGAAATGCAGAAAAGCAAAAGAAGGGAGGCGACTCAGAGATGGCTGCGTCATGACACGTCCTTGCTCTAGTCACCTCAACTGCAGATCCAAGTGCAGGTACTTCCTAAACAATAGGTGGTACGTTCCAACAGGCTTAGTGTATGGGGCACACGAGCTCTGAGGGCAGATGTGTCACATAAGGAAAACTATGCTCCCGCAGGCATGAGCTTGTGGAAGGACAAGCAGAGACCAGAGTGACCAGCACTACTTGGGGACTGAGACTGTGAATAAGGTGAGGAGGAGGTGACAGAGAGAGAGGTGTGGTCAGATGTTCCAAGAACAGAGAGGGAGGCTAGGAGACGGCATCAGGGCATCAGGAGAGAGGTGGAAGGGAGAGGGAAGAAGGGACGGACGAGCATGAGGGCGAGGAAGGATGGAAGAGCAGCGAAGGAGAAGGGACAAAGAGCGGAGAGGAGAAGGGTGCACACTCCCTCTAAGTCTCTGTATTTCCCGCAAAAAGGACTGTCCTGGGGAGAGAAGCAATAGCAGAGGCATTAAAGTTTGCTCACCTTCTTTCCAAGGATCAGCCAGCCAGATAAAAACGTAGGAAGCAAGTTACAAACCGAAGAGATTAAGAGAACGTTAGATATTCAGATAGGCCAGAGAAAGGAGAAGAAAAAAAAAAAATATATATATATATATAGAAGGCAGAAGGAAGACAGGAGAAAGAAAAGGGGAAGGTTGGTTAAGTGAGGGCACCCCCAGAGGGAAGCAGACGCCTCCGTCCATAGCTGACTTGGGTCATGTGGCCATCAAATGGGGACACCATCAGCAGAGGAGGGGCGGAGTTCCAGAGCCAGGACTGTGACTGCACCTGAGGACAGCGGCGCTGGGAGTGAGGGGTCAAAAACCAGGAGACAGAGAACTGAGCAGTGCAACTGAAGGGGAGAAGGTCACAGCGTGGTCCTCGTGAAACCAAGACACTCAGGCGTGTGGCCCCCAAACATGTACCTTTTACTGGCAAGGTGTTTGTAGCCAATATTCATGCTCATGCTTGTTCACTGTTCAATAGTCATTTGTCCTCCTGCCACGGGTGTGTTATCCACCTTAACAGATCTATAAGGGCAGAACCCACAGAGTTCATCCTTTTGGAATAAGGGGTGCGTGACACAGCATCACACATGACGATATCTGATGAGTGATTTCTGATGAGAAGAGTAGATCTGCTGTAGCGAAGATGGTGTACACACAGCCAGTGATGCTAATCCAAACGTTCTGCTCTCTCTAACCATGCTACTGATAGTGGAGATGGTGATGAGAGAAGGCGGGTGGTAATAGTGGTTGTGTAGAAAGCAGCAAATACGTAGTTCTGTTAATGACGGGGATGGTGAACATTTATGGTAAACGGCAGTAAGAATGATGAAGTCGTGATCTCTGCAAAGCTAGGTCACCACTTGGGAAGTAAACTATTGATGGATATGTGTGTGTGTGTGTGTGTGTGTGTGTCAGAGACAGATCAACTATAGATCATTTATGGTTAAACTAGAGTATCACCTGTTCCAGGGCCCTTTCTAGAGACGCCTCAAATAATCAGTCAATAACCACCCTTTCTCCTAAGATACCTAGCAAGAAGAAAGAAGAGTGAACCTGTGGACACATTTCTTTTATCTTTGGACACATTTCTTTTATCTTTGGACACATTTCTTTTATCTTTGGAGGTATCTGCTGGATTTTCTTATGCAAGGAAACTGTCACCCAGGAATTCCTTGGGGAATTTTTAAGTTATACATAGACTCCAATGGCTGAAAAGGACCTCAGAAATCATCTGAATGTGTGGCTCTCAACCAAGATGTGCATCAAAACCTCCTGGGGATTTTTTTTTTCACAATACTGATGCCAAAGCCTCGTTGCATACCAGCCAACTAAATCAAATTACCAGTCGGGGCCGGGCATGAGCACGATGGACACTTTCCCCAGGTGACTCTGATCAACCCGAGTGAGAAATAACCTTCCATTTCACAGAAACCCACGGTCACACCAAACTTAGTGACAGAGTCACAACCAGAAGAGTTGTCTTCATGGCAAGCCTGGCGCTATTCCCCCCGCAAGCTGCCTGCCCAGTCGGCAAGGCTCGCTAGTCTGCGCTCATGGCTACGCTCGCTCTAAAGAAATGCCTGGCCATGCTGGGAGGGAGGGAGAAGGGGGCTGTAACAGAGAAATCAAGAAGCGGGACCAGGGCAACGTGAGCTTCTCGTGGAGCACGTCCTGGCGGTGCGGTGAGGTGACACGATCTCCCCTCCCATCTCTTCCTCGTCTCCTCCACTGTCCCAAACTCAGCGTCCCCAGGGAGACAAGTGTGATTCCAACTCCGCAGAACCCAGGTCCCACCTGGCCCTGTTCCCGAAGCTATTCACACATCCAGCCAGCCCTCGGGAGGCCCCAAACCCAGAAGAAACATGCTCATACTTTCTTGGTGGGAACTTTGATCTTCAAGAATTCCGCCTCTCGGGCCAGCACTTGCCATGGGGCGTGGATCCGGACAAAGACGGAGCCCTGGCTTTTACTCTGTAAGGGACGAGGAAGGAGAAAGAGAAACACTTAGGAGACATAGCTTAAATTCCTGATTCCCCAACTCTCCCAAACAAGAAGCCCAGACCTGTTGTTTCTTCAGTTTCTGGGTTTTGTTCTCTTTATACCTCACCCAGGGCCAGCCCCCTCCCACCCATACCCCATTCACCACTTCTGGTCTAGAAATGCTCTCATCCAGAGTAGGGAAAGGTCCCCAAAGTGTGCTCCCTGGAGCTTCGGTGACTTCAGAGGAAAAGCGGAGTTACAACAATTGTGTTCAGAGATTTGCAATGCAAGCAATTATAATTTTCACAGAAATCCCATTAACGCTTTTTTTTTATTGAAGTATAGCTGATTTATAATATTGTGTTAGCTTCAGGTACACAGCATAGCGATTCGGTACTTACGCAGATTATATTCCAGTATCGGTTATTACAGGATAATGGGTATAATTCCCTGTGCTGAACGGTATATTCTCATCACCTATTTTATATTTAGTAGTTACAGCAGTTAGTCAGTTTACCTCTGCTGGATTCAGTGAACAGTCTGGAACCTGTCTCCATACAGATATTTTCATTGTTAAGTTTGTATTTTTGTTCCACTATTTCGCTGTGTCATAGCCCAAATCACAAAAGTGGATCATCTGAGCCTAAAAGTAATGACATAACTAATCATGTAAATGACACAACTCAGTATAATATCGTAAACATAAATCTTGGGCAGGGCTCCGTGTGAATACAGCTCTGAATCTAGGTCCCAGGACAAGTCATTCTGTGAGTGCACTGATTTCACCCAAAAACGGAAAGTAAGGAAAGGAAACACAGCGATGAATATCTGAAAATTAGGTTTCATTGACTCAGCAGCTCGTCTGGCCCAGGGCACAGGGTATGCTATAAAAACTGGTCAGATTTCAACATGAAGCCATCGGTTTCTTCTCACCTTCAAAGAAAACCTCACACACAAAGGAAAAAAAAAAACCAACACTTTAATTCATTTTGTCACTAAATGAAAAAAGACCAAAACAAGCAGGAAAAATGGGCAAAAGCCCCATTACTGGCGTGAAGCTTCTGAAACCACCTGCAAAATGAGTTACAAACGCTGTGTTCACAAAGGACGCAGGACAAGCCAATGGCAAAACCCCTCATCCGACGACTGCCGGGAGTCACAGAAACCCATGTGATGCAGGCCCGAGCGCCACTGACAATCAGGATACAGCTGCCGAGGGCGGAGTGGGCAGCGGGTCCTGGTGAGTGTGCCCTTCAGAGAGATGCGCTCTCAGTTTCTTGTCGCATTCGCCCCCCGCAGACCACGCTACGGGGGAAAGGCGGGTTTGCTGGCTTCCTGTGCATCTCGTGAAGCAGGCCGTACGGAGGCCAGGACTGAGGAGGCCCCAACCCTGCATGCAGCAAGGGTGACGCTGCTCACAGAAAAGCAGGGACAATCCTCCGCAAAGTCGTCTGCGAAGACCAGATGGTCTCCGTCGATACGCCCTCGGTCTCAGTGTAGCACTGAAGATGCCAGTGGAGGCATCTGAGCACATCCCCCCGTGTGCCAGGCAGAGAACCAGGTAGCAGGGAGAAGACTGGCTTTCCCCACCAAAGTGCACTGTCTACAACGGGGCCCACGCGGGTTTTTGAGATGATGAATAAGATAAAAAGACATTTTATGATGCTCGTAATGCAAGTGAAGACTGTCTCTCTGATTCTGAAGGCACTCTACCACGTCTTCAATAATTCAGACGTCCAGGAGCTCCCCCCACTTCGGGGACTTTTGGGGAGAAGAATGAAGAAGAAACCAGGATTTCGCAGGAAGACTGAACTGTGGTCTGAAAGTCTCGGATGGTCTAGAGTTGACAAATACCTGAAAATAATACCCATCACTGTGACGCATCTGCACTGAGCGTGAATCGTGTGGCCGGACAGGGCAGGGAGCTTGTGTGCTTTGGCTCGTACTATGGTCACGGGTACTATCACTCTCCACTTTATTGTTTAGGAAATCGAGGCAGGGAAAATTCAAATAATGTGTCCAAAGTTACACAGGTAGTATGATTTTGCAAAGTATTCGAATCCAGGCAGTCTATGCTCTACCTGGTGGTTTTCTCCTCTCATCCCAAAGACAGACAGGACATTTACTGCGCACAGTTAAAAACCACACGCGAGGGCTGCAACAGAACTTAAAGACATGCCTTTTAGACTAAAATTGAATCAAAGGGTGGGAGGAATCTAAGAGGCAGTCCTAAGCTGAAACACGGAGCCTTCAAGCTCCCAAGTGGACACAGTTCCGACAAAACCCTGGAACCGGCTTTCACTGAGAAATTGCCCCGATTTCTCTGTCCACCTATGGCCGCAACACCAGGACCACGAGACAGAGTCATCAATCACTTGCTGCTACTTCTAACGGTAATTTTAGCTTTTCTAATTTAGCGAAAAGAAAGAGGAAGAAAAGAAACCATCTGTGAAGCTGACCTGAAGCCCCAGCTCTCCATCATGGCCCCAGAAATGATGTTTTCAGTGAAAGATGGCAGACAGTACCATCCCTCTCACTAAGATGAAATCGTGACTATTATTGATTTTTAAATATTTGGTTTCATCTTTGTTTTTAAATTGTGATGAACCCCTTTTTCGTTAACTTTATCTGGAAGCGGTGCCTCAAGTGTGTACCAAATGTCCATTAAGTGGCTGCAGATGTTTGAGAAAGGGGTTGGGAGGGCCAGGGTCCACCCGTGGCCTTGGTGGCAGACTGCTAGCTGTCCCCTGAGAGCCATTCTCCTTTTATTTTTTAACTAAGCATATGGCCTTCAAGAATGAAGACTGCATCCCACTTGAACTTAGGTGTAACCGTAACACTCATTCCTGGCCTACATGGTACAGGTGGAGGGGTGAAGCAGCCCCTGGTAGGTCCCTGCAAAGATGCAAGCGCGGGGGCCTACTTCTGCCCCTTCATCCTCTTCCCTACCCCTGGATCTACAGCCTGAAACACGAATACAAGTGCCTTAGACCTCGAGGTCAAAGTCAAGGCCAGAAAAGTACCAAGAGAGACGTTGGGTCCTGACTCTACGGCGTGCCTCCGCCACCCTGGGCTGTCTCTGGGATTTTTATGTGAAAGGTAAAACTCCACCTTGTTTAGCCCCTACGATTATAGAGGCTCTATCGATTGCAGCCCAACCGTGTATTAAACTGATGTAAAATTGTTCCCCAATGTCGGGGCATTCGTTCCCTCCAGCAAAGCATGCTGCTTCGCCATTCTGCACAAATGGAACTTGTTTCAAAGGAAAATAAAAGCTGGAATGCAGTTGCGCTGGTGCTAACATCTAGTCAACCATGTTTCTTTCATGCCGTGCGACATTGTTACCTTCTCATAAGAAGAACACCGAGATGTATGTCTCCCGGAAACAAACAAACAAATACTTGAAAATCCCTCAGCAGAACCGTCACCAAATGCAGAAGCTCTTTTTACTAACCCAGAAATCGAAAAATTGGAAGTTAACATAAATTGAACTAAAAAAGAAAAAAAAATGTCCTGTTCTCCAGGCCCAGCTAACTTCCATCCCACCTTGGATTTGGATTCCTTTAGGCATGGGAGGGGAACAGAAAGAGCTTGGGATTTGGATTCGAATAGATTGGGATCTGAATCCTGGATTTTACAGCTGTAGGACATCGGGCAAGTCACTTAACGAAGGGAGCCTCGGTTTCTCCATCAGTAGATGTCAGTCAGCCACTGCAGTGATGGGGATTCGCTCTACTCAACGAAAATGGCAGCTTCTTGACTACAGGGACAGTACCTGACACTTCGTTTGTGTCCCTCAAGCACCTGGCACAGGCTGGACACAGAGTAGGTCTTCACAGAACTCCTGCAACTGATAGAAAAGACTTGGGGAAAACCGTTCCTGTTAGATTAAAATCTTGGTTTGTTTACTGCCTTAAAGTTTTTTTTATCTATAGGATTTTCAGAATGTCCCATGGACCTAAAGAACTCCATGGGTTCCAAGTATGATTCATCTCTAGAATCTGAGGACACGGTCAGAAGGCATTGTTTTCCGAAACCAACACAAAACTTAACACGAAGTATAAGAGATTAGGCATGAGAGCATATAATCCATCCCTAAAAGAGGTTTCATAACTAAGTAATCAGGGCGAGTGGAGGGGCCCCCAAATCTCATCAAGCAACTACAATTTAAGTTCATGTAAAATGAGCTGAAACGTATGATCTGGTTCTGGTCGTCAGAGAAAGGAGAGCCAGTGCGCGAAGGTTTCCCTAAGAAAGCACAAACCCTTCCATCTTGGGGATGCTCTACCCCAGGGCTAACAAACGTGAAACACACGATGGGGCAGGAACGTCCCTCCAGCGCAACTGAAACAGCTCACAAAACTACATACCTCTTTTCCCCATGATTCCATGTTCATACAACCCTACAAATTCTGTTTCTCCGGCTCCTGGGTATCAGGAGGAAGCACCCAAGAGGAGGCTGTCAGTGCTCTGGTCAGAGGAGATGATAGTCCTCAACCATCACCTGACTCTCAGCTCTTTCAGTGTCTTTCAAGGTGTGTCAGCTGGTTTCCTTCATCACTAAGTAAACCAACGGAAACCTGAGTTCACAAGAGGCAGAGTCAGGTCCCCATCTTGAGCCCATGCCCTAACTCATCCGCCAGTCTCTCCCTTCCTCCCTTCTTCGCTCAAGTTGACCCAACAGCAGACCTGATCACACGCATGTTCTCTAAGGCACCAGCCCCTCCCGCCCTCCCTGGACTCCAGACACACAGCCCTTCTCACTGGTTTCCAACTGGTCCAGCCAGCTTCTCAGTTCAGAACCTGCTCGGGGCAGGCTTCCCTGAGCCCCGAGTTTTGCGTGGTCCCCCTCTGACCTGCACAGCTCCCATCCCCCTCCTTCCTAGCACTAACCACTCCTGCACTCACTGTAAGCAGGTGTCTAATGCCTGGCTTCCTGGCCAGACCTAAGCTCCATGCAGACAAAGACTGCGTCTGTCCTGCTGATTGCTTTGCCCTCAGCAGCCACCGTGCCCCTGGCACACAGGAAATGCTCGGTAACTACGTCTTACAACTTCCATACACACACACAGATTTCATTGGTTCTGTTCAGATCCTGTGACCAATTTCTAAAAATTGGCTACCCTTAAGTGTCATTTCTGAATCTTCGTCTTATGCCCACAACTAAAGTTGTTCAAGTTTCCACCTGACCAGGAACCTTATATAAAAACCTCGCGGGAGGTCGCCTCTGTTCTTCTCAGTAGCCCTGGGGTCCTCACTGCATCTTCAGGGCACTGCTCCCATCCCTAGAGGTCTACTGCATCAGCATGAGCTCATCCTGGTGTTCACAAAACAGCCTGAACTGAACTGGAGCTGGACGTACCTGGAACCTCTCTGCCTTATAGGCTCGTAAGGGTATCGCAACCTTAAGGAGAAGAATCGGGGATGCTCTGAAGAATAAAGGACACTTCAAATGTAGAAGTCGTGGGTCTCTTTATCTTCCAGGCATCAGACTTCCGCGTACCATTCAACACCCCCATGCTGACGGCTCAAAGCAGGGTCAGCTGACGACCACGGTGCATTTCTGAAGAGGAACTGACTTGGCCAAAGGATGCTGGAGTTGAAGAGGCCTCCAGAGACGCCTCACATCTTTCTCAAGCAGCAGATGAAGACCTCGGAGCTCAGGGGGCCGAGCGGCTGGGTTATGCACACACAGCTAGTTAGCAGCAGAGCCAGGAATGGAATCCAGGCCTCCTGACATCAGGGTCCATGCCATGGTGCCTGTGAGGGATAGCGTCACGTGTCCCTGGGGACTCCCAACCCGTCCAGGGCAGTGCTATGCCCCACACACGGGAGATTAAGCAGATGGGGGACAGGGGACTGGGCGTGGGGGGAGCCACGCTCCCACACACCTCCCCCTAGAGCTGCAGCCACTGCTCAAAGCCCTTGTCAGGGACCGGAGGCCGCTCACTCCTGGTGAGATTTTCCGTATGGTTCACGTCTCGTTGTCTTCCAAAGATCGCGTGTGGCTTCACCAGACCACGTCCCCCCTCCGGAGAGACGAGAGTGAATGGGAGGCAGTCCCCGTCAAACGCTGGAACCCGATACTCCACGAGCCTCCTTCCCCGCAGCCCGGCCAAGTCAGCCCGGTGCTGACCCTGGACGCCTGCGTGTGCTCTGGGCCCAGCCTGCCGTGAGAACACTAGCTGCAGCCTGGAGCGGGCTGCCAGGGGCGGGGCGGGGGCAGGGAGATGATGGAGAGGGACCAAGAGGGGCAGACGCCTCCCAGATATCACCAACCTGGGTCACCTCGGACCCGCAAGGAACAAGGGCATGCGGTCCCATGGGGAGGGTGAGACGAAACCGCAGGGGCTCCCATGTTCTCAGATCACCGAGGTTGACGTCCACGCAGCTGGAGGACTTACACCAGGCGGTACTGAGACTGTGGCTGGGGCAGACCAAGGAGGAATGTGGGGTGTAGCCCTGAGAGCAGGAAATCAGAGCAGAAAATGAGAAGGTCCTCACAACGGCCCCATGGAGGAACACCCTGGTCTACCTGTGCCATCGTTAAGACCAAAGTCTTAACTTCCTTCAGGAACCTCCAACCCATGGTCCGGGAGCAGGGTCTGCCTGGGCCACCCAGAGACACAGTGGCTGGGAACTAAGTGCAGGGAAGAACTGGAGGAGGAAGAGGTGAAAACCTGCTTTCCCGGGAGGCCCCAGATGACCCTCCCCTCCAACCCTCTCCTCCCCAGGCCAAGGGGAGGATGGGTGAGTGATCAGCAAAGACGGGGGCAGGACCAAAGGCCCACCGAACCCTGCCCCAGGGACCACCCCCGCCCCCCAAAAAAGTACCAGTAGCAAGACTGCTCTTATAGAAAAGGCTTCTCCTTCCCAAGCAAAGACTGGGGACAACCCAGCCAGGGTCCTACGGCGATGGAAACTCAGCCACCCACTCTTGTCATGATTTTGTCAAAGGAAACAGCTGTCACCAAAAGTTCCTGGAAGTGGGGGATGGCCTTCTGTGCTACCAACATGGACAGGCGCCCAGAAGAGATGACCTCTGGACCTGGTAGCACAGTCTTTAAACTGTGCATCGCACATCACTGTACTCCCCACAGTTGGCACCCAGGAAACCTCTTCTCAAGCCCAGGTGAAAAACTGGGGAGGAGGGAACCCAGCAAAAATTAAGGAGTCAGACCCTCCGATACACCAAGGGCTGAGACAGCCAGCTCCCCGCCTAATCCCTGACCCACAGGGGCCCCCAGGGCAGCCCAGCACTCTGGAAGGACGGGGACCTCATGGGGAGTCAGCAACAGAGTGGGATTAAGTGTTCCCTGGGCTTCTTTCCACTTCAAAAACCCACAGAAGAAAATGGGGGAAATCTTCACCATTGTTATGGGACAGACTGGTCATGGGAAGGCCATGGGTATTAGGGTTCGAAGACTGACTGGGTCCTGGGCCCCAGCTCTGTCACTTCCCAGCCATACCATTTTTGGCGAGTCACCAAAGCTCTTGAAACTCATAGGCAATGTTAAAATAATTGAAATGATTAATAGTAATACCACCTGGAGGAGAGAAGGAGGGACTGTATGAGGGACCCGTGGAATCTTCCAGGGGTGGTAGATATACTCATTGTCTTGAGTATGATGATGGCTTCATGGGTTCGTACATATGCCCAAGCTCAACAGATCAGATCATTTTAAATAGGTACAGTTTATTATACATCGAATATACCTCAATAAGGCTAGGGAATAAAGACTTGCAAAAATGTAAAACAGCGCCACATTTCTCACCGTTTTTTTCTTTTGAAAAATATTACTTTTCATTAAAATGTGTTATTTATAACATATAAAATGTCATTTATAGCATATAAAATGTGTTTATTTATGTTACATAGACATGTTATTTATTTAAAATATATTATATACTGTTAGCTTTTAATTAATAAATAGGTATTCAAAAGCTAATACTGACTCTATGGTAACAGAATCAAATGAGATGATACACAGGGAAGTGTTCTGCAAACTCTAAGCTGTGTATGAAAGGATGTTTTTAAGAGCAAGGTCAAGGGCAGCCCGTGCCAAATCTCTGCCCTGGGACTCAAAGTGCAGAGCATCCTGCTGCCCCTTGGGCCACAGGGCACATGCCCTTGACCTCCACAGGGATGCGACCACGCTCCTTGGATCCCACTTGAGAGACATCAGAGCTGAGCCCACCGTGGCAATAGTCCCTGGCTTCTCCGAACACCCCCAAGTGAAGTTAAAGGAGAATGTTTCCCTTGGGAATTTAGAATGTGGGCAGTAACAGGCGGAACGGAATCCAGGAGCCAGAGACCCAACTTCTACCACAGAAGAGGATAAAAACCCATAAGCCCTGAAGATGTTGGCAGAAAGCACGGCGCCTCTCCCAAGACCAGGCCCCAAGCACAGAGGCCCAGCCCCAAACAGAGGGGAAAAGGTCACAGATAAACCGGAGGAAAGACCGGAGGAAAATGCCGCCCTTTCCTATTCGTCACAGGAGAACTATTTTGGACAGTCGACATCTCCCAAGTGGAATCAGATGCTGCAAATAGCAGCTCTCAGCAACCTCTCACCCCACCAGGACCCTGCAAGCATGTCAAAGCCCAGAGAGGTGAAAGGCAGCTGCAGAGCAGGGGCAGAGGGTCGCCTAGCTGGGCCGCTGATAGAGACCTGGACCAAAGATGACTCACGGGTCCTGGCTGGGCTGGGACAGTCCCAGGTCATGTCTTCTGCCTCATCATTCTATCCAGTGCAGCATTTCAGTATTACCAAAACTGTCCCAGATTAGACAATAAATCATACAGTCTCCCTACAGACCACCAGTGAGCGCCACTACATTCAACAGCCAGCAAAACCTTTGGGCAGGAATGCCCAGTATCTCCTTCCGGACCTGCATTCCTTTGGCCCGTGTAATAAATGTCCCACTCAGAGAAAAGCATTTCCAGGAGTTTAAAAGCCCATCACGTTACCTTTCAAAGTACCCATCTCTCTCGTATTCCTCCTAACTCAAAACTTGTGTGATGTGTTGATTCAGATACTTGTCTTCCCTCCTCAAGACACTTCTATAAAACCTTCATGCTCTCAGTCATTAACTCCCCTCGCCTTCCCTCCAAAAGATGTGCCCTTGCCTTGTCTGAGCAGTGACTCACCTCTCCCCTAAGGAATATCTCCACTGTTTCGTACTATTCAATCACCCCATCGTATTTCAATTCGACAAGTATTTATCGGGTAACAACGGTGTGACCAGCAATATGCTAAGAGTTAAGGGCACGCAGAAGAAATGCAAGCCATCCTGCGGCTCCCAGTCTCCTTAAAAACCAGATAAATGATATCTAACACACAAGACAGATGAATAACATCGTGACCGGGGTGATTAATGTCCAAATGGACAGGACGACTAGTCAATGCTCATTCGTTGGCCGTTTCCCCTTTCACTCATCAATAATTGCTAGATTTTGCGCCCAGAGAAGTACTCTTCCCGGATCTCAGCCATATGTTTTCAGTAGAACTGGCCCCACCGTCAACTCCAGGAATCAGACCAATTAGCTTGAGCCCATCGGCATACCCATCCCCCTGGCCACAACAACTAGTTCTGGAATATGTTTGTAATGCAACCGGAACCTATAAGACGTGAGGAAATGTTGGCTAGGGTTTCGGGACAAAGCAGCTTTCTCTTTCTGCCAGAACTCTGGGGAGAAGAGTGGCAGTCGGCGGAAGCCCTGGGTCAGCCAAGGGACCACTGAGTAAGTAGAGGATGGAGTGGACCCTGCAAAAGGCTGAGCAGAAAGATGGAGAAACAGGGGGTCCTTGGGAACCTCATTTGAGCTGCTAGATTAGTCCTCACCAGACCTACGTATGGGCTTTCTGATTACATGAGCTTATAAATTTCCTTTGTTGCTTAAACCAGTTGAGTTGGGTTTTCTGTCGATGCGACCAGGAGTTCTCAATGACAGAAGAAACCCGTGGAAGAGCTGACTCCAGGCTGGAGGAGCCAGAAAGGATTTCCTGGAGGAGAGGGAACCTGAGTGGTACTTCGAACACCGTGATGGGATTTCCATGTACAAAAGGCTGTGGGTGGCACCAAGAGGAGTGGGATGAGGCTGCAGAAGTGGAGCGCAGATGGGTTGAGATGCAGCCCGTGCTGGACACACCACCCACAATGCTGCTGTTGCCCGTGAAGCTCACAATAGTGACCTTGTGGGTCAGCCCTGTGCACTCCCCTGGATTCATTATACCTTTGCCAGGATAAAGAATAATGAAAGTCCCCCCCATCAGGGAACCCTGAGAGAATGCCCTCCTCCTTCACCTTCTCAATGGAGTAGGGAACGCTTCCCACCTTCTAGCAAGACCAAGAAGTGCAGCAGACAGGCAGTGACTGTCCATCTGCTCTGGGGTTGGTCTAGGCCATGGTCAGCAGAATAAAGGAGAAGCCTCTCAGTGCTGCTGTGACCTCCTCCAGGTCAGAGGAAGCAGGTTTCTTGAAGGCACGGCTCGGACGACTCCTTCTCGGGGTCATTAACCCTTCGTAACTGAGGTCTCATACAGGGAGGCAGACTTTGAACAAGTACAAAGAAGCTGTAAAATCTTCTGCAACCTAGTTACAAGCTTTCTTCGGCCAAAGAACCCTTTCTTCCCACCAAATACTGCACGGGGCTACCCGCGTTGACCTTTGGAGGCCAGAGCTCCACCTGCCCACCCCCACTTGGCCCTGAGATGTTCTCTGTGTCTCTGCTGTGCAAACCACAGGAGTTGTACCATCCCCTTAGGAAATGGGTGGCAGCTTTTTTGTCCCAATGACCAGGTAGCATCACGACCCTTTAGTGGATGGAGGGAAGGATGCCAAACGTGCTTCACAGTACCGGGAAGTCCCACCCAAGGAAAAATGATCCTCCCTGAGGAAAATGCTCCATCAGGAATCGCTGCTCTGCAGCTCAGAGAGAGGACGCTGAAACCCCTGTGCTACCTACAGAACGTCAGACCTGACCTAAACGCCGGAGTGAGCGCCTATCACACCTGTCCCCGCCCCCCTCCCCACCAGACTCAGCCTTGAAAGATATTAAGGTAGAGCTTAGAGAAGTCGGCTCATGAGTAAAGGCTATTCGATTAACTAAAACCTAGATCTTGGCTCGACACAGATGCACTGATCGGGGGACACTCAGGAAAAGACCCATCGACGGTGATGAGAGAAAAAGAAGAGGGAAGCTGCTTGTTGTGTGGGCTCCCAAAGAGATCCAGAATTTGGCCCATCTGCCAAGAGTACCGTGAAAATAGTCCATCAGCCTAGAGCGGTTTGGAGGCCGGGGGTAAAGCAGATGGGGTCCCTGAGAAGCAGAGGGCATTGAAGGAAGAGCTCAGAGAGGCTCAGCTTCAACTCCCCGCTCTGCCATCTACCCGCTGTGCGATCCCGGGTGTGTGAAGCGGCCTCTCTGAGACTCAGTTTCCTTTTAGGTAAAAGAGAAAAATAATAACCCAGAAGCCACAGGGGGCCCACAGCGTGCTTGTGAAGATCAGCAAGAAGATGAGAAAGGCACCTCGCCCGGTGCCCGGCTCAGGATAAGCAGGTGCTCCAGCCGATAATAACTGGATTCTGCAAGCGGAGCCCTCCGGCCAGAGGAATTTGAATCGAGGGGGTTTGTGCAATCCAGTTTCCAGGATCCTCCCTTCTTTCCCAGAAAAACCTGGCTCCCGGGGCACTTTTTTCCCTCTCTGAGCCAAGAGCCCAGTTTGGAACACATCCCCTCTACGTGGCCAAAACAGGCTTTTCGACCGCAAGTCTCTGCACACACACCTCGCGGAGCCGGCCCTGCTGGAGGCCGCCCGCCCCTCCCCACGGCCCCGGGTCTGGAAAAAAGGGTCATCAACCACGCTAATTAAATCTGCAGATGATAACAAACCGGGCGGTGCTGCGAACAGCACCAGAGAGGATGGGGAAATAAACGAGAAGGGACCTGGGGATTTAGAAAATATGGGACAGGAAATAACAAAATGAGAGTCGATGCAGAAGAATGCAAGTAACTCTAACTGAGGGGAATAATCAGAAACATCGACCCGGGCTGGGGGGAGGAGAGGGAAGCTGGGAAAAGCCTGAGGCGCTGAGGGCTTGGGGTAGGTGAAAGGCAGGTGGCAAGTGGAAGTGTCGAGAGCAAGAGGGGAGCAGCAGCAAGCCGAGCTCCAAGCCTGCAGGTGAGACCAGATGGGGCACGTGCAGCAGTGGCTGACTCAGGCCCGGGGCCCAGGCGGCAGGGCTGAGCAGCACTCTCCAAGGTGAGCCTCCATTCACACCTCCTCCAGGAAGCCCTCCCGGACTGCTCACCTGTCACTCGTCTGTGACAAGTGGCCCCATGTTTGATTGGTGGGCATCCTTTTTCCACATCTGACTCCCCAGTCTCCACCAGACTCTCAGCCCCCCGGGGGAAAACGCTCTGGCTCTGCAGCTCACCAAGTTCCTCCCGGCATCAGCGCTAAGTCCGGGGGAGGCTTTCAACAGAAAGGAGGGTCTGCATCATCTCCAGCAACACAGGAAAGATGAGGATTTCTGTCTGCAAGCCCTCGTGGTTCAAGATCACATCTGAGGCGTCTCCGTCTTCATCTCTACGCCCCTGACGCTGGCGTGATGCTTAGTGCGTGGTGCCCCCGAGTCAATGCATGTTGTCTGTTTAACCCTTTGCGGGTCAGAACACAAACCAGACGCTGTTCAGGGTCCTGGAGCCAGAGGACAAAGGACGCATGTGGCATGTGCCACACGATGAGGCACGTGCCCCACCGCCTCGTGTGACAGCGACTCTTCTGACGTCACCACAATGCGGGCAGTGGCTTCTTCAAGGCTCCAGTGGTCTCCCTGGGGTGCCCGCCTCCCTTCACATGAAGACTTCATAACCAACAACCAGGATCAACAGCGATCGGGAGAAGAAGGTAGAACGCTGGCCCTGCAGAGAAACCTCACTGCTGCTGGGACCACTGCCAAGTCAAGCCCCCATGGAGAAGGGCAGGAGCCCCCCTAAAGCCATGAATTCTCGTCAAACGTGTGTGTTTTAAGGGATGAAGGAAGCCAACACCGAACACTTGCTTTGAAGCTCAGTCTCCTTTGGCATCAGGAACAACAGGAGGGGAAATAAACATCAAAAGTGCTGGAAAACCTCCCTGGGAGAGGCCGGGGACGAAGGTGGTTTTCGAGTGCCTTCTACGCAAAGCAGATTCCTTCGAACCCAAGCCCACAGGACACTCACGATTCTGAGAGGTCCCTGGAGAGAGAGCCCACGGCCTTTCCCACTCCTCGGACCCACACTATCCGAGCATCACTCAGCCCCCAAGAGGGGGGTGGGGACAGACAAGGGGCAAGTTGACGGGACACAGAGACCCAGGCCCTGTGCCAGCTCCCCACTTCCCATCTGTGCCTTGGGTGTCACACCTGTGCCTCCCTGGGCTCGGCTTATGCTTACCTATAAAATGACAGGGCTGAGCTCGGAAAGTCCAGTCCCACTGAGAGATCCTTTGACTTCACAAAGGGCAGGAATTCTCTTAGCATTTTAGATTCAAGAACTGGCCTTTCCGTCCGTCTACTGCAAATGTAATTTGACAGGCTGTGAAGCTCCCACCCTCCTGGGAAAACCCGGGAGTCACAGAGACTTACACCATCTAGATAGAACCGTGTTTCTTCTTGTCTCCTTCCCCACGCCTCCCACCCCTGTCCTCGTATTCTAAACCTTGAAAGGATCGAAGGCCCTACTCAGGGGGAGACACCACTCTGCTGGATGAGAAATGCAGCAGGTCCCAGCCAGCAAGAAGGGTAACTATCCTAACCAAGTGCTTATCCTAACCAACGTGGCCACGTGCAGTTGTGCAGGTCACGCACTGCACAAAGATGCTACGGTAAGGGGGCACCAACCATAAAGAAGATATCTTAGAGTCACATTATTTACTAGGTCAGCTTTCTGGTGATGGCAGTAAAGTTTTGATCAAATAAAACCATCATATTAAGACAATTTTCCAAAAATGGAAGGAAAGCATCTTGAGGAAGACAGCCTTTTTTCCAACTGGCATGAAGATACCATACGGGCTGGCTGTGGCCCCAGTCTTAACCCCGGATGCTGATCCACAGGAAAAGGGCCAGAGAGAAAGGGGGCAGCACCACTTAGTGTCCTTTCCACGGCCCCAAAGCAAAACTTGCTCTCAAGAATGTAATCTGAAAAAGTCATCCACATGGGTTGTAAGTGACGAGTAAGCCAAAGCAGACCGCCCCAGGGATATCTATATTTTTTAAAAGATCAAGTGGAAGGATGGCGTCTTAAAGACTGGCCCCTGTCTCGTTCAAGCATTAGCACCTGGAGTGCAGTAAGCAGTCTCCACAGTCCACCAGGACCGATGGAGCCAACGGAGGACTGGCAGGAACCTCCCAGAGGGCAGTGGACGAATCCGGGTCTCCTGAAGTCCCAGCACACAAGGAGCCCCTGGCTGCTGCAAAGGCCAGCATAACCCACTCAGAACCCTCCCCAGGCCTCCCACACAGGACGTGCTCAGGGCGCCTCATGACTGTCTCTGAGGCCAGAGAAATCTGGAGGTGCAGCATCTTCTATGCTCTTTTTGTCCATTCTGCCACCAAGAGAACCAGAGAAGCAGTCCACAAACTAGTCCCGGGATGGCAGCCGGCTCTAACCAGGTCCAGGTAAGTGAGACAAGGGGAAAATGTGTTTTCAATTCTCCTCGTCCTGGGAGCCGGCTGTTTCTGAGCGCTCTCCCTAGGCTCCTCCCACCTGCCTCTGGCCTTGCTCTGAAGGGTCTGTGACCTGGGCTTTCCTACGTGCTGACTCTCACACAGCACTGAACCCACATCCTTTCCAGCTAATGGAGGCCCTGGGAGGTCCTCAGGAAGCTCATAGTCTAAACTCAGGTGCCCACATGCAGGGACTTCCAAGTGACAAGTTTGTCCGTCTATGACAAGGCCACCCTTCTGAGGCATAACAGGCCAGTGAAGGTCTGATTCCACCAGCTGAACCGAGACAGCGACTTGGAAGGCTGTACCTGGCCAGCGACTCACAGCAGACCTCAGCGTACAAGGAGGCTGATGGGGGAGGGGGTGCAGGTCCAGGGGCCTTTCTGAAGCAGCTCACATCACACCGCCTGGGTGAGGGCTGCACAGCTCGGTGAGTGTGAACACTGGACTCCACACTTCAGAAGGGTGGATCTGACAGCACAAGAACTATATCTCAATTTTGTTAAGAATCATGCTACCCAAACCCCCATTTCTGCCCACAAAGAGGGCCAGTCCTGCCAGGACTCTGGACAGGCTTCCTAAATAGTCTTTTTCTTAGGAAAAGAAGGTGCCCCTGGTCCCAGGAGGAGGCTGGTATAATGAAAACAAACAAACAAAAAAATCAGGATCCGGAACCAGACAGCCCTAGGATTTTTCTTATGACCTTGTATGACCTTGGCGGTTATTTCACCTCTCTGAGCCCTGGTCCATGGAATGGGGGAGATGCCGCCCTTCACGGGGCCACCGTGAACAGCCGATGTGAGGAGGTGTGGGGACACTGTCCACGGTGCCCACGTGGCAGGTGCACACCATGTGTTTTCTTCCGAGACAGGTTTTGCACTGGGGCCTTTTTTTCTTTTTCAATGTTTGGTAACCTGGGCTGGTCAGCGAGGCTCCTGTAAGTGTCGCATTTCCATGCTACTATAGATAAATGAGGCCAGGAGCAGGGCTGAAAGCGAGGGGCCCTGCCGGGTCAGCACTCAGTAACTGCGCCCGGAAGTGCCTAACGCAGCCCCCTTTCTTTCTCGCCCTCAGGACACCTGGTGTCCCCGGCTCTTGAACTCTGGCCTGTGTCATCCTCCAGCTCTCCTGCGGGACCAGCTAAGCCTCCGACTCCGGACAGCTTCGGGGCTGCCATGCAGACGGCAAACAGTGTCCATCGTTTGCCGGACTCTGCGGGCAAACACTGTCCACCTGGCTCTGCACTGCATTCCCCTCCCCGTCCACGTCCCTGCCGTCCCCGCCTCGCTGGGGGATTCGGGCTGGAGCCGGCCCAGCACCCAGGGGAACCCAGGGAGTCCACTGGAAGCGTGAAGGAGGCGGGCGGAGCACATTCCGTGGATGAGGGACGGGCTGAGCCAAAGCATCCTCTCTGGCAGCTCTTCGGCCTTTCCCCCAACACGTCGGGACAAAGGAGGTGCTTTCGTGGATCACCGAAGACGCGTGGCATCCCGACCGATGCCTCCCCGACTTGATGGGGCTGCGTGGGGGACATTCAGCGTGTAAAGAAGCTCCTTGCTCAGGGGTGGTGAAGCATTTTGGAAGAAAGCTCTGCAGGTGGCCAGAGCGCGTGTGACTAACCGCACGGGGAACTGCAAATCCGGCCAGGACTCAGGGACAGCCTCGGAAACCTCGTGATGTCGCCTTACCCCCAAGGCAACCAAGGCGGAGGGCCAGGCCTCAGAGCTCAGCGCTTTCCCACACCCACGGGGTCCCCCGTATGAACAAGGAGGGACTCACAAAGAGGAACCAGACACAGACCCTGCCCTCGAGTAGCTTACAGACTGCGGAAAAAAGACCAGGAGTCTGAGGGCTGCAGAACCTTTAAAAGAGGGGGGGCTGTCGAGGAGGAGCCACGCTTCTCAGCCCCTTCCCCTAAGAGCTAGGTCACAGGGTCAGGGCCCCAGGGCTCAGCTCACCATCGGCGAGGAAGGCAGGATGCCCACCTGAGCTGCCACCTCTACCTGGATGAGCTCGGAGACGTGGCCTCCCTCCCCTCCCTCCCCTCCCACCCCTCCCTTCCCTTACTCAGTGAAGGTTGGGGTCACGTGACCCGTAAGGACCCTTCAACTTGAGTTGCATCGTTGATGCTTGACACTGAACCCATGCCACCCCTGTTCTCACAGCCTCCCGGGCTGGCTCGGCCCCAGCCTTGGCCTCTCTCTCTCTTTCTCTCTGCAATTCTGTGCGCCTGTGAAAGCGTGTCCCCGGGCACCCAGCTTCTTCCCAGCCCCACAGGCCTCCTGCCCACCTGCAAGCTTTCTGACATCATTCCCAGGCCAACCTCACACACGCCTCCACAGCTCCCCCCCAGCCACTCCTTCAGGTCATCTTTCTCCAAATCCCATGTGCTAGCTGCACACACACGAAACCCCAGAGAGCCCCTGAGGATGAGGTCCGCGTCTGTTTCTCACTCGGAGCTCTGCCTGCTAACCCATCATCTGGGACGGGGTCAGCAAGCTCATTCTATAGAACGGCAGATGGTAACTACTGTAGGCTTTGCGTCATAACCACTCAACCGTGGAAGTGGAAAAGCACAGACAATACATTTTAGGCACCAAATTTCCATCACAATTTTATTTACCTAACTAGGCGGTGGGCTGAGTTTGGCCTGTAGGCCCTTGACCTAGTTTGCCGGCCCTTGATCTAGTTCAGGCCTTACTGGCAGTCACACCTCCACCTGGCCCTCCTCTCATTGCCGTGACTCTTCCATGTCTGTCTGCTGTACTAGAGGGTGAGCTTCCTGAGGGCTGCTTGATGTCTTTTCACTCTTGAACCTAATACTGTGCCTTGTATATAGGGGGTGACCAATGAACGTGTCCTGTTAATGCTCTGACCTGATGGCACATGTCACGTCTCATGAGCTAGGGAGATCGTCAACTAGGACAAGCCACAAGCTAGCGAGAGGCGGACGAGCCCTAACGGGAGGATGGCCCTGGGCTGAAACCCAGACACACGAGTTTGCGCCGTACCTGCCGGAGAACGCAGGGGAGGCGAACGGGCCCGCTGGCCACGGCCCTGCTCCTGGGGGAACTCCATTCTGCTACATCAAAGGGCGCATCTCCCGATCAAAAGTTTGGACCAGACACTCCACCTTCTGGACCCATTCCTCCAGCCCCTCCCACGCGAACTATCCCCGCCTGATAGCCCTCCTGGGACTGGGGTCAACCATGGAGGGCAGACGGCTGCGGGCGCCCAAAGCCTTTCATCTGAACCTGCAGCAGACGCCCAGTCTCGACCCCGGCACAGCCACACCCTGCCAGTGAGAGTGCATCCAGACACGTCGGGCCGCTCGACCCTCAGCTGCCCTGCGATCAAGTGAAATGATCCCCATCCTGAAGAGGACACAGAGAGGCTCAAAATCACTGCGGTGAGAGGCAGAACCAGGCCTGGGCTTCAGCACGACGCGGCCGCCATGAAAAGCCCACAGGACCTCGGCCACAACTAGAAAGACAGAGAAGAAACTGTGTCTCTGTTCTCGTGGATGCATTTCAAGGGGGCCGACAAATCAGAGCCCATTCAGAGCAGAGAAACGAGAAAAGTAAAAGAACTCAAGGCCACATCAGATGGGGAATGGACGAAGGCGTTTGACTAGAGGGAAATCCAGGGCCAGGGTGCGGGTAAGCCTCCACGGCGTCCGGCCTGGGCAGGGCCAGAACCAGCTGAGGGGGAAGTAGGGTCCCACTGTCCGGCCGCGGCCCAAGCCGGTCAGAATCGTGTTCTAATATATGTTCAGGTTCTTGGATAAGAATTAAATAATTAATAATAATATCAATTTTAATTATTTCCCTTGATTTTTGGAATGACGGTAAATAAACACTCCTCCCTTTTTAAAATAAAGAGCCAGTGGTTATTATAATGGGCTGGACAGTGCCTTTCCCCAAATTCATGTCCACGTGGCAGCTCAGCGTGTGACCTTATCTAGAAAGAGGGTCGCTGCAGGTGTAACCAGTTACGGTGAAGTCACATGGATGAAGGTGGGCCCTAAACCCAGTTACTAGTGTCCTTATACACACGAGAAAAGGACGCACAGGAAAGAAGGCACGTGAGGACAGAGGCAGAGATTGGAGTGGTGAGGCCACAAGCCGCGGGACAGCACAGACTGGCAGTCGTCAGAGGCCAGGAGAGAACCTCCAGAAGTTACCAACCCTGCTGACACCTCAATTTTGGACTCTGGCCTCCAGAACTGTGAGAGAATAAATCTCTGTTGTTTTCGGCCAACAAGTCTGAGGTAATATTTTATGGCAGCCTTAGAAAACCATTATTCACTAGAAACATTATTAGGCTGAGTAATATGGAGAAACTGAGTAATATGTTAAGAGCACGTAATACAGAGCAAAGCTGCCTGGGTTCAAATCCCCAGCCACCAATTCACCAAGTGTGTGACCCTGAAATAGTTATTTGACTTTCCTGTGCCTCAGTTTACCCTTCTACAAAATAGTAAAAGTATTCACCTGAAAAGATTATTGTACAGATTCAGTGCCTCGATACACGTAAAGCACCAAGAAGAGCGTGCGTCAGGGAACGTACACTCTAAACCTTAGACATTACCGTTTGGCCTTTGCAATGTGTCACAATCCCTGCTGTAACAGTGGACAGTAATCATGCCTCTCTATGAAGTAGAAGGCACTGTGGCACACAGACGATGCTTGAGGTATTTTCGCTCTATTTTTTACAATAAGGGAAGCAGGATAATCCTTTTTTAGATGAGGAAAAATTAGAGGGGCTGTATAGCCGGGAACAGCTCCCGAGCTCTCTCCAGGCCACGCCTGTGCGAAGCACTGGGGTTACAGGGACAGAGACACCACCCTCACCCCTGCCCCGCCAGGCGCTCGCTGTCTAGTGGGGACACAGACGTGAAAGCAGAGTATCACGACAGGTGCCGGGTCCCACGGGCGTCGGGAGGAGGGGCCCAGGAGGTCAAGGAAGACTTCACAGGAGAGACGGTGCTTGAGCTAAGAACAGCACGTCGGGGGAGGGAAAAGCGTTCCCGGTGGAGGGAAGGGCACGGGCAAAGGCCCAGAGGCAGAGGCAGAGGCAGCGTGGCAGGTGGTTTGGTAGGGCTGGAGCCTCAGGTGTGTGTGGGAGGCGAAGTCTGAGGGTGGAGATAAAGCAAAGAAGTGAGGTGAATCACAGAAACCTGCTACAACGTGCTTAAGGAGTGTGAACTTATTCTTAGGTGCTCGGAAGTCACTGAAAGATTTTCAATAGGAATTGGCTTGATCAGATTTGCACCTCATGAGATCAGTCTGATACAGCACGCAGATGGCTGGAAGGCGCAAATCTAGGGACCAGTTAAGAGACACTGCAGTAACGCAAGGGGAGACCGTGAGTGCTGGAATCAGGATGGTGGCGATGGAGAAGGTGCAGTGGAAACGGATATGGGAAATGGGACTGATATGACTTAGTATCCATGGGTGTGAGGGGAAGGAGATGCCTAAGGAGGCTTCCAGATCCTGGCATGGTTGAGAAGGAGAATGATCAGGACCACCCCCAAGACGGGGAATCACGAAGGTACGGGTTTGACAGAGAAGATGCCGAGTTCATTTATGGACATGCTGAGTTTGAGATGCTTCTGGACATGCAGGCATTCATGGTCAGGAGACAGATGTAAGAGCCGGGAGCACACGGCACAAATGCAGGCTAAATAAGAGTATTTGAGGGTCATCATATGCAGGTAGATCATAACTTACACATGGTGACACAGCTGAAATTGTCCAGAAAGAGTGTTTAAAGAGCAGAAGGAAAAAGAAAGCTGAAGACAGAACTCTGAAGACACTGATACTCCAACGGTAGGAAAGGAGGAAAGAACACATGAAAGAGAAGAAGAAGGATGCCCACAGGAGCAGACATGCAGGGACACATCACGTCACAGACTCTGGAAACCTTAGGAAGAAAAATATCAAGTAGGTAGAAGGGGTCAACTGTGTCAAGTGCAAAAGAAAGATCAAGTTGAAAAAGAACTGGAATGGTCTTCTATTCTCACTGAATAGAAAACCAAAAGGAATTAAATAATAGGGAGCATATTAGCATAGTTCCTAGATTTTAGCAATTATTTGATAAATGACGGATGGATGGATGGATGGATGGATGGATACTGACTCCCCCCAAATGAACCCGCTTTCTGCATCATAGACTGTATTTGCGATGGTTCTATCCAGAGCCAGAGAGTTGGACACAGGTGACCTCAGGGCATCCCTTCCAGGCTAAGTTATATAGTATTCTACCTGTATCTCCAGACAAAAAAAGAAAGAAAGAAAGAAAGACCTGTACAGTCCACAGAATAACAAGAAAAAAGAACTCACAGCTCTTGTACCAAGAAGGGTCTTCCAGAGGTCATGCCACCTGTCCCCCTGCCTCGGGCAGTATGTCAAGAGCAATTTTTAAAGCATGCCATCAGTAACACAAAGAAACCCACATATGCGTGTATCCAAATCAGACGTGCCAGAAGGAAGGGAGGAGCACGTCTGCGCCTACCCCACCAGCTCTCGCATCTGGCGGGGGGAACGGAAAAACCCGTCATCGGCACAGCTGCTGCCAACCGACCGCGGGGCCAAGTCTCTGTGAGACGCATCAGATCAAACCCAATGATCAATATAAAATCGACAGCCTTCTCAAGGCCGGCGGGGTTGAAACTCAGAAGGGGCAATCCTGTCGTTTCTCCTGGGACCGTACAGCACACTCATTTTTGTGAGAGTTACGTCTTTAACCAGTTCTCCAATGGAAGACAACGTCACAGAGGTTAAACCTTCTGACTAGATAAGAGGTCAGGGTCAGGGGAGTAATGATACAGCAACGAGAGGGGCTCATGGACCCTCAGACCTGCCCACCCACAGTCCCACGAGCTCGAACAAGAGAAATCCGAATCACTTCCAAGGGTTAACCGATCAAACCAGAAAATCCAACAGCCATACGGTTCAGCTGGAGGAATGTTCCTTTATGAAACAATGTGTCTGGAACACTTCTGGTCTCACTGTTCCACTCCAGGCTGGAGACTGAAGCTATAGAAATAAATTAGCGATTTCAATAATGCTCACACTAGGCTGACTCTACTGGCACATAGAGACCTCCTGGCAGGGGCTGAGGACTGAGTTAACTCTTTCAGACTACGGTTGGGAGGGAGGGTGGGATGGGGTGGGTGACTGGGAAAGAGATTTCCAAGTGGAAACCACTATTGAAAGAGGAAGGCTGAACAGCATTGAGAACAAATGTGGAGACCCTTTCTTTGCGGGTCTTTAAGAAAGGGAAGGAAAGTCACAGGCAGAAGCATCTCATATTGGGGTTTCAGGACAGCCATCCTAGACAGCCCTGACCTGTATCAGGGGCCGTCACTACAGCCCGTCACCTCTCTCACGGTCTGGAAGAAATAACGCTCCTCTCCAACCCGAGCTTCTGTCAGGGCCCCAGCGCATCCGCTCGATGCGGTCTGCACTTTACAAATGGGAAACTCAAGTCTGGAGTGATTCCCTGGGACCACCTGACTGCAGAATCTTCTCTGCTCCTCTGTCTTCTCCAGGAAGGGAATTTGGAAAGCTGTGGCCTTTAACGACATCTTCAAACAGAAAGGCAAGGCTCTGCACGCCTCCCCACAGGCAGGGAGTAGGGACAGTGCCAGCTTCGGGTCCTGGCCCGCCAGCTGGACTGAGGATGTTCACAGCTTGGTCAGACATCAGAGGGACTAGTGGCCAAAGGACCAGTGCCATGTGATGGGTCTTCCTTCCAAGGTTCAGAGGAAACCGACATCAAAAGATGGGAGAGCCGTGAGCTGGGTGGTCTGAGAGAGCCACCTGGGAGAAGCAGAGGAATGGAGGAAAGGAGAGCGCCCAGTCGCCCACATGCCCACACAGAGCTGCCTTTGTTTTCCTGACTCAAAGCCCAGCAGCGGATGAAGACCCAGGAGAAAAGGCCAGGGTCAAACCTTGCGCACACCGGGGTCGGGGGCATTGCCGAGTGGTCTCTGGAGAGGGCTGTCTGCTGGAAAGGTGCTGGGCAGGAGGGCAGAAGAGGCGGTGGCGAAAGGGAAATTCTCAAGAAGAGGATGAGGCTAAGAGCTGGATGGGGACGCAGGAAAGCAGAGAGGGGCAGCGGACAGAGACGGCCCCTGTGGCTTTCCCGCTAGGGTTTGCGTGAGCCCCATCACTAGGGAGGTTAACTGCCCACCACACACCCTGCTGGAAGCCCCTGAGGCCACGGGCCCACACAGTTTTTCTAGCCTGAAGTCCCACAGAGGCGCAGTCAGCCCTTCCCCGGCTGCCTGTCGGTCCCCAGCTAGGGAGGGGGCTGGAAACTGAGGTCAATTGGACATCTGAGGCTCAGGTACAGAGCCTACCCTAAGCGCAGCAGAGCAGAGGGTCACCCAAGGAGAAAGATGCCCAGCCCGCAGGGGCAGGTCCAGCCACTTTGTTTTGCCCCGGACCTGAGATGCCGTCTGCCCCAGAGATGACTCACCAACTCACAACCACTCTGCACAAACGGTCACAGAAATGTCACTTACCTGTCTGTTTAATATACATCCTGAGCAATTTCTCTTGCTCAGTCACTGATGCCACTGACTGGAAATACAGCACAGACCCTCAGGTGGGTCTGTGCCACACACGTGTGTTTGATGTCGGCTTGGCTATCGGGTCTCTGGCTGTCCTGCAGGACTCTCTCCCAGCTCGAGGAGAGGCCCGGGGAAGCGCTGTGAGTGCTGGGCTGGGGATTCAGGTCTTCAAGCCCCTGCTCTCCTACTGCCTGGAATCGGGGTCTTGGCGGCCTTGGCTTCTCTGTGAAATCAGGGGTTTGGATGAGATGACTGAGGTCGTAGGTCACTTCTAGCTCTGACATTTTCTGGGTTTATTTAACGTACTTTAAACAGTACCAGGCATTTATAATGAATGATTTTAATGGCTAACGTTGACGGACCGTGGCTTTTCCCCTAGCCAAAAGGTCTGAGTTCTGTAACATCGTGCCTGTAACCTGGAGAGCCGGTTAGAGCTGCAAATCTCACAAAGATGTTAACGCCCAGGAGAAATGACAGGACGGCGCTTTCTGAATTTCAGCCCCTGGGTGGCAGGCTCTTCTCGAATCCCCTCCCACGCATCATCTGACTTAATCCCAACACCAGCCCTGGTAAGCATATATTATCATCCCCATCTTACAGAGAAAGAAACTGAGGCACAGAAAGTTTAAAATGTGGCCCAAGATTAGGTAGGTGGTAAAAAATGGAGATGGGAGGGCTTCCCTGGCGGCGCAGTGGTTGAGAGTCTGCCTGCCGATGCAGGGGACACGGGTTCGTGCCCTGGTCCGGGAAGATCCCACATGCCGCGGAGCGGCTGGGCCCGTGAGCCATGGCCGCTGAGCCTGCGCGTCCGGAGCCTGTGCTCCGCAACGGGAGAGGCCACAACAGTGAGAGGCCCGCGTACCACAAAGAAAAAAAAAAAAAAAATGGAGATGGGAAACCCGGCTACCCACCCCCAGACCCTGACCACTTAACTCTGACTTCATACAGCCCTGCCGGCAGTAAATCAAGGGAAGGGCATTTCGAATCTGGGCCTGTCACCCGTCACGCTGCCAGGAAGCACTAGATCACAGCCAGCGTGGGCTGCTGCCACAGGACCTTGTAAAATTCATGAGAGACGAGCATGAAATGACCGGCATCCGTTCAGAGCAGCAGCTTGGATTTCAGCGTCATCCTCGCCCACCTGATCAGCCACACACGCAGGCTGACGCCACGCCAAGTGCGAACCGTGTCCTCTCGCCCCACCCCCACCCCACCCCCGTCCCCATCCTTCCTGCTGCTGGAGCCGCAGCACTCACTGCAGAGCGCAAGGTGGCCTGAGCTCCAGGTCAGATCACCAGGGTCCAGGCCCATCTCTGTGCCGGCCCGGGACAGCCGGCACCTCCTGCATCATCCAGAGGCGGGGGGCAGACAACAGCAACTCCAACACCAGGAAGCTGTCCCAGGGGCCCTGGTGGCGGCGCTCAGCCCCTGCTTCCGGAAGGTGCGTTGGAAGGAAACAGCAATTATTTAGGACCTTCTCAACGACCCATGGCCTAGGACAACACGCTGGGCCCACAGGCTGCTCTCGATCATCTGGACAGAAAATGGACCAAACAAAAATGGAAGGAAGCCAGCAGGCAGGTCCACAAGCCCACTCTCTCTCCCAGCTTGGTGAAGAAAAGGACCCACGCGGCCCCAGGGCAGGGCTGCTAGCGAGAAGCGGAGGGGACCCCCAGGCACGACCACCACCTCCCTATCCACCACCATCCGAGCCATGTTCAGAAATCTGGTTCTGATTTGCTGCAGCCGTCCGTTGCCTGATTCCACCAAGAGAGCACTGCATTCCTGCTCCACTATTTCATCTCCCTCTGCTCCAGCCTGCTCTGGCCTCGTGTCAGATTAATATTCCTACTCCGTGGAAGCCGGACGAAACTTCCTTTGGTGGGGTTGACCTCTCCAGTTGGCCCTGGCTGCCTGGGAGCTCACAAAGCCAGTGGCAGCCACCACTCCTTCCCCGCTCCTCGGGTCCAGAGCGTAAACACTCCGGGCGGCCCCTGACTCATATAGAAAGTTATCAGGAAGGAGTGAGGCTTTACAAGGTGTCAGAGCTTTCCCCAAGCTTTCACGTTGGGTGAGCTGATCTCAGGGCTTTGCAGAGAGAGTAACTGAACGGAAAATGCACGAAAGACCCAGACCAGGCTCTGTCTGAGGTTCGTATTTACTGGGTCCTGACCAAAGCTGGAGAAAGGGAGATGGCTGTAAGAATAAAAGCAGAGATGATAGTAAGAGTAATTAATGTTTGACGTGCAGCTTAACCATATATCAGGCACTGTATTAAGGGTTTTGAATCCATTATCTCATTTAACCCTCTCAACAAACCCATCAAGTAGACATTATTCTTCTTCCCACTTTAATAGATGAAAAACAAAAACAAAAAAATAACCGTGAGCCTGAGAAAGATCTGGTAACGTGCCCGGAGCATCAGTAAACGGCAGAGCCAAGACTTGGACCCAGGCAATCAAAATCCAGGGTCCAAGTCCCTAACCGCTCAGCAACACCACCAGCACTGGCTGAGTTCTTTGGAATGACCCTTAGAACCACGCAATCCTTAGTGAGTGACAACGAGGATGGTTTTGAGGACTGTCACAGCTCGTGCAGACCGCTGACTAGTGTAGTGCTGCCTCCAACCGGTTCACAGCCCCTGACACAAATCAACACGTACTCGGGAACTGGAACACCCCTCCGTCAAAGCTAAGTGCGTCCAAGGCCAAAGCAAACCTCTCCTTGCCTCCTTCTAGCGATTTGGGCCACTGCCCTTCTCCACGGCAGGGAAAACCGGAAGGAACTGCAGGTCCCGTTACCGTGGTGCTCAGGAGATGCCTGGAGTGGGCCAGGAGGACCGATCCAGGGCTCAGGACCTGCACTTTAGGAGGAGGGGGCCCTAGACAGATGAGCCCTCCCAGCCGACAAATCTAAGCTGCTCTGACCCTCCCAAGCAAGTTTAAAAGCAGGGAGGAAAAGGAGGAACTCAAGTATCTATCAGTGGTCCCGTGTTCATAGCCGCATTACGCACACTAGCTCAAAGCTGGAAGCAACCCAACTGACCATTGACAGATGAATGGATAAATAAAATGTGACATATACACACAGTGAAACAGTTAGACTTAAAAAAGGAAGGGAATTCTGACACATGCTACAACGTGGATGAACCCTGAAGACGTCATGCTAAGTGAAATAAAAGGACACAAAAGGACAGTCACAAAAGGACATACACTGTATGATTCTACTTCCGTGAGGTGCCTAGAATGGTCAAATTCATAGAGACAGAAAGTAAATGATGGTTCTCAGGGGGTAAAGTTTCAGTTGGGGAAGATGAAAAAGTCCTGGAGATGGTGGTGATGGCTGCACAGCAAGGTGACTGTACTTTATACCATCAAACTGTACACTTAAAAATGGTTAGAATGGGGCTTCCCTGGTGGCGCAGTGGTGGAGAGTCCGCCTGCTGATGCAGGGGACGCGGGTTCGTGCCCCGGTCCGGGAGGATCCCACATGCTGCGGGGCGGCTGGGCCCGTGAGCCATGGCCGCTGAGCCTGCACGTCCGGAACGTGTGCTCCGCAACAGGAGAGGCCACAACAGTGAGGGGCCCGCAAACCGCAAAAAAAATAAAAAATGGTTAGAATGGTACACTTTATGTGATTTAAAATTACACATGTAATGTCACGTGTATATGTTATTCAAAATACGCACATTTAACCACAATAGTAAAACTCATAGTAAATGCTGTGTTCTTGAATCTACTAATATTAAGAATTAGGCTTGGGCTTCCCTGGTGGCGCCGTGGTTGAGAGTCCGCCTGCCAATGCAGGGGACACGGGTTCGTGCCCCGGTTCGGGAAGATCCCACATGCCGCGGAGCGGCTGGGCCCGTGAGCCATGGCCACTGAGCCTGCACGTCCGGAGCCTGTGCTCCGCAACGGGAGGGGCCACAGCAGTGAGAGGCCCGCGTACTGCAAAAAAAAAAAAAAAAAAAAAAAAAAGAATTAGGCTTGACTCTTGAAAAAGAAAAGCAGAAAGGAATAAGAAATTAATAAAATTCACAGACGGAAAAGAGCTGAGCTCGCGAGCCTCAAACTCCGACGAAACGTAATGATGGATTCACTTAAATACAGGAAAGTGACAGTTAAATCCTCCAACATTAAGTTATTTAAGTGAGCGACCCTACCTGACATAGCAACACCCTCAGTAAAAGGGTATCATTCAGGGCCCCTCACAAGGGGGCCGTGAGAAACCACTGCTTCCTCAACATGGTCCTGCTCCTCTGCAGACATCGCCCCTGTGTCCAGACGCCAACTATCTCGGGGTCCCAATGAGCCATATGACTGGGCCTCGGTTGGTTTTTGGTGGGTTTTTTTGTGTTTTTTTTTTTTTGTGGTACGCGGGCCTCTCACTGCTGTGGCCTCTCCCGTTGCGGAGCACAGGCTCCGGACGCGCAGGCTCAGCGGCCATGGCTCACGGGCCCAGCCGCTCCGCGGCATGTGGGATCCTCCAGGACCGGGGCACGAACCCGTGTGCCCCACATCGGCAGGCGGCCTCTCAACCACTGCGCCACCAGGGAAGCCCCCTCAGTTGGTTTTTAATTCAGTCACTTCCTTAGTCATTCAACTAACGTTCTGTGTGCACCTTCTCTGTGCCAAGCACTGTGTGAAGCTCTGGAGGGAAGGAGGGGGAGAAGGAAGGGGCAGAGGAACTAACTCTTTTGAGCCCCTGCCGTCTTCCAAGCACAGGTGAAGCTCTTCACGAGCATCACCTTCTAGAACCTTCACAGAAGCTCCGTGGGGTAGGTACTGCTGATGTGTCCCCTTGTTTCATTTTTCACGAAAATGCTGAATGAGGGAGATAGAGAAATGGCAGTTACAATCCAGGGAGGTGAATCCGGGTTTGTCTGGCCCCAAAGCACACGTGCTAAGCCCCTATTCTACGCTGCCTATGCCTGGAGATGCAGAGATGGGCTCCCGTGCACGATCCCTGCCCTCGAAGACCTTACGCGTGGCCAGAGAACAGGAGGACAAACAAGCAACCGCGCTCCCAGAAGAGACTTGCTAAGACCTGGGCCCAGGTACGAGTGCCCAGGAGCCCAGGCAGGAGGACTCAGGACGGCTCCACAAGTCGGGACTCGTAAACTGTAAGATAAGCATCTGGTCAGTGTTTTTATCTCCCCTGGTCCTGGGAGCCAGGACCATGTCCTCTCTTCTCTGCACAGCCCCCTGTGTCACGCTGAGAGGCTAGAGTTGGCTAAGTGTGCTGGCCAGCAGGTGGACCAGCAACCCAGGAATGACAAAGTGGGGCTCTCGAGTAGAGGGAACTGAGAAGAAAATCCTTCTTTAACGAGGACACTGTCTCGTCAAGGCTTATAGAATTTCACTTGGCAAAGCTCCCCTCCAAGGCTCTCTACTGCCTCCTGCTGGCCTGGAGGACTCATGGCAACTGTGCAAATAACGCAAGCTCTTGGGATTAAGAGTTCAGAAATGAAAGACAGAGGCAATGTGTCTGTGGACAAGCAGAAGCAGGTACTTAGATGGAAAACAGGGCTCTTCGGGTATGTGCCTCCTCTGGTCTGTGGCCCCTGGGGTTTAAAATTCCACTCTTTCTGTTCTTTTCTGCCCAGACCTACATCTTGGGAAAACCAGTTCTGCCCAGAGGTGATAATTCCCACCAGTACAGACTCCTTGGCTGCATGGAAAATTCCCCCCAGGAGCCTGGCAAGGGTGGCAAGGCCTCCTGTGGCTGAAGAGCTCAGTCCTCTAGGCTGGCAGCTGCCCTGGGATGCCGGCAGCCTCACGCCAGTCCGCAGGCCAAGGCAGAATGTGCTCCAAGCTGGTCACACTGGAAGCACTGAGTGATGGAAGAAGAGCCTACCGGAAGCCTTTTGGGGCCCCATTAGAGGAGGACCTTCTACCCACAGCCCAAGGCCGAGGTGCACACGTCACAACAGTTCCACAGACTGCTCTGTCTTTATAAACACCCTAATCTGAAGTTAATTATTCTTTTGGTTTTTGTTTGTTTGTTTGCGGTACGTGGGCCTCTCACTGCTGTGGCCCCTCCTGTTGCGGAGCACAGGCTCCGGACGCGGAGGCTCAGCGGCCACGGCTCACGGGCGCAGCCCCTCCGTGGCATGTGGGATCCTCCTGGACCAGGGCACGAACCCGTGTCCCCTGCATCGGCAGGCAGACTCTCAACCACTGCGCCACCAGGGAAGCCCCTGAAGTTAATTATTCTTGAGCAGCTCTGTCTTCTAGGATTTCACACGTTAAAGTGTGACATAGAAAGAAGTCAGCCCAGCCATCACTTACCAAATCCTCTGTTAGGGACTAAAGGGTTGGACTGAATTTCTTTTTTCTAAAATTCAGATTTCTGTGATCCCCATTCAGACAATATCTACCCTTTCTCTGATTTCAAAAAGTACATGCCAAGTGTGGTATGTATATCTGCCCCTGCCCCGTGTTCTGTCCTTGCATCACTGCCAAGAGGGCAGGGGCCACTGGGGGGCTGCTTTTGCCAAGAGTTTTCTTTGTTATTCAGAATTGAACGAAAATCTACTTCCTCTTATTGTCCCTCCTACACTCAAAGACACATCCCACAAACAACGTAATTCGAGAGTTACTGGCTCCATGACCTTTAACTTGAAAAAACTATATTCAAAGCAGGTGCCTTAATAAGAGAAATTCCCTATCACAGCATTTCCACAAGTTTTAAGTTCTCTGTTAGGAAGGTGTCAATCATAGTCCCTATTCGGTCAAGTAACCCACAGTAAGCTCCATGATGCTTTATTTCTTCTAATCTCCTCACTGCTCAACCAAAGGATTTCCACTGTCCTTTCACCCTCAGCTTATTGAATAGGAAACCATCCAGTGCTTAATTTTATTAAAAGGAAGGAACTTGAATTCTATTCTGGATAAAGAGTTTTCCCATCTTAAGGACAGACTACGTCCATGTTTCCCAAAATGTGGTTCTGAGACAAGCAGCATCGACATCGCCTGCTGATGTGTCGGGAATACAGATTCTCAGGCCCTACCTGAGACTCGCTGAATGAGCAACTCTCAGGGTGGGGACCAGAAAGCTGTTTTAAACAAGCCCGCCAGGAGTTCCAGTTCGAGCAAAATGATGTAAGCACACACCCTGTGTCTTCTTCTGAATGCAGCTACAAAACCTGAACAGACGGTACAGACCAGCTATTTGAGAATTCTGAAAAGTAAACAGCAGTACGCATTTTCGGGGAGGAGAAGGGACTTTGAACTAATACCAAACTGGTGTTTTTTTACCTCCAGCACCCCCCCTGCTTAGTCTCAAGGCAGTCCAAACCCAGAAGTGAGCACCATCATCGTGGACAGCAAGAGCCCCAGGAGGAGCCCTCTAATTCTGGCTTGAGAAAAAAGACAAGTGTCTGTTCACACGCAGAGAGCAATCTCCCCGTTTTTGTTTTCTCCATTCTTCTGCACCCTAGCCCACAAGCCCCTAAAATTCTAAGCGAAAAGGACCTTCTCCTCTGCACAGAGGAGCTGTGCCCCAAGAGGGTGGAGCAAACCCGTTTCTTTCTCTCCCTCTCTGTCCTCGCACTGCTCGAGCCCTCCCACCCCCGGCCAACACGAGCAGTTGTGGGAAGTGCATGGCAGAGAAGAGTAAACGAATGCAAGGTTGGCCGGTGGGTGACAAACCGGATCCCGGCAACCTGGAATGTACCAGCAAGACCATGGAGAGGGAGGATCTTAGCGAGGTGACCCCATAAAGCTGTTCATGAGGGCTTGGCTACCCCTGAGCCACACATGCAAAGATCTGGCTCTCAGGAGTGTACTACGTACTTTAAACCTGAACGCTGTGGTGGACTACTGCCCAGGGCCCAAACTGGCCACTGGTAGCTTCTGCAGAAGAGAGCCAAATAGCACAAGGCTTTGAAAATGAAACGGATACAAGAATGAAACCACAACCCACACAAGGCTGGTCAGAACTTGCAGTCTGAACCCAACCAGACCAACTGCCTGCTAAAACACAAACAGGATTTAAACAACACCCAGAATCGCATCATATTGAAAACACCCAGGATACAATCTAAAGTTGCTGAGCAGACAAAGACCCAGTAAATGTCTTTATGGGAAAAGATGATCAAGAGATGCTAACTCCACGATGACAAACATACTTGAAATACCTGACAAACACTTTGAAGTAGTCAGTATAAAAATGCCTCAAGAAGTAAGGGGCAAGCACTCTCGAAATAAATAAAAAGACAGAAATTCTCAGCCAAGAAACAGAAGACATCAAATGAACCAAACAGACATTTTAGAACTGAAAACTGAATACAGCAACTGAAATTAAAAGCTCACTGATGGACTCAAGAGCAAAATGGGGTGACAGAGAAAGGAGTCAGTGTACCTGAAGAAATCAATAGGAATTATCCAATTTGAACAACACAGAGGAAAAAAAAAAGGTGAAAACAACAAGGCAAACCTCGGAGACCTGTGGGACGATACCAAAAAGATCTACTATTAATGCCACTGAACCTCCAGAAAGACAGAAGAATCGGTGCAGTGCAGGAGAAAAAACTGAAAATATAACTGAAAACTTCCTCCCAAATCTGGTGAAACATATAAACCTACAGATTCAAGAAACTCAGCAAATCCCGAACAAAATAAACCCAAAGAAATCCACACCCTGATACATCGCAATCGAACTGTTGAAAACCAAAGACAAAGGAAAACATCTTAAAAGCAGCCAAAGATAAACAGGACATCGTGATCTGAATGATTACAGATTTCTCATCAGGAACCACAGAGGCCAGAAGGGAGTAGAACAACATTTTGAAAATGCTAAAAGAAAAGAATTGTCAACCCAGAATTCCACATCTTGTGAAGATACCATTCAGGAATGAAGGTAAAATAAAGGCTTCTCAGATGAAAGAAAACTAAGATAACTTATTGCCAACAGACTTGCTCTAAAAGAATCGCTAAAGGAAATTCTTCAGACAGAGGGAAGTGCTACCAAAAGGAAACTCAATATCAGGAATGAAGAAAGAACCACAAAAATGGTAAACATCTGGATAAATAAAAATATATTGTACTATTATTCTACGCTTGAGTCCTTTAAAATATGTTTGACAGTTAAAAGTAAACACTGTAACATTTCCGATGGGTTTTTCAATTATGTTAACTGTAACATATGAGAAAACTATGAGACAAAGTAGGAAGGGTTAAAGGAACTTACATGGTGGTAAGATTTGTACACTCCACTTAAAAGTGATAAAATACTGATTCTAAGTAGACTGTGAAAAAGATACGTAGACCTACTGTAATCCCCAGGGCAATCACCAATAAAACCACACAAAGAACTACATTCGTAAGTGAATTCTCTAGGTCATACTGAGAGCCAGTGGGCTACAGAAAAGGACTTTACATTGAACTGAAATCCTGATTAGTATTCACTATGACACTGAAACTCCAACTTTAAGAGAAATGGGGAATGATTCTGGCCTAGAAAAGATCTAAAGTGAGTATGGTAAGTATCGGGGGCAGGTGGGAAGGAAGCACAGAGCCGAAGCAATGGGCAAATAAATAGAATTGCTCCCCAATCCCACACTTGAGTGACAAGGGCAGCTCGGTCCCTCCCCCGGAACAGTAATCAAGGCTGGAGATTGGAACTTGAACCTCTATGGTTTTGAGGGTCACCACTGTTCTTTGAGAAGGGACTCCGATGGAAAAAAACTGAGGGGCTTATTGATCACCAATTACGGTGGGAGAAATTCGCCGGTGCCTTCATTTTCTCCTTCTTTTAAGCCCCAACATTCTAGAAGGTCAGACTGAGATGAACATAGGAACACCAAAGATGAGAGGGGATTAACAGAGACCTAAGTGGGTTGACAGCGGATATTTTATAGAGATATTGCCCATCTCTAAAGAGAAAAAAGAAATTTACAGAAATAATTCAGGCAGTTCTCTCCACTTCCTTATGAAGGAGGGAAATAGCTGGCCCCCAAGTAGTGATTCTTTTGGCAACTGAATCTCAAAGAAATTAAATCCCTTGTCTGAAGCCCCAACTGACCTGGGTGCAGAGGGAAGAGGTGGCAGGGTAAAAACAATCTGGATTAAAGAATAATTCAGGAAGAGATCCACTAAGGAAAAAATTCTGATTGAGATAATCCATGACTTCAAAATCCAGAGAAAATGCTAACTGGAGACATAAATTTGGGAGCTCTCTTACCGTAAAGATGGCAACCAAAATGTTGGAAAGAAAGCATCTTGATAATAACTGTAAAATGAGAAAAGAAGAACCTAGAAGTGAGAATTGAAGAAGCCCAACATTTTAAAATCAGATGGAGCAGAACACCCCAGCCAAGAAGACTTAAAGGCAGAGGTCAGAGAAGTAGGAGGGAAATCAGGAAAGTCTGGCATCAGGGAAGATGGTGTTTCAAAGAGGAAGCAATGGTCAGCTATGCTGAATCTTGCTAAAAGGTTAAGGAAGTTGAGAACTGAAACATTTCTGTTAGGTTTAGCACCAACTAGAGGCCACTGGTCATCCAGACATGAGCATCTGGGGCAGAGCAACGGGAACAGAAGGCAGATTGAAAGAGTTTGACTAAGTGATTAAAACATGGAAGTAGAAAGTAAAAATCACTTTGTAAGTGTGAGACACTTATTATGAAATGCAGTGATTAAGACGGTGAGGTATTACTTGCAGCCCTACGTTCACAGCAGCACTATTCACAATAGCCAGAACATGGAAACAACCTAAAAGTCCATCGACAGATGACTGGATAAAGAAGATGTGTTACATATATACAATGACAGGCATCAAAAAAGACAAAATAATGCCATTTGCTGCAACATAGATGCAACTAGAGATTATCATACTAAGTGAAGTCAGAAAGAGAAAGACAAATACCATATGATACCACTTACATGTGGAATCTAAAATATGACACAAATGAACACATCTACAAAACAGAAACAGACTCACAGACATAGAGAACAGGCTTGTGGTTGCCAAGGGGGTGAGGGGTAGGAGAGGGCTGGGTTGGGAGTTTGGGATTAGCAGATGTAAACTATTATATATAGGATGGATGAACAACAAGGTCCTACCATATAGCATAGGGAACTATATTCAATATCCTGTGGTAAACCATAATGGAAAAGAATACTTAAAAAGAATGTCTGTATGTGTATAACTAAGTCACTTTGTTGTACAGCAGAGATTGGCACCGCATTGTAAATCAACTATATGTCAATTTAAAAAATTAAATTAAATTAAAAAATGATGAGGTATTAGCACAAGGACAAACAGACCATGGGAATAAAATAGAGTCCAGAAGCAGCCTGCCACACTCGATTTATGACACAGTTAACCCTGCAGAGCAGTGGGGAAGGATGGCTCTCTCAACAGATGATGTCGGGTCAATTAGATATCCAAGTGGGAAAAAAATTAATCATCTTGACTCACACCTCATGCCACATACACACACACACTCAAAATCAATTTTATGTGGATTGCAGATTAAATGTGCAGGGTTAACCAATAAAGATAACACTGAAGAATATGTTTGTGACTTGGATAGGTGATGATTTCTTAAACAGAGCACAAAAAGCAGTAATGACAAAGAAAAAGGTCAATTAATGGGACTAAAATAAAATTAAGAACCTCTATCCACCAAAATACACAATTAAAGAGTGAAAAGGTAAACCACAGAGGGGAAAGCAGATATCTGCAAGACAGATATTCAACACGAGACCGGTACCAAGACTATACGAAGAACTCTTTCAAATCCATGAGGAAAAGGCAGACAAACCATCTTTTAAAATGGTCAAAAGACTTGAACAAACACTTCACGAAAGAGGATATACAAATGGCTGGGAAAAAAAAAACATATGAAAAGGTTATCATCTCATTAGCCATCAGGGAATACAAATTAAAAGCACGCTGAGATATCACTACACAGGTACCAGAATGGCTAAAATTTAAATGGCTTACTATACCAAGTGTCAACAAGTATGTGGAGAAACTGGAACTCTCATACACTAATGGGGAGTATAAATTAGTACAAACCCTTTGGAACCTGTTCAGTAGTGTCTACTAAAGCTAAACATACACACATTATATGACCAGCAATTCTGCTCCTAAGTATTTACCCATCAGAAATGCATTCACCATAAGACTTGTAAAAAAGTCACAGCAACACTATTCATAATAACCTACAACAGGAAACCACCCGGTATGAATGAAGTTATTTACAAAGCAGAAATAAAATTACAGATGTAGAAAACAAACTTATGGTTTCCAGGGGTAAGAGGGCGGGAGGGATAAATTGGGATATTGGGACAGACATATACACACTGCTATATATAAAATAAATAACTAGTAAGGACCTACTGTATAGCACAGGAAACTCTACTCAATACTCTGTAATGACCTATGGGAAAAGAATCTAAGGGAGAGTGGATATATGTATATGTATAACTGATTCACTGTGATGTACATTAGAAAGTAATACAACATTGTAAATCAACTATACGCCAATAAAAATTAATTAAAAAAAAACAGGAAACAACCCATCCACAATAAAATAGAAAAGTAAACCGTCCGTTCAAGAAAACGAAATAAACACCATATAGTAATAAATAAACCGCCACTACAGACAACAATACAGACGAATTTCACACACTTAATGTTGAGCAAAAATAGCAAACACAAAATATATACTGTATGATTCCATTCATATAGAAGTTTACAAAACAGGCCAGGGCTTCCCTGGTGGCGCAGTGGTTGAGAGTCCGCCTGCCGATGCAGGGGACACGGGTTCGTGCCCGGGTCCCGGAGAATCCCACATGCCGCGGAGCGGCTGGGCCCGTGAGCCATGGCCACTGAGCCTGCGCGTCCGGAGCCTGTGCTCCGCAGCGGGAGACGCCACAACAGTGAGAGGCCCGTGTACCACAAAAAAAAACAGGCCAAACGTGTGATGCTAAAGGTCAGAACAGTCATGACCTTTGGATGGGGGTCCGTGACCAGGCAGAGGCCCAAGGGGAGCTTCTGAAGGGCTGGAAAAGTTCAAGGTCTTCATCTGGGTGGCAGTCACACAAGTGAATCCACTTAGTGATAATTCATCAAGTTGTCCACTTAAAATTTGGGCTGAAGAGGAAGAGTGAGAAGGTCATAACTGGTAATGGGGTTAAAAGAGGCATTTCTAAGACAGAATAAAGGTGAGCGTGTAACACCAAGCTGCAGCCCTAGAAACTTGCTGTCTCTCACTGAGGTGGGAGAGAAGCCCCCTGCTGCCTGCCCGACAGTGGCCGTGCCTAGTAGGGACCAACAGACTCCTGATGAAAACCATCCCTCTGGACCTTGCTTCCAGCTTAGGAGGCCAGCAGTTACCTCTTTACTAGTCATTTCTGATCTCATCTCAGGGGCCTACAGGCTTCACGTAATTACGAATTCTAACAACTCAACCAACTAGCCAAACTGCATGATTTCCATTTTCAGAGGAGGAAACAGATGCACCTGGTGAGTCAGCAGTTACCCCGCCAAAACCACAGGGCCCCTCGGAGACATGGATGCTGCGATCCTCAGGCAGGTGAGTCCACAGACCCCAGGGGAGGAAGGCGGCAGCACTGCATCACAGAAGGTGCCCCGCTCTGCTACGGAGTCCCAGCTTAATCTCCGAAAGCCTCAGCTGCTATAAAATGGGAATGATGATTTCACGGTAAGCGCCTCTTCACAGTAACTTTGTGAAGAGAATGTACATCTGGCATATAATTCGGTGACCACACGTGTTTATTCCCTTTGTCCTCCTCTTCGAAGAGAGAAGCATTTCTTGCAAAGAACTCCACAAACCAGAGAGGCAAAGGTCCCTAGGATTCCAGACGCGTGTTCCTAAGACCCCGCAGGCCCCGGCGGCACGCCCTGTCTGCAGGACAGCGAGTCCCTCTCCTCTGCACGGCGCTCGTTCAGGTCATTCACGTGGGTTCCTGTGTCTCTACGTGGTCTGGGTGTGTGTGTGCCTTCCCCAGATGGGGGGCAGAGGGAGACAGCAGCACAAGTGGGTATGTTTCTGGTTCAAGCTGCAGCTGTTTATTTCCCCAGTGAATTGTAAAATCATTGCAAATTCATCAGCATCTTCTGAGGAAGCCTCCTAACTGGCAACATGCTCAGAAAACTCCACAGCGAGGCGGGGGGAAGAGACCTGAGCACGGGGACGGATGCGGGAATTCCATTTTCACAGGTCCCCTCTGCCACTCAAGTTCTAGTAGAACTCTTGGGAGCAGCATCAAACTCACCCCCATGCACTCCCCTGTATTTCAACTGAATCACGGGAACCCAGAGTCCTGGGAAGCCAGAGAGGTTCCAGGCTCCCAGCTTCGCCTCCAAGCTCCAGGCCAAGAGGTGTAGGCAAGCCAGGGTCGTCTGATGCGCAACCACTTCTGAGCCCCTCCTGGTCACGCGAGGTTTCGCTTCCCACACCTAATACTCCGCACCCCTCTACAGGGCCCAGGACGACTGGTAATGCTTTTGTGGGCTTGAGAAAGTTCCCGAACGTCCATGGGCCTCCTTCTGTAAAATGAGACAAGCAGGGAAGATTCTCAAAGGTCCCTTCCAGCTCTGACTTTCTGAGTCATCAGGGCCGACAATAAAATCAGATAGAAAAAACTAAAATGAAATAAACTCTCCCTTTTCCAAAAGCATCGGGGGCGCGTCCACGCTTGCTCTACATTTAACCTGTGGTCCCTGCCATCCTGGCCCGGGCCCCTCCCCGGACAGGAAACGACCCCGACTCCTTCCTCTGGGGCTCGTTGCTTCCTCCGCTGAGTATTAGAACTGGTTATGGCTGTCTGGACAGAGCCGAGGTCCAGAGGGCAGGAAGGCGTCTCCTTGTTCTCGGCCCAGGGGACAGGAGCAGGCCGGACAGCTGGGACGGGCTTGGTCTCCATCGCCCCGCTGCTGGCTGGGCCTGATGGCTTTCTGTGCTCATCAATTCAGATGCTCTCCTGGGGAGTCCTTGACTTCACACTGGGTGGGGCCCCTGTCAGCAGGGGAACCAGCTGTCCCCGCCCCACTCCCTTCAGGGTCTGCTTTCCGAAGGCTGAAAACCCGAGTTTCTACACCCAGCAAGCCAGCAGCAGTGGCTACAAAAGGGACCTGGAGATGTTAGCAAAGCCGGGCAGGAAGTAACAACGAGCAGATTCAACCTGGAAAAATGTGGCCGTTGCCTCTGGGGCTAAATCATCACAAACACAAATACTCAGGTGGGAGGGAGACGCCTGGAACAGGAAGCGGCCAGACGGCATTTGGAGAGGAGCTTGCAATGTGATCTAGTGACAAAGAAACCGCTGGGGGATTCACAGGCTGGATGCGTGGAGGTGCTACCCCAACAAGAACAAGGAAGGAACAGGGGCGGGGCCGGCAGCTGTTCTCTGCCTCCCTGGAGGCCAGGACTAAGTGGACCACAGGGTGGAGATGGCAGCAAGGGAGGGTCAA
Source organism: Leucopleurus acutus (assembly GCF_964270905.1). NCBI lineage: Eukaryota > Metazoa > Chordata > Mammalia > Artiodactyla > Delphinidae > Leucopleurus > Leucopleurus acutus. The sequence continues at coordinate 6,436,774 of NC_139152.1, forward strand.
GTCAGACTCTAGAAAGAACCTTGTCGCTACGAAGCGTAGGGAGAGATTATCCGCGGTGATGGGGAAATCCCCAGGAAGACACTTGAAGCACCGGGACGTAGGAAGCCTGTCCCAGAGGCAGAGGCATGGCCTAGACGACCCTCAGACACCCCATGCAGCCCAGCAAGGAACACCTGATTCTGCAGGAAACAGGGAGCTGACCTGCCCATAGATGCCCCAGGAGACAGATGGAGGAGCCCAAACCAACTGAAAATACTGAAATCTGAGGGCTGGGAAAGCCACATGACCCGTCTCGGGTCTGAGACCAAACTCCAATCGGCTGCCGGCCAGACTCGCCGCTCCTCGGGCTTGCAGGGAGGGTACTTCCCAGTCTTCCCGCTGGCTCCATCACCCAGGACGCGGGAGTTTCCAAACGAGGCTCCCGAGACAAATCTCCGTGTACTTTAGGCCCAGCGGGTCAATCAAACGCGCGCCACTGACCTGTTCGTTCATCGACTTACGGCTGCTCTGAGGCACTCAGGTTAGACCCCAAGAATAAACTCCCTCCTGAGTTCTGAGATCCTGTGCAAGCAAGGAAAAGCGGCGATTTCCCTTCTCCTTCCCTCTGGGAGGTTCACGGGCTTCTAGACGGGGCTTCGAGAGCTGTGTGGTGCGTCTTATTTCTCACTAAAGCACCGTGCGAAAGGTACAAGTGTGCATCACGTCCATCAAACTTGAGGTTTGGAAGTTTGGGTTCAGAGAGCGGATAAATGAGGCTGAGTATCCGCTTTAAAAAGGGACTCTCTGCAACAAGCTGCATTCATATACTTAAACTTCAATGAGAAGTTTATAAACAGGGGTTCAGTGTAGCAGGCGAGACTGCTAACTCAGACCAGGGCACACAGATGGATGACCTATCCGTGCAAAGGTCCCGATGATTCCAGGTGGGTCTCCCTGGGAACCAGTCAGCCTCCTGGTGAGGTATCTGATACCAGGTTTTAGCCCTTGGGCAAACTTTCCAGAGACTTCAGAAAGAAGAAAAGAAAAAAACGTGTTGAAGGAGGCTCTCCAGGGCATCTAGACAACCAGCAGGTGTTAGAGCCTGACATGGGTCTGTGAAGCCAGGCCAGGAGAGGAATGGGAATAATTAGGATGGGAGAGTCCAGCTCATTTACAGACAGGTCAGCCTGGAGAACAGAAAACAACAGAAGTTGTTTAGGGATCTTTGGGCCTGAGAGGAACGAACTAGAACGGCAGCTATGCTGAGCTTCTGACATGGGCCAGGCACTGCCCTAGACACTCTGAGGAATGGCCCCTCATTTAATCATCTGTTTCCTTCACAACTATCATGTACCCCTGATGGGCCACTTGTCTTCAAAACAACTCAAAGAGATCAGATGAGAAAACCAAAGTGACAGGTGACATCATACAATCTGCCCAAGTTTAGGCATCGCTTAGTGGCTGAGCTGGGATTCCAACCTCTCTTTACACCAGAACTCTCTCCTTCAGGAAACCTTCCAGCCCTGCCCCTCCTGGTGCCAGTCATTGGAACAAGTCAGCTAAGCTGCGTGCAGACGCATATACGCAGGGTCTGTGCGTGTCATGTGCCATTACCCAAACCACTGGAAGCAGGGAGAGCCAGTCAACCACAGCCCTTCTGTCCTGGAGAGAAGGACACTGTGTCTGGGGGAGGAAGATCCCAGCATCTCTGTCTTGTTCCGCTTGGCCAAGCGGAACAAGACGGAGAATTCTCTTCCGTTTCCTGAGCATCCGAACAGCAGGAGGGAACAACCCAGAATGCAAGAGGCCGTGAGCAGATTAGCCACTCGCCACCACACGTGCCCACGTGGAATAACCTGCACGTTTACAGGGGTCGCCCTGCATGACCCTGAGAAACCGTCTGCCTGCTGTGCCCTTCGCTAAACACTGACCACCCCCACCAAGGGTGCTGACACCTTCCTCCTCGTCACCCCACACCAGCACGGGCCTCTGCACACGAGGGATGCTCCATCCCAACGCGGTCAGGACGCCCGGGTGTTAAGCTCTGACATAAGCGGCTTCTGAAGGTGTGGGTAAAGGAAGGCAGGAGGCCCGTCTGGGGCCGTGGTCCTTGATAAAGGAAAGGGTCACTGCGGTGTGACTCCCAGAGCCCTGCTCCATCCGCCGGTGCCCAGTCCACCACCGTCACCTACAGATTTGATCCCTATTAAAGACGCAGCTGCTGCGAAGTCCGGCTGTCCTGAGGGGTCTGAATGAAAGACCCGAGAGTGGATATAAAGGGGGGAGACATGGGAGAACCAGATGGGAGAAGCCACAGAAGAGAGAGGCCGGGCACCCAAGACAAACGGGTCCCGCCATCAGCCCTCCTCATGCCCACGGGCAGGAAAGGGCAGAACACACACGTAGGGGTCCTCCCAGCCCCGCTCCCAGGGGGCTGACATTCCACGCAGGCTCACTGTCCAAAGTGGCTCCGGACACCAGGCTACCCCGCGCTCTCTCCAGTTCCTGCAGTGTCAGTGCCCAGCCTCGCCCTCCTGGGAACCCCTGCTGCCTCTCACCGTTTGCTGGTCCAGATCTACCCAGCTGTCTCAGAGGCAGCCCCGAGCAGACTGACTCCTGCCACAAACACAGTCCATGGGTAATTAAAAGGTATCTGCAGGGATCCAGCTGTCCCCCCATCCCATGACCGCCCTCCTCGGCGGATAAGAGGGGCGAAGGAGGGGGCAGAACAGGGACCAAGTTCAGAGGCTCCCGGCTCCTCTCCTGAATGTGCTTTGGTGGCCGACAATCCCAGTAGTGAGAACGAGGACGCCCCCTTGCCCACACCAGGCTCAGACGGCAGAAGCGTTACCCCCAGAGGGGGGACACTGCAGTTCCTGAGACTCAGATGCAGGGTCTCAATCCCTCACTGGCACTACAGCTCTTTGACCTTGACCAAGTAAACTCAGTTTTCTTATCTGAAAAATAAAGACAGTAATAGTAAATCTTTTATAGGGTTTTTACAAAGATTCAATGAGTTGCTCTATGTACCGAGCACAGTAAAAGTATTTGTTGTCATGACTGATATCTTCAAAAGCAGCATGAAGATGCTCAAGGAGGGAAGTGTCCAGATCCCTGCGGCCCCCGTGGCAGCAGGGAGAGAACAGGTCTTCCTGGCAGCACCAAGAAGGAGATTTCTGGTCATTGGATGAAGGCAAGGTCCCAGGGCCAGAGAGGCCTTGGGGACACAGCCCTGGTCACGCAGACAGTTCCTGACATACAATCCGTATGAAATTGTGTCTCTGTCTGTTTCTGAAAGATTTCATGATCACATGGAGACAAGCCTGGCCTAAATGCAAACATCAACAAGTCCACAGCAATGGTAATCATCCTGGGCCGTGGGATTTGCCCCAAGGGCAGAGCTGGAAGGTGCTGAGAGAAAGAAGAAAGGAGAGAACTGGAGAGGGAGGGAAGAAAGCTAGGGAAAACTGCTAACAACCCCCAGGGCTCAACCTCTTCCCCAGGAGGGCCGCCAATCCTCTCAACGCTGGACCCGAGGGCAGCCTGAAAGGGCTCAGGTTTACCCCAGCGGTGCCCGCCCTGTGTGTCTGTCTGTCTGTCTCCCCTGCCGACCCTTCCTCCCACCCCCTCCTTTTGTTTTTGTTCCCCTCCGCCCTCCCCTCAGGACTGGGGCGGGGGGAGCTCCGAAGGCTGTGGCATCTTCTTCCCTGGCTGGGGAAGCTGCTGCAGAAGAAGCCGGAAGGTGGAGAGGGGGTGAGGGGGGAAGGAAATGCAGGCAGGGTTCCAGGCTGCTGAGAGTGGGAGCAGGGCTCAGGGAAAGGGCGCGGGGTCTCTCTTCTTGGGAAAGCCTTCCCTGCCAACTCCAGCTCTTGGGGACGGTCCCCTCCCCTGAACAACTCCACCGTGTACTGTCTTTGCTACACATTATGCTTTGAGTCAATTCAACACACTTGAGTATCTACTATATGTCAGACACTGTACAAACAAAAGAGGAATAAAACACAATCTCTGCTGGCAAAGTCTTCAATCTATCTGGGGATAAGTGAAGCTCCAGAGGGCGTAAAACTAAGTGTTTTGGTAATTCTGCCCAAGAACAAGGAGCATTAGATTAAGGACAGACACAAAAGAGCATCAGATAACATTTTTTTTTTTTGCAGTACACGGGCCTCTCACTGCCGTGGCCTCTCCCATTGCAGAGCACAGGCTCCGGACGCGCAGGCTCAGCGGCCACGGCTCACGGGCCCAGCCACTCCGTGGCATGTGGGATCTTCCCGGACCGGGGCACGAACCCGTGTCCCCTGCATCGGCAGGCGGACCCTCAACCAGTGCGCCACCGGGGAAGCCCCAGATAACATTTTCAAATGGTGAGAAAGTCCCTTTTCAATTATCTGCAAAGATAAAGTCTCCATTTGATGTCAGTACATCTTTAAGCTCTCTGACGCTACCTAAGCTTCCTTCTTTCTTTTAACCTTTTCTCCTGCTTCTGTAACTGAGGTGTAACTGACATAGAGCATCCTGTTAGTTTTAAGTGCACGACGTCATAAGCCGCCTTCTCCACAGAGATGAGCCTCTGCTCCCCAGCCTCAGACCCTCTGCAGCCAACTGCGTCCAGCTGGAAGCCAGTGATGTTATTGTGTTTCTGCTGTGGTTTAGTTTTGTAGCTAGTTTCTATTTATTGGTGTGTTGGTTTTCCATTGATAATAATGATACAGTATTTCTTTTTAAAATAAATTTAGGTTTAAAAAGTGAACAACTTAGCAAAAACATTCAGCAAGTAACAGCATAAACAGTAAATAGCTATTTACTATTTATCAGGAAACAGGTAAGCAGGGGTATTCAAGATCATGATCACAGTGCTAAAATGACTGAAATCGTGAGACCCTTTGGCCAGAGGAACCCAGCAAAGAAGGAATCAGCGTCTAAGCCTTCGTGATTACATCTCTTCCCCCAACCAGACATCAAACACCCCGCACCTCCTCCCTTTGGGGAGGCCTAATCCACACACTGGCATGTTCATTCACTCAGAAAATGGAAAGGAAATTCAACCCAGCTCACAGGAAGGGTACAAATCGTGGAAAATTAAAGCAAAATGTGGCAGGTGGGAGAGCCAACTCGGGCCCGTGGCAAAGAGGAAAACCCGATGCAAGACGCCAGCCCACACCGTTCCTACAAAGACCTGGGGAAGTGACGGTCCTTCCTTCTAGGACATTCTGCAGCCTGTGAAGGGGCTGCTCCAGGGCTCAGATGAGAAGATTGGCCCAGCGTGGCTAAGAAACGTGCAAAAGGCCACGCCCGCGACCCCTGCTTGCCGCCCTCTGCGCTCCAGACTTCCTCCCTCTACCTTCTGCTGCCACAGAAGTCCAGGTGACAGCAGGAGATAACTCCCGCCCACAGCCACTGGTCTTCTCAATGTTCTGCCAGCACAGCCCTGCTCCCAGGCCCTGGCCCAAGTCGGTCTGAATGCACCGCCTCCAGCTGCACCCGGAGCGCAGGACACAGCAACGCACACGGCGCCGCCATCTGTGGATGGGCAGCGAGGGCAGGGTTCCAGCAGCAAACCCCCCAGGCCGGGGCCCCGGGCTTCAGCTCCAAAGCCTTTGGTGGTTCCCCAGTCTGCACTTGACAAAGAAAACACCACCCGTCAGCACACCCTCCAAATCCCACTCCTCTGACTTCCCAATCCTGAAAAGGTGCTAAACCCCGCAGGCGCTCTCCCAGGCCTGGGAAACCTCGACCCTCCAAGGGCCGGTGGATGAGTTACGTCCCCGGGGCTGGAGGAGCGCAGAGAGGAGGCGCAGCCATCCACAGGCAGCTACCTCCCGCCTCTCGACACCTGACGGCGAGCCATCCCCCAGTGGAAACACGAAGAGACAGTGACAAGAATACCGGCGGTCACCTAGCCCAGGCCCACGACCCAGCCCCACGACTGCGGAGCTGGACAGAGAGCCGGGCTGCTGGGTGGGAGACAGCAGAGGGACTCCCAACCCAGCGATGCCCGAGGGGCAGTGATCCCATGCTGGAAGATGTGGGGACGGACCCAGAGTCCCCCAGGAGCCCCACGCAGCACACCTCCACTTCCATGAACCTTTCAGGGGCGATTCACGCACTCTGGCCTCAGCCAACCTCCTGGGTGAGGAGGAGGGACGAGGGCGAGAGCAGGCGGGGTTTCCACCGTGCACGTCTGCTTCAGAAGACAGTGACAGGGCCGGCTAACGGCTGACAATCCTGCCAGCTCTCCTTCCTCTTGCTCCCGCTGTCCCCTCGGCCTATCCTCCCTGAAGTCCCGATGCACAGAACGGGGGAGGCAGGGAGCACAATGGGGGCCCTGTCGCTTTTGCCTGTGGCCTGATGTAAACAGGCGCATTATCTCCCCGGGGCAAAGGCCACGGCCCTACTCAGACTCACCATCCACTCACCCCTTGAAAGTCGGGTTCTCAGCAGAGCACACAGCGAGGAGCTGCCTGTTCCCGACGCCAGGGCAGGCCGGGCCGACACGCCCAGGTCACAGCGTTCCTTGCAGAGCCCTTCACGAAAGGCCTTAAAACACCAACATGCTTAATTCCAACATTCAAACTAGGAACAATTTTAGTGGAAGAACTCATAGGATAGGCAACAGAAAATCACCACCAAAATCAAATGCAAAATTAAACCTGATGGGCCAACTCTAAGCTTCCCCATTAATATTCTTCTCCTTCTCACCCACTTCCTCTGCCTCACCAAGTACACACTGGCAGCCAGGTGCTAACAGCTCCCGAAGGCTGAAGGGAAAGACATGTAAGAACAATTTTAAATTGAGAAAATTGACTTTATCAGCGCAGTTTTTGAGAACACTGAGAAAACAGTCTGCAGTGAAGAGAGGGGGACACGTAAGGCTGGTGGCCCAGAACATCCTCACCATCGATCAAGCACCGGATATAACCAATGGTGTCTCCAGACCTCAAAGACGCCAAGAAAGACCTCACCGCGTACAACACCCAGGTCAGCTAAGCCTTCCAGACCTGCACCCTCCTCCCCAGCGTCCCAGCTTGCAGAGGGCGAATCTCCCCTGGAGCGCTAATAAAAGCAGCAGACACGGCACACTCAGGTCTGCTGGGCCCCAAGCATCTGGGGGCAGGAGAGGGAAGGTGATTCAGTCTAGAGCTTCAAGGCAGGAGTGGAACTTCTCCCGGTCACCCAGGCCACGGGTCACTCTCCCAGCACTCTCTTCCCACCTCTGTAACTGCACTTTTAGACCTGACCGTGTGGCTCTCCGTGGTCACGTCTGCTTCGCCCAGCAGACTAGAGGCCTCAGCCCCACCTCGGAGGTGAACGTCTGCTAAAGGGAGAGGCAGGAGAGAGGAGGCCAGAGATGGAGCCCGGCGGGCCTTCTCGGGCAGCTGCTTCCCTTTTGGGCATCTTTACAGCTGAAGTGACTCGCCAAGCGGTCCCTGGCTGACAAAGACCTTGACTTTATCAAACGACCAGTGGAGAAAGGCCTTCTTTCTCCACGTTTGTCTCAGAGACCGAAATATTTAGCCCTGCCGTGAAGAGGGACAATTAGCAGGATAGAGACCAGCTGTCCCCTCACCCTCTCTTCACCAGATACAGAGAAGCAGGAGTGACACACAAAATACCGAACCCCCAGCAGAGCGCAGTGTTAAGTCAGAACACGCACCAGCCACGGACCCCCGACAGTCATGCGAGGAGGCCCCAGACACCAGGCTGCTGCCAGCAAGATGGACCTAACAGAAGGAGGTCATCTCCTGCATGACTCATTTGTCTGCGCAGACTCTCTGCCATCAGGATCTCATCTGCCGAAGACGGAACCAGCAGCGTGAGCTTGTACAAGTCACATCCTCTCGACTTCGGTTCCCACTCTCTTCCGGAACTGAGAGAAATTCCAAGCCCCCCCAGCTCACGTCTCACGTGACCCCATTTCCGGGTGCCTCACAGATCGCCCCTGGTAACAGAAAACCAGCAGAACACAGGCAGGCCAAGGGGTGTCCAGGCCAGAAGCCTTCAGCACGTCAACCGCTGATGCCCGGCCCTCTGCTACCACAGGGGGGAATGGGATAATCAAAGCCCAGAACCTCCTTCCAGCCGCTTCTGAGGAATCCTAGGACTGCTAGAAGCTCACTGATTGATGAAAGACACCCGGACGTAAAGGCCTTGAGAAAGAGCCAGCCCCCAGCGCCTTCTAACTCTGCTTAAACCCTTGGCCCGCTCTTCACCGGAGCCATTTCTTTGATAACCTGGGCAGCGTCTGTCTGCATGGCAGGGGGGCCATGTAAGCCAAACACCACCCTGCAGAGTCGCTGTAAGAAGGGAGGGGGAACAGGAGGGAGGAGACCCGGTTTCCAGGCACAGCCCTGTTCCCCAGCAGCCTGGCAAGGGACCTCTGTTCCTACATCAAGGGGACGAGAGATGGCCCAACCACCCCAGTGAGGGTACCACGAGCATGAAGTAAGAATAATGAATGTTAATTTTTTTTCTTTTTTATAACTGAAGATTAGTTAGTTTACAATGCTGTTTTAGTTTCAAGTGTACAGCACAGTGATTCAGTTATACATACAGATATATTCTTTTTCACATTCTTTTCCATTATAGGTTATCACAAGATATTGAGTATAGTTCCCTGTGCTCTACAGTAGGTCCCTGTTGTTTACCCATTTTACAGATAGTACTATGTATATGTTAATCCCGAACTCATTTATCTCCCCCTCTATCCCCTTTGGTAACCATAAGTTTGTTTTCTATGTCTGGGAGTCTTTCTGTTTTGCAAACAAGTTCACCTGCATCATTTTTTTAGATTGCACATATAAGTGATGTCACATATTTGTCTTTCTCTGTCTTTCTTACTTCGCTTAATATAATAATCTCTAGGTCCACCCATGTCACTGCAAATGGCATTATTTCATTCTTTTTTACGGTTCAGTAGTATTCCACTGTATATATGTACCACACCTTCTTTATCAGTTCATTTGTCGATGGACGTTTAGGTTGCTTCCATACCTTGGCTATTGTGAATAGTGCTGCTGTGAACAACGGGGTGCATGTATCTTTTCGAATTATGGTTTTCTCTGGATATATGCCCGTGAGTGGGATTCCCGGATCATACGGTAGTTCTGGTTTTAGTTTTTTAAGGCACATCCATGCTGTCCATGAATGTTAATTTTTTAATTACAAACTCTGAAAAGGGAAATTGATATTTACCCAGGTTTGGGGGACTTGACTTGCCCTCCTTGCTTCTCTCTGAATCCCCACCCCCAGGCTGCCTGGAGGCCTCTCCTGGGAGACCAGGTCCACCCAGCTCTGCTCTGCTCTGCTCAGCTGTGAGGTCCCGAGGGCAGGGGCTGCTGCAGCTGTCTTTGTTGTGTTCTCTGAAGTTCCCTTGGGGCAGGAAAGAGGCAGGTGAGACGCCCTGGGCTCCAGCACACGGCTTCAGAGTGGGGCAAGTGAGACAGGAACACATCCAAAGCCAGGGGGAAATCATCGTGTTTTCCCCAGTCATTAGTGCAAGTCAACAGCTGCGGGACTGCCACGCACACCCATGAGAGCGCAGCAGCATCGCCAGGAAACAGGATGGACTGGGGCGTGATTAAATGCCACATTCCCTGCACTCCCTATAGCCTTCCTTAAGAATGCAAACCCCTATCGCATTCCTGAGGAGGAAACAGACTAATCTTATGATGGTGTCAACAGGGGTGTGGGAACCCCCAGCCCATAGAAATACACCACTCCCCTCACTCCAGCGCCCAACAGCCTGCTTGGGGCCTGAGGAAGAGCGAGGGACAGGAAGACCTCCAGGGGACACTGTCACCCTAGAAAAGCAAGCAGCACGGTTTTCCTAAGGATTAGGGAATCTCCTACATCCTAGTTTCCCAGCAAAGGAAGATTATACACGTAAGAGAGAAGACAGTGCAGGTCTGAGTGTCTGTAATCTGCAGGGCTGCAAACTGATACCATAAAAGGAGAAATGGTCACCCGGGCTGGCCTGGTCCTTCGGGGAGGCCACCGCAGCCTTCAGGACAGCAAAAGGCCCAGACTGGTGGTGGTCACTGCTCTGCGCCTACCCTGTGCCCCTATAATGGAGGACAAAGCAAAGGTGCCCCTAAAGCAGTCCCCTTTTCTAGATCAATATCTCCAGGCCCCTGCAGAGAACCTCTGTGAATTCTGGGTAAGGAAAAATAGGAAACTGCTATCAAGGGCTTGTCACTTCTCCCTGGAATGGCAAAGCCCCCAGAAGGTCTCAGCTGAAGTTGAAATCCCAGCTGGATCACTCGGCAGATGTCACCGTGGCTGAGTCGCTAGCCTCTCCCAGCCTGTCTCCTCCTCTCCTCGAAAAGATGGGACTCACACCCGCCTTGCGGGATATTCACAGAGACTCAAAGAGGATGCACAGGTGGAAGCGAGATCCCACGTTATGCGACGTACAGAAGGCACTCAGGAGAGACAGTTTCCTTCCTTAAAGCCACAGACCGGGGCTTCCCTGATGGCGCAGTGGTTGAGAGTCCGCCTGCCGACGCAGGGGACGCGGGTTCATGCCCCGGTCCGGGAAGATCCCACATGCCGCGGAGCGGCTGGGCCCGTGAGCCATGGCCGCTGAGCCTGCGCGTCCAGAGCCTGTGCTCCGCAATGGGAGAGGCCACAACAGTGAGAGGCCCGTGTACCACAAAAAAAAAAAAAAAAAAAAAAAAAAAAAAGCCACAGACCAAATCACACTCTAAAGACAGAGCAAATTCCCAAAGCTGCCCTACCACTGTCCAAGGGCCTAGGAGGACGGAGGTGCCCATCAGCTGTTTAATCCGATGTATAAAAACTCTTCCCTGAAAAGGGGTGATGACAAAGGTCAAGGAACAGTGGCCTCTGGTCTGAAGAGAGTGAGGCAGTGTTTGATTTTCCCAGCCCGCCAGCTTCCCCCTAAATGAGCCCCACTGGGAGGTCACAATGTCCCACACCTCAGAGGTCCCCTAGACGACTCCGTTTGAGCCAGCACAGTAATTTGGGTTGACGTGTCAGGCGTCAGGGCTACAGGGTGCGGAGTCAGGTGTCAGAGTCATCCTTTGCCTTGACGGGAGGAGGGTCTCCTCTCCGCAGAGAGAGAGGAGTTTGGTCATTCCTGGGTTGCCAGCCGACACCAGGCCAGAGAGGAGAGTTCCGCCTCCTGAGTGAAGCTGTCGGCTTCCAGGACTTGCCAGCTGGCACTGTGCCCCTTCTACACCTGACCCTGCCCAAAGCAGCCCACGGAGCTGCCGGAGATGCAGGGCCATGTGCTGATTAGAGGCAGCTCCTGCTATGCGTCCTCTGGTGCCCTAATCCCAGGAGGCCAGCGCCGAGCAGGGGCCGCCTGGTCTCCCTGTCGATGCCCTCCCTCCACTCCCAGTTGGGAACGTCGGCTGCTCACAGAGATGAAGTTTGGGGCCACGCCTGCTGGAGTTTCCGGGCCTGCAGGCTGGGAGAAGGTCTTTACCGCCAAGCCCACAAGCAGGACCTCCAGGCCCACCGAGTGCATCGCATGCTCCAGGCTCTGGATTCCCCCCGGTGCCACCTGAGTCTCTGCCGCTGTCCCTCGGGCTCCGTCTCACTCAGGGTAGGAGGTCTGGGAGCGCTCGGGAGGCGGTGAGTCACAGGAGGCCTTGTTCAGCCCACCCATTCTACAGCCTGTCTGGAGGCTCGAGGCCGGGTGAGTCCCTCAACTGCTTGCACTAGCCTCCCATTCAGCAGCGGTGCTCAACTCCAAACAGGGGGCCCTCATTTATCCGAACTGGCAGTGAGGATGCAGGGGTCTCTGTCATCCACAGGCACCTCCAGTGAGGTCTCTATGTTTTTAATTTTTTTTTTGGCCACGCCACGTGGCATACGGGATCTTACTTCCCCGACCAGGGATCAAACCCTTGCCCCCTGCAGTGGAAGCGCAGAGTCTTAACCACTGGGCCGCCAGGGAAGTCCCTCCAGCGAGGTCTTTAGATGAAATTCTAATCAAATGACCAAACGTAAGAAAACAGAGCCAACTGTGGTTTAGTCGTCCAATAAATACTGAATAGTCTTTAAAATATGAACATGGACCTTGTCGATACATGGCAATACGTACACAAAACGTGAAACACCAAACGCAAAGTACACGGCAGTTCTCCTCCTGTCTAAAGCACGGCCAGGTACCCACTAGGGTTGAAATGAACTCCACGATACTCAATCAAGTAGAGTTTGGTGGCCGCAAAGTTCTTTCAGCCTGTAAGGTTAAGTGGATATTCTCCATGGGTGTCTGATAGAAACGCACTTCCTCTCCATTTGTCTTCAAAGTGAAACTAGAGCCTAAGAGGCGGTCCAGCCCGGAAGAGCGGAGACAGCCGCGCGGGTGGGGCCACTGCACGCGCTCTCCGAACGGCCACCAGGGGAAGCCGAGCAATGTCCCCGCCCCCGTGAGGGGCCAGTTCCAGGCTGCTGCTCATGGCCAGAGGCGGAGCGCCCTGACACAGAGAAGAACGGGCTCAGACCCCCACAGGCCCCAAGAAAGTTGTTCAGATCCTCACGTCTCCAGCTCTCAGGGTTTAGCACCAACATGGCATGGGGGCTGGGGGGGGCGGGGAGAGATGGAGCAGACGATGGGACGCTGCCCTGAAGGAGGTGACAATTCATTTGCAACCTTGTTGGGTGGCAACGGGGTGCTCTTATCATTCGGGGAGCGACTAGGTAAACAAGCGCTCATCGGTTAGAAAAAAGGGATTAGGTGCACGTGCGCTACATGAATGGTCTGAAAAATATAGTGCTGGGGGGAAAAGAAAGAAGCAGGATGGGTTGTAAAACAGAGCTCCTCTATGTAAATCAAAAATGCACACAGTTCCGAGAAACTGTCACCACCGAGAGGAGCCTAAGGAAACATGACACTGAATATAACGTGGGATCTGGGCTGGGATCCTGGAGGAGAAAAAGAGAGAAGGTAAAAACTAAGGAAATCTGAACAGAGGAGGGATTTTCCTTAATGACAGTGTATCAATATCGGCTCATTAATTGTGACAAATGTACCATATTAATAACAGAGGAGACTGGGTGTGGGGGACAGGGGAGCTCTCTGTCCAATTTTTCTGTAAACTTAAAACTGTTCTAAACAATAACGTCTATTTTTTTAATGAAAAACAAATTGCATACAGTGAAAATGACACTATGCATTTCCCAGAAACACGAGGCATTGGAATGATTGCCTGTGGAAGGAGCAGGCGTTTAGAGTGACGGGCAGGGGGTATTTAGAAAAGTCACAAGAAGGACCTTTGCAGAACCTTGATAATAATGCACCATGACTGAGCACTGTAATTAACCCAACTCTGCATAAGAGGTGCCAAAGCAAATAATAATTAATTTTTAGACGAGAAAGAAAAAAAAAAAAAAAACACTGCAAGACAGTAGGTCACGATGGCTACGTGAGTGGTGGAGGCCCTGATGACAGAAGGGACTTGGGGAAGGCTGAGTAGCTTGGAAAGGCCCCAAGAAAGAACAGTTAAGTCAGCCTTGAAGCCCGGGGTAGGGGCCAGGAGGGAGGTGCTTTGGGTGGGTACACAACAGGAACAACAGTCCAGGACACACTCCACAGCGCCACCTAACACTAGTCAGTCCTAAGAGCTAGCTCTGGGCCCTCCTAATTCCCAGCCAAAGCCAGGAAAATCCAATAGCAACCAAAATGAAACACACTGGAGGGCAGCAAAGACAGCGGCGATACTAGCAGCAGTAGGAGGAGTTACAAGGACAGTTACATTTGAATTTCAGATTAGCAACAAATAATTTTTTAGTACAAGTATGTCCCCAATATTGCATGGGACACACTTAAGCTAAAAAAATTATTTGCTGTTAATCTGAATCCAAATTTAACTAGGCATCTTGAGTTTTTATTTGCTAAATCTGGGAACTCTCAATAATAACAATGCAGTAACACTCGTTGTTACTATTCTAGATACTTTACTTGGTTGTCTTACTTCATCTTCACCACAAACCAATGAAGAATGTAGTGTTTCTCCCTTTTTACAGACAAGGAAACTGTGATTCAAAAGGATCGAGTCACTTGCCCAAGGTCGTGAGGCTGGCAGATGCCAGGCCTGGGATGTGAACATCTGGACTCAGGGATCAGAGTCCAGCTCTGGGGCAGGTTGCCGTCTCCCAACTCAGCAGCCACACGAGGCTCAGGCCTCCGCTCCCTGAGCCTCCTTGACTCCCTGACACCCAGAGAAGGTGCAGCCTCCCATGGTGGTGACGTCAAGAGCTCCTCGTATGGCCCCCCAAACACGTCGCTACCTAAAGAAACCTTCCCACCAGACCCCAATCAGAGGCACCAGGCAAGCTCTGGGTTTCCAAAAGTCAGAGTCAGCATTCCCACAGCAAGGGCGCCCCGAGTAGCCCTGAAAGAGAACAATGTCCCTACAGTGGTGCAAAGAATAATGAGAGAAGGGGCTCCTGGTTTAAGAGTCTGGGCGAGCAGCCCAGGTCCGCACAAGGGGTCTGAGTCGGGCCACGTAAAAAATGGGTGAATGACCTCTGGGGGTCCCTTCCAGTTTGGGGATGGCATTAATGGGAACAAAACAGGTTCCTGGTGAAAATGTCACCCCACCCCTCAGCATGACACCCTTTTCAATAATCATAATGAGTACTTATTGAGCATCTACTGCGTACCAGACATCGTGCTTGATGTTTTCACTGCCCCTTCTAATGAGGGGGCATATAAAACTACAATCCTGTGGGACGTCTATTATTTTGCAAATGAGGAACCTGAGACTCACGGACATCACTTATTTATTCAGCTAACACTGGTTAAGCTCCTACTATGTGCCAGACTCTGTCCTAGGTGCTAGGGATACGGCAGTGAACCAAACAAGACCCCCGCCTTCATGGAGCCAGTAGGGTCACAGATGAAAAAATAACCAAATCTACCGTGCTATTTCAGGTGCTAAGTATGACGAAGAAAAGCTAACCAGAGTCAAGGAACAGAATGATAGGGCTGGGAGTGCTCTGCCTAAGACGGTCAAGGAAGAGGTCTGGAAGGAGGCAATGTTCGGGCAGAAGTCTGTAGTGAGGGCCTGAGCATGCACAGGTCTGAAGAAGGGCGCCCAAGGCAGAGGCGGCAACCAGCGCAAAGACCCTGAAGTAACGGTGACCAACACACAACCCAGATGAGGCCCATGGGCTGGAGCCAGCACGGGAGGGTGGGAGGGGTAGGAGATGAGTTTGGATGGGATGGCGAGGCAGGTCATCTTTAAAGGATCGTATGGTGTGAAGAAATGGATGGAGAAGTGAGTGATAAAATGGATGGATGGACGGACGGACGGACGAATACGTAGATAAATGGATTTCCATAGGCTGGCTACTGATCAGAGGTCGGAATACATACACAAGTTGATAAAATATATCTGATGTTCAGTTCCCAAATAACCAACTCCCTGAAGGCCCTAGGCAAGCACATTCCTTATTTTTTTTATTTTTTTATTTTTTTTTTGGCTTCACAGGTTGCAGGATCTTAGTTCCCTG
Organism: Leucopleurus acutus; assembly: GCF_964270905.1. Lineage (NCBI taxonomy): Eukaryota > Metazoa > Chordata > Mammalia > Artiodactyla > Delphinidae > Leucopleurus > Leucopleurus acutus. Next base: position 6,452,239 of record NC_139152.1, read on the forward strand.
ACCAAGCATCAAACTCACGCCCTCAGCAGTGAAAAACGTGGAGTCCTAACCATTGGACCGCCGGGGAATTCCCACACGTTCCTTAATAATGTAGTTCTTCTATACAGGAATTTTAATCCAAAATTCAACAGGCAAACCAGGTCTTCATTCGAAGGAAACCATTACAAAGGCCAGAGGATGGCGAGCCAGCAAGAAATGTCGTGTCTTCTGTCTCTAACTAAGCCAGCTTCCACAGAGCAGATGGGCACCCCACCGCCAGCACCAGCACCTGGGATCCCAAAACTCTTCCTCAAGTCCTTGAGCAAAAAAATCTGGTTTGCCCACCAGAGAAAAAAAAAAAACAACAATGCCAAACGCTAGAACAAAGCCAAGGCTTCCTGCAGGAGCCCAGCCTGCTTAGCCATCCCACCCCGTACCCTCTGCCACCTGCCCGACCTCACCTCCAAGTCCTTCTCCAGCTCCAGCCCGGCCTCCAGCAGGTTGTGCTCAAACTCCTCCCGCTGCTCCTTCCTCTCCTCCTCCAGGGCGTCGAGCGGCCCCGGCTCAATGTCACCGGGAGCCCCCGCGTCGGGGTCCTTGCTCGTCTCGCCATTAGAGACGATCGCCAGCGAGTGGCCAGGGGAGCCGTGGTCGGGGTGCGCCCCGCGTTTCCGGTAGTGATAGACGAGCACGTAGTCGACCTTCCTCTGGTTGTCGTGGAAGTGCAGGCGGCTCAGACGGGGCTCCGAGGACAGCGGCTCGCAGGCCTCCAGATAGTTCTTGATGACCTGGCCGGAGAGAACAGGACACGGGCGGCGACGTCCAATGAGGGAGGGGCGAGAGGCGCGGGAGGCTGCCCTTGCGCTCTGCACCCCGGGAAGGGGACTTGGAAGCCAGGCCCTCCCGGCCCCAAGGAAAGGACAGAGGGGCCCCAGTTCATCGCCACGACGGGCCCGCGGCGCCTCCACCCCATACCGGGTGCAGCCCGGGCCCCGGCCGCCCGCCGCTGCGGCGCCCACGCACACGTGCTCGCTCCGGTACCCGGATGCACAGGCGGCGCCAACACCACGCGTCCCACCGCCCGCCTCCCTTCGCGCCTAGAGCCCCACTTCCGCTCCCGCGCATGCGCACAATCCCGCACTCGGCCTCCCAGCGGACGCGCCCGCACACACTGTGCACACGCGCGTCACCCGAGTACGCTCTGACACGCGGCGCCCGGCACGCACCACGACACCCCCTCCTCCTTGCAGATGTGCGGCCCTCCTGCAAACACGCAGTACTCACCGGCAGGTTCTCTGGATCCGTTGGAACACAGGCCGATTTCTAGCCGCCTGGCCCACCCCTGCCCCCACCCCACGCGGATTCACTGTACACTCTGCCCCTCACAGCCCCACATCCTCCCCCTCCTCCTCCTCCTCTCCAGCCACTGGCGAGGACCCTGCCAGAGCCGGCGGCGGTCCACTCCCGTCTGCTCCCCGAGGTGGGAGGTTGAGAGAGCAGGAGGAGAAAGCACGAGGCCGAGTGGGGGGAGGGACCCGCCTCCCCCTTTGGGTGTTTCCCTGTTTATTACCGCTTTGATACCCAGCTGCCTCTGCAGCCACCTGAGAGGTCACCTGGGCAACCAGATGAAGCGCCAGGCACAGGAGAGAGCCTCGGAGCCGCCCCAGCAAAGGTCTGGTTCCTCCGACCTGAGGGAGGGGAGCCCGGGAGTCTGCAGACCAATGGGCGGGGCCCCCTGGCCTTTCACACGCCCGCCTTCCGGGTCCTCCTCTGACCAGAGGGCCCCGGCGCTGCTGGGACAGTGTGTCACCATGACTCAGAGAGACAGGAGAGGAAAAGGTCCTAACAGAAACCCCTCCCCCGACACCTGCCTCCCAGGTGGAGGAACCCCCAGTCCACAGGCTTCCTGGGGACCCCCGCACAGGCCGGCCCATCCGCCTACCCCAGTACTCACAGAGCTGTTTGGGGACCTCCCTCCACCGGACGCCTGGCTGGAACGTCGGGTAAGCCTGCCCTGGAGACCCCGGGCTCCGGGACGCGGCACCTGGAGGCATTGCTGTCCGTGTTTGGGGCCCTGGCCCCCTCTGACCACTGCCCGGGGGCACAGCCGGCGTGGCGAGCCAGGGAGCAGGGAGATACCTGTGTGAGGCAAGGACAAAGGGGGACAGCAGCTTCAGGGGATGGGAAACCCGGGGACCCGGAGAAACTGAGGCACTGAGGCGGGGACACCAGGGTGACCCTAACTGAGACCGCGGCCACATATCCCCACAGCTGTCCCCTCACCCCGGTCATCCGTCACAGGCTTAGTTAGACAGGTTCACGCTGGCCACAGGGCTGGGGGTGTCCCCATCTCTCTCTCTCTCTCTCTCTCTCTCTCACTCACACACACACACACACACACACACACGTAGCCACCAGCAGGAACTCCTCCCGATGACGGCTGTCATAATCTCTCATGATTCCCAGACAAGCGGAGAGGGGTGGCACCCGGGGGGCAGGGTGGGTGGGGCACTGCCTGGAGAGCCAGCCTGAATTAATGCCAAAGGCTTAGCCTTCAGCGTCCCTCCTGAGGCAGCAAGACCAGCAGGCACCCTGGCAGCCCTCACAGCCCTCGAGGAGACAGCAAGGACAGACCAGGAGTGGGTGCAGGGCAGGGGCAACCTCTGACCTCCAGGGCCCTTGAAGGGTCCCCATGCCCCTGCTGCCCCCTGGCCCCCCCAGAGCAGCCCTTCAGGGCCCCTGGGCTGACACCTCAGCTCTGTCACATGCTGGCTCTGAGGCCTCTGAGCCTGCTTCTTCAACTGTAAAATAAGGAGAAGTCCTAACTTGTAGGATGGAGTGAGAGTGAGAATGAGAGATACACGTGCAAAGCACCCGGACAGCCATCCGACTACGGGTGTGCAATAAAAAAGTGGCTACTGTCATTGTTCGTATGTTTTCACTTTAAACTCTGCGTGAGCAGAAATCACACCTTATACATCCAGCTCAGCCCCTAGACCCTGCCAAATGAATGAATGAATGATCGAACAAATGTATAAAAGCAGCTCTTCCTGGTCTCTTGAAACGGAACCTCTGGGCAGTTACCGGCTTGTGGAGCAGACGGCTATGTGCCCAGCTCTCTGCCAGGCAGTTTCGGGAGAACTGGGACATTGGGTCCCTGTGCTTAAGAAATGTATCATCTCTTTGTGAAGATACCCCTGATGTGCAGGAAACGCAATTATGACAAGCAAGTAAAGATTCCATAATTTGTTTCTAGACTGTGGGCTCTGGTCTATACTGAGGGAGACCAGAAAGGTGGAAAGTCAAAGTGGCTTCAGGAGGAATTGAACCTGAAGCTGGGTCTTGAAGCATCTGGAAGGCAGAGGACAGAACACAGAGGGGCAGGAGTGGGCAATCGTGCTGGTGGTGTGATGGGGGGTGGGGGGCCTCCAGCTCAGGGTATCAGGGGACGGGCTTCCTTCCTTGGTCCCCAGTCTTGCTAATCCCTCTCCCCTTGTGCCTTTCTGCCCAGGGCAGAACTGAGAACAGGCCTCTGCACCCCAGGGAAGGCCTGGAAACCTCCGTGTGCCTGTCTAAACAGCCGGAGCCATCCTGATGCCTACCTGGGCAGGTGATAACGGGCATGCCCAGTCAGCGTCCACCTTTCCTCGACAGCGATTCACAGTCACACAACTGTGAGCTGGGTAGCTCAGGTTCAGATCAGCCTAAAGCTTCTGTCAAACCACTGACCGGGAGCCACCGTCCCCTAAAGGTGCCACCTGGGCTCTGAGGCTGGCCTCCAGGGCTCCGCTGGCCATCCTGGCTGGCCCCTCCACTTGCCCTCTGACACGTGGATCACGGCTGCCTGGGGCCATGTTTTCACGCCCACCTCCTCCCCACAACCAGTGATTAGAGCACAGCATACGGTTCAGCCATTCCAGCTCCAGAAAGCCATTCCAGGCAATAATGACATTTTAGAGAGCTCTCTTAGCAACACCGACTCCACTTTGATTTTCCTTCCACGGCCTTCCCTCTGCTCTTAGCACAAGCTGCCTTGAGCAAGAGATCCATGGGTGCTTGCGGCTTAGCTCCCCTCCTGGGCTCTGGGGCTGTGACACTGTGACTTATTATAAGAAACAGACAGTTTGGTCTTCATTCTGTTGCTTGTACAGAGCTCCTAAAACCCTTAGAACTCCTTAAATGTGGAGAACGATCAAGGTGTCTTTTGCTGTGTTAATAAGGTGACTTTTGGAAAGCCCCTCTGTAACCTAAGGAAGGGGGCTGGTTGCCAGGGGAACCAACCTTGTGATGAGAGGGTGGAACTTTCAGTGCCCCCTTCCGACCCTTTAACCTGTGCAATCCGATGCTGTCTCCAGGTAGACAGTGTCGGAAATGAGTTGAATTGTAGGACACCCAGCTGGTGTTGCAGAACTGCTTGGTGTGGGGAAAAAACCCACACACTGGAACTGGAGTCAGAATGGTAGGGTGCCATGAGGGCGAGGCATAGCTTACCGTCTCTGGATCAACTAGATGCATTTTCACAAGGCCTGGACCTGGGGCCTCCTCTCTACACTCAGCTCTTTTCCTGGGAACTCGCATCCAGGCCAATGACTTTAATTATCACCTCTAAGCCAATGACTCTCTAAACTTAACCTTTCACAACGACTCTTCTCTAGCCACCAGACCCATACACCCTGCTGCCCACCTGGCATCTCTGCTTGGATGTTTCAGAGGCCCGTCAAAGTCAACACGTCCAGAACCAAACTTACGACCTTCTCCACAACGCGACACTTTTTCAGTATCCCCATCGCTATGAATGCTACCACCATCGCTCAGTCCACGAACCAGAAATCTGAAGGCAGCCCTGACAGCCTTCATCCTTCACAGCCCAGGTCCGATTTGTGATGGAGCCTGTGAATTTCACCCCTGAAATACCTCCTAAATCCATCTGTTTTCCACCACCTCCAGGACCACCTTAGCCTGGTCCAACTTACCATCCTTGCTCACCTGTCTTACTCCACACTCTCCCAACACCCCCCCACTGCCATCCTTGCTCCCCACCACTGTTCCCCCCAAGGGGGTCCTTTCAAAATGTCAATCAGGCCATGATGCCTCTTGTGTGGAGAATTCTGGTGCTTCCCACGTTCTTGGGCTGTGAGACCCTGTGGAGTCTGGCCTGTTCACGTCTCTGCCTCATCTGTCCCGTGTCCTGGTGGAGCTCTGAGTTCCAGCCATAGTTCATGCTGTCAGTCTCTCTGATGCAGCACACTGCCTCCCTGCCAGGACCTTGCATAGATTCTTCCTGCTGGCTGGAACATGCTTCTTCCTCTAGCTCCAGGCCACCTGCAATTTTGGTCCTTAGGAACCCAGAAAACCCAAACACAGCACATTCTTGTTTCAGAAAAGCTACTAATCAAGGTGAGACAGGAATATTCAGATACTACAAGCAGAGTTAATCTCCTTCCACCCCAGACATGATTGAGATGCTACAAGCTGAGCTGGTGCAGAGGGAGGTGTAGGCGGAGGTGTAGGCCACACAGACAAACGTCAAGTTGGCCGAGGAAGGCCTCCGAGCTTCAGGCAGTGGACCCCACTGGTCAGCAGGGAGCCGTAGAGAGCGGGACTCAAGCCGCAGCCCTGATTGTCTGGCGTCACTGAGGGAAGATAACCCACTGGTGACAACCCGTGACTGTCCAGTCTAAGGGACTCCTTCTATATCCCAAACCTCTGCTCAGGTCCCCAAATGACCACCCCATATGTGAGTAGCCCATCTTCCAATTGTCTGGACCCTCATAAGCCTCCAGGAGCATTAGGGTGGCGGGAGAGGAGAGCCCTCCACACCTTGTCCAAGTGTGACCAGATGGAAATGACCAGAGGCCCCCCGCTGAGCATGGACAGGGGTGGCCCCCCTGGGCAGGAGCACATCCACATCTGCCCCCCGTCCATCCTCCTCCTCCACCCTTAGAGGGATCCCTCAAAATTAGACATCACTTTACTCCACCCTCCCTCTCAAAGCCCTTCAAAGGGTCCCACTGCCTGAGTATAAAATCTTTACCATGAACTAGAAGGTGGGACATGGATTCTCCAACCTTGTTCCTGCCCTGCTTCCTACCCCTCATCTCTTTGGAACTTGAGTTTTTCTCAATATTCTGAGTTGCTCCATCTGTGGAGACGCTGAAGGGCAGTGGCGCCACAGGGGCACTTGCTTAGGGGCTGCCCTTCTGCGGGGCGGGAGGAGATGAGGGAAGGAGGGCCACCCTGGTCTCGGCTCGCGGTTTGGAGGCACCTGCAGCCTGTCCGAGTGATGGTCCAAGGCCACGGTGGACAGTCTTTGTCAGACCGAGAATAAAACATCAATAAATACCAGACCGTGATTTGGGACTACACGGGGGTAGCCCAGACCACCTGAGAAGCACGAGGGTCGACCTAGCCACGTCCCCCCCACCCCATGACCCTCCCAGGAGCAGCCTCCACACCAAGCCAGGAGGACCCTGGGTGCCTCGTCCTGGCATGGCCACAGTTCTGGAAAAATACTGTCTTTTCTCTGAGCTTAGTTTTTCCTTCCATCGTTGGGGGGAGGGGGTCATTTTGTTCCTTTCTTCATAGGGGAGTGTGATGATAGAACAAGAGGAAGATTAAAATTCCTTGGAAGCTTGTGAGCTGCAGAAAATGAGAGGATTGTGAACGAGTCCCACTTTGGGGCTGCAGTGCCTGCCCTTCCGTCCGTCTCTGCCCACCCAGACTTCTCTGCTCCACTCCCCCCTGCCCCCGTCTGCTGGTTACTATGTGCTTCCTCTTGGATTCCTGGATGAGACGGGAGAAGCCCCTGCTGTCCACCCCCATCGCTACAGGGGAGCTGGTTTCCTTACTCATCTGGGACCACCACACACTTCTTTACCCTGGAGAGCCAGGTATTTCCAGGATGAACTCCACCCCTCCTAGTTGGATCTAAGCTCCATCACCCAGTAGGCCTGCAGGCACCTCAGGTTGTGCTACAGAGGCAGACGGAGAATGAGTAGGATTGGAGATTTTGAGAGAAAAGAACAGAGGCTTGGGGCAGGGAACAGCCCAAATCTAAATGGAAGAACAGAGAGAACTTGTTTTGCGGTCCTGCCCTTTTGTTGTCCCTTCCCTGGGCTGCCCAAGGCCCCTCCCCAGCCTGGGTCCCCATATTGTAAGCCTGCACCCACCCCACCCCCCATCCACTACCTCCCCCTCACTGCCATGGCGAAGAAGCTAACCTACCCCAAAGTACAAATAACCCGTGCTGACATCCTGAGATAATCTGAGTGACAGCATTTTGAAAACCTGAAAGGCTCTGCAGACCCGCATATTCACAGGGCAGGGGCCTTCGCCTGAAGGAACACCATCTAATGGTGGGCACTGTGCACCCAGGTAGGTGAGGGGGAGGTGCTGAAAGGCGGGAGTGGTTTCCAGACCCTTCAAATCATGCCACACCTCTCAGACAGTGTGTCAGCAATCTTCCGGGTCCCAGCAAAGGTTCAGAGCTAGAAGGGCAGACGGGCAACAGGAGGATGTGACGAGCTAGTGAGAGTGAGAAAAGCTCAGGCAGTAGGTGATGGTGGGAAAACTGGAGCAAAGGGACCAGGAGACACCGTCAAAAGCAAGGCAGTGCCAGGCTGGGCAGAGAAAGAGCAGTGGGCGCCCCAGGCACACAGGAGGGTGACATGAGTCATCAGGGCCTGAGAAATTTCCGGAGCCTCTGAGAGAGACAGCAGCAAGAAGAGGTTTCCTGTGGGAACTGGACTTCCAGGCAGCAGGGCTTATCCTCGAAGTTTCCCTCATGGCATCACTGCTGTCTCATTGCTGACCGCTGGCAGGTGAGTGTGAGATGCCCAGAAAAAGAGGGCAGCCCCCGTCACCAGCCTTCTGAGGCCGCTACCTCTGGCAAAACCAGACAGGCCAGGGCTGCCCTGAGGGGGACAGAGCGCCCACACCCTCCCAGGCCAAGGACAAGACACCGAGCAGGGGTGGTCCTGCTGACGGGCAGGCCCTCGGGAAGTCTCAGAGCAACCTGGGCGCTTTCAGATTTTGAGAGGCTCACCCAGAGCCTCCCCGAGAATCCAGGGATGGATGGATTTCATTTCAGAGTCAACCCTTCCTCCGAGGTCTCACCCTGCTTTCCTGCATGAATTTGACCCGGGACAACAGTCAAAATTTGATATTCTAAGCTCAAAATTTGGACCCAACGGCCCTGCTGATCGCCCCACCCCTTGCCCCATAGGTCCTGCTGAATGTCACCTTTCTCAGCCCCCAAATGCAGTCAAAGTGACAGAGGGACCACCCTCCAGTCCCCTCCCCACGAAAGGACCATCTGCAGATCTGTCTCCTCACCTCTGCTCTTCTCACGGCCTCGCTCAAAAACAGCCCTCTCGGGGCTTCCCTGGTGGCGCAGTGGTTGGGAGTCCGCCTGCCGATGCGGGACGCGGGTTCGTGCCCCGGTCTGGGAAGATCCCACGTGCCGCGGAGCGGCTGGGCCCGTGAGCCATGGCCGCTGAGCCTGCGCGTCCGGAGCCTGTGCTCCGCAACGGGAGAGGCCACAACAGTGAGAGGCCCGCGTACCGCAAAAAAAAAAAAAAGAAGAAGAAAAAAAACCAGCCCTCTCTCTCCCGATGTTCAAACACCCGCTTCCTGAGGATGACACCGCCACAGTCTGCATCCCGGCCTTGAACCTGGATGAGGAAGAGCTAGCTGGCCTCCCGCCACTGGCCTCCCCTTTGATCCTCGGGTCATGGCTCATGCGCACAACGCAGCTCTCCCCAGCTCATGATGCCGCTGGTGTTACCATTCTGCAACAATGTGACCAAGTTACTCCCGGCCGGTGGTTTCCCACGCTTCTTAGAATGAAGACCAAATTGTCTAGTTGGTGCACAGGACATTTCATCATCTGAGCCCCACCTACCTGTCTGAGCTGCTTCGTCTCCCAACACCCACCCACGGCCCACCCTCCCCCTCCTGGCTCCTCCCCCACTGCACACACTCTCATGTCATGCTCCAGGTACAACTGGCCATTGGGGTGGGGGGTGGGGGAGGCGGGGGGAGTGTACATATATCTAAACTTCCACATCTCTATTCATTCCAGAACCATTGAACTTCCCAGGCACTGAATAATACATTGGAAACTCAAGGTAAACAGAACATGCTCCTTGCCACCAACCCCTAGGTGCCCACAGGGAGGGCAGACTAGTAAGGAAGGAAAATAGACTAATGAGGAGATAATTTCAGGACTAAGAGAAGAGCTAAAGTTGGAATCTGAACAAGGACATACAGAAGTGCTCTGCCTAAAGCTATCAGGAAAGGCTCCCCAGAATACACACCTTCTGAGATGCAGTCGGAAGAGACAAGTAAGCATCTTCAAATGGGCAAGAGAGGAAAGGAGATTCCAGGGAAAAAGGCAGTCGTTCGTACGGTCCCTTGCAATCAGCCGCTGGTCTGGCTGTTTCCGATCATCAACCGCCTGAGAGCAAGGACTGCCTGCCTCCGCCTGCCCTTTCTCCGCCCACAGCGTCCCAAGAGGTGGCCGACTACGCGGTGGGATTTGAGGGGCAAGAAAGGATCCTTCTAGTTTATGGAACACACTTTTTAACGTGGCCTACAAGGCTCTTGACTGTCATTCGTGTCAGTCTTCCCAGTATCAGTCATCGCCTACCAGTCACTACACACACACACACACACACACACACACACACCAGAAAGACTGAACCACCTGCAGCTTCTAGAAGGTGACCTGCTTTTTCTGATCTTTGGTCTTTGGAGTGGCCCCTAAACATCTCTCCTAAATGCTATACCCACCCCAAATCCCACTCTGTTAACATGCAGTGTTCACAAGTTATAATATTACAGCAGGAGAGCAACATGGTTAGAATTACATCAGAAAGATCACTCTGGCTACGGTTAGGATAAATGCAATATCAGGGCAAGGATGGATGGGCAGATGGATGGATGGATGGTGGATGGATGGATGGATGGATGGGTGGATGGATGGATGGATGGATGGGTGGATGGATGGATGGATGGATGGATGGATGGATGGATGGTGGATGGATGGATGGATGGATGGTGGATGGATGGATGGTGGATGGTGGATGGATGGATGGATGGAGAGATGATTGGATGGATGGATGGATGGATGGATGGATGGATAGATGGGTGGATGGATGGATGGATGGGTGGATGGGTGGATGGATGGATGGATGGAGAGATGATTGGATGGATGGGTGGATGGATGGATGGATGGATGGAGAGATGATTGGATGGATGGATGGGTGGATGGATGGATGGATGGATGGATGGATGGATGGATGGATGGATGGATGGATGGGTGGATGGGTGGGTGGATGGATGGATGGATGGATGGATGGATGGATGGATGGGTGGATGGGGGATGGATGGATGGGTGGGTGGATGGATGGATGGATGATTAGATGGATGGATCCCTAACTCCTTTTCCACTACAGGTGACCCTTTATAACACTTTTATTTCACTGGTCACTCTGCTACTCAAAACCTTCATTGTCTTGAGGCTTACAAACAACTTCGCGTTCAAAGACTTCCACATCTGGCTGTTACATATCTCTGCTCCCTAATTCATCCATCAGATAAGAACATTCCTTTTTAGCCAGACCCATCTCCAAACTAATTTTCTCTCGTGCCCTTGCTCACACAGTCACCCCTGCTTGGAATGTTCTCTCCACTTGTCTAAATCCCATCCAGCTAAAGTCCTATTCCTATACCAAGCCTTTTTCTAACCACTTAGGGAAATCCTCAAGAAGTTCAGAAAATTTGCCTTTTATATCTTTGTATTCCTGGCACAGAACTCTGGGTGCAATAGGGGCTCAGTAAACATCTGGAGGTAATAATGCGGGAAATGAGAGAATCGTTGCTTGTGAGTGAATTTTGAACAGAGTGGAGTCCCCTCTGAATTGAGCACAGACCTGCCCTAATCATTAGACCAACTACAACACTAACATGCGCCAGGCACTGTTCTGAGCGCTTTCCGTGTAACGACTCACTTAGTCTTCATGATAACTCTATGAGGTCGGCACTATTGTTGTCCCCTTTTTCCTGATGAGAAAACAGGCAGAGAGAGGTCAGGTAAGTTGCCCAAGGTCACCAGCTAGTAAGTGACGTATTCACAGTCCACACTTTTAACCAGGAGGCTCTACGGGACAAAAGGAAGAAGGACAGCCAAGACTACTCCGTAAGTCCCTTGCTGCCTGGACATTCTGAACATCCCTCACCTCTTTAAAGAGGACTTTTAACAAACAGCATTTACATTCAATGCTCAGATCCAAGGTCCTAAAAATGAAGACCAGAGACAAAAAAAAAAAAAAAGAATACGAAATTCATTTCAGGAAGTACCTCCCTCCACAACAAAACCCACAGCCCAGGACTTGGATAAGGTGCCCAGATGAAACCTACCCATTGGCAGACCATCCTACACTGTGGTTTGGTGTGTGACTGATGAGACTGAGGTGTCAATGTCCCTCCCTCTGTGTCATGAGGACACGACCCATCTACAACATAACTGGTCAAAGCGGTTCTGTTAGCTAGTTAATCATAACCTGTTTTGCAAGTACACTGACAGGAGGGAGCATGACGATGCAGCTGTGAGCAAAACGTCCTCCTCCCCGCAGCCCTCTACACACACACACACCCCACTTTCATGAGATTGACTGACTCTTCTCTTGGGTATACAGCCCTCATCCTCCTCCACCCACAAACAGCTCCCATCTCTGACCCTTCTCTTCCTCCTGGGTGTAACCAAGACCGATGATCTCTTTCTCATCCCCTGCTCTCCAGAGAAGGTGGAACGGATTTCTGTTTTCCCAAAGTGAACTGGCTCTGAGGTTAATGCCCAAGACAGCTCTTCCAATCATAGCTCCCCATTGAACCTGCTGGAGCCTTCGGTCCGGATGAGACATTGAGAGTTCTCGAGGGACTCAGCAGATGTGAGGGACATGGATGAACCTGAGATTTTTATAAATATCCCCAATACATTTACAGTCTCTAGGAAATTGCTCAGAGATTTTCTCTATGTTACAGCATTGTTAACAGATATGAGTAAATTCATATCATGGAGACAAACCTTCACCTGGTAGATTGTACTCTCCTTGAGGACAGGAATTGTGCCTGTCTTGTTCACCACTGAATCCTTAGCCCTAAACAGGGGGACTGGCACGTAATCAGCTTTGGGAGTTGGGCAAGTGTTTCCGCATAGCTTTGGAAAAGGGAAGTCTCGACAGCAAGCATCCTTTGAGATAACACCGTGTAGAATCTTGAAGAACTGTTCATGAAAACACTTGAGACACCCCCTAGGGTCTCCCATAATTACTGGGTGGGGCTTTACGGGGGATTGGAGATCCTGTAATAACTAGTGGTGGAAACACTTGGGAGACACATTTTTATTTATTTATTTATTTATTTTGCGGTACGCGGGCCTCTCACCGTTGTGGCCTCTCCCGTAGCGGAGCACAGGCCCCGGACGCGCAGGCTCAGCGGCCATGGCTCACGGGCCCAGCCGCTCCGCGGCATGTGGGATCTTCCCAGACCGGGGCACGAACCCGTGTCCCCTGCATCAGCAGAAGGACTCTCAACCACTGCGCCGCCAGGGAAGGCGGAGACACATTTTTTAACGTCTCATAACTTCACCTCTACTAGGCTGCTGTCCTAGCCAAATACAGATTGCTCTCACTTAAGACCACATGTGTCCTTATTTGACTATCAGTGAAGTTACAGTCACCACATTCCAAAGGACAGAACTAGGAGAAGAAGTTCTGGAAAGGGATAAACAGAAGCCCCCAGGAGCTACTCTACGGGGAGGGTGGGAGGAGCCTGCCATGCGAAGCCAGACTTAAAGTACTAGGGTCCAGCGATCAGTAAAAGCAAGGACAAACGGACACAGAGAGCAGTTCTCAACCTTGGATGCACAGTGGAATCACCTAGGAAAGTTAAAAGGTTGATGTCTGGTTCCACCTCGAGATCTGGACTTATTTGCCTGGGGCGTTCTATTGCGCCACCAGGGTCGAGACCATTGGTCTATAGAATCACTAACAGAATAATTTGAATTCAAATTATTCAAACTAAAATTCAAACTATAATTTGAAAAGATACATGCATCCCAGTGTTCACAGCAGCACTATTTACAATAGCCAAGACATGGAAGCAACCTAAAGGTCCATCAACAGTGAATGGATAAAGATGTGGTAAACATACACACACACACACACACACACACACACATACACACACACACTGGAATATTACTCAGCCATAAAAAAGAAAACAATGCCATCTACAGCAACATGGATGGACCTAGAGATTATCATACTAAGTGAAGTCAGACAGAGAAAGACAAATATGATATGATATCACTTATATGTAGAATCTTTTAAAATGATATAAATGAACTTATTTACAAAACAGAAACAGACTCACAGACATAGAAAACAAACTTATGGTTACCAAAGGGGAAAGCGGGTGGGGGAGGGGTTTTGGATTAGCAGATACAAACTTCTATATATAAAATAGATAAACAACACGGTCCTACTGTACAATACAGGGAACTATATTCAGTGCCCTGTGATAAACCACAATGGAAAAGGATACAAAAAAGAATATATATATGTACACCTGAAACACTTTGCTGTACACCTGAATCTAACACAACATTGTAAATCAACTAGACTTCAATTTTTTAAAAGCATAATAAAGAAGCAGCAGAATCTGTTGGTCAGCTACTGTCACACCAGCTCACCACTCACTCATTCATTCATTCATGCATTCACCAACCATTTAATAAGCATTCACCACATACCCTGTCCTGTCCTGGGTGCTGAAACTTGAAGATCTCAGAGCCTACTTGGGGAGACAAATGTCTAAATCTGTAACTTTCATACAGCATAGTAAGTGTGACTATACCACACCAAACTTACCATTTCTGATAGGCCCCTATGACAGAGACTACAAGCTGCTTACCAACATCCATGTCTTCCTCTTCTCCCTGAACACACAGCTAGACCACATTTCCTAGCCTCCCTCCCGTGTAACTAGATGTGGCCACGGGACCGAATTCCGGCCAGAGGAATGTGAGAGGAGTGATATGTGCTATTTCTGGGCCTGGCCCATAGAAACCTTCCAGGCCTGCTTCTGCGCGCCCCTCCACGCTCTTTCCCCGGCCCAGATAACTGGAGCGGCAATTCTCAGGGCCACCTCGGAAGTCACAGTTGAAGCTGGAGGAGCCTCCGTCACCCCGGGTCCCTGAAAAGCTTCCTGGAAAAGAGTCACCCCACCAACTTGGTTCCCGCCCAGGCCTATCCCTTTAACAAGAAGTAAACTCTTGCTGTGTTTTCCTCCTTATTCTTTAGTCTGCTCGTTAAGTTATCTGAGCATTACCTGAATAGAGTGCCCTTCATTATCAATGTGAATAATAATAAATAGAGCAGAGCAGTACCCTAATACAGTACCCTTCATTAATGTGGACAATAATAAGTAACTCCACTTACAAGTGCAGTAATTCAGCCCAGGGAGATACCATCCACGTCAAATACCTGTGCGTCACAACCTTGCTCAAACTTCCCCCAACTTGACAGACTGGACAACCCGCTCACACCTGTACACCCCATGCAGGGAGAGATTCTCAAAGGTAGGGACTGGCTATCACCTTTGATCCTTACTGCAGCCTGGCACATAGTAGGTGCTCAAGGAAAGGGCGGATAAAAAATTGAGCTGCTGGAAAGATGAGCAGAGAGGGATTTCTGGCCAATCATCTCTTCCGTGCTTTGTGGTATGGAATTCTGGAGTTTTGGGTGGGTAAGGAAGCTGAGAGGATTTGTCACCAGTATTATACAGTTTAATGATTTGTCATTAAACTGTATAATACATACAGTATAATACAACATTATACTCGATTATATTCCAATATAAAATAAAATTTGGCGTAAATCAATTATACTCCAATATAAAATAAAATTTAAAAAAATGCTAAAGCATGTTCTTCAAAATGAAGGGAAATGACAACAGATAGAAACTTGGCTAAGAATTACTCCTGGGACTTCCTGGTGGTCCAGTGGGTAAGACTCCAGGCTCCCAATGCAGGGGGCCCAGGTTCGACCCCTGGCCGGTGAACTAGACCCTGCGTTCCACAACTAAGAAGTCCACGTGCCACAGCTAAGATCCAGTGCAGCCAAAATAAATATAAAGAAATCAATTAAAAGTATTGCACCTGATGGACGAGTGCATCACTTTCTTACACAGGCGAGGAAAAGAGATTGTGAGCCATTGGTCAAAATGGACCATTAGCCTCTAAGTTTTCTATCTGCTGTAAGCCACAACTTTTCAAATTAGAGGCTTCACCCAATAGTTGGTTATCTAATGGTTTGAAAACAGCATTTTTTTTCAATAGAATGGAATAGAATGGATGAGAAAAGAGTAAAACAGAAACGCCTCTTTTAAAAAAAAATCAGAAACAATATAATAAATGCCCACATCAAAAATAATACTCTTTCTGAAAAGCTATTAATGAAACTACAGCCCATTATGCTAGGCAATGTCTTATATGTCACACAAATACCACTGTGCCATTCTTCTTAAACTTTAATGTTGATGAACGAATCTCCTTTTCTTAGGCAATGAGACCCACGGGACTTACTATCTCTTTTCTGTTCTGCCTGTCAGGAGGCTCATAGGTAAGTTTTCACTCAACTACAGGACCTATTCTTCTCTAGGTTTTGGTGCTATAATAGTATGTTCCTAATCTTTCATTATTTGGCATTTGCTCATTTATCTTTGATTTAAGTTTTATTGCATCTAGGTTTTCCTTTTTTGTAATTTGTTTGAAGATTAATAAATAATAGAAATAATTACTGATATAGGCAAGAATAAAAATGGATTAAAAAGGAGTTAGGGTGAAGAATAATTACCAAAATATTAAAAACAGGTATTTTATTTATTTGCATTTAATTTTTTTTCACAATGGGCTGTATCATTACTTTTTAGTTTTTAAGCTATTTTAATTAGTTAATGATGAACAATAGGCTAGAAAGTGGGAATTATCCCTTGGTCAGTGGACTAGTCAGAAGATGCAAGGGTGCTTTATACCTGTGTTTGCTACACAGAGAGACGATCTGACCCTGGATCCTTGTGAGAAATGCCATCTTTCGTAGTTTCAGCACAAGTTAACCTAGATGGAGAGCTGTCAGCCAGACAGACTTATAAATTATTTCCTCAAGAGTTTCTGGAGGAAGGGCAGGGTTGTCAGAAGGAGCCTAAGAAAGACCTCTAGTACATCTTGAAATGCCTGAAGTATGGACAGGACTAATTTCTTTGGTTTGGTCTAAACAAGCCCAGGTTTGATCCTGGTTCCTCATTCTCATGTCCAACAACAGTGGACGTGGTTGCTACACTACTAGGATCAACTTAGGGCCCCCAGAATCCTGACAGGCCACTGTGTGCCCTTGTTGATCCTCGTAGCTCCAGCACTGAGTGTAGTACCTGGCTCGGCAGGTGTGCTCTGAACTGCTGTGAGCTGCAAGCACAGGTGCATGGTGTGCAGATCCATTGAAATGATCGTGAGCCAGGTCTGCTAGAGCATATCAGACACTGGGCAAGTCCTCTGCCCCCAGCGGGTCAGTCTCTCCCACGTGCCTGTGAGCCACAGATGTGGAACTCAGATAACCCGTGCTCGTGTCCCCGGTGGAGATCACAGTGGCACATTGCCTTAGGAGTTTGGTGATGACAACCTGCCTTCCTGGGCTTGACCCCACTAAGTAAACTAACCATGATGATCCCAGATTGGAAGTCGTGTAAAGGCAAGCCTTGCCTGGATTATGACCACAGCATCACCTACCAGCCTTGCAAAATTAGTGTCTCCCTAAAAGCCCCAGTTCCACCCACATTTCTCAACCACCCCTCTTTGTTGGTATCTACACTCCCTTCTAATGGCTTCTTAAGAACAGAACAAAAGCAGCAAGGTGAGGTGGTGGGGAAATGAAACTGAATTCCAACTTTATCCTTCTCTGATGACTCGGTAGTTAACACAATGTAACAGACCTATTTCTTAACCTCTCTGAACCTCAGGTTCCTCGTCAATGAAATGGACTTAACACTGACCCCCAGATTTTGGGGGAAGCAAAGCACGATGTCTGGTATACAGATGATGCTTGATAAATGTTACTCTTCCCTTTCTCTTTGAAAAGTCAAAAACATATGGCCTGAGTCCCAAGACTCCGCGTGATCTGGTTCACTCTCACCCTCTCCCTCTCCCTCCAGGCACTGGGCTTCCCCCCTATTTTTTGGACAGCCCAAGCACATTGCTGCCATGGGATCTTTCGCCACTACTGCCTTTGCTAGATCATTCTCCAGGTGTCCACATGGCTGGTTCTTTCCTTGAATGCAATCTCTGTTTAAACTCCTTCTCCCCAACCACCTGCATACAAATAGAGACCGATTCTACTTTGTAGCTAGAGGCAAGATTCTCATCTCTAGTGGTCAAGTTTCTGTTCTCCGTGTGCTCTAGGAATCAGGTCCTCATTAAAGAAAATGAAAGGCAAGCTCCACTTTAGAACCCGGTGCCTCTGGCCCCCTAGCTGTGCCCTGTAGTGGAAGAGGGCAGGGAAGGGGCGGAGAGAAACTGGACAGAACCTGAGGCTGGTGTTTGGAACCCATCCCCACTCCTCACACAGCTTTCTCCATCAGCCAGCAAAGAGGCCCAGGACCCACGTAGAGGCAACCCAGAGAGCGATGCAGGTGCCCCAAAAGGACCGTCTCAGGTCCTTGGCTCCCAAAATGATGGTGCATGACAGGACACAGTGAGGGGGAGGTTGGGCCCTGGACACCCAGAAGCTGAGGCGGGGCTCTAATGTCCGGTCCCAAGCACAAAGCCCAGGAGAGTGCAGGGACCCGGAGTCTCGTCATCCTCCAGAAGCGCCCTACCTTGTCTAAGATCTTCCCTCACCTGTCACCTGCCTTGGGGCGGAGATCTAACCTTGCTCAGTGGGAACTTCTATCCCGGACCAGCATCCACACGGTCCCCGGACCGGCGTTCACACGGTCCCCGGACCGGCATCCACAGGGTCCCCGGACCGGCATCCACACGGTCCCCGGACCGGCATCCACATGGTCCCTGGACCAGCGTTCACACGGTCCCCGGACCAGCGTCCACATGGTCCCCGGACCAGCATCCACATGGTCTGGGGTGTCCTCTCCACACCTGCTCACAAAGTCTCGGGACTGTGCCTGATGCCTACCTTCCAGTCCCTTCTGCCCACCGTTCATGCCAATGAGGTGGGCACCCTGCCCCCGCCACTCCACGCCTCTCCCACGAGCCACCAGAAACAAGACACCCAACAAAATCCCTTTCCAAGCAAGGTCAACCCTGCCAAACACGTCTTTCTACTCAGTATCATTTGGAGGTGCAGCAGTATCACATCCTGCCCCCCTAAACGCTGCCTCAATTTGCTTTTCCTTTAAAAAAATAGTCCCCAGGAAAGTCACGCCTGTGTTTCCCTGCACCCCGAGGTGTAAATGTCCTTCCTGGGGGTGGGTTTGGATAAGGGCTGGAGGAGACTTCCTGGAACTGTGAAGCTGCTCCAGGAATGCCAAAGTCAAATTGCCAGGGGTGAATCTGAACCTCTCTCCTCAGCAGATTGTTTCTGACTAAACTCTGGGTGTTTGCTTACCATTCAGATGCACTGAACTGAACACCCCCGACTTAACAAGAATATAAAGAGATAGGAATTGGTAATTCATCACCTAAAAGCCACTGCGTCAATCTCCTGCCTCTTGTCCTACTTCTTCTCTCCTTGATTGGAAATGAGTGTCCAGGAAAGTGCTCGGGCATCCCTCGCCTTCCCCATCCTGGGAGAAAGGGATCAGCTCTGGAACCACCATTCCAGGTTCACTTGGGGTCACGAATCCCAAGGGGTAAGATGCCATGCCCTTCACTCCCAGCCCCTCTGCCTTCTACAACTTGTCAGGACCAGGGTCCCCGGCAGGGGGGACTCACCGCTCAGCCCGGGGGTGGCCATGGTGCGGGCGCGCAGGGCAGGAAACCGGGACTGCCCCGCTGCTGGGGCTGCTCTGGCGTCTGCTCTGGCTTATTCAGTCGCGGGACTAATTCCATCGCAGCTCAGCTCCGTCTGGACGTGCCCGCCCCAGCCTGCTGCCGCTGCCTCCTCCCCCATCCCTCGCCAGCGGCTACCAGGCCTCCCCGGAGCTGCACCCTAGGCGCACCGGCGCTGGTCGCGCCACGTGGAGAAAGGAGGGCGTTCCCGTGGGCCGGCTGAGTCCGGGACACGCTCCGGTTAATGAAGCTGAGGGGCGAGACAGTAAGACCGCTGCTCTCCCCACCCGGGGAGCTGCCTGCTAACCTGGTTCGGGTGTGAGCATTCAGCCGGATTATCTCGTGAACAGCCTGGCTGATTAGCTTCCAATTCCGCCCGGGAAGCCTGCTTCCCGCCGCCCTGGCCCTTATCGCCTGGGTAGGGGTGGGAGGCTCCCCCGCACGCCTGCCTGCACTCTACCCGCCACCAGATGTCCCCAACTTTCTCTAGATTAAAAGGAACAGGAGTGGAGGAATTGTGCCCCAGGGACAGGAAGAGGGGCTGCAAGAGGCAAGGGGAGGGGCTTGGGGAGGCAAGGGGTTTTAGCAAAGCTTCCCAGGGAGACGCTGGGACCAGCTGAGGAGGTAGATGGTGGAAGCTCCATTCCAGGAAAAAGAGGAGTTCCATCTCTCCGGAATGGCTTTGACATCTAGCCATGGGCAGGGGGATGGAAGAGAAGACCTCCAAAGGGCCATTCTGGATGATGGAATCTACAATTCCAAGACGCCCCCAAGCGAAACAAGTGCATTAATACCAGGGACCCTGAAAATGAAAAGGTATTATAACATTATATGTCAAGTAGGCTCTGAATGACTTTCCTATCTCCTACGCTGATAAGGTGGGCTGGTGGGGACTGCTCCCCACTTTATAGATGAGGAAACTGAGGCAGTAAAGGGGAGTCAGGGGCTGAGCAGAAGGAAATCCAAAAGCAGTGTGTGCCAACCTGGGCTGTATCCTGGGCACCAGGAGTAACCATGGCTGACGTGGATGTGGACTTCCTCGCCCTCAGCATCCTTCTCAGAGCCTCCCCCAGAGGAATTATCGAATTCTAGTAACAAATCTATGAGGGAATTACTGCCTGTGTGCCCATTTCACAGATCAGGAGACTGCAGTGTAAACGGTCAGGCACCGTGCCTCTGAGGACTTGCCTGCTCCAGAGCCTGTGCTCTAACACTTGGTTCCTGGCTGCTTGAGACAACACCCTTCTCCATTCACTTCTGGGGACCCTTCTCTACGTGTTCTCAATGCCAGGAGGATTGGAAACCTTTCCACCATGGTGGTTCCTTATTCATTCCCTCTCTTCTCTCCCTCCCGCACTGTTTTAGTCCCTTGGTCCCTGCATACTCCTCCCTTGAGACTCCCCCTAAGACTCTCACTTTGGGGACTGTCCCATCTGGTCTAAGGGTGACAAAAAAGAGAGTGCCTGAGACCAGAGGCAGACCCGCCCTGGAACACATGCAGAATGGGGACAGCTCCTGGCTCATACCCCCACTACCAGTTTCTCCTTTTTACCCTACTTCCTGCATTTTTTTTTTAAATCAAAATATGCGATTTTTCTGACTCAGCTTTTTTCTTGGTAGTGAACTGTACTATCAGTAAATTTGAGGAGAACTCAGGCTATGGAGGCAGTTGGAAAACTGACACCTTCTGCTGGAGAGGCAGACTCCCTGCTGAGTTCCTCTGTGGCGATGCCTCCAATGGCGTCTCGTCCGCAGGTGGAGCATTAGGCCATCAGTCAGAAGGGAGACAGGTAATTCTCTGGCCCTGGATCTGGTTTCCTACAGAGACCATAGAGGCACTCAAAGTTGGAGGTGGGGTGATGGATGGAGGATGACAGCCTTTGAATTATTGAGCAGTTACATAAAACTTCTATCCATTCTTCCTTCCCTCTACCCGGCTAAACTCCCCACCAAAACGACTCAACACAACCCATGCCATTTGCCTTTAATGTATCTTCCCTGGAGGTTCTTCCCCAGCAGTGACAGAAGCAGAAAGACCTAGAAATGCAGCCGTCACTGGTTCCTGTGAGAACAGGGCCGAATCTGTCAGCACCAGGGATGTGCGGCTCTGATGCACCGGCTCCGGAGTTCCTGCCCAGGTGTCCAGGTACTTGGGTTCTGAACCTGACCCTGCCACCCAGCAGCTGTGTGACCTTTGGCAAGTTACTCAAGTTCTCTGAGCTGCTTTCATCCTCTGCAAAGGGGCAGGAGAGGGCAGTGGATGAGATGTCTAAATCCTTTCCAGCTCCATGGTCCAGTACGTTCAATGAGTTGAGTCTCTCCTGGGCTAGGAGGATCCGGCATGAAAGTCAATCTTCCATCAAATTCCTGTCTCATAGCCAGGACAGTTGCTTTATTCTCATGGGTGTGCTCTCCCCACCTAGAGTTTCTGCCATCTTGCCAGCATATACATGTAAGCTTTTTTCATAAAAGTCTAAGAAAGGATGATCTCTCCTTGAGAGTGACAGCAGTGGTTAGTGATTTGGGGACCCAGTGAGGTCTGGAGTTACCTACACCTCTTCTATCCACTAAAGGATCCTGGAGTGGGCAAGGCCTTGGCCTCCAGCATCCAGCCCAAAAGGAACTCAGCTCCCTCACCCCTCAGAACAAAGGAAATCCTCAATGCTTTGCCACTGACGGTGGGGACACTTAGGGTTTCCCTTTGAAGCTTGATTTCCCCGTTTTTCTTCTGGTCACTTTTTCCGTTATTAGAGAGCAATTCATAGTTACTCCCGGACTTTCTGGCTTATTTGACCCTCCCAGCCGAGTGAGTGAGACTGACGTTCCTGGTTCCAGTTGAGGAAACTAAGTCTGAAAACCGCTAAGGGGCTTGCTGAGGCCACACAGTCCGGCGAAGGCCATGGGTGGAACCTGGGCCGCCCCCGAGTCTGGGGGTCCCCGGCCACGGCCACGCCTGTGCCGCGAGGGACCACGTTCCCGCACATGCCCAGCACCGCGTTTCCAGCCCCCCAGCCCCCAGCCTCTCACCCTCCCACGGGGGCGACTGAGGAACACAGGCACTGGCTCAGCTGAGGGCTCAGAGAACCCCTTGCACACCCACTGGGGCCCCTTCCCCATCGAGTCAGCCACACTGGCCAGAGCCTGGCAGGAGCCTGGCTCTAGGGACTCCTCTGCTCTGCCCAGAAGCCCCTGGATTCAGAGACTGGAGACCCCAGTGTTCCAGAGCAAATCCCTTCTCCTTCAGCCACTGGGCTGTTTCCAAGGAGGCCTGGCGCTCACTTTCCCCTTCCCTCCCCGTGGACGCTGAGCTGCCACTTTCTCCCCGACGTGGGTGGTGCCTCCCGCAGACCCCGGGGCTCAAGTGTTTGCAGATGGAGCCTGTGCTCCCCTGCCCCCCACCCCCTTCGGCACCAGCCTCAGAGCTCCAGCCCAGCCTACAACAGCCATCTCAGCCTAGATGAACCATGAGCCTTTGGCAAGATGACAGGTTGGCCTTTATTGTGCGCCCGGGGAAGCCCAGGAGCGGAGCACGCATGCGCCAAGCAGGGGTTGCCAAGCGGGTGGTGACGGGTGTCCGCGGCAGGACCGCGCCTCACTGGCGGCACTTCCTGGGGGAGCACTTGCACTGCATGGCGTTGAGGACCACGTGGTGGATGACGGAGCCGTTGGCGCAGCGCAGGGGCACCTGCATGGGCTCTGTGCGTGTGGGCGCGCAGCAGGCGCACTGGTCCTGCACGTCCTCTGTGTCGATGGAGTACAGGGCTTTGCTGGTGCATCTTCCCTACGGCAGGGCAGAGAGAGGCGGCCGTTGCGGGCGGTGGAGAGTCCCAGGGTGGGGAGGGCTCTGGGGCAGCCCACTTCCTCCACCTGCCCTCCTCCAATCAAGAAGGTCTGGCCTTGCCCGGAGAAACACGGGACAGCCAAGCGATGTGCAAAAGAGCTCTCGGGAGGTCTGAAAGGCCTGTCCTAACGGAACTGTCACACCCAACTCCCATCTTCCATTAAGCAACTCTCCATTCTCTTCAGAGGACGTGTTGAATCATTGCTCGGTTTTTTTCTTCTAGGGTCAAAAGTTCCCATTTACTTCAATAAAACATAGGCTTTTCAAAAAATTTTTAAAAGCTCCCAGTTCCTTTCACTTCTCCCCCCTGTGAATTTCCCAGATCCTTCGACTCTGTAACTAAAGAGACGTGACCAAACAAAGAACTTGCCCCTCCCAACCGAGGACCCCTTACCTCGCAGTAGTGAATGTCCACTTGCTCTTCAGACAGACAGTCTCCCACTTTGACGTACTGCAGCTTGGCAGTGATGTCCTTGCACTCGGGCTCCTCACCTACAGGACAGGTGAGAGATGGGACCTGTTCTTCCACACAACACTCTCCAGCCCAGTTCCCTCATTTACTGGAAATAGGTCAATTTCACAGTAACCGGATCACCAAAGCCAGCCATGGGGAAGGCAAGTCAGTGGTCCTGGCTCCCCTCAGCTTCTCCTGGCCCTTCATATTCAGAGATGTAGTTATCGCTGGGTTTAACTCACTTAATGGCACAATTTTAATTGCAGGAGGAGCGTAGATTCACTGTGCTTTGGTGATGTCAATGGATAGGACTTACTTTTATGTAATTGTAGACTCTAAAAACCATGATGAATAAATAAGGAAACACAAGCTTTAAATGACACATTAAACAAGATGGACTTAATTGATATTTATAGGACATTCCATCCGAAAACAACAGAATACACTTTCTTCTCAAGCGCTCATGGAACATTCTCCAGGATAGATCATATCTTGAGTCACAAATCAAGCGCTGGTAAATTTAAGAAAATTGAAATCGGATCAAGTATCTTTTCCAACCACAACGCTATGAGACTAGATATCAATTACAGGAAAAAAAAACTGTAAAAAATACAAACACATGGAGGCTAAATAATACGTTATACTAAATAACCAAGAACTCACTGAAGAAACCAAAGAGGAAATCAAAAAATCCCTAGAAACAAATGACGATGAAAACACGATGAACCAAAACATATGGGATGCAGCAAAAGCAGTTCTAAGAGGGAAGTTTATAGCAAAACAATCCTACCTCAAGAAACAGGAAACAACTCAAATAAACAACCTAACCTTACACCTAAAGCAATTAGAGAAAGAGGAACAAAACCACCCCCCCCCAAAGTTAACTGAAGGAAAGATCACAAAAATCTGATCAGAGGGCTTCCCTGGTGGCACAGTGGTTAAGAATCCACCTGCCAATGCAGGGGACACGGGTTCAAGCCCTGGTCTGGGAAGATCCCACATGCCGTGGAGCAACTAAACCCATGCCACAACTACTGAAGCCCGTGCACCTAGAGCCTGTGCTCCATAAAAAGAGAAGCCACTGCAATGAGAAGCCTGCACACCGCAATGAAGAGTAGCCCCCGCTCACCACAACTAGAGAAAGCCCGTGTGCAGCAACAAAGACCGCACACAGCCAAAAATTAAAAAGAAAAAAGATCAGATCAGAAATAAATGAAAAAGAAATGAAGGAAACATTAGCAAAGATCAATAAAACTAAAAGCTGGTTCTTTGAGAAGATAAACAAAATTGATAAATTATTAGCCAGACTCATCAAGAAAAAAAGGGAGAAGATTCAAATCAACAGAATTAGAAATGAAAAAGGAGAAGTAACAACTGACAGTGCAGAAATACAAAGGATCATAAGAGATTACTGCAAGCAACTATACGCCAATAAAATGGACAACCTGGAAGAAATGGACAAATTCTTAGAAAAGCACAACCTTCCAAGACTGAACCAGGAAGAAACAGAAAATATGAACAGCCCAGTCACAAGCACTAAAATTGAAACTGTGATTAAAAATCTTCCAACAAACAAAAGCCCAGGACCAGATGGCTTCACAGGCGAATACTATCAAACATTTAGAGAAGAGCTAACACCTGTCCTTCTTAAACTCTTCTGAAATATAGCAGAGGGAGGGACACTCCCAAACTCATTCTACGAGGCCACCATCACCCTGATACCAAAACCAGACAAAGATATAACAAAAAAAGGAAACTACAGGCCAATATCACTGATGAACATAGATGCAAAAATCCTCAACAAAATACTAGCAAACAGAATCCAACAGCATATTAAAAGGATCATACACCATGACCAAGTGGGGTTTATCCCAGGAATGCAAGGATTCTTCAATATACTCAAATCAAGCAATGTGATGCACCATATTAACAAATCGAAGGATAAAAACCATATGATAATCTCAATAGATGCAGAAAAAGTTTTCGACAAAATTCAACACCCAATTATGATAAAAACTCTCCAGAAAGTAGGCATAGAGGGAACCTACCTCAACATAATAAAGGCCATGTATGACAAACCCTACACACTAGGGTTTGCATTCCTATACACTAACAATGAAAAATCTGAAACAGAAATTAAGGTAACACTCCCATTTACCATTGCAACAAAAAGAATAAAATACCTAGGTATAAACCTACCTAAGGAGACAAAAGACCTGTATGCAGAAATCTATAAGACACTGATGAAAGAAATTAAAGACAATACAAACAGATGGAGAGATATACCATGTTCTTCGATTGGAAGAATCAACATTGTGAAAATGACTATACTACCCAAAGCAATCTACAGATTCAATGCAATCCCTATCAAACTACCAATAGCCTTTTGCACAGAACTAGAACAAAAAATTCACAATTTGTATGGAAACACAAAAGACCCCGAGTAGCCAAAGCAATCTTGAGAACGAAAAACGGAGCTGGAGGAATCAGGCTCCCGGACTTCAGACTATACTACAAAGCTACAGTAATCAAGACAGTATGGTACTGGCACAAGAACAGAAATATAGATCGATGGAACAAAATGGAAATCCCAGAGATAAACCCATGCACACATGGTCACCTTATCTTTGATAAAGGAGGAAAGAATATGCAATGGAGAAAAGACAGCCTCTCTTCAATAAGTGGTGCTGGGAAAACTGGACAGCTACATGTAAAAGAATGAAATTAGAACACTTCCTAACACCATACACAAAAATAAACTCAAAATGGATTAAACACCTAAATGTAAGGCCAGACACTATAAAACTCTTAGAGGAAAGCATAGGCAGAACACTCTATGATATAAATCACAGCAAGATCTGTTTTGACCCACCTCCTAGAGAAATGGAAATAAAAGCAAAAATAAACAACTGGGACCTAATGAAACATAAAAGCTTTTGCACAACAAAGGAAACCATAAACAAGACAAAAAGACAACTCTCAGAATGGGAGAAAATATTTGCAAAGGAAGCAACTGACAAAGGATTAATCTCCAAAATTTACAAGCAGCTCATGCAGCTCAATATCAAAAAAACAAACAACCCAATCCAAAAATGGGCAGAAGACCTAAATAGACATTTCTCCAAAGAAGATATACAGATGGCCAAGAAGCACATGAAAAGCTGCTCAACATCACTAATTATTAGAGAAATGAAACTCAAAACTACAATGAGGTATCACCTCACACTTGTTAGAATGGGCATCATCAGAAAATCTACAACAACAAATGCTGGAGAGGGTGTGGAGAAAAGGGAACCCTCTTGCACTGTTGGTGGGAATGTAAATTGATACAGCCACTATGGAGAACAGTATGGAGGTTCCTTAAAAAAGTAAAAATAGAACTACCATATGACCCAGCAATCCCACTACTGGGCATATACCCTGAGAAAACCGTAATTCAAAAGGAGTCATGTACCACAATGTTCATTGCAGCACTACTTACAATAGCAGCACTACTTACAATAGCCAGGACATGGAAGCAACCTAAGTGTCCATCAACAGATGAATGGATAGAGAAGATGTGGCACATATATATACAATGGAATATTACTCAGCCATAAAAAGAAACAAAATTGAGTTATTTGTAATGAGGTGGATGGACCTAGAGTCTGTCATACAGAGTGAAGTAAGTCAGAAATAGAGAAAAACAAATACTGTATGCTAACACATATATATAGAGAGAGAATCTAAAAAAAAGAAAAAAGGTTCTGATGAACATAGGGGCAGGACAGGAATAAAGATGCAGACGTAGAGAATGGACTTGAGGACACGGGGAGGAGGAAGGCTAATCTGGGACGAAGTGAGAGAGTGGCGTGGACATATACACACTACCAAATGTAAAATAGCTAGCCAGTGGGAAGCAGCCGCATAGCACAGGGAGATCAGCTCGGTGCTTTGTGACCACCTAGAGGGGTGGGAAAGGGAGGGTGGGAGGGAGACGCAAGAGGGAGGGGATATGGGGACATATGTACACATATAGCTGATTCACTTTGTTATACAGCAGAAACTAACAAAACATTGTAAAGCAACTGTATTCCAATAAAGATGTTAAAAATAATAAAATAAAAACCATAATGATCAGAGCAATCCTCCTGCGCTTATAACAATATCCAGAAGCTGACGGGCAATGAGGTAGCTAAGAAATACAATTAGCTCTATCCATCCCTGCCAATGTCATTGTCTCTGTGGGAGCTGATCGTAGGAGCCCTTATGGAATCTTCCCTTTGGGTATAGCTACCTCTGGGTCGCTAGCATGGGTCTCCTTATGTACAGGGGTTAAAAGCATTCAGATCTGAACCTCTCCTTGGCCCACTGATAATCTAAGATTTAATGCCACCTCATTATTGCCCATCCAAACACTGGGAGTTTTCCATTCCTGGATGGCTCCAAATCTAAATCAACTTTAACTGCCTAATAGTTGGGCTCCCCGCTCCCAAATAATGTCATTTTAAAGTGAAAGCCTGCCAACCACATTAAGAGGGTGAAAAAGGAAAACACATTGAGCCCAACACACTATATTCTTTTGCTGTGGATTTAAATCCCTGAGCCTGGCTTCTTTTCCTTATGGAAGGTCCCCACCTCTTGAAAGCACAGACCAACACAGGCCCCTTTTGGCCTCGCTGCTAGTTTTGAAGATAACAGCCTCGGCCCAATTCCATGTGCAGCACGCCTAGAGAGAATGCATCTCCTCTGATGGTTTCCTGACCACATTCTTCAACCATGCAGACAAGAACCATAGAAAAAGATGCTTTCAGAGTGTGTTTTCCACAATCTGCAAGTTGGTTACAGCAACTACAGGGACTGTCAAGAAAAGAATGAATGACTGAGCACTGAAGATATTCGTGTTTTTACTCTTCCTTTCTCTACCCAAAAATAAACATGGGAACATGGGCCCGTGAACCCCAAAACTAACTAAACTAAAAGACAAAGAATATTAGTCCAGGCAAGTAATTCTACATTCAGAGAATACAGCACTAACACTGGGATTCTGAAAGGTACTTGTGCTCATGGAAACAAGAACGCAAGAACATGTGGTGAGATGCTGTCTGGTGGGCAGGCTTGAGCTCCGTCTCCAAAGCTGCAGCCGTAACTATTGGGACCAACCAGTACAACACAACTGCAAGGTCAAGAGGCGCTGAGAGTGAAGCAGACGAGGTTAATAAAACTGAGACCAGCCTCATAAATCCTCGAGAAGGCTGTGTTCACTGCAGCCCCACAGCCAGCTGCTGGTTTCCCTTTCTCTCTGGGAGAGCTGCACGACACCCAAAGATTAGAGGCATACTGAATGTCCGCTCTGTCGAGATCATGAATCAAGGTGCCTGTCTTCAGGAGTTCTGGTGGCAGAGGGAAGACATTCTCTCATGATAGGACTACTATGACCAACCCAAGGCTCTGCAAGGGGAAAGGCAGGTAAGAGGCTAGTGACTGCCAGGAGTTTGGAAGGAAGGAGGAAGAGTGTGCCTCACAGGCATCTTGAAAGGGGGCTTGAGCAGGGGGCAGTCCAAGGACATGCAGGGTGGGGTGGAAGTTCCCTGCAGAATTGAACACAGTGACTGCAATATCTTTCTAGAAGAAAGTTCATCGCAAAGAACAGTCCCTGGACTTCGCCTGATGGATTTCAAGGGACAAGCTATTGGTAAGGTACTTACATGTGTCACAGCATGTGCCTGGAATTTTCATGATTTTCCCCTAAGAAAACAGCAAAGTCCCAGATTAGGCACAAATAGTACATAGTGGACACTTTCAGTCACTCCAGGCCAAGTCCTCCTCTGGATTCACAGTCCTGAGCTTCAGTCCCCAGAAATGAACGGGTTTTCCCATCACAAATGGGAATAGACTGACCACTCCACCCGCCAGGCCGAAATGATTCTGATGATTCTGAATTCCCTTCCAGCTGAGTCACCAGGATCATCATTCCCAGGGGAGGCTGGAAATCAGTTT
The DNA here is from genome assembly GCF_964270905.1 of Leucopleurus acutus. NCBI lineage: Eukaryota > Metazoa > Chordata > Mammalia > Artiodactyla > Delphinidae > Leucopleurus > Leucopleurus acutus. Next base: position 6,481,552 of record NC_139152.1, read on the forward strand.
GCTCTCTCACCATCCCAATCAAGGATCACAGATCCAGTCTCCCTCAAAGGAAGGTGTTTTCTTAAAGCATACGGTACAGCTGAGAGAGTTTTGTCCCTGCGTCGGGCTTTGATTTTGTAATTTCCTTGATTTTTAAACTAGGTCAGTGTTCTCCTTGGACACTGGGAATCACGTGTCCAACAGCAGAGCTGGACCACTGTTCAGAAGAACCCTCTTCTGAGAGTCGAAGATGGAGACAGTCAAGAGGAAAGCAGGGCCTGAGCCCCAGCTACTCACCCCCTCGGCCAGACACTTGTGTCCATCGAAGGGCGGGCAGCCCGTGACCCTCTTCTCCCAGATGAGCTCGCCTCTCTTGTTGACCCTGCAGAAGTGACTGTCACAGCCATCCTGGAGAGTCTCATCGCGCTGAAAGGAAAGAGGGGAGGTGGGCAGAGCAAATCTGAAGATGGTGTTTGGGGTCCAAAGCCACTTCAAGCCATGACCTTGACTCCTTGGAGTTGTTGAGACAAGGTAGGGGACCTTAGAACAAGACCGAGGCAGTGTGTGCAAAGTCTCCACACCCAGAACCCAGAACGGAGGTGGAGTCCAGTTTTACGGCTTGTTAACTGGGAATGGGGCTGCATAAATGTAGGGCATCCCTAACTCTACTGACCACTTAACAGCTTAAAGAATTAAGACACAGCAAAGGGAAACTGGCCCTGGCCCATCAGTAGCTGAACTAGAGGTGAGCCAGGCGCCACCTGCCAGCCCCTCCAGCCCACTCTGGCTTTCATAGAGCCCAGTCTGTGTCACCCTGATTGCCTGGCCAGTCTCATAGACCATCAAGGCTGGAGAAAATCTTAAAGATCAACTCACTCCCAGTCACGGGGCCCTACACCAACTTCTGTCACAGAGAGTGACAAATTAACCAAATCTAAGAGACAATTCTGTACTTCCTAAAGGTTACCCATCTTTCCCTCATGAAATCAGAACTAGGTACAAAAGGAAGTCAATATTGACCCAAACTCAGTCCCTCTTCCTTGAAGAAAATATCCCCAAATAGGAAACCAGACAGTGGTCGTAGGGAGACCCCTGAGTTTAAGTTGCCCACACACACCTTCAGCATCATGATCTGTCCCCCTCGTAGCTGAATGGTGCAAGCCATAGGCAGGCATCTCCCGCAGCACTGGCCCTGCATCTTCTCTTCCTCGTAACCCTGTGTAACCAGGAGAAAAAGCAGCCTTAGTTTAAACCTCCCCCTAAGATCCCGATCGAAAGTAGGCCAAATGGTAAATGGTTTCATTAAGCAGCTGTTCAAACTAGAAATCTGGGGGTCATCCTTGCGTTCTCTCTTTTTCTTATCCCCCCTGCCCCACTCATCACCAGATCTTGCCAAAAACTGCATCCTGAGCTCATCCACAGCTTGTCGTGCCAGGGTCCTCTGTCATCACCTGATCCAAGAAATCATCACCCACCGCTGGACTCTGTCACGGTAGTAACTGTCTTCCTACCTCTATTCCTGCCAATCCAGCAGCTTCCCGGAAGACGGATTTCACTGTTTCACAAAAACGCCCCCCCAATCTGGGAGACAACATAGGGTGGACAACTTTTTATTCTGCGAAGTATTTTAAACCATGTTAACAAAGCCAAAAAGTGATCATCAGCTGTCTCACCACTGCGTTAAAATTAAAGCTCTTTTAACTCTCCCCACCATGCCAGAAAAAAAAAAAAAAAAAAAAAGAACTAAATCTAGTAAAGTTTTTTTTTTTGGTTTTGTTTGGTTGGTTGGTTGGTTTTTTCAGGCAATGCTTTATTAGGGTCCCTGCTGCAGCAAGGGGCAGTGAGAACAAGTAACAGGTACCCATGCTGGCTCGCTCCCAGAACACGGACAAGCTGGCTCCTCATATGGGGTGAAGGTAGGGGTGTTTAAAAGAATAAATTTAGTTATGTGAAACCAGCTATGGTGTCATTCTTTTTTTCATTTTGCTACATTTAGTAATGACTTAGAGATTCATTCCTTGGGGTCCTGTGGTTTTTCTACTATGAATCTCTAGCAGGTCAGTTTGGAGCCCCGGACAGAACACCTGGTCCTCTCACATTGCCCCCTTACTCACTGCACTCCGACTGACAGCTCATAACCAGCTGGGGAGGTTAGGAGTCTATGAGCAACCACTGAACTCATCAGGGAAGCCGCAGAGAGAGAGCCCAGGCCACACACACACTCAGAAGGACACTGCTGACATTTGAGGCCATCAGGTCACGTTTCACCGGTGAGCTTCAACTGTGTTTTCAAAAACGCACAATTCCTGGCAGGTGTGGACCGAGGTGGATGGGAGAGGAAGAAAGAGATGGGAAAAACATCATGAATGTATGTGAGCGGTTGCAGTCAGAAAGAGGAAATAAAATGAGGCGTAAATCAGGCACGATTTCACAGGAGCGTGGATTGGGGCATTTTTTAGTGAGTGTTAGAAGAAGACACTAGGAAATGCCCTCCACTCAGCAGGCCCAAGGAGAAGAACGTGCCCAAAATCTTTACAAGAGAAGTGAGGGGTGGGGGACAAATGGAGGAGGGGTCTGCAAAGTGAAGGGATGGGGCGGTGGACACACACTCCACACCCCAGAGAGGCAGAGGGCACGGTGAAGCCAAGAACAGGGAAAGGTGGTAGGCTCTGTGGGAGAAGAAGGGACAGGAGAAAGTGGAGGAGGGCGGAAGGTGAGAGGAAGGGCGATGATTTCAGAGGTGCTGTGGGACCGGGGGAAGAGGGACGGGAGGACAGGGAACACGGCAGAAACCACTGGAAGGACGCAGCAGAGAGAACGGACCCCGCAAGGCAAGAACACAGCTGCACTGGTGAGCCCTGCTGGCGGGGTACGCACCGCACAGCTGCCAGACGGACACGGAGGGCCGTGCTGACCAGACTTTGGCCGGAGCATCCAATCAGGAGCCGCCAGGTGCCCAGCCAGCCACAGGCTCACTCACTCAGGTCTGAGCAGCCAACTAGCCCTGCTCCCCCCGTCCAGCGATGCCCCCCAAACTCTCCTCACAGGTGTCTCCCGGCCCTTTCCATAAACTACATCGGCTGCTCAAGGACCCCAGTCTTATCTCCCAGCTGCCCTTTTCTAACTCTTGCTTAAATGCCAGTCTGTCCCTGTGCCCCCTCCTGGGGGGTCATCGCTCAAGGTCAGCCCATGGTCATGCTCCTCTGGGAGGCCTTCTCAAGGTTCCTGGTCAGTGTCACCTCTCTTCCTCAAGCCTTCCTTTGTCTCTACCACCCAGCAGCACAGACCGGCTTCTGGGCTCCTTTTAGGTGTAAGCGTCATCTCCCCTGAAGGAGACACAGGCCCCACGTCTCTGATGATGCTAAGAGTTCCATCTGACATCGGCAGTTCAAACAGACACAGACCAGCCTACGCTTGACCCACCACAGCTCCCCACCTGCAGGAGGCCACACGGAGGCCCTTCATGGCAGAGGAACGTGACAAGACCAGGTAAGCTGAGCTAGAATGGGGGCATCTGAGGCAGAGCTCAGCAAAGGCTGAGAGATACACAGCAGGGCTAATCTCAGGGATCTCAAGAGGGAGGAGATCCCTGGGGAGACAGCGGAATTTTGGAGGTGAGGAGGAGGAGTACACAGACCAAAAGGGGCCGTGAATTTAAAAATATTTAGAAACCTAAGTCTGGACCGGATTCTAAAGCTGGATTTCTATGGACGCAGAGGAAGTGGCCGTGCCACCCTCTGACCACCAGAGGGCGCAGGTAGAGAGTTAGTGGGCTCGTCCCCCCCCCCCCCACCCCGCCTCCCCAGAACACTCTCCTTCAGGACAGCTTAGCGTGGACCGCTTCCTGCATCCACTGTAGTTCCATGGACATCCAGTTAAAGGGATGCCAAAGACTCCAGACAGCATCATTCCATCCCATATTCAAGCCCAGATGTATGCAGGGGAGTTATCTCACACACACACACACACACACCACACACACACACACACACACACACACACACGCCTAAATCCGAAACCCTGAAACAACTGGGATTTTAAATTTAAAAAAAGCAAAAAGGCATACTTCACTGGCTTCTTTCTAATTGAGGCAGGAATGTTCTCCTTGAGCCATTCTATCAGAAGTAGCTGTGTCTCCTACGGACCCCTTCACTCCCCTCGTAAATATGCTATTAAGCCCCTACTTGGGGCATCACACGGGTGCCAAGTGCCAGGAAGGGCACAGGTGCAGAACACTCCCCGACCTCAAGAGCGCTGACCACCAGCAGCTTGTCCTAACCTTGTCCCTAACCCACGCGTCACCCCTCCCCTCTGGCCACTGTGCCGCTCCACTCCTCCCCGACCCCGCCCAGAACCCGCCCGCTGCCCCACCATCTGAAAGAGCAATGACTGTATTCTGTGCATCTAGCTCACAAGAAACTCATCTGACCAACCATATTTTCTGAGACAGCAGGAGCCCCAAATGCAGAAGGCAGTTTGCGGAGGAAACCAAGGCATCCTCCAGAGCGTTGGGTCCAGCTCTGCGAGGTGGGGCTAAGAGTCACGATAAGAATAGTGAAGTGCATGCTTTCCTCCACCCAACTAGAAATGATGATTCCACTTCCCAGATCCCACCCTCAGAGGTGTTCTGAGCAAACACAGTCATCGTGAGCTGGCAGGGTGAACTATTAAAACGCGATGTCCAACAATAAAAGTGTATGTTGAGGCAGAGCCCCTTCAAAGAATGCTGCATAGAACCCTGCACATAGCAAGTGTCTGATAAGTAATTGTGGACTGACTAGTCACTGATAAATATTTGTTGACTAATTTTTAATGTTTTCAAAGAACAGTAGTATGTTGCTTAAAAAGAATACAGAATTGTAAATATGGTATCACAAGCCTTGCAAATACAGGAAGAAAATGTTTAAATTTCCAAAACTAAATTATGATTATACCTGAGAAATGCAATTTGGGTAGGTGACTTTTATTCTCTTCCTTACCGTTGTCAAATATGTCCATAATCAGAAAATCACGAAAGCTTTTATTTAACGAGCCCGGTGAGGTCCCATTGCTTGGGTCCCACAAGTACCCAGTCCACCCCCAGGCCCCCATGAGCCTCTCTCACCAGCGGGCAGTCCTCGCAGGTGGTCTGCCTGCACTCCAGCTTGAATCCGGAGATGACCCCAACCTGGACGGTGCAGAGGCAGGTGGTACACAGGTCAACCATCAGACTCCTCCCGGGCTGGAACCAAAGGGACCAGGGTCAGGCCTCCTGGCACCCAGAACCCCCGACCCTCCACTGCCCTCAGTCCCGTGAGCCGTCTGCCTTGGGCATGGGGGCCCGGCTGCCCAAAGCTGCCAGGATCCATCACCCTGATTCTCCTCCTGTCCCGAGAGGTCTGCTCCCTCCCTTCCCCACCCCACCTCAAGGATGGCATGGTAAGAGTGAGGGCTTTCCCAGCAGAGAGGAAGCTGGGGCAGAGGGAGAGGGGCAGATTGAAGCATGCACAGAAGAAACGCTCCAGTGCCTGGGGCCGGGATGTGAGCGCTAGAAGGCGGGCCACTCCAGGATGCCTGGGAAGCCCTGGAGGAAAGGAAAGTGTGGGTGGGGCAGGCCCCCCTGGCTCCTTTCACTTGCACTTTAGAGTGACACCCTTCCCAGGGCACCCCATCCCTGCCCCCCAGGCGCCCTGGAGGAGAAGGCGGCAGCTCACCCCGATGATGGTGCCGTTGAGCACACAGGCCTGCACGGGCTCTGGGGAGAGACAGGCACAGGGCATGAGTGTGCGGAGCACAGCTGGTGAAGGCCCACGACCCAGCTGCTCCTCCCAGGCTGGGCCTCCCTGCTCCACCTGCCGGTCCTTCTCCCCACCCAGCGCCAGGCACTGTGGGTCCTCCTGCCGGAGCCCACGTGGCCACAGTGGCCCCAGGCCCGCTGAGGAAGGGCAGCTACCTGCTGCCCACCACCCAGCCCGCAGGGAGAAGGTCCCTGGAGTCCTCGAGGGGAGGGCACTTGTTTAAGTGGTTCACACCCAAGGGGTGAGTGGGAGGATGTTTGGGCTTGTCAAAGAAAGACATTCCACTCTGGGAACTTTAAGCGCCGAGATAAAATCACACACAGAGCTCAGGACGCGGTGGCGAGAGCTGTTCGCTGGCGCTGCTGCTGCCGTCGGTTGTTTGGCTGGTTGGTTGGTTGGCTGGTGAGTGGGTTAGTTGGTCGCTTGGTTGGTTTGTTTATTTGGTTGGTTGGTTGGTTGATTGTGTGGTTTGTTGGTTAGTTGGTTGACTGGTTGGTTGATTGTTTGTTTGTTTATGTGGTTGGCTGGTTGGTTGGTGGGGTTAGGGGATGGGCAGTCAGAATACCTTTTCCAGCCGAATGACTGAGAAGAAGTCTAGAATTAGAGAAGCCTGGGTCCAAGCCCAGTTCTACCACTCACTAACTCACAAGAGCAAAGGGAGGTATAATGGTACCCACCTCATGGGATTGTCATAAGGATGACATGAGACAGGGTACAAAACCAGCGCTGACACAGTGACGACCCTCAGGAAATTGTCCCATTTCCCTCATCTTACTTGCTCTCTCCCCGAAGTGTTAGCAACGGATGGAGAGATTTGATCCTCCCCGTTTCCCTGAGCTGCTCAAAAGGCAAGGATTCGGGGGCCTTAGAGGAGAGAGAGGCTTGAAGGCGGGCTTGGTAGCACATCTTACCGCAGTGACAGGTGGGGCAACAGTCCGAGGTCTGACAGTTCAGCTGGAAGCCCGAGGGGCAGGTGGGGACGTCCAGTTGGGGGCAGGAGACATTCCTCTGTTGCACGAAGACCTCCTCCTTGACTCGGACACACTCGTAGATGAGGCAGGGGTCCTCGGGAGAGGCCCAGTGAGAGCCAACCTGTGGTCGGAGCACCCAAGTTGGTCAGGAGGCCAAGGTCCCGCTGGGAGTGGGTGGCCCCCTCAGGAGCTGGTGTGGGTCCTGGAGGTGAGCCCGGCTCAACGGCTAAGCCCTGCCCACAGGGTGAGGCGCACAGAGGGAGGGACAGCTCATCCGGGTCCTTCAGTGAGTCTGGGTCAGAGTCACCCTGACCAAGATCCTAGCTCAGAGCCCCGTGTGCTCCCAAGACAGAGTCTTGAGCCACCGGAGGAAGCACCTGGGGACACCTAAGGATGCTCCCTCCACCCTTGGCTCGGCTGGGAGCTGAGTGTCCAGGAACGGCTGCATGGGGAGACAGTGGAGGGGAGATGTGGAGGGAAACTCAGCCCAGCACCCAACCTCGTGCTGCTTCCCTCTGGTACAGGGAGCCGGTGAGAGCCGGGGATGCCGGTGTCTGAGCCTCGGCTCTGAAATCTGCCCTGAGCTCCCAGGCTGCACACGGGTGGCCTGTCCCAGGTAAGAGCCGGGGATGCTGGCGTCTGAGCCTCAGCTCTGAAATCAGTCCTGAGCTCCCAGGCTGCACACAGGCGGCCTGTCCCCAAGGGCACCACAGTCAAGGACCACTGAGTGTCCAGAACATGGTTCAGAAAATCCCTGCGGAGGTTCTGCCCGGACAACACGTGACCGTGAGCACGGTCTGTGTGGTCCAGCTCCCAGACACGCAAGCGGGGGCACCCGGCCTGCCCACTCCAGGCCCAGCCACGTCTCTTGGCCCCTGTCGCCTTTCTTCTCTTTCCAGAAGAGAAGCAGAAAGTACCACACACTGCAGCCTCTCTCCTGACCCGCTTCTGACTCCCCCCGACCAAGCTCCCCGCTGCGGGCCACGCCCCACTCCGACCACGTACCCGCCAAGCTTTGGGTGCATCAAGAGGACCTGTCCCTACCACACCTGCTGGGCCCCCCAGAGCCACTGCCGACACGCAAGTCTTGTAGGTAAGATGGAGACTTGAATTGGAAAGGGAAACTCTTTTGTGAACACTGATGCGGGTCAGGGCTGAGGGAGCCCTGGAGGCAGATGAGAGACCAGAGGCGGGTGGGGCGCGGGGGGGAGCGGTGAAGAGGATTCTGAGCCTCAAAGGGACCAGCAGGGCTTCCCTGGTGGCTCAGTGGTTGGGAGTCCGCCTGCCGATGCAGGGGACGTGGGTTCGTGCCCCGGTCCAGGAGGATCCCACATGCCGTGGAATGGCTGGGCCTGTGAGCCATGGCCGCCGAGCCTGTGTGTCCGGAGCCTGTGCTCCGCAACGGGAGAGGCCACAACAGTGAGAGGCCCGCGTACCGCAAAAAAAAAAAAAAAAGGGACCAGCTGTCAACCCCAACCAGGATGGAGTAGCCTCTGGCCCTGGGGAGGAGGTGCAAAGCCAGCCTGATCCTAGGATGGATTGGGGAAAAAAGAGGTTAAAAGCATGGAGAGGAGGGACACAGCAGGGAAATCCACAGGTAACCAGAATTAGAAGAGGGAGGTGGGAACCCTTGTGGGAAACTCAGTCTGTCACCACCAAGGAGGAGGAGACTGGTGGGCCAGGGTAGGAGGTGAGCAGGTGAGCATGTTCAGGGCAGGACAGGTAACCCTTTGCCCTCCTTCTAAACAGAGTGTGTTTTGGTCTCGCTGGAGGACTCAGAAGGGGAAGGTCCCTAGGTGCACCTCACCCCCTCCCAGCATCCACGTCCTGAGGATTCCAGGGCTTAGCACCCTTCCACTTCATCCTTATCCATCAGAGTTAAAGGACTGGTAGCATCCTAGCATGTGGGCTACGACTGACTCCCGGGGAGGGATCCTCTGTGCTTCAGAAAATGGCTTTATGAGCCCAGAGTCAAAGTGAGCGCCTCTGGGCCACGAAGGAGAAGCAACCCTGCTCTGTGTCAGGGGAGGGGATCTGGGGGTGGGGGGCTGGGCAGGAGAAGACAAGGGTGGGGAGACGGGGGCTGCCAACACGCCCAGGGGCTATAGCCAGAGCTGCAGAAGGGGGCTCGGGGGCCCTGGGAACAGAAATGTAGTTTGCTTCTCTGGGTTACATATTTCTCCAACAGAAACCAGTGAAAAGGTCAGAGGACGCCGCCCGGGCCGGTGTGGCAGGGTGCCAGGCCCACGACACGGCCCTGCACCACCCATCAGCGGAAGCAGGTCCTCAGCTTCACAGGTTAAACAGGAGAACATGACCCCCACCCTCAGGCGTTCACAGAACTCAGAGGGAGGGAACTGGGCTCCTCCCAAAATCTACACAACGGGAAGTCTGGGGCAACTTTAACTAGTTCCCCGGGAGCAAGGTGATCCCAGCTGACATCTGGATAAACCAACAGCCGCATTAAACTCTCTGTGGGGAAAGCAAAAGGCAGGGAATGAGCTTCTACTTTATGGACAGAACCAAGGGCAGCACCGGACCCCAGATGGACGACCAGGCTGGTGAGGCCCCCGCCCTCCTTCCTACCCGCCCTGGCCCAGACCTACACTCTTCCAGGAGGACTGCGAGTCTCCCCGAGGGGAGCCGGTCACCACCTTGCAGGCAGATGGCAGGCACGTTCCACAGCACTCGCCTTCGTGGAGAACGTAAGTGAAGCCCTGAAAACACACAAGGGGTGGAGCGTCAGGACAGGCCGGCAGCAAAGACAGGTGTTCTGGTCCACTCGGCAGGTGTATGGAGCCCTGGGGCTTGCAGAGGGACAGCTGGACCGGATGTTTTCATCTCTGTCCTCCACCAGCCCCTCGATCATGCTAAGTGGTCAGGAAGCGTCACCCACTGAGTCACTATGGGTCTTACACCAGTCGAAGAGACACAACCCTGCCCTCTGCAAACTTCCACTTAAGAAGAGCCAGTCCATGGGAGTATTAAAGATGCTCAGAGCTCACTCAGAAGCAGCCGGCGCCCTGATGTTCATCACAGCCCAAATCTAGGGTCCCTTACTGACTGGGGGAGAACATTCCAGAAGCCTGGAGTCCCGGCTCTGCCCTAACAGGGCAAATTATCTGCACAACATGAGTGCCTTGACCCCAGGACCTCTCAGCGATGTACAGAGCTGGGCTTCCCCAGGTCGTCACTTGACATTTACCTAGTAGTTTACGGGGCACAGTGAGACGAGACCCACTTTCCCCAGAAAGCCTGCCAGGGAGGCCAGCATCCTGCAAGTCTGAAGTCTGCCAGCCTATCCCCCCTCTTGGAGGTCCTCCAATCTGGCCAAAGCATCGGGAACTTGGATTGAAACCCTCCAATGAAAACTCTGAAGCGACGTACAAAGAACAGACAAAACGATGACATGTGAGGCTGTCCCAGGGGCGAGGGACAAGAACCAGGGCCTGTGCAGCATCTCGGAGAGAAGGGCGAACTGCGGCCGCAGCCGTTCGGGATGGGGGTGGGTACCACACCCGCTCTGCTCCCCAAGAGCGCTCACAAGCAGGGCCCAGTCAGAGGACGCATTCAACACTCGCTATCATCCCAGGTGGTGCCTCTCCCGGGGGAACACGAGGACCCCAGAGACCTGGCTCAACTTTGTAGCATCTCCATGGGACCTTCTTACACCCCGACCTGCGTCACAGCGGTGCCCAGTGAACTGCCCTCAGTCCTCGATCAGCGGAGAGCTAGTTATCGTGCACCTATGATTTACTAGGTGCTTTGGAGGCGCCAACAAATTAGGATACGCTCGACACGCCCTCCGCCACGCCCTCCGCCACGCCCTCCGCCACAAGGCAGGATACACAAAATGGCACAAAAGAAACAGACACGAGGGAGCCTGGAACAGAGACATCGATGCCTTAGGGATCTAGAGTCACCCTTGGGCACCCCCCTCGGGGTGCTGACTGGTCTGGATTTGTGCATACTCTATGTTTTCTGCTGCCTCCACCACGGGCAAATACACTGCGGGTTATGGGTGACCCAGGCTGGACGCCTGGTTCCCACAGCCCTACCTGCTTCTCGTGCTCAGGTGCTCCCGGCCACGCCCCCAGGTTCTGGGGCTGCCGACTTTGCAAGATTCCCCTCCACAGTTTCCTCCTGCACAACCAGGGCTCATCCTGTATTCTCATCTCTGTTTCTTTTCCCGTACTCCTCCAAACCCTCTAGCTTATATCTGTCCAAAACAGACATCTCAGACCTTTCTCCCTACCCTCTTCTCTATCCTGTTTTCACTGGTTTCCCAATTAAGAGTAGAACTGAGTAGGTCTGATATCCACCCAAGCTGGAAACAGATGCCACTGGAAAATAACTTCCTCACTGATTTAACAGCACAATTGCCACAGCTGAGATGGAGGTGGAGGCCTGGAGCGCTGGCCCCTGTCTCTTGGCCGGGTCGTCCTGGCCCTTACAACACCCGTGTGGCCAGCTGTACCAGCCTAGCAGCAGGGGCCCCGGCCTGGGAGTCAGGACACGCACGTGTCTGCTGGCTTCAGACGAGCCTCAGTGTAGTGGCCAATGGGAAGAACAGCCCTGCCTCTTCTTCCTTCTGGAGGGGTATCACGAGGATGAATAAAACATAATGGATTGCATTCAGTCGCTCAGAACACAGTTCCTGAAGCTACAATTTAGTCTGACTCTGGGGTCTAAGGGTCATAAGCCTTCAAAGAAAAACTCCTCTGAGGTTTATACAAAAGAGCAGGAATTCCTCTTGCTGTCAACGCAGAAGCAAGGCCATAGTACACCTATGAAACTCTTTGGGACACCAGCAACGCCCTTTGCTTATCTCACATCACATTTCTGATGTGACGCGTAGAGGATTAATTATGGAGATGGTAGGGGAAAGCGTATTTCTGCAGACAGTGGCTTATAAAGGAAGAATCAGAGGGTGATGGTGGTAGTGTTCTTTTTTCTTTTTTCTTTTTTTGTCACAGCCTAGACAGCAAATGAATTCAGGTAAGTGAGCCTAAATGCCTCTGGAGTCTGACCACAGCTGATCCTCTCCTCTACAAAGAATGAAGCCTGAGGCCGTTCACTAAAGCTCCCACTTCAACACACAATACAGACCAAAGCCCAGCCTCCCCTCAGCTGTAACTAAACCTCAGTGCTTCCTTCTCCTCCCAGAAGGTGTGAACATTCTGTCTCTAAGACAGGCCACTCCGCCACCCTAGAGCCATCATCCGGTCGAGAGTTCTGGACGTGGTACCCCCTGCACTCATTTCTGACCTCGGGACCCACCATCTTCCTGAAGCCGCCTCCAGCGCCTTGGCCTCTAGACAGCCAGGTTCACACCCTGTGCCCTGCATTGATGGACCAGAGTGGGGACTGCACAGAGGACCCAGAGTCCACGGGCCGAGCTGAGCCCATCCATTTTCTTCTTGAGAAGTTCATCTCTGGAGCAACACAGATTGAACAGGTCTGACTGGACGGGGCGAACCCTGGACCTGAAAAGCCACACTGAGTTGAAGCCAGGTTCCATAAAGCCACGTGCAAATGAAGCTTCTGAGAAAGCAAAACGTCCTCCCAGGCCCACAGTGAGGAACCGGACGGATGGGCAGAGAGAAGTGGAGACAGGGGCTCACGGGACAAACGGAGAGAAGAGTGGTACAGCCACGGGGCCCACCTGCACGCCCTGCACTTCGTTTCTGAGTGATCCCTGTCTTTCCTATAAATCCCCTTTCTATTTATTTTTAAATTTGTTTATTTATTTTTGGCTGCGTTGGGTCTTCGTTGCTGTGTGCGGGCTTTCTCTAGTTGCGGTGAGCGGGGGCTACTCTTCGTTGCGGTGCGTGGGCTTCTCATTGCGGTGGCTTCTCTTGTTGCGGAGCACGGGCTCTAGGTGCGCGGGCTTCAGTAGTTGTGGCGCGCAGGCTTCAGTAGTTGTGGCGCGCGGGCTTAGTTGCTCCGTGGCATGTGGGATCTTCCCGGACCAGGGCTCAAACCCGTGTCCCCTGCATTGGCAGGTGGATTCTCAACCACTGCGCCACCACGGAAGTCCCTCCCCCTCTTTTTATTTTAGCTAGCTTGAGTGGATTCCATTCTTTGCAATCAAAACTCCCTACCAAAACACAAAACATATTGGGGGCCCATTTTATAAAAACAACCTCTAAACACCACTCTCTTTACTTGATAGCAAGTTATTTCCACTGCCTCCCATGGCCTGTGGGAGGAGATGGAGACCGATGGGTTTCCAAAGCCTAGTGTTCCCCAAAGGCACACCTGGAACCACGGCATCATCCTCTCCCAAGGGGGCCAGCAGCCCTGCTCCTCCGCAGCATGAGCCAGGCATGTAGCGCGCAGATGACCTGAACAGACCCCCCCCATCCGTGGATTCACTCCCAGGCCCTCCCCTCCGTCACCAAACCACACACGCTTCCGAGAAGAAGCATCGAGAGGCTGCTCTGCACCGCGGTTACAAGAGCAACTGCTACACGCGTGCACTTGCCTGTGCTGCGTCCTCTGCTTTTATCATCATTTTCTACTGATAATGATGCAGTGATAATAGTAGTGTAACTGGGCAGAACACCATGGAGCCTTCCTGGAACAGGCCTCCCCCCCCCCCCCGTACCCTCTGCTTCAGCTCCTCTCTGAAGGACCTATGTAACAGTATTTGATGCACATTTCCTGAGTTGCTTTGCAGATGTGAAAACCCCCCACCAAACGGAAGATGTTAACTACTGGGTGACCTGAGAACGTAGCCCCAGGCCACCTGGAGCCCAAGGACTGATCATGGTAACCCCTGTGACACCGCCCTGTTACCTCACCATCAGCCAATCAGAGAACTGTGCACGAGCTGATCACGGACCCTGCGACCCCGCCCCCCCCTCACCTGGCTTTTAAAAAGGCTTTGCCGAAACCCTTCTGGGAGCTCGGGGGCTTTTTAGAGCGCGAGCCGCCCGTCCCCTTGCCTGGCCCTGCAATAAGCCTTTCTCTGCTCCAAACGCCGACATGGGCACGTGAACTTGCGCTAACAATAATAGCGTTAACCAGCAAACAGAATTGAACCCGCAGTACCCCCGCGGACTGTGGTTCCCTTTTCTAGCGTCTGCTCGGTCTTCAATGTGCAAGAACAAAGCTCCCCAGACACACAGGAGCCGTAGGGGCAGGCCTCCACACGAAGAACTAGAAACTGGACTGGGGGTTTCAAACCCCCAGATCATACCTCAAATTATAAACATGGCTCCACTTCTGTACCTCAGATGATAAACCTGGCCTGAAAACCCACCAACCGGTGTAGAAACACTACAGTACACGGACACGGGGGCCATCTCAGAAAATTCAGGACCTGCGTCTGTACTAGGTGTAGGCTAAGGAGATGTCTGAAAAGGGAAGAGATAGATAGGGGGGAAATCAAGCCCTGTTTTCTAGGCAATTAAGCCACATCTCTGCTTAGACCAACTCCCCAGCCCTGTGGACTCAAGACCGCACAGCAGACATGACTGCCAGCCAAGAACTTGTCACAGAAGGATGACAGCAATCCTCTCCTCATGCTCCTTTCCTTCACCCAGCCCCACTCCCCTCCTTGCCCCTCCCCTCTGGCCTTGAACCAGAGGTTCCTAAAGGGGCTTTCTTGCCTATTCCTGGGATCACCTCCCCTACTTCCCTACCCTATTCCTCCCCCTTACCGGCCGGCAGCTGTCTCCACAGGCCTTCTGAGAGCACTGGGCCACACGCAGGCCCATCACGGCATCCTCCAGGTCCGTGCAGGTGCACACGTCACAGCCCTCCTCCCAGAACTGGCCCACGGGGTAGATGGTGCCTTGGTGGACACACACCTGTAGACACAAGGTTTCCGAGAGTGAAGTGACTCAGTTCATCTAAACAAGAGGTGAGTAAGCATCTACGGCGTGTTGGAAGCTACTCTAGGTGCTGAGACTACAGCAATAAATGAAAGCAACATAGTCTCTGCCCACGCGAAGGGATGCTTACATAGTAGAGCTTGCCCTCTTCCCTCTCCTGCCCACCTGCCTCAGGAAGGTTCACCCTGGGAGTGGCTCCTTTTGAGTCCCTCGAGGCCCTCAAGTGGGGATGTAACACACTGGCTGCCTTGACGCACTATCACTGCTGCCTTAACTGCATTTAACTCCTTCCTGTGTCACACGGAAAGCTGCACCCTAATTCTCAGACCCAGTAAATGTCCTTGAACTTGGAACCCACCCACGTATAGCCCTCTGTCCCATCAGTAGTGGCTGAAGGTGAGGGAAGGGTGGGCAGGGGTTATGGAGTGTTCCCTTCATGCCCACCAATGACAAGGAATGTATCAAGAGAAGACAGAGCGTGAGATGTGTTTGAGAGACAAGGGATCCTGTCTGGAAGAACTGTAGGCTATGGAAGGAATGTGGGACATGAGATCCCAACGGTTGGTTACGATTAGAATCGTAAAGCCTGGGATGCACGTGATACACACGCTCAGCCTTTATCTTCTAGGAATGAGGTACTGAAGAAACGCTTGGATCGTGAGGTTTTAAATTACCCCAAGTGTGTCCTCTGAAGCTACAAACAGGTCTCCACGTTTATTCACATGGTGACGGGGCACATTTTTAAACCATTTTCCTATACCTGCTCAGTCTTCCCACTTTTGTACAATGAACTCAGTGAATGAGACCCCCGGTTCTTGGATTAAGAAGCCCCCCTAAAAAGTGTTACCGCCCAGAATCCCACTTCTAGGAATCTATCCCAAAAGACACTCTGGCAAAAATACAAAATGACAGATGCAGAAGGCTGTTGCAGCGTCACTAGTAACAGCAAAAGGCTGAAGCCACTCAACTGTGAGTCCACACAACTGAACCAAGATGCATCCTTGCCGTAGATTACTAAGCTGTGGAAAGGAGTAAGGCAGATCTCCATATACGGACAGAGGATAATTTTACTATAAATTGTTAGATGAAAAAATACACATTCAAAACAGAATTTATAATATGCTACCCTTCTGGGGAGAAATAGGAAGCGATACAAATTTACAAAACTTGCTTATATTTTCAAAAAGAAAAATGGATGGGTACACCAATGAAAATGATAAATTATGAAGGGAGAGAAGGAGCGAGGTAGGGAAGGTGAGGGTAGAGGTGAGATTTCTGGGAGCGCATCGTTTTGTAATTTAGGTTTTAGAATCATTCACGCGTTTCGAATCATCTATAGCACCCAGCTATGCTCAGAACATGGTAGCGTCTCTGTAAGTACCTCCTGAGCTAATTAGATTTAGGCTGAGATGGAATGCTGATGCCCCTTCACTGGGCCACACAGCACTCGTGGGGGCAGGAAGGCAAGTCTTCCACAGGAGGATGTGTCCGGCCATTGTCCCAGCTGGAGCCGAGCAGCCCCTACCTTATCAGGGAGGCAGGTGGTGGTGGTGCAGCCGCAGTCGTTGGTGACGGTGGAGGCCAGGTACCCCAGTGGGCAGGTCACCGCCGAGCTGGTACAGTTGCAAACACACTTATACTCATCACAGCACTGGGTCTTCTGAAGGACCGGTGTCCGGTGCGGGGGACAGGAGGGCGGGGACCCCCTTGGGCATTCCTCCTTCCTGCAGGCTGAGGGGCAGCACGAGGTGATGCCCCGGTCCTGCCACACTGAATTCTGCACTCAGCCTGGGTTCCTAAGCGTTCAGCTACTATATAAGGTCCCAGGGAACTCTAGCCCCAGAATATTAAGTCAGAAACACATGGGAGCCCAGCTCAGGAGCTGAGGGATAGTCAATCATACCAAAAAGTGGTTAGTCTGCAGAAAAATAAGAAAACTAACCCAAAGGAGAAATATGAAGCTATTTTAATGGAGAAGCTAAGGCTGCTAGGCTCCACCACCTTCCCGGGCACATCTGGAAGGGGTGGGGTCCCTCCAGCTGCAGATACTCAGAGATGACTGGTGTAGAATCTCTAAGACCCAGCGAGCCCTGGGCACATAGGTACTGGTTAGCATTTTTATAAGCTGGTAGCTTATGAGATCCTATCCCCAACCTCAGTACCTGGAATAATAAATGACCTACAGTTTTAGGTCCTCCAACAATGATGAATGAAAAATGACAGCAATCTCGTCAAATCCACAATGCCCTTTTATCACTGCCAAATCCCATCCCATGCCTTTGCCTGTTCCCAGCTTTCTGCAGATACAACGTGTTCTCCCGCACTCGAGGGCTTTCATCTCAGAACTCGAGTGAGATTCTCAATCAACAGGATGAGAAATGGGTAGTGACTTAAAGTGGGTATTCTTAGTAACTAAATACAGAATTCAGCTTCTTGACATGTCCAGAAACGGTCTGTAGTCCAACCCTATGCTTAAATTGTAGTATTTAGAAATTAAATACATAAACATACAGAGGAAGAAAAATGTATAAATTTATTTGGGAATAAGATCCAGTGATTTGAACCAACCAAGGGTACATTCCTTCCCCTCCACGGCTTATGGGAGGTGGGAGAAAATAAAAATTAGATCTGGAGGCTTCTTCATCTCAGGTCCAAATGCCACCTAATAAGCCCAAAAGGGGGATGCCTGCAGCTGTGTCCACACCCCGTTCCCCATCGTAGCCTGCGGCTGGGAGGAGTCTTAGGGCGTTCAGTCCACGTGTGACCCTGACCCCTTTGTTCTAGACACACCCCAAGCCCAGACTCAGCTCACTAGAATACAGGATGCCTTCCCAGACCAGGGGACAGTGACTGCACCGCCCATCCTCACCCACGGAGGGAGAACTTACAGCAGGTGAAGTTGGGTCTGCACTCGCCGGGGTTGGTCAGTGTAGGCTGGAGGCCACCTTCGCAGTGAGGCACCGGGGGCAGGTCACAGCTCACCAGGTCACACACTGAGGGCCCAGAGAGAGAGAGACGTGCACTCAGAATTCAGCGAGGCTACTCTTGTGCTAGTGAGTGGCTCCCTACACTACATTCCTACTCACGCAGACCTTCACTGTTTCACATATGTGATGATGATAAATTGAAGGCAGAGCTAGAGATGGAGATAGAGGAAAAGATACAGGAAGATGAAAAGAGGGGAAGAGATGGAGATAGAGATGGAGATACACGGACAGGGAGGGGATGGGGGGAGGTGATGATAGATAGACAGACAGATGATAGATAAATAGATAGATAGATGATAGATACATAGATAGGTAGAGAGATAGGAAGATAGATAGATAATAGATAGATGATAGATACACAGATAGATACATAGATAGGTAGACAGATAGGAAGATAGATAGATAGGTAGATAATAGACAGATAGATGATAGATACATAGATAGATAGATGATTGATACATAGATAAATAGACAGTAGATAGATAATAGATAGAAAGATGATAGGTAGGTAGGTACATAGATAGTAGATAGATAATAGAGCGGATCGATAGATAGGAAGATAGATAGACAGATAGATAGATACAAGCCATGTTGATTACTCTTGTCATCTGCAGGGACTCCAGATCTCGGCCAATCACTTGAACCCTCTAGACCTCAGGATCATCTTCTGTAAGGTGGGCAGTCTACCTCACAGGGTCGGTCTATTGATGTCTTGAAATAATGAAGGCAAAGTGCCTGGCACGTTGGAGAAGCTTCAAAATGTCCATAAAATGAGGGCTTTGAACTAAATGACCCCCAGTTCCCTCCACTGTTAACATCTTAAGATCTATTTTTACTAAATTGTTCTCCAGTCAGATTCGCCCCTCACTCCCGCCCTGCCACATAAGGCTTCTCTTTATCCCTGCTAAATTTCATCAGCCTAAAGCAATGTCTCAGATGATTTCTTTTTTAGATCCTCAGACTGTCTTGATCTATCTGCTCTCCCTCAAAGGTTTTATCACCTCAAACTTCACAAGCCTGTGCTTTATGTCTTCATCTGTACAATTAACAAATGCCTGTGACAGGACGGGGACAAAGCACTAGAGACTTCCTGCTGTGTTTCTCAGAATTCCATCAGCTCTGAATTCATTTAATTATACCGTTATTCAGCCCATTATTCACGATGCAGGTTGCAGGCCTATAATGAAACCCTTTGACAAATAACGTGTTGAAGTCAAGGTGCCCATGTGTGGCCTTTTCTACAGTTACTCTGGCATAACTGGCTCTGCAGTAAATCCCTTGCACCTCCCCCACCAGTGATTACCCCATTCTTTTATTTTTGGGGTATCGTTGATAACAATATTACATGTTTCAGGTGTACAGCACAGCGATTCACAATTTTTAAAGGTTATACTCCGTTTATAGTTGTTATAAAATATTGGCTATGTTCCCTGTGCTGTACAATATACCCTGGTAGCTTATTTATTTTATACACAGTAGTTTGTACCTCTTACTCCCCTGCCCCTATCTTGCCCCTCCCCCCTTCCCTCTCCCCACTGGTAACCACTAGTTTGTTCTCTACATCTGTGAGTCTGTTTCTTTTTTGTTATATTCACCAGTTTGTTGTATTTTTAGATTCCACATATAAGCACTATCATACAGCATTTGTCTTTCTCTGACTTCTTTCACTAAGCATAATACCCTCCAAGTCCATCCATGTCGCTGCAAGTGGCAAAATCTTATTCCTTTTCATGCCTGAGTAGTACTCCATTGCATGTATGTACCACATCTCCTTTATCCATTCATGTGTTTTGTGGGGGGGTTTTCCTATTTTTTGGCCATGCCACGCGGCACTCGGGATCTTAGTTCCCCAACAAGGGATCGAACCTGTGCCCCCCGCGATGGAAGCATGGAGTCTTAACCACTGGACCACCAGGGAATTCCCTATCCATTCATCTGTTGATGGTCGCTTAGGTTGCTTCCATATCTTGGCTGTTGCAAATAATGTTGCTGTGAACATTGCACCCCATTCTTTTTTAATGCTTTCAAAACTTAATTTAATAAGTCACAGCAGAATCTTTCTAGGAAACAAATCCTTTTTTCCAGAGGCTACTCTTTCTAGGTTTTGGGAAATCCACACCCTGCTCCTGACCACGAGCCCCTTCAGCACCACCACCTTGGCCCCCTCTCCCCAGAGCGGGGCTGGGGTTGGACCCCGAGAAATGCCACAGGTGACACATACCACACTCGTACTCGGGGCAGCACTGCTGCGTGCTCTGCCGGAGACGGGCCACCTCGCACGGGCCGCACGCAGGCGCTGGGGGAGAAAAGGCCGCGGAGGTCAGAGAAAGAGATGGCAGTACCCACTGCAGACTCTCGGCGGCGGGAACCAGCCAGGCCCGCTGACGAATGAGTCTCCCGGTGTGCCCTGCTGTCCCCTCAGACACACCCTCGGGAGAACAAGGCGGAGGGTCGAGGAGGGGACAGCAGGGCAGGCGCGCGCACACGCGCGCGCACACACACACACACACACACACACACACACACACACACACACGCACCCGCCCCCGAGAGCTCTACCCCCGTGCAGAAAGGGGAGCCCAGCCCGGCGAGGCAAGGAGGGTGGGGCTGCCGTGGGGAATCCACGTGTGGATCTGGTCCCCCAGGTCTGCAGACAGGTGGCCTCGGGGCCTGGCGGGAGCCCTAGGGAGGGGCCTCACCTCGGGCTGTGGGGCAGGGCTGTGTCGTGCAGTTGACCTTCCGCCCGCTGAGGCACGTGCAGATCTGGCAGGGCTGGTGGTCTGGGACCCACGTTTCCAGAAGCTGAGGGAGAACGAGGTTCAGAGAGGGCCCAGGAGTTCATGGAAGTTGGGTCCCCCCACCCCTGGCTCTGTCTCCCTGAGGGACACCCAGTGCCCGAGCCCCGCCTGGGTCAGAGCTGCGCAGATGAACCAAGACAAGCTGACAGATGCTGAGGACCCTGCGGAGGAGGCAGCTGGAGAGGCCCGGGGTGCCCGGGGCACCCACACTGCTTCGTACACTCGGGGGAAGGGCAAGCCCCAGGTCTCAGAAAACATGGAGATTTCATCACAGCCCTTCTGATGGTGACACTAAAACAAAGCAAGGCGAGAAAATGAGGACCCCATGTCACCCGCCAGCCACTGCCCAGGCCCAAGGAGAAGCTGGGCTGCAGCTTGAGAAAGATGCCACTCACTTCTGCAATGGACTTAAGACTATGTGGCAGGAAGAGCTGAAGGGGGGACAGCAGGACTCTCAGAACCCTCACATTGTTGGGACTGGTGGTTGGTGGTAACGTTCCAGACCACCAGTTTCCAGGTGAGGGTCACCAGGGCAGCAGGCATCCCCACTGCACAAGGGCTTCAGAGTCAGGAAGCCCCCCAACTCCTACGTCGGTCGGCTTCACCCTCCGTGCCACTGCCCGGTTTCCTCCCAGGCGAGGGGAGGGCCCCCCAGCCTGCCTCCCAGGACTGTGCAAGAAGCAGGAGGCTGTGCAGAGCACAGATGGGACTGCAGAGCCAGGACTGGGTCCCTTTGGACTCGGCCCTCAAGGGAAATCCCAGTGAAGTCACCCCTGAATAAACGCCTCCTCATCCAGCAGCTCAAAGGCCGCTAGAAAGTCCCCAGGCCAAGAAGGTCTTACTTATTCCGTCTGCTTCCATGGTCTGCAATGAGCATCTGCCGCGGAGAGGGAGAGAGATGGGACATCTCCGGGTAAACCCCTCCCCGGCCCTACCCGTCCTCCTGTGGGATTAAACCTTGGGTGCTTCCCTTGACACCTTCTGCTGCATCCACGTAACCGCCCACATTGGAGCGGCAGGCGTCACGTGGCACGGTTTAAGGGCTTTACGTAAACTACTCATTTAATCCTCATCGCAGCCCCGTGACCAGGACATCCTTAGTTATCCCCACTTGTCCAAGGAGAAAGCGGAGGCGCTAGCTCGGGGTCACACCGTCGCAGTGCAGAGATGGGATCTGGACCCAGAATCCACTTATTATCCCTGTGTTCTGCTGCCTCCCGGTAATAAGTAGCATTAAACATGTTCAAGATATTTCCCCAAAGGCTTTACACTGACTCATCGTATGTTCCTTCTAGTAACCCTAGCGGGTGAGTATGACCATTACTTACACTGACCAGTGAGGACAGTGAGGCACAGACCAGGAGGTCGACCAGGAGGCACAGCCGGGGTCTGGACCCGGCATCCTGGCCCTGCACACCACATGCTCTCTCTCCAAACCACAGCCGCCAGGCTCAGCCAGCCCGCTGAGGGGCTGTGGGAGTGCCAGGCCCTGGGTACACTGTCCCAGTCCTCGAATGGCTGACGGTCAAGCCGAGGAAACAGGACTTGCCCGTGAACAGGTGAATGAGATCACTCGATTCTGACGCATCCACTCCACAGAATACTACTCAGCCATGGAAACAAACGACGGAACGTACAGTGTGGCTGGATCTCGAGAGTATTACGCTGAGCGAAAGAAGCCAAGCAAAGAAGGAGTAATACTGCATGAGTCCATTTACATAAAATTCCAGAAAATGTAAACGGATCTATAGTGACAGAAAGCAGACCAGTTGTTGCCTAGGGATGGAGGTGGGGACTGGGGGTGTATTAAACAGGGGCATCAGGGAACTTTCGCAGGTGATGGAAATTTCATTATCTTCATCGTGATGACGGTTTTTACAGATGAATGAACTTGTCAAAATTCATCAGATCGTGGGCTTCCCTGGTGGTGCAGTGGTTGAGAGTCCGCCTGCCGATGCAGGGGACGCGGGTTCGTGCCCCGGTCCGGGAAGATCCCACGTGCCGCGAAGCGGCAGGGCCCGTGAGCCATGGCCGCTGAGCCTGCATGTCCGGAGCCTGTGCTCCGCAGCGGAAGAGGCCACAACAGTCAGAGGCCCGCGTACCACACACAAAAAAAAAACACACAAAAATTCATCAGATCGTACATTTATATTTGGCGCTGTTTACTGTCTGTGAACTCTCCATAAAGGTGATTTTTAAAATAAAAAAAGTGCCAGGAGTGCAAAAGAAGAGTTCACTAGGGCTGTGGGCTCCAGAGAGGCCTCACATACTTGGGGACGTGGCCACTGCAGGAGGCTATGCTTAACCTGGCGGGCAGGGTGCAGCCCTGAGGCCCTGTAAGCAGGCCCGCCTCAGAGGGAAGAAAGTTCAACAAGGAAAAGCCTTGAGCGGGTGGAGACGGGGGACGAGGACCAGGAAACAGAACAGAGGCTGCAGCGGCTACTATTCCAGCTTCTCCAAGGGGCTGGAAAGACCCAGGGAGGGGCACAGGGACAGGCGAGGCTGGGCAGAGCGGAGGAAGGCGGGGGGACTCACACATCTCCCCAGGCCTCTCTCTACTCTGCCTCTCTCCTGCTCTTTTACACGGACGGTGATGCCAAGAAAACCATAAATCAAGGGATTTATATTTAGACGTTTAAACGGCAAAAGTGATGAGATAAGAACGGAGATATATATTTATATATTAGGGGTTTCTTTTCTCTCTCTCTTTTTTTTTTTTTTTGGTTGCACTGGGTCTTAGTTGCAGCATGCAGACTCCTTAGTTGTGGCATGCGAACTCTTAGTTGCAGCATGCACGTGGGATCTAGTTCCCTGATCAGGAATCGAACCCGGACCCCCTGCATTGGGAGCGCAGAGTCTTTTACACTGAGCCACCAAGGAAGTCCCTTTTTTTCTCTTTTTAAAAATGAACTCCAGACATCTAAAATTCAAGAACGAATTATACAGCTTTCCAACTCTCCTTGGCAACATCACAATAGATGACCAAAAGCAGGTGTTAAACGTCCTCTTCCAGGGATTTCCATTTTCCCAGGAAGCTTTAATGAGGCAGGTCACAGAATCTATGGCCCTGAAAAAGAGCCCAGTCTGGCAAAGGCTAAGCTTCTAAAAGCGCCCGCGGCCAGCCTTACAGCAGTACCCCTGGCGCATTATGCAGCCAATCGGCCAGCAGAGGGCACTCCTGCATCAGGACAGGCCAACTCCAGGCAGCCCTGTCTCAGCCCCCAGGTTCCAGGGCCTGGTGCAGGATTGTTACCTGGACAGAACAGGTAAGCGAGCTGGCTGGAGTTAAAGATTAAATAAAGATGACAGGAGAACGACCTGCAGAGAATGCAGCAAGGGAAAACTGAAGTCTTCAGAGCCCAAGGTCAAAGCAGGTACTCAGGTACAGGTACAAAGCAAGTCACCAGGCACTGCCCACCCCCGCCAGGATCTGAGGGAAGATGCAAATTAAATGTCAGCGCTGAGCCACTACAGAACAGAGAGGAGACGAGGCTCAGCAGACCGTCTGGGTGATGCAGGCAATCCCCAGTGGAGCTGAAGCAGCGCTTGCCCAGCACAGTGGGGGGTGTATGGGCAAGGCGGGACAGCCCATGCATGGCCCCAGATCCCTTTAGAGCCGGCTACAAAGGCAGAGTGCATTTTGTAAAATACACAAGAGCTATGGAAACTGGTAAATACTCTGCCCTTCCAAAATTACCACAAGAGATTTCTACCTTGGATTATTTCCCCGAAGAAAAGTTTTCTGGGCTTTATTTTTCAGTTTCAAGAAAATTCACTTAATGAAAATGTTCTTCATAGTAGATTTTTATTCCCTCTCTACTTTGAAAGTCAAAGCTGGACTGGCTGGATATTTGTCTTCGTCCGTTTAAACTATATTTTCTGAAATAACTAAAGCGGCTGTGCTCCCTCCCTAGTTTTTTACTAACTAACTTCATGTCGCTTGAGTTTAGAACGTATTTATCAGACTGTATCTATGTCAAAATACTGCACTATTTGGGTGCCCTCTTCATACACCTCTGATACACATTCCCATGCGGGGGACTGAAGGGGCAGGGAGCAGGGAACAGCGTCAGAGAGGAGGAGGGGGGAAGGGGGCAGAGACCCTAGGATAACATTCGGAAGCCTCTCGCCCTCGGGTCCCTGCAGACACCTGACTCACAGAGAGCCAGAAATGCAAACCTGAGCTTCCTCCTGATCTCCAGGATGCCAAGGAAGGGGGCAGAGACCATTTCGGACTGCCTCTGAGAGCACCTTGCCACCAACGGCAAAACCAGCCTGAAATGACCACTGGGTGTCTGCACCCCAGGGCAATGGTACACGTCATCTGCGCCCAGCGGGAGCCCAGGAGCTGTGCACGTCAGGGAGAGCCGTGTAAGGTTTTGTCAACTCTTTGGGGGAACATTATGGTACCGGCAGTTACTTAATTTGGCCAGCTGAAATATGGCAGTAGAGCGCGACTGGGCTTCTTTCCTGGTTCACCTATTACACTGTGAGAACGAACGGGATCCACTGGGCTAAAGCCCAGCGACAGAACAGAGCCGGTGGGACCATCCAGGTGATCGCCTTATTGGTGCCATGCTCACACGGACACCCAGTCAGCTCAGAGTTTAGCTCCCAGTTCCCGTGAGACCAGTGGCAGGGCTTGGACACTATAGGGTGACCTGGTGTAGTGCATAGGGTCTTTTTAAATCACCTCTTGTCATCTGAGCCTCAGTTTCCCATTCAGAGGGACATGTAATAATTACCCTATGGAGCTCTGGGGAGAATCAAATGAAATGGTCCATTTCCTAGCTTCTAATGGCAGGGACAGAATAGTGTAATCCTGGAATGACTGTTTTCATCATTCTCCAGTTGGTTAGCTAGCTTCACCATGTGTTCTCCCAGTTCTGATTAAATACAGTGTTAAGTCACCTGACCTGGTCCACTTAGTGATGAAGGTCTTCCCTGGTGATGATGGAGATGTTAGGTCTTGAGCGCAGCCCATGGTCATAGAACACATTCTCCTTTGCTAGAAGCCAAATGTGCTGCCCCTCTACCAGGCTCTGTGGTATCACTGCCAGTCTGAAAGGCAGGACCACTGCCCACACTCACAGGTCCACAGACACACACCGCCCCAGGTACTACGATACACACATTGGCAACTTTGAAGAGATATGACTGCCATCTGAGTCCAAGATGAGGGAGTTTGGTAAATAAATAGCCTTTCAAAATAATGATTCCTAAAAGGCTAAGAGAACTGATGACTTGACGACTCAATGACTTCCAAGGAGATCAGCCCAAAGGGGACCTAGCAAAAGGGAAATTTCATGTATCGAAAAGAGCAAGCTCTTTGGAATCAGACAGAGCTCAAATACTAACTCCAACTCCCAACCCCACCTCCTACGAACTGCATCCATGGGCAAGGTACCAAGCTCTCTAAGCCCTCATTTTCTCATAGGTGTTTTGTGAGTATTTATGAGAGGGGATGCTACACACACACACACACACACACACACACAATTCTATAGTCTAATAAGTCTGAGAAGCAAAAACTTGCAAGGTACATAGCATATCAAAAGCTCTAAAGAATCCTGCAATAAAGAAACCTGTCTAACTTGCTTAGCCGGTGTTTTTTAAAACCTCTTGACCCCAGGTAAATGTCAATACCTTGCCTGCTAAACACACCTTTGAAAAACGTTGAAATAATGAATATATAGTGCTTAATACAATGTAAGGTACCTAATACATCTTAATAATGGTAGACATCACCATATAAAATATTCTTTTCCCATCCCCTCCTGGATTCCTAGCATTCTACTACGATGGATATGATAAATATAGTAATGGTAGCGATGTGTCGTTACACTCTGGTGTTTGATCACACAGCTAACCCTAACAGATCCGGGTTCTGAACCAAGATGTGTCTGACCCCAAAGCCGTTATGCCATACTGTCTTCCCATCCCTCAGGGACCCCCCCCCTGGAGAGCAGAGCCCTTCAGCCGAGGTTAGAAGGGGCCAAACACGGTGAACACTTCCCCCTACCGGCCCCACAGGGGGCGAGAGGCCAGGGTTCCTACCTGGTGCCGGATCCCATCGTCGCCGACGCACTGGGTGCAGGCCTCCTCGGGGACACAGCTGCCTTCCAGCAGCACGTGGTGCAGGGGGCAGAAGCAGCCTTCTGAGGGATGGTCCCCACAGGAGCTCGAGTTGCCCTCACATTGGCGGGGGCAGCCGCGCTCACAGTGGTTGTAGACCAGGGATGGCGGGCACGGCACAGCTGCAGACAGAGAAGGGGGTCACCCTCAAGGGTCTGCACCAACCAGAGGGAAGTGGTTCAGCTTCAAGGCAGTTGATCATCTAACAAACTTGCCGGGGCAGAAACTGCTAGTTTCCACCAATTTTCATTCTCTCCATCTTTCATAGAAATAGACCTTCAAGCCGGGCACGTGACCACTCAGAATAAAGACTACATTTCCCAACTCCCTTGCAACTAAGTGCAGTCATGTGATTACATTCTGACCAGTGACCTGTAAGAGCAAGTGTAGACTCTTAACAGCAGTTTCTAAGGATCATTTTTTGAAAGACAGCTGCGTCTCTGGCCCTTTTCCTTCCTTCCCCTCATCCCGCCCCTTGAAACCGGATGTGATGCCCAGAGCTCCATCTTAAACTGTGAGGAAAAGGCACACCCAACTGAGGACGGAGCCAAGAACCAGAATCCACTTCGAGACCCAGAAAGAGCTGGGACTGCCTCCCTCTGACCAGCTGTGTGACACAGAATTTTATTTCTCTCTTACTTGTAGCCAAATTTAATCCCAACTGACGATGTGAACCTGTGTATCCTTAGGAAGTCCTATGGTTCTTTTCTTTGAATACACATATATTTAATGCTTCGAAAATTCTCTTAACCTTAAGTAAGGAATCCACAGCTATGGAAGGCTGCCCTGGGAGAAAAGCTACAAAGTGATCCACTTCTCCCCCTCTGGTCCTGCTCAACCCCTTCCTCACATTTTCACGGTGCCAAGGCAGGTGGTAGAGAAGGTTTCCAAGGATTTAGAGCACCAAAGACTTTCCTATAAATGCACGACAAATTGCCTGGAAGTAGACAAATTAATAAGCAGAGAAGGTGTGACCGGTAACTCAGAAACCGACATTTTCCCCTTAATCTGCAGGTAGGTTGAAAGGAGACTGTGTCATCCACGGGGACTCGGAAAACCAGAGCCCCAAAGACACCTGGGGGTTATCTAGTCCAACTATCTCATTCCAAGATGCAGAAACTGAGGTCCAGAAAGACTAAGGAAATAGCTGATGACCAGCTGAGCTGGGGCTAGGATGCCCAAGTCCTCCAGCCCCAGTTAAAGCTGTGACAGCATTATAATAATAAACTTGGAGACTCTGAGATGCCTGTACACATTGATCTCCCTCAAAAAAAAAAAAAAAAAAAGGTCAGGGATTACATTAGAAATTGAGGTTGCTGAAGTTCAGTGCTCTTGCCACCCCAACAGCCCCTGAGAGCAGGGGCCATGCCTGACTCATTTTGGTGTCCCTGACATGTTAAATATTAAATGCATGCCAAGTCCAAGTAAGGAAGCTGACCTTGGGAGGTGTCTACACTAGCAATCCTGTGGTGTTCGTAATGAAGAAGCTTCTTGGTATTCAAATGGCAAAATTCCACTCACACTTCAAAATCCTGCTAAGGCATGGGCTGCTCTGTGAGCCTTTGCTGAAGCCTGGTGCCGTTCCAAATTCGAGGTGACTGACTGCTCAGTCTGTACTTTGCTGTTGCCGGGATGTGTCTCATACATTAAAATCACATTTGTATGACCTGCAGAACTACTGCTAGAAAGGACCATGCTCTCATTTACATAGAAATTCATTACATAGAAATTCTATGTTCAAATTACTTATACATCTACCATCTTATTTGATCCTGAATGGAATCCTAGGAAACAGGAAATCCAGAGGTTTTGATCTTCATTGCCCAGATAAAGAACGTGAGGCCCAGAGAGGCTGAGCAGGTCCCCCATTCGTTGGTCTTCACAGCGTTTGGGGGTGCCTAAGGAGACTCACCACAGAAATCGGGGGTCCTCCAGTCGACACACACCCCCTTGGTCCGACAGAGGTGGGCATAAGAGGCAATGGCCTCACACACTTGCTCCTGGTGGCAACTGTCCTGCTGGCAGATGGCGTGAAATGTGGCCGGGGCAAGGACCGCGTGGCACTCGGCAAACAGCTCCGAGAGGAGGACCTGGCAGTGGGAGCCCCTGGAGATGGGACATGGCTCCTCGGGACCCAGCAGGCATGTCTGCCCCGGCTTCTGCACCGTCCACTCCTGGACCAGCGTCTTCCAGTCTGAGGTGACTGTGCCATCCCTCAGCATGAAGTCATTGGCCCCATTCTCATCACAGATGCCTAGAGAAGCAAGGAAAGACATGGTTAGGAGCCCAGGGTGCCAACCCCTTGATGCCGGAGACCTGGCCATTCTCCATCACCGCCAGCATCTGCACCTTACTACTGGACCCAGCAGTGTCCAAGGGCCCTGAGGATAGGGCAAGGAGGGTTTATGTCAGGGAGGAGGGTCAGAAGATATTCTTACCACAGAGACCGTACATCTTTGAGGCAAAGGTCTTGGGGCTCAGCTGCAGCTGGAACTCGTTGTTTTGTGGGGTGAAGGTGAGGATGTGGCCCAGATGGTTGAGTCTGACCTCATACATAATGGCACCGTAGACACTGACCTCCATGTCCCCACCCACGTAAGGGGCAGAGACCAGCCTCCCATTCACCACCACCTGCCCAAAGAAGAAAACCACCCATCAGTAGTCAGGGCAACAAGGAATCCTAGGGTTTCACTCTTAGCCGCTTTCCAAAGTTCCTGACAGTTCCTACACATTCACCCCACTCAAGTCCACTGTTATCCACAAACCCGGACATTTGCCAGCAGCTCTTCGAAGACAAAGGAGCTTTGCAGAGCTTGACAAAAGAGTGGACTCTTATAACACTGAACAGACAGCCATGCATCTGGCACCCGAAAGCCCAGGGATTAAGAGGAACCTTGAGTCACTCTACAGGGAAGATGACTCCTCAAGAAAAGCTGGGGAAGTTGCTTACTTGCCAACTGGCCAGCGCCCTATCTCCAGGAGCATCTAACAGGACTACTTTAACCATTTGATCTGATTTGATTGACTAGCTCTTTGGAGGCCCCACAATATATCTTATCAAACCTATTAAAATATACTCACATCCCACAATGAATATAATTTTTGCTGTAAAAATTTTAGAAGGCTTTTTATCCTTTTTTTTTTTTTTTTTTTGCGGTACACGGGCCTCTCACTGTTGTGGCCTCTCCTCACTGGTGTGGCCTGTTGCGGAGCACAGGCTCCGGACGCGCAGGCTCAGCGGCCATGGCTCACGGGCCCAGCCGCTCCGCGGCATGTGGGATCTTCCCGGACCGGGGCACGAACCCGCGTCCCCTGCATCGGCAGGCAGACTCTCAACCACTGCGCCGCCAGGGAAGCCCGCTTTTTATCCTTTTGATTTTTCTATTTTTGTCTGTGAGCTACTCATTTAACATATGACGAGCTGTGATTTTTCAGCAATCACTGTGCACGTTCAAGAATTCTTGCAAGAGGAGAACATCTAACCCATAAGCCGCTTTCATGAAATGAAATATTTACGATTTCTAAATGAACGTGTAAAGAAGTTGGCATAAAGCAACCTCTTGTAAACATTTAATCAAACATTTATTTTTTATCAGTTTTGCAGTTTTCTTTTTGAATCTTGGGTCCACACATTTTGTTTGGGCCCAGAATATTTTCATAGGCCCTAAATATTTTCCTTTGGAAGGTTCGCGGGCCCTGGGTACAGGGCACGTAATGCCTGCTGGGCAAACAGCCTGGTGTCACCCCCATTCTTCTACCAGTGCCAGAAACTGGCACGACATTCATCACAATGTAATGCTATCGAAAATGGACCCTTTCTTCCAAATCTGGACCCAAAACAACATGAAATTACACCACGAGGGAGATAGCAATGAGCCCCTCCTACAAAGGTGGCGCTCTGCTCACGGGGCAGGAGGCCGAGTCCACAACAGGAGCACCAGCTAAAACCGGCTTCCACCGGGTCCATGTGGCTTCCCCAAGGGTCTGCCGCTGCCACGCTACAGGACTCACAGAAAGCACCTCCTACCTCCATGTTGCTGCGGAGCTCAACCGAGACACCGTTATGCTTCACCTCGATGGACTTCATGCAGGCCTGCCTTGCCCTGGCGCTGCAGGCGTCATTATGGAGCAGCACCTCCAGGTCTTGTTCCTTGTTGTGAAATAAGACGTACGAGCAGTTGCCAGTCAGCTTGAAATTCTGTCCATCAAAGGTCACGATGTGCCGAGTAGAGCTGCCAGTGCAGACACCTGGACGGAGAGAGCAAAGGATGGATATGACCTGCCCAGACTTCCTCTCCTATCTCCTCTGCTCTCTTTGGACTGACAGGGAGACTTGCGAGTACATCTTTCCATAGACTTCTGACATTGAAAACCATGTTAAGGCTTCACATATGAAAACAAAGAGAATCAGCTAGGATGGCAGTAAGGAAAATTCAAAATGGAAAGAAACAGATACAATTAAAAGAATAATGTAGGTAATGAATAACGTAAGCACACAGAAGGGAGCGGGGAAACCATCCTAAATAACTTTGGGGAAAAACTTACTATATACCCAGAGGCTAACAACAAAAAGAATTGTGCACAAATGTGTACTCTAGTTAGTAGATCTGTTTTTCATAAAGGTATTGGTTAGCAGTCCTGAAACTGCTTTACGTGTATTCTGTGTAGGGTCTACAGAGGAATGATGGCCCAGGGTTGTTCTAAAAGTGATCCTGGGCTTCCCTCGTGGCGCGGTGGTTGAGAGTCTGCCACCGACGCAGGGGACACGGGTTCGTGCCCCGGTCCGGGAAGATCCCACATGCCGCGGAGCGGCTGGGCCCGTGAGCCATGGCCGCTGAGCCTGCGCGTCCGGAGCCTGTGCTCCGCAACGGAAGAGGCCACAACAGTAAGAGGCCCGCGTACCGCAAAAAAAAAAAAAAAAATAGTGATCCTAAGTGAACTTCTGCTACACAGTAAGGAGGACGTCAAAAGAGAGAAAGAAAGAGAGCCTATGAGGGGTTGGATGCAAAAACAAACAAATAAACAAAAAAAAATAACAAAACAAAACAAAAAACCCAGAAGGATGGCAGGGTGAAGCAGCAGACAGCGAAAGAATATAGAATATGCAACTGATATCAAAGGACCACTCCTGAGAGCTGGTAAGAAAATGCAGCTGCCTTAAACACCTGCCAGGCCGGTGAGTGCAGGGCCTCTCACAGAAGCACCAGTCGTATAAGAACTTGGAGAAGCCACTTCCAGCTCCTCCCTCTCTGGGCTCCAAGCTGGAGGGAGGCTGACTACACCCCTTTCCCAGAGGCCAGGAGCCCACACAGGGATTAGGGAGGTGTTTCAACTCCAACTCAAGTTCAAAGTCTTGATTATTACCTGAGAGTGGGCATCTAATTACCAAATTGAGACCGTGTTTTACGACTTAAGGCAACCATAGAACTCTTTATAAATAAACAGAAATCGTATGAGGTCTGATAGAGTTCTCATCCAGGCAAAAAGGAACTTTATCCCACTCAATAAATTCTAAAGGGAGAGTGAGGTACAAGATGCGGTTTTGATTTCAGCCCGCAAGTGGTGTCTGTTCATCATAATCAACTCGATCCATCCACTGCTGAGCAGGGATTGCCATAAGCAAACATTTCTCCCAACCATGAGACAGAGGGCTAGGCCACCCCACAGACGAACGCTCCCCACAGGTCTGCATGTGATGGAGCTGACTAGGTCCTCCTATTAAACCAGGCCACCGTGATGGTACACCCTGCATCCAGCGCTCAAACCCCTACAGGTATGATGGGGGCTTCTCTCTCACTGCTGTCCCTGCCCTGCCTGGACCCCCTAAGGGTGACTCGTCAACAGCCAAGCTGAGCACTGACCTCAGAAAATCCATTCTTCCTTCTGGTGATGCATTATCTGGGGCAGTGCCCTCCAGAAGGCACAGGAAGGGAACAGGGAGCCCTGGGACTGAATGGAAACACGTCCCGAGGTCACAAGAGGGAGGGAACACGGGTGGAGGGGGAAACGGGCTTCTGGTCTACCTCTCTGCACAACCAAGCAAAAAGCACTGCCCCTCGAACACCGTCCAAGCTGGAGAAGCAGAGGACTCACAGGGGCAGGTCCAGCGGCAGCCACAGGCCTCTTCCACCCTGATCGGGGACTGGCTGTTGGGGCAGGAAGGCCGCAGCTGCTGGTCACAGTTGACCCGGTGACTATTCAGCAAGGTCTGGCCATCTGGCAGGCAGGTCACCGTATGGCACCGATCCGGCAAGGTCCAGATGTCCCCGGGCTGCAGAGGAAGAACCAGGTTCAGGCAGGGAATGGAATGAGGCACTTCAACACCCACCAGGCAACTGACCCCCTTGGAAAACATAGAGACTAGGCCTTGGGCCTAAATGGTCAGGAGACAGGATACAGAACATAGGATGTACAGGCGGATCCACCCCAACCACAACCAAAATTTAAAAAAAGAGGCTATAATGGTAAGAGGGAGAATTGGACCCAGACCAAAGGAGGAAAAGTTCACCAGGGGAATGAGGGCCCCAAATACACATTCCTGATCTTTCCTTCAAAGTCAACGGAAATGAACGTACCCTCCTCTCATTCCCGTCCTCATCCACGCAAACACTGATGAACCCTGAAACAGACACAAGCAAGATCTCTGCTCCCACCCACCATCCAGAAATTCCAAGCCCTTCACTCGGCTACCTGGCTGGTCCTCGAAGCTGGATGAACTCTGAAAAGAACGTGAGTGGGTTTAGCAGTGAGGATGCAGGTACAGGAGATTAGGAGGATGTCATCCCGTGGTTCTTTGTGGTTAGTAGTCGTTACAGTGACACAACAGTGATAACATGGCAACAACCACAGTCAGTATCTCCTTGTCCTCTTTTGTATATCGATCAGTGCCTAGTGAGAGGAGGAAGATGCAGCAAGAGGCTGAAAACTTAAAAGAGATCAAGGTTCCTACCCGGAGAGCCATCGTCTATCAAGAAAGGGCAATAACTCTAGTAGGTTTAGGCTCACAGCTAATTACATTAGGAAAATATAGAAAACCAGGTTTTCAAAAAAGCATGTACGGTAAAAATAAAAAGTTCCTAACCTTAAATCAACTTAAACTACGGTAGTTTGATGTTATATTCTATGTTATTGTATTTCTTTTTTTTTAATCTTTTCAGTTTCGTATTTTATTGAAGTATAGTTGATTTACAATATTGTGTTAGTTTCAGGTGTACAGCAAAGGGACTGTTATTTTTTTTCAGATTATCTTCCATTATAGATTATTACAAGATATTGGATGTAATTCCTTGTGCTAGACGGTAAATCCCTGTTGCTTTTCTAAAGCCCTTTATACCCATGGTGACGGTGAGTGCGGGGCATGGGGAAGAGGTCCATGATCTAAGGATGTTGGAGTTCCCTGCCTCTGTCTTCCACTTCTTTGACCAAGAGCTCTGTGCTCAAGTTAGCATGGACGGTAAGGATGGAAGGAGGTCTATACACAGAGAACTTTCTGGTAACCCCTTGGAGGTTTGCCTTACGACCTTCCACGAGTAGACACTTACAGGTCCCGGCCTGTAACACAAACTTACTTCAAGGCCAAATCTTGTATAGGAGAACCTCTGAGTCTCTAGATGGGTTCGGTTGCTTTTGTTTCTGTTTTGAGGGGGATAAGAAAAACATGCCAAGACTCACCAGAGCACAGCTTGTGGAGGAAGGAATTGCCCAGGGCGATCATGGTGGGGAGGTCTTCGATCCGCTGGAGCTGCACCACGTTGGAGCTGGCCCCTGGGCCCGCCAAGATTCTCAGCTGGGCCAAGTCATACCCGTCTCCAATCCCAATGGGGAACACCGCCACTCCTAGGGTTACAGAGGAGCAAGAAAGGGTCTGCGTCAGCCTTTGGCCAGGTGGGCTCAAAATGCGCTGGCCTGAAGCTACGCCCAGCGTGTGCACAGAGCCTCATGTTTTCCAAACTGGCCACTCACACCGACCCTGTGAGGAGGGCATTCAGTCAATCAACAAACGTTAGTGAGGTCCTGCTCTGTGTCAGGTACTATTCTAAGCAGTGAGGATACTGTAAACCAAGCAGATCAAGTCCTGGCCTCATGGAGCTTACACTGGGGAGAGACAGACAACACACACACAAGTAAGTAAATATCTAGTAGTTCAGACCTGGGTAAGTGCTTAGGAAAAAACAAGATGGGGTAAGGAAGATAAGAGTTACTAGGGTAGGGGTGAGGGTTATTGTTTCATACAGGATGGTTGGAGATGTGTGCGGTGAAAAGATGAAGGGCAGAAGGAGCCAAGAGGACATCCTGAGCACAGAGACAGTGCGTGCAAAGGCCCTGGGGCAGAAAATTGGCTGCACAGTCCAGGGAGGCCAGAGCAGAGAAAGCGGGAGAGGGACACAGATCATGCAGAGCTTCAGAGGCCGCGGGAAGGACTAAACATGTTCTCTGAATGAAATGGGAGCCAGCCGAGACTTGAGAGCAGAGGAGTGACGTGGGTGAGCTGACTTCAATGTTTAAAGGGTCACTGCAGCTGCTCTGCTGATTGTGAACTTCGGGGGCAAGGACAGAAGCTCGTAGAAAGCTGTTCCAGGTAGAAAGCTATTACAGTAATCCAGGTGAGAGGTGATGGGGGCTTGAACTGGGAGACAGTGGTGCAGGTGGCATGCAGGTGATATGGCGTGGTGGCATTCTCAGTGTATTTTGAAGATGGAATATAGTTTGTTGATGGACTGGATGGACGTATGAGAGAACTAGAGGAATTAAGGACGCTGAGGCTTTTGGCCTCAGCAACTGGAAGGATGGAACCGCCATTTTCCTAAGATGGGAAAGACTGTAAGAAGAGGGGATTTGGATGTGAGGGTCAGTAATTCAGTTTATGCTGAGTTGCCTGTTGGAACATCTAGGTGGAGATGTTCTAATTCCTAATCCAGACTGGAGATAGGAATTCTTAAGTCAATCGTGCATAAATGTATCTAGACGAATGACACAGAATGAGACCACCCAGGAGGTGAGTGTAAGAAGAGAAGAGAAAATGTCAGTCACAGGGCTTAGCCGGGGGTACGTGCATCTACAGGTGAGAAACAGGCTTTGAACGGTTCAGTGATGTGCCCTGGATCATGTCTGTTTCCTCCAGACCACAGCTGCTTCCTTTCTCGATGAAAGACTTTCTTTGGATTCTTGATACTAAAGGAGAAAAGTCTCCATCATAAAATTACCCCAATTAGTTCTCCAGAAAGTTCTAGGTATTTGCAGTTTGCTTACGATTAGAGCTAATTTTCTGCTAGCAGCTTTTCATCTTTTCTAAGCTGGTTGTATCACCCCAACGTACATCCTTTCAGGGTCTTTTTCCCCAAAATAATAGGTTTCATCAATAGGTCACATTCATTCATTTAACAAACGTTAAATGGTCACCTATTTTGTGCATCGTGCACAGACAATACAAAAATAAGCAAGATTTTGCCCGTGCCTTCAAAGAATCCCTAGTTTGTGCAAGAAACAGATATCTAACATAAAAACAATGTGGTTTGCACATTTTGAGTCGTTCCAACGGTACAGAAAAGGGAGTGAATAACTCCCGGGAAGACATCAGAGGAGAGACAGAGCGGGGTTTTGAAAGATGAGCCACTCTCCCGGGGGCACGGGAAGGTGTCGCGTCACGTCACCCGCTCACCCAGCCCCCCGCCAGCGCGACACTGCCTGCCCTGGCTCGCGTGCTCTTGCTGTTCCCAGCACAAGCTCTCATAGGCACCGAGGCTCGGGCACACCTGCATCCGTCCCCTTCCTAAAGCAGCAGCCTTGGTCTCCTGTCCATCCTGCACCCCCAAGCCCCTTAGGCTGGTACTGGACAGGGGCTCAGAATACAGGAAGGTCTCCGACGGCTCTCAAAGCCCCAAAATGTATCACTCTAGCCTCAGAGTGGAGAGAGGCTAAGGACACCACAGGCGCGGGGGTATGACCCAGCCCTCAACGCAGAGGGAATATGTGGAGAAGTTAAAAGGTACGGTCAAGGTCTTCCCTGGTGGTGCAGTGGTTAAGAATCTGCCAGCCAGTGCAGGGGACACGGGTTCGATCCCTGGTCCGGGAAGATCTCACATGCCGCGGAACAACTAAGCCCATGCACCACAACTACTGAAGTCCACGCGCCTAGAGCCCTCGAGCCACAACTACTGAGCCTGCGTGTCACAACTACTGAAGCCCGCGAGCCTAGAGCCCGTGCTCTGCAACAAGAAAAGCCACCGCAGTGAGAAGCCCGAGCACTGCAACGAAGAGTAGCCCCCGCTCGCCGCAACTAGAGAAAGCCCGCGCGCAGCAACGAAGACCCAACGCAGCCATAAATAAATAAGTAAATAAATAAAATACATTTATAAAAATAAAGTTACAGTTGAAAGCATGCAGACACATGAAGGATAAACACACATTTATTACTGCTTGGTTTCCAAATAACACAGGGATTGGGCAATTTCCCGCTGCTTGAAACCAGGCCCCATGTGGGTATTAAGTATTCAAAATCAGCCAGGACGTCGCAAAGTAACCGCCGCCCACTCTGAACCCGCTAGCAGTTTGCGGGCACAGGACTGCACCCCCGACACTTACGGCTGGATCTGGCGGCAGCGGCGGCCTCACCCACTGAGTCCGTGGAAGTGCCCATGACCAGGATGACCACCGCCTTCGCAGCTTCAGGCCTGGCACCGTGGACTTGGGATGTGACATAGCGCACTGCAAAGCCCAACGCGTTCCCTGGAAGAGAGAACGGGCCACACAGTCAGTCCTGATGCGGGGAAGGTGGGTGTGAGGCCGGCTGAGCGTCCTGCCTCCAGGGGGAGCCTTAGGTCATCGAAACGGAGGAACTCAGAGACTCAGAGAGTCTCACACACAAGTGAGATCCATCGGGAAGAGCACCTTGGCCCTTGGTTTACAGGGAAGAAAACTAAGGCCAAGGAGCCAAGGGGCCGGCCGGGGTTAACCGGTCACTTATACCAAGAACTGGGGCCAGACGCGGCCCCTGCACCCCAGCCCGCCAGCGCGTTACCGATTTGGCTGGGGCCGCCCTCCTGCTGCATGTGGTCCACGAGGCTCAGTAAGTGGGTCTTCTCGAGGGGCACGGTCCACGGCACGTCGATGGTGGTGATACTTCCGTACTGGAGCACCGACACCTGGGTGAGCTGAGGGCCTGACAGGAGAGGAAGCACAGAAGTCACACTTTGAATCAGGAAGAGCCCCTGAAAGCGCCCCTTCGGGCGCCTCACTCACCTATATTGGCTCTTGAGATGAAAGCCTTGGCAAAACTCTTCATTTCGTCAAAGTAAGAAGCTGGAAAGCTGGAGGAGCCATCCAGGAGGAGGACCACATCCAGGGGCTGGCTGCAGTCTGCAAGGAGAGCAGAGGGGAGCAACCAGGGCTGTGGGGGACTGGCACCAGGCCCCTGCAGCAGACACACACTCAGTGGGTGTGCAGGGCGCTGCCGACCACGCAGCGCCACAGAGGGGAGGCGTGTCCCCCGGTTCTGCACCTCGGCAGCTGGCGCCAGGCAGCAGGGAAGGGGGCCGTGAGTCCCCGGGTTTGGAGGCACTGGGGAGACTCCAACTCCACCCAAAGGCAGTTTAAATGCTACAGATGGAAGCAAGAGGCATCCTCCCCTCCATTTCGGGGGCTGCAACTCTTCTAGAACTGAGTGAAATACTGGAGCAGAAAACAGGCAGATGACAAGAGGAAACAGAGCAGCACATCCCTGGAAGGTGGGCTTGTGTGTCCTCAGGTCTCACGGGGCACGCAAGGAGCTAGAAGGTGAACTGATTAAAAATGCCTAAAGCTCATGTTAATGTTTGGGAACAGGGTCACGATCGCAGTGAGGAAACAACCTCTGGCCCAAACACTGTTCTGAGGTTTGATGATGCTATTACGGAAATAGCACGAGAATTTAGACAAATCTGTGGCTCTGACGAAAACAAAAACAAAGAAACAAAGGCACGGATAACGAGTGTGGGGTCAAGAGACCGCAAAAGAAGGCTAGTGATTCTGGGGCGCCCCAACCACACCAAGTCACGGTGTTAAAGAGCTAGGAAGTGACGCAGCGTTAGTACCAGTTAAGAGGCGATAATCACAGCTGTGGAGTTACGTCATTTCTGAGCACCTGCTAAGTACCGGGTACCGCTCTAAGCGTATTTCAAGTGCTAGTGTTACCAGCATTCTACAAATGAGGAGACTGATGGACACAGGGGTACTTGCCCAAAATTACCCCAAAATTATTACCAAAATAATTGCAAAAATTACCCAGCTCGTAGGTGTCAGAGGTGAGATTCAAACTAAGGCAGCACGGCTCCAGAATCTACTGGACTTCCTGGCCTTGCCCCGAAGAATGTCAGGCGCTGAGAAAAATTTTATCCACCCAGTGTGGTAAAAAAAGCTGATAGTCGCCATATTGAACAGGTTGCCTCCAAGGCAGGGAGTGGAACTGGGTGGGGATGCTGCTATATGGTAAAGCAGGACTTGTATTTTTTTTACTCCATATCCTGGTTTTGCTTACATCTTAATAAGCTTGCATTACCTTTGCATTTTCAAACTCAGACAATAAGAAAAGATCCTTCCCCCCAAACAAAGATCACAGGTGGGGTGGAAGGTGAGGAAACGCAGACACTCTGAAGGCAGGGGTCTGGCCGAAGGCACAGAGCAGGGAAGCCAGATCTGAACCTGAGAACCGCATCTCCACCAAGGCCACCCCCAGTGCCCCCAAGTCCTCGCCCCCATGCAAGGCGCCCGCATACCTGAGACGGGGGCGGAGGTGGGGAGATGCGGCCCCTCTCTGGAGCAGCACCTCTGCAGCACCAGGTCAGGAGCCTCTCGGGGGAGCGTCTCGAAGTCCTTGATGAAGATGGGGGCCTGGGGCCAGCCGATCTTCTCCAGCTCCGGCACGTCCACGCGAGGCCCCACTCCGATGGGCACCACCTGGATGTCTCCGGGCATCCGCCTGATCTCATCTGAGGCCGGGCTTCCCGTGACCATGTAGACCAGGTTGGGCGCCTGCCCCCGGTCCCCCTGGCTGGCCGAGAAGCTGTGCTCCGACAGGTACTGCAGGGCCAGCCCGGTGTTGGTCCGGTTGCCACCCCGGTAGCGGATCTCCCGCAGCCGCCGCAGGACGTCCTCCTTGGACTGCGCCTCTCTGAAGGAGTGCTCCACGGTCACCACGTACGAGTACTGCAGCACCGTGACGTGGACACCGTCCTGGCCCACGTCCATCTGCCGGATCACCTCCTCCAAGAACTCTGTGCTCCTGTTGAAGCTGGCCTCGCCCACGCTGTCCGACCCTTCCAGGAGGAACGCCACATCCAGGACCACGGAGCTCCTCCTGGGCGCCAGCGTCACGGGGACCTGGGCCGTGAGCGGCCGCTGCGTGGGGGCAGGCGCTTCGGGGGCGAGGTCGCAGAGGTAGCTGATGATCTCATCCCTCCGCTGCTCCAGCTCGTCCACGCCGCTGAGCACGAAGGCCTTGTTCTCGGGGGCCTGCTTCTCGAGGAGGCGGATCTGCCTGAGGCTGGCGTGAGGCCCGATGCCCACGGGGACCAGGACGACCTTCTTCTTCTTCAGGCCCTGGACGTAGCGGACCAAGTTCCGGGCCAGCCTGGGGGGCTCCTGGCTGGCCGTGAGCAGCAGGGCCACGCGGGAGGCCTCAGGCCGGTCCACCTTGCTGAAAATCTGGAAGAGCGTGTACTTCAAGACCTCGCTGGTGGAGGCCACCTCGCTGCCCGCGTACTTCACCTGCCCGGCGATGCGCCGCAGCTCCGACGGCCGCTTCCGGTCCTGCAGTGCGATGTAGGCGTGGGAGCCGTCATGGTACTCCACCACGGCCACGCGGATGCGCTTCTGGGAGATGTGCAGACGCTCCATCACGCCCACCACGAACGCCTTCAGCGTCTCGAAGTCGGCCTCAGACAGCTTGGAGGAGCCGTCCAGCAGGAAGACCAGGTCCAGGAGTTTGCTGCAGAAGAAGTCGTGCAGGGGCGGCTCCGGCGTGTCCTCCACGTACGGGGTGGTGAGGTCAACCGGGCCTTCTGTGGGGGGCACCACCAGGCCTCCCAGTTCCCTGCAGGCTTCACAGGTGAGGCTGACACCATCACAGTGACTGCAAGAGGGGAGAGACCGAAATGGTTCAGGAGGAACCTCTGGGCACTTCCCAGCCCACCGAACCCGAGACCCCAAGGAACACTCCCCACTCGAGAGAGACACCATGTTTAACATAGTCCCCAAGCAGCCCCCTACACACACACACACACACACACACACACACACACTTCCCTTGAGTTTTGATCTCCTTGAAAGCCAAAGATTTCACCCACCCTAGGACCTGAAAAAGAATCTTTCTTCTTTCTTAGCAATCCACACAGCCATTCAAAGTTGGTTTATTTTCAACCTATGTCTCTAGCAACATAAATATTTAATTATAATCCAAGCCTTCTCCCAAATATCTCCAAAGACAAACACTGCTCTAAAATGTTGATGCTGACCGGGCCTTATAAATGTTCTATCGAAGACAAATGCTTTTCAGTATTTATTACAACAGAATTTAAGCTGCATGAATTCTGTACTATGTTAACATGTTGGGCCCTAAGGAAGAGAGGAAAACTGGAGTAAAATCATTTCAGAGAGATGAATAAAGATGCAAAATCCCAGCTGGATCCGGCAGAATAAAGTACTGGGAGTGGTACACGGGGGTCTCCAAGACGTTAGACAGAGAACGACGGTGACGCACTCATTCTTTCTTGCAATGGACCCACCGTTTAACCCATCCTGTGCCAGGGTCTAGCTGTGCTCCACACCCAGCCCCAAGCCCCCCACACAAATTCTCACCCCGCCAGGCCAAAGTTCCAACCCCCTGGGCACGTCTCTCTTTCACCAGTGTCCTGGAAAGTGGCAGGCTCTGTCAGACCACAGGAGAAATCAAGCTGCCTGCGGCGGTGGCCCACACAGGCTAGAACCTTCTCCTTCAACCCCGGTGGGAGCCCGGGGTCAGCGACCCGTGACTCCCAGTTACAGGAGCCGCATCCTGGGACCTTGGCCATGGCCCGAGGTGTCTGTGCCCCACTGCAGGGTCAGGGGCTCCACCTCTCTTCCTGCCCTGCATCCCCACCTCCAGTAAAAAAGAAATCTGACTTCCATAGATGCCTGTCCCCGGACTAGATGCCACCTCCGAGGATAAGAAGAGACCACGTCCTTCCTTCAGCAAGAAGAGCTAGAAAACCTAAATCCCTTGAGAGATATTTCCTGGAAAAGAAATACAGCCTGTCCTCAAAGACAGAGAAGCAAAGTAAGTAAGAACAGGACATTCTTCCCCAAACCGACACTTCTGGGCAGGCCCCCAGGTTAGACAGTAAGACCCATCACTCCGGACAA
Organism: Leucopleurus acutus; assembly: GCF_964270905.1. Taxonomy (NCBI): domain Eukaryota; kingdom Metazoa; phylum Chordata; class Mammalia; order Artiodactyla; family Delphinidae; genus Leucopleurus; species Leucopleurus acutus. The sequence continues at coordinate 6,523,412 of NC_139152.1, forward strand.
CCAGGGGGGCTGTTTTACCAAATCTGGCAGCGCTCAGGGTCCCCGGCGTTCAAGGTGATTTTCTTCCCGGGCGCTAAGCGCTGCCCGGCCGCCTCACACACAGGGCAGTCTTCAGGGTTGACGCAGGTCTGCAAAAGCTCATCCAAGATTTTCCCTGCATGAGAAGCCTCTCGTTAGGAGCCAAAGTTCCCACCTTTCCCACAAGGAAGACTCTCCTTGCACTAGAAGGCCTGTCCCAGCTCTGCCTGCCTCCCCCAAGGGTCCCCTCACTGCTTAGGGAGCATCCTTCTTTCTGAAAAATTAGGAGGGGGTGTTCCTTCCCCCACCTCGCCTCCTCCAAACCCCAGGACAAAGCAAATCTTATCTCCAAGGGTCTTTTTGCTCCTCCACCGAAGGAGAGATCTGATAACTCTAGATCTGTGCTATCCAATACTGTAGCCAGTAACCACGTGCGGCTGGTTACGTTTAAATCTCAATTAAGTAACGTTCAATAAAATTGAACATCAATTCCTCAGACACAGGAGCCACATTTGAATAGAACTTTCCCAGCACTGTGGAAAGTTCTACCAGAAAGCGCTGCTCTAGATGATACGCCCATAAATAGACCCCAGAAGCACCGCATGGGAGCTCAGCTTGACAAAAACCACAGCTGGCCTGGCTTTGGTGGAAGGACACGGAAACACGACCTAGGGTAGTGGGGCTGGGGACAGGGCGCCACCAGGCGAGGCCGAGAAGAAGCAGTGCAGGGAGCCAGCTTTCCTGAGGACCCTCCCAGCCCCGCACCCCTTCCCCGCGGGGGCCAGGGCCTCACCCGGAGGGCAGTGTGCGTGACAGCCCTCCACACACTGCACGGGGCAGGCCAGCGGCTCAGGGTGCTGGCACGTGACGGGACAGGCAGGAGCACAGCTGTTGTAGCGCCACTCACACTGGTACCCACTGTCCCGCAGGTTCCGTTCCTCGCAGCTCTGGGCTGTGCAGACCCCAAAACAGGCAGGACCGTTATTAAAGCACCGGGCAACCCTGGGCAACCCCAGACAGACGGCCCCAAGGAGGGGATGAGGGTACTGGGGGACTACGGAGTCACCACGTGAGAGGCGTCTAGGCTTTGAGAGCCCCTGAGCCAGGAGCCTCGTGGTTCTGAATCCATTTTCCTTATAAAAACGATCAGCCACTTACATGCAGGAAGGAAGGCGCAACATAAAGTCTGAGCTGCTTGACCACGACGGCAAATGTGATCGTGTCTAATCACAGACACTCTGACCACCTTCTTCTCTTCGTCACTGCTCCCTCTTCTCCATTTCCTTGAATCTCTCTCCCCATTGCTCTCTCCCCATCGCTGTCTCCAGCCCCACGCCTCCTCATGCCCATGCGTGCCTTAACCCCCTTCAGCCTCGGCCATCACCCCCGCATGGGTCTCTGTCTTCTCCCCCACCAAGGCGCCCTTCCTCACCACCCAAGGTCTAAATGCGCGAGGGGGGAGGGGCGTGTCTGGGACCACGAGGGACAGCAGGACTCACGGCACAACGTGGGCGTCCTCCAGGCCACCACCTTGCCGTGCCGGGCACACACGTGGGCGTAGGCAGCGATGGCGTCGCAGAAGCAGGCACAGTCCCCGACGGACTCGCAGGAACAGGTGTCATAGATGCAAACATCCAGGTATGGCTCGGGGTCCACCTGCAAGGGAGACGCAGGTGGCCTGGGCTGCACTTGGGGACTCTGGCTCTTGGTCTGGGCGTGAATGTTCCAGTGGTCAGAGGAGGGACAGGGGCTCCAGACAGAAGGAAAGATGTGAGGCAATGGTCCCAAGGAGGAAATGGGTAAAAAGGCAGAAATCCTACATTCTTATGTGGAGTCCAGCAAGAAAAGGGGAAAAAAGCAACCCTGTCAGCCTCTCCTAGAAGAGATGTGCCTGAGAATTTTTCAAAAGAACATTCCTTTCTGTCCATCTGTCCACGTACCTGCTCAGCCATCCATCCGTCCCCATAAGCCACTCCCGCCCTCTTGGGTGTCTGCGTGTTTTACATAAACACCACACACACACACACACACATGCACACACACACACACACACACACAAACACACTCTTTCCTGGCCTCCACTCAGCAAAGAGACTGAGGAAACACATCAGGACCACTCACACTGTCTCGCTGAGATGCTACAGGCTAGCGTGCTGGACCGCGGCCGGCCCGGCGCTCCTGGACTCCAACCCTAGATCTCCCCGGAGGGGAAGCCCACCGTCGGCCCGTGCTCAGTCTCGGGAGCCACCTCTCACCTTCGGCTGCCCCAGACGTGCCCCCCACACCCACCTCGTTCAGGGCAGTTGTGGTGAGAATGAATTCGGACGTTAAGCCGGTCACTGTGCCCAACAGCCCCGGTTTCCCTGACCCTCTCACTGTCCCCGCCCTTCCAGCTCAGGTGCCTCGGGTCTCCACCAAACCAGGGGATCCTAAGTATCCTTCGGGTCCTGAGGGATTAAAAACCACTGGATGGACAGAAAGGGCTGAGACACAGGTGTTCAACCGTCACTCCCACGAGGGAGCTGCCACGGAGCAGCACGCGTGTGCACCTGGCTCTGTGTGTGTGTGTACATATACATAGACACACGTGTACCCACACATACACAGGTGTGCGTATATACATTCAGACAGAGATAGAGAGAAAACTGCATCGAAACTTGTTTGGGGAATTCCTTGTCACCTTGTGAGATAAAGACACAAAAAGAACCTGCTGTAGAGCACAGGGAACTGTACTCAGTAGTCTGTAATGGCCTATATGGGAATAGAATCTAAAAAAAAAGCAGTGGATATATGTATATGTACAACTGATTCACTTTGCTGTACAGCAGAACCTAACACAACACTGTAAATCAACTATATTCCAATAAAAAATTTTTTTAAATAAAATAAAATAGAAAACCCACAAGGACCTACTGTGTAGCACAGGGAACTCTGCTCAATACTCTGTAATAACCTAAATGGGAAAAGAATTTGAAAAAGAATAGACACATGTATATGTATGAGTGAATCACTTTGCTGTACATCTAAAACACAGCATCGTTAATCAACTACGTTCCAATATAAAATAAAAATTAAACAACAACAAAAGACACAGAAAGAAGCCATAGAGTGCAGGCTGAAAATCTGGCTTCAAGACCAGAAAGGAGTTTCCGTGAGACAAGACCTGGGAACGGGGGCAGCGGCGCGGTGCCCGGGGCCAGACACACGGTGGGCATGGGAGAAGGAAGCTCCCGCTCTGATGTCGGAGACAAGATCATCTGTGGGCGACAAACCCTAAGACTGAGGCTGGAAGAGCAGCAGCACTGGATGCCCAGAGAACCATGCAGAAAAACGATCTGCCAGGCACTGCTCTCCTCACACACCCTCGATTACACTTTCTGTTCCCCAGCCTGAAGCCAAGAGAGGTGAGCAGCTGCAGACGATTTCTGAGGCTCCTGCAAGCAACCACAGCTAGAAGCGCCTGCCCCCGGGGGCCCCGCCGCCCTCACCAGCCTGTTGCACTCCTGGAAGATGTCGCTGGTGAGGATGCTGCAGGAGGAGTCCACCATCGTCTGCTTCAGGACGTTGTTGTGGCAGGTGGCAGGGGAGGGGTCCAGTGGCACCTGGGGAACCAGGCAGGAGTACACAGGTGGACCCGGAAGAGTCAACCCGGAAGGGCTCCAAGAGGCCCTCTCCCCAAGCCTGCCCCCACCACAGGCCACGGCACCCACCGCCCACGGTCCGCACCGCGACCCCGACCTACTTTCTGGGTGTCGGCACACCGTGGGCTCACTTTCCAGGAATTCCCGAAGTCCACGGGGTCTTCCTCCACTTGGAGGCTACTGCTGGTGAGGTCGTTGTTCTGGATGCCGTCAAAGTTCCCACACAGGCCACACACCTGCTCCTGGGGGACCAGTTGGGAGCATAAGCTTTGCAAACCTCAGAGCAAACTCTGAGCCAGGAAAGCGAGGGTTCCAGGCAGCATGGGAGGCAGGCTCACCTGAGGAAGAGGAGGGTGGGAGGGGACAGGGAGGGAGACGCAGAAGGAGACCAGGGTGACCAGCAAAGTCTTGACCTTGCCAAGGCCTTTGCCCGGCTTCCACAATGACCTCATGTTAAGGTTAAGGAAACCAAGGCCATTCACAAAGAGAGGCAGCCCGCCCATGTCCCTTGGATGGCCAACTAGGCCTCCAGGGCCCTGGTGTCTGCAGTATAAACCATCAGCTGCCCCAGTAAGGGTCTGAGCAGAAGAGGAGCTGGTCCAGCATTACACCAATGAGAATGTGAGAAGTCTGAGGGGGGAACGTTCTAGTCCTACTTGACCGTGGACAGGTGAGTCCCTTACCTAAACAACTGCAGCCTGTTCGGAGCAGGCTGGCCAGCACTAAATGCCCCCAGGGCTGATGTAATATCTTCCTCAACTCCATGTTCACCTATCATGGGCTGCAGGACACAAGTCCTGACCGACTAATGAATGAATGGGTGGAAACCAACACATAAGAACCCTGGACAAAACCGGAGCTATTTGGCCTGGAAAAGAAAAGATGCCATGCTCTTAGAACAAATTTGGAGCCCTGTCTCGGGACAAAGAGACGTGACTTATTCTATTTTGCTGGGAAACATGGACAAAAGGACAGAGATCTTTACATGGTCCAACAGCCCCCATGGCATGGCCCCTGCCCCGTCCCTGCCCTTGGTAACTACCAGTCACCCCAAGCCCCTCCTCTCCAGCCGCCCTGGCCTCCGTGTCCAAACACGAACACCGTCCACCTTAGGGCCTTGGCACCTGCCACTCCATCTGCCTGAATTCTCAAGTCAGGACATTTACGTGGCTCCTTCCCTCCCTTCCACAAAGACTCCACTCACACCCTTTGAGACAGGTCTCATCAGACCAACCAGTCTAAAACACACAATATCCCCACTAGAATATGATCTCCACCAGGGTTGTTGTGGACAAAACCATGGTGCCCGCAAAGATATCCACATTCTCATCCCCAGAAGCAGGAATATGTTACCACACGTGGCAAAAGGAACTTTGCAGGTGTGATTGCGTTAAGGGTCCTGAGATGGGAAGACTGTCCTGGATCATCTAGGTGGGCTCAGTGCAATCACAGGGTCTCATAAGGAGCACAAAAGTCAGAGTGAGAAATGTGATGTGACAGAGAGAAGCAGAGAGAGTGGAAGACGCTATGCTGTTGGCTTTGACGATGGGGGATGGGACCACAGCCAAGAGATGTGGGCAGCCCCAGAAGCTAGGAAAGGCAAGAAGACAGATTTTCCCCTAAAGCCACCAGAAGGAATGCAGCCCTGCGGACCAACTGTATACTTTTGATCTCCAGAACCAGAAGATAATCTATCTGTGTTGCTTTTCTAAGCCACTAAGTCTGTGGTAATTTATTATAGCAGCAATAGGAAACTAATACGAAGCTAAGATACATATAAATATAACTATATATATATATAACTATATATATGACTATAACCATGTATACATATGTATGTATAGTTATATATAGTTCTTTCCCTGCTGTATCCACAGTGCCTAGAACAGTTGCCGGGAAGGTCTGTCCTGCCACCAGGGCAGACAGAGCACTTGTCACATTCATGCCCGTCAGAGAAAATGAAGTCCCAGCAAACCATCGGAACCTGGACGGATACTGCAAGCAGCTTTCCCCAAAGCAGGTGCTGAGCGGTTTCACTGCAAGCGTCGGCCGATGCTGGCCTGTGGCCCCGTGGGAGGGTGCACTCGGAATGCTCTGCAGAGTTATGATAACATCACGCATGACCGTTTGCCTCTTGAGGTTAAGAAACCTTGAGAATAGCTCTTGCCCGATCTTTTCTTTCCTTCCTTTGTGGATATAAACTGCTTGCCTGGCAAGGCCACTCCAGGGACTGTTTGCAGGGTCCGGGAACCCTCCCTCCTTCTCAGAGACAGCCTGTCTCGGGAACAGCCAAGGTGAACGCTAACCCTTGAGTCTTATTTGCAGCGGGAGGGAGGCTGGACTAGGTGACCACCCACCCTCCCCCAAGACGGCGGGCGGGGGCCGCGGACTGCTGCTCAGGAAGCTGAAGATGCAACCGGACAGGATGAGGGGGAAGCGGAGAAGGGCCACCCACCTGGTAAGTCTGCTTCAGGAACACAGAGATACCCAGGTGGCGGTCCCAGACCACGGAGAGGGCCTTGCCCAGCAGCACGGTGATGTACAGGCCGGACTCCACCACCTCAAAGTAAGTCTCATCCTTCATGGACCTCTTCACGCTCACCTGAGGGAGGACGCAGTGTGAGACCAGGACACTGATGGTCAGGTGTAAGGCCCGGCTCCCCCCGCCCCGCGGCCCTCCAGAGCCGCTGGTCATTTGCCCCGTTCGGCCAGAGCTGCGTCCATCTTGCCTACCTCTCTCCAAGAATCCTAGGATAAAGAGGTGGCGGCAAAAACATAATTACAAGATTAAAAATACAATGAAACCTATTGGCAGAAGATCACCTATCACGTCATGAAAAGAATTTTCTGGACACTTGATCATTAAATACACATGGTCCCCTAAAGATGTTTTTAACGTGGTGATGGTTTTAAGCACCTCTAGGTAACTGATTTAAAATGGACCTAGAGACTGTCATACAGAGTGAAGTAAGTCAGAAAGAGGAAAACAAATACCATATGCTAACGCATGTATATGGAATCTAGAAAAGTGGTACTGATGACCCTAGGGGCAGGGCAGGAATAAAGATGCAGACGTAGAGAATGGACTTGAGGACACGGGGAGGGGGAAGGGTAAGCTGGGACAAAGTGAGAGAGTGGCATGGACATATACACACTACCAAATGTAAAATAGATAGCTAGTGGGAAGCAGCTGCATAGCACAGGGAGATCAGCTCAGTGCTTTGTGACCACCTAGAGGGGTGGGATAGGGAGGGTGGGAGGGAGACGCAAGAGGGAAGGGATATGGGGACGTATGTATACATATAGCTGATTCACTTTGTTATACAGCAGCAATCATTGTAAAGCAATTATACTCCAATAAAGATGTTAAAAAAATAAATTAATTAAATAAAATAAAATCCCTTATTGGCTTATTAAAAAATAAATCCACCCCTTTATTAAAACGAGCACTAGATTCTCCCCTTTCCTCCCATCTCCCACTCGAGTTGCCGTCAGCAGGAGTCACAGCTGAACAGGGAGACAGGGAAGCTCGGCGCTGGAAGCGGGAATCCCAGACGTCAGCCCCCAAAGGACCTGAGCCCTTGACTCGGCTGACTCGCTGCCGGTGCCGAGCCCTCCCTGCCCGTTTCACGGCACTTGGCTGACCATCTAACCCATAAGACTGAGGCTGACGCTAAGAACTTGTCACCCCTTCACCAAGGCCCTCTCCCTGGGGACACACCACAGGCAGAGCCTCCCACTCTATGTCACCACTGTCATCTGTCCTAAGTAGAACTGTCCCTGAAATGGACACGGCTGACCGAAGTCAACAGGTCCTGCTTGCCCCACAGCAATCTTCTCTAAGGGAGGAGAATTCACCTCCCACCCCCTGGTATCAGCAGGGGGTCTTCCCGGACCGGGGCACGAACCCGTGTCCCCTGCATCAGCAGGCGGACTCTCAACCACCGTGCCACCAGGGAAGCCCAGCGGTGGGTATTTGCCAGAAGGTAGGATGCGGGCTGAGGCCACGGAACAAAATGAAGATACGGGGAAGGGGTGAGCCCAGACCCAGGTCTCCCAGGTACCGATGTGGCCAGACCAGCACAGCTGTGCTCCAGGGACCCCTGCCACTTCAGACGCAGGTTCCTGGGCCTCACCCAGACCTGAGCCAGGACCTCAGGGTGGACCTGAAGGTTGGTGTCTTAAACAAGGTCTCCTGGGTGGTTCTCAGGTAGACCTCTGAGAGCCACTCCGTGAGCTCTTAGCACACAGGGCCTGAGTCTGTGCACTTTGAGCTCTTTAGCAAAGATTTTATCTAAAAAGAACCGAAAAACATAAAAGAAGGTAAAAATCCCCCCAAACACCATCATCTCCCAAAATATATATTTATATATGCGTGTGTATATATAACATATTGGATGTATAATAAGTGTGTATATACTCGTATATATATTATATATGTGTATATATGTATGTATATGTGTGTATATATTTTTGTGAATATATGTATACAAGTGTGTATACATTAATATATAATATATAATGTGGGTATATAATATATACTATATGTGTGTATATGCGTGTATATATTTGTATATATAATATATGTAAATGTGGGATATATCTGTATATTACGTATACATGTGTATATTTGTATGCATAGTATACGTGCATATATGTGTATATACATTTGTATATATAATACATATAAATGTGGGTATATATGTGTGTGTATATTTGTATGTATAATATATGTGTACATGTTTGTACATTCATATATATAATACATAAGACTGTGGGTATATAATACCTATGCATTTGTGTGTATGCTTATATGCATAATATATGTGTATATGTGTATACATTTGTACATATAATACATATAAATGTGGGATTTAATATATATGTATATGTGTGTACTGTGTATAACATATTTGCATTTATAATGTATGTGTACATATGTGTTCATACATTTGTATACATTATATTTATATATATGTGGGTCTATAATATATATGTATATATGTGCATATACATTTGTATATATAATATATATACGTGGGCTACAATATATATGTATATATGCGTATGATATATTTGTATGTATAATATACGTGTGTGTGTACATTTGTATATATAATATATATAACAGTGGGTATATAATATATATGTATATGTGTGTATGCATAGTATACTCGTGTGTGTATATTTGTATATATAGTGTGTATATTATACATATGTATATATGTGTGTGTATATACGTATTCCTATATGAAAGTCCTCCCACCCTCCCATCTCCCGTCGCCTCCAGAGGTCAGCCCTGGCTCTCCCAACGCTGGTGCAGATATGGTTACACACCCTTCTCCACATGTGTGTCTGCACTTCCTTCCACTAAAATGGATCGTGTAATCTGTCACCACCTGCCACCCGCCACCCTCACAGGACGAGGCGAGGTCAGAGGATACAGCACTACCTCATCTCTCCACTGGCTGCACGACGTTCCATCCACACACGTTCTGGACGAACACTCAGCACGTGCTCTTCATCAGCCAACGGAGGGGCATGAGGGTGGAGGGACGAGCCCACACTCACCTCCCCATCAAACAGCTCAATCTCGCCTCCTTCCACCAGGATGGTGACGCGCCTCCTGCATTTCAGGGAGGGGTAGCCGCACCCCTCGTTCCCCACCAGGATCCGGAAGGTCCCAGGGTTACTGCCACAGTAATCCTGGGGAAAAACAGGTGTCAGGATAGAAACACTATCCCTGCTACTCCTCCCCAGATCAGCAGACTGGCGTCCCATCACCTCAGGCCTTTGAAGGATGTGTTACAGGAGTTTGCCATGTCCACGTGTGTGTGAGAGAGACAGACAGACAGAGACGGAGGACACTCACAGGTGTGCCATCCTCAGCCATCACCTATGAACCAGGTGCCTACAGCCAGGTGTGGGGGGGGGTGGTGAGGGGTGGGAGGGAGAGAAGGAGGGACACAGGGAGAGGGAACGTGGACCCATCCGCCTACAGCTCCCCCTGAGCCTGTTAGTCCAGCCTCAGCCGGGGAACTAGCACAGTCCAGCCACGTGGCACGTGGCAGCTCTAAGTCCTGGTGGAGTCCCTCTGGACTGCTGGCCCAGAACTGTAACCAAAGACTGCCGGACCCAGCAACACCAGCTGAGCTACCGTCCCTAGCAGGGAACAGAGGGTATGGGAGCACTGGTCCTCGCTGGGGAATTGCATAGAAAGGAAGCAAAAGCGGACACGTTTCTGGCAAATATCTCCCACAGTGGCTATTGCTGTGATGTGATGGGAAAAAAAACACCCAGCACAGAAAAGCTAGGGGTGGGCCTTGTTTCTGCCACTTACTGGATAATACTGAGTAAGTCACTTACCTCTCTGACCCTCATAAACACACACACACACACACACAGAGGCACACGTACAGAGACACATGTTCACATACACACAAAGACACACACACATACATACATACCACACACACACATATAACACACATGCATGCACACACATACAAAGACACATACACTCACACACACATATACATACATTCCACACACACGACGTACCCCTCTGTAAGATGGGATCCGCCAACTTGATGGGATTGGTAGGTTAAACGGGTTTGTCTTGGGTTAATGGGATTGTGAAAGTTAAAAGAGGGAACGAAGGTACAAGTGCTTTGTCACCAGCTGAGATTTTTCTGAAGGAGAAAGAGTTAAGTCCTGATAACACCTCCCAAAGAAGGAAGGGAGGAAAGGGAGGGGGGCCCTGGACAAAGTATCAGAGGGGACAACGGCACTGGCGATGGGGCAGGGCAAGCAGCCCCACGAGGGGCACGACTCGGAGGGGCTCCGACTGGCTCCTAGGCTGAGGCGGTAGGTCTGACCGGCCCCTCTCGCTGCACTGAAATGTCGTGTTTTCTGGGTGCCCAGATCTGAACCTGGCTGGGGAATGGAGCCCCAGAGCTGGTAGCACCCCATCTTCTGCTACCAAGGCTGGGAGGCAGACAGATAACAGAAAGCCGGGCTTCCATAGACGATGTGTGGGAAAGCCCTAGAGGGTTCCTGGGTGTGGGTAAAAGCGTTTTGTGGGGTGCACGCCCGTCTCCCCAGCGCGCCGCCCACCTCTCTGGGGCCAGCCTGGGGCGCGGGCCAGAGGCAGGGGGCTCGCTCCCCGTGCGCTGGGCAGGCGTCATGCCTGGTGCCCCTGCCCTCGTTGCCTGACTCCCGTGCCCTGCAGCTCTGTCTCTGGGGCTGAGGCTCCCTCGGGTCTGCGGTCCTCCCTCCAGCCCACACCGAGCCCCTCCCCTGACGCCCCCGAGAGCGGAGACGGAGAGACCACAGTTGTTTAAGCTGCGCAGAGCCCAGCCGCCTGGAGGACAAAGCGCTCGGCCCTCCTTGCTCACCAGCGTCAGTGTCAACCAGCAAGAGAAACTTGCAGGAATCCGTGGGCGGGAAAGGGGGCAGAGCAGCCCTCACGCAGCAGCTAGGATTCCCCCAGGCCGCTCCTCGGCCTGCCGGGCAGCGGGACCTTCTGTACCCACAGCCCCTCACCACCCCCCCATTCTGAGCTGCACGAGGTTAGAAATGAAAATGGTGGAGAATGCGATGGAATGGAATGGGGACTTCCCTGGCGGTCCAGCGGTTAGGACCCTGCGCTCTCACTGCCGAGGGCCCGGTTCAATCCCTGGTTGGGGAACTAAGATCCCACAAGCCTCGAGGTGCGGCAAAAAAAAAAAAAAGAGAGAGAATAGAACAGAATAAAACAAAATAGAATCACAGGGCGGGAACCGAACTCCAGGGGCATTTCAACCTTCCCTGAGTGGGCTGCTCACTGCCCAAGGATGGGGGCAGGAAGGGTGCTGGGGCTGAAATCCAGCCCGGGCTCCACTCCCCACTGGTACCCTGACTGAGGCCGTGTCTGCAGAAGGAAAGGGAGCCTTCCTCTCATTGCATTGTGCTGGGACTGGGGCGGATGGGAGCCTGCCCCACACCAAGGCCAGTCAACGAATGAGCTTCTGCCCCATCCCGGGAGGCGTGCAGGTGAGCTGGAGGAACACAGCCATCACTCGAGTCTCGAGGTCCTGCCTCTCCAGGGGTTGGAAAATCACTCCCGTAGAAACCAGCCCCCAGAGCTGTTTCCACCGACAGAACGGTGGCATCCAGCCTGGGAGCACACCCACCCCCGAACCCTGCTCTCACCTGTGCCAGGACGTACTGGCACTCCCCGGGAAACAGGTACTTGAGCCCGTCAAAGGTGAGGTAGTGAGCCAGTCCCAGGGCGGAGCAGGTGGCGTCGCACACGTGGTCCGTGCAGTTCCACTTCCGGTCCCGACAGACACTGGGAACAGGATGAGGGGGGTGAGGGCGGGGCCTTGGGGGTCGGGACAGCAAGGACGCCACCCACCCTCCAGGAGGCCTCAGGAAGCGTCGGGAGGGTGGTCTGCAGCCTGTGGATCGGACCTCACAGGGCCCCGCGGTCATGAACCCACACATTTTTAGAGCACGGGGCCCAGGAGGAGAGGGAAGCCATGCTGCGCCCCCCCACCCCGTCACGAGGCAAAGAAGGGCCCTGGTTGGCTGAGGTGACCCAGGGACACTCTGTCACCACCTGCTCCGGACGTACCAAAGCCCAGCCTCCCAGGACATCACCTAGGAGGGGCCACAGGGTCTCTACAGAAAAGACACTGAGGCCGATAGCCCCTCTGAGGCTAAGGGGACACACGTCCAGAATGGCAGGAAAATTCTGAGCTGGGGAAACAGTGACCAGCTGTGAGCTTCTGCCAGGAGAGGGTGGGCAGCAATGTGTGTAAACCCGCAGCGACTTGCCGGCTGCCCTATGGCCCCATCCCTCCGCCCAGTAACAGAGCCGACATCAGGAAGCCCGACAGGGGCGGCAGCGGTGGAAAGCTCAGACCTCAGGCCCCAGACACTAAGCCCCTTACTGCCTGTCCCCGTGGCCCTTCCCTAAAGCTGTGCACTGCCCCAAAGAAAGGCACGGTGAGTGAGCAGAGCCTGGGGTTGTGTGAAGGATGGTCTCTCTCCAGGCAAGCACACTCGCAATATGGCTGGGGGACAGGACAAGGCCAGAGAAGGACCCCGATCCCGTGCCCTGGGATAGCTTGGTCACGCATGCAGTGACGGATATGGCCCTCATCTTCCCCAGGAAACACTGCTGTCTGGAAAGTCTCCCCGTGGGGTGAGTACACAGGATGATAAAGTCCCCCATTTGACAGAGGGAGAAACAGAGGCACAGAGAAAAGGAAAGGAGCAGCCAGGTTACCACGGGTGGGAGGGGAGCAGGTACCAGAGCAACACCCCCCCCCCCCCCGTCCCCAGCGTCCCCGGAACCCTTCCCGGCCTCACCAAGTATTGCAGTCCACCTTCACCGTCTCTCCGGGGGCGTACTCTCTGCCCTGGTGGAAGCAGGGACACCTTTCCAGGGCCACACACCTGTTGTCCTGCCGGACCTGAGGGAAAGCAATCCAGAAGTCTTGGGGCCGGAACGAGTGATCCAACAGCCACGGCCAGAGGCGGCCCAGGGAGCCCACGCCCAGTCATGGGCTCGAATCCCGGCTCTTGTCTACACTGGTCCCCCTGGCTCAGCTGAAGACATTCTGACCCCCTCCGCCCTCATACACTGCAGGGGCAGGAGCCCTGGGACCTGGTGGAGACTCTGATAACACATGTCAGAAGCCCTTGAGACATGCATCTCCTTAGACCCAGTAATTCCTCCAGAGGACTTCTCCAAAGGTAATAGAGTTATAGGCAAAAACTAATGTACAATTATTTATCATTCCAAAATAAAAATGGAAGCAACTAAGTGTTCAACAATAGGAACGTGATTAAACACATTAAGGAATCTCCAGGTGATGGTGTCCTGTGGAGCGCATTAAAGTCTGAAAAGTTTTGAGAACTACTTATGCTGTTAATTTCTAAAACAAGGGAGAAAAAAAACTGTATACACATATGGTCCCAATGATTAATATATATATGCATATATTTCAAAAAAAAAAAAGTCTTGAAGGAAATATGTAAGTTGCCTCCGAAGGGCTTGGGAAGTGTAGAAGTTGCCTCTGGTGGGCTAGGATAAGGGAATCTTATTTTCTTTTTTGGTTTTTAAATTTTTTTTCTGAATGTTCTTCATTGAGCATCTACTATGTTCTATAGCTGAAAAAAATGGATAATGTATTTAATAAAATGAATTAATTAGTGAGGAATGCACTTAATGCCGTAGAGGTGGAAGCTGAATAGTGGCCACAGGCAGGGATGGACCAGAACCAGAGGCTGGGGGTTTTCAAGCCCTACGTGCACCCTTGTCACCCCGTCCCCTGACGGTCCAACACACCCTCACAGGGCCTGCCCTTCTTCCCACCCCCCCACCAGTGAAGGAGTAACTATGTGACAAGCTATACTCCTCAGGGGTGCCGGGGCCAGGAGGAAAAGAACAAAGACCTGCTGGCCCCAGTGACCTGAGGGAGAGCGGGCCAAACCCACCCTGATCCCACACGGAGATCTGCTTCTGTCCCAACCCTAGGAGGCAGCCCTGGACGCCGGCTATGCGTGACCCTGGGTGAAGGGACCACGGCACTCTGGTTCCAGAGCCACCCGAGGGGTTAGAAGCTGCTGGTCTGGGTGCCTTAGCATGTGTGCGATCCCGTCACTCTGCAGACAAGCCTGGGTTCCCTGGGCCTAGAGCCAGACAAAGCCCTGGGACAGAGCAGTCTTGGGCTGAACAAAGACTAAACTCACGTGTGTGCATATGTATGTGTGCATGCAAGTGTGTGTGTGCATGCGTCTGTGTTTGCATGCATGTGTTTGTGTGTGAGTTTGCGTGTGTGTGCATGCATGTGTATGTGTGTGTGTGGGTGCGTGCGCGCGTGTGTGTGTCTGTGTGTTGGAAGGGGTGGAAAGAAGAACCCCCACGACTCAGCCACCAGCTTCATGCAGCCTCTGGCGTGTTCCCGAGTCCCCGAGGCCTAAGGGAAGGGGCAGGATGGGAGCTAGAGTGAGGTAGATGCAGGGGGACCACGCTCTAGGTGGCTTGTACCTCCGGGGGCCACAATGTCCTTGGCAGACATCCAGCTTAGGCACCCGGGAGGGAGGACGGCAGCCCAGTGGGAACAGGGAGGATGGGAAACGTCCCTCCACCCCAGTCTTCAAAAGCCTTGCAATCAGGCTTCACCCCCGCACCCCCCAAGCTTGTCATCTTTGATGGAAGTCCCAGACCCGCCACCTCGTGGCTACTCTGGGAATGACCGTGGCCTCCCTGTGGACCCCCGACCTGCTCGCCAGCCCGGGCTCCTGCAGTTAATGGAGACCAACCAGACAACGAGCCTCGTTATGGGAGACATTATGTGAGGCGAAACGATGCAGGATGGATTCCAGAAAGCGGCCCTGCTCACCTCCCCTGAGAGGAAGCAGGCTGCGGGGAGGGCTCCCAGGCCTCTTGGTCTGCGTGCTGGACGTTTTTACCTCTCTCCAGGGTGGTCAACCCACTGACAAAAAGTCCTGCACTCCCAGGGCCCAGGTAACCCCTCGCCTGAGCCAGGGGTGAGTCCCAGGGAGCCCGGCCCTCTTCCAAGGGACAGAAAACTCAAATCCCAGTTTGGCCATGAAACAATACTGTCACCCCCTTCCGATCTCTCACTGACAAACCACATGGCTCCTCTCTGCCCTGCTTATTTTAGTGAAAGGAGATGACTAACTGATGGATTATGATATTAAAATAGGACCTTGGTATCAAATGAGGACAGGGGCATGGGTTTAGACCTAGGTCAGAGGTGGAGGAAGCAAAGTGGGGCCTTAAAGGGAGAGGAGAGGCTTCTCAGCAGGAAGCTCCCGACTTGGAACAGAAGATCAAATATCACCCGCCCAGCCAGAAGCACCCAGAGTCCTAAAGCGCCAAAGAATCCACAGAGGTAGGAAGATAAAGACACAAGCAGGAGACGGACGGGATGGAGATGAGAACAGGTCCACGGGTAGGGCGGGCCAGTACGCAGCCCCGAAGTGAACTTCGTGCAAGTCACTTACTTAAACTTCATGTTTGAAAAGAAGAGACCCATTCCTGCCTAGTCTTTTTCCCTTTAGGACACCAGAAGGATAATAAGATAAAGTTGACGAAAGTTGACGAATGTCCTTCAAGGACTTCAGAAGAAAACAGGCAGAAATAGCTGTTGCCATTGTTCATCAGCTCCTGACACCTTGAGTAAGAAAGGCTCGTGCTGAGAACACAGTCCTGGGTCTTGATCAGCAAGAAAAATTATGAAGTAGAAAAAAATTGGCATTGTTGCTCTTCTCTGAAAAGGCCCCATCTTCACCCCGCCGTACTGACCCATTCTCCAGAATCTTTTATTGCCTTCCAGCTGTCCTCTGTTCTCCCCACCAATGCTTCCAGCTCAATGCAGCTGCCTTCAACTAGATGTTTGCTAGAGGAAAGAATCTGATGAAATAACTCATGCTAAAGTGTGAATGACTTCCTATGAGGATTTATAAGGTAAGCTTTTTTAAGTTGTTTTTTATTAACCAAACTAAATTCATACCTATTATATTTCAGTAAACCTGATTAGGTGACAAATCATAGGACGTGTAGGAGATATCTTTGAGACAGGAGGGCTTTCTTGGGCCTTTTAGAATGACATCTCGCAGGATTTACAGTGCGCCACGAGAGGCCCTCTCTGGATGGGCCCCTGAGCCCAAGCCCTACCTTTCAAAAGGCAGCGCCAACCAAAGGGGAAAGGGGGGGAGGGATAAATTGGGAAATTGAGATTGATATATACACACTACTGTATATAAAATAGATAACTAATAAGAACCTGCTGTATAGTGCAGGGAACTCTATTCAATGTAATGACCTATATGGGAATAGAATCTAAAAAAGAGGGAATACATGTATATGTATAACTGAATCACTTTGCTGTACAGCAAAAACTAACACAACATTGTAAATCAACTAGACTCCAATAAAAATTAATTAAAAAAAAAAAAAAAACACAAACACACAAAAAACCAAATAGCAGTGCCAAAGGCTTTTCAGTCTTCATAGTGGGCCAGTGAGAAAACTGGGCCTCAGAGGACCAGGGAAATGAACACACGTCTCAGCTGCTGAGAGCTGTTCCAGTACGAGCAGAACTGGGTACCAGTTTGGCAAATGTGACCACTGGACTTCAGGGCGTAAGTGAGCATCTCCCAGACAGGGGTACTACACTGGGAGTCAGGAGGCCGGGATTTCCACTACACAGTTATGTAGCCTTGAATGGTTCTGTGTCCTTTCTCTCCTCGGTCTCCGTCTGTGTCCTTGGGGCGGGGCGGGGCGGGGGCGGGGGCGGGGGCGGTGTTGAAAGCGTGAGTCTTAAGGGCTCCTGGCTCTGCCTGGAGACAATTACAGCCCCGACTGGGACGGAGGGAGCCGGGCGGTGGGTTGTGCTTTGCTGCCACCTCGTGGTAGAAGCAGGTAATAGTCTAATTTAAAGGCAGGAAGTGCATTCAAGGATTTTTTAACCGTAGAAAAATACTTGGGAAATTTTCTAGTGCAACCCCTTCATTTTATTGATCTAGTGGGTCTTACATGTGGATCCTGAGGTCCAGAACATTGCTCCCCAGTGTGCACTAACTTCCTATAGCATCTCTGTCCATAACATGGTTCATGCTTTTCCCCCATGAACTTCTTGTAACCGCGGTCATTAAACCACCACTTACGAAGCGACTTCCATGTACCCACCACTGTCACCTCCAACCCTCTCAAGAACCCTTCTGACCCAATTTTACAGATGAGAAAAATAAAGACACAAAGATGTTAAGTGGCTTGCCACTCTGTTGAAGTAAACGTCAGGCGCCCAGATTCAAGCCTGGAAGCTCGGGGCAGCTTCTGCACCAACCACCCATCAGTGTGGTCAGAAAGCATCCTCACCCCTGGTCCTATGCAAGGAGACCTTGGCACCTGTGTCAGGAGCAGATGGAGTGAAGCAGAAAGCCTCTGATCTGAGCGGGTACCAGGCCCGGAACAAACTGCAAAGAGGGGGGTGGTCCCCAGGACCAGTGCAGGTCTGTGAGGACGTGAGTACAGCCAGGAGGGTAGCAGGTGTTTAGAAAATCACGTGCAACATATCCT
Organism: Leucopleurus acutus; assembly: GCF_964270905.1. Lineage (NCBI taxonomy): Eukaryota > Metazoa > Chordata > Mammalia > Artiodactyla > Delphinidae > Leucopleurus > Leucopleurus acutus. The sequence goes on from NC_139152.1 coordinate 6,541,172, forward strand.
GTCTGTTACTCATGTTTGCATGTCATTGCCTTTTGCTTCATTTTTCTGATAATTCACTTCTATTATATTTACAAAAGCTTTGGTCCACAACAGATTGGAAATTTATGAAAATGGGCCCTTCCTGGGTCTCTCCCATGGACCAGAGGAGGGGGCCGGCCCAGCCTCTGAGACAGCCTCGGTTATGGACGAAAACAACAACTGAAGCTATTCCCATGATCCCATAGCACTTTCTGGTTTTAAAAGTGCTTTCAGGGCTTCCCTGGTGGCGCAGTGGTTGAGAATCTGCCTGCTATGCAGCGGACACGGGCTCGAGCCCTGGCCTGGGAGGATCCCACATGCCGTGGAGCAGCTAGGCCCGTGAGCCACAATTACTGAAGCCTACGCGTCTGGAGCCTGTGCTCTGCAACAAGAGAGGCTGCGATAGTGAGAGGTCCGCGCACCGCGATGAAGAGTGGCCCCCACTTGCCACAACTAGAGAAAGCCCTCGCGCAGAAACGAAGACCCAATGCAGCAAACATTAATTAATTAATTAATTAACTCCTACCCCCAACATCTTCTTTAAAAAAAAAAAAAAGTGCTTTCACATACGACTCCTTCAGGCCCATGTGTGAAGGCAGAGCAGGACTTCTGTGCCCATGTTACAAATGAGGCAACGGAGGCTCAGCGAAAGTGAATGTGCGAAGTCAAGGAGCCAGGAAGCGGCGAGGCCGGGCTGGGCCCTCGGGCCCCGTCCCTACTCTCCCTGCTCCCTGTGGGCCTGCCCCCCAGGAAGGAGCTGCTCCCGCCTCCTCTCGAGTCCTCAGAACCCCTGACCTCTTCGCCCAAACCCTCAGTGACACGCCACAGCCTCCCACCTTCCACAGGGGATGGCCGACGAGACACACCCCCTCGGAGGATGTCTGCACCCATGGGCCCAAACAGTGTTTTCCGCTCCTTTTCCTTTGCGTGGAGGCCAAGAACACACCGCGCACTTCGTAAATCACCCAGACTTTCCTGCTCGCAGATCTGGCCTCCACGATTTGCATGTTAGCTGGCATCATCATGAAGCAGTTGTGAAAGCAGCCCAGTCTCGTATCCCACAAGCCTCAAGTTCACAACCCCTGCGGCTGGGGTGAGAGACACCTTGTTAACATGACAGATGTTCAGAGACTGTCCTCGGGAGGCCAGAGGCTGCAGGAGTGCCCACGAGTCCCTAACGATGCGTCCTCATCCTGCATTCAAAGCCTCGCTCTCCATTTGGGACAATAATGTGATTATTGTGGTTACTAATATTTAAGCCTCTCTGTACTATTTCCTTCGTGGGGAAAAAACAAGTTCATTTGAAAGAGCCCCTGATGCTTCCAGTCTCCTGAGCGGCATCCCTCTTTTTGCCAGAGCCTTCTCTGATGTCGGGAGAATTTCTTCTCCAAGTACGGAGAAGGAACAGTCAAAATAAGAGGCCCTTGGGGTAAAAAAGAACAACATGGAAGTTTCCTCTCCACGCTGCTATTTCTTGTCTGAGTTCCCCCCTCCTTTATACCTCCTTCTGCTAGGGCACCAAACAAGATCTTCCAGTTTGGGGACGTTCCCTGGCCAATCTCTAGCTCCCCCGTTAGAAAAGATAGTTCTAGAATCCTCAGAGGCTAAGACAGAAGGGAGCACCCAGAGAGAATGGATAACAGCTAGTCTGTCCGTCTCGGAGGAGAGAGGGCTGGAGGGAAAGAGAGAGACCGTGTGCCGTGCACACACCCCAGTCCGCAGCCTTCCTGAGGGCCGCTGGTGATGCATCTGAGTTTCCAGCTGCCACAGCCCAGGATACTGCCCCCAGGCCGAGGCCTGGGCATCATGAATGACCTTTACAGCCATTAAGAGGCCATCTTGCCTCCCCCACCAATTTTGGCCTCTAGGACTCTCACCCCAGCCCTCACTGCTCACATTGGGTATGGGGAATTAGAGAAAGCAAGAAGACGGGATGCATTTGAAAGAGAAGAATCCAGAAGTTGCATCCTTCAGGGTGACAAGAATAGTCTATGTATATTTAATCCACAGATGTCCTAAGACTAGACTTGGGACGGAGCTAAGGGGGCCTGGGTGTGCTCAGGCCATTGCCACCACCAGGATGCGCTAGGAGCCAGGCGGCCGCAGACCAGCAGCTGGGGGACCCCGAGGAAGGGCTGGCCGAGGGTGACGGTTTGCAGCCTCAGCCCCAGAGACACGGAATGTTAGGAGCTGACCAAGACCTCATGGCTCACCCTACAGATGAGGAAAGCAAGGCTCGGTGTGGGGAAGGCATTGGTGGGCCCGCGGCTTGCTGACGGCAGTGTCTTCTCTTGAGATACAGAGTTATACACATAAACGCAAATCATATGCAAAAATGTGTGCATGTGTGTGTATGTGTGTGTGTGTGCGTGCACGTGTCTCCTCATCTTCATACAATGGCATGCAGCCCTTGGGAAAATTCTAGTGGCAATGCCCGGTAGCACTTTTAAGTATTTTCCAGAAATCCTTGCCTCGCTTCCTAGGGCACCGCTGTGCTAAGTTCTTGTATTTCTGTCAGCTCTCACCGAGATGAAGATCAACCCCAACTCTCCCATCGGCTCTCTCCCTGCCTCTGGCGGCTGACTCAGCCACAGAGGACTCCCCCCGCCCCCGCCTGCACCCCGTCTGCAGCCCCAGTGCCGTCCTTGTGGAGCTCTTTCTTTCTCTCTCTGCCTCCACAGCCCACCTCACTGCCCCCTGCCCGCTGAACCCGGCAGGCCTCCATCCCTCTGCGGCTCGGGTGGCTTACCATGCCCGGGGGGCAGAGGCAGCCGGACACGCAGCCCACGCTCACGCACTCCAGGTCGTAGTTCTGGCAGGTTTTGGCGCACTCCAGCCCTTCGGCCCTCGGGCTGTCAGCAGGACACACCAGCTTGACCATGGGGGGCTGACAGGACAGGCTTCTTTTGCCTTGGAGTCAGGAAAACCAAAGAGACCATCATTGAAGGGGTGAATGGATCTGCCGTCTACGCTGTCCTTTGCCCCCTGCGTGCAGTCACTCAACCCCAGAGGCTCAGGCTGCCCATGCCCCGGGACAAGGCACTGCTGGACCTCCAGCTGGGTCCGGAATGGCAGCCTCATCTACTCCTCTGAGCTCTGACCTCTTCCCACACTGAAGACGCCTCTGCCGAGCTCAGCATCCCTCTAACGGCCCCCGGTCCTCATCCCCTTTGACCCTGCGCTGTTGCCTGCTGCACTGAATCAGGACGCGCTGCAGAAACGTCCAGAGCCAGGCTTGAAGGGACCTGGGTGTGGGTGCTTAAAAGGAACCTTTGCTCCAACACATTTAATTTTAAATTCCTAAAATTAATTAAATCACAACAACTTTAAAGGGGGCTTTGCTCACGTGGCATCCTCTGCCCAGCCCCTGGCCATCCCAGCCGCTCTGTTTCAACCTGTAACACTCCATCCCTGGACGCTCCTACACTCCCCGCTTTGTCATTCTCCCCGCTCTGGCATCGCCATCTGAATGCCATTTATCTTCCTTCTTTGTTGATTGCTTGCCCGCATCCCACCCACACACTAGAACACAGGCTCCCTGCAGGCAGGGAGTTTTGTCGCTTTGTTCACTGTTCTATCTCCTGGCAATTAGTAGGTATCACTGTGTTGACTGAGTAAATGATGACAGCAGGTAACTGACACAGCACCTGTGTTTCAAAAACCCTGATGCATTGAATAGCATTTGTATCTTACATGCATATATAGCATGTAGTAGCTCTTATGGACAAGAAAGTCAGAATTCCCAGCCTTGTTTTTATATGGAAACTTTTGTTGGGAAACTGAAACCCTAAGAGGTTAAATGGCTTTTCCAAATGGCACAGAATTCTAGGAGTTTCCTGACTTCGAAAAAAAAAAAAAGAAAAGAAAAGAAACCTTCCTGTCACTAGGCTAGAAGACTCTGGGCAAGAGAAGCATCAGACCTGAGAGGGAGAACGCAACAGAGAGGCGTGGAGTGTCGGAAAAAAACGTTACAATGAGAGAGAGCAGGAAGAAGAAAGAGGCAGAGGGATGAGTGACCTTGAGGTCTGCTATGGACTGAATGTTTGTATCCCCCCAAAAATTCACATGGGGAAATCCTCACCCCCAAAGGTGATGCTATTAAGAGGTGAGGTTTGGGGCAGGTGATTGGGTCATGAAGGTGGAGCCCTCAGGAATGGGATTAGTCTCCTTAGAGGACACCCCCACGGAGTTCCCTTGCCCCTTCCACCAGGTGAGCACACAGCGAGGACCCAGAGGTGGGCCCTCAGCCAGCCATGCGGACATCCTGTTCTTGGACACTTCACCAGGACCAGCCGGAAAACAAACGCAGGCACAGAGCTGTGTCACTGGGACAGAGGGGGCCTTAGGGAAGTGAGAGGTAGGGAGAAGACGTCAAGCTGGAGGCTGAAAATAGCCCATTTATCTGCCTAAGGGCATCTCGCTCCCTCCTACCAGGAGGGTCCTTTCTAAGCAAGGATGTTGGGTCCTTCTGACCCACAAACGGGGACTATGGTCCCACCAGGTCTCCCTCCTGTGCCTTGTCCTTGAACAGCGCTGCATCTATTAGGACCTTCAAACTGAGGGCACTGAGTCCAAACTCCTCTGTCTCAAATCCATCAGAGAAGCTTTCTAAAGAGGTGTTCCAGTCACCGTGTCCCTCGGTAAAATGAGGCCATGAAGGACCACTGTCCCCACAGCTGCTCCCTGGGTTAAGGTCGCCATGGGCAGAAGAGAGATCTCCCTGGTCCATCCTGCAGGCAGTTCAGTCTTTCCCCATCACAAAATTCAACTCCTCCTGCCTCAACAACTGGGATGTGTACATGCAAAGGCACCTCCAGGCCTGGAGGCCACATACGCAAACGCATGCCTGAATGCAGCCAGCTCCCTCACCCACACCATCTGAGCAGAGGGAGAGGAGAGCCCGTTGGGGGTGGTACTCACTGCGGTGGGACAGGGGGCTGCTGAGGGCCGAGTCGGGCAGCAGGCTCCCCGGGGCTCCACTCGTGGAGCAGTGCATGAAGCCATCCTCACAGTAGCTGCAGAGAGGAGGTCACAGCCTGACTTAGAGGGATTCCCCACCTCCCGCAGGGCGCTCTGCCCCCTCCGGCCGGGCTCCCATCCCATAACCTGGCTGAAACGCAGCTGCTAAGGCCACCAGTGACTTCCACGCCACTGGACCCAATGCAACTGTTTTCACTTTTCTTACTTCACCTCCTTCCACATTAGTCGTCCCTGTTGCCTGCTCCACCCTCTTCTACAAAAAGAAAACAAACATCCCTCCTGGTTTTCCTCCCACTTTGCTGGTTGCTTGTCTCAGGCTCACTGTAGCTCCGCCCCCTTCGGACTCATCCAGCCCCTCTCTCCTCCTCCTACTGTGTGTGCCATTTGCAAGTCCAGCCTCAACTACAGAGAGGACTCACAGATTCACATCAGCAGCTCCCATCTCTCCGTTGAACTTAAGATCCACGTATTCAAATGCTTATGTGATAACCACCTGTGTGGCTCAGTGTGCCCAAAACTGAGCTCACTGTCCCCCCTCCAAAGCCAATTCTCCACCGAGGCTTGGATTCTTCGAATGAAACCACCATCCATCTAGTTTCACAAACCGGAAACCCAGGGCTCAGCCCTGACACTGCCTTCTCCCCACCCCCTACACCCTATGCACCCCCAAGCCCTGGGCTTGGTGGCTTGAATATCGCTGGAAGCCACAGCCACCTCCATCTCCACTGCTGAGCCCCACCCCCATCACCTGGATGGTGCAGAAGCCTTCCCACTGATGTCCTGCATCTCTCCTCACCTCCCTCCAAAACACATACCTCATGGCAGCCCAAGTATCTTTGCAAATCCCAGATCTGATTATGTCACATTCCTGCTTGGAATCCTTCAATAGCTTCCCTTCAACAGGCCTTAGGATGAAGGTCAAACCCCTCCCATGGCCTCTAGGTTCCACAGGGTCTGAGCCCTGCTACCCGTCCCCCATCCATCCCCCTGGCCTTCTTTTCATCCTGAAGGTGCATTGCCCCACTCAAATGCAAACGCTCCTGCACACACTGTTTCCTCTGACCTGACATCACTCACACACACACACACACACACACACACACACACACACAACCGCCTTTGTCCCCCCCACCATTTCAAGCTTTCATAGACCACATACTTTGCTTCCTACCACACTGGTAACTTTACATGCATTTGAGTTATTATTTGGTTAACAACTCTCTCTGCCACTGGACTATAAGATCCAAGAGGGTAGGGACTTCCCTGGCAGTCCAGTGGTTAAGACACCGAGCTTCCACTGCAGGGGGAGCAGGTTCGATCTCTGGTCAGGGAACTAAGATCCCGTATGCCTAGTGGCTTGGCCAAAAAATAGAAAATAAAAAGATCCAAGAGGGTAGAAGCCATGGAAGATTGTCCCTCACTCCTCACCACCGTAAGCAAGGCTGTGATTGACATCTTCATACATGTACCCTACATGAAGACCTCGAATGTATATGCCCAGGTGCAACTACCAGGTATGGATGTCCAATTCGCATAGCCTGTGCCCCTGGCTCTCTCAGGTACAACTGGACTTGGGTTTGAAGGGAGCAAAGCACCTTCAGGACTCAAAGGAAGCCAGGGCATTGGAGAGGAGACAGGTAGCAGAGGTCAGATCCCATGGGGCCTGGGAGGCCGTGGGAGGGATTTGACCTTCATCCTAAGGCCTGTTGAGGGGAAGGTTTGGAAGGATTCCAAGCAGGAATGTGACATAATCAGATTGAGATTTTGAAACAATCCTGGGAGTATGTGAACAAGTCTGTGTCCACCAGGAGCAGGTCAGGGGCCCCATGTCCCATGGTCCTGCCAACACTTGGCATTATTCAGATTTCAAATTTTCCCAGTAAGACAGATACGCAGTAACGTTTATTGCTTCATTTTGTGTTTCGCTGATTATAATGATTTTGAACATTTTTAACGTGACTGCTGTTCAATCAGCAGTTGTTGAATGAACAAGGGAATCAGCCCTTCCCTCCCTGGGCCCATGCAGATTCTGCACTTCTGGTTTTTAACTAACACCTGGCTTAAAAAGATCCTTCCCCCAAATGCCATGTTCTATCTAGCATTTGGACATGACCAAAAAGCTTAATTTTACTTTAAAAAAAAAGAAAACCTTGCAGGTAGGTTAAAAGTCAACTCCTGGCTCACAGCTGGCCCACCTGGAGTGAGCACTCCACTGCGATGGCTGTGTGGGTACCACACGAAAGGTCTGGAGAAACCTCCAGGTCACGTGTGCTTGCACCTTCCTACCACCTTTCCATGGGCATCACTAACACCTGCCCCAGCTGTGCTGATTCTTCAGTGTGTTGTCAGAAGAATAAAAATAAAAATAGAACCCTGGTGATCCAGTGGTTAAGAATCCGGCTTCCAATGCAGGGGACGCAGGTTCAATCCCTGGTCGGGGAACTGGGATCCCACATGCTGCGGGGCAACTAAGCCCGCTCGCCGCAACTACTGAGCCCACGCGCCCTGGAGACCACGTGCCACAGCTAGAGAGAAGCCCGTGTGCCGCCACCAAGACTTAACACAGCCAAATTAATTAATTAATTAAAAAGAATAAAAGTAAACAGCCACAGACAAGCCCTGAGTTCCCGCTGGCTCACATTCTCCCTGAAATCCAATTTTCTAAATGAAGTGGAGAAACAGATGATCTATAGCTTTCAGCCCTGGTGCCTGAAGGGGAGGCTGGGAAGAGGAGGTGGTCATGGAGAGGCCACTGATGCCCAAACCCTGAGAAGAGCCTGAAGCCAGGGCTACCCCCGGCCCTCTGCCCACCCAGGAGCTGCTGTCCCCCACAACCTTCCTTGTGCTTCTGATATGGTGAAATTGGTTATTTTTACCAATACCAGCTGCACTGCTGTCCTCAGAGTCACCCCAGCCCCCTACCCTCTGTCTTCTTTCCTCACCACACTATGAAACAAGGGGGCCACTGAGACCTTCTGATCGCCATATTCAACAGCCTCTTCTTCGTGTAACATGAAGAGTTCAAGGGTCCCTGGGTTCCAGCCACTTGCTGGATGATTTGGGAAAGTGATAATCTCTCTAAGCCTCCAATTCCTTACTAAAAAAGCAAGTCCTGCTTGCCTAACAGTGTTGTTTCAAGGCCCCAGAGAGAAACACCTTGAATATTATAGCTCGATAACTATGGTAAAACAACCACTGGGCTAAGGCCAAATGCCCAAGCCAACAGAAGATAGTACGACTCCCCTGTTCCCTTCACGTCCATGATATGGGCCCCTCCTGGTTCTGCCCTTTCCGCTGGCCTATTTTCTTTGGCGTCTCTCATGGGATCCCCTTTCTCCTCCCCTGGTCCTCTGAACGTTCTCACATCTTTGGTCCTCCCCTCTTAGAAGCCTAGCTACTCTCACGGCTGTAACTGGTACCTCCAGCCCCAATCTCTTACTCAAGCTCCAAACCCATAATTCCAGCCATCGGTTCCACTCATTCACCAAGATGCCCTCTTGGTCACTCAAAGTCATCGAGGCCCAAACCGAACTCATTATCTTCCCTCCACCTACAAAGAGCCCTCTTGCAGTTCTTGGTCTCGCTGTTCTCCCAAGCATTCAAGTTCAGAACCCTGGGACCACCTTCAATACACCTCCCCCTCCTCCCAAACATCCCACTGGTCTGTTTACCTTCCCGGCATCTCTAGCTCCTGACCCCCTCCGTCTTTGCTGCTATTACTTGGCCCAGGGCCTTACCTTCCGACTAGACTATGTCAACATCTTCCCACAACTGACCTCATAACTCATGCAGCTTCCAGAACCTACTCCCTAAAACTACACTTTGACCCTATTTCCTCTCTGCTCAAACCCTCCGCGGTCCCACGGCCTACTGCTCAAGCATCAGTCCTCCCCTTATCTTCCACAGACCGACCCCTGATGCTGGTCCCAACTTCCCCCCAGTCTCATCTTTCCCTCACGCACACATATGTTCCCCCAGAGGACTTACCTTGGTGACTGATGAGTATGCCTTGTGCATTTTAGTCCCTGGACCGCTGCTCCACCCCTAAAACCCTCCACCTCACTTCTTTTTTTTTTTTTTTTGCGGTACGCGGGCCTCTCACTGTTGTGGCCTCTCCCGTTGCGGAGCACAGGCTCCGGACGCGCAGGCTCAGCGGCCATGGCTCACGGGCCCAGCCGCTCTGCGGCATGTGGGATCCTCCCGGACCGGGGCACGAACCCGTGTCCCCTGCATCGGCAGGCGGACTCTCAACCACTGCGCCACCAGGGAAGCCCCTCAACCCCACTTCTGCCAGTAGAATCCTCCTCAAACTCAAAAGTTACCTCCTGCATTGAGTCTTCCCCAATTCCTCCCAAACGGAAGAGATCCTTCCCTTTTCTGAACGAGCAGGGGTTTTTATGGTTCTGCTATGGCGAGTCTACCAAATATAGTTATTTCATCTCAGTAAACATGAATGGTACCTACTTTGTATCAGAACGGTTAGCTACTAGGGATCAGGGCCTAAGATACAGTCCCTACTCTTTAGGAGGTCACCGTCTAGAGGGGAGACTTAACATATTTTTGCATAAATCCAGGCCCAATGACCATAACTGTTTTGATACAAGTGTCAACAACCCTCTTTGGATATAGGAGATCGGGAAGGACGGCAAATTAATCTCAATGGAGTGACGGGAAAAAGCTTCACACCAAATGCAACGTGCGGACCCTGATCGGATCTTGACTTGGACAAACCAATTGTAAAAAGACATTTGGGGACAATCAGGAAAAAGTGAACGTGGATTGAATACTAGATGTTATGAAGGAATGATTGTTAATGTTTAGGTTAATAATGGTATTGTGGTTAGATTTATTTTTTTTAAGTGTTTCTCTGTTGGAAATACATACTGAAGTATTTTCAGATGAAATGAAATAATATCTGAGGTTTTCTTTAAATCATTCCAGCCAAAAAGGGGAGAAAGGGATCGATCAAATCAGAGTGGCGAAGTGGCGATAATTATGGAGGCTGGGGCTGGATGCATTAGGGCCCCTTACACTATTCTCTCCAGTTTGATGTCTGAAATTTTCCATAATCAGGACATTTCAACTGGTTTCCCTCATAGATTGTCAGCTTCTCTGGGGCCCATCCTGTGTCTGGTTCATCTTTAGGTTACAATCTCTAGCCCAGCGCTGAGACAGAACTGGTGCCAATGAGGCGTTTGTAAATGTTCTGTTACAAATTTCTTCTGCGACCGTGACAGCCCTGCTGAAACTGACCATGACCAAGGGTCTGCGTGAAGGACAGCAGGAAGCGCGCATGACCTGGAGCTGTTTTTCGGGAAAAGCGTGAAGCGAGTCAGGACGGTGATGCACCCTTGAGGCAATGCTGCTACGGTGTGTCTCCTCCTGGCTCGAGTGCTTCCGCCTGAGGACACCGACAGGAGGCTGAAGGGGAGCAGGGCAAGGAGAACTCCCCTCTTTTGTTCTAGGAAAGGGAAGCTGAGACCTAGTGCAGAGAAATGGGGCTCCACACGTGACAGCTGGCTTACTGTTCATCACTTACTTCTGCCGCCAGCCTGGAGCTCCAGTGCCCTGCACAGCAAGGCAGTCGGAAGACCTGGGTGAAATCTCAGCTTTGCTCCCGACTTGCTGTGCAATGCTGGACAGGCACTGCCTGTCCTGGGCGTCAGTTTACCCATCCACGAAATGAAGGACATGGAGGAACGTTTCCCTGCCCTGCCGTTCCCGAGGTCCCCAGTCCCACTGCTTGACTTACCACATGGTGTGATGGTCCGAGAAGACGTCTTCGGGCTGGAAGATCTCGCCGTCGTAGTAACAGGGGCACTGGGCCTTGGGCACACAGGCCCCGGTCTCATCCAGGTAGAGTCCCAGGGGGCAGAAGCAGCCCTCCAGGCAGACCTCAGTGCATTCCTCGTCCGGGTAAGAGAGGGAGCGGCAGGTGAGGTTGCAGGGGGTCCCACACTGCAGGTACACCTGGCCTCGTGGGCAGCTCAGCGCTGAGGAGAGAGGGCAGGGGAAGGACAGCCTCAGTGGAAGCATTAAGATGACCAGGACTGTGGTTCTAGGACCGGGGATGCCACCCCTTGCCGCTGGGATCCCCAATCATATCCGTACAGTCACTGCCTTCTCTTCCCACTGTGAGCAAAAGTGTGTTTTTATTTTCACGAACGTCTGTTCTAATCACGGACGTACACGTTTTCTCTTCTGCTTAACCAGGGGGACCACGCTTTGGTCATCTTTGAATTCTCAAAGCCTGGGACATAGTAGAAATCCTGGTGGATTTTAGGGCTGTAAATATTCAAAAGGACTGGCAGGGATGGGCAAGGGCATTTCTTCCCTGATGATAATAACAATAACAGCTCCCTTAACTGAGCACCCACTGAACACCCTGCTCTTCACCGTGGGTTTTATGCCTTGGCTGCCTCTCAGTGCATCAGATCTCACAACCCCGCCCCCACCCACCCCCCCAGGTAAGAAACCTGAAACTTAACTTAGTGACTCATCAGGGTCACGCCTCCCAGGTAGAGGCCGAGGCAGGATTTGAACCCAGCTCTCTGTGACCCCAAAGCTCACGCTCTTAACCATTATGCTCTAGAAAGGAAATGGTCCCCTAGGAACCAGGCTTTGGGGACGTGACGGTCACAGAGAGCAGGGACACCCTTACACCTGCCCCAGCAACGCAGGCAGCATCCACCTACCCACAGCCCTCACCCCACCCCCCGGCCTCCCACACAGAAACGGCACAACAGACACAGGCTGACAGGAAGCACGGCAACGCGGCAAAGCAGCTAAGGGAGTGAGTGGGCGCCGGATCCCCAACTCCTGGGTTCAAGTCCCAGTGCCACCTCTAGCTAGCACTGTCCTCTCTGGAATATAAAAGTAACGTCCACCTGGGTCGCTATGAAGGTTAAGTGAGTGCAGAGCCCCGCCTGGCAGGGGGTGGATGTTTGCTGCTTTATTGCCCTCGTGATAACAGGGGAAATGCAGTCCCAGCTCCACAGGCTCCAGACAAAGGTCCCCTCCTAAGAGGACCCAGCACTCAGCCCGCTCTGCACTCACGGCCCTCTCGCGAGCACCCTGATGATGGAATCCTTTACTGGGGGGTGGGGGGTGTTGGGGGGGGGGTCCTAGGCTCTTTCACAACACTTTCTCGTTGCTGATCAGCTGTCGTCCAAGAAATGAGAATCTCACTGGGGACACTCCTCCCGGGACCATTAGAACCCTTCCCCTCCCTGTCAGAAGCCATTTCTACAGCAGAAACCCGCTGGCTGTGTTCCACAGGGGCTGGAAAGGGAAAGCCTGGCCATGAACCTCAGAAACGGCCAAGCCCTGCAACCTCCCTGCCTACGACTGCTCCGGGGGTGGTGTTTGAGGGGAGCGGTTTTAACCACATTAGACACAGGCTTTCCTCTGAACCAGCGGAGAGGCTGGGTCATTGGATGAATATTTAGAGCAAAGGCAGATTAAGATGGGACTGCGTTGGGCCATCAAGATGGGAATTCCATTCAATCCATTGAGCCTACGCCTAAAAGGGCAATTTCCCCCATCCAGGAGGAGCAGGAAGGCTTTTCTCTCTGGGGAGCTGGCTCGGAGCTGTGTTAAATTGCTCCTTCTTCCCCAGAGGTAATGTGCATCAGTTTAACAGATGTTGACTATGTGTCCACGGCGTGGCAGGGGCTCTGCTAGGCTGGGGGATGCAGAGACAGTAAGACTTGGTCCCTGCCTGCCAGAGGCCCGTGGTCTTGTCTTTCCAAAGGAAGCATAACCAGTTTACAAGGAAAAACACGTGTTGTGGGCTTCCCTGGTGGCGCAGTGGTTGAGAGTCCGCCGGCCGATGCAGGGGACGCGGGTTCGTGCCCCGGTCCGGGAGGATCCCACATGCCGCGGAGCTGCTGGGCCCGTGAGCCATGGCCGCTGAGCCTGCGCGTCCGGAGCCTGTGCTCCGCAACGGGAGAGGCCACAACAGTGAGAGGCCCGCGTACCGCAAAAAAACAAAAAAACAAAACATGTGCTGTGCTTCTCCAGACTCTCCTCTCAGCACCCTGCGAAGCAGCTACGCAATCAGGCCTTGCTCCAGGAGTGTCCCCCAGTGGGTGTGGCCTCTTCTTGGGGATGCAGTTAGTGGTTTAGGGAGTCTGTTCATTTCTCAGGAAGGGAACATGAGGTGCAGGTTGAAGGTAGGAGCCCAGGCATCCCGCCTACCTTCCTCAGGCCTCAGAGGGACAACCCGTGACCACCTGGCTGGTTTTCACTGGTTCAACTCATAGAGACAGACTCCTCTTGTCCTTAAAAGTCTCCAGGGACAGGTCCTTCCCACCACCCACACTTCCTGCCTCAGGAGCCAGGAAACTCTAAACAAAGCTCAGCGCCCGCTGCTGCAGGGTCAGCTCACCCCCTCTTGTTCTGTTCTGGGTGGAGGTTAAGAACAGCTGCTCCTGAAGTTTAAAGAATATTTCGGTAAGCCCTCAGCATGCTGGGAGACTGTCCTAAATTAGGAAACCCCTCGGATGCTGTAGCACAGGGATGATGCCTAATTTCTAACACTGGGGGACCACCAAAGCACAGTCACAGACAGACGCCACTTACTCCAAATTACGCCCCCAATTTCTGAACAGCAAATGCTGATAAGGGTTTTTGGAGGGTGAAGTAAAGCGCTCGAAGCAAGTTACCCAGAGAGGTCCCAGCCTCAGTTCTCCCAGCTGCTGGCCCGTGACCCCGTGACACCTCAGGGCTAGAGGGACAGGGGCACAACCTCACACATCTAAACACTTGTTCCGTTTTGTCCTTACTTTGTCTCTGCTTCTTGTTTTTATAAGGTGGCTTAGACTCGAATCATAAGTTGGCTCATCTGACCCCAAATAGTGACACTTCTAGAGCCCCTAAACCTAAACTTCTCTTCAAATACATGATATTAAGACCTTTTGCCGTTTCTTGTAGTTCCTATTTTCCTGCTCTGTCGGAACCACTGACATTTTAGTCTCCAAACGCATCTACTTCACCCTATAAATCGGAGTATCCACTAGACCTTATCCTCCTTGAACGCCTTCACTTCTACGCATCCCAACTGTTATTCCACCAACAGAAACAACATTTTTGTCGAGAAAGTGCCTTTTAAAAGCCTGGTCAAGTGCACCGCCTCCAGAAAGCCTTCCTTGGTTACCCCGACCTTAATCTACTAATTCTCTCGCTCAGTGTGACAGGCACCTAGTAGGGAGGCAGCTTCCATCTGTGCCTCAAAAAGGAAGGTTGAGGCCCTGAAGCACTGCTACAGCCTCACCACGCAGGGCACTGGGCAAATGTTCCCAGAGCGACAGTAACAACCAACCAGGGACCAGAGTGTGGGGCAGATACCAACTCCAGTGCCAGGCATCTAACAGTGCAGGGTGGGACTCTCACGTCGTCTGGGGACAAGGATGTTATTCTACTTTATATGACTTCACACAGTGCTGGAGATGTGGGCGGGGACTGCCCCGATGGTTTGCCTTAAGTTTTAAGCAGAGGATTGGTACCTGCATCTCCCATCACTTCATCAGATCCTCCAGGGATGCAGGGACCCACTGACTCCTCAACCCGGCCCTACATGCATCCCACGCTAGGTGGCAGCGACCACAGGAAATCTCTACCAGGCAGGGACACCAAGGTTCTAGGCCCCCAGGTAGGGGGTCAACTTGCCCTCCAGGTACAGGTCCGTCCCCATCGCCCCGTCCTTCGGGGAGAGGAGACGGGAGGGGATGCCCTGGGTCCGTTCAGACAGCGCTCTGAACAGGACCAGCGCGGAGGCCGCAGGGCATCCGGGTGGATCCCGCTAGGTGGCGTGGCGTTGGAAGGGCAGCGGGCGGGGAGGACACCCACCGCAGAAGCTGGGCTCCCGCCAGCCGATGCGCACGCCGCTCCGGGCACAGGCCGCCGCGTAGTTGGCCACCGCGTCGCACAGGCAGTCTCTGCCGTTGGTGCAGGAGCACACGTCGTAGCGGCAGTTCTGCAGGTAGGGCAGCGGGCCCACGGTGCCGTGACAGGCCTTGAACTTGGGCGACGTCAGGATGGCGCAGGACTCGTCCGCGAATCTGGCTGTGGGGAGAGGAGCGGCGTGGTCTGAGGCGGCCGCAGGCGATGCGCGCGCGGACCCCAGGGTCACCGGCTCCGGCTCGAAATCCCCGTCCCCGCCCCTCCCTCGCTGCAGCAGCGGTAAAAACAAATTCTCGCAGGTCTGGGAATCATGGCGATTTTTCTTCCGCAGCCAATATACTTTCCTGATGGCTTAAATACATAATCAGCCACATTTCCTAGGGAGAAACGGTTCCCTGATGAGTAAGAGGGTAAGAGGGGGCAGTCCATGTAGGCCTGAGGACGCTACCGCAGACGAATCTGCCCATGGCCAGCCCCGTGCATCTATCTTACGATAATTTAATTGCTGCTCCAAGAGACGGAGAACGTCCAGGGGAAGAACTACGGGCTACTCTTTTCTTTCCCAGGGTGTGGCCCACGGAGGGTGCTCAATAAAGAGACTTTGAAGAATAAATGATCCAGATGAAGGTCATCAAATGCTGATGGTGAAAACAAAGACCCACCTCCCCCAACGGTGGGCGCACCGTCCACGGAATGCACCGGAACCCGGGGGAATCTCAGGGTTCTGGGGGCGCGCCTGGCTCCCCCCCAAGGGTGGGCGCACCGTCCACGGAATGCACTGGAACCCGGGGGAATCTCAGGGTTCTGGGGGCGCGCCTGCCCCTCCCCGCCGTGGTGGGCGCACCGTCCACGGAATGCACTGGAACCCGGGGGAACCTCAGGGTTCTGGGGGCGCGCCTGCCCCCCCCAAGGGTGGGTGCACCGTCCACGGAATGCACTGGAACCTGGGGGAATCTCAGGGTTCTGGGGGCGCGCCTGCCCCTCCCCCCACGGTGGGCGCACCGTCCATGGAATGCACTGGAACCCGAGGGAGCTCGGGGCTCCGGGGGCCCCCAGTACAGGTCTCACATACTCAGGCGCGGGTTGAGGCTGCAGGGGTCGCTGGGCTGCTTCTGCAGGTCCTCGCAGTCCGCACGCAGCTTCCAGGAGTTTCCGAAGTGCTCCACCAGGGGCTCCACCAGGCCCGCGGGCGTCAGGAAGTCGTCCCCCTGGTTGCCGTTGTAATTCCCGCACAGGCCGCACGTCCTCCCCGAGTAGACCGGGGACAGCTGCGGGGGACAGACCACCTTGGAGCAGCCGCCAAAGCAGCCGCAGCCTCCTTGGTCTCATGAGATGGTTTTCATCAAAAGCGATCCCCAGGTGAAAAATAAATATGAATTTAATAAACCTCAGCTAAGCCCTAGGCTGCGAAAGAAAAGAAAACGGGAACTGCAGTATCTTCACCAGCAGCTCCGTGCCCCCTCTTAAATCCTTTGAGTCAGAGACCTGTCCTGCAGGAAAGGGTTTAGAGATTATCCTGTCACTTAAAGACAGGGACACAGAGAGGGACAGCAACTTGCCTGAGGTCACAGAGCTGCGACCAGTGGATGGGCGGAGCTCCGTCACCCTGCCTGTCAGAGGAGATGCCCAGGGGCATGGAGTGCAAAGCCAGCGCCCCTTTCTTGCACACTTATCTCTGCCACACACATGGGCAAAGCAGGCTGAGCTGTTATGGTGCAACTCTTCTTAGAACGTACATTGGGTGACAAAGAAAAACACCTTCCTAACTTCTTTTTGATTTTTTTAAATAAATTTATTTTATTTATTTATTTTTTTGGCTGCATGGGGTCTTCGTTGTGGTGCACAGGCTTTCCCTAGTTGCGGCGAGCAGGGCCTACTCTTCATTACAGTGCACGGGCTTCTCATTCTTCCTGGACCAGGGCTCGGACCCGTGTCCCCTGCATTGGCCGGCGGATTCTTAAACACTCAGCCACCGTCCCCCTTCCTAACTTCTTGATTTTGACTTGGCCACTGAGCATCACTGAGGAAAAAAGGCCCCGAGCCAAGAGGACCCCGGGGGTTGTGATCATGATCAGAGGAGGTGGGGTCAGCGAGGACCCGAGGGCAGCCTGCGAGGGTGAGCAGCGGGGGATGCAGGCCACCGGCACGTGGCTTGTTCTCCTGCTTCTGAGTCCGGGATGCACATTCAGGAACGTTCTGGGGAGTCGAGCCTGTCTCTCACACGGTATAGCCGGGGGCATCTGCTGGTGTCTACTGAGGGGGGTCCTGGTTCAAACTGGAGCAGAAGCTGGGACCCCAGGGCCCTGACTCTTGCTCTGCAATTTACCAGGGTTAAACTGTGGCTGCGGAACCTCCCCGTGTTCTGATACCTGCTCGGGCCGGGCTTTGTGAGGTCATCTCCTGGAGGCCCTTCCAGCTCTGACTTGACAAGATGCAGGATGAACAAGCTAGTGAGGGTTCCAAACCCATATAAATTGTACCCAAGTAAATATCATTAATAGGAAAGAGGATGGAGTAGCGTTTCCTCGTTTGCTTGACAAACAGCAAGCGTTGGCGCGTCAGGCACCAGCCCTCCCCTGACCTCGCAGTGAGAACGTCAGTCCTCCCCGCCCAGCACTTCCTGCCCCTCCTCTGCTTTCCCACTCTCTCCCTCGCCAGGATTTATCACCTTCTAACACGTGACACAATTTCCTTGTTGGTCTGCTTACTGTGCATCTCCCCCCATTAGAATTTAAACTAAACGAAGCCAGGATTCTGGTCCGCTTTGTTTCACTGTTGGACCTCGGCCACCAGTTCGGTGTGTGGATGGTTGAACAGTGTCTGGACGGATTCGTGAGTGAGCGAGGCTCCCCTCCGGATGCCGACACCCAAGGCCAGCCCCAGCGAAGCAGTGAAGCCGGGCAAGCGTCTGTCCCCTCACCCCCGTCTCAGTGTCCGCTCTCTTCCCTCCTAGTTCTCAGGCCCTGAGCACCTCAGGCTCCCCAGGTCACCTCGGGCACACCCGCCAGGTCTGCCGTCTCCACCCTCCCCCACTCTCTAAGCCTGTCTCCTTCCGTCCCAGGGGCTTGTCTCAGAGGTTGGCTCAGCAAGGGTTAGGAGGGTGCGCATGCTGGTGGGAGCCAGGCCTGGCAGCCCTCCTCCCGGCCCGCAGTGCCTCGACTGTCCGAGATCAGGGACTTGGAGAGTGCACTTGCTATCTGCTATCTGAAATAGCAGTGTCACTTCTGACAGGATGAAAAGTGTCAGAGTCCCTTCTACTCCGCTTGGCCTAATGCCGAGCTGCGCCTGCATCACAGCCAGCAGGGCCCCGCTGCCTGGACCTCGGGACCCGTGCCTCACCCGGGGAGCCACTGGCAGCCCCTCATCCCACCTCATCTGGCTGCTGCCCCCCGGGGGGTGGGGGCCCCGCCCTGCCGCTCCCTGCTGCCCTAACCTCCAGCAGGGGTCTTCAGCTCGGCGGTCCCCACAAACCGCGGCGTCAGCATGGGGACACGTTCCCTCCACCCCATCCACAAACGCCGCCTTTCCTCCTCCAGCCGAAACACATAGCGCATTCTCCAGGCCCCGGGGTCGTCTGCCCCGTCCTGAGTCTTGACCAGGGAAGGCTTCTTCTCTTTAGCCAAACTGACCAAACGCAGCCCCAGAGATAACCCTGCATCTCATTCCCACAGAAACAAGTGCCCCTTCTCTCCTCAGAGGAGACAGATAAACCTGGGGCAGGGAGGTCAGCCACCCGAGACAAGACCAAGATATATGTGCCTGCTGAAGGCGGGGAGGGGCACCTGTCAGATCAAGACCCTCTCGGTGTGGTGGGAGATGCCTGAGAAAGTGGGACGGCTGACAGGGGCACCGCCCTTGAAGACCAGGGCGCAGGAGACCCAAGTTCTGCTCTCACTCTGTAACCAAATGACTGGGAGTCACTTTCCTGCTCCAGAAAAAAAAGGATTTTATTTCCAACTGTACTTGAGGGGTTGATAAGATCTCCAAAAACCTTCATGTTCTATAGCGTGTGGTCACAGTTTTATTTTTTATAAAAGAAAAAAAAGGCGTTAATTTGGAACTTTCTCAGGGTCTTCAAAGACAAGAGAAAGGAAGAACGTGACATCACGAGGATGGAGACCACCAGGATGTCATCGAGGACACCCCAGGCGCCCATCACGGGATCATACCGAGGGCCTACGGAACACGGAACCTCCGGAAGCAGGAGGGGACACTCCGGGGATCCTAATGTATTCAGGGCGGGGGTTCTCAAAGTGTGGACATGGGACCCATGGCAGGGGGTGATCCCTGAGACCCTTTCAAAGGGTCCACGAGGCCAAAACTATTTTCATAATCACACGAAAACGTTACTTGGCTTTTTCCCTCTCGTTCTGTACAAGTGCGCAGTGGACTTTTCCAGAGTCTGCTTGACATGTAATATTGCAGAAGATTGAACCCAGAAGCAGATGAGACTCCAGCTGTCTTCCATTAAGCCAGCCATTAAAGAAATTTGCAGAAACATAAAACAGTGGTATTCTCACTACCTAATTTTGTTTCGGAAAACAGATTTTTTAATGTTTATATCAATGTGTAGTCGCTTTACTATTGTTATTTTTTAATGAATTAATAAATGTCTCTAATTTAATTTCTAATCTGGTAAATATCAATGGCTATAACCTCCGTAAAGGATCTCGGGGTTCTCCATAATTCTGAAGAGTGCAAAGGCATCTGAAGACCTAAGAGTGAGAAGCGCTGGTCTACTGGGGGTGACGCTGCCCGGGGAGCTGATCGGGTGCGCAGTCCTGGGCGCGTCTCCCAGCCCCCATGAGCCTTGCTTGCTTCGTTTATGAAATGGCAGTGACAGTACCTTCTAGGGAAATTTCCAGAGGGAAACAGTGTATCTGGAAGCCCTGTGAAATATGTGGCTCCCTCTCCCAGCATGACTCCAGGGCCACAGAAAGCAGAGGAAGTGGCCCCTAGGCTGCAGAGGCCCCGGGACCACGGGAGGGGTTTGGTAGTTCCCAGGACAACCTTTCACAGGCAGTGGGTACACGACACAGGGTCTTGGCTGTGAGTCCCACTGTGGGCGCCCCACCCCGGGGAACACCCCCTGATTCCAGGCCTGGTTGCAGCCAGGAGCCTGGGCAGCAAATCAACTGCTTCCCCAGCCCCGCATGAGCCCACCCAGTCTGGACACCCCTTGGGGTACCAGAGCCCAGCACCCGGGAACTCCCGGGGTGAACAAGGGGCATCCAGACAGCAAACACCAGCCTCTTATACACAGAGAGGCCTGTTCCTCGCTCTGGGGGCGCAGGGCCGGGGGAGAAAGGAATTCCCCGCCCACCCTTGAGCTCTCCCCCCGGAGCACAACGGGGACTTTGTAAGGTCTGGCTGCAGCGTGGCCGTGCTCAGGAGGGCACCTACCTTCACCAGCAGCCTCCCGTGGCCATCCCAGTCTATCTGCAGGTCCTCCCCGTAGCTGAGGTGCACGGAGGCCATCACGGTGTGCTGGATGCGGAGGTCACCTGGAACCCAGCAAGGACGGGATTTAGGCTAAGATGGGGAGAGGGCAGGAGAGCGGCAGGCAGATGGATCGTAGGGAAAGATGGGGTATCTCACAAAGGACTGTAACAATGAAAGCAGTGAGTTAGGGGGCAGCTGGGGATGTCCATGAGGCTTAAGGTGGGGGGGTGTCTCAGAGGCAAGGTGATCAGGGTGGGTGTAGTGCAAATTGGGCTCCCCCAGGAAGGCGCCTCCATATCTATCCCTGCTGTAGCCTGCCATTCCCTGTACTGCCACGAAGAGGCAGCAGAGGCTCCTGCATCCTTAGCTGAGGCAGGTGCCCTGAGCCTGGGTCCGTTTCCCATTGAACCCCTAACCCCTCAGCATTTCCTGGGCCCCTCTGCTGTTGCACATGCTTCCAGGCTAAGTTACTCAGTCCTCACGGCTGACTGGTGCTCTGCGCACAGCTGAAACGGCAGTTTTCTCTGGGGAAGAGGTAGGAGGCATACCTCTTCCCCGGAGAGACACACATAGCATTAACACACACAGGCACCCTCAAGTTCACCATGTGCAAAGCCGGGATAATGGGCCATGGGCTGGCCAGTGGTCTTGAAGAAGAAGAAGAAGAGGGGAGGCGTCAGGGAGCCCCTCTGAGGGTGAAGGTTGGAAACAGGCTGTGCAAAATGGCGCATAACAACCTGGCAAAGTCACTGAACAGGTAGATTTTCCTACAGGTCACGGGGTCATCTGGCTTTGCCCCATGACATCTTGGGGTCTGACCCATCACCAGCCACCCCGCCCCCAGCCAGCTTCCTCTGCTCCTCCTCCTCCAGGAAGCCTTCCTTTCTTGCAGGAGGCAGGCCAGGACGCCCAGCCTGCCCTCCAGAGTTAGCTCGCCTGCACATTTGCGCAGAAGAGGCGGCAGCGAGCACTGCCGAGGGGCGGGGGCGCTGAGGGTGAGCTGGGCGGGGCCTTGGGGGAGGAGGGCACCCACCTTGCAGGAGGGGGATCTGGATGTCCTGACCGTCCACGGCAACGCCTCCCCCGTGCTTCAGCTTCACGACGTTGCGGTGCTGGCCGGGCAGGCGGACGGTGACCGAGCGCGTGCAGACCGCGTCGGGGTCGTCGGCGCACTGCCGAGAGGGGCACACCGGGGGACGTCACCAAATCCCCGCCAGCCCCGCGGCCCAGCCCCCGACCCATCCACTCGGGGAAAGCCCTCCACCCACGCAGCCCTTCTCACACGGAACCACTCCCCGGTCCCAGAACCATCTCTGGGAAGGGCCCGGGGTTATGCCACAGAGAGGCCCAAAGCCCAGGCCTCCCACCGCCCGGCACCATCCCGCTCTGGTCCTTCATCAGGATTCTAGGCCTTGCTTGCCCTTGCTCCTTGGGCCTGTTGCTCCACCGGCGCTCAGGGTCCTCAGGGGAGCCCCGTGCGCCCTGTCTGTCTTCCCCTTTGCTCAGTTGTCCAGAGGAAGGCCGCGCACACGGAGCCATCTTGCCCCCCTCACCCCCGCGGTTGCCCTGGGGCTGCCTGGCGAGGCTCACCTGGACCGTCTCTATGATGATGGAGAAGGAGTGGTCCTGGCAGTCCCGGGCCAGCAGGTACTGGCAGATCCCACTGAAGGTGAAGTGCCTGTTGTCAAAGCTCTTGAAGTGGGATTGTCCTGTGATGAGACACGCCCCTGGGGGACGGAGAGCGGGTGTCCCAGCGGGTCCCCTGGGGCACAGGGGAGGGGAGAGCGGGTGTCCCAGCGGGTCCCCTGGGGACACAGGGGAGGGGAGAGCGCGTGTCCCAGCGGGTCCCCTGGGGTACACAGGGGAGGGGAGAGCGGGTGTCCCAGTAGGGCACCTCCTGGGGGTGCCCCTCACCGCAGCCTATAAAGGGGCTCCACGGGAGGACTCTATTCAGGCCCCACTCCTCTGGCCCTGAGAGGTCAGGGCCGGGTGGGTCAGTTCCCGCCTCAGGGGAGTGACAGCCCAGGAGTGGCAGAGCCAGACCAGAACCCGTGGCTCCGGCTCTGCGCTCTGGGTTCACCGTGGCCCCCAGCCCTTCCCCACAGCCGCTCCAGGTCCTGGCTCTGCTGGGGCCAAGGGCCTCGGGCCTGCAGAGGCCTTTCTCTGCGCTGCCATTGTGGGCACTCCCCCCTCCACGAGAGTCCCTGAGGGCAAGAGGGCAGAAAGGCCGCCCAGAGCAGTGATGGGGGAAGGGGGAGCCCAGCAGTGCAGGGGCCAGGACCCAATCCTCACCCCTTCGCCAGTCGAAGGGCGGCCCTCAGGCCTCCTCCTGGGCAAATCCATGCTGTGACTTCAGCTGGGGCCAATGGGGGCCCAGGACCCCACCTGCCCATGTTCCCACCACTGCCTGAGCCAGCTGACGCGTCTGGGGATGGGTACGAGGATGCCCTGGCATCACCCTGCCGCTCGAGCCCTCGACGCGCACCCACACGACAGCTACTCCGTCCTCCCAGGCCCCAGTGCCGGCCGGTGGTGCTGGCCCAGTGCACCTCGGACCGCAGGTCGTCCGTGCTGGGGGAGGGGGCTTTGCTAATGCCGCCAGTGACTCCCCACTGACCCAATCCCAGCTCAGCCCACAGTGGACTCACTGAAGCCGAGGCCCGCATCTGGAACCCTCCCCAGGCTCCCTTTACCTGCTTCCTCTCCTCCTTGCCTTCTACTCTATAGAGAAAGCAAAGCAGACACACACCACAGCCATTCCATAAAGTAGGGGCCCTCCTTCCCCTCCCAGTGCCCCCCGGCCTCCAAACAGCAGAGAATCGTCCTCCACAGCACCCCTCTGCTCTGCACCCCAAGTTCCCCCCAGGAGGGTCCTGCAGCCAGTCCCCCTTGGACCCATCTCCAGGGGCTGATGTCAGGGGTCCCCAAAGGCCTGAGAGGGGTTCCAGCTGTCCACCTGTCAAAGACAAGCCCCATCAGCCCCCTGCCTGCCACCTCATGCCCAGATTTGCACTGAAAGACACAGCAGGCATGGGGGGGCGGGGGGGGCGCGGGGGAGGGGCAGGACCGGCTTTGGGTCCAGGTGTGGCCCTGCCCTTGGTATGTGCTGGAAGGCAGGGGGAGGGCGAGTAGCCCCAGGTTACAGTGAGTGTCCCTCTGCCTGGTGCCCAGAGCAACTAACCCCTTCTAAGATGGCGTGGGCCAGGAGGGCACACTCAGCCCAGAGAAATTAGGAGAAAATAGGGAGGCCCCAGGTCATCCTCACCAGCATCATCTTCTGTGATAAGAAGAAATATACACGTCTTCGTCCCTGATCCCTGACACAGAGCTTCTAGAGCCCTAGGAATGCCCTGGGTGAGAGGAGCATCTTTTGTTCTAATGAAGCCCCTCTTAGCGGGTCCCTCGAGAGCTTCAGGATGGGAACTGGTTACAGAAAGACCTAAGTATGATTAGAGGGTTGGGACTTTCAGTCCCATCCCCCAAACTCCAGGGAAGGGAGAGGGGCTGGAGACTGAGTTAATAATCAACCAGGCTTAGGGACTTCCCTGGCGGTCCAATGGTTGGGACTTCGGTTCGACCCTTGGTCGGGAAGCTAAGATCCCACATGCCTGGCAGCCATAAAAACAAAACATAAAACAGAAGCAACATTGTAACAAATTCGATAAAGACTTTAAAAATGGTCCTCATCAAAAATATCTTAAAAAAAATAATCATCATCAGTCGTGCTTATATAGTAAAACCTCCGTAAAAACGCTTATTAAACAGCAGAGTTGGGAGGGCTTCCAGTTTGGTGAACACATTTACATGTAGGACACCCCAGCTCCACAGGGACACAGGCTCCTGTGCTCAGCACCCTTCCAGAGCTCACCCCGTGTACATCTCCATCTGGCTGGTCATTTGTCTCCTCTATAATATTTTTTGTAATAAACCAGTAATAGTAAGTAAAGTGTTTGCCTGAGTTCTGTGAGCCATTCTAACGATTATCATAGCTGCCATCAGAAGCAGGAGCACGTGGATGGAGCCCTTCACCTGCGGGGTCTGTGCTAATTCTGGGTAGTCAGGGTCAGAACTGAACTGAATTGTAGGACACCCGGGTGGTGTCCAGAAAGTCAGAGGATTGGTTGTTGTCGGGGGGAAACACACACACATGTGGTGTCACAAGTGTGAGTAGAAGCAGATCGTGCCTCCCCATTGCATTGCCCCACAAGAAGGGCACGAGTGACAGGTCACTGTTTGTGGAAGTCTGAGCAGAACAGGCAATGAGTTAGGGGCCAGGGTCATCCCGACTGACTGTAGCCCCGGTGGAATTCCAAATCCACGGGTGTCACAAGAAAGTCTTTTTAAAATGGCTATTTTTCGGAAGCCACCATCATTCTACAAACAGGATGACACGGCCCTATCACATGTCTTGACCCCATTGCAGTGCGATGGGTGGGAATTCCTCCCCCAACCTCTCTTTGTTTTCTCAACAGCACTCTTATCTGAGTAAGAAATTGAACTTGCATTATCTCTGACAATGCTCAGGAAAAGAGGGGTCAACGAGAAAATATGCAAACATTTGAAAGCAAAACTTCTGGGTCAGAATCTAATCCTCTGATCTGATTTCCTGCTCTGACCTCCCCCTGATTGGCATTCTGGAGTTTCTCGGGAATCAGAAATCTAAATACTGTATTATATTTAGCTTATCTCCTTGGTACAATTGAGGGATGGGGCTGACCACACGGGAAACTCCGGAAGACAGCTGAGTGGGGTGCTAGGGAGCCGTGGGCCTGGGGGCTGGAACAGGAGCCAGAAGAATGGGCCACACGTTGACACTCGCCCAAGCTCTCTCTGCCCAGAGGTCCCCAAGATGCCCAAGTTCTGCCAAGAGGATGCCCAAGACATTCCCAGCCAGCTGGTCAGCAAAAGGCAGCCTGACAAGCCGCTGGCCACCACTGGACGCAGCAGGTGGGCAATAAAAGTTCGGTGAATGCATGCAAGGCAGGTGATTCTTAAAACAGCAAATAGCATAAAACCAAGAACAGCCAGGAGTTAAAGCGAGTCCACTACATGAATAAGAATCCTCCCTCACGGAAAAAAGAAGAGAAAAAAAGTCTCTCATTTATGGAAACATGTTACCTCTTCTAAATAAGCCCCTTTGTTTGCAGGAAGGGAGTCTCCATGGGGCTGTTCTGCTCAGCTCACTGGCTTCTACCCTTTTCCATGCGGCTACAGAAAGGCCAGTCCACAGGCCTTCTGCAAAGCAACTCAGGCTTCCTCCCAGCATAAATGTTCACCAAAGCCTGCCTCTAAATCACACTAACATAATCTCAACCAAACATGCAAGATGCATTTCTAAGTGCTCTATGGGCACTACCTCATTTACTGCTCTGGTGAGGCTGGCATTATTATTCCCAGTTTACAGAAGAGAAAACTGAGGCACAGAGAAAATCTCGCCCAAGGCCCCAGAGTGGCCCAAGAGGAATTTGAACGTGGGCGTTCCGTCAGACTCCAGAGTTCATAGTACTTGACACCGGCCAGTACTGCCGTATGGGGTGGCTGCCGTTTCCAATAAGCTTCATTTCATGGGGATACTGGGCACACGTGGCAAGTGCCGAGGAGCACAGGTACATCCAGGTCTGGACGTGGAGAAAGCAGAGGAAAAGGCGACGCATGGTCTGGCCTGAAGGAGGTCTGGTGACACTCCAGGAACCCCAACGTGGGCCTCCATGCCACCAAGCCCAGGGAAGGCTCAGGCTCTGTCTTGCCTCGTGCCCCACCTGTCCCAGCCGCACCCTGCTTTGCACCACCCCTCCCCATCCCGGGCTCCTTCGTGTCTCCATCCTTCTCTGACCCTGCTTAATGAAACAGCTGTGGCTGTGACGATGAAAACACCTAATGTTTACCGAGTACTTGCTGTGTGTCAAGTAACCACAGCTCTCATGGGATGAAGCTGCTGTTATCATCCTATTTGACAGATGAGGAAACTGAGGCTGCAAGTGGTTAAGCAGCTTGCCAAAAGTCACCCAGCTGGTAAGCGGTGGAACTGGAACTCCTACCAGGCTGAGTCCACAGCTCACGCTCCCAGGCCCAGGACCACGCTACCTTTCCACGTTCATAGGACTTGGGCCTCAAATAAACTTCCCAGCTCCAGCAGAGTATCTTCCACACTCTTCCGCCAGGAGTTTGAAATTCTGTCACCACAGCTTTATTTGTTTGAGGAATAGTCCCTATTAACAGGATGCTCCTTCCTCATTGATCCCAACCAAACATTTATGATTCAGTGGAAACTAAATTAGCAGAGCCCCAGGCACCTGGGGCTGCCCTAATCCTAACCAGAACAGAGGTGTGCCAGGAGCAGTGAAGGCCTAAGGAACCTGTAACAGAAGCTCCAGCCCCTCTCCATGCAGACCGACGCTCTCCTCAGTGATTGAACTGAACCTCAGTGAACCTCCCAAACATGAGGTTCTCTGTGCTAGGTAGACTTTAAGGTCCCCCCGCTCCATGGTCCCCACCTCCTGTATTCACATCTTGTGTGATGCCCTCACCTTGAATGCAGGCTGGACATGTGGTCTTGTTTCTAGCAAATATAATACAGCAGAAGTGAAAGATGCCACTTTGGAGAGCAGGTTTGTAAAAGACTGTGGCTTCTGTCTTGGCTGTTCTGCTTCATTCTCTCTGAGGCCACTCACCCTAGAGGAAGCCAGCTGTCATGTCATGAGGCAGCCCCAAGGGGAGATCCACAAGGTGAGGGACCAAGGCCTGGCCACCACCACATGAGTGAGCTTCCGAGTGATTCCCTTCACTACAGAGGAACCTTCAGATGAGACCACAGCCCCAGTCAACAACTTGACTGCAATTTCATGAGAAATCTTGAACCAGAGGTACCCAGCTAAGCCACACGCAGATTCCAGACGTACAGAAACTCTGAGATAATAAATGTTTGTTGTTTGCTAAGTTTGGGGGCCCTTTGTTATACAGTAATAGACAACTAGTACACTCTCATCTTACTCCAGGGAATCAAAACCCAGATCTCTATTTCTAAGAATCACAATGTCAGCTCCTCCAGGGACTGCAGAGAAGCCCCAGCCTGCTCTTTGCTTTACTAGCAGAGCCAGACATATCCCCTTCCAGAACCTTCCCATCAGAAGCTCTGCCAGCAATCTTCACCCTGGGAGATAAGACAGCCCCCCTGCCAGCTGACTCTCGGCAGGTGTAGAAATATGCTGTGTGCTACAGGTAGAAATGGACAGGGAGGCAAGGACCAACTAAGCTCCAGATCTAGAAGAAGAGGGTCAGGGCTTTGAACGTGCAGAGCAAGAGGTTATTGGCTGTGTTGGCACAATATCAAACCACTCAGTAGACCTCAGAGTTGGAACTAGCTCTCTTCCCATCAAGGCATCAAGAAAATTTCGTGCATCCTCAGCAAAGTTACCACCCAAATTTTGAACTGAAGACTAGGGGATTACATTGTCTACTCCAGATTAAGCATTCCATCATGTACACAGTGGGTTTTTAAATAATTGTTGGATGGATACATGATGGATGGGTGGATGGATGGATGGATGGATGGGTAGGTGGATGGATGGACGGATGGGTGGGTGGATGGATGGATGGATGGATGGATGGTTGGATGGATGGATGGAAGGAAGACCCTCCCTATAGGAAGTTGTTATTAAGAATTCCTAATCTAGTAGTCAATCTGACAAAACACAGTAAGCTAAATTCCTAATTCCACCCACTGTACCTCATAGATCTTACACAATAAATGCTTATTATCTAGATATTAAAAGTTTTTTCACAGGTCCATCACATCGACCTCATGGCTTTCAAATGACTCTTTAGGTCTTTCACAGGGTATGATTATGTTAAATTGGAGCACTGATACCACTTACAAGAGCATCTTTTGTTCTTTGTGCTTCCTTCAAGAACTGCACAGAAGATAAACGGCTGGTTGGCCATCCCTGGGCCAGACTAATTGACTAAGTCCTGGGGCTCACTTTCCATCTAGTTTCCATCTAGTTCCAGAATTTTCCCAGTATAGTGGGCACTGGATAAGTCCTAAGTGACTCTAAAGCCACAGACCCCAAATATGATCCCAGGTATGTAAGCTCAACCTCCTGCCAGCCCACCAAAGCCAATGTGGTCTCTTGGGGCCAACAGGAGGGGAGCCTATCATTTGGCTATTTGCCTTGCAGTCTTTTATTGCAATCTACAAACATGGGGATCCCAAAGTAGTATCCAGCCTTTGAATGAGGCTGAGATGGTCTTTAACTAAGCATGGGGCCTCTCCAGGGTTCATGAACGATGGCAATGATCCTCCTGCAAAGGGATGGATCGAGCACTAGGAAGGAGAGTAAAGGGAAAGGCAAAATAGAAGTCAGGTGGTTGTGAGTTTGAATCTTGTCTCTGTCTCATAGCAGCTGTGTGACTTTGGGTGAGTTACTTAACCTCTCTGGATCTGTTTCCTCCTTTGTAAAATGAGAATAAATTGCACCTTCTTCATAGGTTGTGGTGATGATGTAATACATGTAAAGTACTGAACACCATGCCTAACACATAGCAAACATCACACGACTGACCAAAAGGGGAGAAGCATCAGGAGAAGAGCCAGGGTCATCGGGAAGGTGAGGCAGAGGGAGCTTTGAATGGGTAAAATTTGCAGTAGATAGAATAGAGTTGGGGCTAAACAGAGGAGAAAGTAAAGGGCAGAAATTATAAGGAAACTTTTCCTAAATAGATTTTCCAGGGCAGGGACAGGGTAGGAGGGATCATTGAGTGACCTGGTTTTCCTAGCTCTTGGATCCTCCCAAGATCTTTGGATAAGGCATTCCAGAAAATTCCAGAAATTTCTCACTTCTAGCTTAAAGAATTACCAGGCCCTTCTTCCTCTTAATTTTCCAAGGAATTTGCTTCATCTTTGTTTAGTCACCTGTGACCTTGCAGTTTTCACAGCATGTTCAACCGTAATCCTTTGGGCAAACAGGTGAAGGGAAAAGGACAATGAAAGGGTTCCCAGGTGCAGTCTCCCCTTTAGGTTGCTGGGGGACCTCCCTCTGCTGGTCCCGGGAGGAGAGGGTTAGCACAGCTGGTTCTGCACTGGAGCTGTGGTCGGGGGTTGCATCCAACCTGTGCAGAGACCACCTTTCCCTGCCTGGCCAGGTGGTCCTCCCAAGTCTAGGAAGGGAGGCTGTACCTCTCCACTGGGAGGAGGGCAGAGGGGAGGGGAAGCTCACCTACCTGGACACTCCTCATTGCTGCAGACCCACTGGCTGTTTCGGCAAATGCTGTTGGGGAGAGAAGCACGGGTTACAGGTGGGTCTGCAAACGCAGGCATCCCTGAATGGATTTAGAGAGTGCACTGCCCATCCCACAGCCCCAGGGGAGAGGTCTGAGAGAAGAAAGGCGCTCACGCCTCAGGGGGCTTCATGAGGCTGAAGGTATACAGGAAGGGGCTTTGGCCACAGAGGAATCATGGAGACAATGCCAAGGGGAAGAAACCCCAACAGACAGATAGAAGAAGAGGGAAACCTAGGGGGTCTACCCAGGCACTAAGTCAAATTCCAAACACACACACACACACACACACATGCGCGCGCACGCACATATGCGTACACACACACAGCTGGTAGAAGACCGGAGGAAGGGCGGGCTGCTGACAGGGGTAACACCCTGGCCCATGCTGGGCAGCCCTTGAGACTCCTGCAAGACTGCCCAGTAGGGAAAGGTAGCCAGCGAAGAGGTCTGGAGGCATTCTCCTCTCCCCGTTTGCAGGGGACAGACAGACCCAGCCCAGGGAACACCAGAGGGGCTTCTGGAGGAAACGGCTCAAGCAAAGCAGAGGCAACAGGGAGAGAGAGTCACTTATTAAAGCATGGCTGGGGGGAAAGCTAGAGATGTTGTCTGCACGCGAAGGGGCCTTCACCACCACCCCCAGCTCCCCTCATCCAGGCCGATCTGTATATAATCCTTGCTCCCCATCATCAGCCTCCACACCCTTCCCCAAACCACCCCCAGCCCAGGCCAGGTCCTGTTCTACCTGCCGGTGCCCTCACTGCCCCTGCCGGCCCAGCTGCCCCTCCCACAGACCCGGGCAGCTCTCGCAGACCACACTGCTTGGCCCCAATTACCAGGTGTTGCAGTCTCTCTCGAGAGAGGTGCCCGGAGGGTACCGCTTCCCAGAATGTACGCAGGAACACTCGGCACTTTCCACACAGCGGCCTTCGTCAAGGAGCTGTCCCTCTGGGTCAAGGGGAACAAGGCAAAAAGACTCGACCTTGGCATCATCATTACTCATCTCACAACCACAGAAGCCCCCGGGGTGATCAACTCAGGGCTTCCTGCAGGAAGCTCAAAGGACTCTTCTGCGATGCTTATCTTTCACTCACGGTTTGCAATGAGAGCGAGGAGGGCTATTTATCTCCACTCTAGTGACGAAGAAATGGGGGAAACAGGTTTGTTCAAAGGCCTTCCAGTAGGGAAGCCGTGAGTCTAGCCTGAAGGCTTCTTCCAGGAAGCTCAAAGAACTTGTGCTATGTTTATCTTTCACAGCAATGCAGTGGGAGAGAGGGGGAAGATGATTTATCTCCATCCTATCAGATGAAGAAACGGAGGCAAGGGTTTTGTTCAAGTTCCTCCAGTAGAGAAGTCGTGAGTCAAAACACACAAGACTCACTCTCAGTACTTAACCAGAACTTTTCAACAAAGCTCACAAGGTCTCTCCTGAGAAAGACTTCCTGATGCAAAGTTCTTTTTCAGCTGAGCTTACACGACAAACCTAGGAAACAGTTGAGACTATCTTTCTCCCAGACAATTCCCTGACTCTTAACTGAGAAAACACTGCAGCTCAGATAGGGCCACGTGCTCCCCAAACAAAGTCACTCTTGGAGCCCAGACCATCCTTCTATTCCCCAGACACACGTGCTTTCATGGATACAGTGCAACAGGAAAACATAAATTAGAAATAAATACCAGCTCGATCCTCATCACTCCATACAAGGACCTTTAAAAAATAAATCAAAGGCCTCTGATGTCGGCAATGGGGAACAAGCACAGGTGGCCTTCATCCGGCTTCCCCAAGCCAAGGGCACCGGCGAGGTCTCAGATCTGTAAGTGAAGTGGGAAGTCATTACCAGGGCAGCTGCAGCCATCCACGCACTGCTGCTGACACACTTCACTGACGTGCAGGCTCCGGCAGTCTCTGGGGCAGGGGGACACGCATGCCTTGTACTCCATGCCCGCGGGGCAGTCCAGTCCTGAAATGGAAAACTCAGGAGTCTGCCGGGAGCTGTTCCCTTCCAGGGCAGCATCTCACAAGCCACGTGGTGCTCAGAGTCCCTGTGCCCCCTTTGTCTGCCCCCCTCTGTCTTCAGGGACCATCTCCACCTCAGTGGCACCCCAGGGGCCAACGTCCCCAGCTGAAAATGCAAGGCCCCCAAGGCCAAGCAAGGGGTGAATGGTGTCCTCCATCCCATCCCTCCTCTGAGGGTTCCTCTTCCTCAAGAAATAGGGCCCAGTCAGATGCCCCACCCAACACTGGGCACGCAGCCTCACGGCCACGCCCCACACAAGGCATGTTCATTTCTATCTATGTCCACTGAGGCAGGACAGCCCTGGCAGCCGCATCACCTGAGCCTCCGTCCTC
This sequence comes from Leucopleurus acutus, assembly GCF_964270905.1. Lineage (NCBI taxonomy): Eukaryota > Metazoa > Chordata > Mammalia > Artiodactyla > Delphinidae > Leucopleurus > Leucopleurus acutus. The sequence goes on from NC_139152.1 coordinate 6,573,138, forward strand.
CCGCTGGACCCAGCCCCTCATGGACAAGGACAGCCCTCCTTTCTCTCTTCTCTTCACCTGCTGCTGACTGACGCTCAGGCTGAAGGACCAGAAGGGCCAGAGCATCCCAGCCTCCCAAACCACTTGTCCTCCAAGATACCTCAGGCATCTCCCCATCCTTTCTTCAAAGACCTAAAAAATCAGCCACTCCCCCTTCCAGAGGAGAACGCTGCTGCCAATAGCCACCCTCCTCACACCCCGCAGCAAAGATGGACAGCTCTGATTTATAAGCTGAAAAACACGCATGCGTGCAGCGTAAGCATTTGGGCTGCTCCCCTCCACAGTCTGCGCCCCCTGTGATCTGTGGGAAGTCACGGCGGGGACAGGAGGCTGCCTGCAAGGTGACTGGAGAAGCTCGTACTTAATCAGGATAATTTGGGGGTGGCGACAATGACAATGACTAGGGACCCACGAGATTAGAGGGAGAGGGGGAGGGATGGTGACACCCGCCGGAAGAGAGAAGGGATTAAATGAAAGGGAGGAACTTGATAAAAGCCTGCCAGGATCCCAAGATCACCCCGGGGACACTTCGGCCACCGCCCTGCTCCCAGTCAGTTCAGACTTTAACTGCTGCGATTCCCCTCGGAGCCAGGAACGGTTTTTGAGTCCAGGGGATGGATTTGCTCACGGGCAAGGGAGGAAGACGGGGAGTGAGGACAGAGGCAGGAGAAGTGACGCGGGGGCTTTTAGGGGGGCCTTTCAAGCCTCCTCAAAGCCGTTAGGGAGGGGACTTGCTCTGTGACCAGGGGACAGAGCAGGATCCAGGCAGGAACTGGTTCCCGGGATGTGGGTCTTGGCAGGCACTGGCTGGTTGGGGTGTGACAGCCGGACGGACACCGCTCACCCCCGCCGGTGGGGGTCCCATGCTGACTCACGGCAGGGGCTGTGGTCCGTCCAGCCATACAGCAGCATCCCCTGCTGGGCGCAGGCCCGGGCGTACTCCAGGAGCACAGGGCAGGCGCACAGCAGCCCCTGGTCACACGTGCACAGCATCCTCTCACACAGGGCCACGAAAGGCTCGGGGTCCACCAGGGGGTGGCAGCGGGCGAACACCGAGGCGCTCTTCAGAAGCTGGCACTGCTCCCACAGGCCCTGCAGGAGGGAGAGGCCACCTCAGCGAGGGCGCCGCCCACGCAGCCTGGCATCCCCTGACCTTGGTGCTTGGAGACCCACCCTGCCCGGAAACCCAAGCATGCTCGCTCACACCTAGTAGGTGCTTGTCAACATCTGTCAAACGCAACAGTCCAGTCAGTGGAACACTGTCGGACCCCTGCTTGATGGGGCAGCCCGAGACCAGGGCGACCTCCTAGACTGAACCCTGCAAATGCAGAGGCCAGGGCCCTGACCTCCACTGGAAGGCAGTGTCCTCTGAAGGGAAAGAGCAGAGGGACACTCATGAAAGGAGCTGAACTTGAAGTTCTCATGGAGGCCACACGGCTCAGAGGCCAGGAAGGCCAGTCAGCATCTGCTCCGCACGCGCCGGCCCCCTCCCCTCCCCGGCCTTGGTTCCTCCACCAGAGATGAGGGGGGTGCCACAAGGAGTTTATAAAGTAGAGCTTCCCGGGCCTCATCCAGAGATTTAAACTCGGTGTGTCAGGGATGCAGTTGAGCAAACCTTCCCCAGAGGATCCCTGGGACAAGACTGGACCAGCTCCCATCAGCAACAACACGCCAGGACTCTATGGTGTGTGCCAGGGCGCTGCCAGGCAAGGACTCTTCCTGGGTTTTATCACTTGGTTGCCAACCTCGACCCCACGACACAGGCAGGTTTGGAATGGTTCTCACTGACGACTCCTGGACACACGTTAGCACAAAACCCTCCCCATACACCGTATTTGTGAGCATCTCTGCATTCTGTGTTTTGGTCACTCATTCATTTATTTATTTATTTATTTTGGGCTGCGTTGGGTCTTCGTAACTGTGCACAGGCTTTTGCTAGTTGCGGCGAGTGGGGGCTACTCTTCGTTGCGGTGCGTGGGTTTCTCATTGCGGTGGCTTCTCTTGTTGCAGAGCATGGGCTCTAGGTGCGTGGGCTTCAGTAGTTGCGGCACGCGGGCTCAGTAGTTGTGGCACGTGGGCTCAGTAGTTGTAGCATGTGGGCTTCAGTAGTTGTGGCATGCGGGCTCAGTAGTTGTGGCTCGTGGGCTCAGTAGTTGTGGCTCATGGGCTCAGTAGTTGTGGCTCGAGGGCTCTAGAGCACAGGCTCAGTAGTTGTGGCACACGGGCTTAGTTGCTCCACGGCATGCGGGATCTTCCCGGACCAGGGCTTGAACCCATGTCCCCCGCATTGGTAGGCGGATTCTCAACCACTGCACCACCGGGGAAGCCCTGTGCTTTTAGTAATTTAAATGCACATCTTTTTCATGACGTAATATCTCTGAAATTGGGTGCATCTTACAATTGACATCACACTTTGTCTTAGATTTAACACAACACAGTATTGTTGCTATTAGTGATCCCCACCGGGTGCATAATTCCTTTCATGCATAGACATGCTCTCCAAATGAATGGAAGCCAGCTGTTTGTGAAAGGACTTCAGCTAAAATGAAAGGAGTACGAGAGCACCTGAAGGAAGGGCTGAGCCCTGGAGGGTAAGTCCTAGCAAATCGGCTTTCGTAAAGGGGAAGTAAAAGAAGGAAAGAAGTGACCGGTTTTGAGAAGAGGGAAATCCAATCTGCTCAAACTGTACAAGGGGTGGTCAGAGCAAAGCTGTGTAAATCAAGAGCCAGAGGAGCCAGGCCCGTGGCCTCTGGAGGAATAGAAATCTGACCCAGTGCGCAACACTCAACACCCAGAAGACCCACCTGGGGAAGCACCAGGGCCATGCTGCGGTCCTAGGGAAACCTGTGTCTTATCCCTGCCCAGCCTATACAGTCTGCCATCAGAACCAGGCCCCTGATCGCTGCAGGCCCTGGGGTGGACCCGGGGAGCTCCAGGGCCAGGTGGCCCAAGCAGCTGGGCATAGCTGCTTCCCTATGCACCTCAGAAAAGCAGCAGCTGCGTGGGCTGCTGAATCGCAAAGCCGCTGCAGCGGGCAGGTTTGTGGGCAGGACAACCGGCAGCTCTGCACGTCGGGAGCCGTGGCTGAGAGCAGCTCTCCCTCCCTCCACGGCCCCACCCTTCTGAGCTACCTCCCTGCGTGGCCGAGAAAAAGCAGAGGCTAAAGCCCAGCTCTGCCACTGCCTAATGGCGGGGAGGGAGGCAAGCCTCGTCCCTCATGGGAGAAAGGCATCCTGGAGTGAGACGGGAATACCAACCACAGACACTGTCTCACAGGTGGGCACGTGGAGCCTGGCGCCAAGCAAGCAGCCGATGAACAAAGTCGGCTGCCGTGGGTCCCGTGTCACAGAGGCCTCGGGTGACGACAAGTGTCCTTCCACGGGCCACCTGAGCGCTTCACACGGGGGAACTGAGGTTTCTGAATACAATGCCAGGGAGGGTCCTGCCCAGGACCTGCTGGGACTTCACAGCCCCAGGCCCAGCTTCTGCCTCTTCCGTGTGCTGGCTGTGTGACCCTGGCTGTTTACTCAACCCCGCCTCCTCTGTGGATGGGACAATGATAACAGTGCCTATCTGAAAAGACTGAAACGAAGACCGAATGGAATAATGCATGTAAAAGGTTAGCCTAAGAAATGGTGAACCCGTGTCGTCATCGGCATGGACATCCTGGCCACCAAAGAGAGTTCTTCCACTGTCCTTCCTGCCATTAGGTTTAGCGTCAGAATGGTGAGCAGGTCACCAGCAGGACAGAAGGACATCTTTGTCCCTTTCCCCTTCTCCATCTACCTGGGTTGTACGGGGATGAATGGTTGCCACGGCAACATTATCAATTCACTAGTATTTGGGGGCTCCCTGGTGAACAGAGGGCTGCTCTTGTTGCTCTTTTATCTGGGAGGGTCACACTCCTCCAGAATGACGTGGGGGCTCAGGGAGGAACCCACTCCTCTTTCTAATGGGCAGGTCTAAGAATCTCCATCCTCACTGGCAAGTGAGACTCAGGGAAGGAGGCTGAGGCCTGTGTCTGGTTCTTTCCATTGTGTCACACTGCCCGGCCCATCAGAAATGCCCCTCAGAAAGTGAGGTCACTGGACCCTCACAGGGCAGCAGAGGGCACCCCAGAAGGGCCAGGGCCGTGGCTCTTGCCCACCTCTTGCCCCCCATACAATTTGGAACCAGAAAAAGAGCTCCCAAAGGCAACGCCATGGGTTTTTTCTAGTGATTGCTGCCACCGCCTGGGCTGTAGGACAGTGGCTTAGAGCCGTCCCTGCACCACAGGACCAGCTCTCACAGGCACAGGCACCAGGCACCTCGGTGGACACAGAACCAGGAGTCCAGGCACCCCCTCACCCTTTGAGAGCCGGGGGGTGCAGAGTCCAGCATGGCCCGTCTCCAGCTGGCCCACCTTTGTCTTCTCCCTGCTCAAAGGAAAAGTAGGAACAGTACTCCAGCACATTTCCCGGGAGGTCCCTGGAGGTATTAAATGGTTTACAGAAAGCCTTAGCAAGAAGGCTGTTTTCTAGGAAAAGTCTGTCTTTCCATCCTTCCTCTGGTCAGCCCCGGCCTGAGCTTGGTCACTAGGGTGACCACAGTGTGAAGGTCAGGGAGGACTTCCAGACGTCTACCAGCCCCTGCAGCCCATCCGGCCTCACCCCGCAGTGGCAGAGGGTGACACACCTAGCCTGCCATCTCTGCCTCCCAGAGATCTCTTCCCTGATCCACCACAGGCAGCCCTGCCAGGCCAGGTCCCGAGACAGGACATCTCCGTGGACCCAAGTCCAAGATGGAGCTATGATGTCCTTTCAGAGCCAGTGAAGAGACACAGACCAGTAGGCGGTGAACAAACCTCTGCTCAGCAAGCACTGGCCATGTGGTCAATAGAAAAGGTAAGTGTGACTAAGTCCCACCCCATCTTGGAGGGCAAAGTTCCAGCACGTGAGGGAGGCAGGGAGGCCTGGCGTTCCATGGTCTGAGCCCAGCCTCCCGCCCTGGCTCACCCCTCCCCCTCCCCATGTCCCACATTACTGATGCGTTCCTGAACGCACCCCAATGTCTCATTCAATTTCTTGCACACCTACTATGTCCAGGCACTGTGCCAGGCAAGGCCCACAATAGAAAGCAAGCAGACTTGGTCCTGGAGTTAGATGCTCCCACGGGCCTCTGGGTGCATCTACTCTTGCCTGATTTCTGGGGCCGTCTTACCCACTTCCCTGCAGGCTTTTCAAAGACAGGAGCTGTATCCCCCAAGACGCACATAGCAGGCAACAACAAAGTGCTGGATCAACAGTCATGAGCACAATGAGAAAGTCACACCCTCCTGTCCTCAGGGAGCCGATCTACTGCACCAGGTGTTTCCAATGAGAAAGTCACACCCTCCTGTCCTCAGGGAGCTGCTCTACCTGCACCAGGTGTTTCCAATGAGAAAGTCACACCCTCCTGTCCTCAGGGAGCTGATCTACTGCACCAGGTGTTTCCATAGCCAGAAGACGCGGTCTCAATTTAACGCATCTTCCCAGTGGTGCGGCCAATCGCAGCAGGAAGGAACCTGCAGCCGGGGTACCAGGGAAGGATGCACAGTCTGAACCACGCTCTGCACGCTACACAGGATTTGGTTTCAGGGCAGAAGGGAGGCCACACCAGGCAAGGTTGATAGCCAGGTTCAGGCAGGAGGAGGAACAGAGTAATTACGGTTGAGCCAAACCCGGTGTTGCCAACAGACCCCCCGGGAAAGAAAGGCACGGCTGCCCCTGGGACACTGTTCTCATAGGTCAGTGGCCTCAGCTTCTCTCCGCAGCTAGTTCTGGCCCCTGTCACATCCCCAACCTTACGGACTCTCCTTGAATCAGTTTCTATTTTCTCCTAAGCTCGTGCCTCCAGACCCCCTGTTTGTTATTCCCCGAGTGAAGCACTCGGAGGTGCCTTTCTCTGATTCACCCCAGGCCACTCCATCCACTGCAGGGTTTGGTGAGCAGGCCTGGGTTCCACCCACGATGCAGGCTTGTCTCCTGCGCCCCGTCGTCTGTGGGAGTCGGGCACAGCCATGCACGGCAGTGTTGGGTGGGCCAGAGGGACACAGGCTGCTGGGTAGCTGGGCGGCTTCCTCTCGCTTCTCACCACCCACCCAGGGCCACTGACCTATAGAACCCCTGGCCGGATGGTCCTCCACAGAGTCTCCACCCATCTCCCGGCTTTAAGGACAGGCAGACCAAACCCCTCCTCCCCTCCATGGTGGTCTGCGCTCTCCATAAGCCACGAAATAAACCTGTTTCAGAGACCACCACGTCATCCACTCCCACTCACGGGCCCTTCAGAGGCCCGAAGACCCCTTCCAAGAACACAATCCTCGGAGAAAGGCTGCATACAGCCTTCCAGATTTGGGACAGGAAGCAAGGAAAGAGTAAAGAATTCAGTAGGCCCTCAGTTCTCTAAGTGTGGTCCAGGGGCCCCCTACAGACTCCCAAGATTCTTTCAGAAATCCACAAGGTCAAAACTATTTTCCTAACAACACTAAGATGTTATCTGACCTTTATGCTCTCATTCTTTCTCAAATGCACAGTGGAATTTTCCAGAGGCTACATGATGTGTGGTATCACAACAGGCTGACTGCAGACAGGATGAGAGAATCCAGCTGATTTCTCTCAAGCCAGACAGTAATGAGATTTGCAAAACCGTGAAACAATGCCATTCTTGTCCCCAAACTATTTTTCTCGTTTGGAATTTATAGCTATTTTTATTCAAATGATGGTATTCATGTTAAGTATAATGTTTCTCATGTTTTAATGAATTAATATGTTTAAAATTTTCCATTTTAATATCTAATATGGCAAATATCAACAGATATAAGCCAGATAAACAGACTCTTTGAGGTCCTCAATCATTTTCAAGAGCATAAAGGGCTCTCAGCCGGTTTAGTTTGCCAATGGCTGTACAGACGGGCCCCAGGCTGAGGCTCTGGAGTTTCTACCCTGTGGGCAGATCTCCAAGATAGCAGGAGGGAGGAGAAGCTAAGCCCTGCGCAGATAAGAGACCACATATTTCTCATTCTCGAGGTCAAGGAGACCTTCCAGACTATGCATGTGCAGAAAGGCTCCTGGGGGCGGGGGGTCAAAAATGGAGGAGGTGCCACCCTGTAGTAAGTGATGTCAACCTACCCATAAGCCTCTTCGCTAGAATCCATCCTGGCTAAGAGATGTGTGCGCACACAGGGGAGGACCCTAAGATAAACCAAATACGTACTCAGAAAACCAGGCAAAGCAAGATGATTGGCCAAAGGAAACCCTGAAGAAATGTCCCATAAAAGTGGTTCAGGGCTTCCCTGGTGGCGCACTGGTTAAGAATCTGCCTGCCAATGCAGGAGACACAGGTTCGATCCCTGATCCGGGAAGATCCCACATGCCGTGGAGCAACTAAGCCCGTGGGCCACAACTACTAGAGCCCACGCACCTAGAGCCCATGCTCCGCAACAAGAGAAGCCACCGCAGTGAGAAGCCCGCGCACCACAACAAAGAGTAGCCCCTGCTCACCTCAACTAGAGAAAGACTGCAAGCAGCAACGAAGACCCAATGCAGCCATAAATAAATAAATTATTTTAAAAAAAAAAAATGTGATTCAAACTGCCACAAAGGCAAGATTCTCTCTCTGAGCCCGCCCGTGTGTCTATCCACACGTACCCTTTTTCCTCCTAATAAACACTTCACTTGTTTCACTACTTTCCATCTCTATGTGGAAATTCATTTCTACACAGCTGACAGGCCAGGGCCTTGTCACTGGCCACCGGTCCCTGGTGGCCTAGTGTCTAGGTTTCGGCACTCTCACTGCCACGGCCTGACTTCAGTCTCAGGCCGGGAACTGAAACCCTGCTTCAAGCCACTGCAGGCCAAGGCCACCTGAGATCACTGCCACCCAACCGCAGTTTACCTGGCTTTCCATGTTCCCGATGCCCCCACCCTCCCCACCTTGTTTCCTATCAATCAGATGAGGAGACAGCGCAGCACAGTGGATGGAGTGCAGGCTTCAGAAGCACCAGCCGCATCACCAACAAAACGTGTGGCTTCAGGAAAATCATCTCCCCTCTCTGAACCTTGATTCCCTCCCCCTTAAAAGAGGGAGATTATGGAAGAGACTGAAAGTTGCCCAGGATCTATTCCTCCTTTCTCTCTTTAGTCAGAAAACCCTCGGTTGTCAATCTTCCCCTGGGCACGTAGCCCCTGGGAATAAAGATCCCATTTCTCAGCCTCCCTTGCATCTGGGAGTGGCCATGAGACTAAGCTTTGTCCCCCACCCCACCCCCACCCCCACCCCCACCCCCCGGGACATAAGCAGGAGTGTCATGGGCAACTCCCTGGAAGCAGCCCCCAAAGGAGGGTGAGCTGCTTTCAATGCTTCTCTTCCTACACTGGAATGTCGTCATGATGCCTGACACAAGCTGAACTCCTTGACAATGAGAGAAACACACTTCTGTACTGTGTAAGCCGTTTCTACTTTAGGTGTCCTGGCACAGGAGAATCTAGTCCTAACTAACACAGAGAGCAATTCCTGCCTTAGACTTGGCTGCAAAATAAAACTAAATGACATTACAGAGGGAGGGCAATCGAGTGCCTGTGACTATTATCATCAGCCTATTGTCAATACTAGCTGAACAGGTCGAAAATGGCTTCTCCTCAGCCCCCTGGTAAACCATTCTGGCAGGGAGAACACAGAGGGTCAGCTAATTCACTTCCAGCATCTCCCTGGCTCCAGTGCCCAGCATCAGCTACTTCTCTCTTCCTGCTGCTCTCGTCTGGGGTGCCAGGGGCTGGCGAGAGAGCGCCAGCCCAGCTCCATGAAGCCATGACCTCACCCTGCCTGGGGGGCTGTGCAGACCCAACTGGAGCCCAACTTAATCACATTTTCAGTTCATTAGAGAAGACCAGGCCTCCTCCCTGGAGATGCCAAGCCCATTCGAGGGAGAGGGAGAGAAAAGAAGCTCATCTCCCCAAGGGCAGATGGGAGGGGAATGGGGGCTCGAGGAGAGGAAACAGCAGCGAGAGATCTGGAGCTTAGCTATTGTGTTGGTTCCCAAACAGCTGAGGAAGGAGAAGGGAGGGGGGCATTCCTAGGTCTGAAGTGAACAAAGAAAGGGGAGGCTAATATATAAAGTGCAAGATTGTTCAGCCCGGCCCTGGGGTGGGTGTCCCACGGCTGTCCCTGGAGGAGGTCCAGAGGCGCCTGGGCCTAAACCGGTCCAAAGCTGTGGGCTCAGGAATTCACCCCTGTGGCAGGGCACAGTTTCTCATTGGTCAGCCTGTAAGGATGGATGGGGGAGGGCTGCTGATTCTAATTATACTTCTGCCTGGCCTGGATTCCCACCCACATTCCAAGATCTGGCTCGAAAAGACCCCATGATTTCCACTAACTGGAGGGTTTTGTGGAGCTGAACGTTCCTCTCTCTGAGATACTTGGTGTTCAGCCCTCTTGAGAAGTAGGGTAACTGGATATGTCACTGAAGTCCCCAGTGCCAAGGGAGATGGCCACAGAGTCCTCCAAAGGACCCTTCTCTCCCTGCACCCTGTTCTCCTGGGCAGCATCTGAGTAGGGATCAGGGCAGGACCGGCTGGCTGGGAGGACAAGGGCCGAGTTCCCGACCCCGGTTCCCACTTTGGGGTTTGTCCAAGCTCTGGGGCTGGAGCAGCTCCACCCACCCTGCTCCGGGTCAGGAAGGATAACCAGCTGTGTGATAAGAGCTGCTGCACCACTTCACCCTTTACTAACCCAAAATGGCATTTGTGTTGTTCTCTGTCATGTGTTGTTTGCATCAGTATCTCCTATGTGTCTTGTCTCTGAGTGAGACTGCAAATCTGACTTGCACAGAGTTAAGATACAAAACATCTCAGTAAATACGTGCTGATGGGCACCTTCAGGTTCCTGGCCTCGCCAGGGAGGAGGAGAAGGGAAAGAAAGCCACTTAGGAAATGTTTCATGGAAGGATTCTGAGGCTGATGGGTTAGGGATGCATTTGCATCTGCTTAATCTGAGGGAAATGCTGAAACCCTGTGGCAGCCCCTGATCTCTGCCATGAGGCTAGACCCCCAAAGGCAGAGTGGCCAAGGTCACTGTCCCACCACAAGCCCAGGGGCTCACTGCCCCTTCTGTCGCCCTGCACTCAGGTGGGTGAGGGAATTTGCTGGAAAGGAAAAGGGTGCTTTTTCCATCAGTGTTGGGCAGAGCTCTACTTGTCTTCAGAGGGGACACTGAACTACAGAGCAGGGATGCAGCTACGCGAGGACACAGCAAAGCAAGCCACACCAGGGCCCGCGCCCCAGACTCTCGGGTTTCGGCAAAGTACCCAAAATAAACCCTCGTTCTTCAGCCTACGGAGGACTTGAGAGAGCAGCTCTCACTCTGAGAAAAGGGGAATGTGTGTGCGCGTGCATCTGTGTGTGTGTGCGTGTGTGTGTATGTGTGTGTGTGTGTGTGTGTGTGATGTGTATGTGTGTGCGTATGTGTGTGTGTGTATGTGGGCGTGTGTATATGTGTATGTGTGTGTATGTGTATGTGTGTGTATGTGTGTGCCTGTGTATGTGTATATGTGTATGCGTGTGTGTGTACATGTGTGTGTGTACTTGTGTTCAAACCCCAACTCGGATGTAAGCATCACTAGGACACAGTGGGTGGGCACCATCTGCAGAACCAGCTCAGGTTACCTGACAACTAACTCCTCTGGGGGTCCTGGGTTACAAGGATCTCTTCTTGAGATTTACTGACCTTTCCTGGACCAGACTCTCACACAATTGGTCTCTCTATGAATCACAACTATCCTACCAAGCAAACGAACGTAACAAAATTCTTCCCAGTCTCCAAGAAAAGTCTATTCCAGGCCAATTAAGTGAAAGCAGGAGGCCAGGAGAGGAAGCAGGAATGCCAGGAGTGGATGTGGTCAGTAAGCCCCCAGCTCTGCCAGGGCACTTAGCCCCTCTCCCACCAAATCACCTCCCTCCAGGCCTGTGAGCCTCCTTCCAGGGCGACTGTGGGCAGAAACAGGAGAAAGGGCTGGGTACGAATTTTGCAAAAAAAAGGCGTGGGCAATATTTCACGAGGATGTGAAGAGTGAATTGCGTTGTCCCCAACAGAATGGGTATTTCGTGTGCCTCTCTGTGCCGTGGAGGGGACATGTTACCGTCATTCAAAGTAAACATGAGTATTTACAAATGTTAGCTCCAGCGGGGACAGGTGACTTCCTGGGGGGGAAGAGGAATTACAGGTGAACAGCAGGCTTTCAGAGGAGGAGGAGAGGGGGAGAAAATATGCAGACATGAACAGTAACAGAACAAAAGGAAGAAGGACTGTGTTCCCCAAATAAACGTCAAATTCAGAGCCAGTGGAAAACAGCCAACCTGGGACTGTTAGGTGACTGATGGGAGTACCACTGGACGCGAAGTCCTGAATAGGACCTAGAAAAACCAGACTGCATGCATCTGGCTTCTCCGGTATTCAAGGGCACCGAGGGAGGTCTTCATCTTCAACTGGGGGTAAAAGAAAGGGGTGACTTCTCCTCAGGGAGCCAAGAAGGGCTGCATAGGGTTGAGCTCTGCACAACAGCTGGAAAGAGCCCAGCAAGGATGTCTCAGAGACTTGAGTCTTAAAGTCCAGGTTACAGTACCACCTGCCTATCTGAATATACATGGGCAGGGGACTGGACTAGATAGCTTCTGGAATCTCATATCACTCTGAGTTATTATGAGCCTGAGATTCCTAACATTGATGAAAAGAAAGACTAGTCATCTTGAGAACCAATTCTGAGGAGGGGTATGGAGAGGACTCAGTGGGCCAGGGGCAGGAGAGTATAAGTAGCTTTTTGCAGGACGAGGTCTCTGCAGGAGGCCCCTTTTGTACTGTCCCATTAGCAAAGCTATATTTTCACTAACCTCCAACCCAAGCACACCTTTCAAATCTTTTGATCACACAATTCTTTGCTTAATCTGTTTGTTCTTTCCTTAGATCAAAGAAATAGACACGGAGAATAAGTGATTAACAGGGGACCAGATCTTTTCCCCAGCTTCCACTTCAGTAATCTCACAAACTGTGTGAACAATATAACATCTCAAAGAAAGATGACAAAGAGTCGACAAGCCTGCACGCAGTGGATGGCGATGAATCTGACCCTCTATCTCAATGATTCACTGAAATTACTTCCCCTTTTTCCCTTTAAAAACGTTCATGGCCAAGCAAAACCTTTGGTGTCGATTCTGGGACACGAGTCCGCCTTCTCCCCAGATTGCTGGCTTTCGGATTAGAGCAACATTTCTGTTTCTACCAGCACTTGCCTCCTGAGTATTGACTTTCAAGCAGCGAGCAGCCAGCAGCCAGGCCTGAGTTCGGTAACAGAGGTGGCCTCATGTTCAGATGTGAGCAGCAGAAGCAGGCCCTCCACTCTGGAGGAGCTTATCCTAAGGAGAAGCAGGGTTGCAGCGACACACCTCCCAGTGGAAGCGAGGCCACGTTCATGGCCATCAAGTATAGCTCTGCAAGTCACACAGCGCAGTGGCAACACACCCAAGGCTACAGTTCCCATGGTAGACAGCATACGTGTGTACTACATTCTAGTACATTTATGTTTACTATGGCAAGTTCCCAGCAGGTGATGGTAAAGTGTCTTGAGAAAAGGGTGCCTTTTTTCTAATTAGAAAGAGCATTGCATGGACCAGCTGCAGCCTACATCCAGCCTCCTGGAGCCGTGGGCTTCACGTTGCAGACAGGACTACAGGACATAAACAGGATCCCTGTGTAAGGTTCAGCCCTTGCTGACATTCCCCAGACTGACAGAATTAAAAATTTTTTTTAAAGTGACCTAAGGATCTTTCTCAAACATTCATTGTGTATTAGAGTTACCTGCAAATTAACGCCGATTATTTGAGCATCTATAGCTGGGCGCTTTTTGTTACTAGGTCTGCACCCTGAGCCCCAGACTCCAGCAGTCCTGCCCTCTGAAAAGCTGGAAAAAAAAAAAACCCCGCAAATCTGTGTGCCATTAAACAAGCCATTATTCATCCCAGCAGAGAGGCTCCGGGTTTTGTTGGCATAACAAGGAAACATTCATCCCCCGGGTATAAGTAATATGACCTGGCTCTCAGAATGAGCTGACTCCTTGCTGCCACCTTAGAAAGACAGAAAGTTCCAGAAGTGGGCGAATAGATTCTGGCGGCTCAAAGAAAGCTTTCCAGCCAGTGCCGTCTCCCCTACGGAACACTTTGCCACTGAATACGGCTCTTGGAGCCACAATGGCAAACCCTTGTCAATGATGCCCATTTACCAGCCCCGACTTCTGAACCCACGGACCCAGCGGGACTAAGCAGACTGTGGACAGAGACCGCATCAGTCACCTCCCAGGAGATGTCTTTGTGAGTCCCAGCCGAGGGGGGCACCCGCTCGTGGGCAAACACAGCCTGATTGGCTGAGACAAAGCCCAGCCCCTCTTCTCAGGTAAACAACCTGAAACAGGAGTTCGGACCTAGAAGGAGCTCGTGCCTTGGGAGGTCTGAGTGTCTGGGGGGCCTCGGCCCAGCACTGAGAACTTGGTAACCAATTTCTTAAGCTGCTCCCAGGACACTGGTTAGTGAGAACTTCAAGGCACCCAGGAGGCAAAGTGAGTAGCAAGTGTGCAGCTGGAGCCCCAAAGGCACCTGGGAGACAAATGAGGCCTCTCTGGATTCTCTCCCAGCACCTCCCCAATGCCCCACCCCCCAGGCCCTCCAATCTCTGTCTCCGGGAGACAAAGTGCCCAGCTCCCTCCTCTACTCCGCCTCTGTATCAGGTTCCCCGTTTGAAAATCCTGTCTTCACCTCCCACTTCTTCCGGGTAAATGAGAGCATTCCTTTGTACCCCGAGGGTGGGAACACTTGTCTTGCACTTACTCTGCGCTGCCTGTGTTTGCAAAATAAAGTGAGACAAGCCCACGGCCTCGGTATCAGAGGTACCTACCTGCCCCCCACCCAGCTCACCAACTAACTTCCCGTCCCCTCCCCTCCACCAACCCCGCAATCCTACCCCTGCCTAGAGAACACGGAAAAGGGTGGGAGACAGCGAACCACAGCCACCTATGGAAGTGTACGTTTGGAAATAAAAGAAAGAGGATAAAATCCCTCCGCCTCCCCTCCCTGATGCCCTGGGCTCCTGGAGTGCCCTCAATCCCAAATGGCCCTGGGTTACAAGAAGCCCCAGAAGAAAAGTGGACTCCTGCACTTCCCCACCCCTCCGTGTCCATGTGTGCAGGCAACGTGCTCTCTTTCTAACCCCAAGCTGTGCTCAGATCGATCCCCGCCTCCAAAAGAATGGGGTTATAGCTGGGTGGCGGGGAGGAGAGAAAGAATGAGTTTTGAGCTTACACTTAAAGTACTGTGTGTGTTTGGCCTGCTTCTCCCACTCCTACTCTCGAAGTGCGGCCACTCCAGGGGCAAACACAGACACAAAAGGAATACTAATAACAATAACAGCTCGTACAATTGAGCCCCGCTGGGCTAAGCACTCCACACGTGTTCCCTTATCCTTACGATGGCCTCGAGGAGCAGGCACTGGTCCTGGGCCTATTTTACATATGTGGAAACTGAGGCTTGGAGAAGGCAAGTGTCTTGCCCAGAGATACAAAGCCGGGCAGAGTTACAAAGCAGAGTTACAAAGTGGCCCAGGGATGGGAAACACTTAATGAGCTACAAGGATAAGCGGCTCTGCTTCAAAGTTTTCCTGGAAAGAAGAGGAAACTACCCCCCTTCCCCAGGATAACACCCTCCCCCCGGGGTTAGAACTTGGTCTGCCTCTGTCAGTTGCCAGTACTGGGCTACGCTCCAGGTGACAGAGATGTTTCCGGACCAGCTGGAAAACCTAGCACCACTGAAACACTGGAAACCCAAGAAAAAGAGGCGTTAGGAATGTACTTGTTGATAAACTGGAAATTGTGTTTACGGTCCAGGCAGCTGGCTCGAGCACAACCCAGAGCGTTTTCCTGGTGCTGACGTACTCCTTGGTTCAGAGGATCAAATTGTTCCATGAAAATAGAAAGTCTGGGCAGCTAACACTGAAGTTCTCTCATGCTAAGGTAGGTGTGTGCGTGTGCAGGTGGCTTGTGTTTTATTTAGCTACTGGAGTAGGAGAGGGCTGGAGTTTCTCTACTTACATGCAGATTTGGTCTTACAAATGAAGAATTCGGGGTTGTGATATGGGGGTTCCCAATCCCTAGATAAATTACCTAATTTGCATCCATCCATCCATTGAATATTTAGTGAGACTTATTATCAACTGTCTCTTTAGTCCAATCCAGAGAGACACACAAAGAATTTTCGAGCTGAAAGGAACCTCAAGATTCAGGGAGCCCAGCTCCTGAAGGAAAACACAAGGGTGGGATTCACCTGGGCAGCCTGAGATGGCGCAGAACAGCAGAGGCGGTACGGGGGCAGGCGGGCAGCGCGTGAATCCTGACTCCGCAATGCTAGCTGGTGACTCGGGGCAGCTCCTTAACTCCCAGCGCCAGCGCAAGCTCTGGTTTCCTCCTCGCCCTGCAGGACCGCACAGGCCCAGGCGAGGGGCTTATGTGGCCTGTCAAGTCCCGTCATGGCAACAGTCCCAGGGATCAGCAGGGGCCGCCCTCCCCCTGCATGGCTGTGGGTTGGAGCAGCGTGCTGGCTCGGGGGGTGGAAGGTAGGGAGGCGATGCTGTCGAGTAGCTGGCTCTGCGGGGGATGTTGGGTGCGGTATACGTCCCCCACGTAGACCAGGGGTTGGGTGTCATAGCAGAAGGACTCACCCACCGGGAGCTGAGGGGGTTGGCTGGTGGGGACTCACAGCCGAGTCACTCTGCAGGCATTGCCCTCAGCCCAAGGGAGCCACCCAGTCTCCTTGCCCAGAGGCAGCCAACACCCAATGACCGACTGGTCGGTGTGGGCCCCCCTGCCCCATGGGGCCAGTGCAGCTTTCAGAGCTCCTTGAAGGACCAGCTGAGGCCTCGGTTGTAACTACGTGGTATTCAGCTTCTCCCTCTGCCCAGACCCGCCCCTCTCACTTCCTGAGAGCCTCCCTGGTCACTCGCTGCCCACAAACCTCTGCTTCCAGGGAACCTGACTCACATCACCTCCAAGTAACCCCGTTCCCCAGACAGTGAGTCTCTGAGGGCAGCCTGGACAGGGCATCCATGTGCTGACGAGAGCCCAGCCGCATCTGGGGCCATGCCGCTCTCTCCTCCCTCAGCCCAGGCAGCCTGACCCCCAAAGGGGGAGAGGGAGGTCGTCCATAGAGGGAGGTCTTTCTCCACCTAAAGCATCATCCTCCCAACACCCCGCACAGAAGCACAAAGGCCATCTCCACCCGCAAAAGGAGGAGACAGCGTGCAGTCCTGCCCACTCCCTCCCGCCCAGACCCCCTCCTCTCCAAGTGCGATCATAAAGGGCAACCCTGAAGGGGAAAGAGCTGCTAAGTACAGGGAGAAATAGGGCCATGTGGGGAGGGGCAGGAGAAGCCCCCATCTGCTCTGTCTCCGGACAGAAGCACACAGACAGGAGGCACGAGACCACAGAGGCAGCGAGTGGCGGAGGCAGCCACAAGCCAAGAAACCCCACGGCCCCCAGGAGCTGGAAGAGGCAGGGAGGACTCTCCCCTAGAGCCTCTGGAGGGAGCCCACCCTGCAGACACCTTGAAACCAAATTCCGACTTCTGGCCTCCAGACCCGTGAGAATACATTCCTGTGGCTGTAAGCCGCTGGGTTTGAGATAATTTGCTACTGCAGCCTCAGGAAACTATTACAACATCCAAGCTGGGTGCATCAGGACTTGCCCCTGCCTCTCCCCACCTTCCTCCCTCCCCCCAGCTTTCTTCCCTCCCCCACCAGGAGGTAACCCCCTTCCTGCTGATGTGCTGGTGAGACCTTGGGGCCTTGCCCCATACTTGTGCTTTATAACAACCACTTATTGGGCCCTTACAAAGGAATGGTTTTCTACCCCAGAATTTCAGACAGGTGGCAGGTGATGGTGGTGATATTTGGGGCTGAGAGGGCATTGGAACATAAAACAGAAAAGTATAGTCACTCGCGGTACCAGCTCATTCAACCAGGCCCATCTTCAGAGCTCCAGGCCCAGGACAGTATTAGGATTAGCGTCAACACGACTCTAGCCCCAGCTGGTTTTCAGGAGGAAAGCGGCCCGTGGGACACAGAGCAGCCAGAGGGACTCGCTCCTCCCCTGGATGGAGGCCCTGGGACTGCATATCGTTCTGCCTCTTGACTCCAGAAACCCCGCACCCCGCAGCCCACATCAAGCCTGGGTGGACCCACCTTCTGCAGCTCGGAGGAGACATTGCACACGCTGCTGGGAGGGGACGCCCGCTGGCACCGCTGTTCCCCACTGCTCAGGGCCCAGGAGTTGGCAAAGTCGTAGGGGTCCGAGGTCAAGGTCCCTGTGGAGAAAGTTTCAGGAGGATGAAGCCACGGTCGTGAGACCCGGCACTTCTGAGTGAGAACTCTAGGTCTGTTGTCACCGGAATCAACTTTATTTAGATTAAAACATAGGCATCTGTGGCAGGAGTACCCCAGCATTAACACCACAGGGCACGGGCACCCGGGTTCAGCCAGCGTCTGGTGGGGGGTGGCTGGGCGGATGGGCACAGTGAGGAAGATGCCAGGAAAGGCGATGAGGAACAGTCCAGCCACTCTTGCTTCTCGGGACTTTGCTCCCTTTCCTCCTTCTGTGAGGAATGTTCTCCACCCCCTTACTACCCTGACTCTCTCAATTTATTCTTTGAGATGCAGCCCCAGAACCACTTCCTCCAGGAAGCCCTTCTGAATTAGCTCGACTCCCTGTCTCCCTCCCCAGTCTGGTTGGGTGCCCCTTCTCTGTGCTCCCTCAGCACCCTGGCCATCCCTCTATCAAAGCTCTCATCATCCTTTGTGTTAGTATCCTTTTTGCTTATATTCACCCCCCATTCAACCGTGAGCTCCTTAATTCAGGACACAGGCTGTGCCTCTTATCTCTGAACTCTTATCTGCTGGACGGTGGATACTCAACATATTTTTGCAGAATGAAGGTAAGAATGTGGCATGAACCTAAGCATCCGCATCACTGCATCCCTGGTGCTCGCAGAGCATCTGTGCCCTGGTACCCACAGCAAACACGCTCCTATCAGCCACCCACAAGGGACTGTGAGGGCCTTCCGGGCCTGCATGGCCCGGTACCAAGTCAGTGCCGGATAGAACTGCTGCACCTTCATTGCAAAGGGGCTTAGCGGAGCAGCAAGGCAAGCAGTCCCTCTGCATAGCCAGATCTGGAAGAGTGAAGCACGCTTCAGGGTCAGATCATGCACCTGGAAATAGGAAATACACTATCCCCGGAAAAAGGAAAGCAGGACTTGGAAGTATAGTCAGTTGGCCTCTGGGTGTGGTGAGCAGAAAAAAATGGCCCCCAAAGGTGTGTCCACTTCCTAGTTCGCAGGACCTGCGAATATTTTACAGCAAAAGATGTGATTGAATAAAGGATTGTGAGAGGAAGAGCTTATCCTGGGTTCACTGAGTGAGCCTTAAACGCAATCACATATGTCCTTATAAGAGAGGGGTAAGGACTTCCCTGGTGGTCCAGAGGTTAAGACTTTGCCTTCCAATGCAGGGGGTGCGGGTTCGATCCCTGGTCATGGAGCTAAGATCCCACATGCCTCGTGCCCCAAAAAAGCGAGCAAACTAAAACAGAAGCAACATTGTAACAAATTCAATAAAGACTTTAAAAATGGTCCACATCAAAAAAAAAATCTTAAAAAAGAAAAGAGAGGGGCAGAGGGAGATCAGACAGAGACACACACAGAGCACGCAACGTGCAGACCGAGGCAGAGATTGAAATGATGCAGGCACAGGTCAAGGATGGCTGGCAGTGGCTGGAAGAGGCAAGGCACAGACTCTCCCCAGAGCCCCTGGAGGAAGTGTAGTCCTGTCATCAACTTGGTTTTTGACTTTTGGCCTTCTAGAATCGTGAGAGAATAAATTTCTGTTGTCTTAAGCCATCAAGCTTGCAGTAGTTTGTTGGCAGCTGCAGGAAACTAATACATGGAGAAGCCAAAGGGAAGGGCACTTAAATCTGTGAAGTTTCTACTATGTGCCGGGCATTATGATAGGCATTCTCTGGGTTCTTAGTCACCACGCCACACAGGCTTGCCCACCTTCTAATACACCATCTCAAGGAAGAGGCGGAGAAGAGGCTTTGTGCTATGTGGGGAAAGCCCGAGAGAGAATCAAGACCCCTGGTCTGGTCTCAGTTCTCCTTCGATTGCCCTGTGTGATCTTGGGCTGATCCCATAATCTCCTGAGCCTGATTCCTCGTATGTAAAATGATGGGTTAGACTAGAGGACCTCTAGATCCTTTCCTGACCTTTTAGGAAGTGAAACCCTATGGGCTAAATCTGAAATGAGACATAAGGATGTCTGATAGATGGAATTACAAGTCATCTCGCTTATAGAAAAATCTCTAAGAGCCAGAGTTAAAACCAGCTGGGCAGGCTCCCATGATGTCAGGAAGCAGGGTTAACTGTCGAGTCTTTGCCAACCAAAAAAAAAAATTAACCCGCAGTCCTCTGAGAGTGATTTCCAAAATATCACCAGAGCCCTGACTTTTTGCCAACATGCACCACCTTCTCCCTAGGAACATAGGTCCCATTTTTAGTTAGTATTTTTTAATTGAAGTATAGTTGGTTTACAATGTTTCAGGTGTACAGCAAAGTGATTCAGTTATACATATGCATATATATTCTTTTTCAGATTCTTTTCCATTATAGGCTATTACAAGATATTGAATATAACCTGTGCTATACTGTAGGTCCTTGTTGTTTATTTTCTATACAGTAGTGTGTATCTGTTAATCCCAAACCATTTTTATTTTTTTAGATCTTACAGCCTGGAGAAGAAGACATCTTAGGGCTGGGACTTCCATTTCTGGCAATACAGCACATTAGAAAAATCTGAAAACTCTGCCACTGCAAAGGACAAATATCCTGTTGAATCTGTGTTTAATCCCATTTTAAAAAGTAGAGGGAATGACAAGGGACAAAAAAGAAGGAGAAGAAGGAAAGGAGGAAGGGAAGGGAAGAAAGTTTAAAAGCAAGGAAAGAAAGTTTAAGAATAGAACTGGCAAATACGACTTGATGTTCTGACTACAGGGTATTACAGTGGGGGTGGCAATCTTGCCAACTAATGTGCTTGGGTTTTAACAGCTCCTTGGAGATTGATGGAAATGAGTCTTGGGTCTGCATGATGTAGGGAGATGGGCTTGGACCCCTTTGTGGTCCTGGCAGTCTTGAAGGACTACCCCCTCCGTGAGAAAGCTAACAAGAAAAAAATTCACTCTGAGAAGTAAGAAAATAAAAAGGAAGTTTATTTCCTTGGTCTGGACTCTGAATAGGAGGGGAAAAGTCTCCTCTGAGAATTTATAGTGATAGGAAAGCCCTCATTTAGCATTGAGATTCCAATTTATACTTCTTGTGAGATTCAGTAACTTCATATTAAAAAATTAGCATAAAACCCTTCTAAAGATGAGCTTACAATCCAAAATTATGCAACATACGCAACAATCTACTTCAAGCAAGACCCAGCAGACATAAAGATAACAAGATTCAAGCTCTAAAAACTTCAGATAATAAAGCTTTTGTACAGAGGTTATAAAAGAAATATATTTTAAATTGCTGTTATAAAGAAGAAATCAAAACTTGATAAAAGAACAAGACAATAAGAAAAATAATAGAGTTGAAAAGTGCCAGATTTACCTTCTAAAATTACAAATATAGTCAATGAAATAGAAAAGAAAAGTCAATTGATGGATTAGACATCATCTGTCAATTAGAGGCGAGAGAGAATTAGTGAACTAGAAGATAGATCTAAATGGTGATGTGCTGATAAGCCAGCTCTCTGGGGGGAAATCAAAACCCTGATTTGCTTGTTTCCATGGTGTAAATACTCCCACCATGGCCAGTTCCAAGCTACCAACATGACATTACTGAAAATGGAGCTGGAAAAGATGCACACGATTGGTTCTCACCAGCCAACATGACCATACCACTCAAGCAACAAAGAGGGATAAAGAGATAGAAAAGTGGAAGTATGGAAAATAGGGTGGAATAAAAATATCCAACATATGTCTAACAGAAGAGGGAAAATGACTGAAATTTTCCTATATCTGATGAAAGGTAGGAATCATCAGATTCATGAGTCACAAAAAGTCTCAAGCAAGATAATAAAAATAAAACCCACACATAGAAATAGCACAGTGAAATTTCAGAATACCAAAAGCAATGAGATGACTCATACACAAAGCTAAAAGACACATTATCTGTGAAGAAATGACAATTAGACTGACAACATACTTCTCGATAGCAACAATGGAATAGCATCCTCAAAGCACTGTTAGAAATAACCAATGTCCTAGAATTCTATACCTAGCTAACATATCATATAAGAATGAAGGAGTGTTTGTTTCAGTTATCACTACCAGACTCTGAGTGAGGAACTACAAAGGGATGTTTTTTAAAAAATAGAAATTGAACCTACAAAAAATAGTAGCATAAAAGGAGAAATTATGAGCAAAAAACCTGTTAAACATGAAGGCATAGCCAAAGAAGCACCAATTATGTAAAATTATGATAATAATGCCAAATTTAGTAGTTATTCAAACAAGGTGTGGGGACAGTGAGGGCATTATTCATATAGTAATGGGTAGATGAAGCAGACAAAAGGTAGTAAAAAAAAATAGTAGACTTGAATAACACAATTAACAAAGGTAGTTCAACAAAAAGATACAGAATCTGGCACCAATCAGGAAACATTCTTACAAGCCTCTTAGATAGCCTCATCCACCAGAAGGCAGACAGCAGAAGCAAGAAGAACTACAATCCTGCAGCCTGTGGAATGAAAACCACATTCATAGAAAGATAGACAAGATGAAAAGGCAGAGGACTATGTACCAGATGAAGGAACAAGATAAAACCCCAGAAAAACAACTGAATGAAGTGGAGATGGGAAACCTTCCAGAAAAAGAATTCAGAATAATGATAGTGAACATGATCCAGGACCTCAGAAAAAGAATGGAGATAAAGATCGAGAAGATGCAAGAAATGTTTAACAAAGACCTAGAGGAATTAAAGAACAAACAAACAGAGATGAGCAATACAGTAACTGAAATGAAAACTACACTAGAAGGAATCAATAGCAGAATAACTGAGGCAGAAGAACGGATAAGTGACCTGGAAGACAGAATGGTGGAATTCACTGCTGCGGAACAGACTAAAGAAAAAAGAATGAAAAGAAATGAAGACAGCCTAAGAGACCTCTGGGACAACATTAAACACACCAACGTTCACATTATAGGGGTCCCAGGAGAAGAAGAGAGAGAGAAAGGACCCAAGAAATATTTGGAGAGATTATAGTCAAAAACTTCTCTAACATGGAAAAGGAAATAGCCACCCAAGTCCAGGAAGCACAGAGTCCCAGGCAGGATAAACCCAAGGAGAAACACGCTGAGACACATAGTAATCAAACTGACAAAAATTAAAGACAAAGAAAAATTATTAAAAGCAGCAAGGGAAAAACAACAAATAACATACAAGGGAACTCCCATAAGGTTAACAGCTCATTTCTCAGCAGAAACTCTGCAAGCCAGAAGGAAGTGGCAAGATATATTTAAAGTGATGAAAGGGAAGAACCTACAACCAAGATTACTCTACCCGGCAAGGATCTCATTCAGATTCAACAGAGAAATCAAAAGCTTTACAGACAAGCAAAAGCTAAGAGAATTCAGCACCACCAAACCGGCTCTACAACAAATGCTAAAGGAACTTCTCTAAGTGGGAAACACAAGAGAAGAAAAGGACCTACAAAAACAAACCCAAAACAATTAAGATAATGGTAATAGGAACACACATATTGATAATTACCTTAAATGTGAATGGATTAAATGCTCCAACCAAAATACACAGGCTCACTGAATGGATACAAAAACAAGGCCCGTATATATGCTGTCTACAAGAGACCAACTTCAGACCTAGGGACACATACAGACTAAAAGTGAGGGCATGGAAAAAGATATTCTATGCAAATGGAAATCAAAAAAAAGCTGGAGTAGCAATACTCATATCAGATAAAATAGACTTTAAAATAAAGAAGCAATTTGCATTCTGAGATAATTTTTTTCTTGTCTTATATTTCAATTTATTTTCTTCTTTTTCTTCAGATGTAAAATATATCCAACACTAATTCCAAAAGCAAATGTATTTATGACATTGTTGTCCAGCCCAGGTTTTTACACCCATATAACCAATGTGATAGGACCATAATTCATTATCTTTTTACCACTGAAAATTGTTTTATATATGTAATGACAGAGAAATGGCTTTATAATGCTGATAATGGTAGCAAAGAACTAATAGTTGGCTACTTCAATTACCAGTAATCTTAGCTGGATGAGGCCCTGCTTCACACATTTTGCCAAAAATCTTGCAACCCATCTGAGATAGAAACAGATGCACTACCCAGATCCCTTTCACGCAGGACTTGATTTGCTCTTCAGAGTCTGTCTCAGCTACAGAGAACTACCTCCTGATGTCATACCCTTCTAGAGGCAGTACATATGCAGTGAGCGAATGGGGCCCAGACATCTTAGCCTGGTATGGAACATTCTGAGGGGCAGTCCTTGCTCTAGAGCTCTCCCTCTGCTCAGCTCTCCTTCCTCCCCTTCCTTTCGATATTGATCTCTAATAAACATCTTGTACCATAGATTCTACTGAGATTAAATAAATAAATAAGAAAACATTCTGTTGGAGCATACATAGAGCAATTACAAAAGATCATGTACGGGCTTCCCTGGTGGCGCAGTGGTTGAGAGTCCGCCTGCCAATGCAGGGGACACGGGTTCGTGCCCCGGTCCCGGAGGATCCCACATGCCGTGGAGCGGCTGGGCCCGTGAGCCATGGCCGCTGAGCCTGCGCGTCTGGAGCCTGTACTCCGCAACAGGAGAGGCCGCAACAGTGAGAGGCCCGCGTACCACAAAAAAAAAAAAAAAGATCATGTACTAGGCCACAAATAAATCTCCCCAAATTTCTAATTTAAGTCAGAAATCAATTTAGTTGCAAAAGATAGCTTTTAAAATTCTAAACATTTAAAAATTTTAAGTACAATTAATAGATTGAAAAAAAACTCAAAATGGAAATAGAAAATTCATAGAACTCAATGAAAATGAAAATATTTACCTATCAAAGTTGGTGTGATACAGCTAAGGCAGTATTTAAGGAAAGTTGATAGCCTCAAATGTACATATTGAACAATAAAAAGTTTAAGAAATCAGGGCTGGCAAAGACAGCAACAAATGATCTTACTATTCTCCAGTCCAATGAAAGGAATAATCAGCTGTTTCTCTACACACTTACCCCTTAACCGTAAAAAAGAAGGAGAACTTATACACAAATGTTCAGCTTTTGCAAAAGAACATCCCTACTTAAATGTTTATGTAATTGAAATTATCAGAAGAAGAATAAAGATTAGCAGTGGTTTTCACATTGTCCATATTACTTCCTGTTGCTTGTGAGCACACACACGCACGCACATCCACATAAACTAGCCTTTTTGGACAGTGTAGAGGACACCCTTTTTTTTGGCCACACTGTGTGGCTTGCAAGATCTTAGTTCCCCAACCAGGGATCGAACCCAGGCCCCCTGCCGTGGAAGCATGGAGTCCTAACCACTGGACCACCCTTTATAGATTTCATCCTCAAAGTTCCAACACAGTGGCTCAGGAGGATCTGTTCAAACCATCCAGCATTTATCAACCATCTGCCATGTGGGGAATTCAAGGCTGAACAACGTCGGGTCTGAGGAGCCCCCAAGATCTGGTTTGATGGGGGGTCTAGGCAGCGAAGTAGAACACTAAGAGATAAGGCTGGTGGGATAAATTGAGCTGAGGACTTGGGGAGGCTGGAACGCCAGGGGAAGAGTCATAGTGAAGACTGGTGAGCAGGACAGCACAGCCATGTGCTTGGGAAACGGTGTGCCAGAAAAGCCTACCTTCTTGAGTCCGGAAGTCATCTTCGGCAAAGATGTTAAAGTTGCCGCACAGCCCACAAGTCTTGTTGAAGTGTCTGTCTGACAGCAGGACTTGAAAGTTGCCGCTGCCATCAATCCTGGCCACAAAGCCGTAGGCCTCGCTGGACAGCTTGTAGTACCCAGCCTCAGTTTCTAGGTACAGCCCTTTGGAGGTATAGGGCATGGAGACCCTGGAAGGACAGGAGGAACTCAGGAAGTGGCCTTCTCATCCATTTTCTGGATGTCCCTCCACCCTTCAACCCAACCACGCTGCAGGATTCAGACCAAGGAACAGAGGCTGTGTGCCTAGTCCAAGCATTGGGACACCCCCCTCTTGCACACCCTGCTCACTTCCTCTGGGCACATCTACTTCCTCTCTCTGGGCCCTGCTGCTTCATCCGAAAGACGATGGGGGAGTACAGGGGAATTATCAGGGCCCCTTCTAATTTGACATTTCTGGGCTCTGACTTGCCTCTGGTCCCCCTGCAGCACAGTACCATTGACAAACACATGGATATCGAAAAATTCCCCAAGATACACAGAAAGGCTCACTCTCTTGCCATCTTGGAAGTCCCCTGAAAGAGAAAAGAATGATTTAAACTGGGTAGCAATTATTACCCAAAAAAGTGAATACATTTATTTATAATCATCATCTCTATAATCTTATCTCAGTGGAAAACTCCCCCCAAAGATCTAACAGATGGGCAACAAAAATGTCCCTAACAATCTCATTGGCTCACTCATCTTTCCATTCATCTAAAAATGGTTATCGTGTGCCTCTGAATACATAGCCCTCTAGTAGTCTCTCATATTTCTCAAAAGAGAAATGTAACATTCTGACCCCTTCCTTCTGGGAGTTTACAATCGAAGTATAAAGATAAAATAAGCATGAGTCGGATGCATTCTAAGGCAGTGAATCAAAGCCACAACGTGGTTACCGGTGACAGGAACACTGCGATGTGTTATTTAAAATGTTCTCTTAGAAAGGGAACCCTCCACACTGTTGTGGGAATGCAAAGTAGTTCAGCCACTGTGGAAAACAGTACGAGGTTCCTCAAAAAACTAAAACTCGAGTTGCCATATGATCCAGTGAGCTCACTCCTGAGCATATAACCAGACGAAACTATAATTCGAAAAGATACGTGCACCCCTATGTTCATTACGGCACTATTCACAATGGCCAGGAAGTGGAAGCAACCTACATGTCCATCAACAGATGAATGGATAAAGAAGATGTGTTGTGTGTGTGTGTGTGTATATATATATATATATACATACACACATAATGAAATACAACTCAGTCATAAAAAAGAGCAAAATCATGCCATTTGCAGAAACATGGATGGACCTAGAGATTATCCTACTAAGCGAAGTCAGAAAGAGAAAGACAAATACCATAAGATATCACTTACACGTGGAATTTAAAATATGACACAAATGAACCCATCTATGAAACAGAAACAGACTCCCAGACATAGAGAACAGACTTGTGGTTGCCAGGAGGAGGGAGGGAAGGAAGGATTAGAAGTTTGGGATTAGCAGATGCAAACTGGTATATATAGAATGGATAAACAGCAGGGTCCTACTATAGAGCACAGGGAACTATATTCAATATCCTATGATAAACCATAATGGAAAGGAATATGAAAAGGAATACATATACATGTATAACTGAGTCAATTGGCTATACAGCAGAAGTGAACACAACATTGTAAATCAACTGTACTTTGGTAAAAATTTAAAAAGAATAAATAAAATGGAGATTCGTGCGTCTCCTCGCTGTACTGAATTCGCTTCCCTGGGAGAGGTTTAGAGATAGCACAGGTAAAATGCCGCTCTCCGTGCGGGGAACTTAATAAGGACACAGATGTTGCCATTAGAGATGTCTGAATAGCCGAACACGTGATCAGATGGCCTCTGCCATCCCCGTCGTGAGGGGCAAATGCAGAGGCAAGGGTGATGGCGGTTGACATGAAAGCCGGAAAACAGGAAGAGACATTTTTGCAGCTTAATGAAGACCTAACAACCCCACCGCTTGTCCGGAGAACAGGCGCCTGTGCTGGGCTATGGGTTTTCAAAGATAACTGAGTGGCCACAGGAGATGAGGGATCCAGAAGGAACAGTGTGGTCCGCGTCTCAAGGCTTTGAGACTGAGAAGTTGATGGAAGTAGGGAAGATGAGGGCAGCCGGTGAAGACAGAGACGGAAGATGCTGGAGAAACAGGGGTCAACGTTGGGGGTGCCACGCCTTCATGCTCCTGAAGAAATGGGACGGGGACCCAGGTGGAAAGGTTAAGCTTGGAAATGAGGACATGTGCCTGCTCCTGGAAGGGTCAGGGGACTGTAGCTCCAGCTCCTCAGCAAAAGACAAGGCAAGGGGTGGTGCAGTGGTTGAGAATCCGTCTGCCAAGGCAGGGGACACGGGTTCGAACCCTGGTCCGGGAGGATCCCACATGCCGCGGAGCAACTAAGCCCGTGCTCCACAACTACTGAGACTGCACTCTAGCGCCCGCGAGCCACAACTACTGAGCGCGTGTGCCACAACTACTGAGGCCCGCGCACCTAGAGCCCGTGCTCCACAACAAGAGAAGCCACCACAATGAGAAGCCCGCGCACTGCAACGAAGAGTAGGCCCCGCTCGCCGCAACTAGAGAAAGCCCGCATGCAGCAACAAAGACCCAACACAGCCAAAAATAAATTAATTAAATTAATTTAAAAAAAATAAAGAGAGAGAAGGCAAGAATGTCTATGGAACCAAGTGCAGGAGGCTTGGAAGGTCTGTCGACGTGACGTGCAGCTGCCACGGCTGGGGCCACTGATAAAGCGAGCTAAGATGGGTGGTCTCAGGACAGCCCAGCAGAGGTCTGGAAGGAGGTGTCCTCCAACCAGGGCTTGAGCTGGACCCAGGCTGCTGGAGGACAGCGACACCTGGTACACACACACACACACACACACACACACACACACACATACACACACACACACAGAACCACAGAATGAGCCAGAAAATAGACTTGTTTCTGGTAAGACTTTAGTGAGGGCCGTGGCATGTAACTAACAAGCCCATTCTAAGAATAGAGTCTTGAATGATATACTGTTAGTAGCTCAGGGGCCATCAGGAAAGGCCCAGAGACCACCCACAGCCCACAAGCCACAATCTGCCGGGCCCCAGACCAACGCTGGCAGGGGTTAAAAGAGATGCCAACCGCGGGGAAGGGTTTTGTCCTATCCCACTGAGGAGTCTTGTCCAAACTGCATTTTCACTTCCAACAGTTTCTGTAGCAAGCAAATCTTTCAAAAGTGGAACAGACTTTCTGACAGCAAGAAATTAGCCGAAGAAAAACAAAAATAAGTGATAGGACAAATACACTCAAATGTTAATGGTAGAGTCTGAGTGGTGGGTATAGCGGTGTCCATTGTCCTATTCTTTTCACTTTCCCGTATGTTTGAAATTTTCCATAATAAAATGCTGGAAAACGCGAACAAATGGGAGAGCCCGGCAAGAGCCTTCAGTTTGCGGTCCCTCCCAGGAGCCTTCCCGGCCCCTCGACATGCACAGTGGGCCAAAGACTGAATCCCTTCCCGGCCTCTGCTGGGGCTGACCCTGACCACCACACCCCAGCCTGGAGGGAGCCCCATTCACCACCTGCCTGCTGGCAGAGGTACAATGAGCCCAAGAGGTTGGGGTCTCCTCCCGGCCACAGAACCCACCTCCTCCTCACCAGTACAATTCCTGTCCATCCCCAGGCTCAAGAGGGCTGGAGGGTTCTGCCCCTGCCTCACTAGGTAACATCACCTTGAGCTGGAGGCATCTCCCTCCTGGAAACAGGAGAGGGACCCTGGGCACCTCTCCTCAAAGGTGCTCCCTTCCCATCATGGGGATTCAGAAAGGGAGCCTGAGAGAGCTAGGCAGCCAGCCAGGGGTGGGGCAGGAGGTGGGGTGGTGGTGTTTGCCGGAGAATGGGTGGGGAACGCTGCCTGCAATCAGGCAGCTTGGGGTGAGCCACCATCCTGAAGTTGCTTTCAAGGCTTTCAAGGATGTCAGATCACCTCAACAGTCACTTGTTCCACGGGAAGCAGGGCTGAACAGGTGCCGTGGGGAAGCCGAGAGGTCACTACCACTATGAAGGAAGGACCTGAAGGCTGGGCCAGCCAAGACTCCAGCAGGAAGTCATTCAAAAGGGAGCCAGGAGAACGTGACAGAGCCCCGAGCCTCCCACTGTTGGGGTGCATGGGAGCTCCCATCTTTTCCAGGTAAAAGGGGATACAGCCTGACTCCACAGCCCGTGGGACCTGGGTCCACCGGGTAGCTGACACTCGGTGTCACTTGCCCACCGTCACACAGCTGGTGAGTGATGACGGGACTGGGAACTCAGACCAGGGGCTGGTTTAAGCATGTGAAGGGTGGGCTCTGCATGGTCCCAGGAGCGATGGCATCGGGAAGCTGAGGAGCCTGCCAGGAGCACCCAGAGCCCAGCACTGCGTAAGGCAGCAGCCCGTTGGTGGAGGTGGGGGTAGAGGTGCTGGGATCGAGACCCTTGGTGAGGACAGAACTGCAGGACCCTGTGGAATTCCACCCCCAAGGCAGGGGCAGCAAGGGGACGTTTGGAAGGAGGAGACTTCAGAAAAGCAAACCGTGGCGGCATGAAGGAGCTTGGAGGCCATCTAAACGAGTGGCTTTGAAACGTTTTTGCTCACATATATCCAGACAAAACTCTAATTCAAAAAGATCCACGCACCCCTATATTCATAGCAGCACTATTCACAATAGCCAAGACATGGAAGCAACCTAAATGTCCACCGACAGATGAATGGATAGAGAAGATGTGGCACATATATATATAATGGAATATTACTCAGCCATCAAAAAAGAATAAAATCATGCCATTTGCAGCAACATGGATGGACCTAGAGATTATCCTACTAAGCGAAGTAAGTCAGAAAGAGAAAGACAAATATCATAGGATATCGTTTATACGTGGAATCTAAAATACGACACAAATGAACCTACCTGAGAAACAGAAACAGACTCCCAGAAACAGAGAACAGACTTGTGGTGGCCGAGGTCGGGGGAGGGAAAGATTGGGAGTTTGGGGTTAGTAGATGCAAACTATTAAATAGAGAGTGGCTAAACAACAAGGTCCTGTACTGTAGAGCACAGGGAACTATATGCAGTATAGTTCTGTGATAAACTATAATGGAAAAGAATATGAAAAAGAATACATATGTATAACAGTCACTTTGCTGAACAGCAGTAATTAACACAACACTGTAATTTAACTATACTTCAATAAAAAATAAAATTTAAAAAAAGAACATTTTTGCCCAGCAAGTGGAGTAAAAATGCCAGTAACTTCATGACCCAGCGCATGCACCGTACACAGTTCACATAACATTCCTACCCTAACCCTGTGCCAGGCGCTCTGGTACTTTCTGATGTCTTCTATTCTGTTCCACGTAGTTTTTTTTCATGCTGGTTACAACGATTACATTCATTTTATGACCCATATGTTGTGACTCAGTTTGCAAAACACTGATCTATACTGACTCCATTCTACAGTTGGAGAAACTGAGGCTCAAGTTTACAACAGGCTCTCTCCACCTCGGCGCTATTAACACTGCGGGCCAGATACTTCTTTGTTGTGGTGGCCACTCTGTGCACGTAGGATAATTAACAGCATCCCTGGCTTCTACCTATCAGATGACACTAGCCTCCACCCCACCCCCCAAGCTGTGACAATCTAAAATGTCTCTAGACACAACCAAATGTCCTCTGGGGGAAAAAAATCACCCTGGTTGAGAACTATTGGTTTACACAGCTAACACGGGCAGAGCCCACATCAGGGTTTTCTAACTCCAAGTGCAAACCCCCCTTTGTAACACAAAGCCACCTAACGGGGCGTCTGAGCGCTCAGGATTCAGTTAACCACTAGTGCAGGACAGAACTCTCCATCAGCCTTATGTTTTATTTGCTTCCTTCCCTCCCTGCAGAACTCAGGAGGGCATCTGACGATGGGCAGCCATTAGGAAGATGAGCCAGTAGAAAATGCCAGGGACGGACTTCCCCAGCGGTCCAGCGGTTAGGACTCCGCGCTCTCACTGCCGAGGGCCTGGGTTCAATCCCTGCTCAGGGAACTAAAAATCCCACAAGCCACGAGGTGCGGCCAAAAAAAAAGAAAAGAAACTGCCGGCGAGCCCCGGGGCGGGAGGACGCTCCCACGGTCTGCAGACCTGCAGGCCCGCACTTCCTGTAACTGCCGGAAGACGGGCAAGGCATCCATCCCAGAGGCGAGCTATAGGGAAGCTCTTCCCGCGGCCCCATCTCCAGTCTGGCCTCTTGAATTCAGGAACTGAGGCTCTGAGTAAGGGAACAAGGCCTCCCCCAGGTGAGCGAGGAGCATTCAGGGAAGCAGGGGGCAGCTGGGAGCAGAGTCAGACCCGAGTGCTTTCTCTGAGTCTAGAGTGTGGGAGTCACTACTCTGTGTTTCTAACGAACACTCCATCCTCCACTCCTGTGATTCTGATGCAGGCGATCACTGTCCGAAAGCTGCACGACAGCGATCTGGAGTGACCTGGCCACATGCTGATCGGGAGGCAGAGGCTCACGCTGGGGAGTTCACCAGAACCTTGCTGGCTGTCTGTGGCTCTCTCGGGGCTGCTTTGGGAGACACATCCCGCAGGGTGGCTCAGGGGCCACCAGAACTCCCGAGGTCTCTCCCGGGTCCCCGTGCTGGCCGGCTAGGAGCCTTGACCTGGGACCCTGGATGGAGCCTGCCGGACCGGGAGCCGACATCAGAACAAGGGGCCTCGCCTTGGCACCAGGTGGCCCTTGATGCTCGGACACAAACACTTTACCCAGGATGCGAACAAGGTTCACGGGAGAGGAACGGGAATTTGCGATTTAGAAGCGAGGAAACAGGATGTCATTGGAGAACAATAGAGCAGAGACGTGTGGGAGGGCACAGCCGCGCCTGCAGGATGGAAAGGCAGCGTCCAGGGGTGCTGGGCCCCTTGGCACCTCCGGCCCCCGGAGCAGCGGTGCCAGCCCACCCTGCCGGGCTCAGCTCCTCAGATTATCCCTCTCCTGCCAATACCCCCCTCCCACCCCTAAAAAACAGAAAAAGTAGCCGCCCATGCTCTCTGATGTTAGCAGCACGATTTTGGGTGGGAATGAAACTATTCTACATTGAAATGGGATTGATCTACAGCCTGACTTAAGCCAACTACCTGCCAGAAAACTGACACTTGACAAGAGCAAATTGTAAGAAAAGGAGGACACAGAGGGGGTATCCCACAGAGATGCTCTGAACTAGAGAGCCCTTCCATTCCTCCTTGGCCCCTGAAACCCAGAGAAGGATGGCCAGAGAGGCCAGACTTCTGACACCAACCCGCGTGGATGTGAGGCAGAGGGGTCAGTGTTACCCTGACTTTGATAGACATGCCCCCAAGTGCCCACGGTACATTTGTGACACCGTGGATGGACCTTGGAGGCATTGTGCTAAGTGAAATAAGACAAAGAGAGACAAATACTGTACGATCTCACATGTGGACTCTTAAAAAGCAAGCAAAGCAAATGCACTGTGACTTTTAAGGTGGAGAAATCCACGGAAATAAACATTGGGACCACCTGCGGAGGAAGGGCCTGGGGCCTTCAGCTTCCCAGGGAAGGTGAGGGGGTGCTTTTTCCCTCCATTGCTGCCTCTGAAGCAAGACGGGTCCCCAGAGTTCAGAATTCAGGATGACTTCCTCAATTCATCATGCCCTAGGGGTGTCTCTGGTCCTTTTCATCACCCGCCTGGTCACCACAGCCAAGGCCACCCTGCATCCCGCTTCTCTCCCTTTCAGAAGCATCTTGGCAAAGAACCAGTTTCTGCTGAGGCTCTACACTAGCCCCTCCGTTGCCTGCGAAATCAAGAAACAAACTCCCCCATCAGATAGCAAGACGCAGCCCCATCAGCCTGCCCCCGTGACCCAGTCTTGCACTCCACTATTCCCCAGGCCTGTGCTTCTCAAACTTGGGGCCCCAAACCAGCAGCAGCAGCTGGGAACTTGTTAAGAATGAACATTTCAGGCCCCGCTCCAGATCCACTGACTTAGAAACCTTGGGCGGGGTGGGAGGGATGGAGGACCCCAGCAATCTGTTTTAACCAGCCTCCAGGTGAGCCTGAGGCGTGCTGGAAACAGGGAACCACGGCTCCCAGCACAAGGACCTCCCCACTGGGCTGCACGGCCCCAACATACACCCTTTCCAGAGCCTTCCCTGTGCTCCTGCTGTCCCCCCTGAATGGGGCATCCTCCCGGTCCTCTCTGCCCAAGCAAAACCCCCTCCTCCAAGGTCCGGCACAACGTGCTGTTCATGAAGCCAGCTCTTCGGTACAGCAGAGCACCGCGCTTCCTGGATCCCCCGTTCGGTGATGACAGAGACCCCCGGGAGCTAAGGAAACAGAGATGAATGTGACATGGTCCTTGCCCTGAGGGATTCACGGAGGAGTAGGGGAAATGGCATTGCAGTGAAGTTCAGACTACTCAAGTCACGCTGGGATAGGTTTTCCAGCAGAGGCAGGGCAGGTGGGGAAAAGGCAGGGCAGGAAGGGGGTAGCCAGAGAAGCAGGAGAACCCATGGGACTTCCCTGGCAGTCCAGTGGTAACGACTCCGCGCTTCCACTGCAGGGGCCTCGGGTTCGACCCCTGGTTGGGGAACCAGGATCCCACATGCCGTGTGGCATGGCCAAAAATGAATTAATTAATTAATTAATTAAAAAAGAAGCAGGAGAACCCAGAGCTAAGGCCAGCTGTCAGCTCTGAGCAACCAAGCAGAGCCTCGCCCGGCGGCAGACCCAGAGGGTTCTGCTCCCATCCTTCCTGACTGACGGAGTTAACGCCTCAAGATCCCTACAGCCTGCATCTCGTGTGAGGGTCTGGGTGTTGACCAAGATGCTCTCCTTGGCCAGCTGTCCACAACCAAACCTGAGTCAGGCTCCTCCGAGCCCTCTCCTCGGTTAGGTGCCCCCACGGACTCTGTCCTTGGCCTGCTTAGTCCAGTTTTAGCAAGAATCCTGCTGGGTCAGTTTAGCGAGAATCCCCTACCCTCAGTATCTGATCATATTCCTTGTAACCCACCCTGGACATCGTATCACCCTGGCCTCCCTTCAGCAAGAATCCTGTCAAGTTGGCTTAGCCAGAATTCCCCCTGATCCCTGATGTTTCCTCTTAG
The DNA here is from genome assembly GCF_964270905.1 of Leucopleurus acutus. Taxonomy (NCBI): domain Eukaryota; kingdom Metazoa; phylum Chordata; class Mammalia; order Artiodactyla; family Delphinidae; genus Leucopleurus; species Leucopleurus acutus. Next base: position 6,607,443 of record NC_139152.1, read on the forward strand.
TCGTTTTCCACCAGCAGCCCACACCCAGCTCCCTGACTGTAAGTCCTCACTCGTCTTTGTTATATTCTGAGTGGAGCCCATCTCTCCCCTCTACTGCAAAACCTCCATTGCACTGGTCCGTCCTGAGTAAAGTTTTCCTCGCTCTCCTTATAACTATTGTCACGAAAAATTTTGCTGTAACAGTGTAGGTCTGTCCGTTGCCATCTCCCCTCCACACGCCCCGCCGCGCCAAGGCTAAGGACTCCGTCGCCTTTGCTGGTTTTTGCTGCGTCCCTCATTCATGCACCACACACATCTCATTAATTGTTGTGAAGGTCACCGAACCACAGTGTTCCATCACTGCCTCCAGCCCCACTCCCAGCCTTGGAAAGTGCCCTCTCTCCTTAACACAGAAGAAAGGTCCTCCTTCCTGACAAGCCCAGGATCGAAAGCCAGCTCTTCCTTTATTATCCGTCAGCACCTGGGAGGATCGTGCAACCTCCTCGGGCTTCAGTTCTTCGTGTGTGAAGGGGGGTGATGGTACCTGCCCCTACATCTCAGAGCTGCTGCACAGGGGCAGAGATAACACGGGCATGATACCAGCACTTGGCCAGGAACACAGGAGGTGCTCGACATCAGCTGATACTCTGAATTCCAGCGAGAACATGCAACCTTCCTTCCCTTTTCTACAGGCTTTTGCTATTAAAAACCACCTTCTGGGTCATCGATTCTCTCGATGCTTTGGGGCTTCCAGAGCATTGCCTGGACCCAGAGCGACAGACTCAACCACTGGAGAAGCACGAAGACTCTCTCCATCCACCAGGCTCCCATGGGTAGGGGCCCAGCGAGAAGCCGAGGGAATCCCCACGTCATGGAGAGGCCGTTCCCCACCATGCTCTCCGCTCAGGCACTGTCCTAAGAGTAGGAAATCCCAACCCGCAATCCCCAAGGCCCTCACCTGCCAGGGCTGAGCTCTGCTGTCCCCCCTCCCCACCCGCCTCTGAGTTCCTCCCCTCAGGGCCCGGACTCACCTATGAGAGAGAAGGAGTGTGTCTGGCAGTCCCCCGCCAGGAGATAACTACAGCTTCCCTCAAAGCTGTACATGCTCTCATCAAAGGTGTTGATGGAATCACCTCCGAAGAGGCTGCATCGGGCCATCGACGACCTGCCAAGAGCGCCTTCTCCACAAAGGGCCCCTGGAGGGAAAGGCCACACGTGAGCACAGCTGGTACCACCAGCCCAAACCACTGCAGCCGGGTAGAAACGAGGCTGCGTCTGTTAGAAATTAGGCTCCGGGGAAGAACTTTCCATCCTCAACGACAATAAAGCTGTCGCTTTCAGCCCCAGAATATGACCCAGGACTCGGCAATAATGGAGGAGCTGCCTTCCAGGAGACCCGTTCATTTCAATGACACACATCCACTGATTTTAAATGTACTGCGTGCTCATTAGAGAGAATTGGGAGACTATGGAAGAATAACAAAAAGAAATTAAGATCATCTGTAACCAACATTCAGCAGTAACCAGAGTTAACGTTTTAGCGTTTATCTTTTATTTGTATGTTCCTGTGTATATACACTTACAGATTTTTTGCAAATTTGTCAGCATGCGGAGCAAACTGTTTATAACCTGTTGATTTCTCAATATAGTGTAAAGAATGTATCGTGCCATACTTCCAAAACATTTTCGGTGGCTGCCTTATACTTTGCCTCTAAATGTATTTGGTACAGGTTCTAGCATTTCCCAGTTTTCTGATATGTACATAGATTGTACTGAGCATCCTTCTACATTCATCTACTGGGATATCTTGAATATATTGAATTCTGAACAGATCAACCTGTGTGCCTGACACAGAATCTGTGAAGTATTGACTCCTGCAGGGTCATATGCTATCTCCTGCCGCTCTCACACTGTGTGTGTGTGTGTGTGTGTGTGTGTGTTGGCAGGTGGAAACCACAGCTGTCAATCTCTAAGTTTTCTAGCTCCCCTGGCACAGAACACACCTAGCGGGAAGATGCAGAGGGTATGACGGATGTACACTTTGCCCCAGACTAACCTGTGAGCAGTAGGCTGGATGCTGCTGGCCTAGTCATCTAAATGGAGACTAGGATCAGAAAAGCGTCCCCCTTGCCTTTCACAGACTCAGCATCTCAGTGCGGGAAGGAGGGCAGTGTTGTACAGTGAAGGAGAGCTGGCCTCTGATTTGGGTTCTGTGTGACTTTGGAGCAGTCATTTTTCCTCTCTGACCCTCAGTCTCTGCATTGGTACTATCAGATGTACACCTGTACAACTAGATGAGCTCCACAATCCATTCTAAATCTAATAATCTTCCCAAGTCTTGGATTCCTTCCTCTCCATCCTCCATCCCCAGCATACAGGACTGTTCTGTGTGGCCCTGGTGCTTCTTAGTTCCCCAATTGGAGAAGACATTTACAGGCACCTGGTCCTTGAGAAACACAAGTCCAGGGCAGTGGGCTCTGCAGAACCTTCATAAGAGGAATTAACCAGGGAGCCAGTGACTCCGGCAGCCCCAGCATGAGCCGAACGTGGGGCTGGGCACACAGGTGGGCTCCAGACACACCTGCAGATCCCTGGCAGGGGGTGGTTCCCAATGGCCCTGAGGCAGGAGTGAAGAGTGGCAGCAGCACCTTTGTACCTACCTGGCAAGGTGAGGGCCAGAGCGAGCAGCAACCTCGTGAGCCTGGCAGGGATCATCTGAGGAGAAGCAGGAGAGTTGAGCTCGCGATCGCTGGCCACACAGGTGGCCGCTATGTGCTCCTGGCCATGCATGAAGTAGGGAGAATTTTTTTCAAGCAAGAGAAGAGAATCACTCTCATTTGCCCCTTAAACATGGACTGCTGGTCCCCAAAATAGCCTGTGGCCAGGCCGAAGAGTAACAATCACTGTGATCCAGGACCCCGGGCATCCTTCCCCGAACAGTGGTCCCTGCTGCACACAGAGAGGAAAAGCCCTGCCTTGGCCTCCACCCGCCCCCAGGTGTCATCCCCTGAGCTCCCGCGGCCGCTCAGAGCCAGGGGCACCTCATTCCCTCCTCCTCTTCATCCTTTCACGCTCGGCAGCAAACTGGGGAGTAGGAACTGTCTTGCTTCTGCTCCTACCATGGGCACCAGGCTTTGAGAACACTCAGGAACCAGGCTTTCTGGGCAATCACCCACAATGTACACCAACTCCTCTCTCATTCCCATCCCAGCACCCAGCACAGTGCCCAGCACCCAGGAGGTGTTCAGGCAACATTTGCTGAGTTGATCTGATAAATAGACAGGAGTCCAGCAGCCCTGGGTGGTGGGCAAGGTTCCCTGTGGTGTGGCCGCCCCAGAAAAGGACAACGGACCCTGGCTGGCCCAGCGTACTCCGAATCCCCTAGGGCCCCGGCCACAGCTCCCTCCTCTGCAAAAGTGGCAAGATTAAGTGCAGTCTGTCACCTGAGATTCCCTGGGGGTGGGGAGCTCCCTTACCACCCACTGCCCCATCCAGCCAAACAAGGGAGAGGAAAACCCCATCCATGATGTATCTGTGGAAGGAACACTCTAATGTCTGATATGGCCAAGGCTTGGTCTTGGAGCAGGTGCCCAACACACAGGTACATCAGGCTGCTTCCAGAAGGTACCCAGAGGTGAGGGCAGAGCTCATTCCTGTCCCATCTGGTCAAGTATTACAAGCAGTAAAGCCCAGGCAGTAGCGTAGGCAGCCACAGGACCTCCAGAGGCAAGTGGAGGAGGTAGCGTTAGAGGGTCCCTGGCTGTGAATCACCCTGCAAGCTAGTCCAGGGATGGAGAACCCCAGCTCCCCAGCGGTGAGGATCAGTCCTGCATCTTCCTCCCACTATGAGCCAGCCCTCTTCCCCAAAGACCATACCTTCCCCTGCAAATGGGGACTGCGGGTGACCCCAAGGTCCTTCGGGAAACTCAGCCTCCGCAGTGGTGCCGCCAGCCCTAGGCCATGCTCTCCAGGACCTTCTGTGGCTTGGGACTGTCTTGCTGGTGAGTGACCCCCGTGCTGTGGACACCCTGGGCCGAGGGGAGATAAAGCCCAAGCTGTGACGTCCGTCAGCCCCCGCTTTCCCACCACAATAGCTGTGAGCTGCCACCACAGGGGACAGGCCTCCTCCTAATGACCGAGAGGAAACAATGAACGGAAATGGTATTAGAAACACCTCCAAGGCGATAAGGCTTTGAACGCTTTGGTGGGAGGCTTCCTAGCAGCTGCCCTAAGGAGCTGCCTGGCCCTCCTGGCGCCCCTACACAGGCGCGGGTCCCCCCTCAGACAGTGCCCCACAGACGGCAGGACCAGGAAGGCTGGCTGTCCGGGGCAGGCCAGTGCAGGACAGGGAAGAATCCAGACTGGAGCAACTGAACTTTTGGATCCAGTTTCCAGGGCCAGACTCCAGGGAAGTTTGGAAAAACACCTCAGCCTGAGCCAATTTAGCAGCCGTGTTTAGAGGAAGGAGAGAGCTGATGCATCCTGTCCCGCTAGGTGCGAGTGATCCGGTTCCAGCCCTGATGGGAACTGTCAGTGTGGGTCCTGGCCAGAGAATGGACAAGTTAAAGATGAGGGGCCTGGTCACTATTCCAGGCCTTTCTGAAATGATGGCTGGACCGTCAGATGCTAGAACTCTTCCCGAAGACACTTCCAACCACCTCTGCTGCCCTCACTCCTCCCTGACCTTACACACACACACACACACACACACACACACACACACACACACACCACACCATATACACAACACACACACATACACCACCACAAACACCACACACACACCATACACACACACCACATACACGCCACACACCATACACACAACACACATCATATACACAATACACACACACCACATGCACCACACACACACACACACACCACACACCATACAGACAACACACATCATATACACAACACACACACAACACACAACACACACTATATACACAACACACACATACACCACCACAAACACCACACACACACCATACACACACACAACACACACCATATACACAACACATACACAACACACACTATATACACAACACACACACATACACCACCACAAACACAACACACACCATACACACAACACACATCATATACACACACACCACATGCACCACACACACACACACCACACACCATACACACAACACACACCATATACACAACACACACACATACATACCACACACACAACACACACCACACACTATATACACAACACACACATACACCACCACAAACACCACACACACACCATACACACACACACACACACCATATACACAACACACCACACACACCACACACTATATACACAACACACACACATACACCACCACAAACACAACACACACACCATACACACAACACACATCATATACACACACACCACATGCACCACACACACACCACACACCATATACACAACACACACACACAACACACACTATATACACAACACGCACACATACACCACCACAAACACCACACTATAGACACAACACACACTATATACACAACATACACACAACACACACTATGTACACAACACACACATACATACAACACACACACCACACACTATATACACAACACACACACAACACACACTATATACACAACACACACATACACCACCACACACACACCACATACACACCACACACCATACACCATATACACAACACACACACATACACTGCCACAAACACCACACACACCACACATCACGTACACACACACCACACACCATACACACACACATACACCACCACAAACACCACACACACACCATACACACACCACACATCACATACACATACCACATACACACCACACACAACACACACATACACACCACCACCACATGAACCACACACACACCATACACACACCACACATCACATACACACACACAACATACGCACACACCACATACACACCACACAACATACGCACACACCACATACACACCACACACCATATACACAATACACACACCATACACACACCACACATCACATACATATACACCACAAACATACACACCACACACACCAATCTTTCTTCCCAACCTCTAATTCCCTGGAGCCTAATTCTCAATCAACTGCTAAACTAATTCTTGCTAAAAGAGGTAGCCAATAAAACAGAGGAGGATGGGGACTCTCATGCTGGGACCCCAGGCTCTGTGACAGGCAGCCTAAGACACATCTCAGTGAGGAAGCCCACACTGCTGCTTCTCATGTCATGGCACCTGCCCTAAGAGTCTGGGAAACCTTTTGTCCCCAACCTCCCCCACCCCATGCACACCCTCACACCCCACCACTCCCTTTACTGCCCCAGGAGAGGAAGATGTTCCCAAGAAAGAAGTGGCAGAAGAGGCAGAATTAGCATGATATAGCAGAAAAGCCACTTAAGGATTTCCATTTCCAACTTTTCTTTTTACTAGATAACCTGAAAATCCACCCACTACAAAACATCTCGAAATGCTGTGTTAAATATAACAAATGTTCTTTTCCTTTTTTTTAATATTTATTTATTTGGCTGCACTGGGTCTTAGTTGCGGCACCCAGGATCTTTAGTTGCAGCACATGGGCTCTTTTAGTTGCAGCATGTGCCTCTTAGTTGCAGCATGCGGGATCTAGTTCCCTGACCAGGGATCAAACCCGGGCCCCCTGCACTGGGAGCATGGAGTCTTAGACACTGGACCACCAGGAAGTCCCAACAAATGTTCTTTAGAAGCACAGCTAGGGCTTCCCTGATGGCGCAGTGGTTAAGAATCTGCCTGCCAATGCAGGAGACATGGGTTCAAGCCCTGGTCTGGGAAGATCCCACATGTCGTGGAGCAACTAAGCCTGTGCACCACAACTACTGAGCCTACGCTCTAGAGCCCATGAGCCACAACTACTGAAGCCCGCATGCCTAGAGGCTGTGCTCCGCAACATGAGAAGCCACCGCAGTGAGAAGCCTGCGCACTGCGATGAAGAGTAGCCCCTGCTTGCTGCAACTAGAGAAAGCCCACGCACAGCAACAAAGAACCAATGCAGCCAAAAATAAATAAATTTAAAAGAAAAAGACAAATGACCCGAATAGAATGGGCAAAAGACTTGAATTGACATTTCTCCAAAGAAGATATACATACACAAGGGCCAAAAAATACATGAAAAGATGCTCAGCATCATTAGTTATCAGGGACATGTGAATCAAAACCACGAGGTACCACTTCACACTTCATTAGGATGGATATAGTAAGAAGCGAAAAGTGTTGGAGAGACTGTGGAAAACTTGAATCCCTCACCTCGTACATTGTTGGTGAGAATGTGAAATGGTGCAATTCTTGTGGAAAATAGTCTGGTGGTTCTTCAATAAGTTAAACATAAAATACCATATTACCCAGCAATTCCATTCCTAGGTATATACTCAGGAAAATTAAAAACAGGTGTTTAGGGACTGCCCTAGTGGCACAGTGGTTAAGAAACCACCTGCCAATGCAGGGGACACGGGTTCAAGCCCTAGTCCAGGAAGATCCCACATGCCAAGGAGGAATTCAGCCCATGCGCCACAACTACCGAGCCTGCGCTCTAGAGTCCGTGCTGCACAACAAAAGAAGCCAAGGCAAGGAGAAGCCCGCACACCACAACAAAGGGTAGCCCCCACTCGTTGCAACTAGAGAATGCCCGTGCACAGCAACGAAGACCCAACACAGAAAGAATAGAAGGAAAGAAAGAAAGAAAAGAAAGAAAGAAATCATAGACTAAAGAGCAGGAATTGAAAACAAAAGAATAAGACATCGCTAGAAAAGAAGAGGAAGACTTGAAAAAGAACTTTTAGACAACTATAATCCAATAAAAATTTTTTTAAAAAAGAACTTATAGAAGTGAAAATATATAGTAAATTAATTTTTAAAATTCCAGTACAAACACCAGACATCTTGGAAGAAAAATTTGCTGGAAGATAGAGTTTAGGAAATTATAAGGAGATGAAAAACGATAGAAGGAGAAGATCCAAAAAGAAGTACTGAGAATATGTCCTTCAATGTAGATTCCCATCCACGCTACCTTAGCTTGAATGCCACTCCCTCCCCCAACCCCAAAGCAGGCCCTGAGAATTTTAGTGCAGCTAATTTATTTGGGAAAGCAGGAAACACTGGCAGGCAAGTGGAGATATGATATGGGGAAGGGAGAACAGCCAATAAAAGGTGTTTATTAAGCCAGCTACCACATGGTCAGCTGAGCTTCATCCATGAGGAAAGTCTAGGAGAAAGGTTAAGACACATGCCACAGAATTATCCCACTCCTGGGTCAAGAAAGCAGAGGTATTTCTAAAATACCCTACACTGGTCCTTAACTGTCGAGGGCTGCTCCTGGGCTCATTAACTCCTCAATACTCTGGGCCTTGAGCACAGAGGTTCAGACCCTGGCAGTCTAGAAGAAGCACATGAAGGTTAATGTCAGGGGGATGTGTGAGGGGGTTAACTAGGTAGTTAAATTATCATTCAGAGATTGGGGAAAGTAGAAACATTTTTTCAGAAAACAGGCAGTGTGTTTATTATTAACAGTCCTTTCTGAAAGAACTACTCAAGAAGATACTTCAGGAAGAAGAAAATTAAACCCACAAAGAAAATGCCAGAGGAAAAGATAAAGAAAGAAATTGGTAAATATGGGAGTATAGAGGAGCAGGCAGTGATTTGCACAAAACAATAACAATAATAAGGATAAACTGGAGAGTTAAAAAATAAGATGGAACCAAAGTACCAGACAGCAATAGCACCTAGGATGGTGGGGGGGGGGGGGGTGATGAGAGTGGAAGTGTAGTAAGGTCCTTGTATTGCTCAGAAGAAAGAGGTGGTAACTGTAGACTTTGCGGTGGCTAGAATGCACAGTCAAATTTTAAGATAGGATGCTAAAAGAATAGAATTGAATGTATGTTTTGCAAACCATTGAGGGGTGGAGGGTGGGGAGCTGGAAGCAAAGAAATCTAGACTCACCCAGGAGAAGACAAAGAAACAGCACGACAAATAGTATAAAATAAGATAGCAAAAATGCAAACAATGACAGTCAACAGTAAAAAGAAACAGATTATCAGGTTGGATGACACACATCTAGCAACGTTTAAGAGCTAGGCCTAAAACATAAAGACACAATACTTCAAGGAAATAAAAAAACAGAAAAGCCAAATGATAACCAAGAGACAGCTGATTAGACTACTATCAGACAAAATAGACCTTAAGAAAAAAAGTCATTATTACAGACAAAGGGGATACAAAGAAGATAAAAAGAGAAATGTACCCGGAAGCTATAATTATGTGCACTTCATAATATCAGCTCGAAATGTATAAAGAAAAAAATTATTGAATTATAAGGCAAGGTGGAAAAAGCTTTGGGTAAAAATTAACAACATCCACTTATGGAAAACAAGCACACAAAAACATCTCTGTAACCCACAAAAAGAAGGGAGTGTCCTTGACCTGAGTAATAGCGCAAACCTCACAGTTATGGTAAAAATATAAGCCACTTTCCCTTTAAAAGTCAGAACAAGACCAAAATGCCCAGTATCATCACTGCTAGTCAACATCGGATCAGATGTCCAGGTCAGAACAGAAAAAAAAAAAAAAAAAGAAAAGAAAAGGAAATATAAGGTATATGGCTTCAAAAAAAAAAAAAAAAAGGTATATGGCTTCAAAAAGAAACAGCAAGAGGGATTTCCCTGATGGTCCAGTGGTTAAGACTCTGTGTTTCCAACGCAAAGGGCACAGGTTTGATCCCTGGTCAGGGAACTAATATCCTGCATTCCGTGTGGTACAGCAAAAGAAAAAAAAAAACAGTGCAAGATAGTTATTATTTAAAGATATGACTGTCTACGTAGAAAAAATTCCAGAGAATTCTACATAAGAGAATTTTTAATTAGAGTTCAGCAGTTTGCTAAAATAAGATTAACCTTTAAAATCTATTATGTTCCTATATAATTACAAAATGTAATATTTAAAGTGACACTATTAGTAAAACAACAAAAAATAAATACAATAAGAATATAATAAAAATAAATTATTCTTAAGAATAAACAAATAATTCTTAAGAATACATACAATAAAATCTGCACACAACCATTATGCAGAAAATCATAAATTTTATTGCAAGACATAACAGAAGACCCAACAGGGAGATACACTGTGTTCATACTTACTGAAATCACAGGATTGTAAAGATACCAATTATCTCCAAATTAGTGTATAAATTAAATGAAATTCCAATCAAAATGTAACAGGGTTTTTCATGAAATTAGACAAGCTGATACAAAATCCTTGTGGAAAGCAAAAGATTAAGAATAGTTCAGACAATTTCAAATTTTAAATCATCAATAAAAATGGACAATGGCTATTATCAAAAAGATAAGTTTTTATTATCAAAAAGGTAAAAAATAATAAATGTTGGTGAGGATGTGGAGAAATGAGAACACTTGTGCACTGTTGGTGGGAATATAAACTGGGAGAGCCACTGTGGAAAACAATATGGAGATTCCTCAAAAAAATTTAAATAGAACTACCATATGATCTAGTAATCCCACTTCCCTGTATATATCTGAAAGAAATTAAATCACTATTTCAAAGAAATGTCTGCACCCTCATGTACATTACAGCATCATTCACAGTAGCCAAGATAGGGAAACAACTGATATATCCATTGATAGAGGAATGGATATAGAAAATGTGGTATATATACAATGGGATATTAGTATTCAGCCATAAAGAGGTGGAAATCTTGCCATTTGCAACAATGTGGATGAAACTTGAGGGCATTATGCTAAGTGAAATAAGCCAGAGAAATACAAATATGTGATCTCACTTATACATGAAATCTAAAACAAAAACTCACTTATACGTGAATGATGTCACTTATATGTGAATGATGTCACTTATACGTGAATGATCTCACTTATACGTGAAATCTGAAACAAAAACTCACTTATACATGAATGATGTCACTTATATGTGAATGATGTCACTTATATGTAAATGATCTCACTTACACGTGAATGATGTCATTTGTACGTGAATGATCTCACTTATACGTGAACGATCTCACTTATACGTGAAATCTGCAACAAAAACAAACAACAACAGCAACAACAGCAAAACAAGAAACCAAGGTCACAGAAACAGAGAACAGATTGGTGGTTGTCAGAGGCAGGGGCTAAGGGGTGGGCAAAATGGGTGAAGGGGGTTAAAAATACAAACTTCCAGTTATAAAATAGGTAAGTCATGGGATGTATTATACAGCATGGTGATTACAGTTAATAATACGGTATTCAGTATTGGAAAGTTGCTGAGAGAGTGGATCTTAAAAGTTCTCATCACAAGAAAAAAAGTTGTTACTGTAACTATGTGTGGTGATAGATGTTAACATGTTACTTAGACTAATTGAGGTGACCATTTCACAATATTTACAAATATCAAATCATTATATTGTATACCTGAAACCAATACAATGTTACATGTCTGTTATTCCTTTTTTTGGCGGGGGTGGGGGCGGGGGCTGTGCCATGCAGTTTGTGGGATCTTAGTTTGTCCACCAGGGATAGAACCCAGGCCACGGCAGTAAGAGTGCTGAGTCCTACCCACTGGACTGACAGGGAATTTCCTTTCTTTTTATTTTTTTAAATTATATCTTAATTTTTTTTAAAAAATTAAGGTATGGACAAACTACCAAGTAACAATAGATAAGTGATACAGAAAGGCAATTCACAGAAAAGAAAAAAAACCATTTGGCTAGTAAACATATGAAAAATCATTCAACCCCACTGGTCACTAGGGAAATCCAAAATAAAACCACATAGCTATATTCCCATCACATTGGCCAGGATGTGGAGCTATTGGAACTATTTGCTGTTGTTAGGACAAGTGGTATATCACTTTGGAGGAAAATCTGGAAATAGCTAAGAGATTTAAAGTTGCTCTTCCCATGGCCCAGTACATGCACTCCTGGGCATATCACTTGGCGAAACTTTCACCTACGTGCACAAAGCAATTTGCACAGAATGTTCACTGCAGCAGTGAATGTAGTTCACAAGCATGTAAACAACTAAATACACTTCAACAGTATGAATAAATAAATGGTGATACATTCATCCTATGAAATACCAAACAGCAGTCAAAAATAATCAAGGCTGGGCTTCCCTGGGCGCAGTGGTTGAGAGTCCGCCTGCCGGTGCAGGGGACACGGGTTCATGCCCCGGTCCGGGAAGATCCCACATGCCGCGGAGCGGCTGGGCCCGTGAGCCATGGCCGCTGAGCCTGCGCGTCCAGAGCCTGTGCTCCGCAACGGGAGAGGCCTCAACAGTGGGAGGCCCGCGTACCGCAAAAAAAAAAAAAAATCAAGGCTACATCTACCAACATGGATAAAACCCCAAAATAATGTTGAGCAGAATAAAAATAAAAGCAAGTGTCAGAGACTCTCTACAGTACAATAGTATTTATGTAAAGCTAAATAAAGACCATGTAAAATAAAACAGTATATTACTGTTTATAAATATGTTTAATTGCAGGAAAAGTCAACATGTATGGTGGATAACCACTAAATTCAGGGTAGTGGTCACCTTCAGGAAGGAAGAGAGAAGACGGGATCCAGAGAGTGGTACATGTAAATGTTTTATTTACTTAATAATTCCAAAAATATGAGACAAATATGGAAACACATTAAGAAGACTGGAACATGCCAAAACATGGAAACAACCTAAATGTCCATCAACAGATGAATGAATAAAGATGTGGTACATATATACAATGGAATACCACTCAGCCATAAAAAAAGAATGAAATAATGCCATTTGCAGCAACATGGGTGGACCTAGAGATTATCATACTAAGTGAAGTAAGTCAGAAAGAGACAAAGGCTGTATGATATCACTTATATGGGGAATCTAAAATATGGCACAAATGAACCTATCTATGAAACTGAAACAGAATCAGGGACATAGAGAAAAGACTGGTGGTTGCCAAGGGGGAGGGGGGTGGGAGAGGGTTGCATAGGGAGTTTGGGATTAGCAGACACAAACTGGTATATAGGATGGATAAACAACGAAGTCCTACTGTATAGCACAGGGAACTATATTCAATATCCTGTGATAAACCATAATGGAAAAGAATATGAAAAAGAATATATATATGTATAACTGAGTCACTTTGCTATACGGCAGTAATTAACACAACATTGTAATGCAACTACACTTCAATAAAAAAATAAATTTTTATAAAAAGATGGCTGGAACATGGATGTCTTTATATTATCCTCTCTAGTTTTCCGGACAGTTGAAATTTTCACTTACCAGATAACTAAGATAAAGCCCTGATGCCAGTGACCTTGGCGTGTTGGCTTTGCTCTCACAAATAGCAGAGGGACCAGCATCCTTGCACACCCATCTTCACATACAAGGCCTATTGCTAAACTCCTAGATGTGAAAAAAAATCACTGGGTTAAAAGTCACAAAAATTGTTAAGACTTATATACATCCTGCCAAGAACTATATCAATTTACCCTTCCATGGCATTTTATTAGTTATGGACTGAATGTTTATGTCCCCCAAAATTCATATTTTGAAGTCCTAACCCCCAACGTGATGGCATACGGAGATGAGGCCTTTTGGAGGTATTTAGGGTTAGATGAGGTTGTAAGTGTGGGGCCCCCCATGGAGGGATTAGTGCCCTTATAAGAACAGAAGGAACACCAGCGTTTTCTCTCTCTACTGTATGAGGACACAGGGAGAAGACAGACATATGCAAGCCAGGAAGCGGGCCCTCACCAAGAACCAAATCTGCAAGCACCTTGTTCTTGGACTTCCAGCCTCCAGAACTGTGAGAAATAAGTGTCTTTTGTTTAAGCCATCCACTCTATGGTATTTTGTTACAGCAGCCTGAGCTGACTAAGACAGTTATTTTTTTATTATTCAGTAATTTTTTTTTTTTTTTTTTTTTTGCAGTACACGGGCGTCTCACTGCTGTGGCCTCTCCCATTGCAGAGCACAGGCTCCGGACGCGCAGGCTCAGCGGCCATGGCTCACGGGGCCAGCCGCTCCGCAGCATGTGGGATCTTCCCGGACCTGGGCACGAACCCGTGTCCCCTGCACCGGCAGGTGGACTCTCAACCACTGCACCACCAGGGAAGCCCTATTATTTAGTAATTTAACTGGCAAAAACTGGTATGAGATTATTTTTTAATATTCAACCCTTTAAATATTGGGGGGATGTTTTCTAATATTGTCCATTTGTATTTCTTCTTTTGTGAATTTCTGGCTAGTTTATTTATTTATTTATTTGGCTGCATTGGCTCTCCGTTGCTGCGTGGGGTCTCTCTCTAGTTACCACGAGCGGGGGCTACTCTTTGTTGCAGAGCACAGGCTTCTCATTGCGGTGGCTTCTCTTGTTGTGGAGCACAGGCTCTAGGCATGCGGGCTTCAGTAGTTGTGGTACACAGGCTCAGTAGTTGTGGCTCAAGGGCTCTAGAGCACAGGCTTAGCTGCTCTGTGGCATGTGGGATCTTCCCGGACCAGGGCTCGAACCTGTGTCCCCTGCATTCTCAGATGGATTCTTAACCAATGCACCACCAAGGAAATCCCCTGGCTAGTGTCTTTAGCTCATTTTCAATGGAGATGTTTATATTTTCCTATTGATTTGTAAAAGCTCCTTAGAGATTAGGAATAATATTTTCGTTTCCTCACGTTAATATGTGAATGTTTTTCTCAGTTCTTCATTTACCTTTAATTTTTACTTATGGTGGGGTTTTTATGGGTTTTGGGGGATTGTATGATGCTCTGGGGGCGAGGGGTGTTAGGTATCATGGGTACAAAGTAAAAGTACAAACACAAAATGTTTGAAAGGAAAGAGTGAAAAATCAAATCTCCCCTCCTCCCTAGTGGGTGACCAACTGTCCCAGTTTGCCCTGAACTGAGGGACTTTTGGGGACATAGGATTTTCATTACTAAAACTGGGACAGTTCTCAGCAAACTGGGACAGTTGGTCACCCTACCAGCCTCCTAGTTCCCTTCTCAGAGGCAATACTGTCTCCAGTTTCTTGGGTAGCCTTCCAAAAATACTACAAAAGTTTTAAACATTCATCTTCAAATCTGTTGCAGAGAATGTGAATCTTAGCCCAGAAACTTGCATTTGCAAAAGACATGTCAAATCCTTTTAATTTCTTTAAATCAAATTAAATCTAACCTTCTTTACAGTCAGGGTGACACGAGAAGCCAGGGGGGTTATGGAGGGCTCAGAAAACACTGATCTCAAATCTTTAGTGCACCCCTCTCTCTGCTTCCCCCTTCCCAAGCCCACACGACTTCTTTTATTTATTTATTTTTTAGGATTTTTTTGACGTGGACCATCTTTAAAGTCTTTATTGAATTAGTTTGAGCTATTTGAAATATTGCTTCCGTTTTTATATTTTGGTTTTTTGGCCACAAGGCACGTGGGATCTTAGCTCCCCGACCAAGGATCAAACCCACACCCCCTGCATTGGAAGGCGAAGTCTTAACCACTGGACTGCCAGGGAAGTCTTCCCACAGGACTTCTTTAAAGTTCAGCAGCCCAGCAACTTCCAGGGCCTGTTGGCATGACCTCTGGGTCTGGCAGCCAATGGCCTCTGGAGACCCCACCACCTCAATTTCTGTGGACCTTCCTCCTTCTCTGGCCTCATGACCAGTCTTAACTTCCTCCTGGGCCCCCATGGGCACCGGCACCCGACCCCACCATGCACGCCACTCATCGCCCACTGGCCTCGCTCCCCAGACACCTCCCGTGCTCACTCACACAGTTTCACCGTCCAAAAGGCACTCCCGCTCCGCCCATTCCTTCTCTCTGCTAATTGTCCTTCCCTTGGCCTTTGGTGCCAGGCACTCTGCTACATGCTTCACATGCATTCTTACACTCAATCCCCCTGTAGAGTTTCCTGGGGCTGCAGTAACAAACTATCACCAAGTGGGTGGCTTAATACATCAGAAATGTATTCTCTCAAAGCTCTGTAGCAGTCCGAAATCAAGATGGCAACAGGGCCAAGCGACTCCAATGGCTCTAAGAGAGAGAGCTTCCTGCCTCTTCCAGCTTCTGTGGGCTCCAGACTTCCCTGGCCATGGTTGCATCGCTCCAATCTCTGCCTCCGCATTCACACTGTCTCCCCTTCTCCCTCTGTGTCTCCCCTCTGTATTTCTTAAAAAGACACTTGTCATGAGAGCCCATCTATGTACTCGAAGGTGCTCTCATCTTGATATCCTTAAGTATATCTGCAAAGACCCTTTTTCCAAATAAGATCACATTCACAGGTCCCAGGGGCGAGAATGTGGACATATCTTTTGGGGAGGGGCACCATTCAACCCACTACACCTCCTAACAACATTCACCCCAGAGATAAGGATGCTGAGGCTCAGACAGGCTAAATAACTTGCAGAAGATCACCGTGTTACGGAAAGACAGCCGGCTCTGAACCCACGTCTGTCTGATGCAAAGTTCATGTTTTTTCTACTACACGTATACTATTCCAGGAGGCTTCTCTCCTTTCCTGCTCCCCTCATCCCCACTTCCCTGTCTAGAAACCACTCTCCTATCTTTGAACCACCCTGGATGCCTCTAGGGAAACTCATCTTGCCTTGTATTTTCCTCTTTAGATCTTATCTCCTCTACTCTTTGCTCTCCTAGAAGACGGACCACGCCTTACCCATCCCTGTAATTTCCCAAGTACGCTGGTCTGAGCAGGGCACATAGTAAGTGTTCCGGAAATGCTTGATGAACTCCCTGTGTTGCTTCATTAGCATAAAATATTAAAAAGCAGATCCAGGGCTGATATCGCAAGGAAAGAATTGCTCAGAATCTGAGGAAGTTGTTAGCTGCTCTCCAATTTGTCAACACAGAGGTTTAAGAAAAGCACTCACCAGAGGTTCAGGGGGAAATTGCAAAGGGAAAGTCATGGGTTTGCTCTCCTAGGGGACAGTGACATCAGACAGTGACATCAGACCAGGGTCGTGCACCCATTTGTCATTCTGCAGCCGTAACTGGTATGACTCTCCAGGTATGACTCCATATATTTCTAAATGACACTGGAATTTCTGTTTTGTCAGAGTGTAACACTCTTGACTGGAATATTAAGACTATTTTCCTTCAATACAGGGGAACATAGATAAATACAGTTGGGATTCCTGATTGGCTAAGAAGGGAGCCTGTGTAAACCACCAGCTGCAGTGGAGGGTGTGCTGGTGCTGTGAGCAGAGGGCACAGGGCTGCAGGGTGATCAACTCTCCAATGCCGGACTCCACTTAGCACACCTAGACTCCTGCTGTCACCACAAGAGCCACTGTCTTCAGGAAATTCCCAAGTCAGAGGCCAAGACATCGAGTTCTACATTTGACAGGTTAAGCCCAGTGGTTTCAATAGATATTTTATATATTAAATGCAATTGATCAGTAAACACATTTGAAAACTGCCCAGGGTACCTTTTCTGAGTTACTCTTTCCACTGAGGTTGTTGGTTTTCCTGGAATTCTGTAAACTTCTTTGTATATAAAAGCATGCTCTTTGAGGGACTTCCCTGGCAGTCCAGGGGTTAAGACTCCGCACTTCCACTGCAGGGGGCGTGGGTTCTATCCCTGATCAGGGAACAAAGATCCTGCATGCCACACGTAATCTACTAAAAAACAAAAAGTTTTTAAATAAAAGCGTGCTATTTGAAATGAAAGCTATAGACTGTGGCCCACAGCAGCCTTGAGCTACCCGAGTGTTTGGGTTACATTTACGTAAGTCTGGGGCAAAATTGCACTGACCTGATGGATGCGTCACCGGCCCAGAGCACGCCTCCTCTGCCCTGACCTGTGGCTACCTCTCCCTCCTCTGCCCTCTTACTACTCACTTGGCAAGGACCAACATGATATCTGTCGGCAATGTTCGTATTTTCCTATAACATGTGATGTGCTGTTGCCTTATCTCCCTAATCAGACCACCAGTTCCATGAGAACAGGAATGGAATTTTGAAAACAGCTTGCCTTCCCAAATGACACCCCGCCTCCAGACACAGGACCCTTGGCAAAAGTGACCCTTCAAATCCCTGAACCCCAGCCCCACCTCAGGATTTCTGAGCGCACCCCTCTCTAGCGGGGGCACCGCCCCAGGGCAGAGCAGCCCTGCAGCCTCACACCATGGAGGTGAAGCCCCACACCCAGACATTGCTCTGTAGCAACTTCTTAAATACAAATAAAGGGGGCGTGCTAAGAGCTTCGAACAGTGCAAGGGGGTCAAGGGACAGAGCCCTCACATTCATCCAGGATAATGGCTGCAGAAGGCTTCAGGGAGGGACAGGGTTGACTTGGCCTGGGTAGGGTGGGTAGAATGATCGTTTTAATAGTTTTAATTGCTTTTTTATTATTCTAAAAGTAACATGTGGTCATCGTAGGGGAGAAAAAGTATGGACAAATAAAAATAAGAAAATAAAAATCACCCATAATCCCACTACCCAGAAACAGCCACCATCAACAGTTTAGGATGCTGCTGTCCCGTCTTGTTCAATGTATATGTAATAGAATTTTTAAATAAAATCTTCCTATGCAGGGGTTTTGTAATCTGCTTTTGAATATATCGTAAGTGTTTTTCAACGCATTAATACTTCCGGGTGTTTGGATTTTGTTCACTGCGTATTTCACTTCTTGTTATTCCACAATTTAACCAGCTCCATACCGTTGGATGTTTATTTAGGTTGCTTCTACTTTTTTCTTTTTGTTAACAATGCTGCATTCAATATCTTGTAATAACCAATAATGGAAAAGAATCTGAAAAAGAATATATACATACATATATATATATATATATGAATCACTTTGCTGTACACCTGAAACTAACACAACATTGTAAATCAACTATACTTCAATAAAAAAAATTTTTTTTTAAATTGCAAAATAAATAAAGTAAAATAAAAAACAATGCTGCAATGAATATCTTTGAAACGGTATCTATGCACAACCCTCAGGATTACTTCCATAGTATGAAATTCCTATACGTGGAAATGGAATTTCTGGGTCAACGGTCATCCACATTTTAAGGCCTTTGATGATGAGGCCAAATAGGATTGTGCCAGGTGAAAATGAGGGCAAAGGGCATTTCAGATGCAAAGAAAGAAGTAAAAGCATAGAAGCAGGAAAGCTCTGGGCATGTTGGAATAAATAAATGCCGTAATAGGCTGGTAGTTAATGCATGTGAAGGAAACTAGTGAGAGATAAGACAAGAAAAAGTGGTAAGACAGCTCGTCAAGGACCCTGAGTCAGGGTTAAGGGTCTGTGTTTCTCCAGTAGACTCTGGGCCAAACACTCTGGCTGCAGTGGAAAGGGATTGTAGAGGGGTTGGATGGACACGGGAGACTAGTCAGGGGGCTAATGGACTCTTCCAGAAGAGGCACAGTGAGGGCCTGAAGAGGGCCATGGGCTTGAGAAGAGAAGAATGGGTACAGTCAACCAGGTGATTGCCCTAAGACATCTTCCCCCTAGTCCCCCAAACCTGTGAATGTCACCTTACAGGGCAAAAGGGACTTTGCAGATGTGGTTCAGTTAAAGATATTGAGATGGGGGATTATCCTAGATTGTCCCAGGAAGCCCAGTCTGATCACGAGGGTCCTTACATGAGAGGCAGGAGGGTCAGGGGCAGGGAAGGTGGTTGCAGAAGCAGAGGTTGGAGTTGTGAGGGGCCACGAGCCAAGGAGTGAGGGCAGCCTGGAGAAGCCAGAAAAGGTGAGGGACACAATCTCCCCTGGAACCTGCACAAGGAACACAGCTCTGCCCATACCTTGACTTTGACCCATTTCAGACTTCTGACCAAGACTGTAAGATAGCAAACTTCTGTTGTCTTAATCCATTAAGCTGGTGGCAACTTATTAGAGCAGCAATGGGAAACTGACACCGGCTGAGTGCCCTGCTCTCTTGGGGGGTGGTTCCAGGCAGCTCTGCTAAATTGGTGTTGAGAGAACAGTAAGTACCATGAGCTCAAGGAAGAGGGATCCCTGAGGGCCAGGGTGTAAGAGCCTGAAGAACCAGGCTGGGAAGATGAACAGATGCAACCAGAGAAGAAGCTCACATGTGAAGGTGTGACTGTCAGAGGCACTTGGGGCAGGGCTACCCAGAGGCAGGGGGATGGATGAGTTGACCTCTGCCTGCCTGGGGAGTAAGTTCTCCAGGGTGGAGCTGGCACAAATGCAAAAGAACTTCAAGGGGGGAGAGATTTCCTAGCAGGGCTCATCTTTGGCGTCTCATATTTTTGTAGCATCTCTTCTCCTATGCCAACTCCACAGGAAAGAGAACTTTCTTGTCAGTTTATGCCAAATAAACAAACACACCAGATTTCTCAAGCCAGGCTCCCAGGTCCCAGCATATACAGCCAGCACCTCAGCTAAAGGGAAGCCGTCCTCCTCCACTTCCTCTCCTCCAGGGACATCTGTGGGCGAAATAGTATGCTCACTTCCCGCCTTCAGGACGACCATCAAAGTAATGAAATGCCTACTATCAAAAGGATGCACAACTGCAGACTAATCTTCTCATGTTCTCCGTAACTATGACAGACACCACACTATTATTGCCACAGAGTTAAAGAAGGCTCAGACCGCTATATCTTGTGGAGTTTCTGGTCCTAGTAGCCCAGTAGGATTCCTGAACCACTATCCCAGGAGCTGGGGTTCTAATTTTACAGATAGAAAGTTACAGATTCTGAATTTGTCTGCATCTTATAAAATAGCTTCAAAATACATAAATCGATAAATCAACTTTAAAGTCTTTCTCAATTGTCCATAAGTCAAGCAGATAAACTTGGTAAAATAAAGATTTTTTTAAACAACTGTTAAACCCAGTAATTGTACCCTTGGGTATTTATGCCAGAGAAATAGAAACTTAGGTTCACACAAACTCTTATACATGAATGTTCATAGTGGCTTTATTCATAATACTGTAGTTAAAAACTGGAAAAAACCCAGATGTCCTTCATTGGGTTAACAGCTAAACAAACTGGTCAATCCATACATGAAATACTACTCAGCAATAAGAAAGAATAAACTGGGACTTCCCTAGTGGTCCAGTGGTTAAGAATCCGCCTTCCAATGCAGGGGATGTGGGTTCGATCCCCGGTCGGGGAACTAAGATCCCACATGCCACGGGGCAACTAAGCCCGCGCGTGCTCTAGAGCCCACGTGCCACAACTACAGAGAAGCCCAACATGCATGTAGCACAACATGCATGTAGCACAACTACATGCAGCATCGAAGAGCCTGCGTGCCACAACTAAGTCCCAAATAAATAAATAAATAAAGTAAAAAAAAAGAAAGAATAAACTATTGATATATACACAACAACATGTGCAGTTCTCCAGAGAATTACCTGAGTGAAAGAAGCCAACTTCAGAAGGTTAAGTACTGTACGATTCCATTTATATAACACTCTTGAAATGACAAACTTTTAGAAATGGAGAACAGATTAGAGGTTGCCAAGGGTTAGGGGTAGGAGAGAAGGGTGAGGCGGGAGGAGGAACAAGAGAGATACTTGTGGTGATAAAAGGGCAAAAGGAGGGACCTTGGTTGTGATGGCCATATCTTGACATGGTGGTAAATACACAAACCTACACATGTGATAAAATTGTAGAGAACTAAATACACACACACACACACACACACACACACACACAAATGAGTACAAGTAAAGCTGGTGAAGCCTGAATAAAAATGGGTGGATTGTATCAACATTGATTTCTGGTGGTGATATTATATTATAGTTTTGCAAGATGTTACCATTAAGGGAAACCGTAAAGGATACAATGAATTTCTCTGTGCTATTCCTTACCATTGCATGGGAGTCTACAGTTTTCAAAATAAAAATTTTAACTAAAAATTGTTTTAAAAAAAATAAATAAACTTGACCTAATGTATCTGCTTAGAGCTCTGCGCCCAATAATGAGAGAATCCATATTATTCCCAGGTGTACATAAGGAACCAAACCAGTTTGCTCAGGACTTTCCTGATTTTAGCACTGAAAGTCTTTTATCCCAGGAAACCCCTCAGCCCCCCCAAAGAATTTAGATGTTTAGTCACCCTAACATTTACAAAAACTAATTATGCACAATTCTCAGCACATTTCAAAGAACAGGTCAAATACACACCATATTCTCTGACTATAATACAACTAAATTAAAACTTAGCTTAAAAGATTTTTTAAATCTTTATACACTTGGACGTTTTAAAACATGCTTCCAGAAAACAGTATGGTGCTTTCTCAAAAAACTAAAAATAGACTTACCATATGACCCAGCATTTCCACTCCTGGGTATATATCCCCAAAATACAAACACACTAGTAGGAAAAGATACATGCACCCCAATGTTCCTAGCAGCATTATTTACAATTGCCAAGACATAGAAGCAACCTAAGTACCCCTCAACAGATGAACGGATAAAGAGGATGTGGTATATATACAACGGAATATTACTCAGCCATAAAACAGGACAAAATTTTGCCATTTGCAGCAACATGGATGGACTTGGAGGGCATTACGCTAAGTGAACTAAGAGACAGAGAAAGACAAACACTGTGTGATATCACTTATATGTGGAATCTAAAAAATATAACAAACTAGTGAATATAACAAAAAAGAAGCAGACTCACAGATATAGAGAACAAACTAGTGTTTACCAGTGGGGAGGGGAGAGGGGCAATATAGGCGTGGGAGAGTGGGAGACACAAACTACTGGGTGTAAGACAGGCTACACGGATACTTTGTACAACACGGGGAATATAATCAATATTTTGTAATAACCGTAAATGGCGTGTAACCTTTAAAACTTGTATTAAAATTTTTTTAATTTTTTAAATAAATAAAACATATTCCAGATAACTCACAGGTCAAAAAATAAATCGGAAGAGAAATTCTAAAATACTTAAAACCACACAATATGAAGATACACCATATTAACCAATATTCAAAATGTGTGATGATGTAGTGAAATGTGTTCTTTCCTGCTCTCAGTTCTTAAAGCTGGTGGGAGTATTTAAATAGCACCTTTTTAAAGGGCTTACATTCTCCATCCAGTAAATTCCATCTCTAGGAACTAGCTTAAGGAAATTGCCTACAATGAGAACAGCGATCTGCCTCCAAGATAATCACTGCAGCATTGTTTCTGATTGTCAAAATGAAAGTGCAAGCATCCTACACGTCCCAGTTTAGGAGATTAGTCAAATAATTTTGGCACACACATGGGATGGATTATCACGTAGCCAGGAGAAACACTGTTGAGGCACAGTTACAAATGACATGGGGAAACACTTGCGGTATAATCTTAAGTGAAAAGAGATGATCTCAACTATGCCAAATAGGTGTAGAAGAAAACACTGGGGAGAATGGCGCTAACATATTTACACTGTTATCTCCAGATGGCACGAGGTTGTCGCTTTCTTATCTAAACTTCTCAGGAGTTTCCACGTTTTTTGGCAATGTGCTTACAATGTCTTTAAGGGGGTGTTTACTTTTTTAATTTTAGGAAAAGGAGGAGAGGGGAGAATAAACACAGGTTACTGAGAATTCAGCTTACAGGTGAAGTTGCAGACCTGAGGAGGAAGAACACACCGTGAATTCTTAGGAAAAGGATAGGCTCTTTCTTGACCCAATCAGATTCTTGCTTCCCTGGGGGGTAAAAATGGAAAGAAAAATGCTAAAAGAGCACAGTTAAAAAAAAAAAAAAGTTGGATTTACTTTTTAATACCTCTTTACAATGAACCAAAGTACTCTTGGGGCTATCTGTAATGGCCCCAAGCTGGAAACGACCCAAATGTCCATCCACAGTCGAATGGATGAATACACTGCGGTCTGTTCACACGATGGGCTGTCACACAGCAATGAGAACGATCTACAATCACACACAACAGAACAGATGAACCTCACAAATACAGTGTTGAGTGAAAGAAGCTCGATTCAGGAAAGTACTTACTGGATACTCCATTTGCGTAGAATACCAGAAAATGGCAGATCCATGCTGTTAGAAGTCAGAAGAGTGTTCCCTTGGTGGTGGGGGGCGCGGGGGGCTGCCTAGAAGGGAGCGTGAGAGGAACTTCCGGGTTTCTGGTGATGTTCTAATTCTTAACCTGGCTGCTGGTGATGAGGGGGGTGTTTCGTCTGTGAATAAGTTTTGAACTGGGTGCCTATAATCTGTATACTTTCTCTATGAATATTATATCAATATAAAGTATTCAAAATGAAAAAAAAAACAATAATAGTGCTTGGAAGCATGCTTGGAATTTATCTTCCCTTAATTGCATAAAATTTCCTAAAAAGCTACTGGGCTTCCTAGAATTTTTATTAATAATTCAAATCTCCCAAGCAGTGTTCCAGACAGAGTAGAATCTACTAATTTTGTGCCCCTTGTTCTGAAGCCCACTTCCTGTTCCAACTAGCTGTTCTCCGGACCAGAGCTGTCTGCCTCTCCTGATGCCCACAGAGCACCTCCACCTACCACGAATAATTAGTTGCCATAATTTGATGTATGCAACATATATGGACATCAACGTGACACCACACGATGGGGCACAGCGTGGCTTAAAGGGAGGGGAAGAAAAGGTGCGAACACAGAGCTTGTTCAGAGGAGACACTCTGTGACCCTCATCCTGAGGATCCTAACCCAGGCGACTAAATCCAGAATCCCCGCTGCCCACACTCCTGAAACCACTCTGCAATCCTAACACTTACCTGGTATCTGGGCTGGGTCTGGGGATACAAAGATGAGCAAAACTGCATCATCCTCTGCCCTCAGGGAGCTTACGGTCTAGTGACAAGAATGACATAAATCTAAACAAATCTTAACTACAAATGGTGATGAGACCTATGTCTATAAGATAGTGATGCTGTGGATGTACACCTGTAACAGAGGATTCCAACCGAAACTGATGGGGCTGGGGGGCCAATGAGCTGAGTTCTAGGATGAATAGGACTAATCAAACCAAAGATCAAACCAATAGGACAAATAGGTATATGAGGTATATGAGCTGAGTTCTAGGATGAATAGGACAAATCAAACCAAAGATGGGAGGAGCACTTCAGGTCATGGAACCAGCATGTGCAAAGGCCCAGGGGCAGGAGGAAGCTACCTATGAAGAACCCAAAAGACGGTTTGCCTGGCTGGTACACAGAACACAGGGGAAGCGTTGTAGGTGATAAGGCTGGAGAGGGAAGAAGGCGTCAGATGTGACGTGAATCGTTTCTGTTTTCCGGGCACTTTCACAGACATGCCCTCCTCAGGGCACCGCCATGTGTTAGCAAGAGCCGGCAGGACCGTTCCCGATCTGCAGATGAAGCGGATGCTCAGGAAGGTGACTTGCCAGAGGCCACAGAGAGGAAGTGGGAAAGCCCAAATTCACCCCTTGCTCTCAACTCCTGCTCTCTGCCCTGCACCACCATTGCACCCCCTGTATTGCAGTCCAAGCTGAGCCTGCTTAGGGCCCCACCCTCAAATCCCAAAGCGGAGACTCCGGGTCTCACAGCTGGAAGGGCACCTTCTAGCCTTTCAGGAAAGGGCTGAAGGGTCCCAGAATCTCTGACTGAGCCTTCCCCGGTTTACTGTGAAACACGGGCTGGAATCCTTTGAGCTCAGACTTCATTGGTGGGAAAAGGCTTTGGGATGATACGGTTTGGTTGGATCAAGCAACGCTGCTTTGAATTCAGTGAGTCCGCATTTCCAGGCGTCTGCTTTGAAACACAGAAAATGCCTCTTGTGAGCCAGCCACATCCTCTCATAGGAAGCTTTCACCCACTCATTCGGGAACCGCAGGAACCTTCCCCTTATCTTTATGCCTTCCTGAAACACAACCATTCTCTGTGTGAAACGGCCTCTCCATACTAGAAAACGTTTGTTGATTTAGGAAAAAGCACGTACCTCTTTCTGCTTCCACAAATGTTCAAGGACAAATCCTTATGTCCTCCTAAACATCCAACCTCTCTCTTTCTGTGCGACTGAATTTACCTGCTATAATTTGCATGAAAAATTTAATGTATCCTAAACCGTGGGCCTTGAGCCAGCTGCCACCACCCCTCCCTCAAGTCATTTTCTGAGAAGGGAGCCTCTTGCAGGAAGAGAAAGCCTCGGACACGTAGGATCCCGCCCTTGCAACAAGCAAACAGTAGAATATAATCATGCCCTTGATTGGAGTTAATAGCTGCATATACTTAATCACAGGACCTCGGAAATGGAAGAAGTCCCAGAGTCCTGGAGGTCAGAGTCTCCACTTACTTCATCCTCCACCTCGAGAAAGTTACAAACTTCCTCTGGCCCTCGCTTTCCCCCCAAAGAGTCCTATGTGTGTGGGGGGAGTTTAACTACTGTCTCCGTTTGTAAGTTTTGAGCCAATATTAAAAGCTCAGGGTCTTTTACGTTAAAATGTGGGTTTCTGGTTCACTTAGAAGACCCGGCAGGAAGACTGGCTCACACTCTCGTGAGGGAACAATCGGCAGGAGATGAGGGGCTGCCCTCGTTGGATGGGTATGTTCTCTAAAATTTGCAAGTCCCTTCCACCTGCTCTTCTGTCTCCAACAATGAGGTTCATCATCAGTTGTCATTTATCATTCCACTTGCCTTATCTTTTTTTTTTTTTTTTTTTTTGCGGTATGCGAGCCTCTCACTGCTGTGGCCTCTCCCGTTGCAGAGCACAGGCTCCGGACGTGCAGGCTCAGCGGTCATGGCTCACGGGCCCAGCCGCTCCGCGGCATGTGGGATACTCCGGGACCGGGGCACGAACCCGTGTCCCCTGCATCAGCAGGCGGACTCTCAACCACTGGGCCACCAGGGAAGCCCCGCCTTAATCATTTTTTTTAGAGCACAGAAACATTTCTTTGTAGCCACTTCTCTATCAAACATGGAAAAAAGTCAGACACTCCAAGAGAGCTGAGTTTCAAGAAAAACAAGAGGCCATATTTCTTTGTAGAAACTGAAAAATATTCCTCTGCATTTGGTTACCTTCTCTCTGTGGTTCTGGCTACAATGCATGTAAAATTTGGAATATTTTCAGTTTAATATGAAAGTTGCGTTTGTTCACATGTTTAGGAGAAAGCTTTCTTACAACTGAAGACAAATTCTTTAAAGATCTTTTTAAAAGCTGAAAATGGTCTATAACTGACATTCTTTCATGCAAATAGTGGCCAGTTTAATGACTTCAATAATTGATATTCTTTCCACTTAAGTTATCTAGAGAAGCTGCAAGTCTAGATCAAGAAGCAATGAAAATATTTCTCTAATCCTACCCAAATGTATAAATATATATGAAGTCTACATACTAGATCATATTTTTAGTTTTAATGAAACTAGTCACGATTAGAAATAAACGCCTCAGGGACCTATTTCTCAAAGTAGGAATTATAAATCTCAGGATTTGGGTCTATAAAGAGTTCACTTACTATGGTGCTGATGAGGGGATACGGGCCAAAATTTAATCACATGAAGGACTATGAGAGAGGCTGGGAAAAATAATCTTTAGCTATGTGTCCAGCTAAAAATTGGAGTTCTGTTGCTAAAGAAAGAGGGTCAGAATAACTATTAGAGAATCAGCAACAGATTCTGCCACAAAGAAAATTATCCCTGATTGAGACTATAAATCTAATGTAACCTTGATGCCCAAACCAGACATGAACAATATGAGGAAAAAAAAAAAAATCCCTGGCCAGACTTACTCATGAAGATACAGTAACAAGTAAAAGTTAAAAGTCCTAAACAAAATGTTAGCAACTGAATACAACAGTATATTACAAAGAAGATCTATTCTGACCAAGTTATATTTATTCCAGAAATTTGAGTGGTCTATCAATAAGTTTCAAATAAATTTGAAAATCTATCATTATCACATACCACCCTAACGGATTAAAGGATGAAAATTTGAGCATCTCAACTGATGCAGAAAAACCATTTGACAAATCTTCTCATTCATAAAAGCTCTGGGAATAGAAGAAAATACTTTAACCTACTAAGATTTTTTTTTAATCTATTTATTTATTTTGGCTGAGTTGGGTCTTCCTTGCTGCACGTGGGCTTTCTCTAGTTGCAGATAGCGGGGGCTACTCTTCATTGCAGTGCGCGGTCTTCTCATTGCGGTGGCTTCTCTTGTTGTGAAGCAAGGGCTCTAGGCGTGCGGCCTTCAGTAGTTGTGGCTTGCGGGCTCAGTAGCTGTGGCTCTCAGGCTCTAGAGCGCAGGCTCAGTAGTTGTAGTGCACAGGCTTAGTTACTCCACGGCATGTGGGATCTTCCCGGACCAGGGCTCGAACCCATGTCCCCTGCATTGGCAGGCATATTCTTAACCACTGCACCACCAGGGAAGCCCTAACCTACTAAGATTAACTGACAGAAACGTATGGGATACCATTTGCAACAACATGGATGTACCTGGAGTGCATTATGCTTAGTGAAGTCAGAGAAAGACAAATACTGTACGTTTTCACTTGGAATTTAAAAAATAAAACAAATGAATGAATACAACAAAACAGAAAGAGACTCACAGATACAAAGAACAAACTAGTGATTACCAGTGGGGAGAAGGGTGGGGGAAAGGGCAAGATAGAGGGAGATTAAGAGGTACAAACTGGGCTTCCCTGGTGGCACAGTGGTTGAGAGTCCGCCTGCCGATGCAGGGGACACGGGTTCGTGCCCCGGTCCGGGAGGATCCCACATGCAGCGGAGCGGCTGGGCCAGTGAGCCATGGCCACTGAGCCTGCACGTCCGGAGCCTGTGCTCCGCAATGGGAGAAGCCACAACAGTGAGAGGCCTGCGTACCACCAAAAAAAAAAAAAGAGGTACAAACTACTAGGTATAAAATAAACAAGATAGAATGATTTAATATACAGCACAGGAAATATAATCAATATTCTATGATAACTTTAAGTGGATTACAATCTATAAAAATACCAAATCACTATACTGTACACCTGAAACTAATATAACATTGTAAATCAACTGTATTTCAATTTTTCTAAAAACCTATTCTAATGAGGAAACGTAAGAATGTAACATCAGTCCCCTTCAAATAAAAAACAAGATAAGGATGCCCAATCTTACCACTTCTGTTTAAATCACATTGGCAAATACAACAAGACAAGAAAAATAAATTAGAGTCATAAAGATCAGAAATAAAAAAAAAAAACTATTAATAACATACAATATAATTGTCCCAAAAGTATCTACAGACAAAATATTAAAAATTAATAGAAACATTGGCAAGGTAGCCAAATATAAGATCAATATTTGAAAATCTAGGGACTTCCCTGGCCGACCAGTGTTAAGACTCCGCACTGCTGAAACCCATAGAATGTACAACACCAAATGAACCCTAATGTAAATTGTGGACTCTGGGTGATACTGATGTGTCAATGTAGATTCATTAATTGTAACAAAAGTACCCTGTGCTGAGGATGCTGTTTTGGGGGAGGCCGTGCATGTGTGTGGTCAGGGGGTATACGGGAAACCTCCGCACCTTCTGCTCAATTTTGCTGTGGACCTAAAACTGCTCTTAAAAATAAGATCTATTTTAAATTGTGCAAAGAAAAAGCCAGAAAAAAATCATTTCAAAATATATGCATCTGTGTTGTGAAAAAGGTCTAAAAGACATAAACAAAATCAGAAACAGTGGTTACCTCTAGGGCCACATTTCTCAAACTCTAACATGTATACAAATTACCTGAGGACATTGTTAAAGGCGTTAATATTCGTAGTCTGATTTGGTAGGTCTGGGGTGGGGCCCAAGATTTTGCATCTCTCACAAGCTCCCACACAGTGATAACTGGAACCAGCTCATTCTGGCTTGCAAGAGCTGATTGTTGTATTTTTAAGAATTTTGTAAATCAGTTATTAAGTAGTCATTATTAAAAATTTAAGGGACTTGCCTGGCAGTCCAGTGGTTAAGATTTCGCCTTCCAATGCAGTGGGTGCAGGTTCGATTTCTGGCTGGGGAGCTAAGATCCCACATGCCTTGCAGCCAAAACAACAAAATATAAAACAGAAGTAATATTGTAAAAAATTCAATAAAGACTTTAAAAATAGTCCACATCAAAAAAAATCTTAAAATATAAAATAAAATAAATTTTAAAAAATAAAAATGTAATTATATAAACTTATAATTAAATAAATTATATTTAAAACAGAGATAAATACTGGAAACTCATCATTTCCTGATTATTATACATTTTACCATTATCTATACTCTTGAGGTTATACGTACATATGTATCAGTACAGTGGCAATTCTATCCAATGGTGTGGTACTACACAACTCTTTCCAATTTTGCATTCAGTGACATTGAAACCACACCCCATAGGTTAATAGAAGCTGGTGACTAACAGAAATTCCTGAGCTTGTTTTACAGAACAGCAGGTAAGGGAACAGCATGTTAAAACCCCTCTGCTTGAAACCTGACTTTACTGATTAAGCTCTCTTTAGTTATGTTTTTTACTTTCTTTAACTGCCTACCCTCCAAGCTTCATATACCTTAGAAATATATTGCAAGACTCCTTAACCACCCCTGCAGACAGTAGTACCTCTGACGTATGGGTTGCCATAGTAATGGAGGCTTAAGCTGTTTTCCAGAAACTTGGAGTCAACTCGTGTCCAGTTTGAGATGGCTAAGACCGGTTGGGACCACTGATCCTAAAACTGGGCCTGCACAAATGTCCAATGAACGACCTTTTGACGTCAGAGGGCCCAAAACTCCACCCTCAGATCATGCTGAGTGCCTCCAGTTTTTGAATACGCGTCCCATGAAGAAGCATAACGCAGATACGCCTGCGCAGAACACCAATTACCTCACCTTTTCTCTA
Organism: Leucopleurus acutus; assembly: GCF_964270905.1. Lineage (NCBI taxonomy): Eukaryota > Metazoa > Chordata > Mammalia > Artiodactyla > Delphinidae > Leucopleurus > Leucopleurus acutus. The sequence continues at coordinate 6,638,267 of NC_139152.1, forward strand.
CCTCCCATCACCTTTTTCCACGTGTAAGAATACCCTGCTTCTTTATGCCATAAATATCCCAAGCTCCTTGCCTTCAAGGAGGCAGATCTGAGACTTTTTCTCCGGTCTCCTCACTTGGCTGCTTGAGAATAAACTCTTTCTCTGCTGCAAACCTTGGTGTCTCGGCGTTTGGCTTGCTGAGAGTCAGGTAAACAAACCTGGTTCAGTTACATCACATCAGGAGCATGAAAATGTAGCCATAGTGGAGGCTGCAGAAAGCCGGCTATTAATCATTTATCAGCACACCACTGCTCTGGGATACAGAGTGCTCGTCTAGGGCATGGGATCAGAATGGGGGAAAGTTTTAAGAGTGAGAGAAGGAAGAACTGCCAAACACGAACGCTGCAAACATTGAATAGAAATTTTGCCCCAGTAAGGTTTCCTGAATTTCTAACTTGTTAGTGGCAGGTAGCGCTTAATAAATGTTCACCAGCTCTACGGACGAATGAATGCTGTAAAGGAGAACCAAGAAGCTTCCACTTGAAAACACAGGATGACCCGCTTCACTTCCCACAGGAGCTGGGGTAAAAGAATCGGGTGTGTGCTCCTGGGGGCCCTGGCAGGGGAGGCCCAGGGCTGGTCCTCTCCCTCACTCCCACCTCAACATTTCCTGTAGGATTTTGGTTCCCGTATCTGGGAGCCAGTATTTATTTAACTCCTCCCCTGGAGTTCAGCAAGAACTATTCAGCAAGAAAAGCCCAAGGCTGCCCAAACTACTGGCCAAGTAAACAAACGGCCAGGACTGGAAGGGGACAGCCGGCACCCAGCAGACTCTGGGACCCAGCACCAACCACAGTCTGGGAAAGGCTCCACCCACACCCACACCCCCTCCAGCTCTGTTCTGCACTCTCTTAGAGCCATCCATCAGCTCTAACTCCCTACTCCCCATCCAGGGAGCATCAGCTGAGCCTTACCTGGGTGCTGGCATCATTGTACGTGATGGAGACCCAGAGTGTGGGACAATCTACTCCAAGAGCTTATACTTGGTGAGGGAGGAAGTTGATGAACAAGTGTTCGTATCACCCTAACATTCATATGGTGAAACCCTAATTACCCCCAAGTGATGGTGTTTGGAGGTGGGGCCTTTGAGATATAATTAGGGCTAGAACAGGTCAAGGGTGGGGCCCTCACGATGGGATTGGTGCCCTTATAAGAAGAGGAGGAGACCCAAGATCTCTCTGCCTGCCTGCACCCAGGAAGGCCATGTGAGGGTCCAAGGAGAAGGCAGACCAGGAAGAGGGCCCTCCCCAAGAGCTGAATCTGCTGGCACCTTGATCTTGGACTTCCAGTCTCCAGAACCGTGAGTAATAAATGTCTGTTGTTTAAGCCATGCAGTCCATGGTCATTTGTTATGGCAGCCCAAGCTGACTAAGATACGAGGAAACCGGGCTTCCCTGGTGGCGCAGTGGTTGAGAGTCTGCCTGCCGATGCAGGGGACATGGGTTCATGCCCCAGTCGGGGAAGATCCCACATGCCGCGGAGCAGCTGGGCCCGTGAGCCATGGCCACTGAGCCTGCGCGTCCGAAGCCTGTGCTCCACAACGGGAGAGGCCACAGCAGTGAGAGGCCCGCGTACCGCCAAAAAAAAAAAAAAAAAAGATACGAGGAAACCAATATAAGTCAGATGGTGACAGTGCTAGGGAGAGGATGTAGGGTAATGGGAGTAAGTGATGGGGGCGAGTGGTATTTATGGAGGGTAGTCAGGAGGGCCTCTCTGAGGAGGTGACATAGGAGCAGAGGCCTGTATGAGGGCTGAGTCTTAGAATACCTAGGGAAGAATATTCAAGGCAAAGAGAGCTGCACAGAAATACCTGAGAGGGTGCACACCTGCTGGGCTCAAGGCAGCCCTAAATGAAGGGAACAGAGAAGCATGATTGGAGCTGAGGCCAGTATGGCCAGGGGACCCATCATGAAGGGTTTTATGGGCTGGTGAAAGGAAGTTAGCATTTACTCTGGGAGAGATGAGGCGCCACTGGAAAGTTTTGAGCAGGGAAGGGACATGATCTGATTCATGTTCTAAGAGGATCATTCTGCAGGCTCTGTTGAGAACAGACAGTGGGCGAGGTGGTGAGGGAAGAAGCATGGAAACCAGGTAGGGAGCTGACGCAAAAGTTCAGGCAAGGGCTTCCCTGGTGGCGCAGTGGTTAAGGATCCGCCTGCCAATGCAAGGGACACAGGTTTGAGCCCTGGTCCGGGAAGATCTCACATGCCACAGAGCAACTAAGCCCATGCACCACAACTACTGAGCCTGCACTCTAGAGCCCGCAAGCCACAACTACTGAAGCCTGCGTGCCACAACTACTGAAGCCCGTGCACCTAGAGCTGTGCTCCACAACAAGAGAAGCCACCACAATGAGAAGCTCGCGCACTGCAACAAAGAGTAGCCCCCACTCGCCGCAACTAGAGAAAGCCCGTGCAGCAATGAAGACCCAACGCAGCCAAAAATAAATTAATTAATTAACAACAACAACAACAAAAAGTCAGGCAAGTGGTGGTAGCAGCTCAGACCAGGATAGTGGCAGTGGAATCAGGGTCCTGGTTCTATTTATTTATTATTTTATTTATTTATTTATTTATTTTTGGCCACACTGCATGGCTTGCAGGATCTTAGTTCCCCGACCAGGGATCGATTGAACCTGTGCCCCCTGCAGTGGAGGCACAGGGTCCTAACCAATGGACAAGCAGGAAATTCCCCCGGTTCTATTTTGAAGGCAGATCTGACCAGACGTGCTGATGAAGTCTTTATGGGGCATGAGAGAAAGAAAGGGTCAAGGATGACCTGAGGTTCGTGATCTCAGTGGCTTGAGTCTGTATGACATCATGCCATGAAGACAGGACACTGTCTTATTCTTCCTGACTGTATTCCTCGGGAGAGACAGAGGGCACAGTGCCCGGCCAATGATCAGAGAGAGAGGAAGGAATCCAGGAAGAGAGGGGAGGCCTGGGGGGATGGGCAGGTGAAGGAAAGGGTACTCACACCATTGATATCCACAAAGTCCTGCCTCCCCAGAAAGTCTTCCTAGAATGACCCAAGGAGCACTGGCGGCTGGCCCGGCCCTTCCCAGGGGTTATTCTCACACCCATCTGCGTCCCAACCCCAGCTCTCATCCTTGCACCAAAGCAGTGTGCTAGCCTGTTTGAGAACTGGTTTTACCGCATTTACTTCACCACTGGGTTGATCCTCACAGGGCTAGGCTATAGCTTTGACCACTGTAACAGACGACCAAAAGGATAGAAAGCCTTTCTCCCTCGGCTCCTACTCAGTAGGTAAGTCATCCAGGCTACAGAGACCTGGCACCATCTATTTCTGCTCTGCCATCCCCCCACCCGGGGACCTGGCCATATCTCATGGTCTCAGACAGCTTCTCACCACATCCGTGCCCTGGAAAGCCGGGGGGGGGAAGGAAGGAGTGGGCAGGGTTGTGGCAAAGACAGCCCTGCCCTTTAAGGATATGCTTTTATCCCACTGGCCAGAACTGGACTGTAGGACCCAAGGAGGCTGGGAAACAGAGACTGGATTCTGGGACCTCATGTCCCCATCTGGATCCACCGGCTGTGAAAGAAGGGAAGAATGGGGGCAGGTGGCAGCTCTGCCTGTGGGTCCCCAAAGCAGTTGAAGGTCAATGCCTTGAAGCTCAATTCCTACTCCTTGTGTGAGCCGCTAGCGATAGGGTCCAACTCAACCCCTTTCATTTTTCGTACAGAATTTTTCACCATACGAGGCATGTTCACCCATGAAATTGTACTTGATCTTCACCACACCTTGTTAGGGAGGTAGTTTTATCAGACTTTACCCACAAGAGAACCAGGGCTTAGAGAGGTGGGAGGGTTTGCACAGGGTCGCAGGCTGGTGGACCTCTGAGGTTTGAACTCTGACCCTCTCTCCAGATTCCTTGCCCTCACTCCTCACTAACAGGTCATTTAATGGATTCTTATTTTGATGTGGGGCACAGGTGACCCCCACCACCAACACCACCACTACAATCTTTCAGGAACGACAGCTGCTAAGAGACAGATGCAACTTGCTAGAACCCAGGCAATGCCATCAAGCTTGTGGAAGAAGAGGCTCTGCTCCCCTTGCACATCAGCATGTGTGACGTGGACGCAGAGGACGCAGAATCAAGCCGTCAGTACACATCAGCTGACAACCCCAGGGCAGACGGCCTCCTCGCCTACAGCATCCTCTGGGATTACGGGTTGGTGTCTGTGCCACCGGTTGTGAAAATAGGTTTATTATCACCTGTCATGAGTCCCAGAGTGGCAGTCCAGTGGTTAGGACTGCACTGGCAGTCCAGTGGTTAGGACTCCATGCTTCCACTGCAGGGGGCGTGGGCTCGATTCCTGGTCAGAGAACTATGATCCCACGTGCTGTGTGGAGCAGCAAGAAAGGAAGGAAGGGAGGAAGGAAAGAAGGAAGGAGAGGAGGGAAGGAGGGAGGGAGGGAGGGAGGGAGGGAGGGAGGGAGGGAGGAAGGAAGGAAGGAAGGAAGGAGAGGAGGGAGGGGGAAGGAAGGAAGGAAGGACGGGAGGGAGGAGGAAAGAAGGGAGGAAGGAAGGAAGGAAAGAAAGAAGGAAGAAGAGGAGGGAGGGAGGGAGAGAGGAAGGAAGGAAGGAAGGAAGAACATTCACAGAAAGATAGACAAAATGAAAAGGCAAAGAGGGGCTTCCCTGGTGGCACAGTGGTTGAGAGTCCGCCTGCCGATGCAGGGGACACGGGTTCGTGCCCCGGTCCGGGAAGATCCCACATGCCACGGAGCGGCTGGGCCCGTGAGCCATGGCCGCTGAGCCTGCGCTCCGCAATGGGAGAGGCCACAACAGTGAGACGCCCGCGTACGGGGGAAAAAAAAAAAAAAAAAAAGGCAGAGGACTTTGTACCAGATGAAGGAACAAGATAAAACCCCAGAAAAACAACTAAATGAAGTGGAGATGGGCAACCTTCCAGAAAAAGAATTCAGAATAATGATAGTGAACATGATCCAGGACCTCGGAAAAAGAATGGCGGCAAAGATTGAGAAGATGCAAGAAATGTTTAACAAAGACCTAGAAGAATTAAAGAAGAAACACCTAGAAGAAATAAAGAGCAAACAAACAGAGATGAACAATACCATAACTGAAATGAAAAATACACTAGAAGGAATCAATAGCAGAATAACTGAGGCAGAAGAACAGATAAGTGACCTGGAAGACAGAATGGTGGAACTCACTCCCATGGAACAGAATAAAGAAAAAAGAATGAAAAGAAATGAAGACAGCCTAAGAGACCTCTGGGACAACATTAAATACATCAACATTCACCTTATAGGGGTCCCAGAAGGAGAAGACAGAGAGAAAGGACCCGAGAAAATATCTGCGGAGATTAGTCGAAAACTTCCCTAACATGAAAAAGGAAATAGCCACCCAAGTCCAGGAAGCGCAGAGAGTCCCAGGCAGGATAAACCCAAGGAAAAACACACTGAGACACATAGTAATCAAACTGACAAAAATTAAAGACAAAGAAAAATTACTGAAAGCAACAAGGGAAAAACAACAAATAACATACAAGGGAACTCCCATAAGGTTAACAGCTCATTTCTCGGCAGAAACTCTACAAGCCAGCAGGGAGTGACATGATATATTTAAAGTGATGAAAGGGAAGAACCTACAACCAAGATTACTCTTCTCGGCAAGGATCTTATTGAGGTTCAACGGAGAAATCAAAAGCTTTACAGACAAGCAAAAGCTAAGAGAATTCAGCACCAACAAACCAGCTCTACAGCAAATGCCAAAGGAACTTCTCTAAGTGGGAAACACAAGAGAAGTAAAGGACCTACAAAAACAAACCCATAACAATTAAGAAAATGGTAATAGGAACATACGTATCAATAATTACCTTAAACGTAAATGGATTAAATGCTCCAACCAAAAGACAACTTTTGTATCACTGAATGGATGCAAAAACAAGAACCATATATATGCTGCCTACAAGAGACCCACTTCGGACCTAGAGACACATACAGACTGAAAGTGAGGGAATGGAAAAAAATATTCCATGCAAATAGAAATCAAAAGAAAGCTGGAATAGCAATACTCGTATCAGATAACATAGACTTTAAAATAAAGAATGTTACAAGAAACAAGGAAGGACACTACATAATGATCAAGGGATCAATCCAAGAAGAAGATATAACAATTATAAAGATATATACACTCAGCATAGGAGCACCTCACTATGTAAGGCAAATGCTAACAGCTATAAAAGAAGAAATCGACAGTAACACAATAATAGTGGGGGAATTTAACAACTCACTTACACCATTGGACAGATCATCAAGACAGAAAATTAATAAGAAAACACAAGCTTTAAATGACACAATAGACCAGATTTCATTGATATTTATAGGACATTCCATCCAAAAACAACAGATCACACTTTCTTCTCAAGTGCACATAGAACATTCTCCAGAACTGATCACATCTTGGGTCCCAAATCAAGCCTCGGTAAATTTAAGAAGATTGAAATCATATCAAGTTTCTTTTCCAATCACAACGCTATGCGATTAGAAATCAATTACAGGGAAAAAAACGTAAAAAACACAAACACATGGAGGCTAAACAATACGTTACTAAATAACCAAGAGATCAAAGAGGAAATTTAAAAATACTAGAGACAAATGACAATGAAAACACGAAGATCCAAAACCTATGGGAGGCAGCAAAAGCAGTTCTAAGAGGGAAGTTTATAGCAATACAAGCCTACCTCAAGAAACAAGAAAATCTCAAATAAACAACCTAACCTTACACCTAAAGCAATTAGAGAAAGAAGAACAAACAAAACCTAAAATTAGTAGAAGGAAAGAAATCATAAAGATCAGAGCAGAAACAACTGAAACAGAAACAAAGAAAATAGTAGCAAAGCTCAATAAAACTAAAAGCTGGTTCTTTGAGAAGATAAACAAAATTGATAAACCTTTAGCCGGGCTCATCAAGAAAAAGAGGGAGAGGACTCATATCAATAAAATTAGAGATGAAAAAGGAGAAGTTACAATGGACACAGCAGAAATACAAAGCACCCTAAGAGACTACTAGAAGCAACTCTATGCCAATAAAATCGACAACCTGGAAGAAATGGACAAATTCTTAGAAAGGTATAACCTTCCAAGACTGAACCAGGAAGAAATAGAAAATATGAACAGACCAATCACAAGTAATGAAATTGAAACTGTGATTAAAAATCTTCCAATAAACAAAAGTCCAGGACCAGATGGCTTCACAGGTGAATTCTATCAAACATTTAGAGAAGAGCTAACACCCATCCTTCTCAAACTCTTCCAAAAAATTGCAGAGGAAAAAACACTCCCAAACTCATTCTATGGGGCCACCATCACCCTGATACCAAAACCAGACAAAGATACTACAAAAAAAGAAAATTACAGACCAATATCACTGATGAATATAGATGCGAAAATACTAGCAAACAGAATCCAACAACACATTAAAAGGATCATACACAATGATCAAGTGGGATTTATCCCAGGAATGCAAGGATTCTTCAATATACGCAAATCAATCAATGTGATACACCATATTAAAAAATTGAAGAATAAAAACCATATGATCATCTCAATAGATGCAGAAAAAGCTTTTGACAAAGTTCAACACCGATTTATGATAAACACTCTCCAGAAAGTGGGCATAGAGGGAACCTACCTCAACATAATAAAGGCCATATACGACAAACCCACAGCAAACATCATTCTCAATGGTGAAAAACTGAAAGCTTTCCTCTAAGATCAGGAACAAGATAAGGATGTCCACTCTCACCACTATTATTCAACATAGTTTTGGAAGTCCTAGGTACCGCAATCAGAGAAGAAAAAGAAATAAAAGGAATACAAATTGGAGAAGAAGAAGTAAAACAGTCACTGTTTGCAGATGACATGATACTATACATAGAGGATCCTAAAAATGCCACCAGAAAACTACTAGAGCTAATCAATGAATCTGGTAAAGTTGCAGGATACAAAATTAATGCACAGAAATCTCTTGCATTCCCATACACTAACAACGAAAGATCAGAAAGAGAAATTAAGGAAACAATCCCATTTACCACTGCAACAAAAAGAATAAAATACCTAGGATTAAACCTACATAGGGAAACAAAAGACCTGTATGCAGAAAACTATAAGACACTGATGAAAGAAATTAAAGATGATACAAACAGATGGGGAGATATACCATGTTCTTGGACTGGAAGAATCAATATTGTGCAAATGACTGTACTACCCAAAGCAATCTACAGATTCAGTGCAATCCCTATCAAATTACCAGTGGCATTTTTTACAGAACTAGAACAAAAAAATCTTAAAATTTGTATGGCAACATAAAAGACCCCGAATAGCTAAAGCAGTCTTGAGGGAAAAAAACGGAGCTGGAGAAATCAGACTCCCTGACTTCAGACTATACTACAAAGCTACAGTAATCAAGACAATATGGTACTGGCACAAAACCAGAAATATAGGTCAATGGAACAGGATAGAAAACCCAGAGATAAACTCACGCACCTAGGGTCAACTAATCTATGACAAAGGAGGCAAGGATATACAATGGAGAAAGACAGTCTCTTCAATAAGTGGTGCTGGGAAAACTGGACAGCTACATGTAAAAAATGAAATTAGAATACTCCCTAACACCATACACAAAAATAAACTCAAAGTGGATTAGAGACCTAGATGTAAGACCAGACACTATAAAAGTCTTAGAGGTAAACATAGGAAGAACACTCTTTGACATAAATGACAGCAAGATCTTCTTTGATCCACCTCCTAGAGTAACGGAAATAAAAACAAAAATAAACAAATGGGACCCAATGACTTAAAAGCTTTTGCAAAGCAAAGGAAACTACAAACAAGACGAAAAGACAACCCTCAGAATGGGAGAAAATATTTGCAAATGAATCAACAGACAAAGGATTAATCTCCAAAATATATAAACAGCTCATGCAGCTCAATATTAAAAAATCAAACAACCCAATCCAAAAATGGGCAGAAGACCTAAATAGACATTTCTCCAAAGAAGACATACAGATGGCCAAGAGGCACATGAAAGCTGCTCAACATCACTAATTATTAGAGAAATGAAAATCAAAACTACGATGAGGTATCACCTCACACCAGTTAGAATGGGCATCATCAGAAAATCTACAACCAACAAATGCTGGAGAGGGCGTGGAGGAAAAGGAACCCTCTTGCACTGTTGGTGGGAATGTAAGTTGATACAGCCACTATGGAGAACAGTATGGAGGTTCCTTAAAAAACTAAAAATAGAATTACCATATGACCCAGCAGTCCCACTACTGGGCATATACCCTGAGAAAACCATAATTCAAAAAGAGTCATGTACCACAATGTTCATTGCAGCTCTATTTACAATAGCCAAGACATGGAAGCAACGTAAGAGTCCATCGACAGATGAATGGATGAAGAAGATGTGGCACAAATATACAATGGAATATTACTCAGCCATAAAATAAATGAAATTGAGTTATTTGTGGTGAGGTGGATGGACCTAGAGTCTGTCATACAGAGTGAAGTAAGTCAGAAAGAGAAAAACAAATACCATATGCTAACACATATATATATGGAATCTAAAAAAAAAAGGTTCTGAAGAACCTAGGGGCAGCACAGGAATAAAGATGCAGACGTAGAGAATGGACTTGAGAACACGGGGAGGGGGAAGGGTAAGCTGTGACGAAGTGAGAGAGTGGCATGGACATATATACACACTACCAAATGTAAAATCGATAGCTAGTGGGAAGCAGCCACATAGCACAGGGAGATCAGCTCGGTGCTTTGTGACCACCTAGAGGGGTGGGATAGGGAGGGTGGGAGGGAGATGCAAGAGGGAGGAGATATGGGGATATATGTATACGTATAGCTGATTCACTTTGTTACAAAGCAGAAACTAACACACCATTGTAAAGCAATTATACTCCAATAAAGATGTTAAAAAACAACAACAACAAAAAGAGTCATGTACCACAATGTTCACTGCAGCTCTCTTTACAGTAGCCAGGACATGGAAGCAACCTAAATGTCCATCGACAGAAGAATGGATAAAGAAGATGTGGCACATATATACAATGGAATATTACTCAGCCATAAAAAGGAATGAAATTGGGTCACTTGTAGAGACATGGATGGATCTAGAGACTGTCATACGGAGTGAATTAAGTCAGAAAGAGAAAAACAAATATCGTATATTAATGCATATATGTGGAACCTAGAAAAATGGTACAGAGGAACCGGTTTGCAGGGCAGAAATAGAGACAGACATGTAGAGAACAAATGTATGGACACCAAGGAGGGAAAGCGGCAGGGGGGTGGGGGTGGTGGGATGAACTGGGAGATTGGGATTGACATGTATACAGTAATATGTATAAAACAGATAACTAATAAGAACCTGCTGTTTAAATAAATAAATAAAATAAAATTCAAAAAAATAAAAGAAGGAAGGAGAAGAGGGAGGGAGGGAGGAAGGAAGGAAGGGAGGGAGGGAGGGAGGGAGGGAGGAAAGAAGGAAGGAAGGAAGGAAGGAAGGGAGGGAGGGAGGAAGGAAGGAAGGATGGGAGGGAGGAAGGAAAGGAGGAGAAGAGGGAGGGAGGGAGGGAGGAAGGAAGGAAGGGAGGGAGGGAGGGAGGGAGGAAGGAAGAAAGGGAGGGAGGGAGCGAGGGATGGAGGAAGGAAAGAAGGAAGGATAGGAGGGAGGAAGGAAAGGAGGAGAGGAGGGAGGGAGGGAGAGAGGAAGGCACCATGAGAGGGGACAGCAGGCTTCCCCCCGGGCTCCTCAGGGACACCACCTGAGCCCTTGACATTTGCCCCCCAGCATCCTTCCTCCCATACCCACAGCCTGTCTGTCGCAATTTCCACTCCTGAAGCTATAACCCCCCACCCTGCAGACCTAGCCCACTCCTACAGTGCTGGGCAGGCTTGCAAGGACTGGCAGAAATCACAAAGCCTTAGAAAATCAGAGCAGAATGGGCATCAGAGACCTCCAACACTACGGCCAGAGTGGTACCACATGGCAGAGGCCTGATGAGCACACATTATGTGCGGGCACTGCCTGAGGTTCTCTGCATCTTGCTTTACCTAATTCAGAAGGGACTACCTGGCTTTGATCCCAACTCTGCCACCTAGACCTGTGTGACCTCAGACAAATTAGGCAACCTCTCTGTGCCGCCATGCCCTCATCAGCAAAATATAGAGGATAATGAGACTCTGCCCCAAAGAGTTGTTGTGATGATGGAATGAGTTAGTACAGTTGATTCTTGTCGTTCTAGGTAGTGATGTCCTATGAGGTCACTATGGACACTGAATTAGAGAATATTGAACCAGTGTTCCCGGGGGTGGGTGGGGGGGAATCAGGGAGGGCAAGGTTTCCGCGAGCGGTCACATTTTCATCATCCAGTCAATATGTTAGCTTGTTTTATGTGTGTTTCTGCTTAAAGACACTTTTTTTTTTTGGCCTCGCCACACGTCTTGCGAGATCCTAGTTCCCCGACCAGGGATCGAACCCGTGCCCCCTGCAGTGGAAGCTTGGAGTCCCAACCACTGGACCACCAGGTAATTCCCTAAAGACACTTTATTTAATATAAATTGTTGCTTCGTTAACGCTGACCTCACGGCCAACAGCACTACAGCTCAGGCCTGAACAAAGTTGGTGTAACACAGGTACTTTCTCCACAAGGCACGTCCCAGCCTTCTTGTGCGTGGGAACCTTAGCACTTCAGCGCTGTGCTTGGGGGGCATTTTAAACAGCGAAATCACCAACAGAAAACACAAACGTGAGAAAAACGTGGCACCAAATAGACTGTGAACAGGAGAGACTGAGCTGAAGCAAGATGGCTGAGCTACTCCCTGTTCAGCTGGGAACATGAGTGTCCAGCAACTGACAGTTGTCACTGCTCTGCACGCACTCTCGAAAGACTGCAAAGTACTCTGAGTAATGATTCGGGGGATTGCAAATAAATTTTAGCAAGTAGGCGAGTTCGCAAATACGGAATCCACAAATAGTGAAGATCAACTGTATAGACGAAGTCCGTGGAACAGGGCCTGGCATGTAGGAAGCACTGGATGGATACTGGTGTTAAGACTTTGTAAGCTTTAGGATACCTACTGAGCTGGATATTGCTATTCCCACTTAATAGACGAGAAGAGGTTGAGGATCCGGACCAGGTCACAAAGTGGGTCAATGGTGGTGTCAGGACTTGAGCCCACGTGTGGGCCTGGCTTAACCCTTTTCTACGCTGCCCAGAACAGGGACCCCAGCGCTTCCCAAGCTGCCTCTGCACAGGCTCACACAGGCTGGTCCCCTGCCCTGCACACAAACATCATCGCCTGTGTTTACACCAGAGCTTCCTTTCCCAAACCTCCTTGACTCTGAGACGCCTTAGGAACAAAGAGGTTTCCCAGTTTCCTGCCCGGGCTGGGGCATTCCTCCCTCTGGCTGCAGCACCCCACCCCCAGGCCTCCTCTCCCCGCTCTGCCTCAGCGCCTCTCACTCCACACCAGCCACCAAGGCAGTCTGGCAAAAGGCTTGGGGACAAGTAGCTGTGGATCTATGGATCTGTGGATCCTCTCGGCTGGCCTTACCCAACCGAGGGCAGAAGTCCCAGGAGAAAAGAAAGCGAGATGGGTGCTGAGGAGGAAGAGGGGTCCAGCCCCAGTGAGCAGGGAGCAGAGGGGAGGCTGGGCAGATGGAGGGACAGGTATGAGGGGCAGAGAGACCCTGGTGCCCACATCCCACTAGATCTTCAGAGAAGCCGGCATCCACCTGGACCAGACAGGTAACCCTGCCACCCTCTCAGGCCTGGGGTCTCTGAGTGGATTTGACATCCCCTCTGAAAGCTGGAAAGAGGCGCCACTCTGCAGCAACTTGCGTCTCTGTTTACCTGTTAACAGGGGACAGTCAACTATGGCCTCAAGGCCAAATGCAGCCAGCGGCCTGTTTGTGTACAGCTCACTAGCTGAAAATGGTTTGTATGTTTTGTTTTGTTTTTTGCGGTACGCGGGCCTCTCACTGCTGTGGCCTCTTCCGTTGCGGAGCACAGGCTCCGGACGCGCAGACTCAGCGACCATGGCTCACGGGCCCAGCCGCTCCGCGGCATGTGGGATCTTCCCGGACCGGGGCACGAACCCACATCCCCTGCATCGGCAGGCGGACTCTCAACCACTGCGCCGCCAGGGAAGCCCTGGCTTGTATGTTTTTAAACGGATGAAGAAAGAGAGAGAGGGAGGAGGAGGACAGAAGACTCGATGTCACCCACAAAGCCTAAAATAGTTACTTTTTGTGGGAAAAGTGTGCGCACCCCTGACCAGGATTGACCCAGCTGCGGCGGCCCTTCACCCACGCATCCCTGGCGCGTGACATTGGGTGTGTTATTCAATTTCTGGAAGGCTCAGTTTCCCCATCGGTAAAGCCAAGGCGGGAACAGCACCCGTGTCCCAGGGCTGTGAGAGTGAAGTCAGGTGTAATGGATCCCAAGCCCTCAGCCCAGAGCCCCCTGCGCTCCTGCGTGCGGCGCATTCCGCTAGCCGATGGCGGCCGCGGTGGTGGCGCCAAGTGTGTGACGGGAAGATGAGGAAAAGAGTCCCCTCTTGACCGGCTGACCTTCCCCATGTCACACAGAAGTGGGGAAACTGAATCCCGGGGGTGACTCATCTGAGGTCACTCGGCTATAAACAGGATGTCACCAGGGCCGCTTCCCACAGGCCTGTGAAGGCGCTTGGCGCCTCCCTTCCACCCACCCACCCCCCGCGGTGTCTCCCCTACCCCTGCTCTCGAACCCCTGCCCTCCGCACTTCTCCACACTTCTGTCCTGGGTCCCACTCTCACAGGACCTTGCTCTTCTCAAGAAGCTGATTGCCCTCCGCTGCTGTGTTAGTTGCCAACAACTAAAGTCATTTCCTATCCTAGGGGTATTTGCATTGAACACACACCTCCTAGACCCCCAGACCTCCACAGGTATTTCTCTCTGACTGTGTAACGCCAGGCACAGTGACAGACGCTAGGAGCTGCACTGAAAACCACAGATGCCACTTCAAACCAAAGCATCTCGGGAACTCCCTGGCAGCCCAATTGTTAGGGCTCCGCGCTGTCGCTACCGTGGCGCAGGTTCAATCCCTGGTCGCGGAAATAAGATCCTACAAGCCACATGGCGCAGCAAAAAAAAAAAATTGTGACCAAAGTCTCTCAGATCCACTGTCCAGAGTCTGTGTCACCCGCTTAGCTCACACTCTGAGCAGACAGACAAACGTGAACACAGGATTTGACCACTGAGTCCAGCTCTGCCGTGGTCCAGCTGGCCCCCCAGTCCCCTTCCCTCACCAGTCTCCTGAAGTTGAAGGATGCAAGGTCTCTCTGAGGTCACATAAGAAGGCCCAGGCCACTTCCATCTTTTGAGATTACCGGTACATATATTTTATAAAATGAAGAAATGCCCCAAGCAGGGTTATGGAACTTGTGGTCTATTTTAAACATTTACTTGCAAAGTTTACACTTTCGACCCCCAAGGATAGTGCAATCTAACGGCGCTGATCCGCAGAATAATTTCAGGATTTATAACAAACATTCACGTATCCTGAACTCTCAGGCAAAGCGGTCTAGTGGGGAGATAGGGGGGAGTTTACAGACGAACAGCAGCGACTTCTTTCAGTTCCGTGGGCGTGTCTCTGTGATGACTGCAGCTCACTTTGTTGGGAGATGAAGTCCACGAAAATGAGACAGGAGTCCAGGGCTGAAGCTCCTCTCGCCCGGCTCTCCCGGGAATTCCTAGATGCCCTCCTACAGCTGAGCCTGGCTGAGTGGCTGCTCTCGCCCGCATCCTGGACCTAGTCTCTCTTCTCTCGCATCAAGCCTGCCTGGAAGGCCATCCGCTTCTCCTCCTGGCTAGGTGCAAATTCCCTTTCTGTTCCACGAGACCTGCCATCACCCTGCTCTGCCCTCTCTCCCCCTCCCTAGTCCCAGGAGAGTCACCATCTGCCTCTCCTCCTAGTGCCCAAAGCATAACTCAAGTACTGTAAGTCCTGGAAAGGAAGAGGAACTTCACAGCTACAAACACCGCCTCGGCCAGGTGATCAAGGTCAACACCAACATCATAGGTCATAGTGACAGAACATACCCTTGACATGTAATGAACATGGGACTTGACCTCTGTGATCTTCCTCCCCAAAACCCATAACCCCAGCCCAATCATGAGAAAAACATCAGACAAATCCCAATTAAGGAACATTCTGCAAAATTCCTCCCAATTGTCAAGGCCATCAAAAACAAGGCAAGTCTGAAACACTGTCACAGCCAAGAGAAGCCCAAGGGGACAGGATGACTAAAGGTAACGTGGGATCCAGGATGGGATCCTGTAATGGAAAAGGAACATTAGGGGAAAAATAAAGAATTCTGAATAAACTGTGGACCTCACTTAATAATAAGGTATTGATATTGGTTCATTAATAGTGACGTGTGTACCACATTAATGTTAGATGTCAATAATAGGGGAAACTGGGCATTGGGTGTACGGGAATTCTCTGTACTACGTCTGTGCAGTAATTCTGTGAATCTAAAATTGTTCTAAAATTAAAAGTTTATTATTTAAAAAAATGAATTATGAATGAGTGGCTCTGTTTCATCCTTACCCACCTCTGAAACACAAAGTACTAGGCTTAACTAGAGGGCAGAATGGCGGGCAGATACGAACACAGGCTCCAGCCTCAGACACGTGAGGTCTGAGACCTGGCTCTGTCACTCACTGCTGCTGTGTCCTGGGGGGGTTACTGGACCCCTCTAAGCCTCAGGTTCCTTCATTTTAACGGGAAGGAGTGGTAACTACAGCGACAATTTCGTGGAACTGTTCACAAGATTAGTGTGTAAAGCCCTTAAGTCAGAAAATGTTCACTGTGCTGTTGATCTGTTGTGTGGCCAGGACCCAAGGACATCTGGGCGCACGGCTGCCCGTCATGGGGAGAGCTGAGTGGCCAGAGGCCTCCACCACGAAGAGGGTCACGTCCTCTGGGGGAGGATGGAGTCCAGGGGAAGGGGAGGAAGGCAGGTCTGGGAGGCCTCCCGTAAGTGACCACACTCAAGGGCCTCCTTGCCATGCCGGGAAGTACAGGGTGTTGCGTCCACTACAAAGGCTACAGAGGCATCCTGGTCTCTGTTCATGACCCAGAGCACAATGGCCGGAAGAGCCACTCAGGGCCCAGGCCCAGCAAAACAGACAGCATCTGCGCCTCCCCTAGGAGTCCCCACCTCTCACAGGACCGCTGGCTGCACCACCACCCCGAGGAAACTGCAGGGAACCTGGGCCTCCAGCGCCCTCACCAGCCAGGCCGCAGCAAGGCCACCTCAGAGCGGCCAGGCCAGCAGGGCCCTGAGCCCACCCCTCGGAACTTATGGAGCACAGCTGCCCCTGGGCAGCCCTGGGGGGCACCTGCTGTCCAGACAGGTGGGCAGAGGCCTGTGCTAGGCCAGCTGGGGCGTGAGTCCTGACGCTGCCACATGGCCTTGAGCAATCTCTAACCCCTCAGTGTCTCAGCTTCCTGCCCCATCCTGGGGAGAACAGGACTGTCTGCAAAACCTCACACCCTGGGACTTCCCTGGCGGTCCAGTGGTTAAGACTTTGCCTTCCAGTGCAGAGGGTGTGGGCTTGATCCCTGGTCGGGGAGCTAATATCCCATGCCTCACGGCCAAAAAAAACAAAACATAAAACAGAAGCAATATTGTAACAAATTCAATAATGACTTTAAAAACGGTCCACATCAAAAAAAAAAAACAAACCCTCACACCCCAGGAATCAAAGAACCCAGGTGGATGGAGGGGCAGAGGGCCCTCCAGCCCTCCAGCTTTCTTACTCCCCAGGCCGCCCTGTGGCTCCGCGGCTCCACACGGCAAGCAGCAAGGGCGCTGGGGGGCCACGTGTGCTCTTCAACACAGAACCCGCTGATCCCTGCAGGTGAGGCTTGGCCCCATTTGAATGATGTGGAAACTGAGGCCCGGGGGCTGAAGTGACCTCAAGTCACCCATCAGGTCTGACAGAACTGGTCCTGGGGCCAGACTCCTCCTCTGGTGCCTCTTCCTCACCTCAGAGCAGAGGCTTCACTGCTGTCCTCAGCTGAGTCAGCACACCGGGTTCCCGAGTCTTCGCCTGCCTGGGCTTCACGCCTCATCTCTGTGATCACCTGGTCTTCATCCACCGTATGGGGAGTATATGCTCGCACAACATCCAGTTTCTTTGAGGGACTGTGGCAGTCTCTGTGGGACGGACAAAACAAACAAAAACACCACCTCAGTTTCTGCCCTCAAGGACCGTAAACTCTAACAACAACTAAAGCTTGAAAACCGCCCTACAGTCTGCCTTTCCTTTTCTCACTTTTCCTTCAGAGCAGGCAGGCGTAGTTAGTGCTGTTTTACAAACACGGGCTGGAGATGGAAGGGGAAGCCTAAGTGGAGAACTGTGATGTTCTGACTGAATCCCATGGTACCTTCTACCTGCGGCACCATCTCCAAGAGAACTAGAATGGAAGGCAAAACTTGGTGATGACCATTGCTTCATGTAGGACTCTCTCAGCTGCAAGTGACAAAAAAAAAGCGGGGGGGGCGACAAAAACAAAATAGGAAATAGGAGCTCACTTAACTGAAAGGTCCAGGGGTCAGGCTGGGCTGCCTTTCAGTGCAGCCTGCCTGGGACCTCAAAGACCTGAATTCTCTCCATTTCTCAGCAGCTGTCTTCCTCAGGCCACATGTGATGACAAATGGAGACCGTGGTTCCAGGGTTTGTGCATCCAGGTTCAAGCTCATCAGGGAGGAACCCCTACCTCTCCCTCAGAAACCGCAGCTGAAGTCTCACTGGCCCTGGGTGGAGCCCAAATCCCTCCCGAAACTCATCACTGTGGCTTTGGTGATCCATCGTGGCTTTGGCCAATGAGGCTGAATTATAGAGCTGGATCAACCGCACCCAAAGCAAAAGGGCAGAGAGAGGGTGGGGAGGGAGAGAGTCTTAAAGGAAATTTGAGATCCCGGACGATAAATACCCCAACGTCGGTCTCCTCCTGCCCTCCAAACAGATGGTCCAGGAGGCCGGGCGAAGCAGTGTACAAGGTCAGAGCAGGTTAGAGAGGGTTGGCAGAGGGAGGCAAACAGAAAATAACCAGCACACCAGGGTGAGGCCTAGATTCACCCCCGCCCGCCACTCTCTGGAGCAAGCCCAAGTTCTCAGCCTGGAGTAGCAGGTGCTCTGGCCACACTTTCTCCCTCCAACCCCGGTCCCCTCTCTTACCACCCTGATGCCCAAGCCCCTTACCCCAGACCGACAGAGCCCGTCCCCAACTTCCCGCCTTGCCAGCTGCTACTCCCTCGGCTTGTAGTGTACTCTCTCTCTTCCCCACCCCCTCCCTTTCTTTACATGTCGAACTCCTATTCATCCTTCAAGGCCTTTTTCTGATGGCACCTCCTCCATGCAGACTGCACCAAGTCCTACACTCAGAGTATCTCCTCTGTCCCCACAGCATCCCTACATAGAGCCCACCAGAGCAGCTGTGGCCTTGTCCTGGGACCATTTACCTGTCTGTCTCCCTGCCCAGCTGTGAGCTCCCTGGGGCTGGGGATTGAGTCTACTCAGCTCTCCGTCCTTGGCTCAACTGCACTGTCAGGCACATAGTCGGCCCATAAATATTCACTGAATATATGAATAAAAGATGAGGAGAAGACTTCTGTGTCCTTCTCATCCCCCCTGCCTTTTTCTGGTCCCATAACAGAGAAGCACGCAGGCAGGAGTAAAGAGAAAGAGGGGCATGTACCCCAGTAGCCCCCGCACTTTCCTCTCCCAATCCAGTTTCAGGCTCTGCCTTACATAATATGGGAAGCCTTTCTCCTTGGCCTTTCTATTGCTGGAAAGTGCTATAGGTGTGAGTTGTGTGGACCTGAGGAAAAAGTGTTATCCACCAGGCCCTCTACCCTGTCCCCAGAGCCCCAGGGCTACCTGGGCTGCCTCAGCAGGACTTTCTCCAGAACACAGCCCCACACGGGAGAGGTCTGGACCAGCTGGCGTGATCACGAGGGGTACCCTGCTGCCCCTGCTTATTAAGCACCTACATTTGTCAAAGCCTCTCTGACCAGCCCAAGGGGACAAAATTCCTTCCTTCCTCCTTCATTCACATAGTCGTTCATTTACAAACAGGGTGTCACACACTGAGGACACAGCAGCAAATGAACACAAAGGACCTGCAGTCTAGAGGGGCGACAGATACTGAACCGGAAACAATCTGTGTGATGAGACCCACAAGAAGGGGAGAAGGGGAGGGGGAAACAAGACAACAGCTGAAGAAAGCCAGAAGCAGAAGGGTCCGCACAGGCAGCTCGCCCTCCCCTTCTAGCCTGAACTCCAGAAATCAAGGGACCAGGAGACGAGCATCAGCGGGCAGGAGGGGCTTTGCATCGTTTCCTCGGGGGCATCACAGAGGACCACAGGCTGGGGGCCGAAACGCCGGGGATGCGTCCTCTCACTTTCTGGGGCCCAGCAGCCTGCGATGGAGATGCGGGCGGGGTGCTTCCTTCTGATGGGCAGAGGGGGAGGGCAGTTGAGCAGGTTCTTGTTTTGTTGACCCTTAGCCCTGCTGCACTCCTGAGAGGGCCACTTCCCTAGCACATTTCCAGGCCTGGCTGACTCACTGGACAGGAAGGGAAGGGCTGCAAGGGCTGGCTGCCGACCAGGGACCCCTCGTCTCTGGCCACACCTGACACAGCCTTCTGGGGAGCCCACACACACCAGCCCTCCCCTCTCTGTGTGTCCTGCCTTCTAGCAGGTGGTCACTCAGCCCTCTTGGGTAGGGGGATGCTACACGGGCCCAGCTCTCCCTCCCTGGACGGTCCCTTATCCAGGGGCCCAGCTGTCCTGAGAGGCTTCCACTATAAGTCACTCATCCATCCACACATACTGAGCCCTTGCTTCCCTTTCAACAAATAAGTATCAGCACCCACCGTGGACGCCATCTAGGCCCTGGAGATACAGCGGCAAACGTAAGGACTCGCCACGGCCCCCGTGAAGTTCACATTCAAGTGGATGGAGACAAAGACCAGAAACATCAACATATACCATGTCAGCTGGTGATAAAGTCAACAGAGGGAGCAAAACAGGGGAGACGACAGGGATGCACGGAGTGGGCAGGGCCGTGCCACGCCTCCAGCCAAGGAGCCATCTCCGGTACGGGTCCTTTGGAGCGAGCCCCAGAGAGGGAAGGAGTGGGGGAGACGGATCAGCTGAAGGAGCAGCGGGAGGCCAGGTCGGAGGGGCAGCGTGCCCACCAGCTTCAAGCAACACCCTAGGGACTTCCCTGGTGGCACGGTGGTTAAGAATCACCTGTCACTCTTTTAAAGTGTGCGTGGACATGTACTACAGGGGGGAAAGGTGGGGAAATGTACAGTCACACACAGGGGGAAGAAGAAGAGAACATGCATGTCCCCTTGCTGGCTACATACTGCAGGAATACGTGCCTCTCAGTCTTTGTTGGTTCTGAAGCTTCCTGAAGTGTGCTGACATTTGGGCTGCACAGAGACCCTCACCTTCTCTTTCACCTCCTCTTCTAGAATTGCTTTGCTCTATTTTTGTATCTATAAATATGTCATGATGATCATTAATAATGTTAATGATATCGCTGCAAATGATGCCATACACAAGGTTTGGCTTCTTGGAACATTTATAAACCCAAACCAGTACCTGTCACCTCTCATGTTGCTTTCAAGTCCTTCCATTTAAGTAACTTCTTTTTACCTTACAAGTCTGCCTGATTGACCTTTGAACTTATCCACCCCTAAAAGCTGTGCCCGGTTCTCTGGGTCAAGCTGGATGGTGACGAGTGGCAGCAACACACACTTCTCTTCGCTTCCTCCTGAAATTTGCTTAAAGCTGAGATCAGTAAGGATTCTGACACTAGTGCATTGCTCCTGGAGCTAAAGTCATTCTACGGAAGTTTCCTTATTAGTTTCAGGACCCAAAACAACACAAGTCCCTCCTCCTTGATAGCTCCTTCACATCTCAATCCTGCAGTCCTTACTCAGGCAAACTGTGCACTGCCAGGGGGGCCCTGGGCTCTGCCACACACCCAAAGGAGGTCTGCTCAGTGTATTTCTAAATGGCCTTACACTTGGTAGAAGAAACTGAACGGTTGCTCCAATGCAGGTGCAGTCTGCAATCTGCTAAGTCAGGGCTCTCATTTGTGTCCGAGTTGGCCTGATATGGACTGCATCTGGTTTACGTATAGATGGGTCCTGTTGGGGTATGTGCACAGACATGAGAGCGTGCGTATGTATGCCCTCTGTGAGATAGATATACATATATGTATTTATTTATTTATATATATATATGTAAATATTTATTCACACATCTCTATATATTTTAATGTATTGCACATGTATATTTAAAATATATATAAAAGAACTCTAAAAAAAAAGAACCCATCTGCCAATGCAGGCCACATGGGTTCGAGCCCTGGTCCAGGAAGATCCCACATGCCACGGAGCAACTGAGCCCATGGGCCACAACTACTGAGCCTGCGCTCTAGAGCCCGCAAGCCACAATTAATAAAGCCCGCGTGCTGCAACTACTGAAGCCGCGCACCGCAACTACTGAAGCCTGCGCGCCTACAGCCTGTGCTCCGCAATAAGAGAAGCCACCGCAATGAGAAGCCCATGCACTGCAACGAAGAGTAGCCCCCGCTCACCGCAACCAGAGAAGGCCCGCGCGCAGCAACGAAGACCCAATGCAGCCAAAAATAAATAAATATATATATATTTTAAAAAAGAAACAACCTAGTGTCCAGGGTGTGTGTGTTGGGGGAGGGTGAGTGGGGACCAGATGCACCGTTAAGGTATGGGCATCATATCACAGGCCCTGAGGAATTGGGGTTTAACCCTGAGGAACTGGAGATTTTAAAAGTTGAGAACAAAATGTCCTATGTCCGCAAGGAGCTTCCCGTCTAGAATCAGAAGTGGAACAATCCCCAGCAGGGGCTACGCTGACAGTGGGCTTCCTGCTAAAGGCTCTGGGAACGCAGGAGTGTTCTCTGCCGGCCCTGGGGAGACGCCGCCTGCCTCAGCTTAGAAGCCTGCCGCTCTGCGTCAGGGCCGGCTTTTGACTCTTTGTCCCCAGAGCGGGTGCTTGTTTGTTTGTTCGTCATAAATTTAAATTGAGGGGGAAAGTGTCGTAATACCTCGGTTAAGCCACGGCCAGCCCTGTGCCATGGAAAGCAGGACACAGCGCGTGCACGCGTGCGTGGGGCGGGTGTGCATCGACACGCCGCTGCCTTCCTTTGTCCCTTTCAGCTTCGGGGTTTTCCTGGGACTGTTCCTCTCTTCTGGAGGGAGGGGCGGGGGCGGGTAGCGGAGATGGGGAAGGAGTTGGGAGGCACGCTGGAGAGTGTCTGTGGCAGAAACAGACTGCGTACAAGCAACCGGGGCCACCAGAGAGAGAAATAGGAGCGGAG
This sequence comes from Leucopleurus acutus, assembly GCF_964270905.1. NCBI lineage: Eukaryota > Metazoa > Chordata > Mammalia > Artiodactyla > Delphinidae > Leucopleurus > Leucopleurus acutus. The sequence continues at coordinate 6,660,809 of NC_139152.1, forward strand.
CCCATGTAAATGCACTGACCGAGAGCATTCCTGCGGTTCTAAGCAGATCTGGACAAGTTCACGCAGGGAGGGGTACCGTGTGATGGACCAGGGCCAGAACTAAAAATAAGCCGTGTTTCTATGCCGAGCGGGAGCGCTAGCATCTGTGGGACTGTGGCAGAGGAGAGGGGAGTTTCCGCGCCCCCAGGCACAGTGAGGCCAGAGAAGAGGCGAGGGAGGGGTTGGCCGGGCCTCCGTCTCAGCAGTGAGATAGGGTGATGCTCCCCCCAAACGGGAGGCCTCTCTCCTCTTCCCAGCTGGGAAGCCGACGCCCAGAGAAGGCAGAAGTCGGGCAGGGAAGGACTGAGGCAGAGGCTGTCCCGCAGCAGAAGAAAGACTCCAGGCGTTACTGCTGGCCAACCCTGGAGGCTGGCCCATCCCTGCCAGAGTAGCAGAGAGGGGTGGGGCCGCCTCCAAGCCTCCTCCCCAGGGAGCAGTTAAGGAGCCCAGGAGTGGCCTGGAGTGGAGGGAAGGGACACAGCACTTACTGGGTGTTCACTAGACGGGGGTGTTTTCCACAGGGTCCCACAACGATCCTGAAAGGTGGGTATTTCGCTCCGTTTTGACAGATTATGAAAACAGGATTCTGGACTTCTCTGGTGGTCCAGGGGTTAAGACTCCGTGCTGCCACTGCAGGGAGGGAGGGAAGGAAGGAAGGGAGGAAGGAAGGGAGGAAGGAAAAAAACAGGGTTCACAAAAGACTCACATAATCCCAAGGCCACCCAGCATGTCAGTGGCAGAGCTGAGACTGGACCCCAAGGCTCTGCCCCCCAAGCCTGCACTCCTTCTGCCACCCGTCACTCATCTAAAAGGCAGAAAGGGAAGCAGACCCTTTCCAGGTGGCCCCAGAGGGCAGAACAGGGACAGGGGTCACAGGCGGGGAGGAAACCTTTGTAATAACCAGAACTACCCACAGTAAGTGGCCGGCCTCAGGAAGCGGCAAGCTCGTGCAAAAGCTGGCTGCTGGGGACCGTGAGAGCGATCCAGGAGGTTCCCATCACTCTCAGGGTCTGTGCCATGCGGAAGCAGCACGGGAGCCTGGCCTGCCTGGGTCTAACATTGCCCTTGACCTGTCCTTGGTGTGGGAAGGAGGGAACCTTGAGTCTGGGAAGAAGGGAACCATCTCTGGAAGCTGCCTGCTAATGGATCAATCATTCAAGCCGTTTGCAACCCTGATATCCAGCACCAAGCGGTCGGAACAGAGCCCGGTCCTCAGGCTGCTGAGTACCTTCTAGGGAAATAGGGTTCCCACACAGAGGGAAGCAAGCACGCCAGACCCAGGCAAGAGAGGGTGTTTGCTGCAGAAACAAGGGCTAACTTAACGGGCCGCCTCCCAGGTTTATAAGGAGTCAAAAGACAGGACAATGGGGCCTGGAGAACCCAGGGAAAGTGCCTTGCGCTAATAATTATAGTGTTAATAGTGTTATTCACAGCTTTTTTTTTTTTTTTTGAGCATTTACTATGTGCCAGACACTGTGCTGAATGTTTCGGATGCACTGTAGGATTTAACCCTCAGAGCACCCCGTGAGACAGGTGCTTTTATCGCCTTTTTACAGACAAGGAGACAGGCCCAGAGAAGGGATGTAACTCGCCCAAAATTGCACAGCGAACGTGGCAGAGCCGGGACTCAAGCCCGGATCTGTCAGACTCCAGGCTGGTGCTTCTGCCATCTCTGCCCTGGCACAGAAATAGCTCCAGGATAGAACGTAATTGTTTCGTACTGCTGCTTAACAGATTAGCACAAGCCTAAACACACGTCTATATAACATTTGTGTAGGGCAGGAGTGCAAGCTAAAATCAAGGTGTCGGCAGGACTGCCTTCCCTTCTGGGGGCTCCAGCAGAGAATTCAGTTCTCTGCCTTTTCCAGCTTCAGGAGGCCATACTCAGCCCTCAGCACGTGGCCCCTTCCTTCGGCTTCAGAGCCGGCTTTGCCATGTCTCTCTGACCTTTACTCACGCTTCCCCTGACCACAGCCAGCGAAGACTCTGATTTTAAAGATCCCCGTGACTAGACTGGGCCCACCTGGGTAATTCAGGGTCACCTCCCCATCTCAAAGCCCCTTTTACCATGTAAAGCAACACATTCACAGGCTCCAGGGATTAGGGTGTGGGAGTTTCAGGGGCCATTATTCTGCCTAGCACTTATAATAAAGTGGGGAAAAAGCAAATGCACCAGTAGCAAGGTACTTAAAAGGGGAGGGAGGGAGGAGTGAGTAATTATATGTATTAGTATTTGCATAAAGGATACATAAAACCAGCATTGGTTATTGGAGGAGAACCAGGCTGATGGGGGACAAGGCTGGATGGTGATATTTTGTGTTATCACAGAAGTGTTCAAACACACACAAAACTAGAGAGAATAGTCTAATGAATCCTTCTACCCGTCACCCAGCATCAACAGTTACGACCGTTTTGCCTTCTAGTTTCATTTATCTCCCCACCTTTTGGGAAAGGACTGAAAATGTATAGCAAATCCCACACATCGTATCACTCTAGCTTTAAAAACTTCAGTATGTAGCTCTAAGAGACAGGGGCTTTTCAGAAGTATACCACAACTCCATCATCACACCTAATAAACTTAAAAATAGTTTCTTACTATCATCTAATAATTAGTTTATATTTAAATTTCCCTAACTGCCTACAAACTTTTTTTTTTTTTTAATAATTGGTTCATTTGGATCAGGACCCAGACAAGGCCCTCATGCTGTACTGGGTTGAGGTGAGTCCTAAATTTCTCTCAACCTATAACAATTTCCAGGAGATACACTCTTCCCTCTCTACACTTTTATATCTTTATTTCTCAATCATGTAAATGAATGATCTACACAGAAGTTAAATTCGGGAGACACTGCAAATCTAATGCTGCGTGGAGAGTTAAAGGATGGGGGTGAAGAAGACCATCCCAAGCAGGGGACTCAGGAGCAGAGAGGAGGGGGGCGGGGGAGGGGGGCCCCCGCCGAAGCCCCCGGAGGTGGGTGGAGTCAGGGAGCCCAGGGGTCCAACATTCTGGGGGGTTTCCTGGTCTGCTTGGCAGAGGTAGGTGGAAGGGTTGCAGGGACACCAGCGCCAGCCTAGGCTGCAGCATCCTGAGGAAAGTCCCCAAAGGGGACTTTATAAATAAATCAATAAAAGGACGATGCAACCTTATCTAAATGTGCAGCCTGCCGAGAAACCACAGGAAACCCACTACCCACCAAACCGAGCCTAGTGTTACACCAAAGCACCCCCAGACCGGACAGCGGAAGAACACAGAGGCGGATAATCACGAAGGACAGAGGAGCCGCTGAAACTCCCAGTCGTGAGAGACCTGAGCTCTGTGCCAGCTCTGCCTTCAGCCGTCTGCAGGATCCTGTGAAGGTCACCTGCAGACGCAGCACCTTGAGTAACCATGGCTGGGGGAGCGGGGAGTAAGCAACAGCATGCACCAGCATGTACTTGGATTTGCATAAAGAAGGTTACATAAAAACCAGATGAGAGTGGGACTTCCCTGGTGGCGCAGTGGTTAAGAATCCGCCTGCCAAGGCAGGGGACACAGGTTCGAGCCCTGGTCCGGGAAGATCCCACATGCCGCGGAACAACTAAGCCCGTGCGTCACAACTACTGAGCCTGTGCTCTAGGGCCCACGAGCCACAACTACTGAGCCCATGCGCCACAATTATGGAAGCCCGCGTGCCTAGAGCCTGCGTTCCGCAACAAGAGAAGCCACCGCAATGAGAAGCCCATGCACTGCAACGAAGAGTAGCCCCACTCGCGGCAACTAGAGAAAGCCTGCGCGCAGCAATGAAGGCCCAACACAGCCAAAAATAAATAAATAAATTTATCAAAAAAAAAAAAATGAGAGTCAAAGAGATCCTGAGTACGGAAGGAGCAGTGGAAATTCTCCCCACTTAATATTGCTAACAGCCAGATCCCAAAGCCCCACTCCCCATATTATCCCTGACTGAAAGAGGGGTTGCTGCAGGATGAATAGGAGTTTGCTGGGAATAGGAAATTTACCGTAGACAAAGAGAATGACAGAGTCAAAGGAAGAGAGGCGGGAATGAGCCCAGGGCGTTCAGAGAATTAAAACGAATTCAAAGTGCTAAATCAATGTGGGATCTTGGATTGGACTCTGGGACAGGAAGAGGACATTAGTGGAAAAACAGGTGAAATCTGAATAACATCTGCAGCTTAGTTAATAGTACTGTACTTAGTTTTGACAAATCACTTTTTTTTCAGATGTTGACATTGGGGGGAAGCTGTACTATCTTTGCAACTTTTCTGTAAACCTGAAATTATTCCAAAATAAAAGAGTTAGTAAGAAAGAGAGAGAAGGAAAAAAGACAAAAAGAGCAGTACAAAATGGCTAAAGCATGTAAGTTGCCAGAAGGGGGGAAAGGGTGATGGGCATCAGCAGAAGCCGGCTTACCGGGGCCTCCTGTGCCCCACCACGGGGTCCAGACTCCATCTCTCTGCAATACTCCACGGCGATGTCCCCTCTTTCTGAACCCTTCCCACAGGCCCCAGGGGGACGCCAGCCACAGTTTCTTACATTCATGTTCATCTTAACTATATTTCACCTGCCCATATGTGCCTGAACACACACACACAAAGATCCCAGGTCTGCTACACACACACACACACACACGCACGCACACACACACGCACGCACACACACAGCTCATCTAGGAGGAGCCCTGTGTCCAGCCTCTAATCCCCCCCCCCGCCCCCGGGAATCTAGAACCATCACCCAGAACAGAGGTCAGCAGCCATCCCCATTCCCCGTGGTGGAGGAAAAGCAGTCACCCTCCCGGCTCCGCAGCTGTGAAAAGGGAGCCTCAGAAGGACAGCCTCCAGCAAAGGCAGGACCAAGACGCAAACTCTCCACCTGTCTTCGGCCCCAAAGACTCAGACACTCAGCTTGCGGGGGGGGGTACCTTCAAGATGGCACAACCCCTCGGGTGTCACCTGCAGTCCCTTCACCCACCTCCACAACCAAAGGACAAGAAAGACAGAGCACCCATGTTAACACAGCCATTTACGCCGTGCAGAGGTAGTTCAGCACCCGGGTCCTGGAGCCAGATCCCCTGGGCTCAAATCCCGGCTCCGCTGCTTCCCAGCAAGTGAATTCATGCGGCCTCCATTTCCCCATGTGTGAAATAGACATAGTAAGACTCTCAACCTCAGAGGGCCGTTTGAAGATTAAACGGGTTTCCACATAGCAATTGTGCCCATCCCAGTGTTCGTTCTTTGGGCTCCTACTGTGGGTACTACAGGAGCTGATCATCTACTGGGGGACATTTTTTAAAAAAGATGCATGAAACATGAAATTACTGGGAATTCCCTAGCAGTTGAGTGGTTAGGACTCTGTGCTTCCACTGCAGGGGGCAAGGGTTCGATCCCTGGTCAGGGAACTAAGATCCGCATGCCTCGCGGCTCAGCCAAAAAAAACACCACACACATGAAATTACCATCCGGGACACACACATGAAATTACCATCCGGGACACACACATGAAATTACCACCCGGGACACACACATGAAATTACCACCCGGGACACACACATGAAATTACCATCCGGGACACACACATGAAATTACCACCCGGGACACACACATGAAATTACCACCCGGGACACACACATGAAATTACCACCCGGGACACACACATGAAATTACCACCCGGGACACACACATGAAATTACCATCCGGGACACACACATGAAATTACCATCCGGGACAACGTCTGATCAGAGTCTAGCAGGTGACTCAGAAAGCAACTGCTACAGGAGCGCTGAGAGGGAGGGCCAGCGCAGACTGGGATGATCGAGGATTCGGGAAACGCAGGGGCCGAGCTGGCCTCAAAGATGGGGGCTGCTTATGGGGGAGAAGAGAAAAGGATGGGCCAGGGACTGGGGCAGAGGGAAGAGGCGGTGGGAACCCAGCCATAGGTGTGGGTGTGCATGCGGTGTCCCAAGAGAGGGAACAGAATTGTAAATACTATAGGTTGTGACAAGAGAGCAGAGGGCCTTTATGATGAGCTTAGAATTAGGACACGAGCCTTTCATACATTCAGAAAATATTTACTGTGCACCTGCTGTGTGTCGGGTACTGTGCAAGGCCCTTGGGATACTTCTGAGAACAAGACAGTCACAGTCCCTGCTCTGGAGGAGCTTACGTTCCTGCGGAAGGAGGCAGATTATAAACAAAACACATACTAAGAAAATTCTTTCCTCTGTTAGAAGGTGATAAGTGTGATGGCAAACAATTTAGCAGTAAGTAGAGCCCAAGAGGTTTTCGAGCAGGAAAAATGCGCGAAGCAAAGCTTTAGGAGTTACGACAAAAAGACGATATTAAATATTAGTCACTGGGGCTTCCCTGGTGGCGCAGTGGTTGAGAATCTGCCTGCCAATGCAGGGGACACGGGTTCGAGCCCTGGTCTGGGAGGATCCCACATGACGCGGAGCAACTGGGCCCGTGAGTCACAACTACTGAGCCTGCGCGTCTGGAGCCTGTGCTCCGCAACAAGAGAGGCCGCGATAGTGAGAGGCCTGCACACCGCGATGAAGAGCGGCCCCCGCTCGCCGCAACTAGAGAAAGCCCTCGCACAGAAACGAAGACCCAACGCAGCCAAAAATAAATTAATTAATAAAAAAAATATTAGTTACTTACAACTCTTCGTCACCCCCCACCCAATCTCCTGAAGTGGACAGATCCTGAGAAATATGATTTGTTTTGCTGAGCTGGGGTAGTGGGAAGTGGAGGATGCAGACTGGAAATGCCGAGTGAGAGCTACGTTGCTCCCCATGAAGCGGAGGGCGAGGGCCAGAGGCTGGCAGGGGCTGGGCAGGGGTGCAGGAGACCAGGCAGGCGTGGCTGCACAGAATGGAAGTTTGAAGAAAGATCCAAAAAGCATTTTGAGAATGGTGTTCTCTGGCATGCAAGCTGTCACCCCTCATCCAGTTCTCCGTGAAATCTTCATAAACTCCATACTCTGCGTGGGTGGTCTCCACAAGGACTACGCGTGTGTTCAACACACTGAAAAGAAGTTATGGTGGGGGTAGGGCAGCCCAAGGCAGCCCAAGCCCAGTGACGTGGCAAGGCAGTCAGTCCAGCGATGCGTGCAGACTGGATGAGTGAATGACAGGAACGCGGGTAGGAGGATGGGACAGTTGTTGGGACTGAGGAAGGGCTTCGAGGACATGGCCCCATCTTGGGTGGAGCAGGTGGAGAGAAAGCTGAGCTATCAACACGGAGCTGGACTCAGAAGCCCTGAGGTCTGCTTCTCTCTCTAAATCCCTCTCTCTTGGGTGGGGAGGGATAAACTAGGAGGTTGGGATTAACATATACATACTACTATATATAAAACAGATAACCAACAAGGATCTACTGTAGAGCACAGGGAACTCTACTCAATATTTTGTGATAACCTACCTGGGAAACTAACACAACACTGTAAATCAACTATATTTCAGTTAATAAATAAATAAATAAATAAACTTCCTTGAAAAAGATAAAAAATTTTTGAAAGACACCAACAATCCAATAATACCCTGTCATTTGAACAGAGAAAAAAATAAGAAACAAAAGAAATCAGTCTCTCCTGCCTTGGGCTTTGCTTCTTCATTTTGAAGTCGGACAGCCTCAGTGGCACCTCCTACCGGTGACGGGAACAGTACAAGGAAGCAGGAAGCACATTCAGTGAGCAGGTGTGGGACCAGCAGGAGCAGAGGAATCCCAGGTGAGAGGAGGGTTCGGGGCTGACCGGAGGGTGTGGGCAAGGAGAAGGGCAGGCGGCTTCTTGTGTAGGGAGCCCCTCGGAGATTATGAAGTCTGATCTTGATGTTTATTTTGAGATGTCTATTCATATACTATTGACTCTGTGACAAATTACCACAAATTTAGTGGCTTAAAATCAGCACACATGACTTTACAATTCTGCAGGTCAGAAGCCCAAATGAGTCGGCAGGATGACATTTGCTCCCTCTGGCAGCTCAAGGGGAGAATCTGCTTCCTTGCCACCTCTGGAGCTGCCACCTCTGGAGCTGCCACCTTCCTTGCCATTCCTTGGCTTGCAGCCCTGTGTCCTTCCCATCTCGGCCTGCGCCTCCACGTCTCCCTCTCTGGCTCTGATGCTCCTGCCTCTTCTTCTAAGGACTCGTGGGATTACACTGGGCCCATAAGTACATGCCACGATAGCCTCCCCATCTCAAGATCGTAACGTAATCACACGTGCAAAATCCCTTTTGCCATGGAAGGTAGTATCTTCACGGATTTGGGGGGTTAGGATGTGGGCATATTTGCGGGGACATTAGGGTTAGGGAAATGCTCTACAGGCCCTCAGATATCATGATGAATTTAAGCGCAAAAGAAAAATGGTGGGAGGAACAAGGGGGGATGCACGTTCAGGGAAAGAGGGGAGCAGAGGACAGAGGAGCCATGCCTGAGGGAGACCCACTCCCTGGCAGTTTTTTCACAAGTTTGCAGAGGGCTCCTATGGGCCAGCAAGGGACTGGATGCTTGGAGAACACAGAAACTAACCAAATGCACATGTATTTAGAGGAGCTCGCCTCCAAAACGTGTACACAGGAGAGATTACGATGAAGCCCAATGAGTCACACAGGAGATCCAAACAAGGTAATCCGTGGAGGAAAAGACCGAGTGTTCAAGGCTTCACGGAGTAGTGACATTTGAGCTTAGTAAGAGGCGCAGCAAAGACGTTTCTAGAAGGGAAGGGAGTGAACCAAGGTGGGTGGTACAACCCCAGGGACAGCAAGGGAGAGGTGTCCCGAAAGAAAGGCTGTTCAGCAGGGTCATGGCAAGGAGAAATGGCCACCAGTGTGGCAGCTGGGAGTACTTAGTGGCCCATGAGAGTGGGTTCTCCAGCCGCCTCCCATAGCTGGAAGCAAGACCGGGCCCAGGAAGACGGGTGTGGCCAGTCCTCAGGTCCCTAGCCCTGTGTTCAAATCTTACCACCAGGTGGGGCACAAGAGCCAGAGTGAACCCTCAGCCAGGGCAGGGGTTTTTCCAGAAACAGGATGCCCTGAGGGAAGGGAGGAAAAGTTCTCCCACTCCATCACCACACAGCCTGGAAGGCCTCACTGCCTTCATGTGATCTCTGACTCAGGGGCTTACCCAGATTTTCCCCTTCCAGTTAAAGCAAAACCATATTTTTTCCGTTGCTCCCTTCCTTGGTTGCCTGTAGGACTAAAGGCCTCTAACACACTTTGGGGCGGAGGCTCAGGGCACCACACAACAGAGGGGGCCTGATATCTCCTAATTCAACATGTCACTGTACAGGCCCAGACAGAGGAGGTGGCTTGTCCAGAATAAACCAAAGGGTGGGATCAAGAACAGAACTCAGATCTCCTCACTCACATTCTCAGGACTCCTTGATTGTACGTAATTTGATGTTTCACCATAGCCCTCTCCCACCAATGGTTTCTTGAGGGTAAATAGTAACAGTAATAGTAACAGTAGCCAACATTCCCTGGGCACTCCAGTGGCAGGTGGATGACCTCAGTCAGTGCTCACAATTACCCTTAGAAGGAGTTTCTTTTATAAGCTTAAATGTTTGCTCAACTCCTCCCATCTGGACTTGTGAATGAGGAGGTGGGGCGGGGAGAGGAGAGGAGAATATAAAAAAGATAAAATCCTTTCTCTCCTTAGACCTGTTCTCCCAAGGCAGGTTCTCCCAACAGCACCATGAGACCTTGTCTGGTTTCCGGCCTCAGCACCCCACACCCTGCTGGACCCCAGCCATCCCTGGCCACGGTGGGTCAGGGGCAGTGACCTAGGAAAGAGTATCAAGACTCCTCTGCCCGTGGCCACTATTGGCCACATTTAGGGAACTTTGTTTCCGTGACTGCTCCTTCCCAGTCCTCCTTCCTTCCCTGTCTCACCCACTATGGTGGTTTCCCCAGCAGCTGCCTGTGGTTTTGTGCCTGTGCCTTTCCACATGGTTCCCTCTGCCTGGAGTTCCCTCCCCAGCCTTGTCTGCTGGCCCACCTTCCAAAGTCAGCTGCGGTGTCCCCCTCGCTGGAAGCCTCTCCCAGCTCAGGCAGACCTGGGTACACGCCCCAGCCCCTGCTGTTTCCTAGGCAACATCTCCCCCTGTTGGCACGAGTTCATGTGCCTGACACACAGTGAGGCCAAACACCAAAACGTCGGAGTCTGGAGCAGAGAAAGGTTTGCCAGGGCAGGGCCATGCAAGGAGATGGGTGGCTCACGCCCAAAAAACCCCCAAGCTCCAGGAAGGATTTCGAAGGGTTTCAGCAAAGCTTTTTTAAAGCCAGGCAAGGGACAAGGGTCGCAGGGTCTGTGATCAGCTCGTGCACAGTTCTCTGATTGGCTGATGGTGAGGTAACAGGGCAGTGTCACAGGGGTCTTAGCATCGGGTATGTATAGGACACAGAGCAGGCTCTCCAGAAACACTGGAAGAAGAAATGAATGAAATCCTCCTCGGCTCCAGCTGGCCTGACTCTGATCTTGCCCTCGCTACCCCCTCTCCTGGTTTGCCCCCCTCTCTCCAGCCTCCACCCCGTTGCCCCACCCCTTGGTCTCTCACCTGAACTACTATACACCTCACCTTTCAGTCTAACCCCCCAAAGCTCTGAGCCAAGGCCTGGAGATCGAGGTAATGGTCCTTGTCCTCAAGGAGCCTCCTGCCTGCTCCTCCCCTCAACCCCCAACCGCCCCCTGCCACCAGCCACCTAACTACCCAAAGCACAGGTTCCCTGCTTATAAACACTTCGGCGACCCCTCACCCCCGCTTGCAGAGTCCAGGACCATGAGGCACCTCTAGTTACATCCCCACCTTCACCTCCCTACACGCCTCCCCCAGCTGTGAGCTCCAGCCTAGACCCCAGACGGCCCCAGCCCCAGCTTTGCCTGATTCTCCCATGATTGCAACCACTTTTCCTGGGGTTCTGCAGCATGCTTTCCAATTTGGGTCAAAGGCCCCTCCTTTAAGCCCCCCTGGCCTTTAAGCCTCTCTCCTTGACCTCCTGTAACACGCTCATCCCCCTCCTGCCCTAAGGACATAACAGGATACTGAAAGGTGTCGAATGAATGCATCAATGAGACAGATCTAACAACGATAGTAAACAGAGCAAAATATGTACTTTAAAGTGGTAACGCGTACTTTAAAGTGGTAACGCAGGCTGTTTCTGGTGAGTGTTATTTTGAGTTACGTTTTTTTTTTGCTTATTGGTATTTTCTGATGTTTCCGTAATTGAGCAGGTTTTGTTTTTGTAATTAAAAAAGAAAAAAACCACCAAAGGAAACTTCATTTTGAAAAAAATACGAAAGGGTTTTGGGATTTCAAAAGTAGGGGGAATCTCCTCATCCTCTGGCGAGAAACAGGAAAGGAATGTTTAAGGGGCCATAGAATTTCTACAAGAGAAGATGGGAAGGCAGGCCAGCCAGAGGGCACACACCACATGCCAGGTGCAGACCTGGGGTGCTGGGGAGGGCAGAGTGTCCCCTACAGGTGCAAGATGAGGAATTTTAACTTATCTCATCGAATGTGGGGAGCTGCAGAAAGAATCCTTCTCTTCCAGTTTTACTGAGATAGAATTGACCTGCAGCACTCTATAAATTTAAGGTGTTCGACATAGTGATTTGACTCACATACATCACGAAATGATTACCACGGTGGGTTTAGTGAATATCCACATCTCATACACATACATTAAAGAAATAGAAAAATATTTGTATTTTCTCCTTGTGATGAGAGCTCAGGATTTATTCTCTTAACAATTTTCCTTTATAACTTGCAGCAGTGTTAATTATGTATTATATTGTACATTACATCCCTAGTACTTATTTACCTTAAAACGGGAAGTTTGTCCCTTTTGACTACCTTCCTCCAATTCCCCTTCCCCTCCCCTCCCCACCTCTGGTAACCACAAATCTGATCTCTTTTTCTGAGTTTGTTTGCTTGTTTTTGAAGTATAAATTGACCTACAACACTGTGTTAGTTCATGATACATAACACAGTGATTCGATATTTCTATACATTTCAAAATGATCACCATAAGCTAGTTACCATCTGTCACCATACGAAGATATTACATAATTATGGACTATATTCCCCACACTGTACATTTAATTCCCATGACTCATTTATTCTGTAAGTGAAAGTTTGTACCTCTTAAATCTCCCTCGCGTAATTCTCTCCTACCCCTACCCCCCTTCCCTGTGGCAACCACCTGTTTGTTCTCTGTGTCTATGACTCTGTTTCTGTTTAGTTATATTCGTTTGTTTTTTAGATTCCACATGTAAGTGAAATCATACAGTATCTGGCTTTCTCTCTCTGATTTATTTCACTCCACATAATACCCTCTAGGTCCATCCATGTTGCTGCAAGTGGCAAGATTTCATTCTTTTTTATGGCTGAGTAATATTCCATTGTGTATATACACATCTTCTTTATCCCTTCATCTATTGATGGACACTTATGCTGTTTCCGTATCTTGGCTACTGTAAATAATGTTGCAATGAACACAGGGGTGCAAATATACTTTCAAGTAGTGCTTTCATTTTCTTTGGATAAATACCCAGGAGTGGAATTGCTGGGTAGTTCTCTTTTTAATTTTTTTAAGGAACCTCCATACTGCTTTCCATAGTGGCTGCACCAACTTACATTCCCCCCAACAGTGGAGGAGGGTTCCCTTTTCTCCACATCCTCGCCAACATTTATCATTTGCGGGACATTTCTGAGCGGGGGCGAAACACCCTAAGCACTCTGGCACTGGAGCTTCAAAGAGGTAGCAGTGGGCAGAGTCAAAGGGCAAGAGCGCGGGTGCCGGGGAGTAGAGGCAAGAACAGAAGCCAGGCTACAGGCTTTGTCTTCTCCTCTGGGCCATCTGAACCTCAAGTCCAGGAAGCACTCCCGGACTGCCCGGCCCTCAGACATATTACTATTCAGTGATGGTATCTGAGAATTACTCCCATAAGCTTCCGACCGATCTTCCCACCTGGACGGCGAGCTTCTAATTCCTCCTGCTCCGCATGACGTGCCGAGTAATAGTGTGCTTCACGAGGGAAGGTTTGCAAGGAGCCGCCCCAGGGATACATAAGGCCAGGCAGCTTCTGTTTAAATCAAGGCCAAAGCAAGAAGAGCCCTCATTCTGCGGCAGCCGGCCTGGGGTTAAGGGACCTCGGCCCCGACCACCGGGGAAGGGGTCTCCCAAAGCAGAGGGCTCGAGAAGGACGGAAACCAGGGGACAACCGGAAGGGCGAGGCCTCCACTTACTCCGGGACGAAAGCAGCCGAAGATGACTGACTGGAAAGACCCCAGGACTGCTGGGAGGAAACGGGGAGGATGGCGGGAAGTCAAGCCGGCCGACTCGGTGGGAAGGGCCGAGCCAGAGGCGGGAGGGGCTGCGGCCACCGGGCCTGGGCGGGGCGGGGCGGGGCAGGTGGGGCGGGGGCGGGGGCCGGGGGGGCGGGGGCCGGGGGGCGGGGGCGGGGGGCGGGGCCGGGGGCGAGGGCGGGGGCAGAGGCGGGGCCCGGCACATGCGCACCGCGGCGGCGCGCGCCCGAGGAGTGGCACTTTTTAAAAGTGCAGCCCTGAGGCCAACCCGCAGCCGCCAGCACCTCGGTCCGAAGACTGGTCCCGCCCGTCCCGGCCTCAAGCGCCCCCGTCCCACACCAGTCCGGCCCAGGCCAGTCTAGCGCGCACCATGCCGGTCAAAGGAGGCACCAAGTGCATCAAATATCTGCTGTTCGGATTTAACTTCATCTTCTGGGTGAGTGAGCGCGACTGCCGCGCGCTCCTCTCCGGGGCCACCTGTCCACCCCGGGCACCCGGTCCGCGGTCGGGGTTGCCGGTCACCGGCATCGCCTGCGCAGGGGAAGACTCCTGGCGGGAGGAGAGGGCACTGCGGCCGCCAGCTGGCTTCTCGGCGGGGGCTGAGACGGGCTGGGAGGGCGCGTTGGTCCGGGGCTGGTCCGAAGCGGGGCGGGCAGGGGGCGCGGGGCCCTAGTAAGCCGGGAGTGTGTGTGGGGGGGGGTGTTTGCTCCCACCCCGATCCCCTCCGAGTGCAGGAGGGAGAAACGGAGCACCCCCTCTGCTGGGGACTCAAGGCCCTGCCCGAAGGGGACTGTGGCGGGCAGTGCAGCTCGTGACCCGGGTGTGGTCCCCCCGAGTGGCCGAGGCCGCGGGGAGGGGAGCATGCGGACCCTCCAAGGGACTAAGGTGGCGCCGGAGGAGCTCAGTGAAGGTCTGTTGGCACCTTTACGCCGGAGAGCAAGGGGCGCGCAGGTCGCGGGTGTCAGCGTCCCGGGCCCCGTCCCTGAATGAGCGTCGGGATCCCTCCTCCACCCCCGAGGGGGAACCTTCAGGCCCCCTGCTCTCAGACTGATTCTGAGCCGGCGTGAGAAAGTCCGAGCTCCCTCGAAACTACCTGAAAGACTAGCTTGTCTTGATTTTTTTTTTTTTCCCCCGAAGAGCGATAAGTATCTGAGCTGGAGAGAACTCCGGGAGAGTTGGGGAGGGGTGGGGCAGATGCCTATCGGCGCCCTCAGTAGGATGAGTCCTCTGTTTCTCCATTTCCGGGAGAGATAAGGTGCCGGCCTCACCCCCTTCCCCGCCAGCCCACCCAGCAGCCGGGCGGGGCCACGGGGAGTGGACTGTCACCTGGGGAGGACGCAGGCCAGGGAGATCCAGGACTCCCGCTGCCGGCCACTCTCAGCCTGTCTGCAAATGGGAAGGCTAAGGCCGGCAGGGAAGGGGAGTGGTCCCTCCGCACCTCTCCTTGAGGGCTTAAGGGGCCACCCCAAGAAAGAGGCAAGGAATAGGGGACTTTGGTGTCCTGGTTCACGGGCCACATCCCCTGCTCACAGGTGGACAGTGTTTGCCCCTTTGCAGTCAGGAAAGCATGTGGAAAGGCAGGCCCTGTGCCACGCTCGATAGAGACGGCTGTAGAAGCAGGGGCGAGCCACCAGGGGCTTGTAACAAAAATCTGCTTATTTCCCGGGAGCTGCTTCCCCGTGAAGCCCAGGGAAAACCTCCTGAGATTTAATCCTGTCTCTGGAGCTGACGGGGTATGAGGTTGACCTGCCCTTGCAAGACTCATCACACCCAACACCTGCTCTAGTGAGGACAGTGCACAGGTGTGCCCTGCCCAGCCCATGGCCTGCTCTAGGGAGACCCTCCTGTGGTGGGCACCCCCTCCTCCCGGGTGTCCCTGCCAGCCAGCTAGCTGCCAGCCTTGGCTCCACCCGTCTCCAACTCCGGCTCTAGGAAAGAACGTCAAAGGCTGACTAGCCCCGCCCCACCCCGCCCTTGTCCTTTAAGGAGTTTTTCTCTCCCTCCTCCCTAGCACCGTCTCTCCCCTGCCAGTCTCTTGGTTACTCCTTAGCTATCTGCCTAGGCTGTGTGAGGGTTTGGGGCGTGGGGACCCACGGACTCCCAGGCTGCCTCCATACCCCCCGCCCCATGGCACCTGCAGGAGCCTGGCGGGAGGCTCCCAGGCCACTCAGGTATCTGCTCAGCCTCTCACTGACTCCTGCCTGCCACCCCACTCTATCCAGACCTGCCCCTGCCTGAGCTAGGTGCTGCTGATGGGCTGTGTCATCTGAAACAGAAATGACTCATTCTAGGAACGGCTGGGTATAGAATTAGAAATGACTTTTGAGGTGATTCAGTCCAGCCTCTTCTTCACAGCGAGGAAGCGGGAACCAGAGAGGGGCTGACCTGCCCAGCGTCACGGGAACCCAGCCAATACCCCAACCCCTAGGTCCCTTAAGTCCTGTCCTCTTCCGTCTCCACCACAAAACCAACAAGGGGACCTGGTAACGGGTGGTGTATGGGGGTCAGCAGTAGCTTCATGTCTCTGAATCGTTTATTGTTCAGTCGTCCTGTATTCAGGTCCCTGTAGAGTTGAAGCCCTCATCTCCCTCCTAGGAGGTGTTGGAATAAAGGAACACCATGATCCCCTTGTGCAGCGTGTTACTGCAAAGTCCTTTTCCAAATCTCATTGTATAGCCAGAGCAGGTAACATTCTCCCCATTTTACTGATGACCAGGAAACTAGTCCCCAGAGAGGTTCCACGACTCAGCCAGGGTCATGTGGCAGGATAGCATCAGAGGTAAGTCTGAAGGCAGGTCTGGTTGGCTCCGAGTTCAGCACGCTTTCCATCACCACCTGCTGCTGTACCCAGCTGAGTGGGAATGAAGGGAGGGGGGCAACAAGCTCTCAAAAAATAACTTTTAAGAGAAGCTATGACCTGAGGGAACTGGTTGCTTGGACTGTTATGATGTCATCACTTCCCTTTCTCTCTTGAGACCAGGAATTTATAAACTTGATGTTTGGGACCTGATGTGGGCCTTGAAGAGCAGGAGTTGGGAGGCTAGGGGCCACCAGTACCTCATGGACAGAGGATGCTGAGGGGTGGTCCAGCAGGGATCCAGAGAGGAGAAGCCCACCTCAGCGGCAGTGGGGTGATTGGGGCGGGGGAGGGGAGCGGTGTACCTCTTGCCTGGCCCCCAGTCTCATCCCTGTGGGACCCTCAGTGACAGCAGAGCCTGCGCTGCCTGCCCTCCCCAAGTAGGGCCTCTGGTGCCCGCAGCTAAGCCAGCAGTCAGGCTGTTCTTCCAGTGCCCCCAGGACCCTAACTTCCCAGCTCTGTTTCAGTTGTTTCTGGGTTTCCTTCAGACCTCTTTGCCTACCCACCCTCCAAAAAATTTCGATGGGGAAACATTTTACAATGCCAAAGGGGCAGCCTCAGCTGTACAGTGGGGAACCGGGGCTGGTCCAGGCCAGGAGCAAGGCCTTCACATTCTACCCACCCCCTCACCCCTTTGTTCCCTGCCTCTCACCCCGTCTCCTTCCTCACTGATGGGAATAGCAGGGAATTTCTCTTTCCCAAGAAATGGTGTCTCGCAGGCCTAAGGCAGGCTTCACGGAAACATGGACAGAGGCCTGGACCAGAGCTCAGGGACCTGTGTGTTAGTCCAGCTCTGCCCCCAGCTCACTTTGAGCAGGTCACTTTTGAATTCCAGACCTCAGTTTCCTCATCTGTACAACCAGTGGGTTGGAGCAAATGGTCCAGAAAGGTCCCTTCAGTAGCTCAGTCTATGAAACCAGCCCCACCCCCAGGGCCTAGAGCAAAGGACATTCCCACACAACCCAAAACAGGAGTCAGGAAATGGAAGTGTGCAGTGGGTACCCAGGCTTGACCCAGCGTGGCTTCATTTCATTCAGGGGCCTCTTGACGTCTGGGGCCTGAGTCGTGCCTCTCTTTCCAGGTAACCCCAAGTTCCCTCTACTCCCCCGGGTGGGGTCTCTCTGTCTGGGGGGGTTCTCTGTTTTGGTCGCCCTCAGCCTTTTGTGGCAGTGCTGCCTAGTGGTCAGAGTGGCTCTGGGTTGGATTTGCCCGTCACCGTGTGGAGCTGGTGACTACCCCCTGGGGTTGCTGTGGGTTATAGGAGCGCATGCCCGTGACGCACTTAGCCTCCTGGATGAGAAGTAAACTTCCAGCCGTAGCTTTTGTCATCCCTGTATGGAAGGGAGGTTGAGGAGGTGGGGAGGGTGGGAGCACTGGCCTGAGGAAGTGTGGAAGTTGAAACCAGAGAGAGGTAGCCAGGTGCACACCCCACATCCACACACGTCCCCCCTTCTTCTCATCCTGCATCACTGCCAGCCTCGTTCCTCCACACACCTCTGCGATTCCCACCTCAGGACCCTGACTCCATTTCATGTGTGGCCGCAAGTCTGACTGTGGGGCAGCCCCACTTCTGAAAATAAAACTGCGTGCGGAGAAATCCGGAATGCGGGGTCCGGGCGGGGGATGGGCGAGCGGGATGGCACTGGCAGAAGCCCCTCCCACCCAACCTGCTGCTTCACCCAGAAGCTGTTTGCCTTCAGTGCTGGCCTGAGCAAGCGGCTGGAGCTCTTGCGTGAAATGGCCTCCACCTTTGGCACCCGGACAGCCCGAGCCCTGCGAGAGCCGGCTGTGTTTGCACAGAGGCTGGCAGGTTTGGGGAGGCCAGGTGTCTGCATCTGCTCAGGAAAATAAGACTTCTCCCTGCCCGGACTCCTGAGGCTTTCCCCCCACTTTGCCCCGCGATGGTTGTCAACAACAGATGGGACTCCTGATTTGGGGAGTGGGGAGGATTCCTCTACACGCGCGGACGCACATACGCGCGTACGCACACTCACCTGGCACCATTCCAGACCTCACTCTCTGGTGCTCCAAGGAAGCAGCTGCCGGTTCAGACCTGAGTTTGGAACTGCTTTGATAAGAAGCCCTTTGGAGCACTTACTCCGCTAAACGAGTCTTCTGCGGCTTCAGACCTCACACATCACCGTTCTCACATCTTCCTTTTGTGTCAGATGCAAATCTTCACTATTAACACACAGAGCTGTGTGTCCGTGTTCGATATGTCTGTTTTCCTGTTCGATTCCATTTTACAAGGAGGCACGGTTTTGGGGATTGGTTGCACAGTTTGGGACTTAATAATACGCCTGGGACTTAACAAAAGCACCTTTTCTGCCAAAGAGCGCAAGCCTTGACCGTCTTTCTTGGGTGTGCCTGGCTGTGAGGGTGAGGGACCCGACGTCACGGGTTACGGTGTTTTCTGTGGTCCTGTTGCCTCCTTGGTGGCTGCATGTTCTGGAGAGTCTGGGGAGAGGAGCGTGAGGAAAAAGTTTCAGGAAGCTTCATGTTTTTGTGCCGCGTTCCTGCCTCCCTCCTGGGGCGGGGTCAGGGGAACTTTATTTGGAACCGCCTCAGGTCTTTTCAACCAAAGACTTGCAGAAACCGTCTTTCCCTCTTACTTACAGAAGAGCAGTGACTTCATGGTTTGGGGGTTTGACAATCTGGGGAAGAGCCTGTCGAACCCAGGTTCACCCAGAGATAATTTGCAACTGAGGGAATTAAGGAGACCAAAAGCGCTAATCTAAACAATATTTTTTTTTTAATTTATGTTCTTAAAGTCTGACTGCAGATCACTTGCCTGTTTCATTCCGTGGAAAAAGTAATGCTGGTCCAGGGACATTTGCATTTTCCGTCAAGTGATGGCAGGCAGCTGTGGAAAGCAGCGTCCTGTCTCCAGATGAGATAATTTTATTTTAATTACATCCATCCAGTAATTCCTCCCGTCCACCAAAGAAATACTTAGTTCTGGATAGTTTTCTGTTTGGTTTTTTGTTTAATAAATTTATTTATTTTTTATTTACTTATTTTGGGCTGCGTTGGGTCTTCGTTGCTGCGTGGACTTTCTCTAGTTGCAGCGAGCCGGGGCTAGTCTTCATTGCGGTGCATGGGCTTCTCATTGCGGTGCATGGGCTTCTCCTCTTGCGGAGCACAGGCTCTAGGCACACGGGCTTAAGTAGTTGTGGCATATGGGCTCCGTAGTTGTGGCGCGCAGGCTCTAGAGCGCAGGCTCAGTAGTTGTGGCACACAGGCTTAGTTGCCCCACGGCATGTGGGATCCTCCCGGACCAGAGTTCGAACCCATGTCCCCTGCATTGGCAGGAGGATTCCCAGCCACTGCGCCACCAGGGAAGTCCCTGGATAGCTTTTAAGTACTGCTTGCTGTCATCCTCGACTGGCAGGTCCGAACATTTTGGGGGAATCCCATGAAATCAATGGGACCTGCCTCCAGAAACACACAGTCCCCGGTTTTTTTGCTTTTTTCTCCAGAGACCCATGAACCTCCCCATATCAAACACCGCATATTGGTTTCCAGGCAACCCCTGCTCTGTCCGGAATCCCACGTTTCTGCCATGAGGTGTGGGTTGCCTCACTGCTCTCCAGGACTGCACAGGGGAGCTGTGGGGACTTTGAGGAAGGCATTAGAGAGCCCCTAAGTTCCCCGAGGATCAAGGGCAGCCCTGACTGGAGCTCTGGCCTCCCACCCATCCTTGCTCTGACCGTCAGCTTAATCCTGGCCCAAGGAGTGGCTTGGACTCGAGATTAATTCAACGAGTGTTCTGTATTCCTAGTCCTGGAGCTTGGGTGATTTGTCTTTGCTGGGAAAGAGCAGGGTCCTGTCTTTCCCACAAATGGAAACTAGAAGGCTCGGCTGGCCTTCTCTGGCCTTGCCCCTGAGGACTTTGGAAAGGGAGATGCGCCCCCCGGGAGTCTCTGGAGACGCAGACCTCTGAGTTGTGATGTACAGCCTGGCTACGTAGCAGGGAGGATGAAGCCCACTGACTTGCAGGAGAGGGGCCAGATCTGTTTGATCCCAGGGAAGATCCCTGAGCAGAGAGGTGTGTGGACTGTTGACGTGGAGAAAGTCAGTCAGTCCTTTTGCTCAATCCTCTTGCCAGGCATGGTGCAAGGGAGCAGAAACGGTGTCCCTGGCTGTGTTAGGGAAGTCACCCTCCACAGCCTACCCGCTACACTCTCAAGGTCCCAGTATCCACCTCTCTCAGACCCAGGCAGATGGGGGCCATGACTCCTACAGAGCCCCTGCCTCCAAACTGCTTAGAGGAGGCCCCTTTTCCTCCCAGTCTGAGCCGCATGTCAGTGTCCAAGGGCAGAAACAACACCACACGTGGATCGTAGGAGAAAATCCTTGACTGGGGGTTAAAAATATCATAAAGTAAATTAGACCGTTTTAGTGAATTCAAAACACATTTCTATAGCATTTTAGTTTTAATTTATCTTTAAACTTACACTGATTGAATCAGTAGCAAATGATAAGGTTGATTTATTGACTCTTTAAATGAAAGATCAGCAAAGTCATACATAGTTGCGAATTCTTTGCTTTTCAAGTTTGGGGTGTTGTGTGTGTTTTCATTTTATTGAGGTATAGTTGATTTGCAATGTTGTGTTTAATTTCTTCTCTACAGCATGTGTGTGTTTTAATTGAAGTATGATTGACATACAACATTCCTTTAGTTTCCAGCGTACAACGTAATGATTTGACATTCATACACGTTGCAAAATGATAGCCAGAGTAAGTCTACTTACCATCTGTCACCATACAAAGTTACAGAATTTTTTTTTCTTGAGATGAGAGCAGCTTTCAAATCTGGAAAACAATATCACTGACTATAGTTCCCTTGCTGTACATCACATCCCCTTGACTTATTTATTTTATAACTGAAAATTTGTACCTCTGGATCCCCTTCGCCCATTTTACCCACCTCCCCAGCCTTCCTTCCCTCAGGCAACCACCAATCTGTTCTCTGTGTCTGTGGGTTTGGTTGGGTTTGGTTTGTTCATTTGTTTTGTGTTCCAGATTTCATTTAGCATAATACCCTCCAGGTCCATCCATGTTGTCACAAATGGTGTGATTTCTGTCTTTTTTATGGCTGAATAATATTCTAGCGTATATATGTACCATGTCTTCTTTATACATTTATCTATGGATGGACATTTAGGTTGTTTCCATGTCTTGGCTATTGTAAATAGTGCTGCAGTGAACATAGGGTGCATGTATCTTTTCGAATTAGTGTTTTCATGTTCTTTGGATATGTAACCAGAAGTGAAATTGCTGCATCATGTGGTAGTTCTATTTTTAATCTTTTGAGAAACTGCCATACTCTTTTCCATACTGGGTGCACAAATTTACATTTCCACCAAGACTGCACAAGGTTCCCTTTCTCCACATCATCATCAACACTTGTTATTTGTTGTCCTTTGGATAATAGCCATTGTGACAGGTATAACATCATATCTGATTGTGGTTTTGATTTGCATTCCCCTGATGTTTAGTGATGTTGAGCATCTTTTCATGTGCCCGTTGGCCATCTGTATGTCTTCTTTGGGAAGTTTAGTTTAAAAGATAGTTTGCTATAGACTGTTTGCGCCTCTCCAAATTCATATGTTAAATCCTAAAGTCCAATGCAGTTTTATTTGGAGTCGAGGCTGTTGGGGGTGATTAGGTCATGAGGATGGGGCCCTCATGAATGGAATTAGTGCCCTTATAAGAAGAGGCGGGACCTCTCTGGTGAAGCAGTGGTTAAGAATCCGCCTCCTGGGCTCCCCTGGTGGCGCAGTGGTTGAGAGTCCACCTGCCAATGCAGAGGACACGGGTTCGTGCCCCGGTCTGGGAAGATCCCACATGCCACAGAGCAGCTAGGCCCGTGAGCCATGGCCACTGAGCCTGCGCGTCCGGAGCCTGTGCTCCGCAGCAGGAGAGGCCACAACAGTGAGAGGCCTGTGTATCACTAAAAAAAAAAAAAAAAAAAAAAAAGAATCCGCCTCCCAATGCAAGGGACATGGGTTCAAGCCCTGGTCTGGGAAGATCCCACATGCTGTGGAGCAACTAAGCCCATGCGCCACAACTACTGAGCCTGAGCTCTAGAGCCCATGAGCCACAACTACTGAGCCCACGTGCTGCAAGTACTGAAGCCCACGTGTCGCAACTACTGAAGCCCGTGTGTCTAGAGTCTCTGTTCTGCAACAAAGGGAAGCCACTGCAATGAGACGCCCGTGCACCACGAAGAGTAGCCCCTGCTCGCCGCAACCAGAGGAAGCCTGCGCACAGCAACGAAGACCCAAGAGGAGTCCCCGGCTCGCTCTCTAGACAGCCATAAATAAATAAATAAAATAAATAAATTTATTTTTTAAAAAAAGAAGAAGAGTCCCCAGAGTTCCCGTCTCCCTTCAACCATGTGAGAGTCTAGTGAGAAGATAACCCTCTATGAACCAGGAACTGAGTCCAAACCAGATGCCAAGTCTGCTGGTGCCTTGATCTTGGACTTCTACCCTGTCCACAGTGCTTTGTTACAGCAGCCTTAATGGACTAAGACAAAGTTATTTACAAATCCGAACCAAAAACGCCTCTTCCCATCTAGATGAACAATTGCAGTGTAGCAGTTTGCATGCACCCCTCACATCCATGCACCCCTCTGTTGTGTGGGAAGCCACCCTCAGCAGAATGTGTCCTGCAGGGACAGGAAACTCGTCCCCCGTAAAGACTCTTCCTCCTGCTCACCCTGATGCACTATAAGCGCCTTCTCGTGATGTGGGGCCATGGATTTCAACCTGTTACTATTATGCTCAGACTTTTTTTTGTTTTTTTAGCCACACTGGGCAGCTTGCGGGATCTTAGTTCCCCAAGCAGGGACCAAACCCGGGCCCCATGCAGTGGAAACACGAAGTCCTAACCACTGGACCACCAGGGAAATCCCTATGCTCAAAAAAAAAATTTTTTTAATAAATTTATTTATTTATTTTTGGCTGTGTCGGGTCTTCGTTGCGATGCACAGGCTTCTCACCGCAGTGGTTTCTCTTGTTGTGTGGGCTTCAGTAGTTGTGGCACTCAGACTCAGTAGTTGTGGCTCACGGGCTCTAGAGCTCAGACTCCATAGTTGCGGCGCACGGGCTTAGTTGCTCCGTGGCATCTTCCTGGACGAGGGCTCGAACCTGTGTCCCCTGCACTGGCAGGCGGATTCTTAACCACTGTGCCACTGGGGAAGTCCTCCCTGTGCTCAAACTTTTTAAAGCCTCCTTTCTACAAGCCTGGGGAAGTCGTCCCACACTCTACTTTCCCCCTCTTCAATCAAATTATATCCCTGGCTCCCCAAGACAGATAACCCTTAAGAGATCAGAAAACTCATTTCAGCTAGAAATTACATTCTCTTCCAGAGCTGGAGAGGGACCCTTAGAATGGGGAGCTGGTGTGGTCCTCCTGCCTCTCAGGGCCCCGTGCCCAGGGCTGTGAGACAGGCCTGCAGTGATGCCCTCTCGTTCCCTCTGTCCTCTGCTGGCAGGATGGTGCTGTAAGGGGCGGGCAAAGGCTCTGGGTCCCACCTTCAGGCCATGCCTATAGGGATACAAGGACAGTGGCCAATGGGCAGCTGCAGCGGTGTCTGCACTTGCCAGGCTTGCGGCGGTGGCGCAGCTGGGACGAGAAGGGCATGTACCAGCTTACTCCCAGAGCAGGGCTGTGGCCACACTCACTTCTGGCTGGCCAGCAAGAACGTGCCCAGAGCTCTCCAGCCAGAGGCCAGCAAGAGGAGTCCCAGGCTCTCTCTCTAGACTCTGTCCGTCAGGCTCCCCCACAGCGACGCCAGACTCCGAAGGCACGTGCAGGCCAGGTGGCCAAGGCAGGTACCTTCCTGTCGTGAGAAGATAGGCCCTCTGCTCTTACCTGTGGGCTCTCTTGGGGCCTTTACGGATCGAAGACGCCACTTTTGAAATAGAATCAGCTGTGACCAGGAAGGAGAAAGGATAAAAGTGACGAAAAATTCTGGCCCTGAAATTAACAAAATGGATCAAAAAGACCTTTGAGCTTAGCAACATGATTGAGAATTTGGGCTTTGCAGTTGTTGTGGGTCCAGGTTGTAACTCAGGCACCTCTTTGCCGTGTGATCTCAAGACAAGCTCCTGAACTTCTGTGCCTGAAACTTCTCATCTCGAAAACAAGTTAATATTACCTACCTGGTGGGTCTGTTGAGAAAATTAAATGATTCAAGTGAAGTGCTTCGGGTGAGGCAGGGGACACAGCAGACAGTGGAGGGCTTGCTGTTTAATCACTGAGACTAAAATGAAGACGGGATCGTGGCAGAGGAATAGGGCAAGGGGTACCTCCCACCACTCAGGGTCACGCGAGCAAGTGGTAACAGGTTCCACAGATGGAACGAGAGCTAGCTGGTCTGTGTGGCTAAAGTGTATCAGCAAGAGTGTGTGTGTGTGTGTGTGTGTGTGTGTGCGCGATCACCGGGCATCTTAGTTAGGCATACACAATGGAAAACACAATGGTATTCTGGAATGTAAAGCAAAACAGCCCCAAAACAATCCCCACATCAGATGATTTTGGTTAAGATCAGAATGGCTACTTTCAGCAGAAAATGCATTTATGGGCTGGCTGACGTCTGCTGCACGTCTGGCCAGCAGGCAGTGGAAACTTGAAACTTCTTGTTTGGAAGGAGGTTACCTTGGGCAGAGGCCTCCCTCCCAATCCCTCAGCCCCAAGTGACTTAACACTGGCACCTTGTATTAGCTAAAACTTTTCTCCTCTCAGGCAGAATAAGGGCTCTGGTTTTCTTTTTTTCTTTTTTTTCTTTTTTTTCTTTTTTCGCCACGCCTCGAGACATGCAGGATCTTAGTTCCCCGACCAGGGATGGAACCCGAGCCCCCTGCATTGGAAGCGCGGAGTCCTAACCACTGGACCGCCAGGGAAGTCCCACTCAGGGCTCTGGTTTTTAAATGATGCTGGCTCAGTCCTCAGGAGGGAGGATTTCTCAAGTCTTGAACTTGTTCAGACCAGGTCACTGCCTAATTTCCATAAAGGTGTGCTGAGAAGAAGTTTACAAGGTCTTTCATCCTCTGCCACACCCCAGAGAGGGGACCCAGCTACCTCCCTTCCACCAGGGATGAGACAGGCAGTCAAGTAACTAACCTCTGCCTGGCACATGCTGTGCATGTGACAGAGGGAGAGAACTGTCAGCTGAGTCACTGCATACCTGCTGTGTGACCATGGGCAAGTTACTTTACCTCTCTGAGCCTGTTTTGTCATCTCAAGCTGGGATGATCGGAACTACCTCGAAGAGTATAAGGCAGTCCCACCAGCATCCTCAGATTCAGAAGGGGCAGCAGGGCCTGACAGGAGGACTCTAGTCTCCCAATATTCCTCTTCTCCCTGGGACATCTCTCACTATGTGCTTCCAGGGAATGTTCCCCTGTTAGCAAGCTGAACACAGTTGCCCAAAAGAGGCCAGCAGAGCAAGATGGTGGTACCCACAGGCTGTAGCTGTTAGCCACCACCCCGCGTCCTCCCAGGAGGTCCACAGACAGGCTGAGCCTGTGCTCAGGAACCTGGGGAAAGTTAATTCTTTAGACTTATCCTACAATTTGTATTATTATTATTTTTTAATGTTGAATTATCTAGGCAGTGGGGTAGGTACCACAATCTTCTCAGTGTTTAGGGCACTAAATAGCGGAAGTCCGCCTGCCTGAGGTCCTGGCTTGGGAGAAGGGAGGGTGATGGTTGGATTTTGTTTTTGTTGCTGTTGAGACCTCCCCCCCTCAAGGTGCTGCATTGTGTAAAAGAGTAACACAGAGCAGCAGGGGGCGTTATGACCCAGGGGGATTATTGGGGGAAGGAGGGGTTGAATTGTTGGAAATGTAGATTCCTGGGGGGAGGTGGCCAGTTGGTGACTCTCCTTAGGGTCAAGTTATTATCATGGTACCTGCTCGTAGCAAGAGCTCAGCTGTCAGCTTCTGCAACTGTTGTCTAGTTAGGATTACGTAAGGAGCTGCCCCTCCTTAGAATTTTTCAGAGGTTGAAGTTGTCCTAAGTACTCACATTCGTCCCCATCTTATTGCTTCAGCTCTGCGAAGCCGCATCACTGAGGGCATTGCTCAAAGCTGACATTTTACCACTAGGCTTCCTCTCTTTCAGAAGGTGAAACAGACGACTTATCTTTTCATCTGTCTACAAAACGCCCATTTCAGAGATTCCCCTGGTTTGGGAAAGGTGAGGGAGGGAGGGACCAGTTTGGGGCTTTGCTTGGAGTGGCCCATAAGCGTACCCAGTTGACAGGGACCTCTCTTGTGGAATCTGCCCAAGAGGGGCAGCCTCGGCACCTCTCCTTCAACACTCACCTTCTGCTTCCCAGAAGGGCTGGATTCCTCTTATGGAGAAATTTTTGACACCTTGAAGCCAGGTCCCAGAGGGGACAGAGCCAAAGGCACCATTGCTTCTGTGTGGACACCTTGGGAAGCAAAGAAAGGAAGATAGAAGTGGCCCTGAAGGGTTCATTTCCCCTGGGACACTTTGAGGGTGGGCTTGAGGCCACCACCTGTCCCATGCTCACCAGAGGGAGGGGGGGAGAGAGAACGGACCCAAAGGATGAGTCTGTGGTCGTTCCTTCCCTTGGCCCTGGCCTTGGCTGGCATTGATGCCCTAAATTGGACTCATCTAGCCACCAGGCAGGATAAGGTTTAGGTCAGAGCATCCTGCCAAATTCACGGTGTCCAGACCAGACTCTTGTCCCCCACAGAAAATTTCTTGGGGGTTCCCATTCTTCCAGTTCACCAGCTGGCAGGGAGGGAGCACAGTGTTGGGAAGAGTGCGGCTCTGAGCTGCTGGCTGCATGGATCTGGTTCAGAGTCAGCTCTGCCTCTTGCTGGCTGTGTCTTTTTGAGTGAGTTGCTTAACCTCTCTGTTTCACCTATAAAATAAGTGTGACGAGCGGATTAAATGAGATAATATACTTAAATCACCTCCTGCGATGGAGGACACGAGTGAGTGCTCATGAAGAGTGACTGCTACTGTTATTATATTATTTATTTTCCTTTCCCTAGCCTCTGGAGGAGTTACTAATGGACAAAAGCCTGCCACAGTCAAATCAACAGTAACTCTAGATAAGCCTACAAGGTCATTGACCATCAGCCTCTGCATGTGTTCTTTTTTTTTTTTTTAATGTTGTTTGCCTAGAATTTGGGGTGATTTGAGAAAGAGTCCACTTCCATACACAACGGCAGCCTGTCCTGGGGAGAACGTAGGCTGCAGAAATTGGGGAAGTTTTTGCCAAGAGCGCCCTGCTGCAGGGGCTGCCCGAGTCATTTTGGCGTCTGGGGGAGGAGGGTTCACCAGGTGAGTCTGTGGCTGGAGGCATGTGGAGAAGCCAAATGCAGGTTCCGACTTGAGCACTTACTGTGACTTCCCCACTCAGTGGGTTCAAGAGGGCGTTGTCTAGCCAGTATCTGTGTTTCTTACCTCTTGCTTCCTTCCTGCTTAACGTGTCCTGTATCCTCCCCCTTATCTGTCACCATTCAGCAGCCAAGGTGGTCCTCAGCCCCAGTCCCCCTCCCTGGCTTTCCAGTGCCAGCAGGAGCCCTGCACCCAGGGGAGGCTCACATCCCCGCTCCGTAGCTTCGTGCCCTTTGGCACTGGCATTTCAAAAGCTGGTCTCTGGGTTCAGAACCCCCCAGAAAGAGCTTTTCCATTCCTCCAATTGTTCAGTGTTTAAATGAAAGCCTTAGAGCAGTGGTTCTGAAACCTGAGTGGGCAGCAGAATCATCTGGGGGTGCTTGTTAAAACATAGATTGCTGGGACTTCCCTGGCAGTCCAGTGGTTAGGACTCCATGCTTCCACTGCAGTGGGCTCAGGTTTGATCCCTGGTCGGAGAACTAGGATCCCACATGCCACGCAGCGCGGCCAAAAAAAAAAAAAAACAACAACAACACAGATCACTGGGCCTCACCTCACTTGGGTTTCTAATCAAATAAGTCCAGGACGGGGACAACAAGTTTGCACGTCTGACAAGTTCCCAGCTGATGCTGCTGCCACTACAGCTGGTCTGGGGACCACGTGTTGAGAACCACTGGCCTGGAAAAAAATCTCCCAGTGGCCTTTGAGGATACAGGCTTCTGTAGATGTGCAGCTCAGAAGAAGCCCCAAGGGGATGAGATGGCCCCCAAAATGATCATACTCACAGGGAAGGTAGGGGACAGTTGTTCTTCAGGACTGTGATCTCTGGGGCTTTTCTGTTCATCTCTAATAAATCTAACGTTAGTAATATGCCCTGGTTGGCATCTTTCAGTTCTGCCATGAACGAACAGTTTACTTTTTTTTTAATATTTACTTAATTTTATTTAGTTATTTATTTGGTTGCAGCAGGTGGGCTCCTTAATTGTGGCTCGCAAGGTCCTTAGTTGCGGTTTGCCGGCTCCTTAGTTGCGGCACGTGGGCTCCTTAGTTGTGGCAGGCAGCTCCTTAGTTGCTGCAGGCGGGCTCCTTAGTTGTGGCATGCATGGGGGATCTAGTTCCCTGACCATGGATCAAACCCCCCCTCGGCCCCCTGCATTGGGAGCGCGAAGTCTTAACCACTGCGCCACCAGGGAAGTCCTACCAGTTTACTTGTGATCCTTAAGGAAAGCAAGCCATGGCAGTTTTTTTTCTGATCAGCGTGGAGTTTGGTTTTAGCTGTTGTTATCCTGTGCGGCGGGCCTGGAGAGGGCAGGACTCCAAGACCTCTGCTTCTGCCCAAGTGCTTCATCCTTCCAGAGACAGCAGCTCGGGGAGGAGGGTGCCGGGAGAGGGTGAGAGAGGCGTTGGGGAGCCAGCTCCAGTTTGCTCTTGCCAGCAGTGCCCGGCCCAGGCTCCTGACGGTGAATCAGCCCATCAGGCTTGGCACTCTGTGCTGAGCCAGGGTTGCCATGGAGATGGGTGAGGCTGGAGCCCACAGGTCTAGGTGGCCCGACTTGTTTCTAAAGGCCATGTGAACACAGAGGCCCTTATCTGCACTCTCGAGGCTGCATCAGGCGTGAGTGGTGAGGCTGCTTACATCCTCAGGGTTCAGCCGCTGTGACTGCCTGGGTGGCCAGCGGCAGCTAAGCTGAGGTCTCCCAAGCCCAGTATGTTAACAAAAAAATCCAGGGCTGATACGGATCTTACCGAAGGAAGGAAGTAAAGAGGTCAAATCCCCTCCCTCTCTGTGATCTGCTCCTTCAATAACTGCTTCCTGCAGCGTGAATTCGCTCACGGAAGCAGCCTGGGATCCCAGGAAGGACAGAGGCCTCCACTCTCGGCCAGCCGTGTCCCTTACCCTCCCCGCCCCACTTCTCTCCCCCCATCCCGGCTGGTCCTAGCGGAGCTCTGGAGGCATCTCGCCCAGCACACTGCGCTCACACAGACCCACAGAAGACAGACCCCCACTGTCCTCAGTCGCCCTGTGCCCACCCAGCCGCCTCCTCAGATCAGAGGAGGACACACAGCTGAGGCCGCCAAGAGCCGTGAATATCCCCACTTTTGTCTTCGTTCGTTCGCAAGGTTTGTTATTATCGTTGTCATCATTATATTCCCCACAGAATCTGGCTGTCTCTAGCACTCACAGTCGTCAGAGTGTTTTACACGTTTAATCTTCCCCTTCAACCTCCTGGGTCAAAGGCAGGAAAGTATCAAACTCTTTTTTTACAAATGGGAACTCTGAGGTTCAGAGAAGCTACGGAGAGTACTTAGTGTCACACAGCTCCCAGGCGGCAGCGCTGGAATTAGCCCCAGAGGCCACGCCACTGTCCACACGTGCAGCTACTCTCAGCAGAGATGTGCGTTCTCCTGGGAGCGCTCGCGTGCCCCGGGATGGAGTGGCGGCGGATACGTGTTTAGAACTCTGCCAGGTGATTCTCACATCACCCCGTGGCTGGCTCCGGTGTGCAAGTGACAGGGGGCAGAGCTAGGGCCCCCTGCTTCTTGCCCACTGTTCTGTCATGCCACCTGTCCCTTACTAAAATGTCTGCTGCATCCCTTTGACCAAAGTCACCAAATAGCCAAGGCTTCACAGAAGGACGATGGGACATAGGAAAGAAAGCACTGCCTTCTCCCCCGACCCCCTCCTGTCACCACCGCCCACCTCTAGCCGCTTCCAAAGTGGCAGATGGGACCACTGCAGTCAGCCTCAAAGGAAACTGCATGTGGAGATGATCTGCCCTGCACTTCCTGGGCCAAGACAACTGGGTGGAGAAAGTGTCCATGAGTATTTCATCCTTTTAAAAAATGTGTGACCCGTCAGGTCCTATTACAGAAGACAGAGGGGACCGAGAGGAAAGAGGCCCAAGCCAAGACCACCCAATGTGTTTGCCTTGGGAGGATTTTTCTTTGCAGTGGGGTTTCCCCCACGGGGAGACATGGTTCCTTCCACCTGAGGGATGGGATGCAAGGTGACACATACGCGCACACAGAGAGACAGAGACACACACACACACACACACACACACACACACACACACACACACACCTCTGCAGTCAGCCGGTTGCCCTTTTCCTCTGTGTCACCTCGTTACCTCCCACCTTTCTGCACGCTTGCTTCAGGTGTTTCGGCTGGCCCCAGCTGGAATTGGCTTTGCAAACTCGGCAGGGGGTCCAGAGAATTCAGGTGCCCCTAAGCAACACTGCACTTAGGATTTGTTTTCAATTCGCCCCTTGGAATTGGAGGCCTTTCCTTTAACCCCGGGTGTGTGTTGTAGTGTAAGGTTTCTAGGCCTGTCCCTATGGGTCTGGTGTGACTCACTGAAATCCTCATCTCTGCGTGGGAGGGAGCCTTGGGCGTGTTGTGCTTTCAGCCAGGGGAGAGGAGAGGACAGGACAGGAAGCTGGGCCCGCCCGGGGTGGGGCTGGGCTTTCACGCCTCCTGAAGCTGGCATCCCGCCCCAGGTGACTGGATTACCTGTGTGATCCTCAAGGCTTGGAGGGTCTATCCAAGTACTCACAATATGGAATCCATACCCTCCAGGTTTTCTGAATGGTTTCAGAGTGTCTGTGAGCTCTAGAGGTTGTATGGAAAATTATAGCGATGCTTTTCAGACTTTTTCTGAGACTTTCACCCAATTCTGAAACATCTGTCATCCAGAAAAACTTCAAAATCATAAATTCACAGATATTCTAGAGTGATGAATTCAACACCTATCACCAGACATCTAAAACGTCACATATATATATATATTTTTTTTTAATATTTATTTATTTGGCTCCGTGGGGTCTTAGTTGTGGCACGCGGGATCTTCGCTGCGGCATGGAGATCTTTACTTGCGGCATGTGGGACCTAGTGCCCTACCAGGGATCGAACCCAGGCCCCCGGGCATTGGAATCACAGAGTTTTAGCCACTGGACCACCAGGGGAGTCTGGTCACATATATTTTAGAGTGAAAGAATTAAACACCCGTCACCACTTGAATATTGCTGTTAAAAGTATAATGATATCCAAAGCTATGTAGGTTAAAGGTTTATTTTATTTAATTATATCTAGTCATCTTTAATAAAGTATTATTAAATAAAAAATGAATGCATTAAAAAAAAAGGATTGGCGTGTCTAACTGGACTTCGGTGGGCGGTGAGCACAGCAGGGCATGGACTTTTTATAAACCCTCATTTTCCAAAAGACTTGATGTGGACGTGCCCCTAAATCTCACTGTGACATTCATCACATACCCTCATGGCTCTTTCTCAGTATTTATTCTGGGCAAGTAGTTGTTCTTTGTAGTTTCTGACCCTTGTTGGGAGATGTTGGAAGATGGGTCTGGATGACAAGCCGGTGGGAAAGAAGGCTTGTCCAAGGTGAGAGGACCCAGGAGAGGAAATTCTGATGGGCTTCAGAGCTTCTCTTTCATTGAAGTCATCCTTCACTTATTGAATAATGATTTACTAATGACTATTTGGTCCCAAGTATGGATGGGGTGCAGGGGAGCTACTGAAATGACCGAGAACTCCTCCTGCCCTCCAGGAGAGTGTAAACAGGAAGGGAGGGAGCGAGGATGCTGGCGAGGACCGGTGCGGAGCGGGGAGGAAGCTGAGGACGTCTTGGTGGGGAAGCAGCTGGCCTAGGTGGTCGGGACAGCCTTCCAGGAGGAGGGGCTCCCTCCAGCTGAGGCGGGATTTACGAGACTTATTTGGGAAACTTTGAGGGATTCCATCTAAGGAGCAGGGGAGAAGGAAGCAGGGTTCAATGTTGTTACTGCTTAGAGATCCAGAAGTACAAGGATGGAGTAGAAGCCTTAACACTCGGTGACAGCCCAAGCCGTCTGAGCCTTTCAGAGGAATGGCCACTGTGCTACATGAAGGGCAGGGGGCCCCACAGGGACTCCTTACTGAGTGAGGACTTGGAGGTGGTTTAGCTACAGGTTCGGGGTTTAAAGCGCAGAGCAGCCAGGAGGAGCAGTGCAGCTGGAGGAGGAGACGGTTTGTTTTCTGGGGTTTTTTTAGGATAGACAGACCTGCCCATGTGTGTTGGCAGAAGTCAGTCAAAAAGAGAAAAACAAATATCGTATATTAATGCATATATGTGGAGCCGAGAAAAATGGTACAGATGAACCGGTTTGCAGGGCAGCAATAGAGACACAGATGTAGAGAACAAACGTATGGGCACCAAGGGGGGGAAAGTGGCGGGGGGGTGATGAATTGGGAGATTGGGATTGACATATATACACTAATATGTATAAAATAGATAACTAATAAGAACCTGCTGTATAAAACATAAATTAAAGTAAATTTTTTTTAAAAAGTGAAACAGTAGCCGAGACAGACAACAGAGGCAGGAAAGAGGTGGATTAATGGAGCAGGTTCTTTTTTTTTTTTTTTTTTTTTTTTGCGATACGCAGGGCTCTCACTGTTGTGGCCTCTCCCGTTGCAGAGCACAGGCTCCGGACGCGCAGGCTCAGCGGCCACAGCTCACGGGCCCAGTCGCTCCGCGGCATGTGGGATCTTCCCAGACCGGGGCACGTACCCGTGTCCCCTGCATCAGCAGGCGGACTCTCAACCACTGCACCACCAGGGAAGCCCAATGGAGCTGGTTCTTGAAGGAGACAGGAAGTTTTGAAGGAGAGGCCCCACCACACACACACACACACACACACTACACACACACACGCACACACACAGAGTTTTAGAACAGCTTTAGAGGTACAGAAAAGTTGCAGAGATACTACAGAGAGTCCCCTTGTACTCCTCCCCGTCTCCCTTCTTGTTCACAGCTTATATTCCCAGGGCACATTTGTCACAGCTCAGAAACCAGCATTGGTACGTTACTCTTAACTAAGCTAGACTTACTCGGATTTCACTTGGTTTTCCAGCCCAGTCCCCTTTCTGTTCCAGGATCCCACCCACAATACCACATGACGAGTGTCCTGTCTCCTCCGTCACCTCTGGCCTGTGACAGTTTCTGTCCTCATTTTTCATGATCCTGACAGTTTTGAGAAATTCTGGTCAAGTATTTTGTAGAATGTCCGCAGGTTAGGTTTTGTCTCGTGTTTTTCTCCTGGCCCATCTTCTAAGAAGAAACTGAGCGTGTGTGAGGAAATAAATCTCCAATAAAACGATGGGAAAACTGTCCTTTTTCCCTGAGATATCAAATGGGTGAGACCTTTCCTGGCCTGAAGGCAGAATGCGTCCCTTTGGCTTTTGTTGGAAGGCGGTAACCAGGCCGACTGGGCAGAGCCTGGGGCTGGGAGTGGAGGGGCTGTACCTTCTGCTTCTGTCGCCGCCAGACCGGTTGGTGATGGTGGGCAGGTCGCTGCCCTCTTTCAGGGACGCCCTGAGCAGGGAATTGTCTGAGCATCCTCGGCCTGCGCACTCTAGTCCTGCCATGATGGGTAAGAGGCGGGCTGCAGCCGTGGCCCCTGTGTGGCTGACATTCCTGCCACGTACTGTTCATTAACCCTGGAGGGAACGGTCAGCTTCTTGGTCCCGCAGACCCCTATTTCCTTATTCTATGGAGCCCCTCAGTAAGTTGCTGACACCCTTTTGAATGGAAGTCTAGTTGATTTACGGTGTTGTGTTAGTTTCTGGTGTACAGCGAAGTGGTTCAGTTATACATATATAGATATTCTTTTTCATATTCTTTTCCATCATGGTTTATTACAGGATATTGAATATAGTTCCCTGTTCTATACAGTAGGACCTTGTCGTTTATCTATTTTATATATAGTAGTTTGTATCTACTAGTTCCAAACTGCTAATTTATCCCTCCCCCATCCCCTTTCCCCTTTGGTTTTCTATGCCTGTGTGTCTGTTTGTGTTTCGTAAATAAGTTCATTTGTGTCCTCTTTTAGATTCCACATATAAGTGATATCATATGGTATTTGTCTTTCTCTTTCTTACTTCACTTAGTATGAGCATCTCTAGGTTCATCCATGTTGGTGCAAATGCCATTATTTCGTTCTTTTTTCTGGCTGAGAAATATTCCTCTGTGTACATGTACCACATCTTCTTTATCCATTCCTCTGTCGATGGACACATGGGTTGCTTCCTATTCACTATTGTGAATAGTGCTGCTGTGAACATTGCAGTGGCACCCTTTTTAAAGGTTGAAGCTCTTTTTGGTGGTTCTGGTCATTCCTGTTTGGTTTCTCCTAGGACTCAAGTAGCTGGGGACAAGAGCCAGATGGGGGGCTGGGGGACCCCTTTGTGCACACCGAAAAGTGTGCCCTCCTGGGAAGTGCTCTGAGCTCCCCGGATAGCATGGCCTGCACACCCGGGAAGGCCACTGTGAAGTGGTGTCGTGGCCCTGTGACCTCCAGCCAACTGAAGCGGTTTCTCCAATAGCGTTACAGAAAACGGGGCAGCTGCTGGCAGCGTCCCTTCAGGCCAGTTAACTCAGTAATTCAAACAAAACGGGCAGCAGTGCTCATTTCTCTGTGATTTTGGTGAACCGAGCCTCCCAGTCCCGCCCCTGTCCTCCCTTCCTCCTGGGTTTTCTTGAACCTTCCTCCCACTCATGGTGAGTTTTTAGGCATAAGAAACTGAGATCTATTACTGCTTTTTCCACTTCTTTTTTTTTTTTTTTTTTTTTGGCCGCACCACGTGGAATGTGGGTTCCCCAACCAGGGATCGCGCCCCCTGCAGTGGTAGCGCAGAGTCTTAACCACTGGACCGCCAGGGAAGTCCCATGCTTTTTCCACTTCTGCAGAGCCCGCCACTTTTCCTTCCTCCTGATGTTAGGTCTGGGATGGTGTCCAGATGTGGCAGGACCCTGGACTCCTCTCCTGTCTCTGGCCTTGTCCTTGGCCGGGGTGACCTTCTGGGACACTGTCCTCCACACAGTGTTCTTCTTGCCACCTGTGCGTTTGGACCAGGTCAAAGGTAAACGACTGGCTCAGGATCCTCAAGACTAAAACTGGAAGTTTCGTTTGGGTGCTGTTACCTGTGCATGGCATCACTCCCAAAGAGACCCAGCTCCTGACCTGACAAGCTTCTGGGCAGAGTGGAGCTGTCATCATCTTTTGTAGTTTCGTTCTTTCGGATGGGATTGTTTTTGTTCCTTTTGTGGTGACTCGTTTAAGAATTTTTCCAGCAGAGTAAGGGGTGAATGAGTAACTTTATCCACAGGGAGAATGACTGGAGGATAAGCCTTCGATACGTGCAGGCAGCCTAGAGCAGAAAGGACGTGCGTGAAAGGACACGGCTTTCTCAGGCCCAGGTGCTCTCAGCGACAGCCCCGCCAAGATAAGGGCGAGAGGGGAGACTGAGGCCAGGGCTTGTGGCTCAGTGCTAACCACAGTCTAGGACTACCTGCAAGTGCATGTGAAGCTCCAGCCTCCAGGCTTTTCAGGCTAATGCTTTCACATTCCCAAAGAGGCCAATGGCCTCCGTCTTCCATTCTCCAGGAATCTGATTGGGCCTGCTTGTGTTGGGGGTGGAGAAGGGGGAACTGCTACCTCCTTTCTTAAAACTCTCCAAGACCCCAGGGGAGCTAGACCAGGGTCTTGGGTTTTAGTCCCCAGTGCACCGAGAATTCCCAGCTGGGCCCTTGTTCTAAGAGGTCCTGAGAGTCAGGAGAACCCAGACTGAACCAGAGCATCCGAGCTCACCACGCCTGTTCGCCAGATGGGAGAACTGAAGCAATAGAACTCTAAGGCATTCCAGACCCTCACTGTGGACACCTCTACGGGAGTAGACGAGGGTTTTGGGGTTTTTTTGGCCCCGCCAGGCAGCATGCGGGATCTTAGTTCCCTGACCAGGATTGAACCTGGGCCCTCCCTGCAGTGGAAGCACAGAGTCCTAACCACTGGACTGCCAGGGAATTCCCTGTAGACAAGGTTTTAACTCTACTGCAGTGTGAAGTCTTGGGTCACCCCTCCCACTGCTGCTGTCTCCACTCTCCACCCAGCACGTCCAAACCCGCTGCAAAGTCATGGGAAAAGGAGAGAAGCAGAGACAGAGAAGAGGCCTGTCTATACTGCAGGCTGTCCTGGCCCTTGGGGCAAAGAACCCTGAGGAGGAGGGTTCTGACACAGGGTAGCTCTGTTGAGGAGGGTGGGCCAGCGAAACCTGGGGCTGGGCACTGGCCCTGAGCCCACACAGCCTCATCCAGCCGGCCACCACCCACAGCCTGTGAGTCACCCCAGCAAGCCCTGGTACAGGCCAGCAGCAGTGGGGAGGGGAGCTCAGCTGGCCTGGCGGGGCCTGGCAGGGGGCCTCCTCCCTGGCCTCAAGTTCAGCAGTGCCTGACGGGCCAGGATTGATGCCTCAGTCTTTCCTTACTGGGAGAGTCTGCCCTTTAGGGTCCAGTATCTCAACTTGCCCACCTATGAAATGGGATTTTCACTAAATTATAGGATCGGACAATCCTCTGGAGATTTCTTGTCTAATGTTTACAAGGATCACCCGTAAGTAAATGTCCACCTAAGCCTGGAGTCGGGTGGGTCAGCTTGTTAGGCTTCCCTGTGTGAAGAGAGAGGCGCCAGCTGTGGGTAGGTTTCACTGAGCAGCACGGTTTAGTCCGGAATCACAGCTGCCCTCACAGCGCAGGGAGGTACCTACGCGTTGGGCGATGTTTCTTCTTTTCTTTTATTGTCTGGTATATATACAGAGGAGTGCAGAAAACACAAACAGTGTGAAGGATAATTATGAAGTGAATATCCGGGCCACTACCACCCAAGTCAAAGCTAGAATATCGCCAGTGCCCTAGACCCGCCTCCCCCCCCCCACCCCCGCGCTGTTCCCTCCTCAGAAACCCCGCCCTCCCTACAGGCCACCACTCACTCGACTTTATGATCATCACTTCCTTCTTTATCTGTTATGATATACATGCCCTCCTAAACAAGAGTTTCTAACTGTATGGAATTGTATTGTACGTGTCCGGTGCTTTTTGCTTCTTCTGATTAACATCGTGAGATGCACTCGTAGTATTGCACAAACTGTGGCTGGTTCATTTTCACGGCTGTATAATATTCTGTTGTCCACGAGGTATCCATCCCCGTACTGCTGGTAGATAATTGTTTATTCCCAACTGGCTGGTATTTTTAGCAAATGGCTCGATCCCCTGCTCCCACCCCCACCTGGCTGCTGCTACTTCCAGATGCCCGGCGAGAGGCAGAGGCCAAGGGCAGCTCACCTGAGCTAGGGCACCACGCTCTTCCTGACAGCCGGGCTCACGCCGATGTCCCGTGTGTCTTGCAGCTTGCCGGGATCGCGGTCCTTGCCATCGGACTATGGCTCCGATTCGACTCGCAGACCAAGAGCATCTTCGAGCAAGAGAATAATAATAACTCCAGCTTCTACACAGGTGAGTGGGGGACCTTGCTGTTCCCTCCAGCTGTGGAGAGTCCACGTCGATCCAAAGACTTGGGCTGGGGAGGACTTTTGCTCCAGCTGCATTGCCAGTCGGGTCCTTTTCCAGCTGGGCTTTTGTGTAGTTGTGCCCACGCATTTGCATTTAACTGATGTGGTGTCTTTTTCCAAGCTGACCGAGCCTGGCATTGGGACCATTCTCTGATGTGAAGTCAGCTCCACCAAAGCCGCTGCCACCCTGGAGGGTTTCAGAACCTCTGTTCTTGTCTCTGAACTTCTCTCTGAATTTTATGTCTAAGAAGCCTGGTTCATGTCTTTAATTTAAAAAACTCTGTCCTGGGGACCCACAGAGCCAGGGGAAGGAGAGGGAGCATCTCCCCCACGGTTCAGATAGGGGCTCAGAGACCCAGAGGACCTGCCTCCTGGATAACATTCAGATTAATACGAGAGACTAGAAGAGACACCAGCCCCTCAGACCCCTGCGCTGGGACACAGGCCATGCATGTTAAGTCTTATCTGTTTTCTAAAGTGATTTTGTTTTAGGGCAAAGGCTTCCAGTTTGAAGATAAATAGATTTAGCAGGTTTCTTTCTGCACACGGCATCTTCTTCTAGCATCGTTCTGTCCCTTTCACCAGCATATTGCCGTGTAAGCATCTCTAACAGGAGTGGGAGGGCCGGGGCCTGTCTGAGGCAGTTCCCTGGTTTCTGAGTCAGCTCACAGATCCTCTCGGCTCTCCCCTCGCCTGGTTGGGGGATAGGAACCACTTCATTTGCAAAAAACAAAAGTGGCCCCCTATTTTTAGGAGGATGCTGTCATGTCATCAGGCTCAAAGTGTAAGTTTGGTCATTTCCTTTCCACCCACCAAAGAAGTTATTTTTAAAAAAAGACGGAGCAAACAGTCTGAAGAGCGTTATCACCCAGACCTTCAGGAAGAACGCGGTGGCCAGTGGTGCATGACCCCCTCCCGCCTCCCAGGGCCAGCCTCCAGCTGGTGGCCCTGCAGGCGCCTGGGTCTGGGAATGGTTTCCCTGCCTTCGTCTCTTTTTGGTGGTGCTGTTAGTTGGGGTTTTTTAGGGAGTGTCTCCCAATTGTCAGAAAGAAAGTAAGGGAAAGAAAAGCACAGCATACTTTTTTTAAAAACTACACACACACGCTCTTCTCTGGTGGCGCAGTGGTTAAGAATCCACATGCCAATGCAGGGGACACGGGTTCAAGCCCTGGTCTGGGAAGATCCCACATGCTACGGAGCAGCTAAGCCCGTGAGCCACAACTACTGAGCCACATGCCACAACTAGCCCGCGCGCCTAGACCCTGTGCTCCGCAACAAGAGAAGCCACCGCAATGAGAAGCCCGCGCACCGCAACGAAGAGTAGCCCCCGCTCGCCGCAACTAGAGAAAGCCTGTGTGCAGCAACGAAGACCCAATGCAGCCAACAATAAATAAATAAAGTTAAAAAAAAAAAAAAGTACATTGAAAACTACACACACAGGGTTTTTAGGGAGCAGGTTTCCACAGGGCCCTGACTTGTTTTAGCTACAGCATTCTTTTGTGAGGTTTTTGGCAGCCTCGGCAGGCCTGGAATGCCACTCTGTGAGCTGGGGCAGTGGGACTGCAGGGTAGGGTCAGGGGCTGAGGACAGGCCTTGAGCTCTCCACGTCACGTCACAACAAGGAGCTGGGGACCCTCCGCAGGGAGAGCAGATCTGGAAGCAGGCGTGTGCAAGCAGGTGGCATTGTCCTAGAGCGAGTCCCCGGCCTCCCCATGCTCTGCAGGTGCCTGACTCCATACCTCTGGTCGCTTCCAACGACCAGTTTCTGTTTTGTTATCTAGGACTCTGGCTCATTCTGTGTATTTTTTTTTTTATTGGGGTATAGTTGATTTACAATGTTGTGTTAGTTTCAGGTGTACAGCAAAGTGAGTCAGTTATACATGTATCCACTCTTTTTTTTTTTTATTTTTTTGGCCTCGTGGCTTATGGGCTCTTAGTTCCCCGACCAGGGATTGAACCTGGGCCCTCAGCAGTGAAAGCATGGAGTACCAACCACTGGCTGGACCGCCAGGGAAGTCCCTCCCTAGGCCTTTTGACTTTGCCCCAGTTGTGGTTGGGGGAGACAGGCCCCCGGCACCAGCAGCCCAGCAGGTGACAGGTAGGAAAGTCAGGCAGGTGGCAGGAGAGTGACAAGCATACAGCCAGAGGGGCCAGGCCTGCCTCCAGGAATCTCCCAGGACTCAGGTCCCCTGGTCATTGCGGCGTCCTTCTGATGGCCCGTGGTCCTACCTGAGGTGGCCAGGAGCTGGTCCAAAGGCACATCCCAAAGAGACACAGCAAAACCCCTACTGAGGGACAAGTGGCCACTGCCCCCTGAGCTCTCATAGACAGATACAAACCCTCTGCACTGGACCCCCTTCCTGGGAAAGGGCTCGGCTTTGAAGACTTCATTCTGCTGGCAGAAGCCCAGGGCTTGGAGGGTGATGCAAGTGACATCACATAGAACACAGTCAGCGACTGACCACTTGGGCCTGGCTGGGCCCCACGCTTCGCTGAGTGCTTTGGGCAACTGAATAATTGTCACAGCCGGGCAAAGGGCCAAGGAGGCTTCGTTCTCTGTGTCCCCTTCCCCCTCGGGCTGTGACATCAGCCTTTGCATTGACCCACAGCCCCTCTTCCAGCAGAGGGTGCCAGCTCCGCCCTGGCTGCTCTTCCTGACATCATGGGTGACCGTCCCTTGCACTTGGGTACAGACCATCTGCAGGGCAAGCCACAGGCCAGCCTGGCCGTGCAGCTGACCCTTCAGGAAACCTGAAGGACCCAGGGGTGTCTTTTCTCCAGCGGGGCCACAGCTTTCAAGGTAGAGAACGAATGCATAATCAGGCAGAGAAGCGAGGGAAGAAACTTGGCAACGTTCAGAACAGTCTCTAGTGGACCCAGAACGGCTGACAGCCTTATATGGGCCTTCTCTGCAGTTCGGGCCCTGGAGATCAGGCCGTCAACGGTATCCATAATCCCAGGCTGCAGACGAATTGGGGAACTTCTTCTTCTCAGTCCCAGCCCAGCAGCCCTTCTTCAGTCCTTGGTCCAGCCATCAGTGGGCTGGACGGGGACGGGGAGAGAGCCATCGGGGAGCAGACTTAGGGTTCCTCGGAACCCCTGCTTGACTTATTTGGAGACAGTAAACTGTTCTCAGCAAGTGGAGGCCAGAGGCTCGGCCGGAGTTTGTTCTGCACACGAACGTGTGGGGAGCGCTGTTTGCAAGATGGGATGGGGGTGATGACAGGAGGCTGACGTGTCCCCTGCCTTCCCCAGGCCGAGAGCCCCAGTCAACAGGTGGAAAAAGGCTTTTGTGTAAAGGACACGGCAGATGCTACTGCTTCACTAGAAGCTTTTATTTTTTTATTTTTTTTGGAGTAGGCCTGTAACATCAGCCTGAAGAAAGCAGAACAAACAGCCCTTAAGCAAGTGAATACAGTAAAATCCCAGAGCAGGCTCCGTGACACATAACTTTTTCCATGCGTCAGACTGAAAGCTAACATCCACTTGTTTTATAAAGGGGAATGCTCTGTCATTTATCCCCGTCAGCCCCTGCTCACAGGCTTGGGGTGCAGACCGGGCAGAGCCTGTCCAAGGGGAAGCCCGGGACGGCCCTTTGAAGCGGCAGCCCTCAGCCTGCAGTGGATGGAAGGCTTCTGGGGTTGCACCTCATAGCTGAGCCGCCCTATGGCTTGACGGCTGCCGTCCAAAATCCCCATAAACAGCCACCAGGGAATTGCTCATCTTCGTCCCCCACTGGATGGAGAGGGTGACGCCAAGACACCCCAGATCTAGCAGCTGTCCGAGCAAGATTTAAAACCAAGACCCTTGGACCTAAAATCTTCATCTGCTGAGCCCAACCAAGGTTGAATATTTAATATTAACCGACAGGCCCATTAGGAGAATGTTCTCTCTGCATGGGAAATGCGTTTTCCTTTAATGGCTCTCTGTTGCCGCCACCCTGACTCCTCTGCCTTCTGCCAGGGTCGCCCGGCCAGGCTGGGATCTGGACGGAGAGAGAGCGCGTTTGTGTGGTCATCCCCACTCAACCCTGCGATGGAGCTCAAAGGAGGGACCTCATCCTTTGTTGTCTTGCCCCAGTGGGGAGAGATGAGGAGACGGGGAGAAACGGGGGCCGTGTTACCGCTCACTGGGGTCCCCAAGTCAGAGCCCAGACCCGAAAGCGCGGCCCCTTCCCCTGCAGTGGCCCTGTGTGGGCGGGGCGGACCTGCCTCCCCAAGTCCAGCCTGTGGCCCCATGGAGTGGACGACCTAGGAGGATGGGACTTGACTCCAAGACAAGCTGCATTTGTCCCCTTGCCCAGTCTGGGCCGGGCGTGCACGGGAACAATACCCATATTCATCGGGGTCTGCCAGCAAGGCCACGTGACTTGACATCACGACAGATGTGGGGAGGGGACGGGCGGAGGACAAACGCTCCCTTGTGTGCGCCCCTCGCTGTGCTGCCCGGGCGTCTCAGCCACGGGCCGCTGCGAGGTTTGCTGCCTACACAGCTCCGGCCTGGGAGGAGGGTACGGATGTGGGACAGTGAAATCACTGTGACACCTGCCGGGGTTCTCGTCGCAGCGTCCTGTTGTGCATTGTGGCGAAGCACGCCTGCTTTAGGGAGGTCTCCCTGCTCCCAGCGAGGGGACAGCAGGGAGAGAGCAACACGTCTGTGAAATTCGGCCTCACAATCGTGATTATTCCCAACTGTCGTCCATCCTTCGTACTGTGAAGATTGACAGTAGCTGACTGTACGTCAACTATACCTTAATAAAAGATTAAAATTTTTTAAATTCAAGTTAGAAGGATTAGCAGCAGCTAGCACTTTTTGTGGACGTTTGGAGCGTATGGCCTAACCCTCACAGCAATCCTTGCGGTGGGCATTTTTCCTGTCCCCAGTTTGCAGATGGAAGACAGTTACACAGAGAGATAAGTGGCCTTCCCAGGGTCACAGAGCCGGCTTTCAAACCCAGGCATTTGGGGCTCTCGACGTGTGACAGGAGGCCCCTCCCAGCAGTGGACAGATGCCAGGGAGGCCTAGGACTTCTTTGCCAGTTTTCCCGGGGCCTCTGGGGGGTGGCGGAGGGAACCGGGGAAGGGGGTGGTCACTGCAGGTCAGCTGTGCTTCTCAGGAATATAACTGAACGATGGGCCCCTCTGGGCATTCCCTGGGGGAGTGTGGAATGACTAGGGCCGGGGCTGTGTCCCACTGTGTCCC
Organism: Leucopleurus acutus; assembly: GCF_964270905.1. NCBI lineage: Eukaryota > Metazoa > Chordata > Mammalia > Artiodactyla > Delphinidae > Leucopleurus > Leucopleurus acutus. The sequence goes on from NC_139152.1 coordinate 6,703,996, forward strand.
CCGTCCCAGGCCAGAGTTGTGGAACTCACAGCCCTTCACCACCCTTTCTGCACTGGACACCCCAACTGAGTGTTTAGAAACCGTGTCACTCACCTTCCCTCTAGCAAGGAGGATCCTTTCCACTCTTAGCCTGGTGTAACTGAATTGCAGCTGTAAGATCTCACTGGTGTGCTATAAGGGATCTTTTGAAACTTTCTAGCAACCAACTCCTCACTTTACTGTTAAGGAAATAAGGAAATTGTGATCTTACCCAAGGTCACACAGCAGTTAGTAGCAGAGTTGGGACCAGAACAAGGGTCTTCTGACACCCGGGCTGTTCTTTGCACTAGAGCAGGGTTCTCGTGCCCTCGGACGTTGCTAACTGTGCAGGCCTGGCTGCCACCAGGCAGCAGGGCGGGAAGGCATCCCCTCTGGGAATGTGGCAGAGCTGGCCCGCCCAGAGCGTGGGTGTCTGCGTGTGCACAGCCCCTTCCTGCTGAAGCCTTGCTCTCCTCGCCGCTTGTGTCAGGTAGAGGCCAGCAGGAGGTTTGTCAGAGCCTCAGGACGTTAGCCCAAGTTTAGAGAGTCTAATTTAACTAGCGGGAGCGGGTCCATCCAGCTGGAGACGGGTGCAGACTGGACCGGTCCATCCCGAGTAGAATCTGGGGCTCCCGTGGATGTTCTGTGTCCTGGGGCAGGGGCAGTGGGCATCTTCCAGGAGGGCTGAGGGTAAGGTGGGCATGGGGGTTTGATGAGTGGGTCCTAGAGGAGAGACAGGTGGGAGGAGGCTGTTTGGGCCTCTTGTGCCCTTGACGGGGGCAGTAAGGATGCGGAGAGGGAACGAGATCAGGAAGCACCTACACGTCCCCGCTAACAGCTCCTTGTCGTGTCCTCTGCCCTGTGCCCTCAGGAGTTTACATTCTGATTGGAGCCGGCGCCCTCATGATGCTGGTGGGTTTCCTGGGCTGCTGTGGGGCTGTGCAGGAGTCCCAGTGCATGCTGGGATTGGTGAGTGTCCCCTCTGTGCCCACAGCCCCTGGTGTCCCAGGGTGCCCACCCGAGACCCCACAGACCAGGGGGCGGGACGGGGCAGAGCGGGTGCCCATCCCATTGCCCCCATCCCCGGCCCCGGATGACACGCTGCCCCTCTTCCTTTCTGGAGCCTCTGTCTCATCACTTCCCTTAGGCAACTAAATGCCAGGACTTTGTTTTTCCCTTTGTCGAGGACCACGTTTGCTTTTTTTCCCTGAATCCACAGGTACCTTCGCCTCCCCTCCTTGTTTCAAAGTTTGTTACAATTTTCCTCAAACTCTGGGTTGTATTCACCTCCTTCTTTCCTCAAATCTCTGGTTTTTGTGAGCAGGTGAGGGCGTTTTATCGCTGACTCTTCGCTGACACCTTAGAAATATCAGTTCTGGGGTCTGTGCCACTCTCTCCTCCTGCGGCTTTCCCCTCCTGGCCTTGGCAGGGCACTGGTAGTTCTGTGGACCCCCTCCCGTCCCTTCCAGGCATCCCTTCCCGCCCCCAGAGGCTGGGTCCCCAGATGCTCGCTCCAGCCGGCCGGCTGGGACTGTGCCTCACCCCAGCCCTTTTCCTTCCAGTTCTTTGGCTTCCTCTTGGTGATATTTGCCATTGAAATCGCTGCGGCCATCTGGGGATACTCCCACAAGGATGAGGTAGGTTTTTCCCGTAAGGTCTCTTGGGAGTTAGGGGATGGGGTGATGGCGGTGGAAGGGTGTCCCAGCTGGTCCCTTGCTTCGGCCTTTGGCCTTCAGCCATCAGACGTGCCTCTGAGGGGAGCTCCCCAGGGAAGGGAATGCGAGTGTTCACACTACCCTGGGTGGGTGAGTGCCGGCCGCTGCTTCCCGTGCCCTGGACGGCGCTGGCACGGAGTGGGTGTTCGGGTAGTATTGTTGGGTCAGTGTGTCTGCCCCTCACACCTCAGCAGCCCTCCCCTCAACTTCTCTGGAACACGACTTAGGGAAATGTGGCTTCGTCTGGCCCAGACCCACCACACCCACCCCCAGTCCCTCCCCTCGTCTCTAAGTCCGTGCCACCACCAGCCAAGGGCTGCACCCCGCTCGCCGGGGGCCAGAGATGCGTGGGTGGTGGTCCCCACCTCAAGGAGCTGTGGCCCCTAGTGTGGGAGAAAGACATGCATTTGACTAGCGTCTCAGAAGCCATTTATAATCAGAAGCCCCGTGGGATTTGAAAGCCAGTGTGGGGAAGGGGACTCTCTTCTGGCTTCACGGAGAGAGAGGGGTGTTGACCTAAACCCGGAAGGAGAGAGAGGATTTCAGGAGGAAAGCTGGTGGAGGCTGGACCTTCCCGGCAAAGAAAGGGTCTGAGCACAGCTGAGGGTGGGCTCAGTGGGGCGCCAGGGTGGGCTGCATCAGAACAGTGTTTCAGGAAGGGCTGTCTTGTCATGTTTAGCAGGAGGGGCCAAAGAAGAGAGACCCTGGATACAGGCTTTTTTTTTTTTTTTTTTTTTTTTTTTTGTGGTACGTGGGCCTCTCACCGTTGTGGCCTCTCCCGTTGCGGAGCACAGGCTCCGGACGCGCAGGCTCAGTGGCCATGGCTCACGGGCCCAGCCGCTCTGCGGCATGTGGGATCTTCCCGGACCGGGGCACGAACCCGTGTCCCCTGCATCGGCAGGCGGACTCCCAACCACTGAGCCACCAGGGAAGCCCTACAGGCATTCTTAAACCCGGATGCACCCGGTGCAGAAGCATAACGCTACTTCCTTCGTATTATAAAACAATAGCTACAGGCTTAATGCAATATCACCTTTAAATCCTCGCCATAACCTCTGAGATGGGGACTATTATGATCTCCATTCTACGTACGCAGAAACTCATGTACAGAGAGGTTTGGTAATTTGCCAAAAGTCACCCAGTCTCTGAGTGAAGGAAAAAAGATGGAAGCCTGAAAAACTAGCCGAATCAGGAGTAGGCTTTTTGTTTTTGGTTCCTTAGATTGAGGCAATTTAATTTTGTTTCTAGGTAGAAGGGAAGGAGCCAAGTGGGGCTGAAGGGACCAACCAAAGGTGCAAAAAGAAGGGGAAATGGCTGGAGCGGTTCCTAGAGGATGTGGGAGGAGATGAGGGGGGACCCCGCGGGCCCCAAGGCGGGGAGGTCCTAGTCCAGTGGCTTGTCCGCTCCGGGAACTTGTGGCTGCACGTGAACAAGACGGAACAGGTGACGTTCGTTCATAAAGAAGCCATCTCTGCTCCTCTCTTGTCTGTGCATCCCAGGTGATCAAGGAAGTCCAGGAATTTTACAGGGACACCTACAACAAGCTGAAAAACAAGGACGAGCCCCAGCGGGAGACGCTGAAAGCCATCCACTACGCGGTACACCGGCTTCGCTAAGACGCTGCCCTTCTCCTTGCCTTTCTTCAGAACGTGTGTGCATCTCTATTTCAGTCCTCTTTATTTATCTCTCCCACCCCCATCCCTGTCCTTCCCTCTGCAGTTGGACTGCTGTGGTTTGGCTGGGGGAGTAGAACAATTTATCTCAGACATCTGCCCCAAAAAGGACATACTCGACAACCTCACGACGAAGGTAAGCTTACGGGCAAGACCCTTGTGCCCGACCCAGATGCTCTGGGCAAATCCTGCCAAAGTGGACTTGCATTCAGCTCCCTTGATGTGGGAAGACAGCATCCCAGTGCTTCCTAAACACCTCTTCCCCCTGGGAAGGACCCAAGGTGGCCATCTCCTTTCTCCCCTGCCCTGGGCCTCTGTTTCCTCAAGGGCAGCAAAACAAAGGCCAGGGAAATAACAAAGTGTTCTAGCTCCCTGCAACGATGGGGCCCTCCAGCCGTCGTGCATGGGCGATGCTCCCAGGCCTGGACTCCTGCTTTATAGACTTGTGAGCAGCCCATGGTTGTGAGCTAGAGCAAATGTCCAAACTTCAGAATAATAGGAGGTAACCCTATGGCCACATAAGACATGGACCCCAAAGCAAGGGCTCATCCCTCTTCCCTCCCTGATTTCTTGCCCAAATTTTGGGGACCCACCTCCCATCTCTCTCCTGGTTCTCCTTTCCATCCACCAGCCAGTCCCCAGCCCTTGCCCTGGGACCACCAGCGCTCCGGGTATGAGATGGGTGCCATGGGGGGTAGGGGGGGAGCCTGGAGCAGGACCGTGTATGACCTGCGTCTTGGTTTGCCCCCCCAAGTCCTGCCCTGAGGCCATCGAAGAAGTCTTCCAAAACAAATTCCACATCATCGGCGCCGTGGGCATCGGGATTGCCGTGGTGATGGTGAGTGCCGGGGGGCATGGGGAGGGAATCTTAGTAATTAAGATTGATTAAGCCCTTGCTCTGGCCAGGCACTGTTTTAGCTAATCAACTAATTTATCAACTGATTTAAGCCTCGCCGTATCCACGAAGTGGGAACTATTCATATTCCCATTTCACAGACTCGGGCCCGGAGAGACAGAGAGGTTGCGTACATTGATCAGAGTCTCTGAGGTCAGGAGTGAAGCATCTGGGATTTGAACCCACTGTGTCTCCAGAATCCATTCCCATAACCATTAAGGTGCAGGGATAAATATGAGGTGATTCCGCCGTGTCTGGTCCACAGACCACACTTGGAACAGCAAGGATGTAGATCACCCAGACCTGTTAGTGATCCCGGGATCATCTTAAGAACATGTTTTCACCGTGCACCTGCTTTTCTCTGCCCCACGAAAGTAGTTCAGTAAAAGCAACATGGATGTGAACTGTCTCACCTCCCACTGTGGTCAGAAAGACACCCCAAGGTGGAAAACCAGGAGGAGACTGAAAGCTTCCAACAATCTACTGTCATGTCAGGAGCCCCCAGAAGCCACCAGGGGCCAGCCAGCTTCCCTGGGGTCACCCGTCTTCCCCCACCAGGGAGTGATGGGACTCTGTAGGGGACACAGCCTTCCTCTGCCCCTTGCAAAGACCCCCCCAGAGAGAGAATCGCCTCCTGTCTTAGGGGTAATTGACACCCCTCCTCTGCATCTAGGAAAGGCTTGAAGTAGCTTTCAGTAAAAGGCATGACAATACCTTTAAAACTAGAATAGAAAACACAGACGTACACAAAGAGGGAAGTGAAAGTATTGGCCTGTAGACACTACGGGAATAGCTGGCGTTGGAGCATTCAATTTAAGAATGCTCACCTTGAGAATTCCCAGGGAGCTGGCTTGTGCGGCCTGCCGTGGCCGAGGGCTGCAGACTCAGAATCCCCCTGGTCAGCAGTCCCTCCACTGTCTTCCTTACATTTCTCCTGCTTCACACCCTTTACCTCATTTGGCCTCGTGGGCGCCTTCCCCTTGTCGTCTGTAGCGGCCGGCGTGTCTCCTGTCTTCCCCTCTCCCTCCGCCTTCCCGCAGCACAGCCACATAGTTGCTCACACCCCTTCCTGTCTTCCAGATATTCGGCATGATCTTCAGCATGATCCTGTGCTGCGCCATCCGCAGGAACCGAGAGATGGTCTAGAGGCAGCGCTGCAGCCGCGAGCAGGAAAGGTCACCCCTGAAGACTGTTGGTTATTTTCTCGGGGTTCCGTGTTTCTGTGTGTGTGTGGTTTTTTTGTTTGTTTGTTTTTCTTTGCCACTAACTTTAGTATTCATTCTGCATTTCTAAACAAAAAAGTTATTCTACGTTTGTGTTTTTAATGCTTTATTCAATATTGATATTTGTAGTTAAGGGATTTGGGTTTGCTCTGGTTTATATTTTTTTGGTCATTTGTTTTTGCTTATTATGTTAAGCAGAAATCCTGCATTGAAAGGTACTATATTTGCTAGGCTCTAGGCAAAAGATATTGTATATAAAGAGATTTTTGTGTGTGTCTTTAAATAGATAAAAAATGTCTATCGAGTTTAATCAGGTTGTAACTTATGTTAAAGACAATTTGATACATAATAAAAGATGATGACAACATCCCAAACTGGTTCTGGGGTTTTGCTTCCCTACATTTTTTTTAGAGCTGCTTATTTTTTCAAATGTTTTTCACCTGCTCTTTGCTCTGTGCGTACATGAGAAGTAGATGGGAAGGTTGGTCTCCCTACTTTACTAGTGAGGGCATGGAGGGATGAAGGGATTTTGATCCAAGATCTCACCGTTGTTCACACATCAACACTGGAGCCTAGCCCGGGACTCTTTCTTGCAGCAATGTGATGTGTCTTGAGGATACAGTAGTAAACATGAGGTCCCCGGTGGCCCAGACTTTGTTTTATTCCCTGCTACACCCTCAGCACCTAGCACCTATTGCCTAGTGCATGGTGGGTACTCAAGATTTGTTGATGAGGGTATACTCATCGAGGTTTAAACAGAAGCAGAATATTAAATAACTTTTTTTACAGGGATTTGACCTTACACAATCGCTGGAGCTGGTTAAGCAGTCTCTATAAGACTATGATCTTTGCTTCCGACGTTGGAACTTGACGCCCACAGGCAGAGAGTCAGGGAGGACAGTTTGATGTAACGTGGGCGAGATCGAGAATGTGGAGCCCACGAGGACAGACAAATCGGCGTCTGTTCTTGTTCTTGATGATGGTGGCGTGGGTCCTGCAGAGGCGAGGACCCGACGCGGTGGACCCGAGCACACACCGGCTGGGATGTGGAGAACCTGAGTAAGCCAGCAAAGCGGCAGCCCTCTGTGTGAGCTGCGGAATGCCTGCTGCTCCATTTCCACCTCCGGTTGTGCTCCACTCTAACCAGAAAGGAGGAGGAAGAAGCATGCTGGGGGATGTCAGTCACCCTCACCAAGCCACCGTGCGGGAGACAGTCTTCACTCAGAAAGCCTAAAATCTAGTGAGCGGTTCAGAGCATCAAGCCAGCAATTGCGACGGAGTGAGATGAGCACCACAAGAAGGGAAGTACAGAAGCGTAGCAAACCTGTTTTTATCTTCCACTCCTTGAGTCAGTCTGGGCTCTTTCTCCACATTAAAAAAAGAGAGAGAGAACCAAAATGGCCCTGAACGCCATTATATTAAAAAATCAGAACACCGATGTTCACAGCAGCGTTATTCACGAGAGGCAAAAGGTGAAAACAGCCCAAAAATGTCCATCAGCAGATGAAGGGATAAACAAAATGTGCTAGATCCATACAACAGAGTACAGTAAGTCCCCTACATACGAACCTTCAAGCTGCAAACTTTCAAAGACGCCAGCGTGCCTTCGCATGTCCAGTCACCTAAGTTAGTTCTCGTGTCTGGCATACATGGTCACGTGGGTGCATCCTCTGCAAGTGGTTGTGCTTTTGTGTACTTTGTACAGTACTGTGTAGAGTATAGTAGTACAGTATTTTTATTTCAAGCCCAGGATGTCCGGAAGCAAGAGTAAAAGCAGCGGTATGTAGCCGATTGTGTTAGTTGGGTACCTCGGCTAACTTGGTTGGACATACGAACAAATTGGACTTACAAACGTCATCTCGGAATGGAACTCGTTTGTATGTAGGGGACTTACTCTATGATTTCGCCTCAAAAAGAAATGAAATTCCAACACATCTACAACACGGATGAGCCTTGGAGACATTATGCCAAGCAAAATAAGCCAGACAAAAAAGAACAAATACTGGACGATCCCAATTATATGGGGTACCTAGAATAGGCAGCGTCATAGAGACAGTAAGTAGATTGGAGGTAAGCAGGGGCTGGGGAGAGGAGAATGGGGAGTTATTGTATCATGAGTGCAGAGTTTCCGTTTGGGATAAAGAAAAAGGCGTGGAGGTAGATAGTGATGACGGCTGCACAGCACTGTGAAATGTGCGCAGTGCCAGCGAGCTGTACACCTAAAGGTGGTTAAAATGGTAAGTTGTCAGCTGGGTTTATTCTACCACAGTTAACAAAACAAATCCAAGCGGGGTTCGCATCCTTGGGTCTCTCTGCTGTTCTGTGGCCTCAGGCCCTTACTAATTTGAGCACTTGAAGGCTAACTACTATTTCAGTTGTGGGCATAACAGGCCAGTCGTCTCACAGCGAGTGAGACTGTCTTAATTCACGGCATCACAATCCCTGAATGATGGTAGTATTCACCCTGGGGACTTCCCTGGCCGTCCAGTGGTTTGGACTCTGTGCTTCCACCGCAGGGGCCATGGGCTCAATACCTGGTCAGGGAACCAAGATCCCGCACGCCAAAAAAAAGGTAATATCCACCCTGCTCGTGACTGCCAGCTCCCGCTAGGAAAAGCAGGTCCCATATACACACTTGCCAGTCCTGGCTTCTTTGCCGGAGAGAGTGGAGTCAGCAAAACAGATTGCTGCTACATAAACTGAGGAATACCTCAGAGTTATACCCTGTCTTTCCGTTTGTCATAAATAATGGACCACCTGGGTAGCTTCAGCGAAAGCGAACAGTTTATTAAGAACACAGGTAGTATCTCATGGAACCCAAACATGGAAACACAGTTAAGCTGTAAAAGACCCTGGAACCACAGACTGGGCACTCCTGCAGCTCTCCGCTGCTGGGTGCTGTGTTTTGCTCTCCAAAGACACCAATCGTCTCTGCTACTCAGTCTACAAGGGGTGGAAAGAGAGCAGGTGTTCAGCTCCCAGGCTTACACAGAGACAACCTCCACCAGCCCCACTGGAACTTTTTGTTTGTTTGCTTTTAAAGGGCTTCAAATGCTTGGCTTTTTAATTATTTATTTGTTTGTTTGTTTGTTTTTGCTGTGTTGGGTCTCCATTTCTGTGCGAGGGCTTTCTCTAGTTGTGGCAAGCGGGGGCCACTCTTCATCGCGGTGCACGGGCTTCTCACTGTCATGGCCTCTCTTGTTGCGGAGCACAGGCTCCAGACGTGCAGGCTCAGTAGTTGTGGCTCACGGACCTAGTTGCTCCGCGGCATGTGGGATCCTCCCAGACCAGGGCTCGAACCCGTGTCCCCTGCATTAGCAGGCAGATTATCAACCACTGCGCCACCAGGGAAGCCCCCCACTTGAAGTTTTTAGGAGAGAAAGTCTGACCCAGTTGCAGTGGAATATCTAGCCCTGACCAGTCAGCTGTCAGGTGGGGGGATCAGCACATCATAAGGACTCGGCCACCCTCTGACCTGCAGGCCGGGCCCAGGACCGGGAGAGGAGGGATCGTGAGAGCTGGCAGACACCCGGGAAGGAGCCAGCTGGTCCTCCCTCGCTGCCCTCAGTCCAACCGGAACGATCCTGCTCTGCTGGCCACCAGGACCAGGGGAAGCTCTGCAGCAGAGGGAAAACCAAGATGGCCCAGAGCTCTCAGGAAGTTTTTACAAACAGGCAATTGACAGCCAATAGCAACAATAGCTGTGGGTCCAGAAAGAATCCCCTTGAGCAAAAGAGGATATAGCGGGTATGTTGGCCTCTGGGTTCAACTGTGAAATGCAGCCCAAGGGCAACAAATATGAATAGAGACAGCTGGATAGTAAAAGGTTATTAACGCACCTGGTGCCCTTCAGGACAGAAAGTGCTTGAAAATCCCCACACTCCTGGCACTCTCCTCACGAGGGCCCACCTCTCCACATCCCTCATCCTCCAGAGTTGAGTCAAGTGATGCAAGGTTGGAGCCAAGACCCCCTCTGTATCCCAGCACTCGTTCCAGACCCCTATTGTTTCCCTCCCCCAGGAAGGAGGTTTCAACTAGTGCATTAGGACACTGCAGGGGTACGGTGAATTTTTATTTCACTGACAGGCTAGGGCATCTTATGAGCTTCTTGGGCGCAAGATGGAAAAGTATGAGTGGACCTAAACAGCGCACGTAGGCAGATCCACAGCTGGGTGAGTCCAGCCCCCGTACAAGGGCAGAGGGCTCCCCCGGGGAGCTACAGGGCCCTGCTTTGCCCTACCTTGGTCAACGTTTTTAATGATAACTTGGAATATTATTAAACACTGTAGGTTTCACAAAGCTCTGAGAAATATCCAGTAACTTGGGTAACAAATTATAGTTCAAAGAGATCTCAGGGTCTAGAATAATGGATTATAACACCCAAAGGATATATCTTAACAGGAATAAATAATCAGTAAATGAGGTCAAGCAATCAGTATAACACGTTTAGCAGAGTTCCTGATCCTTACGCTTCAAGGAGCTGAGTAAGTTAATAACATGTTTGTCTGGTTGGATAATAGTGTTTATCCCCCATATAAGTCCAGAGGCAACCCCAGGTGTTGATTTAGCAGGAAGGCACTGTCAAAAATGGCATCGCTGTGATTCTCTTGGCTTGTATCCCATGGTCACAAGGTAGCTGCCACAACTCCGAACATCTCTACATTCACAGCAGGAAGTGGGGAGAAGGGCAAATGCTGCATACAACTACCCTTTCTATCTAAGATGCAAAAGCTTCTCCCGACAGACTAGAAGCCAACTTCCATCTGTGAACCATTAGCCAAAATCTGACACATGGGTACTCAGAGCCATAAAGGAAGCTGAGAACACGAGTATCTAGTTCTTCCAATCTACAGTGAAAGTGGAAAAGGGGCAAATGAGATGTGAGTGTCTCGCTGGTGTTGTTTTGGTTTGGTTTTTTTTGACCGCGCCACACGGCTTATGGGATCTTAGTTCCCCAACCAGGGATTGAACCTGGGCCCTGGTAGTGAAAGTGCTGAGTCCTAACCACTGGACCACCAGGGAATTCCCAGATGTGTTTGATTCCATCTTACAGCTGGAGAACTTGAGGTTCAGAGAAGTTACCTATTTGTCCCAAGATCATCCAGTTAATATACTAGATACAGATTGGAATCCAGGTCTGTACTTTTTTGGTCTTATTGCACATTTTACACAGTGGTGCCTCCCAGGATTAATATCGCAGGAGGAGATTTAACAAAAACATACTGGAACACCTTTTCATGGGAAGACCTCAATTCCATAAATACAAGATAGAAAACAATACCGTTTGGAAAAAGACATGAAAATGTAGCTTATCACAAACCTAACAGAAGCCAAATCTGTGGGGTAAGGCTGTCCTGGGCTCCATCCAGAGAGGTAGATGTCCAGGTGGAGGGAGAAAATAAAGCCACGGATGCAGCAGTCAGGCCCCAGAGCCTGCTCCAGTCTGGGGCCTCCTCAGAAAGGAAGGTGACCAACTCCAGAGACCCGGAGGGGGCAGCCCTAGAACCCTGTCTTCCAAGGAAAGAGTGAGGGACCAGGGGATTCGAACCTGGGCAAGGATGGGGAACCAACAACACAACAAACTTTGTTTGCAAGTATCTAGAGAACTATAAGGTGGACCAGGGGTATATGTTGTCCCAGGGGCCACAGCGAGAGTTCATGGGTAGAACTCACAGGGAACAGATTTTGCCATAATGCCAAGAAAACTCCTTGAAACCAGGGCTGCCTGATAGAGCGGTGGGCCCTGGGCTATGGGGAGCGGCGGGGGAACAGGAGAGCCTGGAGATGGGGACTTGAGGAACTCCTACATCCCTTGCATCTCAGAGATCTCATAAAGACGTAGGTCTCCCAGCGAATACTCATGTAACCAGGGCTCTCTCTATTTTTTTTTCACTTGGGGTGCAAGGGTGAGGGGAGGACCTCTAGTAAAGATTAAAGTAATAGGAATGGTGAATATTTCTATGGACAACCCCAAAATATTTCAAAATATTGCTTTATCTCTGAAATTGTTGCATGTTTTTTCCATATACAGTGCCATGGTTGGGCTGTTCAAGATGTGAGCAGATAGGGTAGGGGGTCCCCAGAGAAAGAGAACCAGGCATAGTTTTCTTGACATCAGAGAAGCCGTCCTTGGCCTAAGCCAGTTTGTGATCTAAGCCTGGACACAGTGCTTGCCCTCGAACAGGTCTCAGTAATCAATGATCTTAAGGGAACAAAGGAATGCAGGAACACAGGAAAAGCAGTCAAGAAACAATAGTTGAGCCATAAAACAGGGTCCTAGTTCCTCCCCAAGGAGCGTAACAGTCTGATACATACCTTTGAACTAAGGGCCCAACGCAGGTGGAGATCGGAATGATGATCTTGACTTTTTTTTTTTTTTTTTTGGCCGCAGAGATCTCAGTTCCCCAGCCAGGTATTGAACCCGGACCACAGCCGTGAAAGCCCAGAATCCTAACTACTAGGCTACCAGGGGACTCCCAGATGTTGACCTTTTCTGACCCTAGGATTTCAATCAACTAAAGCTGGGATTCCGTCCACCTTTGCCCCGATTCTAGGCTGAATTCCCCTCAACTCAAGCCCCTTCCTGAATATGCACGGACCCTTACCTTAAATCTTCCCCAATTTTGCTGTTTCGGAAAGGACCCTGCTTTGGGAAAGACCCCCGGCGTCCTCCCTACTTGTTGCAGGTGATAAATCCTTCCTCTTCCCGCTCTTTGGCGTGGCTGAGTCTTTTGGTTTGACGTCCACCAGGAAGCGACCCCATTTTTGGGGTAACAAAGGTGCAAAGAAAAGAGCACCCCAACCCTTAACTAATGGGATTCTGGGGGAGGATATTCAGCCTCTCGGCAGCCACACCATGACTTCTGCATTTCTGCGCTTCTCGTCTGCATCGTACAACAGACCTGACAGAAGCCCAGGACAGGGGCTCATCCCAGCTCTGCATATGGCATCTCTGCTTCTCTCTGATCTCACAATGAAGCTCCCTTAGCAGAAAGGATCTAGGGACTTCCCTGGTGGTCCAGTGGTAAAGAATCCACCTTCGGGCTTCCCTGGTGGCGCAGTGGTTGAGAGTCCGCCTGCCGATGCAGGGGACACGGGTTCGTGCCCCGGTCCGGGAAGATCCCACGTGCCGCGGAGCTGCTGGGCTCGTGAGCCATGGCCACTGAGCCTGCGCGTCCGGAGCCTGTGCTCCGCAACGGGAGAGGCCACGACAGTGAGAGGCCCGCGTATCGCAAAAAAAAAAAAAGAATCCGCCTTCCAGTGCAGGGGACGCAGGTTCGATCCCTGGTCGGGGAACTAAGATCCCGCCTGCCGTGGGGCAACTAAGCCCGTGCGCCATAACTACAGAGCCCACGCGCCCTGGAGCCACAACTAGAGAGAGGCTCACGCGCCACAACAAAGATCATTGCCCACACCGCAACGAAAGATCCCTCTCGCCTCAGTGAAGACCCCACGTGCCGCAACTAAGACCCGACGCAGCCCCAAAACACGGATCTAAATGATAGTTGGCACCATCCAATGAGAAGCATCCCTACTGGCACCTCTTGTCAGGACACTGATCCCTGGTCCCAGGGGTTATGGTGAAGGGATCAGTGTCCACGTTCAGGATGCCCCATGGTCTCCCAAGCACAGGAAATTAGGCAAAAAGAACTTCCTTGGACACATTTCCCTGTTAGAGCTGACTGGCTCAAGGACCACCTGGGACAGCCTCCCTAGATGATTCCGCCCCACAGCACTCACACCCCAAGGGGATCTTCAATGGAATACTCGGAGTAAATAGGCCTGTTGAAGTATGTTCTCCTTACATAAGTGTGACCACACTCCGGGAGGGCTGGGATTATGCGTGTGGGTCTTGGGGAAAGGGAAGTTACAGGGAGGGTCTAAGAACCGTGGAAAGTCAATGGCAGAGTCAGCTGCAGGTTCCTGGGTCCCAAGCCAGGGATCATCGGAGTCTTAGGACTTTATTCCACCAAGCTAAGTTCTCTGCTCTCCGGCTCAGCCCACCCCACCCACAGTTTTAATGCTGGCTTGGAGAGGCCTGAGCAGCTAATGTAATAGTTTTCACTCAGGCATTGGCTGGCAGACCCCTGGAGAGCTAATTCGATTTCTTTCCTTTTAAATTGGATTTCCCCAAACCATCTGCTTCCCCTGTGGCGATGCAGACAGGACCAGATCTGATTCCAGGATAGAATCCCCTCTACTTTGCAATGTCCCACGGAGGCAGAGCTGACCTTTTGGCCAAGTCAGGCAGTGAGGGACCCAGTGCGGGCTGTTCTAACACCACCTGCAAGGACCCATAGATCTCAGCAGAGTTTGGGCTGTCCACCTGACCCTCAGTACTGCCCTAGGAGTCAGGGATGCCAGCTAAAAATTGTCACTCACCATCTTGTTCTACAAGAACGAAGTCGTGAGCCATTGCAGCCGCTGACCTTCAACACATCCTGAAAGGAGTCCAGGGTGGAGATCAGGAATGAGGGTCTCTGTGCTCTGGGAAAAACTGGCCCAACAGTCCTTCAGATAGTTCGATATTATCAGGAGAAGATCTTATGAGCCCAATTTCTTGCATCTTCTCATATCTAGAAAAGCGCTAAAATCATTAACAGAGATATCTGTCCCTCGTGACGAGCAGCAACCTTCTGCCAAAATGTGGGCTTCACTAAAATCATACATGTACTGACCTGCCCCCTACCTCTTTGGAGCAGTTCTTCAGAGCTCCCTGAGAGTCTGTCTCCCAGGCTATAGTCCTCATTTTTCCCTGTGGATGAAAAATGTTGCCTGCTATATCAGTAAACAAAGAATGTTGCGGCCGCCAAGCCACCAGCCACTGCAGCGGCCCTGACTGTGTACCAGAGGGGATTCAGGATGGAGAAAAGCAGGCCCTAGATATATACTGGCCCTAGATAGTTAAGGTGCACATCAAAGGGATGGATTTCACTGAACCCAGACTCTTGCATCTTCCCATACATAGAAAAGCACTAAAGTCATTGACTTGAGATATCTGGTGGGTTTTCTTTAATTAACAGTAAGCTTTTTATTTATTTACTTATTTATTTTAGCTGCACCGCATGGCATGCAGGATCTTAATTCCCTGATCAGGGATGGAACCTGTGCCCCCTGCAGTGGAAGCACAGAGTTCTAACCACTGGACCGCCAGGGAATCCAACAGTAATTTTTGATGTTCCGACTACTTGGGATTTTTTGCAGAAACTCCTGTGTATCCTGGCCCTCACCTTACCTCTTCAGAGCAGTCCCTCAGGGCTACCTGAGAGGCTGTCTTCTGAGCTTAAGTCCTCAGAAAGTCCACCACATAAAACATAATTCTCAACTTTTAGGTTGTGCATTTTTTCTTTCAATCAACAGGGAGACACGTGGATTATTCTACATTCTCAACACATGGGAAAATAAGAGGCAAAGAGGCATGGGACTTCTCTTCGGCGCGCCGTGGTTAAGAATCTGCCTGGGGGCTTCCCAGGTGGCGCAGTGGTTGAGAGTCCGCCTGCCGATGCAGGGGACACAGGTTCATGCCCCGGTCCGGGAAGATCCCACGTGCCACAGAGTGGCTAGGCACGTGAGCCATGGCCGCTGAGCCTGCACTGCGCAACGGGAGAGGCCATAACAGAGAGAGGCCCGCGTACCGCAAAAAAAAAAAAGAATCTGCCTGCCAATGCAGGGGACACTGTTCGAGCCCTGGTCCAGCAATATGCCACATGCCGCGGAGCAACTAAGCCCGTGTGCCACAACTACTGAGCCTGCGCTCTAGAGCCTGTGAGCTACAACTGCTGAGCCCGCGTGCCACAACTGCTGAAGCACGCCTAGAGCCCCGCACGCCTAGAGCCCCGTGCTCCGCAACAAGAGAAGCCACCGCAGTGAGAAGCCCGCACACCACAACGATGAGTAGCCCCCGCTCACCTCAACTAAAGAAAGCCGGCACGCGGCAACAAAGACCCAAAGCAGCCAAAACTAAATAAATAAATAAGTAAAATTTTAACAAAAACAAGGTGTGGACTTGCAGGACCACAAAGCCGAAGCCGGCTAGAGAAGACCCACAGCCATGGGGGAGGGGCTATCAGGGAGGAAGACATTTTCCTCTACCCTCCAGGCTCCTCTGGCTGATTTAAGAATTAAATTGACGTGAGACAGATTCACAGGAGAAAATCAAACAAACGGTTCTAACCCGCCTACACGGGAGATGGAAACCTGAGTAAGCCTCACCTTAAATACCGCCCTCAGCAGAAGACAAAAGAGGTTGCAGAGGGCGGGAAGAGCCAGTTAGGGGAGGTGACCAGGAAAAGCCCAGCAAACAAGGGTAGGGTTATCATGCGGTTTATTTATTTATTTATTTATTTATCTTTTTGGCTGCGTTGGGTCTTCAATGCTGCGCGCGGGCTTTCTCTAGTTGCAGCGAGCAGCGGCTACTCATCGTTGCGGTGCGCGGGCTTCTCATTGCGGTGGCTTCTCTTGTTGTGGAGCACAGGCTCTAGAGCACGGGGTCTTCAGTAGTTGTGGCTCGCAGGCTCAGTAGTTGTGGCGCACGGGCTTAGTTGCTCCGCAGCATGTGGGATCTTCCCGGACCAGGGTTCGAACCCGTGTACCCTGCATTGGCAGGCAGATTCTTAACCATTCCGCCATCAGGGAAGCCCCGGTGATTCAGTTTAAAGTCATTGCTTCTCCAAGGATGTTTCTAGAGATCTGGTCATTCTCTTCCTGGTACAACAAGAAAGACATCTTAGAAATGGAGATTTCCCTTATAAATGTCTGTGTTTCTTACACAAGGGTGACTCCTCCTTGGTTTGCAGAGTTTCTTTCAGGTCTCCTGTTTCTTATAAAATAACCCGCTTAAAAAAATTAACATGCCAAAGAGACACATTTGGAGGTAACAAATTCTGGTCCCCCACAGGGCAGAGACACTGAAACAGATGTACATTCAAAAGACCTGTCCCTGGCATTCAGCAAACATGGTCCTTGGCCTTGGTTTCTTCATGTGTAAGTTGGAGCTGATACAACATATCTCTGGGGTAGTTTTGGAAATAAAAAGTATTAAAAAGAAATGAGCTATCAAGCTGCAGAAGGACCTGGAGGAACCTTAAATGCATATTACCAAGTGAAAGAAGCCAATCCGAAAAGGCTACCAACTGTGTGATTCCAACTACATGACATTCTGGAAAAGGAAACCGTATCCCACAGGGTTAACAGAAACTGGTGACTAACAGAAATTCTTGAGCTTGTCTTACAGAGCAGCAGGTAAGGGAACAAATTGTTTAAAAAAAAAAAAAAAACCCTCTGCTTGTAACCTGCCTTCAATTATCTTTTTTTTTTTTTTTTTTTCAATTATCTTTTGACTCCTTAACTATCCCTACAGATAACACCTCTGACCTGTGGGTCGCTATAGTAACAGGGTGGGGGGCGTGGCTTAAGATAACACCTCTGACCTGTGGGTCGCTATAGTAACAGGGTGGGGGTGTGGCTTAAGATAACACCTCTGACCTGTGGGTCGCTATAGTAACAGGGTGGGGGGCGTGGCTTAAGCCGTTTTGAAACTTGGCATCAGCTCTTGTCCAGTTCATAGTCTGGTCCATGAATGACATTCTGGGCAACTTTTGGTGTAAAGCAAAGGCAGAGAAGAAAGGTCATAGCACTTCAGTTAAGTACAAATCTCTCTCCCCTGGAGAGTAGTATTTTATCAAACCCTGGCTGACATAAGCAAATATTTCATCATTTCCTTCATAAATAACTGGTTGTTATATTCAGTATAATTTACATCTGCTTTCAATTGTGGTGGATTGGAAATTGTTAAATAACCAGTATATAATCATGGTCTGGTCAAGAAGACAGGGTCCAAAATAGGTAATTCATCAGAGAGAATTTAATATAGGGAATTGGTTAAACAAGTTTTGGAGGACTGAAAAATCAAAAAGAGAATACAGGGAATGAAGAAATAGTGTCTTTTTGAATTATGGTTTTCTCAGGGTATATGCCCAGTAGTGGAATTGCTGGGTCATATGGTAATTCTGTTTTTAGTTTTTTAAGGAACCTCCATACTGTTCTCCATAGTGGCTGTATCAATTTACATTCCCACCAACAGTGCGAGGGTTCCCTTTTCTCCACACCCTCTCCAGCATTTATTGTTTGTAGATTTTTTTTTTTTTTTTTTGCGGTACGCGGGCCTCTCACTGTTGTGGCCTCTCCCATTGCAGAGCACAGGCTCCAGACGCGCAGGCCCAGTGGCCATGGCTCACGGGCCTAGCCGCTCCGCGGCATGTGGTATCTTCCCGGACCGGGACACGAACCTGTGTCCCCTCCATCGGCAGGTGGTCTCTCAGCCACCACGCCACCAGGGAAGCCCTGTTTGTAGATTTTTTGATGATGGCCATTCTGACCAGTGTGAGGTGATATCTCATTGTAGTTTTGTTCATTGCAACACTATTTACAATAGGCAGGACATGGAAACAACCCAAATGTCCATCGACAGATGAATGGATAAAGAAGATGTGGTACATATATACAATGGAATATTAGCCGTAAAAAGGAACGAAATTGGGTCACTTGTAGAGACGTGAATGGACCTAGAGACTGTAAGAGTGAAGTAAGTCAGAAAGAGAAAAACAAATACCATGTATTAATGCATATATGTGGAATCTAGAAATGGTACAGATGAACCTGTTTGCAAGGTAGAAATAGAGACACAGACGTAGAGAACAAATGTATGGAAACTAAGGGGGAAAGGGGAGGGGTGGGATGAACTGGGAAATTGGGATTGACATATATTCACTATTAGTACTGTGTATAAAATAGGTAACTGGGGCTTCCCCGGTGGCACAGTGGTTGGGAGTCCGCCTGCCGATGCAGGGGACGCGGGTTTGTGCCCCGGTCCAGGAAGATCCCACGTGCCACGGAGCGGCTGGGCCCGTGAACCATGGCCGCTGAGCCTGCGTGTCCGGAGCCTGTGCTCCACAACGGGAGAGGCCGCAACAGTGAGAGGCCCGCGTACCGCAAAAAAAATTTTTTAAATAAAAACTAATTTAAAAAAATAAAATAGGTAACTGATGGGAACATACTGTAGAGCACACAGAACTCTACTTAATGCTCTGTGGTGACCTAAATGGGAAGGAAATCCAAAAAAAGGGGATGTATGTATAAGTACAGCTGATTCACTAACCCAACATTGTAAAGCAACTATACCCCAATAAAACAATAATAATAACCACGGGAAACAGCTACCAACCCTAGGGCTAGGGGAACAGAGAGCAGATGTGGGGTTCCCGGGCCCTAGAAGCTCAGAAGAGGGGCCCTGAGAGCTGGGACAGACTCTAAGGAGGGACCACGTCCCCGCTGTTGCTGGCACCTCTGCCGGCTGCCAAGAAGCTGATTTAGGGAGCACCACATCCTACACTTCTGATCGTTGGCATGGGATTTCTGAACCTTCACTGACTGGGAACTCAGAAGAAACACTTAGGAGAGCAGGGGTGAGCCATGCCCCTCCCCCAGGAGCAGGTCCCTCGAGGCCCAAAGAAAATGGTCATAACTTTGACTATAATTGGAAGCTGTGGCTATTATCTGAGACTGAACCTTGTCATTCTGGAATGAAGGCTGTTTTGCAACTCGAAGCCGCTGTAGGCCTTATCCTAAAAGTCATCAGGGAAGTGTTGGGACTGCACATCACTGCTGGGCCAGGGAGAACTGCCCCACGGAGCACAAGTTAGGAACAAGGCAGAGTCGCTGTGACACTGCAACCCACGGGCCCTGCTAACCTACCAGGTGCAAATATAAGATGCCCACCACACAGTAGGCACGCACTGATCGAATTGTTATTTTGAATCCCAGGGCTCTGACTCCTCCCACGAAGCTACACCAAAGGTAAGGTAAAGAGAATGTTGGATTTTCACCTCCTCGAAGATTCCAAAATCCTCAGGCCCAGCTCTGCCAGGAGCAGGGCTGTCTGAAAGCGGCTCTGGGACTCCCTGTTCTGAGCGGGAAGGGCTGCCCCACGCTCAGCTTCCCACAACTTACAGGGAACAGCCACGTCCTAGGCCGAGGTCTCCAGGTGCTGGGCTGTTCCCAGTGCCCGTCAAGCACCAAAACCCAGGCTGGCTGACCCCAAGCAGCTTGTGGGTCTGTAACCGATCAGGACCCTATGGGGTCCTCCCCCATACCCTTTCCTTTAGCTCCTCTCTGAAGGACCTACGTAACAGTATTTAATGCACATTTCCTGAGTTGTTTTGCAGATGTGAAAACCCCCCACCAAACGGAAGATGTTAACTACTGGATGACCCGAGAACGGAGCCCCAGGCCACCTGGAGCCCAAGGACTGATCACGTTAACCCCTGTGACACCGCCCTGTTACCTCACCATCAGCCAATCAGAGAACTGTGCACGAGCTGATCACGGACCCTGCGACCCCGCCCCCCCCTCACCTGGCTTTTAAAAAGGCTTTGCCGAAACCCTTCCGGGAGCTCGGGGCTTCTTAGGGCATGAGCCCGCCGTCCCCTTTCGTTTTGGTATGTTTGGCCTCACGGTGCGTCGGGCACACGAACTTGCACGAACACGTCCTTCACTAACAAGGCTGCTTTAGAATTTGCCCTACAGAAAGGGCCAGGGGCTGTTCCCTGAAACGTGCCAACTTGGTCTTGCTGACCCTGGGCTTGTCAATATTTCCTGTCCCCACCCCCCAATAAATAAATAAAGCTCATTCCTTTATCCACGCCATGGGATACTGTGGGATTCATCCCAGAACCCAGTGATTAGCAGTGAGGTCCCACATATGTTACTGAGTCCAAGCTCTGCTCGCCACATGACAGGCCAGTGAATCGGCAGACTAAAGTCTCAAAATAACCATCTTATCGGGATTTGGATGCCAGTTTCTTTTATAGCACAGAGAGGGGGAGGAGATGAGGAAGTAAAGTAAAAAGGTCATAAGTTTTGCAGATATCCCCTGGAACGGCCCCCCTCTTGGAGGGAATGTGTTAATTTCTTCTTTCTTGCAGCCATCCACAGGTAGACAGGTCCGGATGTTTCCTTGAACAAAGGCACTTTGGTTTAACATTCAGGCAGAGGAGCAGGGTTCCCCGAGGCAGGCCATTATGTAGAGACAGTATCCTTTTAGTGAACAGAAGCAGCGGAGAGCAGAGGTTCAAGTAAAAGAAGCAGATCCAACGTGTAGCCTGATTTGTCTCTTCCCTGTTACAGGTAGAGCCCATCTGCATAAGAGTTCCAAACACAACACAAAGCAGACCGACACATTCAAGGCACTATAATCTGGTCTCTTTCTTTCTCCCCAAATGCACATACCTCGCCACCCCAAATGCAGGCCCTACCCCAATCAGCTCTTTACTGGGCCCAGCGCTACCCACTGAGAGACCCTCCCTCTCTTCCTCCCTAGGTCCCTCCTTCCTTCTAGGCCGGCTCAGATCCTCTTCAGCCGCCACAGTAGCTGTGGCAGAGGACACCCGCTGAAGGTCAGAGGTCCTGCTCCCTTCCCGGAGGGAGCAGTTGCTGCTGGAATGGCTGCCCAACTGGTCTCCTGGCAGCCGTGTGTTTAAGAAGCAGGCGTGTTTTCCTCACCAGCTAAGTGAGTAAAACCCCGAGGACCCAGAGGAAGGAAGGAAGGATCTTGGGTGTCTGAAGGAGCACGGGAAAGGCCACCTTGTCAGCACTGGCTGTGCAGTGACAGTGACACAGTGAGAAATAGTTTGTACAACAACTGAGACTTTCCGGCTTGTCTGTTACAGCAACTAGCATCACAGATCCAGCTGCCACCGGTTGCTGCCCTGCCTGACCTTGTACAGTCCTTACCAGCAGGGCCATCCGATGCCATGCTTCTCCTTAACTGGTTATGTAAGCAGAGAAAGTAGGGGGTCCCCCCGAGAACGAGAACCAGGCATGGCTTTCATGACAGAAGAGAAGCCATTTTGGGCCTAAGTCATTTGGGGAGCTAAGCCTGGCCACCATGAGTGTCCTTGGACAGGTCTCAGTAATTAACAATCGAAGGTAACAAAAGAATGCAGGGTTAAAGCGCTGTTATCAGGCAAGAGAAGTAACAATAGCAAAGCTAATACATCAGTTCGAAGACTCCCCTTCCTGTTTCAATGGTAAAGATTAGCCTGAAGCGCTCCACCACCAGATCAACTGGAACCTAAGTGAGGATGATGTTGACCTTTTCTGACCCTTGTGACTTCAATCAAGTGAAGCTTGGCCTCTGTCAGCCACCCAAGCCCCTCCATGAATACGCACGTACCCTCAGCTTAAAACTTTGCCAGTTTTACTGTTGGGAAGACACTGCTTTGGGGAAAATCTTACTTGCTGCAAATAATAAGTCCTTCCTTCTCACGCTCTTTGCCTTGGTTGTGTCTTGGCATGACTTCCACTGAGAAGTGAACCCAGTGTTTCGGGTCACACTACCATCACAGATCCAGCTGCCACTGACTCCCACTCCGCTTGACCTTCCACAGTCCTTAGAGGCAGGGCCACTCAATGCTGGTTAGGATGCTGTGGGCTACAGATGTGAGGAGCACTAAGGAACTTGCCTCACAGATAGGAAGTTCAGAGGTAGAGCTGATCCGTAGCGTTTGCACTTGGGTTTGTCCCTTCGAGGTCACATGGTGCCAGAAGTAACTCAGGGCTTCATCTCCTACAAAGTCTCTGTCTAAAATAGGGAAGAAATAATGTTTCCTCATTGTGTCTCTTTTTCAAGAATATGAAAACTATTCCCAGAATTTTCTTAGAAGAGATTCCCTCACATCTCATTGGCCGGAATTGATCATATACGCAGTTAAAATCAAAGCACATGGAGCTGAATTACCATAACGGGTCAGACAAGACTCATTCCCCAGGCCCAGGGCTGGGGAGGATCCCAGCCTCACCTGGGGCATGTGGCCTCTGGACACCTGCACCTGGGGTAGGACATGGTATTGGACAGGCCCTAATGATGCCGAAAACTCAGTCTCTGTGCACCAGTGCCGAATCAAATCTCAGAGGCAGAGTTTTGGGTGAGGTAGAAAAGAATAGCTTTATCGCTTTGCCAGGCAAAGGGGGACACAATGGGCTCGTGCCTCAAAAACTGTGTCCCAACCCAGGGGGATTTGGTGAGGAGTTTTATAACAATAGTTCAAGGGTGAAGTTGCTGGTAAGGATCAGGGTGTGTGCAGGGCCTGCATTCCTTTTTTTTTTTTTTTTTTGCGGTATGTGGGCCTCTCACTGTTGTGGCCTCTCCCATTGCAGAGCACAGGCTCCGGACGCGCAGGCTCAGTGGCCATGGCTCACGGGCCCAGCCGCCTCGCACGTGGGATCCTCCCGGACCGGGGCACGAGCCCATGTCCCCTGCATTGGCAGGCGGACTCTCAACCACTGCGCCACCAGGGAAGCCCTGCATTCCTTTAATCTGGTCTCAGGGGGTCTCCTGATGAGCTTCTTGAGGTTATCAAACTGTGATCTTCTCTGCAATGAAGAATGCTTGGAATTCCCTGCTATTTCCAGTGGTTAGGACTTGGCTCTTTCACTGCTGTGGGCCTGGGTTCGATCCCCAGTCCCTGGCTGGGGAACTAAAATCCCACAAGCCAAGCGGCAGGGCCAAAAAAAAAAAAAAAAAAGAATGCTAACATCTTCAAACATATTGTCATGTGTATCCCTTGAAGCGGAACCAGGACCTGCCCCGAGGCTGCACTATTGTTTCTGGGCTGCTCCTCCCTTGTCTCTGCATCCCCTCCCTTCCCTGACTAGCAACAGTTCCACTCTGTCTTTTGGAGCTCAGGGAAGGTCATGGAGGCTGGAGTCTGTTCCCTACAAACAAGAAACAGGGGACACAGAAAGGCTTGCATGCCCAGGACCCCCACAGGGTCCTGCTTGGTTTCGCTAACACCATAATCAGATTCATATGTGTCCTATGTTTTCCTTTTATCATCTCAACCTGTGAAAGGTATAAGATACTGGGCAGGAGACCTGGATTCTGAAGAGCCACCAAGATGTCACAGGGACAGAGTTGGAGGGAAAGGTATGTTACAGGGCACCAAAACCTCAAGAAATGACACGGAGGGACCAGGAGTCTGTAAACAATGACAACGACCATTACTCCTTGCTCCAAGGCTTCTAACTCTTTCCTGCCTTGTGACACAGGCCTCAGTTTTGTCACTTGTTAAGTGTGGAAGCTCCCTAAGGCCTCAAGTCCCGTGATGGTAACTTTCTGCAGCGCCAGGACCGGGTCTTCCCTCTTTCTCTGCATCCCCATCCTCGCAGCTCTGGGTGCAGGGCTGGCATTTGTGGGGACAGTAGCCATTCAAGAATGTTAATGTTTACACTTCAGCTCTGTGGGAGAGCCTGTGATATTGTGATTTATAACAAGAAGTGTATTTGGTCTTCATCCTGTTTCTGGCACAGAGCTCCTAAAACCCTTGGAATTTCCTTAGTGAGAAGAACAATAAAGGGGTACTGTTTTAACCAGCTCCTTTCAACCACACCCGAGGTTATGTTAATGAGGTGACTTTTGGAATGCACCTAAAGATGGGGCTGGGTGTCAGGGGAACCAACTAGGTGATTGGAGGGCTGGGCATTTCAGTCTCACCCCTTGACCTCCGCTAAGGGGAGACGAGCTAGAGGTTGAAGCTACCAATGGCCAATGATTGAATCAACCATGTTTACATAATGAAGCCTCCATAAAACCCAAAAGGATGGGGTGTGAAGAGCTTCCAAGCTGGTGAACCAGAACACGTCCACGTGTGCCGTGCTGGGCCTCAGGCTCCCCGGGGACAGAAGCTTCTGCCTTGGACACCTCACCCCATATATCTCTTCATCCAGCTGTTGATTCCTATGCTTTAATATCCTTTGTAATAAACTCATAGTCTAGTGAGTAAACTGGTTCCCTGAGTTCTCGTAGCCGTTCTAGCAAATTAATGGAACCCAAGGACAGGGTAGTGGGAACCTCTGATGTGTAGCCAGTCAGTCAGAGCACGGTTAACGACTTGGATGTGCACTGACATCTGAAGTGGGTGGGGGGTGAGCAGTCTTGTGGGACTGAGCCCCCAACCTGTGGAATTCGATGCTGTCTCTGGGTAGATGGTGTCAGAACCATGTTGACCTGTAGGATACCCAGCTGCTGTTGGAGAACTGGTGTCAGAGCTATAGAACCCAACATCTACGAAATAGGTGCTTTGTAGTTGTATTGAAGCATGAAATCTGAATCCTATGCTGTGAGGATGGTCTGTAAGAGATCAGTCAGCTGGTGGGGGAGGTTGGGAGGTGCTTTGCAAAGGCTACACTGAGGAGTAAGATGGACCTGAGTTCAAATCCTGCCTCTGATGCTGAGTGACCTTGCGCAAGGCACTCAACCTCTGAACTCCTGACTCTCCCCTATAAAATGAGAAGTAATTTGTGCCCTGCAGCGTTGCTTGTAGGCACACAGAGGGGCTCCAAAGTTGGTGACTGACCTTGACATCGTGTTGCTGTCCTGATGAACACACCTGGAAAGAGTGAGAGGTCTGAGTGAGGAAACCCACCCAGGGCTGTGACCCAGCATTGGAGGCAGGTTGCTAGGATACTGAGGCAGGTTGGAATCGCTGGTGGGCAAGGAGCCAGCAGCTGCTCGGGGTTGGGGGACCACTGGAAAGAGTTAGACCCAGAAATCTTGGGGCAAGGAGGAAGGACCACCTTCAGACTCCTGGGCATTTCTTGAAGAGTTTTGACCCTGGTACAGTATGCTCTCCAGCGCTACCCCTATGAAGCATTGGTGATTTCAAGATTCACAGTAAAATTCCTCCAACCACCTGGCCTCTGAGCTCTTCCACCTCCTCGCCCACTCTCAGTGCCAATGGCTTTCAAATTTGTTTGTCTATGACCCAATCATATGTGTGACTCAGGACACACAGGCACCATGGGTACAGACCTCAATAAAATAAGGCTTTATCATACGAAACTTACCCTTCCTACACACATTGATCTCTGCTACTTCCTGTTCTGTTCTATTTCATTTTTAGAGATGCACTAACTTAATTTTACAATCCACTGATGGGCTGTGTCTCTCACTTTGAAAGACACTGGCCTCGATTTTTTTCATGGCTTTGCCCCAGCCTTAGAGACCAAAAAGTTGAGGAGGAACCAGCAAAGGTGGACTGAGACGAAGTAGCCAGTGAGACAGGAGAATAAAACGCCCCTTCATCACTCAGTCCAGGTATGCACCATCTCATCTCCTCCTGTCTCTCAAACTCCTTCCTCTAGAACTTTGAACCCAACCATTTTCCCACCCTATCCAGAGCCTTCCATCCCTTGACCTTGCCACCTGCCCCTGCCTCTCATCCCTCCTGATGTCACTTCCTCTTTGTCTGGTTTAGATTATACAGCTTATAATAAATCATGCACTCAATGATTCATTCAATCAACAGCAACCCAGGACCCACACTGTACCAAGCGCTGTTCTAGGTGCCGGAGATACAACAGTGAAAAAACAAAGGCTCTGCCTGTGCAGCGCTTTTTATTGAGGGAAACAGACAATAAACAAATAAAGCAGAACATTGAAGCTGTTTCAGTATAACAGCCAGTGCAAGAGCCTAAGGCAGCAGGGTGCCGGCGGGTCCCAGGGACAGTGCAGAGACCGGCGAGATCAAGAGAGTCACAGGGAGGGGGTCAGACAGGAAACAAGAGACGGATGGCCTCACAGGCTATTCCAAGGACTTTGGGTTTTAGTCTCAATGAGGTGGGCTGCCATTGCAGGGTTGGGGGAGAGGAAGGGTCCTGATCTGACTCAGGTCTTCAAAAGCTCCCTCTGTTTAGAGAATAGATTCTAGGGAAACCAAGGAAGAGGATGCAGGTTAAGATACCATTGGATTAATCCAGGTGAGAGATGACGGTGGTTTAGACCAGGGTAGTAGGGGAGGAGGATCTAATTAGGAAGGTCAGTCTAATAGCATTTGCTGATAGGAGTCAGGAGGACGCCAAGGTGTTTGACCTGAGCAGTGGAAAGTATGGAGCTGCCTTTTACAGATAAGCGCAGACTTTAGGAAGAGATTTGCTGGTGAGGGAATCAGGCATCGAATTTTACCTACATCAGTCGGCAGTCCAAACAGAGGAATACGTGGTCAGAAGTTCAATATATGAAGTTCAGGAGGGGAGTCCAGGAAGGAGCTCTAAACTGGGAGATAAATACAGCAACCAGCTCTCTTGGGTATGGCCAGGAGAAGTGTAAATAGCTACAATCACTTTGGAAAACCACTTGGCATTTTTTTTATGACATCATAAGATGATATCATCCATCAGAAATTCCTCTCCCAGGTACCTACCCAACAGAAGTGCTTACATGGGAACAGTAGGAGATGTGTAAACCCTTGTTCTTAACAGGGCTGTTTATTATTGCAAAGAGCAGCCAGGGAGTTCCCGGCGGGAGACTGGACAAGTAAGTTGTTTTTGTCACATGATGAGATACTGTATAGCAGTGAACACAAAGGGGTCTGAGTCGTGCTTTTAAAACTATACGTCAGATCATGTACTCCTCTGCTCAAACCCCGCAACGGTTTTGCATCTTTCTTGGAGTGAAAGCCAATCTTTACAAGGGCCTGCAAGCTCTCTGCTGGATCTGGTCCCCACTACCTCTCTGTCCTCATCGTTTTCTCTCTGGCTCAGGCCAAGCAGGCTGCCGCCTTCCTCTTCTTCTGTCTGAAAAACTCTCCCCCAGATACACACCGGCATACTTCTCACTGCTCTTCAAGTGCCACCCTATCAGTGGGGCCTCCCCAGCTGGCCTCCTCATTGTAATCTAGCCCCCTGAACCTGCTTTCTTTCTTTTCACAGCCCAGTCCCCCCAGTTTGTGTCCCCCAAGGAGAATATAGGCTCCTGGAGGGCAGGACATTGTCTGGATGGCCCTGCCACTAGGGCCACCTCCAGGACAGCTGAGCCCCCGCCCAGATATTCTTTTTCTGGGCTCCTATCTAGATAGACAATTGGAGTCACACAGAATCAGCATGTCAGCACCATTCCGGCAGCTCAGTCTCCCATGATCCCACACTGGCCGGCGGCACAAGCTGACCCCCGGAACTGAGGCCTGGCTGCGGGGCCCAGAGCTCCTGGGCTCAAGTCCATGCAGGGGGTAGAGGGGGGAAGAGCACACTGGGTGGGGAGTGGGGATATGCGGACCCCACCCCAGTCTAGAGGCAGCACTGCCTCACCCACAGAAGGTGTCACTAAAAATTATTGCAAGGATACCCTGAGCTTGATTTTTTTCTTTCTAACCTTCTCTCCTGTCCAAACTCTGGCTAAGAGACCACAAGCTTTCACCTAAGCAAGGGCTGCCCACCCTGGAGTGCAGTTTGCGAGCTCACACAGAGAGGAAGCCTCCGAACACAGAAGAGGGCATCCCTGCCACGCCCAAGGCTGTTATCTGGGGGCCACGCCCAAGGCTGTTATCTGGGGGCCACGCCCAAGGCTGTTGTTATCTGGGGGGATTATTCAGGGAAGTGGAGCATCTTGACTTGCATGAAAGAGCTTCCTGGACCCCCAGGGCTCAGGTTGGCCACATAGAACTGCTTCCAAGGGGATGCAGCCCCCGCTGCCTTCATTAATGAGCTGGAACCACAGATCACATCTCCCAGTGGCCTCTCGTGGGGCTTTTCTCTGAGGCTCTAGAGGGCAGGGGCCAGGCTCTCTGCTCCCTGGACCTGGGACTGAACAGGTAGGTCTTGGGCCAAGATACTGCCGTATCTCACCAATCTGGATTCTCTCAGCAGCACTCACGACAGAGATGCTCTAACGCCCGTTTTTACGAATGAAGAAACTACAGCTCAGAGAGGTTAAGTAATTTGCCCAAAACCACACAGTAAGTGAGGGAGTCAGGATTTAAGCCACATCTGTTTGCCTCCAAAGCCCACAGGACCGGCCTCCTCTGCCAGACAAACAATATCGCTGTCCGGGAAGAAGCAGGAAGTCAGGGTCACTTGACCAAGAGAAGGCACCCCGACCTCCACCCCAGGCCACCTTAGAAACGGTGCGGAAGACGTTGGACTTTCCACATTGGAGGCTGAAGAAATCGGCCGGTATTATCTAGATGTCGACAGATGTGCTAACCCAGCTGCCCAGAGCCTCCCTTCTGTTTTTTTTTTTTTCTTTAGTTACTAACATAATTGTCACTTCTTTAGTACCCACAGTCCAATGAAGACCGGGAAAACTTGTTACATAAATAAAAAGGATTCATCCTTATTTCCACTAGGAATCTTTCCAGCACCGTAAGTGGTCTGGATGTGCTTAGCTTATTGATATGCAGATTCCTTCTAATGAACTACAACGCGAAGAGCAGAGAGGTATCTTCCCCTCTTCACTATGGGTGCTCAGCTCCAACACACTCTGAAGCTATAACACTGTAAAGCACCAAATCAAAGTAAGATGATGATATTATTATTATTATAAATAGGTTGCTTAGATACATGATCCCCAAGCCCAGACCCTTGTCGGTCTTAGAAGGAACAGAGCCTTGAATAAAAATTGACAGGGCTATCCCTTTCCATCAGGGTCTAATCATGACCTCATGGGTCGCTGCTTTGGGCACCTTGGGTGCCGGTTTTCGAGTAACACCCAGAGAACTTCCTCAGTGCAGTCGTGGGAGATGCCCCTTGGTGACGGCATGCACCGCAGCCCTGAGTTAACCTCATCACTGCTCTGAGCCTCTGCTTCCTTACCTTCAATGGAGACCCCAATACCTACCTTCCAGGTTGTAGGGATTAAACAGGAGAGCCCCCTCGATGGTTAATTTGATGTGTCACCGTGGCTAGACCACAGCGCTCAGACATGCAGACAAACATTATTCTGGGTTGTTTCTGTGGGCTGTTTTTGGATGGGATTTACACTTAAATCTGTGGAATTGAGTAAAGCAGACCGCCCTCCATAATGTGGGTGGGTCTCATCCAGTGAGTCGAAGGCCTGAGTAGAAAGAAAGACCAACCTCCTCTGACATTCTGCAGCAGGCAGCCTTCAATCTTGAACCAAAACACCAGCTCTTCCTGGGGCTCCAGGCGGACAGCCCACCCTGCAGTAAAGGTCACTGCCCCCAGGGCTGTTGTGAAGCTGAAAGAGATAAGCTTTGCACAAAAACTGTGGGGTTCTATCAGCTGTGGGTCTTATCAGATCTTCCAGCCTAGGTACCCAGAGTCAGTGTGATGATGACACACTCATCTGCATAAACAGCTTCTGTCATTGCTCCTCGGGGTGGGCAGGGGCGTGCTATCTTGTGGGTGTACGATGGCCCGGTGAAACATCACCACCTTCCTCCTCCGGGAGAGATGTTCCCTGCTGGGTTGAACGTTCAAGGCAAAAATCTAAGTATACGTGGAGGTAAAGGGGCTTAAACACGGAAGTGCCCTTGGAAAGGGTCTGGCCACGGCTCTCATCTTGCCGTTGGGAAACAGAGAGGGGGCCCATTTGCACAAGGACAGCTGGGGACAGAGCAGGAGCAGAGCCCTGGCCCATTGTCCTGTGGTTTCAGGTGACCTATGTCAATGAGAAACAAACCGGTTAAGAAACTTTCTCTAGATCACACTGCAGCAGGTGGTGGAGCGGGATACGAACCCAGATCCTCCCCATTTGAACCCAGGCTCTTCTCACGGCCCCTGAAAGGGAAGTTGAGAGATGCTGGGCACAGATCTGTATTATATACAATGTTGTGTGTATATATATTGTGTGTGTACATATATGTGTATACACAACATTGTATACAATTCTTTTCCCTTATAGGTTATTACAAAATATTGAGTACAGTTCCCTGTGCTATACATAGGTCCTTGTTGTTTATCTATTTTATATATAGTAGAGATAAAATAAACAGATTCTTTTCCCTTACAGGTTATTACAAAATACTGATTGTAGCTCCCTGTGCTACACAGTAGGTCCTTGTTTATCTATTTTATGTACAGTGGTGTCTGTATGTTCATCCCAAGCTCCTACTTTATCCCTCCTCCCCTTTGATTTCTCTTGACCTAAACCACCGCCTTGCAACTCCTTTCCCTCCCACAGCTCCACAGAGATCTGCGTCAACAAAGTGCCACTCAGCACACGTATATGGAGTGCCCTCTGCGTGCACGGCATGGTGACATCAGATCTAAAGGGAACCAGACTCACCAAACGTGGGGTGCAGGGCCACAAACCAGGAAATGGACAATTACAGTCCAGAGGAGGAAGCAATCTGACAGTGCCAGACGAGGACTTGGAGAGCACACAGGGAGACGGGCTTAGGAAAAACCTCCTGAGAAAGTGACCTGTAAGCTGAGACCCCTGGTGCTGCAGAGGAGTTCACTGACACGGTGAACAGTGCAGGCTGGAGTCTTTCTAAAGCCCTAATCTGATCAAACGCCACCAGCCCCCGGCCCCTCCCCACCTCTGACTAGCAGCCCTCCTTGGCTTCCCGCACCTGAATGAGAAAATACAAACTTCTGAGCATGGCCTGCATCCCGTTGGGGGCTGTTTAGGATACCTCTGCCACCTCCAAAGGAGGACGGCGAGTAGAGTGGCAATGGCAGCAAGAGACTTGGGTCAGAGGCAGATCTGGGGGCTGGGGTGGGGGCATAAGAAGGAGGTCGGTGAGCCCACAGTGAGCCCTGGAATGGGTGCGCTCACCCAAGGGAAGGGAGCAGAATGGGAAGAGAAAGAGGAACACCAAGATTGAAGAAACCAAAGCGTCCCAAGCCAAGACAGGCCGGGAGAGGCAAAACCCACCGGCAGGTGCCGTTGTGTGGACCACGAGCTGGTTGCTGACCCGTTTCCTGGGGCCACACGCACGGGAGGTAGGCGGCCTGGTTTTGAAGCCACTCCCTCCCTGGGTGTGGGCTCTGCTCAGTGTGACCTCACTTAGCCTCTCCCCTTCGGTCTCCTCGTCTGTCAAATGGCTTAGTAATAGTACCTGCCTCTTTGGGTGGCTGTCTGAAGATTCAGTGGGTCACCACATGTAAGCACCTAGAACAGCACCTGATACACAGAGCTCGATAAGCGTTCGATTAGCAAACATGACGGGCCGAGGAGTGAAGGCGCTGGAGGGGGTGATGCTCTGAGCCTAAGCTCATCTTTCGAGGAGTTTGACCCCAAAGTGGGGGAGAAAAACAGCAGCTGACGGTGATGTGGGAGTCAGGGGAGGGTTTACTTTTTAAAACAGGAAAAATCTGAGCATGTTGGAATGCTGGCTGGCTGGAGCCCCGAAGGAGGGGAAGGTGGAAGACCTGGGGAATAGGGGGCAGAGGCGGAAGGTTTCAGGTGCCCAAGGGAGGGCGGGAGGGAGGGGAGGTGGGGCAGATGCCAGTCAGTGGGTAGGTGGGTGGGAGTGGGAAGCTGGGGCACCACCTTCCCTTTACTCCCCCGGAGGAGATGATGTCACCGTCCGGGGAATGAGGAGGTGGGCAGGAGGCCAGCCGAGAAGGGCAGACCCGCCCTCGAGAGGAAAGGGAGAACCTCTTCCTATCTGTCCAGCCGAGAATAACCCCTCCCCTCAGGGATATGACAAGTCACAAGACGGTTTCCCAGCACATCCTCATGCCACCCTCGCGACAACCCCAAGGGATATTTTTGTCACCCTCACTTGTGGGAAGGAAACCAAGTCCGAGGAGGGTTAAGACAACAAACCTAGAACCACAGTGCAGCGTGGGGCTGCCGCACTAGGGCTCCCCCAAGGTCTTCCTGGAGGCACGCGCGCACACTCACACTCACACACACACACACACACACTCACATACACACACGTTCACATACACACACATATTCACATGCAGACACACACATTCACATACACACACACACTCTCACACACTCACATACACACAGTATACACATTCATTTTCACACACACACACACACACACACACACACACACACTCGCGCAAACACCCTCCCTAAGGGCCTGGCCAGAAAGGGCTGCCACCCACCATGCCGGGCAGAAAGTTGCTTGGGAAAATGCCCCTGCTACAGGGATGACCTTGAATGTACCCTCACCCAGGGGGAAAGTTAGTCAGTTATCCACAATGAAGAAAACCAGGCGCAGGACAGCGGGAATCGTGTGCTAACATCTGTGTAATAAGGGGGATGTGCGTGTGCTTGCTTCTAAGTCATGAAACATGTCTGGAAGGATGCCGACAACTGTGCAATGGTCGCCTGGGGGAGGGGAGCTGGCGGCCGGGAAGGAGGGAGACTTTCAGCGGATTCCCTTCTGTGCCTTCTGAATTTTGAAATGGTTAAATGAAGACATGTACGCTTTAAAAGACAAACTAGTGCTTTGACTGTGGTGAGTAACACTCTACTGAAAACATACCCCACGGCCAAGCTCCGTGGTGATGTCATGACTGGAAGCCCACCATTCCACCCCTGGTCCCTCTGGCCCTTCCTTTCCCTCTCCCTGGGCTTCTAGAGTCCACATCTTACCTTCTTCAGCCTCTGGCCCTGAGGCGTCCCTGTGAATCTGAACAGCAGGAGCCGGGGCCCAAGTGCGGGCAGCCACAGCCCCCCAGCTGCGGCCCTCGAGGATGTGGCGGGCAGACCACATCAGGTTCTGTGATCTGGGACTGTCCTCGTTCACCCCGTCTGGTCACCACAGTCACTCACTCAATTAAGTCTAAAAATGTACTTGTGAGGAAGTCACAGTAAGAAGGGTCTAAAGGATTCCAGGGACCCCCAGTAACAGCCATACTGGGGGCCCCGTAACTCAGGAAGGGGACATTGCCCAGGACCCAGGGCACTCTAGAGCCCGGCCACCTCTCGGGCGGGCTGCCTCTTTTCCTGCTGTTTCTGGGCAACTTCCTGCTTCTCCCCGCTCTACCACAAGGCCCAGCCCATCCCCAGCACGCCGACATGGGCACAGCCCTGACGCCAAAACCCCATCAAGGACCCCTGGCCAGCCTGTGGTGGGGCTGCTCTCACGTGGGTGCTGGTGCTGGACCACCCATCCATGGCCAGAGGAGACAGGGCCACATGATCCAGGACAGTATCTCTCAGAAGGGGCTGTGGGCCGGGGATCTTATGGTATATCCCAAATCCCTAGGACACCTGCAATCCAAGAGCCTTAGTTCACCCCCAAGGCTGGCCTGGCCTCACCTGACCCCTGGGGAGCTGCCTCTCCTGGAAGTATTCCTGTGAACAGAGGGGAAGGTACCCTTCCCAAGTCTGAGAGCCAGAAGAAATACCTCTGATATTTGTTACAAGGGAGAAGGTCCAGGTTTATAAATACCTGACTACAAAGGGCCCACACAGGCACAACCCAGCTTCCTGCCGCCTCTGCCGCCACAGCCCCTGGCAGCCACCCCACTTGCTGTTGTTGCCAGGACTCCAGCAGTGGTGAAAGTATTTGGAGATTTTGGGCAAATCCATGCACACAAAAATAGAGAAAAGTAAACCACAGAAACAGCGCGGGATTTTAAATCAGAAAGTTCTAGACTTTATCTCTACATCTGCTACTTACTAGCTATACGATCTTAGGCAAGTCCCTTAACCTCACTGAGCGTGTCTTCATCTGTGAAGTGAGAGTGACAATACCTAATTCGCAAGGTTGATGTGAGAATTAAAGAATGCGGATGACAGAGCCTGGTAGAAGCCAGAAAACTTGCTTTCCCAGCCTCCTTTGTAGCCAGGTAGCAGGCGTGTGACCTAAGCTTCACCCACCAGAGGAAACCACCTGAGGTTTAAAATTGGGGAAGTGAAGAAAGAGTGTGAGGAAGCAGGTACCAGGGGGGCTACATCTCCTGGTGATGAAGGAGATAGAGGCGTGGGGGTCTGGGATTTGCTGGAGAGGAGGTTCCAGTGTCTGGGGGACCAGTGTTGGCCATATGAGATGCACTGCCCAAGACCAGAGATGGACACAAGCCTTCGCTGATCTAGTTAGAGATAGGGTCTGTGTAGCCTGCAAGCTGGGTTCTCTGGTCCTACTGGAAGTTCCCTGGGAATCAAATATCCTAAAATAAATTCCTTTTCTGACCAAAACATGAATGAGTTTTATATTTTGCAACTAAGAACACTGACACACACACACACACACACACACACACACACACACACACATAAACTACCTGATTTATTTTATTTCAGTCTTAATGAGGTATAATCAACATATAAAATTGCAAGATATTTAAGGAGTACATCATGGTTATTTGATATACATATACATTATGAAAGGATTCCCCCTATCTAGTTAATTAACACATCCATCACCTCACATATTTATCTTTCGGTTTTTTTGGTTTTTTGTTTTTCGGTAAGAACACTTAAGTTCTACTGTCTTAACAATTTCAATTATACAATACATTGTTATCACCTAAAGTCACCTTGTTTTACATTAGATCCTCAGACCCTATTCATCTTATAGCTGAAAGTTTGTACCATTTTACCAACCTCTCCCTATTTCCCCACCCCCCACCCAGGCCCTGGCAACCTCTTTTCTACATTCTGTTTCTATGAGTTTGACTTTCTTTTTCTTTTTAAAATTCCACCTATAAGTAATAACATGGAGTATTTGTCTTTCTCTGTCTGGCTTACTTCACTTAGCATAAAGCTCTCAAGTTCCATCCCTGTTTTCACAAACAGTAGGATTTCCATCTTTCTCGTGGCTGAATAACATTCCGTTGTATATACATCTTCTTTATCCATTCATCCATCAGTGGACACTTAGGTTGTTTCCATATCTTGGCTATTGTGAATAATGCTGCAATGAACATGGGAGTGCAGATATCTCTTTGATATCCTGTTTTCCTTTCCTTTGGCTAGATACCTAG
Source organism: Leucopleurus acutus (assembly GCF_964270905.1). Lineage (NCBI taxonomy): Eukaryota > Metazoa > Chordata > Mammalia > Artiodactyla > Delphinidae > Leucopleurus > Leucopleurus acutus. Next base: position 6,739,220 of record NC_139152.1, read on the forward strand.
AAATGGGATTGCTGGATTATATGGTAGTTCTATTTTTAATTTTTTGAAGAACCTTCATACTATTTTCCATAGTGGCATAGTGGTTTTAATATCAGCATAATGCTGGCCTTATAAAATGAGTTTGAAAGTGTTTCTCCTCTTCTATTTTTTAGAAGAATTTGAGAAGTATTTTTATTAATGCTTCTTTAAGTGTTTTGTAGAATTCACCAGTGAAGCCACTTGGTCCTGGACTTTTCCATCTTGGGAGGATCTGATTACTGATCTAATCTCCTTACTAGTACTAATTGGTCTGTTCAGATTGTCTGTTTCTTCATCATTCAGTCTTGATAGGTTGTATGTCTTTAGTAATGTATCCATTTCTTTTAGGTTGTCTGATTTGTTGGCATATAATTGTTCATAGCAGTCTCTTATGATTTGTATTTGTGTGGTCATTTGTATCAGTTGTAATGTCTCCTCTTTCGTTTGTAATTTTGAGTCCTCTCTCTTTTTTTCTTGATGAGTCTAACTAAAGTTTTGTCTATTTTGTTTATCTTTCCCAAAAAGCAGCTCTTAGTCTCATTGCTCTTTTTAATTGTCTATTTAGTCTTTATTTCATTTATTTCTGCTCTGATCATTGTAATCCCCTTTCTTCTACTAACTTTGGGCTTAGCTTATTCTTAGTTCCTTGGGGTATAAAGTTAGGTTGTTTATAGGAGATCTTTCTTTTTTCTTAATGTAGGCATTTATCACTATACACTTCCCACTTAGAACTGCTTTTGCTGCATCCCATGAGTTTGGGTATGTTGTATTTCCATTTTCATTTTTCTCAGGATTTTTTTTCTCTTTCAATTTCTTCTTCAACCCATTGGTTGTTCTGCAGCATGTTTGATATCTACATATTGGTGAATTTTCCAGTTTTCTTCTTATAATGGATTTCTAGTTTCATACCGTTGTGGTTGGAAACAATGCTATGATATGATTTCAATCTTCTTAAATTTATTGACTTGTTTTGTGGCCTAACAAATGATCTATCCTGGAGACTCTTCCATGTGCATTTGAGAAGAATGTGCATTCTGATACTGTTAAGTGGAATGTTTTGTAAATGTCTGTTAGGTCCATCTGGTCTAATGTGTAGCTCAAGTATAATGTTTCCTTATGGATTTTCCTGCTGGATGATTTGTCCACTGTTGAAAGTGAGGTAGTGAAGTTCCCTGCTATTATTATATTGCTGCCTATTTCTCCCTTCAGGTCTATTGATATTTGCTTTATTTATTTAGGTGCTCCCATGTTGGGTACATAAATAGTTACAAATGTTATATCTTCTTGTTGAATTGACCCCTTTGTCTCTTGTAACAGTCTTTGGCTTAAAGTCTATATTGTCTGATATAGGTATAACTATCCCTGCTTTCTTTTGGTTTCCATTTGCCTGGAATATCTTTTTCCATACCTTCACTTTCAGTCTATATTAGTCCTTAAGGCTGAAGTCAGTCTCTTGTAGGCAGCATATAGTTGGTCTTGTTTTTATGGCATTCAGCCACTCTATATCTTTTGATTAGAGAATTTAGTCCATTTACATTTAAAGTAATCATTGATAGGTATGGACTTATTATTGTCATTTTGTTAATTGTTTCCTGGCTATTTTGTAATTCCTTTGTTCCTTTCTTCTTCTCTCACTCTTTTCTTTGGTGATTTGATGATATCCTATAGTAGTATCTTTGGAGTCCTTTCTTTTTATCTTTTGTGTATTTACTATAGGTTTTTGCTTTGTGATTACCATGAAGCTTACATAAAACAGCTTATATCTATAACACCCTATTTTAAGCTGATAACAACTTAACTTTGGACACATACTAAAGCTCTAGGTTCTTACTTTCCCCACACATACATTTTATGTTTTTGATGTCACCATTTATATTTTTTTACCTTGTGTACCCATTAACAAATTAATGTAGTTATAGTTATTTATAATACTTTTGTCTTTTAACCTTTATACTACATTTATAAGTGATTTACCCACCACCATTACATTAGAGTATTTTGAATTTAACTATATATTTACCTACACCAGTGACATTTATACTTTCATATGTTTTTCTGTTACTAATTAGTGTCCTTTCATTTCAGGTTGAAGAACACCCTTTAACATTTCTTTTAAGGACAGTCTAATGGTGATGAACAGCCTCAGTTTTTGCCTGTCTGGAAAACTCTTTCTCTCCTTCAGTTCTGAAACACAAGTTTGCTGGGTAATAGTCTTGGTTGGCAGGTTTTTTTTTTTCTTTCAGCATTTTGCATATGTCCATATCATGCCATTCCCTTCTGGCCTACAAAGTTTCTGCTGAAAAATCTGCAGGTAGTCTTATGGGGATTCCCTTGTATGTAGCAAATTTTTTTTTTTCCTCTTGCTGATTTTACACTTGATCTTAGCCAAAAGCACGAGAAGCGATCCTCTTGCTGATTTTAAAATTCTCTCCTTGTCTTTAATTTTGACAATTTAATTATACTCTGTCTCAGTGTGGATCTCTTTGGATTCATCTTGATGGAACTTTCTAGGCTCACTAGATCTGAATATCTGTTTCTTTCCCCAGGTGAGGGAAGTTTTCAGCCATTATTTCTTTGAATAAACTTTCTGCCCCTTCCTCTCTCTCTTCTCCTCATGGAACTCCTATAATGCAAATATTAGTCCACTTGATGGTGTCCTATAAGTCCCTTAAGCTATCTTTACTCTTTTTTATCCTTTTTTCTTTTTGCTCCTCTAATTGGATGGAATCCACTGTCATGTCTTCAAGTTCTCTGATCCTTTCTTCCACTTGATCTAGTCTGCTGTTGATCCTCTCTATTGAATTTCTCGATTCAATAATTGAATTCTTCAGCTCTGTGATTTCTGCTTGGTACTTTCTTATATTTTCCGATCTCTTTGTTGAAATTCTCACTTTGGCCATGCGTTGTTCTCCTGACCTCAGTGAGCATCTTTATGACCATTATTTTGAGCACTTTATCAAGTAAATTGCTTATGTCCACTTCTTTATCTTGTTCTCTTGCTTGAAACATATTCTTCTGTTTCTTCATTTTCCTTGACTTTCCATGTTGTTTTCTGTGCAACAGACAGAACAGCCATCTCTCCCAATCTTGACAGGCTGGTCTCAAGTAGCAGATGAACTTTATCATTCAGCTCAGCCTGAGTTCTTTGTTGTCTTTCAAGACTTTGTGATTGTCCAAGCTGATTTCTTTGTTCTCCATGGCTCCCAGTAGTTGAGGGTGTGCTAAGAACTGTCAGTGTCCCAAAGTGGAAGATCTCAGTCTGCAGATCTGGATGCAGACTGATTGGAAGCCAGATGCTGAGGCAACAGTTTTTAAGATATGCAAATAGGAGTCTTCAGGGAAAGACTGGGAGATGGGCATTTCTGTCTTCTCCCTCTGCACTAAGCCTTGGGGGTGGGGGGGGGGTGTAGCTCATTAAGAACTATTGCTTTGTTTGCTATAGCCTTGTGGGCCCCATGGATGCAAGTCCCGTTGACTTTCAGAGCTAGGTGTTTTGGGGGGTCCATCCCCCAAAGGTGGAAGTCTTAAAAGTTGGTGTGCAAGATATTACATCCAAAGCCTTGGCTCCTCAGGGGGACACTGGGATTTGAGTTCCCTCCTGACGGCATGGCATTGTGTAGCTTGGGGTTTATGGCCAGTGTGTCTCAGCCCTTCCTACGCATTTTGATTTGAATATTTTCTCATTCATCCAATGTGTAGAAGCCACTCAGCTGATTTCTGGAGTTTTTGGTGGAATTTCTCCACATGTCACTATAGATTTGCTCTATTTGTGGGAGAAGGTGAGTTCAGGAGTCTCCTATATCTCCATCTTGGATTGGTTTTCTGGGGGTTTGTTTTGTTTGGGTTTGGTTTTTTGTTTGTGTGGCCACTTGGCATGCAGGATCTTAGTTCCCCAACCAGGGGTCGAACCTGCACCCGCTACAGTGGAAGTGCAAATTCTTAACCACTCTACCACCAGGGAAGTCCCAGTACCTGAGTGTTTTAAATACAGTCAGTTACACTGCATTAAATTTCACCAATGTGGGGTTCATTATAAAATATCCACTTTAAAAACTCCCAGGGTCCACAATTGTCTCATTGGTTAGGAGTCTCTGTTTTCCTTGTCAACTGTCTCTGAGATCAGCTATACCAAGGAGACACAAAGAGACTGGTCTGCTTAGAGCAGTGGGGACAGAGGAAGTCTGGGTGGGGTTGTGGGGTTCAGTGGGGTTCTTCAGAGAGGGTGGCAGGCTTTGGCCACACGCACACATACATATATGTATATGTATGTATATAAAATGTACTGTCTGTCTCTCTGTTTGAGGGGGATCCTTACTGGTTTTGTTCATTAATGTATCCCAAGAACCTAGAACACCTGGAACACAGTAGGTGCTCAAGAAACATGTATTGAAAGGGCAATGAATTTATTCAGCAGATATTATTTTAAGCCTACTCTTCATCAGGCCCCATGCCACCCATGTCTACACAAGGAAGACAGCCACAGTCCTTGCATTTTGAAGCTTACGGTCAAGCTTCTTACCTGCTAAAACTAAGACATGTCTAGAAATGAATGAAGGGAAGGTGCTCACCTTCCCAGGGAATGTGGGATCTTTACAGAGAAACTTTTTAACCCAGAGAGTGACCCTTGAACTTCAGGATTTCAGCCTGGCTATTTCTGGGCAGGGCCGCCTTCTGGGTACATCTCAGATTACACCTACAAGGCTACCCCACCTACATAGCCACCCTGCCAGAGCCTCACGGCAGAGAAAGGAGTCCTTAAGTGACTGCCCTCCTTCCTTCCTCCTTGTTAAGATGACTTCTCCAGTAGTCAGGCCCCCAGCAGCAAACAGAGAGAAAGGGGTGATCAGGGAGAGTTTGGTGGAGGGGCTAATCACAGAGGGGCAGATGGGGTTGAGAGAAACCAGCCAGGATGATGAAGCCCCCTGGGGTGCTGACCCGAAGCCAGAAGACCAGGGAGCCCAGGAGAAGGGGTCCACCAAGGTCAGCCTGCTAAGGTACAGAGCAGGTGGGGAAGGTTGGAAGGTCTGCAGGGGCAAATGGAATACCCAGCACATTCTCTTTATCTTCCTTTGGTCAGGCTGGGAAACTGAGGCACGAGAGTTAAACCTGGGGGTCTGTACCCCATCCCAGATGTGGGCCTGAGGCTATCAGAGCAGGCAGGAAAAGGCACAACAAGTACTCTTCAGTTCGTAGGACAGGGAAACAGCAGTGTGCTTGTCTGACTGTCACCACGGCAACCACACTGAGCTGCCTTCCAGGCCCAAGTCCAGGGAACGGCTGGCAGTCACTTTTTCCATCACCCGCCCATTCCATTCCCGTCCCTCTTTCCTTCCTCCTTGGGCCCAGACAGAGTGATTTCCCATGATGCATCCATTCCCAAGGAGAACAATGGATGGCAGCTCTGGGCGGAGGGTGCAGCACTTGGGCAGGGACAGAGATTGGGGTGGGAGGAGCAGAGAGACGCCAGAAAACTCAGAGTGAAGGGGAGAGGATTGGGGGGGCGGGGGCTGTGATATACCCTGGGGCACACAGTCCAGAACTCAGGTTCCCAGACTCCAAGCCTATCACCCAACATGTGCACCAAGTATCCAGAAGAACACACAGTAGCCACAGACGCAGGAAAGGCTATCAGGCTGGGAGACAGCAGACGTAACTACTTCAGGGCAGGAGGCAACACTGAAAAAGAGCTTTAACAGCATGTCCCAGAGGAGGGGGGGGAAGCAGTCACTCCACCCAGCTCACCTGTCATGATAACACAGTCTACTAACACCTGGGGAGAGAGGCTGGAAGTGAGGGTCCCTAAGGCCCTTGGGCTGCCAACACAGCTGGTTAGTGTTCAAGAGTTCCAGGGTCCCGAGCTCCAGGTGGCCACCAGCTCAGAGGAGCTGACCGCACTGCCCAGAACCTTTGAGAAATGAACATGACTGGGTGGGCAAGAATGCTGGCGCCCGGCAAGGAGAGAAATCCTGTCAACTGAGACGGGGCCAGGAGAGGCTGAGCAGGGACCCCTGCTCCCTTTCTTGTATGGGAGAATTGATGCAAAGTTTCCGGGACAAGCTGTGAAGCAGCTCCCACACGTGACGCAGATGGTCCCATTAGAAGAATCTGGGACACTCTTCAAAGCCAATTAGAAGAAATTGAGCTCCACATCAGAGGTTTGCAAACACGGCAGCACCTGAAAATCACACAAGCAGGTTCTTAAAAATAGAGATTCCTAGGGCCCCCTCAACCTTACGGACTCAACCATCGGAGCAGCGGCGCTCAATCTCAGCTGCACACGAGGATCGTCCCAACACCCAGGGGGACCCCCAGATAGACTCAGTCAGAATCTCCGCGGCGGTGGGGGGAAGACCTAGGCATCAAGTCCACTGAGTATCAGTGTATGATCAAGGCTGAGGATCACAGCTCTGCAGTGGGCTGGGATCTGTGTGTTTAACGTGCTCCCCAGCTTGGGATTCTAAAGAACCCCAAGTAGGCCTCACTCTGTTGGCAAGTATTTGGGAAGCTCTGCTAAAGGCAACGTTCCCCAAAGCAGTGAGTGTGGTCCATCAGACTGAGCAGGGGGAATGGTGGGGGCTGGAGACCAGGTCCTGGGGCCGTAGTGAAACGGAACAGGACCCTATGTTCCCTGGCCCCCATGTCCTCTGCCTGCCTTTTGTCTGTGGAAAAACTTTAGCCAAAGAATAAATTTAATCAGAGAAATGAGAAAATGCAGAAACAAAGGAAAACAGTTGAAGGAGACCAAATAATAATAATTTAGTCATTAAGCAAAGTCAAGGACCTTTAATTCCTCCTCAAGGGCTATAGATAATATTCTGAGCCATATCCTGTGAGCTGTCTTATAGACACTGAAACCTCCACCAGGTGGAAGAAGTGAACTACATGATGACCAGGCTGTAGCCATGACACAAGCTGCCACAATTCTAGGAAATGGCCTCAAGGAAGTGGGAACAAACCAACCCTGGAACTGAAGACTAACTGTACTTAAAACAATCAAGATGATACTGATCAGACCACCTCATGACTAATTTCAAGATGAGTGTCCGCAGGTTCGTGCCCTGGTCCGGGAGGATCCCACATGCCGCGGAGCAGCTGGGCCCGTGAGCCATGGCCGCTGAGCCTGCGCGTCCGGAGCCTGTGCTCCGCATGGGAGAGGCCACAACAGTGAGAGGCCCGCGTACCGCAAAAAAAAAAAAAAAAAAAGATGAGTGTCCGAGCTGATTGTGCTGTTTCTGCAGGTAGCCCCCTCCCTCGGTCTACAAAAGCTCTTGCCTCCTGATTGATGGGGCGGGGTGGGGGGTGGGGTAATTCAGTCTTTGGACAGGTGTCCACCCTCCCCCCCACCCCCCGGGGTTGCCGGCATCCAAAGTAAAGCAAACTCTCCACCAGCCTGGCCTCTTTATTGGCTTTTGAGCGGCGGACCCCGCTTTCGGTTACAGTAGGGATATAGCCAATGACTGGACAAGAGGGATGCCCAGTGCTTCTCTTCTGCACTGTGGCACATGGGAAACTGCGGAACTGGGGCCCCAGCAGGAGGGGCAGGGCTCACCGGACCCCCTCCCCCAGCACGGAGCTAGCTCTCGGTTTAACACTATGCTCTTCAGACACCCTGAGAAGCAAGCCATCTGCAGCATACTCCTGTGATGAAATAAAATGCAAATTTTATGGTAAGACAAGAAACATAAACATAAAATTTTTCTTTGCTCATCTGGGCTTCCTCCCTCCTCGCGCGCGCGCGCGCGCGTGCGTGCGTGCGTGCGTGTGTGTGTGTGTGTGTGTTGCATCTGCATTAACCCGATCTCCTTTGGAGATCACATTCTTTCTTAATCTCATAAAGGGTCACAGCTCCTTAAGAGATAACCTTCCTTCTTAATCTTGTAAGAGGCCACAATGACCCATGACCACGCTTTGTACGAGGGGATCTGGATTGTGTAAACTGTCAATAATACGTCATTTAATATACAGCCCTCGCTCAAAACTTACGTAACTGTGCTTTGACCTCTAACAGGCCAAACAGTTCTCAGAGCTTTCGGAGAGGCTGTTCCCAGGTTATAACCCTCAGTTTGGCGTGAATAAAATTTCCCATTTCTTTCTTAGATCGACTGGTTAATTTCTGTGTCAGCACCTGGACCTCAACAATATTTGAAGTCAGCCTCATGCATACGGCCTCTGAGGTCAGGGGGTCTGGGTTTAACTCCCACACTATACTTCCTAGCTGTGTGATGTTGGGCAGGTTACCTAACTTCTCTGAGCATGTTTCCTCAGCTGCCATATGGTGATACGAATAGTATCTATATCTTAGTGCGGTGGTGAGAATCAAACAATTCATCCATGAAGAACACTTGCAACAATACCGGGCATGCAGTAAGCGCCTCATAAGATGAGCTATGAGACACATATATACATATACTATTTATTATACATTACGACTGACTATGCGCCAGGAACTATTTTAAGCACTTTCCGCGGCCTGGTGAGCAGGAGGTCCAGACCCAGGAGCTCGGCCTCCTCTCTGAGGCCTTTGGACAAATCACCTTCCTGCCTGGGCCGGATCTCCCACGCGAAGCCAGGGCCCAGGCTCCGCAAGGCCTCGGGCATCTTTGACCCCGGAGATGCTGAGCCAGACCCTCTCTGGACACCGGGCACCTGTCAACCTGCAGCCAGGACTAGGGTTCCTCTTCCTTCTGACTTAGTCCGGGAAGAGGCGAAAACAGACGGCACGCCAAGGTACAGAGCCGGCTTTCTGCGTGTGGCTTTGGCGTGAGGGCGAGTTTCTCCGCGCCGCCCGCAGCCCACCCGGCACCCGGAGCATCCCAGAGGGCCCGGCCGCCTTTTTGGGAGCAGTTCTCCAGGCAACCACGCCCCTCCCCATCCCCCCGCCCGCAGGAAGTGCCACCGCCCAGCTCGGGCCCCCGGGCAGCGCCTCCGCCGTCTCCCGAGCTGGCACCCGCCGCCCTTGGATCAGCCTGGGCGCGCCCGGGCCCAGACGCGCACGAAGTCTCCTCCCGAAGCCCCGGCCCCGAAGGAGAAAACGCCGAGCGCAGGGCCCAGCGCGCCCCCGCTTTGGGGAAGCCCGGGCCCGGCCGGCGGCAGGGTGGCGCCCTCTGGGGCCCTCCCGAGGGTCAGCTGCGGGCGGCGGCCGGGGCGCGGCGGCGCGGGAAGCCAGAGGACGGCTGACTCATCTTCCTTCCCGCCGCCGTGAGTCACCCGCCTCCCCCGGGACCCGCTCCCTCTACCCCCGCCGCCCCCGCCGCCCTGTGGCGCCCCCTGGCGGCCGCCCTGACTCCCCGCTGCCCCTCCCAGCGCTCTGCGCCCCGCCCCCCGCCCCGTGGCCCCGCCCTCCTCACCCCTACGCGTCTCCACCTTCTGAGCTGAGGAGCTCCGGAAGCCTTGTATGCCTAGTTTATGCATTTAATTCATACTCACAGCCACCCTGGGGGAGGCAGTTGCCATTATGCACCCATACTCAGATAAGGAAATGAAGGCTTAAGTCATGATGTAATGACAATTTTTAAAAAAAATATTTATTTTTGGCTGCGTTGGGTCTTCATTGCTGCGCGCGGGCTTTCTCTAGTTGCTGAGAGCGGGGGCTACTCTTCGTTGCGGTGCGCAGGCTCTAGGCGCTTGGGCTTCAGTAGTTGTGGCACATGGGCTCAGTAGTTGTGGTTCACGGGCTCTAGAGCGCAGGCTCCATAGTTGTGTGACTCGTTAAAGGTTGCTGGGACCCAGGCCTCGGTCCCCAAGCCCTGGGGCTCTTTCCATTTCAATGTCATCTCCCCTCTCTCTTCCTGCAGGCAACCCATGTGACTCACGGTGGAACTCAGCCCACATCCAGATTCCAGCACCGGTGAGTCAGTTACCCTGTTGGACGCTTTTGCAGGAGAACCCACCCTGCTGGGAAGCCAGCTCTGTGGGGCTGGGATTTCTTTTACTCTGTTTTATTCACCGCTGTCTCTCCAGTGCCTAGAAGAGTAAGTGTCTACATTTCATGGAGCTCCACAGATAAATGAAACCTCTCCACCAAAGAGGCCAGGCAGTCCCAACAGGCCTCAAGGAGATGGAGAGAGGGACTTCCCTGGTGATCCAGTGATTAAGACTCCGCCCCCCAAAAATGGGGAGACAGGAAGTGAAGGGTGGTGGAGGGGTCCGTTCTTCTACCAAACCTCTCCCAGAAGGAAAGACGCCTCCTAGGGCTCCTTTCGCTGCCAGTCTTCATGCTTCATACCCTGTCCAGGTCAGAAAAGTCTTCCCCAAACCTAGCCTTGATTTTATTCTCACATTCCCTACATACCTGAGGGGCAGTAAGTGAGGTTTGCATCCTCCTGGTTCCTCATGGCTGCTTCTAGGAGTGTTGTCCCATCACCACCCCTGCCACCCCTGTATAAACATCCTTGAAGAATCTGGGCCATCAGCTTTAGCTCCCGTTCCCCTTCCTCCTGGTGCCCCTTCTTGCTGTTGTCCTCTGGCCTCTTGGCCACTTCCCCTCCTTCCCTGAAGACTCGGCTCCTGGCTCAATGCCTGCTGTCCCCGTGACTCTGCTCTCGCTCTGCCAGGCAGCAGCCCCGTGGGAGGAACCATCCATCACCACGGCCTCTGATCCTGGGCCTTTTGATTCATGCTACAACACAGAGGAACCTTGAGGACATTATGTTAAGTGAAGTAAGTCAGTCACACACATATAGTATACGATTCCACTTCCACTCTGTGGTCAAATCCACAGAGACAGAAAGAAGTGGAACGGTGTTTGCCAGGGAATGCGGGGCCAGGGGGATGGACATGGGAAGTTGTTGTTTGATGGGTACAGAATTTTAGTTTTACAAAATGAAAAGAGTTCTGGAAATTGATTGCACAACAATGTGAATGTACTTAACACTACTGAACTGTAAACCTAAAAAAATGGTTAAGATGGTAAATTTGGCATCGTGTTGGGGTTCTTTTACAATTAAAAATAAGAAAAACATAAATTAGCTGGCATTTCTCTCCTGCTTTAAACCCTAGAATGGCTTCCTATTATGAGAATAGGATCTGAATTCCTGACTTGGTGTAGAAAGCCCCGATGACTTCTACTCCTCTGTCACCCTCACCTCTGCTCTGGGTCCCCCTGTTCAGCCGCACCAGCTGCCTCTGCGTACCCACACCAGGCTCGTCCCCCCCGGAAGGCTCTGTCTCCACCTTTTCCCATGGCAACCCCCACCCTTTACTCTGAGCTAACACGCTCAGGTTTTCCCTGGCCAAACTATCTGTAGATTTCCCCATGTTTCTATGTCGCCGTCCCCTTTACTTCTTCAGAGCACTTTTCTCAGTTTGCAATTACAGACTTATCTGTTTACTGCCTGTTTCCTGCTGACATGGCCACCATTGCTGCCGTCACCTCCAGGCACTAAGCCCCAAGAAGGAAGGAAGCAGAGCTGTCCGGATCCCCCTCTACCCCAGCACCCAGTACAGGGTGCTGGACACACACGCAGTCCCTCCTACATCTTTGCTGATGAACGAGTGAGTCTCTGGCTTTTTTTCTCGGTGTAGCAACAGCACAGGGAGAAGCAGGCGTTCTTGGAGTTAAATCCCAGCCTCATCACTTATTAGCTGTGTGTCATTAGCTGTGTGAACTTCAGGGGTTTTGGGGTTTTGTTTTCTGTAAACTGGGGATATCTTGCAAGGGAATTTTGAGGATTATTGTGTTAAATTATATATAACAAGTGCTCGCCACCGATAGATGTCAGCGTATTAGTACCTAACGTCATTGCATTCTACTCTCTCAAGGGGATACTGTTACCTTGAGTCTGATCAAAACTATAAAACCTCCCTCTAGATAGAAAAATGAAGCTAAACACATATTTTACACATAAATTCTAGGTGTTCACTGACCATCAGAAGCCTGACCAGAGTCACCAGGTTAAGAACCTGAATATAAGGGAGAAAAACAAAGCGAAGTGTTAGCGGTCAAGAATGCCTGGGGAATAACTAAAGCAGCCCCTCAGGTCCAGGGCTGCCATCCCTGGTTCTACAGCGCCGCCTGCCTGTGGGATAGAATTGTTGCCTAGGATTCGCAGGCCGGGGGAGAAATGCAGGATTCCGAGTCCCTGCTCCGAGCCTACCCTCAGCACCTCGGCTGGCCTCTGTCCACACTTCTTCTCCCGCATCCCATCACTTAGGAATTTAAAGTCTCTTGGAGCACTGAGGGACTTCCCTGGCAGTCCAGTGGTTAAGACTCCGTGCTTCCACTGCAGGGAGCGCGTGCTCGATCCCTGATCCAGGAACCAAGATCCCGCATCTGGTGTGGCGCAGCCAAAAAAAACCAAACAAAAACAAAAACTCTTGGAGGACTTCCCTGGTGGCACAGTGGTTAAGAAACGCCTACCAGTGCAGGGGACACGGGTTCGAGCCCTGGTCCGGGAAGATCCCACATGTGGCGGAGCAACTAAGCCTGTGCGCCACGACTACTGAGCCTGCGCTCTAGAGCCCACGAGGCACAACTACTGAGCCTGCGCGCCACAACTACTGAAGCCCACGTGCCTAGAGCCTGTGCTCCACAACAAAAGAAGCCACCGCAGTGAGAAGCCCGAGCACCGCCACGAAGAGTAGTCCCCGCTCGCTGCAACTAGAGAAAGCCCACGCGCAGCAACAAAGACCCAACGCAGCCAAAAATAAATAAATAAATTTATTTTTGTAAAAAAACAACAACTCTTGGAGGCTTGAAATGTTTCCAAGAAAAGTTGTATCACTGGGCCCTCAGGTAGACTGGTAGTTTCAGGGAAAAAAGTAATAAGCACCTTAGTTCTCCACTTTTCCCAAATTCGAAATGTGGCATTGATTACAGCTGTCACAGTGTCTCATTATATTAATAATTATTACAATCCTAAAGATTTCAGATTCTTAAAGATTTAATTAATGGGGACAGGGGACTCTGGTGAATCATTTTCCTGTCGTATGCATGTTTTTGTTTACCTTTTAAAATGTGCTTTATATGTTCATACTGTTGTGCTATGTTATACCCCCAAATTAGAAAAACTCATGAATGGCTCAAAAGTGCTTCCTTGATGTGTAAATGTAGCAATTAAGGTGGTAATAGGGACCTGACAACTCAGAACAATGCCATTCATAAACCGTGAACTGGGTTTCAGTGGGGATATAGTATGTCTAAAGGTGCTGGGATGAAGGAAAATGTGAGTGATTATTTTGCACAGTAAGAAAAAAGAAACTGCAAATAGGAACTACCACAAACATTATCTGGAAGCTGGATTTTATTGACTATTCATTCACCCCTGTCCCCAGGGCATTATCAGCTCCAAAATGTCAAATCGAGGTTCGAAGTCATTAAAGCTTGTGTATCGCTCATAGTTAGAGCCTACTGATTTTTTCCAGAATAACTTCAATATAGCATTTCCCAGAATAAAAATTTAAGTTTGTGGTAGAGAGAAAGGCCCCAGGAATGTAGCACATCACTCCAAGTTGCCCTCACTCTTCAGAGCAAACACGAGTACAAGACACACAACAGAGAAGACAGACAAACCGGTTGTGAAGTTAGTGACATAGATTCTTAGAAAGCAGTTTTATCGCCACTGCTGGATGTCGGAGAACAGTGGCAAACTAGGTTCAAGATCAATCATCATCGGGTACAGATGTCAGCGTTCAGTTCTCTTTGTGGCTGGTGAAAATCCTCATATCCAGACGGTGCCATGGCTTTCAGAAGGGGGAACACATATGATGGCAAAGTAGTCAATGAGTTTCTGTTCTGCTTATCTCTAAAATTCTCTACTGCAAGAGAAAAATACTTTGTCTTATTAGAGATTTTTTGGTAAATGAAAAAGACACACTGGAATCAGGACAGATGAAGCACTGGCTTTGGCAGCAAGAAGGCAGGAGGTCTAAATTCTAATAAAGGAGGTTGTCTAACTCTGAGCCTCAGTTTTTCCCTCTGAAAATTGGGAATGATGTTGATAACAGTAATAGCAATGCCTGTTTCATACAGTGGTGGTAAAGATTAGTGAAGAACTACCTATAAAGCATTTAGGGCAATGTCTGGCATATATGAATAGAAAGCACTCAGTGAAGGTGAGCTATTATTATTATCATCATATGAATTCCAGTTCCAACACTGTTTAATTCACGGAGAACCACTGACAGCCCTCAATACATGTCCTGAACCCAATTCGGTGTTGAAGGAAATAGAAAACATTTTCACCATGAGTCAAACAGCAGTCACTAAGGACACATTCTTTTCAACGTGGTCACAGAAATAGGCAGCAAGTACAAGAACGCTTCCTACCTGCAACCCCTAGGAAGTACACGGATGCTGGAGGGCAAGGTAGTTCACATGAGTCTTGTTTTGTTTTAGCATTTTATTGAGATATAATTCACATAACATAAAATTCACCATTTTAGGGCTTCCCTGGTGGCCCAGTGCTTAAGAATCCGCCTGCCAATGCCGGGGACACGGGTTTGAGCCCTGGCCCAGGAAGATCCCATGTGCCACAACTAAGCAACTAAGCCCATGTGCCACAACTACTGAGCCTGCGCTCTAGAGTCCGCGAGGCACAACTACTGAGCCCGCGTGCCGCAACTACTGAAGCCCGCAAGACTAGAGCCCGTGCTCCACAACAAGAGAAGCCACTGCAATGAGAAGCCCGTGCACCTCAACGAAGAGTAGCCCCCGCTCACCGCAACTAGAGAAAGCCCGCGTGCAGCATTGATGACCCAATGCAGCCCAAAATAAATAAACAAATTTATTAAAAAAATAATAATTCACCATTTAAAAGTGTACACTTCAGTGACTTTTAGTATATTCACTATGTCATGCAACCAGCACCACTATCTACTTCCAGAACATTCTTATCACCCCAGAAAGAAACCCCATACCTATTAGCCGTTAATCCAGATTCCCAGCCTCCCCCAACCCCTGGCAACTGCTAATCTACTTTCTGTCTCTATGGCTTTACCTGTTCTAGACATTTCATATAAATGGCATCATACACTCTGTGGCCTTTTGTGACTGGCTTGTTTCACTTGGCACCATGCTTTCGCGGTTCATCCGTGTCATAGCACATAATAGTACTTCACTCCTCTTCACGGCTGAGTAATATTCCACTGTATGGATAGATCCCACTTGGTTTACCTATTCATCAGCTGATGGACATTGGGTTGTCTCTGTTTTTTGGCTATTTTGAATAATGCTCCCATGAACATTCATGTACGAGCTTGCGTGTGAACGTATGTTTTCAGTTCTCCCAGGAATGAAATTGCTGAGTCCTGTGGTAATTTTATGTTTTACCTTTTGCGAGACTGCGAAACGGCTTTCCGCAGCAGCCGAAACGTTTTACATTCCCAGCCGCGATGTATGAAGATTCCACTTTTTCTACGTGCCCGCCCACACTTGTCGTTGTCGTTGTTGTTGTTATAACTGTCCCAGGGGATGTGAAGTAGCATCTCCTGTGGTTCTGATTTACATTCCCCTAGTAACTAAAGATGTTAAAAACATCTTTTCATGTGATTTTTGGCCATTTGTATATCTTCTTTGGAGAAATATCTATTCAAACCATTTGCCCATTTTTTAACTGGGTTGTCTTTTTCTTGTTGAGTTGTAAGAATCCTTTATATGCTCTGGACACTAGCCCCCTTATCAGATATATGATTTGCAAATATTTTCTCCCATTCTGTGGGTTGTATTTTCACTTTCTTGTTAGTGTTCTTTGACCCACAAAAGTTTTATTTCATTTTATTTTTTATTCTTGGCTTAGTCTTATTTATTTATTTATTTATTGGCTATACCACATGGCTTGCAGTTTCCTGACCAGGGGTTGAACATGCACCCTCAGCAGTGAAAGTGTAGAGTCCTAACCACTGGACCGCCAGGGAATTCTCTGATTCACTAAAGTTTTTTTGTGTGTGTGTGTGTGTGTGTGTGTGGTACACGGGCCTCTCACTGTTGTGGCCTCTCCCGTTGCGGAGCACAGGCTCCGGACGCGCAGGCTCAGCGGCCATGGCTCACGGGCCCAGCCGCTCCACGGCATGTGGGATCTTCCCGGACCAGGGCACGAACCCGTGTCCCCTGCATCGGCAGGCGGACTCTCAACCACTGCGCCACCAGGGAAGCCCACAAAAATTTTATTTTTGATGAAGTCCAGTTTATCTGGTTTCTTCTCCTTGACTGCTTGTGCTTTTGTTATCATTTCTAAAAATCTACTGCCTAATCCAAGGTCACACAGACTTTCACATACGTTTACTTCTAAATTTCTATAGTTTTAGCTCTTACATTTAGGTCTTTGATCTATTTTGAGTTAAGTTTTGTATATGGTATGAAGTAAGGGTTCAAATTCATTCCTTTGCATGTGGATATTGAGTTGCCCCAGCATCCTTTGTTGAAAAAGCTATTCTTTCCCCATTTAATGGTCTTGGCACCCTTCTCAAAAATTGATTGACCATAAACATACGGGTTTATTTCTGGACTCTCAATTCTATCCCATTGATCTATGGCTATCCTTATACTAATACCACACTGTCTTGATTACTATAGCTTTGTAGTAAGTTTTGAAATTGGTAAATGAGTCTTTCAACTTTACTCTTGTCTTTTCAAGATTGTACTGGTTATTCTTGGTCCCTTGCAATTCTATATGAAATTTAGGATTCGCTTGTCCATTTCTGGAAAAAAAAAAGCAGTATTAATAGGGATTTCAGTGAATCTGTAGGTCAGTTCAGCAAATATTGCCATCTTAACAGATGGCAGATCTTCAATTTTCCAGACAGTGAACACGGATGTCTTTAGATTTATTTAAACCTTCTTTAATTTCTTTCAGAAGTGTTTCATAGTATACAAGTCTTGCACTTCTCTGGTTCAATTTATTCCTAAGTATTTTATTCTTTTTGATGGTATTATAAATGGAATTGTCTTCTTAATTTCACTTTCAGATTGTTCACTGCTAGTACATAGAAATGAAGCTGATTTCTTATGTTGATCTTATATCCTTCAACTTTACTGAACTTATTTATTAGCTCTAATCAGGGTTGGGGTGTTTTTTTTTGTTTGTTTTTTGTTGTTATTGTGGTGGGGTTTTTTTGTTTTTGTAAATTCTTTAGGGTTTCTTTTAATATATAAGACCATGTCGTCTGGAAATTAAGATAGTTTTACGTTTTCCTTTTCATTACGTGAGATTTTGAAACGCGGGATGACGCTTCGTGACTGATAGTGCCGATAAAGAGCATTCTTCTAAACGCACGTGGTTTGCTCAAGTCGTATATCTTAGTGATGTGTCAGAATCTATCACCCAGAACCAAAAGTTCACAGTTGTGACGCTGGACATAAAATATCAGGATTTCTTAAAGCTAGAACTCTGGCACAGTTGCATCATCAAAGTTTTACTATGTCCCAACATTGGATTTCTTTGAAAAAGAAATTAAAAACATATAATTGGGCATATTTTAAAACCACTTTGATAAAAAAAACTTTGTGCTGTGGATATTTTAACACACACACACACACACACACACAGCTTGTAATTCTACATCAGAACAAGAAGTACTTTCCAAAGCTGAACCAACCCAAAGACTGGATAAGGAATCCAACTGACCGACCTCCCAGGTGAAAATGGTCAGTCTTCCAAATTGCACGTTTGGATTCTGATCATTCAGCAAACCACCTTCCCTGAGAATGCTCTGCACAGCTGAGTATACATTTCATCTGTTATCCAGGACTGTCTCATGAAGCACTCAGTGACGTTCCTTAACTGGTCCTAATTTAGTGGAAACAGGAAAAAAAAAAAGAAAAAAACTGTCTGGCTGTGACTCAAACCTGAGCCATGACTCAAACTCTCTGATATCAAGCTCAATATAAATACCCTAGTGAAGGTTACACATGTATCTTTCTCGTTGATTTATTACTTCGTTTTTAAAATAAGTTTATTTATTTTTGGCTGCGTTGGGTCTTCGTTGCTGCGCGCGGGCTTTCTCTAGTTGTGGCGAGCGGGGGCTACTCTTCGTTGCGGTGCGCAGGCTTCTCATTGTGGTGGCTTCTCTTGTTGCGGAGCGTGGGCTCTAGGCACACGGGCTCAGTAGTTGTGACACGCAGGCTCAGTAGCTGTGGCTCACGGGCTCTAGAGCGCAAGCTCAGTAGTTGTGGCACATGGGCTTAGTTGCTCCGCAGCATGTGGGATCTTCCCAGACCAGGGCTCGAACCCGTGTCCCCTGCATTGGCAGGCGGATTCTTAACCACTTCGCCACCAGGGAAGTCCCTGAATTATTACTTTTTAAAATAAATGTTTCATTATGCTATTTTAACATTTGTGATAATTTTTAAATGTATCAAAAATTCTAGTACTTCAGGGCTTCCCTGGTGGCGCAGTGGTTGAGAGTCCGCCTGCCGATGCAGGGGACACGGGTTCGTGCCCCGGTCCGGGAGGATCCCACATGCCGCGGAGCGTCTGGGTCCGTGAGCCATGGCCGCTGAGCCTGCGCGTCCGGAGCCTATGATCAACAACCGCAGAGGCCACAACAGTGAGAGGCCCGCGTACCGGAAAAAAAAAAAATAAAATAAAAAAATTCTAGTACTTTGTGTGTAACAGACACCCACTAAAACAGTCTATAGATGCTGAAGTTTGAAAAACATTGGTTTAGTGGAAAGGGCACTGGACTGTGAGCCAGGAGGTCTAGATTCTTGTCTTGCTTTTGACCTTGACTGTGTTAGTGAACTTCGATAAGCCTTAGTCTCCCGGTTGTAGGATAGATGGTATTCCCTGCTCTGGCTTTTCCTCACATGGCTTCTGTAAAAAGCAAATGAGAAAGTAGACGCACAGGTGCTTTGTAACCTGTAAGACTTTGTGCAAACGTATGGGATGAGATGGGGTTTTTTTTTTTTTTAATTGGAGTCTAATTGATTTACAATGCTGTGTTAGTTTCAGGTGTACAGCAAAGTGAATCAGTTATACATATGAGATGGTCTTTTATTTATTTATTTTTTTAACATCTTTATTGGAGTATAATTGCTTTACAATGGTGTGTTAGTTTCTGCTTTATAACAAAGTGAATCGGCTATATGTACACATATACCCAAATCTCCTCCCTCTTGCATCTCCCTGAGATGGTCTTTTAAAAAGACTGTCTGGGGCTTCCCTGGTGGCGCAGTGGTTGAGAGTCCGCCTGCCGATGCAGGGGACACGGGTTCGTGCCCCGGTCTGGGAAGATCCCATATGCCGCGGAGCGTCTGGGCCCATGAGCCATGGCCGCTGAGCCTGCGTGTCCGGAGCCTGTGCTCCGCAACGGGAGAGGCCACAACAGTGAGAGGCCCGCGCACCACAAAAAAAAAAAAAAAAAAGACTGTCTGTCCCTGTGGCTTCCTTGCTTCTGGTTCCTTTGTGTACGTCCCCATGCCCCACCCACCGACCCCAGCTTTGCATTTCTGAATCTGGCCTATCACCCCACCACCACCCTGGGGACCAAACCCCATTTGTCTCTGGTGAAGAAAGTGCCTGGGTCCCCTGAGTCTTGCTGTAACTTTTCTGTACCAGAGGCTCTCTCTCTCTCTCTCTCTCTCTCTCTCTCTCTCTCTCTCTCCATCTCTTGGGCTCTCCCCATAATTATCTAGAGAGAGGGAGCTTCTGATCAGCTTGGGGGCTGTACTGTGTGTACCCCCAGGCCCGACTGCAGAGATCTGTCCCTCTACCCCACTCAGCTCCTTCCCCTCCCAAGGAAACCCACACCTGAGATTCAGTAGACAAACTCTCTCTCCCCCAGTGCCCTCTGCTATAGTCTGGGAAACTCTGCCAGGTTCTGAGCCAGAGAAGGAAGAGGACGGCCTCACCCTGCGGACCCCACCCTCCAGGAATGGATTTATGCTTCATTGTTGGTGGCAACTATAGAAACCACAGGTGAATATGAGTCACAAGGTAGTAAACAGGATTCTTTACTAACAGAGGTTGCCCAGGGCAACCCTGGGAGGGCAGGGCCCTGGATTTCTGGATTGGCCTCTGAAAACCTCCTAGAACACAGAGCTCCCAGACCATGGCACTGGGCCAGGCCAACAAACCCAGATGAATCATTAGCCATTCTTCTGGAGTTCCTGCTCACGACCCCCAAGGTCCTCTCGAACCTGGGCTGATTTCCCTTCCTCAAACTCACCATGCTGGCTCTTGGCTCTTTTTTTTTCTTTTTTTTTAATTTAATTTTATTTTTGGCTGCGTTGGGTATTCGTTGCTGTGCGCGGGCTTTCTCTAGTTGCGGCGAGCGGGGGCTACTCTTCGTCGTTGCAGTGTGTGGGCTTCTCATTGCAGTGGCTTCTCTCGTTGCGGAGCACGGGCTCTAGGGCACATGGGCTTCAGCAGTTGTGGTGTGCGGGCTTCAGTAGCTGTGGCACACGGGCTTAGTTCCTCCACGACATGTGGGATCTTCCCGGACCAGAGCTCGAACCCGTGTCCCCTGCATTGGCAGGCGGATTCCTAACCACGGCGCCGCCAGGGAAGTCCTGGCTCTTGGCTCTTGACTTTCCTATCTGAGCTTCCAGCTCCATGAAATTTTCTTCCCTCTTCTTTTTACTCAGAAAACACCTATTCATCCTTTAGATCTCAGGACCCTGAAATCTCGGGACCTTCCCTGACTGCTGGAAGTGTCAGAAACCCCATGAAAAGTGGAATCTTATTTCTCACATCGGTGAAATCAGGGCGCTCTCCATGGAGTCCTCCAGAGCCCAGGCTCCTTCCCCCTCTGCCAGCCTGAGGGCAAGTCCCTCTGCCTGGTCCAAGGAGTACTCAACACACCATTGGAAGAGAATCGATTGCCACCAACTCAAACTCTCTGTCACCTTCTTCCTGCCTGCGCTCAAGGTATCCGCTGGGTCTCTGTCCCACCTGGCTGTTGGCTGTTCTGCCACCTTATAAAGGAAAGGTGAGCCTCTTATCAACCATGTGCAAGAGGAGGGTAGTGGGACTCCCCCCGACCCTGCAACCACCACTGTGGGCGGGCAATAGGCTGCATCGTCCATAGAGAATTTTAAAACATTAACCGTCCCCCAAATGGGCTGCTCTGTATTATCACCTCGGGGCGATGCCAAACAACCTCAGTAGGGACTTCCCTGGTGCCGCAGTGGTTAAGGCTCCATGCTCTCAGTGCAGGGGGGCCTGGGTTCAATCCCTGGTCAGGGAACTACATCCCACATGCATGCCGCAACGAAGAGTTTGCATGCCACAACTAAGGAGCCTGCGAGCCACAACTAAGGAGCCAGCAAGCCGCAACTAAGGAGCCTGCCTGCCACAACTAAGACCCGGCGCAACCAAATAAAAACAAATAAATAAATATTGGGGGAAAATGTTAAAAAAAAATAAAATAAACAACCTCATTGATAACATATTCCTCCCTGAAAAAATATTTTGTTGGTCTAAGTCCTGAATCTACACAAATGTTGTGGTTTCCACTGGCTTTCAATAATAGATATGTAAACTGCAAATTGGCCTATCTGTGTAATTTAACCTTTAAAAAACATTATATTCAACATAGAATTTAATCCTGAAAACGCCAGTTATACAGTGGGCCCCGGACACCCACCACCTCAGCCCCACAGACCCCTTTCCAGAGTGAGTTTATGAGGATTCCCTCCTTTGGAATCATCTGAGCTCCCTTCACGCTAGGTCAGCACCTCCATCTCTGCAACACGTATCTGTGTTCAAACAGTAGAACCAAAGGAAACCATGACGGCACCTTGACTATAAAGACAAAAGAAATGAATTGAGTTATTTACCTCTGTCTACTTGGACTTTTTAATTTTTTTTTTGTGGTATGCGGGCCTCTCGCTGTTGTGGCCTCTCCCGTTGCGGAGCACAGGCTCCGGACGCGCAGGCTCAGCGGCCATGGCTCACGGGCCCAGCCGCTCCGCGGCATGTGGGATCCTCCCGGACCGGGGCACGAACCCGTGTCCCCTGCATCGGCAGGCGGACTCTCAACCACTGCACCACCAGGGAAGCCCTACTTGGACTTTTTATGTGCGTTTAAAAATTTTAAACAGTGAAAAGGAAGGCAAATTACAGGTTAGACTTTTTTTGTTGAGTCAGGACAAACATGAAATGTCATCATTTCTTTTTATGATTATTGCTGAAAATAATTTTGTCTAATGGAGAGGGAAGGTGTTTAATCCACGCCACGTGAGACGCTTCAGGTGTGCCTCAGCCTCTCCCTGCTCCTGGATTTTGTTATGAATTATTGTTAATTATTATCAATGCTTGGAATGCAAAAGCTTTGTGGCCCCAAACAAAAGACACCAAAATGTCAGTTTTGATGAATCCTCTTTTAATCGAATCACCGCAAGCCTGTGACACATCTTCATGTCTTCTCTGTCATGTATGTATTTTTGTTATGGGCACAATATGAAATTAATAAAAAGAAGATATTTTGTGGATGGACCTAGAGATTGTCATACTGAGTGAAGCAAGTCAGACAGAGAAAGACCACTATCATATGATATCTCTTATATGAGGAATCTAAAAAAAGGGTAAAAATGAACTTATTTACAAAACAGAAATAGAGTCACAGATGTAGAAAACAAACTTACGGTTACCAGGGGGAAGGGAGGGGAAGGATAAATTGGGAGATTGGGACTGACATATATACACTACTATATATAAAACAGATAACCAATAAGGACCTACTGTATAGCACAGGGAACTCAGTACTCTGTAATGGCCCATATGGGAAAAGAATCTAAAAAAGAGTGGATATACGTATATATGTATATACGTATATATACATATATATATACATGTATATATACGTATATTTGTATAACTGATTCACTTTGCTGTAAACCTGAAACCAATACAACATTGTAAATCAACTATACTTCAATTAAAAAAAACCTTTTTAAAGAATTTAATAGAAAATGAGTACATAAAGCAGTGCTAAAAAATAAAAATAAAAAACTAAAATAAAAAGATACTTTGGCCCATGTTGGGGTGTTCTGGATTCAGATATGTCACAGAGGGGCTGCACCTCAAGGCATGCAGAACTTCCTGGACCAGGGATGGAACCCGTGCCCCGAGGAGCAGAAGGGTGGAGTCTTAACCACTGGACCACCAAGGAAGCCCGATGATGGTACTCATTTCCATACACCCCCAATTGTCTAAGAATGCCTGATTCCTGAGGGCAAATCCCTTGAGCACAAAGCAGGTGAAGTTCTGAAGGTGATCATACTTTATATCACGCAGGTGACAGACACATGGCCAAGCACCTTGCCTTATCTGTCTGTCTTAAAAATATTCATGATTCTTAAAGAGCGTCTGGGCATTCGATGCCGATCCGCTGTGAGGCGCACCCGTGCCCTGGCTATTCTCAGCCGTGCCAGAGCTCAGCTGGCACCCTCAGCCGTCCTGTCTGGGTCTGTTTTCTCCTTTGCATATTTGCATGACTTCCAGGAGGAGGAAGTGAAAAGTTTCACATTTACTTTCAACAGCCGAACACGATGTCTTTAAATAAAAGGAACATATATCAGAGGCACTTTAGTGTTTTATATTTTTGCAAACATTTAATGACCTATAGAAAAAATGTTTCATTAACTTTTGCCCCCAGATTCTTGGATAATGGAAAATCATTCTATTTTTTTTTTAATTTGGATACGTCTCCTGCCTGCTGTCAGTCATCAATCATTTCTCTGCTCATTTGTTTATTCCTACCATGTTCTTATTAGATTAACTTTAACAATGTTATGTGATTCTCCTGTAAATAATGCATTTAACAACAATCATGAAGTACATCTTTTGTAAGCCTGAAACTTACTAGTATTATAGTGTCTTCTCTTCTTCTTGTTAATATGCTCTGAAGCCTAATTATTCTAACAATAAATAATTATTTGCTTATTGGTGCATTTTATTTGTACCATAAACGTGAATTGAACATACAATATGTCAGGTAACATTGTAAGTGCTTTATAATATTAACTCACTTGGTCCTCATACAACCATATGAGATAGATTTTGGGATACAGAGAGATTAAATAACTTGCCCAGGCCACAGAGCTAATTAAGTGTCAGAACTAGCATTCAAATCAAGGCTGCCTGACTCCACACTTGAGCTAAACAACTGTACTATTGCTGCCTCTCTGAACAAATTTAAGGAAGTCAAGAACAGCTCTGGCCACCTCCCTGGGGAAGTACAATCCCCCCAAAACATTTCTTTTTAAGTTTAATACACTAATAATTAATGAATCTAGGAAAAGGCATACAAGAAGTCATTATATTATTTTGCAAGTTTTTTACAAACTTTATTTTTTATATAAAATTTAAAAGTGAATAGTTTTACTTTTAAAGTTAATATTGATTAAACTTTTAAAAATTACATTTAAAACTCTGAAGAAAAATTTTAGGTCTAAAAAATATGCAAGGATGTATACAGTTTTCCAAAATTCTTTTGGTAGTGGTAACAAGCACAGAGTTTGAAGACAACGGTGACAACGGTGTTTTCAAAAATGTATTTTATTGAAGTATAGTTGGTTTACAATGTTGTGTTATTTTCTACTGCACAGCAAAGTGATTCAGTTATACATATATATACATTCTTGTTCATACTCTTTTCCATTATGGTTTATCACAGGCTATTGAATATAGTTCCCTGTGCTCTACAGCAGGACATTGTTGTTTAGCCATCCTATGTACAATCGTTTGCATCTGCTAACCCCTAAGTTCCACTCCATCTCCTACCCCCAACCTCCCTGGGCAGCCACCAGCTGGTTCTCTGGAAGAGAACAGTCTCAAGGAACATTTCAGGAAACTGTCATGTGATTCTTTTTCTTTTTTTTTTTTTTTTTTTTTTGTGGTACGCGGCCCTCTCACTGTTGTGGCCTCTCCCGTTGTGGAGCACAGGCTCCGGACACGCAGGCTCAGTGGCCATGGCTCACGGGCCCAGCCGCTCCGCGGCATGTGGGATCTTCCCGGACCAGGGCACGAACCCGCGTCCCCTGCATCGGCAGGCAGACTCTCAACCACTGCGCCACCAGGGAAACCCAGAGAGACCACACTCTTAACCCTCATCCCACAGCCACGTCCCTGTCCAATCTTTAGTTAGTATCTATTTCAAGTTCCATCAGCTGGTGCAGACAGCACCTTCATGGGCTTCGTGGAAGGGACAAGGTCTACCTTCAAGGAGCACACAGCCTAGTTAAGGAGACGTGACACCCACCACGGAAAGTTTGGTAACAACAAAGGCAGGACGAGTGGCAGGGGTGATGAAAGCAACAGGAGTCAAAGGTAGGAAAGGGCGCGGAGACTGGAGAGGCCCGAGGGTCGTGTGGGCATTGATCTGGGTGGTGCAGAACGTGCAGAAATGGGTCCTATGGTGAGTCGGGAGGGACAAATAGCTCCCCTTCTTCCTCCCTCCGCGAGGTACTGATGGAGGGGAAGGAAAATGGAGATGGGACGGGGGAGGGGGCCCCTGAGGAAGGTAGTTCTCCAAATCACCTCTCGGTTGCCCCCTCAGCCATTAGGATTTTCTGTCGGCCTTGGATGTGCACTGAGTCCAGATGCCAAGCACACGCATGTTCCATTCTCACGTGACTTTACTACCCGATTTCTTTTTAATCTATTTATTTAGTTTTGGCTGCGTTGGGTCTTTGTTGCTGCGCGTGGGCTTTCTCTAGTTGCGGCGAGCGGGGGCTACTCTTCGTTGTGATGCGCGGGCTTCTCATTGCAGTGGCTTCTCTTGTTGCAGAGCACGCGCTCTAGGCGTGTGGGCTTCAGTAGCTGGGCACGCGGGCTCAGTAGTTGTGGCGCACGGGCTTAGTTGCTCCGTGGCATGTGGGATCTTCCCGGAGCAGGGCTTGAACCCATGTCCCCTCCATTGGCAGGCGCATTCTTAACCACTGCGCCACCAGGGAAGTCCTACTACCTGATTTTAAGCGCG
The DNA here is from genome assembly GCF_964270905.1 of Leucopleurus acutus. NCBI lineage: Eukaryota > Metazoa > Chordata > Mammalia > Artiodactyla > Delphinidae > Leucopleurus > Leucopleurus acutus. Next base: position 6,765,098 of record NC_139152.1, read on the forward strand.
GTGGCTTCCCAGAAAAATCTGCCGAAGAGAGGACCAGGGCAGGTGACTTTATAAAGGCAAGGGGATGGGGCTTTGGGACGGGCAATCAGGAAGAGGGCTTGGGAGGAGACAGAAGAGTGGAGAGGCTGAACAGATGCTGTGCGGAGTGATATTTTGGGGACGGGGTGATGTGTGAAGATGCTTTTTCACCGCGTAGCATGAGGGATCTTAGTTCCCCAACCAGGGATCGAATCCTTGCCCCCTGCAGTGGAAGCGAGGAGAGGGGAAGCTCGGGGTCTTAACCACTGGACTGCCAGGGATGTCCCACGAAAATGCTTTTTTAAGGAAATCTTGCTGGTGGTGAGCCGCAGGTCCTTGTGCTGCAGGACGCAGCCCTGAGCAAGGGCCAGCATCACTGCTCAAGGCAGTTTCTTTGAATGCTAAGCTGACCTTTAGGATGGAAACAGGCGGCTGGTTTCTTCCGGTTTTCTTCCGCCACGGCAGGCTTACCCACAGTAACCCACTTATCTTCTACAGGAGAGTGGTGAGAAGTGCAGGCTTTGGGGTCAGACAAATGTGAGTTCAAATGCTGGCTTTTCCTCTTGCTAACTTTGTCCTCATGAGCGTGTCATGTAACCTCTCCGAGCCTGTTCCCTCATCTGTTATAATGAGGTTAATATCTAACTCGTAGGGCTTTTGTGAGGATTAAATGAAATTACACATGTCAAGTGCTAAGTTATTCCTGCACCTAGTAATTGCTTTATTAAAAAGTTAGCTGTTATTATTATAATAGTCCTAAAGTGTAGTAGTATTATCCTCATTTTACATACAAGGGTGGAGACTTGGGGAAGTCAAGTTCACCTGTCCCAGAAGCCCTTCTGAAGGGCCCTGCCTTTGAACAAAGACAGGAAGGAACACATGAGGCCATGACTGAAGGTCACCTAGGCAGATGGAAAGGATCAATGCAAAATTAGAGTGGAGACGCGCATAAAATAGGGGCGAGGTCAGAGGATGCATGCGCCCAAATGCTCACAGAGGTCTTCTGGTGGAGGCTCATGGTTGGACCAAATGCCCGCTCTGAAGCCCTGTTGGATGTAGGGATTGGATCCCAGCTGTTCCACATGCTGGTTTTGTGTCCTTAGCCAAGTTACTTTACCCCTGAGACTGATTCTTGCATCTAGCAAGCGGGGATAATACCAGCAGCCCTGCTCCACTGGGTTGTGCTGAGGAGAAGGGTGACTGTTCTACACTGAGCACAGCGCCGGGCACGTAGGACAGCTCCTGAAACCTAGGGGCTGCCCACGTGACCCCCAAACTGAGAACCTGGGTCTCTGAAGGATGGGGAGAGGATCCAAGGCTTCTGAATGCTGCTAAAATGACCCGAATTGTGGTCCAGTTATCCACAGAGGGGCCTGTGATTCAGAGAAGGGTATTCCCCAGAGCATGAGGAAATTACTATAAGCTTGAGCAGGCGGTATGTGGGTCAGTGATGAGAAAGAACTTCCTGAAATTCAGGGTTGTCAAATTAAATTAGAAAAAACAATTTGGGACTGTCGTGCCAGCGTCTGCTCTAGGAGTAAAATATCTGCCCATCTTCCTGGGCTGGGCCAGAAGTGTCATAACGAGATGCGCCCACACGGTCTCTCTGGGCAAATGAGCCTCAAAATACACGTCACGGCAAGGGCTGGCTGTGAGCCTGGACTCAGTGACAGGGGCCAGAGAGCTCATAGAAGCTGACCATGTTGGGGGGCAGGGGGCAGGGCGAGCTGTTCTAGCTTTGGAAACTTGTGCAAGGACTGACCCAAAGCCTTAAGACTCTTCATTCCGTGTGCTTTTTGGGTTTTTTTTTGTTTTTTTTTTTCCGGTACGTGGGCCTCTCACCGCTCTGGCCTCTCCCATCGCGGAGCACAGGCTCCGGACGCGCAGGCCCAGCGGCCATGGCTCACGGGCCCAGCCGCTCCGCGGCATGTGGGATCTTCCCGGACCGGGGCACGAACCCGTGCCCCCTGCATCGGCAGGCGGACTCTCAACCACTGCGCCACCAGGGAAGCCCTCCGTGTGCTTTTGAGTCACTCAGGGGCTGAGCAGGTGGACACCCGGTGTCAGCACAGACCTGAGGGAGGAAACCAAATGACTGTTTGGAGGAAGGGGCTGTCACTGATCAGAGCCACTTGAACAAAGGCACGGACTGGGCAGCAGCCTCGCTGGCGGTTGTCCGGCAGCAGTGAGGACCGTCTGCCAAGGACATTAGTCGGCCTTTCTGCACAGGGAGGAGTGTCAGGTTGTGAGACCACATGGCTGCCATCCAGCTGGGAAAGGCCGCTCCTGGCCCACAGACCAAGTCAAATCTGCCTGCAGTTCCAGGAATTGCCACTAGGGGAGAACACGGCTCCCAAGGACAAGGAGGCAAGTCGAGGCCACGAACTAAAACGCCTGCAGAGATTTTTCACTTTTGCTGCCTTCTCCTCATTCTTGAAGGCCTGAGCTCCCTGGGAGGAGAAAGGAGTGGGGAGCGTTCCCACAGGTGTGGACTCGGTGCCGTCGCCTTGGCCTTCCTGCGGAAGTGCCGGGCATCCTGAGCCATGGAGGCCCTCCCGGTCTTGCTACGATGCCACAGCCCCTCCGGGGACCCATTGTGTCAGGAGCAGGAGGGGGCCTGACCAGAGCACAGACCCGAACGTTCACACACCTGACTCCAAGGTCTGCCTCAGGAGATCCCAAGAAGGGCCTTTGGGGCCCCCAGCTCCGCTCCTATGCCCTTTCCCCATCACCTTCCACCGGAGGCAAAGGCCACACTCTCCCAGTGCCCCAGTTTTGCCTTAATGTGAGAAAAGCATCCAATAAACTCCCTGAGGCAGAGGGAGCCCTTTGTCCCCACCAAGGCAGACACTGCTAAGCCCGGGCGTTCTCTCTCCAGAGCCGTCACCATCCAGAGAATCCTTCTGGTCATAATATTCTAGGACACCCACTACTGATCCATCAGAACTGGCGCGCAGGGTACAACTTATGTGGCATGGTTGTCTTAAGGGGCCAGAAGCCTTGAGAAGGAGCGCCACTGAAGAAATGCTGAAGGGGCAGTAATGAACCAGCAATGCACAACTGAAGTTAGGGAAGAATTCCAGGTATTTAAAAAACAAAGACCGTCCTTTTGGGCAGGGGCAGAGAGATGACAGCGTAGGCACATCTACCTGCAAGTCCGTTCTATCTGGGTCCTTTAGCAAATCAAGGCCGTTCAACTCCACAGACACCAATGCCAGGCCTGCACAGGCTCCTGTGCTAGGGGCTCCCTGCCCTCAAGGAGTCCCATGAAGGGCATGAGCACATAAGCCAACAGCAGCAGAATTAGGCAGAATATGAGTGGTGCCTTTCAAAGAAACACAATGGCCAAGGCATTGAAAGTGGGGAGGAAAGCCATCACTCTGGTTGGAGAATCCTCAGGAAAATGTCCTGAAGGAAGCAGGACCTTGAAGGAGGCAGAAGTGGAGATGGGGGGACAAGGGGTCAGGAACGTTAGTTATGCCAGCTGGGGGGAGTGCTTGAGCAAAGGCGTGGAGCCAGGGAAGCCCAGGCAGAGTCAGAGGATGGGGACACATCCAGGGATGGAGCAGGGGAGCAGAAAGTGAAAGCAGGAAGTATGACTGGGGCCATGGCTTGGAGGTCCTTGCATGCCAGCAAGAGGTTTGTCCTCCGAAGCCACCACCCAGAAATCGGCAACTGCGGTGGGATGTCCCCAGGACTGGGAGGCTCTCAGGAGGCTTTGGGAAGCCTGCCCTTTCCCTCTTTCTTTCTAAACACTTCTCTGTGTCTTTGCTCATGCCGTTCCCTCCTCCAGAAATGCCCTTCCCTCCTACTCTGGTCAACAAACTCCTACTCAACCTTAGAGTCCCAGTACAAAGTTCACCTCCTCTGTGAAGCCTTCCCTGGCTCCCTTATGTAGCTATTAGTCCCCCCAAAGTACTCCCCCAGCTCTTGGCTCATTCCTTATATGTAACTTATAGATCAATGTTCTGTCTCCCATTAGTCTATCTGTCTCCCCATTAGTTTGTAAGTTCCTGGAAGTCAGGGGCTATCTCTATACTAGGAATTATACTATTCTTATACTAGTCTTCATACTAGGAATGCATATTCTATATACTCCTAGCGCCTTGCACAGAGAACACTGCCAGTAAGTGGGGCAGGGACGGAGGGCATCAGTTCTGGTCTGAGGCGCTGTCAGCTGTGCCCCGTGGCCTGGCCTCCTGGTTTTATCTGCTTCACATGACCTGGTACCTCCCAGCTCGAGCCCTCAGCTTCTCCCGCCCCCAGCTCTGGAGGGAGGAAGACACACCTCCCATCAGCTCCCTCACTGCCAGTGCCTGCTAGCACCTCATTAACCCAGCTGGCCCCCGCCCTGCCCTGAGAGGTGTGGGCTGGGCAGAGTTCAGGGATCAAGGGAGTCTCCCTGACCTTTCTGCCCATGAAGAAGGGGAGAAGGGACTAAGGGCCCACTACACCAGCCCCAGAAGTCACCCTCATGCTGTACTGGACAGAGGCTTTTGATCCTCAGAGCTCTGCTCTTGGACAGACAGACACTTCACTAGCCGTGGGGTCCAGCTGGGGACTTGATGGGGACCATCTGCACTGGGGCAGAAACGGAGGCACCGAGGAGGGCTAGGACTCAGGCTAGGGGGAACTCCCTGGCGGTCCTGTGGTTAGGACTCCGCGCTTTCACTGCCGAGGGCGCGGGTTCAATTCCTGGTCAGGGAACTAAGATCCCACAAGCTGTGTGGCATGGCCAAAAAAAGTGTGTGTGTGGGGAGCGGAATGTGAGGGAAGGCGGGTTGGGGAGAAAGACACGTACCCAGGTGCCCCCCAGTAGAGGCCAACCCGCCAACCTGCCAGCTCTTCCAGCTTCATTCAGCTCCCTGAGCTGTGTTCCCCTCTGAGCCTGTCGCAGGCAGGGGTCTCCTCTCCACAGCGCAGAAGGGACCAGGCAGGCTGTGAGACGAACCATCTGACGAGGCCGGAATGGAACAGATAGAACACAGGAGTCCGGCCTCCCACCCCCCACGTTCCTGCGGCCACTCCTCCAGCTTCTTTCCCTGATAACGTCTCCTCCCAGAGAGGCTGGAGACGGGCCCTGGGGCAGTGGTGGGTGGAGGTTGGATCTCAGCCTCGAGACAAGTGAAAGGGTTAACGCTCCTGTGTCCACTGGCCTAGTGTAGCCAGCTCTCTCAGCGCCTGTAAGTCCGGGCTTGCCTCTGGTGTTCTCTCAGTTTCCATTCCTCTCTTACTCCTTCCACTTGGGAGGACACCCTTGGCACCAGCAGTGTGTGGGGTGTCATTTAATACTGCCAGTAATCAGCACCTCCTTTACTGGCTCTCTTTCCCTCATGGCTGCTCTTGTCATCCCTGAATCCCTCTCTCTCTCTCTCTCTCTCTCAGACACACACATGCACACACACACACACACACACACACACACACACACACACACACACACACGAGGAATGGGAAAAAGGGCTTCTGTCCACCGCAATTCCTGCCCCACACAACTTCTCTCCCTAAAACGGATCCAGATCAGCTGGGAGGCAGGAAGCAGGAGGTAGGATGCGGAGAGCTGGAGGTGCCAACAGCCATTCTGAACTAACAGAGCAATCGCATAACAGCAAGCTCAGAACAAGAGAATAGTGGAGGGCAGACGAAATTAGAAAGTATCAAAGGATAAAGATTCCTCTTCCAGATCAAACAGAGTCATCAGAGTCGAGGATTGGAACACTTCAGATCATTTGTGGGTTTAATATGCCAGCAAAGAGAGGAGAGAGATTGGACACCCTTTCCCCAGTGATACAATGAGAGGATGTCTGTACACTTCACCGCATAGCCATTTTTTAAAATAAATTTATTTTTTATTTTAAATTCATTTTTGGCTGTGTTGGGTCTTCATTGCTGCGCGCGGGCTTTCTCTAGTTGCGGCGAGCGGGGGCTACTCTTTGTTGTGGTGTGCGGGCTTCTCACCGCGGTGGCTTCTCTTGTTGCGGAGCACGGGCTCTAGGTGCGCGGGCCTCAGTAGTTGTGGCTCGTGGGCTCTAAGAGCGCAGGCTCGGTAGTTTTGGCGCACGGGCTTACTTGTTCTGCGGCATGTGGGATCTTCCCGGACCAGGGCTCGAACCCGTGTCCCTTGCATTGGCAGGCGGATGCTTAACCACTGCGCCACCAGGGACGTCCCCGCATAGCCATTTTACAGAAGGAAGAACCAGGACAGGGTGGCGGGCTGGAGGCATTCAGGCCTGCTCCCCCCACCTTTCCCCCCACACTGGGTCTTCAGCTTCATGATTGTGAGAAGACAATGACCACACATCCATGGACACTTCTGATTCCATGTCGGCGTTTCTGTCAGATGATGTGTCCTGATCTGGGAATGTGAAAATGTGCCCTTTATTTTGCTGCCGGCTGTAGGTGCTGGGACGCCCTCCTGAAGCCTTCAATGTGGCTGTTTGCCAGTGAAGAGCGTGGGCGCCCCCATCTGATACCCCTGTCCTCCCAAGCCCCAGACTTGGTTAATGGGAGAAGTGTTGGGTCAGCCTCAGCCTGGCACCAGACGCCATCCTTAGAGCAAAGGTGAAGTCCAACCTTCCACCAGATGGCTGGAGCCGGCAAGCAGAGATAAGGGTCACACTTTGGACTCCACAGCCAGAGGTGGGGGCAGAGCCCCCGGGGTCCGTGAACCCCGACACCCCTTCTGCTGCGGGTCCTGCTCCCCTGCCTGGTTAAAGGAGGAAGACGGGGCCGAGACCAGGGCAGTGGGGGGCTAGTCAGTCACTCACAGCACGCGCAAAGCGAGGTGGGCACCTGCTGCGGGTCACTCAGTCATCACCGCCGCCCGGCCGGGGGGAGAGGGGCGCGGGGGGTTTGCAGCGCGAGGGCGGCGGGCAAGCCAGGGTGGGTGGCGACTTCAGGGGCGAGGGGAAGCGGGGAGGGGTCCCTGCGGAGCGAGCCCTCCTCGGCGGGGGAAGGTGGTGGCCGCAGCCCGGGCAGAGCCGCTCCGTCCCCAGGGCCCCATGGGCGCCCACTGCGCCACGGGTCCGGTGCCCGCGGGAGAGGGAGGAGCCAGCCCGAGGCCCCGCCCCTCCGGCCCGCCCCTCCCGGCCCGGCCCCGCGCTGCGCTGTACCGGTCCCGCGGGCCGCTCGGTCCCACACCTGGCCGGGCCGCGACGTGGGCATCGCCGGGGGAGCAATCGGCGACCGGGGGGCTGGCAGCGCGGGCAGCGGGCGCCGGGACACCTGCGGACACAGGTGAGTGGCGGGAGGGCGGGGGCGGGGCGCCGGGGCTGTGGGCGCGGGGCCGAGAGAAGGGGAAGCCGGGTCAAGGCTCGGAAAGGACCCCGGGGAGGAAGAGGGACTCAGAGCCCTAGGAGGGAGGATTATTGGGAGGGGTCCCGGGAGACAAGGAACGTTGTCCCCTGCTCATAAATCAGAGGAAAAGTAAGGGGCGGGCTGCGCGGGATTCTGGGGCCGCCTGGAGGGAGACTAGCACCTGCTTAGGAGGTCTCTCCTCTCCAGGCCCTGCCGCCCCAGTGAGCGGGTCCTCTATCAGGTTTAGGGGGAGGGGATGGCGCCCCGCGCGCGAGGCTCCCAGCCCCACGGAGGAGTTCCCATTGGCTGGGGAAGACCTAACAGAGCCTGCTCCCCCTCGGCTCGTCTGTAAGGCCAGCGGCCGGATAGCTGTCTGTGGCCTGGAGGGTCCAGGTAAGGGGTGGGGCAAGCTTTTCAGTAAAAGACCAGATAGTAAATATTTCAGACTCTGAAGCCGCTGTGGTCTCTGCCACAGCTAGCAGGAACGTAGTCACAGACAACTGGCCAAGGAGGCGATGTGGCTGTGTTCCCATAACACTTTATTTATGGACATGGAAATTTGAATTTCATATAATCTTCGTATGTTGTGAAATATTATTCTTCTTTTGACTTTTCCCAACTATTTAAACATGTAAAAAACATTCTTAGCTTGTGGGCTGTGCAAAAACAGGTGGCATGCGGGGCTGCGTCCAACGGGGCCCCTCCAGCTCGCCACCCCAGACACTCATCCCCCACTCCCGTGTTTGGAGGAGGGGACGGTGTAGCTAGGTGCGAGGGGCATCCTGGATGCCTCGGGGCATCCAGGAACCGAGGGACCCTTGCTCCCAGCTACTCTTAGGACTTCAGCATCCTTTGAGGCCAGGGTGGGAGCTGGCACCCCAAATGCGCAAATGTGAGGGAAGGGGCATGGTTCCAAGGGGCTTCCTACCCAGCATGTCGGGGTGTGCCCGACCCCCACCAAATCGTAGATGAGGCAGCTGTGCTCTCCCAGCAAGTAGTCTTGGCCTTCCCTCTCCCCTTGCCTCTCTTCCCACCACCCCCCCGCCCCCGTCTCCAGCCTGGCATCACCCACTGATCAAGGCTGGCCCTTCCATTCCTTATTTTCTCTCTGCAGCCTCAGCGGGTCCCTTTCTCCTGAACATTGGAGTTATGACCCTTGGGAGGTGACCCAGGAGAGAAGGGATGCACGCCTTTGGTCCTCCCAATGGGGGTCGCCTCCAAGGACTGGTGGCCTCCCGCATTGAGACCTATGGGGGCCGGCTTCGGGCCTCCACCCTGAGTACTCCTGGTAGCCTCTATCCCCGAGGAGGCCCCGTGCTGGTGAGTCCAGGCTGTGTCCCAAAGGTGACCTGGGTGGGGCAGGGGGGAGGACACCCAGGCTTTCAAGTCTCTGTCCCCTTGCCAGGCCTTGGACTGCTCTGTTCTTAGCCCGCACCCCTGCCTTCTTTCGTGGGTTGTGAGGGAGAGGATGGCCGTGCTGGGCCAGGCTCCTGGGACTCCACACCCATCCCAGACAGATGGGGCAGGTGAGGCAGAGAGCCAGGAGGGGCCAGGCCCTCAGTGCTGTTAGACTGGTCACAGGCACGGAGCTGGTGGGGAAGGTCACCAAACCCAGGGTTTGGCACCTCCCAGACTCCCACCTCTACTTGGGAGGAGCTGGTGGGCTCCTTGAAACCTGCCTCCCTCTGAGTCAGGCCTGGAAGAACAAAGGTTCAAGGTGTTCCTACTCTACAGGTGGGGAGGGGTGTGAGGGCCTGCCCACCTCCACCCCAGCTCCACCCTCCTGGCGGCCTCCAGTGCTACCAAAGAAATGGGCGTGGAGGCGCAGCAGTCTTTCCCTCAGCCTCCAGGCTCTCCCTCCACCTTGAGGTCAGTTCTGCTTCCGGCCGAGGGTATCCCCTGCCTGACTGGAGGAGGGTTTGGCCCTGGGAGGCAGCTGAGGGTGGGAAGGGAGACTAGGATGTCTGTGGGGTAAATCAGGCCACGGGCAGATCAAGAAATGTGACCAGGCCTGCCCAGGAGGAGACTTCTGGGCCAGGCCTCAGCTTCGCACACGGAAGGGCAGCCACTCCCAGCTGGACGGGACATGCCCCGGGGAGGAGGCTGCACGTGTGAGGGCCCCCATCCCCACGTGCGCAGGAGGCTGTGAGGGCCCCAGAATGCGTGTGCACCGGGCACCGTGCAGGCACGGCCGTGGTGCAGGGAGCACACACGGGAGTGGGGCTGGAGGGGGACACCGGGACACACGCAGAGCCTGGGCATGTGCGTGCCAGAGCTGCTCTGCACAAGGCCCCTGGGGACCTGGGCCCGGTGGCCCCTGCCTGGCTCAGTGGCCTCCCCAGCAGTGACTGCTGTGACTCAGGGCCAGAGCGGCTCTCACCAAACTGGTTGGAGGGGAGAGGTGAGCCGGCCCAACCTGCTGGTGTAGGGGATGCTGTCCAGAGCCAAGCCAGGCCCCACTGCTTGTCTGGGACTTCTGTGGGGAGAGGACACCCCCAGAACTCCCCCATTCCTCCTCCAGGATCCCAGTGGCCGACACCTCCAAGGCTATGTCCCCTTTACCAAGGGTTCTGGCCCGGCCCGAGGCCTGTCTCCCCTGAGGCTGCGAGAACCAGAGCCTGAGAAGAGGCATGGAGGCCCCTTTGGGGCTGGGACACCTCACTTCCCCAAACTCAAGGTAAGGGGTCCCTCTCCTCCCATCCCCAAGCTCACAGCCTGAGCTGCGACGTCCTCCAGAGACCATCAGAGCTGAGAACATGGGAGCCCCTCCAAGAAGCAGGGTGCGGCTCTGTCTAGAGACCCTCTCAGGGGAGCATCTCGCAGCCAGGCTGCCTCGTAATGATGTCCGTTTGATGGGCAAGTGTCAAAATGTCCCTGAGACCACTGGTTCCCTAAGTCCCGCTCTGGTCTCCACCTGAAGGTCCCTCTGAAGGGTTCTGTCTCAGGAGAGCCCTGGAAGCTATCTTTCTGGTCAGGGAGCCCAGGTCAGACCCCTCTGTCCAGGGACCTTTCTGCAGACAAGGTGCCTCTCCATGCGTGTTCCGGCAACACCCTGTACCCTGTAATCCCAGCCAGGACTGATCCTCGTCCCTCGGGCCTGCAGGTCCTCACTCAAGCTCAGGGCAACTTGCCACCACACACACACACACACACACACACACGCAGCCCTTCCTGGGCCAGGAAGTGGCCAGGACTAATCCCCTCTCGGCGCCCCCAGGAAGTCACCAGAGCCCATCAGCTGGAGATGAGGCTGCACACGTTCAGCATGTTTGGGATGCCCCGCCTGCCCCCAGAGGACCGGCGGCACTGGGAGATCGGAGAGGACGGTGACAGCAGCCTGGCCATTGAGAAGTCCTGGAAGGAGCTGGTGCCTGGACACAAGGTGGGCCCGGGACACAGTGTCTGACCCCGTGGGGTCCTAGACACACACACACACACACACACACACACACACACACACACACACACACACCCCTCACCTCTGCCCCGGAGGAGGGAAAGGCCTTGGGAAGTGGGGTCTGCAGGGACAGCACTTGGAGGCATCTTGCTGTAGCTTCAGATCCCGGCCCCGCCACATACTAGCGAGACCTCGGTCAAGACAGCAAACCTCTATGCGTCTCGGTCGCCTCCTCTGTGACCTGGGGATAACGCCCCTACACACTGGAGGATTGGTGGAGGGTTAAAGGCTTTCTGTGCAGTAGATCTGGTAGCATTCAGCAGATGGCATCTGCTGGTCTTGTCATCATTCCCCAGCTGAACCAGCCCTATCCCCACCCAGGAGATGAGCCGGGAGCTCTGCCACCAGCAGGAAGCGCTGTGGGAGCTACTGACCACCGAGCTCATCTATGTGCGGAAGCTCAAGATCATGACGGATGTGAGCCGCCCTACCCCCGCCACATCCCCGGCAGCCCCGCCCCCGGGCCCCATCCTTGGCCCTTTACCGTGTCCCTCGAATCACTCCCCCCACCCGGTTCTCCAGACCGGAAGGGGCACGGCTGTTGGGGAGAAGGGGCAGGACATCAATATCCCCCTGACCTGAGACCCGCCTGGGGTCTTGGGAGAGAGGCTCGTGGTATGAAGGTGGGGGTGGGGATGCTGTGAAGGGCTGGCTAGGCTGGGGTCTGAGAGGAGGAGGTCAGACACTGAAAGCCCTCCCTGCATCCAGCTTCTAGCCGCCGGTTTGCTGAACTTGCAACGAGTGGGGCTGCTGACGGAAGTGAGTGGGCACTCGGGGTGTGGGACCCAGGGAGTGGGGGCGGGGTCACAGAGCGGAATTGCAACCCCCATTTACCCTGCCCTCCCCACTCCCCTCCTTGCCCTAGACCCTAAGCAGGCTGCAGGTCCCACCCAGCCCCTGCCACTCGGGCTTAGCCGTCCCTGCCTGCCCACCGCCCGTGCTGCCCGCAGGTCACCTGCCGAGGCATGTTCCGCTCCCTCCTCCAGGTGTCAGCTGAGACCCTGTTTGGAAATGTCCCTAGCCTGATCCGAGCCCACCAGAGCTTTTGGGAAGAGGTGCTGGGGCCCACCCTGGAGGAGACGCGAGCCTCGGGCCAGCCTCTGGACCCGGTCAGCCTACAAAACGGCTTCCTATCGGTGAGGCAGGGAGAAGGGCCCCATCTGGATGGGGCAGGACTGGGAGAGCCCCAAGGGGTCCTGTCCGCTGGAATGCTCATACCACTGGCACCCTGCCGTGACTCGAGGGGGTCCAAGGGCACGACCCCTACCCCTAAATACCACCTCACCTCTTACCTCCATTCCACCAGTATGACCTCTGTCCCAAAGGCTCTTTGGGCTTCTGGAGCCCCCAGAGGGAGGGCAGCTATCTCAGGGAAGGGCTACACCTAAGCTCTCATCGACCATGAAATCTTATGTCTGGGACAGAGACCCATGGACAAGCAGCAGGGAACAAGCAGCAGGGGCCTAAGCGACTTGTCCCTCAGGGGCCTGAGGGGAGGGGATGTGAAAGGCCACAGGGTACCCAGGGCGTGAAGGGTGATAAGAGAAAGCAAGAGGCCCAGGATCTGACTTCCTCCCAGTTCACTGGCCAGGGAAACGTGGCCTTGCAGAGTTAGATTGGGGTAGAGAGGCAGGGGGACAGTCTCCTGGGGGCCGTTGGTGGCCCTCTTCCCCAGGAGCAGGACTCTGGGCAAGCCTCAGGTCACCACCCCGTGGCTGGGCTGAAATGGGATCCGCAGTGCCCTGAAAACGGTCCAGCTAAATTATTGATGGCGGGTGAGGTCCAGAGCAGTGGGGCGTGGCGGGGGCTGGGGATGGAGCTCAGAGGGCGGCAGCGGGTCGGCCCCTCGGGACCTCAACTCCTCCTTGGAATCCAGAGAGGGGGGCTGGAAGTGGTGGGGGGTTGGGATTGGCAGGAGCTGGACTAAGGATCTAGGCCAGGCTCCTTCCCCTGCCCACTCCCCGCCCCACACCTGTCCCTCCAGTTCAGCCAGCGCTTCCAGCCCTACGTCCTGTACTGCCTGCGAGTGAAGCAGACCATGGCCTACGCCTGGAAGCAGCAGGACAACAACCCTCTCTTCCGCACCTTCCTGCAGGTGGGAGAGGGGCTGCTGGGGAAGGGGGATGCGGCGGACCTTGCTCCAAGGCTGAGGGTATCCCCGGGGCGGGGCAGGAGGCTGGCTTGCAGCCCCCTGACCCCTGCCCACCTTCCCTGGCAGTGGTGTGAGAAGCACAAACGCTCGGGGAGGCAGACGCTGGGGGACCTCCTCATCAAGCCCCACCAGCGCATCACCAAGTACCCACTGCTGCTCCAGGCTGTGCTCAAGAGGACCCCCGACGCCCGTGCCCGGGAGGCCCTGACCGCCATGGTAGGGGCCACTGGGGCTGTACCCTCGGGAGTTGGGGGCTGGTGAGTGGGGACGCATCTCCAGGGACTCTTGAGGTCTCTTTCCTTACGTGTGTGTGCCGGCGTGGCACTGATGTCGTTGTCTGGGTGGGATGTACAGACGAGGAGCTGAGCTGTCCTCCCTCCACACCCCACCCTCACCTAGATCACGGCGGTGGAGTCATTCCTCCGACACATCAACAAGCAGGTGCGCCAGCGGGAAGAGCAGGAGAGCTTGGCGGCTGCAGCCCAGCGCATCGGGCCCTACGAGGTCCTGGAGCCGTCCAGCGAGGAGGTGGAGAAGGTGAGAGAGGCGGAGGGAAGGGGGCGTCCAAAAAAGCAAGGCCCCCAGGAAAACGGATGAAGCCGAGGCCTGCAGCGGGAGAGGCAGAGGTGCCGTGGGCTGTGTGTGCCCGTCCTTCCTTCCCGAGGGTGAGGGTCCCAGGGGCCAGGTGCAAAGGAGTGAAACGAAGGCACTGGGATGCTTCCTGTCCTCCAAGAGGCAGGATGCCCAGCGCCCCGCTCCTGTGCTCTCTGCACCCCTCAGAACCTGCGTCCATTCTCCACGCTGGACCTGACGGCCCCCATGCTGGGGGTTCCTTCTGAGCACACCAGGCAGCTGCTGCTTGAGGGGCCTGCGCGCATGAAGGAGGGACGAGAAGGGAAGGTGAGGGGGCTGTGGGAGGAGCGAAGAAGATGGGAGAGAACTAAGAGAAAGAAGGGAGAGACGGTGGGACACAGGATGCGTCAGAAGGCTGGGAATGGGAGAAGAGGGGTGTGTGTGTGTCTGTGTGTGAGTTTGTGTGTCTGTGTGTGTGTCTGTGTGTGTCTGTGTGTCTCTGTGTGTATCTGTGGGTGTCCACATGTCTATGTGTGTGTCTGTATGTGTCTATGTGTGTATGTATGTGTCTGTGTGTGTCTGTGTCTATGTGTGTGTCTGTATGTGTCTATGTGTGTCTGTGTGTGTGTGTGTCTGTGTGTATCTGTGTGTATATCTATGTGTGTGTCTGTATGTGTCTATGTGTGTATCTATGTGTGTGTGTATCTATGTGTGTCTATGTGTGTATCTATGTGTGTGTCTGTATGTGTCTCTGTGTGTCTATGTGTCTCTGTGTGTATTTATGTGTCTCTGTGGGTGTCTGTATGTCTATGTGTGTGTCTGTGTGTATCTATGTGCGTATCTATGTGTGTCTGTGTGTATCTGTGTGTGTGTCTGTGTGTGTCTATGTGTGTATCTATGTGTGTCTGTGTGTGTGTCTGTGTGTGTCTATGTGTGTCTGTGCCTTTGTGTGTGTCTGTGTGTGTCTGTGTCTGTGTGTGTCTCTGTGCGTGTCTGTGTGTGTGTCTGTGTCTGTGTGTGTCTGTGTGTGTCTTTGTGTGTGTGTCTGTGTGTGTTGGGAAGAGGACGTGGTTCTGGCTTTGCTCTGCTTGCTGGCCTGGCCCTGAGTCAGCCACTTTCCTACCTGTAAAGTGAGAGATGGGCCCAAAGCAGCACGGCTCCCAGCTGTCCTATCCCACAGCTCTGCACCCGCCCACACACCCATGCGTGAGCCCCGACCCCTGTCCCGCCTGCTCCCTGCTCCAGCTGACCCTCGTCTCTCTCTTCGCTTGCCCCCAGCTGGATGTGTACCTGTTCCTCTTCTCTGATGTGCTCTTGGTGACCAAGCCCCTTCGCAGGGCAGACAAAGCCAAGGTTATCCGCCCGCCTCTCATGCTGGAGAAGCTTGTGTGCCGACCGCTCCGAGATCCGAGTATGTCTTTCCTGGGGGGAACTTTTCCTTCTCCCTTCCCATCGGCTGGAGAAGGAGAGGTTGGGAAGGGGATCAGATAAAGTCCAGCCCTGGAAGCAGACCTTCTCCTCCACCCAGGCAGCTTCCTGCTTATCCACCTCACCGAATTACAGTGTGTCTCCAGCGCCCTCACTGTGCACTGTCCCAGCGCTGCAGACCGTGCCGTGTGGCTGGAGAGGACCCAGCAGGCCCAGGTATGTGAAGCCAGGTGTGGGAGCAGGGGGATGGCGGGGCCCCGGAGCTCAGATCCGGTGCACAAGAGTGGAGGAAGGGGAGAGAGAGGGTGGGGTGCACACAGCTTCAGACTGGACCTCCTGCCCCTCCGGTGCACCCTCGAGAGGGAGACACAGCCCTGACCAACCTTAAGAGCATGGAAGAGGGACTTCCCTGACGGTCCAGTGGTTAGGACTCCACGCTTTCCCTGCCAAGGGTGCAGGTTCAATCCCTGGTCAGGGAACTAAGATCCTGCAAACTGCATGGTGTGGCCAAAAAAAAAAAAGTATAAAAAAAAAAGAGCACAGAAGAAAGCCTTTGGCCAGCTAGGGTACCAGTCCCTGGGAGAGCCAAGATAGCCTCCCCTGAAGGTTCCGAGGCTGTGAAACAATTAACTGCTGAACTTGAGCTTCCGTTCGGCAAACATGAACGGGGCACCTGCTGGTGCGCACAGGCTGGGTGCTGGGGAATCAGAAAAGCATATAATGCCATTTCTTCCCTCACAGAATACACGCTGCAGCCTAGCTAGACAGACAAGTATACACATAACAGAAACGTGTGGACGGAATGGAGTTAGGACAGGGAAGGGAGTGGTTCACTCTGTCTGGTGGGTTGGCTGGGAGAGGGACAGTGCAGAGAACAGAGATGCTTCCGAGGACAGAGGAGGCTTCGCCGAGGAGCTACTTTCTGAGCACCGCGGGCGGATATCTAGGAGCACGTCAGGGGAACAAGGTGGGCGGGAAAGGCATTCCAGATGGAGAGCAGAGTGTGCGAAGGTCAGAAATCGGAAGCAGTTGTGTGTGTTGAGTGCACCGTCAGCTGAGTGGTTGGCGTTACCAGGGCGGCACAACGGCAGAGAGGCCAGGAGGGAGGTGCTACCAGATCGTGCCCGTCCCTGGATGCCGCGCCGGGGAACTTGAACTTTGTCCTGCAAGTGACACAGAGGCAGTAAAAATGTTAACTAGTGGAGTGGAGTGATGCGGGGGGCAGATTTATGCAGCAAAAGCCGAAGGAGTTCAAAAGGAGGGAGGTCCAGGTGGGGCCATATTGGTTACTGCTTCGGTGCCGTAAAGCAGCAGAAACATTCCCTCACGGTTCTGGAGGCGGGAAGTTGAAAATCAACATGTCAGCCGGGCAGTGCTTCCTCTCCATAGCTCTAGGGGAGCATCCTTCCCAGCCTCTTCTGGCTCCTGGGGGCTCCAGGTGTTCCTTAGCCTATGGCAGCATCGCTCCACTCTCTGCCTCTATCTTCACATGGTCTTCCTCTCCATGTGTCTCTGTGTCCCAACCTCCCTTTCCTGTCTCTTAGAAAGACACCGGTCATTAACCCAAAATCCAGGATGACCTCATCTTGAGATCCTGCACTGAGGGTCTATGCACATCTGCAAAGACCCTTTTTCCAAACAAGGCCACTCACATTCACAGATTCTGGGGGTCAGGACCTAGACCCATCTTTCTGGGGCCACTATTCAACCCACTACAGGAGCAGAATTGCCAAAGAAGAGGGAAGATTTGAGTTGGACTTTAAGGATGGGGAAGACCCTGAGCAGAAGACTCAAGGGAGAAATTGGGTTGGATTTATTTGGGGGACAACCAGCATGTCTGTCTGAGTCTGGAGGGAAGGGTTTTGTGTGGAGCCAGTGATGAAACGCCAAGTTCTAGCGGACCCCAGGGCCTGTAGAAGAGGGTGGGCTGGACGAGTCTGAATTGAATTGGGTTGGCAAGTTGACACTAGAGCCACCATAGATTCTTTGAGCAAGGGAAGGCCATGGTGAAATCCGTGTGTTTTGTCTTGAATTGTCAGGTGGCAATGTGACAGGTGGGCTGGGGGCAGGAGAGATTGGTGGCAGGAGATTTCCCGTACTAGTTTGGGTATGAAACATAGAGGTTGAGTGCCACGGCCTTAGGGACATGGTGCAAAAAGAGAAGAAAAGAAGAAGAAAGGAGCTGAAGAAAAAAGAAGAGACAGGTGAGCCTTAGGGAGACCGATAGAAGCCTCTACCGGGCCCATGGTTCAGACCCCAGCTCTGCCTCTTACTAGCTGGGTGACCTTGGGTGAATTATGTGGCCTCCCTAGTCTTCCGTTTCTTCACCTGCAAAATGGATATAAATAATAACAGTCCTTGTCTCATAGGGAAGATTCAAAGAAACCATTCAGATTAAGTAGGCAACTTGGTGCCTCGGTAACTCAGGTCCACAAGGACAAAGGATGACTTGCTTCCGAGGTTCTTGTGTGAAAGGCTGCTTTGGCGATGACAACAGAAATCATTAGAAAGGGAAACCTGTTTGTCTAGTTGTTGCTTCCTGGGTGGCGTGGGGCATGGGTAGCAAGGTTTACTTTTAAACAGAAGCACTTTGGAAATGAGGTAATGGGAGACAGCCAAGTGGAGACCTTTCAGGGGTTTGTGGAAACACAGGCTAGAGTTCAGGCGAGAAATGAGGGTGAACTATGAAAATCGCTAAGAGAGCAGATCCTAAAAGTTCTTTTCGCAAGGAAAAAAATGTAACGACGGTGACGAATGTTCACTAGACGTCGTGTGGATCACTTCATATGTACACAAATGTGGAATCATTATGTTGTACCCGTGAAACTAATCTGTCAATTACACCTCAATTTTTTATAAAAAGAAGAGGCATTTTGAACAAGTTAAGAAATCATAGTGTAGACGATTTCTAAAGAATGCAACTGCACTATTTTTAAAGAGTTTAAATCAAAGGAGTGCTACTCATAGGACTTGCTTTAATGAGCAGATTATAATGATTTGTCATTTGCACATCAGGTAATTAGGGCTTTGAAACTTTGGAGGATGCGTAAAAACAGTCTTGTCCTTTAAACAATTTTAAGCATTCTTCCCACAGTCTTACCTATGGCATCGTATCAAGATATGGAGAGCTTATTCGAGAAAAGGAAAACCAGAGCTTAGTCTCTGTTTAAACACTGTATTTAAAGATTCGGAATTATGAGAGTAAAAAATAAATGGGAGGTTTATGCCATTAAAAAAAAAAAAGAAAAAAGGATGAAAGATCTTGAACCTTAAGATCTTGTGTCGTCCAGCCCATCGGGGCTGTCATTTCCTTGGATACCTAAACACAATGGTGACAGCGCCCAGGAAGCCAGAGGTAGGGGACAGGGTGTGGGTCATCTGCCCTGACCCCTGCTCCAGGCCGGATCAGAGTCCCCTCTCTCTTTGAAGTGGGGCCTCCTCTCTACACCACCGCCCCCCAGCCCAAGAAGAGACCCCCCCACCTTCTCCTTAGAACCCCCAGGGGAACCACTAAAGATTGCTGGTATTTTATTACACAAACTAACTTAGCCCCCAGGAGTTTTACTCCACGCTAACTGAGGTAGAGAAGGCATTTCCAATACCTAACCAAGCAGCGCACTAGCTCCCCGCGTCCCCTTGCAAAACCAAGAACCCTGAAACTTTGAAATGAGATTGTCCTGCTGCTGCCTCACACCAAAGTCTTAGGGAAAATCCTTTTCGCAGCTACCACCAGTCCTCGTAAACTGAAGAGGGCCATAGCATACCTGCTGATCCTAGGGGTCAGGGTGTTTTTTCTCCGCCTTACAGAATCGTCCATGTGTAGATTTATTCCTAGCGGGTCTGGCTCTGTGGCTTCAGCTTTTAGAGAAAATGAGCTTCTCAAGAGGAGAGACACCGAATCTTGGGAAATGCCCATGTTTAGGGGCTGGGAAGAGGAAAATGAACCAGTGCTGGGAACAAGGAGCTATCAGAGACGAGGCCAAGACGTGAACGGAGGAAAGAAGTGGGCTCGGAGGGCCCGCAGCCCAGCTCTCACTCATTATCTGCGTCAATTCGCTCAGCTCCGGCCCCACCTGGGAACTGCAGGGATAATGGGAACCACCTTGCAGGACAGACGGGAGAGTTATGTTTGTAAGCTGCTTGACACGCGCCCGGCACTTAATGGGGGTTCCATACATGTTTATTGTTGTCAACTTTAGAAGATGCCAACATCTTCTAAAGGCCGGGGGTGCCTGGCCGAGGGCACCTTCAAGAGATAGTTTTCGTCCGTGATGGGAGATTTGGGGAGGGCAGCGGGTGAATTTGGGAGCCGCTCCAGGGGCAGCAGGGAGAGGAGGCATTTCCTCCCAAGGCTTCAGTTCCCCACCGGGGCAAAGGAAGAAGAACCATGGCGTCAGGGGAGCCCTCCCTTTTCCCGGCTTTGTGGGGCTGTCACATTCAGGCCCAGGCACCAGTTTCCTCTTCCTTTCCCACCCTGCCCCCAACACGTCTCTCCTCTTACCCAAGCTGTGAAAATCCTCCTAGGGTTGCTAGAGAGCCTTTGGGGTGGCCGGGGGCCCTTCAAACAGCCCGGTCCCTGGTACCTGAGGTGTCAGGTCCTCCATCCCCACCCCACCCCTTGCCTCCCTGCTTCTTCCCAGGTGGGTCCACGGGAGAGTTTAGTGGAAATGCTTGTATGGGACAGATGTTCCTTCCAGACCACCCCCCAGCCGCCTTCCTCCCAGTTCTTTTCCTCCACACACCATCTCTATCCTGGACATCCCAAAGATAAACTTGAACTTGAGTCATATGGGGCCAAAGGGCATCTCAGCAGGCTGCCCCAGCCCCACCCTGACCCCAGCCCCACCCCGACCCCAAGAGCGGCTCCTCCCATCCTCGTTACTCTGCACAGCTGGGAGATGTGGAAAAGGTCACAGGACCTGGCCTGGTGTGCTGGTCTCCTGCCCCCAGACACCATCATCCCTGGCTCTGGCCGACAGAGCAAGTCTTGTGAGACTGCTGAGAATCCTTGCAGGAGACAGTGACTGGGAAGCCAGGCAGGAGAACTGGAAATACAAGCCTGAGGTCATTTTCCTGTCCCTGTTCGTCCTTTTCTCCAACACGTCTCTTGTACAGACCCAGCTACCCCCCACCCCGTTGTGTTTCTGGAGGGGCTTTGGGAAGGTCCAGAGTTGCCTAAGAATTGCTGGTTCATACACCTGAAGGGGGTGGGGGGAGGGGCACATTCAAATTACTTAATAACCAGAATGGAATGGGCATCAACCAATCAGAGTAGAGCTTGGGGAGGCGGGGGGGGGGGGGGGGGGGGGGGTGGTGGTGGGGGGGGGGTGGTCCTAGAGGCCCCCTGCTGTGCCAGATGTTATCCCTCTGCTGCTGGATCTTGGAGGGCAGGGTAGTCCTGGTGAAGGAAGGTGGGAGGCTTGGGCAGTAGCCCTTCGCTCACCAGCATGAAAGTACTTCAATACGTGCACCATGATAAGGCCATTCCAGCCAGTGCTGGTACCAGCGCCGCCCCCAGGAGCCTCCACCACCTCTTATGCCAAGCCTCCGCCTTTGGCCTCTCCGAGGGTTCCCTTGCCATCCCTCCCCTCCCCCAAGAGAAAGTTGTCCTTTGGTAATTCCTGACCCTTTCAAGGCTGCCCTTGAAAAATAGTGCAGTTACTGAACTAGGACTCACAGAGAAAGACCCAGCCCCAATTCTGCTTCTCTCTACCTGTGCGCCCTGGACCAAGTCCACTCATCTTTCTAAGTCTGGTTTTCCCATCTGTAAAATTGGCTAATACACTGCAGGGTGATGGTGTGTGTCAAATGACCGCCTGCATGTAGAGGTGCTTCCTAAACCACTTCTCAGATATTACTATTTTATTCCGGTGGCGCCTGTGTGAAAATGCTAAGGAAGACAAAATGTAATGTATCCTCTCTCCATTCCTCTTGGGATGGTCTTGTTGTCAACTCTGAAGGACAACAAAGTCCTCAACCCAGGACAAAGCCTGCCCCTGCCCACCTGGTGGTAGGAGAAAGAGTAACCTGAGGGCCCAGCATCATTCAGAGCAATTATGCCACCATCACCACCAATCAGGGAGGACTTCCTGAAGGAAGAAACAGACCAGACCTTGGCTTGCCAAGGGGATGTGAGAGGCAGGAAGAACGTACAAGTAGGAAAAGGGGCCTTATGTTTACCCCACACATCCTAGGACCAGCTCAAGAGTTCAAATACTGGCTCCGTCCTACTTTCCCGCAGCATGACCGTGGCAGTTACTTAACCTCAGAGTCTCTGTTTCTCAGGAGTAAAGTAGGAGCAAAAAAGTCTGCCTCATAGGGCGGCGGTGGTGAAGAGAAAGCAAGATAATGCGTGTAAAGCACTTAGCATGGTGCCTGGCATACAGCAGGTGCTCAATAAATGAGAGCTCTTAATGAAAGTATCCCCACCCCAGGTCACCCTGCAAAAGCTGAAGGCAGAGGAGTACATCCAACAGAAGAGGGAGCTCCTGGCCCTCTATCAGGACCGGGACGGGGAGTCCCCAGGCCCCAGGCCCTCCATGCCTTCGGTGGAAGGCTCTGAGAGCAGCACAGAGGGAAGGTAAGACCTACAGGGCGTACAAGGCCTCCCAGAGGAGGGGGGCTGCAGGCAGGGAGGGAGGGCAGAGGAGCCCACAAGGTTGGGAAATGGTATTACAGCTTTTGGGGGAACTGGAACCAGACTGAGGAACCCAGGCTACAGGTTGACACCAGCCATGCGAAAGGCCACATGAGACAGCCTATGGGGTTAGCCAGCCTAGGGCTGGCACAGGGGGAAGGAAACAGGCACGAGAGGCACAAATTCCCTGAGAGAATCAGGTTCCCCAGGCCGGGGATGGAGAGTGAAGGCCAGTATGGGTTTGCGGAATGTCAGAGCTGCAGGGACCCGGCTAGTTCAAATCCCCAGAGAGCGTGGGAGTTTCACCCAAAATAACAGCTGTTGAGCAGCACGGTTATAGAGAAAAAAAGACTCCATCACTGGGGGATAACCTAGGGGAGCTCAGGAAGCACTCAGCAGATACTTGATAACAAGTTTCTGGACTGAGTGCAGGGGCTAAAATGCCTTAAAGGAGCTTATAGTCTAGCCAGTGAGTCAGTGCAGTGTAAAAGTGATACCAAAGTAAGTTTGGAGGAGGGCCCATTTCTGGATGGAGGGATCAAGGGAGACTCCCTGGACTTGAACTTGATCCCTCAGCATCTGACTCTGACCATTTGCTAGTAACTGTAGGACTCCTGGGTCCTCGATCGTCATCCCCCAGCTGGTGGTGACGGAAGACACAGATGAAGATGCTCCCTTGGCACCAGATGATATCTCGGACTCTGGCTATGGCACTCTGGTCCCAGGCTCCCCCAAGGCGTCCCACTTTCTGCCAAACCGTCTACGCTCCAAGGTCCTTCGGCGGGACCCTCGCCGCACCTTCTCCACCCTGGACCTCCGAGATGTTCCTTTGCATCTCCAGCCTCCTGACCCCCAAGCTCCCCAACGCCGAAGCACCCCTGAACTGCCAGAGGCAAGTGTCCAGAAAGGAGACAGCCTTCCCAGGGGAGACCCAACGACCTGGTCTGAGGAAGAAGGCGGGACCTCGGTTGGAGAGAATGTGGTAGTGGAAACCTTACATAGGGCCCGACTTCGGTGGCAGCTCTCCCCCTCCCTGACACACACTGACTCTTCTGGGGAAAGCCCCTGGGAATCCTCAGGGGACGAGGAAGAGGGGCCCTTCCTGGGACCCGGCTACAGCCCCTCCCCTCACCCGCTCCGGGCCGAGCACATGCTCCGAGAGATCCGGGAGGAACTGGCCAGCCAAAGGATTGAGAGAGTCCCCGAGCCTGGGGACAGCAGACCTCGGAAGCTGACTCGGGTCCAACTGCAGAGGATGCGGGGGCTTCACGTCATACGCCTGGACACGCCCCTGTCCGCATCGTAAGTGCAGAAGGGAAGCTGGCGTGGGATGGAGCGGAGGGGAAGGCCAGTATGGAGCCAGAGGGGATGCCGGGGCAGGGGGTTGGCGGGACAACACAGGAGGGCAGGACCAGAGGGGGGTCATGGCGGGGAGGGGCCTTTAGCTTCACTCTTCACCCCATGTCTGCCTACCTGACACCTGCCTCTTGCCTTTGCAGAGAGGTGTGAGGGAATACCTCCGTAAGAGTGCTGGTCACCACCTCCACCCCTGGATTCTACCTCAAGGACACTTCCCCAGGCACCCTGCCCTTCCTGCTCTGAGGACTTTGGGGATCAAGAGCTGTACACCGATGTGTCACAGACACACCAGAGTCCCACATAAAGTTGTGCATAAAGATGGCCGTCCAACCAGCACTAGATGAGGGCGGGGCAAAGAGAACCTGGCGGGTGAGGAGTCACAGACTGAGCACAGGTGACTCCTCTGTTACTGGGCTGCACGAGGGTGAGGTATCCCCCCGCCCCCCTACTCCGCCAGGATCACGGCCCCGGCCCCGCCTCCCACACGCACCACGCAGAAAGGCCACTCCCTCCAGGAGCACAGCTTTAATTCCGGGCTTTTAGTGTATTTACAAGTCCACAGCTCCAGCGGGAGCACCCTTTGTTCTGTGCCTCCCCTGCCTTGGGACACTTCGGCTTACTCTGTGCTTGTCCAGGCAGGGGGACAAAGGTTCTATTAGTGTACGTAATGGAAACAAAGATTGCTTATCTATTGTGAAACAGGCTCAGGGACCAACCAGGGGCCCCCAAGCAGCCTTGCTGGGTTCTCCAAGTCCAAAATGGGCAATGAGGCGCCCCTCATCCCCGCAGCCACCGCCTGGGCTCCTGGCACACTCAGCCTCTCTCACGAGTAACACACATTCCACATCACACAGACACACACACTCTGACACACACACTACACACAGCTCACCCGCTGGCAATGCTCAGGCAGCTGAGATATACACTGAGGGAGTAGCACCAGGTTAAGTGGCTGCCAGATCATGCCTGCTCCGCCAAGACCCTTCCCCTCCAGAAAAA
Source organism: Leucopleurus acutus (assembly GCF_964270905.1). Classification (NCBI taxonomy): domain Eukaryota; kingdom Metazoa; phylum Chordata; class Mammalia; order Artiodactyla; family Delphinidae; genus Leucopleurus; species Leucopleurus acutus. The sequence continues at coordinate 6,789,017 of NC_139152.1, forward strand.
CGGGGATCCAGAGGGCATCTCGCAGGTCCTTCCAGGCTGCCTGGGGCAGGAAGCAGCCGTCTCAGGGCTGCCCGCAGGGGCCGGGGCGTGGCCTCATCGGGGAAGGCGGGGCTCGGGCGCGAGGGGGGCGGGGCCGCCCAGCGCTTCCTCGATGTCCTCCAGGCAGCCGAGCAGGTCCATGTCGCGGAGCACGCGGCCCAGCAGCTCCAGCGTGGCCTCGCGCCGCGGGGTGCGCCGCCGCCAGGCCGCCAGCATGCTGTACTGCGCCTCGCGCAGGCAGCGCAAGTTCTGCAGCTCCAGCCGCTCGATTTCGTGATCACTCAGCCCCAGCCGCCGCACGAACTCCTTCCAGCGCAACGGGGGCACGCCGTCCACCACAGCGTACAGTGTCGCGGGGTCAGCTGCCGGGAGGCGGCGCGGTGAGCCCGGAGCGGCGGCCCTCCCCACCCGGCCCACGCCCACTCGCCCCGGGCGCCCCGCCCACCCGCCTCCCCGGCCGGGGTTCCCTGCGAAGATGAATGAGGAACTCACCATCTGCGAGCGGAGCGGGGGCGCTGGGGGCGCTGGGGGCGCCGTGGGCGCTGGCCTCCCACTTCTGCACAGGGGTGGGGACGGGGGTGGAGGCTGGAGGCGCAGGGAGGATGGGGCCAGCCCCTTGGTGGGGCGGGGCCATCTCTCTGGGGAGAGATGTGACTCTGAAGTTGGACCACGGGGGGTCACAGGGGGTGAAGGTGGGACTGGAGGCAGGACTGAAGCTCGGGATGGGACTGAAGCTTGGGGCCGGGGCCAGGGGCTCTGGCTCCCCCTGAGAGAGAGAGAAGGCACAGCATTAGCGGGGAAGAGGAAATACAGCCCCAGCCCTCCTTCTGGATTCCGGACGGGAGTTGGGGCTAGAGGGAATCAGGGGAGCCCCAGGACGATTTGGGTGATTTGGGTGTAACACCCAAATCACCGATTCCGGGTGATTTGGGTGTTACAAGATGACAACGGACAGTCAGGGAAGACTGCGGGTAGTTCCCCGGTTTCACCTTACCTCCTTTACAGGAGCCGACTGCCCACAAACTGAGAAAAAAGAGACAAAGCGTCACCGATTTCACTTCCTCTCTCAACCCTGGCGCCCATCATGGGGCTGGCGGTGGGTACTTGTGGTGACATGCTTCAGGGCCTATGTGGCCCCAGGGACGAGAGAGCTACTGATGCAGTATGAGCTCTCACCAGCCGTCCAAGACCACCTCGTGCCAGTGGGGTCCTCGCCAGCGAACTAAGGGGACACTCCTCATCTCCCTCCATGCCTGTGCACCCCTCCCTCCCGCCTCCTCTGAAGCCTCCTCCTGCATTCCTACCAGCACCCTTTCCCTTCCCAAAGGCCCCACTCACCGATGGAGTAGAGCTTGGGCTTCCACCGCTGGTATCGGCATGCTAAAACAATGAGGAGGAAGGATGCCAGGCAAAGACCAAATACGATCACCAGGGGCAACAGTACTGTGGTGCCTGGAAACAGAGCAGATTGTGGTCAGAGGAGAGGGGCTCTGGAGGTAGCAGGGCAGGACGGATGGGGAGGGGCATGACTAGGAAAGGGTCCATGGGCATGGGCACCAGGATAATTCTCCTCACCTGGGTCCTGAGAGTTGTTACTAGTTACAGGTAGAGCTGGACATAACTTCTCGCACTCCGTGTTCTTACAGCTAAAAGAAGAGAGAGTGCTGGTGAGTAGGGGCCCACCGTAAGAGGAATACAGGAAAAAAAGAAAAAGAAAAAAACCACACAGATTGTTGGAAATTCTTGGCTTTACAAATATTTTAGCTATCTCTTGATATAATGGAAATTAATCCTATCTTGGGAATTGATGCGGAGGAAAGAAACATTAGTTAATCCCCAAATCATTTCATTTTAGAGCTGGATTTGATCTTGAAGAAGCTATGTAGAGGGCTTCCCTGGTGGCGCAGTGGTTGAGAGTCCGCCTGCCGATGCAGGGGACACGGGTTCGTGCCCCGGTCTGGGAGGATCCCACATGCCGCGGAGCGGCTGGGCCCATGAGCCATGGCCGCTGAGCCTGCGCGTCCAGAGCCTGTGCTCCGCAACGGGAGAGGCCACAACAGTGAGAGGCCCGTGTACCGCAAAAAAGAAAAAAAAGAAAGAAAAAAAAGACGCTATGTCGAAAAAGAGTTAAAAGCAGTCAGAGTCAGGTATAAATTCCAGCCCCATTCATTGGCTAGCAGTGTGACTCCAGGCAAATCACTTCACCTGTAAGCCTCAGTTTCCTCATCAGTAAAACAGGGATCCTACCCACTGTCAAGATTGAGGATTAAGTGAGATAATTATGCCTGACATATAGTAAGCCCTCAATAAATGCTGACTGTCATTGAATTGTTATTTTATCACTGTTTTACTGATGAGAATCCAGTGAAAAAAAGGTTAAAGAGCTTTTTCTCTAGATGACACTGCTGATGACAGCACCTAACTTTGAGAGAGGGGTCTAGCATGCATGTGAACAATTAAAAAACACATCTTGCTGGGGGCAGCCAGAGAACACTCTAGAACAAGCACATCTTCCCGTTTTGGAGCTGGCACTGGGCAGCATGGACTAATGAGAACTACATCAGGGGTCCTAGAAGGAACTTGAGGAGGTGAGTTCTCAGCAGGAATCTGAAAGCAGGGAGAGGTCATTTTGCCCACCTCACAAGCTCCTGGTGAGAACCACATGGAAGGGGTGTAGAAGTGCTTTTAAGGGGAAGAAATTCGTGGGAAAAAGAACATAGTTTCTTGTCAGACACTTTGTGGCTATTTTTTGTGGTCCTTACAGCTTTGCCAACCTGATGTCATTATCCTTACTTTAAAGGTAAAAACAACTAAGGCTCAGAGATGTTAAGTCACTTGCCCAAGCTCACACAGCCTGAGATGTTAAACCCAGGGCAATTCAACTTTAGAACCCTCAGTTTCCTCTTTGCAAGCAAGTGTGCAAGAACAGCCCCTGCAGAGCCAGGAGTGAGGAGGTGCGGTCAAAGGGACTGGGGAGGAAAGTGCATACTGCATTAAACCTAAGATCAATAATCAGAGACATTACGATTTACATCTTACACACACACACACACACACACACACACGCACAGGTGCCAACTGAACCATGATACACCGTCAACTGTTGTAAGATGCAGTATGATTTCAGAGATGTAAAAGTGTATTCCTAGAATCCATAGTAGGGTCTGTTGCTCAAGAATCTGAACGTCTTCCAAAAAACATCTGAATGTCTAAAAAGAACTTCAAGTCCTTGCGGTATGCGCCTCTATCCACAGAGACTTCATGAGATTTTAGGAACAAGTTGGGGGCAGGGAGGACTGTCTGGTATCTTGACATGAAGTGTCTCCCATCCAAACAGCCTGCAGGAGCCAGAGCACCTCCCACAGTCTCCCCCTCCCATGCCGATCCGGTGCCCAGCAGCCAGCAGAAGTACTCACTGAGCACAGGAGACGCACTCAGCATCTCTTAGAAAGAACCCCACGTGGCAGTGGCAGACGGTGTCCTGTCTCTCCTTGCCTGTAGGGAGAGATGCGGCACAGCTGAAGGAGGATGGCCCAGCACACTGAGGGCCGGAGGGAGAACCGGGGGGGCAGGGGTACAGCAAGCTGGAGACCGCCCTCCGGAGACGGGGTGACCAGCTGGGTCGGGAGGGCCATGCTCACAGGAGTGGTGCACCGTGCCGTTGGGGCAGAGGCTGCAGTTCAGACACTGGAACAGAGTTTCACTCCAATACTTCCGATACTGGTTCTTCCTGCAGCCACACACGGTATCCTTGTCCACTGCGCAAGGAGCAACCTCCACCTGGAACATTTCTGGTGCGGGGAGTAGATGGGGTATGAGCTCCCACTGTCCCCACCGGGTGTGTCTCTCTGGGTAACGCACGCTCACACCCATGCATTCGTTCACTTGCGCACATGCATCCCTGCCCACCCGCAGCAGCACAGCTTCGTACCTTCCCCTGGAGACAAGACGCGCACACCCACCTGACCCAGTCGGTTTAGAGCCCCGCCCCCCTGCTGGGACTTACCTTTCCGGCACTTGGAGCAGCTCAGACATTGTCTGAGGTGGTTCTCCGAAGCGGTAAAGGTGCCGCGGGCACACACCCTGCAGTCCGTGTCCAGCCCCGGGCCCGGACAATCATTGTACAGGTAGGTACCTGTGATTGGGGGGTCGGGGTTAGGCTGCAGCCAGGAGCCCCAGCCCCAGGACGGCCCGGGCACCTCCCCGAAGTCCCTGGGAGAGGAAAGGAGGGAGAAACTCCCAGCCCTGGAGAGGCAGCCAAGTCAGGGACCCCACGTTCCGGAACATCTGGAAAGAGCAAAGGGAGAAGCAGGGCCCCTGAGGAGCCCCACGGTTACCCCTCCTCCTACCTTTGTGGCACTTGGTACAGCAAATGGAATTATTTTGAGGGTGGCTATATTTCCCTTGGGGACACGAACTCTCTCTCTTCTCCCGGTCCCCGGGGTGAGGGACCAGCCCATGAATCCCCGCGGGGTACACATCCACCAACAGAGCCCGGAGCACCTGGGGAAGAGTCAGATGGAGAAGACCCCATCAGGAGAGGGAGGGGTGGGGTCTCAGAGGGAGCGAGTCTAAAGCCTTCCCAGCTCAAGTCTTTTCTCAGCGGAACATTCTCCCCAGGCCACTCCTGCTCACACGCCACGTTCTCCTCTAAGCCTAGGCTGCCGGCACAGTGCCATCTAGTTGTTCTCTGGTTGTCCTGTGTGTGCGTTTCTGTCCTTCCAACTCAAGGCTGGTAAACTCCAGGCACGGGCTGTATTTTATCCTTATTTCCCTAAAGCAGCTGTTAGTGCTGGGCACAAGGCAGATGTTCAAGGAGTTTTCTGGGTTGGGAACAGGACCTTCCTTCCGACGAGTAGCCCTAAAGATCGGGGTGGCGTTTCTCCATCTGGGTGCTGCGTTCACAGCATATTCACTTTGTGCACGTTCACGGAGGTGAACAGTTAGGATCTGTGCACTTTCCTGAACTATGTTATGCCATTAAAAAGGTTTTTTGTAACCTCAGATTGGAGTGGAGGTGAGTGATGTCCCTGTGGGGGCCATTCCTGGACAGCGGGCAGAAGCCACAGGAAGAGTTTCTTTGTAAATCTGTACAAAACCTCACTCAGGATCCTGCCCTCGGACTCCGTGCTGCATCCCCTTCCGCCAGTAAACCTGCACGAATACCCCAGGTTGGCCAGGGCAAAGGGGGAGTGGAGAAAAAGGGAAAGTTCAGGGTCAGGGATGGGGGTAGAAAGGTGATGAGGTTTAGGTGGGGCGGGAGGGGGCACAGGCATGGAGGTTACATGTAATCGTAGCCAGCTGGAGGCTGGGGGTCTGGCTCAAAGACCACCGAGCCAGGAGCTGAGGGCGTGCCAGGGAGTCCCTCTGCCCTCTGCACATCGGGGTGTCCGGGGAGCCTGTTTTCCGGCCCCAGGCCGGGCCCCCCGTCCCGGAATCACTCGCCCAGCCCTGGCTTCAGAGCTGGGACGGCACGGCCAGGAGGCCGTGTTGAGCTCCAACCCAGACTTTGCTGTTTCACCTCCTACCAGCCTCTTCCTGGCTTTCCCTGGCCCTTGATTTTGTTTTCTCTGCTACAAAGCCCGCCTTACATGAAGATAAGAGGATGTCCTCCAAGGATGTTAAACTTGGGGAGCAACAGGCTAATCAGATCCCAGAAACCCCAGCCCAGGACAGGAGGGCCTGGTAGCCCAAGGCTGTAGGCAGGTCACACCCAAGTCCCCCGCTAGGTGTCGCTGCAGCGGCCCGGAAGCCCAAGCCCCCGCCCCAGCCCCACACAGGGGAAGCCACACTCAGAAACCCAGCTGCCACCCCCCAGGGGTGTAGGGCGCCCTCCCCACCCAGGGAAGGGTGGCAGCACCCTTCCCTGGCCACTCCTGCGCTGTGCCACCTCCCCTGAGAACAGGGCTGAGGCTTCCAGAGCAACAGGAAAAGCTTGGAGTGTTTATGGGAAGGACTTCCCAGTCCTGAGAGTGTGGTTCCTTTCCCCGAAGAAGGGCTCACAGCACCTAAGGTCACTGGCACTTGGAATTCCACCCAGGAGGCTGGGAGCAGAGCCAACCGGCAGAGACAGCATCAGGAAAAAGAACGGCGGCGGGTTGGGGTGGGGTGAGGGTCCTTCCCAGGAAGGAGGGAGAGGCACCTTCTCCGTCCACGTGCCTCCCACCGCCATCTCCAGCACTTTGGGGGTTAAGTCAGATCCGGGAAAGGGAAATCTTTTCCCAGAAGCTCTGCCCGGTGACTCAGGCCAGAGGGAGGGAGGGAATCTAGGGGAGGGAGAGGGAACCAGCAGCTTCCCCAGCTCCTCAAGGGTCATGAGTCAGCAGAAAGGCTGAAGGGACCAGCCCGCAATTGGGACCCGATCCGATCCCTTCCTCCTGTGGGCCAGTCTCTCCCTCCAATCCCCACGCAGAGGCCCCTTTCCTCCCCTTCTCCTCCCAGGAGCCAGGCAATGGGCCTCAGTCCCCCTTGGCCCCACTTTTTCGGGAAATGGCTCCCTATCCCATTCCATCCCAAAGGGAAGTCTCGGCCGACCCCCTGCTTCCTCCCGTCAGGTCACTACCCGCCCCTCCCTGAGGGCCACTCAGCTCCTTCCCACCCCTCAGCATCCTTCCTTCAGACCCAGCCCCGCCCAGGCTCCTCCTCCGGGTTCAGCCAGTCTCTCTGCGGGTTTGTCCTTTCCCTGGCTTCTCACGTGAGCCCCACCCCGCCCCCGACACTTCCCAGTTCCAGAAGGGAGCAAACCAAGGCTGCCCTCCCACCCGGGTTCATTGCCTTCCCACAGCCTGACTGGTTCTGGCCAGCTGGGTTGGGCTTGGGCACCTCCCTGGGGTCCTCAAACAATCCTTAGGAAACGCGGCCAGTTCTGAGGCTCCACACGCCCCTCCCACAAGCCCACTGGCAGCACAGGCAAAACTCCAGAGCCCTGAGCACCCAGTTCCGGGAGGGAGCGAGCAAGACGGGATGTAAGACAAGCAGCACCATTTCCCCGGGTCCCCCCAGTCCCCAGCAGCCCCCGGAGCCAGCCCACTCCGACCCCAGGAGCCAGCAGGCACCGTTCCTCGGCACTGGCTGGCTCCAGTGCTCAGCCGCCGCATCTTGCAGCAAAACAGCGGAGATAGGTGAACTCTGAGCGCCCAGACCCCAGGCAGCCTGAGTGCCTGTGGCCTGGAGCAGGGGAAGCGCAGGAAGCCGGGGCGCCTGTGGAGAGACGGTTGAAGGGGTGGCCCAGCACCCCTCCAGCTCCCCCATAACTTCCGCCTAGGGAGTCTTTTAAGTGTGACTTCCTGTGCTGGGGCCACGGCTTGGGGGCGGAGGGGTGGACCCTGTGGTCTAGCTCCCACCCAGCAGCCTCACCGTCCCGTCCTGCGTTCATCTGTTCATTAACTTAAAATGTCTTGTGTTCATTGGATGTCAAAATCTTTGGGGAGCTCACGACAGCTTCTCCTCCAAGGCCCAGTTGAGGCCCGGCCTCCCTCCCCGAAAGCCCCCCATTAATGAGGTTTCCCCCCACTCCAGCTCATGAGATACACAGCCACCCTATGAACTTTAAAAATATGAATAAACGATACCTATTTTGGGCTCTTACCATAACTACCTAGGGTGAGTGGATACGGTCTCCCCAAACAGACCATACACTATGCGATGAGAGATGAGAAAGTGTTTTGGTCAGAGATAATGTCTAATCCTCCGCACCCAGAACTGGAAGAGGGAAATAAATGTGGTTTGACTGGGTGATTTCATGACTATCTGTCTTCCACTCCAGTCAAGGCCAGTGAAAACCAAAGTGGGAAGATGGGAGTCAGTGCCTCCCTGTAGGTATATATTTATCTCCAGGGGAGAGTTCCCCTCTCCTTCCCACACACATGCACAACCGCAAACACCCTCACAGGAGATGCTGACAAGCCTTCCCCTCCTTCTGAGCATCCCTGGTGAGTGAAGGTTTTGTGTCACTTACGAACGACACAACGGCAGATGTGAGTCTGAGAACCTCTGCTCTGGCCTGTTAGATGCCCACTTCACTTGGCTATTCTCCAGACCCTCAACATACCCCAAAGGAAATCCATCGACCTCCTGACCTGGACAGATGTCACACCATCAACTTCTCTTTGCCACCCTTCTCTCCTCAAAGCCCCCATCCCTCCTGTGCTGCCATCCAGTCTGTAGTCCATCTTGCCAAACCTCCCCTGTCATCTCTCAATCCTTTCCAAGTCCAGGGGTTGCCTCACACCCGGATCACTGCAACCGTCTTCCCGCCTTTCTCCTGCTCCAATCCATCCTACACGCTTTCTTATCTGCATTTAAGCTTCAACTTGCACCCACAGGTGTGGGAATCTTCCTTTCCGGGGCCGGACCTCAAACATCATTTCCATGGGTCACTCTTTCCCTGAATGAGAACTTGCAGAGGTACCTCACTGCTATACTGGACACATGCCCAGGTGCAGCGGCCCTGAGAGAACCATTTATGAATGAATGAATGAATGAATTCCTCTACCTGGGACCACAGTCAGGACTCTCTCTCCATCCCTTCCCCCACTTCCTCCAATTTTCTCTTTCTCGCTTCTTCTTGTTCCTCAACAGGGTCCTTCCCCTGCAGCCAAGGTGCTCAGCTTCCTGCCACCACCAGCCCCCAACACAAAATCCCATCTCTCCGTTCCTCCGCTCTACCTCAAACCAGTCCCCTTTCCAGCCTGCTGCCAGTGAGTGGCTTTAAAGCTCAGCTCCAAAACCACTCTTCTATGAGGCATTTCGTCCCTCATTCCATCCTTTATTCATTCAACAAACAGTTACGGAGCACGGTAGAGACGCAGGTCCCGCAGGGATGCCCAGGTGAATACATGGCTTGAGCTCTCAGTTGGGTCAGAGACGGGCGACTGTGGACTCTGCGTCTCTGCAGGGAGCACGGGCGCTGGAGCTGAGATCAGCTGAGCAGAAAAGGCAGCAGGACGGCACTCACACCCCTCCCGGTGCTGCCTCCCATGGGTGTTCCAGGGCACCACATCGCAATGCTTTTGTGGGCATTTCTCCCCGGAGTGCTCTAAAATCATTTTTTGCTGTAAGCTGTCTTGGCTCCAAGACTGTCAGCTCGTTGAGAGCAGCAAGATCTTATGTGCTCTGTTACAGTCTCTCCCGCATTCTTCCCCCACCTCCACGCCCCCCCCACCCCCGCCGCCACACAATCACAGTTCCCTGCATTGCCCATTGGAAAGCCCGTGGACAGCCTCACCCAGCACTGCACACCTCCTGTTTCCCCTCCAGCTCCAGGCTGAGCTTGGTCCCTTAGCTGTCACACCCCAACCCGGGCTGGTTCAGCTGCAGTCCCAGGCACATTCCTTCATCTGTTCAGGCTCCCCCGTACCTCTGTTTTCCAAACGCAGAAGCCACTGAGTAATTACAACCACTACTGATACTATTAACAATAGGAAAGCTAACGTTTCTTGAGTGCTTTCTGTTTGCTATACCCTGTTCCTGTACTAGAATAGAGACTCCATGAAGGCGGAGACTTTTGTTCACTGCTGTAAGTCCAGCACCTAAAAGAGTATCTAGTGCCGAGCAGGCAGAAATGAATGGAATACTTAATATATATCTATCTATTTCATCTTCAGAACGACATTATGAGGTAGTGACGATTCTGTCCATCTTAGAGATAAAGAAGCAAGGCATGAAGGGTTATGTTAACCTGCTCAAGTCCAGGCAGCTAGTCCCTGAGGGAGTCAGGACAGGACCGGGGGATTCACTGCCAGGAGACAAGAGAAGGCAGGGCAGCTGGACGGGGAGCAGGGGGACCCTCTGGGGAGGACAGCCTGCACAGGAGGGAAAGGTGGGCCTGGGGCCACAGGAGGTGGCGGGGTGCTGCGCAGGGAACTAGGGTCTAGAAACGTGGACTAAAGCAGAGGGAGCGGGAGGAACTGGAGAGAAAGGTTCAGAAAGGAGACTCGAGAAGTCTGAGGAGATGGGACAGAAAAGAAAGGGATGATTTGGGGACACAGTACAAGACCCTGGGGGAAGAAGAGGTGGGGGAGGAGAGGTGGGGGAGGAGGGGTGGGGGAGGAGGGGTGGGGGAGGAGAGGTAGGGGAGGAGGGGTGGGGGAGGAGGGGTGGGGGAGGAGAGGTAGGGGAGGAGGGGTGGGGGAGGAGAGGTAGGGGAGGAGGGGTGGGGGAGGAGAGGTAGGGGAGGAGGGGTGGGGGAGGAGGGGTGGGGGAGGAGAGGTAGGGGAGGAGGGGTGGGGGAGGAGGGGTAGGGGAGGAGGGGTGGGGGAGGAGGGGTAGGGGAGGAGGGGTGGGGGAGGAGGGGTGGGGGAGGAGGGGTGGGGGAGGAGAGGTAGGGGAGGAGGGGTGGGGGAGGAGAGGTAGGGGAGGAGGGGTGGGGGAGGAGAGGTAGGGGAGGAGGGGTGGGGGAGGAGGGGTGGGGGAGGAGGGGTGGGGGAGGAGGGGTGGGGGAGGAGGGGTGGGGGAGGAGAGGTAGGGGAGGAGGGGTGGGGGAGGAGGGGTGGGGGAGGAGGGGTGGGGGAGGAGGGGTGGGGGAGGAGGGGTGGGGCGTGGCGGTTGGGCCAGGGAAGAGCAGGAGCCCTGAAGAAAGCGACCAACGCAGTGCCCCCAGCTAGGTGGAGGCGAGGGGCTGGCTTTCTGCGCAGGACGACTGCAGGACGTGGAGGGCTCAGGGATGCATTGCAACAAGGCTGAAGCAAGAGAAAGGGACATTTTCCAGTGACGAAAACACGTCTACCAACTTCCCCAAACGGAGCTGTGGGAGAGGAGAGCAAGCGCTCTGTTGTCTGGGTCCCTGGGAAGGGCTGGGGGGCAGGTCCAGGGCTCTGAGGCGGGGGAGGAGGGTCAGGCCCACAGACAGTGGCCACAGATCCAGGGTGAAAAGTGCCCCCCGGGGGGGAGGCCTGGGCCTGGGGAGGCCTATCCGGCTACCGACCCCCCTCCCAAAGGCCTCCAACACACGGCACCCCAAGCCTACCCGCCCCGAGCCAGGGCCTCTCCCAGACTCAGTTTCCCCACTTCGCTGGCATCCAGTCCCTGCCCTCCAGCACGGTGTGCTCAGCCGGGCTCACCGGCAGCCCCGCCTGTCCACGGCCCAAGACTGCTGACCTGCCGGACACAATTCAGAACCATCTGGACTCTGAGAGGACAGACCTTTCTCCCACTCCTTTCGGTTTCTTAACAAACTCCCCCGCCCCCGCCGTGGGCACCTGCCCCCGTCTTCCTGGCAGCCCGGGAACCCCTTTCCCTCCGTGCCTTTCAAACTTCTCCCTTGCTCCCGACTCAGGGCGGCGAATGAATGGGGCAGTGTTTGAGGTCAGGCCGCGCAGGCCTGAGGCTGGGGCCCGGCCCTCGGCTCTCTCCCGCCCCAGGCGCCGCTCGCCCGCCAGCCCACTCCGCCCTCCGTCCCCCGTCTCACCAGTGGCAGCAGCAGGCCAGGCACGGTGGGGAGGCCCATGTCCGGCCAGCTGTGGCCTCTCACTCCCCCATCAGGGCTCAGGCAGTGATGGACAGAGGCGACAGTGGCAGCGACACAGTCCCAGGATGAGCAGGGTCCGGAGTGGAGCCCGGGCGTCGGGCAGGGGAGTGGAGGGTTGAGACTGGGGCGCGGATCACAGCCGGGTCCCGGGGACCTCAAACCCGGAAGGCCGGCACTGCAGCCTGAGTTCGGAGAACTCAGAGAAAAGTCAAGCAGAGAGGAGGTGGGAGGGGAAGGGAGAGGGGGGGTGTTGCAACTTCAGGACAGGAAGAGCCGGGGTGGAGGCGGGTGGAGGCGGGAGGAGGCGGGTGGAGGCGGGAGGAGGCGGGAGGAGGCGGGAGGAGGCGGGAGGAGGCGGGAGGAGGGGGGCCAAGGTGCCTTAACCTTTTGTACCCAGTGCGAGCGCGGGCGCCCGGATCCAGCTGCCCTGCCACGTGCGCGGGTCTGACCACTCCCACCCAGACACCCAGGAGCGCCGGCCCCCTGCCCCCTCCCCCCATCGCCCGGCCTTTCCCAAATGAACCATAGTAGAAGGACTCGGGGCTTTGGAGTCAGATTCGCTGGGTTCCAGCTCAGGATTCTCTACTTTTTAGGTGGGTGGTGTTGGGCAAACTCGGATGCTGTGTTCCAGTTTGCAAAATGGAGAGCCGCTGTCTCGTGAGGTTGCCGGCGGGATTTATTGACACTGGCAGGTAAGCGTCTGATGCCAGACAAGTCCTCAGTGTTCCTTAGAACCCCTTCCCCTTTCCCCAGAGCTCTCCACTGACACCGTAATCTCTCACTTTCTTAGGAATTTACGCCTCCAACCCATACCTCAGAGTAAAGCCTGACCCCGACTTGGGGCCCTGCCGCCCCGCACCTCCCTGCCCCACCCCCTCCGCCCCAGTTCTCATCCAGTCTTTGCTGGGCGATGCTCCCAACAGCGGATCCTGGCTCTGCCTCCAAACGATGGTGGGACCTCTCAAAAGACCTCGGTTTTGAAATGAGAGCGACAGTGCCTGGCCTGACTTCGTGGGGAAGATGATGTCATGAGTCCTAATGAGATCACATCCGTGACAAGGCTGTGGAATTACAGCTCTCTCCATCAGGTATTACTAGTACGTTCCCAGTGCCCCTTTCCCAAATATTCCCATACATCAATCCGAATTGCGCTCGGAGATAATCTACCGCAGCCCCGTTGTTTTATAATCGAGAAAACTGAGGCCCAGAGACATGCAGGTCATGTGCCCTGCAGAGCCAGCCCAGCCCCCAGACTCCTGACTTCAGACTAAGGGCCCATTTTGCTACGACACATAATTACCGCTTTCCATCAGTCCTTCTGAGTCAGACCCCCCAACCCGATTCTTTGGGTATTTTTTTTTAAATATTTATTTATTTATTTATTTTTGGCTGCATCGGGTCTTAGTTGCAGCACGCGGGATCTTTCGTTGGAGCGCATGGGCTTCTCTCTAGTTGTGGCGCACAGGCTCCAGAGCAGGTGGGCTCTGTAGTTGCAGCATGCGGGCTCTCTAGTTGAGATATGGGGGTTCAGTAGTTGCAGCAGGTGGGCCTAGTTCCCCAACCAGGGATGGAACCCACGTCCCCTGCATTGGAAGGCGGATTCTTAACCACTGGACCATCAGGGAAGTCCCTCTTTGGGTATTTTATGCCATGCTTATCTGTGCAGGACATCTCCCCAATGACTCCCACAACAAGGGTACAACATTCACCCAAATATTCTCTGGCCACAATGACCTTCCCTAGACCCAGTCCGGGCCCCGGGTCCTCCAGCCGCTGACGTTGCTGGAAATGCAGGGAGACCAGACAGGAGTGAGGTCCTAGGGCTTTGTGACTTGGAATCAGAGCTACTCACCCCTTTGCCTCTTGATCCACCAGCTGACTCCCCACGCTGCTATCCACCCTCCCTGGCCCTTTCCTGGTGCCCCTCTGTGATTCCAGGAACAGAGCTGTGGATGTGAACGGAGCTTGGACGCCCCCACTTCTGGCTGACTTCACTCCACCCCATCCTCCAGCTTCTGAGGAACAAGAGGGTTGAAGCTGGACTCACAGAGGAAGGAGGTCCCCTCCACCAACACACAGGGAGGCTCCAAGTACAGCACGCATGGACCCGAAGCAGAGCTCTTACAGAAGCAGAGTCACTGAAATAAAGTGCGAGAGTCAAATTGCCCAGTTTCCAGTGTAAAGACGCCAGAAGAGCCACAGGCTTCTCACATAAGAAATGGGAAGCACGCATTGATGAGCAAACGCATGTAAAGTGTTTAGCAAGGCTTTGCCGTATACTAAGCATTCGGTCAGTGGTAGCAATGGTAATAATTTGTATTCACAATTATTATTCAGTGTCCTATTTTTTTTTAATTTTTATTGAAATATAGTTGATTTACAGTGTTGTGTTAGTTTCAGGTGTCAATGTCCTATTTTTAATGTTACAAGGAATTTTTAGTAGTCTGTGCCAACCGTCAATGCCATTACACATAGCCCGGCACAAAAGGAGAATTTCTTTCATTGTTTAGGATAAATGCCTATTTACTCAGCAGGTTTAAAGTCTTGAGACACATGGTATTCAACTGTTCAATAAAATTCTGTTTAAAAGAAAAGATGGTGAGGGGCTTCCCTGGTGGCGCAGTGGTTGAGAGTCCGCCTGCCGATGCAGGGGACGCGGGTTCGTGCCCCGGTCCGGGAGGATCCCACATGCCGCGGACCGGCTGGGCCCGTGAGCCATGGCCGCTGAGCCTGCGCGTCCGGAGCCTGTGCTCCGCAGCGGGAGGGGCCACAGCAGTGAGAGGCCCGCGTACCGCAAAAAACAAAACAAAACAAAAGAAAAGATGGTGAGAGGTGCATGGATCTAGGGATATGAACAGCTAACCAGTCTCTTGGAGGAGGTGAGAATATATGAGCATAATCCCTCCAGGGGAAGAAGAAATCATGGCGAGGGAGACAATGGGAGAGCTGGAGAAATAGGACAGGGGCAAACTAGGATTGGCTGTTAGGGCTCATGAAGAAAAGGATAAAGAATATAAAGAGCTTTAGATAACAGAGCCCCATCTCTCCATCACATGTCACACACACACAGACTCACACACACGGGCCCCACAGTAGCAGAGTCATCAAAAGGGCACTGAACTCTCTCTCAGTCGGGGTGACATGGGTTCCAGCCCCTGACATCCCAGCTCCATGTGTCACAGGAAAACAGGCTGAGTCACAGAAGACCTGGCTTCCAAGCTGGTTCTGTAAGAATCATGAACTTGGGCAAGTCACTTCACCTGATAAGCTCAGTAAGGAGAGTGAGGCAACTGGAACTCTCTTCTCTACCAGTCTGATCGACCTGGGACAGAGAAACTAGGCGCACCTCTCCTGGGTGCGCTGATTTTGGATAACTACTCATACGGCGCAAGTGTGCAGATTACTGCCGATTTCAATAAACACTAGAAAAACGCATGCCCTGTACTACTGGTACCTGCCCTAGTCCCCTCCCGGCCCCCGTAACTGGTACCCGTTTGCTTTTAAAATCCACTTTATCTTGAATCATGTAAGACACATACATTAATAGAAGTTTTTATGGAATTTGTGATGCCTTGAATAATGGTCAGAAGGTGCATGTCTTTGTGTGTGGGTGAAGAAGGAAATAGACTATTTTTAAAGCTAAAAAAAACAAACAAACTACCCTAGTGTCCAGGAGTAACACAAAGATGAGGGATGGAGGAGAGGAGGAAACAACTCAGGGTGGACATGCCTTTGGCAGGAGAAACTCCAGCGCAGGCTGGGGGAGAAGGGGAAGGAGGGGGAGCGTGGCTGACTGCTGTCATCTGCAATAGCTCCAGCTTTGCCCCGCAGGTCCTGCCCACGCAGCCAGGGGAGACGGAGCCAGGGAGGGCTGGGGCAGGACTGACGATAGGCTGTGGCCAGAGAGCACAAGAGCAGGCTGAACCTGAGGGCTCTGAGAGGAAACCGTTGTGACACCAGCATTTTCCCCTCATCCTCTTGTGTCTACGAAAGGGAAGTCAGGAGTCGTCACATCACTTCCTCGTCATGACCTTTCCTACCTTCCCGCTCCCTCCACCATCCCCCCCCCCTTTCCCAAGATTCACGTGGCTCCTCAGGACGGGGAGATTACAGTTGAGGGGAGTAACACCAAGGCAGCAGGGGAAGTGGTCCCAAAGAGGATGAGGAAGGCTGACTTCTGAGTTCCAGGTCTGATGCTGGAATGGGGGAAGGAACTGGGGGTCTGGAAACCCGGGTTCCATTCAGACATCCCTCAATTCTCCTTTGTTAAAATAAAAGCTGGGGCTTCCCTGGTGGCGCAGTGGTTGAGAGTCCGCCTGCCGATGCAGGGGACGCGGGTTCGTGCCCCGGTCCGGGAAGATCCCACATGCCGTGGAGCGGCTGGGCCCGTGAGCCATGGCCGCTGGGCCTGCGCGTCCGGAGCCTCTGCTCCACAGCGGGAGAGGCCACAGCAGTGAGAGGCCCACGTACCGCAATAATAATAATAATAATAATAATAATAATAAATAAATAAATAAATAAAAGCTGGAAAGATTCCCAATGCTGCTCTCTCTGTGATGACGTGAGAGTAAGAATATACAGGCTTTGAAGTTCCTAGGAACCCGGACTGTCTCTCATACTCCTCCACCACTAGCGGGCAGTTGCTGGGGAGGCAGGCAGGTGAGGATGCTGCAGACGAGGCAGATGAGGACGAAGATGTTGCAGCTGCGTGGTGAGTGGTACTCAGCGAATGCAGAGGAGGATTACACATGGTGGTAACCAAGGTTGGGAAGGAAAGGAGGTTCAGGCCGTGGACAGGGGCACATCATCCCAGGAACTGCACAGCAGGTCTCCTGACGGAAGGGCACTTGTCTTCACCTCCCACCTGAACATGGTGATGGGCACATAGCAGATGCTCAGCAATGCCCGTGGAGGAACTAACAAGCTAGTTTGTCTCTCCTAAGGCCCCTGAAGAATGGCCATTGCCGTAGTGCAGCCAGGGGTACGGGAGACTGTCCCTTCCCCCAAGCTGGGACCTCCCAGGTGCTTGGACAGTGACCCAGGACTTGCATCCACTCCCTGACCCTTTCATGGTGCTCCCATCCAGCACTCCAGACATTCTTTATGCAGCAACATTTATTAAGTACCTGCCTACTTGCTCCAAGCAGGATACTGGGCTAGACCCTGAGGATCCCTAAATGAACAAGACTCAATCCTGACCACAACGAGCTCAGTCTAGCTGGGGACGCAGACGCAAATAAACAGGAAAGTAAAACGCAGCATCTGCACTTCCACGGATGTTATGGTGTGCTATGGGAGTCCACAGGGTAGGGAAGTGGTCACGCCTGGGCAAGACAAGACGGGGCAGAAGCCTGCACACAAGTAATGGTATCTGAGCTGGAGTTTAAAGGATGCGTAGGAGTTCTCCAGCAGAGGGTGGGAGAAGCTTCCAGGCTAAGGAAATAGCTTGAGCAGATGCACAGAGTTCCAAAGGACAGGGATGCAGGGCAGAGGCGCTGGGGTGTGGCTCCGTGGGGGCATGGGGTCGTGAGGCTGGAAGAGTCCTGGGACTCCGACTGGGAATGGCCAAGTCTTTACTACACTGAGCTGTTCCAGCCCCTGCCCTGAGAGTCAGGGAAAGGGAATTGCCTAGCAACCAACCAAGGGGGCTTTTGGGTGGGGTTCCCCACCCAAGTTCAAGAAGAGGAGCAAATGTCTGTGTCCCTGGAAAGCAGCGTGGAGGGCCATTCTGGGGCTGAATCCAGGCATCTTTGAGGAGGAAACCGTGCATGGCTTTGTGTGCCCTTGTTTGTGTTTTGTTCTGGTTGTCAGTTGTTTCCAAGGAAAGTTCTTTGTCAAAGATCCAAGTTTGTCTTGGCTGATCCAAGGGAAAAGAGGACTTGTCTGCACTCGGGTGGGGAAACCGGAGTGTTCTTGAGGCAGGACCAGCGGGTACAGGGCAGGAACCGAGGCCATGCTGGCCATGGTTCTCCAGACAATTTCCTCAGCCCCCTATCCAGCCTGCTTCCCTGCCCCCCAGCACAGGCAGCTGGGCAGCTCTGAGAGGCAGCCCCAAACATTCTCTAATCCTGCCAAGGCTGGTCCCCGCCCACCGAGGGAAGCACCTGCCGTGGGGAGGGGACACCGCCCTTCCCTCTCAGGGCTCCCCCGGAGTGTGGGCGGACGAGCTGGCCTCCGTGGAGCCTGATGGAGCCAGGCGGGGGCCCAGGGTGGCATAGGCAGGTGGAGGGGCTGACAAGGCCAGGGAGGTGGCAGGGCCCACCGCGGATGAGGATGGAGACGCGGGGTGGGGGCAGAAACGGGAGGGGAGGGAGGAAGGTGGAGTGGAGGCCACCTCCTGGGCACCCCTGCCCCCTCGGCCTGGAGACCAGTATTGACTTTGGAACCTCCGGAGCAGCATGAAGAATGTGATGGCCAGGAGGTCAAAGATGAGCTCGGCCATCTCCACCACAGACAGCACGGAGGAGCCGAACCACAGGCTCCACTGGCTACCCAGGTTGGACAGGAGGGTGACCATCTGTAAGGGGGAGAGGCACACTGACCACTCAGCAGAGGAACCCTGCCCTCCTGCCCGTAGGCCCTCGGCCAGCCCGCTCAGCCTCTCCTGGTCCCGGGGCCCCTGGCCTCTGCTCCCCTCCCCTGGGAGCACACGGCCACTGGTTGGTTTCTTCCAGGGAAAGCTGAGAACCAGGCCACGACGGGGACGGCTGAAACCCAGACCTGTCTCAGGGGCCTTCTCCCCATCGTCCGTCACCCCCTGCCCCAGAGACTTCACCCCCAGCGAGCATCCTCCTTCCAACCTTCTAATCCTCACCCTTGCCCTATCCCCTTTCCACCTTCGAGGCCCAAACCCTCTGGCCCACAGAGGCCATCCCTTGTCTTTACGGACAGCCACCCCGCTAAGATCCCCAAGAGATCCCTAGCCTCAGTGAGGCAGGACGCACCGTGACAGAGGGAGACTCAGAGTTGGTTTTGTAGTTCAGCTCCTTGAAGAAGATGTTGAGTTTGGCAATCCCATCTCTTTGGCATTGCGGAGAGGGTGGGAAGAAACGGCAGAGGGTTAACTTCTCTTCCGCTCGAAAACACCCTCCTCCAATCAACCGTATCAATGACCCCTCTTCCCAGGTCTGTTTTCCCTCCAAAAGATTCCTTTCCCGGGGCCAGAACCAGGGTAGGACTGACCTCTTGTTCTTGACGGTGTAATTGTTCTGTAGGGACAGCATCTGGAAGACCCAGTCCTGGGAAAGGATTGGGGTGTCAATGGGGTCACCCCAGAGGCTTCAGGCTTACAGGGATGGGGTGGGGTCATACACAACCATAAGCATATGGCCAGAAGACCACAATGTTACACACACACACACACTTTACCTGAGATGTCACCGAGGGCCATCGTGAGTAACCGGCAGAGAGCTTGTAGGTGGTCATACTGGGGACGGAGAAGGTGCTCAGTGATGGGGGGTGAGGCTCTCCCACTCAAAGCTGGGCTGAGGACCCCGTATTCTACCCAGCCAAGCAGCCAGCTGCCCAACCTGCGCTCGGGGGGGGGGGGGGAGGCTCACTTGCATGGCTTCCGGCACTTGGTGAAACAGCCCAGGCGGTCTGAGGAGAAGGCGTCCTGGAGCTTATAGTAGCAGTAGCCTGCGGGTGCAGAGACGTGCTCATTTCCCTAGGCCCCCTCAGCCTTCTCCACCCCACACCCAAGAGGTCTCCCAAGATCCCTGGCGCCCACTTCACAAGAGTATTATGTAGCGTTACAGTGATGCCCCCCGAGTGGCAGCAACAGAAAATGTAGAAGAAATTAAGCTAAGTCCAATAAAAAATAAAATCAACCAGGGTACACCTCTGTAAAGATGCACAGGATATGGACAAACATTTAAAAGTCAAAGAAGGAAATGGGAACAATTTTAGTGTAAGGATAATGAGACACAGCAAGATACCCCTTCACACCCACTAGGATGGCTAAAATGGAAAAAGACAATAACAAGTGTTGGTGAGGATGTGGAGAAACTGGAACTCATCACTGCTGGGAATGTAAAATGGTACCACCGTCGTGGAAAACGGTCTGGTGGTTCCTCAAACGGTTACACATAGAACTTCTCTATGCACCAGCAATTCCACACCCAAGAGAATTGAAAACTCAACACACAACTTGTACACAAATGTTCAGAGCAGCATTATTCACAAGAGCCCAAAAATGGAGACAACCCAAAGGTCCATCAACTGACGAATGGATGAACAAGATGTGGTCCATGCATACAATGAATATTATTCAGCCATAAAAAGGAGTGAAGTACTGATGTGTGCTACAAAGTGGATGAACCTTGAAAACATTATGCTAATGAAAATAAGCCAATCACAAAGGATCACATATTGTGATACAAGAAATGTCCAACACAGGTAAATCTTACGGTAGATAGAAAGTAGGTTAGTGGTTATGAGGGGCATGGGATGGTAGGGGCAGGGAGAGAGCCTGTGGTCGCAGGGAAAGGGGAGATGGAGAGGGCTAATGGGTACATAGTTTCTTTTTGAGTGATGAAAAGGTTCTAAATTGATTGTGATGATTGATACACAGCTCTATGACTGTGCTAAAAACTGAAAGTATACTAAAGTTCCACTGTACACTTTCACCGGGTGAGTTATCCGGGAAATGAATTACCTCAATAAAGCTGTTACCAAGAAAAAAAAATAATGGGACCGTGAATTCGCCCTTCACCCTTATTTCCCAAGTTCTAAGTAAGGTTATTTTGTCATTCTTGCTACTTTTAGTCACCCGTCCAGAAGTCCTTCTTCATTTCTGACCCAAATCTCTCTGTCTACCGGGGTTTATATTATTAATTACATAATTAATCTTTAATTAGGAAGAGTGGGAAACAGCTAGGCCCTTTTCTCTGGGAGTAAGCCATCCTCAGGAAACTCAACAGACTGTGTTTTCAGCCAGGCTCCTCTCCCTCATCCTCACAGCTTCTCAGCAAACAGCAATGTTATTCTTCTCTCGAAGATCTTTTTCAAATTCACAACCACTTAGCAATCACTGTTTGCGGGTCGGGGGAGCAGTGGGCAGAGTCCCTGCCCTGCGTGTCCTGGGACATCGCGTCTTCCCTCGGAAACCTCAGCTTGTTCATCTGAGAAAGAAGCCCGTCTAGGCCAGACACCCTCCGAGCTTCCCTCCAGCTCTGATGCTCTGTGATGCTCTAAGGCCAGAGGGCTAGGAATCGGAAGGCCGGAAGGCCGACTGCAGAGCACAGGCAGGGGGAAAGCTGAGTGCAGCAGAGCCAGGAAAGGAAGTAGGCAGAAAGATGAACACAGCAGAGCCCAGACAGAAGCAGCACGCAACTCTAGGGTCTGCTGTGGCCCTGCCACGTCCCCTGGGAGGGGTCAGCTGTGCCAGGTAAGGGCATGTGCACAGGGACGCCTGCCCTCTATCTTCTAGTCTCTTGGGGATTTTCTTTCTCTCTAAGCACAGTTTCCCTGCTGAATAACTCAGCTGTAGAAAAAAGGAAAAGGGATTGGTCGGCTCCTAGACCAGGGTCAGGAGGAGAATCGAGTGCCCTCCAGATTCTAGGTAAAACATTCCTCCGTAAGCCATTCCAATCTATGTACTGGGTTTCTAAATGACATACCCACTCCCACTGCACTGATACCTTATGTACATTATAAAACATACATAAAATGGAAGATGTTAGGGAATGAGGCAGATGCACATAACGTCTAGTATTTTCTTCCTGCCCCCAGTGCCAGTGCCCAGCACCGGCCTGGCTGGCACCCTGGGGAGTCAGCCGGGAAGCTACAGTCAGAGCGCAGAACCCGGGGGAGATCTGCTTCATGGCTCTTCCTTCCTTTTTGCTGCGAGTTATTTTTAAATGAGGCCATCCCATTATAAACACACAGAAGCCAAAACAGAGAGAGAGAGAAACTGTGAGGGAGGAACAGAGATAGAGGAGAGACACAGAGAGTGAGAGGAAAACAGAGAGGGGTAGCATCTAAGGGCCGGAACACAAGAGTCGGCAGGAGAACCTGCCAGAGACCGTGGGAGCCAGAAGCCACGGCTGGGGCACTGAGGGTGCAGGGCTCCTGGGATTGTCCTGGGCTCAAGTGGGGTGTGGGGCCGGGCCTCCCGCAGTCTCACCCCAGGAATTATGCTTCCTGTAGTCACAGAACTCCACACCCCTGGGCTGCGGGTAGAAGATGTAGGCACAGCCACACTCCCTGATCATGTTCACCTGGAAGCAGGAATGGATACACACCTGCAGGAGGGGAGAATGAAGGGGGAGGGGGTCAGGACTGCCCTCCCCGACGCAGCTCCAAACGGCAGGGGAGGGGAGCACAAACCAGTCCCCTCAGTGCGCCTCCATCCCTCTCTCCACCCGTCCCCATCACCCATCACACACACCCTGTGGCTTTGGCTGACCTGCACTGCAGGCCTGGGAGATGGTCGCCATAGAAACAGGCTGAGCCTCACCTGCTGCGTGTACTTGGTACCGTAAAGGTTCTCCACTGGGACATCGCTGCCATTCTTGGTGCAGTCGCCATAGTCACCCCCAAGTCTGTCCACGGCTTCCTGCGAATGCAGAGACATGGAGAAGTCGGAGGTCAGAGGTCAGACCTCTCGTTGTCAAGGCCTCTTCCCGGCCTCTGTCTTCCCTCAGTCCCAGGCTGTATGTCCTACCTTACCTCCTCTCCTATCTGCCTCACCATTTCAAAACACACGCCCGGGACTACTTCCAAGGACACTGGGCCCGGAGCACCCCCTGGAACCCCAAGCACGCCCCGCACCCCTTCTCGGTGCTCTCGCCTGAGCCTCCCCCGCCCCAGATCCCTACTTCCTAACGCCCACTCAGCCGGGGCCCTCACCCCTGGTTTCTGCTCCTGAAGACTTCCACGCGCTCGAGGCTCCCCCTGCACGACCTCTTCCGGTCCTCTGGCTGTCACCCCCCAGGCCCTCTCCCCGCCCTTCACCTGAGGCTCTCTTCCCAGGCCTCGCAGTCAGCCTCCTTGCCTTACTCATGCTGATGGAGGTCTCCATACCAGGCCGCAGGTTAAAGCCTCCGTCGTCCATAAAGGCGGGCTCATCCTGCCCGTGCACCATCACCCTGGCCCCGGTCACCGTGGACAGCAGTGGGATGAAGTCATTCTGCTCCGTCCGCAGCATCAGGGACAGACCTGGGCGTGCAGGGGGAACAGAGTGACGGGGGTCTGGGAGAAGCATCTGGGGGTGGAAACCCACCCGCCCACCCTGCCTCGTCTCTAAGCCTCCCAGGGCAGCAAGCTCAGGAAGACCTGCAAATGGGCTTGGCAACCCCTGAGCTGGATTCGGGGTTGGGGTGAGGGGCAGCGGAAGGCAGGACTGGGACAAGATTCCTACCACACCTGGAATGTACCACGTGATGCCCACGGGGGAAAAAAATCAAAGAGGATTTTTCCAGGATACAGATGGGCACGCTGCAGTGAGGCCCCAAGCGCCACTAGGACGCGGACTCAAGGTGGGTAAATGCGGGTGCACAGCGCGGGGGAGGGGCTGGGCCGAGGTCAGGGATGGCGCACCGTTGTTGACCCCAGGCATGAAGGACATCCAGAGGTTGGAGTTGTTCTTGTCATTGAAAGTGTAGCAGTTCCCATACATCGGGTGGTGGAAGTGGGAGTAATTCCTATGCAGGAGAGAGAGAGGGGGGTCAGAAGGGAAAGTGCAGGGGGTCAGGGAGAGGAAGACTTTCAGAGCCCTTTGTTTCCTGATCACCTACTATGTGCCAACACAGTGCTGGGAGCCTTGCCCACAAGCCCTCAGTCACTCCACTGGGCATCATCCCTACTTCACGGAAGAGGGAGCACGGGCTCGGAGAGATCTAGTAGCTGCCCAAGGTCACACAAGCAGCGAGGATGAGATGGGACACCAACCAGATCAGCCATCTTCTAGCCCAGGCTCCTTCCACCCTACTTCCACCCTTCCACCCAGGCTCCTTCCCTTCCACCCTACGGTGAGGCCACCTGACCTCACTGGCCTTGTGACCCTCCCGTCACTGTGCTGCACTATGAACTCCTGCAGCACCCCTAGCTTCTCGTGTGTCTCACTCTTAGTTCCCCATTTGGTTTATAATCTCCTTGAGGACAGGAGCCATGTCTCATTCATGTCCGAATCATCTCTAGGGTAATGGTGTGGTTCCTGGCACACTGGAGACACAGGAGATCGTTAACAGCTAGCTGATAGATGAACGGAAGGGAAGGGGGGTCCGGGGGGAAGAGAGTGAGACCAGTGAGCACAACGCTTCAAGGAGGAAGGTCAGATGCGAGGGCGGGAACGGGGCCTCTCACGCCAGCATGCCTCCCCCTGGTAGGTCCAAAGCTGGGCTGGGATACGTTTGGGAACAGAGAGAAAGGAATCACAGATTTGTGTTGCAAGAGGAACACGGTTTGACAGCAAATCACAGGTCCCCCAACAGGGAGGCTGTGCGGGGCTGCAGCTAGAGCCCACACGGGAACAGAGGGGATCTGTGTTCTAACTACCCTGCCCTCTGGGAGCCAGTGAGGGGAGCAGGGAGAAGAGGGGGACGAGGCTTTGGGCCGAGAGAGGCAGAGGAGGAAGGAAGAGAAGTAGGAGAGGAAAGAAGGCTGGACGGAGGTCAGGAGCGGGGCGCTGGCTGCACGGCCTTGAGCAGCCATTTTTCCCTAAGCTTACTCTCCTCATCTGTAAAACGAGGAGATGGAACTAGATGATCTGGAATGCTCCATCGGCCTTGAAGAGCAAAGGCGCAAGAGTGTGAAGTACTGGTGCACATTCTGGGAAGGGCTAGGAAGTCAGCGTTTCCAGAACAAAGGCTTCCCTCAGGGAGGGAGGAAGAAAGAAGCGGCCAGTCCTGCAAGGCCTGTGAGCCCTGCTCAGAGGAGAGGGACAGGGACAGTGTGGCAGACGCACACCCCGGGCTGTTTGCAGCAGGTGGAATCAACAGCGTAGACACAGCACCATGGATCATTCTTAAACTCACAGAGCTTAGTTTACAAAATAAAAAGTGACACGAGATACATAACACAACGCCATTTATGTCCACATTACACACACACTGGGTAAAAACACATACAAAAGAGAAACACAGTAAGCACATTATGAGAATATGTATATGAGCAGTAGCGTAACGTGACGGTGAAGAGCACGCGCTCCAGAACGAAACAGCTTGTACTCGAATCCTAGCTCTAACCAGTGTTAGCTGGAGGACCAGCCCAGGCACTTGATCTCTTTGCGCTGCAGTTTCCTCATCTATACAATGGCGATAATCATACTACTTACTTCACAGGGATACTGGGAGGATTAAATTACACTCAGAACGGTGTTTAGCCCTCAGTAAGAGCTATGTAAATTTGCTATTAAGAGTAGAGGGATTCAGGGACTTCCCTGGTGGCACAGTAGTTAAGAATCCACCTGCCAATGCAGGGGACACGGGTTCGAGCCCTGGTCCGGGAAGATCCCACATGCGGCGGAGCAACTAAGCCCGTGTGCCACAACTACTGAGCCTGCGTGCCACAATTACTGAAGCCCACGCACCTAGAGCCCGTGCTCCGCAACAAGAGAAGCCACCGCAATGAGAAGCCCGCGCGCCGCAACTAGAGAAAGCCTGAGCGCAGCAACGAAGACCCAACACAGCCAAAAATAAATAAATTTTAAAAAAAAGAGTATAGGGATTCGTTAAGACATCTAAAGTCAAAAGGACAGATATAACAAGGGGAGGCTGGGGAGAATTTGCAACCCTCACACACCGCTGATGAGAATGCAAAACAGCATAGCTACTTGGAAAACAGTCTGGCAATTCCTCTAAATGTTAAATATAAAATTACTATGTGAACCAGTAATTCCACTCCTAGGTATCTCCTAAGAGAAATGAAAATATACATCCATACAAAAACGTGTACAAGAATGCTCATAGCAGCATTATTCATAATAGCCAAAAAGTGAAAGCAACCCAAACGTCCATCCCTGAAGAAGAGATAAACAAAATGTGGCTTATGCATACAATGGAAAGCTATTTAGTCAGAAAAAAGGCAGGAACTGGGGGGGGATTCCCTGGCGGTCCAGTGGTTAGGGCTACGCGCTTCCACTGCAGCGGGGCACCAGTTCGATTCCTGGTTGGTGAACTAAGATCCCACATGCCTCTCGATGTGGCCAAAAAAAAAAAAAAAAAAAGGCATGTATTACTGATACACACTGAAACATGGATGAACCTTGAAAACAGGATGCTAAGTGAAAGAAGCCAGTCACAGAAGACCACATATTGTGTGACTCCATTTATATGTAATGTCCCCAGCAGGCAGTCCATAGAGACAGAAAGTAGAATAGTGGTTGCCAAGGCTCGGAGGAGGGGAAGGAACAGGGAGTGAGGAAAATATTCTACAATTAGACAGTGGTAATAGCTGCACAATTCTGTGAATAAACTAGAAACAAATGAACTGTAGCCATTAAAAGGATGAATTTTGTGGTATGTGAATTATATCTCAATAAAGCTGGGTTTTTTGTTGGTTTTTTTTTTTTGCTGTACGCGGGCCTCTCACTGTTGTGGCCTCTCCCGTTGCGGAGCACAGGCTCCGGACGCGCAAGCTCAGTGGCCATGGCTCACGGGCCCAGCCTCTCCGCGGCATGTGGGATCCTCCCGGACCGGGGCACGAACCCGTGTCCCCTGCATCGGCAGGCGGACGCTCAACCACTGCGCCACCAGGGAAGTCCCTGTGTTTTTTTTTATACTTATTTTTTTATTTAGGCTGCGCTGGGTCTTAGTTGTGGCTCGCAGGATCTTTTAGTTGCGGCATGCATGTGGGATCTAGCTCCCCAACCAGGGATCGAACCCGGGCCCCCTGCATTGGGCACACGGAGTCTTACCCACTGGACCACCAGAGAAGTCCCTCAATAAAGCTGTTATTAAAGAAAAGATTATAGAGAGAGGGGAAAGGGTGTTGGATACAGGGGAGGAGAGGACTGAGAAAGCCATGATAAAGCGCTTGAACTCAATTCCGAAGGCCAGAGAGACACTGAAGGATTTTAAACGGGCCTGACTGGAATAGTTAAGTACAGTGAAGTGCAGGCAGAACCCTGAAGTATTAAAGCTTCCTGTGGTCGCAGAATAAAGGGAGGATTGAGAGGCAGAGAGACAAATTAGAAGGGTTATCATAATCCCGGTGAGAAATGAGGCTCTGAACTGAGGAAGTGACCTAAGCCTCAAGTCTGAGATGAACGATGGACTTTCCATTGATGGGGAGGCAGCAGCCTGGGGCAGGCAAAGTGAGAGGGTGACAGAGCAAGTCGGTGGCAGGTGTGGGCTGACCCAGGGTCAGGTGCTGGTCTCACTTCCCCAGTGGCAGCTTCTGTCCTCAAACAAACACAGAAACAAGAGACAGGAACAAAGGTGTGCGCTGGGCAGAGTGTGTGTTCCAGGTGAGGGGTGGCGGCAGAGCCAGGTGACACGTGGCCCTAGTGACAGAAAAGGGCAGGGGTCCCTGTAGAGTGGAGACGCTGCGTCAACACCCTTCCTCAGCCAGGCAGAGGCAGGGAGATGGTGCCTGAACACCGAGGAATAGGGAGGGGAAGGCGGGGGTAGGAGGGGACAGAGGCTACAGAAGGGGACCTCCCTGTACCCCTAGCCCCTCCCAGCCCTCAGAGAGCTGGCAGCTGCTGTGACCTCTTTGCAAGGACATTATGACGGGAGATGTGACTGAAAGAATGCCTGGTGGGCATTGCAATAGAGTGGGGAGGACCCTTGGCTCGGGCTGGCCTGGTGGCCTAGGGCAAGTCACTTCATCTGTGTGAGTGTCATTTCACAGGAGTAATGAGACCCACCACTCACTGCAGTGTGTAAAGTGCTCTCAACTCGTCATCTCTCACACTTGGAGATAGATGTTATCATCATCTTCATCACTTAAGAAAAAGTGCCAAGGGACTTCCCTGGCAGTCTAGCGGTTAAGACCCTGAACTTCCACTGCGGGGGGCGTGGGTTCAATCCTTGGTCAGTGAACTAAGATCCAGCATGCCGCACGGTGTGGCCAAAAAAAGAAAGAAAGAAAGCAAAAGAAGAAAAAGAAAGAAAAAGTGCCAAAAGGACAAGGATTTTTCTTCTTCTTCTTTGACGTATCCCAAATGTCTACAACAGTGACGGGCACACAGCCCAGACAGTCAAAAATATTTGTTCAATGAACATTGAATGGATCTCATTTCCCCCACTTTACAAAGAAGTAGGCTCCGAAGAGTGATGTGAAATGCTCAGAGTCACCTGGCCTGGAAGAAACAGAGCCAGAGCAGGAACTGAGGGCCAGACTCTGACTCAGTCCACGCTGTGTCCACTATACCACTGCTGCCGCGTCATCTGAGCAAGCGGGGCAGGGGACCAGACGGCCTTCCAGGCACTCTGGAGTTTGATGCTAGTGAGAAAGAGGCCTTAGGAAAATGGAGAACCATGCTTCCAGCCCTTGGTTTCTCAAAGCCGGACCTCAACCCCAGCCTTCCCAGGGCATCCATTTGAGGCTGCTTCACTCAGACCCAGCCCTGCAGGGAGCAGCAGAAATCCTGCAGGACAATTCCTGGGGCAGAGGTTTGGACCTGAAGTCAATGCTTCTCCCTCCTCCCCACCCGCAAGCATGTATTTAGTCAACCAGCATTCCGGGGTGCTGGCCATGCTGGGCCTCAGGCTGGCGCAGGGAAGGAGACCCCATGGGGAGCACGAAGCCAGGCCTCAGGGACAAGACTCACGCCTCATTGCAGGAGACCTGGTTGAAGCGGCAGGCGAAGATGAATTTGCCCAGCGCCTCCTCCTCCAGCATTGGAGTGTCCTGCCGTCTGGATAGAATGTTGATGTAGTGGAAGCGGTACCACTCCCTCACTGCATCCACCCCTGATGAGTACGTCCGGTAGAAGCAGTCCGAGTTGTTCTGGTTGCACTAGACACAGAGACCAGAGAGTCAGAGGACCAGCAGCAAGGGTAAGCAGGACGGGGGCCAAGGTCAAGGAATGGATAGTCTGGGGTCCTGAAGCCAGATAGACAGGGGTGGGGAGCCAGGAGTGGGAAGAAACAGAAGCCCCGAGAAGAGCGGACCCAGAGAGCAGGGGATTAATGGAGGAGACCGGGAGCTGCACACACCTCGGGGTCATTTATGCAGTCCGAGGAGGGTGGAGCAAGGATTCTTCTCCCCATTTCACAGATGGGAAGACTGAGGAATCAAGTGGTTCATCCCAGCACCAGAGCGGGGACTGGAACCCCGGTCTCCGGGTACCATGCTCCGCTCTCACTAAAGGGGCCTCTCTTTCTTCTCTCTGCTTCTCTCCCATTTATTTTTAAAGTTTCCTTGTTACTGTCTCCCTATTCTCTGTCTTAGGCCGGCGGAGCCCCAGTGCCCCATCACACTGGAGGGTCCCAACTGAGTCCCACTGGGGGGGATTGGAATTCAGAAAGCACCTTTTCCACCGTAGATCTGACTTCTCACCCCATAAACGCTCCCACAGAGGCCCCCAGCGAGGAGCCTCCACAAGCTGGAGCCCAGAGAGATGCCATTTAATTTTATTTTTCAAACCATATTTAAGTATTTAACTTACTCATTTTGCCAGCCAGCGGACTGAGTCCGCCTTGTATCACCGGCAGCAGAGGTGGGTAGGAAAAGGGAGCGGAGCGGAGTCCCGGGCTCCGGCCGCACCAGAGGGGCGGGGCGAGGGGGCGGGGCCTTACCAGTTGGAAGCCGATCTTCCAGTCCTTCCTGTTCACCTTCGGGTTACTGTGACTCAGGCTGGAGTCGGATCGGCGGACTCTGCTGGCGGCGTGGGGCGGAGCCGGGACCGGCAGGCGCTGCAGGGGGTGCGGCAGGGACTCCCGCAGGTCGCGGCGGCCGCGGGCGTGGGCCACGAGACTGTTGGAGGAGT
Source organism: Leucopleurus acutus (assembly GCF_964270905.1). Taxonomy (NCBI): domain Eukaryota; kingdom Metazoa; phylum Chordata; class Mammalia; order Artiodactyla; family Delphinidae; genus Leucopleurus; species Leucopleurus acutus. Next base: position 6,818,401 of record NC_139152.1, read on the forward strand.
TGTACTTGTACAGGTCGAAGAGCGTCTGCTCTGTGGTGCGGTCCAGCTCCTCCAGGTCCTTTTTCATTTCCGTGTACCTGGGAGGGGCGATGGCAAAGGGTCGGAACAGGAGGCGGCGGCCTCGCGACAATCCCCGGCGCCCCTGGGCCTCAGTTTCCCTGTCTGTAACCGGAGAGGTCGGTTCATCCCGGAGAAGCCTGCGGGGAATAGTTCTGGGGTCTCCCAGGCTATCTCGGGGGCGAGGGGGCGTGCAGACAGGTGTGTCCGCGGAATAATAGGAGGAGACAGTGAGCTCCGGCGGTGACGGCATTTACTGCCGCGTGTTTATCGTGAGGGAGAGGCGGGAGGCGCTCTCCTCCCACCTAGACCTGGCCTGGAAGGGAACCCAGAACTTGTCTGCCCCTTCCCAGGGCGGGAGGGGGGGTGGACGGGCTGGGCCCAGACACTCCAGGGACCCGCGATGCGCGCGCCATCCCGCCCCATTCCCCCGCCCCTTCCCGCCCCGGCGAGGGTGGCTTTTGGGTTCGTCTGCCACCTGACACTTTCTAAGTCTGGGGTTCTCAACTGCATTTCTAGAATCTTCCAAGGAACTTAAAAAATGCCAATGTCAGTGCTGCATACGCCGCGCCCCCTCCCGCCTACCAGACACCAGAGGAGACTCAGTTTTAATGAGTTTCGGGTGGGGCCCAAACACTGTAAGTTAAGCACCGTCCAGTATAAATCCTCACATTCCTTCTTCTCAATACAAGGCCTATATTCTGCATCACGAAAGTCCAGAGTAGCAGGGCCTTAGGGATAGAATCTACCAAAACAAAACAAACACCTAGAACACCTAGAAATTAAACGAGGTTGCAAGACACAAAGCCAATGTACAAAAATTAATTGTATTTCTACAAGCTAGCAACAAATATTTGGAAAATGAAATCAAATACAACACCATAAACAACATCAAACACTGGGAATAAATCTAATGAAAGAAGTGCAAGACCTGTACACTGAAAATCCTGCTGAAACAAACCACCAAGACCAAAATAAAAGGAGTTGCAGATGTTCATGGATCAGAAACTCATGAGGGGGACTTCCCTGGTGGCTCAGTGGTTAAGAATCCTCCTGCCAATGCAGGGGACATGGGTTCGAGCCCTGGTCCGAGAAGATCCCACATGCCACAGAGCAGCTAAGCCCGTGCACCACAAATACTGAGCCCACGCTCTAGAGCCTGCAAGCCACAACTACTGGGCCCACGTGCCACAACTACTGAAGCCTGTGTGCCTAGAGCCTGTGCTCCGCAACAAGAGAAGCCACAGCAATGAGAAACCCACACACCCCAACGAAGAGTAGCCCCCGCTCACCACAACTAGAGAAAGCCCACGCGCGGCAACAAAGACCCAACACAGCCACAAATAAATAAATAAGTAAATATTAAAAAAAAAAAGAAGGAAAAAGAAACTCACGAGGTCTCCCAGATTGCTCTCTAGATTCAACTCAAGTGTCTATCAAAATTTCAGTGGACATTTTGGAAGAAATTCACAGGCTGATTCTAAGATTGATATGGAAATGCAAAGACCCTAGAATGACCAAAACGATTTTGGAAAAGAAGAGCCAAGTTAGAGGACTTACTCTACCTGAGTTTAAGACTATAAAGCCACAGTAATCAAAACAGTGTAGTGCTAATATAAGGATAAACGAAAGATCAATGGCACAGAATAGAGTCCAGAAATATAATCACAGATATATGGTCAACTGAGTTTTGACCAAAGCACCAGTTCAACTCAATGGCAAAAATAATTTTTTTTTAAAATAGGTGGTGCTGGAACAACTGGATACTGTATGAAAAAAAAGAAAAAAAAAAAAAAAAGAACCTCAACCTCTACCTTAGTCCATATACAAAAATTAAGTCAAGCTACATCACAGACCTAAACAAAAAATTCAGAACCATAAAGACTATAGAAGAAAATATAGAAGAGATCTTCATGTCCTTGGGGTGGGCAAAATTCCTTGGAATAAGGAATATCTAGGGACTTCCCTGGTGGCACAGTGGATAGGACTCCTCACTCCCAATGCATCAGGCCTGGATTCCATCCCTGGTCAGGGAACTAGATCCCACATGTATGCCACAACTAAGGAGCCCACGTGCCGCAACTAAGACCTGGTGCAACCAAATAAATAAATATTTTAAAAAATATACCTAAAGAAGAAATCCTGAAATATAAAAACTTCTTATGAATCAACAAGAAAAAGACAAATTGTTTTAAAAACGAACCCCCAAAATATACGAATGGTCACTAAACACATGAAAAGGTGCTCAAGACAATTAGTCCTCAAGTGAATGCAAATGAAATCCATAATGAGGTACCATTTAACATCCATGAGGCTAAAAGTAAGAGACTGACAACATCAAGTGTTGATGAGAATGTGGAGCATCTGGAATTGCTGCTGGTGGGAGTTTAAAGTGGTACCACCAGTCTGGAGGACAGTTTGGTAGTTAAAGTTAAATCTACATCTACCTTATTACCCTCTGTATATTTCACCCAATTCCACTTCTAGCTATTTGCCCAAGAGCAGTGAACACATAAAGACTTGTACGTGAATGTTCATAGCAACTTTATTCATAATAGTCAAAAAGCTTGAAAGAACCCACATGTCCATCACCACGGCTCAGCAGTAAAAAGGGACTGATACAGAAGAAAAACAAAGACAAACAAACAAACAAAAAACCACATGAAAGAATTTCAGAAACATGAAGCCGAGCAAAATAAGCTAGACACACACACAAGAAAATTCATAGTGTGTGAGTCCATTTATATGAAGTCTAAGAACAGAAAAAACGAATGGATGGTGACAGAAGTCAGAAGATGACAGTGAGAGAGGGAAAGGAATTGACTACAAAGGGTCACCAGCTAATGGAATGTTCAATATCTTGAGCGCCAAACCTCAAAGAGCACCTAAGATTTGTGCATTTTACTGTATGTAAATTTGCCTCAATTAAAGAAAAAGTGAACCATCAGTGCAGGCCTTCAATCACCAGAGTCAGATTTGGTGGGATCGGGTGGGGCCCCAACAAGGTAGTTTTTACGAGTCCCGGGAGGTCCTAGTGTGCAGTCACAATCACTGCCTAGTCCAAGTCCTCAGTCCTCCTCCACTATCTCCCTCATAAAAGACTAGCCGGCTGTCCCTCATCTTCTCCCAGGAGAAAATGTAGCTCAGGTGGAAGGTGTGTGTTTGACATTCTGAGATTTGTTTGTTTCTGGTCATTAAAAGAACAGCAGTAGAAGGAAACGTTACTGGAACTGAGATCTAATCAGCTTTCCACACTCATTTCCTAGCCTCGCCACTTTCTAGATGGTTAGCCTTGGAGAAGTTACTTTGGAGAAGTTACTTTATCTTCTCTGGGCTTCTGTTTCATCATCTGTGAAATGGGAGCACCTGCTGCATAGTGTGGTGATAAGGATTAAATGGGTTAATATATCAAAAGTACTGAGGAAAATACCTGGCCGAGTGGGTACTGTATAACTGCAGCTGTTGTTATTATTGTCATGACTGTTCTTTAATGCGAACGATAATAGTAACCTGTTGTTGAAGCAGAGAAGGCTGAGGAGACAGGAGCACTGCCTGCCACTCACCTGCCCTGCGACTTTGTGGTCTTAACAAACGTGGAGCCTGAGACCAGATTCCAATTCTGACTCGTCCACCTAGCAGCTGGGTGACCTTTGCAAAGCCTTTAGGGTCTCAGAGCCTCCGTCTTCTCCTCTGACTCTGAGCTGACAGTTCCCTCCTTATCCAGCAAGCTTGTGATGAAGATCAGATCGCGATAGTGGACTTGGCAAAGTGCAGCACAGTCAGGTGCACCTGAACTGATGGCCATCGGGCAAAGAAGAAGATGTCTTTAGAGTTTCTCCAAAGAGACAGAACCAGGACCAGAGGGTAGAAGTGACGGTGAGGTAAGCTGCAGCTTTACCTAAGGAAGAATTTTCCAGCAACAGCTGCTACAGAGGTAGTAAGGTTCCTGACGTGAAGGAGTCCATCCCTGGGAGCGGGTTGGGAGAGTGTCAGGTCTAAGAGTCTGGGCTTTCTGTCCCTGCCAGGCCTGCCAATGCAGAGCCTGCTTTCCAGATCCTGTGGGAGTGCAGGGTCGGCTCAGAGCCTTCCCCTGCCTCAAGGCAGCTCTTTGGGGCACTGCCCTTCTCCTCACCACCATGCCCCCTGCTCTGCCATCTCCAGGAAGGAAGATTCCATGACCTTCTTTGCTGTCTAAGAATGCCAAGCTCTTCCTTAGAATCGGCCTCAATCCTCCGAGGACTGGATGAAAAATATGTTCTTGGGCTTTGATGTGGCTATGTCTGGCCCTGTCTCTGGGGTGAAGAAAGCCCTTTGTTAACCAGAAAGGAGGGGATTGCTGTAGCTGACCTTTCACATTGGATTCTCAGCACCTCCTTGCTTAGCATGAAGGTCTTCAGCCTTGTCCCCTTTTCTGGCAGTTATAGAACAGCCCAGAACCACGCTCCTCCTTCTTCCTCCCCCTCTTCTGGCCACGCCCAGCTGCCTGCTGGTGGGCATTGGGTCACGATTTCCACCTCCTCCCTGCTTCCCCTGTCCAAGTCACCCATCTTGCCTCTGCCTCTAGTACTCATGCCAGCGTGGGTCACACTCAGGCTACCACCCACCCCCACCAGGCTGCATCAACCTGTCCACCCTTCCCTGCCTCTCTCCTGGAGCAGGAACCAATAGCCTGGATCCTTCCCTCCTCCCTCCTCCCTCCAGACTCCTGCTGCTCTTCCCCACAGACTCCCACCAGCCCCCCAACCCTGGATGCCTTTGCCTGGCCCCTCCTTAAAGTGCAATGGGAGAAAGAGCTTTGAGATTAAACACACTTGGTTTGTAACTCAGCTGCTGACCTAGGATGCACTGGCTCCTATGTTGGGGGGAGGGAGGGGGGCGGATTTTTGAATCTCAGTTTCACCACCGGTTCCCTGTGTGAACTTGGGCAAGTTACGTAACCTCTCTGGGCCTCAGTTTCCTCAGTTGTAAAATGGGAGTAATACTGGTTTCTACATTAGAGGTCTGTTGTGAAGATTAAATCATTTAATTAATAGAAAATTTTCATTTGTTTGTACTGTGAAGTACTATATTAAGTACTGTATGTGTTAGCCATTCTCGTTGTTCATTTTTTTATTATTTGCTGTTTGACCCTGCTCAGTTACTTCACCTGCACTTCCTCATCTGCAAAAATGGAAATAATAAGGCCCATCTCCATGGACTTGTCAGGATTAAATGAGGTAGTGCTTATAAAGCACCCAGGGCAGGATCAAGCATGTAGTAGACGTTCAATACCCTTGCCCGGCTTTGAGGAGCCTTTCCTGACTCCCCTCCCTTCCAGGGTGCTGTGTTCTCTCCCCGCTAAGTCATGCAGGAGGGATTTTGTTCCTGTGTGGACACCTGCCTCCCAGCCTGCAGGCCTCAGAGGCTGGGGCTCTGGTTTTCATTCCCTGGGGGCTTTTTCCACTACTGTTCAGGGCCTTGCTTCCTGCAGAGCCTTGGAAAATACGCAGGCCTCAACACTCAGCCTGGCCCTGTCCATCTCTCACCCACATCTTTCAACCACAAGGATTTTATTGACAGCCTAGTCCTCAGGCCTGCCTGCCCTCCCCTCCCTCCCCTCCGCCACTGCCCCAGGGGATGAGGGTGTGGGAAGAGGAGGGAAAGGTTAGGGCAGAGGAGCACGAGGTTGGGAAGAGGAGAAGCAAAGTCACAGGGAGCAGAGGAGGAGAAAGAAGGCTGAGAAGGCAAAGAAAACAAGCTCAGAAAGGAGATGTAAACGTCTGAGCGGAGATTCCATTTATTCCACGTTCACATCTTGGGTGTTAAGAAGAGGCAGGGTTTGTGAGTTGTGATCAGGCAAACAGGGTGAGTCACTATCTCTGTGACCTTGTGCCTTACCTCTCTTTGCCTCAGTTTCCTCAAGTGTAAAACACGGATGATAATAGTACCTGCCTCGTAGGATGGTTGGGAGAATTAAAGGAGACGCCTGTGGGGTACTTAGCTGTGTCTGGTGCGTGAGGCAGCTTCTTGGTAACTGGCCTCTTACCCTAGACCTTATAAGGGGGTTAATCAGTGAAATGGCCCGGCAATGTTTCTCTGTAGGACAGGAGGTCCCAACCCTTATTAGTTCATGACACACCTTCGGACACAACAGAATATGCCACCCCCAATGTGTGACCAATCCCAGTCACCCACAATCGCACGCACACGCCGTTTGTGTGCTCACACACACACTCCTGCGATCACACACACGTGCACTCGTAAATCTTACACTCCTTGAAGACAGAGACTATACCTCACAATTTTTATTGTACCTATCACAGTGAGCTGAAGTTATTTGTTTATATGCCTGTCTCTTCCATCCTATCTTTCAAATACCTAGCAGAGTACCTGGCCCACGGCAACAACTGCAGGAATTATTGGTGAACCCATTTGCCGGGTGCCTAGCCCTGTGTCTGGCCTGCCTCGGGTGTCCCAAGGTGTGGCAGGACTGAGTGAACACACAGAAAATGTGGGTGTGTGTAGACACCCAGCCCTGCCCTCCTGTCTTCTCTATGGTCACCTCCACACCCTCTGGCTTCCCGACCGAAAATTGGCAAAGAACGGTGATGAAACCCAAAACTTCAGGACACACCCAAGTACGTAACAGTCAGTCACCTGGGCAGGTGGACTGTACAGCCCAGCAGGGTCACCTGAGCCTCTGGGGGAACAGCCTGACCAGGGCTGTCCTGTTCTCCTGGCTCTGTGACGCTCCACGCCTCCCACCTCCGGCTCACAGAATGCTTTGCTACCACCCGCCACTTTGCTTTCTCCAGAACAACCCCCCCTGCTCAACAAAGACCACCGTACCAGGGCCCGGCCCCTGCCAGCTGCCACCGCCCAGCCCACCACCCCTGCTCCAGAACCTCCGTCAGATTCACCGCCTGACGCAGAGGAGGGGCTGATCCCTACCCTGCCCTTCTGGAGTTCTCAGCATCTTGACCTCATCAGCACTCCCTCCGGCTTGCGGGAGGATGAAGGGCTGGAGGAGGAAGCTGTCGGTGCCCCAAGCCTGCTCTGGAGAAGCCCCGGGCACTAGGAAGGCGTCACTGGGCAGAGCGAAGGCCAGCCCATCAGGTCGGGGGCTCCCTATCCTGCCCAAAGGGAGGTCTGCCTCGGGACAGGAGTGTCGTCTCCTACCTCTGGGTCTGAGCATCTGCCTGCCCGGTGGGCACCCCTGTACCCTCTGGAGCCCCCTCCCAGGCTCGGGGAAGCGGCGGAAGGAGACCGACCTGTAGGGATTGAGGGTGCAGACGGTGACGGCGGGGAAGACGAGCTTCTCCGAGTTGAGGTTGATGTTGAGGCTGACGGGGTAGCTGAAGTACTCTCCGAAGAGCAGGCCGAACTGCCAGTACATCATGCCGAAGGTGCAGAGCCAGAGCACAGCCCAGAAGGCCGTCTTCATGCGGTTGTGCTGCGAGCACACCAGGCGGATGGCGCCGTGGATGGTGGTGTTGCTGCAGAAGAACTGGAAGAGCTCCCGGTAGGAGTGGTGGAACTCCAGCAGGGGCTCCTCCTCGTCCGTGGACGGCGGGGGGGCTGCAGGTTCGGGGCCCGGCTCAGGCTCCTCATGCTTGTCTCCCTTCATGAGCCCTTGGGTGGGTCGGGGAGGACGAGGGGCAGGACTGAGTCCTGGGCTCTGGGTGCCTCCATTGTCACCTCGGGGCCGCGCCCTCAGCCCACCCTCAGCCCACCTTCTCCCTCTCTTGCCCGCCCCCCTCCCCGGGAGCCAGCTGACCTGCAGCAGTCGGGGCGAGAAGAGCTGGAGCTTCCCTGGAGTGACCTCCCTGCTTCCCCGATAAGGCCACCTTTTGGGTTCTGTCCTAGAATCTCCCCTTCTGTCTCTACTGCGGTCTCTGCCCTGCTGAGTCAATCCCTTTCTTTGGTCTTCTTCCTCTGGGATCTGTGTCTTAGCTTCTCTCCGTCTCTGTCCCCGTCTCTGCCTCCTGCTTCTCTTTGGGTGTCTCTGGGCTCCCTTGCTTTGCCTGTCTCCTCTCCGTGCACCCGCCTCTCTGATCCTGCCCCCCTTCCTTTCCGCCCCCGCTCCCTCCGGTCTCTGGCCCTGACCTCGGCCCCGAGGACTGCAGGACTCCAAGAGGCCTGGGTGGCCTCCAGTTCCCCACTCCCGGGTTGTGGCTGGACTGGGACTGGTTCCTTTCCAGCTGGATCTGGCAGCCCGGCCTCTCCTCCCCCTCACCTGACAGGTGCAGCCTGCCCTCCCGCCAGGTATGGAAGCGACAGAAGCCTCATTAGCATCTCAATTAAAGGTGAGCCGGGCAGGGGGAGGGGCAGAGGAGGAGTCAGAGCTGAGAGCTCCTCGGTGGGAGGAGGGTGCCTGAGGGCAGGTGACAGGCGCACAGGGACGGGGAAGGCGAGAGGTGGCGGGGAGAAGAGTCAGGGCCTCGGAGTGGCGGGGAGCTGGCCGGCAGGGGGACCAGGAGACAGAACGGCAGGGGAGGGTCGGAGGTCTTGAACCAGGAGAAGGACCCTGAACGCAAAGCCAGGAGGGCAAAGCATGGGAAAAAGGACAAGTTAGGACGAGTGAGACTAAGGTGGGGAGACCAGGAGACCAGGGAAGGCAGGAGAAGGGAGGTGGATGGACCAGGAGAGGGTGAAGGACCGGGAGGGAGGAGAGGCAGAGAAGGGGAGTGAGGAGGAGGGAGCCGGCCCCAAAATCAGCCCCTCCCCTGAAGGAGAGCAGGAAGGCCCCCCTGTGCGGGCTTCCAGGAGCCAGGGCCCCTCCCTGGGGAATCCCTGCAGAGGCACCCCTGCGTCAGCCTCACCCCCAGGCCTTGGAGAGGAAGGAGAAGGCGTGTCTGCAACCTCCCTCCCCGCTCACTGAGGTGGGAACACCTCGCGGCCCCACCTGGCACCAGGCACAGAGCACCCTTCTCCCTGTCCGAGCTGGTCCAGCCTCGTCCCTCATGACTCCTCACCAGCACCCCTACCTTGTCCAGCCCAGGGAGGGGCCCAGGTGGAGCTGGGGGCTGGGCGGGGCCCTGGGGACATTCTGTTCTTTTTTACATCACTGGCTGCCAGGCCAGGAATGTGTAATGTCCCCAGTTGTGGTCACGGGGTTGCAGGAATGTGTGCTCGGAGAAGGGGCCAGGCAGGGCACTTGGGCAGAACCCCGGAGCCCAGGGAGCTCAGGGACAGGGGGCACCGAGGAGACAGGGAGGGATGTGGGCCATGCAGGGAGATGCGGAGGAAGAGGCCGGGCCTGGCCCAAGGCCGCACCAGCCCTGGAAGGAAGGAAAAGCTCAATGTGGGGCTGTGTTTTTCCTCCAAAGTCTCTGCCCCAAGCGACTGAGCAAGGGAATAGTGAAGTGCCAAGTGAAGAGGGAAGGCATCGGACACTGAGGCCTCAGAACAGGGCCCAGGAGGCACAGAGAGCAAACCACACCGCCGGGTGAGAGGTCTGCCACTGTGTCCCTGCAGGAGGCGTCCACCGGCTTCTCCCGCCTGCTGGAGGAGCAGGCCTGGGATGTGCAGGCGCCGGGGCCCAGCCCGAGCGCTGATGTAGCTGGGTGGGAGAGGGCAGGCCCCGATGGCATAAGACAAGGGTCCTAGCGACAGCTGCGGAGGCCAAGTGCTGAGCGAGCCTGGCGGCGGGGAGGGAGGGAGAGGCACTCACCCAGGGGGGCTCAGGAAGGCTTCCCGGAGAAGATGGCATCTCTGCTGGGTCTTGCAGAACAAGCGGGCTCAGGGTACAGCCCTGTCTGCGCCCGTCTCCTGTGGCCTCTTAAAGTGAGAGCTGCTGTCGACCAGGATTCCAAACGCGCCCCATTGCTTCCCTGACACGTATAGGGGACAACTCCCCTTGGAAGGGAAAAGCTGGCTTTTTCTTTATTTTCCAGATGAAGAAACTGCCCTCCGCAAAGATAAGCCAGTGTTCTGTGCACACAAAACCTAATAGCAGTAGAGTGAAGGACAGAGCAGAATTGTTCTTCGGCACGGGGATGTCTGCTCAGGGCTTTTGCCGTACACCCCAAGAGAGACCAGCCACAGACTCTTGGGGAACCGGGGCTCCCCTGCACCTGGTTTTGAACACCAGGAAGGTTCACACACTCCCACAGAGAGTCCGTGGATTGACCAGCCATCAGTGTCCTGGATTATCTCCCAGGCTCCTTGAGAAGCTCTCTCTGCCGTCCCCACCTTCCCAAGGGACATCCTACCTACAGGTGGGGTACTCAGCACCCTGCTTGTCCCATCTCAGAGTTTCAGAGAGACACATCCCTGCCTTTCCTATTTGCTGGCTGGTGCCTGAAATCCAACCACTGGCCCAAGGCCTCACTGCAAATAGTTTTCGTCTTCCTCTCAAGGGCTCAGTGAGCAGGATAGAGAGGCCTGGGCTGGGCTGAGCTGGAGAGCGAGCGCCAGTGTCCCTGTAGCACCTGCCAGGGTGTGGTAGCTTAGAGACAGCAGCATTCCAGATCTGGAACGGGCCAGAGCAAGCTTGTTGTTGTGAAAAAAGCAGAAATCTGAGACCTGCACTTGTCGTGGCTCTGTTTTAAATATTATCTTTTAAGGTGCAGAAAAAAATACCTGAACACGTTTTTTTCACAACACAATTTTCCAACAACATGGAGGTTTACAGGACAATAAAAGCCTCCCTCTGTCCCATTCCTTTCCCACGCCTTGGCCCAGGAGAGCCACTGTCATTTATGTCCATCTTTTTTGGGTGCTTTTATAGACTTACATGTATTTTTTAAAAACAAGATATATAGTTTTTTTCCATAAATGGGACCACGGTCTAGGCATTATTCTATGACTTCCATGTTGGCTTTTAAACTATGTGCCTTAGAAAATGATAGTTTCTCCTGTGAAAAACCACAGTGGAAAAGAACATTAAAAAAAAAAAAAGAATGTAAGAAAACCCACAAAATGACACTTTACCACTCTGGGCCACCAGGCTCTCAATGAAAGGGAGGGGGTGGGGTTGTAAGGCAGCCCAGATGGTCACCAAAGCCCTTTCCAGCTGGCTCTGCATCTAGCCCCTTGCTTAATGCATCAGGGAACTGAGGCCCCAGAAACAAAGTGACTTGCCCACATCACCCTGGGAGTTGGGGGTGGGGCCAGATTGAGAGCTGAGCTTCCCCTTTCCAAGCTCAGTGATGCTCCCTGACTTCCAGAGAAGTGGATGCCTGTTCTGGGGGTCATCAGGGCCTTGTAGGTCTTGTCTTGAAGCTCCCCCAGCCTCTCCCAGAGCCTCAGCCCTTCCTTCCCCCTCCCAGGACTGGCTATCCTCTAACCCTGTGGTTTGGCCATAAACTGTGCAAAGGCTACAGGGAGAGAGGGGAGACTAGAAGGTCTGCAGTGGAATGAGGGTTGTGAGTTCGGAGGGTCTTCCTGCCTCTTGCTCCCCAGGGACAGGAGATGGTGGAAGTGATCGCTTTCTCCCCCATGCTCCAACATGCACTGCTGTACACTCTTATCTCAGTGTGTGCATGTGTGCATGCGTGTATGTGTGTGTTTCCATATGCACAGATCATATTATGAGTTCTCTGAAGACAGGCACTAGGTTTATTACCAGTGGCCCCAGGGTCTAGTGGCCACTCTTTGTTGACTACCCCATTCTGCAGAAGACAGCAGAATTAGCATCTTGGGTAAGACTCAAGGTATATCTTTGACAGAGAGTGTTGTGCTATGAGAAAGTATCCTCAAATCTAAAATTTGACACAAACGAACTTATCTACAAAACAAACTCACAGACATAGAGAACAGACTTGTGGTTGCCAAAGGGTGGTGGTGGGGGAGGGATGGATTGAAGTTTGGGATTAGCAGATGCAAACTAGTATACATAGGATGAATAAACAACGGAGTCCTACTAGAGAGCACAGGGAATATATTCAATATATATTCAATATCCTGTGATAAACCATAATGGAAAAGAATGTGTATATGTGTAAAACTGAATCACTTTGCTGTACAGCAGAAACTAACACAACATTGTAAATCAACTAGACTACATTTTTTTTTCCGTTAACAATTTTAATCAGTTTATTGTCTGAAGCACTATACTAGGTATAACATAGATACAAATTAAATTCTAAAGATTGCTCTTACCCCTTTTGAAGTTTACTTTCAAATGCAAAGGATAAAGCTATTAAGCTACTAAAAAAGGAGTAAATTTGGAGTCACTTGGGCAGGACAAAAAGATTTGTTTCATTATCTAGAAATAGTCGTAAGTCACCATTATAAGTAGAGAAATACAGAACTGATTTTTGGCTGCATTGGATCTTCGTTGCTGCACGCGGGCTTTCTCTAGTTGTGGCGAGCGGGAGCTACTCTTCCTTGCGGTGTGCGGACTTCTCATTGCGGTGGCTTCTCCTGCCGTGGAGCACGGGCTCTAGGCCCGTGGGCTTCAGTAGTTGTGGCTCGCGAACTCCAGAGTGCAGGCTCAGTAGTTGCGGCGCACGGCCTTAGTTGCTCCGCGGTGTGGGGGATCTTCCCAGACTAGGGATCGAATCCATGTCCCCTGCAATGGCAGCCGGATTCTGAACCACTGCGCCCCCAGGGAAGTCCCATGAATGTTTTAAAAATTAAAAAAATAAATGAAGATATCCTCAGAACATCCAACATCCTAATTTCCTCTGAGTACCCATTAATTTGTGTTTTGTTAATTTATCTAAATTTCCTTCCCCTTTTCATTTCAGTCTCTATCCTTTCTAGGGTGAAAAGGAGTCACTCAAGTAATTGTAAATTTTTATTCTTACTGCTTAGAGCTAATTAGCCTCTCCACACTGGGCTGCCCACTGTGGAAAACAGTGTCCTTTTACCTGCGCTTATGTAGTATGAATTTCTCTTTCATCGAAAATGATGTTCCAGAAAATCCCTCCCTGCCACTCTTGGTCCAATCCCCTGGCACGATGCCTAGAAGTTCACCATTTGAGGTTTATTCCTTTGGATTAAGGCTGAATTTCTCAACCTTGGCACTACTGACACTTGGATAATTCTTCGTTGCGGCCGTGTCCTGTGCACTGTACGATGTTTAACAGCATCCCTGGCCTCTACCGACTAGATACCAATAGTACCCCCTGAATTGTGACAACCAAAAACTCCTCCAAATATTGCCAAATGTCTTCTAGGGGGCAAAATCACCCCAGTTGAGAAAATCACCCAGTTGGGCTGAGGGATTGTCCCCAGTGAAAATATTCTGGAGAAGGATGACCCTCATCGATTACACATTTCTCAGTGTTTACCAGACCCTATTCAAGGACAGCAGCTGGTTGAGAGCAGTATGGGAGAAAGAAGAGTATTTAGAAGAATCCACAGGGGGAAAGGAGGGGGAGAGATAAATTGGGAGATTGGGACTGACATACACACACTACTCTATATAAAATAGCTAACTAATAAGGATCTACTGGCTAGCACAGGGAACTCTACTCAATACTCTGTAATGACCTATATGCGAAAAAAGTCTAAAAAAGAGTGGATCTATGTATATGTACAACTGATTCACTTTGCTATACAGCAGAAACTAACACAACATTGTATATCAACTATACTCTAATAAAAACCAAAAAAAAAAAAAATCCATTCCCATAAACCCTCCTTTTGGATTCCCGTGGGCCTCTGGGAAGAAGGATCTCCCAGCAACCCCCTCTGGAGAGGGCCTGGAGAAGAGCCTCACTCCCACACACTCTGGGGGTCTATGGGGCACTCAGTCAGGGTCTGGTGTTGCCCCACGGAAATCAGCAAAACCTCAAGGAAGCCGATGAAGAACACGAAAGGGAAGAAGCAGAGACAATGTCTGCCCGTGAAGAGTTCATGGACGCCTCGCCTTGTGAGGCTCCCCTCACCCTCCCGGAGAAGGCAGGGCAGGCATAATCACCATTCATGGATGAGATTTGTCCATCAGTGTCCAGAAAGAGGAAACGTTCTATGTCTTTCAAATGGAAGAAACTTAACACAGAGAATTGGTACATGGTTGATGGAAATGCTGAGAAGCCAGTGGGGGACAGCAAGGCAACCCAGAAAATAGCAAAGCAGGAAGCAGCTACCTCTCTAGGGCTGGAAAGACAAACTTATACAGAAGCCTTACAGACCCAGAAGCCTCCAGAGCTATTTGGCAGGAACTAAATAGTGGGGGCTGCCTGGCAGGGGATGGGATAGTGGAAGGATGGAAGGAAGCAACACAACCAGTTGCGTGCCGTGTCAGAAAGCAGAGAAGCAGAGGAATCGCCTGGCTTCTTCCCTCTTCCCACCAAATTGTCCTCCACCCACCTGTCTTCCCACTGGCTGAGCCTACAGGGAAGCCAGGGGGAAAAGCACTCTGGGAAATGTAGTTCCCAATAGGGAACAGAACAGAGCAGGGGAAGGGTGGAGAACAGATCAGAGCTGCAAGCAAAGCAGCAGTTGATTTGGCACAAAAAAAGAGACCCAGAGAGGTGAAGTGATGGGGCCAAGATTAAAGTCCAGATCTTAGGGCTCTTTCCATAGGATGCAGAGAGTCCTTGAAAGCTGAAGTGACAGCTCATGCTAGCAGCAGAAAGAATATAGTTCAGACTGCTGGAGCTAAAAGGATCTGAGATGGTGCTTACCTGTGATGCAGGGAGCTTTGCCTGGAAAGGGCGTGCAGGAACATTTTGGGGTGCTGGAAGTATTCTGGGAGATACACAGGAATACACAAAAGTGAAAATTCATTGATCTGTACACATAAGATTAGTTTACTTTATGCATTTCATTGTTTATAGGTTATTCTTCAATTAAAGGAAAAAGAGTCCCTGTCTTTGAGTAAAATCTTAAAATATTTTCAAGTGAAATAATATATGTCTGGGATTTGCTTCAAAATAATTAAGAGAAGATTAGAAGAGTAGGAGAGGGTTCTATGGGAGAAATAAGACCCACCTGAGTTGAGGCTGGGAGTTGACAGTACTATTGTCTCCTCTTTTCCATATGTATAAATTATGCGTGATTTCCATGCTAATAATAAAAAAAAGAGACCTAAATAGACTTTTTTCCAAAGAAGACACACAGTTGGCCAACAGGCCCATGAAAAGATGCTCAACATCGCTAATTATTAGAGAAAGGCAAATCAAAACCACTATAAGGTATCACCTCACACCAGTCAGAATGTCCATCATCAAAAAGTCTACAAATAATGGGACTTCCCTGGTGGCACAGTGGTTAAGAATCCGCCTGCCAATGCAGGAGACACGGGCTCGAGCCCTGGTTTGGGAAGATCCCACATGCCACGGAGCAACTAAGCCCATGAGCCACAACTACTGAGCCCGCGTGCAACAACTACTGAGGCCCGAGTGCCTAGAGCCCATGCTCCGCAACAAAGAGAAGCCACTGCAATGAGAAGCCCGCGTACTGCAACGAAGAGCAGCCCCCGCTCGCCGCAACTAGAGAAAGCCCGCGCGCAGCAACAAAGACCCAACACAGCCAAAAAATTAATTAATTAATTTTTTAAAAGTCTACAAATAATAAATGCTGGAGAGGATGTGGCGAAAAGGGAACCCTCTTACACTGTTGGTGGGAATGTAAATTGGTGCAGCCACTATGGAAAACAGTGTGGAGTTTCCTTAAAAAAACTAAACCTAGAGCTACCATATGATCTGGCAATCTCTCTCCTGGGTATAGATCCAGAAAAGACGAAAACTCTAATTCGAAAAAATACGTGCAACTCTAATGCTCATAGCAGCACTATTTACAGCAGCCAAGACATAGAAACAACCCAACTGTCAGCAACAGACAATTGGTTTAAGAAGAATGTGATATATATATATATATATATATATATATATATATATATATATATATATATATATAATGGAATATAACTCATAAAAAAGAATGAAATATTGCCATTTGCAGCAACATGGATGAACCAAGAGATTGTCATACTGAGTGAAGTAAGTCAGACAGAAGAAGACAAATATTATATGATATCACTTGTATGTGGAATCTAAAATATAATACAGATGAGTCTATATACGAAACAGAAACAGACTCACAGACATAGAAAACAAACTTATGGTCACCGAAGGGGAAAGAGATGGGGAAAGGATAAATCAGGAGTATGAGATTAACAGATACACACTACTATATACAAAATAGATGGGCAACAAGGATCTACTGTCTAACACAGGGAATTGTATACAGTATCTTATAATAAACTAGAATGGGGAGGGTGGGAGGGAGGGAGACGCAAGAGGGAAGACATATGGGAACATATGTATATGTATAACTGATTCACTTTGTTATAAAGCAGAAACTAACACACCATTGTAAAGCAATTATACCCCAATAAAGATGTTAAAAAAAAAAAACTAGAATGGAATAAAATCTGAAAATACGTATGCTTCAAATTTCATATAACTGAATATATGTTCAGTTATATATATAACTGAATAACCTTGCTGTACACCTGAAACCTATACAACATTGTAAATCAACTAAATTTCAATTTTAAAAATTTTGTTAATAAATAGAAAAAGGGATCTAAGGTGCGCACACAGACCTTTCTGCATTTAAGAGCTCAGTGGTGTGTCCAGTCCCAGACCCCATTTTCTTGACCTGAGCAGCGCGTGCCTTTCTGACACTTCCTCCCTTCCCAGGCAGCCTCGGATGTTCTCCGGCAGAGTGCGGGTCCTAGGCCTGCACCAGGAGAGGAGAGAGATGTCTATAGCTCAGGCAGGCTGATTCGCCCTTTTGTGATCTGCCCCCCACCAGGGGCACACCCCTGACCTGGACTTCCCACTCTTCCACCAGGAGCCTGTCCAGCCAGACAGACCAACCAGGGTGAGGATGTGTGAACAGAGCCCTCCAAGGAGGGGGCAGGGATGATGCCCAGGTGACCTCTCTCCAGACAGTCCGTCATGCTTAGGGAGGCACCCCTGAGTCACGAGGAGGGAGCCTGGTTGCTGGAATGAGCTGGGACCTAGACATCCGGAGCCCCGGCCTCTAGGCTGGCTCTGCCACGGACTGGCTGTGGGACTTGGCGAGGCATCATCGGTTTAGTCCATAAATATGTACCGGACACGCGGTTCGTGCCAGACCCCGTGTGAAGCTCCGGGAGCCCAGAGTTACAGATCCGGGGCAGGCCGCTGCCGAGCTCAAGGCCCAGCGGCCAGCGGATGGTAAGCCGCGGGTCACAGGGAGTGGTCCGCAGGGAGGCTGGGCAGCCCGGGGTGGAGGTGCTTCCCAGAGCCCAGGTGACCCTCAAGGACAGGTGGGAGTGAGCCAGGAGCACAGGCACTTGGAGACCAGACACCCTGGCATGGTTGGGTAAGGGCTGGGATGCTGTTAATGGGTTGCAGGGAAATGGTGGGACGAAAAGGGACAAGGACCAGACCGAGACCCCTGGAATCCCCGTCTCCTCTACATGGCACCCTGGCCTCTGTGTCCTCATCCATAATGTGAGGGGCCCGGTCTGGTGGGCTGTCAGCTCCCTCCAGCTCAAAGGGATTCAAAGGCTCCTGGGTGAGAGGCTGGGACGGAGGGTGGTGGCCACCCCGCCCCAGCCCAGCTGCCCTGCCCATGGGAACTTGGTCTATGCACTACTGCCTTCTCTGAGGACAGGGGAGCAGGGGCCGCTGCAAGCTCTGGAGAATCTCGTAGGTGACCCGTGTCCACTGAGGTGGGTGTGGGCTGGGCTGACTCAGGGAAGGGGGTGCTGGCTGGCTGTGACTCCTTTGTAGTTTATCTTCAAAAGTCACACAACAGGGTGGGAAGCCGGGAGTCCAGACAGTCTGCCAGCTAGGACTTCTGGTTCCCAGATGCTGGTCTGGCTGGCCGAGGCTCTCGGTGGGTCTCTGCACCCTCCAAGTTTGACGGTCCAGGCCCATCCACTTTTCGGATCTGGTGTCCTGCTAGCTGGACACAGCTGTGTCTGGAACTCCATCTGTTCCCAGCTGGGCTTCCGGGGGCCCAGCCGAGGAGTGTGCACTGGCTCTGCTACCCCTTTCCCACTGGCTGGGCCTGGCCTGTCCCTGCATCCTCCTCTCCAGTCAGGCCTCCAAAGAAGGGAGGAGGCCCGGTTCCGGCCCCGCTGCCCTCACGTGCTTTCCCCGCCACCCCCTCCCGCCCTGCGTCGGGCAGCCAAGCCTGTTCCTCTTCCCGATTGCGACAGACAGCTGCCTCGGCTCCCAGCTCTCCCTGTCCCCGCCCCGCCGGCTCCTCCACTCCCACTTCCTGAGCCCAGCGCTGGAGCCCTGGAGGCCAGGCCAGGCCCGGCCGCTCTGGCCCCCGGGGGCAAGTCGGCCGAGTCCTGTCCCAGCCTCTGGGCTCGGGAGGCTGCTGCCACCACTGCCCGGAACGTCCAGGCCTCCCACCTTCCTCCCAGGCCTCCACCCATCTGCTCGGCTGGCTGACTGGCCGCCATGCGCCTGCCGTGGGCCGCCTCCCCCTGCGGCCTGGCCTGGGGGCCGCTCATATTGGGCCTCTGGGGTCTCCTGGCAGCATCCCAGCCCCAGCTGGTGAGGGAGGGGCCCAGGCCAGCGGGTGGGGGTGGGCTCAGCCAGGGAAGAGGGGTCTGGGCCGCCCTCTCTGTAGCCCCTCTGCCCTTCCCAGCTGACTGCTGAATACTTCTCGCCTCACTCCATCTCCCCTTGAAGGTGCCCCCGTACCGCACGGAGAACCAAACCTGCCGGGACCGGGAAACGGAGTACTACGAGCCCAAGCATCACGTCTGCTGCTCCCGCTGCCCCCCAGGTGAGTGGCGGGGGCCACAGGAAGTCTGGGACAGGGAGGTGGGTTACAGGGCGCTCCAGCCCACATCGCTGCCTCAGACGGAAGGTGGACGCCATCTCCCAGGAGTACCCGCTGGCAGAAACAGAGAGTGAGAGACACCGGCCGTCCCTCCCGTGTAGGCACCGCGACAGGTCCAGGGTCACACAGCAAGCAGCAGAGGGCATGGGGGAACCCTAGTCCCCTGACACTCCCACTGCCCCGCTCACATCCTAGGCACACACGTCTCGGCCGAATGTGGCCCCGACCAGGACACCACTTGTGCCACGTGCCCCGAAAATTCCTACAACGAGCACTGGAACCATCTCTCCATCTGCCAGCTGTGCCGCCCCTGTGACCAGAGTGAGTGGGGTGTTCTGGCGGGGACGGGGGCTGGAATCTCCTGGAGCGCAGCCTCTCTGCTGAGCCCTCTGTCTCCCCACCAGTGCTGGGCTTCATGGAGATCACGCCTTGCACTAGCAAACACAAAACCCAGTGCCGCTGCCAGCCAGGACTCTTCTGCGTCTTTTGGGGCTCTGAGTGTGTACACTGCGAGTCACTCTCCCACTGCCCGCCTGGCACTGAAGCCGAGCTCAAAGGTCAGAGGTCACTGGGGGCAAAGGGGTGGGGGGAGGAGGCAGGTGATCTTGAAGGGGGCAGGGTGCATGGGGTTGTGTCCATGGTGAGGCCCCAGGGCTCTTCTCCCTCCCTGAGCAAGGCTCACAGAAGGGACCTGCAGAGAAATGAAACTGGGATGGTGCAGGGCTCGGGGGTCCTCCCAGCACTGGGAGGAAGCTCGTGCAATTCGGAGATCAGGAAAGATGCTGCAAACTACGGATTGCAGTGGGTGGTCAGGGAAGGGGCCATCCAGTGGGCTCCCTTTGCCCACTCACCCTGGCTGGCCATGCATTTCTCTTGCCAGATGAAGACAGGAAGGCTAACAGCAACTGTGTTCCCTGTAAGGCAGGGCACTTCCAGAACACCTCCTCCCCCAGCGCCCGCTGCCAGCCCCACACCAGGTGAGGGTGCCAGGTCCGTGTTCCTCCCACCCTCCCAGCCCCAGCTGCTGACAGCCCCATCCACTGCTCAGCTCCACGGACCGCCTCCCACTTACCGCCAGGAGCCCACCTGAGCTGGGCTCTTTCCTCCACAGGTGTGAGGACCAGGGCCTCGTAGAGGCAGCGCCAGGCACCTCCCGGTCTGACACCAGCTGCAGAAATCCGCCAGAGCCCTCCGAGACGCCAGGTGAGGGGCCAGGGGCAGGGGCAGGGGGCATCTGGGAAGATGCCTTAATTCTAGCCATCTAAAAGAACGGGGAAATGATGAATCCTTTCCAGTCAGAATTGAGGCAAGAAGAAAAGCTCCTCAAAGGGAAATTGGAGTATCCCTGGGCCAGGTTAATCACACACAAACATACACACACACTTTTTAAGTTATATGTCCTACACATGACTTATAAGTTATACGTAATAAGTACACCCACATGGAGATGTAATTGTAACTGACATCACCGTCATCGTTTTGGACATGCCACCATCACATAATCCATTTACTAGACTGGATGTCTCTAGTTACTCGAGAGAAGATTCTACACTTGATGCTTTCTTGGTCTTTTCTGTGGAGTCATTGGTTTCCTCGCCTAATAGAGGATTACAGGATGTTTCTAATGACTGTGGTTGTTATTAATCAGGGGAAAGTTTATTTCCTTAACTTTAAAAAATTACCAAGTATTTATAATCATAGCTTCCACTTATTGAGAGCTAGCGCGTCAGGCACTCTGTGAACACTTGACTTTCGATAACTCATTTGACCCTCACAATGATCCTATGAAATAGTCTTATTATTATCCTCACTGACTAGATGAGGAAACCGCGTCCCAGAGAGGTTAGGTGACTTGCCCAAGATCATCCATGTGGTAACTGGTGTTACGAAGACCTATTCTAAGTCTCTCTTTCTCCAAAGCCCATGCCGTAATACTTGCAGACTGCAGAAAATTCAGATAAACAAAACCAAACCTCACCCACAGAACCATCACCTAGCATATCCACTCAACACTTTCTTTTTTTTCATTTTAATTAATTAATTTATTTATTTTTAAATTTTTGGCTGCGTTGGGTCTTCGTTGCTGTGCACAGGCTTCCTCTAGTTGCAGTGAGCGGGGACTGCCGTTCTTTGCGGTGCACGGGCTTCTCATTGCGGTGCACTGGCTTCTCTTGTTGGGGAGCACAGGCTCTAGGCGTGCAGGCTTCAGGAGTTGTGGCGCGTGGGCTCAGTAGTTGTGGCTCACGGGCTCTAGAGCACAGGCTCAGTAGTTGTGGCGCACAGGCTTAGTTGCTCCACGGCATGTGGGATCTTCCCGGACCAGGGCTCAAACCCGTGTCCCTTGCATTGGCAGGCAGATTCTTAACCACTGCGCCACCAGGGAAGCCCCACACTCAACACTTTTGAATATATCTTCCCATACATTTTTCTGTGCAATAGAAAAAAATAATTATTTTCCTAAAAGTACAGTCATTTGTAACTTAATTTTTCATTCAACTATATCATAAATATTTTCCACATCCTCGTATTAATTTCTAACTGTGTATCAAAAACGATAGGCATTTTAGAGCTGGAATTTTAGAGAGTATGTAAGCTAATCTCATTTTTATATGAAAAATACACAACTGGGCAGGAGCCCAGGTGTCCAAGACTCTGGGTCTAGTTTTTGCCCACACCTCCCATTCTGGACTCCCTTAGGCCATGGAATTAGACGATCACAAAGGGCAAACTCCCAGTGTGCAAATGTCCAAGTGCTCCCCATCTTCCTCAGGCACAGGTGACACAGGCGACGGGCATGGTAGACTCCATGCTGTTGACGGCAGCATGAGGCCCATAGGAAGGCAGCAGTTACCATGGCTACATGTGGGCACCTGAGAAACCCAGCCTCTGCTTCCCTCCCTCCCGGGACCTGCCCTGAGCCGCGGGTGGAGACCGGGCAGCCCTCCACTGCCAGGTAGCCACAGGCAGAGTTCAGAAGCCAGGATCCCGACTCCGTCACCCCTGTAAACACCTCCACAGCTGCAGAAGGACAACCTCAGCTCCCGCAGCTGTGGGTCTCTCTGTAAGATGGTCAAGTCCACAGAGACATGACTTCACCCTGTGGCCTGAGTCTGCTTACAGACTCCCCACCTCCCTTATTGCTTCCCACTCCCACTTTCAGCCCTTGCAGACCGACTGCCCAAGTGCCTGTCCTCACCCGCAAGGCTGCCCCCGTGCCGGTGGCCACCCGCATCCACCCCAAACGTCTCCATCTGCGGCAGAGTTTCTGCTGGCTGTCAGGAGGTCCCCCCACTAGTCAGGCTTAGTGCCCCTTCTCTGTAACCCGAGGGAAGTTTCTCCAACTCCTCCTTTAGGAACTGTAGTGGGGCCGGAAGGGGAAAGCTGCTCTCCCTTTTCTGCCCGGGTGACTTGAGAACTGGAGAGCTCTTCCTTAACTGCCCACCCCCCAGCCGCCTCGGGCCCTCATGCCCCGTCCTGTCTGCCGTCCTGCAGGAACGATGCTGGTGCTGGCCGTCTTGCTGCCGCTGGTCTCCTTGCTGCTTCTCACCACTGTGTTCGCCTGCACCTGGAAGAGCCACCCCTCTCTCTGCAGAAAGCTGGGTAGGAAGGAGCAGGGTGCAGGCAGGGATGCAGGGCCTGGGTCTGTGCCTACCTAGATGGGGGAGGGGGGCTGGAGGGAATATTCAGCTCCCCCAGGGATGACCCTTCTGCACCTCCAAACCCCCAAGACGCCCAGCACCTGCCCCCCACATAGACATCACCTCCATCCTGCCCCCCACTCTGAGGCTGGAGATAAGGGTAATGATAACCTGATCCTTGTGGGGAGCCCAGGGTGAGCAGTGCCATATCATGGCTTGTGTGGAGGGGGAGAGCCTGGGGGTCTGAGGCCTGCCCTTTCATTTTCTATTGCAGGATCCCTGCTCAAGAGGCACCCAGAGGTAATGGGGAAGGCTGAGGAGGCAGCAAGGAGGGGCAGGGGGGACAGGTGAACCAGGTGGGGGGCAGGCAGGAAAAGAGTCTGCCGCTTCAACAACCATTCATTCATTCAACTAATAATTCATCAAGCACACGGTGTGCTAGGCACTGTTCAAGGCACAGTGGAAACAGCAGTGAGCAAAGCAAAGTGTCTGTCCTCCCAGAGTTACAAACCAGTGGAGCCAGAATAAAGCTAGACAGCTGTACCTCAGGGAGTGATAATTGCTAAATAAAGCATGGTAGGGGGACAGTGACAGTGGCAACAGACGAGGGTATATTATCTTAGAGTGGACAGAGAGGGCCTCTGTGATCAGCTGATATTTGAGCAGAGAGCTGAAGAACACAGGGAGCCAGCCGTCGGGATGTATCGAGGAAAGTGCTCCAGGAGCTGGGGAAACATCAGGTGCAAAGGCCCTGGGGCAGGGAGCCTGAATAGGAGCAGAAGAGGGCACTGAGCTGCCTAAGCGTGGGGTGGGGAGGGGGGAGGAATTAAAGAAAGATGGGGTCTGAGGCCCACGTCACTGCTTGGTTCTCGGCCTCTGTCCTGCAGGGAGAGGAATCAAATACTGCTGAAGGAAGCTGGGAGCCCCCGAGGGTCAACCCACAGTACCCTGACCTGGTAGAGCCACTTCTGCCCACCTCTGGAGACTTGACCCCAGCTTCGGCCGGGCTCCCGGCGTCCCCAGGTTTGGAGGAAGAGGCGCTACAACAGCAGAGTCCTCTGAGCCAGGCCAGGGAGCTGGAGGCTGAGCTCCCAGAGCAAGGCCAGGTGGCCCACGGTGAGCCTGGGGCAGGCGCAGGGAGCAGAGTGGGTGGGGAGGGAGGGTGGGCAGGGAGAGAGAGTGTGAGCCAGGCAGAAATGAGGAGACTAACCCTGGTGCAAGAGGAAGCTCCAGCAGCCAGAGCGTTCCGACTCCAGAGCAGGGAAGAGACTGAAAACCAAGAAACAAAGGAATAAACACAGAGCTCAAGAACGCCGATGGAGGGGGACAGAGCGGAAATGGCGATGGCGGACAGGGGCCCTGGGGAAGCTGGAGTCCGATGCTGGGGTCACACAGGCCTTCCCCTCAAACTTGCCCCTCACTCCTTACTCCGCCTTCCTTCCCACAGGCACCAATGGCATTCACGTCACCGGCGGGTCTGTGACTGTCACCGGCAACATCTACATCTACAACGGGCCAGTACTGGGGGGAGCACGGGGCCCCGGAGACACCCCCGCTCCTCCAGAGCCTCCGTACCCCATCCCTGAAGAGGGTGCCCCTAACCCTCCCGGGCTCTCCACACCCTACCAGGAGGATGGCAAAGCTTGGCACCTGGCTGAGACAGAGACACTGGGGTGCCACACCCCCTAACGGGGCCAAGGACCCAATTTGTCACCCACGCCTGGTGTTGTCTGGAGAAGCCAGGAGAAGGGAGGCCTGAGAGCGCCTCCTCCTCGAGGCCGCCCTCCCCGCACAGGACTGACCAAGGGCCTGGGTAGGGCCCCGAGAGCTGGACCCCGAGGGGCCGGGGCTCAGACGCGTCTCTGAGAGCAGGGCCAGCACTGGCTGGGAATGGTGCCCCCGCAGGACTCTCACCACCGCCCGAGCAGGCCCGGGACTCCACTGCAGACCCCCTGCCCACTGGGGCAGCACCAGCTCAGCCTCAGGCACGGACAGCACATGTGACGCTAACTGCCGCCCCCCTGGCATCTGTACCCCAAACATGGCACGGAAGGGAGCCAGCCACATGGTCACTCAAGGACATGGCCGGGACCTCTGGCGGATTTGTGATGCCCGTCATCCCCAAGCTTCAGAGGCCCTTCGAGGGCCCACACTTCAAATGGATTGAGGGAGACGCTACGTGAAGATGGAGTGACAGGGAGGACCACCCTCCCCTTCTAGACAGGAAAGGGAATCCTTATAACCAGGGGCTTGGGTGGGGTTTTAGGTATACGGGAGAACTTTGGAGGGGGAGGAAAACGGTGAGTGTATTTATGAATTGTAACCACATGCAAATAAAGAGGAGACTGAGACCTAGATCATTGATTTCTGTGGGATTTTTTTTTTTTTTTTGGCCGTGCCACACGGCATATGGGATTCTAGTTCCCTGACCAGGGATCGAACCTGCGCATTTGAAAGTGCGGAGTCTTGGGCTTCCCTGGTGGCGCAGTGGTTAAAAATCTGCCTGCCAATGCAAGGGACACGGGTTCGAGCCCTGGCCCAGGAAGATCCCACATGCCACAGAGCAACAAACCCCGTGCGCCACAACTACTGAGCCTGCGCTCTAGAGCCCATGCGCCACAACTACTGAGCCCACGTGCCACAACTACTGAAGCCCACGCACCTACACCCCATGCTCCGCAACAAGAGAAGCCGTGACAATGAGAAGCCCGCGCACCGCAATGAAGAGTAGCCCCCGCTCGACGCAACTAAAAGAAAGCCCGTGCGCAGCAACGAAGACCCAACACAGCCATAAATAAATAAATAAATAAATTTATAAAATTAGAAAAAAAAGGAAAGTGCGGAGTCTTAACCCCTGGACCACTAGAGAAGTCCCTTGGGATTTACAGAGGAACACTATTCCACCGGGGCCATGTCAAAGGCACAGGTCAAAGCTGTGAAATATAATCCCACAAGGTATTTGTGTAAGAGGCCGGGATATGGAGTTCAGGTGATGACAGTATTGGCCAGCAATCACTGACGGCGTGGCAGGCAGTGTTCTCAATGCTGTGCAACGTGACCTTATGCAACCTGCACACCCGCCCCAGGAGGTAGGTACCATGACTCTTCCCATTTAACAGATGAGGACACTGAGGCCCAGGAGGGTAAGTCACTTGCCCAGTTCAGCTGCACATGGCTGCCATGCGCCCTCCCCCCCCACCCCAATTAGGCTGGCTCTAGAGGCCTGTTGGGTAAAAAGAGAATTTCTCTGAACGGGTAAAATGGGCTGGTTTTCTGAAGTCATCAGACCTCCTGCATGTCCCACCAGCATCAAGTCTCAGCGAGCTCTCCCACCCTCAGGCTCAAGGCAAAGTGCAAAAGTATTTGGCGAAAGGTTGGAGGAAGGGAAAGATACACACTTTAGACATAAATTGACATAAATTTAGAGGCCAAGTTCACATTCTGTTGGTGAAGAGATAGAGGCCGGCCTCCTTCAACCCAGAAGGAGCACTCGTGACCTTTACTTTATTTCTTCTTGTCTTGCAGGCTTACCTCGCTGTATTGTGTGTGGGTTTTTTTGTTTGTTTGTTTGTTTACAAATTGTGGCAACCCTGCATTATTGATGATGGTTAGCATTTTTCAGCAATAAAGTATTTTTAAATGAAGCCGTGTACGTTGGTTTTTAGACATAATGCTATTATTGCACACTTAATAGACTACATATATGTATAATTGTTAGATGCTGTGGGAAACTCAAAAATTCGTGTGATTCGCTTTATTGTAGCGGTCTGGGACGGAACTTGCAACATCTCCAAATATGCCTGTATTTTCTTTTTTCCCCAAAAAGAACTTTAAATCTTTCAAGCTCTCTTGTTGTTTGTAAAGGTTTGGGCCCCCAGAATTTATCTGCCATGCTGCTCGGTCTTAGGTTGAAGGATTGTGAGGGGAGCTGCTGCCAGCCAACCGCTCCTTCCATAAAAGGCCACCATCTGGGTCTAATGTTATGATTCTGTTGCTGGGACCCTTCAAAGTGGGGAGGGTTATTTAAGGTTGGATATGGATGGTTATTTAAGGTTGGATATGGATATATAAGGTTGGATATTTAAGGTTATTTAAGGCTGACCTTGAAAGTGCTAAATCCAACTTCCTTTCTTGAGAAGTAAATAATGTGAGCTGTATTTTTAGAGTTAAATCCTCCTGTTCTTGCCATATCCTAGCACTAGACAACGTGATTCCCTTAATCATTGTTCCAAGGTGTTTAGATTAAAAAAAAATTATCCTTTTTCTTTTCAACAAAATAAAAGGAGGGAAATTTTTTTAAGGAAATGATGCTAATGGAACTACCGGATAAAATGGTAGTTAATAATGGGGTAATTAGGTCTGAATCCAGCTAGTCTTTTCTTTTTTTTTTTTTTTTTGGATGGTTTATAAACTTTATTGTCTACCCTGTTTGGAATTGCATGGAATGTTCTAGAAGTTTCACAGAGTCTGGACCCCATCCCCCACCCCAAACCTTCTGGAATTTTCTATCTACCTCCATGTCCTGGGGCTCAAGGAATGTTCTTGGCTGTGATCTTCACTGAGAGAAAACAAACTTGAGAGCCCATGAGAAAGGTCCAGATATCACAGACCACTAGTGTTTTTACAAACAAACCCCCAAAGAACCCCAACCCCGTTTGATGGAAACTTTGATAGAATCTTGCCCCAGGGACACTCTGTTATGCCACAACTCCTTGGTTGAGAATCACCAGCCTCTGTACATTTTACTAAGCTTCACTTCCTGTAGTTTGTGTTTTGAAAACAACAGACTTTCCCTCTTGTTTTCCAAATAACGAAACACAATAACATTAAATGTTCTTTTTTAAAGTACGTATGCCCTTCCCCCCAGACTAAGGCTCGCTGAGCCCAGCATGTCTGAACCAGAGTGGGCTTAAATCTTTACTACTGAATCATATGGTCACTGTAAAGCCATGACTAAGAGCTTGCCCCCAACCTCCAAGGCTAGAGAAAACAGAATGGTTCCCAAGAGACCAAGTTGAACTAGCTATGGGTTTATCCCCAATTATACAAAGATTTCACACAAAAGACTGAGTGCAGAAATTGGTATTAATAGTAGCAAAGCACCTCTGACTTTGTTTAGAACCTAGACTTAGGTGCTCATCCTTATAGTAGATGTCCCGCAAAGGTTTTCTATCCCCCCACCCTGCCCTGGCTTTACACTCAACAGTGCATACACACTAGAGTACCTACCATCTCACAGCTAATTCACGCCCCACATGCAGTGATTCAGGGTTAAGAGAGCTGATTGTCACACCTCTAGCCAAGTGATGACCCACTGCTTAGCACCAATTAGGCATAGAGGTTAAAAAAAAAGAAATCCTTGGGCTTCCCTGGTGGCGCAGTGGTTGAGAGTCCACCTGCCGATGCAGGAGACACGGGTTCGTGCCCCGGTCCGGGAAGATCCCACATGCCGGAGCGGCTGGGCCCGTGAGCCATGGCCGATGAGCCTGTGCGTCCGGAGCCTGTGCTCCACAACGGGAGAGGCCACAACAGTGAGAGGCCCGCGTACAGCAAAAAAAAAAAAAAAAAAAGAAATCCTCAACCAGCTCTGAATAAGGAAGTGAATTACACCATGTGTCCTTCAGCAGTCCTGTCTACTCAAACTCCCCCAGTTCCCACAGTCTCAAGTCATCATGTTTCAAGGACTTGGCTTGTAGGGTCTCCCCACATTCAGGCAACTCAAACTCCCGGTTTGTTGCTCTATTTCTGGGAAGGGATGAGCTGCACAGTTAGTGATGGGTCCGGCTGGTCAAGGGATGACCAGGTAGGTGGCAGGCACACTGTCCTGAGGATAAACCTGACTCTACTGGCATCATATTTTAACCACTGAGCCCATTAGAACATGGATAATAAGTGTGACAGACCTCAAGAGAGCAAACGACTTGTTCCTCTGCCATCATGCCCACAGAGGAACTTCTCCAACGTCATACGCTAGATAAGTATGGGCACAGGAAGCCTTATTCCTTATGCTCATGACCTTGTTTTCTTTCCCGCTCCCACACGCCACCAACAGAAGGGGGAGTGGGGTCTGGGGCTGACCACCGAAGAATGGCCAGGTTCCCACAGATCACATCCTTACCCTACAATAGGTCTCATCCGCGGCTTGCGGAACTCACAGAAAGACGAGTTTCATACAACTCCGGAATTTTTCTTTTGGCAGCCACAACAGGCCACATTGCACGTTTCAGGGTTACAGAGGACCCCACGCTACACACGTGGGGCAGGAGCAGACGAGTCTCACTTTACAAGGAAGCCAGAGCAAGTGTTCCAGAAATTGACAACATCTGGAAGCAGGCACCCCAGAGCCTCCAGGAAACCCCTCACTCTCGGGCTTTGGGGATGCTTCATTGGGGGCCTCTTTCTTAGGCATGGAAAAGCCTCTTTCCTGGACCAGAGGGGTAAGGATGTGTAGGTCAATGGCTAAGCTGGCCAGCCGGGGAACAGGAAGGGGAGAGCAGTTCCTTCGGACCCCAGCAGAAAACAACAGGTTCAAGATGACAGGCAAGGCCATGTTCTTGGGGGTAGGGGATGCTGGCTGGGGGCTGCTCGCCTCCCCTCTGCTCTACGATTAAGAAAAAAAGTCCATGATGATGAAGACTGTGATCAGAACGAAGACGGAAGCGTGTCTCGGGTCTCGGCCCAGCAGAAGCCCTTCTTGGCCCCACCCGCTTGCTGTCGCTGTCATGCCTGGTAGAAGGCATTGAAGTCAGACACGGTTCGGTTGGTGCCCAACTAGGCCTGACCACAGCCTCGGCACAAGAGGTGGGCAGTGGGGCTGGGGGCGAGTCGGGTGGGCGCCTCAGAGGGCCGGACACTGGGCTGCGCACGTCCTGGTCACTGAGCAGGCCACGGTCATGCTTGCGACACAGGGTGGCCAGAAAGCCAACACTGAGTCCAGCCAATGTCAACATGGGTGCAGGAGGCCAGTGTGAGGCTAAGGCCGCAGTCCACAAGGGAGACGGACGAAATCGAGTGTAGGGCAGTGCAACGGGAGATGTGGCGGTATGTGGTCTTGGGGTAATTAAGAATTTCTCTTTTCAAAAGATGGAGTGGTTCACATTGACAGCTGAGTGGACTCTGTCTACTACCCACCCAATAGACTTCTGCACCTTTCCTAGGAACAGAACACTATTTCTGTACTAGGACAAAGATTCCTTGATATCAGGATGGGAGGCCCTTCCCCCAATTTCAAGGGCCAGTAAACCCGTTACCCTTTGCTAGGAATTGGTTTGGGATAAGCATGGGATCCATCCTGGCCAATGACATGGACAGGGAAATCTTCCTTCTCAGGACAAAAAGCATTATCAGGAAAAAGGTTTTGGCTTTCCTTGTCCCTTCTTTCATGTCTGGGGGATGCTTGTGCGAGGACATGATGCCTGCACTGTGGCAGCCATCTTGCTATCATGAAGAAAAGCCATGGAGCTAAAAAGCCAATTCTCTGAGGATGGAAGTCCTGGAAGAAAAGAAAGAGCCTGGCTTGTGAGGCATCATTGAGCAGCTGAACCAACAGTCAGTGAACACCTACTTCTGGGCTTCTTTTTGTGAGAGATAAAGCAAACCCCATATGTGTAAATCACAATAAGTCAAGTTTTCCTTTTCTTTTTTAGTTTTAACTTTATTTATTTCCTCTTTGGGGGTAGGTAATTTATTCACATGGCTCAAAATTCAAAAAGTATCAAAGAGTAAACAGTGAAATGTTTCTCTTTCACTACTGCCCCTCAACCAGCAAGGTGTCCCCTCCCTGGAAGCAACCAATGTTACTGTTACTGTTACTGATTTATGCATATTCAAGCAAATATATACACATATATAACTTCCTCCTTTTTTTCCACAAATGGTAGCAAATTCTTTGCATATTTTTCCTTTTGGCTTTTTCATTTATCAAAATAGCTTGGCCATAATTCCATATGGGTATCAAAACGTCCTCCTTAATTGTTATATCTTCATAGTATCTCATTGTATGGGATCCCAATATCTGCACCATTTAACTAGATCCCTTGGATGATTTTTAATTAATTTCCAATCTTTACTATTAAAAACAGTTCTACAGTAACCTATGTCGTTTTGCACATATGGAAGTATTGCTGTCAGAAATTTGCTAGAGGCCTTCCCTGGTGGAGCAGTGGTTGAGAGTCCGCCTGCCGATGCAGGGGACACGGGTTCGTGTCCCGGTCCGGGAAGATCCCACATGCCACCGAGCGGCTGGGCCCGTGAGCCATGGCCGCTGAGCCTGTGCGTCCGGAGCCCGTGCTACGCAACGGGAGAGGCCACAACATTGAGAGGACTGCGTACCGCAAAAAACAAACAAACAAACAAAAATTTGCTAGAAATAAAATTGGGGGTCAAAAGATACATATACTCTATTTTGATAAATATTGTCAAATTGTCCTCCATAGAGATTAAACATCAGCAGTTTATAAGTGCCATTTTCATACACAAATACTAACCTCGCTGTGCTAGCGAACATTTTAATCTTTGCCAATCTGAAAGGTGAAAAATGGTATCTCAATGTCATTTTTATTTGCATTTCTTATTGTGAGTAAAGTTTTTCATTTCATTGTGACTGAACACTTTCATATGTTAAAGAGTCATTTGTAACTTATTTTCCACTAACTGTTCATTTCTCTTACCATTTTTCTACTGGATAATTATGAAATATTATCTTGTTATCCCCCAAATCATCTATTGAACAATGATTTTTTTCTTCACTAATTTAAAACACTACCATTATCATAAACTCAATTTGTGTGTGAATTTGAATTTACTTCTGGATTTTCAATTCTCTTTCTTAGATCTGGTTTTTTAGTTTGCTAGCACTACAGTCTTCCAATTATATATTTTAGCTTTATATCTTAATATCTATGGGGCTCCTTTTAACCTCCTTTTTCAAAATTCTCCCAACCATATTTTCTTATTTGTTTTTCCACATGAACATCAGTTTATCTAGTAGAAAAGAAAAGAAAAAAGAAATGAAAAGAAAAGAAAAGAAAAAACTCCCTCATGTCTTTCTGGTGCGAGCCTTCCTTTCGAGAACATGATATGCCTTTCTATTTGTTGATTCCTCTTATTCCTCTCAGTAGTATTTCAGTGTTTAATGTTTTTAAAACATAGCTCTTGAGTATTTCTTCAATTCATTCCTAGATGTTTCATCTTTGTAAGTGCCTTAGAAATGGAATTTATTTCTGTATTTTTACCCAGCCGCCTACTGAATTCTCTTAGCAACTAAAATAGGTTTTCAGTTGATTCTCTTAGATTATCAACTATAAAAAATGTGAAATTAATCTCTGCTGTTTAACTTTATGCTTCTGATATATTTTAATCTTGTCTAAATGCATTGCCTAATACCTCCAGAAGAATGTTCAGTAGTAATAGTAGTAGTAGTTAATGGACATTGCTGTCTTGATCCTGATTTTTTTTTTTTTTTTTTTTTTTTTTTGTGGTACGCGGGCCTCTCACTGTTGTGGCCTCTCTCATTGCGGAGCACAGGCTCCGGACGCGCAGGCTCAGCGGCCATGGCTCATGGGCCCAGGCGCTCCGCGGCACGTGGGATCTTCCCGGACCGGGGCACGCACCCGTGTCCCCTGCATCGGCAGGCGGACTCTCAACCACTGCGCCACCAGGGAAGCCCGATCCTGATTTTAATGGAAATATTTTCAGTATGTCCCTATTAAGCAGGAGTTGAAATAGATATATTTACTTTATTATGCTAAGGAAATATCCATCTCTTACCATTTCACTGAGTTTTTAAATTACAATGGATATTGAGTTTTTATGAGAAGAAAACAAATGTCTTTTGAGCATCTACAAAGACAATTCACTACTTTTCCCCTTAAGTCTATTAATCTGATGAATGACATAAATAAGTTTCCTAATACTAAACTATCTTTACTTTCTGGAATAAACCACACTTGATCTTGAAGTATCTTCTTTTCATGTAGCTCTGGGATTCTGTTTGCTAATATTTTATTTCATATTTTCATAAGTGAGCTTGGTCTACATTATCGGTCTCGAGCTGAAAGCATTTCTTTTCTCTTTTTTCTGGTTTTATTTATTTATTTATTTATTTATATTGGGGTATAGTTGCCTTACAATGTTGTATTCGTTTCTGCTGTACAGTGAAGTGAATTAGCTATATGTACACACATATCCCCTCTTTTTTGGATTTCCTTCCCATTTGGGTCACCACAGAGCATTAAGTAGAGTTCCCTGTGCTATACCGCAGGTTCTCATTAGTTATCTGTTTCATACATAGTAGTGTATATATGTCAATCCCAATCTCCCAATTCATCCCACCCCTGCCTTTCCCCCCTTGGTGTCCATATGTTTTGTTCTCTACGTCTTTATCTCTATTTCTGCTTTGCAAATAGTTTCATCTGTACCATTTTTCTAGATTCCACATATATGCATTAATATACGATATTTGTTTTTCTCTTTCTGACCTACTTCACTCTGTATGACAGTCTCCAGGTCCATCCTGAAGGCATTTCTAATGTAACAATCCACCCTAAAGGAATTATACGTTAGAGTTAATTTAGTTTAATATCTAGGACTGCCGCCTACTCACCCTCCCCAACCCATTCTTAACTCATCCCCCATCACACTTCTTAGCACAAAGTCATACGGTTCTATGTTAAGATATCTTCTTCCAGGTATCTGTTCACTTTTATGTACTTATCATGAAAAGAGTTACTCGTTCCAAGTAGCATACCTCTGAGGTCCTCAAATCATGACCCTCAAAACACCTGCTTGATAAAATGTCTTATTAGTCAAATAGGATGGTTTATACAGAAGCCGTTTCAGAGCAACAAGACCCCAAAAGGCAATCATGCTTGAGGCCGAAACCTTCCCTTTGGGGTTAGTCCTATTCATAGAGGTCTATCAGCATTGTCCAATAGATCTTTCTGTTATGATAAAAAGTATTATCTGCGTTGTCCAATATGGTAACCTCTGGACACACATGGCTGACAAACACTTGAAATGTGATTAGTGTGGAGGAACGGAAATTTTACTTTAATTTAATTTCATATTTAAGTAGCTATGTGTGGCTAGCGGCTACTCTTCTGAACAGACTGACTCTAAGTGGTCTGTGGAGAAACCAGATTCAAGGAGCCTGTGGTTGCCAACAGCTGGGAAGGCAATTGTGATGGTAGAAAGAGCTTGGGCATGGAGGTATTCATTCATTCATTAAATCTCAAATATTTACCCACTGAGCACCTACTGTGTGCTAAGCACTCTTCTAGGTATCGAAGATACAGAGCTAAGATGACAAAGTTCCGGGGAATAGTGTGTCCTCTAGAGCAGGAGCTCACGCCTCTCCATTCTTCGATCAAAGAATAAACCTTTCCTTCCGAACTGAAAAAAAAGAGTTCTTCTCTCATGAGATGAGGCAGATAATGAAAATAAATTAAAAAATAAGGAACAATAAGTATCATACTGCAAACTGAAATAGGGAAAGTGACAGTCACCCTATAGCTACTTGAGATTGAGTGGTCATGGAAGTCCTTCTTGAGGAGGTGACATCTGAGCTGAAGAGCAAGAGGAAGGATGTTGCAGACAGAGGGAACAGCTAGTGCAAAGGTCCTTGGCCCTTGGGACATTAGAGGAATTAGGCACCTGTAAGTCTAGGCTAAAATCTGGTGGATGGAGGGGAAAGTGGTTCCAGATGGAGTCAGGAAGTCAGGCCAGGGCTTCCTTGCTGGCGCAGTGAATAAGAATAAGCCTGCGAAGGCAGGGGACATGGGTTCAAGCCCTGGTCCAGGAAGATCCCACATGCCATGGAGCAACTAAGCCCGTGCGCCACAACTACTGAGCCTGCGCTCTAGGGCCCGCGAGCCACAACGACTGAGCCCATGCGCCTAGAGCCTGTGTTCCTCAACAAGAGAAGCAACCACAATGAGAAGCCCGCGCACCGCAACGAAGAGTAGCCCCCGCTCGCCACAACTAGAGAAAGCCCGCGCGCAGCAACGAAGATCCAAAGCAGCTAAAAGTTAATTAATTAAAAAAGAAGTAAAGTTGTTTTGATGTAAGAATGAAGTACATTGTGTCAGGATGTCAATCTCTCATCTATTGTCTTTGATAACCACTGAGCTCCATTGCTGAGGGGCCCGGCTGGGGGCTTATCAGTAAGAACACGTGGATTGTTTGTTTTTTTGTTATTAAGCTGCATGAGCTGCTTATAAATTTTGGAGATCAATCCTTTGTCAGTTGCTTCATTTGCAAATATTTTCTCCCATTCTGAGGGTTGTCTTTTGGTCTTCTTTATGGTTTCCTTTGCTGCGCAAAAGCTTTTAAGTTTCATTAGGTCCCATTTGTTTACTCTTGTTTTTATTTCCATTTCTCTAGGAGGTGGGCCAAAAAGGACCTTGCTGTGATTTATGTCATAGAGTGTTCTGCCTATGTTTTCCTCTAAGAGTTTGATAGTTTCTGGCCTTACATTTAGGTCTTTAATCCATTTTGAGCTTATTTTTGTGTACGGTGTTAGGGAGTGATCTAATTTCATACTTTTACATGTAGCTGTCCAGTTTTCCCAGCACCACTTATTGAATAGGCTGTCCTTTCTCCACTGTACATTTCTGCCTCCTTTGTCAAAGATAAGGTGACCATATGTGCGTGGGTTTATCTCTGGGCTTTCTATCCTGTTCCATTGATCT
The DNA here is from genome assembly GCF_964270905.1 of Leucopleurus acutus. NCBI lineage: Eukaryota > Metazoa > Chordata > Mammalia > Artiodactyla > Delphinidae > Leucopleurus > Leucopleurus acutus. Next base: position 6,853,520 of record NC_139152.1, read on the forward strand.
ATCTTTCTGTTTTTGTGCCAGTACCATACCGTCTTGATAACTGTAGCTTTGTAGTATAGTCTGAAGTCTGGGAGCCTGATTCCTCCAGTTCCTTCTTTCGTTCTCAAGATTGCTTTGGCTATTCGGGGTCTTTTGTGTTTCCATACAAATTGCAAAATTTTTTGTTCTAGTTCTGTGAAAAATGCCAGTGGTAGTTTGATAGGGATTGCATTGAATCTATAGATTGCTTTCGGTAGTAGAGTCATTTTCACAATGTTGATTCTTCCAATCCAAGAACATGGTATATCTCTCCATCTATTTGTATCATCTTTAATTTCTTTCATCAGTGTCTTATAATTTTCTGCATACAGATCTTTTGTCTCCTTAGGTAGGTTTATTCCTAGATATTTTATTCTTTTTGTTGCAATGGTAAATGGGAGTGTTTTCTTGATTTCACTTTCAGATTTTTCATCATTAGTATATAGGAATGCCAGAGATTTCTGTGCATTAATTTTGTATCCTGCCACTTTACCAAATTCATTGATTAGCTCTAGTAGTTTTCTGGTAGCTTCTTTAGGGTTCTCTATGTATAGGATCATGTCATCTGCTAAGCAGCTCATGCAGCTTAATAACAAAAAAACAAACAACCCAATCCAAAAATGGGCAGAAGACCTAAATAGACATTTCTCCAAAGAAGATATACAGAGTGCCAACAAACACATGAAAGAATGCTCAACATCACTAATCATGAGAGAAATGCAAATCAAAACTACAATGAGATATCATCTCACACCAGTCAGAATGGCCATCATCAAAAAATCTAGAAACAATAAATGCTGGAGAGGGTGTGGAGAAAAGGGAACCCTCTTGCACTGTTGGTGGGAGTGTAGATTGATACAGCCACTGTGGAGAACAGTATGGAGGTTCCTTAAAAAGCTACAAATAGAACTACCATATGACCCAGCAATCCCACTACTGGGCATATACCCTGAGAAAACCATAATTCAAAAAGAGTCATGTACCAAAATGTTCATTGCAGCTCTATTTACAATAGCCCAGAGATGGAAACAACCTAAGTGTCCATCATCGGATGAATGGATAAAGAAGATGTGGCATATATATACAATGGAATATTACTCAACCATAAAAAGAGACGAAGTTGAGCTATTTGTAATGAGGTGGATGGACCTAGAGTCTGTCATACAGAGTGAAGTAAGTCAGAAAGAGAGAGACAAATACCGTATGCTAACACATATATATGGAATTTAAAAAAAAAAAATGTCATGAAAAACCTAGGGGTGAAACAGGAATAAAGACACAGACTTACTAGAGAATGGACTTGAGGCTATGGGGAGGGGGAAGGGTAAACGGTGACAAAGCGATAAAGAGGCATGGACATATATACACTACCAAACGTAAGGTAGATAGCTAGTGGGAAGCAGCCGCATAGCACAGGGAGATCAGCTCGGTGCTTTGTGACCGCCTGGAGGGGTGGGATAGGGAGGGTGGGAGGGAGGGAGACGCAAGCGGGAAGAGATATGGGAATATGTGTATATGTGTGGCTGATTCATTTTGTTGTGAAGCTGAAGCTGACATACCATTGTAAAGCGATTATACTCCAATAAAGATGTTAAAAAAAAAAAAAAAAGAACACGTGGAGAAGCAACTATGGCAAGAGGACATCTAGACTGTAAATACTGAGAGTGTGTGAGGATTATCCAGAGTTCGGTCTGGGGAAAAGCGACCCTTTGCTGATCCAGCTCTGTGACAATTTTGAGACACTTGCACCTGCCGTGGCCAGGCTGCTCTTGGCGGGCAGTGGCATTAAAACCGCAGCAGTCTCAGGAAGAGAGGGGACATCTCTTCCTGTATTGATGAGGCACTCCTCGTAGGCAGTGTCGCAAGCAGAGCCACGGTCCCTGGAGTGAGGGATAACCCTCCGCCCCTGGAGTGATAACCCTCTGAGCAGCCCAACCTGCCCCCGACACCGGTGCCTTTGTTCCCTAGCAACAGGCTTTAGCATTAGGGACTTTCGTTTTTTGCACTGGCAGCTGCAAGTCAGCTCTTGGTTGGTCAAGTGTCTCCCTGGAGTACCAACCCGTATAAAAATAAACCTTGAAACTAAATTTGGACTTTATTCCTTTCATCTCCCCCTGCCCTGGAAAAAATAGTGTAATCAGTCTATCATCTGTTTAGAGTATGTAAGTTTACTGGCTTATTAAGAGACATTATACTGTACGCTGTTGCCTTGTGAAATTATGATTCCTGCAGTGAACCTGTGCTAAACTGTTGGCAAAGACAATCTCTGTCTCCGAGCATAATTTGCCATCCCCCAGACAAAGCAAATCACTCCCATTATTCATAAAGGGGAAGGTGACACAGGTACAGAACGAGTGGGCTGCTCCCACCACTAGGCAACATAGCAGCATTCACTGTTACCTACCAGGCCCTTAGGAATTCTGGCATAAAAGTTTAAAGGTATAGTTACAGTTTCTTGCTTAGGGGTAATCCCCATTTCCAGCACCCACCGTTGTATCCCTGGTCCTAGGACCACTGGGGCAGACAGGATAAAAGCAAGTAGTGGTGATATGGAGAAGAGCTGTATAGTGTCACCAGCATTCTCCCCCACCCCCTTTCCCAGATCCCCCAGGAAATGGGAGGAATCTATCCAAGGGGACTCCCCCTTGGCCCCCCTCATGTTGAGTGTGAGTGCACACTCAGGGAGGCACGTAAGCCAGCCCCTCATGCCGTTATCTCCCGCGTTCTAGATAGCAAATGTTTCATCTACCTGTTCCAATTTGCTATTAGACCGTTACTCTGAGGATGAAACGCAACACGGTTTGTCCATTTGATGTGATATCTCTTTACCCACCGTTGGACCTGATGGACTGTAAAGTACATCCCTTGGTCTGAAGAAATGGAGCTCAGCGGCCCGGATGAGTACGTTATCTTCTGTACCAATTCTTTCATCGTATTTTGGACGTTTATGTCTACCACTGAGTGTGCAAAGCCTAGTCCAGAGTGTCTATTCCTTTTAAGGCCCATTTATAGCCCCCCAGGTCTACCTGCATTAGTCCAATGCAATCCACTTGCCAGCTCTGCGTGGGGCCTTCCCTGGGGAATCCTCCCCAGTGCCGTCTCTGGGTTCTGCAGTCTGTCTCTCTTGTTGACAGAGAGGACGGTTCCTGCTGGCATTCTGTGCCTCAGAATGTGAAGAGGACTCTGTCTAGATTCAGCCCATCTGCATTGCTGCACCACCCACATGTCTGCTCACTTCATAGACCCAGGTGGCACCCTCAGGGGAGTGCATCAGAAGGTCTGCTTGCCCGTTCCAATCACCTTCTCAATCTGGAAGGGGTTCTTCTGATGGGCATTCCCAGAGTGATTTCCACCTGGCCGTGCCCCATACAGGCACCCCCGTATCGGTCCAGTCTTCCGTTGCCCATTTACCTTGACCATATGGCCAAGCCATTGGCTACTGCCCATGAGTCTGTAAAAAGCCAGACATAAGGGCTGTTTACCATTGTTCAATTCTTTCATCACTGCTAGAAAACAGCATGAAGTTCAGCGCAATGAGAGACGACCCTCTACTATCAGTCTTTCTATCCAATTGTCTTAATGCAGCTTTCCAACAGGATACTCCCTTTGTTTTGGAACTACCATCAACATCAATTTTCATCCAAACTTTCACCTTAATTCCATCAACCATGGCATCTGCATATCCTCCTAATCTAATCTTAGCCCTGTTATGACTTCACCAACAGGTGCATAGGGCTCTCCTGTCAAGCCCAGAAGAGCCTCCTCCCCCTATCCCAGCCATTTTATCCACTCACATGCATATGGCCTTGAGTCCCCAGTCGGGGGGTGGAACAAGAAGACCCTGGCCTCTCCACCAATCTTTACCTTGATTAAGCTAAGCACTGCCCCACACATTTCTCTTCGTAATCTTTGCCTTCCGATTTTCAAAACTCCTACAAAATCGGGTAAATGGAACAAACTAATTTAGGGCCTTTTAATGTTGCGGGACCAGCAGGGGATTCCATTGGTCCACCCAACCTTCAGTAGAATTTATCAACAGCTTTGTTTCAACACCATTAAAAGTCCACCATCATTCACCTCATTTCTCAATAACCATCTCAAGACTTCCACCCCGATGGGACTGCCCTGGACGCTCCCCTCTGTCTCACCCCATTTTCTTGTTAATTACTTTAATGGTCTTGATATCAGTAAGAATCACACAAGGAAGTTGAGACCGCGAGTCTGATAGGGCTTCTGGGATTGTCGTCCAATTTTGCAGCAGGAAGGATATCTGAGGTGTGCCTACTAAAGGGGTCCCTTTAATCCCAGCATTTCCTATGACCTGGGTAACAAGTATGATCAGCAGGTGAATATCCTGGGCATCACAAAGCCAGTCCTGCAGGGCTTGTACATGAAGCATATAAGCTGCTTCATCTGGGGTGTTCCACTTGGCATTTATAGGGGGAGCTGGGTAGTCCCTCCTCTCAGGATCAACACACTTTACAGTGGCTTTCATCCAGCCATCTGTGATGATTGTTCAACAGTGGTCCGGTGTCAACCCAACACACTCTTCCACTCTGCAGCATCAAAACCAAAGACACAGCCCCCAAATTAAATACTCCCACAATCCATCTCAGTAAGGGTTCTTTAGGAAGTTGATGATACCAGTCTACAAAACGAGACAATTCCTTCTCACTCTACTCCCTGGTTTCAGTAGCTTGTTCGTTTTGTCCTCCCCCCGATGTTGACTACCTTCTCCATAAGCAGAGGACGTACGGTGCTTTCTGTGGCCCTGGCAAAGCTTTTCCCTTGGGAGCAGCTTTGAGGCCTGACCTCAGCCTGAGTTTGGTCCAACATCTCGTCTGTAGCGCTCACTTCTACTTTCACTTTCACTATGTCAGCTAACAATAACTAAGGGACTGTGTATTTAGCATGCTTCTGATTGTTTTTCATTTCTTATGTATCCAGTAAGCCAACTCCTTGGGAACTGAGGCTACCACCATTTCTAAATCCCACTGGTAACTGATCGCAGCACAGCGACAGTTTCAGACTTTGCGTGACTAGGTAGCCATCCGGGATCAAAGCTTCCTCATCCTGCACCCTTTCATGCTTCTCTTTCCCAAACCACAAGTTTCCATGAGCCAAGGCTGTTTTAGCAAATCCCACTTCTCTGACAGAGGTTAATAGGATCTGCTTCTATTCACAACACTTCTGACACCAAATGTGTGGGTTTTCCACAGCAAGATACCCTTCCGTTTTCACACCTGCTGGGTGTGCTACAATTTAGCTCAGTTTTGACACTAAACACCCAGAGTTAGCAGGTTACCCACACTTCTGTCCAACGTGGCAACAAATCAGGGGTCCCCAAGACCCCCCCGTCAGGTTCCATCATTTGCTATAACAACTGACAGAACTCAGGGAAACACTTTGTTTACTATTATAGGTTTATTATAAAGGATATTACAAAAGATAAACATGAGAAGCCAGATAAAGAAGTACATAGAACAAAGTCTGGAAGTGTCCAGAATACAGGCGGTACCGTCCCCACAGAGCTTGGGGAGCACCACCCTCCCAGCTCGTGGATGTGTTCACCAACGTGGAAGCTCTCTGAACCCCATGGTTTAGGGATTTTTATGGAGTTCTCATCATGTAAGCATAATCAATGACTAACTCAATCCCCAGCCCCTCTCCCCTTCCTGGGGGGATGCGGGGGTAGGGTTGAACGTTCCAAGCTGCTAATCATGGCTTAGTCTTTCTGGTGAACAGTTCCCATCCTGAAGTCACCCAGGAGCCCACCCAGAGTCACCTCGTTAGAACAAATGACACTCCTATCACCTAGGGAATCCCAAGGGGTTTAGGAGTCCTGCCAGGAACCAAAGGAACCAAAGCCAGGAACCAAAGACCAAATATAGAACAAAAGATGCTCCTAGCAGCCCTAGCACTCAGGAAATTACAAAGGGTTTTAGGAGCTCTGTGTCAGGATCTGGGGGCAGAGACCGAACACATATGTCTTATTATGTCACTGGAGTGAGAGAGGATATCCCGTCTTGCTCCTGAACTTTATTCATTCTGTCACCATTAGGTTTGATGTTACCTGTGGGTTGCTCATAGATATTCTTTATTAGGTTAAGGAAGTTCCCCTCTAGTCCTAGTTTGCTGGAAGATTTTATCACGAATGAATTTTAAATTTTGCCAAATACTTTTTCAGCACCTACTGCAATGATTATATGGTTTTTCCTATTTGGTCCATTGATGTGAAGTATGACATTGATTGATTTATGAACGTTTAACCCAATATATTATCCTTTTTACATATTACTTGATTTGACTGTTGATATTTTGTTGAAGAATTCTGCACCAGTGTTTATGAGGAATACTAGTGTCTGTAATTTTTTTTCTTGTAATTTCTTTGTCTGCTTTTGATATTATAGTAAAGCTAATTTTGTGAAATTGGTGAGGAAGTATTCCCTCTTCTATTCTCTGGAAGAGACTGTGTAGAACTGGTATTATTTCTTTCTTAAGTGTTGGTATAATTTATCAGTGAAATAATCTCAGCCTGGAGTTCTATTTACTGGAAGGTTTTTAACTATCAACTCGATTTCTTTCAGGTTATCTGTTTCCCCTTGAGTGAGTTTTGGTCTTTGTCTTTCAAAGAATCAGTCCATTTCATCTAAGTTATCAAATTTATGACCATAAAACGGTACCTGGTATTCCTTTGGGTAATTTCTATAGATTTATATTCAGGTTCTCTAGTCCTCTTCTTGGCTGTACGGAGTCTACTGATGAGCCTGTCAAAGGCTTTCTTCATTTCTGTCACTATGTTTTTATTTTAAGTATCCCCACTTGATTCTTAAGGTTTCCTCTGCTGAAATCATCCATCTGCTCTTGGCACGTTGTCTACCTTTTCCATTAAAGCCTTTAACATATTAATCACAGTTATTTTAAATTCCACATCTGATATCATATCTGAGTCTTGTTCTGATGATTCTTTGTCTCTTCAGATTGTGTCTTATCCATCCTTCCTGTGTGCCTTGTGACTTTTTGTTGAAATCTGGACATGCTGCATAACACCATAGATACTGAGGTACATATTTTTTATGCTTGAAGATGAGCATTTCTTTTCCTTCTGCCAGTCCTTTAAGTGTCAGGGTTTCTGAAACAGGAGGGAAGGGGGCAGGACAACCCTAAAAGAATGACATAGTCATTGAGAACATGACATAAACTGGTTAGAACCAACTAGGTCCAAGATGGTGGAAGATTCAACTTCCAGGGACCTTGATCCTCATTATATGCTCCCTGTCATACATTAGCACGTGCTAAATGAAACACCCACAGGCCCCGAGGCCAACCATGAAAGACCAAGAAGTGGGTGATGGCCCAGTTCCTGGAAATCCCCACCCCTTCCCCCAGATAATTGAAATAATCCTCCCAGTCATCAGCCTAGGAAATTACCCAGCCTGTGAAAACTAACCACCCCCATATTGCAGGGCCTCTTTTGCCTGAGTTTCATTAAGTCCTGAGACCAGCTGTGTGATTTTAGCTAAAAGACAGTGGGTTCAAGTCCCAGTCTGGGTTTTGTCTGGGTTAGAGTCCCAGCCCACGGGCTCAAGTCCCAATCCAAGTTGTGAGGTTTCATTTCCATTCACCTAGTCAGGAGTTGGACTGGGCTTGAAGTTTCCTTTGCTATGGTTACTTGCAGTGCACTGGGGTCTTCAAGTTCCTCTCATGGTACCTTGTTTGTGTCTCCCCACTTGGCTTTGCATCTTCCTTTTGTGCTGTTTCCCAGAGAGTCTGTCTCTTGCAAGCTCTCCCAGGTGTATTTCTGTTCATTTGACTGGACGCTTGTTCATGCGGTGGTGGGAAGTAGAGGAGGATTCGTGCTCTCTTGTGTTATCACCAGAGTCTCAGGCAGGCAGTCTTAGGCACTATGAACCTGGGTCTTGGGGGCACTGACCCTCACGAGTGTTCCCCCTTCTTCCCCAGATGCACTGCTGCGACCAGCATGTGTTCCTGTTCTCCCTGAAAGGAAGAGCTTCTTTTGTTCCCTGATCCCCTTCCCTGATTTCAGTGGATTTCCATCAGTGCTCTCAGCCTACAGGTTTTGATGACCTTTCTGGAGCAGATGAAGTCTGAGAGGAGTGGAATTTTAACAGTGATAGCCAGCAGCGGGGAGGAGGGCGGTTCTCAGAACCCTCCCCATTTCCACTGTCTTCCTGTGGGTGACCGGTGGGGCTCCTGAAGGAAAAGCCTGAAAGGGAATGTAAACCCCTCTGTGTCTATAGCTCCCAGGGGGTTCACACTCTCTCAATAGTCAATCCTAGGCCTTTACTAATTTGTTTAAAAAAATTCTAGGGACTTCCCTGGTGGCGCAGTGGTTAAGAATCCGCCTGCCAATGCAGGGGACACGGGTTCGAACCCTGGTCCGGGAAGATCCCCCATGCCACGAAGCAACTAAGCCCGTGCGCCACAACTACTGAGCCTGCACTCTGGAGCCCGCGAGCCCCAGCTACTGAGCCCGCATGCCACACTACTGAAGCCACCGCAATGAGAAGCCCGCACACTGCAACGAAGAGTAACCCCCGCTCACCACAACTAGAGAAAGCCCGCGCACAGCAACGAAGACCCAACACAGCCTAATTAATTAATTAAATTGTTAAAAAGTCTAGTTTAATCCTCTTTCTCAAGTAAGCAAATCACAGTTCCTATTTCTCCATGCAGGTGCCTGTCACCCTCTAGATTCCGGGTTAATTATTTGTCGAATGACCTCAGTTCTCTAATGAGATCAAGAAAAGTCGTGTGCAGTTTTTCTAGCTATTTTCTTGTGCAGATGGGAGCAATACTCCTGCCAGCATTTCAGTGTGGATCAGAAGTCCACTAAAGGGTGTTAAGCAGAAGAATAAAATGATCAGCTATGTAACTTTATTTATTTCCCTTCCAGTTTTATTGAGATATAATTAACATCCAGCACTGTATAAGTTTAAGGTGTACAGCATAGTGACGTGACTTACATGCATCGTGAAATTATGACCACAATAAGCTTAGTGAACATCCATCATCTCAGATACAAAGTAAAAGAAATAGAAAAAAATTTTTTTTCCTTGTCATGGGAGCTCTTAGGATTTACTTTCTTAACAATTTTCATATATAACATAAGCAGTGCTAATTACATTTATCATGTTGTACATTACATCCTTAGTGTTTACCTTATAACTGGAAGTTTGTACCTTTTGGCTACCTTCATCCAATTCCCCCTCCTCTGGTAACCACAAATCTGATCTCTTTTTCTATGAGTTGGTTTGTTTCTGAAGTACGGTTGACCCACAACACTATGTTAGTTCCTGGTGCCCAACATAGTGATCCGATATTTCTATATATTTCAAAATGATCACCACCAGATTGCAACTTCAAATACTACTCTGACTACAGTGGGGAGAATGGATTTGTTGGTAGCAAGAGAGGAAGGGTGTGGAGATGTCAGGAGGAGCCCATTGCTGTCATACGTGAAGGAGGTGATGGTCACCTGGACAAGGCTTGTACCAGTGGGGATAAGAAGAAGATGGACTCTAGAGATACTTGGGGAGTAGAGTAAATAGAACTTGCTAACTGATTGGCTGTGGAAAGTAAGGGAGAAGCAGGGAGCCAGGGATGACTCCCAGATTTGTGGCCTGAGCACTGAATGGGTGATGATGTCATTTACTGAACTACAACACTGTGAAGGGTTAATACATTTGATTATATTGAAATGTAATACTTCTGTCCTTTGAAAGACACTATAAAGGACAGACTAGCAGAAGATATTTACAACTCATATAACTGACAAAGAATTAGTATCCAGAATGCTTTAAAAAAATCAGTAAGAAAAAGACAGGGCTTCTCTGGTGGCACAGTGGTTAAGAATCCGCCTGCCAATGCAGGGGACATGGGTTTGAGCCCTGGTTCAGGAAGATCCCACATGTTGCGGAGCAACTAAGCCCGTGAGCCACAACTACTGAGCCTGTGCTCTAGAGCCCATGAGCCACAACTACTGAGCCCGCGTGCCACAACTACTGAAGCCTGTGTGCCTAGAGCCCATGCTCTGCAACAAGAGAAGCCACCACTTGCCACAACTAGAGAAAGCCTGCACACAGCAACGATGACCCAAGGCAGCCAAAATACAGTAGTAAAATGTAGTAATATAGTAAATAGTAAAAAAATGTTGATACATGTAACTTTAGTTCTTTCATTTTTACTATTATGTTGTATTTATATATATACAGATACATATATATAACATATATACATCTGTGTTTGAAATTTACCATGCTGATAAGCAGCAGAGACAAAAAAAAAAAAGGTCAGTTGGTAAAAAGATACACATAGTTTAATACCATTTATATGAAGTTAAGAAACATGCAAAATATATATATATTATAAGATATTTGTAGAAAATTATTAAAATATGCATGGAAATGATGAAACCAAATTCAGGATATTATCTTGGGGAGAAAGAGAGGGGAAAGGGATATACAAATGGGCCTCAATTTTACAAGCAATGTTTCATTTTTTTAGCTGAGTCATGGCTACATGTGTGATTAGTTATATTATTATCTACACTTTTTTATATGCCATAAATATTTCTTTAAAAGTACTTTTTTTTTTTTTTCCGGTACGCGGACCTCTCACCGTTGTGGTCTCTCCTGTTGCGGAGCACAGGCTCCGGACGCGCAGGCTCAGCGGCCATGGCTCACGGGCCCAGCCGCTCCGCAGCATGTGGGATCTTCCCGGACCGGGGCACGAACCCGCGTCCCTTGCATCGGCAGGCGGACTCCCAACCACTGCGCCACCAGGGAAGCCCTAAAAGTACTTTTTAAAAGAAAACAGAAGTCCAGTTTTTAGTAATAACAGACTAAGTCTTCCAGTACAAACCTCTGGCTGAAAGAAACTAAAAATAATGGACATATTTTTTTAATCAAGGAAAAAGTACCAGAGAAATGACAAGATAATAGGGAATTACCCAGAAAAACAATCTAAGAGACAGTGAGAATGCAGACATATAAATGGCAAAAGCTTAAATCCTTGCCTCACCGAAAAAGAAATCTAAATGGCAAATAAACACTTAAAAATGTGCTCAGCCTTGTTAGACATCAGAGAGGTACAAATAAAACCACATGCACCAGATTGGCAAAAATTCAAAACTCTGACAATACATGGTGCTAAATGTTGCCAAGGGTGTGGAGCAACTGCGACTCCCACATAAAGTCCAGGAAATGTTGATTGCTTCAGTCCCTTTGGAAATCAGTTTAGCATTGTCTAGTAAAGCTGACAACATCTTCTGACCCAGCAAGTCCACTCCTGGGTATATACCCAGAGAGACCCACGCATACGGTTACCAGTATACACATACGCCGGGGTCAATAGAAGCAGGAAGTGAACCCAATGTTCACCATCATAAATAATGGTGTAGACACACAATGGAGTGCTATATAGTGCTGAAAATGCATGAACTATAGTGAAACATGGCAGTATGCATAAATCTCATGAACATTTCGTTGAGAAAAAAGCAAGACAAAAGAGGAAACATACAGCGTGATTCCATTCATAGAGTTTACAAAATGAAACCACCTTGTTTGGGCATACATACATAAGTGGTGAAGTTAATATAACAAGAAGCAAGAAATGATCACCACCAAAGACTGTAGTCATGGTTCTAGGAAGGAAGAAGTTGATTATGATCGAAGAGGATGGATGACTTCTGAGCTTCCGGTAATGCTCCATCTCTGGATTTAGGTGGTAATTACATAGTCATCTCACATTATAGTTATTCATAAACTATACATACATGCTTATGCAATTTCCTGCTAGGATGTGTATTTCACACAGTACGATGAAAGGGAACAGGTTTGGGTGAAGCATGGCAAAGGATTCAGTTTTGACCATTTTAGTACAAGGTGCCTGTGAGACAATCAAATGTTGGTGCTGAATAGATTGGAGATGTACACGTGGGAGTCCTGGATATACAGATGATAACTGAAGCATAAGAGAAGATCACCTACAGCATGTAGGAAGGTGACAAGAAAAGGGGACTTAGGGCAAGACCCTGTGGAGCTCCCACATTTAATGGTCAGGTAGAAGAGGAATAGTGAAAGAAGGAAGAAACCAAGGAAATATGCTGTCTGGGAAAAAAAAAAAAAGTGTTTTAAACAGAAAGGAGTGGTCAACTATGTCAGATGCTCCTGGGAGGTCAAATAAGATGAAGATTGGAAAGTGTCCATTGGATTTATGTAGTCACTGACCTCGGCAAGAGTAGGTCCAATGAAGATATGGGGATGGAGTGAGATGAAGGCTGGGTGGGAGGTAAGCAGGGCCACCACGTGGCACAGCTGCAGAAGCACCGTTCAGATTATACCCCAGGAGGCACCATGTACACAGACTACAGTTTAATGGTGTCCATAGGGCCGTGCTATGCCGAGACCCTGGAGAGAAATGGAGCCCCTGAGCAGAGTGATTGAAGAGCACGACCTCTAAGGTCCAGCAGCCTGTCCTCAAATACTGGTTCCACCACTTACTAACGATGTGAAGTTGGCCAAGTAACTCAAACTTCTTGCACTTCAAGATCTAAATCTATAGAAATAGTACCAATGCCACAGGATTGTCGTGAGGAGTAAAGACAACAGTCTACGTAAAGTGTTTAGCACATGGTAAGAATTTAACAAATGTGAATTATTATTTTCTGTATTAACTTAGACAAATCCTTTCAAGAAGTTTGGCTATGATGGGAGAAGAGAAATGACAATAGCTGGAAGGGGGCATAGAATTAAAGAAAGGTGGTTTTTGTTTTGTTTTGTTAGAATTAGTAGACTTTATTTCTTAAAGTTTAGGTATACAGAAAGATTGCATGGAAAGTGCAGAGAGTTTCCAGCTATGCTTTCTCCCCCTCCACACACAAGGTTTCCCCTACTATTAACATCTTGCATTAGTGGTACATTTGTTACAATTAATGAAGCAATATTGATACATTATTACTAACTAAAGTCCATAGTTTACATTAGAGTTCACTCTTTGTGTTGGACAGTTCTATGGGTTTTGACAAATGTATAATGTCACGTATCCATCATTACACCATCACACAGAGTACCTTCCCTGCCCTTAACATCCCCTGTGATTCACCTATTCATCCCTCCCTCTCTCCCAGCCCCTGGCAACCCCTGATCTTTTTACTGTCACTATAGTTTTGCTCTTTACAGAATATCATATAGTTGGAATCATACAGTATGTAGCCTTATCAGACTGGCTTCTTTCAGTTAGAAACATGGCTTTAAGTTTCCTCCATGTTTTTTTGCGGCTCAATAGCTCATTTCTATTGCAGAATAATTTTTCATTGTGTGCATGTACCACAGTTTATCTATCCATTCACTTATAGAAGATATCTTGGTTACTTCCAAGTTTTGGCAATTGTGAATAAGGCTGCTAAAACATGCATGTGCAGGTTTTTGTGTGGACATAGGTTTTCACCTCCTTTGAGGAAATGCCAAGGATGGCAGTTGCTGGAGCATATGGTAGAGCTATGTTTAGCTTTGTAAGAAATTGCTGAACTGTCTTCCAAAGTAGCTGTACCGTTTTGCCCTCCCACAAGCAATGAATGAGAGTTCCTGTTGCTCCACGTATTCCCCAGTGGCTGGTATTGTCGATGTTTTGGATTTTAGCCGTTCTGGTAGGTATGTAGTGCGATAGTAGCTTGTTGTTTTCATCTGCATTTCCCTCATGACGCATGATGTGGAGCATCATTTCATATGCTTATTTGCCATCTCTATATCTTCTTTGGTGAGGTGTCTGCTAAGATCTTTCTGCCTATTTTCTTTTTTTTTTTTTTGGCCACACCACATGGCTTGTGGAATTTTAGTTCCCCAACCAGGGATTGAAGCCAGGCCCTCGGCAGTGAGGGCACGGAGTCCTAACCGCTGGGCGGCCAGGGAAGCCCCTTTTGGGCTCATTTTTTGGTCGGCTTGTTTGTTTGCTTATTGTTGAGTTTTAAGAGCTCTTTGTATATTTTTAACGCAAGTCCTTTACTAGATTTGTGTTTGGCCAATATTTTCTCACAGTCTGTGGCTTGTGTTTTCATTCTCTTGCCACTGTCTTTCACAGAGCAGCTTTTCATTTGAATGGAGCCTCACCTATCAAAAGTTTTTTCATGGATAGTGCTTTTGCTGTTGCATTTAAAAAGTCATTGCCGAGGGAATTCCCTGGCCATCCAGTGGTTAGGACTTGGGGTTCTCACTGCCAGGAGCCTGGGTTCAATTCCTGGTCATGGAACTAAGATGCCACAAGCTTCTCGGAGTGGTCAAAAGTAAAAAAAAGTCATTGCCAAACCCAAGATCACCTAGATTTTCTCCTATATTATCTTCTAGCAGTTTTGTAGTTTTGAATTTTACACTTAGGTCTATGATCCATTTTGAGTTAATTTTTGTGAAAAGTGTAAGGTCTGTTCTAAACTTACGTTTTTGCACGTGGATATCCAGTTGTTCCAGTGCCATTTGTTGCAAAGACTCTCCTTTCTCCATTGAATTGCCTTTGCTCCTTTGCCAAAGATCAGTTGACTGTATTTGTGTGGGTCTATTTCTGGCCTCTCTATTCTGTTCCATTGATCTATTTGTTACTTCTTTTGCTCATCCCATAGTATCTTGATTACTATAGCTTTATAGTAAGTCTTGAAGTTTCAGTACTGTGACTTTGTTCTTTGATATTGCATTGGCTATTCTGGGTCGTTTTGCCTCTCGTATAAACTTTAAAGTCAGTTTGTCAATATACACAAAATAATTTGCTGGGATTTTGATTGCGATTGCATTGAATCTACAGATCAAGTTGGGAAGAACTGAAATCTTAACAATATTGAGTGGAAGTTTCTTTTTGTTTTCTTTTTTGTTTTTGCGGTACGTGGGCCTCTCACTGTTGTGGCCTCTCCCGTTGCGGAGCACAGGCTCCGGACGCGCAGGCTCAGCGGCCATGGCTCACGGGCCCAGCCGCTCCGCGGCATGTGGGATCCTCCCGGACCAGGGCACGAACCCGTGTCTCCTGCATCGGCAGGCGGACCCTCAACCACTGTGCCAACAGGGAAGCCCCAAATTTTTTTTTTTAAGATGAGGAGAAGCTTGAGCATATTTTAAAGTTTGGGGGAAGGAGCCAGTAGAGAAGAAATGGTTGGAGCCTCCGAAGGGAGGGAATAATCAATAGCAGAAGGTTCCTAAGCAGACCGCAAGAAATGGAGTTCAGAGTGCATGTGGAGGAGCTGGCCTTAGACCAGAGGAGGGACCTTTGTCTGTTGTAAGGGGAGAGGAGGGTGAGGATGTGTGCAAATGCACGTGTATTTGTTAATTTGGTAGTGTTTGGATTTTTGGCAAAGATGGATGCCAAGTTATCTGTTGAGAGTGAAAAAATGAGATAGTGCTAGGAAGTTTGAAGAGAGGAAGCGTGAATGGTCATTGCAGGGAGGGAAAGAGCAGGTTGACCAGAAGGACGTAGCAGGGTCACCAGGCAGAGTTGGGGACTCAGCTGGTGATAAACTGAAGTACTGATCTATGCTGACTTGTGGACTGCCCCGTGGTGCTCAGAAACCCAGTTGCACACATGGAGATGGAAATAGTTCCATTCATCCAGGATTGGGGTATTTCTACAAAGGTTTGATTAAAGGTCAGAGAGGCAAGGGAGAGACTTCCCTGGCAGTCCAGTGGTTAAGACTCCACGATTCCAATGCAGGGGGCACGAGTTCAGTCCCTGGTCGGGGAACTAAGATCCCACATGCCATGTGGCCAAAAAAAAAACACAAAGAGGTAAGAGTTTTATAGTGTTGACAAGAGAGAGACAGAAATAGTGTAGGATCTAAGATGGACAGAAAGGGAAGTGAAAATGGAGGGAGTTGATGGCTGGAAACCAGGCAGATGAGGCCGTAGACTGGCAGCCCTGAGTAAAGAACAGGCACAGAGGGAGCAGCTGAGCAAGAAATCGGGGGTTATGGTCAGAGTTTCCACATCTGTAAAGTGGGGGAAACAACAGAAGTGAACAATGAAAATTAAATGTGACAGAGCATGTGCTTCGTAAACTGCTAGACACCATACCAGTGTTGGTTTGTTGGTTGGTTTTTCACTAGACTGTCAGGTTCTTGAAGGTGGGAATTGTGCCTCAGACATTCCTGCTTCCAGCAAAATTGCCTGATGCCGATAAGGGCTTAGTGAATCTAAGTGTGTTAGAAGGATGGACGCACGAGCTGGTTTCCCTTTAAGATTTAGACTCTGCCAGGATTGTCTGAATTTTCTAGTCCAGAAAACAGCCAACTAGTTCTTCAATATTCTTGTATACAGATTAGCTGAAGTTTGACAACATTGTTAAAAGGTCAAACCATGTTCTGATAATGGCAGAATAGCTTGTTTTGGTTAGATAGATAGATAGATAATAGATGATAGATATTTATATTTATCTATAGGTAGATAGATAATAGATAGATGATAGATAAATATTTATATTTATCTATAGGTAGATGGATAGATAATAGATAGATGATAGATAGATATTTATTTTATCTATAGATAGATATTTTTAAATATTAAAAATAGTTGCTTGAGTACATTGGAGAGTGTCCCAAAGGGCAAAAAGTGGAAGAGATTTAATGCTTAAAAGAAGGGAAAACACGGGTGAGATCCACATTTAACTGGCTTTTTTTTTTTTAAATTAATTAATTAATTTATTTTTGACTGTGTTGGGTCTTCGTGGCTTCGCGCGGGCTTTCTCTAGTTGCGGCAAGCGGGGGCTGCTCTTCATTGTGGTGCGCCCCAGCTTCTCATTGCGGTGGCTTCTCTTGTTGCGAAGCACGGGCTTTAGGCGCACGGGCTTTAGTAGTTGCAGCTTGCCGGCTCTAGAGAGCGCAGGCTCAGTAGTTGTGGTGCACGGGCTTAATTGCTCCACGGCACGTGGGATCTTCCCGGACCAGGGCTCGAACCCGTGTCCCCTGCATTGGCAGTCGGATTCTCAACCACTGCGCCACCAGGGAAGCCCTTAACTGGCTTTTAAAAACAGGTTTTCATGAGGTGCGTGGTCAGTGTGGGGAGGTGGATAGAGCCTGAGAAGAAACAGGCAAAGCTAATCTATGGTGATTAAAACTAGAACGATGGTTGCGTCATCTAATTTTAGATGAGGGGGTTGAGGGAGGTAGAGTAGAAACCGGCACCAGGGAACATCATTGCATAATGGAACTATTCCATAACCTGATTGGAAGAGTGGCCTCACTCACCTGCCCAGACCCCTGTCCAGACTTACCTGGCTAGACTCATCACCTCTCCGTCTGCTTTTATACTAGGGATTCTGAGCTATGGTTCTGAGAACTAATAGTTCTCAGAGCATACCTTGCTCTGGTACATTTCTGTGCTTCTGCCCACATCTCAGGACCGGTGGTCTATACTGTGCCTTTGTGAAAATTAGGAAAAGGGACCTCCTCTTACCAGCGGAGTGCAGGCTGGGCTTCAGGCCCCTCTCATCCCTTGGTCTGGCACCATATTGCACGGACCAACGTGCACACCATTTCCAAAGCCTGGAACAAACACAATTAGCCCACCTGACAACCCCCTACTCATCCACCAGGTCTCAGCCCAACCTCTACCTCCACTGTGATCTTCCTCTAGCAGATGTAGGAAGGGGTTATGTCCCTCTGCTTTTGGAATAGCTTCCATTAAAGCAATTATCTTTATTGAATTATGGTTGTTTGTCTACATACCTCCCTACCCCCATTAGATTATTCTCAATGCTTTTTCCTCTTTTATTCTTCATACAAATTCCAGTTCCTAACACATAGGAAGTGATCCGTAAACTTGAATGAATGAATAAATGAGTGACATTTTCCCTCTCTGGTCCTCATGATGCTTTTTTGAGAATAAAAGAATCAGAATAAGAGATGCCTGAAGTTCTTACCAACTCTAGAATTCTCTTTTCCAATATGCATTAAGTAAATGGCTGGTGAGCAGATGAATAGAATCCAACCAAAAGAAAATCCCTTTAAAGGCGCACCTTAAAGGAACATGGATCAATTTGTTTAAGTTCTATTCTAGAAGCAGGCTACTGTGAGTTTTTTTGAATCTCTTAACTATTTTGTCTTGCCTCTGAGACCTTTCAGAGACATTTCAGACCATCTGAAGCAGAGTTTAAGAGGAACTGCTGTAGGAAACCCTTCCAGAGAGTAGATTGTCTTCCATCTCATTATGTACATTAACTATCTCTGTATGTACCTTTCTCAGATATTTTCACAAAAGGAACAACTGTTTCTCTCCACTAGGCAACTCTTTAGCCTCTTTGAAGCTAAAGTTACTTCTCTCATGAGAGGAAATTTTACCCTGAGTTCTTCCTCCCTGATCAGAGATATTTTCCTTAAGCGGACATTGTCAGTTTCCCCAGAAAGGCAGCAAATCTATTCGAGCGCATCAAGCTTCTGAGAAGCTAACGGAAGCAGAGGTCTAGAGCAGGGGCTTTTACAGACTATCTCCTGGATCCCGAAAGAGTCCACTAATTCCCTGAAACTCTATTCACAATATTGTGTGCGCGTGCATTTTCCAAAGATAGATCGATATCTTTCCTCAGACTCTCAAAGGAGCCCCTTGACCCAGAAAAGCTGAGAAAGAACCACTGGTCTAGAGTCTGGGATAAAATAGGCTGGGGAGTACAAGGGCTTTTAAGATCAGATAATACTCTTTGGGGTCATACCAAAGACAGCTTCCTCAACAGCCATAGACTGGAGTCCTTGGAACTGAGTCCATCTGGCCATTCCAGGGGCCCTCCCTCAGGGGCTTCCCCAAATCCCTGGGACTTGCTGAAACCCGCCGGCTCTGCAGACACAGGGAAGTTTTGGGGGGATGGCAGATGTCTGGCATCCCTGCCCTTATGTTTTAACGGCAATGGCCTTGGAACCAGAGGTTCCTGAGAATCATGGGACCCTCTGAAGACAGAATCATTATTCCGCCACAAGGGGGCACCCAATGCCCAGACAGATGGGACAACGAGCCTCTTGCCTCTGCTCAGAGAAGCTTCTCCTGCCCCGAGCCAAAACTTGAAGCTCCTGGTTATACAACCGGCCTACAAAGCCCTTCTACCCACACCCAGTGTCCCCCAGGAAGCCTCATTGCTCCTTTTGATGTAAACTTTGCGTATGTTCTTGCTAGCCTCAGCCCTTTCCCTAGAGGTGACCCTGGACCCCACGGACCTCCCTGGGGTCGGCCTGGAACATGTAATTTGAATTGCGAAGATCCTGATCCAGGTGATCATAGCACACACTTCTGCTTTCCACTCCCCAGGTTACTCCTGGGCCTGCAGGGCCCTCACCCAAGGCTCAGTCTTTAGCGTGATTTCAGGGTTGTGAACAGAGCCCTGCAGAGGTGTGCGGATGCCCATGGACATCATTAAAACACCTCTAGATAACTGTGACCTGTTCAGACAGGATAAGGAAAACATCCAGTAATCACTGAGCCCTAAGGGAAAAGTTACCAAAAATCCAGCTTGTGTCGGGATCCCAGGCTGCCGTGTACTCTAGTGAGGGTGCAATTTTAGCCCCAGAAGGCGGGATGAAACTCTAAACCCATCAGAAAGGTGTGGACTTAGACAAAATCCAAAATATTTTTTTGAACTTCTTTTTTAAAAATAATTTAAGTAGAGCACAATGACACTAAAGAAATATTCAGAAATTTGCTAATTATAGAATGACAAATAATTCTTTGAAGAATATACTTACTTTATTTTCATATCCTATAATAGATTATATCAACTTTTTATAGTATGTTAATAGGTATTCAGAGATTGGATTATATCTATGCAATCTATAAGCGTATCTGGAGGTTAAATCATAACTAAGGCTTTGAAGGAAAATCGGAATGAGATTGAAGAGATGAAGGAATAATTCTAGATTTTCCATCAGCCTCTATGCCTCTATGTGATTTTATTTTATTTATTGTATTTTATTTTTTTAATGCTATATCTTTAAAAAATCAAAAATATTAAATTTATAAATGGAGGTTAAAACATTTCCGGGAACTTAGTGTACGCAATAGAGAAGACTCACCTAGATGTACGTTGGCCCCAGGTCTAGCAGCCCAGCCTCAAGTCTCTGGCAAATAGAGAACTTAAGCCTTCTTGAGATGGCAGTCACACATCATGGCCATACATTGTCCGCTTGAGATAGTAAAACTACTCCCTTAGTGGACAGGTGTCCTTTTAACTCCAGGAAGGTTTGGAATTGACGTGGTGGCATTGCACTGTGTCAGCTTAGCTAAGATGAAACCACATTTCTTGGAATTCCCTCCTTGTGTGGTTCCAGGTTAAGGCTGGCCAGGAGAGAAATGTGTGTGAGGTTTGAAAGGTGGAAAGGCAGACGTGAAGCAGCAGCCGCTGCTCTGAAGGTCAGCGTGGGCGCTAGGCCGCCCCAGCCCCTACCCATCCCAGCTGTTCTGCTGGTTCACTTTTTTCAGCCCAGGTAGCAGCCAATCCTGCAGGGCCTCCAGCTCCCGTCAGGTCTCCTCCTTCAGCTGCACCGACTCCTCGGCCAGGCATGTGTGCGTCTCCATGGCAGAGGGTACCAGGTCCTTCTGCAGACAACCCAAATCATCCAACCTGGAGGTGGTGAGGGACAGACGCAGGTTCCACTTGGTCCCTCCAAGCTCTCCCCAACTCACAGCCAGAACGTCTTCCCAGATGACCTGTGGTGATCTCAGGCCTACCACAGACAGAAACAGAGGAAACAGACATCCACAGACCCCCTTCACCAGTTCCTTATTCCATGTCACTCACAGCAGTTTTGCTTCTCCGGTCAAACGTTAACTGATATCAACCAAAAGCGATGAAGCAAATCAAACTCATGCTAAGCTTCATATACATTTTCATCATTAGGACAATCTGTGTATATTTACTGCTTAAAGTTTTTGTAATACTTAAAAGAGTTTAGCATGGGAGAGCTATAAAATTAGCCTCATTATTCTATTAAAATGTACAATTGATTTTCTTTTTTTAATTAAATTTTTTTTAATTTTTATTTATTTATTACTTATTTTTGGCTGCGTTGGGTCTTTGTTGCTGTGCGCGGGCTTTCTCTAGTTGTGGCGAGCAGGGGCTACTCTTCGTTGCAGTGCGCGGGCTTCTCATCACGGTGGCTTCTCTTGTAGAGCACGGGCTCTAGGTGCGTGGGCTTCAACAGCTATGGCACGTGGGCTCAGTAGTTGTGGCTCGTGGGCTCTAGAACGCAGGCTCAGTAGTTGTGGCGCACGGGCTTAGTTACTCCGTGGCATGTGGGATCTTCCCGGATCAGGGCTCCAACCCTTGTCCCCTGCATTGGCAGGCAGGTTCTTAACCACTGTGCCACCAGGGAAGTCCTGTATAATTTTTTTCAATGAATGATTCTAAGTTGAAGGGAGTAAAAAGTGTTGACACAATTATAAAGTTTGAGGGAACTTATGATTCTCTATAGCTGAACATTCATTAGACTTACAAAAAGTATTTAAGTATTTAGGAAATATTTTCTTGTTAGGGTCATAAGCCCATCCACTCATACATCTAAATACTTAAAAAGAAATCATATATGTGAAATTTAGATACTCAATTTAACCTATTTAAAGGAATTTGGTGGACTATGGTTGTAAATGGAGTAGATAATGGAATTTAGATTTTTCAACTTCAGTTAATCTAATGTTAACTGAAGGCCAAGAGAGGAAGAAAGAGGCAGAGAGAATAACTGAAGAAATAATGGCTGAAAGCTCAGTGAATTCCAAGTAAGATGAACTCAAAGAGACCCACCCTGAGACACATTATAATCAAATTTTCAAAAGGCAAAGACAAAGAGAGAGTCTTGAGAGCAGCAGGAGAAAAGCAGGGAATTCCCTGGTGGTCCAGTGGTTAGGGCTCAGCACTTTCACTGCCAAGGGCGTGGGTTCAATCCCTGGTCAGGGAACTAAGATCCTGCAAGCTGTGGGGTGTGGCCAAAAGAGAAAAGAAAAAGAAAAAGAAAGAAAGCAGCAGGAGAAAAGCAGATCCTCACACACAGGGGATGCTCAGTAAGAGCATCAGAAGCTTCGGAGGCCAGAAGCCAGTGGGCCGGTACATTCAAAGTGCTAAAAGAAAAGATATTAACCAAGAATACTACAGCTAGCAAAACTGTCCTTCAAAAGTGAGGGTAAAATTAAGACATTCTGATACAAACAAAAGCGATGGGAGATCATGACCATTAGACCTGCCCTGCAAGAAATGTCCAAGGAGGTCCTACAGGGTGAAATGAAAGGACACTAGACAGTAACTTAAAGCCATATGAAGAAATAAAGATCTCAATAACGGTAAATATATGGGCAATTATAAAAGCTGGTATTATTGTAAGAGTGGTTTGTAACTGCACTTTTTGTTTCCTATAAGATTTAAGAGACTAATACATTTAAAGAAAAAAATTATTAGTGTAAAAGTTAGTGTTACTGAAACTTTGATATGTGACTCCCAGTCTTGTTTTCTACATAATTTAAGAGACTAACGCGTTCAAAAGAATTATTAGTTTATGTTTTGGGGTACACAATATAAAATGTAATTCTGTGACATCAACAACTAAAAGGATGTGGAAATGGAGCTGTAAAGGAGCACAGTTTTTGTGTGTTATTTAAATGAAGCTGGTATAAATTCAAACTGTAGTGTTATGACTTTAGAGTGTTAAATGTAATCCCCGTGGTAACCACAAAGAAAATAGCTATAGAATATACACAAAACAAAATGAGAAAGGAATATAAAAATTTCACTACCAAAAAATCAACTAAACACAAAAAAAGACAGGAATGCGGAAATGGGGAGGGGGAAAGCTATAAGGCATATAGAAGACAAGTAGCACAATGGCAGAAGTCTCTCCTTACCAGTAATTACTTTAAATGTAAATGGATTAAGCTCTCCAGTCAAAAGACAAAGACTGGCAGAATGGATAAAAGCACATGACCAAAAAAACCCCCCCAAAACAAAAAAACACATGACCCAACTTTTGCTATCTGCAAGAGACTTACCTGAGATCCAAAGACATAAACAGGCTGAAAGTGAAAGGATGGAAAAAGATATTCCATGCAAAGAGTAACCAAAAGGAAGCAGGAGTGGCTGCACTAATATCAGAAAAAAATAGACTTTAAATCAGAAAAGGTTACAAGAGACAAAGGTCATTATATATTAATGAAAGGTTCAGGGCTTCCCTGGTGGCTCAGCGGTTAAGAATCCACCTGCCAATGCAGGGTACATGGGTCCGAGCCCTGGTCCAGGAAGATCCCACATGGTATGCAGCAACTTGCATCACAACTACTGAGCCTGCACTCTAGAGCCCGTGAGCCACAACTACTGAGTCCATGTGTCACAACTACTGAAGCCCTAGAGCCCGTGCTCTGCAACAAGAGAAGTCACCACAATGAGAAGCCGGTGCACTGTAAGGAAGAGTAACCCCCGCTCGCCTCAACTAGAGGAAGCCCACGCACACCAATGAAGACCCAAAGTAGCCAAAAATTAATTAATTAATTAATTTAAAAATAAATAAAATAAAGTATACAATTCATTCATTAAATAAAATAAAAGGTTCAATATAGCAAGAAGATATAATAATTATAAACATACACTCACCCAATGACAGACCTTTAAAATTTATAAAACAAAACCTGACAGAATTGAAGGGAGAAATACACAGTTCTACAATAATAGCTGGAGATGTCAATACCCCACTCACGATAATGATAGAACAAGCAGAAAAAAGATGACTAAGGAAATAGTAGGGTTTTTTTTAAATTGAAGTATAGTTGATTTACAATGTTGTGTTAATTTCTGCT
Source organism: Leucopleurus acutus (assembly GCF_964270905.1). Lineage (NCBI taxonomy): Eukaryota > Metazoa > Chordata > Mammalia > Artiodactyla > Delphinidae > Leucopleurus > Leucopleurus acutus. The sequence continues at coordinate 6,877,342 of NC_139152.1, forward strand.
GTACAGTAAAGTGATTCAGTTATACATATATATACCTTCTTTTTCATATTCTTTGCCATTACGGTTTGTCATAGGATATTGAATATAGTTCCCTGTGCTATACAGTACGTCCTTGTTGCTTATCCATTCTCTATATAATGGTTTGCATTTGCTAACCCCAAACTCCCAATTCTTTTTTTTTTAAACATCTTTATAGGAGTATAATTGCTTTACAATGGTGTGTTAGCTTCTGCTTTATAACAAAGTGAATCAGCTATACATATACATATATCCCCATATCTCCTCCCTCTTGCGTCTCCCTCCCACCTTCCCTATCCCACCCCTCTAGGTGGTCACAAAGCACCGAGCTGATCTCCCTGTGCTATGCGGCTGCTTCCCACTAGCTATCTATTTTACATTTGGTAGTATATATAAGTCCATGCCACTCTCTCACTTCGTCCCAGCTTACCCTTCCCCCTCCCCATGTCCTCAAGTCCATTTTCTACGTATGAGGGGTTTTTTTTTTTGTTTTTTTGTTTTTTGTGTTTTTTTTTGCTGTACGCGGGCCTCTCACTGTTGTGCCCTCTCCCGTTGCGGAGCACAGGCTCCAGACGTGCAGGCTTAGTGGCCATGGCTCACAGGCCCAGCCGCTCCGCGGCACGTGGGATCTTCCCGGACCGGGGCACGAACCCGCGTCCCCTGCATCGGCAGGCAGACTCTCAACCACTGCGCCACCAGGGAAGCCCAAACAACACATTTTTAAACAACCAATGGATCAAAGAAGAAATCACAAGGGAAATTATAAAATACTTAGAGGCAAATGCAAATGAAAACCCAACATACCAAAACTTTGGGGGTGCAGTGAATGTAGTACTAAGGGGTAAATTTACAGTGAATTGTTTATACATTAAAAAAACAAGATTTCAAATCAATCAATTTTTCTAGTTCCTTAACTTTACAACTTAAGGAACTAGAAAAAGAAGAAGCAACTAAACCCAAAGCTAGCAGAAGGAAGTAAAAAAGTTAGGGTAAAGAAAAACAAAATAGAGAACAGGAAAACTATAGAGAAAATCATTGAAACCCAAAGTTGGTTCTTTGAAAAGATCAACAAAATTGGTAAACCTTTAGTTAGATGAACTAAGAAAAAAAGAGAGAAGACTCAAATTACTAAAATCAGAAATGAGGGAATTCCTTGGTGGTCCAATGGTTAGGGCTCTGTGCTTCCATCCACTACGGGGGCACGGGTTTGATCCCTGTTTGGGGAACTAAGGTCCTGCAAGCTGCGAGGGGCGGCCAACAAAAATAATAACAAAATAAAGTCAGAAATGAAATGGGGACATTACTACCTATTCTACAGAAATGAAAAGGATTATAAGGGAGTACTATGAACAATTGTACACCAAAAAACTTGATAGCCTAGATGAAATGAATAAGTTCCTAGAAACACAAAACTTACCAAGACTAAATCACAAAGAAATAGAAAATTTGAATAGACCTGTAACTAGCAAGGAGATTAAATCAGTAATCAAAAATCTCTCGGCAAGTAGCACTGTTTACAATAGCCAAGACATGGAAACAACCTAAGTGCCCATCAACAGACAATTGGCTTAAGAAGATGTGGTGTATATATACGATAGAATAATGAAATATTGCCATTTGCAGCAAAATGGATGGACCTAGAGAATATTATACTTAGTGATGTAAGTCAGACAAAGACAAATATTATATGATATCACTTATATGTGGAAATCTAAAAAATAATACAAATGAATCTATATACAAAACAGAAACAGACTCAGAGACATAGAAAACAAACTTATAGTTACCAAAGGAGAAAAGGAGGGGAGGGGTAAATTAGGAGTGTGGGATTAACAGATACAAACTACTATACATAAAATAGATAAACAACAAGGACCTACTGTATAGCACAGGGAACTATATTCAGTATCTTGTAATAACCTATAATGGAAAATAATCTGAATATATATATAGGACTTCATGGAAATTTTCAAAATTTGTGTATCAAAGGACACTATCAACAGAGTAAAAGGGCAACCCACAGAATAGGAGAATATATTTGCAAACCCTGTATCTGATAAGGGATTAATATCCAGATTATAGAGAGAACTCTGATAACTCAATAACAAAATAAAACAACTACAACAAAAAAACCCTCAAACATGTGCAAAGAACTTGAATAGACATTTCTCCAAAGAAGACAGACAAATGGCCAATAAGCACATGAAAAGATGCTCAACATCATTACTCACTAGAGAAATGCAAAACAAAACTACAATAAGGTATCACCTCACACCAGTCAGAATGGCCATCACCAAAAAAATCTACAAACAATAAATGCTGCAGAGGGTGTGGAGAAAAGGAAACCCTCTTGCACTGTTGGTGGGAATATAAATTGATACAGCCACTATGGAGAACAGTATGGAGGTTCCTTAAAAAACTAAAAATAGAACTACCATACAACACAGCAATCCCACTACTGGGCATATACCCTGAGAAAACCATAATTCAAAAAGCGTCATGTACCACAATGTTCATTGCAGCACTATTTACAATAGCCAGGACATGGAAGCAACCTAAGTGTCCATCAACAGATGAAGATAAAGAAGATGTGGCACGTATATACAATGGACTATTACTCAGCCCTAAAAAGAAACGAAATTGAGTTATTTGTAGTGAGGTGGATGGACCTAGACTCTGTTATACAGAGTGAAGAAAGTTGGAAAAAGAAAAACAAATACCATATGCTAACACATATATATAGAATCTAAAAAAAAAAAAAAAAGTGGTTATGAAGAACCTAGGGGCAGGACAGAAATAAAGACTCAGATGTAGAGAATGGACTTGAGGACACGGGGAGGGGGAAGGGTAAGTTGGGACGAAGTGAGAGAGTGGCATGGACTTATATATACTACCAAATGTAAAATAGATAGCTAGTGGGAAGCAGCTGCATAGCAGAGAGAGATCAGCTCGGTGCTTTGTGACCACCTAGAGGGGTGGGATAGGGAAGGTGGGAGGGAGACGCAAGAGGGAGGAGACATGAGGTTATATGTATATGTATAACTGATTCACTTTGTTATAAAGCAGAAACTAACACACCACTGTAAAGCAGTTATACTCCAATAAAGATGTTTAAAAAAAAATAATACGCCAGAAAAGGTGTTCTGAAACACACACACACACACACACACACACACACACAAAGTGAATATCATAGTCTTACTCTATTATAAATAGTCAAATAAAATCTATAGGTCGAAATTAAAGAAAAGTAATAAGTAAGAATTTAAAAGTTTTATTATATTCATAATAGAATAACAAAATGTATAAGTTGAACTTAAAGAGCATAAGGGAAACTAGATTTTGAATTTGGTTACTTTAATAAACTATTTTTTAATTCCAATAACTATGCATAGACTTTTACTCTGTGCCCTCAAGTATCAAGAGACACATGTTTGCAATATCCTTCTTCTTGCAGTTGTACCAAGCCAGCCTATCCTATTCCATCAGTGTGAAAATGTGATGGGGTCTCCTCAGCCGCAGAAGCCTCCCCATTGCCCAACCTAAAGCTCCCATTGCTAATTTTGAGCTCTAGTAAAGGTGAGATTTGTCCCATATACTTCCTCCTGCTGGATTTCTCCCTTCCACTATGAGCTCTGTACCACTTCAGGAATCCCAAGCTCTCACACTGCCCCAACCCCAAGAAGGAAAAGAGCTTAATAATCAAACCATACTCCAAGGAACATTTACTGGGACCTTCTGCATCAAGCCCTGTGTAGGGTGTGCCCCCATGTTATCACACTGAACAGATCACATCCACCCTGTGAGGTAAGCATCAGCATCCCATGTTACAGTGGAAACAGACTCACAGCTTGAGCAACTGACCCGCTAGCAAGTGACCAAGCAGAGAGATGGCCTTGGATGTGGTCCAAGCAGCAGATTTACCTTGAATGGCCCTCCACATCTCAGATTTTCACCATCTGGTTGATCGCTATACTCCCTCCCCAGACTCCTCTGACCCTACCAGCCTCCAGGACCTTGCCTGTCACCCTCAGCATTCCTCTATGGGCAAGATGCCCATCAACGGAGGAAGGATTGTGGACTAACTCACACATAAGGGGGAAGGCTGCCACAGCCCTCGACCTTCAGGAACTCCATCAGAGGCACCCAAGGTCAGGGAAAGCAGCTGTGAGAGATGGGGAGGCCCCTGTCACCAAACCACTCTCTTCCCCTCCCAGTAGAGGGAGACATTAGAAGAAAAGGAAGTGTGGGGAAGATGAGTCAGATAAGTTTCCCTTTGCATCACAGAATCAAATTCTCCATCTGTGACTTCAGATAAGTCACAGGTAACCCCAAGCAATGGCCTGCAGGATGTAACTGTAACACACCTACCCCCCAAAGCATCATGTTCCAACTCTGTGGAGAAAACAGTTGCCTCCTTCGAAAGTCAAAGTGTTACATGAAAAATGAACAATTAGAAATGAAACTAAGAAAACAATTCCATTTACAATAGTATCAAAAAGAATAAAATACTTAAGGATAAATTTAATGAAGAAAGTGCAAGACTTGTACACTAAAAACTACAAAACAATGATGAAAGACATCAAGGAAGATCTAAATAAATGGGAAAATATCCTATGTTCTTATAGATTGGAGGACTTCGGTTTGTTTTGGGGGGGTTGTTTGCTTGTTTGTTTGTTTTTGCCACACCACATGGCATGCGGGATCTTAGTTCTCCGACCAGGGATAGAAACTGTGCCCTCTGCAGTGGAAGTGCGGAGTCTTAACCACTGGACCGCCAGGGAGTCCCGGGACTTCGTATTTTTAAGATGACAATACTCCCCAAATTCACCTACAAATCCAATGCAATCCCTGTCATTCTAACTGCCTTGTTTTGCAGAAATAGATGAACTAATCCTAAAATTCATATGGAAATGAAAGAGATACAGAATAGCCAAAGTTATCCTGAAAAAGAAGAACAAAGTTAGAGGATTCACACTTCCCAACTGCAAAACTTACTACAAAGCTTCAGTAATCGAAAGAGTGTGGTACTGGCATAAAGACAGGCATACAGATCATAAACTCAAGAGTCCAGAAATCAACCCATACATCTCTGGCCAGTTGATTTTGACAAGGGTTTCCAAGACCACTCAATGTGAAAAGAACAGTCTTTTTAACAACTGGTGCTGGGACAATGCATATCCACAGGCAAAAGAATGAAGTTGAACCCTTACCTCAAATTATATACAACACGTAACTCAAAATAGATCAAAGAAATAAAACTATAAAACTGTCAGAAACAGGTGTAAATCCGTGTGACCTTGGATTAGGCAATGACTTCTTAAATATGATACCAAAATCCCAAGCAACAAAAGAAAAATAGATAAACTGGACTTTATCAAAGTTAAACATTAGTGTAACAAAGGACACTACCAAGAAAGTGAAAAACAACCCATAGAACGGAGGAAATATTTGCAAGTCACATATGTGATGAGTCTAGCATCGAGAATACATAAAGAACTCTTATAACTCAACAAAAAAGACAAATAATCCAATTTAAGCATGGCCAAAGGGTTTGAATAGACATTTCTCAAAGAAGATATACAAATGTCCAATAAGTACGTGAAAAGAGGCTCAGAATCGTTAGTCTTAGGGAAATGTGAATCAAAACCACAGTGAGGGGGCTTCCCTGGTGGCGCAGTGGTTGAGAGTCCGCCTGCCGATGCGGGGGATATGGGTTCGTGCCCCGGTCTGGGAGGATCCCACATGCCGCGGAGCAGCTGGGCCCGTAAGCCATGGCCGCTGAGCCTGCACGTCTGGAGCCTGCGCGTCCGGAGCCTGTGCTCCGCAACAGGAGAGGCCACAACAGTGAGAGGCCCGTGTACCGCAAAAAAAAAAAAAAAAAACAAAAAAACAAAAAAAACCACAGTGAGGTACTACTTCATACCAACTAGGGTGGCTATAATTTTTTTTAATGGAAATTGACATGTGTTGGTAAACAAGTAGAGAAACTACATGTACCACTGGTGGGATTGTCAAATGGTTCAAATGGTTCAAACTGTGGAAAAGTTTGTCAGTTCCTTAAGAAGCTAAACACAGAATCAACATATGACCCAGCCATTCCAATCATAGGAATATGAGAATTCAAAACATAGGTTCAAACAAAACTTGTACATGAATGTTGATAGCAGCATCCTTCATAACAGCCAAAAAGTGGGAACAACCCAGACGTTCATCAACTGATAAATGGATAAACAAAATGTGGGATATCCGTACAATGGAATATTATTCAGCCATAAAAATCATGAAGTAGCTGAATCATGCCACAACATGGATAAACCTTGAAGATATTATGCTAAAGTGAAAGAAGCCAGTCAGATGACCATGTATGACTCCATTTATATGAAATGGTGAGAATAGGCAAATCCGTACAGATCAAAAATAGATTAATAGGGGCCTCCCTGGTGGCGCAGTGGTTAAGAATCCGCCTGCCAATGCAGGGGACATGGGTTCAAGCCCTGGTCTGGGAAGATCTCACATGCCGTGGAGCAACTAAGCCCGTGAGCCACAGCTACTGAGCCCGCATGCCACAACTACTGAAGCCCGCGTGCCTAGAGCCCGTGCTCTGCAACAAGAGAAGCCACCGCAATGAGAAGCCCGCACACCGCGATGAAGAGTAGCCCCCACTCACCACAACTAGAGAAAGCCCGTGCACAGCAACAAAAACCCAACACAGCCAAATAAATAATACAATAAATATATTTAAAAAATAGATTAATGATTGCCTGGAGATGGGGGAGGGGGAGAGTGGGACTGACTGCTAGTGGGTCTGAGGTTTCTTTTAGGGGAGATGGGAATGTTCTGGAATTAGATAGTGGGGCTATTTGCACGACGTTGGGAAAAATCCTAAAATCCACTGAATTGTACATTATAAAATGCTTAAACCGTTGAATTTTATCTCAATTTTTAAACAGTCAACATGCACCAAGTTGCCCTTCAGTCTGGGCCAGAAGAAAGTGTAGTCTTAGGAAGGCGTCTGGTGCTGAAGCAGAAGGGTCTGGGGGTTCCCTGAGTCCCACTGGCATCTTGCAAATGAGGTAAGGGATACCAACTCCGCGCAGATCTGAAGTCTCTGGAGGTTTGCAGCGAGGATAGGAGTGATCTCGCCCACCACAGGGAGGCTTGTCTCAGCCCCTAGAGCGGATGGCAAACATCCAAAGGGATCCACGGAACTGGCAGAGGCCCTGCAGGTTGGGTCCCAAAACAGAGGATTTTTTTTTTTTTTTTTTTTTTTGCGGTACGCGGGCCTCTCACTGTTGTGGCCTCTCCCGTTGCGGAGCACAGGCTCCGGACGCGCAGGCTCAGCGGCCATGGCTCACGGGCCCAGCCGCTCCGCGGCATGTGGGATCTTCCCGGACCGGGGCATGAACCCGTGTCCCCTGCATCGGCAGGCGGACTCCCAACCACTGCGCCACCAGGGAAGCCCCCGAAACAGGATTTTTGTAGGCAAGAGCCGAGAGTGGACTTGAGGACACTGGTGGTGACCCAGGGAGAAAAGATATCAGTCACAAAGAGGAAATACAAACGGCCAATGATCATGGAAAGATGCTGGGGCTCGCTGGTAATCAGAAGGATGTACACTGAACAACAGTGAGGCAGCGTTTTCCTCCAAGTCGACTGTCTGAAATGGTTTGCTAATATGAAAGGCTGGCAGGATGTGAGCAGACGTGCTCTCTTCTCAAGGCTGTTGGATGTGTGAAATGGTAGAACCAATTTGGAGGGCAACTCGCCAGTACCTATTAAAGTGAAAAATGTGCATACCCTATGACTCAGCGATTCCAGTGCCCAGAGTTTATTCTAAAGCGACACTCTCACAAGCACAGAGAAGTAGCAGATGCTATGCGACAGCACTTGTAATAGGGAAATGCTGGGGGAAAAGCTAAGTATTCATAAACAGGAGAATGGCTAAAAAGCCTACATACATCCATTCTCTATCGAAATGAGTAGTAGTTCTACATGTATAAGGTGAAATGATCTCCAAGACGTATTACTGGGTTTAAAAAGCAAATTTTAGAAGGATGTGTACTATGTAACATTTATGAAAAAACAAAGCACAACCCAAAACGCAAGTGTGCTGGGCCCTTGGAGAATTCTTCCCGGCAGGCTGGGGTACCAGGCCAATTAACAATCCTTTCTTTATCTGGAAAAAGATGGACTTTTAAAAGCAACACAGGAAGAACATGGAACTGCCAGGCTTGGGCTGTTTCACTTCCAAGAGATCATTTTTAACGAGTACAGAGAACCAATGCATGACTCGTTCCATAGGCTTTCTTTCTGGCTCTGTGTTAGGAGAATTACTGCCGGCTTGTATAGTATTTCCTTTAGAGAACAGAGGTACCTCCCCATTCCCAAATAAGAAAGAGAAAGCGAAAATTAGGTGTCCTTGCCAACAACCATCTCAGTTATAAAAGGCGGGGGTAAGCCCCTCACCGGGGAGAAGTAGTGACCACGGGCTGTGCAAGAGGCTCTTCGCCCACCTCCCCGGAGACCAGAGGTCTTCCCTGCTTTGAGAAATTCAGAGGGTCCTCAGTAGGAGAGGGTGTGAAAAGAGAGTGAGAAATATTTCATTTTTGCTTAATAATATTTTAAGTAGGAAATAAAATGGACTTCACTGGAAAAATCCATCTGTTTTTTTTGCTGATAGATGTCTGTCTCTGGGGGGTCTGAACTTTCATTCCCCGCTATAAAAAAAGAACCTGTTTATTAACAACAGCCTAACAAGGGAAAGGGGTCTTCCCTCATTTGGGGCCATGAACGTTCCTAAATAATAAAACACACACATATAATTTGTTTGTTTAGAAAAAGTTCTGCAAGAACCCCCACTAACCTGAAACAGTGATTACCCCTGAGGGAGCAGGGAGAGGACCAGGACCAGGGCTGAGGGGAGGAGATCGAGCAGAGGGAATTTGAGTCTTATCAATAATCGTTCAACATTTTTTTCCATTTTCACTTCTAATTTTTTACATAAAAAAAGGATGACATAGGGGCTTCCCTGGTGGCGCAGTGGTTGGGAGTCCGCCTGCCGATGCAGGGGACACGGGTTCGTGCCCCGGTCCGGGAAGATCCCACATGCCACCGAGCGGCTGGGCCCGTGAGCCATGGCCGCTGAGCCTGTGCGTCCGGAGCCCGTGCTACGCAACGGGAGAGGCCACAACATTGAGAGGCCCGCGTACCGCAAAAAAAAATAATAATAATAGGGAAATAATGAAATCAAAAGGTGGTTCTTTGAAGGAATAAATAAATTAGACTTATTTCTGGCAAAGTGTATCAAGAAAAAATGAGAAATTATAAACAAATATTGGGAGAGAAAATAACTACAGATCTAGTGGTGATTTTAAACATTTATGGCCATAAATCTAAAACAGATTAAATACACAATCTCCCAGAAAAATATAGTCTACCAAAACTGACTCCAGAAGAAACTGAAAATCTGAAATCAGTAGTGAAAAACCTACGCTCAAAATAAACACACACACACACACACACACACAATTCTACCAAGACTTCAAGGGACAGATCACCCCTATTTTATATAATCTGTATTTAAGAAAAGAAAAACTACCACTGATCAAAAGAAGAGAAGTGGTCAAAGGAAGAATAGGGTGGTGTCTGGAAACCCAAACCAAAGGAAGAAACAATTCTCAAGTAGGTGAGAGCTCAGAGCCCACATACCTCAGCTAAACCTTACTTCCTGGGTGAAACACCCACCAGCCCTCCCATCCCTGCACCCTGACTCTCCCCTTCAGGGTGCGGCCATAATGGCCATCGCTAAGAACTTCACATGTGTCTTAGAGATTACCTGATCAATGTCTGCCTCTTACTGTTGTGTCAGCTCCACAAGGGCAGAAACCAGTTGTTTATTTTTTTTCATCATTGTGTCCCATTACTTAGATGGGACCTGACACACAATGGACATGCAACAAATACCTGTCAAATGGACGAGGAGTGGAATTTACAAGGTCAGTGTGGCCTTGGGCCCTCCAAAATTTCGATGTTATAATTGTGGATAGAACTGCCAGGGAACAAAGCTGAGGCTGGACCATCTCATATGTAGTAGGTGCCTTACATGCTGGGAGACACTAGGAGCTGGGATTGAGATACTGAAAAGTGGTCAGAGGTTGGAAGAACTGCCCAGAGTTGGTCAGTCCCCTGTGTCACCCAGACTGAGGAGTCCCAGGGGTGCAAACTACAGAGCTGGGATGTGAGCACCCAGACCCTTAAGCAGCCCACCCCACTGTCCTGCCTAGTTGGTTTCTCAAAGCCTTGCTGGGAAGGAGTATCTAAGGTGTTGGGGGCCTGGGGGGTCGGGAGAAGAAGGAATGGAGTGGAAGACAAAGACGACTAGAAAAACTAAGGGTTTGGTTGATGAGACTGGGGAATACGATTTCTGATGCCTATGTAATGGAACAGAATTTCCTTCTAAGGGAGAGTTTAGTTCCGCTGAGGACTTGCTTACAGATTTATAAAGGGCCAAGACTGATGTGGGGATGAGGGACTGAAGAGAGTGGAGGGATGCTGCCCGACAGGTTTCTGAAAGGCGGTCTGTGGCAAAAGGAGGAGAGAGGACAGCCAGGATGCTCGGTGCACCTACTGCTTCGTGGGAAGGACCATTAAGAACCAGAATATCCAAAATGCAATTTAACTTGTATCCTTATGAGATCGAAAGCTTCAGCAAAATTCTGCCACACCTAACAGATTTCTGCTTATAGGTGGTTCAGAGGAAAATTCAAGAGAGCCCTGTGTCCCCAACCTGGGGCCTGTGGCGGGGCAGAGTTACGGGAATTCTCAGGAGCAGAGAGGCAGGCACAAGGCTTCAGCAGAAAGAGGAAGCAGAAGCGACCATCACACCGGACCCACTGGAATCCGTGCAAGTCCACAGCACTGCCTCTTCCCACTCTGCCCGGGACCTGCCCTGGCCGGAAGACGCGGGGTGTCTTGCCTAGGGATAAGGAGCAAGGGGACCCCAGCTGACATCCAGGCTACCTCCCCTGCTCCAGATTACCTTCTCAAAACTAATGAAACTTGTCAGAGGTGAAGGGCTTCTGTGGGCCTGTCTCCATAGATGCAAGAAAGGGAGGGAGCTGCTGGGAAGAGGCCATGTATCTCAGCCCAGCCGGGAGTGGGAGAAGCTGAACCCCAAAGAGAAAGTGATGGTGGAGGACTTGGTGGGGAGAGGTTAGCAGGCTGCACCTGCAGGGTCTGTAGAGAAGAGAAAAGGCTGTCCAGTCCAGGGGGCCAGCCCAGGACAGGCCAAGGCCCACCAGAAGTTGGTGCAAAAAGCACAGAAGGCAGATGAAGTCGTTCCATTCATCCAGAAAAGAGGGCCAGAAAACTGGCTTTCCTCCTCCTGGCCAGCGGTTCTCCAGGAGAGCCAGGCAGACCCTGCTCCTACCCTCCCCCCAGCTGCCCAGAGAAGTGATGAGTAGAGGAGGGAATGGGCCTTGACCCAGAGAACGGAGACCCCCCGTGGGGGAGCCCAGGGTCTAGTAGAGGCTGTTAGCTATCCGCATCCTCGATTCCCCCTTTGGCAAGTTTCTCCCTAAAGGTCCCCAACACCTTATCATCCTTCCAGGGTCTCCTGCATCCCCACATGTCTCTCCATGCCCGCCTTGAAGTTTAAGACTAACAGTGAAGGGAATTCCCTGGCGGTCCAGTGGTTGGGACTCTGAGCTCTAACTGCCAAGGGCCTGGGTTCAGTCCCTCATCGGGGAACTAAGATCCCACAAGCTGTGTGGCTGAAAAAAAAAGACTAACAGTGAAGATATAGACCATAATCTGGGAATGCGGGCAGGACTGTTGGTGACAGCAAAATCCTCAGGTCCCAAGGGTAACGCTCTCTGAGGAGGGAATTCAGGCACCCGGCCAGATATAGCCAAAAGGATAGTTTTGCACAAGTAACTCTTCAAATCACACCCCTGTGTGGCTTCCCACTTGAGAGGACCATCCTGAAGAGTAGAGGAAGTTGGGGAAAGACAGGAGGATGGAAAAAATGAAGAGAAAGGAAACCGAAGAATGAGACAGAGAACAGATCTAACAGAGGAGCCCCAGGGGTGTGAGATTTTATGAGCAGTGTGGAAACAATGGCAAAGCCCCTAATGAAAAAATGGCCTGGAGAAACAAGCCAGTCTCTGGGGAAAGAGGGGGGGGCGGTGGGTGGGCTGTATGACCCAGGTGTTCCTGGGACTCAAAGAGGGGAAAGTCCAGCTATTTCCAATATCCCCAAGTCAGTCTTCCCAGGAGAACCACAGAAATAGGGAAACAATGACCATAGGATCAACATTTAATCCCAAGCGCCCAAGGCTGGGCGAGAAGACGCCCAGGTGCCCCAGGACCAATGGCGAACACAGCCAGCGGTGGGAAGGGGAGGATAGAGATGATAGTAAGGGGGGCTTCCCTGGTGGCGCAGTGGTTGGGAGTCCGCCTGCCGATGCAGGGGATGCGGGTTCGTGCCCCGGTCCAGGAAGATCCCACATGCCGCGGAGCGGCTGGGCCCGTGAGCCATGGCCGCTGAGCCTGTGCGTCCGGAGCCTGTGCTCCGCAACGGGAGAGGCCACAGCAGTGAGAGGCCCGCGTACCGCAAAAAAAAAATGATAGTAGGGTGAGGGAGGCCAGCTGGGAATGGGTGGCACCCGTACCACAGGCTGGCAGGAAGGTTAAACGATCATGTGTGAGCTCCTAGCACACAGCCTGACAGAGAGGAGACACAGGTTTAAGTCCCTTGTTTGCAATTCTGAACAGTCAATCCCATAGCAAACTCTTCTGGCCATGAAACCAGACGTCAGTTGATGCAAGGCTGGCTATAGCTGTTATCCACCCCACTGAAAGAGTCAACAGTTTTGCTGCAGAAACGCTGTGCTTGGTGGTGAGCGCTGCTCCAGCCCCACGAGGGTGTCGTGTGATGCTGGTTTCTTCCCCAAATCTGAAAAATTCTGAATGTATCCGATCCCCAAGAGTTTCAGATAAGAGTGTGCGGACCCGCACTCAGTTCTGGTTTCCCTTCCTTCCCTAAACCGCTGACCTTTGTGTAAGAAGTGGTGTGGGAAGAGGCGTGGGGACACGCAGCTGTGAACAGGGGGCAACGTGGGCATCTTCGTGTGCAGGTGCTTGAATAGGAGCGTGCGTGTCCTGTGCATCCAACGTTTTATAAAAGCTGCAGGCAGAGTTAAATTCTTCATGAGCGGAAGAGAGACAGAGGCCACGGAGCGGCTGGCGTGTTGGGGGCGTCTTTGAAGAGAGCAGGTCTTCTGACAGTTTCCCCTTTAATGCTCTCCCAGCACCCAGCGCATGGGAAAGGGGGAGGGGTGGCGGTAGCTGCCTGAGCGAGAAACAGCTACAGTGGAACTTCAACTGCATCAAAGGTCAGCCTGCCACCCAACTCGGGGATAACTCCAAGAAAACAGGCCCGGGAGGTGCAAAGAAGAGGCACCAGCGCCTGGCTGGGCAGGTGCCAACTCCCCCAAGGCCCGAAGTCGGCAGCCAGGGCGGGAAGAGCTCCCCGGACAGTAGCCATGGCCCGGCCACCTCCCTGCTGGCTGTGGGTTCTGGGGCCCCTGGCAGTGCTCTCAGCAACCCCAGCCTCCAAGAGGTGTCCGGAAAAGCATTACCTGGCTCAGGGAGAACGGTGCTGCCAGATGTGCGAGCCAGGTAAGAGGAGGCCTTGCCAGGGTCTAGCTGAGTATGGAGAGAGAGGACCAGGCTTGGGGTGGAGGGACGCAGAGAGGGAGTCTGAGCTCAAGCAAGGAGCAGAATCCTGCAGAGGCCAGGAGGCAGCACCTTGAAGAGGGTGAGGGAGCGGCCTTCCTTGGGCTTTGACCCTGGACCTCTGCTCACAGGAACGTTCCTGGTGAAGGAATGTGACCAGCATGAAAAGGCTACTCAATGTGATCCGTGTACACCGGGGGTCTCCTTCTCACCAGACCACCATACCCGGCCCCACTGTGAGAGCTGCCGGCACTGTAACTCTGGTGAGATGGGCAAGCATTTGGGGGAGCAAAGTGGGTATGGAGAAGCAAAGAGGGAGCAAAGTAGGAGCTTCAGTTGCTTCAAGGCTATGGCAAGTGGAGCCCGTGGTGGGAAACGGGGCGCCCTGGGCGGTGTGTGTTGATGTGGTAGGGAGAGCTGTGAAGTGATTCAGGGAAGGGGCCAGCAGAGTTTGAGGGTCTGCTGAGAAGGGGTCTATGGCTGGGATCAAGACAGTACAGAGTAGGAAGTTGCTGTAGGAGCCGAGATCTTAGACGAGCCTCTCCCCACTGATGAACGGGCCGTATTCTCAGAGTGCACATTGGTCTGGAAATTGGAATACACCTTTCTAAGGACATAACAATCCCAGTCAGTGGATAACACCCTCTTTTTGTCCAAAAGCCAATTCAGGAGAATGAATGTGTATGTGGCTTGTGTCTTTATGTATTTTGTAATGTCATCTTTTTTAAAACTAAGAAATGAAATATCAGCAGCTGGGTTATGAACACTTGCATCATTTCTCTGTTTTAGCTAGAATTTTAGAAACTATGTATGTACAAGTGTACATAGATCAGCAGATCTAAAGTGGCCCCTTTGAACAAATATTCTCCAGCAGGACACTTTTGAGGACGATTTAGCTGAACCACATTACTCGCCTGTAAATGCATTGAGTCTGACTAGGCCTTTTAATACTGTATTCTTGAAAATAAATACCAGGGTTTGTTGCTGCAAATCAGTCAAACGGCAACATATGAAATACACCAGAGGCATTCCTCAGTCTACTTAACTTACAGATGTGATTGTTCATGGGTGCTTCTCTCTTCTTGGCAACAACCTGGGCAAGATGGGGATTTTTTTTTTAGTCAAAGCCTCCCCAACTCACTCTGCAGGCCCCAGTAGAAGGCCTTTTCCTAATATTGAGCCAGTCGGAGCTCCCTCCACTCTGCTCCAGACCGGCCCAACCCACGATCCTCCTCTGTGAGATTCAGCCCACAGATCCCTGAAGCACTCAGGCAGCACCTGGCTGCAGGACTCCAGGGCACTGGAAAGAGGCTGAATGGGCTTGGTCCTCTTGGACCTCAGTATTCCCATCTGTAAGATGGACAAGTGCCTGCAATCAGCATGGAATTCTGTGCACAGGTTGTACATGGCGAAGAGAACTCCCAGGTTTCTGTAGACTCCACTGAAAACAATGGTACTTCACTCATTTTTTAACCAATCCCAGCCCCTTCTTTAACCCTTCCCATCCCTTTGGGCAGATACCCTCCCTGATCTTCTTCACCTTCCCTACCTATTTCCATCTCCACCACCACCGTTCCCTCCTCCATCACTGCTCTTCCTGTGCAGATCCTTATCCAGGCTGGCTCACAATTCCTGGTGAGCCACGAGGAAACCAAGTTCTAGTAGCAACCATGAGTCAGAATTCAGAAAGGAGATGCCACAGGGGCATAAAGATGAGAAGGAATTTACACCCTTTCCTGACAAAAGGCGCACATTAAAGAAATTGGGAGGGTTGATGGTAGTCTTTGGTATCCTCAGACGTCCCTTTCTGCACCCCTCTCCCACCTGTCAGGGCTCCTCTCCCTGGGTTCTCATGAGTGCACCCTGCCCCACCAGGCTCCCACTCGGGCCTGGCCCACATCCGGGTGCCACCTCCCCCAGAGTCACACTTCTCTTCTCACCCCCAAACACCCGTGAACCCAAACCCATGTGGCGCCCTTCCTACCTACCTCCCCCAGTATCACCGATTGGCAGCCACCCAGCACCTGACCTCTACACTTGAATACAAATTATATTTTAGAGGCAAAGGATATCAGTAAAGTTAAAAACCTATTGGGGACCACAGCAGCACCATTGCCAATTGCTAAAAACTGGAAACTACCCAAACACACACCAACAGTAGAACGGATGAATAAATGGTGTTGTATTCACACAGGGGAACACTAGATGGCAGTGAGAATGAACGATTTGCAATCACACTCAACACTGGATTAATCTCACAAAGAGCTGAGTAAAAGCAACCAGGCACGAATGAGCACACGCGCTTGATTCATGCATAGAGTTCAAAAACTGGCAAAACCAACTTGTGGTGTTAGGAAGTCAGTAGCTATTCTTGGTGGGGACGGTGTTAGTGACTAAAAAGGAACACGACTGGTCATCTTGTTTCTTAATCTGGTGCTGGTTACACCTGTGAGTCCAATTCGTCCCAGTTCTCAAGCTTTACACTTGTGACATGTATACCTCTCTATAAGTATACTTCAATAAGAAGTTCCAAAAGCATCAGTGAGTGAGAGGAAAAATCATGTAAGCTGTTTCGACTCCTGAACCGTGAATTTTCTAAAAGGTCCGAGTTTTTCTTGAATAACAATAACACAAATGGCAAAGGCACTGGACGACAGTGGGGGAGGGGCAGGCCTGGGAGGCGAGGGAGGGGATTAAGCCAGTGGACCCTGTGTGTTCCCTCCCTCTCCTCTGTCGCCAGGTCTTCTCATTCGAAACTGCTCCCTCACCGCCAACTCGGAGTGTGCCTGCCCTGAGGGCTGGCAGTGCAGGGACAAGGAGTGTACAGAGTGTGTTGGTCCAGCCCAGGCCCCAGGCCCACACCCACAACCCTCCCACTCACCTTATGCTGAAGGTAAGTTCTAGGCAACCCTCAGTCTGGTCACTGGGGGTAAGGGTCACACCCCAACCAGCACCGCCTCTCCCATGCCCAGCCCCACATGCGTTGCCTCGTCCGCCTGTCTCGGCCTTCGCACCCCCAGGCTCGCTTAGGCCTTCAGCCTAGCCTTGTGCCCTCCGGGGCGCCCTGCGGCTGCCCATCTTGTCTCTGTTTTTCCAGAGATACCAGAGGCCAGGACAGGCCAGCATATGCGGACTCCGGCTGATTCCAGGCGGCTGCCTGCCCCAACTCTAGCTACCCACTGGCCACGTGAGTTTTCTGCCCACTCCCCACCCCAAGAGAGAGAATGCACACAGGAGGGTCCAGGAGGGAAGCCAGGCAGAAAGCTCCTAGGAACAGGGGTAAGAAGAGGGAGAAGCAGAGTCCAGGGATTAGGAAAGGACGTGGTCCAATGGTGGGGGCAGGGGAGGAAGGTGGGGAAAGGGGAGAGGCAGGGGTGACAGAGGGCTGGGCTGAGGGGAGTCAAGGGCTAGGCCCTCCCCCAAACCCCCTTGTGACCCCTGCCCATCCCATCACAGCCCAAAGGTCCCTGTGCAGCACGGATTGCATCCGCATCTTTGCGCTCCTCTCTGGAATGTTTCTTGCTTTCACCATAGTCGGAGCCCTGTTCCTCCATCAACAAAGAAAATACAGATTAAGTAAGAGACAAAATTCAGGTTTCTGCACCCCACCCCACCATCTCGGCTTTGCCTCCCTATCTGGAACCTCATTGAATCTCTCCAGCTCCATCTTTAGCACCCTGTGGCCTCTCTTCCCCTCCTCTAAGCTGGGGCCCTCCTGACAGCCCGCCTTTGCTCACCTCTTCTCGCTTCACCCATCCTCCACCGCCGATCAACACTCATCTGATTCTCCCTCTTCAGACACGAGAGAAGGTCCAGTGGCGCCTGCAGAGCCTTGTCCTTACAGCTGCCCCAGGGAGGAGGAGGGCAGTGCCATCCCCATTCAGGAGGATTACCGAAAACCAGAGCCCGCTTCCTACCCCTGAGCCAGCGCTCGGCGGAGGGGGGCCGTCACTGCTGTCAAGTCCTAGCCTCCATCTCAACCCACCCGCCATCCAGGGGGATCGAGAGCCGGCACCTCCAATTTCAGCACTACCCTCTCATCGGGACCCTTTCGTGTGTGCCGACTTGGGAAACTGTCCTGTGTGCCTTTTCGAGACTGGCAGTGGCGAGGACCCAGGGGAACGAGGTGGGGGGCGGGAAGCGGGAGCCCGAGTGTGTCAGCTGCACCCCTGTGCTGCAAGAGGGCTAGGGCTCCAGGTGGAAGACATACTTCCGCCTACGGTAGGCCCACGTGGTGTACCGCTGACCTAGAAACCCGGCAAAATAAAGAGGCGCCTGCAGCTTTCCAGCTCTGAGAGTTCAGTCTCCCCACGCAGGCCACACCCACCCTCCTCGCAGACCCGCGATCTGAGGGCGGAGCTTTCTCCCGCGCAGGCGCGCTGGGGCCCACGCGGGGGCGGGGGCGGGGGCGGGGGCGGGGGCGGGGGCGGGGGCGGGGGCGGGGGCGGGGGCGGGGGCGGGCAGGTAAGGCGCCTACAGAAAGTGGGGAAAGCTCACGGCTACCGGGGAGCTGCGTCTGTTGTCAGTCCCTCCCTTCCTCCACCCTGCCTCCCGTCCCTTATCTCGACTTTCTTGGGGCTGGTCGGGAGCAAAAGGGCGCACGCGGTGAAGTCAGGTCCTGAAATCACCGGGGGATTTTTTTTGCGGAGGAGAAGGTGGAAGGAAAGAACAGTGAGCAGACTCTGGCTCCAGCACCAATGGCTTCAGCCGGAGGCCAAGGCAGCCTCGGCGACACTTCCTCAAAGTGAAAGCGAAAGCCAAGTAGGCGGAGAGGACTGACGGGGCCAGGCGGTCGGCCAGGCAGGCGTGTTTGGAGCCCCTTCTCCAGCCCGGACCTGGCCGGCGCGGGGCACGAGGAGGGGCGGCGGGGGAGGAGGGCCTGAGAGCAGCCCCCATGGGCTCCGAGGGGTGGTGCTTGCTGGTCTGCTTGGCTCTCTCCGGGGCAGCAGACGCCGGTGAGTCGGGGGCTGGCTGGTGGGGCGTGTCGGGTTAAAGAAGCATCAGGTAGCCACCCTCCCCGAGGTCGCAGAAGGGGAAAGGGGCCGGGAATGGCTTCCAATCGCCTTCTAAGCCCAGCAGGCGGAAGACTGGGCGGCTGGTAACGGAAGGAACCAGTTATGCCGGGGAGAGAGACTGAGAACTCTGGGGAAAGGGCCAAACGAAGGAATGAGGGGCCGCCTCGGTGGATGGGTGGGCCCCCTGGCCTACAGGAGAGGGAGCTGGCCTGGGAGCGGACACCTTCAGGAGAGGAAGGGGGGCCCCTAGCTAGGAGATCACGGAGGGGGGTAGGTGCCCCCCAGAGGTGGGGGAGGGGAAGGCCACCTGTAAAAAGCACGGAGCGAGCAGACCCTGGGGGCTGACTGGGAAGTTGAGACGGCTGCCAATGCCCTAGCATCCAAGCCCGTCTCCTCTCCCAATGCAGTTTTGTTCATTTATATGCTTTTGCTGAGAATTCCTCTGAAGAGATAGCTTTCCATTGATAGGTGGAAATAAGCTTCTTAAATCCCTCTGAGCAAGGGAATTCAGGACTTTAAATAATTCACACCAAGAAGTATGTACTTGGAGAAGCAGGTGCTTCGCAGAAAGCTGTTTCTGGGTAAAACAGGATCAGAGCTGGACGCAGAGGCAGCTAGGAACGGGGAAGATTACCCCTTGATGACTCGACAAGTATAGAAATAACTTTCTGGGCAAGAGGGTGCTCATCCCAGCCTGTTCCCTGCAGTAGAAAGGCAGTGGCGGGCAGTGGACGTGATCTTGGACTGCTTCCTGATGGGGGAAGGTGGGCACCGTGGAGCTTTCGCCAGCAGTGAGAACATGGTGAAGGCCTTGTTGGTGCTGAAGCAGGTGCCAGTGCCGGACGACGGCTCCCTGGAAGGCCTCACGGATTTCCAAGGGGGCACACTGGCCGAGGACGGCCCACTCATTACCTTCGAGGCCTCAGGTAAGAGCCCTCCACCCTGTGTCCCAGTCCTTCTGGGCTCCTTCCAGTTCCTGAGCCCAGTTCCCAAGGACACACACCCACACCTGCTTCCCATCAGCCCAGGTGTTCTCTATCCAGCTCCATCTCTGTGCTGCCCTCTTCTCCCCCAGTGAACCTGATACAGATTCCCCAGGCCGAGGCCTTGCTCCATGCTGACTGCAGCGGCAAAGAGGTGACCTGTGAGATCTCCCGCTATTTTCTCCAGGCCAGGCCAAAGGCCACGGTGGAGACGGCAGCCTGGTTCATCACTAACGTGCTAGTGCCTGGAGAGGGACCTAGTATCTCCATGGTGATGAAGACCCTTGGGGATGCTGAGAATGGGGCTGTCTTGCATCCCATGCTGAAACTGCCCCTGAGCCCCCAGGGGACTGTGCGGACTGAAGGTGAGAAAATGAAAAGTAGCAGAAAGAAAGTTTTAATATTTTTAAAGGGGTCAGAAATGGGGGAATAGTAGGAGAAGGAAGGGGACAAGTCCACCTCCGTGCACATTGGTCATCTCAGGGTGTCCCCTAGGCCTCAGTCCTTTCTTCCTAAAGACCCCAAATGGGGATAATTTTCACCTGGCCAGGTGACTTGAGGACATAAGCCATGTGATGCTCTACTTGCATATGCTGTCCGCAGCTGTCTCAGTGAGCAGAGTGCCAGCTTTTCCCAGGGAACAGCTAGCCTGGTCAAGATGAGAGAGGAGAGCACAGGCCCGCGGAATTTGTTCATTATCTCCTATCAGTAGAACCTGGTCCTTGCTCTCTCCAACCTTGCACATCTCAGAGGGCACAGAAAACTGAGAACGTGATGATAGGTTTCTCCAAAGTTCAGGAATCCAATATTTTGCCTCCAAGAAAGACAACCACATCCAGAGAAGATTAGGGGCCTACACCTCTATCCTTAGAAAGCTTCAGAACACTCAGATTATTCTGCGGTCCAACCTAAATTTATCCTGCTACATCAAAAAAGGGGTCCTCATGTCTGTCCAGTGTCAACCGTAGTCCTAGCATAGCTAGGCATTGCCCCCATTTATTTTGGGATATTTCAAACCTACAAAAAAAGGTGAAAGAATAATAAACACCTGTATACCGTGCACCTGGATTCACCAGTTGTTAACATGTTGCACATCCTTTCCCCCTCCCTCATCTTCTCTCCATTTCCCCTCCGCTTAACTAATTGAAAGTAAACTGCAGACATCTCTACACTTCATCCCAAATGCTTCCATGGATAGCAGGTGTTCGTTTATAACCAAAGACATGAATGTTCTCCATAATCATAAAACCATCGCCTCGGCAGCAACCCAAGGTGGGGAGTGGTCTACCCGGGGTGCAGGCAGTAAGGGGGGTGCAGTGTGCAGATAATGGACGAACGTATCCTCACCATCAGCCTACACTGGCAGTTATGAACCATGTCAGTGATCAAACACTCCTGCCTGCCTACCAGGGCGGACCAGCTTCACCTCCCCCACCATGGCTGGGTCCGCCCCTGATTGTCGTGCTTAAGGCATTTTAAAATTGATACAATACTACTATCAAATATGAAGTCCAAATTCAAACTTCTCCAGTTGCCCTCGTAGTGTTCTTTATAGCCTTGGGGGGTTTGGTTTGGTTTTTGAAGTCCAGGATTCAGACAAGGATTGCGCGTTGTATTTAGTTGTCCCGTCCCTTCAGCCTCCTTTACTCCAGAACAGTCTTCAGAGCCTGAACTATTTTGAGGCCAGGCCACTGCCTTGTAGATGTCCCAGCATTGGGACCTGTCCGATTGTTTCCTCATTAGTCTGGGGTTCAGCACGTTTGGCTCACACACCACCACTGTGTATTTAAGCTCTGTCTCCTTTAGTCTCCTCAGCAGCCTTGCTCTAAGCAGATGAGGTCGGCAACACTGAGGGGCTTGCCCAGGCCACAGAGGGAGTTAAATGGAAGAGCCGGGCTTCTGAAAGCTGACTGCAACTCCAGTAGCTCTTTTTTTTTTAAATTTATTTTTGGCTGCGTTGGGTCTTTGTTGCTACGCGCGGGCTTTCTTTTAGTTGCGGCAAGTGGGGGCTTCTCATTGCAGTGGCTTCTTTTGTTGAGGAGCACGGGCTCTAGGCGTGCAGGCTCAGTAGTTGTGGCTCGCGGGCTCTAGGGTGCAGGCTCAATAGTTGTGGCGCACGGGCTTAGTTGCTCCGCATCATGAGGGATCTTCCCAGACAAGGGCTCGAACCCATGTTCCCTGCATTGGCAGGTGGATTCTTAACCACTGAGCCACCAGGGAAGCCACTCCAGTAGTTCTTAACCTGAGGGTCAACAGTAACCCAAAATTTTTTATAAATTTATATAAAATTTTTTCTTTTATTTTTTTGGCTGCATTGGGTCTTAGTTGCAGGATGCGGGGTCTTCGTTGAGGCATGCGGGATCTTCGTTGTGGTGCGTGGGCTTCTCTCAAGTTGCGGCATGCAGGTTTTCTGTCTCTAGTTGTGGCGCGTGGGCTCCAGGGCGCGTGGGCTCTGTAGTTTGCAGCACTCAGGCTCTCTCATTGAGGCACGCGAGCTCTGTAGTTGTGGCACGTGGGCTTAGTTGCCCTACGGTATGTGGGATCTTAGTTCCCCGACCAGGGATCGAACCTGTGTCCCCTGCATTGGAAGGTGGATTCTTTACCACTGGACCACCAGGGAAGTCCCAGTAAGCCATGATTTTGCATATGTATTTGCCTGGTCTGTAACTTTCATCAGATTGTGCAAGGGGTAAGTGACTCCAAAATGGTTAAGAGTACCACGCATGCATGCTGCCTCTCAACACACCCCGAGCCTGCCACAGCTCAGAGATCAGGTGGCCTCAAGGAGGGAGTGGCCCACAATCACCCTCTTTCTCCCACAGTGGAGTTCCAGGTGACAACACAGACCCCGTCCCTGAATCTCCTGCTGGGGTCCTCAACCTCCCTGCACTGTGGCTTCTCCATGGCACCAGGCTTGGGCATCACCAGCGTGGAGTGGCACCTGCAGCATCAGGGCAGTGGCCACCTGGTGTACCGCTGGGCCACGGGGCAGGGGCAGGGGCAGGCCAAGCGGGAGGGCGCCACCCTGGAGCCTCAGCAGCTGCTCATGGCTGGGGACGCCTCCCTCACCCTACCCAGCCTCACTCTGAAGGATGAGGGGACCTACATCTGCGAGATCACAACCTCCCTGTACCGAGCTCAACAGATCATCCAGCTCAACGTCCAAGGTGAGGCCAGGACTCAGTTATGCCGGGAAGAGGGGGAAAGGGATGTACCTATTGAGAGTGTCTTCCAGAATGGGATCAAACACAAGGGCGCTTTCCTGAGAGGCAGACTGCATTCCCACAGCCTGAATGCCGTCTGCATCCTAGAAGCGCAGATGGCATCAGGTGGAGTTTCCCGTCGGGCTCTAGATAATTCCATCGAGAAGTTTCCCAGCCCAGGATCCTGCTGCCCCGCACTGGCCGGCTGTCTCCAGTCACCTCCGTCCTTTTGGGCCACGTGCAAAGGAGGAGCAGTAGCAAAGCGAGGAGAGGCGTGGGAGCGGCCCGACCGGGAGGCCTGTCTCAACAGGACAGCCTCTAACATCACTGGCTTGCAGTGATGCTAAGAAGGAAGCCAACCTTTAGTTGGTTTCACTGTTGCTTTTCAGTTACCTGTGGGAATCGTACCCCCTTATGTCGTGCATCCAGGCGGGCCCCTCACCACCACTGTCCCCCCGCCGCCTGCCACCTCACTGAGGAGGGGACTTCCGCCTCCACAGCCTGCTCTTATGTGCAGCAGGAGAAGGCTCTAGGCTCCTCTGCTGCCCCGGTGATGCCTGTGGGATTTTACTTCTCCTCCTCTCTTCCAGCTGCCCCCAAAGTACGACTGAGCTTGGCGAGCGAAGCTCTGCCGCCCACCCTCCTCTGCAGTGTCACCGGCTATTACCCTCTGGATGTGACTGTGACGTGGATCCGGGAGGAGCTGGGTGGAGCCCCGGCCCCAGTCTCTGGCGCCTCCTTCTCCAGCCTCCGGCAGAGCATGGCAGGCACCTACAGCATCTCCTCCTCCCTGACGGCAGAGCCTGGCTCTGTGGGTGCCACTTACACCTGCCAAGTCACCCACGTCTCCCTGCAGGAGCCCCTGGGGGCCAACACCTGGGTTGCCCCACCAGGTATGGGAGTGCCCTCCTTTCCCCACCACCACACCTGGGCTCACGGCTCCTGCCCTCTGGCCTTGTTCTGCTTCCCACAGTGTCGGCTGCTTCTTTCCCAAGGTGACAGCCTCCAGAGGTCCCACCCCGTCCTCCAAGACCTTATTACCCCCTGAGTTCTGGGGTACCAGGCACTGCTGAGAGTTGGAGACCAAGGCTGAACAATTCCTCATCCTGCCCTCGAGGAGCTTAGCCCAGTGGGAGGGACAGACTAGGCAGTCAGGGAAGATGACCCGGGGGAGGCCTGCAAGCTGGCTGAGCTGGGTCAGGGGCAGGGAACACCAGGACCGAAGGGACGTCATGTGTGAAGGCCTCATTATAAAACAGCCTAGAAAGAACTGGGGGGCCTGCACGGCTAGAGGCAAGGGTGCGTGGGGAAAGGGGGCTGTGGCCGTGAAGCTTGAGAGGTGATGGTGTTCACTGAGCGTCTGCGTCAAGCCAGCAGGGCACTGAGCCCTCAGATGTGGGCCTCCACAGGTCCTCACTCCTCCCATCTTAGAGATGAGTAACTGATACTTGCAGAGGTTCAGTAATTTGCCCAAGGTCACCTGCCTAGGAAATGGTAAAACAGAAAATGTGGAAAATAGGCAGGCGATTCCCCTACAGCCTCAACCCCCCTCCTGCTACTGATGGGCAGATAACAACAGGCCTTCAAGCTGGAACTTCATCCCGAGGCCACAGAATGTCTTCGAAAGGCCCTATACCGTAAAGAGTCGGCACCTCGAAATGCCTTGCTTGGTGTCTCATGAGACTGTAAGCTTCCCCAGAACTCGGGTTTTGCCTCAGCTTACATCATTCCCAGTGGTTTACACAATTCCAGTTTAACTATCACCAGCTAATCTAAACTAAATCTCCCGTGCAGAGCCGTGTGAAAAAAGGTGGTCCTGAGGTGGGAAGAGGTAGAGGATTCTGTGTGGAGTGACACACAGACGTCCACCGAGCAGGCCCCAGCGCCACCGTGTGCTGGTCCCTGGGTGAGAGCAGGAAAACAGCTGATGGGAGCTCCTCGACCAGGGACGCTTGAACGCGGGCGCGCGCGCGCCCTGTCCTTCCTGCCGGGGCAGACGCTGCACATGAAGGCTCAGTATGATTCCCGCCACTGATCCCCGTCCACACCTCTGTCCCCTACAGAGCAGAGGACGGCCTTTGGAGTCCTTTTTGCCAGCAGCCTCTTCCTCCTGGCACTGCTGTTCCTGGGACTGCAGAGACGCCAAGGTAAGAGTGAGCTTGCGCACCCTTGGCTCTGGCCCTGACCGAACTCACTTGGAGACCAGCTGCTCTAAGTGCCGCCACACCCAGACCAGGGATGAAACGCAAGCATCCAGAGCTCCAGCTGGCCCCCCAGCCCCCAGCTCCTGGGCTCACCCCAACTGACACCAACTTCCTTCCCTCCCGTTTTCTCCTAGCTACCTCACCAAGGCCTGCCAGGACCCCGAGGCACTCCGGGTAGCCACTCTCCTGCCTTAGGTATAAGCGTCACATTCTCCCAGAAGGACTCTAAGCTGAGTCCCAGAGCTCAAAGAGGCCCCGAGAAAGATACGAAGAAGGCACAGATCACTGACTGTGGCGCTGGATTTCTGCAGGCCTCTGCCTTCCTTCACTGCATGCCCTGGGCTGATACACCCAAGGGAGAAAGCGTGAAGAGGTGAGAGGGTGGCAGGAAGGCAGGAGGTCTGGGTGGAGGTTAAAACATGAGCCAGGTTTGAGGCACGGTGGTAGGAACATATAGCAGAAAAAAATTAAGAAAGGAGCGGATGAGGGACAGTGGAACAGGATGGGGGTTGGAGGGCCACGCACAATCGTTGAACTCTGTCCCAGTAAAAGCCCTCATGTCCTCAGAAGCAAAGCTTTTCCACTTTCCTGTCTTTCCCCACACTGGGGCCCGCCCCGCCGCTTGGCTGGCAAAGTGCTTGAGGTGTGAAACGAAGACCCTCAGAGGCGGCCCTGGGCCGCCCCCTCAGTCGCTCAGGGTAACCTTGAGCTGCCGTTAAGCTCCTGTACCTTTGGACAGCTGCTGGGCATTTCAGGACACCTGCACACACCCCTGCCTCGGCCGCAGGGGACAGAGCTCCCCTGTCAGTCATTTTCAAACGGGCCTGGTCAGCACAGTGGGACTTGGCAGAAGATGGCTATGCGTGGGGACGGTGGGGAGCAGAGCGTGTCCCCTGGGGGCCTCCTCAGGGCCTGGCCCAGGACCTGGAGGGAGGAGGCGGCAGATGTCTAAGAAGATCTGCGGGTGTCTGTCCGTGAGATGCCCGCTCAGCTTCCTGCCGTGGCTTCCTGTCACCCACACCTGAAGAGCTGGGCTGCTTCGGGCACGGAGGCTGAGAGCGGAGACCACTTCCTCTGCCAGCACCCAGCTGTGGAATCTCGAGAAGACCGACAGCACCCGTAAGCCACCCTTCCGGCGCAGGGCACCATCAGAAAGGAACTAGAGAGAAACAAGACGCCTCCGCCCCGCTGCACTCACCCCAACCCAAACAACAGCCGAGTCGGTTTAGTGGTAGGAAGTTATATTGTTGTTTTGCCTTTGTTCAGAATACAGGAAATTGGTAAATACGCCACATGCCTTTGGTGGAAGTACAGCTGTTATTTCTGTACAAGTAGGAGATTGGGGTTAGAAAAAAAGACAGAGAGGTGATGACAGACACACAGTGGGGACGCCACATCGTCCCACGGCAAACCCAAGAGGGGCCGAGGAGACTCGGCCTCGCGTGGCTGCCAAGCCCCAGGCTTAGTTGTATATTTGCTGATGCACATGGGTGGTGGGAGGGAAGGGGGGCGGCAAAGACACAGAAGAGGGGGGTACAGGGCAGGGTGAGAAAGAGAATAGAAGGGCTACCGTCCCCAGAAGAACAAAGCCAACTACACCTGGGACAGATGGCACAGAAACGCAGAAGAGATTCCTGTGATGGGGCGGGCCAAGAGGGCGGATTTGCTCCAGGCTTGGGACACATCGAGGACAGTGGTGGTTCTTCTCCAGCGGTGACCCCCTGCATTAGGCAAGGGGAGCCCAGAGGAGGGTGGAGGCCTTCGAGGGGCCTCTGGCCGTTAGGAGGGTACAGAGACTGCCTTCGTCCAGCTCTTCCGTCCCGCCCTGGGGCAGGACGAAGGGAATGTGGGAACAGGGCGAAGGGAGAGGAAGGATGGTTTTGCGGAACGAAATGCTGCTGCGTGGAAAGCGAGCCTGGCCCAGCCTCCTCCTGCTGGTGGACGGAAGGAACGAAGGGACGTGGGGCGGTCCCCGTTCTGTTCCCAGCCGGCCCTCCTCCCCTCTCACCGGGGTCTGTCCCACTGAGTGCCCTTTCCTGAAGCCCAGCACTGGCCCCCGAGACAGGCTGAGCAGCTCCATCCCCAGGTCCCACTGTCTGTGCCACAAACCATGCAAAGAGGAGGAAGGCAAAGGGAATTCAGGGGTGCTTTGGAAGGGGAACATACTGCTGGAAGAACAGAGGGCCCGCTCCAGACGAGAAGGCGCCGTGGTGGCACAGCAGTCAACAAGCAGGCCCGTCTGCTGACGGCTCCACCTCCGCCCCAAGGCTGGCGGGGGCACCGGACTCCCAACGCTCAGGAGCGGCCGGGCCTCAGGAAGGGCCTCTCTCCTCAGCCCTGCCTTTGGCAAGTACACGGGGGTGGTGTCGGGGGAAGGGCTCCCAGAGGGTCCAGGGCTCCTACCCTCCGACATCTCATCCTCCTCCATCAACAGCAAGGGAGGTACAGGACGCTTGTAACAAGAGGGTGAGAAGTGGCTTCCTCCAAGCTTGGTATTTTCAGATTAGGCCCTTGACTCGCTGTTTCTCTGTAACTAACGGGCATTCTCTCATTATCTATGCCCGTAACTAAAATTGAGAGGCTCAAACTTTGGCTAAATGAAATTGTTTGATGCCTTCACGAGCAATACAGAATGCTGTAGAAAACGTGGACAAGAGCCCCTTCCAGGTATGAGCTTGTGGGACTGTTTCTAGGATGGGAACGAGAGTCCTGATATTTTTGCTATTAATACGTGTTCTCCAGGTCTCTGGAGGACAAAGTAAAAGGTTGTAAGATCCCTGAAGACATAGATCTTGGACTAACAGATGGGAAATAACTGTGAAAAACAGGTTTGACTTTCTACAAGAGTCCTGCACCAGGACCAAGCTGGACTTTGGGCCTGGCTCAGGCTCCTCTGCAGGCCTGGCACAGGAGAGGTGAGGGGGCATCCTCCCAGCTGCTCCCAGCCTCCTCCGGCCAGCAGCCTGGCCTTTTCTGGCAACACCATGGGCACAACACTCTTCTCCTCGTCCCAGTCTTGGCCCCTTCTTGAGCACGTCACCTCAGCTACACCCCTTTCCCCATCCCTTGGCCTCCAACTCCTTTTGTCTTTGGGGGAACCTGAGAGAACATGAGAGGGTAGGAAGGAGATCCCAGCTGTTGTTCTTCGGGTAGTTAATTCAAGACTGCACCACAAGCAGCATTTCCAGTGTCGCAGGACAGAGCGCAAATGAAAGCAACACAAGGGGAGGAGTGGGCGATGGAGAAGCAGGGCTGGGATGGAGGAAGGCAGATGGGGAAGTTCTGGGGAGAAACAGCAGGACAGGGACATGAGTTTGGATGGCAATGGAGAACAGGGAAGGGGCGGCACATTCTCAAGCAAAAAAGTAGACTGGACACAGGAGTCAGGAAGTCCCAGATGGAAAAGAGAAAGAGGAGAAAACAAGAGGGCAAATTACATCAGGTTACTGGACATTCAGGTGTAGTTGTAGGTGTCCCATCCCCACGGTCTCCCTCTGACCCAAGCCAGTGAGAAGAAGCACAGCCCACTTGCTCAGAACAGGAGCCACGACCTTCCCCCACAGTCCTGCAGAGTGAAGGCTTGTCCACCGAGGAGGTCCCTCACCTCTGCCCTCCCGCCCTCCCGCACCAGGTGGTGCTTCCCTGGCCACGATCTCCATACCTCAGTCAGAGCAGCCCCACTCCCCAGGCAGGCAGGCAGGCAGGCGACGCCGGGACCTTCCCACCTCTTCACCCCAACCAGCAACCTCAGCGATACTTACTTACAATAACTACCACGATGATGGCACAGATGGCTCCCAGCATGATCATCATCTGAGGAGACATTGACAAAAAACAAGCCCTTGGATTTGGGGAAGGAGGCAGGAGCCAGGACCGGGGACTCGGACAGCGGAAGAAGCCACACGCCCCCCAGGACAGCTGAAGGCCTCCCAAGCCCTCGTGCTCCCCATCAGACAGTAACCCCTGCACCACAGCTGGAGCTTCTCAGAAACACGAGAGGGTCCGCAGCTTGCTCCTGGTCTCCTAGTTCCTGTTGCCCGGAGGCTTTTAAAGGAACGCCAGAGCGGGTGCAGACTTCGGGTCTTTAGTCAACTGGTTCGTTTTTCATCAAAAAGTGTTCAGCTCATTCCCAAAAGCTGCAGGTATTTAAATATATAGCTACCCCAGCCATTGTGTCGATGTCGGTGTATCTCAGGAACGGTCAAGTAAGAATTTTTCCCGGGGTCCTTTGAGAAAAGGCAGCTTGACTAACCCCTCCAAACTCCTCAGGGTCTCCCCTGGCCCTCAGTTAGTGGTTCTGAGCACTTTAGCGTACCCTGGTGGCCAATTCGGGTAATGCAGCTCAAGAAGGAGGCTTCCCAGATTGCCTCCCAAGAGTCCTGCAGGGCACAGATCGTGAGAGGGAAGGATTGTGGAACCTGAGGGTTTTCCCGCCTCCTATGTGTTGAGACCCAGGAAAATAAGGGGGAAAGGACAAGAACATTCACCTTGCAGTTCTTCCACCAATACTTCCTCTTTAGCTTGGCAGCGCTGCTCTCAAATTGTGATGCGCCCGCCTGCAAAGCGTCGGCTCTGTCATCCAGCTCTGACAGCTTCTGGTCCCTCTCCAGGACCTTGTCCACATTTACACGCATGATGTCCACCACCTGAGCAGGGCGCAGGAGCAAACCGGCTAAGCTCCCCCAGAGCCGGGGAGAGAACAGCAAGTCTGCCCTGCCTAACTCTAAGGGGTGCCCTGTCTCCCGGAGCCTTTAGCTGCCCCTCTAGATAAAGAGAAGTTTCCCAACTTCCATGACTTGGAAACCCTTAGAGAAAAAGCTATCCACGTACCTCCTCCACTTGTGCCTGGGTCTGCTGTAGTCGTCTGTTACTGGTCAAATTAGGAGGAGGGCCAGGGGGACCCCCACCTGGGGCAGCCCCTTCTGCCCCTTCGGTGGGTGGCTGAGCTGCCGCAGACCTGCGGAGAGAAGTGCACAGAGTGACCAAGACAAGAAAGGAATCACATACGTTCTCACCCCTATCACCAAAGCAAGGGTGATACGGCTATATGCAAGTAGAAGGGATTCCAGCTCCTTGGCAATACCAAGTGGGGAGATGCAGCACAGAGGTCCAAAGCAAAAGATGAAAGATCCTGTAACAGATGGGGCTCAGCGACATCCAGGGTGGCATCAAGAGCTCTCGTTTGGGCTATCCTCTGACCCAAACTCAAACACATCCTCTGGCACAATGGCCACAGGGACAAGTGGGCCAGTCTTGGCTTAAATGGCATTTCTCTGCCTCCCGGAAGCCTTTTTCACATGAAGTCAAACTGGAAAACTCCAATCCAGGAGAATTACCTACAAAAAAAAACTCAACCCTCAGGACAAGCTTACAGACTGAACAACTCTTTTTTTTGCAAAGCCTGAATATAAAAAGAAAGGCCAAGCTGACAGACTCTGCTGAAGGGGAGCCAGTTATTGGTTGTTTCATGCAATGATTAGTATATCGTGGCCACTGTAAGGACGACTTGGAGAATCACCAAAGGCCTCTGTAGTTGCAGTGAGTCAGGACTGTTCGCTTGCTTTGTTTTTTGGCAGAGAAGACTGGGGTTTCACTTAGATAGAACTGGGGCCCAAAGCAATTGTGTCAATTGTGAAAGTGTTCCAAGAGCATAGACAGGGAGCAAAAATATTGGAAATGGTCCTCAGTGTACATGCACCAGAGACAGCCTGTCCCTTCCTTTTTTAGATTTGGCATCCAGTCTCAGGAGACTCTCCTAGTTCCTGATGTCCCAACTAGAAATCTTGGTTTACACTGCTAGGCACAGAGACCATACTCCCTTTCCCTTAGCCTTAGGGGAGAATAATCCAGTGTGGGATTCTCAAAATAAACTCCTCTCCACGTCCCAACACACGGAAGCTAAATTCACCTTCTCAAGAATTCCCTGAAGTCTAACCTAAGGCATGAGATTTTCTCTGCCAAGGAAGAAGTCACAGGTAGGAGAGAGATCTCTGCAATTTGATGGAGAAAAGAAATTACAATAAGAACTCCTCAAACAGAAGCAGAATCTCACAAAGCCTACCTCATAGGAGCAGTCCAAGAGTAAATGCACTACGGATGAAACCATCACAAAGTCACCAAAAAGGAAAAGCCTTGACTACTCACAATAGAACTAATACCCAGAAGTTCCTCCTCTCTAAGTAAGTAAATTTCAGTCTCAAAAGAGAATAACCCTTCAGAGAGGTTATACTAGCAGATTACACCTGACTCATCTTGGCTAAAAGAATTGCTTTCCCATTGCCCTTTAAGGCACAAAGGAGGCAAAGGAAAGATACAACACTATGGCGGCCACCAGACTCCTATGCTACTACTGTGCCACACAATCTAGTTCTCTGGTGAAAGTGGAAAATTCAAGGAGTAGGAAGTAGCCAGTGTTTGGTCTTGGAAGCAGTCCAGGCTGGTGGCACCAATGACAAGATTAAGGTCAGAGACCTCGTGATGCCCTTCTAGTCGGTTTCCCCATCTCCTTCCTTTCATCCCACATGGACGCTACTGGGAACCAGTCAACTGAAGAGGCTCCCCCTCCCCAAAATGAAAACACAAGGAATCCTAGGGCTTGGCCAAAACGCATAGAATATCATATACAGTTAAAACTGTAGAAATCAAATAGAGAAAAAGGGAAATCGTTATAAAGCATTTGAAGGGACCATTTCACTTATTACTTCTTGGGAGTTGGGAACACGCAGGAGTAACATATCCGGGGATAGTTATAACCCTTATATAACGTAAGTAAATCTTTTCCCTTTTAGTCACCAAGAGAAGCAACACAAATACATCTAGGACCAGGCCAGGACTCCAAAAAGAAAGGGAAGTTCTTCATTTGTCTAGCTATAGTTCTCCCTCAGGATCTTGGGATGGGGTGACCATGGTCAGATGACTAAATTGATGATTAGAGACTAAATTGAATGTACTGAGGGAAGGTGGCGGGGAGGGGAGGGGGGGATCCTTAGCTCTATTTCTCTTCCAAGTACTTGGCTAAGACTCAATGACAGGAAAACTCCTATACGGGTGGCCTTGGGATGAATGGACGCTTGGAATCACACGCCACTGCCCCTTGAGTCTTTGTGAGCTGCTCACCTGGCGCCAGAGAACTGGCAGATAAGTTTCTGGAGCTTTGCTCACTACCAAGAGCGGGGTCTACTCGTCACGGTCGGGGTGAGGGGCGTACACAAAGCTAGAGACTGCAGAGCAACCCAAGTTACTAACTGGCAGGTGCACCCATGACTGTCCTTCTAGAGGCCCCAAGCACAGCTTCAATCAACGACAAGTAAGGGCCTGGAGCCCCCTCCCGGGTGTCTCCGCGCCCCACCTTCACCCGAGACTCGACTGAGGAGCCCCGCAGGTGAGAGGAGAGGGGGCAATGAATGTGGGACCCCCGCGCCCCTGCCCCGCCCATGGGGTGCCGGCTGCGGCTGGTGCAGGAATGGGGTGCTGCCTCCCCTCCCCGGGGGTGGCTCGGCCTGCGGACGGCGCGCGGCGGTGGTTCCCCGCGTCGCCGCAGCTGCTGCAATGCGCCATTTTCGGTCCCGCAGAGTCCGGCGCTGGGGTGAGAGTTGGCAAGGTGTCGCGCCCCCCACACCAGGGTCAACTCACATGTCTCTGACAGAAGGAGGAGAGGTCCGTCTCCTCTCCCGAGGCTGCGGCGAGACACCCGGCCGGGGAACACTGCGGTGAAACCGACCGCACCGCCGAGCTCCGCTTCCAGACGGCCACTCGGAGCTCTAGCTGCGGTGGAACTGACTGCACCTGCACCCCCGGCTCGTCTTTATTAGCGCTGGCCGCGCCCCCAGATCACGCTGACAACGCTGCGGCCCAATCCACGCCCAGGACAGGTGCCAGTCCCGAAGCGAAGCCCGGATAAGGCCTGGAGTGCCCGCCCCTGAAAATCTGCCAGTCACAGCTCTCTTCTCATCCTGACTCGGGTAAGGAGCGGTGCCGGAAGGATCTGACCAATACAGCTCTGGTTTGCGTACCTGTCTAACTAAGCGACGGGGCGGGGTGGAACTAGGCGCCCGCTCCCTGGAAGGGCGGCTCCAACAATTTGAATTAGGCCTTTTTGGTGCCTCCCAGCCAATCGCTAAGCAGTTCCTTAAGTCCGGGCCCGCTCGCGGCCGCCGGCGCCGGCGTCTCCAGCCAATCACACCGCTTCCGCTGACAGCGGTGGGCGGGGGCGGGGGCGGGGGCGGGTTCCGGCTTGCTACGGCCTGGACTCTGGAGCCCGGGGAGCGGCGGAGGTTCGGTGGTCTAGGCACTGCGCTGGCGCTCGGACCTGGCCGGCCTCCACCCCACCTCCCCGCCTTTGACAGCTCTGAGGAGGCTGAATCCATCAAGGCAGAGCCGCAGGCTCCCGTGGCCAAAGTAAATACGAGAGCTCCGTTCATCCGTTCTACACAGCCAACCAGCCCCTCACGCAGTGTATCCTAATTTTAACTCCCCCTCCCCAAACCTGCTCCTCCTAACCCTCCCAGGTAGCTTACTACATCGATTCAGTTGCCCAAACCAGAAACCTGGAAACTATCGTAGATTTCCTCCCCGTTCATCTTTACCTGTCCTCTAATAATTCAAGTTTTCCTTCTTAGCATTTCAAGGATTCTCCCCTCGTCTCACTGTCCTGCTTCAGATTATTGTCCCTTACCTGGACGCCCTCGGTTGTAAAACTATTATTTTATGTCCCGATAAGTTAAAAGGTAGCAAATCAACTGTGACATAATGCTTTCTTATCACTTCGAATTTTTATTTTATATTTATTTAAAGTGCAGGTGTCTATAAATGTAGATTTTTATCATACTTCACTCTCGTGAAAATACATAAAAAGGAAAACAGAAAAGAGTAACATGGTAACAGTGTTCATAAAACTTCACATTCAGACACTGACTCTTATGATTCATTTTTTTTGCTCATGTGCATGATTTCCACACAATGTAGTCCTCTGTGCATGCCATCAGGGGCTTTGGTGATGCAGCATTTCTTAAAGGAATGCTCCTTTTCTGTCTCTGGAATTTTCTTCCAAGCCTCAGACACCCATTTGGCAAAGTTTGATTCTTATGAGCCAGTATGACAAATACAGTATGACTGTTCTGGCTAATAGTTATAGTCAAACATCCCAATTTAGATGTTAAAATGAAAAATAAAAGTGCCAAGTGCCTCTTAAAATTAATGAAATATAATATCTTTCTGTTTCATCTTGCTCTCGTTTATAACCATCCTCTAAGAAACCACCAGGGTGGTCTACCCAAATGTTACAACCCTGCTTAAAACCTTTAAACAATTAGAAACACAATGTATTGATCATATGTGTTTATCCCATGCCCCTTCTGAAACTACATCAAAATGAAAATTGGTAAATACTGAAAACAAATTATAAACCCTCAAAGACAAACAGAATGGAAGGAATTGTTTCAGGCAGCATGAATGGCTAAATATGCCCACCAGATTCACATGAGGTGGCAAAAAAAAAAAAGTACAGAGCGGTTCCCCTGTACCCCTTCACCCAGTTTCCCCCAATGGTAACATCTTGTTTAGCTACAGTACAATATTAAAACCAGGAAATTGACATTGGTACAATCCACAGAGCTTATTCAGATGTTGCCTCTTTTACATGCATTTGTGTGTGTGCATGTGTGTGTGTGTGTGTGTGTGTGTGTAGTTTTATGCAATGTGTGTGTAGATTCCTGTAACCACCACCACAGTCAGGTTACAGAACTATTATATGACTACCAGGCTCCCTTGTGCTATCCCTGTATAGCCACACCCACCCCGATCCCGCACCCTTGACAACTGCTAATTTGTTCTCCATCTCTATACCTTTATTTCAAGACTGTTATATAAATGGACTCAGACAGTCTATAACCTTCTAAGATTGGCTTTTTTTTTAAATATCCTTGAGATCCATTCAAGTTGTGTGTATAAATAATTTTCATTGCTGAGTAGTATTTCCGTGGTACGGATATACCACAATTTGTTTAACCATTTACCTGCTTAAAAGACATTTGGGCTGATTCCAGTTTGGGCTTATTACAAATTAAAGCTGCTATGAACATTTATGTACAGTTCTGCATGAACATAAATTTTCATTTCTCTAGAATAAATGCCCAAGAGTTCAATTACCGGGTAATAAGGTAATTTTGCATATTTAGTTTTATAAGAAATTGCCGAACTCTTTTCCAGAATGACGGCACCATTTTAGATTCCCACCAGCAACGCATGAGGAATCCAGTTTTTCCACATCCTCACCAGCATTTGTTGTTGTCACTTTTTTTAAAAAAATTTTAATCATCCTGATAGTTATTTAGTGATATATCATTGTGGATTTAATTTTTGTTTTTCCCTGATGGCTAATGATGTTGAACATATTTTAATGTGTTTATTTGCCATCTATATATCCTCTTTGGTGAAAGATCTGTTCATGTCTTTTGCCCATTTTCTAATTGGCTTGTTCATTTCTTTTACCTTTGAGTTTTAAGAATTCCTTAAATATTCTAGATAAAGTACTTTGTCAGATAAGTGGTTTCTCCCAGTCTGTCTTTTGTCTTTTCATCCTCTTAACTGAATCTTTTGTAGAGGAAACGTTCTTAATTTTAAGATCCAATTTATCAACTTGTCCTTTAATGCATCACTTTTGGTGTCACACTTTGCCTAGCCCTAGAGTCTCATAATTTTCTCCTATTTTATTTTCTAAGAGTTGTACAGTTTTGTTTCATATGTAAGTCCATAATCCATTTTGAGTTAATTGTTGTATGAGGTGTGAAGTTTAGGTCGGGGTTCCTTTTTTTTTGTCAATGGATGTTCAATTGCTCCAGGACTGTTTGTTGAAAAAGCAATCCTTCCTCCATTGAATTGTTTTGCATTTTTGTCAAAAATTAGTTGGGCATATTTGTGCAGGTCTGTTTCTGGGTTTTCTATTCAGATCCATGACCTATGTGTCTGTCCTTCTGCCAATAACATGCTATCTTAATTACTGTGGCTATGGTAAACCTTAATATAAGGTAGAGTTATTTTTCCCACTTTATTGTTCTTTTTCAAAATGGGTTTAGCTATTCTAGGTCCTTTGCCTAATAGATCATTTTAAAAATGCATTTGTGTAAACTGGCAAGAAAATAGACTATTTAAGGACCAAAAAACTAAGTGAAAGCTGGTACCTGGAGAGGTAAATTGAGCACTGAAGCTTGTTTTGCCTTGAGGGCGTTTGCTTAAAAGTTGAATTTAGGCATGGTGACCTCATAGGGTGCCACTGTGGCATAGGAGACAGAACCCAGGGCCTGCATAGGGTTGGAAATCTAATAGAAGGCCCTCACTATAACACCAGAACCCCAGAAGACTATATCCTCATGTAAGAGTGGATTTAAAATATGCTAACACCTGAACTGCCCCTAGGGGACTGCATAGAAAATCTGCTCATCTGGAATCTAAGTGCCTACTAGAGATCTTTTCTTTTTTCTTTTAAATATATGCAGATAATTTATCATCAAAGCTGTGACTTTTCTGCCTGAATTCCTTGTTGGTCCGAAAAACAAAATAGCAAGCATTTAAAATGGTTCCAGGTTGACAGTGCCACCAAGCACCAGCTGAAACAATGCAGATCATCTCTGGATGCGCTGATCTTCAATCTAGGCCTTGGGGAATTTCCACAGATACAGTTCCAAGAAAAATAGATTTTGGTCAAAAACGGGAAACAAATAAGGAGCAAAGAGCCAGGAGCAAGAGCCAGCAAAGATGGAAATAGGAAGTAAGAAAATTAGAAAATCAAGCCAAATAGTTCAATATCTGATTAATAGGAGTTCTAAAAAGAGAGAAAGGGACTTCCCTGGTGGATCCCTGGTCAGGAACTAAGATCCTGCGTGCCACATGACGTGGCCCCCCAAAAGAGAGAGAGAGAGAGAGAGAGAAAGGAACAGGAATGAGAATGGCAACTCAATACAGTATTAAAAGATAGATGATGTGACAGTGCCTTTAAAATTCTGAAGACACATGATCATTACCTAGAATTCTATACCAGCCAAACGAATATAAGACCAATACGTACCAATATAAGATAAATATAGACATCTTTCAGATATGCAAGGAGTGAACATTTTTACTTCTCTTTCCAAGTAGGCTACTATAAGATGTGCTCTGGTAAGCAGGAAAGAGAAAGGCAGCAGAGCTAGGGAATGGAATGCTGGATCCACACACAAAACTGGTGAAGGAAATCTTTGGAATGAAAGCTACACCACAGACCCAGAAACAACCTGTCCTGACTGAAGTAGGAGAAGGAGGAAACTGCAGGACAGTCTCCAGAGGGGGGAAAAAAACCTGTAAAGCATCTGACATGTTTAAATATTTGAAAAAGAATATGAACAAGTACTTTACAAGTCTGATGCGACGTGCGGAAAAAATTAGAGCTAGATACATAGAAAATTATATTTTGAAAAAGAGGTAATTGTAAACTTAGGGGAAAACAAAAAGTTGAATAAGAACTAGAAATTATCTCACCTTTACGTTAATTGATTTTCAACAAAGTGTCAAGACGGGACTTCCCTGGTGGCTCAGTGGTTAAGAATCCGCCTGCCAATGCAGGGGACAAGGGTTTGAGCCCTGGTCTGGGAAGATCCCACATGCCGCGGAGCAACTAAGCCCATGCACCACAACTACTGAGCCTGCGCTCTAGGGCCCGCGAACCACAACTACCAAGCCCACGAACCACAGCTACCAAGCCCGCATGCCACAAGTACTGAAGGCCGCGCGCCTAGAGCCCATGCTCCGTAACAAGAGAAGCCACTGCAACGAGAAGCCCGCGCACCACAATGAAGAGTAGACCCCGCTCACCGCAACTAGAGAAAGCCCGCGCACAGAAACGAAGACCCAACGCAGCCAAAAGTAATGAATAAATAAATTAATTAATTTTTTAAAAAAAGAGTGTCAAGACCATTTAATGGGGGAAGGAATAGTCTTTTCAATACATGGTGCTGGGAGACTTCCCTGGTGGTCCAGTGGTAAGACGCAGTGCTCCCAATGCAGGGGACCTGGGTTCAATCCTTGGTCAGGGAACTAGACCCTGCATGCATGCCGCAACTAAAACATCCCACATGCCACAACAAAGATCCCACATGCCACAAAGAAGATCCCCAAGTGCAGCAACTAAGACCCAGCACAACGTAAATAAATAAATAAACAAACAAACAAATAAAATATTTAAATAAACAAATGGTGAAAGGACAGCCCACAGAATGGGAGAAAATATTTGCAAATGAAAATATTTATATCTGATACAGTACTGGTATCTAGAATATACAAAGAACCCTTCCAACTCAGTAATAAAAAAAATGAATAACCCAATTTGAAAATGGGCAAAGGGTCTAAACTGACATTTCTCAAAAGAAGACACACAAATGGCCAAAAAGCACAAGAAAAGATGCTCCACATCATTAACCGTCAAGGAAGTACAAATCAAAGCCACAATGAGACACTACTTTATAACCACTAGGATGGCTACAATCAAAGAGACAGGTAGTACCAAATGTTGATGAGGATTAAACCTTCATACACTGCTCGTGAACATGCAACATAATGCAGCCAATTTGGAAAAGAGCCTGTAGTTTTTCGAACAGTTAAACACAGAGTTACCACGTGACCCAGCAATTCCACTCCTAGGTATTTAACCAAGAGAAATGAAAATGCCCACACAGAACCTAATACACGAATGTTCATAGCAGCATCATTCAGAATCGCCAAAAAGTAGAAACAGCCCAAATGTCCACCAACTGATAAATGGATAAATATAGTGTGGAATAGCCATACAATGGAATACTATTCAGCAATAAGAGAAGTGGAGTGCTAATACTTGCTACAACGTGGGGAAATCTTGTACCTACACTAAGATGAAGAAACCAGTCACAAAGGATCCCATGTTGTATGATTCTGTTTAGATGAAATATCCAAAACAGGCAAGAATCTACAGGGACAGAAAGTGGCTTAGTGGTTGCCTAGAACTGGGAGGAAGGGGGAACTGATGGTGGCAGCTAAGGGGCAGGGGGTTCATTTTAGGGTAATGTTAAAAATGTTCTAAAGTTGATTGTGGTATTGGATGCACAACTCTGCGAATATATTAAAAGCCATTGAATTGGGTGAATTGTATGTGGATTGTATCTCAATAAAGATACCAAGAGGTTTTTTTAAATATAAGAAACATAAGTTATACCACAGTACACCATTTGGCTCAGTAGTAAACAATATTTAATAGTCCTAATAATGTAAACACTGTCTACTGATTTAAGGCAAAATGCTGATATAACTATAATGAAGAGGCGTGAGGGATAGGGGCTATAAGAAAGGAGGACATTGGGGCGTGTAAATCCAGCTTCTTAACAAAGTAACTAGTAAGGGCCACCAGCTCCCTCTTCCAAAATCACACGTGAAGAATCCATGGAAGCTATAGGGAATCATGAATCTCAAGAATCAACAAAGACAAAGGCATAAGAATACCTTGGGGAGACTGAAGGCTCTAGTTATGTGTTCGGTTGCATCCTCCAAAAGTTTTTATGTTTAAGTCCTAACACTCAGACCTCAGAATGTGACCTTATTTGGACACAGGTTCGTTGCAGATGTAATTAGTTGAGATGAGGTCATATTGTTGTAGGGTGGGCCCCTACTCCAGTATGACTGGTGTCCTTATACAATGGGAAAATTTGGAGAGACACACACACAGGGAGAACGCCTTGTTAACATCAAGGCAGAGATTGGGCTGATATGTCTATAAGCCAGGGAACACCAAAGATAGCCAGCAAACCACCAGAGGCTAGGAGAGAGGCATGGAACAAATTCTGCCTGACAGCCCTGGTGAGGCCTAGTCTCAGACTTCTAACCTTCAGAACCGTGAGTTCATACATTTCTGTTGTTTATGCTACCCAACTTACCGTACTTACGGCAGCCCCAGAAAACTAACACAGCTATCTTGAACCAGCACATGTGTTAGATTCCCAAAACAAACAACAAGTATCATACATAGATATTACACATACATGTGATGAAAATACCAAAAGGGACTTGCAAGTGTGCTAAAGTGTTTGACTTGTTATGAATACTGATAAGTTTAAGAAACCAACAGGAGTAAACAAATATGAGTGTTTCTTAAAGCATGAATCACCCTGAAGACAAAAATAGAACATTGTTTTTCTGGAGGACCTCAGGTACAGAAGGTGGAGTTAACTGCTACTCATCAATTCATGACACATGATCTCCACTTATGCATAGAAAGATTTCATTTCATTTTATAATTCCATTTTTCCTTATTCCCCTCCCCAGCCATAGAGAACACTATAAATTGTTTGATATTTATAATTTTGTGTTTTTGCAAAATGTGTAGTGTCTCCTGCACGTGTTTTTATTTTTATTTATTTACTTATTTTTAATGGATTGATTTTTAAAAATTAATTAATTAATTATTATTTTTGGCTGTGTTGGGTCTTCGTTTCTGTGCGAGGGCTTTCTCTAGTTGTGGCGAGTGGGGGCCACTCTTCATCGCGGTGCGCGGGCCTCTCACTGTCATGGCCTCTCGTGCTGCAGAGCACAGGCTCCAGATGCACAGGCTCCAGATGCGCAGGCTCAGTGGTTGTGGCTCACGGGTCCAGTTGCTCTGCGGCATGTGGGATCTTCCCAGACCAGGGCTCGAACCCATGTCCCCTGCACTGGCAGGCAGATTCTCAACTACTGCGCCACCAGGGAAGCCCCAAATGGATTGATTTTTTTTAAATTATATTTATTTGGTTGTACTCAGTCTTAGTTGCGGCAGGCGGGCTCCTTACTTGTGGCCCATGAGCTTCTTAGTTGTGGCATGCGGGCTCCTTAGTTGTGGCATGCAAACTCTTAGTTGTGGCGTGCATGTGGAACCTAGTTCCCTGAACAGGGATCAAACCCAGGCCCCCTGCATTGGGAGCACGGAGTCTTAACCACTGTACCACCAGGGAAGTCCCGCATGTATTTTTAATTTACATAAATGATATCATGTTTTAAATCTCATTGTTTTTTCACTCAGCATGAATTTTTAAAGATGAAATTCATATAATTTGTAAATGATCAGTTTGCTCTTTCCTTCCAATCCTCGCATGCATTTAATTCCTTCCCTCCTTCCTTCCTTTCTCCCTCCCTCCCTTCCTTCCTTTCCCCCTTTCTTTCCTTCTTTGTTTTTACAACACTGACTAGTACCTTCAGTACTAAGTTAAAGTGCAACAGTAATAGTGGGCATTCTTGCCTTGTTGCTGATCTTAAGGGAATATATATCCACTAAATATCTGTTGTTGATCTCTAGTATGTCACCTTTACCAAATTAAGGAAATTTCCTTCTGTTCCCAGGGTTTTATTTTTTAATTATAAATAGCTGAATTACTTAAATTCTCTTTTCTGTATCAACTAAGATCATCACAGAGGACTAAACCTTCACCCTTCATAACAGGAAGCTAATAGATGTCTCAAGCTGATAAGCCATGAAGAGCAGGAGGGCATATTATTTCCAATTACGATGACAAATACTAGAATAGTTCAAAGAAGTGAAAGTCTTTCATTCTGGGAAGCTAGTTTGGAGGGTAGACTGGGGTTAGGCAGGGGATTGCTCTTTTTGTCATATAACTTTCCCTTCTTTTTGATTAACTATATGCATGTATTACTTTGATTTTTTAAAAAATAAAGCTTAATTTAGAAATAAATCTTCAAGTCTCCCAACCCACTTTTTTAAGTGAGATAAAATTCATGCACCATATGAATCCACTCATTCAGTATATACCTAAGTGATTTTTAGTATATTCACAAGGTTGTGCAATCATTACCACTAATTCCAGAACATTTACATCAACCCCAAAAGAAACCCTGTACCTGTTAGTAGTCCTCTCCCGTCCCTCACCCCTTACCCCATCCCTCACCCCTTACCCCATCCCCTAGCAACAACTAATCTACTTTCTCTGTCTGTGAATTTGCCTATTCTGGACATTTCCTGTAAGTGGAATCATACAATACGTAGCCTTTATGACTGGTTTCTCTCCTCTGCCATAGTGTTTTCAAGGTTCATCCATGTTGTAGCAGTACCTCATTCTATTTTATGGCTGAGTAATGTTCCATTGTATGAATAGACCACACTTTGTTTATCCGTTCATCAGTTGATGGACATTTGGGTTGTTTCTTCTTTTTGGCTATTCGGAATAATGCTGCTATGAGCATTTGTGCACAAATTTTTGTGTGAATATGTTTTCAATTCTCTTGGGTATATGTATACCTAGGAGTGGAATTGCTGGGTCATATGGTAACTCTCTATGTAACTTTCTGTGGAACTGCCAAACAGTTTTCCCAAGTGTCTGCATCCTTTTACTAAAGGTTCAGTCTTAATGGTTCTCTAGAGTCGTCTTTGTGATCTGACTCTTGCCTCCATCTCCTGCCCTCTTTATCGCGCACCAACAAATACCGTTTACAGCTTTCCCATACACACCATGCTGTTTCTCACCTCTGGACCTTTGTTTCTGTTTCATCTGCCTGGAAAGCCTGCTAGCCTCCACTCTTTAAGATATCTCAGTAATGGCCTCCTCCAGAAAGCCTTCCCTGCCCCCACTCCTGCTCCCCCAGGATACGCGTCCCTCCTCTCTGAACCTACACAGTAGGTAATTAACAAGCTTTAAATGCCATGATATTTTTATAATTATGTTTCTTTTTTTTTTTTTTTTTTTTTGCGGTACGTGGGTCTCTCACTGTTGTGGCCTCCCTCGTTGCGGAGCACAGGCTCCGGATGCGCAGGCTCAGCGGCCATGGCTCACGGGCCCAGCCGCTCCGCGGCATGTGGGATCTTCCCGGACCGGGGCACGAACCCGTGTTCCCTGCATCGGCAGGCGGACTCTCAACCACTGCGCCACCAGGGAAGCCCTCTTTGCTATTTTTTTAATTGAAGTGTAGTTGATTTACAATGTTGTGTTGATTTCTGCTGTACAGCAAAGTGATTCAGTTATACACATATACACATCCTTTTTTTATATTCTTTTCCATTGTGGTTTATCCCAGGAGATTGAAAATAGTTCCCTGTGCTATACAGTAGGACCCTGTTGTTTATCCATTCTAAATGTAATAGTTTGTACCTACTAACCCCAAACTCCCAGTCCATCCCTCTCCCTCCCCCCTCCCCTTATAAGTATGCTTCTTTGTCTACCTCCTGCATTACGTGGAATTCTTTAAATGCAGGAGTTGTATCTTTTTTTCTTTGTATCCCTGGAACCTACTGGTGACCTTCAGTAAATGGCTGT
Organism: Leucopleurus acutus; assembly: GCF_964270905.1. Classification (NCBI taxonomy): domain Eukaryota; kingdom Metazoa; phylum Chordata; class Mammalia; order Artiodactyla; family Delphinidae; genus Leucopleurus; species Leucopleurus acutus. The sequence goes on from NC_139152.1 coordinate 6,920,795, forward strand.
TGAATGGATTACTTCTACAGATATTTACCAAGGGCCTATTAAGAGCCAGTACACAAAGAGACCAGATATTAGACTACTACAGTGAACAGACATGTGCAAGACAGTTCCTGCCCTCAATGGGAATGAGGCCTAGTCCGTGGGGAAGGTGGACAAAGAGATACATAAAACCAAGCAAGATCGAAAAGCAAAAATATGAGTTCAGAGGCCCAGACATCTCAAAGCAAATGGACCTTGGCAAGTATTCCCTTGTCTTCTTCCACTTTCCCAAAGCCGTGGTATTTGACCCCGATTTAGAATCCCTTATGGAGCTTTTAAAAATATGAATGCTTGGAACACCAGCTCAGGTTGATTTCATTGGTCTGGGTTCTAATCTTTTTTTTTCTCTCTCTTTTTTTTTTTTATGTTATGAAACCTGGATTTGGGTCCACTTACCCAATACACAGCAAAGCCAATCTACTGACACCAGGTTGTGGTGAAGGAAAGTAAAGCATTTATTGCAAGGCCAAGCAAGAAGAATGGGTAGCTTAAGCTCAAAAGGCCAGAACTCCCCGAACTCCCCAATGGCTTTTAGGGAAGGGTTTTTAAAGACGGTGTGAGGGAGTCACAGAGTGCATGATCAGCTCATATACTTCCTTCTGATTGGTTGGTGGTGAGGTAACAGGGTGATGTTTCAGGAATCTCAATCATCAACTTCTGGTTCCAGCCAGTCTGGGGTCTATGTGCCTGTGGTCAGCGTGTAGTTAACTTCTTACACCTGGTGGGGGTTTAGTATCTGCAAAACAGCTCAAGGATACGGCTCAGGATATTATTTATAACCCTCAGGGAGGAACTAAAGGTCCTTGATTTTGTTTTAAGGCTATTTATTTTGTCTTGCTTGACTGTTTCCCTTTGTTTCTGCATTTTCTCACTCCTCTGATTAAATTTGCTCTTTGGAACTTGGGGAAGGCCTAGGAGGCTAAAGATGTTCTACAAACAAGAGGCAGGGGACACAAGTGGTGGTGGGGTGTCAGTCCCCAGGAAGGCCCCACGGGGTCCCGCTGGGTTTCAAGCTCTGACAAGAATTCTAACATGTTGCCAGGATTGAACAGCACTCGTCTGCAGGGGAAAAAATAAATTTAAGCTCTTCATCCTGGCTGGCATTCAAGACTCCTAGTTATTTGGCACTAGATTTCCTATCCAAACTTATTTCCTACTATCAGAGAAAGCCTACTGTGTGTTAATGATCACTAACTAGTCCTATGGACTTGTGTAATTCCCACCTGAATTATTTGAATTATTTCATATTCTGAATTATTTCACATTCTGAATTATTTCATATCCTTCAAAGCTCCTCCCTATAGATATTACTGTCCATATTTAACAAGGATTTCCCATTTCCATCAGCTGAAATTTTCCAAGATTCAGTTCAAATGTCATCTCTTCAACAAATAACTTTTCTGATCTCCCCCCAGCCAAAAAAGAACTAATTTTCCTATGCAATTATCATATCCAAATTTATATTGTTTACATATTGTATCTCTTAAGTAGACTGAAAGCTACTGAGAGTCAGGAACCAACCCTGACTTAGTGATTTATGTCCCTCCAAATAACACTGCACATAATGGTTCAGTGTTTATTGAATAAAAATATTACACACTGTTTCACACCAAAACCAAGATTGTTCTGTCCTTGAAAACATGATCTTATAAATCTTCACAGCAGGAAGATTCAATGCTCGTTGAATTAAATGGTCATTTTCCTCTTTACCAAGAACCACACATCCTACTAAAACATGTACTCATATTCTTTGGGGCACCTTGCACTTTGCAGAATCTCAAATATTTGATTTTCTCTTCTCCAGTCCCACCAAATCATGTAAAGTATCCCAGAGCCATTCATACTTCACACCAACCTCTCCATTCTCATATCCAGCTCCTTTCCAGCCATCCCTTTAAAAATTCACTCCCTTTGAGTCCTGACACTCTCATATATACATTTACATGAGACCCAGGATCATAATGTATGGTCATGTATACCCATCAATCCACTTCTCCAAAATCTACTTTTCAGTTAATCTAACACATACTTTATTAGCTTCACTTCTATTGAGCCTTCCAAAAGATAAAGTCCCAACAAAGACACAAAATGTTACTAAGGTAGATTGCCTACAAATATGTCTGTGGACACTTCCTCACATCCCTGTAATTGCACGCACGTTCTCTGATCCAAAAATGGAGTACATTTCCACATAGCCTTGAATCTGCGCTGGCCTATGACTTACTTTGACTGGTAGAATGCAGCACAAGTGACAACATGTCACTCCTTGGCCTATGTCTATCAAACCTTGCAACTTCCATTTTTGCCCTCTGGAGTCAAGCCTCCATGTAAAGAAGTTTAGGTTAGCTAGACTACTGAATAACGAAATCACGTGGAAAAAAATCTCAGCCACTCCAATTGAGGCACCAGACATGTGAGTGAAGACATCTTGGACATTCTTGCTTCAACCAAGCTCCCAGCTGAATGCAACCACATGGTTGACCCCCGCCAACACCAAATGGAGCATAACCGCCCTGCTGAGCCCAGATAACCCAGAGAATATGAGTTCATAATTTGTTGTTTTCAGTCACTAAGTTTGGGGATGGAGTATTATGTAACAATAGATAATCGAAACGGATACTTTTAAAGGATTTGGATCAAATAAGAGACCTAATCACCCTAATTCATTTACCTTCAAATCTCAGTTTATATCTATAACTAATTCACTTTCTTTAGTTTGCAATACTTTTATTGAAAAGTTAATTTAAAAAACCTATTTCCATTCATTTCTTCAGGTTTTTCTAATTCTTGGCAACTACACACACTCCAGAGGAGTGTCATTACCATTTACATTGCCAAACTCTGTACTGTTTTACATGCATAATTTCATTTATTCTTCACATAACCCTATGAGGAAAGTATTGTATTGTTCTTAATTGACAGGCTAAAAAAACTAAGGCTCAGAAATTACCTACTTTGCCTAGGGTCAAATAGAGTGGTATAGCTTGAGTTTAAACCCAGACCTGTCTGACTCCAAAGGACATTTTTAATCAACAGTCTACACTATACTAGAGACTCATAATCAACTTAAAAAACCCTCCCAAGAAACACAAATAGCACTTTTAACCCACATAAAAGATTTCTTTAAAATCAATATGTCAAATACTTTCCTTTTGCCCCTTTCTTTCTTTTTTTTTTTTTTTGCCATGCCTTGTGGCATGCGGGATCTCAGTTCCCCAACCAGGGATCGAATCTGTGCCCCTTGCATTGGGACCGCAGAGTCTTAACCACTAGACCACCAGGGAAGCCCCTCAAATACTTTCCCTACTTCACTCTGCAAATATTTATTGAGAGCCTTACATAGGCTAGGCTCTGGAGACACTGAATTTAACTCTAATCAATACACAATTCTAAAATTGTAGCAACATTTTTCTCCTCTCAGTTGAGTAATGTCAAACTTATTTAACTTGATCTATGGCCAAGCAAATTATTAAAAGATGAAAAAGCAGACAGTGTCATTATAGCTAGACCTACCCAGCCATCTCCCAACACATTCTATATTCCCTCACCATGCACCACGGATCACTCTTCTCTTCCCCACTTGAAATGTTCTACTTCTTTCTCTGCTTACTGAAATCCAACCTCTTCTATGAAGCCTCTTCTGATTAGGCCAAACACATTCTCTTATCTAGGTTATTTATCACCCACATCAGTGGTTTCCAAACACAGCTAATTAAAATCACCTGGCTTTTAAAATTAGAACTACTTAAAATTAGAGGAGTCATACTTTGAAAAAGCAAAAGCAAAAGCCTGGAACAATCTAAATGTCTATCAAAATGGAACTGGTTAAATCATTATGGTATATAAGGTGAGGATATAAAACCATACCTACGTTACATTAAGTGAAAATGTAACTTAGTGTGCATGGAACCCTACTTTTTTTTATAAAGAAGACAGATAGATAGATAAGCTTGTACATGCACAGTATATATCCAGAAAGATTAAAAAGAATCTCATAAGAGTGGGTGCCTCAAGGAGCACAAAAAGCAAGCTGTGAGAAAACTTTTCATCTCATTACTCTTTCTTTTGGGTGCATTCAGTCTTTGTTGCCGCGCAGGCTTTCTCTAGTTATGGCAAGTGGGGGCTACTCTTTGTTGCTGTGTGCAGGCTTCTCGTTGTGGTGGCTTCTCTTGTTGCGGAGCACGGGCTCTAGGCACGCGGGCTTCAGTAGTTGTGGTCCGCGGGCTCTAAAGCGCAGGCTCAGTAGTTGTGGTGCACAGGCTTAGCTGCTCCACAGCATGTGGGATCCTCCCAGACCAGGGCTCAAACCCGTGTCCCCTGTATTGGCAGGTGGATTCTTAACCACTGTGCCACCAGGGAAGTCCCTGATTACTCTTAATTTGAAATGTCTATATATCCTATATGGATGTCCATATGTCCTATACGGATGGATACATTTTTTTTAAATTATTAAAAAAAAAAAACCCACCGACATAGACCCACAAGCCTCAGCTCAGCTCTACAGATCACAAATCTTTGGGGGCAGGGACTAGACTTTCTAAATTGTTAAACTACCCAGAGATTCTGATGATCAATCAGGCTTAGGAACCACTCAAGCAAACCACTCATATGGTACTTAATGCCTCATAATAAAGTGTACATGTGAGACTATAACTTTATACACATAACTAGAAAACCATGGGGGGAGGATATATTACATTTTGGCTTTCCTACAGTTCTCAGCTCAGAAAACGTACTCAATAAATATTTTTTGACAAGATTAGTGCAGAAGTATAATTCCATTTTTCTATTATACTTCATTTCAGTGCGGAAGGGTTTTAAAAAATACATTTAACATGATGGCACTGTGGGGCAGTTTAAAATTACCACTTTCAATACATGAAGGGCCAAACATCAACAGATGCCAACAATAATTCTTTAGTTTTTAAACACCATAGGTATGGCTAGACTGCAAAGGGCAAGCGATGAAGTCCAAACCTAAGACTATAAGACTTAGGGATGAGTTCCACTTCCTAGTCGCATGAATGAGTAAAAGTAGCATCTAGAGGAAAATAAAGATGTGGATAACAGATTTCAAAGAAGTCCCATTTTATTCCTGAGAGCATACAAATCCCTTTCCTCATAAGGAAAAGTACTTTCCCTTTCTCTTGGGTGATAGATACACCTCTTCCACAGTTCCAAGCATTCTCTTCTACCGGTACTTTCCACGTCGGTTAAAGCATTTGTAGAGATAGCTGATGCGTTTGTTCAGGTTGTGCAGGTCATCAATGAACATCCGATTTCCAACCATTCTCTTCTTTCGGATACAACGCTGCAATTCATTCCCCTTCCAGCCTCGAAGCCATATGGGGCCCTTGATCAGTTCTTTGGGGTGCTTTTCAAAGTTTCCTGTGTAATGTGAAAGAAGGTATTAGTTCCAAGAGGAGAGAACCCAGCCTCCACCAGCTAAGCCTTCAACACGGTTGCATCTCCCTAGCAGCACCTAGAGACAAAACACATTACGCTAGAGTAACAAGAGCACAGGCTCTGGAGCAAGACTGCTTGGGGTTCAAATTCTGGACCTGCTATTTACTAGCTTTGGAAAAACTACTTAACCTCCCTGTGCCTCAGATTCCTCACCTGCAAAGTGAAAAGGTTATGAGGATTAAATGTGTTAATGCATGCGGGGCACACAGAACAGTGCCGAACACAACGTAAATAGCCACGTGTTTGTTCTTACTATTGAAGGAGGTACCATTTCTACACAGGTGAAAAAAGATAATCATTACGGCATCACTGCCGCTCTGAAATTCTGCACTACCGCGTCGAGTCTTACCCAGGATCCCGATGTTGTCATATACCCCGAACATGGCCCTCTTCTCGTTCCAACGATCAACCACTTTGCGGGGCGGGAGGGTGACCCTCACATGGAACAATCTGGGAACACCTAGGGATGGGGAAGAAAAGGAATGAATCTGAGCCGCTTACTTTGAAGTAGTTCTCGGGGCGTCCTTCTGCATCAGCCACTTACCCAGAGAGAAGCTTCTGCAGGCCAGCGGCACCTGGCCCCATAGGCTCCTGCCTGCCACCCAAGAGAGGCTGCCTGCCACCCAAGAGAGGCTCCCTGCCATTGCTCTCATCTCTCCCCTACAACAGCCCACCTCACAAGCACAGGAGGGAGGGCCAGACGTGGCCTTCAAGGAGAGAACAAGAACCGTCCCCGCCTGGCTCACAAGGATACTACGCGCACGCAGCCATCCTGGGCTTTACGCAGGCAGCTCCGGGCGAGACCCAGCCTGGCCCCGCCTTCCCCAGCCACGAGCCCCGCCCTCCAGGTTCCGTTGCAGAAGGTCTTTGACGCCCCGCCCAGCCGAGGCGCTTCCGGTCTGCCCGCCGGAAGGTTTGGAGCTCCGGAAGAGCTGAGGGACTCGTCTCGTTGCCTAGGGCCCCCCCAAAGCTGAAGGTCAAACAAATTCACCCTTTCCTGTTTCCGTGGGCGTCCCTCAACTGAGGGAGAGGAAGGTCCAGAACCTGGAAGCCAGAGCTTCCTTTCTCTGTGCCCCACAGCAGTTTTGCGCTGTAGCTGTTTTTATTTCCCCTATTCGACAGGGGAGGAAATCTGAGGCTGAGGGAGTGAAGTGACCTGCTGGACGTCATAAGGCAGAGGACATGGCGGAACCTGGACTAGAGCCTAAGCCTTCTAACTGCCGGCCTGAACTTGCCTCCTGTCTTGTCTTGGGGGTGACGGAGTGGGTCACTGTCCCAGGGGCACGGCCACTGCCCAGCTACAAACGCGGCATCTCCGGCAGGCACCGCCAGAGCTTCCTCTCCACCGACCGCGAAAAAAGAAGACCCTGTGGGGAACGAGGCGGCCGCGAGACTACGGCGTGGGGGGGTGGGGGGGGGAGCAGGAATCTAGGCCCGCCCTCCTCGGGCCTTCCGGCTCCTGCGCTCTGATTGGCCGGTGTCTGCAGCGAGCGTCGCGATTGGCTCCCTTGCGGCCGTTGAGATTTGAACTGCACTTTTGTGGCTTTGCCCGCGCGGCGCCCGGCTCGGAGGCGGGGTTTTGCCTCCGCCAGGCGGGTATTGGTCGGTCTCTCTACCCACGGGGGTGCCGCGTCGCAGATTGGTGCGTCTTGTGCCCTCCTTGGTTTTTCCTTCGTTTCAGCCCTACATCCCGAGTTGGAGGAACGGCTGGCGAAGTGCTCTTGTAAGGTGCGGTGTTGAGGGGGAGCGGGGAAGAAGAGGCCGGGAAAATCGGCCACCGGGCTGTAGGACGCGGTATTGGGCTGGGAGGTCTAGTGGGTGTGTCCTTGTGGTACGACGTGGTAGAAACAGTAAGTCTCACAGATCCGCAGTGGAATTTGGGCAAATCGCTTAACCTTTCTTAGTCTCAGTTTCCTCATCTGTAAATGGAGCTATATTACCATGCACTTCATGAGATTGGCATTTGGAGACTTAGATCAGATAGGACGTTCAAATAGCCGAATAGAACCTGGCACAGAGTAAACAAATAGTTAATATTCACGTTCTCTCATTCTGGAGACAGGAAGCCCATTAGCCCATACTGGATCACCGTTCTGACCTCAGATGAGACAGTGTCTATATACTTAAGAAGTTTTGCCTATAAAAACAGAAATAACAATGCTAACTTAACGCATCGATATGCCACTTTACAGTTCTTTAAATACTTTAATACCCCTTGACTCATTTGATCCTGAGAAATTTTGTAAAGTAATTAGAGATCAGTAATCCTGCTTGACAGATGGGGCTCAGGGGGTTAAGTGACATGGCCAAGTGTCAGAGTCACAACTAGAATTAGATTCTAGTCCAGGCTTAATCTCACACGCTCTAAGATAATGTTATTAGCTTGATGTAAGACTAAAAAGTGTTATGTATTGGAGGAGGGGAATAATAGAGCCAGATTAAAAAGACGACCCTTAGATATAGACCCTGATGTGTTTGCTGTTTGGCTTCTAGCCCTGTGAGCCACTGGGGGAAAGATGTCTCCCCAACTGTATGAGTTCCATCTGCCCTTATCCCCAGAGGAGTTGTTGAAAAGTGGAGGGGTGAATCAGTATGTCGTGCAAGAGGTACTGTCCATCAGACATCTTCCATCGCACCTTAAAGGTAAGACTCCGTAGCTGCCACTGTGCCTAGCACTTCAGAACAACCACCCACATGTGATTATATTGTGTCTGTCTGTTCCACTACACCACTAAGCTCCATGGGGGCACGGAACATGTCTTTCCTATTCCTTACTGTTTTCTCCCTAGCGTTGCATTACACGAAGAGTATGTTCATTGACCACCTTCTCTAGGTTATTCAATAAACAGTCTTGGTGTGTATGGTTAGTCTTCGGGGAGAATTTTATTTTAGATCCTGACTTCTTACCATATGCCAAAATAAAGTACTGGTGGTTTTAAGAGTTGTAGGAGAAGATAGCTCCTAGAATGTCTGGGACTTGACCTGACCTGTTTCAGGTAATACTTTTTTAGAGTCTAGATCACATTTCCAAGAGTGCAATAATGGAAAAAAGCATATGTGCACAGTTGCAACACTGTACAATATATGTACAGTGCAGCTGCCCATTGAAACCTAGAGATGACCGAGAACAATTCATGCATTATCAACAAGACCCCATCCATAATGTCACTGTACTTCTTGGAAGGGTCTTGTGTCAGTTAGATTGCTTTGGAGAGTTATAGAGAGTAGAGATTAAGGCTGTGGAGCCAGGCTGCCCGGATTTGAATCCTGCCTCCACTACTCTGACCTTGGACAGTTACTGATTCTCTCTGTGCCTTGGTTTCCTCATCTGGATAGTAACCTACTTTGTTTGTTATCTCCTACAACAAGTAAGGTTCATTAATTATCAGGCACTTTGATAATATAATTTCAGCTTGTTTCTTCTTGGCCTTCCCATCATTGTTGCCAGATGACAGCTCCTTGCTCTGATGTGCAGAAGTAGAAGAAGGGATTTTTCTAACTTGTGCTTTTTCTTCTTTCTTGTTTTAAAACTACCAGAAGTCTTATAACAGACTTAGCCAGAATTGGATCAGGTGCCTATTTCCCTAACTACTGGTAGGGGAAATGGAATTATCCAGATTGACTAAATTGATCAAGATCATTACCTAGGCTTCCCTAAACCCGAACATATCACCATTTGGTAAGCAAGGAAGAGAACAGAGTGTGGAGTTGACTGATGGGTGTCCACAGAGAGACCATTCTCTCCATATTGTGCATCACCAGTGGCACAAGCTGCACACTCTAGCAAACTGCTCTTCAGCTGCTTTATGCATCACTTTGTTACATGAGTGCTCGTTCCTTTTAAGAGTCCTTTTTAGGGCTTCCCTGGTGGCGCAGTGGTTGGGAGTCCGCCTGCCGACGCAGGGGACACGCATTCGTGCCCCGGTCCGGGAAGATCCCACATGCCGCGGAGCGGCTGGGCCCGTGAGCCATGGCCGCTGAGCCTGCGCGTCCGGAGCCTGTGCTCCACAACGGGAGAGGCCACAGCAGTGAGAGGTCCACGTACCGCAAAAAAAAAAAAAAAAAAAAAAGAGTCCTTTTTATAACAATTGCATTGCTTTTGGTATTTAGAACCCTAAATACAAGTTCTACTATAAATACACAAGATCAGGTCATTTACTTTGTTCAAGTATTTACTGGTGTTATGCTATGTGCCAGGCAGTGTTCTAGGCACTGGGGATACAACAGTAAATAAAGCAGCCAAGGTGACAAAGTTCTTTCTCTCAAGGCTTTCAACAAGTAATAAATAAATATGGAGTATGTCAGATGGTTGTAAATGCCAAGGAGAAAAATAAAGCAAGATAAAAAAGATTACGGTGAGCCAGGTTATGGACTAGCATTTTATGTTGGATGATCAGAGAAGGCTTGCTGATAGATGACATATGAGCAGAGACCATACAAGTGAGGAAGTTACCTATGCAGATTCTCAAGGAAGGGCATTCTAAGCAGACAGGAAAGCCAGTGCTGAGGCCCTGAGGTGGGGAAGTGTCAATGTGGTTGGAGGGGAGAACTCTAGGAAAAGAGAGGTCAGGTGGGAAGTGGTACAGATTATTCTAGAGTCTTGCTCTTCAGAGTGGTCTTCAGACCAGGAGCGTTAATTAGTATCATGATTTAGGAGCTTATTAGAAATGCAGGAGGAAGACCTATCCTCAAACTACTGAATCAGAAATCCATTTCTTAAGAAGATCCCCAGGTAATTCGTATGTACATTTCAGTTGGAGAAGCACTGATCTAGGGTGTTGTGGGTCATGGTAAAGACTTTAGCTTCAGAGAGAGTGAGCTTGAAAGCCATTGTGTTTTGAGCACAGGAGTGACATGGTCTGACATTTAAAAAGTATATCTGCTGTGTTGAGCAGGGACTGTAAGGGGGAAGGGAAGAAGCAGGGGACTAATTAAGAGGCTAATATAATAATACCAGGCAGCTTACCTGGGGTGATAGCGGTGGAGGTGATCATAAAAGGTTAGATCCTGAGTGAATTTTGAAAGTAGAGCCAACAGGATTGTTGATGGACTGGATTGGACTTACAGGGTTCGAGAAAGAAGAATTGAGGATGATTATAAATAAGGCTTTTTGACTTGAGCAACTAGAAGAATGGAGTTGTCATTTATTGAGATGGGTAGAGTATGAGAGGAGCACGTTTAGACTGTTGGTTATATGATTGTGGAGTTCAGGGGAGAGGTTCCAGCTAACGATACACATTTGGGATTTAATATTCAGCATGTAGAGAGTGTTTAAAGCTGTGAGATTGGAGTAAGTATTGATGGAGAAGAAAAGCAGTTTCAAGACATAAGACCTAAGACAGTCCAACATTTAGAGGCTGGGAAAATGAGAGAGAACCAGTAGAAGAAACTAAGGACTAGTTGTTGAGGCAGAAAGTGAGCAAAGACGCTAAATTAAGAGAAGTTTCAAAAGGGAAAGGAGAGATCAGCTACACATTTAATTGCTGGACTTAGCAATGTGGCAATGGCTGGTAACCTTGAACACTATTTCAGAGCTGTGGGAATGAAGCCTGATTGGAATAGTTTATGAGAAAATGGGAAGAGAGAGGTTAGAGATGATGAGTTTAGATAACCCTTTCTTGTTGTTTTGCTTTAAGGAGTAGCAGAGAAATAGGGCGTAGCTGGAGGGGGAGGCAGAGTCAAGGGAGGACTTTTTTTCTTTTTAAGATGGGCAACATCACATGTGTATGTGCTGAATGGGAATAATCAGAGAGGGGGAAAGCTGACGCTACAGAGGGAGAGTCAATGAGTGTTGGGAGCAGTATCCTTTAAGGAGTCAGAGTAAGCGATCTGGTGCTGGGGGAGGAGGTGGGTTATTAGAGCATGGACACTTTATCCACAGCAGCAAAAAAAAAGGCAGAGCTTAGGGCACAGGTGCAGGTCGTGCTGATAAATACAGACCTTGGCGCAGTTGGAGTTTCTCTTCTGCCTGATTCAGTTTTCTCAGTGAGATAGGAAGTGATGCCTTTAACTGAAGGGGAGTTGGGGGAAAATGATCTTGATGTTATGAACAGAGGAAAGGTGTGAAATAATTGCCTAGAAGAAAGCAAATAGGCCTGGGAACTTGTTATAGGCTTACTAAGAAATACTAAGGGCCTACTTGAGGTCATCAAGTGAGAATAGTTGGTATGGTTTTATGTTTTTTTGAGCCACTTTTATTTGTGTAGTTACATGAATGGAGTAATCAGTCAGTGGGATATAATCCAGATTTACAAGGGGAGTAAATGTGTTAATAATTAGTGGAAAAAATTAGAAATATCATAATGTCTAATGATAGAGGAACAGTAAGTTAATTGAGGTACATTCAGTGGAATGTTATGCAGTCATTAAAGACAAAGGTTTTTTTAATATCCTTATTGTAATATTAAGTTTTAAAAAACGGAACAGAGAGTTGAATATGTGACATGACCTCAACAATAGAAATAGTATGCATAGAAAATAAACTGAAAAAAATTAGCCAGATGTTAACAGTGTTTATTTCTTTCTCATTTTCATTTTACCGTATTTTCCAGATTACAGAAGGAGGTTTGTAAGAGTGGGAGATAGCTTTCAAGTACTGAGTTACATTATGTGCTAAGTATTGTCCTGACTGTTTCATGTGGATTATCTCACTTAATCTTTACCAAAAAGTTCTGAAAAGCCCTATGAGGTATGATCTGTTATTATTCCCAGTTTACAAAAGAGGAAACTGAGACTTGGTAAGCTAAGTAGCTTAGCCTAGTAAATGTTCAAGCCACATGTAAACCTAAGCAGGGTGACTAGACTAGATCAGCAGGTGATGCTTCGGAGAAGTAAAGAGGGATGTGAATGGAGAGAATCATTGGATGTAATAAAAAATAGGTAATGGGTAATCTTTGAGAGAATAGCTGTTAGATTGGTAAATCTCAGAAACTAGGTTTCAGGGAATTGAGAAAGATTACACAAAATTTTAAAGGGATATGAGAGCAAAGTCATAAATGAAAGGCACTGATCGTTTTTGGTTTGTTTGTTTTAAAGAAGTAGGGGCCTAAGCACATTGTCAGGAAAAGAGCATTCCCTAGAGAGGATGAAGCCAGAGGTGAAAGAAAGGAGACAAGTCTTTGGGGCAGTGAGACAGCTTAGCTTCAGAACAGAAAATCTTTTCACTTGAGACTGAAGCAAAGAATGGGAAGGTGTTGGCAGAATGACTTGTTGACAGAGAGGCAGGATTACATGAGGGAGCTTTGGGTCTCATTCTTTTTGGTAAAGTAGAAAGCAGTCATCTGCTAAAAGAAGAGAGGCAAAGCATAAGAAGAGGTATAAAGAAAGGGGGAAACATGCTATGGGTATAGCGCTAGGGAGTCAGTAGGAATTGGAGAAATAAAATAGTTTGTTAAGCATCGCAGAGGACCAGGTTGTAGTTGGACAGCATAACACTGCAATATGATGAATCAGGTCAGTGAGCCAGCAGTGATAATGTAGTACAAGGTTCAAGCTTTGCTTTCTAGGCAAACCCACTTCTTACTGCAGAAAAGAAGAATTTGGTGGAATTCTTTCCCTCCACATCCACAGAAAGAACTAGATATACACCTTGGTTCAAAAGTTAACTCCTGGGATTTCCCTGGTGGCGCAGTGGTTAAGAATCCACCTGACAATGCAGGCGACACAGGTTCGAGCCCTGGTCCGGGAAGATCCCACATGCCGCGGAGCAACTAAGCCTGTGCGTCACAACTACTGAGCCTGTGCTCTAGAGGCCACACATCACAACTACTGAAGCCCCCCTGCCCTAGAGCTCACGCACCGCAACTACTGAGCCCATGCACCACAACTACTGAAGCCCACGCACTCTAGGACCCACGTACCACAACTACTGAGCCTGCATGCTGCAGTTACTGAGCCCACGTGCTACAGCTACTGAGCCCATGCTCCTAGAGCCTCTGCTCCACAACAAGAGAAGCCAACAATGAGGAGCCCGCACACCACAATGAAGAGTGGCCCCCACTCACTGCAGTTAGAAAAAGCCCGCACGCAGCAACAAAGACCCAACGCAGCCAGGAAAAAAAAAAATTAACTCCCATACTGCCTTGCTACTCTTGCATGTTGTAAGTCATAATTAGCTGCTCCTCCCTTTTTTTTTTTTTTTTTTTTTTCTTTTTGCGGTACACGGGCCTCTCACTGCTCTGGCCTCTCCTGTTGCAGAGCACAGGCTCCGGACGCACAGGCTCAGCGGCCATGGCTCACGGGCCCAGCCGCTCCGCGGCATGTGGGATCTTCCCGGACCGGGGCACGAACCCGTTTCCCCTGCATCAGCAGGCGGATTCTCAACCACTGCGCCACCAGGGAAGCTCTGCTACTCCCTTTTATACTGAAGTTTTTATATAGAAGCAGTACAGTGAAGATGAAAAGAGCACTGAGTTTGAGAGTCAAAAGATGCTGGGTTTTCAGGGAGCTCCCTGGTGGCCTAGTGGTTAGGATTTCAGGCTTTCACTGCTGTGGCCCAGGTTCAGTCCCTGGTCGGGGAACTGCAGCCCCCCCAAAAAAAAAACAAATGCTGGATTTTTTAAATGTAATAGAAATACAGATGTCCCCCAGCTTACGACGGTCCAACTTATGATTTTTCAGCTTTATGATGGTGCAAAAGCAATATGTATTCAGTAGAAACCATGTTTCGAATGTTGAATTTTTATCTCTTCCTGGGTTAGCAGCATGTAGTAGGATACTCTTCTCATGATGCTGGGCAGCAAGCGCAGCTCCCAACCCACACACTTAGAGCCATCCTGTACCCAGACAGCCATTCTGCTTTTCACTTTCAGTACAGTGTTCAATAAATTACGAGAAATATTCAACACTTTATTATAAAATAGGCTTTGTAGTAGATGATTTTGCCCAACTGTAGGCTAATGTATGCTTAAGGTAGGCTAGGCTAAGCTATGATATTCAGTGGGTTAGGTGTATTAAATTTTTGAGTTACAGTGTTTTCAACTTACAGGGGATTTTTCAAGATGTAACCCCATCATAAATCAAGGAAAATCTGTGGTAACATGAACCTAAGTGTGTTACAGATGTTTGACCTAATCGCACTAAAGGATTGCAGGAGAACATAACTAACAAGCAACCAGGAGACCCAGTATTTTGGGTCTTTTGTTTGGCTGCGCTGTGTGGCATGCGGCGTCTTGCCCGACCAGGGATCGAACCCGCGCACCCTGCGGCAGAAGTGCGGAGTCTTAACCACTGGACTGCCAGGGAAGTCCAGCATTTTGACTGTAAACTCTATATGAAAGAACTTTACACGATTAGCGTAAGGTAGTTAGTAAATTTATTTTTTAAAGGGGTGTGGGTTAGCAATTCTGAAACTGTATTATGTGTATACTAGGATCAAGCAAATATATAAGTGAATTTATGTTTTTAATATATACACAGATAAAAATATAGGGGTGTGTCCATTTATACCTACATATATGTATATCCTGCTTTTCTCTACTGACAGGGCCTAAAAGCTCTAACAGCAGTGATTTTAACTAGGGCCTAGAACTTGGTTTCTACATACCATTCTCTCATAAAAGAAACCAGGACTCCAGTGAGAATGGTTGATTCCAGGACTGAGCCAAGGAAGGTACAAGACGAGCCTGGAACATCTTGTGGTACAAGAAAGTAAGAGAACAAGAGTGAAGGGAGCATGTCAGAGACACAGGCCAAGTTGAAGGAGCTCCCAGTGGTCAAGTATGGGACAGTCTGAGCAACAAAATTAATAATAAGAAGAATGATTAAAACACAGAATAAAAGAAACGTTCATGAGCCCATTCTGTTATAAACAAATAATTGGATACATAAATGAAGGGAAAGTAACAGCTCATCTTAGCCTGGCATTCCCATTAAGTAAGCATAAAAGGAATGATAGAAACAGACAAATCACCATTTAGTAAAAGTAATAATTGTGGCAGGCAAGAATCATCCATAGATGCTTAAATAAGTGGGCAGAATGTGGTGAGAAACAGGATTTTCAAAGTATCTCCCCACAAGATACTTACTGGTTGCAAAGGGGAAAATAGTAACTTTGTAGCGGAGACACCCAGGCAAACACTACCAACTGATCAAAGTTAATATCGCTATAGTAATAAGACATTGACATCACCTCCTTCTGGGTTTGATGCATCTGGAAGGACCCATCCTCCCTTTCTCAGTGATCTAGCCAAAAGTGCATGACCTCAATCTAATCATGAGAAAATAGCAGACAAACCCAAAGTGAGGAACATTCTACAGAATAACTGGCAAATACACTTCAAGTGTCAAGATCATGAAAGACAAAGATTGGAGGAGACTAAGGAGGTATGACAAATCAATGCGTTGTGGTATCCTAGGTTGGCTCCTGGTCTGGGAAAAGGACAAAAATAGAACAGCTGGCAAAATTCAAGTAAGATCTGTAGATTAGTTAATAACATTGAATTAATGTTCATTTCTTGGTTTAGAATAGATCCTTGTACTATGGTTATATAAGATGTTACCATTATCTGGGTGAAAAATACAAGAACTCTGTACTGTTTTTGCTACTTTTGTAATTTCAAAATTGAAAAAAAAAGATCCTGAGTTTATGTTCATTACTCAGTTGGACAAGTCACATAATTTATTTTCCCATAAAATAGGCACAGTACTGTTTGCTTCATCTAGTTCAGAGATGTGGTAATAAAACTCAAGTAAGGCTTTAATTGTAAAACAGGACAAAGCGTCAGATGTTATAATACTAGATTACATTGAAATGAAGTGTCTACTTTTGTGATTCTACCAAGAAAAGCAATTAACTCCATTTTCTGCCATGAGTAGAACTTACCAAAAAGGCCTGTCCCCGGGCTTCCCTGGTGGCGCAGTGGTTGAGAGTCCGCCTGCCGATGCAGGGGACATGGGTTCGTGCCCCGGTCCGGGAGGATCCCACATGCCGTGGAGCGGCTGGGCCCGTGAGCCATGGCCGCTGGGCCTGCGCGTCCGGAGCCTGTGCTCCGCAACGGGAGAGGCCACAGCAGTGAGAGGCCCGCGTACAGCAAAAAAAAAAAAAGGCCTGTCCCTCTGTATTGATCAGTTTCTTTCATCTTTATAGCATTTCAGGCTGCCTTTCGAGCTCAGGGGCCCCTGGCTATGCTGGAGCATTTTGATACCATCTACAGCATTCTGCAGTAAGTACCCTCTGATACTTTAAAAAGAACTGGTGGCTCTTTGCCCTAACTTTGCATGTTAGTCCTGAAATTCCAATTTATAGTTCACTGATAAATGGTTCTGGGTGCTGACATTTCTACTCATGAGCATTTACCCCAGCTTGCCACCATATTTATTCAGTCGAGTAGTTCCACGTGTTTTTTTGTTTTAAGTATTAGATTCCTCAGGTTTGATCTGATCTATTAGAATGGGCTCTGCAGGTTCCTGTCTCACCCCCCGCACTTTCTTTCCCTCATAGTCACTTTCGAAGTATAGACCCTGGCCTCAAGGAAGATACTCTGGAATTCCTGATAAAAGGTGTTTATGGGATAAAAGGTGTTTATGGGTCGGGGGTGGGGGATGGAAGGTGTGTGTTGCTGTTTGTTTGTTTACTGTTTCCTGCCACATGATGATATCAAGGCTGTGGTGATTCAGTTGGTTTGGCTAAGCCCGGGGACCTCTGACCTATAGGTCTGTAATCTTGGTGGGCAATACAGAGTTATGTGTGTTCACTGTAAGGGCAGACCAACAATAAATTCTTCCCACTCTTGAACTGCCTCTCTTCAATAGAGGCAGTTCTTCCTGTTGCCAGAGAGAAATTGGGGTAACTGGAGTGAGAGAGTAGGGATAGGGCATGTTCAGGATATCAGGGTCAGGGGTCCCAGAGGACTTAGCTTGTGTTGTAGCCACTGAGAGATGAAACACAGATCTTTGGTAATCTGATGGCTGCAAGTCCTAGGGGTTTTGAAGTTGGGTTGTATGAGGAAAGTGAATGAAACTGACTCCAGATCCTGCCCCTCGCAGTGGTATCTCGCCACACCCAGGAACTTCCCGCCATCTTGGATGATGCAACTTTGAGTGGGTCCGACAGAAACGCACACCTAAATGCCCTCAAGATGAACTGCTATGCTCTGATATGCCTCTTGGAATCCTTTGAGACCATGGCCAGCCAGAAAAGCCTCATGGACCTGGCCCTTGGTGGGAAGGTAATTTGTTGTTCCTGGCTCACTTAATATGGGATCTGGGGAGATACGGGAATTGGTGGGAAAGATGGAATTCAGTGATTCTGAGAATCTTTTCCTTTCTGCCCTTGACCCATGTTTAAGGTTTATGAGGAGGTACTCAAAAGTATCACAATGTATCTTTTGCTGACAAGCAGCTCTTTTATATTTTGGAACTTGTAATACTTCCGTCTTACCTTCTACCTTGTCTCAATACTGGATAGTTTGGGCACTCAGACTAGCAGATCATGATCCTTTCAGCTTCCTTATTTTTTCTTAAGTATATCCTTTTTTAGGGTAGGAAAGCCCGGGCCAAGGCAACCCATGGCTTTGACTGGGAAGAAGAGAGGCAACCGATTCTTCAGCTTTTAACACAGCTGCTCCAGTTGGACATCCGTCACCTGTGGAGTCACTCAGTAATCGAAGAGGAGTTTGTCAGGTGGGTAGTTGATTGCTATAGATGATATTGGCTGTGAGGAATGAGGGCTCTGTTGCTAGATATGCTCTCTCTCTATATATATATATTTATGTATGTATGTATGTATGAATGAACGACTGCGTGGGGTCTTTGTTGCTGTGCGCGGGCTTTCTTCAGTTGCGGCGAGCAGGGGCTACTCTTCGTTGCAGTGCATGGGCTTCTCATTATGGTGGCTTCTCTTGCTGCGGAGCACGGGCTCTAGGCATATGGGCTTCAGTAGTTCTGGTGTGTGGGCTCTGTAGTTGTAGTGCGTGGGCTCTAGAGCGCAGGCTCAGTAGTTGTGGCACACGGGCTTAGTTGCTCCGCAGCATGTGCGATCTTCCCGGACCAGGGATCGAACCCGTGTCCCCTTCATTGGCAGGTGGATTCTTAACCACTGCACCACTGGGGAAGCCCTAGATATGCTTTTTGTTTTGTTTTGTTTTGTTGTTTTTCAATTTTTTAACTTTTTATTTTGAGATAATCTCAGATTTACAGAAAAGTTGCAAGAATAGTACAAAGAATCCTCTATACCCTTCAGACTCCTCAAATGTTAACATTTTACCACATTTGCTTTACTAGATATGCCTTTTAAATACTTCATTTCATCCCTCAGTTCTGTCTGTAATACACAGAAGTATTCCCATTACGTTGAATTGTTCAGAAGTAGATAATGAAGATTAGAAACTGCGTTGAATTTCTCATCTTTAATGCCATTTATTCATTCATGAAACAGTATTTACTGAGAATCTCCTAGGTGCATGGCTGGTGTCATTAAAGTCACTGAAAACCAGCGTTTCTGCCCTCTTAGAGTTTATATTTTAGATCAGAAGACAATTTTTTAAATAAGTAAAAATATATAGTACGTCTTATAGTTTATTACTGTGGAGAAAGATAGTGGAGGGAGTGGGAAGTTTGATGGGAAAGTGTTGTAATCTTTATCAGCTGTTCTAGCAAGACCTCTTTGAGATGGTGATATTTGAGCAAAGCCCTCGAGAAGGTAATGAGAGCCATGAGGATATTTGGAGGGAGAGCAAGGGCAAGGGCAGGAAACAGCAAGGACAGGGGAGGGAGTGTGTTGAGCACATATAAGTAATAGCGCTGAGGCCAGAGCTGGCAGCTGAGACAGGGTGAGGGGTAGGCTGTGAGGTCGGGGCAACAGGGAGCCAATTGCAGATCCTCATAGGCCGTCACGGTTTGGCATTTATCAGAGTGAGATGGGGCCCCTCGGGTTCCAAGCAGGGCAGTGAGGTGGTCTGGCTTGTCTTCAACAAGGTCATCCTGGCTGTTGTGTTGAAACAGACTCTGGAGGGAAAGGAGGAAAGCGGGAGACCAGTAAGGAGGCTGTGGCGGTCACTTGGGCAAGAGATGACAGTTGCTTAGGCCCGAGAGGGCGCTGGAGATGGGGAGAAGCGCATGCAGTCTGCACTTGTTCTTTAAGGAGAGCCTACGGGGTGAGCTGACAGATGCGTGAGGTTTGAGGGCGGGTGTGGTCGAGGGTGACTCACCCAGGGTTTTCGCCTGAGCATTTGGAAGAATGTAGCTGCCAGTAACTGAAATAATGGGGAAGGCTGTGGGAGCGTGTTTGGGGGGACAGTAGAAGTTCTGCTTTGGACATAGAAAGCTGGAGGTGCCTATTAGACATCCAAATAGTGTCAGATTTGGTTGTGGAATGTACAAAGCTGGAGGAAGACAGGAGAGCGGTCTAAGCTAGAGCACACATTTGGGAATATAATGTATTTATATAAATGGTATTTGTAGCCATGCGACTGAATGAGATCAGTAAGCATAGCTAGAAGAGGGCAGAAATCCAAGGACTGTACCTTGGGGCCCTCCAGCATCAGGAGAGTGAGATGAGGAGAAAGAACCAGCTGAAGAAACTGAGAAGGGAGTCTGGCCTCCTGGTACCAAATGAGGCATGTTTCAAGGAGAAAGAACTGATCAGTTGTGTCAGATGCAGCTGAAAGGTCAACTAAGATGAGGACTGCGTTGGCCATTTAACAATGAGAAGTCAGTGGTGACTTTGTCCTGTCTTTTATCATATATTCAGCTTCTGTAGACATTATAACTGGTTGAAAGTTGGTAATCCAGAAGGAGGAAGTACCTATCTTCCTCCTTTGGGGGTCAGCAAAGCAAAGCAACTTGGTGTGGAAGGCAATAGAATAAAGAAAACTAGAAGGCCCTGACTGGGGCAACAGAGATGGAATGAATGAGGCAAGACCAATGTAGTTGAGTCCAGACCGCTGATGTCACCATCTCTACTCTTCCTTTCTCAGTTTGGTTACTGGCTGCTGCTACCGCCTCCTGGAGAACCCCACCATTAGTCACCAGAAGAACCGCTCCACCCGGGAAGCCATAACACACCTGCTTGGTGTCGCCTTGACACGTTATAACCATATGCTGAGTAAGTTAGCCCTCTGCTTTGCCCCACCCTTTTCATCTTGCCCATGGTTTCTCACGTGTAGCACTTCCACAGGTGCCACTGTGAAGATCATCCAGATGCTGCAGCACTTTGAACACCTGGCATCTGTACTGGTGGCGGCTGTGAGTCTGTGGGCAACTGATTATGGGATGAAGAGCATAGTAGGAGAGATTGTAAGGTGACCCTTCCTTCTCTAATTTCTAATTCTCATTTCCCTCAGGGAGAGTATAAAGATTGGAAATTGCTTCTCTGTGTAACATTAGATTCCTTCAGATATTAGATGCCAACTTTACCTTCCCTTACTGGGACCTGAGTAATTAAGTTATGCTGCTATGACTGTGTTTATTCCCCTGTGTAGAGAGATTGGACAGAAGTGTCCCCAGGAGTTGAGTCGGGACCCTTCAGGGGCCAAGGGCTTTGCCGCCTTCCTGACAGAACTAGCGGAGCGTGTCCCGGCCACCCTGATGTCCAGTGTGTGCATTCTACTAGATCATCTGGATGGAGAGGTAGGCGGTCCCCTGGGGATCTCAGGGTTTTCTAGGGGTTTTAAGTGCATTGTTGAAAGGCTGTTTCTTAACAAGAAGGAAGCTTTCACTGAAGTCAAGTTGTCTAGGCTAATCACTGTGGCAGTTCCTTCCTATAGAGAAGCAGATGAAGTTTATTGAATTAAATAAAGAGCCACTTATTAATCCTATTTCAGTATCACACTGGTTTCACCCAGGTCTGGAAGGGGAGAGTCTAGTGAGAGTGACTCAGCTGTGGTTCTGGTTCCCACCCATTCCTCAGGATGAAGCCCCTTCCTGCCCACCTGGTTCTCAGATCCACCCACATCATCTGTCTTATCCCTCAGTGTTAGCCTGACTGCTTCCCAAGCTGATGCTGGCACTCCTCGGTGAATGTCAGGAACAAAGTCTGCTTGTTCATCTAATGTACTATAACTTTTTATGCAAGATCCCATTCTCAGGCTCTTGGCCTGGCAAAAACCCCAAACACTGTTCTCCATGATTCTGTAATGGACATGGTTGGCACCAGGGCTGATTTCTGTTTCCCTGTAAGTAAAATGTGGGAAGGGAAGTGTGAGAGAAAGGCGGTGTCTATTAGTAAGGATCAAAGGCTTTGAGGCCTCAGATGAAAGGTAGTAATTCATGCTTTTCAAACATGTGTTGGTGGATGGATGTGATTTCATATTCAGCTGCCACCATGGTTACCTGGGTGAGCCTTGTGGGGAAAAACTGCTCTGGGCTCTTGTTTATTTTGTCCCTACATTCTCCTGACCAGACAAGGCCCTTCTGGGATTCAGCTTTTTCTAGTGACCTCAGGAGTCAATGAATACCTGCTGGGCAGTTGACCAGAGAAAGTCAGAGCTAAGAAAAGCAAGCTTAACCTTGCCTAAAGGCCTTACCCCTTCTTTATGCCTGGATGAGCACAAGAGTTTAGGAAAACGACAGTCAGTATGGGGGTGCAGAGGCTCATACCAGCCTCATATCCCTCTCAGAATTACATGATGCGCAATGCCGTGCTGGCGGCCATGGCGGAGATGGTGCTGCAGGTTCTGAATGGGGATCAGCTGGAGGCGGCAGCCCGAGACACCCGAGACCAGTTCTTGGACACCTTGCAGGCCCACGGCCACGACGTCAGCTCCTTTGTGCGGAGCCGTGTTTTGCAACTCTTTACCCGAATCGTCCAGCAGAAGGTGAGTGTCCTTTGACGTGATAAAGATACACGGTACCCCTCTATGTACAGGCCGAAGAAAAGGAATCCAGGGTCAAAAGAAGAGTAGCTATGTCAAAGAAGAGTCTAGAATTCAGGATTCTACTACCAGTAATAAAGGTCTTCCTCTATCAAGGACAAGGATTCTGGGCTCCATTTAAGGACCATAGTATGTCTTAACCACTACAGACAGTCCTCTTGAGCTATTCACATCCCGTAGAAAAGTTTCCTTAGAATGAGTGGCTAGCTCATGTAGAGTGTACTTCACGATCATCTTGAGCAGAATGGAAGGTGTGGGGCGGGATCTGATCCTGTCTTTCTGTTCCACATAGGCTCTGCCCCTGACACGTTTCCAGGCAGTGGTGGCCTTAGCAGTGGGGCGTCTGGCAGACAAGTCGGTGCTGGTTTGTAAAAATGCCATCCAGCTCCTTGCCAGTTTTCTCGCCAATAATCCCTTTTCCTGCAAGGTAAGTAGTCTGGGCCCACCCAAAAGAGAAGGAATTAAATGGAAATAGCAGTGAAATTCCATGACTCAGTGACCCTGATGTTCATTTTTACCTTGGTAGCTTAGTGATACTGACCTTGCCGGACCGCTGCAGAAGGAAACCCAGAAATTACAAGAGATGAGGGCCCAGAGGCGAGCTGCAGCTGCTTGTGAGTAGTTGCTGCGGGGGAGGTCTCACCCCAGACATTCTTCTCCTTGCAGCCGGAAACTCAGTGCAAGAGTCTAAGTGAGACTTTCTCATTCAGCCGCAGTGCTGGACCCAGGGGAGGAGTGGGAAGCCATGCTGCCAGAGTTGAAGGCTACCCTGCAGCAGCTGCTGAAGCTTCCCCAGGAAGGAGAGGGGATGCCCGAGGAGGTTGCCGAAACAGAGACAGCAGAAGAGGTGGAAGGACGCATCCGTCGATTGCTAGCCAAAGCTAGTTACAAGTA
Source organism: Leucopleurus acutus (assembly GCF_964270905.1). Lineage (NCBI taxonomy): Eukaryota > Metazoa > Chordata > Mammalia > Artiodactyla > Delphinidae > Leucopleurus > Leucopleurus acutus. The sequence continues at coordinate 6,944,002 of NC_139152.1, forward strand.
TGTGAAAGAATGGGATATTCTCTCATGACCTGTCAGGTTTAGAGTTAACTTTTGAGACACAATATTTTTTTTTAATTGAAGTATAGTTGATTTACAGTGTTGTGCTAATTTCTGCTTTACAGCAAAGTGACTGTTAATACACATATGTACATTCTTTAACAATGTTTTTTTTAAATGAACTGCACTTAGGGTATGCTGCCATCAGATGGTGGTAGGTGTTTTCATTGCAGTAATAGTCTGAACACCAGATATATGCCAAAGGCAAAGTCTACAATTAAGCATGCTTTTCTGCTTTTACAAATGTTTAAAAAAACTACTAAAACAACTAGACATAAATCGTGTTATAATTAAATATGACCAAAGTCCTGCTTCATTTGAAGAAGACGACCTATAAGTATAATCCTATTTCTATAAAGTAAGTTACTTAAACTTTCTGGGTCTCAGTTTCATTATTTATTTAAAAATAGTTGATTAGGTCATAAGATCTCTAGTGGCTTTTTAATTCCAAAATGTGTGAGCTGATAAATAATAACAAACGTGCTCAATCGTACCTTAATTTTTAAATCAACCTGGTATGAATCCTGATCTTAGAGGAAAGATTTTTGTGACTAGAACTTGAGAGCACCTTGGCAACAAAAGCGTTAGAGCTGTCCACAGGTATTCTTAAACCTCAGCCACAAGTCATTAGTTTACTTCCTACCTAACTAGGCTGCTCAGAAAGGCTGAAGAGAGGGTGGCTAGTTGGCTAATTCCCTACGTCTCTCTGGTGTCTCTCTTTGCTGAAGCGTAAAAGGCAGCCTGCTCTGCCTCCAAGCGTGCTAGTGATGAGTTAGGAAAAGGCTCCTTCTCATGTTAAAGATGCCCCTCCTCCCTCAGCAGTCCTCGGCGGCCAGTGCTGGGCGGAGTTCTTAACAGCTGAGGTTCTGGCTGCCAGTTACAAATTTAAACGTGTTAGAACGTAACTTTTTAACAGTTTAATAGCAGAGTTTGGGGGGATTTTTTTGGTTTTTTTTTAAGCAGGAAGCTACTTTTTCGTAATTAGACAATATATTCACATCGTACAGTATTTAAAATTTGAACAAGGACGTGCCATGAAAAATCCCTTCCAAACCTGCTTTCCAGCCAGTTAGTTCCCTTCCCATAGCGAGCCTCCTTCTAGAGATAATATGTAGTCACACAGTCAAACATGTCTACATTTTTCCCCCTTTTTATACAAGTGACAGAATTCTCTACCAGTAGGTCTAGGTTCTTGATGGAATCATGACACAGGCTCCCTGACACAAGGCTGCAGTGACACTCTTATGGGTGCCTGATTGGTGACAGGTGATGTTCTGTCAGGCAGGCCATCATTCTCACTCAAGAAGCCATAGGCCACTTCCAGGAATCTGAACCCTTCTGTCATATGGACCCAGAGGAGTCAGAGAAGACTGCGTTCTTGAATCTCTTAGGAACTATCTTCAAAGGTAAATTCCTTTTCCTTCTTCAGTCAGCAAACAAGACACTTCAACTGTATTTATAGACCATTTACTTTCTGTCAGACACTGGCCTGGCTGGCAACCTGGTGCTGAAAGAGGCCAGAGGGGAGTTAGTGGTGCTTCTGCTCTGGAATGGAAGCAGCCTACGGGCCTAAGATTTAGTCACAGGGTATAAAAGGTTATTTCCAAACTGTAGAGGACTTGAGGAATCTTTTTTGAGAAATGAACCAACATATTTTAGAATAAATTCTAAATTTATACTTTCCTAGTGGGAATTCCCCAGTGGTCCAGTGGTTAGGACTCTGCATTTCCATTGCAGGGGTCACAGGTTCGATCCTTGGTCAGGGAACTAAGATCCCGCAAGTAGCGCAGCACGGCAAAAAAAAAAAAAAGCTTTCCTATTGTAGAAACAAATATTCAGCGATGTTCAGAGCTGTTGGGTTACCCCGTATACCCTTGAATGAAAACCATTCTGTAATTCTTTAACTCTAGGCCCAGCAGCTCCCACACAGGAGAATAATCCCCAGGGGGCTGTGGGGAACTTGGGCCCAGGAGAGACTGGCTGCAAAGACAAGCCCAGTGTGTCAGAGCCTGAGAAATGCAGGGAAAACGATGAGCTGGTGAAGCAGGAGATGCTGGTGCAGTATCTGCAGGATGCCTACAGCTTCTCTCTGAAGATCACAGAGGCCATTGGCATCATAAGCAAGATGATGTATGAACACACAACTACAGGTACGCCGGCATCCCCTCTGCAAGGACTGGGGTCTTGGAGTTGGAAGAACCAGTCTTGTCCATATTTTATTGATGTCTGTCCGCTCTTTTGAAAGGCCCGGATTCTTTCTTCAATTTGCTTTGTGTAGCCCTGCGGAGTGTGCATATAGTATTTCACAGGGCATTTAGGGGAGTTGGCATCCTCAGGGAAAAAGGAGGAAGGCCTCCACTCGCATGTTGCTACATTAAGAAAGTTTCCGCCTTTAAGTATTGGGGGAGTTTTGCCAAGCAGATAGGTGACATTTGTGTCTGTCCTCTCAGTGGTACAGGAGGTGATTGAATTCTTTGTGATGGTATTCCAATTTGGGGTACCCCAGGCCCTGTTCGGGGTGCGCCGCATGCTGCCTCTCATCTGGTCGAAGGAGCCTGGTGTCCGGGAAGCTGTGCTGAACGCCTACCGCCAACTTTACCTCAAACCTAAGGGGGACTCTGCCAGGTAGATGGGCTGTGTTTCGCCTCCTGAAGGAGTTGGGGGGAGTGGGCACCCTTCTTCTAGAGGCGTTCTAGCTCCGGAGGCACCGGGTCTGTACTGGGCTTGGGCTGGGGCTGAACTTACAGTGAAACCCGTCCTAAGCAGTTATTTGCTTTGTTTCTGTTTTCCTTTTTATTGGAGTATAGTTGATGTGCACAATATTAAATGTTATAAGTGTGCAATATAGTAATTCACTATTTTTCAAAGTTATACTCCATTTATAATTATAAAATATTCCCCATGTACAGTATATCCTTGTAGCTTCCTTTATACATAACAGTTTGTACCTCTTAGTCTCCTGCCCCTGTATTGTCCCTCCCCCTTCCCTCTCCCCACTGTTGACCGCTAGTTTGTTCTCTATATCTATGAGTCTAAAGCAGTTATTTATTATTTGACACTGTGGTGGGATTGCCTAATAACCTGTTTGCCAGGTTCAGCTTCTTGGTCTTTTAATGACCCCTGATCTCTGCTGTTCCCACAGAGCCAAGGCCCAGACTTTGATTCACAATCTCTCTTTGCTGCTAGTGGATGCCTCAGTTGGGACCATTCAGTGTCTTGAGGAAATTGTAAGTCTCCTCACTTTGACTTACTCATTCAGCAAGTATTAGTGAGTGATTACTATGTGTTCAGCAACTTACTCAGCCCTGCAAAGAAGTATGAGATTATTCGCTTTCAAGTCTAGTTGGCAACCCAAAACACAAAACATTTCTAGAGCAATGCAGCAGATTGCTCAGTGGCCCAGGCAATGATTATAGTAGTGATAGTAATATAATAATAATAACACATTATGCCAGGTACTGTGTTTAGCACTTTGCTCATATTAATTTGCTAATCCTCACAACAGCCCTAGGAGGTTATGCTATTATCAGCATTTTACAATGAGAAAGCTGAGGCACAGAGGTCTTAAAGAAGTTGGCTAATTTCAGCTACTTAGGAGCAAAGGTTGAGATTCAAACTCGGGCATAAGAGTTCCAGAAAACATACTCTTACCTGGTATGTTATATTGACGAGTAGAGTGGGAAAGGGAGCAGTGTGAGGTGGAATACTCGAGGGAAAAGCTTCCTGAAGGTGGCAGGACTTAATTTGGGCCTTGATGAGTAGGATTTAGAGAATTAAAGAAAGGAGGGAGTTAAAGAGAAATGAAAACATTTCAGACAGAAAGCCACAAAAGAGCACTGCCTATGTTGTAGAAAGAAGACGATTGTGTTCTGGCTCAAAACTGTCATCTGGAAAAGATAGGAAGCTGGAAATGTGGGTTGGAACTAAATCGGGAAGATCCCGGGATGCCTTTCAAGAGTCTAGGACCTGAACCTTGTCAGCCAGGGACTCCAGCATTTTAGTGAGGCAGAGCTGCTTTGAAGGGTTCGGATTATGGGACAGAAGGCAGAGGTGGTGCTGCGCACCAGCGTCCACTGGGAGGAGCGTCACCGCGGGAAAGAAGAGCCTGCTGGTGGCACTTGGCCCGAGATCTTGTAGAGTGGCTGCTGGCCAGGAGCCCATGCAGCGGGCAAAGGAGAGCTATCTCTGCATGGTGAGCAGAGCTGTGGCATGATGAAACAGACGTCTGGGGAGGTCACAGCATACAGGTTGGTTGGAGCAGAGGCTAGGGACAGGGATGTCCCTGGAGGCTGCTGTAGATGTGCAGTGACAGGGGTCTAGACTTTGGGGGTGGGAGGAAAACCTGGAGAATTGCACTTTAATGGAAGATAAATTTTAAAAGGAAGAATAGGTCGGACTAAGTGACTGATAAATAAAATATTAGGTGACTGTGAAGTTTGAAGCATATGTGACTGTTGGTGTTGGTGCCGTTGACAAAATGAAAAGGCAAGAAAGGACGATGGCATCCATTTCAGACATGTTGAGCTAGTGGTTACAGCAAGAAAACCTACTAGAAATCTCCAGAATGTAGTCCAAACTGTAGATCCACAGGAACTCGAGGTCAGTTTCAGTGTGTCATCTTCATGAACGTAGATTTGAAGGCATGAAAGCAGAAAAGTAACAGAGGTGGAAGTGCCTCTCCAGACCCCACTTTACATTTCGAGCCTCCTCCTTCCTCTCCCACTCCTCAACATTGCCTTTACTTACTCAGGTTCTCGATATTCTCTTCAGAGCAGGTGGACCAAGCATCAGGGGAATTGTTATTTTTTGGCCTGAGCCCTTTTTCTTTTCTCTTCAGCTCTGTGAGTTTGTGCAGAAGGATGAATTGAAACCAGCAGTGACCCAAGTGCTGTGGGAGCGGGCAGCGAAGAAGGTGCCCTGCTCTGCTCTGGAGCGCTGTTCTTCTGTCATGCTTCTCGGGATGATGGCACGGTGAGGCTCAGATCCAGACAGGCGGTAGGACGAGAGAGGAAGGGAAGGTTCTCTTAAGACTGCTTCAGTGGGGCTTCCCTGGTAGTGCAGTGGTTGAGAATCTGCCTGCTAATGCAGGGGACATGGGTTTGAGCCCTGGTCTGGGAGGATCCCACATGCCGCGGAGCGGCTGGGCCCGTGAGCCATGGCTGCTGAGCCTGTGCGTCCGGAGCCTGTGCTCTGCAACAAGAGAGGCCGCGATAGTGAGAGGCCTGCGCACTGCGATGAAGAGTGACCCCCGCTTGCCACAACTAGAGAAAGCCCTCGCACAGAAACGAAGACCCAACACAGCAAAAACAAATAAATTAATTAATAAACTCCTACCCCCAACATCTTCTTTTAAAAAAAAAAAAAAAAGACTGCTTCAGTAATAGCAGTTAGGCCCAGCTGAGCTCTGTGCACGCATCAGCCACCTAAATGGAGAATAAAACAGTGGCCGTACCAGTCTACCCCCAGGCAGCAGAAACAGTGGGGTCAACAGAGCAAGAGGGATGCCAAGGGGCCAGCCCTATGCCAGAGCCTCTCTGTAGCGCTCCAAGGCTCTCGAAGCCCTGAGTTGGGTGCTGGTTCCTACCCCCTTGGTGTTGTCCCCCACGCAGAGGGGTCCGTGAGTGGCTTTAACTCTATGGCTTCCTTCTCCTAGAGGAAAACCAGAAATTGTAGGAAGCAACTTAGACACACTGGTGAGCATAGGGCTGGATGAGAAGCTTCCACAGGACTACAGGTTGGCCCAACAGGTGTGCCGTGCCATTGCCAACATCTCTGACAGGAGGAAGGTACGTGGGGTGGGTACGTCCAAACTAAGGAGAGTGGGCATTCTCCTGTCCACCGTCAACACACACCCGCGTTGTCTTCCCTGCTTTCGACAGCCTTCTCTGGGCAAACGTCACCCTCCCTTCCGGCTGCCTCAGGAACACTGCTTGTTTGAGCGACTGCAGGAGACGGTCACGAAAGGTGAGCTACCATGAAGGGCCTCGGGCAGAATTGGGCCTTTGTCTGCAGTGGCAACTTCTCCCTTCTGCTGCGCAGGCGTTGTCTGCCCAGACCCACTCTGGATCCCATTCAAGGAGGCGGCAGTGACCCTCATTTACCAGCTGGCAGAGGGCCCCGAGGTGATCTGTGCCCGGATGCTGCAGGGCTGTGCAAAGCAGGCCCTGGAGAAGCTGGGAGAGAAAAGCACCCCCCAGGAGGCCACGAGTAAGTAGGCAAGAGGGTCGGTGGGCCCGCGGGCAGCAGCCAGCTTCTGCTGCCATCCCTGCCGGCCGGGAGCCACTGACACTACCACTTCCTACAACCACTCCCGATCCCCTCAACCCCCGCTGTCCCTTTCTGTCACTCAGGCCGGGCCCGTCACTGCTACCACACCCTCCACCCCCAGCTCCTGCCTCTTCACTGGGGTGTAGAGCGTGTGAGCAAGGGGGCCATCAGTATGGCGGGGGCCTGTGAGACTTGATTGTCTTTTTCTCCGTGCTTTCCCGCTCCCCCTCCTGCAGAGGACACGCCTGTGCTCCCCACTTTCCTGTTGATGAACCTGCTGTCCCTGGCCGGGGATGTGGCTCTGCAGCAGCTGGTGCATCTGGAGCAGGCAGTGAGTGGAGAGCTCTGTCGGCGCCGAGTTCTTCGGGAAGAACAGGAGCATAAGACGAAAGAGCCAAAGGAGAAGGTGAGTGGCACGCCTGCGCATTTGGGTTCGGGTCCCAGGCGTTTCCCAGATTTGCTTCCGGCCCTCGGGTCCTTCACATTTCCTTCTGGGGATCTCCGCTTCTCTCCTGTTAAATGAGCTGATGGAGACTGCCTCCTTGCTGCAACTACTCTGGAAATGATTAGTGAGAACAAAGATGGATCACCCAGGAAGGAGAGTGGACCTTGGCATAAGACACAGGCTGTGCCCTAGGCAGTGTTTGTTAGTTAGCACTCTCCCAGGCCTTTCCGGCAGCCTTGGTGACTGGGCGTGGCACCTGATGGGACCCTGTGTTCTCTCCACTAGAGGCAGTGATGTCTGGCAGACAGATGATTGACAGAGCCCTGCAGCAGTGAGATAAAGTCTGCCCTTCTCTGTGACCTTGAACCATTGTCTGGCAGGCTCCGTCTGTTTACTGTGTCTAGGAAGTTATGTGCTTCTGAGGAGGGATTCAGAAGAGATGTGGGTTGCTTTGGCAACTTGAACACAAGCGGACCTAGTTCTTTTCCGGTTTAATTCAAGAGTCCTTCTTTGGATACACGTGACAAGCCTGTGACTGGTTTTGCAGAATTTGCCTTTCCCCAGATCCATTTGTGCGAAATGAAGGGTAGGCTGGAATCAAAACGGTCTGCTCACCCATGACCTGGCTGCTCTCCCATCAGAATCCAAGCTCTGAGGCCACCATGGAGGAGGAGATGGGGCTGGTTGGGGCTACAGCTGATGACACTGAGGCAGAACTCATCCGCGGCATCTGTGAGCTGGAGCTGCTAGATGGTGAGAAGAATTGCTGAGTGGCCCTCTCCCTGGCTAGGTAGGCTGTCCCAAACCTAGAGTTGTTCCTTCACCAGGCAAACAGACACTGGCTGCCTTTGTTCCACTTCTGCTTAAAGTCTGCAACAACCCTGGTCTCTATAGCAACCCAGAGCTCTCTGCAGCTGCTTCACTTGCCCTCGGCAAGTTCTGCATGATCAGGTAGGCCTTGGGGTGGGCATCACCTTCTCCAGGAGGATGGGGGATGGTATGGTTTCCCTGATGATCCTCTCTTTGCCCCTAGTGCCACTTTCTGTGACTCCCAGCTTCGTCTTCTGTTCACCATGCTAGAAAAGTCTTCACTCCCCATCGTTCGATCTAACCTCATGATTGCTACTGGGGATCTGGCCATCCGCTTCCCCAACCTGGTGGACCCCTGGACACCTCATCTGTATGCTCGGTGAGGGACACCTCACAGCACCTTCGCCGTCCCTGCCAGCCCTGGAGGCTGTGGTGAAGTCAGTGTGAGAATCCCCAAAACTGTGCCCTGGTCTTTAATGTTCCCTTGAACATCTGTGCAGGCCCTGGCTGAGTGTGGCCCCAAAGGGATTGATGCTTCTTCTCTAAAGCCTTGGTTACAGCCTTGGCCTCTTTCCCCAAACCCAGCTTTCAACTCTAAACATCCTCTAACTGCTTCTAGAATGGCACTAGGAAGAGGCCATAGAGTCCTATTGAGGGCCTGTCTGCCAGCGTCAGCTTTAGCCCATGGTCTTGGTCCTAATGACTCGGATTTCATTCTTAGTCTCCGGGACCCTGCTCAGCAAGTGCGGAAAACAGCCGGGCTGGTGATGACCCACCTGATCCTGAAGGACATGGTGAAGGTGAAGGGGCAGGTGAGCGAGATGGCCGTGCTGCTCATCGACCCTGCCCCTCAGATCGCTGCCCTGGCCAAGAACTTCTTCAACGAGCTCTCCCACAAGGTGAGAGGTGGGGGGCAGCTTAGAGCTTGCTGCCGGGGGAACATGCAGGTCACCTCATCTCTTTGATATGACTCTCTCTCTCTCACAGGGCAATGCGATCTATAACCTCCTTCCAGATATCATCAGCCGCCTGTCAGCCCCTGAGGGAGGAGTGGAGGAGGAGCCTTTCCACACCATCATGAAGTAGAGTTCCCTGGGCCTTGGGGCACGTTTTCCATTGTAGAGCAGCCTTAGGAATCAGACAAACCTGTATGTGATTTCTGGCTCTGCTACTCTTTAGCCTGTGGACTTCAGCAATAACCACCTCTCTGTGCCTGTTCCTCCTGTGTAAAATGAGGCCAGAAATAGTTCCCCTTTATTAGTTCTTGAAAAGATTCAATAAGGCAAAAGTCCTGACACTGGACAGCAGCCGCTTTTGTTATAAATTGCGTCACAGTGAAATTCCTCAGGAGGGTGGGGTGGGCCCTTCCCTGAGGCGTGAGAGAGGGCAGGAGGTACAGGCCCGGGCATGGGCTGCGGCAGAGAAGAGCCTGCTACGGAGTCAGGAGGATGACAGAAGGCTGGTGCTGGGGAGGGTACGGGGTTGGTGTTGGCAGTGGGTGGGTTCGGAGCTGCCCCCAGAGACGGCACATCCGCATCTCCCCTCCTGCAGGCAGCTCCTTTCCTACATCACCAAGGACAAGCAGACCGAGAGCCTGGTGGAGAAGCTGTGTCAGCGGTTCCGCACGGCCCAGTACGCTGCCTGCCTTGAGGGCTCTTTGTGGCGAGAGGGAAAGAGCCCTCCCACCCAGGGGCCTCCCCGGGGCTGTGGGAGGCTGATGAGGAAGGAGGCCTTTCCCTCCTGGGTCCCACTGCTCCTCACAGAGCCATCCCGCCCGCAGGACCGAGCGCCAGTACCGGGACCTGGCCTACTGCGTGTCACAGCTGCCCCTCACAGAGCGGGGTCTCCGCAAGATGCTGGAAAACTTTGACTGCTTTGGAGATAAACTGTCAGACGAGTCCATCTTCAGCGCCTTTTTGTCCGCTGTGGGCAAGTTGCGGCGTGGAGCCAAGCCCGAGGGCAAGGTGAGCAGGTGCCCGCCACATTCCAGCCGCAGTTCATTCCGCTGTTCTGAGGCTCTGGATTTCTGACTTAGCCCCAGCTGATTGCAACCAAGTAACCAGAGTGACCTGAGACCAGATCTTTCTGTCTCCAATTCCTGATTCTTTGTTTCTCTTTTTTCTTTTCTTTAGTAGACTTTACTGAGGGCAGTTTCAGGTTCAAAGCAAAATTGAGTAAAATATAGAGTTCCCCCATGTGCCCCCTGCCCCCAGGCAGGCATAGCCTCACAGCCTCCCCGGTTACCCGCATCCCCGCCAGAGGCTAGAGCAGGACATCCATGAACCTGCCTGGACACATCACCATCGCCCAGAGAGCGTGGTTTCCGGGAGGGTTCACTCTCGGTGATGTGCGCGCTGAGGGTTTAGAATGTATTGTGACCTGTGCCCACTGCTGTGCGACATTCAGAGTAGATTCCCTGCTCTGAGCATCCTCTGCTCCCCTGTTCACCCCACCTCCCCGAAGCCCTGGCAGCCACTGGTCTTTTTACTGTTGCCACAGCTTCGCCTTTCGCAGGGTGTCACATCATCGCACCCACACGGTATATGCTTTTCTCAGTTGTGTTCTTTCATCCAGTGATATGCGTTTAAGGTTCCTCCATGTCTTTTCACGGACTTGTTTCTTTTTTTTTTTTTTTGGCTGCGTTGGGTCTTCGTTGCTGTGCGTGGGCTTTCTCTAGTTGCGGCGCGCGGGGGCTGCTCTTTGTTGCAGTGCGTGGGCTTCTCATTGCGGTGGCTTCTTTTGTTGGGGAGCCTGGGCTCTAGGTGTGCGGGCTTCAGTAGTTGTGGCTCACAGGCTCTAGAGTGCAGACTCAGTAGTTGTGGCACATGGACTTAGTTGCTCTGCGGCATGTGGGATCTTCCCGGACCAGGGCTTGAACCTTGTCCCCTGCATTGGCAGGCAGATTCTTTTTTTTTTTTTTTTTTTTTTTTGCGGTACACGGGCCTCTCACTGTTGTGGCCTCTCCCGTTGCGGACGCACAGGCTCAGCGGCCATGGCTCACGGGCCCAGCCATTCCACGGCATGTGGGATCTTCCCGGACCAGGGCATGAAGCCGTGTCCCCTGCATCGGCAGGTGGACTCTCAACCACTGCGCCACCAGGGTAGCCCCCAGGCAGATTCTTAACCACTGCACCACCAGGGAAGCCCCAACTTGTTTCTTTTTAATCATAGAAATAACTATATTTCCAGGCCTGCTTTTCACCTCTTTTTGCCTCCAGGCTGTAATAGATGAATTCGAGCAGAAGCTTCGGGCCTGTCACACCAGAGGTTTGGATGCAATAGAGGAACTTGAGATTGGCCAAGCGGGTAGCCAGAGAGCCCCATCAGCCAGGAAACAGCCTGCTGGTACGTGAGGCAGCCCCTCGCGGGACAGACCAGGCGGGGCCCTCCTCTCAGATAGAGGTTCCTTTTGTCTTTCCTTTTTGGACTCATGCCTCTGCCTTTTCTAGTCTCTAGACACCGGCGTCTGGCTTCTGCAGCGTCACACAGTGACTTTGTCACACCTGAGCCCCGCCGTACTACCCGATGGCATCCAGACACCCAGCGGCAAGTTTCAAGAAAGAAACTCAGAATCGTCTTCTCAAGTGATGAGTCCAGCGAGGAAGGTACGGTGCTTCCTTCCACACCCAGCCCAGAAGAAGCACAGCTCGGGGGGGCGGGGGGGAGGCTGGCTTTGATGGGGTCCTGCTGCATAGGCCCCCTGCCCCCAAGGTCCTCTTCCTCCCTATGCAGTGTGGTCTGGGACTGTCCCATTTGTTCTCTGAGACCTATGTTTCACCATCTTTGTGACTCAGCTTTTTCTTATTCCCCCAATTCTTTGAATAGAACCGTTAGCAGAGATGACAGAAGATGAGACACCCAAGAAAACCACCCCCATCCGCCGCCGAGCATCTGCTCACAGGCACAGGTCCTAGGGGCAGCCTGCTGTGCTGGTGTCTTGTGGAGTGACCTTGAATTCCGTTCCCCTTGTAAAATACTTGTTTGCCTGTCTCCTTGTTTTTTTAATGCATAAATGATCTTTGTAACAGACGGCTTTGCTCTTAAACTAGCCTAACTGAACTGAGTTGAGCTGCTTTCCTTGGAATATACATTTGCCAGTTTCCTAGTTTTCCAATGAATAAACGTTTTTATATACTTTTAGAGGTTTTTCCTAAGCTCATCTTTGTTTCACCTTTCTTGTTAGCCCAGAGGCAGGCAGCAGATAGAGGGTTATTGATCCAGAAGATGATGAGCCCAGGAGTCTGGGGCCCGTCCAGCATCTGCTGAGTTTCACACCCCCTCAGTGCCTCATCTTGCCCTCTCGACCTCCCCATCCTGCACGCGTGGCAGGATTGCTCCGCTGTGCAGAATTAGGCAGCGTCTAGACTCCAGATCCGCACTTCTCAATCTGGGGGCAATTTTGCCCTGCAGGGGACAGTTGGCAACATCTAGAGACTATTTTTGTGGTCACAACCCAGCGGGGAGGGGTGCTACCAGCAGCTAGGGGGCTGAGGCCAGGGATGTTGCTAAATATCCTACAATGCACAGGACAGATCCCACCACAGAAAATGCTCCGGCCCAAAATGTCAGTGAAGCTGAAGTTGAGAAACCCTCCTCTCCAGCAAGGGCTGGCTTCTGTCCTGCCCTCACCCCGACTCGTGCCCCTGACCCCATCTCTAAAGACAGGTGACTGACCTGGCCAGGCTGATGGGAGATCAGGTCATGATTCCCCGTCAGCTCTAGACAGTGTCTCTGGGGACTGTCTCCCAGGGATTCCTCACCACGTTACAGGGTCTGCAGCAAGTCAGCCCCTCAGATGCAGGCCCCGTCCACCCCCTCCTACTCCCCAGTTCCTCTCTGCTGAATCACCTGAACTGGAGGCAGTGAGGCTGCTGTCATGGCTACAGTGGTGTCTTTGCTGTCATGACAACAGCACACTGCATCAGTCAGTCGTGCTCTCGGAGCACTGAGCTCCCTTTTCAGCAAAGGACAGTAATGAGAAATGACAAGCACGCGGCAAAGGGGGACGTGCTTTGGGTAGCACAGGAGGGTGGAGGGGCTCCTAAGGCCCTTGTCAGGGAAGGCGCTGCTGTCCTGGTGGAGCCTGAGGAGGTGGCGTCTCCCCTCCACTTACCCAGCAGACCCCTCAGTGCGGCGCTTCCCGCCTCCCCCACCATTAGCTGCCCCGTGGCCCTGCTCTTCCTGCTCCTGCAGAAGTCTGGCCATGGGCCATGCAGATGGCTGCCAGCCACAGCCAGCCTTGGGTCTGGGGCCCCAAGAGGGAGGGCAGTCCCAGAAAGGCAAGGGACGGGCTGGAGTCGGGTGCAGGGCAGTGCTCTCTGCCTTTTAAGCAAAGGTTGTCACCCGTGCGGGGCTAAACTTAGCCACAGGCTTTTCAGCTGGAAAAGGGGGCTGGTCTCAGGTTACGCTGGGCCAGCAAAGAGGCCCCAATTCTGTCCCCCAGCACCTGCTGATGGGCAATGTCCATCCCACCCCACCCCCCTCTAAATCCTCAACCCTTCAAGTCCTCAGAACCAGCCCTTCCTCCATCCTCAGCCTACAAACCCAGCACAGTGCCAGCTTCTGACTGACGGGTCTTGGAGAGGAATGGATCCCTTCCTCCACATCACGTGTGGGAAGGGGCTGGGGGCCTGTTCCCACCATATGCCCAAGACCTCCCAATATTTTCCCTCTTCTGGACTCCTCACCCTGCCCCCAACATCCCCTGGACGCAGCCAGTGAAGGGGAGGCCCTGGCTGCAGGGCTGGCCTGCACGTCCCAGGATGGGGAGGGACTTCCGCCCTAGCGTCCTGCTCTCGGCCCAGGGCTGGACGGGCTGGACAGGGTGAAAGAGGCATTGTCTCCCAGCCCGGGCAGCACAGCCCTCAGGCTTCCCAGGAGTGAATTTGTGGGAGGCCTCCTGCCCTCTACCGGGCCAGCCCCCAGCAGCGATGCTATCCCGCCCCGGGGCCCCAGCCCGGGCCTAGGGGAGAGCAGCTGGTGCGCACAGGGCCTGGTTTGTCTGCCTCGATTCTCAGGTCTCCAGGCTGCCTGCGCCGCAGGACATCGTGACCTTCAGTGCAGACCCCTCCCCCTCATGCCTCCTCCGGAGCCTCCTTCCTCTCCAGGCCCCCACAGCCCAGGGCCCAGCCCCGGCCCCCGGCCCAGAATCCGGGCCGTTGGAGGGGGGGAGGGGGAGGGGGAAGGAGGACTGGGCAGGGTCCTGCGGGAGGTCCCTCCCGAGCCTTTTCCTCTGCTGTTCCAGTGTCACTACCGAAGAGCCTCGAGAAGTTCCTCAGCCTTCCCGCCTCTCAGCCTTTGAAAGTAGGGGAGCGGGGGCGGGAAGGAGGAGGAAGGGGGACCCTGCAGCCGCGAGCCGTCCCTGGCTCCGGGTCCAATTCCCTATCTAACCGGCTCCCCAAGTTCTCCCGTTACATCCGTGCAGCATCCCTCAGTTCTCACCAGGGCCCACGGCCCCGAGTCCACAGAATCCCGCAGTAACCCCCCGCCCCCAATCCCCGCCAAGCACCATCACCGGTCCCCTCCTCCTTTGGGCCAGTCTCGGTCCCCTCCCCCTCTCCCTCAGCCCACACGCACGGTGCCTGCACATTTGAAGAACCAGGCTGGTCCAAAAGAAGCGGGGGGCCGACTACTCGCGACTTTACGGGCGCACGTAGCTCATGCCTCCGCACCCGGGGGCTGGGACTGGGCTAGGCGGGCCTGCGTCACCACGCCCCCGCCCCTCCCCCTGCCCTATAAATTCCGGCTGCAGCCTTCCTCTGCGCTCTCTGCTCCTACCCGTTCGACAGGCAGCCGTGTGTTGTGTGCAGTGCCAGGTAAAGCCTGGCGGAGAGGATCCACAAAGGGCTCGGGGATGGCCCCGAAAGGGACAAGGGGTGTGCGCGGGCCGGGGGTGCGGCTGAGGAGGCCGGGGTCCGGGTCGCGGGGCCCCCGCATTGCAGGGGCGGGAGGAAGGACGTGCGGAAGCGCAGGTCCGGGATGGAGGCCTGGGGGAGGGGCGGGGAGGGCAGCGCCGGACTCCAACCGCTTCGCCGCGCGTTCTAATGCTCACCTCCCTCTGTCTGCAGCTGCGTCCTGGAGACAAGATGGTGAAGGTCGGAGTGAACGGGTGAGTTGCGGGGTGGCGCGGGGTGGGACAGTAAGTCCTGCGCTCCCCACCGAATTGCGTCTGTGGGTCTTGCCCTACCGGGTCTCTGCCAGCGCGTGGGGGACCTGGATGGGGGTGGTCGTACCGCCCCCCAAGGAGAGCTCAAGGTCGGTGCTCAGACCTGGAGGAGGCCCTCGCAAGGCCTCGTGTCCCCCATCCCCGGCTGTTGCGCCTCCTGTTAACTCCGCCTCTGCGGAGCCTTCCACTCCGCCTGCGGCAGATACACGGGAGTCTCCGATTCTTGATGTGGACCCATCCTCTAATCTTCCAGTTCGGGCCCTTTCTTTCATTTCGCGCCCTTGGCGGTCACGTGCTGGGGAGGAGCCGGTCCCCCACCTGCAGCCCGTGCCCCCGGCCGGGCGCAGCCCCGGGATGCAGGAGGCACAGCTGCGCGCAGAACCAGCTGGGGGCGGGGGGGGGGGGGCTGTTGGTCATCTGCGGTAACCAGCCGCCATGTTGCAACTAGGAAGGAAATGAATGAACCGCCCGTTAGGAAACCTTCCTTAGCCCTTCAGCCTTCCTCCTTCCTTGCCTATAACTGACCCTCCTACCCCTGTCTCGTGGGGTGGAGTCGCCTTTATCCCTTAAGCCAGGTGAGGCCAGGCTTTCCCGTTCTTGTTCAACTAGACCTCAACTCTGACCATCCCTTAACCCGCTAGCCACATTTCCCCCCAGGGATGATAGGACGCTTTTCCTAGATGGTTATCTGATGAATCAAAAACGTGAGTTTATGGGGGTGGTCTTGTGTTGTGTTGGGGTTTTTTTCCTTTCCTTTTTCCGTAGAGGTGTGGTAGCCGTGGCTTGGCGCCATGCTGTGGGAGCTGAGTCATGGGTACTTAGAAATTTTCCACCACAAAATGGCTCCCGGAGCTGCAGCCCCTGTCTTCACAGCGGCTCTCCTCGAAGCTTATTTCTTCCATCCATGCGTAGAGGTGACCCAACCCTAAGGGCCAGGCTGTAAAGGTCACCAGGAGGGATTAGGTGTCTGTGAGCCTCAGGCATCCTGCCCTTCTCCCCATCCCGTCTTCCAGAAACCAGATCCCCACTCCACCCTAAGCTGGGGTTAAATATAGCTGCCTGACCTTTCTGCAGCTGGGGTCCTGGGCTTCTGCTCTTTTCCACCTCCTCCCCCTGCCCTCCCCACACCCAAACGTCTGTTGCTCCCACTCCTGGTTTTTGGGAAAGAGCTAGGAAGGACAGGTACTAAGCAAATCAGAGTGCTGGGATTAGGGGTTGAGAAACCATTCCTTTTCCCTCTTTCCCTTTTGTAGGAGGGCCTTGGGGAAGGGGTGGGTTTCCCCTGGCCAGTTCACTTCTGACCTTTGCTCTTGCCCTTTGAGCTTGGTGATGCTGAGTGTACAGGTCTTTGCTCTCTAGAGGGTGTAGCCCGAAGCTGGGCCAGGCAGGAACAAGCATTTACAGTCAGATGAGTGCCATGTGCCTGTCACGTGCCCAGACTGTAGGGGGCAGCAGCAGCGCACCACCCTACCCTGTCGCTCCTCAACAGATTTCAGATGGGTGGGCAAGTCTTTGAGCCTAATCACCTCTTGGGCAGGATGTGAACCTTCACTTTGTGGCCGTGCTGGGAAGCCAGGCTGGCCTGGCAGAGTTGCTTAGGAAGGTGAAGTGAGCTCTCCTGGGACTTTTCTGGTGGTAGCAAAGTGGCATCCTCTTCCCTCTGAAAGAGGGTGAGTGGGCCTGGGGCTGCTTGCATACCCAGGAGGACTCTCTCCTCCCTTCTCATGCCTTCTCACCTGTTGTCCCCCTCAGATTTGGCCGTATTGGGCGCCTGGTCACCAGGGCTGCTTTTAACTCTGGCAAAGTGGACATTGTCGCCATCAATGACCCCTTCATTGACCTTCACTACATGGTGAGTGCCACCCGTGCCGGTGGCGGGGAGCAGAGCCCGGCTGAGGCGCGGCCCCCTGATGCCCTCCCTCGTCCCCCCAGGTCTACATGTTCCAGTATGATTCCACCCACGGCAAGTTCCATGGCACAGTCAAGGCTGAGAACGGGAAGCTTGTCGTCAATGGAAAGGCCATCACCATCTTCCAGGAGTAAGTGTGGGAGACGGAACAGGAAGAAGTTTGCCTTGGAGGAGGTACTGGAATGGGGTGACCTCCTTGGGTCCGTGGCAGCCCACGGCCCTGAGCTTTGTCCTGTCTTCCCTTGTAGGCGAGATCCCGCCAACATCAAATGGGGTGATGCTGGCGCTGAGTATGTGGTGGAGTCCACCGGCGTCTTCACCACCATGGAGAAGGCCGGGGTGAGCCACAGGGAGGCGGGAGAGGAGGGGACCCCGGGCTTTGGTGTGCCAGGAAGATTGGGTGGGGCGGACCTAGGCCGGGAAGGGGGAGCCTGGGTTTGTAAGTGCTCCTCTGCTGCAGGCTCACTTGAAGGGTGGAGCCAAGAGGGTCATCATCTCTGCCCCTTCCGCCGATGCCCCCATGTTCGTCATGGGCGTGAACCATGAGAAGTATGACAACCACCTCAAGATCGTCAGGTGAGCATGCGGAGAAGTGGGCAGATCGCGCTGCGTGTTACGCGATGGGCGTGCCCCTGACCTGCCTCCCTCTTTCCAGCAATGCCTCCTGCACCACCAACTGCTTGGCCCCCCTGGCCAAGGTCATCCATGACCACTTCGGCATCGTGGAGGGACTCATGGTATGAGTGATGCGGGGCGTGCCAGGACACATTCAGTCCACACCCAGGGTGGGACCCTTCTCCCTCCCAGAGCATGGCCCTGGGCTGTGGGGCTGAGGGGCATCCGGGGTTCCAAGGGATCTGCTCAGGTCACTTACTTCTTCCCCGGGGAGGGGGGAGGGGGGAGGGGTGGCATGGTGAGCACTAGGCAGGGCCTTCACGCCCCCTCCTGTCTCCAGACGACGGTCCACGCCATCACTGCCACCCAGAAGACCGTGGATGGCCCCTCTGGGAAGCTGTGGCGTGATGGCCGAGGCGCTGCCCAGAACATCATCCCTGCTTCCACTGGCGCGGCCAAGGCTGTGGGCAAGGTCATCCCTGAGCTGAACGGGTGAGACTCGCTGCTGCTTTTCTGCCCTGGGGACCTGGGGACCCGGGGACCCGGGACGCCTGGTGCCGACTCTGCTTCCTTGTGTCTACAGGAAGCTCACCGGCATGGCTTTCCGCGTCCCCACCCCCAACGTGTCTGTCGTGGATCTGACCTGCCGCCTGGAGAAACCTGTAAGTTCCGGCTGGAGCAGCCTTGGTGGGCTGGGGCTTGCAAGACTGGAGCTTGAATGACCGCCTGTGTTTACGTCCTCAGGCCAAATACGAGGACATCAAGAAGGTGGTGAAGCAAGCCTCCGAAGGGCCCCTCAAGGGCATCCTGGGCTACACTGAGGACCAGGTACCGACGGGTCAGGGAACTTGGTGTCCACGTGGCCCCAGTGAGCAAGACTGGGTTCTATTCTTGGCCCTCTCCCTCCCTAG
This sequence comes from Leucopleurus acutus, assembly GCF_964270905.1. NCBI lineage: Eukaryota > Metazoa > Chordata > Mammalia > Artiodactyla > Delphinidae > Leucopleurus > Leucopleurus acutus. The sequence goes on from NC_139152.1 coordinate 6,962,181, forward strand.
GTTGTCTCCTGTGACTTCAACAGTGACACCCACTCTTCTACCTTCGATGCTGGGGCTGGCATCGCCCTCAACGACCACTTTGTCAAGCTCATTTCCTGGTGTGTGGCTGGGGTGGTGTGGGAGTTGGTGCGCCAGAGTGGGACTGAGTCTGCTGCCCCCTGGTGGCCGACTCGGGGAAAACAACTCCCTCTTCTTCCAGGTACGACAATGAATTTGGCTACAGCAACAGGGTGGTGGACCTCATGGTCCACATGGCCTCCAAGGAGTAAGAGTCCCTGGACCACCAGCCCCAGCAGGAACACAAGAGGAAGAGAGAGGTCCTCCGCTGCTGGGGAGTCCTTGCCCCAACTCCGTCCTCCAACACACTTGAGAATCTCCCGACCTCCATGCGGTTTCCATCCCAGACCCCCTGAGGAAGGGGAGGAGGGGCTTAGGGAGCCCTACCTTGTCATGTACCATCAATAAAGTACACTGCACCCAGGCTACTGTTCTGTCTTGCTCCAGGGTCTAGGATAAAGGGGACGGGAGCTGGGCTGGGGCCAAGGAGAACTACATCTTGCTGAGACCACCCAACCAGGCAGGAGCCCCGCCCCAGGGCAGACACTGCTCCCCTGAAGAGCCACATGTCCTCAGGTCACCTTGATTCCTCTCTGGGGCCTTTGGGTGCCACGGGGACTCGCTTTGCTCCAGGTGGCTGTGGCTGGGCCCAGGAATGGCCTGGCTCCACGTATCCAGATGCCATTCTGTCTGCAGCTCCCAGAGGGTGACACTGGCACAGGAAGTCAGGGCAGAGTGTGCCTGGCCTCTGGCCAGTTGGCTGACCTCTGCAGCAGCATGGAGCACGGCCAGCCTGCCGGGTGCAGACCCCAGCTCTGCCCAGTGGCTGCAAGTCTCAGTGCCCTGGTGATCACCAGCACTGCAGCTGGGTGGGTGCCCTAGTGTCACCGGAGGGGTTACAGTAGGCTGGTCCATGGGAAGGGTGGGGATGGCTGTGCTCCCATGTCATCTGTCACCTGTGGATGCACGTGGCTTTAGCGGTAGAAGCACAGAGCTGGTGCCAGGAACCAGGGCTGAGGCCGTGGCCATGCCACTTGAGGCCCCCTTACTTTGGGCAGGTTACTTACAATCTCTGCACCTGCCTTGCACCTGCATGTTTTTAAAGTGGTCACTAGCGCACTCCGCGCAGAGGACTGTATAACCACCACCAGACCAGAAAGTGCTGGAAACAGTGACACAGACGTGTTCAATAAACAGTCGCCAGTTTCATTGTCATTAGATTCCACACAAACATCGGCTCAGCCCAGCCCGCCTCAGGCGGCGACGACAAGGGACCTTCGGTCTCGTAGCCCCAGTTCACCAAGCTTTTCCGAGTCCAGGACATCTCACTCAGCCGGTTGGTCTCAGGGTGTGACAGACACGGAGGAGGCACACCTGCAGCTGATGCTTGAAGAAACTGGGACCCTGAGGGCACATGCGCCCATACATGCTCGTGTGCACACACACGCCCCCCCCCCCCCCACACACACACAGCTTCACCTTTCTCTCACCGGGCGGTGACTGGGAAACAAGCAGGGGCTTCTGTCTCCCTCCACGACACTGACGCCGCACCCAGTCAGACCCAGAAGCTGCTGGCACCGGACGCACTAGGGCCCCTGTGACGCGCGGCACCTCCACCAGGGAAGGCTCACAGCCACGTCACTGCTGTCGGCCGGCACGGCCGTGAGCACTCGGACAACAGGGAGGACAGAGCGCCCTGCCCAGGCCCGCTCCCTCCGCTTGTGACACGGAGGGAAGCCCTCTCTGGTGCACGAGCCACAGAACGCCCAGCCTAATCCCCCTCATACCAGTGCCCACGCCAGTTAGCACCAGTACAGAATCAAGACGGCCAGCTGGCTCGAGGCCACAGGGACGGCAGGAAGGACGATCCATCACGTTCCTTACTCGGTGGGGAGGTGAGGGGCCACGAGCGCTCTGGCAGCGTGTTAAAGATGGGAAGTAGCATTCACCCACGCATGAAGGCAGGAGAGCCGCTGTGCAGGGGGTCGGGCCAAGCCTCGCTCCAGACACCCCAGACCCCTAGAGAGGCCAAGGACCAAGCGGGGAGGCTGGGGAGGAGCGCCCCGTGGCTGGGGCCAGGCTCCGTGCTGCAGGACAAACGCGTTCCCTTCTGGGAACCACCCAGCCCCCTGCCTCGGTGAGTCCCAGCGGGCCGAGGAGGCCCCTATCTCACGGCGCCGTCGGATGAGACATCGCGATCGGAGTCCTCAGCCTCGCTTGGTGGCGGCGGGGGCGGCAGGTCGCTGAGCGGGGCCGCAGTGAAAGCAGGAGACTTTCTAGAAAAGAGCGTCAGCTGTAACCTCGGGGCGGGTCAGCTGTAACCTCGGGGCGGGAGGAGTCCTGACAAGGCCGGCACGCCCGCCACCCCTGGCCTGATCCCCTGGCAGGCAGCATCTCAGGCAGGGCAGGAGGACCACAGGGCAAGGGCGGATGCAGGGCAAGGGAGGGGGGAAGGGGGTAAGAAACAGTCCCCACTTTAACTTGGGGACCCGGAGAGGCTGAGTTCAGAAGTATCTGAGGTCACAGTATGAGACGCCGCCAGAGCTGGAGGGCACCGGCTCTGTGGCCCCAGCTTCACGTCTATGAAGTAGTTTTGCGATTTTTAAAAACTTACGCAGGGTCAAAGGCACAAATTGTGGCGCTGACTTTAGATAAAAGTCTGCCCCTTGTGCTCCCTGTCAGTCTTTAGCTGCCTTTCTAACCAGGGGAACCGCATCGGGAGGTTTCGGCAGTCCAACCACGGATGGACAACTGCCGAGGGGGAGGGAGCTGCCGGGCTGGGGCGAGCAGACCAGGCGACCTCCAACGGGCAGCCCCATGGCAAGACGGGCCTGAGTCACTGCCGGAGGGTCTCAGGGCTCCCCAGTGAGGGGCGCCGGGTACTGTCCCCTCCCGCCTGTGCCCAGGGGGCCCTTACCGGTCCCCGGACTGGGTGATGAGCCGGCGGCAGGTCTCCATCTGCACGTCCAGGCCCCGCTTCATGCTGCACATCTCCATGTACTCGTGCAGGTGCCGGTTCATGTCATTCTTGGCCGTGGCCAGCTCCAGCTGTGGCGGGGGCAGGGCAGGGCCGCCGGGTCAGCAGGGCCTGTCCCCCGCCCCCGGGAGGCTAACTGCCAAGCACCCCGGGCGGGGCACAGGCAGCCGTAGTGGAAGTGAAAGACTCAGATTTTAAACTAAACCAGCTCAAGGCAGAAGGTGCCCGATACCCCATCACTCCTTCTAGTTTCCCCGGGAGTCTCTCCCACAGAGGCTTTCACTAAGGGATCTGCTCTGGGCCTGCACTCTCGGAACAGACTCCCAACGAGAGCCGTGAGGAAGGGATGTTCCTAAGTGCGCGGGCGGCACGTGGGGATGACCCTGCCCCTTCCCGGGGCCCCCCCGGGGCCTGCTCCAGTCCTCACTCCCCACACAGCGCTGTCCCCCCAGCCTGTCCCCCTCTGCAAGCTGGGAGCTCCTGGCAGGGCTGGCCACGGGGCCTACTCATCCCTGCGTGCACACCCCACACCTCGACGGCAGAGTCATTAGTTAACTTCAAGCAGCGTCCACGAGACTCATGGCCCAGAGGCCGGCTGGGCCCTATTGAAAGGCACTCTGCTCTCTTACCACCTACTTCCTCTCATTGCTTTCCTCACTTGTAAGTCCTTTTCAGAGATGAATGGAAGGAGTGCCTGCCTCGCTGAATGTCTGACGGGCTCTGAGATGTAGCCCGACTCAAGATACGTCATGCGTGACATGACGTGTGGCCCAGAGTCGAGGGCACGCAGTCTCCCTCCCAGACCCCGCCTCTGCGCCACAGGCTCAGAGGTAGAGCTGAGAGCCAGGCGCAGAGGCGGTGAAAGATCTGGCCACAGACTGTGCTGCCTCCCTCTGTTCTGGGCACAAGGGGAGGCAGAGAAACTGCTCGGAGGTGACGTGCTTGACTGCTTCAGAGCAAAGAGAAAGGGCGGGAAGCCACCTGTGAACGGTCTGAACTGGGCAGAGAGGATGGGAAACTCGGAGAGAAAAGAAAATAGTCACAGAGCCAGACACAGAGACGGCAGCCCAGGTGGATCAGAAGCCCTAGTGAGCACGGCTCAAACTACAGCCTTGGTTCCAGAGCTGGGATCCCAGCCGGGGCCCAGCAGCAAGAGCATGTGCAGGGGCAGGACGCACTGACTGTTCAGTCCAGGAGCGAAATACGGTGCCGCCAGCTCTTGTCCAGACTGGCTGCCACCTACACCCCAATCCCTGCACCTCAGGAGAGCCCCCCGGTATTAAAGAGGAGGGGTGGGCTCTGGAGCCCATCGCTCAGCGGGGCAGGGAACAAGGGAACGAACCAAACATATTCCAGCAGAATACGAGGCTAGGATGGCCACCAGTCTCTACACATTCAGAGCAGGGCTGCAGGAAGGAGACGACCCCAAAAGCCACACTGCAAACCCCGTGCACGCTGGCAGCGGGGCAGGGCGGAGGGGTGAGGCTGGGAGCAGATGGAGGGGAAGGGGTGGGGGAAAGAATTCCCGCCCACCCTCCACCTGGGCCTTGGTCTCACCATCCAGTGGTGGAAATGGTCCTTGCCTCCATCCCAGGGCCCCTGAGAGATCAAAGGTCACTGAGTTGAAGGGACCTCAGGTGTCCCATTTGGATGTCCAGGAGCAACACTGCAGCCACCACCACCGTGTCCGCCCCGCTGACACCTCCCATCATGCCATTCTAGGCGTAGGGAGGAGGAGGACAATGGGATGGTGTAAACGGGAGAGCGGAGTGCAGTTCCCCCTCCCAGCTCCTCAGCTCGTGGCGCACAGCTGGCTGTGCCTTTCTTTTCTTTTTTTTTTGGCCACATGGCATGCGGGACTTGGGGGGGGATCGAACTGGGGGCGAACCCACGCCCCCTGCAGTGGAAGTGTGGAGTCTTAACCATGTGACTGCCAAGGAAGTCCCCAGCAGTGCCTTTAAAAGTGAGCACCTGTCTGCCCGGGCAAAAAAAATGAAAGCAGGTTTTGCTGAAAGGAGCAGGGCCGGCTAATGTGCGCTGGGGGAACGAGGATGTAGGAAAATAATTCCTCAACTTCCACTGCCGCTGTGAGGGCAGTGGGCTCGGAGAGAGGCCCCCAGCCTCATCCCCAAGTCAGAGTGCATGGCAAGGACCCTCTCACGCTCGCTCGGGCAGGAGGGCTCACGAGAATCGCACGCGCACGCAAGCCTCGTCTCACAGGCCCTCCTCCCAGGTGCCACAAATCCTTCCCGCCGCCCCTAGAGGCCTAGAGTTTAAGTTGAAGCACCAGTTCCACTCGCATCTCTAGAAGGTTCCTCAAGGCTAGGGAATAAGAATGGAGATTTCCCCATTGGCTCAAAGGTTGAGCCGCGACAGCAGCAAAGTTCAAGTCCATCCGAGTGGACTTCACCACAGCACTAACAATAATAACAGCAATGATGATAAAGCAACGACCATATGCTGTGCTGACGACGAGACAGACGCTGCCCCACGCTCTGCCTGGGCCTTACTTCACTTGACCTTCAAACAACCCTGAGGGAGGTATTAGTAAGAACCCCACTTTATAAATAAAGAAGCATGCTCAGAGAAAAGAGGCCTGTTAACAGTTAGAGTGGAAGTAAGTGACAGAGCTGAGGTTTGAACCCACATCTGTCGGCCTCCCTCCCCAGCCTGAGGTCTTAAGGACCCACCGGAGGTGCTACAGTGGGGAGATCACTCCACCCCCGTCAGGAAGAAATGGGGAGGCCCTGGTGTCTGGGGTCCCGCAGGGGTGAGGCCATTGCACCTGCGACCCACCGGGAGCCTGGGCCCCTCGGCTTCAGCGCACGGCCTTACCTCTATCTGGTCAATGGTTTCCTGATATTCTTTCTCCCGGGTTTTGAACAGGGACTCAGTATCTTTAATCACCTTCTCCAAACTGTCTTCCGGCTGCTGGAGAGGAAAGGGAAGCAGGGGGAGGCCAGATGGGAGGGGTGGGACGGGGCACCACAGGGCAAGGCGAGGGAGAGAGTGAGTCAGGTTAAAGGAAGCCGGAGAGAGAGGGGACGAGGACAAAGGACCAGGGAGAAGCAGGTGACGGAGGGTGGCCACAAAGGGAAGACAGAGCACGGCGTGGACGGTGGGCGGGGAGGAGACGGCCTGGCGCCCGGAGAGGAGGAGCCGGGACCCTGCGGCCGGGAGGGCGGTTACCTCTCCCGGGGCCTCCGCAGCAGCCAAGGCATAGCCCGAGAAGTCCTCCCAGAGCAGCAGGGTCTCCTCGGTCTCCTCCCAAGTCAGGCTGTCACAGTCGTCCTCAAAATCATACTCCCTCCTAGAGACAGGGAGCCCCGGCGTCAGGGCGGGCGGCAGGGAGGGGCTGCTGGGCGGGGCTCCGGCCTCGGGGGCGGGGCGGCGAGGGGCCTGCGGGACTCACAGCTGGTTCAGCATGCGCTGCATCTCCTCGTTGATGCTGAGGGCCGTGCTCTCCTCCTCGTCCCCGTCGGGGTGGCAGGGCCCGTCACTCTCTGACAGGGAGGTGTCCTCCTCGACGGCAGCCTTGCGCTCCCGCTTCCGCCCCCCCATGGACGGGACCTTAATGGGAGACAAGTGCAGAGACTACAGAGACGAGGCCGGGTGCATGAGGAGAAGGGCGTGGGCGCCGGCAGGGGAGGGAAGCATGGACCAGCGGGAAGGGGGGGCAGACAGAGAGAAGACACAGTTACAAGACGGAACAGAAACACCAGCGTCACCGAGACAGGCAGACAGACACAGATGGGGACGGGGCTGCAGACTAGGAGGAAGACAGACAAGAAACAGAGAAAACAGAGCAGTAAGATAAGGGGGAAATGGCTGGCCTCGACCACAGTAAGATGTGCATAATGGCCCAGAGGATTTCTTATCTAAAAAAAGTCTTCTAGTGAAATGACTGAACTGAGAGGAAACTTTCAGGCTGCAAGGAGGAGGGAGACACGGAGTTGACAAAGCAGAACCTGAGTCACACATCCAGATCTGGAAGCCAGAGGGCAAAGGGAGAGAGAGAACTGGAGGCAGAAGAATGAGAGAGGGGGAGAGAACAGGTGGGGGGGGGGGAGAGAACAGGTGGGGGGGGGAGAGAACAGGTGGGGGGGAGAGAGAACAGGTGGGGGGGAGAGAGAGCAGGTGGGGGGAGGGAGAGAACAGGTGGGGGGAGAGAACAGGTGGGGGGAGAGAGAACAGGTGGAGGGCGAGAGAACAGGTGGGGGGAGAACAGGTGGGGGGGAGAACGGGGGGGAGAAGTGGGGGGGAGAGAGAAGGGGAGAGGAATAGAAGGGGAGAGGGAGAGAGAAGGGGGGAGAGGGATAGAAGGGGAAGAGGGATAGAAGGGGGGAGAGGGAGAGAGAAGGGGGAGAGAGGGAGAGAGAAGGGGGAGAGGGAGAGAGAAGGGGGAGAGGGAGAGAGAAGGGGAGGAGAGGGACAGAAGGGGGGAGAGGGCGAGAGAAGGGCAGAGAGGGCGAGAGAAGGGCGGAGAGGGAGAGAGAAGGGGGAGAGGGATAGAAGGGGGAGAGGGAGAGAGAAGGGGGAGAGGGAGAGAGAAGGGGGGAGAGGGAGAGAGAAGGGGGAGAGGGAGAGAGAAGGGGGAGAGGGAGAGAGAAGTGGGGAGAGGGAGAGAGAAGTGGGGAGAGGGATAGAAGGGGGAGAGGGAGAGAGAAGGGGGGAGAGGAAGAGAGAATGGGGAGAGGGATAGAAGGGGGTAGAGGGAGGGAGAAGCGGGGAGAGGGAAGGAGGGGTGGGAGATTAAGAAGGGAGCAGAGCAGCCGGATAGAGGGGAGGGGTCTGCGCTGAGAGCCCTGCGGGTCAGGAGGCCTGGGGAGCTGAGAAATGGGCCAGGGACGCAGGAAGCTTGCGTGAGAGCAGAACTAACCAGCTTCTTCTGTGGAGGAAGCAAGAGAAGATGAAAGGCAGAGAGGCGAGGAGGCAGACGGGAGAGAGAGGGGAGGGGAGAGACGGCGTTAGAGACCGCTCCAAATTCCTCTCCAGAGGTTGTCCCTCACCCCCAGCCTCGTCCCGCCAGGGCCCGGCTGCCGCGCTAAGCTCTCCGAGAAGGGGCCGGGCCCAGCTCCCGCGGAGGACCGGGCTCTCGCGGCCCCGCGCCCCCCTACAGAGCTCGGGCGCGGACACCAGGCGGTGGGACGGGGCGGGGGCCGGACCCAGGCGCCCCTCGCCCTCACCTGGAACATCTTGATCATGTCCTCGCAGTTGCGCTGCTGGGCCAAGTCACAGAGCTTGGCGGTGATGTCGATGCGGCGGCAGATGTCCATGTCCACCTTCATGGCCTTCTCCTGGATCTTCGTGTCCAGGTCGGACAGGTTCTGTGCGGGGAGCACGGAGGGCGGTGAGGGGGTCCTCAGGGCCCGGCAATGTCCCCTCATCCTCCCAGACACACGGCCCCTCCCAGCAGAAGGCACCTCTTTTCCTGGGTGCCCCTCCAGCACTCTGCCCAGGACAGCTGGCTCCCCGGCCAGACGGGGCGCCCGAAGGGCACGGCCCAGTGGCTGGGACATGCAGGGGGCTCCCTCCTGGAACTCAGGCTACAAGAGACACCGACTGGCTGACCACCAGGGGCTACGAGAGTGGAGAAGTATCGCAATGGTGACATCAGCTGACACTGAACTAGCACCGCTGTCCTAACTCAGTGCATCACAACCTTCGAACCAGACTGCAAAGTGCGTGCTTTACGATCCCACTCCACAGACCCAGATACGAAGGCAGAGAGGGTCAGGACTTCACCCAGGGCCACACTGTGAGCAAACCACCCTGAGGAACAATGGAGGCCACGGGGACTTCCGCTGTCTCTTCTTCTCCGGAGTTAGGGGTGGGCAAGCGGAAAAGAAATGGAAGCACATATGCTGGGGGGAGGGTCAGTGAATTGGGTGCAACTAAAAAGGCCGGCTCCCTGGCCTCAGGCAGCCTCGCCCCGGCGGGTAGGGACGAGGGGTGACGCGGCGGCACTCACGTTGCTCATGAGCCCCTTGAAGACCACCAGCTCGGCCTTCAGCTGCTCCACCTTCAGGGCCAGCTCCTCCTGGCAGGCGTCAGCCTCCTGGGCCTCCTACGGTCGGGAGAAACCCGGCGTGAGCCGCACTGCCTGCGGGCAGCGGGCAGGGGAAGGTGGGACGAGGCGGGGCAGGGCAGCCCTCACCTCCTGGAGCTCGTTCACGCGCTCCTGCAGCTGCAGCCTCACCACGTACTCCTCTTCCCACCTGCAGACAGCGAAGGGCCAGCGCCTGGGTGCGGGGTCCTCCCGCCTCCGCTCTCCGCCCCCCGCCCGTCTGGCTCAGGCTCAGGCCCCGGCCCCGGGTCTGCTTCCCCAGACGGGAGGAGCCGGGCAGAAACGTGTGGCTCCAGGCTCCCCGCCAGCTCCCAGCTCACCAGCTGCCTTCCCGGAACCTCCGGCCTCGCACCATTTAAGAGCAACTGCGGCTGCTCTGGTCCCTCGCAGGGCCCAGCCCGACCAGCTGTCCGGCTGGCCTCGTCCCCCTCCTTCTGCCCACACCACCCGGCCCGGTCTCCCACCTCCAGTCCTCAGATCCGGGCTCCCGCCTGCTGCCTGCACCAGAACAGAGCTCGTCTAGCCCGCTGCCCTGCCTCCTGTGGTACCATTAATCCTGTAAAAGCAGCTGCAGGACACATACGGCATCAGCAAAGGTGGTCAGGAGCCTGCTAGGAGATGCTTGAAGTCCATCCCCACAAGCTCCAGAAACTGCCCACCCAGAGGCCCCGGGTGAGCCGCAGAGAGGGGCCAGGGTGCGGGCAGGAGCCTGGGATCACTGAGCACCCACACCCTGAGGGAGAGGGAAACCGTGGTGGGTAAGAACTAGCGGCAGGACCTCCTGGGCCCCCGCATGCAGAGCCTAAGACCACGAGGAGGCTAGAAGGCGCTCCTGGCCAAGGCTGGGAGCTGGCCGGCGCGTCCCCCTCCTCCTCACACAGGCAGGAGGGCAGCGGCGGGGGCAACACCCCTGCTTAGGATTGATTTCAGGGCCCCGCAAGGTTGGCTGGAACAGCGGGACTCCTCAGACCCCACTGACATAGCCCAGCACTTCTCCCCCATCCTGGAAAGGCTTCCTCCAGGCTGAGAAAGGAGGGCAACTGCACCAGGGGAGAAACCTCAACGCCAGGAAGGTGGTTAGGAAGCAGCACGGAGAACACACTCCGCAGGCCCAGGATTTGGTCTTCCCCTCCCCTCCCCTCCATCTCTGTTCCCAGGTGCCTCTCAGCTCTCTTCCCCGGGCTCCTCCTCCAGGCCCATCTCTCCTAGCCCTCCCGTTCCTCCGCACTGCAGTGTTCCTAATAATAACTCCTCGACCTCACCGTGGCCGCCCCTCCTGGCGGCTGGGCTGGGCCGGGAGAAAGCAGCCCAGCTCCCCTCCCGTCTTCCTGGCTCCCCACCCAGCCCCTCCCCTCGCTCTGGCATTCTCATTCAGACAGTTGGGGCCAGCGAGGTGCCCCAGCAGTGTCAGGTTATGTATTTTCTTAAAGAAGACATTTATCTTTCTGGGCCTTGGTTTCTTCGTCTACAGCGTGAGGGCAGGGGATGCAGTGCCCTGATGCCCCTGGGGTCCATGCATCCCTGGAGGAAGCAAGCGAGACAGACAAGGGGACCAAAACCCTGGGGAAGATGCATCAGGGAGGGCAGGACAGTGAACTCAACTGTTCCAGGTAGAAACTTAAGGAAGTTAGGTATGGCTTAAGATTAATAAAATCTCAAACAAACAAACAAAAAATCTGAAAATAAACCATCTGGAAGCTCACTAGAATTCTATTTGTACTCCAGCCAGACATTCCCACGAATGGGTTCGTTTTGACCTCTATTTAAATCTGGTCTCCCTCGCAAGGTTCTTTAAACATGGGTAGACGTCGAGCAATTTCCATGTATTCTACATTGAGCAAACATCTTTCTTCCAAATAAACGGTCTCCCTGAGTGAAGTGAGGAAGCAGGGGCCACTCCTATGTCGGAAAAACTGAGACCAGGAAAAAGAGAGCCACCCAAGGTCGCACAAGGCAGGGGAGCTGAACCCAGAACCAGGAGGCCTCAGCTCCTTCCCAGTTTAGTGCTCATACTATGCCCACGTCTTCCAGGCTACAGACGGGAGCTAGCTTTGCTATAAAGAGAAGAGACCAAGGGCAGGGGATCTGGGGTGGAAGAATGAGTTGACTACCAGTATCACGTACCACCCACGTCTGGCTGTGAGGCCCTCTGCACAGCGGAGTGCTGCAGAGCTATGAGCTCATCAGCCCCCGAGGAATAACCCTTTGCTGCCCTGGACAGCTGGACCAAGGACAAATACTCTTCCGGTTAGAAACAGAACACCCCCACGACAGCAGTTGTTCCTGTGGTTATGGATGTATTCCAGAACTGTCCATGTTCCACTGCTGATGGCGTTAATTAACTCCTGCAGTGGCTGGGGCAGGATGGTTCTGGGTGGCATCTGAATGATGGTTTTAGGATAACTGAGACTCCCAAAGACACTTCAGTCATGGACTACAACCAAGGAAGGAAGCCAGCCAGCATGAGGACAGGACTCCACCTCAGCAAGCCTGCTGATCTGTGATCTGCTAGACTCTGGCGGGTTACAGATCCCTGAAGTTCGCCCCCGACCCCCAACCCGACCCAGCAGGCATTTGCCTGAGCATTCAGCCAATCCCCACCAGACACAAATCTCTGCTCCACTGGGCTGCAAGGGTAATTCCCAGGCCTGCCCACAAGGGGTCAGAGTAGCTCATTAAGAGGTTAAACCTGAAGGCTAAGCCTCTTTCCGACCTGTCACCTCCTCCGTCTTCAACCATGGCGTCCCAGGCACAGTGTACGAAGTGCTGGCTGTGCTCAGGCTGCTGTCCTAACAGCATGGTTATCAGCCGTCTAGGGGATCCACCTGGATGCAGCCAGCACTCCTGCGTCGCATCCCCTCCCCTGGCGCCTTGTGCTACCCCGCAGAGCTCCCTGCAGTAAACCAACTCCTCATCTTCAGAGCCAGCCGGCCTGCCCCAGCTGCCTTGTGTCAAAGGTGTGGTGTGTCCATGTTCCCAGCCTTCTCCTACTCGGGTCCTTGCTGCCCTCTTCACACTTCCTCCGCCTTCAGCTCTGCACTTTCAGATCCCCCAGCTTCCGAGGCTAGCCCTGGGCCAACTACATAGGCCCTTCCCCTTTCCCTAGGGAATTCCCTTTACTCCTTCTTCCCGCCTCCCTCCTTTTCTGACCCACTCCCAGAAATGCCCTAAGGTCCCCACAGCATTCTGGTTTGGATGGAACCAGAGCAGCCGTGCTGCTCCCTCGGACGCCGTTTTGGGAAACGCTGGGCAGAGGCAGGATGACCTACTGCAAGGTGCAGCCCCTCTCCAACCCCCTTCTCATTTCCCTTCGACTCCCAAATTAAAACTACAACCTTTGCCTCTAACTTTTGATCAGTAATGTGGAGCCTATATCACAAAGTCGCTCCGAGGGCTGAGACTGGGGGATTAAGCAGTAGCCCGGATGTGGCCTCTCCGACCCATGTCCCTTTTACACATCACAAAACCCCCAGTTAACACAGTCCTCCAAACACTGCAGCCTAGATGAAAAACAAGTGTTCCCCGCAGTATTCGGCTCCTAGACGCCTCCTTCCGGTCACGAGTCTCGACTTCTGCATTCTCTAGGGACTCTAGTCTCCGGTATCCAATTCCTTCTGTGGACTTCCAAGCTCCTCCTTACACAGCAGGAACTTTACTCATACTGACTCCTCCCTGATTCTTGGGCCCCAGCTGCTCTCGGCTCCTGTACGCACACCTAGCCCCGGCCCCAGTGTGGCGTGAGCTGAGCCCCCTCCCCACCTTCCCGATCCCTACCTCCGCTTGTACTCGTCCCGCTCGCGCTTCACTTTAGCCAGCACGTTGTAGAGAGCGCGGATCTCGGGGGTGATGGTGTCGATCTGGACGCCCACCCCGTCGGGGTGCACCCACGACAGGCCAGGCCCTTGCACCAAAGTGGGCTCCAGTCCCGGCCCGAGCCGGCGGGCGTGAGAGAAGGACCAGATGGTGCCGGGCATGAAGCGGGCCGACGAGGAGGAGGCAGAGGAGGCGGAGGTGGAGGTGGAGGGAGCCGGGTGGCAGGCCGCGGAGGGCGCGAGGGGGCCTGCCGGCGAGCGCGCGGGCGAGCCCAGCACCCGCGCCGACGGGGTGCAGACGGCAGCCGGCCGGGCGCCCAGGGGCAGCCCCAGGGGTCTGACGGGGCTGACGAAGCCGGTCTGCACGGCCTGGTCTCGGCGAGCCAGGCCCCGCCGGCCCTGCTTACCCTCCTCCAGAGCCTGCTGCAGCTGCTTCTCCAGCAGCCGGTTGCGGCGCTCCAACTCGTGCACCTTGGCCAGGAAGCAGCGGAAGCGGAGGTTCAGGGTCTTGAGCACGTTGATGTTGGAGCCCAGGTCGTTGCGGAGCGCCATGGCGGCGGGGGGCGCCGGGCCCGGCCCGGGCGGCGAGTAGGAAGCCGAGCCGGCCCGGGCGAGCGGCGCCGGGGGCACGTCCCCGCCGCCGGCCAAGTGGTCGCTTCCCACGGGGTCCCCCAGCGGCCCGGCCAGGCCTTGCTGCTCCTGCTGGAGGAGGAAGAGGTTGGGGCCGAATAACGGATTCATGGCTGCGCCTTCTGCCGGGAGATGGAGACCCGTGCAGGAGCAGGGCTGGAGGGCGAGGGAGGAGAGCCAATGAGGCGCCAGGGGGACGAGGGGCAGCCAATCAGACGGCTCGGCGGAAGGGGCAGAGGTCAGCGGGGCGGAGGAGGCCAGGGAGGAGGCCAATGAAAGGCTCATTCGGAAGCTGGCACCTGGACCGACCTTTCCGGGTCTGAGGTTGAGCCCTGAGCCGACCGGACCCCGACCCATGCCCAGAATCCAGCCAGCGTGGCAGGACATAAAACCCAGGTCCTCCAGTACTCCATGGTTCTGGTGGCACGAAATTCACCTTCCCTACACCCCAATTGCCCTCCTCTCCCCTGAATCCAAACACCCAGGCTCTGACTCCATGACTCTCCTTCCCTGGGTCCCTGGGAACTGACCTTATTTCTCAGTATACCACACTGTCCGCTCTCTTCAGGGGTTCCCCGTCCCACCTTCCCACCTCTACCCTTCAAGCAGCAAAGCCAGTACCTAGTCCCCTCAAAAAAACACACAGCAGCCAGAGATTGTAAAATGTGTATTAAATTTCACATCCCCAGTGGGGAAGCCATCCTCACAGAGGTAAGAGTTCCAACCCAGTAACAATGGCAATGAGCCACCCCAGTATAGTTCAACCATCCATCGGAGACAGCAGGGGCTGGCGGCCGCCTCTGGACAGAGATTTTCTCCTCTTTGCTGGTGGGGGCCGGCTGTGACCCCCCCGGTGGGGGGACATGACTGGAGTCTTAGGTCCCTTGGGGGTACCATTCTGTTTCTGGAAGGCAGCTTTCTTGAGAGGCTGCTCTGGCACCCGCTGTTTAACCTCCTCAGCCCCTGTGGTGTTCCCCAGGGGCTGACCACGGTCCTCAGGCTTGAGAGTGGCCTGCGTCTTGGAGAGGGACGGCACAGCAGGTGTTTCCGTGCAGGTGCCCTTAGGAGGAGCGTGCCGCTTCCGGAAGGCAGCTTTCTTGGAGGACTGCAGTTCGGGTGACTGCTGCTGTAGCTTCCCGGCTACCTTTGGTTCCCTGACCCCTGCTGCTTTTTCAGCTGGCTGACTGCTACCCTGCAGCTTAGAGGAAGCTTGGGCCTTTGTGACAGAACACACAGTGGACACTTCTGAGTCTGTCCCTCTGGAGACACCATTCTGCTTCTGGAAGGAAGCCTTCTTGGGATGTTTCCGTTTCTGCAGCCGCTGCTTTGCTTGACCAGCCACTCTGGCCTTCTTGGCAGGCTGCCTGCTGCTCTCAGGCTGGGGGGTCACCTGCCCTTTCAGGTGGGGCAAGTCTAGGTTTGTAAGGGTGGATATCACAGAATTTCCTGAGGTTAAAATTAAACAGATGGTTTGAGAAAACAGGCCTCATCACTGGGTCTTGATCATTAGTGGAGGAGGTAGGTAGAGGTATTAAAATAAGGAAACTGCCGGGGTACTATCTCTTGGCCAAGTGTTCCACACAATTGGGACGGTGCCTAAGAGCAGATTACCTGGCTTCATATTACTTAATATCACCTGGTCTTTACGCAAGTCATATTTGAACCCTGTATTAAAGAGAAGGCATCACTACCCATCCCCATCCTTGGGCCTAAAGGTTTTCAGAGGAAGCTGTGCCCCCTTGAGGCCAGCAGGTAACAAGACACTCTAAGGAGGAGGCGAACCCTGAAAAAACCTGAAGCACTGGGCTTTTCTTTTAATCAGAAAAGATATTTTTTTCATGCAGAGTTTGACGAGAGGCAGGAAAATAAGAATGCACACAGAGCAACTAGAAAAAGCTAGTCTTCATTAGCGAAGACATATTAAATATGTATCCACAGTTACAGCAAAGAAAACGCAAGAAATTTTGCTACTCCTTAAAGAGGTTTTTGTTCTGTTAACATTCAGATGTGACTTTTGTTAAGAGGCATTGTTTATGAAGAGGAAAAAAAATCAACTCAATAAGTCATGTTGTTTGTGTCCAGAGAAGCCCGCCTCTCCCTCTTCCAACTCAGCTCAGGGTGGCATCCCAGCAGGCAGAGCCCTCAGGCTTGTTTCAGAAAACCCCACCCTTCCCCTTGAGATCAAGGCCAGACTCCTCAAGATGGCTGAGGAAACGATCTGCAATTAGTGTGATGGGCTCAGAGAACGGACAGTTCTGAGGAGTCGCGTGCCAACCCAATGCTGACAAGGCTGGACTGGCAGAGGTCTATTACCAGTAAGGCAACCCTCGGCCAAGAAACCACACTCGCACTGGGAATGCGTTTAGTGCCGACCAACTGCAGCCATTTGGCAGGATCAAGGGAAAGACCCCACCCACGTGAACCCCGTAACGCACCGAATGGGGCCCAGGCTTGGGAACAACTAACTAGCTGGGATGAAAGGGGTCTCTCACCCAAGCGTGCAAAGGCCAGGAGAGGGAGGCCGAGATCCGCCCTTCCCCGCAGTCACACCAGAAAGCCTCCTGAAGCTATGGTAGAAAGAGCAAAGGTGGAGAGGAGAGGTACGAAGAGCACACTGCTTACCTGTTTGGGACTGGGGGATAGAATTGGAGAATTTCTTGAACTTGGCAATAAAGAAACCGTCCACGTTGTGGGTGTGAGGGTAGAAGCGGCGGGTGGAGCGCAGGGTAGGGTGGAAGCGCCTTTCCCGGAAGCGGGTGAAGCCCTCCTGGCCGAAGTCCAGGCCCGTGGGCACCAGCCGCACGTTCCTTTTTCTCAGGGCGTAGTCTACCACCCACTCGTTCTCTTCCACCTGACGTGTGGGGGAGACAGAGACGGAAGGGAAAGCGGAGCTGGAGCCGAGGGGGTGCTGGGGGGCGCCGGCGCCAGCCCTGCCCCCTCTCGCCCCACGACAGGCCTCACCATGATGGAGCAGGTGCAGTAGACGAGGTAGCCCCCCGTCTTGGAGGTGGCGCTGACAGAGTCGATAGCGCTCAGGAGCAGCTCCTTCTGAAGGTGAGCGCAGCGCAAGATGTCCTTCTCATCCTGTCCCAGGACGGAGAGACCCACAGCGCTGGACTTTCTAAAGGTAGCCTCAGGAGACGTGAGCTGCTGACTGCCCACCTCCCACTCCGCTTCGCCAGGCCCCCTTCCCCGAGACTTTTCAGCGGGTCCCCCAACCCCTGCACCTTGTTCGTCTTCACTGCTGGGTCCTTGGAGATGATACCGGTGCCACTGCAGGGGGCATCCAGCAGGACTCGGTCAAAGCCCCCCACCACCTGGGGAAAAAGGTAGGCTAAGTGGATGTTTTCGGCAACCTGAACCATACCGATTATTTCCTAAGGGCAGGTCTCAATATCCTGAGGTCGGGAAGGGAGCAGGTGAGACGCCCCAGGAGAGACACACAGCGGGGAGCCCCACCTTGGGAAACTGGCGCCCGTCATAGTGGCTGATGACGGTGTTGGTGACTCCCAGCCGGTGCAGGTTGCCCACGACGCTCCTGAGCCGCTCGGCGTTGGCGTCATTGGCGAGGATCACACCTGTGTTCTTCATGAGCTGGGCTGAAGGGAGGAGGGCACAGTGCTCACCGGCAGCTCCTGTGCCTCCACACCTGCCGGCCACCCTCTAGCCCAAGACTCTGCCTGTGAAGTCTCACCCCTTCCCCAAATAAGCTGCAACCCCACCGGCTACCCGGTCCGCACCGGCCCTGTGATGAGCGAGCCCGCCAGGATGACTTTTCTGTTACTGAACGCCCTTCTGATCCTTCAGACTAAGTTACTTCTTCCAAGGGATAACAGTTTAATAAAATGGTTACGACTAATTGTACGTAGCGGTTACTGTGCCAGGGACTTGCATATGCGCACCTCAACCCTCAGGACCCACGCATAACGTAACAGCCAACACGAGCACCATCACCTCGCCGTTCCACAGGTGCCCAAGGTCACGTGGGCAGTAAGAGGCCCTCGTGGGGCTGGAGCTGGGCCGCCCCCAGAACCTGTGCTGCTGCCCACTCTGCTGACGGCCTGTGCAACCCCACCTCCTTTCATAAGCAGAGAGCCAGCCGAAGCCTAGCCCCGCCGGCCCTTCTCATACCTATGTAGCTGGTCTTTCCTCCAGGGGCACAACACATGTCCAGGATCCGCTCATGTTCCTGGGGTGCCAAGGCCATGACGGGCAACATGCTGGAGGCCCCCTGCAGCATGTAGTGCCCAGCCAGGTACTCGGGAGTGGCACCTGTGGATGAGGACCCGCCTGTGACATGCTGGGACGAGGGCAGGGGCGGAAGGGCTCCGGGGCGGGGAACACTTACCAATGGGCACCGAAGAATCATATACCACCAGTCCAGTCTTCGACCACTTGCCCAGGGGATCCAGGTTAACCCCACGATTGATCAGCGCCTGAAAATAAGATGGATGAAAGTGTTAAAACCGCGGAAGCTACTACACCCAGTAGGGGACTGGAAACGTGACACCCTGGTCCTGGCAGGAGGCCCGTGGCACCACGACCCCTGGAGCTTAGTCAGGACACAATCATCACAGGCGCACGGAACAGTCTGTCCCATCCCGTCCCGTGGTCTCCTCTTCCTTAGCCTCAGGTTCTAACTCAAGGTCTGAATTCCATCCCAATGGAGCACGCTGCCAGCTCCTGTTCTTTCATCTCCTGGAAATGGACCCCGACTTTCCAAGAGCCTCAGCCCCCTTGCCATCCTAAAACTTAGCGTTATTGGTTATAGCAACGTTAAAGATAACTATCGAGTTACCTTCCAGGAGAGATAACAGAAGACAGACACCAGGAGACAGACAACACACAAGGCCACACCACTGCCTCTGGCACCAGGGTTTTAACCTGGGGCCCCTGAACCCCTGGAAACCAGGAGCTTAAAACACTGCTTGTGTGTGTGTGTCACGTCTTTTCCTGGGGATAGGGATCACAGCCTCACCAGCTTCTCAATCATCTACGAGGCAGACAACCCCCTCCCACTTCTCTGTGAGGCGGCACTTTCATCGTGATGCGGATGTCTCAGCCCTGTCACAGGGAGCAGAGGCTGAAGGGACGAGCTCCCCAATCGACAGAGGTCCTCAGCCCTGCCAGACAGACCCAGCGTGACACCAGGCCTAGGTCTGCCTCCTGGGACCATGCCTGTACCAAGAAATGCCTAGGTACTAAGACCCCCCACGCCCAGTGGGGTGGGACGGGGGTGGGGGGCGGGTGTCTCTGGGATTCAGTGCCTCCCTGAGACAAGCAAACCTCAGGGCCCACCCCTCACCTGAGCGAGGTCCCGGCGCCGGGTCTTCAAGGTATTGGTCCTGAGGGTGATGGGCCGAGGCACCTCATTGGCTTCCAAAAACTCCACCAGCTGGGACAGAGCATGGCAGGGAGCAGGTCAGGCTGGCCTAGGAGCGCAGCCAGAAAAGCAGAGAGCAAGGGGGCTGGCTGCCTTCTTACACAGTGTAAGAGAAGAGAGAGTGAGGAAAGAAAAGCATGAAGGGCATCAGAATGGCAAGTCGGTACCTCAGACAGAGGGAAGAGGTCCATAAGCTTGCCAAGGAGGAAGTCTCCATAGGAGTAGTAAGTGGCCAGATCCTTCCGAAGCCGCTGCAGGTATTCAGAACGAGACCGACCTTCCTCCCGCTGAGTCCCAAAATCGCGCAGCACTCCCACTATGTCTTGGATGCGCTTGTGAACTCGCTGTAAGTCTGGAACCTGGGCATGTGGACCTGTTAAGGAACTGGTTTCCTGGGGCCTGGAAATGCCTTCTCCCCAGCATCCCCCTCCGGCTCCCCCTGCCCCAGAAGGATATCCTGCTCCATCTCCCCAGCAGGGGGCAGCACAAAAGTCTCCTCCTCGTTCGCGTTGATCTGCAGGTCCCCTTCCATCTCATCATCCTCTTTGGGGTCTGACTCAGGGGACACTTTCTCCTCTTCCTCCTCTTCGTAGGTCTCCTCCTCACTCCAGTGGCCCCTATAAACAGGTCCAAGAACAGAGTGGTTCACAGATCAAAGCAGACACCGCCTCCTTCGTCACATTTTCCTTCATCCCAGCCACTGCCTACTCTCCACCCTGTTTCCAAAACTCACCCAGCAACAGCCTCCTGGGCCTTCTGCTTCCGAGCAGCCCTTTCAATGGGCAGCAACTGAATAAAGAGACAAGAGGCTGGTGATGCAAAGCTTGCCCTTCCACCAGCCCACGAAATACTTCCTACCTCTGTTTTTTTCCTAAATACAAACATAACTCTTGCTCCCAGAAAGAAATTTAGACCCTGAAGAAGTGAATATAAGATTGGCAAAATATCTACCGTTACTGAAGTGAAATGATGGATTGAAAGAGCGGGACGGACGGACGGACACACACACACACACACACACACACACACACACTTTTTCACACAGTTAAAATCATGATTCATTTTCGAGTCTGTTTCTCGCCTTTTCTCATTCACAGATCACAAGCATTTTCACAGACGTAATGGCCAAACGTTAATTTAGCATACGAATGAACCACAGTTCACTTAAGCCTATTAGGCATTTTGGAAGTTTCCAGAGTTTGGGCATTATGGTCCACATGGTGCCTGGAAATCGCAAAACAGTAGCTCTGCAGAGAGAAGGGGAGTTGGGGGAGAGGGGCGAAAGAGGGAACTTCCTTTTTATTCCATACGACTCGATTATGCTTGAATTTTCCTAGTAACACACTCACATACTTAAACTGTATAATACATGATAACTTCTTATACTTCGGCAAGTAAACCTCTGTCTACATTCTGGATCACCTTCCTAAGGTGGAATTACTAAGTGAAAAGGAAAAACCTTTTTAAGGTTCTCAGATACCAAATGCTTTAAAAAAAAAAAAAAAAAAAAAGTGTGCATTTCAAGTCCCAGCAGTGGGGCCATACAAGTGTCCGCCTTACCACGTCCTCACCAGCACTGAGCATCGTTATATTTTAAAGTGCTCTATCCTGCGGCTCTTTTAAACTTGCACATGCGCTGAGAGGAGGTAAGGTGCTACGAAAAGTGATGGAACACTAAAATCCCTTTTCTCCACTCAGGCTTATCCTTGTCACCGAGAGATAGTCTCAAGGATCTGGAAAGACTCTAAAAGGCAAGGACAGCTTTCTGAAGACCCAGAGAGATAAAGCTCACCTCTGCACCGTCATCCTCATCTTCGTCCTCTGAGCTGGAGTCAGCTCCATAGTCATCTACCATATCAGCGTCACTGTCCTCGGAGCCCCAGAGGTCCCCCTGGTTCGCCACACCACCCTCTTCAGAGTCTTCCTCCTCTTCTTCCTCGTTACTGCTGTGGGTTGGTGCTGGGCGCTTCTTGCCTCGAGCACTGTTAAATAAGGACGGGGCTCCCTTCTTACTGGGTGCCTGGACAGCTCCTGCAGAGATCCCAGAGGGTTTGAAGAATCCTGGACTGATGGCAGCCACACACTGATGGAGCCTCTGTACTTTCTACCCCCAAGAACGTCCTCTGGCTGTTCCTTTCACTTCAGAAATACTCAACAAGCCCCTCCCTACCCAGGACCCAGAGGACTCCTCATGTGGCACCCAGCTCCTATGTCCACTGACCTGATAGCTTTCCAGGCAATGGTTTGGCCCCAGGGGACTTATTCATCTCAGGGGCTTCAGCAGAGCCCAACCTCCTCCTGGCTGCCCTGAAAACATAAAAGGAGTGAGGAAATGGAACACGCCTCTAGGCTCTGCCACTTCCCAGTGCAGGGAAACCTGACAGTCCCCAACAGCTCTTTCCATCAGCATGATCACATGGGAGCAGTGCCTAAAGATGAGTGGGACCAGTTTAACCTGGGTAACGTAAGTCTAGACATGCACACTCACCTCTTTCGGGCACGACTGGACAACCTCTTGAAATTTTCATCACCACCTGTTTAAAAAAAATTTTTTTTTAAACAGGCAGAACAGGAGGTTACAGGGGAAATGAAAAAGCAACGGGAAAGGAAATAAAAGGGGAGAGAATTAGAACACTACTTAGAGGCAGTAGATGATAACTCACTCCACTGTGCTCTACCGGGAGCTGGATAAGAGATGTAGAGGAGATGATTTCCACCTGGCTGTTCACCAGCCAAATCCAAACAGGGCCTCCCTCCAGACTGATTTCAACTAACAGCATCATCATCATTCTGGTAACACAGATTCAAAACTTTCTTCTCCCCTTTCTTTTACTCTCAACTCATCAGTTACCAACCACGATAGATATTACCTTTACAACTGCTGCTGTTCGTATATTCTCCAAGAAACAGAAAATTTAAATCTCAGCTCTGTCATTTAATAACTATTTACAGGTTAACCTTTCAGCACCCATTTCCTTAGCAGGGTCTCTCTCACAGGACACTGAGAATGAGAGGATACAATGTGTCCAAAGGCTTCGGTATAGTGTTTAGCATTTGCCAACACCTCAGTAAACTGCATCTTTTATATGATGTTCAACACAAACTGCTTGCCCACTCTTCCCTCCCACCCAGTCTTCCATGCAGTAGACTACTAACCATGCAGGAACCAGATCTGTGCTTTCCCATCTCCATGCCCTCAACAATGCAGTTCACAGTGACTGGACTATCCCCTTCCAACTTCCACTTGCTAAAATGTCACCCATTTTTCAAAACCCAACTGCTTCACAAAATCTTTTCAAACAAAATCTTCTCAAACTCTCTAACTCCGTGGGATCCCCCTTCCTCTGAACTCCCGCAGTGTTAAACCACACCTCTCCTTGCATGAGTACTTGTGTCCCAGTCGCATCTTCCCTAAGTTCTAAACGCTAATGAGAGTACTTCATTCCTACTTATTTCCTAGTAACTCACTAAAAGAAAATTCCGCTTGAACAGAAAACGAACACACAAAATGACTAAAAAAACGGAAGGGTTGCGCTACAGATAAAAGAATAGCGCAAAAGCTGGAGAATCGGGAGAGGGAGCACGCCAGACCCCTACCTGCAGGCAAGAATTTGGCAAGTTCGGTCTCGGCACCTTTCTGTTTCCGGGCCTTTCGGCCCGGCCCGCGCTTCTCCTTCTTCGTAGGGTCCAATTTACGCCCCATGGTACTGGGGAAAACAAAACGGGAGACAGTAGAAGAGCGCGTATTGTAAAGGAAAGGCAGAACGCAGACGAAGCGAAATGGAGCGGGAGAGGGTATCGCCTCCACCAGAACCTCGACTCAACAGCCCCTCGAGGCCTGGCCAAACCTCCACTCCACGCTGAGCCCCGGGCCCTGGGTCCCACGCCCTAGGTACCGCGTACCCCCACCCTCCCCACGCCCCAGTCCAGGCCAGCGCCTCACCCTTCCTTCCCCAAATTCCTCCAGACGCGCCCGAAGCCTCGGCTCACCTGGAAGCCAATCCAGCCCCGAGACGGGATTCGGAAGCAGGCGCGGAGCTCCACGTGCGGCCCAGGACAAGCGCTCCGACGCCGCACCACGAAAACGTCTTACGCAGGCGCCCTGCGTGCCTGCCGAGGCCCCGCCTCTTCCGGTCTTCCGGTCCGCCGCGGAAGCCGGAACGTTTGCTTACCCGGCCCGCGCGGGGCTGGGGGGTCGTGCGGCCGGGCACGATTCTCGGGCGGACCGCTCTGCTTTCCCCCCGGCCGGAGAAGGTGGTGCACCCAAGGCGTTTTCGGCTTCCCCGCCCTCCCCTCCGGGCATGGGCCTTTCGCCTCACTGCAGATTTGTCGGAAATACTGTACCCGAAAGCAGCCCCTTCCCCTCGAACGGAGGCGCCAGAGCCGGGCCCTCCTCCGCCCGACGTCGCCTCAAGATCGGGGGACCCCACGCCTGCGACGCGGAAACCCTCTTCCTTGACCCCAGACCCCGCGCTCCCCCTCAGATAACGGTCCTCTCTGCCCAGGTTCCCGTCTTGGAGGTCGGGAGGAAGGCATCTCGCGTCCTGACTTCATTCACGCAAGTTAACAGAAAAACCGACTTCAGCCTTTCTTCAAATAGACAGCAAGGTGGTGCTTAGCTGTTAAAACTCTTCCAGCCCTTCGTTGGTTTTGTTTTCCCAACTCTGCGAGGAAGACCCCTTCATTTTATACGCGCGACGTCCACAGCCCGGAGAAGTCTGCTTCCGCACCCTCGCGGATCCAGGAGGCCGCGGTGTGGGCTGTGAACCCGGCGGCTCCGGTGGCCCCGCTGTGCACAGGTGGGCTTGTCAGCACACAGCACGTGCACAGTGGGAACTCGGCTCTTTCGTGAAATCTCAGGCCACAAGGAAACCCTTCGTCTCCAAACACACGTCCCAAAGCTCCCATACAGAAACATTCATCCACCTGCACCTACACCCACACTGAACGAGAGCACTAAAATACAAGGAAAATTTTATTTTCAATTTTCGTCAAGAAATTTGCTGTGGTTTTTTATGCTTTTGGTTCTTTTTTTTTTTTTTTTTTTCCACTTTATTTAATTCTAGCCACTCAGGGGCTGGAGCCGCTGGGTTCCTGGTATTAAAAAGATGCCAACAGAGGTAGCTGTGTCTCACCCAGGGGCCCGGCCCACTGTGAATACCCCCCAAAAAAGGAGAAAAAACACAAAATAAACCAACAAAATAAAACCAAAAGGAGGAAGAAATTCTGATCATTTTCTTCAAGCCTGTTGGGAACCCGCAACAGTTTGTGTGTAACAGACGTTACAGTGGGGAGAAGCCAGGGCCCGGAAGGCCAGCCCGCCAGCTCCCCGCAGATGGCGCCGGCGCTACTGCTGCATGTCTCTCCAGCAGGAAGGGCACCACTGCCCCTCACTCCCTCCCCTCCCCCAGTGCTCAGCGGGGCTGTTCCTCTACAACTTGGAAGATGGGGCAGAAGGAAGGAGAGGGTCTCTCAGGCCCCCAGGGGAGAAGCTGGGCAAGGGAAAGTGAGGAAGGTCACTGCTCAGCGGTGGAGGTGGTATCATCAATCTGGATCTTCACTGCTGCTGGGCTACCTATAGGAAGAGAAAGCCAAGGGAGTCAGAATTCCAGACTCCAGGAACCCACCTGATCCCAAGGGAACTCACTGGTAAGCCAGCCCCACCTGCCCAGTATGTAAAGCTAGGGACAGACAGCAGAGTTAAAGTTCTAGAATGGCTCTGTTGGAAGAGCTGGCCAGACGAAAATGGTCCTATACCTGCTGTGGAGGTGGTTCAGGTGCCCGGTTTGCCAGGCGACTGAGAATATTACGCTCTGACATCTGTAGCCTCACAGCAACTGGGGGAATTCGGGCAATAGTAGCTGGGAGTCGAGTCACATCGGCTTTCATGTCACTCAGCAGTTCTTCTAGCTGTTTCAGAACTGCAGGGGCAAGAAAAAGAGGCGGTGAGCCATGGTAGTCAAGACCGAGGTCCATCTTTCCCATTAAGTGGACCCCCCACACACACCCATTACTTCTCAATGACCAAGTGACTGATGTGCCGGAGTACTGTCTTTTGTCACTGAGTCACCTGACCTGGCTCCACCACACTCAAATTCCTGTCCCTCATATTCCAGTTCCAATTGTCCATGATTCTGTGCTTTCTAAAGCCAACTGTCCCTTGATCCCTATTGTCTCTATTTCCTCCACTTCTTCAATAGCTATTCCTATTGTTTCCTCTTCTCACTATCTTTCCTCTGCACCTTTGGAGCTGTCTCCCTCTTCCTTTATAACAGCTTTCTTTTCCTCATTTCACCCTCCATCCCCCTTACAATGTCTTAACTTTAATTAAAAACAGAATGTTGAAAGCAGTCTAGAATTTGACAAGATCTTAAATCACCTTGTTACCTCTAAACTATCCCAGATCACACTATATTATTCTGCTTTGCTTTCCACCTCCAAGAACTGGAATACATTCAAGAGTTAAAAAGCAAAGAACTACTGTCCTTGACCGTCTCTAAGATGTTAGCTTCCTAAGAAGGAACGCAAGGATCCCCAGCACACCCTAAGCTCCCAGACAAAGAAAGGGGCTCCAAAAAAGGCTCAGACCTGAGAAGTAGGTGTGTGTCGGGGAGGGGCAGAGGAGGAAGGAGGCCAAGTCCACAGGAGGCAGGGGAGCCACTGGCTACCTTTGTGCAGGACCGCATTTGCTGGCTTGTTTCCCGCCATCGACTCCTTGGACAGGTGCTGATGACTCTCTGCCAAACACTCCACCTCAGCAAAGCGGGTGTTCAGGGCCATGGAAGGGTGAGAGGGGTCCTCTGACATGTTCAGGTAAGCCGCCCGACGCAGCTGCTCCTCAATCACCAGGGCTTGTTCTAAGAGCTGGACAAGAGAGCAACAGGAGATGACAGCTGGACTGACCCTCACTCTGCTCATTTCTCGTGGGCCTCTCAGAACCCACACCTGGCCAGTTCAACATTCCATTGCCTTTTTCACCCCACTTTGAAGGTCTGTGTTTTTAAAGCTCTTTACCCTTTATTGATTCACTCTTATACAAAAATGATAAATCCTCAATTTAGAAAATACAGAATGTATAAAGAATTAAAATCACAATTGCACCTCCGAGAGCTACTGTTAACATTTTGAGGTTTTCTGTTACGTTTTTTACAAAATTAAGATTCTATATACGTATTTATATTGTATCAACTCAGAGTTACATAGTAAGGCTCTTCCCTTGTTATTAGCTGCTCTTTATAAAAGATGACTTTTTTTCCCCCATTCTTTTTCAAATTCTTTTCCCGTTTAGGTTATTACAGAATACAGATGACTTAATGGTTGCATGGCAGTCCATCTACCCTATCAAGTTGTTTTACTCTCTAAAATTATTCCTGTTGTTTCTTTTCTTTCATCTCTATATCTCACTCCCATTCCTTTCCTTCCTCAATAGGCAACCCTTCTAATATACCTACTGTGTGTCTTTTTGTGGGTTTTCTTGAAGACAGTATTGTTTCATGTGCACATTTCTCATTTACAGAATGTTTTTCTGTACATTATAAAATGCTTTTTCATTTCCCCACTACATACCTTTTTTAAAGGTCCATTTATGTTACAAAACGTGTATTTTGTTGCTGCCAACTGTTTCTTAATGCTCGGTGATGTGAATCCACATTTTACCTACCCACACTCCAATGTCAAACATCTAGGTTGCCTCCAGGCTCCACCACCAAAAATCATAATGCAACGAACACTTGCACATGTCACCTGATGGAGCTGTGTAAAACGGCCTTTGAAATACATTTCAAGGGACAGAATGTTGATTCATGACTTACGAGACTTATTTTACTCAAGTATCCACTGGTTCTTAAAAAGAATGAATCCACTAGGGGTCAGGAAAAAGGACAGTATGAGAATGGACTGTTGTTTCTTCCAGAAGACCTGGCTCCATTCAGGCCTAACTTATCCCCAAACAGACCAAGCACCTCCTTTCAATCTGTATACCACCCTGTCTCCTTCACCAACTCCCCTCCCTCTTGCCCCAAACTATGAGCTTTCTCCAGGATCAGCATTCTCCCAAGCGCTCTCTCCCCTCCTGGCATCAGCCAGTACCTCTATGCAAATGAGTTGGTGCTTTTCAAACATGCATCTCAAGCACTGATTGTTCTGATCCCACTCGTGCGTGGTTGATCACTTTGATCCCACTTGTTTAACGGTGGTGGGAGTACTGGGAGGATATTTACTTGTGAAAAACACCAAATGACTTGTCTAAAATTGAACTTAACTTTTTTCTACAAACTGCTCCCTCTCCTCACTTCCCTGATCTGCCAATAGTAATTTAACTTTCTCAGTGACTCAGACTCAAAACTTCAGTTATTTTTGGAGTCTCACTCCTTTGTATCTCAAATTCAATAAAGTAACTCAGGGGTCAGCAAACTATGGCCTGTGGGCCGAATCTGGGCCACTGCCTGTTTTTGGATGGCCCAAGAGCTAAGAATGGGTTCTTCATTTTTAAATTGTTGAAAAAAAATCAAAATAATAGTTTATAAAGCTTCATAAAAATTATAGGAAGTTCAAAGTTTAGTGTCGATAAATAAAGTTTTACTGGAACATATTCATACTTATCACCTATGGCTGCTTGCCCACTATGACAGAGCTGAGTGTCAGTGTCTCACAAAGCTTGAATTACTCTGGCCCCTTAATAGAAAAAGTTTGCTGACCCCTACAGTAAATCAGTAAATCCTGTAAATTCCTTGGTGTTTCATTCCCTTTATCTTTTTTTTAAAATTTTTTTAGTATTTATTTGGCTGCACCGGGTCTTAGTTGCAGCACGCTGGATCTTAGTTGTGGCACGGGGGATCTAGTTCCCTGACCAGGGATCAAACCCGGGCCCCCTGCACTGGGAGTGCAGTCTTAACCACTGGACCGCCAGGGAGGTCCCTCGTTCCCTTTATCTTATCCTTCTCATTTTCCACAACCAGCATCACAGACGAGCCCTTACTACCTCATGACTATATGATAGTTCTGTAATCTCATGAATGTTCTGTTTCAGTTTCCCTTGGTTGTATCAAAACCCTTCACAAACCCTCCATGGCTGCCCATGAACTATAAGGTAAAGTCCAAACTCTCTTATCTGGTGCCAAAAACCTACCTACCGACCTCCAGCCTTACTTCTCTCTCCAACGTACCTCCCACCATCACCAACCCAAGTGTCTTCTACACCCCACCTGGACTATTTGCTGTTTCCAAACACCATAAGCTCTACAGGCTCTGTCTTTGCCTAACCTAATTCTTTGGATCAAAGGGCCTTCCGTTTCCATCCGGCAATCTCTATTACATTCACCAAAACTTCATTCCAATGCCATCTTCTCCCTGGAGCATTTGTGAGCTCTCCCCACTCCCCACATTCCCTCTGGAGAACTTAAGATCTTAAGGATTTAGCAGTCTCCCTCGCAACACACAGAATGACATTCATTTGACCACACATCTGCCTCTACGTTAAACTGAGAGCTCCTTGAGAACAGGCACCAGGCCTGTCCCTGGCCCACCCATTCCCTAGCACATGATATTGGAAGGTTTATTAGTGTACATTTCTTATTCCCCCAATTATACTCAGCGTTAAGATCCACGTGTCTCATCTCCATGGTATCCCATTATGATGGTCTGCACACAAGGTGCCCTTAATATGCATTTGCTGAATTCCTGAGGAAAACTCCCCTTCAGTCCTGGGCGTATCAGCCCTAGTGATTCTGAAAATGGAGCTCTACACCTTTGCGTCTACCCCACCCTTCATCCACACAGACCCAGAAAAAAGTACCACCAGCCCACTGGCAGCCCTGCCTCCTCAGAGATCCAATTCAGTCCCACCTCTGTATCTTTCCTGAACACTCCAGCCTACCGTGTTCCCCCAGCACACCCACTGCACTGGTCTGTGTCATGCATCAGGCACAGTCATCTTCAGCCCTTAACCAACTGGTTAACCTTCAGGTCTGTATGTGTTGATCTCTAATATTGAAGATACTTGGGAGCAAAGCCTTTCACAGAATACAAAGCGAAGTGCACAGGAGAACACAATAATCAACGTGGCTGAATGAGCAGACTCCCTCCTTTAGTCCCTTCTGCACTTTAAAGGCTGCCACGTCAACGCTGTATTCCTCCTCGTCCTGCTCACCTTGAACCTTCGGGCTAGAAACTTATTCTTGATCTCTAAGAAATTGCCACGGTTCATTTCACCCTTGAAAGGCTCATTGAGGATAGCATAGCGTGGGTCATTCTGGATGTCCTGCCACCGGGCATAGCCATGGCTATTGGAAAATTAATTGCTCAGGAAAAACGAAACAAGGAAATTAAGAACTTCAAACTGTGGACCCTCAGAAACCTTCACTAAGGAGCTCAGCCCCAACTCAGGCAAAGGATACTTTATGATGCCAGCCAGGAGCCAGTAGTCATGCCGTCGGTGCCAGATCTCATAAGTCTTCTTGGTGACTGTGGCTGCCCGCTCCTCATTCTGCCAGAGGGAGTGCAACTCTGAAGAGGAATTTAGGGAAGGTTGGGGAGAAAAAGAAAGGCGAACATCTGTGAGAATCCAAAAAGCTATTTATTCCTGATTCCCAGATACCAACTTAATATGCCTCTGGCTTTCTAACATGGACCCCAGAGGAGTGTGCAGTCAGCCTGGCATTCTCTCTAGGAGAGGTAAAGTCTCTGTACCCTGGTTTCTGACAAGAACCCTGGTTTCACCTCGAATCCATCTAACCCCAGTGGGCCCCTCTTTTTCATACCAGTAAAACCGCCATCTGCAATGTTGAACATGAAACGCTGTTTAATATTTTTCTTCTGCTTCTCATCATTCAGGTCCTTGGGGGTCTCTCCATTCTGAAGCATCACCTCTTTTTTCTCTTCTTCTTCTTTCTTCTCCTCTACAGGACATGCAGAAGAAAAATGTCAGCTCCAGACAGAAGCCAGCACCATAGCCCTTACCCGTACATAGCACCATACGCTACAAGATACCCATCCACCTCCACCCTTTCTCCACAGAAGTGTTCTTAAACCCAGGAACAGGTGCCACTGGCCCACTGACAGCCACATGTGGGGAGAGGTGGAGTCTTTTAGCTTGGGATAAAATGATTATATGGGTATGGATGGGGGAACCTGGGGGTGGAGGGGTGTCCAAGAGATAAAGTCCTTCCTTTCAGCTTTAGAGTCCTTTTAAAAGCACAGTCAGCTTCTCCAAACACCCACCTTTGTCCTCCACCACAATGGGAATCAGATCGACTGCTGACTTCTCCTCCACCTTCTCCACATCAGCAATACCTGGGAGAACAGATGGCACTGAGAGCCTGTCTAAGGAAGTGTATTCTCTGTTCTACACTATATCCTGAACCTAAATCGTGATGAAAGTCATAAACGATGTCTTGAGAGAGAAAAAGCCCACAGTTTAAAATCAAGGGTACAAGATTCTTCAGTGTGTCACTTCCTCTGGACTTCCCTCCAGCCGGGCTGCAAGCCCAAGGGCAACTGTGGTTCACAGGGATCTGTAGTGTGTGAAAATGTACATACCTTTGGGATCTGTCTCCATTGGTTCCTCTGTTCTCTCCTTGACCTCTGCCTTTTCCACTTTCTCCTCTCCCTCGGGAGGCTCAACAAGGACTTTTTCATCCTCTGAGGCAGGGGCAGGGGGCTGTGTACACTTCAAAGGAAAGAAGAAAGAAGCTGAAGCAGACAGGCCAGCACCCAAGAGGAAGAACAGGCTTATCCACCTGCCTTTGGTGTGGCATCCAGTCACCCCCATCTCTTACCTCAACAGTGGCTTCAGGGGCTGCAGATTTCACTTCCTTTTCTCCTTCTGCACTGTCTTCTTCTTTGAGGCTATTTTCCTCTATTTTTATCCCATCCTCTGCACACCAATAATAGACATTCATTAGGAAGAAGGTCCCAGATCAGAGAGAAGGTCACACCTTCTCAGTTTGTCTCATCTTAACTGTCCTCTCGTGCCTTTAAGAGCCAGCCCTATTCTTAGGACAGCCCTCCTAAACTGAGAGGGAGTTTGCTGTGTGTCCTGCCAGATTCCCCTGTTAGAACTGAGTACAGGGAAACAGAAAAAGCAAAGGCCAGGACGAGAAGAAAAGGATAGAAAACAACAGTCCAGGCAGACTTACCAGCAGGTGGGGCAGGTGCAGGAGTATTGGGTTGTGTGTCCCCTGGAGTGGAGGGTGTGGGAGTCTTTGGGGAAGGTGACCCTGGCTGTGACATTTTCTTGTTTTCCTCTACTTCCGCAAGTTCCGGCATGCTCCAGCGCCCATTAACATGTTCAAACTCCTGAACCTGCAGCAATGGGACAAGATGCTGAAGACCCAATTCCATCTAGGTTCCTTTCCTGCTGGCTCTCCAGTTTCCCCTAGAAACCCCTGAACGATGGAGGGAGGTTCAGGGCTCACCTTCTTGCGAATCAAGGACATGACACCAATCCTAGTAAGGACGTGCTGGCGAGACAGGCCTTCTCGGGGTACACCATCAGCAAATGTCTCGGCCCCGTCTGCTCCCGGCTCACATAAATGCCGCATAAAAAGAGAGACGTAAGCCCTGTAGCAAACAAATAGAGAGATGGGTCAAACAGCAATCATGCCAACTCCTAGATCAGATTCTTTCCCACCCGCAGCCAGGCATCAACTATGGCTCCATCTGAGGTAAAGCCCACCATCGTGCTGAAAGCTGGTCTCCAGACCCCACACCATGTCCCAGGTCCTCTTCCAGGGAAGCGAGGAGTACAAGGAACCCTATTACTAACAGCTTCCCTTGCCAACGTCAGCAGAGGAGACAGCCGATGTCCTGCACAGCCTGCACTAGCACTGTGGAGTGACCAGAGACTAAGAGCCCTTGCTCTACATCAGTCATCCCCAGCCCTCAACTCACTTGAACTCCTTCTCTGACTTGCCTCGCAGGTCTCTCACAAGCCACTGGGTGGTGAAAGCGTCCTGAGGCGGCATCCCGTACCGCATGATCGCATTCAGAAAGGCTTTGCGCTGACGGGCATTAAAGCCAAGAACCTGGGGGCAGAAGGAACCTAGGTGAGAAGAGGAGTAGACCTTACTCCACCAAAGACCCGACAGCAGCACTCACCCAGCCTTCCCTAGAACGGAACGGTACTTACTTCAATATTCCCACCAACACGGGCCAACAGAGGAGGCAATGGCTTATCTTTATCATTCCGCAGGCCCTTGCGACTGGGCCTGCGGGGAGCTGCGAGAAGAAAAGGATGCGTGAGCGACACCGATAGGGATGTTAGACAAGGCAGTATTTTAAAAATCCAGCAGAAAGGCATAGCCCTCACCTTCTGAACGTTCATCAAAGTCTTCATCACCTTCCTCTGAGGCCACTGAATAATCGGACTGGTTGTCGGACTGGTCGTCCTGCCAATCTGGAGGGAGAGAGGGCAGATGAGCGGGGCCCACTGCTCTAGTGGAACGGCCCATGGGTTGGGGGCGGGGCCGGCCACACACACCTCGGTCCTCCTGGGAGCCATCATTGTAGTTGACCTGTTTACGGATTCTTTTTCCTTTGCCCAGATTGCGGGCCAGATCTTCTTGCTGCTGCTCATAATGGTGCCGCAGCAATTTCTCCCAGTAGTCAGGATCCACACTTTCTTCCTGTTTTATGATTTCCCGTTCTACCTCCTCTTCCTCCTGGGACAGAGGGAGGGCCAGGACTCAGGGGTGCTGAAGTCGGCACCACCAGCTACCCCTGGTCCTCATAGTCCCCTTTCTGCTATAGCTCCTTCTTATGACTGGACTCTGAAATACTTGGTGAGCCTGCTTGGACCTAAGAGCTTAAAAGAAATTTAATTGACAAGACATGGTTGGTTCCTCGTGGTTATGTTTAGATTAGCAGTCAAAATAACTAAAGAAAAATATAGGATGGAGTTGTTATCACAAGAGAAGAATGAAGAGACAGTATGTTTTCTTTTAACTCCTTTTACTGATGCATATACAGTTGCGAGACAGTAAAATGAAGAAAAGTGAGGTTACAGCCTTAGCAAGGTAGAATGGAGAAGCTTCTGAAATACTGCAGAAGATTTTCCCAGGAGATGAAGTAGAAGGGCCATAAGCCCTTTCTGTTCTGCATAAACTTCATAAAAGTTTACCAACTGTGAAAAAAAATTATATATATCCTCTTATATCCCAATAATGTTTATGCTCCTTTGAAAGTCTTACCTTTTTTTCAGATCGTTCAGGACGACGAATTCCAAATCCCTTACATTAGAATTAAGCTGCTGCTAACAGCATAATACTAGAAACAACCTAAACATCCATCATTATGGAACTTGAATAAATTATGGGGGGTGAAAAGGGTGAAGAGAGTCAAAAGGTATAAACTTCCAGTTATAAAATAAATAAGTCATGGTGACTTTATGTTTAGCATAGTAACTATAGTTAATACCATACTGCATATTTGAAAGTTGCTAAAAGAGCAGCCCTCAAAAGTTCTCATAGGAAAAAAAAATGTATATGTATGGTGACAGATATTAACTAAACTTATCGAGGTGACCATTTCACAAAATATACAAATATCAAATCATTATGTTGTACACCTGAAACTAATATAATGGCATATGTCAATTATATCTCAATTTTTTAAAGTAAATAAATTATGGTACTTCCAAACAAGGACATATTATGCAGCGAATAAAGGGGTGGGGAGGGGGGAAAGCTCTTTGGGTACTGATTTGGACGAAATCTTCCAAGATTTATTAGGTGGATAAAAATAAGGTACAGAATGTCATGTATAAGAAACTACTTTCCTTATGCAGCAACATGGATGCAAGTAGAGATTATCATACTAAGTGAAGTAAGAAAGAGAAAGACAAATATTATATGATATCACTTATATGTGGAATCTAAAATAGGACACAAATGAATCTATGTAACAGAAACAGAATCACGGACAGAGAGAGAAACAGAATCACGGACGTAGAGAACAGACTGGTGGTTGCCAAGGGGGAGGGGGTTGGGGGAGGGATGGAGTGGGAGGCTGGGGTTAGCAGATGTAAGCTTTTATATAGAGAATGGATAAACAACAGGTCCTACTGTATAGCACAGGGAACTGCCATAGTGGAAAAGAGTATATATAAAATAAGAGAATATATATATATGTATAACTGAGTCACTTTGCTGTACAGCAGAAATTAACACAACATTGTAAATCAAATATACTTCAATTAAAAAAAACAACAACTACTTTCCTTAAAAGGAAAAGGAAAAAAGGCGTTCGTGTGTATATACATGTGTATGTATATATACATATATATGTAATTTGTGTGCACATAAAATAATTTATAAAATAAATATCACTTATCCCCAGGGAGGGAGCTAGGTAGCCAAAGGACTGGAGTGGGAAAGAGATACTTCTGTAGCTTTTGAATTTTGAACTAGGTGAATTACAGTTGACCCTTGAACAACACAGGTTTGAACTGCATGAATCCATTTATATGCAGATATTTCTCAATAGTAAATACTACGGTATTACATGGTCCATGGTCAGTTGAATCTGCAGATGTGGAGGAACCACAGATATGGAGGGCTACACCATCTATTCAAAAAATAAAGTTTAACGGGACCTAATGAAACTTAAAAGCTTTTGCAAAGCAAAGGAAACTACAAACAAGATGAAAAGACAGCCCTCAGAATGGGAGAAAATATTTGCAAACGAATCAATCGACAAAGGATTAATTTCCAAAACATATAAACAGCTCATGCAGCTCAATATTAAAAAACCAACAACCCAATCCAAAAATGGGCAGAAGACCTAAATAGACATTTCTCCAAAGAAGACATACAGATGGCCAAGGGGCACATGAAAAGCTGCTCAACATCACTGATTATTAGAGAAATGCAAATCAAAACTACAGTGAGGTATCACCTCACACCAGTTAGAATGGGCATCATCAGAAAATCTACGAACAACAAATAAATGCTGGAGAGGGTGTGGAGAAAAGGGAACCCTCCTGCACTGTTGGTGGGTATGTAAATTGATACAGCCGCTATGGAGAACAGTATGGAGATTCCTTAGAAAACTAAAAATAGAATTACCATATGACCCAGCAATCCCAGTACTGGGCATATACCCAGAGAAAACCATAATTCAAAAAGACACATGCACCCCAATGTTCACTGCAGCACTATTTACAATAACCAGGACATGGAAGCAACCTAAATGCCCATTGACAGAGGAATGGATAAAGAAGATGTGGTACATACATACAATGGACTATTACTCAGCCACAAAAAGGAACGAAACTGGATCTTTTGTAGAGACGTGGATAGATCTAGAGACTGTCATACAGAGTGAAGTAAGTCAGAAAGAGAAAAACAAATATTGTATATTAACGCATATATGTGGAACCTAGAAAAATGGTACAGATGAACCAGTTTGCAGGGCAGAAATAGAGACACAGATGTAGAGAACAAACGTATGGACACCAAGCGGGGAAAGCGGTGGGGGGTGGGGGCAGTGGGGGAATGAATACGGCGATGGGACTAACATGTATACACTGATGTGTATAAAATAGATAACTATTAAGAACCTGCTGTATAAAAGTTAAATAAAATAAAATTCAAAAAAAATAAAATAAAATAACATTTAAAATTATTATAAAGTAGGGGCTTCCCAGGTGGCGCAGTGGTTGAGAGTCCGCCTGCCGATGCAGGGGACACGGGTTCGTGCCCCGGTCCGGGAAGATCCCACATGCCGCGGAGCGGCTGGGCCCGTGAGCCATGGCCGCTGAGCCTGCGCGTCCGGAGTCTGTGCTCCGCAACGGGAGAGGCCACGACAGTGAGAGGCCCGCGTACCGCAAAAAAAAAAAATTATAAAGTAAATAGCAGCCTCAGCCACTAATGAGAGGGCTGTCTGTATACCTGTGTAGTCATCAGGAGAGGTCATCAGTGGGAGGGAGAGTACCACCCCTCCCTTACAACCACTCAGCACGTTCTGCCCCAGTCAGTCACTCCCATATGCGGTCACCACCCTGACAGAAGGGCAGTTCTGGCTGAATACTACTGGTCTGTAGACCTGTCAGACTTTTCAGCCACAGTTACACCCAACTGAAGTTAGCAGAATCACTTTCAAGAACAAAGATAATATGTGTCAGAAAAATAAAAAAAAGGAAAAGAAAAATACAACAAGGGGGATGGTTCTGAATTGGAAGGATGAGAAAAGATGGCAAGGACCAGCAGAAACTGATGCCAATTCGAAGAACCCTGACCTGGGCGGCTAAGAGAGGACCAGAAGCGAAAGCGATTGTTTTTTCATTTTATACCCTAGATATCATTAGGAGGAAAAACTTCATTACAGAGGCCAAGCATTTAAAACTGAGTATGTTTTGTTTTCTACTAAAAAAAAGACCAAGAGTACACAAGAAAACAAAAAGGGAAAACAATTCTAAAGTTTTAAAAAGCACAGGGGATATGCTAAGTATGTATCGTATCTCCTACCTTTTCTCCGGAGAGACTTGAGATAGCAATCCAAAATTTATTTATAGGGCTAATAAAATACATAAGAGAAAATAAGATGAGATTCTGATAAAGAAGAGCTAATACAGGGCTTCCCTGGTGGCGCAGTGGTTAAGAATCCACCTGCCAATGCAGGGGACACGGGTTCAAGCCCTGGTCTGGGAAGATCCCACATGCTGCGGAGCAACTAAGCCCGTGCGCCACAACTACTGAGCCTGCGCTCTAGAGCCCGCGAGCCACAACTGCTGAAGCCCGCACGCCTAGAGCCCATGCTCCGCAACAAGAGAAGCCACCGCAATGAGATGCCCGTGCACCGCAACGAAGAATAGCCCCTGCTGGCTGCAACTAGAGAAAGCCGGCACGCAGCAAGACCCAACGCAGCCAAAAATAAAAATAAAAGTTATTAGAAAAAAAAAAAGAAGAGCTAATACAAGTGTTCTGAGTGTGAAAAGTGGCCGGACAGCCACGTCAAAGATGAGAATGTGATTTGCTCATATGTTACAGAATTTTTCTTCAAAGGAAGAGGTGTATCAATTCAGCAATGTACTAATTTGCCTACAGATGGTTTCCTCTCATCTCAGATACCATCGTGGTCTCAACTCCAATTTCTGGACCAATCACCAAGCACAGCATTGCTTCGGACTCATACTCACCCCCATTTCCTCTTCTCGCACCACATACTGGGCCACTTTGAATGAGCTCAAATATTCATTCATGCCCTGCAATTCCGTATCTTCTGTCTCATCCTGGTTCCGGTCCAGCAGTCGTTCAATGGCCTTATCATCATAGTGGATAACACTGCTGTCTTCTCCCTCTTTGTTGTCTCCTCCTATAAAGAATCAGGGGTCCATACCCCCAGTTAACTTCAGCAGCTGCAGTGGAAAAAGCAAGTCCCAGAGGACCCTAGGTCTGAGTCTCAGGACCCTAGGTATCAAAGATACTCTTTAGAGAAGCCAAGCCCCACACCAAAACAAGCTCCTGCCTAGCTCACCTCCATCTGTGGCTTCGTCCTTGAATAGCTCCTCAGTGCCAAACTTGAGGATGTCATCAAGCTCCTGTTTGGACATGGATCCAGTCTTGGAGCCCAGCCCAGGCCGAACAACTAGATGCGTCAGCATCATCTTCTTCTTTGCCACCTGCGTGATGCGCTCTTCTACTGACGCACGGGTCACAAACCGATAGATCATCACCTTCTTATTCTGCCCAATACGGTGAGCTCTGCTAAAGGCCTGGAGTTGTGCACAAAACGGAGGCAAAAACTGAAGTAATCATATTTCCTTACTTCTACTCTTGCCCTGACTTCCACATAATAAGTTAAATCCAGCATAAGGCAGGAGCTGCAGCTTGCCCTCACACAAAACTTCCCTTTGCACCCCTACCCCAAGATACCACCCTCTATCATGTTACCCAAAATAGGACCATAGCTAACCCAAACTCTCAGGCTTACAATAAGGTAAAAGACATTTGAAAACAATCTATTGTTTCCCCCTGAAACAACTAATCCCAGATGGTGGAGCCCTCACAGAGAACACTATGCATTTCCAAAAAGTCACTGTAGACCAAGGCTGCTACCTCTGCTCACCTGGATGTCATTATGGGGGTTCCAGTCAGAGTCATAGATAATAACTGTGTCAGCAGTGGCCAGATTGATTCCAAGGCCCCCAGCTCGAGTGGAAAGCAAGAAGCAGAACTGCTGAGCACCTGGTGCTAAGAGAGGAACCAAAAACACCATTAGAGGTGTCTCTGGAATTCCAGTTAATAAATGTTTAAGGAATATCAGAACTATTAAACCTCATTAGGAGATGCAAACTATTGTATATAGAATGGATGAACAACAAGGTCCTACTGCATAGCACAGGGAGCTGTATTCAGTATCCTGTGATAAACCATAATGGAAAAGAACATGAAAAAGAATGTATATTTTAAAAAGAACGTATATATATGCATAACTGAATCACTTTGCTGTACAGCAGAAATTAACACAACATTGTAAACCGACTATATTTGAATTAAAACACCCACCTCATTAGGCAAACACAAAACTAATAATATTAATAAGTAATACTCATAAGCAAGGTCCACCAATGGATACTGAAATCAGTGTGAAGGTTTAAGGAGAAACAGGATGTCACCACAGTCTAAAGTATCTCCCTCAAGATATTTATTAATCACAATGAAAAAAAAAAAGAGTAACTTTACATGGGAGGAATTCAACAGACACCACCTTAACCAAGTGATCAAGGTTAACACCAGCAATGGAACATTATCAACATCATGTCCTCCCTGGGAATGATGCACTGAAAAGGACACAGCATCGCTTCTCTGGGATTCCTGTCCAAAATGTCTAGTGTCAATCTCAGCATGAGAAAATATCAAAGCAGAGACGTTCTAGGGCTTCCCTGGTGGCACAGTGGTTGGGAGTCCGCCTGCCGATGCAGGGGACACGGGTTCGTGCCCCGGTCCGGGAAGATCCCACATGCCGCGGAGCGGCTGGGCCCGTGAGCCATGGCCACTGAGCCTGCGCGTCCGGAGCCTGTGCTCTGCAACGGGAGAGGCCCCAACAGTGAGAGGCCCGCGTACCGCCAAAAAAAAAAAAAACAAAAAACAGAGACGTTCTACAAAAGAGCTAACCAGTCGTCATCAAAGGTATCAACGTCGTGAAAGGAAAGGAAAGAATGAAGAACTGGAAGAGAAACAACAACTACACTCAACGTGGGATCTGGGACTGGATCCTGACACAGGAACAGTGGTGACATTCAATTCAAGTCTACAGCTTAGGTAGTAGTATGACACCAGTGTTAATTCCCTGGGTTTGATCATTGTACTGAGGTTATATAAGTCATTATTAAGAAAAGCTGGGTGAAAAAAAAAAAAAAAAAAGAAAAGCTGGGTGAAGTGTATACACCAACTCTCTGTATTATTTTTTGAACTTTAAGTTCACAGTTATTTCGAATTAA
This sequence comes from Leucopleurus acutus, assembly GCF_964270905.1. Lineage (NCBI taxonomy): Eukaryota > Metazoa > Chordata > Mammalia > Artiodactyla > Delphinidae > Leucopleurus > Leucopleurus acutus. The sequence continues at coordinate 7,001,544 of NC_139152.1, forward strand.
AAAGTAAAAAAAAAGAAGAGGAGGTGGTAGTGGCTACTGAGACAAGCCTGCCACTAACTTGCTATCTGGGTTTGGTAAGTCCTGGTCCCTCCTGGGCCTCAAGATGCAATGCGGAGGGTTAAATAAAGTGTCCTTCTTTTTAGCAGAAAGAACAAAGACTCCAAAGGGAATAAACAATCTCCTAGCAATAATCCAAACATCCTTCCAATCAAGACATTCAACAGTACTCTTCCACGTCAATTGACAAAAGACCCTAAACCTCTACACAGAAAAGCAGATGCTCAAGAAGAACAAGTGATCGGTCCAGAGCCGTGAGTGAGGATGCCAGGACCGAAGCCACTCCTTCCCTCTCACCATTGAAGCGGTCAATGGCCTCCTGACGCATGTTCCCAGTGATTCCACCATCAATACGTTCATATTTATAACCTTCGTGTTCCAAGAAATCCTCTAGCAGGTCCAGCATCTTGGTCATCTGGAAAATGAGCATACTTTAATTATGGGATTAATCAGATGACAATTCCTCCCCTACGTCACTGAGCTGTCCACTGCTACCCACAAAAGCTCCCACACAATACCTGGGAGAAGATGAGTACACGGTGCCCACCCTCCTTAAGGTTCTTGAGCATCTTCTGAAGCAGCAATAACTTCCCAGATGCTCTGATTAGGGCACTGCCATCATACATGCCATTAGGCATCTTAGGGGCTTCCTGAGGAAATAAGCAAAAAAGAAAAAAATATGGAAAGAAACCCCAAATGGAGCAGTTCCCGCCCAGGGAGGGACAAGAGGTGGCACAACGTACCATGGCAGCCACGGGGAAAAGATACGGGTGGTTGCAGCACTTTTTAAGATCCATCACGACGTTTAGCAAAGAGACCTGGTTGCCGCCACCTCGAGCATTGAGCGCTTCAAAGTTTCGAGTGAGGATGTACTTGTAGTATTTCCTATGTGGGCAAGACAGCAAGGTAAGCCATGCTCAAGAGCCTTTGTGTGACTCATAATGCAGTCCCAGGGTCTGGGATCTTCTTTCCAACATATCTCCCTTTGGGACCGAGGAAACCTAAGAAGCGCCGCCACCATCATTTTAAACAAGGTAAGGGTTAACTCAGTAAGAGCTCGGCCGCAACACTGTAAAGCAGTTACACTCCAGTAAAGGTGTTAAAAAAAGAAAACAAAGAACTCTGGGCCCCAGCAACCTGGCAACAGGTTTCTTTAGCCCTCGCTGCCTCCTGTCACCACACGCCTTGCGGCAGAGTATGGAGAAGGAAACACTGTGCAGACTGGCAGGTGTCTAAGTGTGTCTGCAAAACGGAGCCAGTGCTTCTGTCCCTTCAGACTCACTTCTGCATAGGGCTCAACTCCACACGCACAATCAGTTCTGTCTTGGAAGGCATGTTCTTGAACACGTCAGCTTTGAGCCGCCGCAACATGTGAGGCCCCAGCATGTCGTGCAGCTTTTTAATCTGGTCCTCCTTGGCAATGTCAGCAAACTCCTCCAAGAAGCCTTCCAAGTTGCTTCAGAAAGAGAAAGGAAAAGGTTGTTGGAGGGGGGGAAGGAAGAAAGGAGAGTGACATAGGAAACGGGCAAAAGGAAGAACTGGAAGAACGCGGAGCCGACTGTGGATAAGCACACACTCACTGGAACCTCTCAGGGGTGAGGAAGTTGAGCAGGTGAAACAACTCTTCCAGGTTGTTCTGTAATGGAGTTCCTGTCAGCAACAGCTTGTGCTGGAGCGAGTAACCGTTTAAGACCCGGAAGAACTGGTGAGGCAGGAGAGAAGTGGAATTCAGTAAGAAGAGGGCTCCAGCACATGTCCACAGACTTCTGCTTTGCCGCCCAGCAGTTACGCCCCCATCCCCACCTTTTTTTTTTTTCCTTTATCTTCTTTCCCGTTACTAACTCTTTTTTCTTTATTTTTGGCCGCACCGTGCGGCATGCGGGATCCCAGTTCCCTGACCAGGGACTGAACCCGTGCCCCTTGTAATGGAAGCGTGGACTCTTAACCACTGGACCGCCAGGGAAGCCCTCCATCTTACTTTCAAGGCCTGGCCTCCAAGGGTCATCTATCACGAGTGAGGAAGGAAGGCAGAGAGCCCTTCTACCTTTCCTGTCCTCCTAGGTCTCCCCTTAATGAGTAGGCAGTACTAGAACACTAAAACTGGAGGCCATACCTCCCACCCCCCCTCACCTTAGACTGATTGTTCTTGAGCCGATGGGCTTCATCCACGATGAGGCAGGCCCAGTCAATAGAGCCCAAGATGGCCATGTCAATGGTGATCAACTCATAGGACGTCAGCAGCACGTGGAACTTCACAGATGCCTCTTTCTGCACAAGAAGGCAACCTGGTCACTCCTGTCCAACTCTGCCGGTACAGGCCAAGCCAAGGGACTCCGGGGGGTTTCCCTCCTCCCGGCTATTATCCTTTCGCCTCACCCCGGGGACCAGGGCACGAGGGGCCCAGAGCGAGAACTCCCCTCTCTGAGGGTGGGTCTCCCTCCCGCTGAGGTACCTTCATGCGGGAAGCCTTCTTGCCGCCACGAATGGCATTGTCCTCAAAGGAGAACTCATTCTCTCGGATGATGGCACGGCTGTCTTTGTCACCCACGTAGGTCACCACATACATATCTGGAGCCCACATTTCAAACTCCCGCTCCCAGTTGATGATGGTAGAAAGAGGGGCGCTCACTAGGAAGGGGCCTTTGGAATGACCCTTTGAGGAAGAAGAGGAGACGGAGAGTAAGGACTGAGGGTCCCACACGCAACCTGGGCGCCCACCCTGCCCCTGCCCCTGCCCCGGAGTGGGCGGAGGACGGGCGTGTGCACGGCCGCTCCTCTCCCTCCCTTCTCCATGTACCAACACGCCTGCCTGCCCTGCAGGGAGCTTACACCGCACCCCTGCCGCTCGATGTCTCTCCACACTACTTCTACCCACAGTTCTGCTTGTCTCAGCGCATATCCGTCCCCCAGGACCGAGGCTCCAGGCACCCACCACTAATCCCACCCACAGCTCCATTCCCTCCAGTCTGTCTCTGTGTACTTGCATCTATCTTACTGTCACTCAGCACTGTTCTCCAGGGCCAGAGACCAATTTTTTTTCTTCCTTTTTCTGTCTCCTCAGAGTGTAAGAGAAGACCACGAGCACAAAATACCCACACAAAAAACTAACAGCCCCAGCTCTCCTACCTCTTTGTAGAGGGAGTAGAGGAAGACTGCGGTCTGAACGGTCTTCCCAAGGCCCATCTCGTCAGCCAGGATGGTGTCGGTGCCTTGAGCCCAGGAGAAGCGCAACCAGTTCAAACCCTCCATCTGATAGGGGTGCAAGGTTCCACCTGTAGCGTCCAGGTACTCTGGCTGTCGCTCATATTTCACTGTTGGCTGAAGGATGAAATAAAGAAGTCAAGAGCTGGCCAGGAATTCCCTTCCTTCCGTAAGACAGCAGCTGCCCCCTCCTGACACACTCTCACTAGACCCTACTTGAGGGGCCACAAAAACTGGTGGGAAAAAGGTGCTTAATGGTTACTGTAACTTTGTGTTTTATTTAGGATCCTCCAGGAAGCAAGGCAAGACGCAGATCTTGGTCCTACAGACATCCAAGAAAGACACATCATAGTCTCCTTGGCAGTACAGTAAATTCTACTGGTCAGGAACCACGAGGTAAATGATCCTATGCCCCCTCTAGATTTATCTGTTTAACCTTAACCAGACTCACCTTATATTACACAAAACCCCGGAAGAACTGAGCCATGAATTAAGGGTCAGAAGACCCAGGTTCCAAAATAAGTTTCACAAAAGCTCGGTTATGTGACCCCTCCATACATAACACCTCCTCAGTCATATAAACACTAACATCTATGTTTTTATTTTTCTGATGAGGAAGAGAGAAAATAAAGTAATCCTAGTATTTTTCCCCTGATTTACAGAGATGTGGAGAACTAGGGAAGCAGTCTGTGTGAAGCAACTCAGCTACAGTGATCACTTGAGATCATGCCTTCAGACTGGAGCACACAACATACGTCGTCCTACCCGACAAACCGCCCTCCCTCCTGATGACTCACGTCAACCGTTGGGGTTTCAGGGGGCCTTTCCAACTTCCTCAGCTTCACCTTCTTGAGCTTTTTGCCTGGTCGTCCTTCCTCACCCCTCATCAACTCCCTAAGGAAGACAGATACGTCACACAGCTGCCTGGAGTCCTTCTCAATGAGCAGCAGCTCTACTCATCAAAGTCCCTCACCTGTGATTCCAATAGCTCTGCTTGAACAGGTCGTAGTCCTGTATCTCCACATCCTCACTCTCCCAGGAGGCCTGATCATAGGGCAAGTCCCGCCACTTGATCAGGTAGTGGACGTGGCCCTTCTTGTCCACGCTACAAAGTCAAGGAGAGAAAACCCTCAGAGCCAGAAGGCCACCCTGCTCTGCTCCCCTCAAAAACCAGACCTCTAAGGAGGCCAGACACCGCACGTATTCAGAAACAAATACATCTGGTCTACCAGTCTTTGCACCAAAAATGATCTCTTATCTACAGTCTATAGCTCAAATACCAGGGTTCAGTCAGTGCATAACATACTGAGTGTCTCATCCAACTGTAACTTGCTGGTGACATCCACTTTCTTAATTAAGCCCCCGCGGATACGCTGCCCACCTCCAGGATGCCCACGACCATCGCCGTCCGGCCCAGCCCCCCCACCCCCCCCCGCGGATACGCTGCCCACCTCCAGGATGCCCACGACACGCCGCCCGGCCCAGCTCCCCGGTACCTGTGGTTGAGAATCCGGTGGATCATCATCCACTCGGGTTTGATCCCATAGCGATAGAAGCGTTCCTCCATCTCTGCAAACTTGGGGTCCTTGTTCTTCCGCTTTCGGCTCTTCTCTTCATCACCACCGAAGTCCCCGGAGGGCGGCTCATCCATGTCATTCTTCCGCTGATAGTTCCGGAACATCACCTGACAGTGCAGCTCCAACTGCAAGAGCGGAGAGAGAAGGAAGTCCCCAAGGAGCTATGTCCACTCCTACCCACAAGGCTGCTTTCTCTCACTACCCTCTTCATCGCAGCCCCACATCTACTCTATCCCAGGTTTACCTGCAGTTCAGACACCCAGGAGCAGTGCCAGTACGACATGCCTTGCCATTTCACAAAGAACTGCCGCTCCGGCCGCCCCTCCAAGGGCTTGGGGGACGGAGTATTGGGATCAGCATCTGGGGGCCGAGGCACTGGTGTGGGAGATGGTGGCTGACCCCACTTCCAGATTAGGATCTTCTGAACTTTGCCCTTAAGAGCTGGACACTAAGAGGAAAAGAGATGATCCAACACCGAATCATTACCACGGCATAGCCCACAGGCAGCTTCAACCTCATCAGAGCATTATTAAAACCTCGTTTCAAGTAAGACCTAATCCCAGGACCCTAAATCCCAGGAGAGAAGAACAGAATTCCCTCTCTGTTTCTGGACTTGGTCCAGGATTTGTGAGACATTATCACTCCTATCTGCCTAACAGAGCCAGTAGCTAGACTTCAACAATAACCCAGAACAAGTAGGCACAGAAAAGTCACAGACCTGGGGCTCAGAATTCCTCTCTTAAGCAATCTAACAGCATTCAGTGGCCCTATTATATCACCAAGCCACCAAGACCTCGAGGCTGGGTGTCAAGACAGGAAAGGATATTCTGGGCTAAAAGAACACGGCTCCATCCCACTTCGGAGAGCTGGCAAAGCATCAACTCTGTTCAAAGTTAGTCCTACGGTTTCCCAGAACAAAGGTATCCCGTGACTCTACGAGGAAGGAAAATCCATGCCTCAGGGCTAAAAGGCCTAGAGCCCTCCAGCGACCTCTCCTGCACCTCAGCCTCACGACACCTACACGTAAGAGGGGTAAACCCTGCTGCTGCACCACCGGCCGGGGCCAGGCACCCACCGTACAGCGGGGACAGAGCCACTCTCCGTTGGGGATCTCTGGAAGGGGCGGGTTCAGGCAGTGGATGTGGTAGGAGGAAGGACAGGCATCGCAGCACAGCAGCTCCCCCCCATCCTTGCAGACCCGACAGAACTCCATGTGGTGGTCATCCTCCTCTTCAGGGTCTCCCCCCACCTCTTCCAGGATCTCCTCACCCTCCGAATTGTCCTCTTTAGCCTCCCACTGGATGCCTTCCTTCTCCTGCAGTCAAGGACCACAGAGTCAGATTACTACCACCCCCACCCCACCCCCACCCAACCCCCCGTCTGAACCGCGCCCATCATTCCTTTGAAAGCTTCCCAAAGCCCATAGCCAGCAACGCCACCACTTCTACCCCCACCCAGGCCCCAAAGAGTTTCCTCATCCCACCCTTCCGCTCAAGGGTCCCGAAGGGCCACGACGGCCCGGCACTCACGCAGTGTGGGCAGCTCCACTTGCCCTCGGGAGCCTTCTCCATATCCGGATCCAGGCAGACCATGTGGTAAGCTCGGGGACAGGTGTCGCACAGGATGATCTCCCCGCCTTGCTGGCACACCTCACAGTAGTCCTGGTGGTCTGTCTCATAACCATCCACAGCAGTCACCTCCTCCTCGCCTAGGCAAGGAAGAGGGAAAGCCCAGTTATTAGAAAAAACCTACCTCCCCCCACCCCGCTAAACCCAGCCCCTATCTCCTTAGGGACATGCTTCCCCAATCATTCCCCCCTCATTCCATTACATACTGATACAGAAGAGAAACACACCTTTCTTTTTCTTTTTCGTGGTCCGGAGTTTCTTGCGGCTGCGGCTACTGCGGCTGGTAGAACCATCAGAAACAGAGTAGCTATTGATACTGGCATCATCGAAGTCAGACTCCACATCTAAGTCGTCATCCTCACTCTGGCAGGATGAGAAGGTTAGAGGTTCAGGCCAAGGGGAAGGAGAGAGTGATGGAGAAGGGATCACCCTTTTACTAGGGGTGCTGGAATCCCAGCAAGGAAGCCTAACCACCTCTTCTATGGCCAACTCCCCACATGCTCATGCACCTACTGAACCCTGAATCCTGACCTAAGACCACATCCTCCCCGTTAGCTAAGGCACCCTCGCCAGGGGACAGGCTGGGCTCTCACCGAGGATCTCTTACGCTTAGAACCGAAACCTCCCAGCTTGATTTTCAGGGGAGCTACTTTCTTGGGCTTAGGCTTCTTGGCGTCAGGGACACGAGGGCTGCCCTTGGGCTTCCTCCGAGCATTGGGACCTAAATCAGGAGAAAGCAGGTAAGATCATACAATCCAAATACACACCACAGAGCAGAACATGGGAAAGATATTAGGTTGGCCAAAAAGTTCCCTCGGTTTTTAAGTAAACATAAAAGACACATTTTTCATTTTCACCAAGAACTTTATTGAACAGTGTATTCACCGTTTTGTTCCACTACCCTCTGCCACTTTTCAGGCAACTTCATAATTCCATCTTCCCAAAACTTTTTATCTTTTTGAGCAAAGAACTGTTCCAGGTGCCTTTCACAGTCTTCCAGGGAATCGAAATTTTTTCCATTAAAAGAATTTTGTAAAGACCGAAACAGATGGAAATCCGAAGGTGCAACATCTGGTGAATATGGCGGAGGAATCAGAACCTCCCAGCCAAGCTGTAACAGTGTTTGCCTGGTCATCAAAGAAACATGCAGTCTTGCAATAGCCTGATGGAAGATGATGCATTTTCTGTTGACTAATTCCGGACGCTTTTCGTCGAGTGCTGCTTTCAGCTGGTCTAACTGGGAGCAGTAGTTGTTGGAATTAATCAATTTGTTTTCTAGAAAGAGCTCATAATAGGGGACTCCCTTCCAATCCCACCATATACACAGCATCACCTTCTTTGGATGGAGACCAGCCCTTGGCATAGTTGGTGGTGGTTCACTTCGTTTGCCCCACCATCTCTTCCGTTCCACATTATTGTACAGCATCCACTTTTCACCACCTGTCACAATTTGTCTTAAAAATGCAACATTTTCCTTACATTTAAGTAGAGAGCGGCATGCGGAAATACGGTCGAGAAGATTTTTTTCACTCAACTTATGTGGAACCCAAACATCAAAGCGATTAACGTAACCAAGCTGGTGCAAATGACTTTGAGCGCTTGATTTGGAGATTTTGAGTATGTCGGCTATCTCTCGCGTGGTATAATGTTGACTGTTCTCAGTTAAGGTCTCGATTTGATCACTATCAACTCTAACTGGTCTACCCGACCGTGGAGCGTCGTCCAGCAAGAAGTCTCCGGCACGGAACTCCGCAAACCACTTTTGACAGGTTCGATCAGTCACAGCACCTTCTCCACACACTGCACAAATCTTTTTTTGCGTTCCAGTTGCCTTTTTACCTTTCTTGAAATAATAAAGCATAATACGTCGAAAACGTTGCTTTTTTTCTTCCATCTTCAATATTAAAATGGCTACACAAAAATTCACCAATTTTGATTAAGTTTTTTTTTTAAATGCACACTGATATGACAGCTGTCACAATACAACCTAACGAAATTGTTTCAAATGAAGTTAAAGACAACTACTAAGTGCTACTAGAGCCATCTTATGGAAAAAACAGAATGAACTTTTTGGCCAACCCAATAAAATATTCCCCACCTAAAATATTTCTACGTGGCCAGCTTCCCCAGTTTCCCTCCTAATCCACGGTTCATTCCCACCTCCTAGCTTCCATCTTTGGGCTGACAGAATAGCGCGTCCGCGCTTCCTCCAACTTCGACATCCCAAGCCCGCACTAGTCCCCACTCCCACTGAGCCCCATGTCACCTTTGCCCTCCTTGGTCTTGGCCTTGCGGATAGGCACCTCCACAGGGGGCGGAGGAGGTGCAACTTCAGTGGCCGTCACCATGCTCTCCACCACGGCCACTGCCGCAGCTGCCGCTGCTGCCACAGAAGCCCCAGAACTGCCTTTGAAGGGGTTGTTGGTGCTGAACTCCCGCCACTTCGCACCCAAAACCATCATCATCTTGGAGACAGCGATCTTGGGGTTTTTGGCAGCAATGAGGGGTCTGGGGGAAAAATGGCAGGAACAGAAAAGAGAAAAAGTTTAAAAATAAAGGAGGCGAGGGAGGTGAGAAGAGATTACAGAAGCGCTCTCCATCTCCTGCCCCCAAGACCCTCCTGTTTACCGGACAAACTGGCTGAAGGCCTTATAGTTGGTGAGAGTGCGATAATCCTCCTCTGAGAACACGTGGTCAATGTCTTCCATGCCCCAGTCTTCCAGGAGCTGAGCAGATGATTTAGGCTCCTGCAGAGAGAGCAAAGTCAAAGCCTGACTCCTAGTGCCCACCCTCGCTAAGGGAGTTTGAGTTGCCACTAAGGCTGGCAAGTCCAGGGTAAGAGGGCTAAGAAGAAATCATCAGAAACAGGTGGAGAGAAAACATTCTAAGGGGCAGCAGAGTGTCTGGAATACAAAGGACAGAAGTACAGAGAAGAGGATGGAGGTCCAGGCACCTTTGAATCATCGTCTTCGTCATCCTCCTCCTCTTCCTCTTTCCGCTTGGACTTACTCTTCTTTTCTTTCTTAGGTCCGAGCTTCTTCTTCTTCTTCTTGCCAGGGGTATAGTCGCTGCCCTCACTGTCTGAGCGCAGAGCCACCTCTTCGTCCTCCTCCACAAACTCCGGCCCCTCCCCAGAGCTGTCCCCCAGCTGCCGGCATAAGAGCATACGCTGGAGCAGGGAAGGGGGAGAGGGAGACACACACACACATGCTACACACATGCTGACCTCAGGACGGCCCTGAGGCTCACGCCCAGGACCTGGCCCACCGCCCCAGGGCAAGAAACGCAGGCCCCAGCCCTCCACAGAGCACCTCCCGCTCCCTCCTGCCGCCCATAGCATCCAGTCGCCCACTCACCTCCTTTTTTGGGCGCTTGCTCTTCGGGATTTTAGGGTCCCGAGGTTTCTTAGGCTTTTTCTTTTTCTTGAGCTTTGGAGTCTCTGCTTCTGACAAATCCTCTTCCGGGTCCTCTTCGTTTTCTACATATGTTTTGGCAAAGAAAGGTAGGCAGGGAAAAGATCAATAGCAAAAGGTTAGAGCCCAATCCAGAGGCTTCAGACTTTATTCCCCCACCTTCTGTCCCAGATTCCACTGAAGAGAACTGCTATACACGCCACAGAAGGAAGCTGATACTCAGGACAAAAACAGACAAAGAGAGAGCTGTATATGCCTGAAATAGGCCTGCCGGGCCAGACCAGGCCCACCTCGGGCAGCTGTCCAGACCCCTGCCTCCTCTCCCTCATCCCTAACACGAGTCCTCTATGTGTTCACCAGCGCAGCTGAGTCAAGCTGCGTACAGTTAACCAAGTAAGAGAAACGTGCCTAGTCCTCCTATAACCAGCCACCAAGCATTCCACAAGCCGGGAAATGAGAATGAGCGGTCCTACGCAGAAGGTAAAAACTAAAGAATATACCCTCAGCACATTCCCAGAACAGTACCTGCTCGAGGGTCCCAGAAACCACACCCTTCACTAACCCCTTTGGCTCATCACTGCGCAAAACCACCAGAACCTCCAAGCCCCAGGCTCGGGTGCCAGCCCAGGATCACGCCCACTCCCAAAGCTGATTTCCTTTCCCCATCTCCAGCGCCACTGCTCCTCCCCAGCTTCTCCTGGGTCAGTAGCCTCTTCTCCCCAGGGGCCCAAATCAGCCCAGCTGTCACCATCCCCCCCCTTCCTCCCCCCATCTGGCTCCACCTCCTCCCCGGCTGGGAGCACACACAAAGCCTGGGGTAATACTGAGAGCTCCTGGGCAGGCCTAGGTGGGAAGGGGCACAGAGGGGGAGGAGAAGGCCAGGAGGCAGCTTCCTTTGTAACAGACGTTCACACCAGCGCACCGGCTCCCTCCTCCTCCCCCTCCTGCTTCCCAAGCCACCCCCCCCTCAAGGTGGGAGGAGTGGAGAAGGGAGTGGAGAGAAGGAGGGAATGCCTCACCCACTGAGGAGAGGGAAAATGGCTCCTGACCACAGAAGCCAACCCAGGGCACCCAGCTGCCAACAGAGGACAGACAGGAAGTGGCAGGGGAGGGAGTGCGGTTGAGAGAGGTAGCCGGGGAAAGACTACCCTCTCACAGAAGACTTCCCAAATTACTACCTGGCCCCAGGTCCAAATGCCACCTCTTCAAACACCTACTGTGGGATGACACTGTTCTCAAGAGGCCATTCTAATAATGTCTTAGGCAAGGAAACCCAAGACACCTTGAAGGGTTACCCCATGTGAGGGGCTGACTTACTCCCTCGTTATGCCTTCAATCATCGGAGCTTAGATTTAACAAGAGTTCAGTGGAGCTGTGGGCAGAGCACACAACCTTCCTTCTGACACCCAAAAGATTTACCTTGAGGAATGGGGGCCCACAAGACGCCTCTGAAACTCAGTTTCCTCATCACCTCTACCAGAGTGCAGGCCACAGATCCTAAACCACCACTAACAGGTTAGAGGTAGCCACCTATCCAAGAGAAAAAGGAGCAGCACCTAGAGAGTGGTGGACAACAGAATGCTTCCTTTTCTCCTACACATGCTCTCTGCTCCTGACCCCCAGAACTGGCCCGAAAATGCCTCTGACTCCGCCCTTCCTGTGCGAGGCAGATACTAGGGAACAGGCGGCACCGGGCTGGACAAAGCACCATCAGCCTCCCCCTTTCCCTCTCAGCCCAGGATCAGGCCAGGCACAAGACAGCCCCTCCCGTTCCCTTGGGAATGGGACACCAGCCTGGATCTCACCAGAAAGAATCATTTTCTTAAGGGCTTCTCCCCAGCAATCCCTGTGGTGCCCCCCTTCCCAATCAGCCACGCCTCCATAAAAGCTGGAAGTAGAGACAAGGACAAACTCGCGGAGGCAAAAGGGACACCCTTCCATCCACCTAAGACCCTCAAACTTCTCAGGCAGATGTGCTGACACAGCAAGCGGCAAACTGGCTGAGACACAGAGAACGATTTGGGACAGGGGCAGGCATGGGGCGGGGCAAGCGGAAAAACTGGGCCGCGCTGCAGCTTGGGGCAGGGTTCACCCTGGGCGCCCACAGGCTCCCAGTCAGCACAGGGGCAGCCCCAGACCAAGGGGCCCACAGGAAGCCAAGATGTGGGACCAACACTGGCTGGGTGGCACTGCTGCTTCTCATGCCCCGCACAGAAAGGATGGGACTGCCTCACCACTAGCACCACCCGACCCCCACCTTGGGCAATAGCACAGAAATCTACCACCTTGCCCTACACGGTGACGAGGCTCAAGCCTGAGATTCTCATCCCAACAGCTGAAGGTTCAGTAAGAAGACTGACCCTCTCCTAAGTGGCCTCAGGTTGAAGTGAGGCTTCCAACTTAGGAAGTGCCAAATGTGGGAACACCTCTCCCAGACCACCTCAGCGTGCAGCTGGAGCTAAGCAAAGAGAAGGCAAGAGTGAAAGATGCTTGATGGGAAACAAAAACAGGACCAGCAGGCTCCAGAATTAAAATAAAAATACAAACAAGGAAGATGAAGAAATGGCACGCTAAAAACTAAGCTAAACTAAGAAAAGATCAAGGAAACAAGCAGGCGACTTAGCTAAGTGCTCTGAAGAACGAAGGACAGAGGAGAGAGACATCCACTTAGAAACATGACATCCATCATCAGTTGAGAATAGACAAGAGCCATGCCAATCACACAGGCTGGTTATAACCACTGGGGTTCGGCCAGTCCAAGGAGCCACCCCAGAACACAGACAGCACAACCCCCAACACACCGACACAAACACTTCACACCACCAGCCCAAACCCCAGGCTACCTGCACAGGGCAGAAGCCTCCTGGGAAAAAAGCCAGGATTAAGTCCACTTGCCAGGGGAAGAGGGGTGCCCAGGGTGTCACCTTCCTTCTTTTTGCTCCTCCTAGTATATCCTGCAGGCTATGACATCCTACCCCTAGCCTCACTCAACATTCCAGCAATCTGCCTGACTAAAAGCGCTCTAGATCCCAGCTGAGGAGCGCAATTCAAACTTCACACGGTTGAAACTGCACAGAAAGCCGGTAACTGATCAGAAGCTAAAAATAATCAGAGAGTAACCCGCACTCCCTCTTTCCTTTCCACAGCAGCAGCTACAGGATCCTACTAGCAGAGATGCCCGGCTGGTCTCCTCCAACCGCAATCCTCAACCCCGCCGCCGCCGCCGCCGCCGCGCAGCCTCCAGGGGTCCCAGCTACCTGCATTCCTCCTAGGACCCACGCCAGGCAAAGCCTGCCAGCCCGGAGAGCTCCCTCAACCGGGATCTGCACAGCATTCCCGAAGACCGTGCAGCAAGCTTGCATCGCGGTCCGCGGAGCCCAGAAGGCACATGGCTTCCAGCCCCCTCGCAAAACAGCTCCGCAGAAGGGAACCACTCCCTTCGGATGCCCTCCACCTCCGACTGCACAGAGAAAGCCCAGAAACTCAACCCTGCCGCACCAGAGTCGCCAGGGAGGGCCCAGATGGCTCCTTCCTGCCGGGGGCCCTTGGGGAAGCTGTTACCTGGGTGGGGAGGGGGCAAGCTGTTGTTCAAAAGTGCATCCATATCCTCCTCCTCGCTGCCCGCTGAGCAGGGGGACGGGGAGCCCAGGCCCGACGCCATCCCCTTCCGCTCCCGGCCAGGGAATTGGCCCAGCTGCTCCTGCCTGCGGCCTGGGGCCCTCGACACTGGCCCGAGTCACTGTGCGGGGGAGGGGGGAGAGAAAGAGAACAGTGACGCGCACGGCCCCCTCCCCCACCCCGCCGCGCTTTCCGCCCACCCCCGGCCGCCCCACAGCCACCCGAGCAGGGCACCCGAACCACTCAGGCTGAACTTTAGTTCCACGCTCCCGGGGGCAGCCCGGAAGCCGGCTCCCCGGCTGGAGCCCCCCAGACGAGAGGGAGCGGCGCCCCCGAGGGCAGGCCGGTGCCGGCGTTGGGGAGGGGAGAAGCCGCTGGACGGAGCCGGGCGTGACGGGGGAAGGGGTCCGAGTGGCCGCGGCGCGGGGGGGCCGGGGGAGGCGGCCGGCGGCGAGGCGCTCAGGGACACAAGGTCACTGGGGGGTGGGGGGGCGCCTCCCTGCGCCTGGGGAGGGGCCAGTCCCCAGACAGGGTAGCTCTCCAAAGGCTGTCCTCTGGGACAACTCGGGTTCTCCGGAGGAGCCGCGGGGACGAGGGGGCGTGGAGGCTCGGCGCTCCAGGGGGCTGGAGGCAGGGGCGTGGGGGGCCGGAGCTCCCACCGGGCAGGGGGCCGGGCCACGTGTCCCGGGGGGCAAGTGAGCAAAGGGCGAGGGGGGCGCCGGGCATTGTGGGAGGCCAAGCCCGAGGTGGGGAGTCGCGGGGAGCGAGACTCGGGCCGAACGAGGGCGGGGGCTGGGCACCCTGCAGGAAAGGGAGAGGCAGGGTCGGCTCCCCGGGCAGAGGGCGGTCCGCTGGTCCGGGGACGCCCGAGGGGCGGCTGGATGGAGGGAGGACCCTCGGGGCTGGTCGGGCTGAGAGGGGTTGTCTCTCTGGGAACCCCGCGTTCTCCTCACCCCAGAGCCGCCGCAGGTCGCGCTGGGTCCGGCCCGGTGTCACTCCCGCTCCGGCTCCTCCTCGCCGCGGCCGAAGGGGGGAAAATGGCTCCGGCTCCAGCTTCGCCTCTTAAAGGGCCCGAAACACCGGCCGGGAAATCCCACCGCACAGGCCCCGCCCCCCCACGGACAGCCCATAATAACCTCAACCAACTCCAACCCCCCCCTCCACTACCGCCACCCTCCTCCCTAGGTCTCCCGGGCAACCCCCGCCCCCTCGTCGCTCCGGCAACCATTGACCACGCCCCCTCGAGCGCGCGCGCGCGTGTCACCCGGGCAACCACCCACCCCCTGGCCATCCCATAATACACACGGACACCACCACCACCACCCCCACCACCACCACCCCCACCACCACCACCCCCACCACCACCACCACCCCCCCCACGCACACACACTCCATACACATATATGCCAGGGCTGTTGACATCTCATGGTATTGCCGACCTTTTGCAACTAACCCTTTACACCCCCAGACATCCCATAATAGCCATCCTTTGCCAACTTCTTCACTCTTGGCCCTAATGCTAACATCCCATAATAATTCGTCACCTCTCCCTCCCCATGGCCATCCCATAATAAGCACCCCTCCCAGCCATTCAGCCTCACATCCCATAATACTCAATCCCCATCCCCCACAGACATCCCATAATAACCACTCTTCATCCACCCCCAGTTTGATATCCCATAATAGGCAGAAACTCACCCCCCCCACACAACGGACACTTCGGCCTCCTCCCACACACATCCCGTAATAATCAGTCTCCCACCTTCTATACTGACATCCCATAATAACTAACCCCCTGGCGCTGCCCTCGGCCCCTGCAAGGCTAGATCCTCACAACATGACCCCCAAGCTTCACACACTCATTCTAAGTTCACAGCCGGTAATAACCACTCCTCCCCTATCAAAGAGATAGCCCATAATGATCAAGAGCCCTACTGTCACCCCACAGAGGGACAACTAATCTCCTTTCCTCTAACACTGGAAAGATATCCCATAATTTTACTCCCCCACCCACATCCTGACATCCCATAATAATTGCAAAGAACCCGTGGTCAACCAGACATACCATAATACTCCCAGCACAACCCAGAGTCACATCCCATAATGCTTCATCTCCACTCCACCACCCCTCTACCTTTCCAGCCAGGCATCCCATAATATTCATACTCGTATCTCCCCTGTCTCCAAGGCTGTCAGTCTATTCTAACACCCACACCAGCGAGGATGAAACAGGCTACCCACATTGCCCTCTCCCCCACCCCAACTTGTACACACCTTCATCCCTTAATGAGCCAAAGCAGTGTCCTGGCACAAAGCCTCTTGATGTCTAAGAGGGACCCTAGCTTCCCTCATCCATCATTTCCAGACATGCAGGAACTGAGAGTCAACCTAGGGCCCCACCCAATCCCACCAAAATCCAGGTGTTCTCCAGACACTACCTCCAGTTGAGTTCTGAGTAAGACCAACCAAATACCATACTGGCCAGATGAGCCATTTACATAAAGTTTAGTTCACCCCAAAGCATCCCATAATAATTACAAACTCCCACCTAAAGATTATTTCTCAACATTCCAGCAGTCCTCTTCCCACACCGCCTCCCCAGGTCAAGCGGTCTATTCTTACCCCTAGGCCATTCCTATGGATGGACATCCCACCATGGTGTGAACTGAGGATCCCGCTATATACACACAAAGATCCAAGAACTGCTCTCCCTCTGCTCACTGCTACTCATGCTTATGCAACAGATGTTGACGGAGTACCTAGCAAGGCACAAAGCTGGGCACCGTGGGGAGTGCCTCCCTTCAAGAAGCATAAACAACCAAACTCCAAGACGAGATAGAATGTCTGGTGTCAACGGAAAACTGAGTGCTATTTCCTAATTTTCTTTTACAGAGAATAAAACAAATCCCAACTGACCTCAGGAGAGATCAGATCCCAGTAGAAGTTCTCAGCGGTCCTTCTAGAGCCCCGAATGTATTTCAAAAGGATTTACAATATAGATGGATGGTCAAGATAATCTCCTATCTGCTCCCTACATACTAAGGGATTTTGATTGGAAAGCAATGTTCATCCATCCAGCGTTTCTAATACGAAATCCTATAATATCATCATGTGCTTTCTTCTTGAGAGACTCACCAACATGCCAGAATTGTCATCCTCATGCTTGAACACCAAGTTCTGCTTACCCTCAACGCCCCATGTTTCTTATTTATATCCTTTCTCATTTTGTATCCTGAAATCTCATAATACTTCCAACTGCCCCCATCCTCATCTTGTTGAGGTCCCATACTCCACCCAAAAAACACCCCTGATCTTTGTATAACGTTCACCATCTTCCCCTCCTGTGTACAAGTCAACATCCCAGAATGCCTTCTTCATTTATTATGCCACAAGGTAGCCTCCCAACACATACCACCCCCTTCCCTAACTGCACCTACCCTGCAGCCACACTGGGGACCCAGCCCAAGAAAGTCAGAGAGCCCAATCTTAGAATTTTTTGGCCCTAAGAGAACCTAAGTCTACAGCCTGTCACTTTTCCCTCTTCCTGATCCCCAGAGAACCAGGACCTGGGTGAAAACCAATATCCCAACGCCACTTCCTTGCTGCCACCGCTCCAGA
The DNA here is from genome assembly GCF_964270905.1 of Leucopleurus acutus. NCBI lineage: Eukaryota > Metazoa > Chordata > Mammalia > Artiodactyla > Delphinidae > Leucopleurus > Leucopleurus acutus. The sequence continues at coordinate 7,018,656 of NC_139152.1, forward strand.
CCCCAAAGTCAGATAATATCTTCCTCTGCTTTTCACACAAGTCCAAGACCCTTGGTGGTAGGACAGGTTGAAGAGAAACCGGAACTTCCTCCTAAGAGAGGCCCTTCCTGACCAGAAGTGAGTGGGATGAACCTCACATCATCTCTGCATTGCCCTTCTAATCTCACTTCCCTAGAGAAAGGGCCTGGCCAGATGACTCTCCCTCCTCTGAGAACCTCAGGACTGGAGAACTGGTGAGGAGAGATGAATTCAGGAGAGGCAAGAGCTTGCTTTGGGAAATCACTATCCCTGTGCCCCCAAGCAGGCCACCAGTGATGCTGGTAAGGCTTTCCCCCAGCTCCTACCTGACTTAACTCCCTGGACCACCCTTTCGGCATATCCATTGTGGCACGCAGGCTGTTTCCCCCATTGTGTAAGGCTGCCTAGTCTTCTCATTAAATTCTCTTGACATCAAGATTGGACCCCATTCATTTGTGCACCCCCTCCCCCATGCTTATTCTGAGTACTAAGAGGAAAACTTTTACTCCTTACTTGGGGGAGAGGAGACAGCTCTTTCATTAAGATACCATAATGTGGGTAGACCTCCTTTCAAGAAGTTTCTCATTCGTGTATGAACTGCCAGGTATTTAGTATGCCCTCCTCCTTCCCCATTTCTCTAAGGGATCCAGCCTGCCTCCGGGGCTCAAATTCCCTTCTGTAACGTCTCCATCTGCCCCATACCCTCTTCTTCGCATGTATATACCACGTTACTACAGTGACTCATAATATAAACCAGGAAGAGAGTTTTGTAACTGGGTAGTCACAGCCTCTTGCCTGGGATTACAAACATGGTCCCTTTTGTCCACCACAGCCCCTCTGCCCCACCCCTGCAGGTTGTACCCACTTATCCCCCGGCTCCCCTTACTTCCCACCTCTCCATGATACCACCACAAGGAGAAGGTTAAAGTCCCTTCCTCTCTTCTTGAGTTCCAGAGGGCTAGGATGTGTGTGTTTGTGTTTTGCTTTTGTGGTCCTTCTGTGCTTCGCCTCCATACCCTAGCCCCATGCTACGCTCCCAGATAAATTATAAATAAACCACCAGCATGATTGGCCCACAGAGACTAAGGGTGGGATAATCTCCTGATTAATGCACCCAGGGGGACAGCCTCTCTAGCTGGTCACCTTAGAGTTCTGCTTCCATCCCATGGTACAGAAGAACCTGGAATAACAGAGTGGGCTGTCCATGGAGTTTTCAGCACATGCTCTATAGCTCTTCTCTCTACATCTCTGTTCTGTGAGTCCCAGAAACTCTGCTCATAAGACATCTAAGGGACTAGGGTTCCCCTGCTCTGCCAGAAAAGGGGGTTTGGGAAGGCGACATAGGACAGAAAAGCCACAGTGACAGTGCACTCTGATAGCTAGACAGGATGCAGGTGGTGCAGGACTGGGGGGCACCACCCAGGCATGTGTCCTGCAGGAGCCAACACAGTCCCAGCTCCTTGGGTGTGACTGCAAGGTGGCAGAGCTCCCCTGGCCTGACCCCTACCTGAGCTACAGTCCCAAGGCTCAAACCCAGGAAGGCAGGGAGCGAGGGGAGTGCTTGGTGCTGTGGTCACCCAGGAGCACTACTACCTCGTGCGTTACACAGCCAGAACCCAGGCCTCCTCACTGCATGCCTGGACTCAGCGACCCCGTAGCTCACAAGCTGTTTAGGGACCCAGGTGTCCAGGGCTCAGATCTGGCTAGCTCTAGCCTGCCCCCAGGGGCCTCTTCAAACAGCTGTCACTGAAGAACCTCTCCAGCCAGTCACTCTTGCCAGGCCTCAGGTCTGGCTCCAGGGCTCACCCCACCCTCCCCAGCTTCTTCCCTCCCTCTTCCTTCCTTTCCTTCCCCATCCCCCTTCCCCAGAGCTTCACCTACCCAGGACAGCCCCACCCAGCTGCGCTGGGCACATCCCATAATAATCCTTCTCCTTGCGAGCCCCCACCCCCCCCAAAAGAGAGGCGGCCATCCCATAATAGCCACCCACAAGAGACATTCCGCGGTGACCGCCCCCTCCCTGCAGAGCTGCCGGGAGCAGCCATCCCATAATAACTGGCCGCCTGTTTTACTGGTTACGGCTGTGGAGGGAGCTGGAGAGGAAATGGAGGGGAGGGGGAAGGGGAGGAGGATCGAGGGCCCCCACTTTGGGGAAGGGGACGGAGAGTGACCCACGGGGATGGGGAGCCAAGGGGACGCCGCACAGGTGGGAGGTGTGGTCCACTGGCCACCACATCCCCGCTTTGGGACCTTCTCCCCATCCCCAAGGGCTCCCTTTCCCCCTCAGCACCCGCGAGGTGGCTGCTAATTAGGCGGGATGCCTAGGATGGGTTGAGGTGTCCACAGAGCGAGAGGGGGGGTGGTAGATTTCAGGTGTTCTCCTTGGGCCATTTGCGAAAGAAGGCAGACCTTAGAGAGGATGGCAAGAGAGTAAGGGGTGTGGGGGGGGCGGTGGGAGAAGAGCGCCTCAGGCCCTCCCCATTCTGCACCACCATCCCATAATAATCCCCCAGCCCCTCTCCCCCTCCCACACACGACATCCCATAATATCTTCTGGAGAAGCAGTCCCCGCAGTAGGTACAAAGAGCTATCCCATAATATGCTCCCCCACCCCCACTCGCCACCCCCCCAACTTGGCCCCCCCCTCGGTCACATGCAGCCGGTGCCATCCCCCGCTGCTCCCCCCTCTGGCCACCGAAGGCCTTGCCAGCCCATAATACTCTTGCCTCTGGTCGCAGGAGGCCTCCAGCCCATAATATTCCCTTCCACCACCACCCCCCCTTCCCGCCCCGCACCCCTTCCTCCCGCCTCCAGTTGGAGCCGGGCCTCACCAGCCCATAATATTCCCCTGTCTCCTAAGGCTGTTCCAACCCATAATACTCTCCCTGTCTCCTAAGGCCTCTCCATCCCATAATACTGCCAGACGCCTGACCTGTGGGCCAAACCCCAGCCCGTTCCACACATCGAGGCTGTGTCAGCGCCGCCGGTCTCCCAGCCTGTCCCTCCCTCCTCCCTCCCCAGCGCTCTCCCTCCCAGGCTGTCTCCCGCCCTCCGGCCCTGGGCCCCTCTCCCGGCCCCACCCTGTGCCTGCCTGGGCCCTCACTTCCCCTCCAGCCTCCTCTTTTGCCCTTTCTCCCTTGATTGGTTCTTCATCCCATGGCCCCTCTCCTCTCCCTTTCAGGCACTTTCCCACCCACTCTTCTGTCTGTGGGGTGGACAGCAAGGCCGGTGGGGAGAGAGTGCCCCCAGAGGGCGACAGGCCAGTCACTGCCCCTGCCTCCTTGACCAAGCACCATGGCAGCTGGCCCAGCCTGCCTCGCTCACCCATCCCTGGCCCTGGTTCTGATTGCCCGCAGAGCTCTGTCTGGGTGAGGATTCACCTGGAACCCCTGCTGTCTTCCAGAAACACTCCCGCTGAGCATCACAAGCAGACTTTACTAACAGCATCTTCTCCCCACACCCTGGTTGGAAAGAGAGATCCACCTTATGGGATGGCTCTCAGGTGCCTTTCAAAGGTGACCTCATTGACCCTCACTACAACCCAATAAGTAGATATTATGATCCCCATTTCACAGAAGAGAAAACGGAGGCTCAGAGAGGTTAAATAGCTTCTAAGGTCACATTGCCAAGAAGCGACAGAGCTGAAATTAGTACCCAGGTTTGTTTGATTGCGAAGTTCTGCGAGCCTTCGGGATTCCCCAAGCCCCTGGGAGAAACTTCACTTTTCAGTGTTTCCAGGGCTCCTCTGGAAAAGATAGCATGGTGACAGCTCCCCAGCCTCCCTTGTCTCCAGGGTCTCCTGAAAGAAGGGAGAAGGAAGCCTCCATGTGAGATTAACCTCCCCCTCCCCATTTCTTCCAGGGGACCCCCAGTGGCAACCCCACAGGGACTTCCCTCAGGACGGTCCAGGGCTAACAAGCATCTCTTCCCTTTTAGGATCCCTTACCTTTCCCTTGGTTCTCCTGAATTTTTTGTTTTATCTCAAGACCAATGATTGTTAATCTTCCCCCACCTACTCTCAGTGCATGGAGGGACCATTCTACGGAGGAGACAGACTTTGAGGAGAACCAAGGGGAAGTGTCCTCTTCAGTTTAGCTGGTGGACAATCAGGAATTCGCCGTCTTGGAGATGTTGGGTACATCCCAGCTGGGGGAGGGGAGTCATGGCCAAGTGCCTGAAGGCTGAGCCATCCTGCCTTGGGTGCCACCCATGAGCCACGCCCTTCTGAGCCCTCGATGCGGTGTGTTTTAGGACCCACCACCATTGGAACGATGAATGAGCCCAGTTCTCAGCACTCACACAGCCATACCAGGAAGGGGCAGGTATGCTGTAGGGTGCGTGGGTTAGGAGCGGGGAGGAAAAGCTGCACAAGGTGGCCAGAGATGACACAGTAGACTCAAGGTGAGAGAGTGGTGGCCTACATGAGGAGAGAAGGAGAGGAAAGGAAACCAGGGAGCGGTGGGCGTAAGGGAACCAGGGATGAGAAGGTGGGCAATAAAGGAAGGGGAGATACTGTAGGGTGTCCTGCAAAGAGTAGGAGTTCCAGAGTCTAACAGATACTGTGCCATTTCCTGCTTGTGTGACCTTAGACCTCAGCTTCTCCGGGGTGTTTCATCTGTAAAATGGAGATAATCATCATTCCTAACTCAGAAGGTTATTATAATAATAAAATAAAATAATTCATTTTAAGCACTAAATTGAGGTCTTGGCATAGCAAGTATTTTTACAACTTGTTAACGCTCTTCTTCCAGCATCTAAGATTTTATCCTTTTCCTCCTTTCGATTTTCCTAAGCCTCAAAGTGGCAAGTAACTCCAGGGCACGGGGTGAGGGCTCTGGATTTCCCACATCTCACCCCCGTCATACTGGCCACCCAGTAGTTGGGGGATCTTGTGAAAATGGCAGGCAGTGGCTACAGGCTTCCTTAAACTTCCTGTTAGCGTTAGCTTCTGTTCATTCCTCCTCTGCCTGCAACATCTCCTGATTCTATTCTTTTTTTTTAATACTTATTTATTTGGTTGCATGGGGTCTTAGTTGTGGCAGGCAGTCTCCATAGTTGCAGCCTGTGGGCTCCTTAGTTGCAGCACATGGGCTCCTCAGTTGCGGCACGTGAACTCTTAGTTGCGGCATGCATGTGGGATCTAGTTCTCTGAGCAGGGATCGAACTCGGGCTCCCAGCATTGGGAGCGCAGTCTTATCCACTGTGCCACCTGGGAAGTCCCATCCTGAATCTATTCTTGCCTCTCTGTCTTCAGGATGGAAACCCTTCGGATATACTGAATGTGGGGAAACAGTCCACCAGAGCTTAAACAGAGGAGATTCCACACTGGAGAAAACTCATTTCCATCTGCCTCCACAGGCCGCGAGCACACTTCTCCTAGACCAGCTCCCTCACCAGTCTTTCCTTCCCCTTAGACTCTCCCCACCTCGTTTCCCTACAGCTTATCCCACCCAGTGTGTCAGGGTGGGCAAAATCTCACTGAAGAACTTCCAGAGGGGCTTCCCTGGTGGCGCAGTCGTTAAGAATCCGCCTGCCAATGCAGGGGACACGGGTTTGAGCCCTGGTCCGGGAAGATCTCACATGCCGCGGAGCAACTAAGCCCCTGTGCCACAACTACTGAGCCCGCGTGCCACAACTACTGAAGCCCGCGCACCTAGAGCCCGTGCTCCTCAATGAGAGAAGCCACCGCAATGAGAAGCCCGCGCACCGCAATGAAGAGTAGCCCCCGTTCGCCGCAACTAGAGAAAGCATGCACGCAGCAATGAAGACCCAATGCAGCCAAAAATAATAAATAAAATAAATATATTTTTTTAAAAACTTAAAAAAGAAAAGAACCTCCAGAGACGGCCCACTGCCTACCAAATTAACGGCCAGAGCCTTACTTTGCATTCTTTCATCTTTCATCTTGAATGATAATTATTGTTGACTTGTTCTGTGGTCCCCACTAGATAGTAAACTACTTCACAGAGAGATTCAACTGTTCTTTACAGCAGTAATTAACACAACATTGTAATTCAACTATACTTCAATAAAAAATAAATTTAAAAAAAGATTCAACTGTTCATCATTCAACAAATATTTATTAAGTACTTCTTTTACGCCAGGCGCTCTTCTAGATGCTGAGGATACATCAGGAAACGGACCAAGCAAAAATCCCTGCCCCCAGGGAGCTTACATTCTACTTCGGGGGTGGGGTGGGGGACAGAAAATAAACTATAGAAGTTATAATAAATAAATAAGTAAATTATATCCTATGTTGGAAGAAACTTGCTATGTGAGTTTTAATTACTTTGGAATTCATTCACATTATCTTCATATAAAAATACTCAAGTAGGGCTTCCCTGGTGGCGCAATGGTTGAGAGTCCGCCTGCCAGATGCAGGGAACATGGGTTCGTGCCCCGGTCCGGGAAGATCCCACATGCCGCGGAGCGGCTGGGCCCATGAGCCATGGCCGCTGAGCCTGCGCGTCCGGAGCCTGTGCTCCGCAACGGAAGAGGCCACAACAGTGAGAGGCCCACGAACCGCAAAAAAAAAAAAAAACTCAAGTAATTTTTAAAAATTGTATTCTGTTCAGTTTGGATAGGGCAAAGTCCTGAGACTTTGGACGGTGATGAAGTTTGGTGCCCCCAGGGCTCGAAGGGCATGGGTCCTGAACCCTAAGGATGGAGCAAGACGGAGCAGGTGCTAACCATCAAGCCCTCTCTAGAGCAGCAGGAGGTGAGGGCTCTAACCCGCCAGATGGAGGAAAGCCCGACTTCACGGCTATCACTGAGGAATCTGGGTCAGTTCTCCGGTTTGGCCACCAGGGGTCATTTTACCCTTGTAAATCACCATCTGGAGCGATCACGTAAAGACACACAAAAGTCTTAGTCCGAACTAAACACACAGAGACACAGCCAGGAAAACTCTGACACTGTCACAACCACACACACGCACATACACAGAAACATACATCATTGAGAGACATAGGGACAGAAACGCATGCAGGACGTGTGCATGGCATCAACTCCCTCACGAATCTCACGAATGTCAGGGTCTCAAGATGTCACAGTGCCAACTCCGCCATTCCTCCCAGCCCCGACTCCGCTAAAGAGGGAAGACAGTAGGTGGCCTGTAAACCAGACTTCCATTTCCTTACCTCCAGCTTGCCAAGAGCAGTCAGCTTACTCCCGTCCTCCCGTCCATCACACTCTTACTTTCCCATAAACTTCTTGTCTGGCTCTGGCACAGCTCCCTTTTCCCTGCCCAGAGAAGCCCTCCACCTCCTCCTGAGTATCTGTGCAACTAGTTCCAGCCCCACCTCCCACTGCAGCTCCAGGAAGCCCCAGGTGGTGTTCACTGGGTGTGCAACTCCTCCCCCTCCCGCCCCGAAAACCCCAAGCCTTACGGACTACAATTAGCAATTGATTTGCTGAGCATTGCCCTCTCCTTGCAGCGATAAAAACAATGTACATAATGGCCTGGGAAGACTTTACACATGACTCTAATACTCCAGTACAGGTATGGCTCTCCAAGTGTGATCTGAGGATGGATTCTTTGAGGAAGTCCACGAGAACAAAACCGTTTTCATGATACTACTACTAAGATGTCTTTTGTCCTTTTCACTCATTGTCTCACGAGTAGACGGTGGAGTTTTCCAGAGGCTTCATGAAGTGTGATGACACTTGCTCTCATAGCTATTGGAATGTGTGCTTGGGTATTCCTGTTTTAGAAAACTTACTATTTTTGATTTCTAATATGGTCATGTATCAAAAGGACAAAGTATAAGCAAACTCTCTTTGGAATTCTCCATTTTTAAGAGTGTAAAAGGGTCTGAGACCCCAAAATTGGAGAACTACTACTTTAGTACAGAGAATGTTCTCCTTATTCTAGACGAAGCAGCAGAGACACACACACACGGTGGTGGTGGTGGGGATTTAGGATCTAGAATGGAGGAGCTTTTGAAAGGGTGGATGAGGTGGAAGGGGAAGGCAGGACCTAGAAAGGGGAACAGTGACCAGGAACTCGGAGGAAAACCCCCTCTGCCCCCACCCACCCACGCTGGGCGTCAGATCTAAATTGTTAAAAGTCACTAGACAAGAAGGAAACCAATTCAGCCGGTATCCAATACGCTTTTACATTACGCCTCAGTGCTGGGCAGGCAGAGCCCAGGTGGAAAGGGGAGTGGGTGGCGTCCATGGCCCAAAGACCTCTGTGGTCGGTCTAAACGCAGGACACCCATCTTCTGCTCCAGCTACCAGCTACGGGCCGGGCCGTGTTTCATGCCCCGCCAAGGGCATTTCATCCAGTCTCCCGCCTCTGCACGGGCAGGCTCACGGCAGCACTTCCTAGGTACTAAGGAAGAGGTCCTTCTGCGCTCGCCATCACCACCTAGTTAAAGACGTTTGCAGCCGCGCTCTTCCCTCCCCGGGCCCCTGCCCCCCACACTTTGTTCCCTTCTGCATCTGTGAGCTGGAGCTGCCGCTCAGAAGTCCAAGTGCCCAACCCACCGCCCTGCTGTGCACACACCCTGCGTGTCTGCGAGTGCGAGAGACGTGGGGGTGGGGTGAGGGGACCGCGCTCTGGCACGACGTGCGTTCAGAGGGACGAGTCCTCGGAGCACCGGGTGAAGGAGTCCCGGGGGTCGGAGGGCCGGAGCAGCCCCTGGCTGACGGCGGCCGGCACGGTGGCGTGGGAGGTCTCAGCGGTTAGTTCGGCGAGTGCCCCCCGAGCCCCGTTGGTGGCCGAGGTCCTGGCCCGGAGCGGAGAGCTCAGGCTGCGCAGGGTGTTGCGGAAACCCTCGGCGCTGAAGTAGTACACCAGCGGGTCGAGCACGCAGTTGGCGCCGGCCAGCAGCACCATGACCATCAGCACCCCGCGCACCTGGTTGCGCGCCGCCGGGCTGGCCAGCACCACGTGGCCGCGCAGCAGCCCGTACACGGCCAGCGTGGCGTTGTAGGGCACGAAGCACAGCAGGAAGATGACCAGGCTGGCCAGCAGGAGGCGCACCGTCTTCTGCCGCCGCTGGCTCCGCGTGGCGTCGGGCCGCGCCAGGGTGCAGAAGACACGGACCGAAGAGTAGACCACGGCTACCAGGGGCAGCAGGAATCCCAGCGCCTCGGCTAGCAGCAGGAGCGGCAGCAGCCTGCCCTTCCACAGCTCGTCGCTGAAGTTCTCGAAGCACAAGTGCACCCAGCGGCCGTCGCGGGCGCAGGGTGAGGGCCGGTGCACCAGGACGGTGGGCACGGCGAACAGCAGGATAAGCGCCCACACGCCCAGGCAGAGCAGCCGCGCCACGCGGGGCCGCCGCAGGTGGCGCAGCCGCAGCGGGTGCACGATAGCGACGTAGCGGTCCACGTTGATGAGGGTCAGGAAGATGCAGCTGCCGTACATGTTCATCTGGAAGACGGCGCCCGCCAGCTGGCACAGGAGGTCCGAGAAGGGCCAGTAGTGCTGCGCATAGTAGGAGAGGCGCAAGGGCAGCGACAGGGTGAAGAGGAGGTCGCTGGCCGCCAGGTTGCACATGTACACGCTCACTACCGAGTGCACGCGCAGCGCGTGCAGGAAGACCCAGAGGGCCAGCGCGTTGAGGGGGAGCCCTGCCACCAGCACCAGGCTGTAGACCACCAAGTGCAGGTGGTGGATGGGCTGGTGGTCCGGGCACCTGAGATCAGAGTCGTTGGCCGAGAAGTTGGCCAGCATCGTGCCAAAGGGCGAGGAGGAGCTAGGCCGGGGGCATCAGGGGGCGCACCCGCGTGCTGGCTTCGCGTTCATCTCCAGTCTCCACGGCGGGGGGCCTGGAGGCTGCACAGAGTCCCAGAGCAAGCTGGGGCCGGGCATAGACTTGTGGCTGTGGCTGCAGGGCCGACAGCTGCGGAGGATCAGATGCCCTTGGTCAGAGCTTCATCGGCCTCAGTGGAGACCTGGCATAGGAGGGAAGGCAGAAGTCAAGACTGTGCAAGGAAGGGCTGAAGACACAAATGTCATATAGCTGAACCTGCCAGCCTCTTGGGCCTTTTCTCAGCCTCACATCTTTCCTCCACCGTCCTTCTGGCCAGAACAGCTTTCTGCAGCCCGCTCTTTGGCACAGTGCTAAATGCCCAGGCTCTAGAGTCAGGCCTGCCTAGGTTTAAATCTGGGCTTTTGTCCTCAGAAAAGTGACTTAATCTCTCTGCCCCTCATTTTCCTTACCTGGAAAAAAAAAAAAAAAAAAAGGAGAGGGGCCCCTACTTCACGAGGTCGTTAGATTCAACGAGATGATATATTTAAAGTGCTTTGCTTACTGTTATTATCTACTAATATCTCTCCCTTGCTTCCTTTCTTTCTTCTACAAATGCTTACCAGGATTTTATTTTTTTAATTATTATCATTATTATCATTTTGGCCTCGCGGCATGCAGGATGTGGAATCTTAGTTCCCCGACCAGGGATCTAGCCTGTGCACCCTGGAGTGGAAGCCCGGAGTCTTAAGCACTGGACCACCAGGGAAGTCCATACAAATGCTTACTGAGACTTTAGAAGGTTCCAGGCATGTTCACAGCAGTGGACAAAACAAAGGCCTTGCCCCCACCTATGTTCCCTTCCATTGAAGGGAGACAGATAATAAAGTCCATGTAAAGAGGTATTATGTTAGGTGGTGAGAAGTACTGTGGAGCCCCTCCCCTGGCACCAGCCCGTTCCACTGACTCCCCATTATCTAAAGAATAAAGTTCAAACTCCCAGGTACAGGACAAAATCCCAGGCTCATCTCCACGACTGCTCCTGTGTGGGCTGGGTTTGTGGTCAGAGCGACCTGGTTCAGCTGGATTGTTTGACCTCCCTAAGTTTCCTCATCTGTAAAATGGGGACAGTAATATAATGGGGGTCCCTTAGGCCAGGGGTCACCAACCCCCGGGCCACACAGCAGGAGGTGAGCGAGCGAAACTTCATCTGTATTTACAGCCGCTCCCCATTGCTCACATTACCACCTGAGCTCTGCCTCCTGTCTGCATTTTGGTGGGTTGTATAATTATTTCATTACATATTACAATGTAATAATAATAGAAATAAAGTGCACAATAAATGTAATGCTCTTGAATCATCCCGAAACCATCCCCCCACCCCGTCCCTGGAAAAATCATCTTCCACGAAACCGGTCCCTGGTGCCAAAAAGGTTGGGGACCGCTGCCGTAGGCTGATCGCACACACCAGCACAGTCCTTCCAGGCAGGGGACGGCCCCGTGGGTTGAACTTTTCCAGGTGCTCCCCTGGAGAGTCTGACTCGGGTGCTTCCTAGTTGGGATTCCGTGATGGGGGCAGATAATGGTTTCGTCCTAAGGGCTCGAAGGGGGCCCAGAGAGGGTGGCAGTGAGACAGGGAAGTACCGTGCGTGCTGATGAGGCTACTGGAGAGAGCAGACCACAGCCGCTGCCATCCCCAGGCAAAAGCTGCCAGAGGAAGGATGTGGTCAGAGGCGGAGGAGTTAGAAGACAGGACTTGGTCTTAGGATTCCACCTTCCTTAATGCCATAAGGCCACAGCAGCCACCCCTGCATTGCGACCCCCAGGTGCCATCGTGTTGTAAAATATACATAACTTAAAAATTACCATTTTAACCATCTTTAAGGGTACAATTCAGTGACATTAAGTACAATCGCAATGTTGTGTTACCATCGCCACTATTTCCAGAACTTTTTCATCATCCCAAACAACAACTCTATACCCATTACCCAATAACTGCCCATCCCCTCTCCCTCCAGCCCCTGGCAACCTCTATTCTACTTTGTGTCTCTCTGAATTTACCTATTCTAGACACCTCATCTGAGCGGACTCATATATCTGTCCTTTTGTGTCTGGCTTATTTCACTTAGCTTAAAGTTTTCAAGGTCCATCCATGAGGTAGTTTGTATCAGAATTACAGTCTTTTTATGGCTGAATAATACATTCCTATATATATACACCACATTTTGTTCTCCCATTCATCTGCTGATGGTTACTTGGGTTTTTCCATCTTTTGACTATTGTGAATAATGTTAATGATCATGGGCTTCCATGGGCCATCTTAGGGAGAGAAGTTATCCGAAGACCCTGAGCGATTATCCCAAGATACGGAACATACTCCCTTCAAAAGGAACCACTTAAATCTTTACATGGAACCAAGTTATAAACATGAGTATAACAAGTTTTCTAGGGTTTTTTTGTTCGTTTGTCTGTTCTCCCTCCAACCATGACTCTGACTCCAGCAGTTTAAGACTTGTAAGAAGCATAGTACAACAGTTGAAGGAAATAAGGAAACACTTTGTCTGCAAAATACCAATTTCATCAATGAAAATAATGCTAGATGGGTCTTAAACGTGCTGAAAAGCAAGTAACGCCAGGCTCTCTTCCTGAAACGTGCCCACCTCCCATGCTCCTTTGCTCCAGTCACGCCAAACTAGTGATAATTCTGCACATACCTTACATCTTCAGGGCTCTGTCTGTGCACGTGCTGTTTCTGCAACTGGGAATGCCCTTTCTCCCATCCTCCAACTGGCAAACTCAATCATTTCTCAGGACCCCATGATGCCTTTCCTGACTCCCTCCCTTCCCACCAGGCGAGTCCCCTCACTGGAGCTTTCCCAGCACTTTGGCCACAGGTCAGCTGTTCCCACCTGTGCTATAATCGGCTGTTCTTGGTCTGCCTCTCCCGCCCGCCTGGGAGCTCCTTGAGGGAGGGCCTGGGGGCTGTGACTTACTCATCTCTGTAGTCCCAGCCCTCCCTCCATAAATGTTGGGTCAAAAATAATGGCTACCATTTACTGATCCCTCACCATCTCGCAGGGTGTTTTACACGCACGAGCTCTAATCCTTCCAACAGCCCTTTGAGGTAGGAGTTTCTCCTGATTTTTCCTTAAGAGCTCAGTCAGTGAGGAGTGAAGTCAGGCCTCAAATCCAGGACATCCGGGCTCCAAAGTCCAAAAAGCTGCTTCCAATAAGAGTGGGTGGGTGGGTATGCGGCTGGATGCCGCACAGAGCACCTAACTTTTACAGCTGCTTATATCAAATCTGTGCCCATAGGTGAATCGTTTTACTTCCTCTTTTGTCCAGTTGAAACATATACTTTTTAATAACCCACTTCCTTCTTTCTCCCACTTCAAACACTGGCAACACAGACTCATCTCTCTTTCACACACACACAAATACGCCCTGATGATTTCCCCTTACCTACAGAAACAGTTTGCTGCTTTGAACTCCTTAGGTCATGACGTGTGTTTTTGTCCCATTTCCCCAGCCAGACAGTAGGGTCCTGGGGTGCAGACCACACCTTCCACAGCTTTCTTCCCAGGCTCACTCACACTTCAGTCTCTCTACCTAGCAGGCCCTTGTGATATTCATTGGCTGCCTTTCAGGAAATCTGCCCCCTCCCCCCATGTCCGCCCAGCCTGTAATCCTGTTATAATATTTCTTGCATCAGTCCAACCACTTCTTATCACATTCCTGACTATCTTGTCCGCATGTATAACTCAGAGAAAGGCATGTCCCTTTTGAAAAGCTCGTTTGGAAACAGCTTGCATTAAAACTTCAATAACAGTTTACAGCTACAATCACAGTAACATTTTATCATTCTTTTTTTTTTTTTTTTTGCGGTACGCGGGCCTCTCACTGCTGTGGCCTCTCCCGTTGCAGAGCATAGGCTTCGGACGTGCAGGCTCAGCGGCCATGGCTCAGGGGCCCAGCCGCTCCGCGGCATGTGGGATCTTCCCGGACCGGGGCACGAACCTGTGTCCCCTGCCTCGGCAGGCGGACTCCCAACCACTGCGCCACCAGGGAAGCCCACGTTTGATCATTCTTAAGCAGTACTTGGAGCACCCATAGCTCCCTACGACTAGGAGGCACATCCTAGACACTGAGTGAATGGAAAATTATTTTCCAAGAATCCCAAGTCTTTCGTCAACAAAGTTGCAAGGTTAAAGAGGCCAAAATGTATTAGGTGAGCTGCTGCTAAAAGGTAGAGAGTTAGGAATCCTTCAGGAAAGCAGATGGCGATGCTCTCGCCTTACTCCATTCCAAAGCGGAGAAGCCCTTGAGTTCAGTTGTCAAAAAGCCACCCCTTTCCCACAGACTCACACAGAATGGCCCAAGCTGTTGAGAGCTGCCAGGCCCCTGCCCTGGTCCCCACCCGATCCGCTTGCTTCCCGAGGGCTCCCCATCAGTGGAGCTGAATGGGCACAGTGCCAGGCCAGATGGCAAAGATGGGAAAAACTGCCAAAAAGGAGGCAAACAAGAAGTGGAAAGAGGGCTCTAGATGTGGGGGAGGAGTGGCACGGCACTCTCCTCAATCCTGCCTTGAGCAAGAGGTCAGGTTGGGGGTGCGGGAGACGGAAAGCAAAGAGGCAGCAGGTGCCCCAGAAAAGCAGAGACACTGGGATTTCATTTCACCAGGGAGAAGGGTGGAGGCCCACGCTGGCTCCGTAACCTCAGCACGCCCGGAGGTCATGTGAGCACACCACTACACACACACACACACACACACGGGCGCGTGCAAGGCCACACGCAGGTAAGGGTACACTGAGGGATGTGCACACAAGATCCCTAGTAACATACGAATCAACGTGTATCCACAGCCTGTAACACACGTGTGCACGCATGGAGGCACAGACAGCCGAGCCAGGGGAGGAAAGCAGACACCGTCCCCGCCTAGGGACATTATCCTTAGCCGGACAGACAGACGGGCAGCTTCAGGAGCACACACACGCATGCAGATGTGCACAAACAGATTCCGGCCCCAAGGCACTGAGAGGCAAAGAGAGGCCCTGGGGACGGCCCCGCCCACATCCCAGCCCCCGACACCATGCACACGCCAGATGGTGCGCGGCCACCTTCCTCCACGCTGCTTCTCTGTCCTTCAGCTTCCCACCTGCACACCCGGGGCCCAGGTTCCTTATGTCCTCGGGGCCTCTGGGACCTGTCCCATTGCCCTCTGAGCTGGGCTGGGCACTATTCTTTGCTGAGATAAGTCACAGGGGCAGGGCTATTTTCTGCCCTGGCAGGAAGTGAGAATGGAGGATAAAAGTGGCCAGGAGGCTACATCATGATCTTTCCCTTCCTCTCCTCCACACAGCTGGCCCGTGGTGTCCACCCTTCCGGCGCCTGACCAGGGATGCAGAGGGGAGCGGAACAGAAAGGGATGGGTGATCTGGGACAGAAAGGGAGGGGAGAGAGGCACCCCATCTCTGTACAGCTTCCTCCTGTCTGCCACCCTCTCCATGTGCTTCCTGCCCCCCTACTCCCCACCTCCTCTCCTCAGGAATCCACATCCTTCAGAAGTTTGGAAAGTGGGAATGTCAATCCTCACCCTCCTTGACCCAGAAGACCAGCTCTGGAATAGCTCCCACCTTCTTTTAGGTTCTGGTGGCCAGGCGCCAGGGAGCGTGTCCACCCTCCACCTCCCCCGCACGGCGCGCGCTCCCTGACCTGCGACCTGAGCGGTGCTGGCTGAGCCCACTTCCTCTGCCGCTACACCTCGGCAGCCACGGGAAGATGCGCCCTTTATCAGCAGACGCTGGTAACTGTGTAACGCCTGTAGGTTCAGACTCCCCAAACAGATCCAAACTGTGCTGAGCCTTCAGCGGCAGCTTCAAGAAGTCTCAAGGCTTTGTGAAAAGCTCTGTCCCAGGGCTGCTCTGGGTACACATGAATCCTGCCCATCAGCTTGTCCTGGGTCTGGAGAGCCTGTGGGGTGGAGATAGTACCAGGTCACCGGGCTGAGTGGATGGCTTCCTCCTGCCCTCGGGGCCACGTTCTCCCCCGCTGCTTCCATCCTCCTTCCTCCCTGATCCAGCCTGCTCCAGCTTTCTCCAGCCCAGATTCCTGCTCCAGCCTCTCCCCACCCTTCCCCACCTGAGCCTCTCTTCCTGCCTTTCCAGCACCATCCCTGGGTATTCTCATCTCATCCCTCCCGAAATTTTTTCTAGGAAAAGGCAGAAAGCAAAGGCGACCTACAGCTCCATACTTAAGTCTCCCCAGTGCATGGCTGTCACCTCCCCACCTGCAGACATTTCTCCACCCTGCTGTCAAGAGCTGAAAAACACAGGAAACGTAGTCCCAGTCAAGACTCAGATGGGCTCAAGCCACCCTCCGCAGCCCTGTGCTCTGGGTGGTCCTTGCTTTGGGGCCTGGCTGGGTCCCGCTGCCTCAGAGAAACCTCCTGGAGCCTTTGGCTTCATGGACCTCACCCTGACCTCGGGCAGCACTGAGTGTGCTCCACACGTAGCCCTCACGCCTCTGCTGCCCCCTTCCCCGCGGGCCTGGGCACGCAAGGCTTCCGTGTTGCAGGGGTACACGCTGGGGGCATCAGACAGAGGCACAGCTGGGCTCTGGGGTCTCTGGGTGGCCAGGAGGTGAGGCTTGCGGGTCGAATGAGTTTCTGCTTCCTCCTCAAGCCTTGCTGCCATCTCCCCTTTGGCGACAACTTCAGCTCATCCTGAAGGGACTGCAGATGTGACCTGATGGGAGGGCCCCTTCCCATCAGAGAGGCCCCCATAGACCCAGGAACAGGTGGGCAGCTGCCCTCAGTGGTGTGAGGCAGAGGTATCAGAAGGCCTCACCCGCCCTCCAATATCACCCCCCCAACCCCATGGTCAGTATCTGAAATTTTATCCACTTCATGACACCCATGGGCCACATTCTACCATAGCTGTAGGAACATGGGAGACAGCTGGTCTAATCCTCTATTTCTTTTCTTTTTTTTTAAACTAATTTTACCAACACTTTATTTTTTATCTTTTATATATATTTTTTTGGCCGCGCTGCACAGCATGCGGGATCCTAGTTCCCCAACCAGGGATCAAACCCACACCCCCTGCAGTGGAAGCGCGGAGTCCTAACCACTGGACCGCCAGGGAAGTCCCTAATCTTCTTGTAAAGAAAACGCACTGGGTGAAGGCAGTATCTCTCTAAGGCACCACTAGAACACTTTGGTTCGCTGGGAAGGATAACTGTGAGAGCAGATCTGTGCCTTGAACCCGCCTGTGGAGTTTAATCAGATCAGTTCATTGTCACCAGCAGAGGTCCAGCCCTGGGGTGAGAGGGTCAGGGGTTGTCTCATCTGAGAGTGGGAAAGGGCTGGAAACCATCCCCAGAGGGCCCTCCCTCCCCAGTGGCCTGGGATCCGGGGTTCAGCGTGACAGCGGGGGCCTGACGGGTGAAGGGGCAGACGCAGCCCCCAGGCATACGGGCCCCAGGGTGCGTTGGTGCTTCAGGCCTAGGGGGCATCACCCTCTTGTCTGAGGTCTGCCTGTCTGAGGCCATCCTTTTGAATTCTTCATTCAAAAAGGTTTCCCAGGGCCCAGGGCCCCCTCTCACCTCCATCCCCACCCATGTCTCCCGTTTCTAAAGAAGGGGTGCTGCCCCACGTGCCCCTGTGAGGTTCAACCGCAGCTGGGACGCCCCCATACCTGTGCTCGCCGCGGTGGCTCAGCCGCTGCTCCACGCCGGCTCCTGCCTGCTCTGGGCCGGGCTGGGCTGGTAGGACTTGTTCCCGGTGGGTGGGACACACACACACCTCAGCAGCTCTCGGCAGATCCCAGCTCCCTGCACGCACCCAACCCCGGGCAGGGCAGGGAGAGAGAGAGAGGAGGAAGCAGTGCCCTCAGTGGCCTCCACGGACCGGCCAGAGAAGAAACCCCAGCAGATCATGACACTTAACGCAGCCCCGACTCTCCCCCAGTAATGCCCCCCACCCACCCACCCACCCATGGCTCGCACACTCCCTGCAGTTTCCCGGAAGCCTAACTGGCACACCCACCCACAGATGCCAGATGACTAACCCCCAGCCTCCCGCTGTCCTCGGCAGTTCCCCCTGGCTGTCTCCGTCTCTTCTGGGTTCCGGCAGGTGGTTTCGTTCTTGCCACATGTGGTTTTTACCTCCCTCTGTGTGTGGGGTGGCAGCCCCTAGTCTCTGAACCCTGGGCTGAGCCCCTTGTCTTCCGGATCAGTAGGGCTGGGCAGGTTGTCTGCGCTCAGTACTCGAAAACAAGCTTTGAGTGGTAGGTGAAAAAGGACAGTGCGGTCGAACGAGTATGGGAAACACTAAGTCGAACAGGTTTCTCTGTTTCAGCGCTTCTCAGAGCCTTTGACATGCCTTTAAGAGGTTGACTGCGTGTTGGTAATTGAAGCTGGGTGAAGGGTGCATGGGAGTGCCTTACACTATTCTCTACGTGTGCGTGTTTGAGCTTTTCCATAATAAATGCTTTCTTTTAAACGCTGTATAGCTCCCCACACGTGTGTCCTCCGAACACGTCTGGGGAGATCCCAGGTTATTAAAGGCCGATGCTTCCAGATGCAGCTCCTCCCCACATTCAGGCCGTCGGGCCCATGACTGGACGTCACAGCAAAGGTTTCCTGAGCTCCAGCCCAGTTGTTTCCTTCCTCCTATAAAGAGCAAGTCCTACCCTACTGTCTGGGATTGGTCCCCCTGGACACAATCTCATTCAGCTTGTCCTCCAGAGGGACAGTCCTACATTCACATCTGAGATCATGGGATCAGGGCTTCAGAAATGGAGACACCCACGGCCTCAGGGCCCACATGGTCCCCAAGACACCCACCGGCTGTGACCTTCTTCAATCCAACTCTGATTTCTCAGGGCTTCTCCTCTTGGCAGAGGGCTGCTTCCCTGAGTACCATCCCCATGGTTCCCTCGCCTGCAGATGGATCCAGGGGTTGGAGGGTTGACTCCCCCGGGGCAGGGCCAACGAGGGGGTCAGAACCAAAACAGCCCACACAGGTTGAAAATAAACATTTTATGTAAAGACATCTTTAAGGGAGGTGGAGCTCCCATCGCAGACCTCTCCGGGACGGCTGCCCCAACCCAAGGGAAACGTTGAGTCTGGGCCAAGTAAGAGACAACCTGGGGTCTGAGAGCAATGGAGGGTGTGGAAAGTGGGTGGGGAGAGGGCACAGTCCAGCTCAGCCGGCTTGGCCGAGAGTCAAGGTGCTAAACTCCTGGCTCCATCGAAGCACGAGGTCCTCGCTCTTGGCCGGGGTCAGGACGGTGTACGTCTCATTCTGCAGACATCTCATGCGGGACACCTGCACGGGGATTGGGTGCACGTGGTCCAGCTAGGAAAGCCAGGAGCCCGAGGTGTCGGAAATTCAAGAACAGGAGGTGGGCGGGCGTAGGCACAGGGAGCAGAGGGAAGGAGGAAACTCAGATGTGGGTTTTTAAAGCGGGGAGGCACACCACGTAGCCCGACTCCCCCTTTCAGAAATGAGGAGCCTGAGGCTGGAGAGGAAGTGACTTGGCTCAGACGACTTGGTGAGTAACAGCAAGAGCCAAGACTGAGGCCTCAGCCTCTCAGGCCCAACCCGGCTGGGGGTTCGTCCCTCCTGGCGCATCCACAGGGCCCCTGCTCTGCTGCCTCCCTCCCTCCTGGAACCCTCTGCCTGGGGGCCTGGGAGAGCTGCTCACCCCAAGGCGGGAGGAGTGGGGACAGAGCTCCACGGAGGAGGCTCTGCCCGGAGATGCACCCAGTCTCCACACCCCTGATGCTCGGACGCCACGGGGGGCCCAGAACGGACCAGCCCGTGGGGCTGATGGGAGGCAGCAGGGGCGGGGGGGGCGGGGGGCGGCGGCAGAGGGAGGGGCTCACCTTCCGGTTCCGGTTTCTCATCATGCACTGCTGGCTTTTGAAGGCACAATAGTTCGGGTACTGCACGTATTCTGTGTCACAAATCTAAGCCAGGAGCGGGGGATGGGAGGTGGGAAGACATCAGAAGCCTCACAGACACCAGCCCTGCAGAGTGCGCCCACGATGGCAGGACCAGGGCACAGAACCAGACCCTCTGCACCTGGGGTGTCCCCTCTGCCCTTCCCGTCCCACCCTCAGCCATGGTTCAGTTGCTGGGAAGAAGCCAGGAGCTGGAGCTGAGAAGGGGGTGCCCTGCTGGTCACCTAGCTGGGAAAGCAGCCGAGCGACGAGGGCCAGGGAAGGGGCACTGAGGGCCCATATGCGGGAAGGGGCCCAAGCAGCGGTCCCATCTCAGGGAGCTTCCTAGGGACTGTTCAGTGCGGAAGAGGTCAGAAGTGCCTCTAATGTATGACCCTGGGCCAGTCACTTCCCTCTGTGAACCTCGCCTGCCCATCTATAAATCCAGGGGAGCAGCTGAGGCAGTCCGAGACCCCTTCCAGATCTAGGGGCCCAGGGAGAAGAGCTGGGCGGAGACCTCTCGGCTCAGATAAGAGCCCTCTCTTAAGCTGCCTCTGCTTTTCCTGGTCTTGATTTTTCCTGCTAAACCACAGAAGGGAGGGGCCGGGCTCTCAGCTACGGCAGCTAGTTCCGTGGGGGGAGGTAACTCCGGAGGCGGGGAGCAAAGTTGATCCCATTGAGAGGGAAAGCACTAGAAGATTTGGGAAGGAGCCTCCAGACTTAGGCAGGGAAGCACTGGGTCACCGTCAGCAGCCGTTTGGGGCAGAGATGAAGTCCCCCACCCCACCCCCTGCAGGTAACTGGCAGAGCTGGGACCAGACCTGTCTCATGCCCCCATGGCCTGTGCCCGCCCGGCCCTCCAGGTTTCTACGCCTTTGCTAAGCGCAATCCTGCTCTCTTGGGGGTCTGGAGGGTCTACTGGGGAGAGGCAGGAGGCTCAGTGAGGCCAGGGGCCCAAGCCCCCCTCCACATCCTAGGGTTCCCCAGAGCAGGGGACCAGAGGGAACCGGGGTGAGCAGGGTGGGGCTGAGCTTTGGGGAAGGCGCTGACCTTGGTGGGGAAGTCCCCATCCTGGAAGCTGAGGAACTCAGTCTGGAGCCAGCTGGCGACTCGATTGTCTTCGCAGCCCTTGGTGGCCAGCCGGGCACACCAGAAGTCCATGCGCAGCCCGCCGTACAAATCCAGCGCGTAAAAGCGGCCCGATTTTAGGGTCCCTACCTGTGGCACGGGGCACAGGGGAGAGGTGGGCGTCCTGGCCCCCCTGCTGCCCCATCCTGCCTGGGGCCTGAGGCCCCCGGCCGCTGCAGGCCACCCTCCTCGGTACCTGGGTGCCGACGGACATGCTCTGGGACGCGAGCAGGGGGCTGACGAAGGGCGTCTTGTGGGAGCTGTCACACTGCTGCCGCTGCAGGCTGGCCTCCGAGCGGCACTGCTCCAGCTTGAGGGAGCAGAACTCACAGAGGGCACATGTAGCCACGTGGCGCCGCCCAAGGCTGTCACAGACCTGAGGAGGAGCGCGGCTGGGGGACTGAGGCTCCCCCGCTTCCGCCCTCCAGAGCCGCTCCGCAGAATGTCTCCGCATTAAGTCTTTTCCAGAAGCTCCTGTGGCTTTTCCCTGCCCCCCTCCCCAAGGGTCCTCAAGGACCTCCCGTCGGCTCTCTGTTTCTTCACCCTTTTCCTGGATTATTTATCTACGCACAGGTAATATTCATCTCCCTGCTGGTGACACCCAAACCTTTACCATCACTTCTGATCTCTTTCCTGAGCTCCAAATCTCCACGGCCAAGTGCCTGACAGACATGTAACTTAGCCCGTCTGAAAAAGACCCATAACCCTCCCTTCCTCTCCGCTAATGATAACGCTAACATTCACAAAGAGTCGGCACAGTGCTGCGCACCATGGCGCTAAGTACCGTCATCTCCTTGGGTCTCCACAGGAAGCTTCTACTAGCATAGGTACTAAGCAGGCCTCCGTTGTGTGCCTGACGAGGAAGCCGAGGCTCCGTGGGGCTGGGTCAACTGCTCAAACCCACGTCTAGTGTGTGTGGAGCTGAGGCACTGGTCCTGGTGCTTCCAACTCCAAAACCTGTCCTCTGCCCGAGCACCTAGGCTCAGAACCTCCAAGTTCTTGGATGACATTTTGTATGTGGAGCCCGGTGGGGCTCTCTGCCCTGAGCAAGTCTCCCCAGCCTTCCAGGAGGAAGGAGGATCTCGCCCTGCAGCATCGCCAGTCCAACCCGTCAGCGTGTCACAGTCACAAAATCTCTTACGTCGCCTTCCTTGCTCCTCCTAACAGCACACGGGGGACGCATCATCATGTCCCTGACCCCAAATCATGACTGAATTCTCTTTTCTTACCAAATTAAATACAAATGCTTCAGACTGCCATTCGGGATTATTCACATCATGACCCTTATTACCTCTTTGACTCTAAAAATCCAGTGAGCCCTCCACCACTCCTGAACTTCCTACACTCCAAAACAAAAACAAAAAGACCCAGAAGAACTCTCTCTCCAGCACCTACCACACTCCTTTTGTAACGCTACTGAATCCCTGCTCCCTGCGGGCCGAGAACAGCAGTGTGTTCGTTTTTTTTTTTGGTTCCACGTGGAATTTCTTCTCTTTCTTGCCTCAGAGACTTTGCACAAATTGATACTAACCCCTCTAGCAGGAACCTCTACCAACCCCTTCTTTTGCCTGGTTAACTTCTTTTAGCTCCGGGTCTCAGTTTACACATCAGTTCCTCCAAGAGGCAATTCTCCGATCCAGCCCAACGCGACGTTTGTGCTCTCCATCTGCTCTCTGCACTTTGTGCTTGTCCGTCATGCATTGATCCTGCCACACCGTTCTCCGTTTCCACGTCTGTCTCTCCCACCGGACTCCAGGAGGAGAGGGAATGGGATCTGTTGTACTCATTGCTAAAATACCTAGGACAGAGTTGCTAACATCTCAAATACCTAGCCCGATCAATATTTGAACAAACAGATGAATGGGTGGCATACCAGCTCTCAACAAACATTTGCTAACTTGCACTTTTTGAAAGCCCTGTTTCCTGGGAATAGGACCTGCTGGGTGCTGAGGACACGTCGAGGCTGGGATCTCTCTACAGATCCCTGGAAACGGTTCTATGATCCCTCTGGAAAGAAGAGCTACATCTAAGGTAAAGCCAAGTCCTGCCGGTGGTGAACTGGCTCAGGAGATGACTCAAACCCAACGAGGCGCCGCCACAGCATGAATTCTGGACTGAAATGGATTCCAGACTCCGTCCTGTGACCTCCTCCTTTAAGGGGAGCTGGAGATACCCTTCCAAAGAAGGGATTCTCACTTGGAGAGAATCTCCAATGATGCCTCGGGCTTTATGTAGCCCCGCCCATTAACCGCTCCTGAGGCCCAGAGGATGCCCGGTGAGCATGGAGCCATTAAACAGCATGGTGGGCATACCGACTTCCCGAAACCGAGGATCTCATCCTCCAAGTGCTGCCAGGCCTTGGCTGTAGGGGTTATGACACAGGTGTTCTCCACAATCGAGTAGCACAGTGCCAGCAAGGCCTCCACGTGAGGCAGCTGCAGGAGACTGCAAGAAGACGGCACCGGCTGGGGCAGAAAGCCCACCCACTCTCTTCCCCTCCCCTTAGCGTCTAGTCCTAGTCACACACATTTAGCATGCTGGATGGGGCCCCGGAAGCCTCCAGGCCAACTGCCTCCTTTTACAAATGAGGAACTGAGATCCAGAAAGGAGAAGTAGAAGTTGCAGTGCTCATCAGGGTCAGAGACAACCCCAGAACCCAAGTCTGGTAGCTCTAGGTTCAGGGCGCACCCCACTACTTCATGTAGAGACGGACGTCTAGGGCAGTGCTTAAGCCCATGACGGCCACACAGCAGGCGAGGCAGGCAGCGGCTAGGTGCACCTGAAGCCCAGGCAGATGTGAATGGGTCTGGAGGCCGAAGCTGGCAAAGGGGGCTTCTCATTCCCAAAGACAGCGGGGAAGGTAGGGCCGGTGGGGCAGACAGAACTTCCTGTACCTGCCGGCGCTCTGGGCTTTCCAGATATTCTCCTCATATACATCATTCATTTCATTCATTTCATCCATTTCCTGCACGGATCGGATGACCTCTTGGATGTTCTCCATCGTCATGGGAGTAGACTCCACTTCCCGCACTCGGGGAGTGAAGGAGAAAGGGTTGGAAGTTACAAATTCAGACTGGGTCTTGGGCTCCGGGTCTGCCTGCAACCCAGACGTCACCTCCAGCGCCTGCTTTGTGCCCTGTCCTTCCTCCCACTCCTCCTCTTGTCCCTCCCGCTCCTGCCCTTGATCCTGGCCGCCCAGGGACAGGGAGGATTGTAGCAGCTCCTCCACGCTGCTGTTAAGCCTCTCGGGCCAGGGCTGGAAGGCCTGTTGTTCTGTGGCTGCAGCAGGGTTTGGGAGGGACCAAGAGAGAGAAGGGAAAGGGATGGTCAGGTTTCTGACCCCCCATGTCTTTGTTCGCAGAGGGACACACATAAACGCAGACAAAAACACATAAACAAACACATACATAAACACAAAGGCAGAGAAAGGCAGCGCAAATTGCACATATTCATTCAGTTGAGCATAAAAAACACAGAAGAAAATACAAATATCAAAATAAAAGAACATTACCAGGGCGACAGTGGAGGCAGCGTCACCGGTCCCCTTTCCACCTCCCTTACAAGTGGTCCTCTCCCCTAAGCCACCTCAAATACCACCTTTTGTCCCCCTCACTTAGGAAACACCAGTATTCTGAATACCTAGCAACCAATCCTTTCTAGAGTGAAGATTTTAGCTGGGAAAAGTCCCAGAGCACTTCTTAATGTAGGAAGGTTTTGGGAAGCTAGGGAACATCGGTTCAGGGCAGAGATGTACGTAATGTCAGAAAACATCCTGGGACAGGAAAGCCCTAACTTGTATTCAGAAAAAGCAGGCTCTCCCTTACGTAAACAGCTGCCCATGGCCACCTCCACTGGCTCATCTCCCCACGTCCCTCCCACTGATGCCTTAAACCCTGGGCTCTGGGACTCGTGGGAGGAGAGGCTGGGAGTCTCCCAGGGGCTGGGAGGGTCTCACCTGTGATGTGGGAGGACTTGGGGGAGGTCATCGTCGTGAGCGGCACTTCAGGGGAAGTGTCCACCTTCTTGAGAGTGTTTGGTGAGAGGATTGAGACTGGCTGGGAGCACCCGACCCGCTGCAAGGAGAGAAGCAAAGTGGGAACGCCTTTCCCAAAGGGCGGACTTCTACTCCTGCTTATCCTCCGTCCCTGTCCCTCGGGTCTCCTCTCTCACAGTTCCTGGGCGGGAATGAGGGCACATGGCCCCCGGTGGAACTCTCTAGACCTGAGAAAGGTCCCCTGCAAGATCAGACTCCCGTCTGGCCCACACTCCTGCCTTCAGTCTTTTGCATTTGACTTGAATGACATCACTGACCTGCTGGAAGGGCTTATCTCTGCCTCCTCCCATCCCTCTTCCCTACTTTTCTTGCAGTAACAGGACTGTTCTGACAGTCTGAATGCCCAAGGTGAGACTGTATGCACGTATAATCTGGGTAAATGATGGCAAAGTGGCAGGTAGGGAGGACCTAAGGCTGGCTTGGAGCCACTGCCACCACCTGTCCCTTGATCCTTGACACCAGATCCAACCTCTGTCCCGGCCTCACCTTGGCGTAGTAGACGTGGTTGGAGCAACGGTACTGAGTAAACTGGCAGAAGGACTCAAACCGGGAGGCATGAGGGAGGTCGGAGCAGACAGCGCCTGGGGAAGGGCGTGCGGCGGAAGTGAACACACCAGGGGGACGCCCTCTGGGAGGGGGCACGCCCTCTGGGAGGGGGCGGGACGGGGCGGTGGGCTCCCGGGGTCTGGAGAGCCCAGCGCGCGGGCTCAGTGTGAGGCGACAGCCACCCCCTCGCCCCGGGTCCAGCGAGCACAGGTCTGGCCCTCGAGGCGGGCCCTCACCTTCCGGCACCAGGCCGTGGTTTTCATACTGGTCCAGCTGGACGAGGGTGGGGTTCCGGCAGCCGTGGGTTGCGCGGAGCCGGCAGGTGGTCTCTGCCTTCCAGGTTGGGGTCAGCAGCGCAAAGAAGCGCTCATACTCGGTGGGAGAGAGGGGGCTGCCCGGAGTGGAGGTCGAGAGGGTATCCTGGGCGGGGGCCGGTGCCGGAGGCAGGAGCAGCACTGCGGGGCGGGAAACAGAGCACGGATGGACCCAACTCCGACACCGGGCGAGCCGGCCCGTGCACACGGGGACCGGGGTGTCTGGCCGCCGAGCCCGCGGGCGAGGGCGAGAGGGCTGGGGCGGGGGGAGGGGCTGGAAGCGGCCGGCCCAGGGGAAGGCGGTTCAGAGACGGTGCAGGGAGGGCTCCGGGGGCGGACGCGCGCTCACCCCTCAGGAGTGAGAGAAGGGAGGCGGCGGCGAGCTGCCTCATGGCCCCGGACGGTCGCCCGTGTTCCCGGGACCGAGCGGCCTCTAACGGGCCGAGCCAGGGCTAGCCGGCGGGCGGGGGCCGCGGGTGCGAGGCCGCCGACGTCACAAAGGGCGGGGCGGGCCACGCGGGGGGTGGGGGACGGGGAAACGGACGTTTGGCCGGGCTCGGTCGGAGGGCGGGTGCGGGTCCCCGCGTGTCACGCTCCAACACGAGAGGACAAGGAGGGCAGGAGTGATCACTGACTCGGTGCCTTGGACGGCGGAGCTCCTGTGTTGTTCCTTACGCGTGACGTTTTTTCATCTCAAGGTGATCCCATAAAGTGGATACTGTTACTAGCCCTATTTTACAATCTGCCCAAGAAGGGGTGAGGCCTGGAAGTGAGGCGCGCAGAGATGGCACGTACAACACCAAGTCTGGAGAGGGCGCCTCCAGGTAAGGAGCCGAAGGAGAAGCAAGAGGGGGTTCGGGTGAGGAGGAGATGGGGCATAAGGGGGCTCAGTCTAAGGAGGTGGTTTCCTGGTGGAGGCGGGCCAGACAGCTCACTGGTGTAGGGCAAACTACGTGTTTTTCTGTTTTGTGTTTAAAATAAGTCAGCCTGATACTTAGTCAAGTATAAAGCACAAAATACACATTTACTGGAAATTAAGTGAAAGGTATCTAAGGGAGAAAAGATGCAGAATCGTAAAGGTTTTGGAAACCCTGGTCTGAGGCACAGTCCCCAGGCAGCTCGGGTGGTTCCAGAGAAGTTGACAAGTTGTGGATTCTGGGGCAGAGGTACCACTTCTGGTTCCACATCTTGTCCCACTTCTGGCATGTCATCCTCCCACCTTTTAGCCAACTCAGAGGATGCAAAATATGCTTAGCACATGCACTGAAATAGTGTCTCTACAATAAACACAGCAGGCCAACATGTACAGCTTTTATTCACCGACCCAATTCCTTTCCATATGAGATATCTGCACTCCACCCTGCCCCTCCCACTCACAAACCAGGACGAATCCTCTTGGCACAGAGGAAGGGGTGACCCTTCAGCCAGGGCCACAGCCCAGATGATCTGGAGGAGCCCCCGCTGGAAAAGCAGGAAGAGACTGAAGAAAGTTTATCACGCCATGGCCCCCCACGAGGGGAGGGGATCAGGAGGCTGGGGGAGGGCCCCATGCTACTGCCCCAGTCCTTAAATACAAAGCAAGGAGAGTAAAGAGGACCATCCCTCAAAAATACAGCACCAACCTCAGCATGGAGGCAAAAGGACAGTGGGCAAGGCCCCTTCCCTCTGAAGGGGGCGGGCTGAATGGGAGCACATACCGTTAGTGGCTGCAGCAAGCCCCGTACCAGGGTCTGGGTGCAGCCTCAGCACCAGGAGTGGGGAGGGGAGGAGAGGGGATGACAACTCTGCGCCACCCACCGCTCCCTGACCCCAGCCAGGCATCCCTCGCCCCACTAGCCCGGGTCAGGGGATGTGGAAGAAACTGTTGGGATCCAAGGCCCTTGTCTATTTCTTCTTCCGTTCTTGGGAGCAGCGTGGGCAAAACCTACAGAGGCGCGCGACGGGGGGGGGGGGGTGGGGGGGGGGGGGTGAGCGAGAGGGCGCGCGGGCGCCCTCTGCCGCCCACCCAGCTCGCGGCAGCCCAGCCCCCGCAGCCCTCACTCACCACTTCCCCCGAGGCTTGGTGGTCAGCCCCACACAGGCAAAATGGAACCACTCGATGGAACACTAGGAGAGGAAAAGGATGGGAGAAGCAGAACTCAGGGCCCGGGGGGGCAGAGGAAAGAAAAGAACCCCCCACCCTCCATTCCCCTCCCCTATTCCATCCCTTGGGAGAATTCTTGAAGGGTCCAAGGCCAACCAACTCCAGCTACCTTTCTCCTATCCCGAAGTCCCCCTATTCAACCGTCACCCCCCTTCTTGTACCCAACTCCCTTCATGTCCACCAGAACCCCCCCCATCCTGAGGCAAAACAGTTCTTACATCAGGGTTGTCACAGCCAATCATCTCTCCATAGGAGACCTGGTGACAAAGGCAATAGGTGGGTTCGTTGGGATCCACAGGCATATCCAACACATCAGAGGGGTGGACACTGCCAAAGGTCACTGAGGGCATCCCATACTCAGGGCTTCTGCGTGCCAAGAGGGAGAGAAAGTGTCATCTGCAGGAAGGGAAGCTACAGCTTGAGATGCTCAGAGCCAGCAGAGGAGGAGGTCCTTGTGGGGCTAGTGATCTGTGGCTTCTCCTCTGTATCCAGCAGATACCAAAATGGCAAGGAGAGTTGTTGGCACAGGACACAGCAAAGTGGCAAGGGGCATTGTGGCTGGGGTGAGGTGGCGGGAAAGAGGAGTCTGTCCCTTGGCAAAATGCTCCCTGACACACTCACGTGCGCACAAGTTTTAACTTCTTCTGGGCAGCCTTGGGGGCTTCTTCGTCGGAGTTTTTCCCTTTGGAACGAGCACGGGCCGCCTTCTTCTCCTTTTGAGTCCGGCCTTCTAGGCAAAAGGGGGGGAAGCCAGAAGGCAGGGAGACAGAAGGATGGGTTAAGCCCCCCTCCCCCTGCCCCTCCTCCAAGCCGGTGGCCCTCCCTCGGAGCTGAGGAGCAGGCTGGCTTCTCCCTCGGGGTCCTCGCCCCACCTCTCACAGCCCCGCCCCCCTCCTCACTCTTTTTGCCTTTGCTGGAAGAGCTGTCATAGTCACTTGACTCAATCTGCTTCTCCTTCAGATCAGCCTCAAAACGGGCCAGGTCTGTGTCCAGTCGCCGAATGTGTTTGTCCACCTGGGTGGGAAGGAAGGAGAAGGAAGAGCTACAGGGCTGGTTCCAGTTAAAGAAAACAGGCGGAGGCAGATTCTATGGATCTCCCAGACCCAAAACAGATCCCAACACGGCTGAAGGAGGGGGTCTAGGACCCCGAGGAATAGACGGGAGGCAGGTGGGGAGCCATGAACAGGGCCATACCATCTCATAGGTCTGCATGGCAAGCTGCACCTTGTCGTCACCAAATCCCTTGCACTTGCCATAGGCTTCCTGGATCTGTCTGAGAAGGGCCAATTTCTCCTCGGAGCTCAGGCTGCGGGCGCTACTCATATACTCAGTGGCCAACTTGTCAATTTCAGCCTTCAGGTCTACAACAGAGACAGAGGCCTGGTCACAATGGCCCCTGAGTGGCTAGGTGGAACACACTTCTTCCTCTTGCTCCTTGGACCTTTTCCATTGACCATCATAACCTTCCAATTAAAACGTACTGAACATTACTAGGTACTGTGCCACGTACTCAAGTAATGCAACATGTTCACAATATTTGTTTCAAAGGTGCCTTCGGGTGCTGAAAACATTGCTATCATAGTTGGAACTGAATTTATTGAACCATAATGAGGGATTCCTGGCACCCGGCACTAACACGAAGTGTGTTTTTGTCGCTGTCTGAAAATGCTTCTTTGCAGGGCTTGCTGCCTCTTGAACCATGAACTTTGTCTCAAAAGCCATCTGGTTTCTCGTCTCGAAAACATCCCACGACAGCTCTGAGTGCTACAAACCAGGCTGGGTCATCTGCTGCTGCTGGCTTCCAGGTCTGTACATCTATATCTCATCATTTAAAATTAGGCCCTGGTCCATTCACGGCACAGTTCTTCTACTTACTGCCCACCCTGTTTTGCTCATCGTTTGCAACTTGCTTATATTTCCCATCACTTTTTTTCTGTTTGTTCATTTTAGATATTGCTCCAAACGTTTCTGCAAGGCTGGTGACGTCCCAAGACACTGAGACTTTAATGCCCACTGCCCAATATTTGGTAGTGCTCACAAAACATGTCGATGGAGAAAAAAGTATGACTGCAACACGGGGCAGCAACAGGTAACAGGGAAGACCTGCGCGCACACTAGGTTTACGCCCCGCTTCATTTGAGGCCCTTGGAGGAAGCTGGAAAAGCATGTATGTAGTTCAGTAATCTCCAACTGGTCTTTCTGTGCATGAACTCAAGAGCTGGAACTGTATTACAAAGCAAGGAGCTGGTGCTCAGCATTCAGCAGGGAGTTCTCAGGGGCCTACGTCCAGGATTTTAGATGATGTTCACCTTTTCATGAGTGAACTTACCAAGAGTAACTTAAATCACAGCTTTAGGTATTCTAACAACAGCTTGTTACATCCTTGGGCACAGTTACATGAGGATGCACCTACATATCCATCAGCAGGTGCGGGGGGATAGCTCCAACAAATACCTTTGACCTTGAAGAGACAAACCTGACCACTGTAGTGTGGCCTCAGGCTCTAAATGCATGCCTCAGTGCAGCCAGACTTGCTTAACGCCCAGGCAAGGCCACAGATGGTACCCAGTGCTTCTGTGCGGCTGAAGAATATAGTGTAGAGATCCTGATGTTTGTTAATTGCTGCTCTTCCTTCTTTTTTCCTTTCTTTTTAAGATCTTCTCATGCAGCAAAGTTCCTGTCTACCAACATGAGTTGCAGTCTAAAGCCACAGTGAATTTTGTGACAGTAACATTAACAATCCAATGGAATAGAAACATTCTAGTCTTCCTATAAACGTACTGAACATGGAGAACAGAAATGATTCTAGGCATGACTTTGGTTTTTTTAATTCTTCTTGAGGGAGATATAAAGAGCACAGCATCTTTGAATTCTTGAGGCACTGTCACAATACGCCATGTGTTATGGAAAAGCTGACACACAAATATGGGTCATTATTACTCTCCTTCTAAGAACTGCAAGAGAGAGAGTGAGAGAGAGAGAGAGAGAGAAGCTGCAGCAATCCAGACCAGATGATATGCTAACACCAAACAGAAGAAGAAACGATCATATACACACTCACTATACACTGGACTCCTTACTCTGTACGTACCCTCTGTTCTTTGGTCCAGGTCCCTCATGAGCTGGAAGTTTCTCTGCAGTTCAAATGGGAGGTTTTCAATACCTGGGGAGAAGAGGAGAAATTGAGCCTCCCTGGACGTCCTAGGCCCTACCGCTGCTTTTAAAGAACAGGTCCAAAACAACACTCGGTTTTCCCTCCTTCAAACCGCTGGATTATCTGTTACAGCACTCATCGTTCTGCTCTCAGGAGAGGTCACGTCCGCCTCTTTCCACAACTAACCCCTCCATCTCTACACAGCTTTCCCACCCTTCCTCCCTTCAGTGACTTTACAAATCAGCCTTTCCCTTTCCTTTCTTTCAATCTCTGTCTCCAAGCTCCTTGCCCTCAACTTACAAATACCCTCCTGGCATCCTCCACCACTCATCACACACACACTTCCAACCTGCTCTCCATACAGTAGCCAGAATTGTTCTTTAAAAAATGCAGATCTGGGCTTCCCTGGTGGCGCAGTGGTTGGGGGTCCGCCTGCCGATGCAGGGGACACGGGTTCGTGCCCCGGTCCGGGAAGATCCCACATGCCGTGGAGCGGCTGGGCCCATGAGCCATGGCCGCTGAGCCTGAGCGTCCGGAGCCTGTGCTCCGCAACGGGAGAGGCCACAACGGTGAGAGGCCCGCGTACCGCAAAAAAAAAAAAAAAAAAAAAAGCAGATCTGCTCAAGTCACTGTCCTGTTTATAACCCTCGAGTAACCTCCTACTGCAATATTCCTATTGCTATTCTGCACTTTCTGGCCCTTGCTTCCCTCACACCAGCCCTAACTCACATCAGTCCCTGTCTGTGCTCTCTCTCTGCTGTATCATACTGGCCTCCACTGAGTGCCTTGAACTTGCCAGTGCTCTTCATGACACTTGGCTTTTCACACGCTACTCTCTCTGCCCAGAATGCCCTGCCCAGTCTTCTTCATCCCACCTCCACCATACCTCTTGGACTTCAAATTCCTGTTCATTCTTCAAAGTTCAGCTCAACCCTGACTGCCCCAAACTCCAACAAGTGCCCTGGATTATGCTGTCATGCTATTTTTTTTTTTAAATACGTATTTCGCTGCGCGGGGTCTTAGTTGCAGTACACGGGATCTTTGTTGCTGCGTGCGGGACCTTTTAGTTGTGGCATGTGGGATCTTGTATTTGCAGCGTGTGGGACCTAGCTCCCTCCCTGACCACGGATCGAACCCAGGCCCCCTGCATTGGGAGTGCGGAGTCTTAACCACTGGACCACCAGGGAAGTCCCTGTCGTGGTATTCTGTGTCTACCCTTTTGGGCTCTTATCCAATGTACTTACATAAGTAATTGTGTAATTAGTTATTTGGTATGTCTCCCCAGCTCTCCAGAAGGGTTAGATGCATCTGTCTTCTTCCCTATTTCTCTAGAGTTTAGAACTATGATGTGCATACAGAGGATCCTCAGTAAATACTTGAATAAATGCATGAATACTTAAGTCTCTCTCATAAAAGAAAAATCTCTTCCCATGACTCCACTTCCAACTTTTAAAATGCCTCCACTGCTTTAACCTATACACTCAGGTTCACCACTACCAGTTTACTGAGACTAAGCCATCAGTGACTTACCAAGTCAAACGATGGGTTACTAGTCCCATCCTAAAAAAATTACCTTCGCAGGATCTGGCACCATCTTCTCGTCTTCGAATAACTTTCTTCCTCTTAAGATTCCAAATCTCATCACATACTTTCTAGCAATTCCGTCACTGACATTTCCTTAGCCTGTCCCTTAAATGTTAATATTTTCTTGAGCTTACACTTAATTTAAGCCTCTAATTTTCTCACTTGCTTTCTCTGAACGATCTCCATCTTATTTACTCTTACAGATACAATTACCATTCCTATGCTTAAATCTAAGTTGAATAAATATGTTACTGTTACTCCTGAATTTCCTATCTTGTTGATGATTTACTGTCTACCTCACTTCCCAAACAGGAAATAGAGAAGTCACCTTAGATTCCTCCTTCTCTCTCAACCAGTCAGTCAGTCAATCCTGTCATATTTAACTCCTAAACACTTCTGTCACTCCCTGAGATCAGGTCCTCATCTCTGACCAGGACTGTTATCCCTAACTGATCCCTATTACCAATGTCATCATGCTCCAATTTATCATGCAACATTTATTTTCCTTTATATAAAAAAATCACTCTATTTAGAAAATCTGTTGGTTCCTCGCTATTTAAAGTGCACGCTGGTGGACTTCCCTGGTGGTGCAGTGGTTAAGAATCCGCCCACCCGCACTGGTTGAGAGTCCGCCTGCCGATGCGGGGGACGCGGGTTCGGGCCCTGATCCAGGAAGATCGCACATGCTGCGGAGCAACTAAGCCCGTGTGCCACAACTACTGAGCCTGCGCTCTAGAGCCCACGAGCCACAACTACTGAGCCCGCGTGCCACAACTACTGAAGCCGGCGCGCCTCGAGCCCGTGCTCCGCAACAAGAGAAACCACCGCAATGAGAAGCCCGCGCACTGCAACAAAGAGTAGCCCCCGCTCACCGCAACTAGAGAAAGCCTGCGGGCAGCAACGAAGACCCAATGCAGCTAAAACAAACAAACAAACAAATAAATAAATATAACGTGCAAGCTTCTTAGCTTGGCTTAAACGACCTTGCACAACCTAGCCCCAGCTACCTTCTCCAGTCTCGTTTCCCAATCTTGCACCTCGGAGTCCTATACATCAAACACTCTGGCCTCACTTTTCCCTGGCTTTGCCACAAACCCATCATAACACCTTTGCTGATGCTTTCCCCAACCTGCAATTCCCTCTCCCTCTCCGCACTCAACCTTCAAGTTTCTACACATCACATCCTCTGTAAAGCTTTACCTACACCCCCAGGTAATGAGCCCCTCCTTCTCCAGTGTTACCTACTGTCCTTTTAATGTATTTCTGTTATTTCATTTGTCACACTGTTTTATAAATACTAGCAGAACCTGTGTTCTACTAGACTATGAGCACTTGAGGGCAAGAGCCGGGTCTTATTCATTCTTGTATATCGCCAGTACCTGCCATTATGTCTGACCCATAGCAGAACCTCAAAAAACGAATGAATGACTCTCAACGGTAAGGCAAATGTAAGGGCATAGGGTGACGGACTCTGTGAAGAGGTAGGTTACACAAATAGCATAAACATAACACCAGATTTCCATTTGATGGGAACTGGATCTTTACTCCAAGAGGAGAAGCTTTCCGGTTCATCATGTGACAGTGGTCACTCGTAACCCCCCATCCCCACGAGAAGCCGCTTCTTCGAAAGAACTGGTTGGAGGAGCCGCGAGCAGATCTTCATCGCTGCTCCAAATGGCAGTGGATGATATATTAATACGAAAACGACCGATTCGGAACGATTTTAAGAAAATGATATATGCTGAGGCCAGAGACTCTGCAGACGGGGGCAGCAAATATCTTCCCGGCTATGCCCACCAGCCCTTCAAGAGCCGTCCCCCAGCCCTGCCGCGCAGCCCCTCCCCCGTCTACACCCCAGAGCGAGGCCTCGACCCCGGTGCCCCGCCCCCTATTTCTTCACACCCTCCAGTATTTTCTCTCGCTCAACCTTTCACGACTGTCACTTTCTGACCACCGAGACTTCGGAGCCGTGAAGCTCCTCAGCCCCGATCCCCCCGACCCGTCTGTGACCCCTGACCCCCTCCTCCAGCCTGCTCTTACTGTCCAGATAATGTTCCAAATACATCCCCGCAGCCATCTTGAAGCAAAACAAAGCAACTTCCGCTCCGCCCCGGAAGTGACTGAACGCGAAGGGAGCCGAAGAGCTCCTACCCGGCCTGGAGCCCTTCCGCCCTCACGAGGGGAACTTTCCGCCCTCACGACGAGAACTTCCGCCCTCACGAGACGAACTTCCGGTCTGAGTACAGGGCCCGCCGAGTTGCCTTCGCCTGGCGCAGACACTGGTCCGTGGCGGGTCGGCCGGGTGCGGGGCCGGCGGCGGTGGCCGCCGCGGCCGAGGGCGCCATTTTGCGTCCTCGCTCAAACTTCCATCCCCTCCAGGACGGGGACGTGCGGGCGTGAGAGCAAGGAAACCTGTCTCTTTGGGCTTTCAGTCCACAGAGAGTCCGTCTCAGCAGCTGGGGAATGTGAATCGGCCCCTTTGGCTGAATGCGAAGCTGGCGACCGGAGCAGGTGCCTTCTTCCGCGTCGCTAGTTTCTTAGGAAGTTGAGGAGGCGCCTGGCGATGCGAGGTTTAAATCCTCCCCGTTTCTGTTCACTCGCGCGAACACCAACTCCCCAGGATTATGTTTTAACGTGGAAACAGTTGATTATTTATAAACTCTACTTATAAATACAAAGAACTACTCACACAATAAAGCTGCGGCTCTCCACACCTTTTGTCAGGGTTCCTGTCACTTGAGGACGTTCTCGCTTGTAAAGTGACAGAGTGCTGCTGGCCTTGCCCTCCTGTTTGTCTCCCTTTTTATTCGAGTTTGGGTACGATGTTAACTGGCACCATAATTCTGAAAGGATTGGGGCACGGAGCTGTCACAACGGGGCCAGTTGGATGCCGACCATCACCCTGGTCCGCGACATCACAGCGACAGCTACGCTCCTCGTCCGGATGGAAAGCCACCAAGTGCACGACAGGCCGCCACCACACCAGGGACGCAGAACTCAACGCCCAGAGCCGGAGAGTGTTAGGAAGACAGTTTTGGAGATCTTTGTCACCCCAAATCACACGTTCTTAATAAGTATTAATGTCACATGGCAGCTTTTGGTTTGGCTTTTTTTTTTTGTTTTTTGGACTGTGCCGCGGCTTGCGGGTCGTTCCCGACCAGGGAGTGAAGCCGGGTGGCGGCTGTGAGAGCCCAAGATCCTAACCACTGGGCCACCAGGGAACGCCCACATGGCAGATTTTCAATGAAACATTTCAGCCACATAATTTAGCTCAAATATGTAAAAAAGGGCAAGGTGAAACCCCAGGTTTACTACTGAGCAGGTGGTAGATAGAGCAATAGAATCTAGAAGACGTCCCTCTAATTGCAAGCGGCAGACCCTTGGATTATCTAATCTCCGTGCCTATTTCCGTGTCTAGCAAAATGCCTGGTATCCTGCTTACTTCATAGGGTTGTTGCTGTTGAAGTGTGAGGGTACTCTTCAAAAGAGATGCTGGTTATAATACCTGTGATGAACGTAGGGCTCTCAATGTCAGTTCAACAGTTGGTGAGAACCGGGGGAAACGTAGTAAATATGCAGGAAACACACACTGCACGTTTGGTCATATGTGATACAGTCGTTAGTGTCACACCACGGACTGAGACTATCTTGGATGCCCACACAACAGCCCGAGCCCTAAAGCTAAGAGGTGTTGTTTCATTGCCTATCCACACGCCACCAGCTAATGAGCGTGGCTGCCCGGCAGTCCCACACAGGATGGCCATGTTGTCAGACGTGGGAGCTTTGTCACAACTTTTTCAGTGCTTAAAAGATTTTTAATTTTCAGAAAGGAATCTTGGAGGTGATCTAGCCCAATCCCTTCATTTAACAGCTGAAGAAGCCTTGCGGCCGACACTGGTTGATGGGAGAGCCAGGGCGGAAGTCCAGGTTTCCCGCCCACACTCTGCCCCTCAGCACTACAACTGTCCTGTTTCATTCTTCAATCCCGGTTATGGGTTCCACCACTGGAAACCTCTGGTTTTAGGTGCCACAGGATATGCCAGCTGGAATTAGCACTGAGCCCACAGATGCTCTGGCAGCAGTGCAGGTCCTTCCAGGAGGCCGTGCTTCCATTTCCTGGATAGGGAGAGCTTCGAGGTATCTTGTTAACACACGACTGAACCCTGCTCTTACACCTTAGGCGACACAGTCCTCACAGCAGGATTTGTTATGTAGGAACCCTCATAAACCAAGATTTCACTTCAGAGATTTCAAAGTTGTGCCCTTCTATGGCTAGGGATACACACACGGCCCCATCACACAGCATTCGTTCTTACCGTTCGCACACTCTACTGTAAATCCTTAGTACTGGCCTTGAACGTCTCCCCAAATAGCTGTTTCCCACGCTTATACTCACATCAGTAGCTCCACTGCCTCTGATCCTTTTACACGAATTTATTTCTATACAAGGTTCTAAAAACACCCCTTGGTTTTGTACATAAGTTTTTCTTTTTTTCCTCATTTTAAATTACTTTATAACAACTGGTTTCCTGATTTTTTTTTCCATTTTCTCTTTTCTCTGAAATCTGCCATGATTTAAAAAAAAAAAAAAAAGACGAAAGGAAATAAAAATGCCATTGGCCAGAAGACAGGGTGGAGAAAAACAAAAGGGACAAAAATAAACATCAAATATGAAAATTCTCAGAGATAATGCATTTATAAACACAGAAATGGTTACAACAAAGATGGCCGTGATGAGTGGGTATATATATATTTATATATATATATTTATATATAAATCCGTGTCCGGCAACTGACCGCGGCACCTAGGGAGCTAAGTCCAGTCCTTGCATCTGCCCCGAACTCTCCCTTCTCTGCAGCCCCTTTATCGTGGGGTTTCATAAAGAACCCGCAGCTCCTTAGGTTGGGGACGGGGAGACTGAGCACAGGGCCTCGGCTGGCAGAGAAGGGGAGAGGCTCCAAGGAAAACCATAACCCACACTTCTAAGCCAACGTCGGCCATTTTGGGGATCTCCGGCCCCTTGGGGACCACATCTCGGCCCTTGCCCCTTTACAAATAAAGGGGGTCTGACCCGCCCCAGACCTCCCTCCAGCATCAGGTAGGAAGTGAAGTGAGATCATGAGGGGAAGAAAACGGCTCCCAGGGACAGGGGCACGGGAGGAACCTCTGTTCTTTCGCAGGCAAGAACAGAACAGGAGGCTGCTTGCATTTAGGGCTCCCTCCTCTGTGCCGTCTGGGAGTGCCAGCCTCTAGTCCTCTGTCAGCCCGAGCTTGGAGGATTACGAGGGTGAGGAGAGAGTAAGTGCCCACGCTGGAAAAGTCTCTATGAGGTCATAGCAAACCCCTCCCCTGAGCACCAACCCCCAATGTTAAAAGCTACGCTTAGGCGGGAGGCTGCTGGATTACGCGACCAGCTCAGTACTCCTCTGCCATTCAGGAGGGCTGACGTTCCTTCGGAAGAGGAGCTGAGACAATAAGGATGGTATCCTGTGAGAGAAGGCCATGCCTGAGGCCCAAGGAGATGGAGCCGTGGCCTGTCAAGGAAGAAGAGGACTTTTCCCACCAAGAGGAGCTGGAGAAAGAAGGGACCAGAGCCTCTTCCCCTCTCCCCGGGGGCGGCAGCACAGGTCTCTACGAGCTGGCCAGGTGCTCTACCTGGATGGTGCTGGTGGTGACGGTGAGGCAGATGTCCTTGTGGTGCTCTGCCGTCTTATAGGGGGTCAGGTCGAAGGAGCACTGGGGCGGGGGATTGGGGTTGCTGTCCCCGCCACCCCCGCCCTGGGGGGCCGCCCCCGGGGACTGGAAGTGCGGAGGCTGTGGCGGCTGCTGCTGTGGCTGCTGCGAAGCCTGGGAGGCCTGGGCCTGGGCCTGCGCTTGGGCCTGCGCTTGAGCCTGGGCCTGGGCCTGGGCCTGGGCCACTGCCGCCGCCGCCGCCGCCGCCTGCACCTGCTGCTGGAGATCAGGAGGGTTGTGTTTGCGCATGTGCTTCATCAGGTACGTCTCCTGAGGGGGATGGAAGAGGGGTTGAGGGAAGAAAGAGAAGGAAGGAAGCTCCCTGTAACCAGCACCCCGGGCTGTTACCTTGAACAGAACGACACTTATACAGAGGTGCTCTGGAGCCACGCGGGTTCTCCCCATGAGCCACTTTCAGTGCTCGCACCGGGTGGACAAGGTGGGGGGGGACCTTTAGGGTAACCGTGGGCATTCAGCTGGCACGGGGAAAGCTGTCACTTTCTCAGAGATCTCTGAATGGAACAACCTGACCACCTTTTTCTGGAGTCTAATGGAAAACATCTAACTGAAATCTCTCGTCTCTCACAATTTCAAGACGCTTTCTTTTGTCCTGTGTCTAAGTAAAATGAAGACTCACTGCTGAGCAATCGCTATAGGCTTAAGGGACCAGGCATCCCCCAAATTCCTCAGCTCTACGTCTGTTCAATTTCTGTTCTCTTTACTGATCCCGGCAAGGTGGAGCAAGGGACGGATGGGGTGTATTCACTGCGGCAGCTCTTTATCGGAAAGGCGGGGTGAAGCCGCTTGCGGGGGCGGGGAGGGGGGCTCCGAGTGCTCACCGACGTGTACGCCCGGCTGCAGATGGTGCAGGTGTACACCTTGGCATGCTTCACTGTGTGCGTGGACAGGTGCACCTCCAGCGAGGTCGCGTCCGTGTACGCCCGGTGACAGTTGTGGCACTTGAAGGGTTTATCTTTGTTGTGCTGCCGCCTGTGGGACTGAGAAAACAAGGAGAAATCAGGACGGCTGCACCACTCTGCCCTCCTGCCTCCTTGACCTTAATGGAAAGCCCTGGGCTGGGTGCCAGGCCTCCTGGGTTCTCTTACATCTGAAGGCAGCAGAAATTGCTTCAAATGAAACTTCAGACGCTACCAGCTAAGGGAAGCAGCATCCTGCAGGATCCTTAAAGTCAGAATGACGGCTACACCTGGTCCCACTAGTCCAGTGGTTCTCAAAGGGAGGCATGGGGACTGCCAGGGAACACCAAGACCTTTTCAGGGGGCCCGCAAGGTCAAAACTATTTTCAAAATAATAATAAGACACCATTTGCCTTTTCACTCTCATTCTTTCATGACTATACAGAGATTACACAACGTGTAATATCGTAAAGACTGAACGCAGCAGGTAAGAGAATCTCTCCATCTTCTAGTAAACCAGACATTAGAGAAACGTGCATAAACATAAAGCAATGCCGTTCTTCTCACCAAACTTTCTGCGGGGAGGGAGATTAAGAGATATGTTATTTATGTTAATGTACAATGGGTTTTGTTATTTTTAAACAAATTACTAAACAGTTTTTCAGTTTCATAATGTCTACGTAATTAGGTGTCACCCACATCAACGAAAGCTCTTTGGGCTCCCCAGTGACTGTTAAGAACGTAAAGCGGCCTGAAAAAGTTTGAGAACCACTGTACTAGTCAAACGGCACTGTGACCCCAAGTCTTAGACTCAAGTCCTCGTGTGGAAGGTGGAGCACCTACCTGCAGGTTGGAGAGCTGTGTGAAGGCTTTCTCGCAGCCCGGGTGTGCACATTTGTACGGCCTATCCCCGGTGTGGATTCTGCACGGGACGAGAGAAGAAGAAAGGGGAAGGACATCAGCAAGGCCGCTCAGGGACCAGCGCCTTAACAGGCCTCCTCTGGGAGCACAGGGTGGGTCTCCAGGAGACGCCAGCGGGCCCGACTGCTGCTTGCTGCCCGCACCACTCCACTCAAGCTGGGCTCCTCTCTGCTGGCGGAGGGCCGGGGGCTGGGTGGCCAAGGCGCGGGGATGCCACGATCTGGCAGCCAAGGCAGCTCCTACAGTCACCGGCCCTCACGAGAGTTCAGAAACGTGAGATAAACACACGGCGAGAAAAAAGAAACACATAACACTTCTCCCTTGGCCTCCAACATACAGCCAGAAACTACCCCTTCAGCCTTAACACCAATCCCAGAGCAAGTTCTGGGGTCAAAGAAAAGCACAGAGTTATGCGAACTGTGAAGGGCGGCAGCAACATCGATGCTGGTGGAAGCTCCTTGGGGCTTTTCCCAGCTCAGCCCCTAACGGCAGGAAATGCCTAGTTTAGTACTGATCTGACCTCTTTCCAAACACTATAGGGCCCTCTGCTGAGACGAGCCAAGGACTTGAAGGTTGGCAGAACCCTGCTCCTTGGCAGGGACTTCAGAACCATCTCTGTGACCAGGTGCTTTTCGAGATCCCGGGTATGAAATCCTGAAAACCTCGCAGGACACATCTCCTTGTGAGGAAAGCCCGATTCCTCCTCTTCGAGAAGCAAGCTGTCGGACCACTTTAAGAGGGATCACCACCTCCAGAAGCAGCCGGGAGAGGAGACCTGTAGCCAGCAGGAGTCTGGACTCCAGCTCAACTTGAGATCCCACTGAAGGAGACCATCAGCTCTTCCAGGAGGCAGGCTCGCCTCCGAGCCACTCCAGATTCACGGGACAAAGTACGCATCCTTACGGAGTAGGAGCATTTTCGTCTCACTTGCCGGTTCTCTGTGAACATTTACGCTGCGCTTTGTTGTCTCCTGTACCCCTGGCATCCCTCGGAGCCTTGCTTGGTGCTGTAGGTGTCGCTGAGTTGGTACCCAGCTGAAGTCTGATTATACCTCCTCCCGTTCATAATCGGTGCCCTAAGGGCTAGAGGGATGGTCTTCTCCGACCAAATGGCCCTGCTTTGACATCGAGAATCTTGCAGGATGTGTGCACAGGTGTCTCCAGGGAGGGAAATGAGGGAAGGAAACGTCGGCTCTGCTCCCAGTGAGTTTCCTCCTCCCTCGGATCAGGGAATGTCCCACAGTCACTGTGTCTCCTCGGCGCTGCTTCTGCCCCAGAAAGGCTCTCTGAGCGTCCACTTGCGTCTCCAGTCTTGCTTGGTCTTCCTCCCAGATGCCAGCTGTGCTCTCCTCCGGCCAGCTCTCTCCTCCAGCCGGGTCTCTCCCCCGCCCCCCGCATGCGGGTTGTTGTGTGTGTCCGGGGCGGGGGTGGGGAGGGCATGCCAGCGGGGCGGGGGCAGCAGCCCGCCACTCTCCCTTACCGTGTGTGCTGCTGGAGGTGGGAGAGCTGGCGGAAGGCCTTCTGGCAGTAGGAACAGTTGTAGGGCTTGGCCCCCGAGTGGATACGGAGGTGCTGGGCCAGGTAGGAGGTGTTGGCGAAGGTCTTGGAGCAGTGCGGGCACTTGTGGGGCTTGATGGTCTCCGTGTGCATCTTGGAGTGGATCCTGCCGGAGAGGAGAGGAGGGAAGGGGGGAGGAGGGAGCGGTTCGACACCACGGGCTCAGCTCTCCGCTGGGTGAAATGATGTTTCTTGACGGATGAGAGCACCCCTTCCTCCCTCCCCCACAAACCCGCGCCGGCCTGGAGAGGCTCGTGAAGAGGACACCCACATCTAGGTTGCTGCTCATCTTAAGTCGGTGGCTAGAATGGCAGTGAGATGATGAAGAGCTGCACCCCTGGCTCCTGTAACCTTAAAGATTTCGGTCTCGTCAGCCCTCTGCTTTGTGCCAAGGTTACACACTCACCACAGACACCCTGCTTCCAAACAGTAATTTGAACAAAGACCAACACCGCCTGTCCCCCATGGACCTGAGGTTGAATGCACACCTTGGCTCTGAACTGACGCATATAGTAAAAGCAGGGCCTGCTCTGCAGAAGATTTCCGAACACAGACACAGAGAGAAGCCACATAAATCGTTGCAGACCTTGGGACCGGAGAGCACAATGTTCCAGGCACCACCCCCAAGCTGCAGGGATACGCAGTTTAGTTTTCACAGACAGCAGTGGGAGAGAATCGAGGCTCCCAAAGGGCAGAGTTGCAAGGGACAAAAGAAAACATGTGGAGAAGAGAGGAGGCGTGGGCCACGTGGCCTCGGGGTTAGGGGTCCACGGCAGGGAGTCGGGGGGAGACTGAAAGCAGCCTTACCGGGTGTGCTGCTGGAGGTGAGAGAGCTGGCGGAAGGACTTCTCACAGAAGTTACAACTGTAGGGCTTGGCCCCCGAGTGGATACGGATGTGCTGGGCCAGGTAGGAGCTGTTGGCGAACGTCTTGGAGCAGTGTGGGCACTTGTGGGGCTTGGTCTCGGTGTGTGACTTGGAGTGGATCTGCATCTCCGACTTCGAGTAGAACGTCAGGGAGCACATCCGGCACCTGGGCCAAGGGAGGGCAGCGGTTAGCACCCTGCCCACCGTGAGGGCGTTGCTGAACCCGCCCCTCCACTTCCAAAGATGCCAACCTATCTGATCTCTCTTCTATTCCAGTGACAACGCGAGGCCCTCGAGAGGAGGAGCTCTATTTTATCTACCTTTACAGTCTGCCCTTCTAATACAGCCCAACACAAGTATTTAATAAGTGTTTGCTGAAATGCCTGGACTCCCTAAGTGTGTACATAAACAAGAATTCAACCAGGTAAGACAGGAAACTCTTATTACAGGCCCTGGGCGGACACGGCCTTCACCGAACCAGGAGTATCACCTAGCCTCTGTCTTTCTTCTGCCTGTAACTTGACTTCAGACTTCTAAAGAACCCCTTTCCCCAGTCTCCCGTGGAGAAAGTACATCCCTCAGGTAATCCTCAAGCTCCTGAGGTGACAATGAGGACAAACTGACTAGATTCCTCAGAGGACTTTTCTCCTGTCTCCTCAGATAACTGTCTTCTCTCAGATTTTCTCCTTTCTGCCAGTGATTTCTAGAGGGATGAGGTAAGAATTACCAGGGTTATTTGGAGGGGGCTTTCCCAAACCACATGTCCGGCCTCCGCTCTGGATCTGATGTTCCACCGACTCCCCCCGGCCCCCTGGCAATCAAGTGAGAATTACTTCTGCAACGAGCCAAGGTAACTGCTGGAGTGGGCTGTATCCCTCAAATATGAAGGAGAAAAAAAAGACTGGCAAAATACCGAGCCTCCCCGCTAAACCTTTCCTCTTTCCTAGCTCAATGCCAGCACTTCGGGTTGACAACAGTATCATCTGAATACACTTTCATGCATCATCTGAGCTGGTAATCCTTCTTCCTGCTCTTATACTGCCCAACAATATGAAATAAGGAGGCCTGTGGGCAAGATAAGTCACAATTATTCAGACTTTACTGGGCGAAAGCTATCTATATGTGAGCTGGAACCCTATCACTCAAACAACTCACCAGCACACAATGTGGGCTGAAGCCAGGCCACTGGGGCAAGTCCCTCTTCTCTGGGTCCCCCCCCAACGTCTCTCTCTAGGAGGGGCTTAGGATGGTGAAGGGTGACTTCTGCTTTTTTCCTGATCCCAAGAGAATATTCAGAGAATAACTGAGATGCAGACTAAAAAGAACTCTGAGCTCCTCAGAGAAGAAGAGACCACTGTTACTTGGGGGTATGGTTCCTGTATTAATGCTTCCATTAAAAATCCAATCATTGAGGCCAATTTCTAGTTCTCTAGTCACTTGATAATTCTGAAAGAAATCCGATTACCTGTTTACCAACCCCTGGCTGTTGTCTGGGATGCCCAACCATTG
The DNA here is from genome assembly GCF_964270905.1 of Leucopleurus acutus. Classification (NCBI taxonomy): domain Eukaryota; kingdom Metazoa; phylum Chordata; class Mammalia; order Artiodactyla; family Delphinidae; genus Leucopleurus; species Leucopleurus acutus. Next base: position 7,062,743 of record NC_139152.1, read on the forward strand.
TGTGGGAGGGTGGGAGGTTCTGTTTATAGTTAGCAGGGTCCAAAGGACACAGCCAACAGAAGTCTGGACACCAGGGCTCTACTCAGGGTTCAGTTACAGGCTTGCTCATCAATCTAGACCTCAATTTTCTGGTCTGTAAAATGGAGAGATAAATAACTGCCCCCCAAAGGGCCAGCAAACACCCAGGAGAGTCAATGGTAAGCCAAGCATTTGCTAACAATAAAACCGCATTAAGGTCAGCAGCACCAGTGCTGAATGAGCTCATGCTACTATATACCTCACTAAAACTGAGGTTAGAAAACTAGACACAGTGTCACTTGGAGAGGAACTGCACTAGAGTTACAAAACAGCTTCCCTCCGCTAAGATTTCTCAGACAGGTGGAATGATTTTAGCTCAAGCAAAACCTCATTAGTTTGCCTGTGAATGCTGAACACATAACTGCACCCCTTAACCTGAGATTAGTTATAGAAGAGAAAATCACCCTCTTCCTCAAAGTTTTCAACGAGGGAAGAATCTGCAAAACTTAAACTCACCAATAATGGACTGGCAACAACATGAGCTGTCTCCAGAGGTATGAGTATAATAAGGATAACATAACAATAACACAGTAATAACGGTAGTAATAAGTGCCACCTGTTGTTGTGCCTGACACTGCCGGGCTCCAATTAGGTCCTTTAAACACATTGTTTCCGCTCCTTAAAACAACCTGGCAAGTACTATCCCTGTTCTACAGAAAGGAGCACAAAGGCTCAGAAAGGTAAAGCAATTTGCCAAAGGGCGAACAGTGACTCATTCTCACCTAACCTTAAGACTCCTCACACTAGAGGTATCCAGGGGGAAGCTGGACCATCCTATCATCTGCCAGAAATGTTTAAACACTAAAACTACAGAGAAGCCAAATAAGTACAAGCCTAATGCAAGATGTCAGGTGCTGGGAAAGAAACCCGATTAGGAGAGCTGTGGCAGTGGGCAGTGGCCGTGTCGCTGGGCGCACAGCTCCAGGGGGCACCATTCACACCCGACACCACAAGGGTGCTCCCTTGGAGGCCTGCAAGGCAATGGCCTTGGTTACAGTAACCGCTTTGAAGTGAATTATCAACGCTTTTTCCCCTAAGATGTTCAAAAACACTTTCAGATACTCTGATTTTCCCTCAAAACATTTCCACAGGATAGATGAGGGCCATGACTGGTCTTCAAATTTTACTAGAAATAAGTTGACTTGCCCAGAGAAAAAGAACCCAGTTCCCCTAATACCCAGTCAAATGCCACAGACCACAGGAATGGATGTGGTTGACCCACACCTGTATCGAAACGGGGACTCCTCGTGATTAAAAAGATTCCTTTGGGACCTCAGAGTTCTGAGTTTCTGAAGAAATTGCATTTACCTATAACATAATCAATCCCCCTTAAATTCAGAGTTCTCTTTAGTCACCTGGAGGTAGTGTGTGGAAAATCCTATCAGGGCTGCCCTCCAATTGTACATTCACATTTCTTTGCACATGCACAGTGTGGCAAGTCCAGAAATAGCTTTAATGTGGGTCCGGAAGACAAAGAGAGAGAAACCTTGGCAGAACCAGATGACGCTGATCCACGGGAAGGGCCCTACAGAGTGTCAGGGAGCCCCCCCACCATTCCTGCAACAACCGGTCTTGTTCAGGTGTAGCTCCAAGTCACCATGACCTCACTTTAAGCGAACACATAAAAATCCAAATTTCTACAAAATAAATTTAAAAGGGATTTTCATTTTATGGAATGTATGATACCTTTAAATGAACCAAACTTGTCAAGTACCTTTATAATATGATGTAAACATTGCTCAGGAACACTTTTACTGTGTAAGTGGGGTACACCTGTAATAATAAAGCTGCAGTGAACTTTCAGATTACGAGCTGGAATTCTGCAGTGCTCAATACTTTCTGCATAGCAACACTCCCCTCATTTTGACTTACAAAGATGGATTTAAACGCTCTGAACTCTCCATGGTAGAAGTGTACAACACATAAAAGTAAATGCTACATGATGACTATTTCTCATCTCTTTCGAAGTTCCCAACATTTCAAATCTCATTTGATATATAACTCCCAAGAGCTGGGAGGCATAAACAGAATTCTCCCCATTTTACAGATGAGGAAACTGAGGCCCAGAGAGGGGAAAAGGACTTGCCCAGGGTCACACAGCAAGTTCGTGGTGGAGCCGGGAACTGAATCCATGAGCCCAAGGCTCTGTCCATTTCCTGTGCCGCAGTTCCCTTCGCTCCTAAAATGGGAACAACATTGCCCATCTCGGTACGCTAAGGACAGACCCAGTCTCCCAGCCATGCACATCTACCCCTGTCTGTGTCAAAGCTGTGACGGTGGCTATTCCACTCTGTACACTGGGACCAGACTCCCCAAACCCACTAGGGCCCTTGACGGTTCTCAAGGGGATTAAAAGATTTCCACCTTTCAAAGGGCAGGGAGTTTAGATATGTACTTATTTTTGTATAGTACCACATGCAAATATGCTTATAATGGTTTTTGGCAATGGACGACTTAAAGGAAGTAGAGGATCAAAAGAACTTCCATGAATGAGAAAGTGAGAAAACAGCCATCTCACAAGCGTATATTCCACAGGGGGAAGGGGAGGTATCCTATTCGTTCCACCTTTTTATACAGACCCCTCCCATCATCCCAACCATGCAGGGTCAGGCAGGCTCAACGCTCAAATACGGCCCAAGAACCGGTGGATAGCACACTGGTTAAGGTTAGGGGCTTACCAGAAATGTTTCTTGAAAAAATAGGAATGGAAAATGTAGAAACCAAAAAGGAGCTGGAGACAAGAGTCTCAAACCCAGTCTAAAGCCTCATTACAAGAAAGAAATTCCATTACGTCACCCCAAAATAAGTCAATGCTGAAGACCTCAAAGAAGGAAGGGGTGAAATGGGTCTGCATCCTGGGGAAGAGGAGCCAGAGAAGGGCCAGAAGCTCCACCGTCCTAACCCTCAACAGAACACTTGACATGCACGTGGATCCGAGGCGGAAGCTGCCGGAGCGCGGAGCCCGATGGGGGCAGGGAAGCTGAGAGAGCTGCACCCCACCCTGCCCGGCTCTGATCCTCACCTGTAGGTCTTGCCGTCTTTCTGATGGTCATCGTCATCCTCAGGGGAGAGGACGTAAGGGTCGTTCATCTCGGGAAGCCCCGATTCCAGCATCCGCTTCTTCTTTCGGCCCCGGGGGGGCTTAGCGGCCACAGTGCCGCCGCCGCCACCGCCGCCGCCTCCTTCCTCTGTTAGGGTCGATGCTACCTTCTTGGAGAGGTCAGGGACCACCTGCAGGGCTTGTGAGCCAGGGGGAAGAGCTGAGACAATCATGGGAGCCGAAATGGGGAAGGTCTGAGCAGACGAGGCTGTGGTCACGAGGGAGCCTGAGGGGGATGTGATAACCAAGCCGGGACCTAGGATTGTGAGAAAAAGGAGATGGTGTCATGTTGCCCAGTCCGGATCCTAGTCCTACGTCATTTTCCCCAGATCATGGTCTATTTAACCCCTCACCACCGCCCCCCCGCCCAGAGTATACAGGAAACCCCAAACCCTGTAGAAAGACAATGGTCTCCTAACCCCTGTCCCCACCCCGCCCCCAGTAACGGTGAGATTTACCCCTTGATTGACTCCCTTCTCTTCTCCACCTCTGAGAACAGGAGACTCCTTGATTCAGAGAAGGAAAGAATGTCACCTCCTCAAAGGCAGGGACCGCATCTTCTACTTCTTTGTATCGCCCACAATGCCTAGCGCATTGCTAGGCACACAGTAGGCACTTAATAAAAATCTGATTGAGTAATCAAACACATATCCCACTCCCCATGTCCTTGGCGCCCTCCAGCCTGGGGTACTGATCGTGGAGGATCAACACCTCAGATTGGAGAAGAGCAGAGGGTGCTCACCAGCGGTCATCAGTCCTGTCGACGGCACAGGGACCACCGTGATATTCTGGGTAACGGATGCCTGGCTATGTGGGGTCAGCTGGTCTGACTTGGACTCTGTGTCCATGCTGATGCCCGAGGGCAGGGACACCGAGGCAGGCACTGTCAGCAAGGTGGGGTAGTGGGGTGGAGCCAGCCCACAGCCCTTCTCTGGCAAGAGCTGGTCCTTCATCTTGTTGATGAACATCGTGTTCTCAATCTGAAAGAAAAGGAATGGGACAGTGGCCTCTGAGGGAGAGTCCCGAGTCTGTCTGCTCCCTCGGCACCTCACACTGTCTATCCTCTGTGGGGATCAAAAGGCGGGTGGTTAATATCTGTGCTTCCAGAGAGAAGCTGAACAGAAACGCTGTGTAATTCTCAACGATGGGGGGCCTGGCGAAACAGCATGGGATTTATCTTGCTTCAGTGTCCACGGTAACAGGACTTGCTACTCAGAGCTGAAAAAAGTACCCAGTGGAGAAGAAGCAAAAAACCAAACACCACGTACCTGTCCTGAGACCGTGGGGATGGAAGGCCAGAAGTACGGGTTAGAATTGAAGTGAGATTCTTCCATTCTACCTGAAGAAGGAAACGAGACCACATCACACTCAGGAATCATCTGAAGCAGCTGAGCAAGGGCGAAGGGGCGCTGAGGAGCTCCGGGTCTCTTCCCCCAGGGCTGGGAGCGAGGAGTCAAGGCCTCAGGATCTAGCATATTAGTCCCTCTGGTCAGAGCCACTCACCACTACATCCCCATCCAACAGAGGCTATCCCAGTTCAGATGCTGGTGAAAGAACTTACACACATCTCATTTACCCACACAATGTTTCCTGTACCCCAAATAAACAGAAGTGGTATTTCTTTCTTTGGCTGACAAAAAGAGAAATTGAAGTCCTGAGAGAGGAAGGCTCGGAACCAAGGTCCACACAAAGCAGGTTACCGATCGGCCTGAAAACAGCCAGGGTACCTGTCATTGTTCCTCTCCTTTCACCCCTCAAATCCATCTTTCTTGAAATAAACAATTTCAAGGGGTCCAACTGACATGTCTATAGTTCCCTGTAGCCTGAAAAGGTTCTAGGCCAGAATACAAAATGTCCAAGAGAATTAAAGAATGAAATTGGCGAGAATCAGAATCAAGGTCTTTGGGGTACCAGATGATATCTGGGGACCACGCCCCATGGATCCCACCAAGGTCTGAGAACATCTGTGATGCTGCACTGGGTACCACACACACTGGACTGACCAGTAAGAACCTAGGAGTTACCAGTTTTAAAAGGGGTTCTAGGGAATTTCCTGGCGGTCCAGTGGTTAGGACTCTGCGCTTTCACTGCCGAGGCCTTGGGTTCGATCCCTGGTCGGAGGACTAAGATCCTGCAAGCCACATGGCACGGCCAAAAATAAGGGGGGACTGTTTCCAGCACCAGCACCCCAGATCTCCACCTAAAGGGATTTAGAACAGGGACAATGGTGGGTCAGAACACACACACATTACCAGACTCCTCTGTAGTTCTCAAACACTATACCTCTAAGAGTTCAAGTTCTCCTCTGTACACGGATGACAAGTAAGCTTAAAACCTGGGGAGGGAAGAATAAGGAGCAAGAAAAGGAATCCCTCAGAATCATGTTGCAAGTCACCGATGGGTCCGGAACGCAGGCATCCCACCACTCATTTTCATACTCTGATCGCTTCTCCTAACAAGGCTTAATTGCAGGCTATTGGTCCAGAGTAGCTTCCCAAAAGCCTGGACCAGGAGAGATCCAGGCTGGCAGAGGCAGGGGAAGCGGGAGGAGGACACGGGTGGGAAGGGGAAGGGAGGGAATAAACATTAACACCGCGGTGCTGCTTCAGGCCGAGAGCGGCCAAGCTCCGGGAGGGACAGAAGGACCACAGGACGCTGTGACTTGTAGCCTGGTCACACACATGGTCCCACTGAGGACACGCTGGAGGCGGACACCAGGGATTCTAAGAGATGGGCAGAGAAACTGGGTCTCAAGCAGTGACTAAGGAAACCAGGAAAGTTCTTCAGCAAAGGAGGTGAAGCAAAAGATCTCACTCTAAATGTAACGGTGTTCCTGGTCCTTCTCCAGAAGCCTCATCACATTTTTTGCTCTACTGAACAACACTCTGAATTTTCATAAAACCTATAAAGGGAAGCAGAACTGAATTTCAGCCTATTTTTCCCCAAAAGTAGCAAAGTAGAGTAGCAAATCTGTGGCTACCACAGCTTCATACAAATGAGATGCAACTTTAAATGCCCTGAGGGTCAGGCACAGACCAATCCTGCTTCCCAAGTTATAAACACAGTAAAACCAGACACTCTCCACACGGGTGCCACCTAGCTCCCTGCCAACTTTATAAAGGGCCTCGAGCCTCAGGCCCTCCGGAGGCAATGGACGTTGAGAAACAGTGAGATCACAGTGTAAGGGGACCCGATCTTGCCCAGCTTTGGGGGAGGCAGGGGCCACATCCTGAACTGCCCCCAGGTTCTAAGACAGGACCCATCACCCAGTAGGCAATGCCACACTTGGTGAACCGAGTGGCAGCAGACTTCGCATACGGACACTGAAAGCCAAGCCAAGGGTTCCGACTGGGACCCACAGCCCCATCCCTCTAACCTTCTAGCTGAGATGCATGAAATCGACAAGGGTGGCGGCTGTGGTGGAAAGGCAGTAGAGAATCAGGCTGGAGAGTAAAGGAAAGGAGGATCTAATCATAATATCCCCCTAAAGAGACAAGGAAGTAAATGCATTACGGATGTGAAAATTTAGGAGGGAGGAACTGAGAGCCTGAAAATAAGGCTGTCCTCAGGATTCTGGCGAACAAGGCTCCTCCCCATGCCCAAACTACATCCATTCTTAGTGTCCTGCCAGGGGCTCAGGGGAAGCAGTTTCTGAGTCAAACATGGCCTGTAGGTTGTTACAGAGGGGCACGAAGTGACTTGGAGGACAGTATCACCACCACCATTAGCATCTATTAAGAGCCCACTGTGTTCAAGGTACTGTTCTGAGCACTTTACAAGCGTCGCACCATTTAATCCCACAACAATTCTATGAAGCAGGAGAGTGCAATCCCTATTTTTCTTTTTTCTTTCTCTTTATAAAAACATTTTACTGAAATATAGTTGATTTATAATATTGTGTTACCCATTCTTCAAATGAGGAAACTGGAGGCAAACAGTAAACAGCAGAACAGGGATCTGAACCCAGGACCAAAGAGCAAGCTAGAAAAGGGTCCTACAAGAGACCAACTCAAGTACATGCTCTCTGATGCTGGGGCTTGATTCACAAATCGAAATTTAGACTATTTCCAGAAATGGACTATATACTTTTCAGGTAGTTCTCAATAAATGCTTTCAACAATGAAGTTTTCAGGGAATTCCTTGGTGGTCCGGTGGTTAGGATTCCACACTTTCACTGCCAAGGGCCCAGGTTCAATCCCTGGTCAGGGAACTAATATCCCACAAGCCACAGCATGGCTGCCAAAAAAAAAAAAAAAGCAAACACCAAAAACGAAGTTTTCAATGACAGCAAAATGCAGTGAAAGATGATATTCTCTGTCCACATCCAGTGAAACCTCACCTGGCCACCAAGATAACTGATTTTAGAATGATGGGGTCTGAATTAAAAGGCCAGACTGTCCAGAAGGGGTACATAGAAGGAAAGGCCCCTCCACCTCCCTGGATACCGTCTCTCACTCTGCTTTGGTTCCTAAAAGAACAAAGCTGAAGATCAGAACCACAGCCGCTCCCAGGACGAAATGATAAACGTGTCTGTGGCTCCTGATAAATACATCAGCCCAAAAGGGGATGCACGGGGAGCCCTGCTTGCCCAACTGGAAGCAATAGCCGCCTGCAGGATGACACCGGAGAAAGGGTCAACACTGTCCTGATGCCAGAACGTGATGTAAATGGCGCCCCCTGGGGTTGTGTCACAGGGTGCCCTGGCACCAGCTCGCTCAAATACCTGCCAACTGTTGTCTTACCACTTCTCCTTTCAACTCTCTATTACGCATGGAGGAACACCCACCAAACCATCCTGACATCCAGGTACGCACATACGAACATTCTTAAAACCCGAAGAAAGCAATGATATTACAGGGAAACTTCACCTCTACACAGAGTGCCAGTTTTCTTTTGTTTGTTTTATATTTTGGCCACGCCGCATATCTTGCGGGATGTCAGTTCCTCGACCAGGGGTAGAACCCAGACCATGGTAGTGACAACACCGAATCCTAACCACTAGGCCACCAGGGAACTCCCCACGGAGCATCAGTTTTGATGATTATGCCAACACATTAAAAACAAACCAGAAGGGGTTCACCCTAGACTGGGAAGGAAGAGGCAGGCTTCTATTATAGCCCCAAAGCTCAGGAGAGAAGGAAGAACACGGTAGGTGGAAAGATGATGTTGGCAGATTGAAAATCTGGGTTCTAATTCCAACTTTACTACCGCACCATGCCTCTGCTGTTCTCCAATAAGAAGGGACGTTTACTATAATTAAGTTGGACAGCATTTTCCTTTCAAGAGGTTCAGGAACTACATACTCCTTTTCCAATCTCAAAAGAAATCTTGGAAGACTGAGAAGGTGAAGAAAAAAGACAATATTAAGTTATGTCCATGAAACACATAGGAGGACTTGAACTCTTGCACCAGAGCTCTGTCCATCTGTTCATCCTTCCCCAGTGCTATCAGCCATCCAGGGATAAAGACATCACTGCCTCCAGCATTGCAGTTTTCGTAGAAGTACTGAAGACCACCACTTCTTTCCTGGTACTTACAATTTTTACATTTTTTCCCCCCAAAATAAAGCATGGTTTTCTTTTCTCAAGAAAATAACATTCTCTCACACAACCAACCTTTAGGAAATCATGAAATACACCAACCCAATTTAGTAGCCAGAGGACGGACCGAGGAATCAAAGCTTCCAGAATCTAGGTTTAGGCCCTACATCAGTAAATGACTCTGAGTAATTTACGACTCTCCTAAATTTCTACTTGGGTAGAGGATGGAAGAGTATCAAACCCCTAAAAAATTCATAAGGCACATGGAATTGAGATGGAGACAACACACAGAAGAAAAAGAATAAAATGCTCAAAGTACTCCTGAGGAGAGTTAGAGAAACACTTCCATGTGATGAGGACTATTCGTGACAATTAGCAGAAATTACATAGAGACCACATAATTATAAAGGAACTACCCAAAAGTATCAGATCTATAGCCCGCAGCTTACTAATCACCAACTAGAAGCACTAACAAGAAAAAGAGATGCAAAGAACAACCAACTCAAATTCAACTACAGAAAGAGCTGGAGGGGCTTCCCTGGTGGCGCAGTGGTTAAGAATCCACCTGCCAATGCAGGGGACACGGGTTCGAGCCCTGCTCTGGGAAGATCCCACATGCCGCGGAGCAACTAAGCCCGCGAGCCACAACTACTGAGCCTGCGCTCTAGAGCCCTCGAGCCACAACTACTGAAGCCCACGCGCCTAGAGCCCGTGCTCCGCGACAAGAGAAGCCACCGCAGTGAGAAGCCCACACACTGCAACGAAGAGTAGCCCCCGTTCGCCGCAACTAGAGAAAGCCTGCGCGCAGCAACGAAGACCCAACGCAGTCAAAACTAAAAAAATTATTAAGAAAAAGAAAAAAGGAAAGAACTTGACACATGGATCTCGGACACTCTATTGAAAAAAACTGTTCCAAAATGCACAACTGCAGAAAGGTTGCAATATTAGCTAAGGACTTGAAGTGAGGAAACACACAGGACCATTTCTCCTCAGTTAGGAAACAAATCTTTTTCTCAGGTCCTAAGGGCATTCGAGAAGGTCCACCCCAATAGGATCTGGGGACTTCCTACTGTGAACTCTCCCAAGTACAAAATAACTGAGAACAGGTTTATCCCAATTCTATTGGGAAAAACCATCACACCATGCCCAAAGAGACCAACAGGACCACTACCACCACAAAGCTGGCAATCTGAGCCAGCACCTCCTACCCCGGGCACCACTAGACCACTGTACCTGCACCCTGCAGAGAGAACGCCATAGTGGTTCCCCTTGTCCTGCCCGTTCCACTATTAACTGACGGACCTGCGCATTGTGAGGCAGGAAAGAAAAAACAAACCAAAAAAAAAAAAAAAGTCTGGAGAAGAGGGAATATGCACCTAATATTTAATCACCAACTCGGCTCAGAAACCTATGGGGAATAAATTTTATAAACCAGCCTGGAATTGGTTCTCAGAAGACACCTCTAAGATTATAAGCTCTGAACTCAAACTCTCTTGGGTTGATATATTGTCATTCTCAGGCAACCTAAAACTCAATCACCATCAAACCTCATATTCTGAATTCTTCCAGAGCTACTTCTGGAGTCTACTCCATACAGTTTTATCCATTTTATTTCAAACTACCCACGAATCAGTTTTTTTCCCCCAAACTTCACCCTGCCACGTCAAATTCAAATAACATCACACCACGGATTCTAATCACTCACCAGGTCCACTCCAAACACTGATGCAACGTTAAGGATACAAACTCCACTCTAAACTCAGTTCTGCTTGTTCCAAACACGAGAAAGCCATTCCATTAGCTATGCCACAAAGGCTACAATGGCAACTAGGGCCCATTTATCTCCAAAGCAGAATAAATTTCTCCTTTGGACACAGTGCAACACTGCTTAGTGAGTTCACTTGAGCATCTCACAACTCATTCTTGTTGAGGACTGGTGGGCATGGAAGGTGATGGGGTACAGTGCCAACTTTCGCACAAAACTTCCTGGGTATCCTCAAAAGATAATACGAAGAGGCTGATTTTTCTCCTACAGCAAACACCAGTATTACAATTGCTATTACTTGAACAATTCTGTCACGCTGTCCGCAAAAGAGCCATTTGATTATGACCCCTTCGCCCCCCAAAACTGGAAAAGCCATTAACCCCAAATTGTCTTACCCTCTCTCTCTCTTCCTCCTGTCGTCTTATTCCTTGTCCTTTCCAGGGCTCCTGAACTTTCTGTAAACAAATTGTCTGGGTTACAGGGGCCGGTAAGGGTGCAGCCACCGGAGAACTGTGGAGAACCTCAGGAATTCTTTGACCATCAGCACTCAGTCCAGAAAGCAGGCGGACCCCCGACTAACCATCCAAAGATGCAAGGACAGAACGACAGCAGTGCAGGGCCACCCGCTATGTGGATACAAGGGAAATACATCCAATTCCCAGCAACTAAGACGAACTCTACCACCAGTGCGTGGGGTCCACCCCTGGGCTCAGACACTGGTTCTTCTTGGTCTCCCGGGGCCGCAGGTAACCGGAGGCGGGGGCGGGGGTGTGTGGGGACGGTTAGAGAACAGAAGAGCTGGAAGAAGAGAAGCGTCCCTGCCTCCAAGGATTGGCTCAGAAGGCAAAGCTGAGGACCCGGGGGGGGGGGGGGGGGGGGATGCACAAGCCCTTGTGTCAGGCACAGTGCCAGTTCAGGCCCAGGCACTTCCTCTGGCCGCCCCCCCCCCCCCCGCCGCGAGGACTTCGCCCCTGCCTACCCAAGGCCCTGCGTCAAGAAGTACCTCCCTCAGCACAGTGGTCTAGCTACTGGAGACCCCGGCTGTCCCCCAAACACCTTCGCTGCCCTGAGACAGCCCCTGGGCGCCTTCTCCTGAGGTCGCCCACCACCCCTTCCTCTAAGACCCTTCTTTGGGACGCCCCTCCTTCCTCTCCGGGGAGCTGAACTCTGCCACCCACCAGACAGACACCCGCCCCCTAAACCCCCCCATTCCTCCCCATCGCCCGCTCCTCCACAACCACTTCCGGTTCCGGGACGGACACACGTACAGTCCCATCGTGGACCCCCCCTCCCCGCCCCCCCCCAAGGAAAAGGGGAGGGGGAAGGAGCAGAGAGCTCGGCGCGCGCCGGCTGCAGCGGCGCGAGACTCACCCGGCGGCAACGGCTGCGGCGGCGCCAGAGCCGGAGCCAGAGAGCGGGAGGGGCGGCGTTTGCTGGGAAGGAGGGAGCAGAGTGCGGTGGGAGGACCCGGAGGGGGCGAGGGGAGGGGGATAGCGCCAGGCGAGCGCGCGGGCACGCACTTTAGGCGCGAGGCAGACCCACACACTCACACGCACGGATCGTGCGCGAGACACCCGCAGGGCGGGGGCGCTAGGCAGTGGGTGGCCCCCTCCCTCCCTCCCTCCCCTAACACTCACCCGGAAGTGGTGCCGCAGCTCGTGCTCCCGAGAACCCCGATTCCTCCACGCCCCCTCCCTCCCTCCCTCCCCCCACTGGCTCGGAGTTGAGCCGCGGCTGAGAGAAGGCGGGAGCGCCGGAAACGAAAAGGGGGGAGGGAGGGAAATAGCAATGTTGGGGGGGCGGCAATGGGGAAAGGGGGGGTGAAAATGCAAAGGTCGAGTCACTTCCGGGAGCAGCTAGAGCACATCCGGCGCGGTTAGCGCTCCAGCATACTCAGGGCGGAAGTTACGACAGTAGGGGCGGAAGTAGCTTCTGCCCGGGGACGCGGTATACCCTCCAGGGATGTGACGCCACAGCGGAAGTGAAGGTGGGTTCTGCTCTAAGGGCAGGAGCCGAACCTTCACGACTGCGGTTCCGGGCTTCCGGAAGGGACTTCAGGGGAAGTGGGAGGGTGGAAACGCGACAGGTTCATGAATTATGCATCAAGGTACGAGGGGCGGTATGGATTCTTAAAAGACGGGTCCTGGTTCCCTTCCCTCAAGGGGCGATAGGCAGACGTAGGGAGTTACCATTCTTTTTTCTTACATACTCTCCAGAAGGTCTCAATGCTTTAAATATGAAAGAAAGGAAAAGGATGTGTCAGTAGTTTTCTGAGGTCCCTCCTTAGGCCCAAAGCGTGACTAATTAACCGCCCCCCCCAGGCCTCAGAATCCGACCCCTGCCTAACCACACCCCTTACTCTCTTTGCTTTGGTCTCTAAGTTCTTGTGGCCCTCTTCCACATCTTTATCTCCTACTCACCCGGCTTTACTTTTAAATATAGCACTCACCTCTACCTGATTCTATATTTTTGGATGTCCTCCTCTTCTCACTGGAATATCTGCCCCACGAGGGCAAGGACTCTGAATTGTTCGCTGCTGTATCCTCAGAGCCTGGCACTTAGTAAGCAGTTGGTAAACGTTTGTTGCATCAATGAACAATTAATGTGAACTCTTTCAGGAAGCCTTCCTTGATTGCTCCAACGGTCTCGTTCTCCGAATTTCCACAGCATTTAGTCCGTACCTTTTTTTTTTTTTTGGCTGTTTTAACTATTTCATATATGTGATCTTCAGCAAGTTTGTCAGCAACTCGGGAGAAACTGTCTCATACATGGTACCCTCCCACTGCTTTGTTGAGCACACAGTAGATGCTAAATAAATACATGCTATTTGAGTAAATGAATGCTGCCACCAGCCTGTCCCAGATCTGACCAGAATCCCTCTGGGCTCAGCTCTATTTTGAGTGAAACAGAATCAAAGTGCCTATTAACAGTAATAGTTCCTTGCTTAGAGATCAAAATAACCCCGATAGGAATAACTGTAATGCCAAATTTTACATATAATGAACATAAGACTCTGAAGACTTAAGTGATTTTCCCCAAGGTCACAGCTTCCCCAGGAAGTAGCAAAAGACACCTAAAAATAAAAATTCCAATTAAATGTTTAAGTAGAAGATATGTATTTGTATCTTTTTAAAAGCGTCCGCTCTCTTTATCACATTTTGGGACACTGTAACCTGTCTGTGTCAACCCAATAGTGACACAATAGGATAAGGGTCTTAAGGGCGCAGATGTGACCAGACGTAGTTGCTGTATGGGTTAGAGATCGATGATTTGAGAAACCTTGACTTTGGGGGCAGAGATAGAAAAGTGGGAGCAAAATGGTGGTAATCACTATAAGTTCTGGTTCTCTTTCTGTTCTTCTCCTATTTACAATAACTGGCACCCCCCCAGGCCTCGGTGTCTCCAATTGTCAACCCTGCTGCTGCCCTTGCTATAAGAAGCAAGTTTAAGTGCTTTGAACTCCTTAGAGAAAAGCTTTAGAGAGATAAATGTGGGGCGTAGGGGGAGGAGGGCTGTTAATTTTAGCCTGGGGTTTTCCAGCTGGCACACTGTTTCCATCTTGAATCACTTCCACACCCTGAGCTCTGCCTGGGAGATCCCTCCTCCTGGGGGCTTCCCCACTCCCTGGTTTGGTCTGAGCCACAATGGTAAGCATTCCAGAAAAATGCTTAAGAGAAGCCTGGCTTAGTCATTTGATGCACAGCTCAGGAGGCAAAGAAAGCATACAGATGAGAGATGCTGGTCCCAGTAGTGATGGGTGGCCTCCAAGAAGCAAAGGGGTAGTATGGCCACTGTTTGTGTTCTTGGTCTGTGACTAAGCAGTGACTCCTTTGCCACTCGGAGCCTTCTGAGGACCTCCCGAGGCCCCATAGTTTCAGTTTCAACACTACATGAGATAAAGTTAGGATCCTTCCCCAGGGCCTCCTGACTCTTCCTGGTTAGCATAACAATAGGATTTAGTTTGGGATCATTCCTTTAGGACAACTCAGAAGACTCGGACATCTTTCTCCTCTGTCTCTCCCTGCCGTCTGACTTTCCATGGGGAAGGAGGGCATTTAGGGAGAAGGAACAGGTAAGAATTTCCTGTGTCTTGCTGGTGTATTTTAATTTATTTAAATTTAGGGAAACAGCAGTCTAATCAGGTAATAATTAAGTCCCTCTTCATTAGGGACCTTCATGTGTGCCTTTTGCATATGGATGAGCCCTGGGGTCACACCGTCCCTCTGAAGAGGAAGGTGATAAGAGACCTGTGCTGTCCGGGCACTTCAGCTCTTCCCCTTCTGCGCCTCCTCTTCCCCCCAACCCCCACCTGACAAGGACTAGATTCCGGTGGGGAAGGAAGGGAAAGGGCAATGAGGCTTCCTCTCCCGTCAATCTCCTCCCCCCCCTCCTCCTCCCCCTCCTCCTCAGGTCCGTCCCTCACTGCCTCCAGCCCATCCCAGCAGCACCTCTTCCTGCACTCTCAGGTCTCATCCAGCCCTCTCCCTTCCACCAGCTTCAGGCTGGGGTCTCTTCAGGCCCCACTGGGTTGACGCTGAGCCCGCCTCAGCAGCGTGTTTGCCTCGCACTCTCCTCGCACCTCTGCTTTTAGCTGGTTCATCACTCCTTAGCCCGGATCTGCTTCTTTCTTCTTTTTCTTAGGGAGTCTGATGACCCGAACCCACAAACAGCTCTGATCCTGAGAAATACACTCCCTCCACCTCGCTCACTGTTGTGTGCTTCGTGGACTCAGCCACACTTCACTTGAGTACACAGTAAAGCGCCCCAACCCCTAAAGCACCCACCTACAGATCCATGGACATTCCTGATGCTAACTGCAGAAATAAACACATGGAGGCCAACACAGGCCAGGGCAGCCCCCCTCTTGCACGTGACCGTCTCCTCTCCTCCCTGGAGCGCCCCCATTTCCAGGGAGCAAGTGGGGCACAGATGGGGGTGGGGGGAGAAATGGGACCTGGGTGGTTACCATGGCAACGGAACCTAGCAACAGCTGAGAGGCTGCCGTGTGGGTTTCTGCAGGGCTGTTACGAGAGCCAGACCTAGAACTGGGGGCTCAGAGGTGACTGATCCCAGCTGGGCAGCCTGCTCTCCCTCCTCCAAACGCACCCCTCGATTCCACGCCCACACCCCAGCAGTGCCTCTCAGAGAGGGCAGAGCGGGGAAAGCTAACGAGAGCTAACCGCGGGGCTTCTGGGGGCAGCTGTGGGCGGGGGCGGGTGAGGGAGCAAGGCTGCAAATAAAGCAAGCAGGGCAGCCAGCCTCTTCACTGCGGCTCCCTCTCATCGCTTGCCCGCTGCTCCACTTTTCCTTCTCCTTTTGCCCTTCAACCTCCCCGTGTCTATCAGCGCTCTCCTCTTCCTTTCCTTGCTTGCGCCGTCGCCTGTGCTTCTACGTAAGTTTCCCTTTTCTTCTACCTCCTTTTTCGTGGTCTCTCTTGACCTTCTCTAGCAATTAACAAACCACTCTTCCGGTTTCTCTCTTGCTCCGGCTGCTCCTTGTCAAGACTGCCCCCTTCAGAGTCTCTTCCTTCCATTCCATCCCGAGTCAAAGCCCCCGAATCCCAGCCCCGGGTCAGAGCAGGCCAGGTCACATCGGGTCCGGAGGGGTTACCCGCACTCCCCCCCATCCTTCTTTTCTTCCCTCTTAGCTGCCCATCGCCCCTCCTCCTCTTCTCTCTGTGGGGCTCATAAGGCAGAACCAGGGGACTCAGGTATCTTGCAAAGGCTTTATTTGAAAATTTTGAAACTTACATCCCACAAGAATTCAAGATTATCACCACAAGAAGAAAGAGATAATACAAAAATATATATCACAGCATAGGAGCCAGGTAAGAGAGGGAAGTAGGAAGGAAGGTGGGAAAGCCATGAGAAGTCAGGACAAACCTGAGGGGGGGGCGGTGCAAAAGGAGGGAGAGTGGAGGAACCAAGGAGGGAGGGAGGGAGGGAGGGTCGGATTGGGAGGCAGAGCTCCCGATGGCCTTGAACCAGCTGGCTCCGGTCCCTGGCAGCCTAGGTGGAGTTACGGAGGCCCTCAGGGAGGCCGGCAAGTGGAGGACTGGCTCAGGGGGCTCTGAATTCCAGAGTGACACACACAGACAGCCAGGACAGACGAGACAGAAGGACTTGGGAAGCAAGGGAGGGCACATGGGAGCCCCTTTCTCATGTAGTGCAGCGGGTGACTCCCCAAAAGCCATCTCCCAGACAACAGAACTTAGCAGTGGAGGGGGTGGGAGTTTGCGCCCTCAGTACTCCCATTCCCACAGGGAGCCCTCGGAGCGGGATGGGGGAGACAGCGAAACACGTGACGCGGAGCGGGATGGGACCGCGACAGATGGAGGCCCATGGAGCCCCCAGCTCACCTCCCACCCACCTCCGGGGCAGCATGCAGGGGCCACAGAAACTCAATCAGTGAGTGTTCATGAGGCGAGAGTGTGAGCATGACACACACGCCACAGCGCGGGGCCGGGACATGCACACGAGAGTCCACGGGAGTCACCCACTGACCTCTGAGTGATGGGCCACTGAGCGATGGGTGGGACGGGGGAGAAGACAAAGGGAACAGTGTGAGACGAAAGGGAGGACGTGAGGGATCCGCGGAGGGGAGAGACGTGGCTAGGGAGACTGGCCGTACAAGAGCATAAGTGTGTGCAGTGGCTCGTGAGGGGAGAGATGAGTGTGCAAGGCTCTCATGTGAGTGTGCCAGGGCGGGGCCGGGGGCCAAAAGCCACAGATATGTGAGGCCCCCACCTAAAGGAGGCTGAGCAGGTGCGCTCACCCGCGGGCTAGCGAGTGTTCCGAGGCGCCCACGGCCGCCCTGCCCTCAGCGGGATGGGGGCTGTGCCGGCCCCTTGGCCCCCTGCTTGGTGGCAGCCCAGGCTTGGGGGGATCACAGATTCACCAAGGGAATCCTGAGAGGAAAAGGGAAAGGGCACCGTCAGGAACCAAGAGGCAGGCCAGAATCGAGAGGGCAGTCCAAGAAATAAAAGGGATCAAGTTTAGGAGGGCAGAGTTGGAGTTAAATGGCAGCATGAGAACAGGATGCAGATCCACAGACAGCGGGAGATGGAAGGGTGCCCCGGCGAGGAGGGGTCCAGTCTCCCGGGGTGGGGGGGCAGGTCTGCCTCCTTTCCACCCGCCCGGGAGGGAGCGCCCCAATCCCACAGTCGCAGCCCCAAGGTGCCTCCCCTGCCCGCCCTCCCAGCCCTCTGCCCTGCCCTCCTCACCGGTTCAGCTGGAAGGCTGGAGCCCCCTTGGGCTGGGGCATCCCAGGCCGGGGTCCCCCTCGGGGCTCCTCGTGGTCAGGGGTGGGGGTGGGCGAGTCCCCGAAGGCCCCCAGCACAGTGACCCCGGCTGGGGACAGGTCTGTCAAGGGCTGCTGGCTCTCCTCCTGCCTCAGGGCACCTTGCTGCCCAGAGGGCCTGCGCCGCTTCTGGCTACGGTCCCAGCTGGTGCCCCGGAAGGAAAGAGGTTCTCACACACTCAGGAAGCCCCAAACCTGGGCTTCCAGCGCTGGCCACCCCTAGCCTCCCTCAGGCACCCGCAACATCCTACAGCAGAGAAACCAGCCTCTAACAGGTCCCTAAGCCCCGTGTCCTGAGACCGCGTCCACAAAACCACTTCCTCTCCCCGCCAGGGGGCTTGGGAATCTAAGCCACCCTCTCGCCTGGTTCAGATCCACAGAATGAGTAGCTCCTCCCCACAGACACACAGAGTCCCCCAGAACCGCCTCTCCCCCACGCATACCCAGCAGAGCCATTTCAAACCTCCGCAGCAGGCGCCTGGCAGCTTTAGTTCTAGTTCAAAGTCAGCTAATGACCTGGACGCCTGAGTCTAATGATTCTTGCAGTAAAGTGGGAAGGACTGAGCGACCCGATATTAAGTGTGTGCAAAGGAAGCTCGGATTTTTCTCCCTCCCCCCCAGGCAGCCTTAAGAAGGGGCTCTGCAGAATGGGTCGTGCAGGATACGGGGACAAGGGCTGGCCACCAAAGCCCCCGTGCACACAAATGACTCCCCCCCTCTCCCATCACCCTTGTGTTTCCCCAGAAGGAATCTGCACTCATTTCTCAGAGCTTCCCCCACCCAAATCCTTCCTACCTTTTCCCAAAGTCTTGCCCTAACCCACCACTTCCTATCCCACCGCCAGCAAAACCGCCGCCCTGGCTCCTTCCCTCCTTCCAGCCAAATGTAGCCAAACATTGCTGGGGATGCCAGCATCTCCTCCCCCCACCCCAGCTTACCAGAACTTGAAGATGATGCCAGTGGCCACGAGAACAATGATGATGGAGATGGTAATTGTGACGTAGAGCTGAGGGTCCACACCTGCTTGGGGTAGGGAGAAATTTTTAGGGAGGCTTGAGGTGGAGGGAGCTGAGAGAGGCTGGAGATTGGGTTGGAGCGTTGCCGTTTGAAGCCACATTGCCCAACTCTTTCTGCTCTCTGGAGCCTCCCCGCTTTATTTTTATCATCGGCTTTCCACAGAGTTTTCAGCTCTTTTCCTCCCAAATCCTTTTTCTCCACTTCCCCAAATCTTCTATATATATGGGATGAGGAGGAGGTTCCAAGGTCATAGAGATCTTCTCTCTCTGCACAGAAACTAGGGGCTGGAAACGTCCATCTCCACCCTGGCCCCACCCCCAGACCACTGGCCCCGTCTCAGCGCTCCCTGAGCCGAGATGTCACCCTGAAGGGCTCGTTCATTTCCTCTGCCTGGAATACTCCCACTGTTTCCAAGGTCCCGCTTAAATGTCAGTTCTTGGAGGGTGTCCTGATCCCCAGGCAGAAGTAGTCTCTCCCTTCTCTCTCTGCCTAACAACATGCTGTGCACACCTCCACTAGAGAATGTATTACGTTGACTCATCCCCGAGTGTTTACACATCTGTCTTCTCCAGTGGACCTGAGCTCCTCTGAGGCTCAGATGCATCTTCGTCTCGGCCTCCTGTGCCAGCGTTAGTGCCCGACACATTTGTGGAAGGAGCTAACAGGCAGGAGGACCTCTGTTGCTTCCTTTAGAGTCTTCAGCCAGCCTCCCCACCCCCAAATCCCTACCAACCTCCCCAACTCCCACTCACCTTCCCCGCGGCCCCCGAACAGGACTGGCCGCAGGGTGGCGGGTGCTTCTCCAAGGCTAAGCCCATCTCCATCACCCCGCATGGAGTCTGAGTTGGGGTGTGGGGTGGCCAGCCCATGTGGGGCTGCGAAACCATAGTCCAGGGGCAGAAATCCAGGATTGGCAGAGTTGGGGTCCCCCCCATCCTCTCGAGACACTGTAGGACCCCACACAATAGCCCAGGGGTACTGGGATGAGGGTGGCCCCTCTTCAAAGCCTGATGGGGTGGCCGGGGGCGAGGTGCCCGGCAGGACTTGCCGACGTGATCTTGGGACCCGCGGGGAGCGGCTTGGTGGAGGTGCTCGCTCCCACACGCACACATGGCGTGGGGCTGAGGGCCCTCCCCGGGCACAGGGGGGCCGGGCTGGGGCTGGTGGGGTCCGAGGGGAGGAGGAGGAACCTTGGGCAGGCGGTGGGAGGGGCAGCAACAGCAGTGGCCAGAGAGGGAGGAGATGGGACAGCAGCAGCGCAGGCCTGCAGGAAGGGAGAGAGAGCGGGTGAAACCAAGGCCATCTTGGGCTTATGTGTGCAGAGGACAGGCCGCCTCCCTCCAAGACTCTGTGCAAAAAGTAGATGGGCCTTGGGAAGACTGGTCTCATTTCCCATCTTCCTAGGGTCTAGCCCTCAGGATGGAAGGCGCCGGGTGGGTCTAGGAGGGAAAGGGCCAAGACCCCAGGGAAAGTGGCTTCCAAGCTTCCGCTGCTGGGCCAGACTTACCACATTCTGGACTCCATGTCCGAGATCTTCCTCAGAGATGACCCAGATTTTCAGCCTTTACTGGGGGAGAGAGGGGTCGTCACATCCCAACCCTGCCCTGAGTACTTCCCCAGCTCATTCATCCACCAACTCACTTCCATCTCCCCTCCCAGCTGTGGCTGCCAGCTACGCTGCTGCCACTCAGGAGCCACGGCTGCCTAGCATCCTCTTGCGGGGGGTGGGGAGCGGGGAGGGGAACCCCCAGAGTGGTCCCCTGTCTAGTCCCCAGCCCCTATCTACACAACTTCCCAGGTCCCTGTTACCTCCCCACCCCAGGGTCTACTCTCACTTCTCCGGCTTCCTTCCGTCTCACTTCCTCTGCCCACAGCTCCTAGCTTTTCTTAGATCTTAATTTAGAGCCAAGAACCTTGTGATTCCTTGAGCACCTACCGAGGGAGGGAGGGAGTCTGAGTGGGGGAGGGAAGAGGAAGTCAATCTGAGTGAGTGTGTGAACGTGTGTGGTTGCACGGGGGAGCATCCCCGCCTGCCCACCCCACTTGTTGTCCAAGGCCTTTCTCTTATGATTGAATGGCCCCAGGAATCTCGTCTTCAGGAGCAGGGGAACAGGAGATGGAGGGATGGAAGGAAAGAGAGAGGTGGGCGGGAGGAAAACTACAGAATATAATATTTGCTCAATGTTCCATCATCCAAATGCATAGGTGCCCTCTGAGGGGAGGTGGAGTTGGGGAGAGGCCACCCCCTCAAATGTAGCTCTCCTGGATAAAGAGTCCTGGGAGAATCGGGATGGATGGTTTTGAAAGAGGAGGACACGTTCTCAGAGCTGAGGGTGGTGGATCCAGGCGGCGGCAGCAGGCTCCCCAGTGAATGAGGATATGACACTTGGTGTCCTCTGGATTCTGGGTCTAAATCTGGACATTAAACCCTCTCAGAGAATAACAGGGGAGTAGGTGGGAGAGTCTGGGGAAGGGATTGGGGAAGTGGGCTGTGGGGAGAGATGTGAAGGCATGATGGTCTGAGACAGGGAAGGCTGGTGAGGCGTGAGAAGGGAAGAGAAAGGTGAAGAGGAAGCAGATGAAGGGGGCTAGTCCTGAAGGAATGGACTGGGGGGCGCAGAGGAGATCGGCAGCTGGAGGATGCTGAGGAGGGGAGTAAAGGTCAGGGAGGGAAGCTGAGAGCGTGAAGCGGTCACAGGAGCGGGGAAGAAGGAGGAAGGGCAGGAGGAGGAGGAAGGAAAGGTCCAGGCAGGATGGGAAGTGGAGATCGTGGAAGGGGAAGGGAGAAGAGGGATGGAGGGGACCAGGGATGGGGAGGAAGGAAGGGGGAAAGGAGAGAACATGGTACTGAGGACAACATGAGACAAGGAAGGGACGGGGGACGGAAAACGGGAACAGCAAAGATGGAGGAGATGGAAATTGTTTCTTCCAACGGAAAGGGATACGGAGCTGCGGAGACAGGCAGGGATGGGGGCCAGGTGGGAAGAAGGGAGACGGAACCGGGAAAAGAACGATGCTGCAGGGACAGAGGAAGGCGTGTGAGCCAGGGGAGGGGAAAAGGGCTCCCAGGGACGTCTGTGGCCAGCTGACTCCAGGACCCACTCGCCTCTCCGCCTGTGCATCCCACCTCCCCAACCAACGTCATCTCCAGTCCCCGGACCCCGCACCCCTTAGTCACCCCGTCCAGGAAGCCCCAAGTCCCCTGGCTGGCGCGCCACCCCACCCTCCCCTCGCTCCTCACCGACCTGTTGTGCGCAGGAGACGAGCTGGGGGTGGGGCAGGAGCCTCGGGCTGGGGGAACCGGGCCCCATCCCCAGCGCGGCCGCGAGCCCACCCCTCCCACAGGCCCACGCTCCCTGGACAGGGCTGGAAAGCGATAAGGGGGGCGGGGGACGAGGACCAGGAGGTAGGCGAGGGGTCTCCTCGGGCGGGAGCGCCGAGAGCAGAAAGGGAAGCCGAGGCTGGAGGATGCAAGGAGCCGGGGGCTGAGCCCAAGGCGGGAGGAAGGCAGCGGCGGGGACGGCGACCGCTGCGCCAGGAGGGCAGGATGGAGTCGGGACCCGCGGAGCGAAGGAAAGCGTGGTGGGGAAGGCGCGCTTATGGGCTGGAGGCTCGAGCCGGGCGAGGGACCGCGCCTGGAAGGGCGGGGGGCGAAAGGCGCGGAGTCGGGGAGGGCAGGGCCGGGCTCCCTCGGGCGGGGGCGTGGGGGTTCCTCTCGCTCACCTGCATGCCTGGCGCGGCGGCGCGATGGCTGCGGGAGCTCGGGGCTGCGCCGGGCTGGGGGGTCGCGGGAGCGTGTGGGGCACTGGGCATGGTCGGGGGATTCTGAGGGCAGCGGGGTGCTGTAGAGGGTGGGGGCGGGCGCCCGGGGCGCGGGGCGGCGGCGGCGGGAGGTGCTCGGCTCGGCTCGGCTCGGCTCGGGCTGCGCTCGGCCCGGCGGGGCTCGGCGCGGCAGCTCGGAGCGCTTGGTCTCCGCCTCTCCCCCTCCCGCATGGTTTAACCCTCCCGCTGCCGCGCCTGGGGAGCCGCGCCCGGCTGCGTCCCAGGTGGAGAATGCGAGTGGGCAGCGGAGGGTGAGCACCGTCCGATTCCCCGGGTTCCGGTGGCGGGCTTCTCCACCCTTCACCCCACCTCCATGGACACCCTTGGTTGCCCCGGTCAACCTCTGAGATTCTGAGTCACCCAAAGCTCTGTGACCCCAACTCTGTTTCGCCCCAGCTGGAGAGTGCTGAGTGCTGGGGATGAGGTCGGGGTCAGGGTGGGAGTGGAGACCTTGGATTATCCCAACAGCTTGATCCCCTGATTCCATTCTGGTCCTGCTGCAATGCATTCTCCCCGAAGCAAACCAAACGATCTTTAAAATAGGTAGACCGAGTTGCATTACTCAGCTTTTCTTGCGCTCAGAGTATCAAACTCCTCACCGTGACTTACAGGGCCCTGTATAACCTGGCCCCGCTCCTCCTAACACTCTTCATGCCCCAGCCACACTGGACCTGATCTACGTTACCATAGTTAGAAGGGCTTAACCTGCCACAGGGCCTTTGCATTTGCTGTTCCCACTGCCTGGAATGTTTTACCCTGGCTTTTCACAATGATTCACTCATTTCATTAAAATTTCAGTTAGATCCAATGTCACCTCCTCTGCGAGGCCTTCCCTAACCTCTCTATCTAAATGGGCTTCCCCTGCCCCCACTCTCATCCTGTCCTACCCGCCCCCCCTCCAGGTTACCCTGTTTTACTTGAGTTGCACTTCTAGGACAGTACACTCTTCTAATTTCCTTCACCCTCCCTGGCTTTTCCTTCTCCGTCTTCTGCCTGACCTCTAAATGTGGGAACTTGCTAGGGCTTAGTCCTTGGCCCCCTTCTCGTTCCACATTCTCGGTCCAGTGATGTCATCCAGTCCCAGGGCTTAAATACTATGTAAATGTCAGCAAGTCCTAAATTTATATCCAGCGCTCCAGACTCGTTTATCCAACAGCCTACTTGACATCTCCACTTGGATGCCTAAAGCCATATAAAGCTCCTATGGCTCAAATAGATGTCTCGAATTACCACTGCTGCCCCCCGCCCCCCGCCAATCCATCCCTCTCCCAGTAGTGTTCCCCATCCAGGGGTATGATGGCTTCTGCTTGTTCAGGCGAAAAACCTAGGAAACATCCTTCCTCCCTTTCCCTTTTCTGATTCCCACCGTGTATCTAATTCATCAGCAAGTCCTGTGAGCTCTGCATCTAAAATACGTCCTGAATTCATCTCCTTCTCTCCATCATTGTTATAATCTTGCTATAATCTTGTTGCTTCTGCCCTTGCTCTTTACAAACTAGTCTTCACAATATCTAGTAATTTTTTTATACAGCAGGTTCTTATTAGTTATCCATTTTATACATATTAGTGCATATATGTCAATCCCAATCTCCCAATTCATCCCACCACCACCACCCCCAACCCCCCGCCGCTTTCCCCGCTTGATGTCCACATGTTTGTTCTCCACATCTGTGTCTCAATTTCTGCCCTGCAAACCGGTTCATCTGTACCATTTTTCTAGGTTCCACATATATGCATTAATATACGATATTTGTTTTTCTCTTTCTGACTTACTTCACTCTGTATGACAGTCTCTAGATTCATCCACGTCTCTACTAATGACCCAATTTCGTTCCTTTTAATGGCTGAGTAATATTCCATTGTGTATATGTACCACATCTTCTTTATCCATTCCTCTGTCGATGGGCATTTAGGTTGCTTCCATGTCCTGGCTATTGTAAATAGTGCTGCAGTGAACATTGGGGTGCATGTGTCTTTTTGAATTATGGTTTTCTCTGGGTATATGCCCAGTAGTGGGACTGCTGGGTCATATGGTAATTCTATTTTTAGTTTTTTAAGGAACCTCCATACTGTTCTCCACAGTGGCTGTATCAATTTACATTCCCACCAACAATGCAGGAGGGTTCCCTTTTCTCCACACCCTCTCCAGCATCTGTTGTTTGTAGATTTTCTGATGATGCCCATTTTAACTGGTGTGAGGTGATACCTCATTGTAGTTTTGATTTGCATTTCTCTAATAATTAGTGATGTTGAGCAGCTTTTCATGTGCTTCTTGGGCATCTGTATGTCTTCTTTGGAGAAATGTCTATTAGGTCTTCTGCCCATTTTTGGATTGGGTTGTTTGTTTTTTTTAATATTGAGCTACATGAGCTGTTTATATATTTTGGAGATTAATCCTTTGTCTGTTGATTCATTTGCAAATCTTTTCTCCCATTCTGAGGGTTGTCTTTTGGTCTTGTTTATGGCTTCCTTTGCTGTGCAAAAGCTTTTAAGTTTCGTTAGGTCCCATTTGTTTATTTTTGTTTTTATTTCCATTACTCAAGGAGGTGGATCCAAAAAGATCTTGCTGTGATTTATGTCAAAGAGTGTTCTTTCTATGTTTTCCTCTAAGAGTTTTATACTGTCTGGTCTTACATTTAGGTCTCTAATCCATTTAGAGTTTATTTTTGTGTATCATGTTAGGGAGTGTTCTAATTTCATTCTTTTACATGTAGCTGTCCAGTTTTCCCAGCACCACTTATTGAAGAGACTGTCTTTTCTCCATTGTATATCCTTGCCTCCTTTGTCATAGATTAGTTGGCCATAGGTGCATGGGTTTATCTCTGGGCTTTCTATCCTGTTCCATTGATCTGTATTTCTGTTTTTGTGCCAGTACCATATTGTCTTGATTACTGTAGCTCTATAGTATAGTCTGAAGTCAGGGAGTCTGATTCCTCCAGCTCCATTTTTTTCCCTCAAGACTGCTTTGGCTATTCAGGGTCTTTTGGGTCTCCATACAAATTTTAAGATTTTTTGCTCTAGTTCTGTAAAAAATGCCATTGCTAATTTGATAGGGATTGCACTAAATCTGTAGATTGCTTTGGGTAGTATAGTCATTTTCACAATGTTGATTCTTCCAACCCAAGAACATGGTATATCTCTCCGTCTGTTTGTATCATCTTTAATTTCTTTCATCAGTGTCTTATAGTTTTCTGCATACAGGTCTTTTGTCTCCCTAGGTAGGCTTATTCCTAGGTATTTTATTCTTTTTGTTGCAGTGGTAAATGGGAGTGTTTCCTTAATTTCTCTTTCAGATTTTTCATCATTAGTGTATAGGAATGCAAGAGATTTCTGTGCATTAATTGTGTATCCTGCAACTTTACCAAATTCATTGATTAGCTCTAGTAGTTTTCTGGTGGCATCTTTAGGATTCTCTATGTATAATATGATGTCATCTGCAAACAGTGACAGTTTTACTTCTTCTTTTCCAATTTGGATTCCTTTTATTTCTTTTTCTTCTCTGATTGCTGTGGCTAGGACTTCCAAAACTATGTTGAATAATAGTGGTGAGAGTGGATATCATTGTCTTGTTCCTGATCTTAGAGGAAATGCTTTCAGTTTTTCACCATTGAGAATGATGTTTGCTGTGGGTTTGTCGTATATGGCCTTTATTATGTTGAGGTAGGTTCCCCCTATGCCCACTTTCTGAAGAGTTTTTATCATAAAGGGGTGTTGAATTTTGTCAGAAGCTTTTTCTGCATCTATTGTGATGATCATATAGTTTTTATTCTTCAACTTTTTAATATGGTGTATCACATTGATTGATTTGCATATATTGAAGAATCCTTGCATCCCTGGGATAAATCCCACTTGATCATGGTGTATGATCCTTTTAATGTGTTGTTGGATTCTGTTTGCTAGTATTTTGTTGAGGATTTTTGCATCTATATTCATCTGTGATAATTGGTCTGTAATTTTCTTTTTTTGTAATATCTTTGTCTGGTTTTGGTATCAAGGTGATGGTGGCCTCATAGAATGAGTTTGGAAGTGTTCCTTCCTCTGCAATTTTTTGGAAGAGTTTGAGAAGGAGGGGCGTTAGCTCTTCTCTAAATGTTTGATAGAATTCGCCTGTGAAGCCATCTGGTCCTGGACTTTTGTTTGTTGGAAGATTTTTAATCACAGTTTCAATTTCATTACTTGTGGTTGGTGTGTTCATATTTTCTCTTTCTTCCTGGTTCAGTCTTAGAAGGTTATACCTTTCTAAGAATTTGTCCATTTCCTCCAAGTTGTCATTTTATGTCATAGAGTTGCTTGTATTAGTCTCTTAGGACGCTTTGTATTTCTGCAGTTTCTGTTGTAACTTCTCCTTTTTCATTTCTAATTTTATTGATTTGAGTCTTCTCCCTCTTTTTCTTGATGAGTCTGGCTGATGGTTTATCAATTTTGTTTATCTTCTCAAAGAACCAGCTTTTAGTTTATTGATCTTTGCTATTGTTTTCTTTGTTTCTATTTCATTTATTTCTGTTCTGATCTTTATGATTTCTTTCCTTCTGGTAACTTTGGGTTTTGTTTGTTCTTCTTTCTCTAGTTCCTTTAGGTGTAAGGTTAGGTTGTTTATTTGAGATTTTTCTTGTTTCTTGAGGTAGGCTTGGATAGCTTTAAACTTTCCTCTTAGAACTGCTTTTGCTGTATCCCATAGGTTTTGGATCGTCGTGTTTTCATTGTCATTTGTCTCTAGGTATTTTTTGATTTCCTCTTTGATTTCTTCAGTGATCTCTTGGTTATTTAGTAACATGTTGTTTAGCCTTCATGTGTTTGTGTTTTTTACATTTTTTCCCTGTAACTGATTTCTAATCTCATAGCGTTGTGATCAGAGAAGATGCTTGATACGATTTCAATTTTCTTAAATTTACTGAGCCTTGATTTGTGACCCAAGATGTGATCTATCCTGGAGAATGTTCCATGCGCACTTGAGAAGAAAGTTTAATCTGCTGTTTTTGGATGGAATATCCTATAAATATTAATTAAATCTATCTGGTCTATTGTATCATTTAAAACTTGTGTTTCCTTATCAATTTCCTGTTTGGATGATCTGTCCATTGATGTAAGTGAGGTGTTAAAGTCCCCCACTATTATTGTGTTACTGTCAATTTCCTCTTTTATAGCTGTTAGCAGTTGCCTTATGTATTGAGGTGCTCCTATGTTGGGTGCATATATAATTGTTATATCTTCTTGGATTGATCCCTTGATCATTATGTAGCGTCCTTCCTTATCTCTTGTAACAGTCTTTATTTTAAAGTCTATTTTATCTGATATGAGTATTGCTACTCCAGCTTTCTTTTCATTTCCATTTGCATGGAATATCTTTTTCCATCCCCTCACTTTCAGTGTGTATGTGTCCCTAGGTCTGAAGTGAGTCTCTTGTAGACAGCATATATATGGGTCTTGTTTTTGTATCCATTCAGCAAGCCTGTGTCTTTTGGTTGGAGCATTTATTCCATCACGTTTAAGGTAATTATTGATATGTATGTTCCTATTACCATGTTCTTAATTGTTTTGTGTTTGTCTTTGTTGGTCCTTTTCTTCTCTTGTGTTTCCCACTTAGAGAAGTTCCTTTAGCATTTGTTGTAAAGCTGGTTTGGTGGTGCTGAATTCTCTTAGCTTTTGCTTGTCTGTAAAGCTTTTGATTTCTCCATCGAATCTGAATGAGATTCTTGCCGGGGTAGAGTATTCTTGGTTGTAGGTTCTTCCCTTTCATCACTTTAAATATGTTATGCCACTCCCTTCTAGCTTGCAGAGTTTCTGCTGAGAAATCAGCTGTTAACCTTACGGGAGTTCCCTTGTATGTTATTTGTCGTTTTTCCCTTGCTGCTTTCAATAATTTTTCTTTGTCTTTAATTTTTGCCAATTTGATTACTATGTGTCTTGGTGTGTTTCTCCTTGGGTTTATCCTGTATGGACTCTCTGTGCTTCCTGGACTTGGGTGGCTATTTCCTTTCCCATGTTAGGGAAGTTTTCAACTATAATCTCTTCAAATATTTTCTCGGGTCCTTTCTCTCTCTCTTCTCCTTCTGGGACCCCTATAATGCGAATGTTGTTGTGTTTAATGCTGTCCCAGAGGTCTCTTAGGCTGTCTTCATTTCTTTTCATTCTTTTCTCTTTATTCCGTTCCACAGCAGTGAATTCCACCATTCTGTCTTCCAGGTCACTTATCCGTTCTTCTGCCTCAGTTATTCTGCTATTGATTCCTTCTAGTGTAGTTTTCATTTCAGTTACTGTATTGTTCATCTCTGTTTGTTTGTTCTTTAATTCTTCTAGGTCTTTGTTAAACATTTCTTGCATCTCCTCGATCTTTGCCTCCATTCTTTTTCCGAGGTCCTGGATCATCTTCACTATCATTATTCTGAATTCTGTTTCTGGAAGGTTGCCCATCTCCACTTCATTTAGTTGTTTTTCTGGGGTTTTATCTTGTTCCTTCATCTGCTACATAGCCCTCTGCCTTTTCATCTTGTCTGTCTTTCTGTGAATGTGGCTTTTGTTCCACAGGCTGCAGGATTGTTGTTCTTGCTTCTGCTGTCTGCTCTCTAATGCATCTATTCCTGATAAGAGCCCCTAGGAGGCTCTAGAATGTCCTGTCGCTATCCCTCCTCCTGGCCCCACTTTTCATGTCAGCTTGGTGTTTAGTTCAGCCATTCTTTCTTGAGATTCCTTTCAAAACAGGAGAACTCTTCACACTCCCTGTCACCTTTCGCCAGTTGTGGGCAGTGATTTGACTGTGGATCCAAGCCCCTTTGATTGGATTCCTCCAAAGAAAGTTCAGCACTGGGGATAAGCACCTTTAACTGGAAATGTTGGCTTATCTGCTGCTGGTGTTGGAGGGTCTCCTGCAGAGGCAGCAGGTGGCTGTGGCTCACCGCGGGGACAAGGACACTGGCAGCAGAAGTTCTGGGAAGTGATCCTTGGCGTGAGCCCTCCCGGAGTCCGCCATTAGCCCCACCAAAGAGAAGGTAGTCCTCTAATAATGTTTTGAAAATCTAAATTGTATCATATTCTTGCCTGCTTAAAATATTTGAATGGCTTTTCATTGTGCTTGGAGTAAATCTGAACTCCTTGTTAGGAGAGGCCCTCCAGCTCTTACTCCTCAATATTCAAGCAATGTGCCAGGTCAGACTTCTTGATGTTCTAATCATCTGAAATTATCCTCTTGGCACCCCTGTACTTTTCATCCCCTCTTCCTGGAATGCTTTGCCCCCCGCATCTTCACCTAGTTGGCTCCCTCTTGTCATTCAGCCACCCACTCTGTCTCATTAGTATGTTTCACTGTTTTTCCAACTCATCACTCTCTGAAATGATCTTATATTTGTTCACTGTTTATTGTCTGACCCCACCCAGCCCCACAGACACTAGAGAACAAAGACCTCATTTGCCTTGTTTACCCTGTATCCTTCCTTGGCACCTGACAGATAGTAGATGCTCAGTGTTTACTGCTTAGCGAACTTCACCTGGGACCCCTGTCCACTCCAAGCTCTTCATTCTCTCCTGTGCTCTCCACCTGCCTTTCCGGTCTATCTGCCTGCTCTCCCTGATCTCTTCCCTGTGCAGAATGCTTTAAGCCAAGTCTCTGCTTACACCCCTGCCCCTCCAGACTCTCACGCCTCATCCCCTGCGTTATTACTGTCATTAGCCTGACACACTCGCCTCCCGGAAGGAAACCTGCTGTTCTGACCAGCATCTGCAGTGACTGCCCTCCTGCTTGTCTGTCCCTGACAGCCCTTCATTCCGAGGTCAGAAGACAGTGAGTGAGCCCTGCTCCTAGTGTCTCCCAGTGGCAGGGAAAGACGGTGCACATTGGATTCAAACCGGGCCATGTCAGGCAGGGTGTGCAAATCCTGGGCCCCAGTGAGCCCCAGCTTCATCCTGAGGATATGATGGGTGTGGGTCAAATTTATCAAGTGAATATTCACTGGCAGTGTAAGTGACTTTTACACTGAAGACTTTGGGTCATTATGAATTATTTCTCATATTCCTGATTGATTCATTCTTTTAGTGACTTTTTTTTTTTTTTTTTTTTTTTTGCGGTACGCGGACCTCTCACCGCTGCGGCCCCTCCCGCTGCGGAGCACAGGCCCCGGACATGCAGGCTCAGCGGCCACGGCTCACGGGCCCAGCCGCTCCGCGGCATGTGGGATCTTCCCGGACTGGGGCACGAACCCGTGTCCCCTGCGTTGGCAGCTGGATTCTTAACCACTGCGCCACCAGGGAAGCCCAATACCTTTTTGTTATTGAAACTTCCTATCATGGATTTTGGGTATCTCTCAAGTTATTTAGATCGTTAATGTCTTCAAATGAACTTGTATCATTTTCTGCATACAGATAATGCCCATCTTCTGTTTTACTTATTCCTACGTACTTTACTGCTTTTCCGTTACGGTAAATGGTATTTTTTAAGATTGCATTTTGAATTGCTTTTTGCTGGTATATAGAAACACAATTGATTTTAAATATTGATTTTAGCTTATTAACCACCTTAATAAGCTCTCTTTTATGTATACTAATTTTTCTATAGACTCTTGGAATTTTCTACAGTCATGTCATCTGCAGATGATGGCAGTGTGCTTTTTCCTTTCCAATGCTGTGCCTTTAATTCTCTCTGCTTGTGCTGGCTGGGACCTTTAGTACAATGTTGAATACAAACAGTAATAGCTGGCTTCTTTCTTTTGTTCCTGGTTTTAAAGGAAACACTTCCAACGTTTTCCCAGTAAGAATGGTGTTTGCCGTAGTTGTTTTTTTTTATTATGAAATTTTATCAAATTAAGGAAGCCCCCTTCTATTCCTAGTTTGCTAAGAGTTCTGTCACATGTGGTTGTTGAATTAAATGCTTTTCAAAGCCAATTTTTATTGTGAAATATAACACAAAGATAAATGCAATGAGAACATAAAGTATATTGAACAGTTATAAAGGGAATACTTAGAGAGGGAATACTCATGTAACCACCATCTAGGCCAACTAGAAGAGTCTTGCCAGTATTCAAAAAGGACCTCTGTGATCTTACTCCAACATATACCATTCCCTCCTCATGGTAGATCAGTAGTATTTTGACTTTTATGGCAATCACTTCCTTGATTTTCTTAATAATTTCCCTGTATGTATCCACATGCCTTAACAATATAGTTCCTTTTGTCTGCTTTTGAAGATACACATGTAATAATACTACGTGTATTTGTTATACGTGTAGCAGTGAATTACGGCATCATAGATGGGCATCTCCCACTTTATTAGATAATGCTAAACGCTTTTCCACGGTGGTTGAACCACTTGTCCACTCATTAGCTGTGTAGGAGAGTTTCTCTTGCTCCATGTTCTTGTCAACACAATATTTTCAGACTTTAGTTTAGGCTCCTTTGGTGTATACAGCGATATTTCATTATGGTTTTAATTTACATCTGTCTAATTATTAATAAGGTTGAGCACCTTTTCATATGTTCGTTGACCTTATGGATTTCCTCTTGTGAATTGCTAGTTCAACTCTTCAGTTCACATTTATAATTTTTATGGTTAGGATTTTTTCTTACTCATTTGTAGGAGTTCTTTGTACATCCTGGACACATCCTTTGTCAGTGATAATGTTACAAATTCTTCCTTCTGTTCTGTGGTTTGTCTTTTGATGAACAGATGCTCTTGATTTTAATGCAGTCAAATGTATCAGTCTTTTCCTTTACGGTTAGTGTATTTGTCTTAAGAAAGATTTCCCAACCTTGAATTCATGAATAAATTCTTCTACATTATCTTTTTTTTTTTTTGGCCATGCCACACATCTTGTGGGATCTTAGTTCCCCAACCAGGGATGGAACTGGGGCCCTTGGCAGTGAAAGCCTGGAATCCTAACCACTAGGTCACTAGGGAACTCCCCTACAGTATCTTCTAAAACCCTTTTAATTTGCCTTTTACATTTAGTCTGTAGCATAGTAGGGAATGATTTTTGTATATGGCTTGAGATAGGGGTTCAGTTTTATTTTTTCATATGGATACCCAGTTGTCACAGCAACATTGAAACGTGTGTCTTTTCTCTCCTGCTCAAATGTGCAGATCTATCATAAATCGTGTCTGTGTATGCGTCGATGTTTTTCTGAGCTCTGTATTCTGTTCTAGTGGTCAATTTATCTATCTATCTTGGGCCAGTACTACACTATCTTAACTACTGTGGCTTTGTAATTATGTCCTGGTATCTGGTAAAGCAAGTCTTGTTCGTTTCCAAGAGGCTATTTTTTGCCTTTTGCATTTCCATGTAAATTTTAGAATTGGTTTGTCAGTTTTATCCACTCACAAAAAAAGCCTGTGGGGATTTTGATTAGGATTGTCCTGAATCAGGATGAGGACTGTATGAATCTCTTTAGGGAGAACTGACTTCTTCATGATATTGAGACTTCTAATCTATGAATGTGAAATATCTCTCCATTTATTTTAGGTCTTCAGTGTCTCACAATAAATGATAATTTGCTGCCTGTGGGTCTTACTCATGTTTCGTTACATATATACCTTGATATTTGATATTTTTCATAGTATTGCAAGGGGTAAGTTTTAAAATCATTCATCATCTGATTGTTGTTCATATACAAATATATTAATTGATTTTCTTAAGCAACCTTGTTCAACTCTTATTCTAATAATTTATTTGTAGATTCTTTTGAATGTTCTACATATGCAATCACATTTTGACATTTTCTGTAAATGATAACTGCTTTATTTCTTTTTTAACCTAATTATTTTACCCTTTTTTTTTTTTTCCTTACTCCTCCGTCTAGAATGCCTGTTACAAGACTAAACAGAATTGGTGGTACCAGGCATTCTTCTCTCAGATTTACAAGTTCCCTTCTAGTTTTCTTCTTTTTTTTTTGACCACACTGTGTGGCTTGCAGGATCTCAGTTCCCCAACCAGGGATTGAATCCTGGCCGCACGGCAGTGAAAGTCTGGAATCCTACCCACTAGGCCACCAGGGAACTCCCACAAGTTCCCTTCTAGTTTTCTAAAAAAAATTTATTATTTTTTTTTTACCACAAATGGATGTTGATTTCATCACATGCTTTTTCTGTGTTTATTGAGATGCCTGTGTGATTTATTCCTTTAATCTACTGAAGTGATGAATAAAATGAATGTATTTTGTAATATTAAGCTCGCCTTAAATTCCTGCCATAAATTCAAGCTAGTCTTGGCGTATTATCTTGTTTGCCCTTTGCTAGATTCAGTTTGCTCTTGTTTTATTGAAGATTTTTGTATCTCTGTTAACAAGTGAGATTGGCCTGCAATTTTCCTTTCTCATATTACCCTTTTCTGGTTTAGCTATCAAAGTCATTCTGGCCCCATAGAATGAGTTATGGACTGTCCTTTCTTTTCCTAATTTCTGGAAAATTTTATATAAGGTTAAAATTATCTGCACTTTGAAAGCTTGGTGCAACTTGCCTGTAGGATGTAATTTTTAACCCTGTCTTTTCTTTTTACACCTCACGTCTCATCCATTTGCAAATTCTGTTCACCTCAGCTTTAAATTAAATTCAGAATCCAACTACTTCTCACCTCCACTGCTACCACCTTCATTTAAGCCACCACAATCTCTCACCTGGATCATTGGAGTAGCCTCCTAAATAAACTCGTTGTTTCTGTCCATGCAGCATCACAATATTTTAAACATATGGGTCAGATCCTGTTACTCCTCTGCTCAAATCCTCCACGGGTGTCCATCTCACCCAGAGTAAGAGCCAAAGTCCTTACCATGACCCACAAGGCCTGATAGGACCTGGCCACCCGGCCCTCTCTCCCACCTCAGCCACTACTTCTCTCCCTTCTCACTCTGATACCGACTAGGGTATCAGATCAATAGAAATTGACTAGAGGCCAGACAAGAGATTCAGGCAAGACTCTACTGGGGCTCCTGCAGCCACAGGAGGCAGCGAGGACAAAGGGCAGGTTCCCTTGATTGGTCGCTCCCGAAGGGGGCGGTGAGCTGGTTTCTGATACAAGGTGATGGTAGGGGTGTGTCCCGGGGGGTCAGGCCAGAGTGGTGGTTTAGGTGTGTTGCTTACTCCTTGGGTGGTGTTTTGTGCAGGGGGCGGGGGCGGGCATGCACAGTACCCTGTTTTTGCTCCTGGCTCTGCAAAAGTGAAGTGGCAGTTGAGTTTTTTGGTCTTTTTGTATCTTTTTGTTCATAATTTGTCCCAACTGTGCTTGCACATGGTTATTTTTAGTCCCTTATAGTTTCTTTAGATCTTGTAGCTCCAGGAGCTGTTTGTCCAGTTGCAAGCATTGCAGCACTGCAGCAAAGGGTCCCAGGTCCCAGCCTGTTTCAACTCTGCTCCAGCCACACAGGCCCCCTTGCTGTTTCTCATACTCATCAATATGTTCTCATCTCAGAGACTTGGCACTTGTAGTTTGCTCTGCCTGGGACACTGTCCCCACAGAAATCCATATGACTTGCTCCTTTTTCTTTCTTTAAAGTCTCTGCTCCATTGTTACCTTATCAGAGAGGCCTTTCCTTACGACACACCGTATACAAAAGAGCAAATGTCTCTTGCATTCCCCATCCCCCTCCTTGTTTTTTTTGCTTCATAATTTGCTCCTGACCACTTACGTGTGGACCTATGTATTTACTGCCTGAGTCTCACCACAAGAATGTAAACACCAAGAGGGCAGCTATTTTTTCTATATCCCTAGTAGTTAGAACAAAAGCCTGACAATAAGAGGTGCTAAATATATTCTTCTGAATCACTGATGAATATTTTATTATGTGTCTGACTCCTTAGACATCAGCTTCTCTAGCTTTATTTCAGTGCCTCTTGTTTTCTACCCTTAGCATTAAAAACACAGCACCTGACACATGGCCTTGTAAATAACTGTCACTTAGTAATAAATGAGTGAATAAATGTTACATCCTAATCTTTGCTTAA
The DNA here is from genome assembly GCF_964270905.1 of Leucopleurus acutus. NCBI lineage: Eukaryota > Metazoa > Chordata > Mammalia > Artiodactyla > Delphinidae > Leucopleurus > Leucopleurus acutus. The sequence continues at coordinate 7,098,283 of NC_139152.1, forward strand.
GTTTAATTAGCTCCCATCCTCCCTTGGAGATCTTTACTTTTCTTCCCACTTTCCCCTTTTTCCTTATTTCTATTCTTCTCTTTCTCATATCTACCCCTCCTCCTCTTCTCTCTCTGCCCTTTCTAATCTCACTTCTTTAGTCCATCCCCCCTCCTTTCTTTCTCCAAATTCTCCTTTTCTCCTTATCAATTGTCCCCTCATTTTCTTCTCTTATTCCTCTCTCTCTCACGGGACCATAAAACATCAGAATCAGAGCTGGCCTTAATCTCTTACTGTGCAGATACTGAAGAGGAGCTACCACAAGATGGCACAATCCGCTTTAAGGCCATAGCTAGTGTAAAGCTGAATGAGTCAGGACTAGATCTCAGACTATCTCTTTCTCCCTCCTCTCTTCTCTCTTTCATTTCTGCTTTTTCTTCTCTTTCTTCGCACAGTGTTGGAGTCAGACAAACTTGCATTTGGATCTCAGTCCCATCACTTATACTGGTGACTTGCAACAAATTATTTAACTTCTGTGATCCTCAGTGTCCTCACAGGTTAACTGAGATATTAATGTGCACCTCAAAGGGTTGTAAAGGTTAAATAAAAAGTTGAACAACAACAACATACACAGACCAAAAAAAAACCCCACAGCTAACATCATACTTAATAGTGAGAAACTCGAAGCTTTCTAAGGTCAGGTACAAGGCAAGGATATCCCCCCTCAGCATTCCTTTTCAACATTGTACTGGAAATCCTTGCTAAAGCAATAAAGCAAGAAAAAGAAAGAAAAGGAATACAGATTGGGAAGGAAGACATAAAACTGACTTTGTTCGCAGATGACATAATCATTTATGTAGAAAGTCTGAAAGAATGAACAACAACAACAACAAAAATCTCCTGGAACTAATAAGCAATTATAGCAAGGTTGCAGGATACAAAGGTTAATACACAAAAGTCAACTGCTTTCCTATATACCAACAATGAACAAGTGGAATTCGAAATTAAAAGCACAATGTCATTTAGTAACCAAAAAATGTGAAATACTTAAGTATAAATCTAACAAAGCATGTAAAAGATCTATGAGGAAAACTACAAAACTCTGATGAAAGAAATTGAAGAACTAATTAAATGAAGAAATAATCCAAGTACATGGATAGGAAGACTCAATATTGTCAAAATATCAGTTCTTCCCAACTTGACCTATAGATTCAATACAATCACAACCACAATTTCAGCAAGTTATTTTATAGATATCAAAAACCATTCTAAAATTTATATGGAGAGGCAAAAGACCCAGAATAATCAATACAATATTGAAGGAGACGAACAAAGATGGAGGACTGACACTATATGATTTCAAGACTTACTATAAAGCTATAGTCATCAAGATGGTGTGGTATTGATGAAAAAATAGACAAACAGATAAATGGAACAGAATAGAGAGCTCAGAAATAGACTCCCATATAGCCAACTAATTTTTTTTTTTTTTTTTTTGCAGTACGCGGGCCTCTCACTGTTGTGACCTCTCCCGTTGCGGAGCACAGGCTCCGGACGCGTAGGCTCAGTGGCCATGGTTCACGGGCCCAGCCGCTCTGCGGCATGTGGGATCTTCCCAGACCGGGGCACGAACCCGTGTCCCCTGCATCGGCAGGCGGACTCTCAACCACTGCACCCCCAGGGAAGCCCCTAGCCAACTAATCTTTGACACACGAGCAAAGGCAATACAATGGAACAAAGATAGTCTCTTCAACGAATGGTGCTGGACATCCACTTGCAAAAAAAAAAAAAAAATCTAGACACAGACTTTACACCCTTCACAAAAATTCACTCAAATGGGTCACAGACCTACGTGTAAAATGCAAAACTATTAAACTCCTAGAAGATAACATAGGAGGAAACCTAGATAACCTCGAGTATGGTGATGCCTTTTTAGATATGCCACCAAAGACATTATACATGAAAGAAATAATTGATAAGGTAGACAATTAAAATGTAAAGCTTCCTCTCTGAGGTAGACAATATCAAGAGAATTATAAGACAAGCCACAGACTGGAAGAAAATATTTGCAAAAGACACATCTGACAAAGGACTGTTATCCAAAATATATGAAAAACGATTAAAACTCAACAAATAAGAAAACAACCCAATTAAGAAATGAACGAAAGACCTTAACAGACCCTTCACCAAAGAAGATATACAGATGGCAAGCTCCACATCAGATGTCATCAGGGAAATGCAAAATAAAACGATAGTGAGATACCACTAGACACCTATTAGGATGGCCCAAATCTGGAACACTGGCAACACCGAATGTTGGTGAGGATGTGGAACAACAGGAATTTTCTCACTAATTGCTGGTGGGAATGCAAATTGGTACAGCCCAGTTGGAAGATAGCTTAGCAGTTTCTTACAAAACTAAACATACTTTTACCATATGATCCAGGAATGGGGCTCCTTGGTATTTACCTGAGGGAGTAGAAAATTTATGTCCATACAAAAAACCTGAACATGGATGTTTATAGCAGCTTGATTCATAATTGCCCAAACTTGGAAGAAACCAAAATGTCCTTTAGTAGGTGAATTTATAAACAAACTGTGGTACATCCAGACGATGGAATGCTATTCCGCACTAAAAAGAAATTAGTTATCAAGCCACAAAAAGACATGAAGGAAACTTAAAGTGAAAGAAACCAATCTGAGAAGGCTACATACTGTATGATTCCTACTCTATGACATTCTGGAAAAGACAATGTTATGGAGATGACAAAAATATCAGTAGTTGCCAGGGGTAGGAGGTGGGGAGAGATAAGTAGGCAGAGCACAGAAAAATTTTACAGCAAGGAAAATACTCTGTATATTATAATTATGGATATATGTCATTATACAGTTTTCCAAACCCACTGAATGTATACCACCAAGAGTGAACCCTTAGGTAAACTATGTACTTTGGGTGATTACGATATGTCAATACAGGTTTATCCTAGGTAAAAAATGTACCGTTCTGGTGTCTGATGTTGATAATGGAGGTTATCTATGCATGTGTGGGAGCAGGGGGTATATGGGAAATCTCTGTACCTTCCTCTCAGTTTTACTATAAAACTAAAACTGCTCTAAAAATATAAAGTCTTTAAGGGACTTTCCTGGCAGTCCAGTGGTTAACACTCTGTGCTTCCACTGCAGGGGGCAGGGTTCTGTCCCTCGTTGGCAAACTAACATCTTGCATGTCACAAGGTCAAATAATAATAATAATAAAAGTCGTTAAAACGTTGAACAAATAAAGGCCTGGCACACAATAGAATATATATTGCCTCTTTTCTCGTTCTTTCCTTATATTTTTCTTTTTCCTTCCCTCTTTAAATGGATAAGGTTGGACTCATTAATTCTTTGGTTCCTTCAAACTTTGGATGCTTTATTATGCCTTTGATTCCTTCTCCTCACTTTCATGTATCAGCTCTTTCATTTATTTCTTCTTCTTCTTTCTCCTCCTTTGCCTCTTCTTCCTCATTTTATTCTTCTCCTTCTCTTTGTCCTTTCCCTGTTTCTGTTTCTCATTTTGTATCATGAACCAAGCCATGTGGACCATAAACATTGAGCTTAAAGTCCCCTCAGCTCCAGCAGTCTACCAGTTCTATGATTTTTTTTTCAGTTATCTTCTTTTTCCCTTTATCTTTCCAGTACTTATAAATTACTTAACTTCCCTGGGCCTCAGTTTTTCCATTTGGAAAATGGAAACAATAATGGATTATTATAAGCATCAAATGAATGAAGTAAAGCTGTTAGCTCAGTGCCTCACACAAAGGCTCCAAGACACTATTAACTTTGCTCTCGTTTGACTTTCTGCGAGCCCGGGATGAAATAAAAAACACTATAGAAATGTTAGTTTATTTTTTTTCCCCCTAAAGTATCACAGTGAATTGGAAAGTTGGCTCCAGGTTTGAAAAGACATGGGTTCCAGGGAAAACTATGAATTCTTATGAGCCTCAATTTTCTGATCTATAAAATGAGAATAACAATATATGCCTTCCCTCCACCTAGTGTTTTTTTCCTTCCCGGGAATTAAAAAAGTCAATGTGTAGGAAAGCATCACCCTATAAGTACATGTGGTAATCATGACAGATGGTGTTCTGGAGCCACAGTGGGGATGCTGTAAAGTTACGAGGATTCAGCGGGATACATTTTTAATTTTAAAAGATGCCTGACCTACAGTAAGCATTCGATACATGCTATAGCTATTACTATTTCCTTTACCGTGTCCACTCTTTTCTCTAGATCCTCCAAAAAAATGAGTGGTTGCGCTACCCAGGTGATCTCTGCTGCTCAACTTCTATTATTGATTGTCCCCGTCCTCTCACCTCCTCATCCCACCAGGCTTTTTTCCTCCTCCCCCTCTCTTACGATCACAGCTTTCATCTCGCCTCAGGCACCCCGTGCAGCCAGATGTCCAGATCTCAAGCAGCTTAGAACTGCCGGGACTGGCCTGAGACCTGGAGTTTCCTCCGCTTTTAGCGTCTAGCACTCTTCCAACAATAAAGTTTTATTGAAAAAAGCCGAAGAAAAGGCGCCCGTCCTTCTTTCTGCAACAGCCAATCAGAGGGCAGAACGCCTGCTTCGCTCACGGGAGCTTCAGCAGTCAGAGGAAAGGGCGGGGCATGTCGCTCCCGAAGCCCGCCCCGTAAGAGCGGAAGTACGGCCGGAAGCCAGCCATAGAGTTTAGGGGCCAGAGCGGCCCTGCAGGGAGTTGGCAGGAAAGGCTGGGAACAGCTGCCGGAGGTGACGGAGCGGTGGCCCCGCCCGGTACGCTGGAAGACGAAGCTTCCAGGTAGCTGTCCGCAGGGTCTGACCCAGAGTACGACGGGGCAGCCGGCGGGAGCCCACGGTCCCTGGGCGGCCTCTTTAAGGGAGGGGGCGGAGCCACGTGGAAGGATCCCGAGGGTGAGGTCACGTGCTGCGGGGCACATGCGGGGCACAGTGGCGATTTGAGGGAGCGTCGTCGTTGGGGTGGACACTATGTGACGTCCCTCCCCCCACTAAGACCTGTGCCTTGGGGTTCAGTGGGGTGCACTGGTGGGACTTGGGGATAGGCCCAGGGATGGGGGAGGTGGGCGTGGCAACCCTGTGTCAGCCAGGCTGCCATCGAAGTGGCTGAATTTAGGATTCCTAGATCCAAGGGTTAGACTGCTCCGTCTCTGATTCCTCGTTGCAAAAGTGGCTCAATGCCTCTGCAATAGAGGTCCTAGGCCTTGTGCTTTCCATCCTCCCCAGTTCAGGAACCTCCAGCTTCACATCCTCTTTCCTTGCAGCTCCAGACTTCCTGAGCCCAGGTACCCCCAGCTCAGTGCAGCCATGAGTGCCGAGGTGAAGGTGACAGGGCAGAACCAGGAGCAATTTCTGCTCCTGGCCAAGTCGGCCAAGGGGGCAGCGCTGGCCACTCTCATCCACCAGGTGCTGGAGGCCCCTGGTGTCTACGTGTTTGGGGAACTGCTGGATATGCCTAATGTTAGAGAGGTGGGTTCTTGGCCTGGATAGCACCCAGGGAGGCTTGGGGCTAAAGTTTGAATTTGAGAACGGGTGGTCAGGGCTCATTCTGCAACCCCATAACCATTCAGTTGAACAAGAATATGGTGATTATTAACTGGCAGCTTGCAGAAGTAAGTAGGCAAGTAAACCTCTTAATTCCCCTTTGGAGATGAATGATCTGTAAAACCCAGTATTTTTCATTTTTAAGCAAAAGAGCCTGTGATTCAGAATAGGAGACCTGATTCTAGCCTGTCTCCATCAGTGTCGTAGCTCTTAATAATCATACTGCCTTGATCAGGTCACTTTTATTTTAGGGCTAGATTGTCTTTTAAAAATGGACCTGAGGGGGGAAAAAAAAAAAAAAAGGACCTGAGGGCTTCCCTGGTGGCGCAGTGGTTGAGAGTCCGCCTGCCGATGCAGGGGACATGGGTTCGTGCCCCAGTCCGGGAAGATCCCACATGCCGCGGAGCGACTGGGCCTGTGAGCCATGGCGGCTGAGCCTGCGCGTCCGGAGCCTGTGGTCCGCGACGGGAGAGGCCACAACAGTGAGAGGCCCGCGTACCTTAAAAAAAAAAAAAAAAAAAAGGACCTGATACTGCCCTTCACTATTGTTGTAGAAATCAGATGAGATTATGGGAAAGTATAAAGTCTGGTACAAGTGGAAGGAATGAATGTGAAATTGGCATGACCTGTTCTCTCCCGTTTGCACCATATACTAATTCACTTAAGTTTGATAAGGTAGAAGTTATCTTTTTCCCAAAGACACATGGCAAGATGCTAGGAACGCAGCAGAGAGAACTGTTCACAGAGAAGTGGCAGAGTTAAGAGTTTAAAACCCAGAGTGAGTAGGTTGCCAAGATGGGTGACGCCAGCCGAAGCCCTGAGATGTTATGACAGTGGTAGGTGGACAGGTATGAGTTAGGTTTTTGAGTGCCAGTGATTGAGTCAATGAATTTAGCCTTTTGGAATCCTTCTGGTCCGAAGAAAACTGGCTGCCTTCCTTCCCTGCTCTCCTCTGCAGTGGAATTAAAGAGAATCAGGGTGAAGGAATAGAAGTGTGTTTTGGGTTCCTGTTCAGCACTCTGCTAGTCATCTGGGAATACCAGAAAAGCACAAGATACAGTGCTCCCCTTGTGAAACTTACGTTCCAGTTGCAGAGAGAAGATGAATGGATATCCATGCGTAAATCATTTATTTAGCAAGGATTTATCAGCAGAGCAAACTTACACGCACAGCTCTGCTAGACCTAAGTGGGATACCAGAGACCACATCTGTAATCTTGTTGAAAAGAAAGATATTCTTAGGTAACAACCTTAGGTGGGCTTCGACTGACTAAGTGGGTGATCAGTGGTAGGAGAGGAGGTCTGGGTGGACCGGCTTGGGTGATGAAAGCTCCCGGGTGAGGCCGGTCTGAAGCAGAGGCCACAAATCCCAGTGCCTGCTCAGTTCGTGCAGCCGTGAAGGGAGTGAGGCTGAGGCAGAAGTCTTTGGTGAATTGGAGGGTACAGCAGCCCCCCTAAAGGTATTCAAATTCAGAAATGCTAAATATACTCTAAGGACCAGACAACACAGTTTGCAGTGTTTGGGGGGTGTGCGTGGTGTGTGTGTGTGTTAGATACTAAACACTGAAAGTTTTCAACTCTGAGTTTAGGGTAGGAATTGGAGGCAGATGGAGCAAGAGGACATTGCGGACTGGGGGGATGGTGTAAACAAAGGCCTGGAGGCGGAAGTGAGGCCTTCCTGTGGGGAGAGTGGTCAGAGAGGCAGAGAGCTCCTTTCGGTGAGCTGGGAAGCTAATGTTGGAGGGGAAGGCTGGGGCCAGAAAGTGGAGCTCAAACTGGGTAAGGCTGGGAAGGTGGAGAGAGAGGCCCTTCCTGTCACTTCTTCTCTCCCATCACGTTCTCACAGCTGGCTGAGAGTGACTTTGCTTCCACGTTCCGGCTGCTCACGGTGTTTGCTTATGGGACGTATGCTGACTACTTAGGTAACGGAGGGGCTGGAGGTCTGGAGACTGGAGGTGGGAGAAGGGCAGTTTACCGAGGGACTTAGAAGAAATTCCTGGGATACCCGACTTAGATCCCTTAAGTACACAGGGTCAGGGTCAAGACCTGAATTGGCATGGAAAACTCAAAAAAAAAAAAAAAAAAAAAAAGGCAAGGGAAGGAGGCTAGGGCTTTCCACAAATGTGAAATCAGGATTTCTTTGTCTTTTTTTTTTCTAGCTGAAGCCCGGAATCTTCCCCCACTCACAGAGGCTCAGAAGAATAAGCTTCGACACCTGTCAGTCGTCACCCTGGCTGCCAAAGTCAAGGTGAGTGACAGTCCCCCCAGTCCTGAGGCGCAGAGAGCCCTTCTGTATCTCCCTTCTCGAGGGTCCATCTGAAGGGAATGGCATTGGACAGCCTTTGACCACCGTGTTGCTTCTTCCTGCCTCGCCCCATGCCCCTCCAGGGTCTGTGTCTGAACGCTGTTACCTGCGGCCTTTGGGGCTGAATATTATTCTCCTAGTTTTCTATTTTGTTTTTCTTTTTCAACCAACTTAAGTTCTAATTAAAACACCTTTTACGTTTGGGGTCAGAATAGCAACTAGGATACCGCTCACTGTCGTTCAGCAGCCCCTCTTCCCCCCGCCGTAAAGTCCTCTGCAGACAGCCGCGGCATCCAGAGCTGGAACGAAGCTCTCTCTTCTGGGGAGGTGCCAGCTTCTGTTTGCTAAAATAAGAAACACGTAACCCAGGGTATTCCCTGGAGGTCCACTGGTTAGGACTCGGCGCTTTCACTGTGGTGGCCCGGGTTCAACAATCCCTGATCGGGGAACTAAGATCCCGCAAGCTGTACGGTACGACCAAAAAAAAACAAAAGAAAGAAAGAAATACATAGGCCAGAAGTGTCTTTGTATATCCAGCTGGGTTCTGTTTTTGTTAACTCTCCGCCTCCGCCCACCTGCGTCTCCCAGTTGTTACTGACTCTCGGCGTGCTCATGGTTTTACTTAAACCAGGCTGTCTACTGCAAGATGCCTCTTTGGAGGTAGACGGAGTATAAATGGTAAACAGAGTAGCTCCAGACCTCTCCCACACCACATCCTCCCATTATGTCAAGCTCATCTTGACCAGGTCCGTGCTGTGTCCTGAGCTGGGCCAGAGGATGGACATCCAGGCAGATGTCCCCCTGGGGTGGGGGGGGAAGGGAGTAGGGGAGCATATGTCTTTTATTTAAGATTGTTCTTCTCACGTTGTTATTTCTCAGGTGGGAGTAGTTTTATTTATTTTACCTTAGAACCAGCCTCTTAGAGGAAACGATATAGGAGTAGGAGCGGAGGGTGGGCGGGGGGTGGGGGAAGGAGGGAAGAAGAATCTTGGAAGCCCTTCTCTGCTGCGGAACCTCACAGCCCCAGCCCGCCCTCGGGCCCCAGTGTATCCCATACGCAGTGCTGCTGGAGGCCCTGGCCCTGCGGAACGTGCGGCAGCTGGAAGACCTCGTCATCGAGGCCGTGTACGCCGACGTGCTGCGCGGCTCCCTGGACCAGCGCAACCAGCGGCTGGAGGTTGACTACAGCATCGGGCGGGACATCCAGCGCCAGGACCTCAGTGCCATTGCCCGAACCCTGCAGGAGTGGTGAGACCTGTGTCCCGGCGCCGTCCCTTCTCTGCTCGCCCCAAGAAAGGGAGGGATGCTTTGGAGGGGGGCGAGTTGGGCCGGGAGGCAGAGGTGGAACCCAAGAGGATGAAGGGGAGTGAGCTCGTTCCTCCAGAGGCTTCTGAGGGAGAAAAAGAGTGGAGGAGGGCCTGGGGGGCAGGAGGCCGGAGGCGCGTCCTCGATGCAGTAACCGGGGGAGGGAGGGGGTGGTACTCTTGAGCGCACCCCCTGCGGTGTGGATCACGTGTCTCCGGCTGCATGCAGCCCCCTGGTCAGTGAGCAGCCCTGTCCACAGGCCACGGGCCTCTCCCGCTTCTGTTTTCTGTGTTCTTGTCTGACTTGAGCTCGTTAAGACACCTCCTCTTTTTCCTCTTTGCCTCCCCCACCCTGTTTTGGTTTTAGTTCCTACTCCCATCTTGCACATCACTCCGGGCACTTCTCTCTCCTCCCGTATCTTACCTGAGTGTCCTGCTGGCTCCTGGGAGTATTGTCGCAGGTGGCTCCCAGGTGCCCTGGCAAGGCTTCTGACTCAGACAGGGGTCTGGATGGCCAGACGTGGGGGTGTCTGCGAGTCTCTCTTTCGTGAGCCTGATCACAGCCCTCCTCTGCTGACCCTCGTTCCCGCAGGTGTGTGGGCTGCGAGGTGGTGCTGTCAGGCATCGAGGAGCAGGTGAGCCGCGCCAACCAGCACAAGGAGCAGCAGCTGGGCCTGAAGCAGCACATTGAGAGCGAGGTGAGCAGGCGGGCGTCCGGGCAGTGATGGCCGCAGGCAGACCAGGTGGGCAGGGGCTGGCAGGTTCTGGAACCTTCCTCGTTCTCCCCACTCCTTTCATCCTGGTAGGTCGCCAACCTGAAAAAAACCATTAAAGTCACAACAGCTGCCGCCGCCGCGGCCACATCTCAGGACCCCGAGCAGCACCTGACGGAGCTGAGGGAACCGGCTCCAGGCAGCAACCAGCGCCAGCCCAGCAAGAAAGCCTCGAAGGGCAAGGGGTGAGCGGCTGCGGCGGAGCCGCCGGCGTCCGGGGGCCCTGCTGCTGCTTCCTCGTCCCTCCCGTCACCTGCGTGGGGGTCGGGAACGGGGGAGCTTGCAGCGCTGAGGGGGTTCCCTGCAGCCTCTCTCTCTCTCTTCCCCTTGCCAGGCTCCGAGGGAGCGCCAAGATTTGGTCCAAGTCGAACTGAAGGGACTGTCGTTTCTTCCGGGATGTGGGGTCCTAGCTGCCTGCCTGCCCCTTAGGAGTCCTCAGAGAGCCTTCCTGTGCCCCTGGCCAGCTGATAACCTAGTTCATGACCCGTCACCTCCCTTCTTCTCTCCCACACCCCCAGGCATAGACCACACCGTCTCTGGGGGGAGGCAAGTACAAGTCGTGTTTTTGTTGGTACTTTTTGTTTCACGTAACTTTCTTGTGTGTCCCATTGTCCCCTCTTCCTGCCACGCTCCCTCCCCTATTTCTTTAGGAGTCAGCATCTGTCCCTGTTTATTATACGTCACTGAGTGGGTGGGGCTGCCGTGTCTCCAGCATAACCCACACGTGATCCCTTCCCCTTCCTCCGCCCCAGCCCTGCATGCCCAGCCTCCTGCCCACCCGCCTGTTTGGGCAGCATCTGAAGAGCCATAGGGCTCCCACCTTTATTCCCACCCTGAGAGTTCTGGGAGCCATTCTAGGAGTCACTGGACACTCACATCCTAGAATCCTGTCACTCTGCAGTTGTTTCCTGTCCTCTCTCCTCCCCTTGGGTCCTGGGAGTGCTGCTGCTTCAATGACCCCAGAGCCTCAGGGCAGCTGTTTCTTGAGCTGTTGTGAGATGGTCCTTTCTTGGCCTTGGCTGTCTTAGAAAGCCTGATGGCAATCCTGGAAGGATTTACACTTCCTTCTGTGAGTTTTGTGTGGAAGGGCAGGGGATATAGATTGTATAAAAAGAGTATATATACGTATATCTATATATAACATGACACAGAAATAAATCTATGAGAAGTCTATCTACAAACACGCCCTGAACTGGGTGTCTTCTGTCTTTGGTGTTTGTGGATGGGAAGAAGGCTCATTCCCAGTTCACTCTAAAGCAAAGTGCCGGAAAAACAAAAGAACCAGGTACTGGAGACCTAGATCGTGGGCCGTTTGGCTCTGGCCAGATCGGCTCAGCATCTCGGCATTCTTTAAGAAGCAGTGGATGCTCACCGAGCACCAGCCTGTGGCAGGCTCTGGAGGTCCAAAGCGATGGGCACTGTCCCTGCTCTCAAGGAGCTTGAGTTCAGCCTGTTTCCTTCCACCTTATAGAATTGTAGGCGGAAGAGTTGATAGTAAACTTCAGTTTTTGCATCAGTACCACACAGGACTCTCCCATCTCAGTAAGAAGCAGCAGTCGGGCTCCTGTCCCCGTCCAAGGCAGAGCGTCCAAGCAGCATGTGCTGGGAGGATTAGTCTCCTTGGCTCAGCGCACTGCTGCGCACGCCCTAGAATTGGGAAGCTCTAGTGTAAGGGACAGCTGCCCCCCCCCCGCCCCCTCCCATGCATGAGAGGCGATTGCCTCCTGAGGGTCCCAGTGTTGACCGAGTTGCCCTCCCGAGCTTGTGCTGTCCTCTAGGTGGAGACGTAGGACAGACTACTGTTTACTGGTCCTAAAGGTGTCAGTTGTAGAATTGGAAGTAGGGGTAGATCCCGAGTTTTCGGTTAAAAGTGGTCCGGGTGAGCCAGTTATCTTGCAGGGCAGCGGAGACTGAATGGGACCAGTCCAGTGGGCCCTGTCTCGGGAATTGACACTGTTGGCCTCTCGCTTTAGCTTTGGCCTAGGCTAGCCTGTTGAGCCTGTTACATCTTGAGTCTAAGTCTCTGAAATAAAGCCCTTCTTCCTCCCACACCGTCCACTGTGCAGAAGTCACTAACTGCTGGTGCTTCGAGCCTGTGCCCCCTTTCCCTGCCCAGGCCCCATTTTTCTCTTGAACTTTAGTATCTCCTTTTCCTGTAAGCTGCTTCCAGCCCTGACTCCACAACTGCCCTGATCTGTCTAGTGCCGGCCTTCCGTGGGTGTCTCTACAGTCTGGTGTGGGCTGGGCTGGGACTGCCTGGTCCTCCACCCAAAGAGGGAGGAGGCGCCGTTCACAGCCCCAGGGACATGAACATGCAATTTGTCTTTGATTTACAAAGACAGGGCTCTTGGCTCCCAAGGCTTGGAGATGGGGGAGTGCAGTATTTGGGGGCTGGTTTTGACCATGGAATTTAGTTCAGGATTTAGGGATTCCGTGCATAACCAAGCCTAGGGCACCAGGAAGATTCTCCCAACCAAGTCTTATCAGCACTTGCACATTCTCACATGCTGATCCCTACTGTACAGCCATCTCAGAGGAGCTCAGGGCTGGACCACTCTGGTAGGGAGGAAGAGGAAGAGAACTTGGCTTCCTGTGAGTTCAGAGTTCGTGCACATGAGACAGGTGACACTTAGAAGGTAAAGACAAAGTCTCCATAGCTAAAAAACATAACTGGACTGGGGCGCACCTTTATGCACAAGAAGAGCAAAGGCAATGTCTATAGTCAGTGTTTCACGCGATCCTGTTAAAGAGGGGTTAGCAATTCTCTGCTTAGGTTCAACTTCCAACATGGGTGGAGAGAAGGGAGTTCAGCGGGGCAAGTCTAGGCAGTGTGTGAGTTCTCTTGCTGTGTAACAAATTACCCTGAAACCTAGTGGCTTAAAACAACACACATTTGTTATCTCAGTTTCTATGGTCCGCGGATCGGCACAACTAAGTTGAGTTCTCTGCTGAGTTTTCAGGGTCCCTCCCGAGGCTACAGCACAGTGTTAGCGGGGCGTCTCATCTCAGGGCTCCAGTAGGAAGGACTTACTTCCGGGCACACCCAGTGATTGTCAACAGGACTCATCAGCTTTAGGTGGTCAGACTAAGGACTTCATTCCCTGGCTGACTGTATGTCAGAGGCAGCCCCGTTCATCAGAGCAAGAGCCAGAGAGAAGATATCAGCAAGGTGAAATCAGTCTTTTGTAACCTAATCACGGAAGAAACATCCCATCAATTTTACTAGTCACCAGGTTCAGCCTAGTGACTATCAGAAGGCAGGGATCATTGGAAGGCATGTCAGAAGTTTCCTACCTCAGGCAGTGTTTCTTTGGTCCACCGGCATCAGAATTATCAGGGGAGCTTTTGAAAATGCATATTCCTGGACCCCAGTTCCTAATGAATTAGAATCTCTGGGATTGGACTGGAAATGGGACTTCACTACCCTCATTGACTCAGCTCTGAGCTGTGATGTCCCATTTATATAAGCAGACTTGCCCAGATTAGTGCCACCTTAGATCAGCTGAAAAGGCTTCTACTGCAGGGCCTTGGAGGACGGGTGAGGAGGCCCTGGGTCACCATCTGGAAAAGAATGATGAGCAAAGGTGAAACTTTGAGTACCGGGCGTGAGAGAGGACTTGTCCTGTCTCTGAGGTTCTTAAGTATATTGTTATATAATTAAAAGAAGTGTGATAAGTACTAAGACGTATAGGGTGACATGAAAGCGCTTACCAGGGGATCTACTTGCCTGGGGTCAGGAAAGCCTCCTCCCAGGATGTGACCTTTAAATTGAAATTAGAAACCCAAGTAGCAGTTAACCTGATAAAGGGGAGGGAGGATGAGCAATCTGAGTGGGAAGAAAAGTGGGATGCAGGCCTAGAAGCAGAAGGGTTTCATCCTGTGGACTACTGCAGCTCCCCTAATATGAAATGTGTAACGTGGGGCATGCGTGGGGAATCCAGTCCTATACTTTTACGTATTGTTCATCTGTCCAATCAATTGGTAAATATATCTTGACTGAAAAATCTGAAATAATACAAACCATAATGCATATATTATACTTCTGGGCATTGGGATTTTGGGTGATTTTTGTCTTTTTGCCTGTCTCTATTTTCCAATATTTCTATGATAATTTCTAATAATAAATAATATTATTTATTAGTAATAAATAATATTTATTAAGTGCTTACTGTGATCAAGCACTGTTCTGAGTGCTTTATGTATATAAACTCATTTAATACACACAACATCATTCTGAGATTAATATCACCATTGTCCCCTTCTAAAGATGACAGAAGTGGTACAGAGAGGTTATGTAACCTGCCTAGGGTCACACAGATCATAAGTGGAGTAGGCACACACCACCCTGTCTCTCTCACGCTACTGGACAGAATGCATGGAGCAGTTATCCGAGATCTATGGTAAATAGTAAACAAAGTAGGGAATTCCCTGGCAGTCCAGTGGTTGGGACTTCATGCTTTCACTGCCGAGGGCCCGGGTTCAATCCCCGGTCGGGGAACTGGGGTCCTGCAAGCCACGCGAATTCAAAGTTCTGCTAAACCGGTGGTGAGTTTACCATTCCCTCCCCCCCTCCAGTGTTGCCCAGATTAAACTCAAAGACAGCCCCAAACCTAGAAGTGTACATGAGGTGTGAACTGAAAGAGCTCCCTTTGGAGTCTTCTATTGCACATCTAGAGAGCAGAAAGGGACTCCTAAGGGTCAGTGAGTGGGGAAATCCCGTTTTTCTTCTTCCCTTCTCCCACCTCCAGCCCCAGGGAATACCATGGTGGCGGCAGCACAATGACAACAACAGTGGCCTGGCAGGCACTTAACTCTAGGGAGGAGAACCCTTTTCTCTGACCACAGGAGCTCTGGTCCCAAAAGTGTGAGGCAAATCCCCTCTGCTTTTTTCTTTCTCTGTTCTCTTGATGCTTGGCCCAGACACACAGTGAGAAATGCCCAGCAGAGTAGAGAAACTTTAGTTTCTAGCCCAACTTTGGGCCAGAAGATTGGGAAGGGAAGCCCCAGAGAACCAGAGAGTGTCAGGATATTGCAGAAAGGAGGGAAGCCAAGAGAACAGCCCCACTGAGCTCTGTGGGAACTCCTGGGCTCACCTGCAGAGTGAGCATGAATCTCACCTAAACGGCTTAACTGAATGGGGTTTTCAGTCTCTTGGGTGTAACACGTGTGACAGCTACAACACAAAGGAATGAAAGCAAAGGGACCTGGGTGATGGTCAAGTTTCTACACTTAAAAGGAATTGGTGAGATACACGTTCTCAGTGAACTGTGAACATACGCATTTTATAATCCCTAGAGCAGGGGTTAGTACACCATAGTCCACAGGCCAAATCCAGCCCACTACCTGTTTTTGTAAATAAAGTTTTATTGGAACATACTTACACTTCATTCATTTACATATCATCTGTGGCTGCTTCCACACTATGGTGTCAGAATTGTGTGTTGTAACAGATATTGTGTGGCCTGCGGAGCCCAAACATATTTACTCTCTGGCCCTTTACAGAAAAAGCTTGCCAATCCTGCCCTAGAGCAACCACTTAAAAATTAGTGAAAAAATCACTAGATAAAGTGGAATACTAAATAGTATCCAAGTAAACCAAAAGAAGGCTGGAATGTAGACATAGTGGAATTATAAACAGAGGACCAGGGGCTGCCCTGGTGGCGCAGTGCTTGAGAGTCCGCCTGCCAATGCAGGGGACAGGGGTTTGAGCCCTGGTCCGGGTTGATCCCACATGCCATGGAGCAACTAAGCCCGTGTGCCACAACTACAGGGCCTGCGCTCTAGAGCCCGTGAGCCACAACTACTGAAGCCCGAGCACCTAGAGCCCGTGCTCTGCAACAAGAGAAGCCACCGCAAGGAGAAGCCCTCGCCCCGCAACAAAGAGTAGCCGCCACTCGCCACAATTAGAGAAAGCCTGCGTGCAGCAACAAAGACCCAATGCAGCCAAAAGTAAATAAATAATTAAATCTTGGACTTCCCTAGTGGCGCAGTGGTTGAGAGTCCGCCTGCCGATGCAGGGGACGGGTTCGTGCCCCGGTCCAGGAAGATCCCACATGCCACGGAGCGACTAGGCCCGTGAGCCATGGCCGCTGAACCTGATCGTTCGGAGCCTGTGCTCCGCAACGGGAGAGGCCGCAACAGTGAGAGGCCCACGTACAGCAAAAGAAAAAAAAAAATTAACTCTTAAAAAAAATAAAAATAAACAGAGGACAAAACAGATACATATAAGTTGATAGAAATAAATCCAAATATAATAATTATATTAAATATAAGTAGCCTAACTACACCAATTAAAAGACAGAAATTATCAAAATGGATTAAAAAAGCCAAGATACAACTATATGTTGCCGTCAAAAAAGCCATTTTTAAGTATGACATGGGTGGATTAAAAGTAAAAGGATGGGAAAAGATGTACAATGCAAATACTAATCAAAAGAAACTTGAAGTGGCTGTAGTAATATCAGACAAATTAACTTCAGAGCAAAGAAAATTACCAGGGATAAAGAAGAACATTGAAGAACAATGATAAAAACTTTGGTTTTCCAAGAAGACATAATTCTAAATGTCTCTGCATCTAACTACAGCGCTTCAAAATACATGAAGCAAAAACTGATAGATATTAAGGAGAAAATGAACAAATCCACAATTATAGTAAAAGAGAAATGTCAAAACTGCTCTCCCAGTAATCAACAGAACAAGTAAACAGAAAATCAGTGAATATATTAGAAGTATATAGAACTGAATGATGCCATCAACCAATAGGAACTAACTGAAATTTATAGAACACTCCCCCAACACAACAGAAAACCCTTTTTTCCCCCAAGTGCACTTGGAACATTTATTATACCAAGATAGACTATATCCTGGGTCATAAAAGAAACCTCGGCAAATTTAAAAGACTTAAGGTCATACAAAGTATATTTTCTGACCATAATGTAATTAAAACTAGATATCAATAACAGAAGCATAACAGGAAAATTGCCAAACACTTGGAAACTAAACAACACACTTCTGAACCCAGAGATCAAAGATGTGGTCTCAAGAGAAATTAGAAAATATTGTGAACTTAACAAAAAGGAAAATACAAAATATCAAAATATGAGATGCATCTAAAGCAGTGATTATAGGACAAATTATAGCATCAAATTCTTGTATCAGTAAAGAAGGTCTGAAGTCAACAATCTGCACTTCTACCTTGAGAAGGTACATAGAGAAGAGCAAAACTAAGCAGAAAGCAAGTAGAACGAAAACACAAGAGCAGAATATAATGAATATGAAAACCAAAAAAGAAAAAAATTGGGACTTCCCTGGTGGTCCAGTGTTTAAGAATCCACCTTTCAATGCAGGAGACGCGGGTTTGATCCCTGGTCGGGAAACTAAGATCCCACATGCTGCAGGGCAACTAAGCCCACGCACCGCAACTACTGAGCCCACATGCCACAACTAGAGAGAAGCCCACATGCTGCAACAAAGAGCCCTCACGCACCAACTAAGACCTGATGTAGCCAAATAAATAAATAAATATTTTTTAAAAAATCAATGAAACAAAAAATTGATTCTTTGAAATGATCAATAAAATTGATAAACCTCTAGCCATAGTGACCAAAAAGAAAAGAAAGAGAGAGAGAAAGAAAGAAAGAAAGAAGAGAGAAGATACAAATAACCAATATCAGGAATAAAAGGAGATATCACTGCACACCCCACAGACATTAAAATGTTAGTAAGGGAATACTACGAATAATTCTACACACAAATTCAACAACTTAGATGAAATGGACCAAATCTCAAAGTTACAAGCTACCAGAACACAACCAAGAAGAGAGATGTAAATATAAATGTACAACTATAAAACTCTCAGAAGATAGCAGAAGAAAATCTTAGTTACCAGGACTTAGGCAAAGTGTTCTTAGATATGACACCAAAAATATGATTCGTAAGAGAAAAAGGTGGTAAGTTGGACTTCATCAAAATTCAGAACTTTTGGCTTCCCTGGTGGCGCAGTGGTTGAGAGTCTGCCTGCCGATGCAGGGGACACGGGTTCGTGCCATGGTCCGGGAAGATCCCACATGCCGCAGAGCGGCTGGGCCCGTGAGCCATGGCCGCTGGGCCTACGCGTCCGGAGCCTGTGCTCCGCAATGGGAGAGGCCGCAACAGTGAGAGGCCGGCGTACCGCAAAAAAAAAAAAAAATTCAGAACTTTTGCTTTGAAAAAGACCACACCAAGAGGAGGAAAAGATAAACTACAGAATGGGAGAAAATATTTGCATATCCCTATCTAACAGAAGACTTCTAACTGTAATATACAAAGAACCCTTAAAACTCAACCGTAAGAAAATAACCCAATTTTGAAAAAAATGACTGAAGGACTTAGACACTTCATCAAAGAGGCTATAATGATGACAAATAAGCACATGAAAGGATGTTCAACATCATTAATCATCAGGGAAGTACAAATTAAAACCAATGGTGAGATGTCTATAAATATCTCACTGTGAATAAAAGAATACCCACACCCCTAATATAAAAACTGAAAATACCAAATGCTCGCAAGGATATAAAGCAACTGGAACTCTCTTACATTGCTGGTGGGAACGCAAAATGATGCAGCCACTCTGGGAAACAGTTTGGCATTTTCTCACAAAGTTAAATATGTACTTACCCATGTGACCTAGCAATCCCAAGCCATTTCACTCTTAAAGAAATTAAAACATGTTCACACACGTGTACATGATTGTTTATGGCACTCCTGTTCGTAATTGCCAAAATCTGGAAACAACTGGAATGTTCTTTGACAGATGAATGGGTAAACTATAAACACACAGTAAAATAGTACTCATCAATAGAAAGGAGGGAGCTATGAATACACACGACAACGTGAGTGCATCTAGAAGGCATTATGCTGAGTGTAAGAGCCACTCTCAAAAGGTTACGTACCACAGGCAATACCTTTATTGCTGGTTTGGTTCCAGAGCAAGTCACATGAATGTTTTGGTTTTCCCAGTGCATACAGAAGTAATGTTTATACTCTAGTCTATTATATGTGCCCTGGCATTATGTCTAAAAAAATGTACATACCTTAATTGAAAAGTACTTCATTGCTGGGGACTACCCTGGTAGTCCAGGGGTTAAGAATCTGCCTGCCGATGCAGGGGACAGGGGTTTCGATTCCTGCTCCAGGAAGTTCCCACGTGCTTCGGAGCAACTAAGCCCATGCATCACAAGTACTGAGCCCGCACTCTAGAGCCCGCGAGCTGCAACTACTGAGGCCACGTGCTGCAACTACTGAAGCCCGCACGCCTAGAGCCCGTGCTCTGCAACGAAGAGTAGCCTCTGCTCGCCGCAACTAGAGAAAAGCCTGCACGCAGCAACGAAGACCCAGCACAGCCATAAATAAATAAAACAAATCTTAAGAAAAAAATACTTCATTGCTAAAAAATGCTAACCATTATCTGAGCCTTCAGCAACTCATAATATTTTTGCAATAGTAACATCAAAGATCACTGATCACCATCACAAATATAATAACAATGAGGAAGTTTGAAATATTGCCAAAATTACCAAAATGTGACACAGAGACATGAAATGAGCAAATTCTGTTGGAAAAGTGGTACCGACAGCCTTGCTCGAGGCTGGGTTTCCACAAATGTCCAATTTGTAAAAAACGCAGTATCTGTGAAGTACAATAAAGCGAAGCACAATAAAACAAGGTACGCCTGTATATGATTTCATTATGTGACATTCTGGAAATGGCACAGCTATAGCAATGGTGGACAAATCAGCGGTTGCCAAGCGTTAGGACCGGAGGGAGGGGTGGCCGCAAAGGAGCAGCAGGAGGGGGTTTGGGGGTGATGGGACCGTTGTGGTCCTGATGGCAGTGGTGCTTACACACATCTGCACGTGTTCAAACTCAAAGAACACACACACAGAAATTTTATTGTATGTTAAAAAAAATATTGAAAAAAACGGACATGCTGGGCTACCGGCATCCATCGTTTTAAACACTATGCTATTACTTGGGTAAATGTTAATATAAATTTGAAATTTAAAAAGATCATCAAGTCGGGGGACTTCCCTGGAGGTCCAGTGGATAAGACTCCGCACTTCCAATGCAGGGCGCACAGGTTGGACCCCTGGTCAGGGAACTAAGATCCTGCAGGTCACGAGGCCAAAAAAAAAAAAAAAAAAAAAAAGAAAAATCCTCCAGGAGCTTTCTATCTAAAGGGCCCCCATGGTGAATCATGCTGTACCGCATGTTAGTATCATTTGTGTCAGTCTGGACTTGGAGTCCTGGCTCTTGAGTGCTGCTAGGTAGCTGTACGGTGTTCAACAAGTCACCTGTCACTTAGCAATAAAATGGGAGCAGGTTTGGATGGTATCTGTAATCGTTGCTAAGCTGCACTGGAATTCTCTCCAGCCTCGAGATTCTGCTTTAGTGGGTCTGGGCTGGTAATTCTGATCTGCTGCCACTTTGGGGACCGTCCAGAGAAGGCGATCTCAGAGGTCTATTTCAACTCTAACATTGCTATTTATATCATATACTGGGTTTGCTTGAATTAAGTTCTATCTGTATTGAGAATCAGCTTCTGTCCTTCTGTGCCACATTCCCTGTGAATTGGGAATCCCCCCACCCCAAATCTAGGCTATCTTTAACTAAGTTCACCAGTGGGGGAGGGGATGGCGTACTGTGGGGCATGTGGGATCTTAGTTCCCTGACCAGGGATCGAACCTGTGCCCCCCGTGTGGAAGCACGGTCTTAACCACTGGACCGCCAGGGAAGTCCCTCACCAGTGGTTTTCTAAGAATCTAGCTTTGTTTACTTTCATCGGACCATTTCCCACATCAGTGTCACCTTGACCTTTCCCAGGGTATTTCTGCTCCTTCTTTTAGAGACTCAATCCCACCTCTGCGGCCCTTTCTCATGCCCGCTTCTCTCCCATCTTCCAGCTTCATGTGTCCAAATGTCCTGGCTGCACAGCTTCAGACACTTAGTTGGTCTCCCGGCTGGAGGACACTAACATCTTGGGGATAATTGTTCAGAACCTGCAAGTCATCCAGGTGGCAGGTGACAGAGAAGATGAAGAGGGTGGGATGGATGCTGGGAGAAACCAGGGCAGCACCCTATTCCCATCTTCAAGATAAGCCTTCAGGGAAGAAGAGTCACAAAAGGCAGACAAAAAGCTCAAGCGACCCTGACTGCTGACCCGGCTCCTCTCAGGGATGGTCCAGAGCGGGGCGGGGTGTGTGTGTGGGGAGCGGGGCGGAGCCCAGAAGGGGAAGGGCTCCCTGCTTCTCCCTGTCCCCCTGGAGATACTGTTTAAGGCCAGACACTGAGGCTGGGGGGGCTCAGAGCCCATCAGCACTCTCTGCAGAGAGGGGCTTCAGGCCCACCTTCTTACCACAGCTCTGCCAGCCTCTGCACCCCTAGCCCCTCAGGTACCCTTCCCGTAAGCCACACCAGCTCCCTGCCCCCCCGCAGGCTCTCCCTGGGGATAGAGGCTAGTTGGGAGGCTCCTTTGGGGAGCAGCTACACCAGGTCTCTCCCTGTGCCCCATCTCCGTGCTCGTTTCTTACCTCTTGGTGCCTCCTGTGCCTATCCGTCTTCATCTCTCCCTCCTTGTGCCGCCACATCTGGCTCCCACTTCTCCTGTCTGAAGAACCCACTGATGTCTAAGAGGGAGAGAGGTTAAGGGTAACTTTTCCTTACCCCGACCCACTGCAGTG
Source organism: Leucopleurus acutus (assembly GCF_964270905.1). Taxonomy (NCBI): domain Eukaryota; kingdom Metazoa; phylum Chordata; class Mammalia; order Artiodactyla; family Delphinidae; genus Leucopleurus; species Leucopleurus acutus. Next base: position 7,119,946 of record NC_139152.1, read on the forward strand.
GCCTGGGAGAAGGAATCCTTGACCCTTGCTTCTCCCTCAGCGTGGGAATGACCCATTCCTAAAACTCAGGGCGTCGAGGCAGGACAGGTCTGTGGAGTTAAATGGACTTGAAATATGGGGGCTGGGAGACCAGACCCTGGGTTCTTCTTGTGGATCAGCTCCTGGTTCTCTGGGTAACCTGGTTATAGGACTTGGGCACTGGGCAGAGGAAGGGGGCATTGGGTAAAGGGTGTTACTAGGACTTGAGGCCCTGTTACCCTAGGTGGGGAAAACTCCCAAACTGCAAGCAGGACTGGGTCAGCACAGACCCAAACATTTCTACATGTTGGTCTGTGAAGCATGAAAGGGTGAAAGATAATAGTCGGTAGCTGGGAGAACGGAGGCTGATGCAAAGCCAGTAAGACCATTTCGAGGCTGTGTCTGAAGGTATCTCAGGGGTCCTGAGGATGGAAGCGGGCATGAGGGCCACCCTAGAGCACTGAAGGTGCAGGACAGGGGCAGGGTAATGGGGGCGAAATCAGACATCCATCCTGTGCACTGTGTCAAATGCTTCCTCTGTACTAACTCACCTAATTCTCATAATTCTGAGGTATGAATCCATGTCCCCACTGCCACCACAGCCTAGAAAAAGGCCCATTTTACAAAGCAGGAAACCGACGTTGAGAGATTAAGACTCTTCGTTAGGGTCAGAGGTAAGCGGCGTGGCCCGGGCTTGCTTGTACCAGTCTGTAGTCGTAATTTCACTCCTTTAATTCACAGCCTCCCACCAAGTATCAGCCTCTCCCAACCTGTAATTTTCTGGGGTGGGGGAAATAGTCCAAGTGTGGCCATGTGCCCTGGACACCTGTCAGGCAGAGGACTGAGCGGGAGGGGGGTTGTGGATGGGCATTGTGAATGAGGCAGGGCCATTCCGGACGCAGACCTGGAAGTAAAGTGTCAGCATTCTTCCTGAGAGTCCTTTCCTGTGTCTGCTCCCCGGCTCTCACCCCACATGGTAGACAGGTCAGGAAAGGGCCAGGGGGCTGGTTCTAGAGCGTCTCACTCAACTTTGCTAACACCCAATGCCCCACCACGTACCCTTGCTGAAAAATGCTGTCACGGGCCCTACGAATACGTGCTGGGCAGCAGGGTGGTCCTCGCCCAAGAGCAGGGATCAGGAGTGAAAACTGGTTGGTTTCTGTGTCTGAAGCCAGGACCCAAATGGGAAAGCCTGTGAAGCACTGGATGACTCACCTGGATTGAAACCAGGGCAGCCCCTGTCCTGCTCCAGCCCCTACTCTGAACTGTGCCCAGGAGCATGGGCACTGGGAATGGAATCCAGGTTGAGAGGTTGGGCTTGAGCTGTCGTGAGAAGGGACCTCACAGCTGAGGTCCAGGGAAGGGAGGGACCTGCCCAAGGACAAATGACTGGGCTGGTGGCAGAGCTGAGCCTCGTCAAGGGACTGACGACAGCTCCTCCCACACCCAGAGGGAGGAGCCATGTGCAATCTGGACAGAGCACAGGTTACACCGGAAGCTGAGGGCTGTGGGCGCTTTGAGCTCCATCATCCACAGTTCAGGACCCAGGCGGAGAGGAATTCCCTCTGCCTGTTTGACTTCTGGGATTCCTGGATTCTCTTAGCCACTGGGTTGGTTCCGTTGACCCTGGTGGAGCATCGTTAGTGGCCTGTTTACTGACTCAGTACCTGCCCTGGATAGGACGTCGGTGCCTGCTGGCCAAGCTCACCTTTGTCTCTGCTTGTTGAGAGACTAGAAAAATCCTCTTTTGTTTTTTTAAAATTTAAATTTATCTTTAATTCACTGCAGCATAACATGAGTTAGAGCTGCTCTAATACATGAATTCTTCAATTTGGTCTAAAGGCAAATCAAACAGTCCGTTTTTCAGAAAAGTAGCTTCTGACTTGATCAACATAACATATAACCATCTTTAATATTCAGGGTTGCTATAGATTGATGCTTACCCCCCAGGCTGCGCCATGGAGCCAGACTTCTGACCTTATACAGAAGTCAAAATGGTAAGGCATATAACAACAACATAAATATATAAATACAAATAAATAGATGGATACACACACTGACATATATGTGTGTGTATATACATATATAAAAAATTCAAAAATAAACATTTGTGTGATGTCATAGTTTACAAAGACTGTTAATATCTATCCCTTGGAAACTCTTTGGCTGTGAGTTTTTTCAAATGTCCCAGAAATAAACTCTATAGATACTCAGACACTTTCTGATTTCTATAGTCTGCTCCTTATGCCTTCTACATCATCAGGATGGACAAATCCTCTTGAATCTGTTTGTCCATCAAGGACGTGGGGAAAATCCCCTTCCCTGAGAGGACCCGGGGCCTCGAGTGGGCTGTTTTTGCCTTTGATTTACCCACTGACAAGGACAGAAGATGTTTATAAAGCAGAAACCGCCCTCGGACTCTCACAAGCACTTGCCACCACTGAAGAGTCCCCAGGAGGAACAGAGCGACCCGTTTGCTGAGCCGGGTCGAGCAGGGAGGAACGTCTTGAGAAATTTGAGTGCCTCGTGCCCGTCCAATGCCGCTCAGGTTCCAGGCTAGTTTTCTTCCCTGGTCTCCTTCCCCGGGCTCAAGTTCTCAACAACTGGGGCTGCAGGGTTTGAAGAACGCTGCTGACCCGAGTTCCTCCCCTCTGAAGACCCACGTGGGGTTGTCTGGGCTTCTTCCTGCTCTGCACCCCAAGTGTTCCCGCCCACAGTGCAGGCCAGAAAGAAGCCCAAGGACAAGGGGCAGAAAGCTCCTCAGGTGCCTACAGGTATGCCCCGTGATCCCCCCGATGAGCGAAGGTACAGTGAAAGCGAGGGAGCTGGCAGGACAGCCGCCGCTGGCCTCACCCCCGGCCCAGCCTGGCCGCATCCGCTGCGGCTTCTCGCCCATCAGAGCTCTGACAGCCCCACTGCGGTACCACTGAGGTGATGGGCTTGAACTTGAGTTAAGGAGGCCACGCACAGAGATAGAGGGAAGGTAAGGTGACCAGAAGGAGACAGGAGGGTTGACATTGAACAGGGAAAAGAGCAAAAGTGAAGCCAGACACAGCACTGTAGATCAACGGCATCTCAGTAAAATAAGTTAAAAAAAAAAAAAAAAGTAATGCCAGAATCCTACTTGGTCTTTTCTCCATTCTCCTTTATTCCATAAACACCTAGTTACAAGCTGCACAAATCAAAAAATAAAGGCAGAGAAGGATGTGGGGCAGATTTTTATGTTGCGTAGCGGCTGGGAAGGGAGACTGGGTTGGGAACCGGTTCTTCCCTCCACACACAGCCCTGGACCAGGGCTATGGCCCCTGCAGCGGGGAATCTGGGGAGGAGGTGGGCAAAGATCCAGGGTCACTGAGGCCCCTAAACCCAGAGCCCACCCCAAAAGCCCCTTCGATGCATGGCAGGGGCAGAGTGGGGAAGGGAAGGAGTTTCAGAGATGGGGCAGCAGCAGAGTGAAAAATCAAGTTAGTGGACACAGACAAGTGGAGCCGCCATGGTAGGAGATTAAAGGAGGAGGACGCAGGCAAAGGGGGAGTGAAAGGCCTCGCTGAGACCCCCAGGGAGAGGTGGGCGCCAGCTGGCCTGTTAATTTAATATTAAATTGGGAGTGGGAGTGGAAGAGGAAAAGTTATTTCAGGGGCGATTTCTCAGCCTCTCAGCCCGTACCTGGAGGGGGAAAAGAGATGAGCACAAGTCAAAAGGAAGACAAAATATAAAAGCCAGGGGTGGTGTCTCATCCCTTATTCCGGTGGGGACACTCTTCTGTCCTTCCGCACCAACTAAAACTTTGACTGTCAAAGGCGGTGTTTGCTGGACACGTGGGCTGCTTCTGCCTCAAGGCTGAGGGCCGGGTACCACACGCTCCCCACCCCCACCCATGCCTGAGGCCTCAGCCCCCCCAGTACTTACACGAGAGGCCGAGGGCCCGGGGCCCTCACCAGTCATAGCGGCGGGACTGTCGAGACGGGGAGTCCTCGGGTCCCTGGATGGCCAGGCGGGGAGGCCCCTCAGCCCTCCGCCCCCCACCGCCTGAAGCCTCGTGCCTCCGAAATTCCAGGGGACGCTGCTGCCGGTATCGGGAAGTCTCCCTCCGCCACTCATCATCAAAGGCGGCGGCCTCACCTGGGGAGGACACGGAGACCACACACGACACCTGTGTACCGCCTGGCTTCCCGGGGCAGACCCGGGGTGGCTCACGACCAAAACCCAGGGCGAAGGCTGAAAGGCTGTGTGGGGGGACGTGCTGGGGAAGGGAAGCGACTCATTTAGCAATTTGGGATTCAACATGGCTCCTGGAAGCATGGACGCAATGGAGGCAATCAGGGCTCCTGGCAGCATGGAGGCAGTCAGGAATGGGATAATTACTTAGTTACTTAGTGCAGTCCCACGCACACACTGTAAGTATTTAATAAATATTTGTCGACTTCTAAGAAATAAGTAAGAAGAACTAAAACAACGGATCCAGATGGAGACGGGTAGATTACTATCAGTATCTGACTCAGGTGACAAAGTTTGCCTTGCGCGGTGAGGACGCTGGCGGCACTGACTTAGCTCTAAGCTGCCAAAAAAGCTCCAAGGAAGTTAAGAACATGGGGCTCATCCATAACCTTGCCCAAGAAATATCTACGGAGGTAGGAAGAGAGAGCTGCTATCTCCCGGCTCACGGGACCGGGGCAGGGGCTGCCGGCGGCCGGGAAGCGGGCCGGCCGCGCGGCGGGAAGGAAGGCTCACTCTCATCCAGGTTGATATAGTCCTGCCGCTCCTCCTGGTCCCCCGTGCGGTGGTTTCGGGAGCGCTGCAGGATGTGAGCCCTGTCTCGGATGTGATGCCCAATGGACATCTGCTCCAGCCCACTGTCCGAGTCCCGTACAGTCCTCCGAGTCTCCCGGATCTGGGGGGAGGCAGAGCATGGCACACTCAGCGGCTCCTTCCAAAGCCCGGCTACACCAGCCCAGAAAGGCCGCCCAGGACCCAATCCTGAAAAAAGCAGCCAGGATTTCTGTGGGGGCCATCCGATCGTGCCTCCTCTGGACAGGAGGAGCCCTCCAACTCACCCCGCCTGGGGCCGAGCGCATCTCTGCTGTCTCTTGGTAGACCTTGGGTGCGCCAGCGCCCGTATTGGAGTAGGAGATGACAGTGGAGGATGAAAAGGTCTGGCAGTTACCTCCAGCTGTCATGTGCTCCTGAGGACGGAAGGGAACAGCAGGGCTGTGTGGGGAGGGTTCGCCTCCGGGGAAGGGATCCTTCCCTTCGGCCACCTGTGCCTGCCCATATCTTTCTCACAAAATGTGAAAACATCAGGACTCATCATTACCCCCCAAATTCCTCTGAGTCCAACAACACGCCAGAAGGACCTGAAGAGATGGAGCCTTAAGTGCACGCTTCATAAGGTGCACTGCTGCTTCCCACTCAGGAACCCGCACTCTCCGGGTCCAGTGGCCTTATCCAGCTGGCACACTCCACAAGTACGCCCTTCCCCACTCCCGCCACTGGGGACTCAAGGTGTTGCCAGCCATCACTGGGAACAGGGCCAGGGAAGGGGATGGGATAGGGCAAGAGTCTCACCATGTTCCCAATCATGTCGTTCATCATCCCAAACATGTCCATGAAGCCGCCCGACTGGAGCAAAGAGACGGAAAACAGAGTCAGAAAGCGGGGCCACGATCAGAGGTGGGCGCGCTCAGGCTCCCACGGGCTACATAGCTACACGTTCTCTCTCTCCCTTTCCTTCACATCTAGCAGCTGCTCTTCCTCATTCCTCGTGAACAGGACCAGAACAAGCGTGCTTCTCTCCACGCTTCTCCTCCTGTATGCCGCTGCTCTCCTCCTCCTCCTCAGTTTCTGTGGCTGCTCTGATCCCATGTTCCTTCTCCTGGCTGCCCTATTTCCTCCTACCTTTAGGAAGCAAGCCAATGTCACTGGATTCTAACCTATAAGGGGTTGGTTCTGAAACTGTAGAAAAATCTTCTACAAGCCATCTCTAGTTGGCCTTTCAACAGCACCTCCTTCCTCAAAAGAACAATTATATCAGGCAATGATATCTTCCTGATGGGTACCGCTCCTGGAAATACAGGAGCCAGTAAGTTTGCATCGTGAACTCACAGGACTCAGCACACAGCAGGCCCAGAGCTCTGTGAACACTACACGAGGATTCTAGGGTTACCCATAAGGCTATCCAAAGAGGTACATTTGGAAATAATATCTAAGGGTATAGAGCATGTCTGAGATGGAAGGACGCAAGGAGATGAGGACTTACCATTCCCAGCATCCCGAAGGGGGAGACAGCCCCAGCCTACAGGAAGACGTAAGGAACAGAAATTAGGGACCACATCGTATCTCATTACCATCCCAAACCAAGCCCATGGCCTCTGTTGCTTTTCCATCCTCCTCTCAAAAGGGGATCACAAAGCCTGTTTTTCCAGACCCCTTTCCCCACTCCTAGAAGGCATCCTACTTGCTAAGTTGGCCGTTGTGCAAGCACTTTACTGACCACGCTCCAACCTTTTTTCGGGTCTCAGGTCTGTTGCAGCACCATTACCTGCATCCGGCGGCTGGCAGGCCTGGTCCCTGGCATGCTGCCATCTGTGATGCTGAGGAAGGGGCTGTATCCAAAGCCGCCCGACAACATCCGGTTCATGTGCTGACGGTGAATGGCAAAGGGGTCCCTGTGCAGGGAGTATACGGTGCGGGTGGCAGAAGGGCCAGCAGTCAGCACCTCCCACCCGCCCCTCCCCCGAAGAAAAGAGCCATAGGGAACCAGTGGCACAGATTTCCCCTCGAAGTCTGAGCCGGGGCTGAGTGGCCACCAAGTTGTGATCAGTGCCCGCGACGAGCCCAGATGTCTGGCTCAACTAGTCAGAGACCTAAAGTGGAGCGGATGCGTGCTCCAGAGTAGGAGGGGGAGGGGATGGATACTCACATCAGGAACATGGGGTCCTCAGGCTCCACGTCCCTCATGAAGCGGAACATCCTGATTTTAGCTCCAGGGGGCTCCACACTGTGAAGATGTGGAGGCTCAAATGTTGGAGGCGGCCAGGCTTTTCGCACACCCGCTCAGGGCAGGGACTCTCAGAGCATGGTCCCTTTCCAAATACTGGAACTGGCCCCCCAAACTCCAGAGAGACCCTTCTGCAGGTGTTCAACATCACCCTCTAGGGAAAGCACAGCTCTTCAAACCTCTCCCCGAAGGAGGACCATGGAAAATTTTTCCAAGCCTGTGTTCTGCCTCCCCCACTCAGAGCCATCCTCTTCCCAAAGCCCTGGCCAGAAGCATACTCCCCTTCCCCCGACGCCACCTTTCCGCAGGAGAATCCCAAGTGCCGGCCCTCCGCCCGCATTAATGACCCCCACCCCGCCCCCTCCTCACACTCGGCCGCCGCCAGGCCTCCCCCGGGCGGGCCTCACCGTCCCCTCCGCGCCTGGCGGCGGCACCCCCCCCCAGGCCCTGCCTCCCTGCCGGGCGAGCAGGAGGCAGGCTTGACCCGCTCCCCTCCCCGCAACCCAGGCTCCCGGGGTCCCTGCAGCCCCACGGGCCGCTCCCACACCGGACCGGCTGCCCGCTCCGCTTGAGCCTCACCGGTCCCCGATCCGGACTCAGCGGCCCATCCGGCCGGTCTCGCCTCTCGGTGCGCGGCAGGATCGGGGCTTGCGGCCCGGGACGCGGGATTGCTCCGGGCGTGAGCTCCTCGGCCTCCCGAACTGTCTCCTTACACAGCTGCCACCTCTGTGCCCCTCCTCGGCCCACTGAGCCCGAGCCCCGGCCAGGCCCGGGCGGAAGTGACGTCACGATGGGACAGCCCACCCCCTTGGGCCTGTGGAGCTCCGCCCACGAGTGGGCTTGTGGCGCGCGCGCGCGCGAGCGCGCGCGTGCGTGAGGTTGGCTCCCGGGCCGCGGAGCAGGGAGTCGCGGAGTCTTCCGGGACCAGGGGAGGGGAGGCCTCGTTAGTAACCTGGATTTGGGTCCTGTGGACTGGAGGAGGCTCCCTGTAAGGGTGTGGGGGAGGAGCAGAGGAGTCCATCGCCGCGAGGGGAGGAAGACGGAAGAGGACGCGGGCAGATTCCCATGGGGGAGGGCAGGCTCCTCACGGGCCCCACGAGGTGGGGCGGATCCCTGGGGGAGCAATAAGCAGATTTCTACCTGGGAAGCTTTCATCCCAAGAGGGAGGAAGGGCGGCAGTTCTACGGGGGAGGCGCTAGGGCCAGTCCCCTCGAGAGGAGGCGCGTTCCAGGCAGGGGCGGGGCCCTCGGAGTGACGTAGGAGAGGAGGTGACAGTTCTGCCCAGGTCTTCCTCTGGCTTCGAGAACTCGGGCTGGGGCAAAAAGAATCCAGGTTGGGGGCCGGCCGCCAGATGGCGCTCTGCGGCCAGGCTAGAAGTGCAGCCCCTTGGGAACTGGCGTTGGCGAGGCTCCCGGACCCCCCCTCAGTTACCCTGCTGTGAAGGGTCACACTGGGGAGAGGCCCTAGTTCTGAAACCTTTTCGTTTAATGCCAATCTCCGCTTTCTCTTCTCTAACTCCTGTATCCTCTGGAGCTCCCAGTCCGCACTGATATTTTCTTGCCTCGAGACAAGTAGGTAGGTAGGTCAAGGGTCTAACGTTTGGGAGAAGAAAGGGGTGGAGCGCTCCATTAACCAAGCTCACCCAGGGGCAGAGTTGCAGACAGGCCCAGGAGACCTGACTCGACTCGAAGGCCAAAGACTGACACTTTGACATACTAAATGTCTTGCATAAAATCTGGCCCAACTGGAGAGAAGGGCCCCCTCCCCCTGGGTGTCAGAGGATTTGGACTGTCCGGGGTGGACTTTAGACCGGACCCCTCCAGACTCCAGCTCTCCTGGTTCTTTACACTGGCCGCTAGCCACGTTGGCGGGCCTGACATCTGTGGGCCTGTGAGAGAGGCTTGTTCCCATCCCCAGCACTTCCCTGGGGAAGGAGGTGAAGGGGGTCCCTGGTGACTCAGGAGAAGGTGGTGGGAGCGGGGCTTCTTAGGTTTCTTTGGACTTGATCATTATTAAAGAGGAAAAACACAATAGTGGAGACAGAGGGGAACAGAGAGAAATTAGAAGCTGGCAGACTGGCAAAGTTAAAGCCAAAGACAGAAAAATAAGAAAATGTATTTTCCATTGATATTTCTGGGGAAGAGACTTAGTAAAATCTTTTATCTTCCAGATGCTCTATCTCTAAACATGCCGCCATGCAAGTGCCCCTTTTCCTCTTGCTCCCAAACAAAAGCATTTTGACACGTGATCAAGAGTTGTCCCAGGAGAGTTCTGCAGCCCAGCCTTAAGGAAGAGTGGGCCTTACCTTCCAGCCTCTCCCTCCTCATTTCATGTCCAGCCTTCCGCAGAGATGCCTAGGAGATGCAGCTTAGCTTCTAGCCTCCTCCTTTGGTCTTTTTCCATTACCTTGTATCCTCTACCTACTGCCTTTAGGTATCTAGAGCTCTTTCTCTTTTTCCTTCCAAGACTTAAGAATCTGATATCAGGGACTTCCCTGGTGGTCCAGTGGTTAAGACTTTGCACTTCCACTGCAGGGGGCACGGGTTTGATCCCTTGTCAGGGAACTAAGATCCCGCATGCCGCACGGTGTGGCCAAGAAAATGAAATTAAAGGAAAAAATCTGGTTTATCAGTCATTTTTACCTTTGCATGATTTTAAATCAATTACCTCTCCTAGGAATATTTACAAATTACAGTTTAGCATCTAACTATGACCTGGGCTTTGTCTCAGGTTAAAAAGAGATCCTTGGGACTTCCCTGGTGGCACAGTGGTTAAGAATCTGCCTGCCAATGCAGGGGACACGGGTTTGAGCCCTGGTCCGAGAAGACCCCACATGCCGCGGAGCAACTAAGCCCATGTGCCACAACTACTGAGCCTGTGCTCTAGAGCCCCGTGAGCCACAACTACTGAGCCCACGTGCGACAGCTACTGAAGCCCGCACGTCTAGATCCCGTGCTCTGCAACGGGAGAAGCCACCACAATGAGAAGCCCGCTCACCACAAGGAAGAGTAGCCCCCGCTCGCCACAACTAGAGAAACCCACGTGCAGCATCGAAGACCCAGTGCACCCAAAATAAATAAATAAATTTTTTTAAAAAAAGAGATCCTTGAACAGATGGGGATGAAGGAGGAAATGCAGAGCTCATTTTCAGAGTGCCCAGCGGTGGACCATATAGGCAGCCATCCACTCCAGGAATTGAAGGAATGTAATTTTACAAGTAACCTTTCTGTCACCTAGACACAGTTTGTGTCTGTCTTCCTTCTCCGTCACCTTCCCATCCCTTCCGTCCCCCTCCCTCCCCCCTTCTTCCTTCCTCCGTTCCTTCCTTCCTTCCTTCCTTCCTTCCCTCTGTCCCTCCTTCCTTCCTTTCTCACGTCTCTGTCCAGTGAATTCTGATGAACAGAAATTCCTCAGTCATCAGAGTTTCCTGTAGATGATAAGATGTAGGAGGGAGGGTGGGTCCTGCCAGGGGTGAGGCTGAGCTCAAAAGGGGATAAGCATTGTTGGGAAGGAAGAGAAACAGTGGTTTCTCTTCACTGCTTTATCTGATGGAGCCAAAGTCAGGAAGTCCTTGAGAGAGTAGAGCTGGGACAGAAAAGGGGCCCTTGTTAGATGTGAGCTCATGCATCTGGAGCAATCCCAGGGCAGTTGGCTATTGGAGCAGGGTGAGGATGGGGCGATGATGGAGTTAGGGGAGACTGGATTCCAGCCTGAGCCAACGTGAATGGGTGTGATTTGTGTATGTGTATGTGCATGTGTATGTGTGTGTGGGGGGGAGATAAACCCTGACAATTAGCATTAAGTTGCCCCAGGTAGAGAGACTGAGTTGTATAGTGGACACCAGATCAGAGTGAGATTGAAAAATGACTCAGGAACATGTTTTTAAAAACCAGCTTTTCAGTTTGTTTTATATTCACATCCATTCAACAAATATTTATTGAATGCCTACTGTGTCAGGCACTGTTTCTGGCTCTGGAGATATACACAGAGAGAAAAATAAAGCAGGTTGGAAGTTGGGTAGAGGGACAGGCAAGCAGCTGGGAGGTGGTAGTTGCTTGTTAGGGTGACTAGGGATGGCCTCATTGATAAGGTGACTCGTAAGCAGACTGGGGTTAAGGCATTCTGGGCAGAGGAAAAAGCAAGTGCAAAGGCCCTGCGGCAGAAGTATGTTTAGTGTGTTCACGGAACAAAGAAGCCAATGTGCCTAGACTGATGTGAATGAAAGGAAGAGCCGTAGTGAGAAACAAGGCACAGAGCAAGAAGGAAGCCAGATCCTGTGGGACTTTGTAAGACCTACAAAGGACCACTCTGGCTGTTGTACGGAGAATAGACCATTGGGGGGACCACAGCAGAAACAGGAGGACCTATTAGCGTGCTGTAGCCATATCCAGATGGCTTAGAGTAGGTTAGAAACAGTGGAGGTGAGAAATGGTCAGATTCTAGGTATGTTTTGAAGATGGAGTTAACAATCTGCTGATGATTGGATGCAGTACAAGGGAGAAGAGTCAAGAATGACTCCAGAGGGAGTTCCCTGGTGGTCCAGTGGTTAGGATTTGGCGCCTTCACTGCTGTGGCCCTGGGTTCAATCCCTGGTCGGGGAAGTAAGATCTCTGAGAGCCGCAAGGCATGGCTGGAAAAGAAGAAAAAAAAAGAATAACCCCAGGGTTTTCTGACCTGGGCAACTGAATGAGAAATAAATGACCATTCTGCTTGCCACACTGTACTGTGTACATATAGGATTAGCTTGAGAACATATGGAAATTGTGTCTGGCTGAAATTGTGATCCGAACCACAAGGCTACACTGGATAACTGAGTGGACAGTCTTCCCTTTAGAAGCTAGCCACCCAAAGCAGGAAGAGGACAACAGGAATACGTGAATCCCATGCCTAGTTCAACCATAAGATATTAGATGTTAGACTACCTTGGGCAGGTATGCTAATGTTAATGGTTGGCATTAGCAGTGGAGTTTTAGGTCTTAAGAACTTCCTGTTGTCTGTTGATCATTTCAAGAAGGCATCCCCAAGGAGGCAGCATGTCTCGTGATTAACGTGGGCTTTAAGGATTGAAGTGTGTGCTGCCTGTGTGGTAGTTCCTGTCAGTAAACATTGGCGCTCCTACTATATGCCAGGCACAGTGCAAGGTGCTGGAGATGAAAAGACAAGACACGGTCTCTGCCCAACAGGGTTCACAGTCCAGTGAGGGTTGCCGACATGGAATCCATGATAATCCTGGGATGAAGGCCGCCATAGGAAGATGTATATTAAAAGGGCAAAAGTGGTTCAGAAGAGGGCGTGAGTGGCTCAGGGGGTGGGGTAGGGCAGCCAGAAGAGCATTTCAAGCGGAAGGTGAGATTTTAGGTAGAAAAGCAGTTTATGCATTTCAGCAAACATTTTTGAGCTTCTACAATATGCCAGGTACAGCAGTAGGTGCTGAAGATACAAAAACTCTTAAATCATGATTGAAAACCCAAATTAATTAAGCTTAAATTAAGCTTAAAGTCAGTGACCCTTGGAGCAGGGGCAGGACTGGGCTTGGAGAGAAGAGTAGGTGCTCAGGAACCTTTAGAAAGTGAAATGTGAAGGATCTAGGGAAGAAAGGAAGAGGCGGCGTCTCGGATGACCCCTTGGCATGAATAAATGGGTGGGGGGCGGGATCTTTAACTGAAATAGAAAAATGGGGGAGTTGCAGTTGGAAGGCATGGGGTTGAGGCGCTGTGAGGATCCAGGGAGAGAAGACAGAAGGGAATTGGAGTCATGACTCGCACTCAGGAGAGAAGCTGGCGCTGGAGATATGGGTTTGAGAGTCATCAGCATTTGAGGTATGCGTTGGCAGTGTGACTTGTACCATTGGAGGTGCGTGATGGAGTTGCTTAGGGAGACTGAGTGAGAACAGGACCCCTGAGACCTGAGCCACCTGCATGGGTTCAGTTGGCACCGTTGACTGAATAACCTCCTCCAGATTATTAAGTCCTCCCTCGGCCTTTTACCTTCTGGGCAGAACAAGCCTCTAGCTGTCACTCCTGGTACCATCTCCCCTAGCCTTTTCACTTTCACTTTCCTCTACTCTGGGTCAGCCACATTGTCTGTTTCATCTGTGAAAATGTGGAAATCCTGAGCAATCATGCACCTGTGGTAAAGTGCATGCCGACAGTGGCCCAGGTGACCTTCCAACACGGCAGCCAGAATTGCTTTTGACTTTCCATGTACAGAACACTGGGGATGGAGACAAGAGATGAGATAGGAAAAGAAAAGGCAGTTTAGGGCCGAGGTCTGAAGTGGTGCTGTCCAATATGGTAGCCACTAGGGCTATTTAAATTGAATTAAAATTGGGAATTCCCTGGCAGTCCAGTGGTTAGGACTCAGCGTTCTCACTGCTGTGGCCTGGGTTCAAGCCCTGGTCAGGGAACTAAGATCCCATAGGCCGTGCAGCATGACAGAAAAAAAATAAAATAAAAAAGAATGAGGTAGAGTTCTATCTAAAATAAATAAATAAGGGACTTCCCTGATGGCACAGGTGGCACAGAATCCACCTGCCAACGCAGGGGACACGGGTTTGATCCCTGGTCCTGGAAGATCCCACATGCCGCGAGCTACTGAGCCCATGCGCCACAACTAATGAAGCCCGCGTGCCTAGAGCCCGTGCTCTGCAACAAGAGAAGCCACAGCAATAAGAAGCCCACACACCGTAAGGAAGAGTAGCCCGTGCCCAGCAACGAAGACCCAACGCAGCCAAAACATAAATAAATAAATAAATTTAATTAAAATTAAAGTAAAAAACACAGTTCCTCAGTTGCACTAGCCGCATTTCAAGTATTCAGTGACTACACGTGGCTTGTGGCCACTGTATTGGAAACTGCAGATATAGAACATTCCCATCATCACAGAAAATTTTGTTGGACAGAGTCCAGCCTAACTAAATCTAGGAATCCATCCATCTCCTCTCAACTCTCTACTGTCTTGAGTTTTGAAAGGATTTTTTTTTTTTAAAGCAAAGGAAAAATGAGGAATAGCAAACGAGGTCATTGGGAGTGGAATGGGATGAAGAGTATAGTGAGGAGTGGAGAGGCCCAACTTTCAGGTTTCTGTCCTCCCATCCTTGAATGATAGCTAACAACGCCTTCCTTAGCACTTCACCTATCAGATAAAGAGGCAAACTGAAAAAACCCAGGAAGCTGAAGAGGGGGAATAATTTACTTTAGAATGAGATGGAAATAGTTATAGAGTTGAACACCTTCTACAGAGTAGTGAGGGAATTGCTGGGATGTCAGAAGTTTCCAGGGGGGCTCGGGCCTCCCCTATTCTCACCTGGCCTTCCTTTTCCCACCTCCAGAAAATGTGTAAGAAGGCACAGGTTTCCCCATTCAACCAGTGGAAAATTCTCCGTTGAATTGTGAACTAAAAGAACTCTAGGAATAGGCAAGCTTCCACAAGGCCTCAGAAATCATTCTTTGGAAAGTAGTAAACACAGGCTGGCATCATTTAACACTCTTGGCCCCAGAGGCCCAGAGACCAACCCCAAGGAATAGGGGGTGGGCTTTCAGCATCCCACTCATTCCAAATTCATCCTAAGTGTGTAGCTTTCTTCTTAGGAAGCCAAGACTTCAGGAGACATGTGTTGTCCAACCAGAGAGCGAGGGCTAAGGGGTGCTTCTCCCATGCAGGAAGGAATTAGATCCAGGCCTCCTGCTTCCCACTTTTTCCTTTGGTCCCTGCGGACCCTAGTGTCCAAACTCTTAGATTCTCAAGGCTCTCCCTTGGGCCTTGGGGCAGGATTCCCATTCTCTGCCTCTCCATCTCCCTGGAATTTTCCACTGCAGCTGCCTCCGCTCCCAGACACCCCTCCCTGGGCAAAATTCCCGGCTCCCTCCGCCTCCCCTTCCCTAATCACACCTCATTCCCACCCCCGGCCCTCAGGCCCAGCCCACAGTCCAACCCACAGCCCACACTAACCCCGGTGGTCCCAGTTAGGGAAATGGGAAGCCAGACCCTTATAAAAGGGTGAGAGGGAAGGTCCTAGGCTCTCTCCAGGGCGGGGATAAAGGACAGTGGAGGGGCTGGTCCCCTGTGGGGCTGGAGTGGGGGGAGTGGCCCTCCTCAAATCCCCATATAAGGCAGGGCAAGCAGTTAGGCTCCTGGATTGGCTGATTCAAATGAGCATTCCACCTGGCAACAGAGTTTCTATTGGCTCTCAGGAAAAATAGGAGGAAGGTGGATGGAGGTTGTTGGTGGCGGTGATTGGAGGGGGGGAGGGGAGTGGAGATGACCGGAGTGGGGGGCGGTTACCAGGGCAACAGGGTAAGAGCCCAGCAGGGTGTCCGAGACAGCAGGCGGGGCTGCTAGGTGGAGAAGGGGGGAAGAGGAAAGGAGGGTGGGAGGGAGAGGAAAGAGACTGACGGGGAGGGAGCGAGACAGGGAGACTGGGCGGGGGGGGGGGGGGGGGAGGGGGAGGAGGGGGGAGAGGGAGATAAATGAAGCAAGAGAGTACAGAGATAGAGAGGGTCAGAGATCGCTAAAGACATCAGCGAGTATGTCAAGAGAAACAGAGACAGAGATGGAAAGATCTCAGAGAAAGATGGACAGAAGTCGGCAAGGAGAAACCTGGGTGGGGCTCCAAGATTTCTGAGGAGACAGAGACTGAGAAACTGATAGAAGAGTCGAAAGAGAAATTAGGAGGTGTGGACACCAAGGGACCAAAAGATGGGGTATTTAAGCACTCAAAGACTAAATGGTGATGATTGGTCAGTTATGTCTTTTTTTATAAAAAAAATGAAAATGATAAAAAGATGAAGACTAATGATAGACAAATACAGGAGTGCACATACACCAAAGATACCTTTTTCCAAACCCTAGCCTTCCATCCCATCCACCTTCCTGACCTTTGCTACACACCCCAGGTCTCCTGTCCCCTCCTGAAACCCCAAGCTTCTCAAAATGACCCAAAGATACTGAGACTGAAGGAGAGGAGCTGAGGGTGTGTGGAACAGTGTGGGCTGGAACCCCCTGCAAAGGAAGCAGATATCATCCAGAAAGGCTGGGGAAGATGGCAGCAGAGGAAAGAGAAAGACCAAGAGAGGGAAAATGTGGGAAATAAGGACATGAAGAGGAGTTGAGGAAAATCAGCTAAGGATATAGGGCCGGGTGACAGACTCAGATGAGACAAGAACAGTGTTGTCTGGAGAGAGAGGGAAGGCAGAGATGGAAGGTAGAAGAAGGCAAGTGAGAAGTGGAGAAGGGGCGACAGAAGAAGAGAGTTGTGAGACAGAAATGGATGAGGAGGGATGAAGATAGAAGGACCAGGCAAAGAAAAGTGAGGTGGGATGGGCAAAGAAGAAAGGTCGAAGATGGAAAAGGGGAAAGGAGATTGGAAGGCCTCTGACTCCCCTCAGATCACAAGCGAGAGCCCGGAAGGGAGGAACCCAGCAGGGGTCACAAAAGTCAGCCTAGGGCTGGACGGAGGGTGGGCGGCCCTTTCTGCTCTCTCAACCCCTCCCAAGGCCACCCAGGGAACGTAGATGCCGCAGGAGAGGGGAAATCCAGCGAGATGTGGAAGTAGCTCCCGCCCTCTTCCTCCTCTTTAAGCTTTTGGTTTCTCTAATACCTGCCCGGCCTTTCCATCTGCTTCCCCCCCACCCCACCCCTTGGCAAAAATCTCGAGGCTATTGGTGGGGTGTCTGTAGGATCCAGGCCATCCCTCCAGCCCGCCCCCAAAAGACACACTCCACATTCGCCGGCAGTAGGTCGGGATTCGGAGAGGTACCTCCCCGCAGGAACCCCACCCCTTCCCACCTCCTCGCCCCACTCCTTCCCACCTCCTCGCCCCACTCCTCTCGCCGCGACCGTAGTCTCTCCATTTCCCCCTCCTGGTGTAGTCCTCCCTCCCGCCTCTCGCGCGCTCCCTCCCCTCGCTTTCATCCTCCTATCCCCACCTCTCCAACCTCCGCTTTCATCCTCCTCCCCTCTCTTCTCCTCCCCGCTCCCGCCTGCCCCACCCCTGGGAAGCCCCTCCCGTCGGGCAGCGCCGCTTTATAAGCGGGTTCCCTGGCCGGGGGCGGCAGCGGCTGGTCGGCGGCAGCTCTGCGGGTGCGGGGGCGGCGAGCCGAGGACCGAGCGACCGCGGCCGGAGCGCGCCGGCCACCGCCCGCACCGCCCGCACCGCCCTTCCGCCCGCCCTCCGGACGGCCGCAGCCCTGCGGGTCTCCGCGCCAGACCCACCCCCGCCCCACCCCGCGCGCCTCTGCCGCCTCTTCCTGAGCCCCAGCTTGCCGAGCGGCCGCCGCTGCCGCTGTCGCCGCCGCCGCCGCCACCGCGCCAGGTTCCGGCCGCGGCCACCCTCCGCCGTCCAGGGCCCTTCCGTCCCGGCCCCGGGACCCCGACTCCCCGCCAGCTCCGGCCCCGGCCCCGGCACCATGTCGGAGAAGAGCGTGGAGGCAGCGGCCGAGTTGAGCGCCAAGGTACGGGCGGGGCCGGCAGCGGCCCGGCCTCCGCACGCCCCCCGGGCTCCGCGCAGTCGTGCGCCCCAGGCCGCCCCCGACGGCCGCAAGCTGCTTGCCCGGGTGCAGGGTCCCGGTGGACCCCGCTCCGCCCTCCCCCCGCGCCCCAGCCTGGCGCTGCCTGCCCCGCTCCGCGCGGCTCGCGCCAGCGCCCTCTAGCTTCCCGAGCGCCGTGCGCCCGGCTCCCGGCCTGGCCGCTCCGGCCCCGCGCCGTCCCCACCCCTCTCCGGCCCCGGCTCGCGCGCCTCCACCCCGGCCGGTGACCGTCGGAGCTCTGCGCGTCTCATCTACCCTGCCCCCTCCCCCGCGCCCCTCTCCGGCGCCCCGTCCCCTGTCTTCCCTTTCAGTCTGACCTCACCTTTCCTCCGCTAAGCGGTTTGAGAGCCTCCGGTGTAAACAGGACTCTCCAGGGAGGCTGTTCCTCTCGGCCCCTCCCCTCGAGGCCCAACCGACTCTTGCTTCTCTCCTCCGACAGCTACTGCCTCTATTTTCTCCTTCCCTCCTTTCCTTCCATCTGAATCCACTCCTTCGTCCACTGGCCTTCAGCTCTCTTAGTCTGCATAGCCCTCCTCCAGCGTCTCCCCCCACGCTTAAAGAATCTTGAATTCCTAAAAACCAGAAGGGGGTCGGGAACAGCCTTCGAAAAAGCTGGGGCCCAGCATTGCATGGCATTGCATCGCGCTGCCCTTGCTCCCGTCAGCTCCCTCCCTGGCCCCATCCCTTCGGCCTTGCCTCTCTTCCAGCCTTTCTCTAATTTCCCTAGGGAACCTGCTGAGTGTCGCTTGGGGAAATTAATTCGGCCAGGGTTTGGGGGCTGGGAGCCCGACCTTGGGTGGGGGGTGATTGCTGAGGAGGTCACAGAGGTCTCCTGGAGGCCGGTGAAGTGAAAGGGGGAACCAATGGGATTCGAGGCAGTGGGAGACAGGGGCTCCGTGTGAGATCTGACAAGGTGTGCTGAGCGGCCCTCCGGTGGGCTGTGCAGTGGCATGTGACTTCACTGAGTAGGTGTCTTTGTATGTCTGAAATCCAGCGAGCGTGTGGGACTGCCCGTGTCAGTTACATGTGTGCGTGTGGAGACGTAGCTGTTCTGGAACCGTGTGGCTGCTTTGTGAGTGCCGAGTGGCTCGGCACTTGTGCTGTCTCCAGAGTGTGCCAGCGTGCCCAAGCACCGGGCCGTGCGTCTCCGGATCGCGTGGGCGCCCCTCTGTAGCTGTGCGTGTGAATCAGTGTCAGCCTGTGTCAGTGTGTGTGCCCGTGTTGAGTAAATGAGGCCAGAGAGCTGCCTAGCACAAGACCTAGGTCACATACCCTCCTGGAAAAGGGATCATGGAAGGACAGTGACCAGAAGGACAGGACCAGACAGGGGAGGAGAGGGCCCGGCCCCTTGGACTTTGGCCTCTGGTAGACTCCCTCCCTCCCTGGCACTCACTCTCCTTTCCTCCATCAGCCCTGATGAGAAACTCAGGCCAGGGCCGTGCAGACCTGGTGCTGGGGCCCCCAGAGAGAAGCTGACGATCCCCTGGCTCTCCAGGCCCAGGATGTAGGGGAAAGCCCACCAGGTAGTAGAAATGCCACACCGACCATGTGGCAGAGAAATGAGGACAGCGAAGTGGCATGAAGAAACCTAGCTGGAGTGAGAGGGGCAAGCGTTCTGCGCTCCCCATAAGGGGAGAAGGGAATTGAGCGTCCCTCCAGGCCAGCCACCCAGCACCAAACCTCTCTCCTGTCCCAACCCTGTTCCAGAAAGGACACACCCTCCCAGGGTGATCTACTCACCCAGAAAACTTCCATCCCCATGGAATCGGATACACAGAGTTGCACACCAACACTAGATCCGATCTGATCACACAGAGACACCACATTGCCTGCCAAGGGGTGGGGTAGAGAGAGGACTGGAATCTCAATTGGAAGGGCCGGTGTGGTGTCCCGAGAGAGGGGACTCTTGTGAGCACCTCCCTGGGCCACATCACATCAGGACCAGACATCAAAGGTGTGCCTGCTGGGGTCTTGGGAAGGAGAGAGGGGCCGTGTGGAGGGAGGGGACTCTACACAGGGACCTTCCCCTCTACTGTCCCATCCCGCTCACACAGACCTTGTCTGTCTCTTCGTCTGCCAGGTCCCAGAGTCTTTCCCTTCCACGTTTCCCCTACCCTACTTCCCCTACATCCCCCCTGGCAACGGTGGCTCCTACCCTTCTGCCACACCAGTGCACACACCACACCAGGGCCCACACCGTGCTGGTGCACGCACCGTGGGTGGTCGGGAGGCGGAAGCCACCTGCACTGCCTGGGGGCAGGAGTGGGCAGAAGTGAGAGGGGCACCGGGAGTCGTGCTAAAGGGGCTCTTCCTATTCCTGTAGCGTTGGGCCAGGTACGAGCCTGAGGATTAGGGGGGCACAAAGGCAGAAACAAAGGCTTTCGCAGCTGAGAGGGAAGCTGGGAGGAATGCCCAGGAGAGAGTCCTCAGGAAAAGGCCCCAGAGGTAGACAAAAGGCAGAGCAGGGCCGGCAGAGGGAGGGGGCAGGCGAAGGAGGGACCTCGGGGGGGGGTGGGGCATCAGGGCTGCGAGCAGATGGAGGGGATTTGCTTTGCTGAGCTGAACTCTTCAGCCGGTGAGGTTGGGCAGAACTTGGTGGGGGTGATGAGCGCTTACCTTGGCTGCCTCTTCCCGGGCTTCATCACTTTTCGCCTCCCTCGAGTCTTGGGGAAGGTGTCTGGTCTCAGCCCCGCTGTGGCTGTGAGGACCCTGGGGCCTCTGTGCAGTCTCTAAGCCGCATCGCCCACTTCCTCCATCTCCCACTCCTCTAACGTCACTGCAGAGGGAGAGCCGGGCCTGGAGGGACTTAAGTAAGGGCTGCAGATCGTTTGTGGTGAGAGGAAGGTGACCTGTCTCTCTCTTGCAGGACCTAAAGGAGAAGAAAGAGAAGGTGGAGGAGAAGGCAAGCCGGAAAGAGCGAAAGAAAGAAGTGGTGGAGGTGCGGAGGGGTCACCTGCCCACCGTGCCCCCAGCTCCCTTCCTGGGGGCCCGCCTTTCCCCGACCCCTCCCATCCTCGCCACCCCGCCCTCAGGCCCCTTACCCTTGGCGGGGATGGTGGGTGGAGGCACAGGGCCATCCTGACACCTCCCTCTCCTGTCCGCAGGAGGAGGAGAACGGAGCTGAGGAGGAAGAAGAGACCGCCGAGGACGGCGAGGAGGAGGATGAAGGAGACGAGGAAGGTGGGGAGGGGCAGGGAAGGCTGGGCTCAGAGGAACCGTCAGGGTGGGTTTGAAGAGCTGAAGCAGGGCTGAGGGCCACCACAGGGGGTCTCTGCTGGAGCTTCCAGCCCTTCCCCAATGACCCATTTCTGGCTCCTCAGATGAGGAAGAAGAAGAAGATGAGGACGAAGGGCCCGCGCTGAAGAGAGCTGCCGAAGAGGAGGTTTGGGCTGGGTTGTGGGCTGAGGGGCTGTCAGGGATGCAGCAGGGCCGGGAGCCCTTTGGATTTGGACCTAGATCCCGGTGGTGCAGGGCGGGGGCTGGAGCTGGAGCAGCACAGAGGGCGGTCCCTCTCCAGGTGACGGCTACCGCAGCTCTTTCCCTCTCCACAGGATGAAGCGGATCCCAAGCGGCAGAAGACAGAAAATGGGGCGTCGGCATGAGCCCCCCGCCAGTGGGCTGGGGGTGGGAGGCCCCTCGGGGGCCTGGAGGTGAGGGTAGGGACAGCCGAGCACAGCCGCTCTTCACCTGGCTCCCTGCTCTGGGCCCCGCGCCAGAGCTGCCGCCCTCTCTCTCCCCAGCCTTCTCGTGCCGCCCCTCCACACACTGCCCCCTCCATCCTCACTGCCATCTTCCACCTCCTGACCTGCTCCATCTGAGCTCCCCAGCTGGTCCCCAGTGGCCCCCTCCCTCTCCCTCCTCTCTTTCTCCATCCCCGCAGCCAGCCCCACCCTCCTCTGGGAGCCTCTCCTTCCTAACCTCTGCATCCCAGCCTCACATCCTGCCCATCCCTACCCTGCCTGATCCCTGGGTCTCCCTCAGATCCCCTTCTCTCAGACAGCGCCAGGCCGGGGTGGGAACAGGGTTGGGGCCGAGCCCCACAGCTGCCCCCCTCCCCTCCCCTTTTTGTATAATTTAATAAAGAAACGGTCGCGCTTCTGTTTTTAACCTGCCTCCTGCTTACCCGGGCAGAGCGAGGAGGGTGGCCAATGGTACATTCTATCAGGACCCCTCCCCTCTATAAAACATCGGCCAGCGGCACCCTCCTACCACCCACCCCGGGAGTAGACGAGAGCAGCAGCGCTCCGGGTGGACTGGGTGGGGGTGGGGCGGTGTCTTTGAGAGCTGACTCGCGTCTCGGTTTTGGATTCTTGGGGATGTTCCTCCCAGCCATACACACACCCTTCCCTGCTAACCCGCACCGGGCTAGACACTGCTGAGCCCAGTGGAAAGCTACCAGCCCTATTGTGCTGAACCAGGCAAAGAAACAGCCTCAGAAGCAGGAAGTCCCGCCCCTGAAGTGGGAGAGGGCAGGAGACCTGGGTCTCAGCCTCTTTGGATGGAGTGAGGGTTGCCTGGCACTGAGCAGTGAGCTCCTTCCTGGTCAAGCAGGGAGAACTCCAGGACCTCTTGCGGCTCCAGGCCTAATGCAAGTTCTGGCTCCGCAGGCTGGGTGGCGTGGGGAGGAGTTCCCCTCTGGCCTCAGCCTTCCTTCCCTAGTTCTGCCTCAGGTTTTCCCGAGGCAGGATCCCTGCTGCAGGATGTCTGCATTTTTCCGTATCACCCTTGCCCTCTCCTAGTTCAGAGCCTCTGGATTGCGAGAGCCTGCTGATCACACAGAGGTCTGAGCTGTAGAGGGGTGTGTGTGATTCACTGATACCATTCATCTCCAAAGATGAGAAGACACCTGTAACTCACCCGGGGTCAGGGTCACACACACACACACACACACACACACACACACACAGCTTTTGTCTTCACACTCCCTACCTGACCTTTAATCTCTGAGCTTGCCTCAGTTTCCTCATGTGTACAATGGGGGATAATATTAGATTTCATGAGTTACTGTACACAAAGTGCCCACTACAATGCCCAGCACGTAATGAAGGCACAAGACAGTGTAGCTATTCTTTTCCCTGTGTGTGGGGTGCCCCTCTTCAGACCTACCATCTCTCAGGGTACAGCAGAGCTTCTAGGAGTCATTGGATGGGTGGGGAGACAGGTAGACGAGGGTAATGAAGTTCTGGGAAGGTAAGGGAATAAGGGAGGGGATGAGTACCAAGGAAAGGACTTGCCAAGAAAGTATGACTGGGGCCTGGGGAGGCAGCTCAGAGATGGGCAAGTGGGTAGTTCAAGGCAGAAGAGAAGGGCAGAAGTTCCTCAGGAAAGAGAACAGTCAGGAGGGTGGGGGAGGAGTGGAGAGGGCGGTGGGGACACCCAGGACTGAGGAAATAAACAAGGGGAGCGCCATCACAGGGGTGGAGGTAATGCTGCTGGGAATCAGCCCCCTCAGACTTTCCACTGCGAAGCGAAACCGTGAGCCCTGGGGTGCTGGGGGGGGCGACGGGGAGGGGAAGTGCGAAAGGTGGAGGGAAGACAGAAGGACAGGGGCCAGGGCCCTGGGAGCAGCAGAAGGGCCTCTAGCTCAAGACAGCCACCTTACCTCCACTCTGCTCTCTGCCAGCACCCTGCCCCATCCCCCGGGACCCCCACCCCATCCCTCCGGCTGCCCGATCTGCCTGCCGGGCTTTCCTCTAGATTCCAGCCCCTGGTCGTTGGTTCCTCCCTCTCTCTCCAGGCCTCCATTCCTCTTTTTCTAGATTCTCTCTCCAACACCCTCTTTGCAGAACCCCTCTTTTGAACATCAGTCCTTCCCCACTTTCTGACCTCTTCCCTTTGGAGGGCTGTGTGGCCCAGGGCTCAGAGGAGATGCGGGACGCTCGGTTCCCGGTCTGGCTGCTTCTGCAACTGCTGTGGGCAGCTGCAGGTAAGGTGGGGACCACCCTCTGGGAGGGTTGACCTCCAGACCCACAGCAGGGGGTGAGGAGGGATTTCTCGATGACCACACAGATGCCAAGGCCCTTAGATTGGGTGGATTCTTCTAACGCCTTTCTTGGGGCAGTCCTTCAGCCCCCAAAGCCTCTCTTAGGTCTCCCCCTTGGCAGGGAAGGGGCAGAAACCCAAGGTCTCCCTCAGCCCTGTTTCTCCCTCAGAAAACCCTGAGGCTCCTTCTCTGCGTTGAAGTCTTTTGGCTCATGGCCCCTCCCCTTGGCCTCTCTTTTCCTCCCCAGTGGAGGCTCCAGACCCTGGGGCAGAGGTCCCGGTGGTGTGGGCCCAGGAGGGGGCTCCTGCCCAGCTCCCCTGCAGCCCCACAATCCCCCTCCAGGACCTCAGCCTTCTGCGAACAAGACAAGTCACTTGGCAGCATCTACCAGACAGGTAGGCACCCCCGACTGCAGCAACAAGACCCCCAGCTCCAGCAGTAAGGGCGTGCAGACTTCCAGTCCCGGGCCCAAGCCAGCCCTCTGTGCTCTCCCGCCGAGCTGTCAGTCCCTCCGAAGCCAGTGGCTCAGCCTCCCCTGCTGCCCACCGCCCCCCTCCCCGCCCTTCCTCCGCAGCCTGCCTCCCTCACACCTGCGTCCCCCAGCACGCCTGCCTCTCTTCGGTAGTGGATGGTGCTGGCCAACCGGAGCGGGGGACGGGACGGTTAGCAGTCCAGAGATCTTCCTTTGGGTGGGCTTCCTCATCCTCAAAGTGTGGTAGGACGGCCTCTTCCCCGGGCTTTCTTCCCCTCGCATTTCTCAGTCCCATCTCTCTCCCGCCCAGTGAGCCCGCGGCGCTCTCCCCCCGGGGCCCGGGGCCCCGCCGCTACACGGTGCTTAGGCTGGCTCCCGGAGGCCTGCGCGTCGGGAGGCCGCCCCTGCAGCCCCGCGTGCAGCTGGATGAGCGCGGCCTCCAGCGCGGGGACTTCTCGCTGTGGCTGCGCCCGGCCCGACGCGCCGACGCCGGCGAGTACCACGCCGCTGTGCGCCTCGGGGACCGCGCTCTCGCCTGCCGCCTCCGTCTGCGCGTGGGCCAGGCGGCGGGTAGGTGTGGCGGGGTGGGGGGGACGGAGGGGGGAACGGGGCTAGGAGGAGGGCGCCCCATATCCCGCCGCCCCGGAGGCAGGAAGGGCTGCGCAGAGGCTGGCTGTGCTTCTAAGGATGCGCCCCAGGCCCTGCCGGAGAGCCCCGAGCAGAGGGGCGGAAGGGGCCGGCGAGCCTGCCTGCGGGGTGGAAGGTGCCCCCGGAGAAGCACGTGTGTGTAGGGAGGGCCGGGTGGAGAGATCGTATCACCCCTCGAGCTCCCCTCCCCGACCCACAGCGGGAGTGCCAGGGTGGAGGAGGGGATGCACCCCTTCGAGGGGGGAGCGCAGGGCTGGAGTGACTCCGTTGAGACATCTGTAGTCTGTAGCTCGGGGTGGCCTTAGTGGGGATCCTCAAGCAAGGCCTGGAGAAGGGGAAGCGTAGACCAAGCCCAGTGAACTGGAGGCAGGGGGCAGGGGAAGTAGGCAGGGGACTCCTGGGTATGCATTTTAAGCACCTCCAGGGGCCAGGCCCTGGGCTGGGTGGGTGGGAGGACGGTTGGGAGAGAGAAGACAAGGAGATCTACAGCCAGGTGCCTGTTTCCAGGAGCTTCCAGCTTAGCTGGCCTGATGTGTTGGGAAAGTGGGCCTGATCAACCTTCTCTGTCCTTGCGCAGTGACTGCCAGCCCCCTCGGGTCTCTGTGGACCTCCAGTTCCGTCATTTTGAACTGTTCCTTTAGCCGCCCTGATCTCCCGGCCTCTGTGCACTGGTTCCGGGACCCAGGCAGAGTCCCCGTTCAGGAGTCCCCCCATCACCTCTTAGCCGGAAACTTCCTCTTCCTGCCCCATGTCAGCCCCTTGGACTCCGGGACCTGGGGCTGCACCCTCACCTACAGAGATGGCTTCAGTGTCTCCACCACGTACAGCCTCACTGTTCTGGGTAACTCCTCCAGTCTGCGTTCACACTTGACCACAATCCCTTCCTGCCCCCCCTTCCCCCGTCACCTCCCCCGGGCTTATGAGCCCCCAAACCAAGCTGATGGCACCTGTGATTGCTCTGGGCCTCACTGTCCCAGTCCTTTCTCTTTCTCTTTGCAGCCTTTCAGCGGCTTTTCCCTTCTAGCTTTTCCCTCGGTCATCCAGCCTCACTTGCCGCCCTTTGGTCTCCTGTTGGCCCACGCACATTCGGGGGTTCTGAGCACCCGCAGTTCATCCACCTTATTCTGCTCCTTAGCACGCTTCAGAGCTGGACCACCTCCTTCATCCTTCCTCCTCCCTTCCCTGCAGACCTAGCGCTCCAGCCCCTTTGTAACTTGGGGCTCCCTTTTCTTTGCAGGCCTGGAGCCCCCAGTCCCTCTGACAGTATACGCTGGAGCTGGTTCCAGGGTGGAGCTGCCCTGCCACCTGCCTCCGGGTGTGGAGACCCAGTCTTCCCTCACTGCCACATGGACCCCTCCTGGGGGAGGCCCCGACCTCCTGGTGGCTGGAAACCGTGGCAACTTTACCCTTCTACTAGAGGCTGTGGGCCAGGCCCAGGCTGGGACCTACACCTGCGGCGTCCACCTGCAGGGGCAGCAGCTCAGTGCCACTGTCACTTTGGCAGTCATCACAGGTCAGCCCCACGTGGGAAAGGACAGGAAGGGAAGGCTAGCTGGGCAAAGACTGGGCAAGTCCGCCTCATGATGCCAGGCCACTGGGCACAAGTTGCAGGGGGATGCCCCTTGTGGCCTCCTGTTTTTTCGCCCCCATATAACGAACAGAAACTGAAAACCTCCCCTGAGTCACTGGATGAATGTTCCACTCTTCCGTAAGGGACTCCCCTGCTCTGAATTGGGGGGAGGGTCAGAAAAGTTAGAAGGAGAGGTGGCAGAGGTTTGAATGGTTCCAGAGAAGTGGAATATAGTTCAAGAATCCGTGTCCACTTGGAGCCAGGGCCTGGGTTAAAGTTGCAGGAAGTGGCCTGGATTGGGGAGGAATTAATAAATCCGTCCCTTAGTCAGCAAATATTTACTGAGCGAGGGCTTTTCAAGACAGTATAAAACAAACATAGAAGAAAAAACCAAACAAGCTCAGAAGGTATGTGTTGATTGATCGGTAACTACCACCGCTTGGTTGTGTCTGCCGTACTCACCTATGCCACTAAATAGCACCACAAAGTAGGCACTTAATAATGTATATTGGTTGGATGAATAAATGAATCTGCCAACAACACATCTCCTGAAGACCAGTGCTGGATTTCCACCTGCTTCCCAGGTATCTCTACGTAGATATGGTACCCACACCTCAGCCTCACTCTGAGCCCCATCTTTTCCTCGCACCCAGTCCTCTTGCTAAGTCACCTTCCCGTCAGCCACTCGTGTCCTACTCATCCTCAACTTCCTCCTTCCCAGTCAGTTACCACAGCCTACCAGTTCTTTCTGTCCAAGGTCTTCCTGAGGGTCCACTGTCGAGTCAGTTTTCCAAGCTATCTGCATGACACCTCAATGGGAGAGAGATTGTTGTCCCTGTTTTACAGAGAAGGAACTTTCCCAAAGTCACAGAGCTGGGAAGTACCAGACTTGGGGCTAAACTCAGGTGTCTGTGCCAGCAAACTTTCAGGGGCCTGTACGCCATGCTCAGCTCCAGGCCATTCATCGATTTTCTCCTCCTGCCCATCCCCACCGCACAGCTTCGAGATGCTCTGTCCCTAGATCGGTTGATCTGTTCTCTAGACATTCAGAAATGGGGCTAGAATGCATTTGGGGGACACAGATGTGAGCCACAGCATGGAAGCAGGAAAAGTGCAAGGTCTCCGGGAGGCCAGCTCACCTGAACGATGGGGGGTGGTTCTGAGCGTTTGAGTAGAAAGTCATGGAAAGGAATCTGAAATATTTGTCACGTGATCCTTCGGGCCGTCCCCCGAAGGCAGTAGGGAGCCTGGAAAGTTTGGGGGCAGCAGAGTGATCTGACCAGAGCTTTGTCTTGATAAGATTAATGTGGCCATGACCCTGATCTCCTCCCCTCCACCTCACCCAATCAGAGCCCAGGTGAGTCAAGGCAAGTGAGACTTGGGAGTCGGGCCTAGGCTTTCATGTAGGGGGGTCGGGGCCCCAAAGATCTCTTCCCTTTAATTTTTTCAGTGACTCCCAAATCCCATGGATCACCTGGCAACCTGAGAAAACTGCTTTGTGAGGTGACTCCGGCATCTGGACGAGAACACTTTGTGTGGAGCCCCCTGGACGAGCGGTCTCGCAGGACCTCCGCAGGCCCCTGGCTGCTGATGCCGGAGGCCAGGCTCCTTTCTCAGCCCTGGCAGTGCCGTCTGTACCAGGGGCAGAGGCTTCTCGGGACCGCCGTATACCTCGCTGAGCTGTCCCGCCCAGGTCCGAGACCCCACAGCGCCATAGCCCCAACTCCAGACCAGTCACCTCCATCCCACTTCCAGACCTCCTCCCCACACCACGCTCGCTCTTTCTCTGCAGTCAGGCAGCTGACCTCCAGCTCCTGTCTAGGCCTGACCCACTTCTGCCAATAATTAGCTGAGTGACCCTGGACGAGTGCCTTAAACTCTCTGGGTCTCATTGCCGGTAACATGTGGGGGTATGGCAAGGTGTCCTTCCGGCCATGACCCTATGGCTCTTGCAATCCTGACCTCTCTCCGTAGGCGCCCAACGTTCCGGGGGAGCCCCGGGGGCCTGGGAAACAGGCCACCTTCCTCTCCTCATCCTTGGGATCCTCTTCCTCCTCGTGTTGGTGACTGGAGCCTTTAGCTTTCACCTTTGGAGAAGACGGGTGAGCCGGGAGCCCCCCTCCCCAGTCCTCGGTGTGCTGTCTGGCACCCCTTCCTCAGGTAGATGAGCAAGGTTGACCCCTGAACTTGCCCTCAGAGCCCCCTCTCCATGAGCCTCTGCACTCCAGGGACCCCTTGTGCCTGAAGGAACCAAAGGAGGGGCTGAGGGAAGGCCTGGGACCATATGGGCAGGGAGGGGCCTGGGAAGGAATAGCTTATTCCCTTTCCCTTCCCCCTCCTCTTCCTCCTACCCTCCGTGTCTGTCTTCCCACAGTGGCGACCAAGAAGGTTCTCTGCCTTAGAGCATGGGACTCACCCACCTCAGCCTCAGGGCAAGACAGAGGATCCGGAGCCGCAGCCGCAGCTGAAGCAGCCCTGAGCTGGAGCCGGGCAGCCCCTGCATCTCCGCACTTCAGTGCAAATAAACTCCCCGTCAGCAGCAAGCCTGAGTCCGGCCCCTTCTTGCCCAGGGAGGGTCTGCCTCTCCCCAGCCTCTGGGCTCCCTTCTCACACCCTGGCCTTCTGACCTACTTTCCCCCGGCAGTCGTGCATCTTCCCCTTTTCCGTTCCTGGTTTCTTCGTGACTCTTTCTTCCTGGTGTCTGTCTTGCTCTTTCTTTCTCCTGGGGAGTCGTTTCCCTGAAGGTCCGGCAGCCCTGAGCCCTCACCCCTCCAGCCGTCTCCTCCGTCCTTCTGCTCACGCTGCTCCGGCTGCCCGGTTTCCTTTATATTTCGCCCCTCAGGCCCACCCCGCGCACGCCATACCTCAGCACTGTCCTTGGCCCTCTGGCGGCAGCGCCCGCGCGCGCACGCACACACACACACACACACACACACACACACACTCAGCCCTGCCGGGTCGAGTCCTCCCGAGATGGGCTCTCGCAACCTTTCTGGGTGGCAGCCTCCGCCTCACCCCTATATTCCGCAGCCCTGGGCGACCTGTCTGGTCGCAGGCACGAGCGCACACTGCCACCCAGTGGTCTCTGTTTGTCACACACCACAGGGTCACAGGGCAGCCTGAGGCAGATTAGCAGTGTGAGGACGGGGACCAGGCAGCCCCGATGCCCCGTGGGCTGGCTCTACCTTTGTGACTGCACTCTCTGTGGTCCGCGCATGAGAGCGCACCCAGCAACTGTCTCTCGCCCTGTACACCCTCAGGACAGATCACCCTGGCCCTGGCAAAGTTATGATCCAAGTCTGACACAGGGGAGTCCTGGGGACAAAGTGCCCCACGTGGGGAAGAGAACAGACACCCAGACCCTGGCTGCTGCTAAAGCCTCAGGAGTCCGGAACCCTGGCTTCTGGTCCCGGCTGTGCTGATGTGACCAGAGCTCATCTCCTTGAGCCTCAGTTTCCTCATCTATGAAATAGGACCAGGAGGATAATGCACCCAAAGGGGTTGTGCAGATGTGGGATAATACGAGGGCTTCGAAATCTGTGGGTGTGCTGAGCATCCATTCAGGAAGGAGGAGGAGACCCACGAGCCTGATCGCCTCCTTGCTCTGTCTGTCTGTCTCTCTAGGAGGGAACATTTCTCTGGGTGGGGCAGACGGTGCTTTAGCAGAGCACACACACACACACACACACACACTCACACACACACACACACACACTCACACACACACAGGGACCCAGCCCTCCGCCTGCAGTGTTTGCAGGGCTCTGGACTTGGGCTGAGGGAGCTGTCACCCTGGACTGGAGGGAGAACACACTGCAAGTGGGTGGGAGCTGGTCTACAGGCGCCAATGGGGGGGTGCACAGACACAAGATGTGGCAAAGGCCCTGCCACTGTCCCCCGAGCCTGTGTGCTGTGTGCAGTGACACAGACATGAACCATGAAGCTGAAGACCTGCCCCGTGGAGACACAATGGCCAGAGACTTGGGGACAGAATGGGGAGAGGAGCACCTTCGTTCCGTGCAGAGCCCTGGCGGGGAGGGGCTGGAATAATGACCCATTGAGGCCATCTGAGGTTCCCAGCCTTAGGATGGTGGTAACCCTTGTCTCGTCATAGGCAGGGACACAGGGGCACAGAAAGGAGGCTCTGGGGCCCGCCAGGGACGGTCGCACTGTAAGGGAAGGCCTGAAGCCCCTCTGAGCGGCCTTCAAAGCACCATCTACCCCCTTTGCTGTGGGCTAGGGGCGCTGCCAAGGAGACTCCTTAGCTCTGCCCACAACCTGCTCTCCACGGCCGTGGTGAAAGCCACCAGGCTTTAATGGAGCAGGGGGTTCCTGGAAAGTTCTGTGGGTGACATTCTTCCTCTCTACGAGGTGACACCCTCTGCCCTTTGGGCTTCTGAGAGGAGTCACTGAGGATGCACAGGCTCTGTGCAGGGACATCCCCGCGCTCATGCACAAAGGGGACAGGGAGGGGACAGAGGCCACCTGTTCCTCCACCCACTGAGGAAGAGAAGAGCAGAGAGCGGAAGGAAATGGGGGCAGGGGGCTTGTGTATACGTGCTCCTTTGATTAATTCTCGGCCTGTCTCTGTGGGATCTCTCCTGGGGGCAGGGTCACTTTCCTGCTCCTGCCTCTCTGGCCCTGAACCCCACTCCCCATCCAGCAAGAGAACCTCCAGCCCTTTCCGTGTCCTCTTAGGGTTCAGGGAGTGAGATTAATCCATCCTGTTTCACCAAGTTTATCTGCAAACTGACATTCCAGGTTGGGGTCCTGGAGGGGAAAGGGCGGCAAGGAGGCAGGGAGCTCATGGGGGTTGTGGGGAGGGGGAATCGTCTTAGGTCCTCGTTAAAAAGGAAGGGAGGGGAGCACCCTGGTGGCCTAGTGGTTAGGATTCCGGGTTTTCCCCCCTGTGGCCTGGGTTCAAGTCCTGGTAGGGGAACTGAGATCCCATAAGCCGCGCGGTACAGCCAAAAAAAAAGGGAAGGGGGTGTATTAATTGTTTACTGCCACGTAACAAACCACCCCCAAATGCAGTAATTTAAGAGAGTAAAGATACTATCTCACAAGTTCAGGAATCCGGAAGCAGCCTGGCCGAGTAGTTCTGGTGCGGGTCTCGTACGGGGGTTTCTGCCACGATTTGGGCCAGGGCTGTAGGCATCTGAAGGCTGGGCTGGGCTGGAGGATCTGGTGGTGAAAAGGTTCCCTCCGGTGGCTGCCCGCCAGGGGCGTTGGTCTCTCCCCACGTGGGCCTCTTCACAGGGCTGCCCATGACCTAGCAAGACGAACACTACCATGTCTTTACAACCTAATCTGGAGAGTGACATGCCATCCCTTCTGCCATTTTCTGTTGGCCACAGAGCCCATGCTCGTACAGTGTCGGGGACAGCATGAGGGTGTGAGGTGAAGGAAGCAGCAATCGCGGGGGCCATGTTGCACCCCGCTATCATGGTGGGGAACAGTGCCCGAAAGAGACATAGGCCAAGAGGGGGAAGAGGCCTCTCTGAGGACCTCCACCCCCAGCCCTGCCAGGGACCTGACGGCCTCCTCCAGAAGTTCTGGAGGCCAAACGAGGTCCAGAGCTTTGCCCAGTCCAGCGTGTCAGGCAAGAGGCCGTACTGTGCGCCTTCAGGCCTGTGGTCACCGTTGCCGATGTGTCCCCCACCCCTGATCTGGTCTTCTCATCTCCACGGGGCAGGGCAGTCCCACAAAGGTCCCGGCCTCACCTCCCCCAGCAGCCAGGGTACTAGGCCTGGGCTCCTGCTGTTACCCCTCCCCCGAAGGAGGTGCGCTTAGCTGTCCCTGCTCGGGCCCACCCCAAGGTGGGGTTCGACCTTTGAAGGGAATGAGATTCGGGTGGGGATGGGCTCTCTCTGCTCCACTCAGTGGCTGACAGTTTCTCCAGGGCCTGCAGGTGCCAGCTGGCTGAGCCCAGGCTGGGCTCTGAAATTTGCCTGTTCATACCTCCCATGGGGCGGGAGGCCTTGCAACCACCCTCTGGGAGTTGTAGAAAGTGGTCGTGGCACCGGGGGGAATGTGGCCTGGGTGGAGGTGACTCAGCCCTGCAGAACTCTGCTTCCCAGAGAACAGGCTCTGTGTCCCTCCCCCTCCCCTCCCCTCCCCTCCCCTCCCCTCCCCCTCCCCTCCCGTCCCCCTCCCCCTCCCCTCCCCATCCCCCCTCCCCAAGCCCCACTCGCACTCGCTTTGACGAGGCTGTGGAGGGTGCCACTGCAGCTGCTCTGGTGAGGAGGCCACCACAGGACTGCACCTGGGGCTTCCAACCTCCCTGCTCCACAGGCGGCCCCACCCCTCCTCCCACAGCCTGGTCCCCAACATTCTGTCAGCAGCCTGGGTGCTGGCTACCCTCTGCCTCCATCTCTTGCTCCCCCCCTGGTCTACCCCCGCACCTCCAGCCTGCAGACAAAATACACGCGGCAAAAATAGCTTTGTTTCAGGAACCAGGAGACTTCTGGAAACCCCCATGCTCCGTGCCTACCGTCATATAATGGGGCAGAGAGCTTAACTTCGGTTTCTTCTTCTGTAAAATGAGGATAGTAATACGTGCTGAAAAGGTCTGGCATATGCTAATGTATGTGACAGTGCTTTGAAAATGGAAAATCTCTCTATAGATGTGAGGGATCCTGGTGACGCCAAGCCTCAGAAGCCCCAGATGAGGTCACTGGCCTCCTACCCCCTCCATTGCTGTGGGAGAAGACTTCCCGCCGCCTCATCCTGGCCTTTCTTTTTTTTTTTAAATTGAAGTATAGTTGATTTACAATATTATATTAGTCTCAGGTGTACAGCATAGTGATTCAATATTTTTATAGATTATACTCCATTTAAAGTTATTACAAAATGATGGCTATATTTCCCTGTGCTTATTTAATTTATACATAGTAGTTTGTATCTCTTAACCACCTACCCCTATCTTGCCCTTCCCCCTTCATCCTGGCCTTTCTTTTTTAATTTATTTTATTTATTTATTTTTGGCTGCGTTGGGTCTTCGTTGCTGCACACCGGCTTTCTCTAATTGCTGCGAGCTGGGGCTACTCTTTGTTGCGGTGCGCGGGCTTCTCACTGCGGTGGCTTCTCTTGTTGTGCAGCACGGGCTCTAGGCACACGGCTTCAGTAGTTGTGGCACATGGGCTCAGTAGTTGTGTCTCTTGGGCTCTAGAGCACAGGCTCAGTAATTGTGGCGCACGGGCTTAGTTGCTCCACGGCATGTGGGATCTTCACGGACCAGGGCTCCAACCCGTGTCCCCTGCATTGGCAGGCGGATTCTTAACCACTGCGCCACCAGGGAAGACCTCCTAGCCTTTCTTACTGCAGAGGAGAGGCAGTAGGGTGAGGGGGACCATCCAGGGATTAGGGGCCAAGCAGGTAAATTCAAATCCTAGTGCCATCAGGTGTAGTTACCAGCTTTGCGACTGTTAGTGATTCTCTTAAACTTTTCGGGCCTCAGTTTCCTCATCTGTATGGTCTGGAAAATAATACTTATGCCCCATCATTGCTGTAAGGATTAAATAAAATACACAACCATATAAAGCACACAGCAGTTCTACATGTTCAATATAAACTTGCTGTCTCTTCCCCTTTTCTTTTCCTGCTTGAAAACCCCAGAGGGAGGCATTGGTTCTTGGGAACCCATCTTCACAGGCCACAGACCCAAGAGCTGGGTGGCATCACACCGTCCATCTGGTACATCAGTTGCAAACTGGTGGGCCTTGAGCTAGATCCAGCCCTTGGAATGCTTTGTGTGATTTATTCAGTGTTAGAACAAAACACAAAATTAGTTGCCAACATTAAAATTAGGAGATATTACATAAATGTCTGGTTTTCCACCTTCTGTTGAAATGTTGGCGGAGCTGGCGACTCTGGGTTCACGTTCTGGTACAACCTCTACTGTCAGCTCAGCTGGAGCTGTGTGGTTAGTAGCTGCCCTCATTAGCTGAGGCAGTGCCTCTTTTTACCCCAGTCTTCACCCCTCCCTAATGTTTACTACCAGCTTTTCTCAGCTATAGTGCTTAGCAGGCTCCTATAGGCACTTAAGTCTGTGAGCCTTTCTCTAGCCCCTCTGCATTCATTCATTCAGAAAGTATTCAACAGCCAGGGGCTGGGGGGAGGGGGGAACAGAGAGTTTGCATTTAAGAGGGACAGAGTTTCAGTGGGGGAAGATGAAAAAGCTCTGGAGATGGTTGGTGGTGAAGGTTGTACAATAACATGAACGTACTTAATGGCATAGAACTGAACACTTAAAAATGGTTAAAATGGTAAATTTTATGGGATGTATCTATTACCACCATATATTTAAAATCAATCAATATCAATACAACTTAATATTTTAAAAAGTGTTCGACAAGTATTAAGAGTCTACCAGGCCCCAGGCTCTCTGCTGGGTGCTAAGTAAGACAGATGTGGTCACCACTGTAGCCCGTGAGACAGACACTAAACGACAATTTCATAATTGTTTCACTCGGATAAGTGCTTCCAAGGGAGAAGCCGCACAGGGTACTGGGAGGTCTTACCACAAGGGAACCTTCATTCAACTGGGGCGCCTGAGCAGCCTTCTCAGACTAGGAGGAGGGGTCACGCGGAGGATGAGGGTGTGCTGTTCCTCACCCCACAACCCTCACCTCTGGACCACCCGCCTCCAGGCTCCTTTCAGGGGAGAAATCAACTTCAGTCTCATTCCAGCCTCTGTTATGTGGAATTTTCTTTTACTGAGAGCAGAGCCCAGTGGTTACTGATCTATGCTTCCCGTGGAAGCCTTTCTCAACCTCCCAGTTGCAAGAAGGTTCCCTATGATAAGCTGTCCCAACATTCTGTGCTTCTCCCTTTGTGGCACTTATCCAGTTGTGATGGAATTAGTAAATGTTTAGTGTCCGTGTCACCATGTCTAGCTTACTGAACATCACACCCCCGGGCCCCAGCAGAGTGCCTTGGGCTGTTAAACACTGCACACTTGTTGAATATACCAATGAATGGAGAGAACTGGGCCAGGTCAGGGGTTATAATCTTAAATGCCTACAGGAGCCTGCTCAGTCATGTAAATGAGAAAAGCAGGCAGGCGGTACACAGGAAGGATGTTTGCATTCCTGCCTGAAGGAGGACACACCCTCTGCCTTGAAGGACAAGCCTTAGAGGTTGCACCTAACACTTGCTCTTACTTCCATTAACCAAACCCGAGTCATTTAGCCATACCCAGCTGCAAGGGAGGCTGGGAAATATCACTGAAATCTGGGCAACAATGAGCTCAGCTAAAAATCGAGGGTTCTATTACTAAGGAAGAAGGAGAAAACAGATTTGGGGGACAGCTAAAGGTCTGTGCAGAGAGAGAGCTAAGATCCAAAGAGTGGATACAAGTTTTCCAGTTTGGTGATTCTCAACGTGTGGCCCATGGGGGTCCCTGAGACCCTTTTGGGGAGGGGGGGTTGCCAGGTCAAACCATTTTCATAAAAATAATGGGACATTATTTACCTTTGTCACTATGTTGACATTACAGTGATGTTGCAAAATCTGGGTTAGACTGCTGCCTTAGCACAAATCAAGGTCATGGTGTCAAACCTTGCTATGGTCATCGTGCTCTCCACCGCCAGGCACTTGCAGCAAAAAAAGAAGAAAAAATTAATGCCAGTTTCACTTTAGAATGCACTTGATGAAGCAGTAAATAAATATTAATTGTATTAACTCTCAACCCTTGGGTACACTGTGTTATGAAATGAGAAGTAGCAGAAACTGCTTTGGCTGCAAATAAAGCACAATAGTTGTATCAATAGAAACACTTGTATTAATAGTTGCACTTGCAAGCTGAACTAGCCACTTTTGTTCATAGTAAGGGAATGCCGTGATGACACGCGCATATTGGAAGGACCACTCAGGCTGCTGTGCAGAGGATGGCCTGGAGGAAGGTAGAATGGAGAGGCCAGGAGGCCAATGAGGAGGCAGGAGCTGTGGTCCAGGTGAAGGATGATGGAACCATGGATTGGAGTGGTGGTGGTGGGCAGAGTGACTTGGACAGACTTCAGAGCTGCTTAGAAGGTAACGTCCGGGGGAATTGGTAAATAAATACATGGGAGGGGGTGGGTGAGGAAGGAGTCAGAGATTACACCCAGTTCCTTGGGCTTGAGCAGCTTGGTGGGTGGTGGACCCCTCACTGAGTGGGAAACTGGAACAAGAAGTAGGTTTGGGGGCTTCCCTGGTGGCGCAGTGGTTGAGAGTCTGCCTTCCAATGCAGGGGACACGGGTTCATGCCTCGGTCCGGGAAGATCCCACATGCCATGGAGTAGCTGGGCCCGTGAGCCATGGCCGCTGAGCCTGCGCGTCCGGAGCCTGTGCTCCGCAACGGGAGAGGCCACAACAGTGAGAGGCCCGCGTACCGCAAAAAAAAAAAAAAAAAAAAAAGAAGTAGGCTTGGAGGGTAGTAGTATTCAGGGGATGAATTTGGTTTGGGATGCATTGAGTTTGCTATGTCTGATGAGCATGCAAACGGAGAAACCCAATGGGCAGACGGATACCCCCATTTGGTGCTCACGAGAGATCTGGACCAGAGAGAAATATTTGGGGGTTGGCCAGAGACGAAGGCCCAGAGGAAAGGAGCCTGGTCCATGGTTACTCTGGGTGTCTGAAATGCCTCAGCCCAGGCCCTTTCTGCTACACGGGCCCAACTATAATGCCCCTGGGGAGGAAGCCCCAGAAGCCCCCCCTGAACAAATGTCCTCAGGGCCCTGGAGCCAGGGGCTGTGTGGGGCTGACCACAACGGCTATCGTAGACCCTCTATCTCCCCACCTCCCACGTCTGCTTTCCCTGAAGCCCAGGCCAGACTGTAGCATCACTGATACAATCTTTTTCTTGCCACCCAACGAAAAGCACAGTGACCCTTTTTCTCGCTACTCAATGAGAAGCGCAGTGACGCTCTGGGCTCTGGCCGGGTTCTACAGATGTTTTTCCCTTGACTTTGCCATTTTCATTTTGACAACTTCCCCGAGAAGCAGGGGGTGGGGACCCCAGCCCCAGGTGGTGACGCTGGGGGCTGGCCCAGGCCTGGGGCGTGGAGGAGCCTCACTAGCAGGCTTCCTGTCTCTCCGTTTTAGCACATCTCTGCAGAAGTAACAGGCGCTCTCCCCCGTGGGCTCTCGCCCCCAACGCTCACACAGACACACCTGTGCAAGCGGCAGAGGGGAAGAGAGATCCAGGCCCAGAGGTAAGAGGAGCAGACAGGGCTTTGTTCCTTCCCGAGGGTCGGGGAAGGGGAGAGGAATGTCACAGAAGACGTGTTGGATTTCCAGGTCTCTGCCCACAGCTCTGACCACCTTCTCTTGCATTTCATGAGCATCGATCTCCCCTTGGAAATGGGAGCTTGCAGAGGCCGGGGATTACGCCACACTTCTCTCCGTAGTCCCACGGCGCACAGCTCGGTTCCCGGAGCGGAAGGGTGTTGACTCGGAAGGGTGACTCCGAGAGCAGAGGAGGAATGGGTGCCCCGGGCTGAGAAAGGCCACTAGTCATGGGGAGTGGAGGAGATGAAGACAGGGAGAGGGGAAAAGAAGACAAGAGGGAAGGAGGGATGGGAAAGACATAAAAATAATCAACAAATATTAAGGCGGGAGGAGGCCTAGAAAAAAGAAAGGAAAAGAGAAAACAAAGTGAAAGCAAGAAAAAGAGAAAGAGAAGGAGGATCTGGTCTAGAGACAGCTCTCCCCCAAAATTAATTTTCCCAATGACCCAATCACCAAAAACTCACACCAGAACGCATACTGGCAGCAGTTCGTAAGCTGTGTGATTGATGCAGCCTCCATCGACTCCCTGTTTATGGGTTTCCACACTTCTGTTGACTTTTTTGTGCATTTTTAGGATTTTTGAACAATATGTCTAAAGGCGCTTCCACTTTAATTAGCTTCAAAATGGTTAATGAAGCAGTTGAAAGGTAACATTCCCAGAAAGGGTTGAAACCGAGCTCTTCGGCATGGCGTGCTGTAAGAGTGACAGACACGTATTTTTAGGCCACGACATCGTTAGAAAAATTGGTTCTAAGGAATTGGTTTTAGGTGTCTCAGCTGCTCTGCAAAAGGAGGCTAGTGGGGATTAGAAAAAGATTTGCAGACCCTCCCTGGGCTTGGTGGGCGTGTGTGTGTGTGTGGGGGGGGGCACGCAGGAGGTGATACCCCTCAAGTGGGATGCCCTGAGGACCCCAGCCTTCCACTTCCATGCCCTGGGTCCTTTCCTCTTTCCTGAGGCCTCCCTGGCCTCCAGCCCTGTTCCCTGGGTGTCCTCTGTCCTCCCTTCCTGGCTGGATTCTGGGCGAAGGGCCTCCCTCCCCACGGTCAGATCCCTCAAAATAGGCCCCATTCTCGCTAATTCAAAGACTTCACTCTGGGTGTGAGAGCTCTTCCTGAACGTCCTGCTCTTGTGGCGTGACTTTTTCGGGCTGCGAGGCTGAGGGTAGAACCTGATGGGGGAGGTCACGCACCTTATGTTCTGACAAACAATTTCTTGCGCTGGGTAGGCTCTGGGCTCGAACAAAATGGCTGCCCTCCTCACCTCAGATGAAGGGGTTCCCAGAGGACCAGGTCAGAGAGAACCCCGGGCTGTTTCCCTCTTTCAGCGTGGGGCCCCTTAGGTAGAAGAGGCTCCCCTGGGATAAAAACTCCCCCCACCGACCGGTTTGGGGCAGAAGCCCCTCAGCCCTCGGGCCCTGATCCTGGCCACGGTGATGTCCGCCACGCAGTTGGAGACCGAGGGCCCGGCGCGCTGTCGACCCTCAGTGAGCGCTGGTTGAATGAACCACCTCTGATGAGGGTGGGTGTCGGGGAGGAGCAGGCGGGGGCCTGGCTTTGTGGGCTCCGAGGCTGAGGACTGTTCTGCACCTTTCGGGGGATTGTGGTAGGAGGGGGGCTCCGCTCTCCCCACGTGGGCGGCAGAGGCAAAGGAGAGGATGGCGGAGGTTGCAGCCAGGGAACCACAAGGGTCCCTTAGAGGGACCGCGTCTCTAGGAAGTTAGTTCCTGTGAAGCCGGGGAGCAGCAGCACCCGGGCGCGTGCGGTGGAGGCCGCATCCCGCGGCGGGGCTGGAGGGGGCTGATGGGGGCCGTGGGGAGGAGATGAAAGCGCCTGCAGGACCACAGACCGGGCGCTGCGGTGGGGATGCGCCCGCCTCCTCCCCCCCAGCCTCGCTCCTCAGCGCAGCCCGGGGCGGGGAGGCTCGGGGCGCCAAGGGTGTGCGGGGCCTCGCCACTCTGGCCTCTCCTCGCCTCTCTTTGGGTGTCCTGCTCCGGGCGTGGGTCTGGCCTCTCAGAATTTGCTTCACTTAACCTCTGCCCCTACCTTGTTTGTACGCCCCTGGGCTTTGTGTGTGATCGTGGACTGTGTGAAGTGCAGCTGTTGCTTTAATGAGCTGCTCTGGGTCTCTCCCTGCCGCCCTCTTTCCTACCCATCCTCCCGTCATCCTCCCTTGGGGCTTCTGTGTGTTTCTCTGAATCTGTCCTTTCCCTTCTCTCTTTTTTTAAAAAATTTATTAATTAATTTAATTAATTTATTTTGGCTGCACTGGATCTTCGTTGTGGCATGCGCGTGGGATCTAGTTCTCTGACCAGGGATCGAACCCAGGCCCCCTGCATTGGGAATGCGGAATCTTACCCACTGGACCGCCAGGGAAGTCCCTGTCCTTTTCCCTTTGTCCAGCCTGCAGCCATCTCCCTGGCATCCGCCCCTGGGCTCCAGGCTGTGTTCTGCAGGCTCCCTTCACATAGAGGCTTGTGGAAGCCTGCATCCCTGCCAGAGGTCTGGATGCCGGTTTCCAGGCCAGAAAGGCCTAGAGAGTAGTGGCAGCTGGAGAGAGGAGGGGTGCTAAAGGAGAAGAGGCAAGGGGCTCTTAAGGTGAGCCCAGGAGAGCCAGACTCACCTCCTGGTGTCTGAGGCACAGAGGAAGGGGGACACAGATGCAGGGAGTTGAAGGTGGAGGCATCAGCGTGGGGAAGCATAGGTGCAGGAATGCACAGATGTGAGCAGAGAAACGAGGGGAGAGAGGAGCCAGGGCCTCGGAGACCAGCGGGCCCTCCCAGCCGCTCTCAGGGGCTGTGGTGTACAGGATGCTACTGTACCGGGGCAGAGCGCCTCTGGGGAGGCTGAGGATGTGGAAATCAAAGGCCAGCTCTCTGAGGCAGCAGCGGAGGCCCCAGGCACCAAAGCAGACAGCGGCTGGAAACCCAGAACCTCCCCCATCAAGCTGAGGCCTGCGGTGGTTTGGGGCAGCGCAGGGAGCTGGTGGCGAGAGGTGGCCCTTGCGCAGACCCCAGGATCACCGAGTGGGGAAGAAGGAATGACCACCACTCGGGGAGAGGCAAGAATGTTCCCAACCTTGCTCAGGCATCTAGGCTGACTTTGGACCCCAGGGAAGGGCTATCCCACATGCAGACTCCTTCACTCTCCGCTCACCAAGGACACGGTGAGTCTGGGGTGGCGGCAGTGGGACCCGCTCTCAGATGTCAGCGTGCCCTGCCCTACACTTTCACCCCAGCCTTCCCCTCTGTGCCTCCACGGCCTAGGCCAACTTGCAAAACAACTTCGCCCGTGACTAGCCTCCCTCTTCCTTTCCTGGAAACCTTCTTCATGACCTCTTCTCTTCCTATTTCCCTGGTTTAAAAGAATTCTATCCAGTTCCCACCGTGAGTTGGGCCCGGGATAGTTCCTCTTTCAGGCAGATGGGGAGGAGGCTGCCTGAAAGCAGATGGGGAGGAGGAGGGGGCTTTCCCCCTGCCCCCCAAACCTCACGAGGAGGACCAAGCCCTCAGCACCCATCTGAGTGCTACATCCTAATCATGGATCAGTGCCCAACAGGAAACAGAATGCGTCTCAGATGGTTCAGGACCATCTGCAGAAAGAGGTGTGGACAGGGGCCCAACCCGCATGTTGAGGAACCAGATACCAGTAGGAAGAGGCAGAGTCTTGAAGGGGAAAGGGCCAACCTGTTGTTTCTAGAACCCAGTGAGAGTTTGAGCTGTGGTTAGGGGGCCATCTGACAGGAACTGCCGTTGCCAGGGGAGGGAGCGGGGAGAGAGGGAATACAGCCATTGCCAGAAAATATGCCCAGAGCCGGGAGAGAGTAAGGATAAAATACCCCCGCCTCTCTCCCCGGCCCTCCCATCTCTTGTGGGTGCTTCCCAGTGGCCAACCCCAACCAGGAGTTGGAGCATGAGGGAGCCGGGGTGACACGCTGTGTAGGATGTGTAGCAGTCAGCCTCCTTGTGGAAAGCAGGGCAGAGAGGAAGGAGCATGCCTGGGGGGGTGCGCACAAGAACAGGCAGCGTGGACACGGATGATTGGGCTTCATCCAGGCCAGGCTTGGGTGGGTACAGACCCTTCAATGACCCATTTTAGTAACAGAATTAACATGTTGAGTACAGAAAAAAGTAATCAGTGATTTCCCCTCTTCTGTTCAATTCAATTTGGTTTAAGTTACCCAAACACAACCCGAGACCTTTCTCTGTGCTCCAGCTGGTGCCAGTGGCAGCATTGCTGGCCGGACCATCACCTCAAACCCAGAGGAGATCAGGGTGGTGGAGGAGAGGTGGGAACCCAAGTCATTGCACCCGAAGGTAGAAGGTGGGATGTGCCCAAGGGGGTGTCAAGTTCAGAGTGGGAGGCTGTGGGAGTTCAGAGGGGGCAGATCATTGCAAAGGTGGTCTCGGGGGAGAGAAAGACCAGGCAGAAGGGGAGAGAAAAGTAGGTCTGCATGCACAAACTCTGGGCCAGGTGCATGCCGACAGTGCCCGCAAGGCCGTCTATGCTCTGAGGCCCGCTTACAGCCTGGGCCTGGAGTTCAAAGACACTTTTCTTTAAATTGCAGTACAGTTGATTTACAACGTTGTGTTAGCTTCTGCTGCACAGCAAAGTGATTCAGGTACGTGTATATATATACACATATACATTCTTTTTCATATTCTTTTCCATTATGGTTAATTACAGGATATTGAATATAGTTCCCTGTGTTACACAATAGGACCTTGTTGTTTTTCCATTCTGTATATAATAGTTTGCATATGCTAATCCCAAACTCCCAGTCCAACCCTCCTCCACCCCGCTCGCTCGCTCGAAGGCACTCGAGCCTGCCCCTGCCTGCCTTCGAGGCACTGTCTGGTGGCCTTCCTTTAGTCTCTACTTCCTCCATGTCATCTGTCTTGTCCCGTTACCACATCAAGCCTCCTAAAGCTCTACAAAGACCACTCACATCTCTGCTCACAAAAACAGCAGCGACTCCCAGTGGCCTGCAGAGCCGAGTCCTCACCCTCTAGCCTGCCTCTGAAGATTCAAGGTCAGGTTCCACGCCCCCTCCCATGTCGCCCCCCACTACTTCCCTCCACAGCCCCCTGACCTTGCACGTGGCAGTGGGATGCCCCTCCCCTTTCTTTTCCAGCTAGCTCAGGGCTTTCATACTTGAGCCGTCCATCAGTCGCCCAGAGGTTTGTGAAAACACAGGCGGCTGGACACACCCCCAGCTTCTGATTCAGCAGTTCTGGGGTGGACCTTTCTCACATGTTCTCAGGTATCAGCTGCTGCTGATGACCTCTGACCACACGCTGAGAATCACTGCTCCAACCCAGTGCCGCCCATTCCTTGAGGCCTGTTCAGAGCCTTTCTGCGACCCCCTCCTCCACAGCCTTATCTGTCTTCCAAGCCCACAAAAACTCTGAAACATCATCTTTCTCCTTGTCCCACTCAGAGACCTCGTAGGGTCGGTCTGACAGTGAGCAGGGAATCGCCCTCTGCTCTTTCTCTGGCCGCATCACTCACACTGAATCAGGCCCCAAGTCCTGGCAGTTTTATTTTATTTTTTAAATATTTATTTATTTATTTATTTTGGCTGTGCCTGGTCTTAGTTGCAGCATGCGGATCTTTAGTTGCGGCATGCAGACTTCTTAGTTGTGG
Organism: Leucopleurus acutus; assembly: GCF_964270905.1. NCBI lineage: Eukaryota > Metazoa > Chordata > Mammalia > Artiodactyla > Delphinidae > Leucopleurus > Leucopleurus acutus. The sequence continues at coordinate 7,163,077 of NC_139152.1, forward strand.
CATGCATGCGGGATCTAGTTCCCAGACCAGGGATCAAACCTGGGCCCCCTGCATTGGGAGCGTGGAGTCTTACCCACTGGACCACCAGGGAAGTCCCAGTCCTGGGAGTTTTAATTCAGAGCTCCTCCCTCAAGTCCGTCTCTCTGAGTTCAGGCCTCATCTTGTCTCATCAGGATTCTTTTTTTTTTTTTAACATCTTTATTGGAGTTAAATGATGCTTTACGATGGTGTGTTAGTTTCTGCTTTATAACAAAGTGGATCTGTTATACATATACATATGTTCCCGTATCTCTTCCCTCTTGCATCTCCCTCCCTCCCACCCTCCCTATCCCACCCCTCTAGGTGGTCACAAAGCACCGAGCTGATCTCCCTGTGCTATGCGGCTGCTTCCCACTAGCTATCGATTTTACGTTTGGTAGTGTATATATGTCCATGCCTCTCTCACTTTGTCACAGCTTACCCTTCCCTCCCCGTATCCTCAAGTCCATTCTCTAGTAGGTCTATGTCTTTATTCCTGTCTTACCCCTAGGTTCTTCACGACATTTTTTTTCTTAGATTCCATATATATGTGTTAGCATACGATATTTGTCTTTCTCTTTCTGACTTACTTCACTTTGTATGACAGACTGTAGGTCCATCCACCTCACTACAAATAGCTCAATTTCGTTTCTTTTCATGGCTGAGTAATATTCCATTGTATATATGTGCCACATCTTCTTTATCCGTTCATCCAATGATGGACACTTAGGTTGTTTCCATCTCCTGGCTATTGTAAATAGAGCTGCAGTGAACATTGGGGTGCATGTGTCTGCTTGAATTATGGTTTTCTCAGGGTATATGCCCAGTAGTGGGATTGCTGGGTCATATGGTAGTTCTAGTTGTAGTTTGGAGTTTTCTCACCAGGATTCTTGAAATCCTGCCTCCAGTGTTTGACCTCCTCCAGCTCATTGTTTGCTCAACAGCTGAAGGCATCTATCTTGTAAATCTACTCCTGTCCTTCTCTAAGTAAATCTCCCTAGCGCCCAGGGTCGAGTCCCAGCCTCCCAGTATGGCACTCAAGGACCTTCATGACCTGGCTTGGCTCCCTGGTCCTAGTCCCAATTTACCACCTGCTCCGAGAATCCGTTTCTGGTCCCACCTGGCAGAGAACCCACCCCCGGTCTGGGTACAGCATGTGTGGCACGTCCAGTGGGTGTCTTGTTTAGAGATCTGCACGTCTAGGTCCTGGCCTGGCTGTCCAGGTCCTGAAGGGGTCCCAGGCCAGGTGAACGCCTGCTGACTGATGACTGGTGTCTCCCCCAGGTCCTGCCTTTCCTTTGGGGGAAGGCCCAGGTCCCTGCCTGCCTCAGCAAAGCCACAATGGACCCCGGAACCTCTCTTAGGCACCTGTTCCTGGTGCTGCAACTGGGTGAGTGCTCAGACTTGGAGTCTGGGTGCAGGTGGCCTGGGAGGAGGGGCTGATTGGGAAATGCAGTGTGTGTGTGGGGCGGTTAAGGTGGAGGCAGCGCAGCCACACCCTCGAAGCCTGACCCCCTGTTTTTCCACCTAGTGATGCTCCCAGCCGGCACTCAGGGGAAGAAAGTGGTGCTGGGTAAGGCAGGAGAACTCGCAGAGCTGCCCTGCAAGGCTTCCCAGAATAAGAGCCTGTTCTTCAGCTGGAAAAATTCTTACCAGACCAAGATTCTGGGGCGTCACGGCTACTTCTGGCACAAAGGTAGGCTGGCCCCACTCCCCGTTCAGAGAGGAAAGCCCCAGGGATTGAACACCCCTGGTGTCAGAGCCCAGCTCCTAGGAAACTCTGGGATCCTGGAGGTTCCAGCTGAGAGTCTCAGGGGCCCTCCAAGTGCAGAGCCTCCCTCTGCCAGCTGCTGGTGGGCTGGGGAATGGCTTCTGGTGGTCTATTATAATTTCATTATGTTAATGGATATTAGAAAAATAACTATCATATAAAACCCATGATTTCACGAATATTGTTGCTACAGATCCATGACCATACTTGGTTTACTTTCATTAAAAGCAATAGAATGGGGGCTTCCCTGGTGGCGCAGCGGTTGAGAGTCCGCCTGCCGATGCAGGGGACACGGGTTCGTGCCCCGGTCCGGGAAGATCCCACATGCCACGGAGCGGCTGGGCCTGTGAGCCATGGCCACTGAGCCTGCGCGTCCGGAGCCTGTGCTCCGCGACGGGAGAGGCCACAACAGTGAGAGGCCCGCGTACCGCAAAAAAAAACAAAAACAAAAACAATAAAAGAACAAAAGAGACATTCAGGCAATGAGCACACCATAACAATGCCCCTGGTTCTAACCTTGGGTTTTTTTTTTTCTTAAAATTATGCAGGTATTTTGAAGATTGTTCTGTATTCAATATGTGTGTGCATCTATCTGTATCTGCATATATCTGTCCCTCTCTATATATTTCTACCTCATTTCTTTTCTGTGACTGCATAGTTCTTTTGTATAATTATACCATGATTTATTTGACTAATCCCATATTGTTCGACACTTAGGCTATTTTCATTTTACTGCTCTCACAAAAAAGAATTCTTCAGTGAGTCAAACCTGGTATCTTTGGAAACGTACAAATGTCTCTGTAGGATGAATTCCTAGAAGTGAAATCTGTGGGCCAGGTCAGCTTGCTCTTTAGATATCTTTTTATTATACAAATTTTGCTGAAATGGCATCTGCTATAGTAAGATGCAACTGTATATCAATGTGCACTTTTCAATATGCTACTTCCTTTATGTAAATTTTATTGATGTTAACTGTTTTTTTCTCCAGATTTTTAAAGTATTACATGCTCATTATAGAATATTTGGCAAATGCAGAAAAGAATAAGGAAGAAAATCAAATGCACACATAATTCTACCACTCAGAGATATCTGTTGTTAACATTTTCATTTACTTCCTTCTGATCTTTGTTTAGTGTGGAAAATATATATTATTTACATAGATGATATCATACTATACATACTTTTTATCCTACTCCCTCAGAACATTATATCATGATGGGACAATCAATTATTAGGCTAATTTTTTAAAGTAATCTGTCAATGTTTACTAAATACAAAGTTCTAAAATCTTTTTACCTAGTAATAGCTATTCTGGAAAATCTATTTTTTAAATAGTTTTATTTTATTTATTTATTTGGCCATGCCACGCAGTTTGCGGGATCTTAGTTCCCCAACCAGGGTTTGAATCCCCACCCTTGGCAGTGAAAGTGCGGAGTCCTATCCATTGGACCGCCAGGGAATTCCCTGGAAAATCTATTTGACAGAAATAAAATCAGGAATATTTCATGAAACCTGTGCAAGGATGTTGTTATAAGCATTGCTTATAATATGAAAGCACAGAATTCAAACTGAAAACCCATCAATGATGAAAGGGTTAAACTATGGTACAACTGTGGGAAACTATGCAGATAATAAAAAACAAGGGCTTTCCGGAAAATTGAGTAGACATACATATTAGTCTGCTTGGGCTGCCATAACAAAATACCATGGTCTGGGTGACTCAAACAAGAGAAACACATATTCTCACAGTTCTGGAGGCTGGATGTCCTGAGATCAGGGTGCCAGCACGGTTGGGTTCTTTCTTTCTTTCTTTCTTTCTTTCTTTATCATTTTTGGCTGCGTTGGGTGTTCATTGCTATGTGCAGGCTTTCTCTAGTTGCAGCGAGTGGGGGCTATGCTTCATTGTGGTGCGCAGGCTTCTCATTGCAGTGGCTTCTCTTGTTGCAGAGCATGGGCTCTAGAGTGCAGGCTTCAGTAGTTGTGGCTCACAGGCTCTAGAGTGCAGGCTTAGTAGTTGTGCCACACGGGCTTAGTTGCTCTGCCACATGTGGGATCTTCCTGGACTAGGGCTCAAGCCCGTTTCCCCTGCATTGGCAGGCAGATTTTTAACCACTGCACCACCAGGGAAGCCCCATGGTCGGGTTCTTAAGAGAGCTCTCTTCCTGGCTTGCAGACAGCCACCTACTTGCTCTGTCCTCACATGGCAGAGAGAGAGAGAGGGCTCTCTGGGGTCTCTTCTTATGAGGGCACTAATCCCTCCAGGAAGGCCCCACCCTCATGGCCTCATATAAATCTAATTACCTCCCTATCTCCCAATATCATCACATTGAGTGTTAGGGCTTCTACGTATGAATTTTGGGGGAACACAATTCAGTCCATAGTAACATACTCTTCACTCTTCCTCTCATGAAATACAAATGAAAACCTAGACATTGCATATAGAACTAACATAAGAAGATTCTGAAAGGTGTTGAGAAGAGAGCAGACTGGTAGGGACCTCAGGGCCTGAAGAACAACAGGTTGGCGAGTTTTCTTTTTGCCTCGAATACCCCAGTCTTGGAGCTGAAGAAGCCGGCAACCTGGAAGCTCTGATGGGCACAGACGAAGATAAGCCTCACAGAAGCCTGCTCTCTTTAGTCAAAGGACCAGGAAAGGAGCAACCCAGCAAGACAAAAAGCTTCAATATAACGACTGCTCTACTTCAGCCAAACGCCAGAGGAAAACTGTGACCCCACACTCTCCCATGCCAACAAAGGCTGAATGGGAGCTTAAACTTCCACACCCCCCCACCCAGGCTGTATAGGCACCCAACACCTCCATTGAGATGGGATCAGAGAATGCAAAGTAGAAAATGGGGCTGTGCATCCCCACCAGCCAGTGAGAAGCCTCCTCCACCCCCTGTAAAGTCAGTGGAGATCACAGGAAGATCCTGGACTTCTACCCCACCCAGCAGTCAGGAGGCACCCCACCCTGCTGGGGTGGTGTCAGAAGAGGTCTAGTGGAGAGTCAAGACCTTTACCATCACCCTGTAGTAACCAGGATCTATGGAGACCACATGGGGAACTGGAACTTCCCCACGTGGGGAACTGGAACTTCCACCCCTGACCAGTTATGAGGAGCATCCCCCTCTAGCACAGTGGAGAGTGAGAGGAGAACCTAGATGTCTTCCTCTACCTGGCAGTAATAAGAATGGTATAAAAGAAAGCCAGTTAAAAAAGAAGGTTTAAATAAGATCCAGAATCTCATAACATAACACTCAAATGTCCAGGTTCCAAGTGAAAATCACTCTTGGTACTAAGAACCAGAAACATCTCAAACTGGATGAAAAAAAGAACCAACAGATGCCCACACTGAGATGAAAGAGAGGTTAGAAATATCTGACAAATACTTTAAAGCAGCCATGATAAAAAGTTCTTCAGCAAACAGTTACAAACATGCTTGAAACAAATGAAAACCAGAAAGCTTCAGCAAAGAAACAGAGGATGTTGGAAATTTCCTGGTGGTCCAGTGGTTAGAACTTGGTGCTTTCACTGCTGGGGCCCAGGTTTGATCCCTAGTTGGGGAACTAAAATTCCACAAGCTGCACAGCCTGGCCAAAAAAAAAAAAAAAAAAAAAAAAGGGTAACATAAAAAGAACCAAATGGAAATTTTAGAATGGAAAAATATAACCAAAATACAAGGGATCAATGAATGAGCCCAACAGCACATTGGGGTGGGGGGGACAGAGGAAAGAATCAGTGAACTGCAAGATAGAACAATAGAAATTACACAATCTGAACAACAGAGAGAAAATAGAGTGGAAAAAATGAACAAAGCCATAGGGACTTGTGGGACTCTAACAAAAGATGTAATATTTGTGTCAGTGAGTGAAGGAGAAGGGAAAGAAAATTGAACTGAAAAAGTACTGGAAAAAATAGTGGCTGAAAAATTTGCAAATTTGGCAAGAGATATTAACCTATAGATTCAAGAAGTTGAGCAAAGCCTAAGCAGGATAAACCTAAAGAAATCCACATCAAGACACTTCTTAGGGCTTCCCTGGTGGCGCAGTGGTTAAGAATCCTCCTGCCAGTGCAGGGGACACAGGTTCGAGCCCTGGTCCGGGAGGATCCCACATGCCGTGGAGCAACTAAGCCTGTATGCCACAACTACTAAGCCTGTGCTCTAGAACCCGTGAGCCACAACTACTGAGCCTGCGTGCCACAACTACTGAAGCCCGCGTGCCTAGAGCCCATGCTCTGCAACAAAGACAAGCCACCACAATGAGAAGCCCACGCACTGCAACGAAGAGTAGCCCTGGTCACCGCAACTAGAGAAAGCCCGCACACAGCAACAAAGACCCAATGCAGCCAAAAATAAAATTAAAAAATAAAATAAATTTTAAAAAAAGACATCATAATTAAACTTCTAAAAACTAAAGACAGGGCTTCCCTGGTGGCGCAGTGGTTGAGAGTCCGCCTGCCGATGCAGGGGACACGGGTTCGTGCCCCGGTCCGGGAGGATCCCACATGCCGCGGAGCGGCTGGGCCCGTGAGCCATGGCCGCTGAGCCTGCGCGTCCGGAGCCTGTGCTCCGCAACGGGAGAGGCCGCAACCGTGAGAGGCCCGCGTACCGCAAAAAAAAAAAAAAAAGTTGGTATATACTGCAAGATCACTTCCAGAAAGGTTCTAGCCATTTACAATAAGTCTAGATAATAATGTCACTGTGTGCCTATCTCACCAGCACCCTTGCTGACACTGAATAGTAATATTTAAAACTTTTTTTTTTGGCTAATTTGATGGTTGAAAAATATATCATTGTTGGTTTAATTTGCATTTCTATGATCGCCTGTGAGATTGAAACATATGTACTCCCTTCTAAACATTCTTACCTCTTTTGTGTTGACGTTTTTGTTCTGTTCCCATGATTTGAATTTCCTTCAGAACAGCTCCCCTTCCCGGCTTCCTGATCTCTGACCACGGCAGCATCACTCTCCTGACTCCCCCAGTTTCTGAACCATAGAGCCAATTTTTGTTTCCCCTACTTTAGTCCCTGATTTCCCATCAGTCACTGCTTATGGCCATTCCTTCCTGTGGAAGTGTTTTTCTGTTTCATCTTCTTTGTTCTCATGGGAACTCCACCCTCATTAGCCAAGGCCACATACCCCTCCCCTGGATTACAGTGGAAGCTTCCTGGCAATTCTCTCTGCTACCAGTCTCTCCTACTTCAATTCTCTTCCTCCTGCAGCAGTACCGGCTCCCAAAGCAATGCTTTGCGTGTTTCACTCCCTAGTCCATTAGGCTAAGCCTGGAAGCCTCTGCCTGACATTCTTCCCCTCAGCATCGCTTGCTGCAGCTCCCCAGCCAGAAACCTCACACCCAGGTGTTTTCCTCACTGCTTTTTTTTTTTTTTTTTTTTTTTTTTGCGGTACTTGGGCCTCTCACTGTTGTGGCCTCTCCCGTTGCGGAGCACAGGCTCCGGACGCGCAGGCTCAGTGGCCATGGCTCACGGGCCCAGCCGCTCCACGGCGTGTGGGACCTTCCCGGATCGGGGCACGAACCCATGTCCCCTGAATCGGCAGGCGGACTCCCAACCACTGCACCACCAGGGAAGCCCCTTCCTCACTGCTTTGAGGTGGTTGCCTGTGCAGCCTTCCTGGAGCTTTTCCCCCTTCCTAGATGTCCTTGCTGCAACCCTTTCCTCTAGCTCACCGCCTGTACTTCTTTTAAGGCTTGGTTCAGTACTGGTCTCCTCCATGAATTGATCCCAGATGCATTGATAACCTTTGACCTTTCACAAAGTAGAATCACTTTTACAAGGTATGGAACAGTCTGGACAAGAGGGTCATGACGAGGCTCGGAAGACGTTTTAAAAGGGAAGCAAGGAGGAAAAGTTATTTTAGGGAAAGGGTGTTACATTTCATTTGGAACCAATTGAGTTTTGGGTGATGGCAGGACATCCAGATAAAGTCATCCCTTGGGCCACTGGAAACGTGGGCCCAGGATGTAGGCGAGAGGCCGGGGCTGGGGGTCATCTGCAGAGCCGACAGGGGTTGCGGTGGAATTGAGAATGTCTACAGAAACGGGGAAGAGGATCCAGGAGAGAGTCCGGAGTAGCACCTAAATGTAGACAGCAGAATAGGAGTCCAAGGTGAAGAAAAGGGAAGGGTGCTCAGATGTGGAGGAGAGAATCGAAAGAAGTGACACGGGGGCAGAACCAGAGGAGGCTACCCCTTCAAGAAGTTTGGTAGATTGTAAAAGGAATGTAGTAGGATTTCAGAAAAATTGGGGCGCTAACCAGCACACGGATCCAGGGGAGAGAGCAGGTAGGGTAGGGACTCCTGCAGGACAAATGAAAGGGGAGGTGGGCAGAGCTGGAGGAAAATCGGGGGTGGGTGTGAGCCCAGGGCTACAGGTTATCTGGAAAGGTCTCCTGGAGAGGGTGGCCCTGAGCAGCGGGAAGGGGCTGTGGGGTCTGGAAGAGGCAAGAAGGGAGAATGACGGCCGACTTGACAGTACGTCTCCCACACCAAGGCCAAAATGGGGAGAGGGCCAGGGCGTTGAGGGTGGGAGCTTTATCTCAGCCGCCTTCACCCCATCCCTGCAAATATGCATTATAAGTAAAAGCCTGTGTCTTTGCTATGCAAATTTAGCTGCTAAAGCCCTTCATTGTAATGAAGTTCTGGGGCTGCTGCTGCACCCAGAAAATGGTTAGCTAAACAGAAGAGCTTCCTCTGGGTGCTGGTTGTTGGTTCTGATGAGGAGACTGGAGGAGGCCGCATGTCCGTGCTTGCAGAACTTTCCAGAGACAGTACTGCACAGCATACCCAACAGCCTGAATCTTAATCCTGGCTCCACCACTTACTGATGTCAAAATTCAAAAGGTAGGGCTTCCCTGGTGGCGCAGTGGTTGAGAGTCCGCCTGCCGATGCAGGGGATACGGGTTCGTGCCCCGGTCCGGGAAGATCCCACATACCGCGGAGCGGCTGGGCCCGTGAGCCATGGCCGCTGAGCCTGTGCGTCCGGAGCCTGTGCTCCGCAACGGGAGAGGCCACAACAGTGAGAGGCCCGCGTACCACAAAAAAATAAAATAAAATAAAATAAAATAAATTCAAAAGGTAGAAAAGGGCATAAAGTGAAAAGCCCTCCCACACCTGTCTCATGGGGATGCACTTCCTCTTCCTAGGGACTACCAAGGCGACCATTTCCTTACGTTCACCTCTAGAAATATTCGTTCATATACCAGGCAGGATAGGTAGATAGACAGATAGATAGACGGAGAGGTAGATAGATAGATAGATAGATAGATATAGATAGATAGATGTTAAATAACTTTCCCCCTCCTTTTCAAGCAATAGTAGCCTGCTTAATATCTTGCTTTATTCAGTTAATGATGTTTCTTAGATATTACTCCATCTCAGAATAGAAAGATCCTTCTCATTCTTCTCATAGCATTCCACTGAATGGGTGAACTCTAATTTATTTAACCTCTCCTTTCTTGGTGAACATTTAGTTCTGTATGTGCATTTGTAATTCTGGTAGACATTACAAATTACCTTCCAGGGGAAGGGATAAATTGGGAGATTAAGACTGACATATACACACTACTGTATATAAAATAGATAACTAATAAGGGCCTACTGTATAGCACAGGGAACTCTTCTCAATTCTCTGTAATGACCTGTATGGAATAAGAATTTTAAAAAGAGTGGACGTATGTATAGGTAGAACTGATTCACTTTGCTGTACTGCAGAAACTAACACATTTGAAATCAACTCTACTCCAATAAAAATTTTAAAAATGAAAACGAAAACAAAACAAATTACCTTCCAAAGAAATTGTACTGGTTTATGTTTCTGCCGATAACGTGTTAGCAAGAGTTTGGGCAACTACTTAATTTCTCTGAGCCTCACTTTCCTTATTTGCAAGATAAGCAAAACAGTACCTATTTCTCAGAACTGTTGTGAAGATTACTTGAGATGATGCATGTAAAGTGTTTGGCATGTAGGAGTTGGTGCTCTCTAAATGAAGGTAAGATTTTATATTTTGGGTTAGTGAGATGTTGTCCTGGCCTGGTAAAAGAATGTGTTGGGACCTCCTCGCCAGTCTGGGGTTCTCAGATTAGGACCCGAGGCAGATTCTGCTGGAAATGAGCAACTCAGATCAGCAGAGTTGTGGGCACCGCCCTCGCCAGGGGGTGCCGTGCCTCCAGGGTACCCAACCTCCTCAATACGGTGGCATTCTACTCCCAGGTGCCTCCAACCTGAACTCTCGAGTCGAATCAAAAATAAACCTGTGGGACCAAGGATCCTTTCCTCTGGTCATCAAGGATCTTGAAGTGCCTGACTCGGGGACTTACATCTGCGAAGTGGAGGACAAGAAGATCGAGGTGGAATTGCAGGTGTTCAGATGTGAGTGGGGCAGCCTGGGATGAGGACACCTCCAGCCAATCTCCCTTCCTCCTTGACTCCCATCCCTGTACCCAAACCAGGACCTGAGCTGGTGGCATTTCAACAGTCCAGAGACTGATCAGACAGGCCGCCGCATCTCCTCAGCCCCTCCTCAGGCCTTGGGTCAGGCAGGGGGAGTCGAAGAGACCTAGGGGTGGGGGTGAGGGGAATGGAAAGGCAGGAGACAGAGGAAGGACTGAGAGAGACAAGGAGAGGGGGAGGGGAGAGGGAAACGCTGCCTTGGGCTGGGGATGGGCAGAAGGAAGATGCTGGGATGGGGGTAACGGAGAGACACCCTTGGTCTCCTGGCTTCTTCCCTTCTCCTTGAAGATGGTGCGTGTGTGTGACACAACTGGCCTGCTCCCCCCACAGTGACTGCCAGCTCGGACACCCGCTTGCTGCTGGGACAGAGCCTGACCCTGACCTTGGAAGGCCCCTCTGGTAGTAACCCTTCAGTGCAATGGAAAGGTCCAGGGAATAAAAGGAAGAATGAGGCCAAGAGTCTGTCACTGCCCCAGGTGGGGCTGCAGGACAGTGGCACCTGGACATGTACCGTCTCCCAGGCCCAGCAGACGCTGGTGTTCAACAAGCACATCCTGGTGCTGGGTAAGAGGCGCTCCCCTCCTCCGCAGGCCCCCTGGCCTGACAGACGGTCCCTCTGCTCTCGCTGCTGCTCCAGTTCTGGGTCTGCCCTGGGGGACATACTGGGCCCTCTCTTCCTCAAGCTTCTCATTTACAGCCACGCCTCAGGGTAGTAGACATGGGAGAAGGAAGGGACAGGGGATGTGAGGACGTGAGGGACCCCAGAGACCCAGGAGGAAGCCCCAAAGGAGGGCTGTCTAGGGCGTCTATGTTCTCTGTTGCCTCAGCTCCCCCCGCCCACCAAGTTGGCAAAGCCACTAATTCAGGGACACTCAGAGCAGCAAGCCAGTCCTGATGAAATCTGACGTTGCAAATTTGATGCCTCCTGAGCTAGGCTTCGGGAGGGAAAAAAGAGCCCAGAAGGCAGGCACCACCCCAGATCCTGTCCTCCAGGTGCTTACGGGACACACGGTAGGGTGTGCGGTGGTGAAGGGTGTGGACTCTGGTTGAAATCCTGGCTCTGGCTTAACCGTGTGGCCTTGGGCAAGTTACTGAACCTCTCTGTGCCTTGGTTTCTGCATCTGTAAAACAGGGATGGTCTAGCCTACCTTGTCGTGTTGTGGGCAGAAGTAACGTACGGAATGCACTTAGAACAGCACCTGGCACGTAGTCAGCCAGGGTTTGCTCTTATCTTGTGAAGGGTGATAACTTATGTACCCAAGTGGTGCAGGCCAAATGGCCTCTGTGCTCTAGGATCCTGAGGAGGGAGAGGCCCCTTGTGGCTGGGCTGTTCTAGGAGGGCTTCTAGGGGGAGGGGGTGCTGCCGTGGGACCTCCCTGGGGTGCAGAGCTGAGAGAGGAGAGGAGAGGTAGATGGGAGTTTAAGCGCCCGAATGGCAGCCTGGGTGTTTGGACTCACCTGGTCTCCTCCCGTCTCCCCCCACCACGTGCCTACCCGCCGCGTGCCTGCGTGTGGACCCGGGTTCTCTCCCGTCCCCCTCCAGCCTTCCAGGAGGTCTCCAGCACAGTCTATGCAAAGGAGGGGGAGCAGATGAACTTTTCCTTCCCACTCACATTCGGAGATGAAAATCTGAGCGGGGAGCTGAGTTGGCTGCAGGCAAAGGGGAATTCCTCCCCTGAGTCCTGGATCACCTTCACATTGAACAACGGGAAGGTGACTGTGGGAAAGGCTCGCAAGGACCTCAAGCTTCGCATGAGTGAGGCGCTCCCCCTCCACCTGACTCTGCCCCAGGCCTTGCCTCAGTACGCAGGTTCTGGAAACCTGACCCTGAATCTCACCAAGGGGAAGTTGTATCAGGAAGTGAAGCTCGTGGTGATGAGAGGTGAGGAGATAGGCTGAGAAGGTGAGGGCGGGGTGGGGCTGGAGGGACCTGGCCCTGGGACCCTCCAAGGCAGGACAGGCCCCCAGAGGGATGCCTAGGCCCTGGCTGCCTGATGGAGCCAATCAAGGGCTGGTTTTGAACTGAGGTGGCAATCCTCTGTCCGTCCCTGACATCCAAGAGCCGGCCTAAGGTGGCCTCCACTAGAATTCCCAGGGGTCCTCCCTGAGAACCAGGCTCTAGTTCTGCCTCTGCCCGACCCTCTGTGACCCCGACCCTCTGTGACCCCTCTGTGGCTCGGCTGTCTCCTAAGGAGGGTAACAGTACGACAGTGATGGTGACAAGGTCAGACGCCACACTGAGTTCTCCCCATCCTTATCTCCTTGATCATCCTAACAACTTCACAAATAATAACGGCTAATATTTGATGCTTTGTACCTGCCGGGCCCCAGTCAAGCGCTCTACATGTATTTCTCCATTTAATTTTTGTCTGGGGCTCAGGTGGGTAAGTAACTTGTTCAGAGACTCACAGATAGTAAGCAGTGGGGCTGGGGTTCAAATCTAAGACTGTTGGACCTCAAAAACCCTGTTTCCTCCATTATAACTGCATGAAAATGTGCTCTGAGAGGCTAAAAGAGGAATGCCAATGTAAAGTATCATTTTCATTGTCCTGCGAATCGCCTTAGAGCATGGAGGTGCTAGGAACCCAGAGGTCTAGGCTCCCAGTCTCAGGCTCTTGTCCCTCTGCAGTGACTAAGTCCCCAAACAGTTTGACCTGTGAGGTGCTGGGACCCACGTCCCCCGGGCTGACACTGAGCTTGAAGAAGGAGAACCAGAGTATGAGGGTCTCAGATCAGCAGAAGCTGGTGACGGTGCTGGGCCCTGAAGCAGGCATGTGGCAGTGTCTACTGAGCGACAAGGGCAAAGTCCTCCTGGAATCCAAGGTCAAGAGTGAGTGAGAGTCCAGATTCCGTGGCCTAACCCCGAGCCCCGACCTCCTCCACCGTGGGACCCTCCCAAGGCTGGTGGAGACCACCCAGCCTCCCAGTTGCTCTGAGATGGGTGGGTTTTAGGTATGGTGCCTGGACACAGGGGTGATGAGGTGAAGTGGGGTGTGGTCCTGGGCTCTTGTAGTCCTACAAGTTCCCATCTCCCTAAGGTCTACAGCCCAGGGGTCCACCTGACCAAGAGCCCCCCTCCCTGGCTCCTCTTCAAACCCAGACAGAGAGACACACACACACATACACACATTCATGCGCACGGCACATGGCGTGGACCGCCGCTTCTAGCTCCCCAGGGTACAGTGCAGTGTCTAAACCTTAAAACCCCTTCCCCAGCCTTTCCCTTCCAGCCCTGGGGGCCCCTGAGGGCCCCGTGCACCCTGCCCCGCTCTCCCAGCCCAAGGACCAGACCCAAGTGTGGCAGGGCAACGAGGCCCTCCCTCCTCGGGCCCCCCTGCTGCGTGCCCTGTGCCTGAGTGCAGCGGGCAGGGAGCTGAGCACGGCTCTCTCTCTTGCAGTTTTGCCCCCGGTGCTCGCCCGCGCCTGGCCGAAGCTTCTGGCTGTGGTGCTGGGGGGGGTCGCCAGTCTTCTGCTTCTCACTGGATTTTGCATCTTCTCTGCTAAATATTGGCACCGCAGGGTGAGTGAGCCTCCCCAGACGCCCTCGTTCCCCCGCGGGGCACTTGCGCACCTGAGGCCTGTGCGGCAACAAGGATACCCTGTGTCGGTGACCTGCTTCTGCTCTGGCTCCCTCGGCCCACTGCTCAGCAGCCTCACTGCCAGCTGGGCCCCGTCCCAGATCCCACGCGGAGGGAGAGACAGGAAGGCGCAGAGTTAATTCTGGGACAGATGGCCTCAGCCACAGTCACTGCCTTTCCCCTCCCACGCCCCCCTCCAAGGGGCAGCTCCCTTTCAGAGGCCTGGGACCCTCACGACTCCTCTCTTTCTCCCTGGACAGCGCCGGGCACAGCGGACATCTCAGATCAAGAGACTCCTCAGTGAGAAGAAGACCTGCCACTGCTCGCAGTAACTAGGGGGCACAGAGGGAAGGGGGGAGAAGAGAGGGAAGGAAGGGGAGGAAGAGAAGAGGAGAGGGGGGCTAGAGGGAGGTGGTGGAGAGGAGAGAAGCAGGCAGGGATGGCCCAGGAGGTAGGTAGCTGGCAGGAGGTGGAGGACGGCGAGGTGAGGGGCAGGGGGCCTGCGATGTGTCCGGAGGCCATCACTGAGCTGGACGAGAAAAGCAGGGTCTGGGAGGCAAGGAGGGCCTGGAAAGCAAGGAGCTGGGGAGGAACAGACACGCTCCTCTTATTCTTCGTCCCTCCAGCCGGCTCCAGAAGACATGTAGTCTCACCTGAGGCCCCAGCCAGGAGGAGCTTCCCATCTGCAGCCTCCCCAGCTGGCTCCCCCTGCATTTCCTGTTGGTCTCCTGGGCCTGCGGACCAGATGAATGTAGCCGGCATAGCGCCTCTGTCCGCCTCCTGCCCTCCCCGTCCAGTGGGCCTTGGGTCCGCTCTTCCAGAGGCTCGCTCACACCCCCTCTTCCCCGTTTCCTTTTCACTCAAACCCTAGCCCTTCTTTGATGATTTCTTCTCGACCCTCTCCCTCACTGCTCACTTGCATCTCAGGGGAGCACGTGGGACCGGCCCTGCCTGCCCTGGAGGGTGAGGCTGGGTGTCTGAAGCACGAAGCACAGGGCTGTCACTGTTCGGGAGAGGACCCCGGGACCAGAGAAGGCAGGGACTAGCCCAAGGTCACACAGCCCGTCAAGGACGGGTCCAGATCCAAAGGCTCCTGACCACCAGCCTGTGCTGCTCCATTCTGCCTGCGTCTTACCCTGTGTCAGCAGAACCACAGACTTACATCCTGACCTGAGCACAGACCAGCGCCCTGGGCACACTCGTGCGCAGATACAGTTCCTTACCACCCAAGCAGCGTGGCGCTGTCTACAAATCAGTTTCACATCCTTAGTCTATTTGAACCTCATGAAAATCCTACAAGACTGGTAGTGACAGGACCAAGATTATTATCTCCAGTTTATAGACCAGAAATGGAATGCAGAGAGGTCAGGTGATTGCCTAGGTTCACACGGCTAGGACGTGGGCTAGCCCAGGTCTCTTGACCTCTAGGTCCACTGTTCTCTCTTGAACACAGGGACAAATGCCACACAGATCTCTGCAGTTGGCTGGTCATAGATGCCCGGTACTACCTTGGATTCCCTTCACCGCAGGGAGGTTGCCTCAGAGAGTTCAGGGCCTCCCCGCCGAGGATCCCTCCTTCATCACAGCAGAATCCTATTACCAGAGGACAAAACCTGTAGTTCTCCTAATCAGGGCACAGGCTGGAGCACAGTGACCCGCCACGCACCCTATCAGAACCTTCTAGAAGGTGAGCTTTGCCAGGGGGACAGGGTGGGGAGCTGGCCAGACAGTGAACCCTCTGAGGGTACCTCTGGGCCTCAGAGATACCCACTGGGCCTCAGTCTACCTGCCCCATACCCCCCTTCATCCCTCCCCCAAATGATTCAGGAGACAAGAAAATTGGGTTTACAAGTTTTCTTCTTCCTCTTCTTCTTTTTTTTTTTTTTTTTGCGGTATGCGGGCCTCTCACTGTTGTGGCCTCTCCCGTTGCGGAGCACAGGCTCTGGATGCGCAGGCTCAGCGGCCATGGCTCATGGGCCCAGCCGCTCCGCGGCCTGTGGGATTTTCCCGGACCGGGGCACGAACCCATGTCCCCTGCATCGGCAGGCGGACTCTCAACCACTGCACCACCAGGGAAACCCCTTCCTCCTCTTCTTGATCCATTTCTCTCAGGATCCCCAGCCTCCTCTGCCTCTCCTCCCTTCCCTTTCTCACCATGTCCCGCAGTCCCTACCCTTTCCCCCTTTTCCTTTCCCTTCAGCTTGCCGCCTCTTCCAGGAAGAACACCCGGTTGTCTCCAGGGCTCCCCATGGCTTGCTTTGTATTCCTGCCCACTCCCCACCCCTGCCTCCCTGAGCTGACAGAAAAATCCAAGAGACTGACTTTAAGGAAGATGCTCTTCTTCATTTGTGTGTGTGTGTGTGTGTGTGTGTGTGTGTGTGTGAGATGTGAGAGAGAGAGAGAGAGAGAGAGAGAGAGAGAGAGATGGCTCTTTTCTGGGGACCTGGAATCTTCTGATCTGTGGGGTCAGACCCAGAGGAGAGGTTGCCAGGCTTGCCCCAGGAAGGAGACGAAGTTTCCCTGGGGAGGGAAAAATCCTCTGGAGGCCGATTACCCACCTCCCCACCCCAGAGGGCCCTGAGTGTGCGGGTGTGTGATACACTGAAGGGGAGAGACTGCAGGGGCTGTGTGTGCCCTGCACGTGAAAAACTGTGATGTGTGCGGGAGAATTGTGTGTGTCGCCCACACAAGTGTGAATTTGTGCTCCAGGAGGGGGAAGCGGTGTGTATTGGTGGGGTGCTTTCTTTCAGCCTGTGTACCCCGCATCCCGCAAGCAGCCCCAGCGTCCTCACCAGCGCCCCTCACTAGGCAGCCTCCAGCACATGCCCGCGTGAGCTACGCCCGGGCACAGCCCTTACAGATACACACAGTGACACACGTGTCCAACTCCCCGAGCAACACCAGCTGCCTCATCGAGCTTGAGTTCGTGTTGAAAACCGGGTGGGGTGGGGGCAGGACACGATCCAGTTCTCCAATGAAGCCGGTTCCCCGCCGTCCTCCTCGCTCCCTCCCTCCTGGCGCCTTCTTCGCCCCTCCCCCTCCAAGTCCCCACCGTCCGGTCCCCCGCCCCGCGCTCGCCCCCGCCCCTCAAGGCTCGCCTCCGTCCCGACCCGGGGCTGCGGCGGCAGGACCCCGGGAGAGAGGGGCTCGGAGGGACGTAGGGGGCCGAACGGAGAGGCTGGGACGGGCGGGAGGAGGGAGGCCCGGAGGGAGGAGGGAGGAGGGAGGAGGGCGGCGAGCTGGAGCCGGCAGGCGGCGGGAGCCGGGGAGAGCCGCGTCGGGAGTGCTGTCTCCATGGCAGTGCTGGGCGCAGCCCGAGGTAAGGCGACCCCGGCCCTGTCCCCCGTGGTCCCCTCCCCTCTCCCCCCCGCCGCCTCCTCTCCCCCTCGGGCCGGCCCCTCCTCCCCAGCCACCTGCTGTTTCTGCCCTGGAGACCGCGGTGGGTGGCCCGCAGGAGGGAGGAGCCGCCTGACCTTTTACCCGTTTACCCCGAAGGGCGAGGGACCCCTTTCCGCCCTGGAGTCCCCCGGACCCCCTCCCACCTTCCCCTGATCTCTCTCCGTCCTTCACCTCCTCTCTCTGCCCTTCACATCCTTCCTGCCTCCCTCCCTCTCCGAGTCCCCAGCTCTTTCTTCCTGAGCCCACCCTCTGGGCCTGGGTGGGTGTGGATGGGAAGGGGTCCAAGGCTGGAGGGGAGATGGGGGGCGCTCCTGACCGATTCCCTCCATCTCCCTCTAGCTGGCCATTGCCATGGCAACTAGGGTGTACTGGGCTCCGAGGGAAGACAAAGGTGGGGGATGGACTAGGACCTCTTGGGGAGGGCAAGGGTCTAAGGGTCTGCTACAGGAAACAGACCCTACCACTGATGTGCCCCATTTTTACCTCGCTTACCCCAAAGCCATTATGCCCATCCTTCCTGCCTCCACTCTCTTCAGGCTTTCACCCGAGTTCCTCTGAACCCCCTCCCCAGGGCTCGATGAAGCTCAGAGTCACCAAATTCAGAACATCCTCCTTCCCATCAGAGGGAAACTGAGGCTCAGGACAGGGGAGGAAAGAGTGGGGGTCTATGAGGTGGAGGGAGTCTGAACCTTATTGAACACTGGGCTTTTCTTCTCAGCCTCCCTATTCCCTGCTCCCTCCCTCCATCCCCCCTCACCTCCCCCCAAAGCCTCCTCTCCAGGGGTCTCTTGGCTTTTCCTTCTATTTTCAAATACTATCACTTTGCCCCCTCTCTCCTTCTCTTCTGTTCAAACTCTCCTCCTTCCCCCTAGTTCCCCCTGTTTCCTTTTCCGGATGCTTCTGATGTCAGTGGTTCCCCTGTCTTCGGGTTCCCTGCCACCCCCCACCCCACCCCACCCCACCCCCGCCTCGGTCCCAGCCTCCTTTCTCCCATCTTCCCAGATACCCAGTGAGTGGGCGGGTGATCATGTAGGCTTGGGGAGATGGAACTGAGCACCTGGACCCCTGGACCCAGGAGCCTGGAAGGTTGGGGAATGACTGTAATACCATATCCCAGTTTCCAGTGAGTCTTACCTCTGCCATGGTAGCTCTGAGGAGAGATCCAGGGATGTGAAGACAGCGGTTGAGGAGTGCTGAGCAGGGGACAGAAAGAGGGACCCGGGAGGGCCAGAAGCAGGAAAAATGGCTGACGAAGGATGGGAGACAGGAGGTCAGAATACCTTCTCTCCTGGAGGTCTGGAAAGCAGGGCTCTCATCCGTGTGGGGTGTTAGAGTGACCGTCTGCTTTAAGGCAGGAGAATGTTCTGGGTGACCCCATGACCCCTAGTAACCAGTCATTTCTATCATTTCAAGAGAAGGGAGCCTTGGGTACCAGCTGGAGACCAGCCTAGGCCCCACCTTTGCTCCGCCCCTTCCACACCTCATCTCTCCCTTGCAGGGTGTCCAGGCGGCTGAGCCCCGCCCCCATGCCCCTTGAGGCATCCGGAGGACCCCTCACTGGCCTAGCACCAGAGGCAGAAGACAGCTGGAAGTCCTGACATGGGGACCAGGGCTTCCCAGCCAGCCTCCTAGTTGGGAAAGCGGTCAGCTTGCCTCCCCCCATCAACTACAGGGATACTTCTGGAAGGGTCCCACCCAGCATGGAGGCGGAGGACCACCTCTGCTGACCCTCAGTCTCCTCCCCTGCCCTCCACACCTGACCTTAGCTGGGTCAGCCGTGCAATGCTGAGCACTAGGGTAGGCCTAGGGGCGGCCTGCCTCGCTCCAGGGCAAGGACTGTGGGCATCATGGGGGTGCGTGTGAGTGGGGCTCCTGGGTGAGACCTAGCCCCCACCCCCAAGAGCTCAAGGGGGGTGGGGGGACCGACGAAGGATGGCTCGGGGTGGGGCGGGGGCGGAGGAGGCCTCCCTCCGCTCAAACGCGTTGTCCTGGCTGGCCTGCGGGCTCCTGGCACTGCTGGCCAACGCCTGGATCATCCTCAGCATCTCGGCCAAGCAGCAGAAGCACAAGCCGCTGGAGCTGCTGCTCTGCTTCCTGGCAGGCACGCACATCCTCATGGCGGCCGTGCCCCTCACCACCTTCGCTGTGGTGCAGCTCCGGCGCCAGGCCTCCTCCGACTATGACTGGAACGAAAGCATCTGCAAGGTCTTTGTGTCCACCTACTACACACTGGCCCTGGCCACCTGCTTCACCGTCGCCTCGCTCTCCTACCACCGCATGTGGATGGTGCGCTGGCCCGTCAACTACCGCCTCAGCAACGCCAAGAAGCAGGCGCTGCACGCCGTCGTGGGCATCTGGATGGTCAGCTTCATCCTCTCCACGCTGCCCTCCATCGGCTGGCACAACAACGGCGAGCGCTACTACGCCCGCGGCTGCCAGTTCATCGTCTCCAAGATTGGCCTCGGCTTTGGCGTCTGCTTCAGCCTCTTGCTACTTGGGGGCATCGTCATGGGGCTGGTCTGTGTGGCCATCACCTTCTACCAGACGCTGTGGGCCCGGCCCCGGAGGGCTCAGCAGGCCCGGAGAGCGGGGGCTGGGGGCGGGGCCAAGGGGGGTGGGCCAGGGGGATTGGGCACCCGGCCAGCCTTTGAGGTGCCGGCCATTGTGGTGGAGGATGCCCGAGGGAAGCGGCGGTCCTCGCTGGATGGGTCCGAGTCGGCCAAGACATCCCTGCAGGTCACCAACTTGGTCAGCGCCATCGTCTTTCTCTATGACTCACTCACAGGGGTGCCCATCTTGGTGAGATTGGGACTCCCCCCCACCTGCTCTCTCCAATACCCAGACCCCAGCATGATCACCTGACCTCTAACTCCATCATCCTTCTTCCTCTCCTCTACCCAGCCCCACTTGTGAACCCCCATCTCTATCATCCATCTCCTAGTTCCCACTAGCCCAGCTCCGTAGCCTGTTCGCCAGTGACCAGTACTCAACTCCATCATCCATCCTTCCGTCCCACTCCCTGTCCTCTGGCTCCATCATCTATCCTGCAGCTCCACTATTCAGCCCCCAAGACCCATCACCCAGCTGCTAAGCTCCACACTCCACTCCCGAACTCCCTCTGGATACAACAGGGTCTTGAGCACCCCTGGGTGGCAACCCCAGAGAGCTCACCGCCCCCCCCCCGCCCCCAGCTTTCTGCATCCCCATCTAGTCCCTCTTTCTGGATTTCAGTCTGTCTTCAAGTTTACTGTACGGCGTCTGCTCCTCTCCCTCTGCACCCCTGGGCTTTCTCTCCAGTACTCTGTCCTGATCTTCCTCTGAGTCAATCCCTTCCCCTCTGTTCAGCCTTCTTCATCTCCAGCTTTGCCTCTGTCCCGATCCTACGCGATCCGGACCATCCGCTCCTGACTTCTTGCCCCGCCCTCGGCTGCACTAGGATGTCGGATCTGGGGTCGAGTGGGCCCCCTCGGCTCTGGGCCCTGACCCGGGGCCACTCTCCATCCTCCTGCCAGGTGGTGAGCTTCTTCTCCCTGAAGTCGGACTCGGCTCCCCCCTGGATGGTGCTGGCCGTGCTGTGGTGCTCCATGGCACAGACGCTGCTGCTGCCTTCCTTCATCTGGTCCTGCGAGCGCTACCGCGCCGACGTGCGCACGGTGTGGGAGCAGTGCGTGGCTCTCATGTCCGAGGAGGATGGCGACGACGGTCAGAGGAGGGGCTGGGCTTTCGCTTTCCTAGGCGTCGGCTCCCTTTCCTGCCCTTTTCTACCAGCCCTTTTTCTTGTGGGGACGGGCTGCCCTGGAGTGCCCCCTGCTGGACAGAACCTGCAGCGCCCCTGGGTTGACTCGTGGCTCCCCTCTCCCCAATCATCACCCCGATGCACACCCACTGCTTCCTCCTCTCGGTGTCTGTTCCCCCTCGAAGGCCACACTAGCCAGCTCTGCCTCCGCCGAGCCTAAGAAACAGTCCAGAGAACTAACACAACCATAAAGGAAGGCTGTGGAACCAAGGGAAAGCTAAGCTTCCTGAGAGAGACTCCCCAGCTACAGGGACAGCTCCTGGCGTGGGATTGGGGGGCCAGGGGTAACTGTTTCAGATAAGTGTGTCTATATGTATGAATCGCTAGGGATTCAGCACCGAATGCAACAGACGTTGGCCACTCTTGTTTTCCTCTTGGAGCTTACAGACTAATGGAAACAGGATTCTCTGGGGAGCTTATAAGGGGGTGGGAGCTTTTAAAGGGGGTGGGGAAGTGGGTGTTCCCTGCCTGTAACCACTCTGCCCCTTTTTTCTCCTAGATGGGGGCTGTGATGATTATGCAGATGGCCGAGTGTGCAAAGTTCGCTTTGATGCCAACGGGGCCACAGGACCAGGGGGTAGGGACCCTACCCAAGTGAAGCTGCTGCCTGGAAGGCACACGCTCTTTCCCCCTCTTGAGAGGGTCCACTACTTACAGGTACGGGACTAGGCAGTACACCTCCTATTCTGGGTATCCCCTCACTACTTTTCTCCAGTCTCTGTTATCCATCCTGACCCCCGATTCCCTAGCCCCAGCCTGCAGGGCACATGAGGAGTAGGTGAAAGGAAGGCATGGCAAGGGAGGCTCCCCTTCAGACCGCTCAGAACCAGGTTTGCCCATCAGAGGATGTTTTGCAGAAGTGTAAGGGGTGGAACCATCTTGCAGAGTCCCCACTGTGGTTCCTGCCTCTACCCCCTTTGTCCCGGCAGCACCCCTGGGTCTACTCGCTCCTCTCCCCAGGTCCCTCTGTCCCGCCGTCTGTCCCACGATGAGACCAACATCTTCTCTACTCCTCGGGCACCTGGCTCTTTCCTGCACAAGTGGTCATCCTCTGATGACATCCGGGTCCTCCCAGCCCAGAGCCGGGCCCTAGGGGGCCCTCCTGAGTACCTGGGACCGAGACAAAGGCTGGAGGAGGAGGAGGAGGAGGCTGAAGGCGGGGGGCTGGCCAGCCTTCGCCAATTCCTGGAGGGCGGGGTTCTGGGGTCAGGTGGGGGACCCCCACGGGGTCCAGGCTTCTTCCGAGAGGAGATCACCACCTTCATTGACGAGACACCTTTGCCTTCTCCGACGGCCTCGCCGGGGCCCTCTCCTCGCCGGCCCAGGCCGCTGGGAGTCTCACCCCGCCGACTCTCCCTTGGGTCCCCTGATAGCAGAGTCGTTGGACTTCCTTTGGGGCTAAGTGCAGGGCGACGCTGCTCCCTGACAGGAGGTGAGGGGAGTGCAAGAGCTTGGGGAGGACCTTGGGACCCAGGTAACCCCATCTTCTCCCAGCTGACCCTGTGAGCCCAGGTGGGCCTGCTGGACTCGGGGGTGGGGGGGCCTGGGTGCGTAACGCCTCGTTCTGTCCCTGACCCTGAGGCAGCTGCCTCCAGACTCTGGGGAGATGGAACCCCTGCTGTCTCCCATCCAAGTGACCAGATGCCTGACTCACCTTCCATCATCCCTAGCAAAATGTATTAAAGTCTGAAGTGTCACCATGGAAACCTGTGTGTCCAATGTGCTGTGGTGGCAAAGGGGATGGTCAGAGGCTCGGGGGCTGGAATGGCTCATAGAAGACAAACTGCAGCAGGCACACCGGACAGAGGCACAGAAATATACACGGAGAAAGACAAACATGCAGACATTCACAGAGACGGCCTTCTGAGAGCACCTCGGGCTGGGCTGGGCTGGGCGGGCGGGCGGGCGGTGTGGAGGGGGGAGGACATAGGGAGACACTTGAGTTAGCTGGTTTGGGGTTTGAAGGATCTTCGTTGAGATCTGTGGAGGTGGTTTTAGAGGATGTCTCTATCTCCCATGCCTCAGCGCTCCTCCTTTTCCCAAATCTGTATGTGCGCACTTTCTGGGCAGGAAAGGATTTGAGCAGACCTGGTGTCACAGACCTGGGGTTTACCCCCCTCCCTGCTGCATTCGAAAGTTCTTTGTCCAAAAGCGCGTGTGTGCGGGTTTGTGGGAGGCATCCACGCTCCTTTTCCTGGACCCCAAGAGTGGAGGAGAACGCAGCCGCAGTAGCTCTTCCCACCCGCTGGGCCTCGGCGTCTGGAGTCAGGGGTCCTACGAGGCTCCTCAGGCTGTCTTCAGAGCACCAGGCCTGCTCCACCGCCGGCCGTCTGCCCTGCTCTCCCCGCGGTCTGTTTCTTGGTCCACACCACCCCGCTGGTACTAAAGCCCGCGTTCTCCACCTTCTGCCAGGCGTCCTCTGACACCCGGCTGGCTCTCACCCCGGCCTCTCCCAGGGCTGGGGCTCGGCCCCATCAGCTCCCGTCGGCGCCGCTCATTCCTCCTCTCTTCCTCTCCTCCCTCCTCTCGATCTCGCCTTCCTTTCCCCTCCCTCTTCCTTCCCCGTTTCCTCCCTCTTCCTCGCGGCTCCCGCAGTTCCCTCCTGCAGCCGGCCGGCGGCTCTCGCACGATGTTCCGGCTCCTCCAGTGGCTGCCGCTCTTGCTGCTGCTGCCTCCCCCGGGATCCCCGGGGTCCCCCGAGCCCCCCGGCCTGGCCCCGCTGTCCGCGGCGGCGCCCCCCCAGGCCCCCGACTTGCTCTACGCCGACGGGCTGCGCGCCTACGCGGCGGGGGCCTGGGCGCCGGCGGTGGCTCTGCTGCGGGAGGCGCTGCGGAGCCGGGCGGCGCTGGGCCGCGCGCGGCTGGACTGCGGGGCGCGCTGCGCGGCCGAGCCGGGGGCAGCGCTCCCCGCCTCCCCGGGGCCCGACTCCGGGCCGGGAGCGGCGCGGGGCGCCTGGGAGCCGCTGCTCCTCCGCGCCGCGCTCCGGCGCGCCGAGTGCCTGACCCAGTGCGGGGCGCGGAGGCTGGGTCCGGGGGGCGCGGCGCGGCTCCGAGTGGGGAGCGCGCTCCAGGACGCCTTCCGCCGCCGGGAGCCCTACAACTACCTGCAGAGGGCCTACTACCAGGTGCGCGGCGGCCCGGGCCCCGGGGGTCCTCCCCGGCCCCGCCGCTGTCCTCCTCCAGCTCCCGGGAGGGGCGGCGGGCCAGCGCCCGGACCCGGGTGGGGCTGTGTGGATAGGACCTCGTCTTTGGAGTCCGTCCTATCAAACCGCGACAAACACCCATCGAGGCCGCCGAGGGACAGCCTTGGGAGAGTGGGAGCGAAGTTGGAATGGGTGTCATGCGGCGGGGTGGAAGTAGGTCGGAGATGGAGGGCAGGGGCCTGGAGTTTTAGAAAGTCTTACTGAGACCTACGTGGAGTGACAGCCGCCTCTTCCCAGGAATGAAGGGGGAGGATTAGGGTTGAGATCCGCCGCTGGAGAGAGAGCATGGGGGCGGGTAAGGGGGTGAGTGTGAGCCTTCGCTTGGGGCAGGAGGGAGCTTCGGGAAAGAGAGAGGAGGAGCGGGCCAGGGCTGAGGGGCCCGGTGTCCCGGGGCAGGGGCAATGGACGCTGCGCGATACTGGTGCGGTCCTGGTTGCCTAATAATGCCTACGTGGCTGGGGAAGGGGGGCGCTGGTCACACACACCTCAGCTCAGGGTCCTAGAGCCCAGCGGCTTTTGCTGGTCGCTCGGGTCACCTCTACTTCCGCACCGCACTTAGCCATCACTTCCACTTCGTCTCTCCAGCGAGGTCCCTCTGCCCATACCCCACCCACTCCAGTCTTCAGACCCCGCTTCCGCTTCCGTAGCTACCAGACTCCCGAGAGCCCCAACATACTGGGGGTCTGGAGGTTGGGTGGTGGGCAGTTC
This sequence comes from Leucopleurus acutus, assembly GCF_964270905.1. Taxonomy (NCBI): domain Eukaryota; kingdom Metazoa; phylum Chordata; class Mammalia; order Artiodactyla; family Delphinidae; genus Leucopleurus; species Leucopleurus acutus. Next base: position 7,188,017 of record NC_139152.1, read on the forward strand.
TCACCTACCGGTCTTCCAGAAGGCTCTGGGGCAGTGCCAGGTGTGTCTGGGGTGCGGAGGCTGGGGAGGAGGCAGAGTCTGACACCCCTACCCCAGGGCTGACTCCCTCATCTTCCCCACTTCTCAGCTGAAGAAGTTGGACCTGGCAGCAGCCGCAGCGCACACCTTCTTTGTGGCCAACCCGACGCACCTTCAGATGCGAGAGGACATGGCTAAGTACAGACGGATGTCCGGGGTTCGGCCCCAGAGCTTCCGGGACCTGGAGACGCCCCCATACTGGGTGAGACCCTCAGGACGACCCCTATCCCGCCCCCAGTCTTTGACTGGCTGGATACACAGGCCTCGCCGGACTGTGCATTGTCCGCTGGGCATCAGGAAGTCTGGGTACCGTCCTCTGTGACCCTGATGGGAAGTCCCTCTCTGGGACTTAGTTTTCTTCCCGAGATTCACAAAATCCCACGTTCTAACATTTGGATTCCGAGGCCCACCCTGTATTCCCCAAGGTGAACTGGGACCTGGAGTCCAGGCCCCAAATGAGACCCACACCCCTCCCCTTCTTTCCCCCTCCCGATCTAGTCTGGCAACCCTTGCCCCAGGATTTCAGGTGACTGACCACTCCCCTCCCCAGCAGGCAGCCTATGACACCGGCCTGGAGCTGCTGGGGCACCAGGAAGCAGCATTGGCACTGCCCTGGCTGGAGGAGGCCCTGCAGGAGAGCCTGGCCCAGGTGGAGAGCTGCCGGGCCGGCTGCGAGGGGCCTGAGGAGCAGCAGAAGGCGGAGGAGGAGGCGGAGGGGACCGGGAGCTCGGGAGGCCTGTACGAGGCCATCGCAGGTGAGGAGCTGGGCAGAGGGGACCGGGAGCCCCGGAGGCCTGTACGAGGCCATCGCAGGTGAGGAGCTGACGCGCTGCGCGGGGCCTCACGGTGCCCAGGGAGGTGCGACACAAGCTGAGCGGCGCACGTGTGTCCCCCGCAGGGCACTGGATAGGGGTCCTGCGGTGCCGGCAGCGCTGTGTGGGGGACACGGCCACACGTCCTGGTCGCAGCTTCCCTGTCCCAGACTTCCTTCCCAGCCAGCTGAGGCGGCTGCACGAGGCCCATGCTCAGGGTCAGTGGGGCAAGGGTGAGCCCTGGGGGTGGCTGAGGCTGGAAACGGGGAGAGTGAAGGTTTGCCTCTGATGGTATCCTGAGCCCCATCCCTCCCGCCCTCCGTCTGTCGCTGCATTGTAGTTGGTCAGGGCTCCATGGGGACCACCACCTCAGGCGGACGCTTGCTCTCCTTTGGTGCCGTGGTGGAAAGCTCGGAGATGGGTCACAGGGCTCCTTCTGTCCTTGCTGTTTCTCACCTTCCTTTATTCTCTCCTCTCTTCCTCCCCTCTGAACTCTGCCCACACAGCTCAGGTATGTTCCAGTAAGCTTTGGAAAGAAGCAGTGGAGGAGCCTGTCTGCTGGGTGGGATGGGCCCTGGGAGGCCACCTTCTCCGGCTCTGCCTCTGTCCCCCTGGCTTCTTGCCTCTGCCCAGGGGTCACAGCGGTGCCCGGTCTCTGGGTCCCGCCCCACGCTGTTCTCTGTCTCCAGTAGGGAATCTGTCCCAGGCTGTGGAAAATGTGCTGAGCGTTCTCCTCTTCTACCCGGAGGATGAGGCTGCCAGGAAGGCTCTGGACCAGTACCAGGCCCAGCTAGGAGAGCCGAGACCTGGCCTCGGGCCGAGAGAGGTAGCCCCTCCGCACTCACCCTGTGAGGTAGCCCGAAATCAAACAGATGTACTGGGGAAGTCACCTGGATCCCGCCCCCCATTCTGGCCAAAGGCGACCCCAAGGCCAGCATCCGCTCAGTCTCCACTCCCTGCTCCCCACTGCAGGCTCTACCTCTGAGTCCAAGTGCCAGCCCAGCCCTCTTCCATTAACCTCGCCCCTGCCTGCCCCCACCTGGGCACAACACACACACACACTACCCCCAGTCTGAGCCCCGACACCCTGAAGCTGCTGGAGGAGGGTTGAGCCGAGGGGCACAGCCAAGGTTAGGGAGCCTGCGGGCTCCCCTGCTCTCCTCCAGCCTTAACTTCCCTGCCCCCCGCTGTCCCCCTTCTCCAGGACATCCAGCGCTTCGTCCTTCGATCCCTGGGGGAGAAGAGACAGCTCTACTATGCCATGGAGCACCTGGGGGCCAGCTTCAAGGATCCCGTGAGTGACCCCACTGCTCCCCACCCGCCCCCAGGAGGGGCACAGCAGTAATGCCCTATGTGGATGTGCCACATCCGTTCCCAACAGCGTTTCCTATTTCTCCATAACCCTTCGAGGGTTGGAGAGGACTCTGTGTCCCAGCGTCGCAGGGACAGAGGCAGGCGCCTGCAGTTAAGGGCGGCTTTGGGGTCACGCAGGCCTAAATGTTGGTCTCTCTGCCACGAGCAAGCTCTGGACCTTCACTTGCCTCGGCCTCGATTTCCTTACCTGTAAAATGGGAACATCCCACTTATCTCATAGCCCTGTTGAAGCCACGTCACTTGCTCCGAAGTACAGAAAGCTCTGTTGCGGCTGCTTTCCTTACTCTTTGTTGTAGTTGTGGAGGGGACTAAAGGGCAGAGGTTATTCTCGCTAGTGCTACAGCATAAGGCAGGCTTCCTCAACCTTTTTGCCACTATTGCCATTTTGGACCAGATACTTCCTAACTGGGAGAAGGGGGCTGTCCAGGCAACGTAGGACCGTATAGGCCACCTTCCCTGTAGGCCGGCCTCTGCCCAGTAGGTGTCGCTAGCACTCCCTGAGTCATGACCATCAAAACTGTTTGCAGACATTGCAACATCCCCTAACGGGCAAATCTCCCTCTTTAGAAACCGTTGGTTAAATCCCAACTCTGTCCCTTATCAGCTGTGTGGTCTTGGGCATGTGGCTTTACGTCTCTGTGTCTCAGAGTCCTCTCAACTGCAAAATGGGCACATTACTGCGACCTGTTTGATCAGACTGTTGTGAACTTTAAATGATAAATTCCACATCCACGTATAAAGCTCTTAGAATAGCGCCTGGCAAATGGTGCTACGTAAGTTGTTGTTGTTGTTGTCATCACCCTTATTGCAGAGTTTGGCCCAGTGCCCGGGGCTCCCGACAGTGAGTCCAGGGCTTTCTCCGCCTCCACCTTCCCCTCTGGAAGCAGGAGGACCTTAATGTGGTAGCTCAGGGTCTACCGTCAGGGATTCAGGGGTGGACTGGATGGGTGATGGCGCTTTTCCTGACTGTCCCAGGATCCCTGGACCCCAGCAGCTTTCATCCCTGAGGCCCTTAGAGAAAAACTCAGGTAGGAGGTGCCTTGTGGTGGGAGGGGCGTGGCCTGAGCTGGAAGGGGAGGGATGGGTCCTGGGGAAGATGGGTCTGGACTGGCCTGTGCGTCCGCTGAGCGTGTCTCTCACCCCTGAGAGAGGATCGGGAGAAGACGCCGTGGGACCGTGAGCCTCCACAGCCGAAGCCCTTGACTCACTGGAAGGGTGAGTTCCTGGGACAGCAGGAGACAGGAGCCTGCAGGGGCTGGGGGCTGCCAGCTACCGCTGGGCCTGCTCTCAGGGGACCCTCAGCCCCGCTCCCGTCCCTCCCCGGCAGATGTCCTCCTCCTGGAGGGGGTGACCCTGACCCAGGACGCGAGGCAGCTGAATGGGTCGGAGCGAGCGGTGCTAGACGGGCTGCTCACCCCAGCCGAGTGCGGGGTGCTCCTGCAGCTGGCCAAGGTGAGAAGACCTGTGGGGGGGGCACTGCCGCTACTTGGGGACCCTCTGGCACAGCTGTCTGCCCCCTTGCTCTTGGCCTGCCCCCTGTCCTGCCCTCCCTGACTCTCCAGCGGGGACTGTGCTTGCCACTGCCTCCCCGCTGGGGACAAGTTGCTTTTCCTCTTAACTTAGCTGACATGGGCTGGTCATTTTACAGAAGGATTTTGTGAGAAACTGATAGGAAGAACAAAATACAAAGCATAAATGCATCAGAAAGGGTGAGTGCGCAGGTGAAGATTCCTTGGTTGGCCGAGAGCTCAGTTATTGGCTCGGCAGACACGCAGGCTGTTTCTCCATCATCGCCTCCCCTCCTGAATTGGGTGAGATGATCTGTATTCGCCAGGTCGACTCTGCCATTTTATGAAGCTTCAGTCTCACTCTGGGCCAGCGTTTCTTCGACACACGCTCTTTGAGACCCTGCTGTATACTGGAAATGCCTAGGTTCCAGGGAGAGGTAGATGAACCCAGACCGTGCATTTGGGAGCTCAGTGTATAGAGAAGGAATCAGGCACGGAGACATAATCAGAGTAGGTGGTGAGTTTGATGAAAGAAGTCTATACAGGGTACTCATCCACAGACTTCCCGGGCCATCCAGTGGTTAAGACTCCGAACTTCCACTGCAGGGGGCATGGGTTCGATCCCTGGTCAGGGAGCTAGGATCCCGCGCCGAGATGCAAAGTCACGGAAGGCTTGCCGGAGGGGCTGGCATTTGAGCTCAGTCTTAAGGATGAGTTAACCAAAAGAGAGGGAAGGAAAGTCAGGCTGCAAGGGAGAAGAACAAGGGGGGTTCTGGGAACTGCAGTGGAGCACAGGAGTTAAGAACATGGGCCAGGGCTTCCCTGGTGGCGCAGTGGTTGAGAGTCCGCCTGCCGATGCAGGGGACACGGGTTTGTGCCCCGGTCCGGGAAAATCCCACATGCCGCGGAGCGGCTGGGCCCGTGAGCCATGGCTGCTGAGCCTGCGCGTCCGGAGCCTGTGCTCCGCAACGGGAGAGGCCACAACAGTGAGAGGCCCGCGTACCACAAAAAAAAAAAAAGAACATGGGCCAGTCCCAGCAGGGATTACCTGTGTGACCTTGGGCAATGTATTTTAACATCTGTGAGCCTAGTTTCCTCTCTATGAAACGGGGCTAAATGCAGCGGTTATGTTGTAGGGTTGCTGTGGTGGCTGAGGATTAAATGAGTTAGTACCTGGTAAAGCTCTTGGAAGAATGTGGAAATAGCATGATCTATCGCTATTAACATCAGGCCGTATGTTATCCAGAGGCGGTGTAGGGGTGGAGGCCCAGGAGAGATGGGGAAGGGCCTCTGTACCCTACCAAGGAGTTTGGACTTTATTTGTGGACGGCTTACTGGAGGATTTAAGGAGGGGTGGACTTTTGTCTTCCTGCAGAACCGCCAAGGGCAGGGTCTGGAGCCCTCATCCTGTAGGACTGGGAGCTCCCTCTAGTGGCAGTGTGGAGAATGCAGCGGGAGAGGGAAGTGAGCGGGAGCCTCCGGGATGATTGCAAGAGGGCCGCCGCCCTAGGTTAGGTTCTCATTTCAAGGGAATGAAGATGGGGACAGATGGGAAATATTTAGAAAATCAAAGAAAGAGAATTTGAGGACTAAATCTATGTGGAAGATGAAGAAAGAATGGAGTCAAGGATAACTCCCAAGTGTCAGACCTTTCTGTTCCTTGATTACACGAAACTCATTCTGGCCCCAGGACCTTTGCATTTGCTATTTCTGCTGCCTGGAACATTTTTTCTCTCAGCTATTCCTTCATATCATTTGGTTTCAATGTAGGTGTCACCTCATCACCTAGCTGTCCCCTGATCCCTGCCGGGGCACTCTCGGGGTTGTAACCCTGCTTTAATTTTCCATGTAACACTTATCACCACCTGAATTGATCTGGTTTGTTTATTATCTCAAAATATAAACCCTGCTGGAGCTTTTCATGTTCACAGCTGAGTCCGCAGTGCCTAGAACAGTGCCTGGCACGTAGTAGGTGCTCAGTGCCTACTGAATGAATGAATGAATAAAAGAATAGAGTGTTAGATGGCTTGAGTGGCCAGGTAGCCTCTATATAAACCTCTCAGAGATGAGGCTTAAATACGGGGTAATTAGATAGTGGTACCTTGAGTTTCAAAAAGCAGACAGAATAGAAAAAAAGAAAGAAAAAGCAGACAGTAGGTATCAGGAAAGGGACACTCAGATACTAGGAGACCCTCAGTTGATAAGAGTCATGTAGGCAGTTGGGTAACTGGGACTTAGCATCAAGGGTACTCAAGTTCTCCAAGAGCATGTAAGGTGAGAAGGGATGGAAGAGAGACACCTTTGCTGATGCCACGTCCCTACCTCGAGTCAGCCAGGACCTGTCCCGACTGTCGAACCTCCTGCCAGCGTCCTTTTCCAGAGAAACTCCCCTATTCTCGGCCCATCGGGATGAGTGATCAAGCCCCTTCTGCCCCCTTCCCCAGCTGTCCTTACCTCTCAGGGCCCCTTCCCCACTGTAGGAAGCTCTCCAGAGTTCTGTGCACAGTCCCTTCCGTGAGTGGGTTCCATATCTTTACCAGGAGTGACAACACAGACGCGGAGATAGTCGTTCTCTGGGAAAGGGCAGCAGCTCAGAGAACTCCGGGAGCTTCTAGCTTCTTCCAGGGAGTTGGGAGGGTTGGAGGGAAGGCCATGTGGCCCTGTGGGCAGTGAGGTGGGCGATAGCCCAGGGCCGGGGAGGGTGACTCCCCCAGCCAACCCCCTCCCTGCTTAGGACGCGGCTGAGTCTGGAGCCAGGTCTGGCTATCAGGGCCGCCGCTCCCCACACACTCCCCACGAACGCTTCGAGGGGCTCACGGTGCTCAAGGCCGCCCAGGTGAGAGGAGGTCCCCAGGCCCTGGCCTGATGCCAGAACTGGAGAAGAGGGCCGGGCATCTCCTGTGGAGGGTTCTTCCGGGACCGAGAGTAGCCGAGTCCTCGGCCCAGGGTTGAGGAGGGGCTTCCAGACCAAGGGGCCCGGGTTGCCGTCATGGAGCAGTTGGGCGGATGGGCACCCCCAAACCGTGGGTGGAGGGCAGTGGAAGTGGGGCGGGGGCAGGGGCCACCCTTCCAGTGCCTCCCCCTTCCTGGCCCTTCCTTCTCTGCTGGCAGCTGGCCCGGGCTGGGGTTGTGGGCAGTCAGGGCGCCCAGCTGCTTCTGGAGGTGAGCGAGCGCGTGCGGAGCCTGACACAGGCCTACTTCTCCCCGGACCGGCCCCTGCACCTCTCCTTCACCCACCTGGTGTGCCGTAGTGCCATAGAAGGTAACCGCCAGGGACCCTGCCGCTCCGCCCCAGCCTCGGGGCCCCTCGGGGCCGGTGCACCGCACACCTTCCGCAGCCCCAGCCACGTGCATCCCAGTCTTCACTGCATGAGGACTGACTCCCCTGCCCAGGCCGGGCCCGGCTGTGACCCCGGAGCTGCAGGGTGGGTGTCGGTGGGCGGGCACCGGGCAGCGGGGTGCCCACCAGGCCCCTTTGCTTCCCAGGAGAGCAGGCACAGCGCATGGACCTGAGCCACCCGGTGCATGCAGACAACTGCGTCCTGGACCCTGACACCGGGGAGTGCTGGCGGGAGCCCCCGGCCTACACCTACCGAGACTACAGGTGGGCGGCCCTCCAGGGGTCAGGCAGGGGGGCCTGGGCGGGGGTCTCACCGCCTCCTGTCTTCCTCCCTCCCCAGCGGAGTCCTCTACCTCAATGATGACTTCCAGGGCGGGCACCTGTTCTTCACAGAGCCCAACGCCCTCACCGTCACGGTAAATGGGGGCTGGTGCGGGGGACAGGGAGCCCAGCTGTGGGCTCAGGATTCAAAACAGAAGGTTCCCAGAGGCAAATGCAGGGAAGTGGCTGGGGCCGCCTTAGCCCTCTCCTTCCCTGGCCTCCCCAGCGCCTCCCACCACTTGTGTGTTCAGGGGCTCTCCTAGCCCCTCCCAGGAGACCTCCAAGGGGCCCCTCCAGGCCCTCCTAAAGGAGGGCGGGTGAAGCATAGGACCCCAAGCCCCTATTCCAGATACAAGCTCGGGGCTAGGATCGGTGGAAGAGCGGAGCAGTGCTTCTTCATTGTGTATTGCTCTGCCTTGTCCAGTTACTTCCTTCTCTGCTCACCACCGGTCATCCAAGCTCTCTTTGGGGTGGAAAAGTGTCCTCAAGATCCTTATGCCCAGAACCCGGAGTCTGGTGCTGCGCTCGTGCCTTCAGGTGGCTTCACACCTGGTACAAAGAGTTGGCCAGGAAAAGTCAGGGCACTGGGGCGGATGGAGGTCCCTTCTCCCTTTGGCTCCAACTCCTCTAGCCTCAGTCTGGCACTTGGGCTCCCCAAGTGGAGGCCCATTTCCCACTTGCCCCCAGACAGCCCCTGAATTATGGAGGGGAAGTGGTGGGCAAGAGAGCTGCCTTCTCTGGGCCCCCTACCCCCGTCCTACTCCAGGGACTCGGGGCCAGGTTTTCCGAGGGCCCCTCCCTGGAGCTGCATCCGCCATGGCCCGCCAGGCGCAGGTCCGTCCTCGCTGCGGACGCCTCGTGGCCTTCAGCTCCGGCGTGGAGAATCCCCACGGCGTGTGGGCCGTGACGCGGGGGCGGCGCTGCAGCCTGGCGCTGTGGCACACGTGGGCCCCTGAGCACGGGGAGCAGGTGAGGAGCGAGCGGGAGTAGCTGTGTGAGGGGCGGGCAGGCTGATGGGTAAGGCGCAGGGGCTGAGCTGAGCCAGGGAGGGGCCTTGGGGCAGGGTGGATGCAGGAGATCAGGCCAGACCCTCCTCTCCACGCCTCCCAGGAATGGACAGAAGCCAAAGAGCTACTGCAGGAGCCAGAGAAGGAGGAGGGAGAAGGAATGCCCAGCAGAGACCCCGCCCCAGAACCCCCCAGCCACAGGCTTCAGCGGGTCCTGGACAAGGCTGGGAAGCCGCCTCGGGTCCGAGAGGAGCTGTGAGGGGCTGAGCCAGCTCCTTGGGGATGTGGCCTCTTGACTTGTGGGGGGTCTGCCGTGATGCCAAGACCCCCGAGAAGTCCCCATGTGACAGGAGCAGAACAGCGAGCTCTCCATCCCTGCACGCCCGCCAGCCTGGGGATCACAAGGGCCGTGCAGCCCTGGACACAGAGGACACTGCACAGACTAGCCTGGGCCCAGCTGACGGACCTGCAGCCCTAGGACAGACAGAAGACGCGATGCTGCCGCCGTGGGAGAGAAACGGCAGGGGGTAGGGCCCGACTGCTTTAAATGAGGAGAACGAGAGGGAGGGTGACCCCACTGCCCGCTCCCCGCCCGTCAATAAAGAGCCGGAAGATCCCTCAGCCGGGGGCCCAGTCAAGTGTGTCGCGGCAGTTTCCCTGGCGGCTGGAGGGTGGAGAGGCTGTGACCAGCCAGGGAGGACAGGTATCGTGGGCCTCCCAGAGGCAGGGCCTCTCCAGCCTGTGATTTGTCAGGGAAATCTCGGCCACCTGCTCCCCTCGTGCAGATGAACCCTAACCCTGACAGCTGCTCCTTGGGCCTCCTACTCTAAGCCCTGTCTTCCCTCTCTGAGCATTTTGCCTGGGACTCTGGGCAGCCTCATCCCTCTGGTTCTTGCCTTCTCAGCCCCAGCAGGACCCTGTGAGTCCTGGGGGCCAGCAGTGGGCCCAGCCCCGGATGGGAGCAGGGGACGGGGCTGCCCTCCACTTGCCATTCTTTTCTCCACCCAGAGCTGGGCCAGGCCTGTCCATCCTCCTCTCTGGAGCCCCCGGACCTTCCCACTCTGCCCCGGGATCAGACCCTGGGGGCAGCTGGCTGGGGCTTGTCCAGAAGAAGGATTATCCAGATCAGTCCCTTGTAATCTCAGCCCCGGCCCGCACCCTCCCCGTGCTCGTGCTCGCCGGAGCCCTCTCCGCGCCCCACCGGAGCTAAGGCGCACAGTTTTGGGTATTGACAGTGGGCCGCCTCTCACCCTCATTCTCTGGCTCCTGGACTGGTTCCTAGCCAGGCCCTGACTGCCAAGATCATCGCCACTGGTGGGGGCCAGGGCCTGGGGGCCCCCCGGAGCTGTGGTCGTGCTGCTCCTTTGCACCCCTCCCAAACCCAGCCCTTAATCCTCACAGCTTTGCTCTAATCCCATGGGGCCTGATGCTCTGCTCTCTGCCTGGAGACTGGCCGGGGAAGCACCCGCACTCCTTCCTCCCTCCGGGGCTCGTCACGGGGGCTGCTTCTCCGTGGAGTCCCGCGCTCCTGCTGCCACCCACCCACCCCCCAACCTGGGCTGGGCCCAAGCCTCTCGGAAGCCACACGCCTCCTGCCCTGTCCTCTCCCCCCACCCCGGCCAGCTGATTTCATTTGCCTGACGTCGTTGGCCCTACCCTTCCCTGTCACTGCCCCCCCGCCCCCCGCCCCCAGTCGGGGCCAGGCCAGGCCAGCTCCCCTGGCAGCAGAGCCGGGGCAGGTGACGGGCGGGCATCGCAGCTGAGCGAGTGAGGAGACGCCTGGGAACCGGAGCTGGAAGCCTAAAGAGGTCCAGTCAGAGCCCAAGTAAGAGGGAGCTGGGCTGGCTGTGCCCTCTGGGGCTGGGGGCTGCAGGCAGGGCTGGGCCAGCGCCGGGGCGGCTGCACAGGACTCCACACTGGGAGGGGCGGGCGGGGAAGGTGGTGCAGACCACCCAGTCAGTCCCCTGTCTGGGGACTGGGCTCCAGCCTTCGTGAGGGGTCCGGTGTGAGGTGTGAGGGCCAGAGACATGGGGATCCACCTACACCCACCCTGTGTTCCTGGCAGGAGCCCGAGCCACGCCTCCCGCTGCCCGCCATGGGGGAGATGGAGCAGCTGCGGCAGGAAGCAGAGCAGCTCAAGAAGCAGATTGCAGTAACCCCAGAACCCTCCCACCAGGGAACCCCAGAAAACAAGGAACCGGGCCGTGCGGGAGTGGGGCCTGTGGGGGAAGAGGGCTGGATTCACCCTTGAGTGACGCCCGAGAGACCCCTGACCTGGAAGTCGCCAGAGACCTCCTGAATTTGGATCTCATATTTGAGAGGCGCCCCCAAACCCTAGAGCCCCAAACCCACCCGCATCAGACGCCCACGCACCCCCCCCGACACCCTGCCCTTACCGTCCCCTGATGTCTGCTTCCCCACAGGATGCCAGGAAGGCCTGTGCTGACATTACTCTGGCAGAGGTGAGAGCTCCTGCCCGCCCGACAGGGCCGGAGGGGAGGAGTGGGGAGGGGAGCCCCTGGCCAGCCACAGCCTGGTGCCCAAGCTCTAGTACAGCGTGTCCTTGGAGTGAGGAATGACATGAATTCATTCATTCAACAAACATTTCGCGAGGTCGGTCTGCTCTGGGCCAGGCACCGAGTCGGAGACTAAGGAGGCAGACTCTGTCCTGTCCTCGTCCATAAAACGACGGGGTGGCAAGGATGAAGAGGGGTAGGGCTTTGTCAATCAGAAGCCCTTCGCGACTCTAGGTACTAGCTGTCTAATACTGAAGTCGTCAGTTCTAAGATGCATTTTTTCACATTTTGACATCTCGGAAATTGAGATGCATCCAACAATCGATGCCTTACAATTATAATTCACAGATTTTTTCCTTCGTAGAGTTGGTGGCATCTTAGATTGGATTAAATGTTAATAATAAGAGTAAACATTTACTGAACATGAGCCAGGCACTGGGCTAAGTTGCTTAAATACATAATTTCATTTCATTTTCATGACAACCCCATAAGGTAGGTGCTGTAAACCTCATTTTACAGGCTCAGAGGAAAACAGGCTCAGAGAGGTTAAGTAACTGGCCTGAGATAACAAAGCAAGTAAATGGCAAGTCAAGTCTTTTGACCCTGGAGCCCCAGCCTAAGTCTAGAAGGTCAAAGGAGTTTCAGGGCCATGCAGCTGCTCTGGGTACCCAGTGAGAGCTGGCCGTGCAGCAGTGGTTGGCGAGGGCAGGCTCCTAGCAGCTGGGTTCAGCCAGATGTGTGCATCTCTTCCCAAGTCTGTGTGTGGTGGTCTCACATCGGCAGCTTGGATTGGTCAAGGTGGTATTATTTATACGATGCAAATCCCCCTCCCCCTCCCCCTCCTCCCCCAGCCCACGCAGGAGAGGTGGTGGTTAAACCCTTAGCAACATGCCTGTGTCTGTCTCCCGCATCAGTCTAAGCCACTGCCGGGCAGGGCCTGAAAGCTCTGAGACTGGGGCCCTGACCCTGAGCCTGGCACGTAACAGAAACTTGTACAGATCAGTGGCTGTGACACTGACACGTGGGCATGCACCCTGCTCACCCCCTGATTTCCTTTTTTTTTTTTTTTTTTTTTTTTGCGGGATCTCAGTTTCCCGACCACCACGGATCGAACCCTTACCCCCTGTATTGGGAGCATGGAGTCTTAACCACTGGACTGCCAGGGAAGTCCTCACCCTGATTTTTAGTGCTCCCTTTCCTGCAGCTGGTGTCTGGCCTAGAGGTCGTGGGACGAGTGCAGATGCGGACGCGGCGGACGCTAAGGGGACACCTGGCCAAGATCTACGCCATGCACTGGGCCACCGACTCCAAGTGAGGCTTAAGAGGCGTGGGCGGCCGGGGGTGGGTGTTAGGGGGACACAGGATGGAGAGTTGGGTGGCACGAGCGTTCTCTCCCCAGGCTGCTGGTAAGTGCCTCGCAAGACGGGAAGCTGATTGTGTGGGACACCTACACCACCAACAAGGTATCAGCCCTGTCTCCCGGCCCCTCTGCCGCCCTCCTTCCTGGGGGCCTCCTGCTCCCCTTCTCTGCTCTCCACCTGGGAGCTCAGCGCAGGCCCCCGCTGCCCTGCCCCCCGCAGGTGCACGCCATCCCGCTCCGCTCCTCCTGGGTCATGACCTGTGCCTACGCCCCGTCGGGGAACTTCGTGGCATGTGGGGGGCTGGACAACATGTGCTCCATCTACAGCCTCAAATCCCGGGAGGGCAATGTCAAGGTCAGCCGGGAGCTCTCTGCTCACACAGGTGAGTGAGTGAGAGACTGAGGGTCCCAGGAAGTCCCGGCCCTGCGGGGGGCGGCCGGCAGCCAGGGCACTGTCCTAACTACCCCCAGGTTATCTCTCCTGCTGCCGCTTCCTGGACGACAACAACATTGTGACCAGCTCCGGGGACACCACGTGGTGAGGACCGAGCGTTGTGGGTGCTGGGGCTTGGGAGGCACCTCTGTGCTGGCCTTTCTCTGTGACCCCCTCCCCTCCCCTCCCCCCACCCCGCAGTGCTCTGTGGGACATCGAGACCGGGCAGCAGAAGACTGTGTTTGTGGGACACACGGGGGACTGCATGAGCCTGGCCGTGTCCCCTGACTTCAAACTCTTCATTTCGGGGGCCTGTGACGCCAGCGCCAAGCTCTGGGACGTGCGGGAGGGGACCTGCCGGCAGACGTTCACGGGCCACGAGTCGGACATCAATGCTATCTGCGTGAGCAGTCCCCTCAGCCCCGCCCCCTCTGTTCTCTGACTCCCGGGAACACCTCTCCACCTCCAACACACACAGCCTTCATCCCCTCCTGCAGCCCCCTGACCCTTTCCTTTTTTTTTAATTTATTAATTTTTGGCTGCGTTGGGTCTTCATTGCTGCGTGCAGGCTTTCCTCTAGTTGTGGCTCGCGGGCTGTAGAGCGCGGGCGCAGTAGCTGTGGCGCACGGGCTTAGTTGCTCCGCGGCGTGTGGGATCCTCCCGGACCAGGGCTCGAACCCGTGTCCCCCGCATTGGCAGGCGGATTCTGATCTACTGCGCCGCCAGGGAAGCCCCTGCCCCTTTCAACTTTCCACTTTGAAATAATTTTCCCTCACAGAAAAGTTGCAAGAGTAACAAGAAGAGCTCCCATCTACCCTTCACCCATATTCACTGTTACCTTTCTGCCACATTTGCTTCATCATTCCCTCTCTGTAGAGTGAGGGAGGGATAGATGGACAGACGGACACAGACACACACACACCTAGATGTAGGTATAGACACGCTTTGTCATTAGCTTTTTCCCTGGGTTCTTTGAAAGTAAGTTGCAGACCTCATGCCTCTTTACCCATTAAATACTTCAGTGTGTACTTCCTAAAATCAAGGCCGTTCTCTTTAGTAGTCACAGTCTAATTCTTAAAATCAGGAAATTTACATTGACGCAGTACTATAGTCTATATTCAAATCTCACCAATTATCTGAAAAATAGCCACGTTTTTTTTCTGTCCAGGAACATGTATCGCATTCCCTTGCCTTGGATTTTCAGTTTCTTTTTTTTTTTTAACATCTTTATTGGGGTATAATTGCTTTACAATGGTGTGTTAGTTTCTGCTTTATAACAAAGTGAATCAGTTATACATATACATATGTTTCTTTTAAACTGGAACCGTTTGCGCCCTTTCTCTGTCTTTCGTGACATTGACGTTTTTGAAGAGTACAAGCCAGTTTTCTGTAGACTTTCCCTCCATCGGGTTATGTGACATTTCCTCATGATGAGATTCAGGATATGCATGTGTACTTGGCCCTGTGCTTACACACTGATCCAGCCGACTGTAGTCGTTGGCGTCTGGGACAGCCTCCGCCCTTCTGACCATGTGACCCTGGGCACGCTGCCCACCCTCCCTCAGCCCCATGCTCTCCCCTGCAACGTGGAAATACTGTGGAGCAGGGAAGGGGGTAGGGAGCCCGGCTGCAGCTGGCATGTGACAAACGTCAGTGGTGAAGAGCGACCGTGCTGGCGGTGGAAGGGACGGGGGCGGGGGCCGGGGAGGCTGAGGGAAACAGCTGGGCCTGGAGTCACCAGGGCAGGAGCAGGGAGAGGGCAGGAAAGGCAGCGGGCTACCCAGGTCTGAGTCCTGACCCCTGGCCACCTGTACGCGCAGTTCTTCCCCAATGGAGAGGCCATCTGCACGGGCTCGGACGACGCCTCCTGCCGCCTGTTTGACCTGCGGGCGGACCAGGAGCTGACCACCTACTCCCACGAGAGCATCGTCTGCGGCATCACATCCGTGGCCTTCTCCCTCAGCGGCCGCCTGCTCTTTGCGGGCTACGACGACTTCAACTGCAATGTCTGGGACTCCATGAAGTGCGAGCGAGTGGGTAAGAGCCTGCCCACCACGGCCACCTCGCTCCCCTTGTGGGGACCCTCTTACCACTGCTCCCTAATTATTCGGTAACTGAGCTCTACCCCTAGAAGCCAGCCCCCCTTGCTTCCCAATCTAGGACCACCTTCTCTCAAAGCGAAGTTGCTCTAACGGGCCCTTCTCCACTGCGCCTGCCATGGCTGCTTCCCACCGGAAGAGCTCCTCCTGGCCACCCCCAGACCTGTGGGCCTTGAATGTGCAGTCAGTGCTGGGTTTCAGGGGCATCCACCAAAGGGAAGGGCCATCTCAGGGACTATGCAGTGACAGAATTCAGGGGATGGAGAGTGACCTGGTGGCCCTGACCCCAACCTGGGTGCTTCTCTAGGACTGGCCTGGTCTGAAGCTGAATCAGATAGTGTGGCTTCTTCTCTTGGGAGAGGCCAGGTGCCCAGTGAAGATAACACTGGGCCAGAGAGTCAGGATCCAAGTCTTAATTCCACTGCTTACTTTCTGAGTGGCCTTGGGCAAGTCACTTCTCTCGGGGCCTAAATCTCCATTTGGAAGCCCTCCCCATTTTCTAGTGCCCTTGCTTTTCTCCCGGCACGTTGACATGTCCAGCCCTCCCAGGTCCCTCCCCTCCCCTCCCCCACCCCAGGTTCTGCACAGAGAGATTGGCCTCAATAGAAGGCCCGCCCCTTAGGGCTAATCCTCTTTCCTCCTCTAGTCAGCTGTGTCGCCTGGCTAACCTAGCGGCCCTGTGTGCACACACTCCCTGCCAGGCTAACTCCTCTCCCTTTTCTTCAGGCATCCTCTCTGGCCACGACAACAGGGTCAGCTGCCTGGGGGTCACAGCTGATGGGATGGCTGTGGCCACTGGTTCCTGGGACAGCTTCCTCAAAATCTGGAACTGAGGAGGCTGGAGGACGGGGGGGTAAAAGGCCACGAAGACACTCGGCTGCCCTCTCCCCTGCCCGATTTCTTTAAGATTTTCTCTTCTACCCTGCAGCCGCCCTTCCCGCCCAGCTTTCCCCTTTGAGGGCGTGGGGAGTATGGGGAGAGTGCCTTTGGGAGGCAACACCAGGGACATGGGTGGGGAACTGCCCCATCTCCTCCCATGGCCTCCCCTTCTCCATGGTCCTGACAGCTTCTCTACCCTTGGCAGGCCTAGC
This sequence comes from Leucopleurus acutus, assembly GCF_964270905.1. Classification (NCBI taxonomy): domain Eukaryota; kingdom Metazoa; phylum Chordata; class Mammalia; order Artiodactyla; family Delphinidae; genus Leucopleurus; species Leucopleurus acutus. The sequence continues at coordinate 7,203,956 of NC_139152.1, forward strand.
AGGCTTCCCACTGAGGCCACAGGCCCTAGCATTCCCCCGCCCCCAGAGCCACCACCTTTGTCTAGACGCGAGTGGCGCAGGGCCCTCAGCTCTGGCACTACTAGGGTCCTGGCCCCCTTCTCCTTCGTACTTCCTTCTTTGTCTACCTTCTTGCCTCTCCTAAAGCACTGGCAATAAAGTAGTGCCCTGGTATGTCTGTGATGTTTGCCTCCCACCCCACTTCTGTTCCAAAGAGATGCAGGTCCCACTTAAGTAATAACGTATCACATGTGCAATGATAAAGGCTGGGTACCAGAGAGCTGTGGGCAGAAAGGAAGGTTGAGGCAGGAGCCCAAGCCTCATGGGCAGGGCCTGAGCTGGGGCAGGAGGAGGAGGCTGGGAGGGGGGCTGTGCACAACGGTTCCCCACCGCCTGCCTTGGGTGCATATGTGTGTGTTTGTACAGGAGGGCTGTGCTGAGAAGGAACCAGATTGTAAGAGGCCTAAAAAAGCTAAGAAGTCTAGACTTTACCCTACAGGCAATGCGGGACGATTGAAGAGTTTTGAGTGGAGTAGTAACGTGATCAGCGATGCTCCTCGGGAAGATGGCCCTGGCGGCAATGTCGGTTGATGAAATGGAGGAAGGGGAGCCTGGAGGAAATGGAGGGAAACAAGGTAGGAGGTAGGTGGCAAGAAATGCAAGAGCGATAGGACAGAGGGGGATGGGAAGGGGTGGGGAAGGGATTAAAGATGCAGACTCTCCAGGAGGAAGTGACCAGCGCCTAGGCTATGGGCTATTCAAGGGGAAGGATTCAAGGTAATGGCCGAGGTTAGGGTTTGGCAACTGGGCGGATGGTGCTGCCATTCACTCGGAGAGAGGATAGGGCAGGACGAGTAACTCTGGGGGAAAGATCACAAATTCAACTTTAGACAAGCTCTGAAGTTCCTCTGGGGCAGCTGGATGAAGATCAGGGTTAGGTAGAGAGACCTGGATGTCACCAGAATACAGATGAGTAACAGATGAAGCCCTAGAAGTGAACACCCAGGGACAGCAAGAGGAAAGGGCCAAGGACAGTGCCCTGGGGAACACCAGGATTTAAGGGAGGTGCGTAAATGAGGCTTGGAGGTGTCAGTGCGGGACACTCAGGCCGTGGAACACAAGCCCCCCCTCCCCCCACCCTGCCCCAGGCTGCCTTTCTGCATACAAAAGACCCAGTGCAAGGTTTAGGTATAACATTTAAAAACATCATTTAAGTGGGAATGTAAATTGATACAGCCACAGTATGGAGGTTCCTTAAAAAACTACAAATAGAACTACCATATGACCCAGCCATCCCACTACTGGGCATATACCCTGAGAAAACCATAATTCAAACAGACACATGCACCCCAATGTTCACTGCAGCACTATTTACAATAGCCAGGTCATGGAAGCAACCTAAATGCCCATCGACAGAGGAATGGATAAAGAAGATGTGGTACATATACACAGTGGAATATTACTCAGACATAAAAAGAAATGAAACTGGGTCATTTGTAGAGATGTGGATGGACCTAGAGACTGTCATACAGAGTGAAGTAAGTCAGAAAGAGAAAAACAAAAATCGTATGTTAACACATATGTGTGGAATCTAGAAAAATGGTACAGATGAACCTATTTGCAAAGCAGAAACAGAGACACAGACATAGAGAACAAATGTATGGACACAAACGGGGGCTGGGATGAATTGGGAGATTGGGATGGACATATATACACTACTCTGCATAAAATAGACAACTGAGAACCTACTGTACAGCACAGGGAACTCTACTCAGTGCTCTGTGGTGACTTAAATGGGAAGGAAATCCAAAAAAGAGGGGATATATGTATACGTATAGCTGATTCACTTTGCTGTACAGCAGAAACTAACACAACATTGTAAAGCAACTATACTCCGATAAAAAAAAAATCATTTAAAAATCACTTGCTTTAATATACAGAAACACATAAAACACAAAGAAAGCCAAGGAAGCTCTCAGTCCCAGAGTTGGTAGTGTAGGGGGAGTTGAAGAAAACGAGCCTTTCCAGTCTCCCAGGGAAAGAAGGGGTGAGAGGACACAGAATAACACTAGGCCCCTGGTGAGTCCCAGTGCTGGGGCCGTGCATGCCCTAGTTCTCTACCAAAGGAAAGTGCTGATTTTCCTTGTCGTGGCCCTGGCCTTGCTCCCATGCTCGTCCTCCAGTTTTCAGAAGTCGTCCAGTTCCCAGAACGGCCCCTTCCTTTAGTTCCCTAACATTTTCACTCAGGGGAGAAGGCCGCTTTCCCTGCAAAAGGCAGTGGGCAAGATGAGGGAGGGCGGGAGGTTGTTCAGGGGAGAGAAGATAGGGCAAAAGGGCTCCCATCTTTACGCTGGATTTCCTAGTAATAGCTTTCACCCTCTCTCCCTTTACCTGTCGTGGTGTCAGAGTCCCAGGGGAGTTGTCATCCTGCAGGATGGTGAGAGGAGGTCTCCCTAGCACCTTGCTGTTTGCTTTCCATCTGCTGCACTTAGAACCTAGAGTTGGTAAGGAGTTGAAACAAGGAGCCAAGATTAGGGGTTTACAGTTTATTTCTCCTCCATCCATTCATGGACATTATCCCAGAGTGTTCTCCCAATTTCTCTACCCCATACCTTGCCCTTAGATTCTGTACCTGAAGACCAAGGAGTCTCGGGGTCTCTCGAGGGCTTGTCTGAGTCCTGGCTGGCCATAGCGGTTTCTGAGGCATGTCCTATTTCCTCCTTGGAAAACACCTGCCTGGAGGGGAGCTCAGTCTGGCTCCAAGGTGACATCTGATCCTCAAGGGAAAACCGGGTGCCCAGAGGCAAGTCCAGTGGAGAAGATGAAGGTGTCTCTAGGGGCAGAACAGGCTCTGGGGGAAGATTTAATGTGGGGTCTTCGGTCTCAAATACGTCACTCAGCTGTTTCACCAGTGGGCTTGGGGGCTCTATGGGGGGGAGAAGTGAGGTGAGATAGTGACCCTCTGTTACAAAGCATTCAGCAAGGAGGACAAGATACATGAGCCTTAGGAGTCACGCCCTGGTGGATGAGGGACTGGGAAGAGAGAAGTTGGTGAGAGGGAGCAAAGTGTTGAGAGAAGAGTGACATGGGGGCTTCCCTGGTGGCGCAGTGGTTGAGAGTCCGCCTGCCGATGCAGGGGAAGCGGGTTCGTGCCCCGGTCCGGGAAGATCCCACATGCCGCAGAGCGGCTGGGCCCGTGAGCCATGGCCGCTGAGCCTGCGCGTCCGGAGCCTGTGCTCCGCTACGGGAGAGGCCACAGCAGCGAGAGGCCCGCGTACCGCAAAAAAAAAAAAAAGAGTGACATGGGTTCAAAGCAGGAGGATGGAGGCCGCTTCTGATAATGCTGTCACCCAAGGATGCCAGGTGACAGCGTTACCAGGATTCCCTGGGCCCAACACTTACCTCCGCTGGTCTTCATAGGTGTCCGTGCAATGCCAAGGGTAGGAGAGCGGGGATCTGAGTCCTGGGGCTGCTTAGGGCCCTCCAGCTGCTCCCCTGCTGGCAGGTTTGGCTGAGGAGAGCTCTCTACCTGTCAGGACCAAAGGCTAGAACAAGTCTGGGCCCTCACTCTTCCCCGCCAGGTCTGTAGCCTCAGGTCCACACTCCAGACGAGAATTGCCCAGGCCCTCAGACACTCAGCCTACTTCACCGGGATTGAGAATGTGGAAAATAAGGCGGGGGGTGGTGGCGGGGAGTGAGCGCTCTCAGAATCAGGTTAGGCAGAGGCCCCCAAATTCAGACAGTTTCGCTGCCTCCCCCACCCCGATCCTGAGTACCTGGATGGGAGTGCGCAGGATGCCGGCGCTGGGTGAGCGGGGGTCCGCCACGCGAGCCAGCAGCTTGTTGTGAGGCGGAGGCCGCGCTGGAGTGACTGGGACGCTCTTGGCTGAGCCCATCTCAACCAGGAGAAATAGGAGGGGGCAGGGCCCGGCCCGGGCGAGGAAGGGATGCCTGTGAGAAGTGACTCAGGTCTCAGTCCCTACCGCGACCACGTTCGCCCTCTGACTCCAGACCACCCGAACTTCCCCAGTTCCCCGCTGAGGAAGCGCCTGGCCGCCGGGCCAGAGGTCTCAGAGGGGATGATGACTGATACAGACGACAAGGCAGCTCCTTCTGGGCCTCCGGGGCCCGCTAACTTATTCACTAATTTATTCACATCACTTACCGGGCCCCAGTTCCAGCTTTGGATGCAAAACAGCTCGATCCTCAACTCCCGAAGCTAAGTTTCAAACTTCCCGCCACGCCCCTGCCTTGACCCTATTGGCTGAGTCGACCCTGGTTCCTATAGGTCCGCTATGTGAGACCCGCCTCCAGTGCAGGAAGCCATTGGGCTGGGTGGACGTCTATCATGGGGACTGTGGGGCCAATGGACGACGGCTTGACTTGCCAGGGGTGCCGCCTCCTCGATAGAGGGACTTTTGTTCAGTATAGGGCTGCGAGCTGTCTGTCGTAAGACTTTGCAGAATGCCAGTTTTCGCTTTTGAGACCTTCAGTTTCGAAATCAAATGATTTTATTAAAAAATAGAATCATGAATTATTATGTACATATCCAGCTGGAGACGGAGTTATGAAGATTTTTCTGAGGCCAAAGAGATCGTAATCTTTATTGGTCGACGGAGTTAGCAATCACTCGACACTAACTCTCAAACCCCGCCTCATTGGACAGCCCCTTTTCAAATATCAATACTACAACTGCCCTTCTATTTTCCCATTGGACAGGTCCCCAGGAAAGTTTCTGGGATTGACTGGTTTAAACCACCGTCAGTTTCTGCTCTTCAATAGACAGCACACTAATGGATTGTAGGGTACCGGAGTCCCAGCAGCCAAAACTCCGGGACCCATCTCACTGCTCTACGTGCGCTCTAACCTAGAGGAGTGGGATTGGCTCTTCCGAGCATCGATTGCATTAGAAGCGCTTTTCATTGGCGATAGTCAAGAGCCGGGCAGAGGGCGGAGCACTAGCGGGCAGGCTCCGTCCAACTGCCATTCTCGCCCGTCTTTCCTTCAGCGCATGCGCCTAACGAGTGGCGCTCATTGGACTAAAGGGTAGGGGGTGGGGGACTAGAAGCGGTGGGAGCCGCTGTGTGTCGAGGAGCTGCTGCCGGTGTCATGGCGGAGCTGAGTGAGGAGGCGCTGCTGTCAGTATTACCGACTATCCGGGTCCCCAAGGCTGGAGACCGGGTCCACAAAGACGAGTGCGCCTTCTCCTTCGACACACCGGTAAGCCCATTCCCCACGGCCACAGCGAGCACGACTTCCTTCCATCGCCCTGGTCATTCCGCCGGGGCCTGCAAGTCTTGGGCCACCGCCTCCCTGCGGTGCACCATGGGACTTGTAGTCTCCCACGCTACCCCTGCCGTTGCTTCGAATTCGCGGGAGCTGTCGTGTGACTACCGCCCCCGGAAGCCACCGCGCCCGCCTCACCCGCACCCGGTCTCGTGGAGCACTGTGGGGATTGTAGTCGCTCACTCCCTTCGTTACCGTTCTAAGCCAGAGGCGCAACCCGGTTGCCAGACTACATCTCCCATGTGGACCCCTGCGAAAGCCTGGGAGTTGGCCTTGCCTATCGCGCATGGCTCTCCGGGTTTTGTAGTCTCATGTGGGAGGGATGGTGCAACCCCCACACACAGTTCTGGGCCCGGGTTGGGGTAGGAGGGTGGGGACTGCAGTTCCCAGGCGACTAGTAGTCTGGAAGTGGCCTTGAAGAAACCCGGTTCTGAAAAAGGCAGAGTTAGAGAGCCTCCACCCATGGTTAATATGGACAGGGGCCGGGGAGGTGGGTCATTGGTGGTAGGGAGAGGAGGAAAGAGGAGAGGAAAGCCCTAGTCGTTTCTCCTTTGAGGTGAATTATGGCCGCAGCCCTCTCTCTTTCTCCCGCCCATCACAGAGAGCAGAGGGAACCTTTCTGAAAGTATTCCCAGAGAGGTGGTTTCTTTCGTGTTGGGTACTAAGGCCCCTTTCCCATCCCGCTCCCACTCCTGACTAGTTAGGCAAAGCCGCCGCCCACACCGTGCTTCACGTTTTGCAGGCTCCACCCGGTACCTCCCTCCCTTCCTGCAGTTCTGCCTTCCTGTGACACCCTGAGGCAGACACAAGCCTCCAGCTAGGCCAGAGCCTGAACTGAGAGGGCAGCAGCCTGGCTGGGATCCGCCCCCCTCACCACCCCTCCCTCAAGCCGCTGCTGGGCCCTGCCCAGGGTGTTCAGCCAGACCAGCTCGTGGCCGGGAAAACTGCAAGTCAGAGTGGAAAGGCTTCATTAATGCATCGCCAGTGCTGGGGATAGCAGCGTGATCTGAGGCCCAGTTCAGGATCATCACTGTGATTTGTAGGTTGCTTGGTTTGCTAGGCTTTGATCTGGGCCCCAGACAATGTGCTGCTTCTCTGAAGTCTGGCTTTGGCAGAGCTAAAAGAGGACGGCTGCTCAGAGCAGAGCTCCAGGGTTCCCAATCTTTGGTGGAGTCAGCGTCTTTTCTTTGCAACATAGGAGTTTAATCACTGCAGAGCTCCCACAGGCCTCCCAGTCTTATCAAGTGCATGCATTGGTGAAGCACTGTCTTTCTCAGGAGGGAAAGGTTTTTTCCTCAATTATCAACAGATGGTGGAAGTCTCCCTTCTTTCAATTACCTACAGTGGCTCCTTCTCTACACTCCTGTCCCTCTCCTTAGTAATGGTTTGAACAATCCAAAAGGGGCTTTTGTAATCTCATTACACTTTCCTTCTCTCACCCCAAGTCAGGAGATCTCCATTGGTTGGCTTTGCTAACCAACTTCTGGCATATTTGATTATCTTCAAATTGGGTTCATGGTAGAAAAAGCTTATATGACCTCCGTGATGAGAAATGCTGTATTTGTTCATGAACGTTATAACCCACACTGTTCTAGGGAGTGGTACAGAGCAATCTATGGGACTGAGAACTGCGGTGCGGTGCCCTATTTTTTTTTTTTTTTTTTAATTTTGCGGTACGTGGGCCTCTCACTGCTGTGGCCTCTCCCGCTGCGGAGCACGGGCTCCGGACGCGCAGGCCCAGCGGCCATGGCTCACGGGCCCAGCCGCTCCGCGGCACGTGGGATCTTCCCGGACCGGGGCACGAACCCGTGTCCCCTGCATCGGCAGGCGGACTCTCAACCACTGCGCCACCAGGGAAGCCCCCGGTGCCCTATTTTTAACTCATAGCAGAGAATTTTTCAAGGCCACTGAGGCTTTAATTCCAGGAAGAAGATGCCTGTTGTTGCTTGGATCTGAGGGAAGGCTCTTGTCCAATTTCCTCCTTCTCCGTCACTCTCTTCACAAGGGCGCGGGTGGACTTGCTCAGTTTGGGGAAAGCCCATCTTTCCTCCTCAGCTGTGATTTACGGTGGACACTTGTCTTTCCCTGTTTTCTTCCTGGGTCGTATGTGTTCTTGTCTCAGAAGGTGTTGATAGATGGTTCTAGAAAGAGGATGGCTTTGAGGTTGGAGGTTGATGGGACTTCAGTGGGGATTTGGTTATTGGTCGGGGGCGGGAGGGGCGAAGCATCAGGGCGGTGACTGGAGAGTGCTGGACTTCATGTCCTTGCCAGACTGGGTCCCAGTGAAGCTGTGAGCCCCAAGCAAGGCATTGTTCTCCTGGAGCCAGACCTCAGCAGGCAAGGAAGGAGGAGACCAGTGTGGACCAGGGATCGACTGCCTGGTAGAGTGAGGGAAGGGAAAGGTCTGGCCTTGCTGGCAAGCTCGGGCTTAGGTGTCTTGTTCAGGTGCTGGCATCTGTGCTCCTCTGGTCTGGAAGGTTTGCTGAATCTTGGAGGTCGGGTGGGGTTGGTCATGGTGTCCCTAGATTAGGTTCAGTGTCTGACATGGAGGTCTTTCCAAGTCTATGGTAGTTGATCCCCGTTCACTCTCCGGATCTCTGGGCTCCAGGAAAGAGGTAAAGGGAGTTCTCTGCAGTATACCAGAGGGTTCCCAAGAAGAAGCAAGAAGGAAGAGGAATGGGGACTGATAGGTGTTGCTCAGCCCCGGTGTCCTTGTGGGTTGTTATCAAAGTCACAGGAGGATGGGGAGGCTCTTAGCCAGGTGCCAGGTCCTAGAAGGCTAAGTGACTCGCCAAAAGCCACACGGTGTTTGAGGACAGATCTTGCTTCCGGAAACCAGCAGCTTCTGACTCCGGGTCTTGGTCTCCCCTGGCCAGGCTTCATCCTGCCTGTGTTCCCTCCCCTGCCTCTTGTCCTGCAGGAGTCTGAGGGTGGCCTCTACATCTGCATGAACACATTCCTGGGCTTTGGGAAACAGTATGTGGAGAGACATTTCAACAAGACCGGCCAGCGAGTCTACCTGCACCTCCGGCGGACCCGGCGCCCGGTAGGCGAGGCCTGAGGACGTTCGGGCACATCCCACTGGGCCCCCGACCTCCCGCAGGCCTCAGTTTCCCCCTCACCCATTTCTGTTGGTGTCATTAAAACCCAGCACGTGTGTTTTTGGCTCCTTTCTCTTCCGAGATTAGCCCACTCCATCCCGTCCAGCCTCCTCATTTGTACCTTCCTTGGTGCTCATGGCTGACGCTGCCCTTCCTGCCTCGTTGCAGAAAGAGGAAGACACAACTGCAGGCACTGGAGACCCTCCCCGCAAGAAGCCCACCCGTCTGGCTATCGGTGAGCATCACGGCCGTCCTGTTCTCCTCCCTGAGCTGGCCATTCCTGCTCTCAGAGGTACTAGGAAAGCCCCCGAAGGATGGGCCTGATCTGTGGCCCTGAAACCCTGGAGGGAACAAGGTGAAGTGCTGTCTCAGAGGAGGGGTGTTGACCTGTGGTGGTGGTCCTACCCCCCTTCTTCTTCCCTGTCTTACCAGGTGTCGAAGGCGGGTTTGAGCTCAACGAGGAGAAGTATGAATACGATGAGGATGTAAAAATCGTCATTTTGCCGGATTACCTGGAGATAGCCCGGGATGGGTTGGGGGGACTGCCTGACATTGTCAGAGATCGGGTATGAATACCTTCCTGCCCTACCGAAGATTCTAGGGCAGGCGGGGCCAGAGCAGTGATGTCGTGGGCAAGGCCCGAGAAAGCTGAAGACCACGGGGCTAGAGGGGCACGTGGGGCTATGGGCTGGGTCCTGTCTCTCACCCTCTGCTTCCCCCAGGTGACCAGTGCGGTGGAGGCCCTACTGTCGGCCGACTCAGCCTCCCGCAAGCAGGAGGTGCAGGCCTGGGATGGGGAAGTACGGCAGGTGTCTAAGCATGCCTTCAACGTCAAGCAGCTGGACAGCCCTGCTCGAATCCCTCCCTGGTGAGGCCTGGCCCCTCCACCTCGGGGTGCAGCCCCCAGAGCTGGGGCCAAGAGGCCACCCTCCTGGGGGTCTGGTGGGAGAGAGGGTCGGGAGCAGGCTGAGGAGGGAGACCTGGGGGAGCTGAGCTAAGTGAGGGCATCTCCAGAGGAGAGGAGAAGAGAGAGGTCTTGGACCAGTGGGGGACCCACCTCTCCCATAACCCCCTGACCCATATTTCAGCTAATTTTCTTCTCCCGGGGTTAGTGGCTGGAAGTGCTCCAAGTGCGACATGAGGGAGAACCTGTGGCTCAACCTGACCGATGGCTCCATCCTCTGTGGCCGGCGCTACTTCGACGGCAGCGGGGGCAACAACCACGCCGTGGAGCACTACAGGGAGACGGGCTACCCGCTAGCCGTCAAGCTGGGCACCATCACACCTGACGGAGCTGGTACTACCCCCCCCGCCCCCCCGCCGACCACCTCCACGCGGAAATCGCTGAGTCTTAACCCCTAACTCATCTCACGCGACACGAACAAGACACCAGTTTGTTCTCTTGATAAACGATGAAAATATTGCAGTAAAACTGAATTTTCAGTTAACCCCCAAATCTCAGTCCCCTTCCTAGGGGTCACCATCGTTGTCTCTTAGTGAGTATTCTTTCAAACCCATCTCACTCTAGAACCTTACCTGTAGGGTGGAGGCACAAGGAATTCCAACCCTTGTCCTGTTTCACCCCATCTTCCCGGACAGCCAGTCCCAGAAGGGCTTACGGCCTCACTGATGCTCGAGGGTGCCAAGAGCGTTACCCTCACGGCTCGTCCTTCTGTCCCACCGAGGCCTCTCAGGGCAGGGGGTGGGGTTGGTGGTCAGGCTGGGCCTGAGCCGCCCCCTCTGACGCTGCTGCTGCTTCCTATGCTAGATGTGTACTCATATGACGAGGATGACATGGTCCTGGACCCCAACCTGGCCGAGCACCTGTCCCACTTTGGTATCGACATGCTGAAGATGCAGAAGGTGAGACCCCTTCAGCTTCTAGAATCGTTTCATCATTCACTGACTACTCCTGAGCCCCTACTATGTGCTGGTCACTGCAAATGAGACGGGGTGGTCCTCGCTCTCATAGGCTTATATTCCAGATAAGAGGCAGGCATTGATCAGATGCTCACGGAGATACGGGAGTAACTGCAGACTGTGGAGGGTGTGCAGGAGTTTCCAGGGGGCCGCCTAGTCCAGGGGATGGAGGAAGTGATGCTTGGGTGATCTGAGGGTGAGAAGGGGTGGCTTCAGCATGGATGAACGCTTTAGCTCTGGGGAGTTGAGTTCGTTTCATCCCCTCATTTGGGCAGAGGCCTGCTGCCTAACGGGCCCCTAGGACAGTTGCCTGTGGCCTTCCGGAACTTGCACTGGAGGATACCCAATGGGCCTCCCGTGTCAGAGCCCGTAATTCAGCACATTCCAGGCTCCAGCTGGCTCTCGTCCTAGACCAAGCGAGAGAACGGAAAAGACGCAGGGCTGCGTTCCTTAGCCTGTCTGAGGTGCCCCTTCCTGTGCAGACGGACAAGACGATGACGGAGTTGGAGATAGACATGAACCAGCGCATCGGCGAGTGGGAGCTGATCCAGGAGTCGGGGGTGCCGCTCAAGCCCCTGTTCGGGCCTGGCTACACAGGCATCCGCAACTTGGGCAACAGCTGCTACCTCAACTCGGTGGTCCAGGTGCTCTTCAGCATCCCCGACTTCCAGAGGAAGTGAGTGCTGCCCTCTCCCCCAGGCCGGCCCCCGGGCTCTGCGCCCATGACGCCCGCTCCTCCCCTGGCAGCCAGCCTCCAGGCACCCTCCTTTGGCTGCCCTCAGGCCCTCTGTTCTAGCTCGGTCTTAGCTCCTGGTACACTGCGAGGGGAGCAGGTTCTAGGGCTGCATCACTGTCAACCCGGCCACACACAAACCCACTGGTGGGGCCAGACGCCCAACCCCAGGGCCCCCCGAGGCCTCCTGACTGACTCAAGGGCGAGCAGGTGGTCTTTATTTTAGGCCAGTGACATCAGGTGAGCACCTAACAGGTACATGGAGCATTTGGGGATAGGGGAGGGCTAGGGACTTGACGATAGAAGAAAGGCAGGTTCTCAGCATAAGTGAGTGTCTAATTGGGAAGGCCTGGTACACACGTGAAAACTTAGAACACATTGACACGTTCTGTTCAAAGAATATGAACCGTATTTATCCTTCTCCTGGGCTGTCTTCTCCCTTCCCCCGACTCTCTGTCAGGGACGGGGCTGGAGTGCCCTGCATGCCGACCAAGTTGGAAATGGGAGGGAGGGCAGGTTGCTGGAAAGAAGTGGACCCCAAGGGTCAACTGCGTGCCTCCCCGCTCTGGAGGGAACCTATTCCCTGAGCTGGTAGATAATTACTCCCTTCCCTTTTCCTCTGGGGCTGGACCAAGGCCCCTCCAATGACCCTTCCCTTTGCTCTCAGATATGTGGATAAGCTGGAGAAGATCTTCCAGAACGCCCCGACGGACCCGACCCAGGACTTCAGCACCCAGGTGTATGTAGCCAGTCCTGTGCGCCTTCTCGCTCCTCCATGACCCCCTGGAGTGGACAGCAGTTCAGCCCCTGGCCAGCTAGAGGCAGTTCAGCCCCCGGCCAGCTAGAGGCAGTTCAGCCCCCGGCCAGCTAGAGGCTGTTTAGCCCCTGGCCAGCTAGAGGCAGTTCAGCCCCCGGCCGGCTAGAGGCAGTTCAGCCCCCGGCCAGCTAGAGGCTGTTTAGCCCCCGGCCAGCTAGAGGCTCTCAGATGACTGCCTGCTGGGCACGCTGTCTGCCTTGAGTTGGGTTCCCATGGAATCTAAGGTTTTTCACATTTAAGGGAGTTGTCTAAGGGGGCTTTGAGCAGGGGTTGAGTTGGGGACGATGAGGTGTAGATGGGTGTCAGATGGAAGCTGAGTGGTTCTCTTGGATGTCAATGCAGGGCCAAGCTGGGCCATGGCCTTCTCTCGGGAGAGTATTCCAAGCCAGCAGCAGAGTCGGGCGACGGGGAGCAGGTGCCGGAACAGAAGGTGAGTCTGGGCCTCCATCCCTTTCAGGCTCTGGAATTGTGGGCAAACTGAGATCCGGGAGGTGTCTAAAGAAGGCCACTTGGTGGCCTCTCGGGCCCCAGCTGAATCGCCGCCCTGGCTCTGCCTAGGACGTCCAAGATGGCATCGCCCCTCGGATGTTCAAGGCCCTCATTGGCAAGGGTCACCCTGAGTTCTCCACCAACCGGCAGCAGGATGCCCAAGAATTCTTCCTTCACCTTATCAACATGGTGGAGGTGAGGGCGCTCTTCACACACCTGCTGTCTGCCTGCGATTCAGGTCCCTCCCTTCTCCTTGCTGCCCATTCTTTCCTGTCAGTCCTAACCCACTCCCAGCCCCGGGACCCCACAGCCTACGCGCCCTGAGCTTTCCCTGCGAGGAGCGGCTGCACCTGAGGAGTGCAGCAAAGGAGCGACCCTTACAGTCGCTGGGCTTGCAGCCTAATGAAGGATGCACTCAAAGAAAACGATAGGCGGTTACTTAGCACTTATAAAGTACAGACACTTTGCCACGCAGTCCCACCGTGCCCGGATGGGCCAGAACTGGCGGGGTTGATTAGGGAAGGCTTCTGCTGTGCTCTGGCATCCCTGCCCCTCTTCGTGGTTGTCTCTCTTCCACTCCCCTCTCTCCCTGACCCGCCAGTGACTCTTTTAGGCTCCCATCCCAGTGCCTGGCTGCCCAGACCTCCCCACCCTGCCTCTTCCCCATAGAGGAATTGCCGGAGCTCTGAAAATCCTAATGAAGTGTTCCGCTTCCTGGTGGAAGAAAAGATCAAGTGCCTGGCAACGGAGAAGGTGAAGTACACCCAGCGAGTGGACTACATCATGCAGCTGCCTGTGCCCATGGACGCGGCCCTGAACAAAGGTGGGCACTCTGCTCTCCCAGCGGGGCCTGGAGGCGGAGGCTGAGGCCTGGGAGCAGTGCTTGGGTGCCTTGCAGAAGCAGAGCCCGTGGTCCGCCCTGCTCCGCAGCCAGAGGGCCGAGGCAGGGCTGTTGGGGGCAGGTGGGATTAACCTTGCCTGCAGCTGGTCAGCAGAGCTGTGTTGAGAAAGAGGCAAGATCACAGACGGACGTGTGTCCGGTAGGTTTGGAGAGGTGGAGGAGCTGAGGTTGTCGTGGACGCAGCGCCAGTAGGGAGAGGCTCAGGGGGGAAAGAGGCAGCCCCCTCTGAAGGACCCACCCACTGATTCTGTCACCAGAGGAGCTCCTGGAGTATGAGGAGAAGAAGCGGCAAGCCGAAGAGGAGAAGCTGCCACTGCCAGAACTTGTTCGGGCCCAGGTGCCCTTCAGTTCCTGCCTGGAGGCCTACGGGGCCCCCGAGCAGGTAGATGACTTCTGGAGCACGGCCCTGCAGGCCAAATCAGTAGCCGTAAAGTAAGTCCTGTGGGTCTGGGCCCGTGTCAGCGTAAACCCAAAGATGCCGTCAGCCTTTTTTTTTGCATTCTCGAGTCCCTTTGTGGTCATAATCTCAGACTTGTGTCAGTTGAGGCTGGTGCCCCGGTCCAGGAGGCCCCAGCAGGAGGGGACTCGGATAATTGCGACACGCTACCTTGACCTGCCCCTACCAGTCCCTCGTCTCTCTTGGGATGGAATCAGTTTCCAGGGCAGCCTCTCTCCGCTCACTTCCCCGATCCCGGCAAAGCACAGGCACTCAGTGACAGTCGTGGACAGAATTGAAACTTCCAGTATATGATCTTACTCTTTGCTAACCCATCATTGTGCATGAACTTGAGATGTGAAAGAGTCTCTGGTTGCCGGGATTTCAGCCATGAAATCCATGCCCGTGAGACGCCCCCCGCCCCCCCCCCCCACGCCCCCTCACTTCCCTGGCTTCTGCTTCTCCGTGTCTACAGATGCTCTTCATGCCTGACCAGGGCAAGAAAAGAATATGGAGTGTCTTCTGGGCTGTTAGGGCTTCTATCCATGACAGGCTGAACCCGGGGTTGGGCTTTCAGGAGAGGTTCTCTGGGTACCAGGACGTTCTCTCTTCCCTAGGACCACGCGATTTGCCTCATTCCCTGACTACCTGGTCATCCAGATCAAGAAGTTCACCTTCGGCTTAGACTGGGTGCCCAAGAAACTGGGTATGGTGGCTGGGACGAGCGAGGGAGGCTAAGCAGAAAGCGCTAGAAAAAGAAGGGGCCTTAACACGTAAACTAATGCTTCTTCAACTTCCCTCCGAAAGGGGAAACATTACCTTAGATGTTTCAAAATGTGTCTAGTTTGAAAAGCGCTGACTAAAAATATTAAGACTTCTTTGATTTTTTACTTTTTTCACTACATTTTTTAATCGAAGTGTAGTTGATTTACAACGTTGTGTTAATTACTGCTGTACAGCAAGGTGATTCAGTTATATATACACATTCCTTTTTTTTCATATTCTTTTCCATTATGGTTTATCATAAGATATCGAATACAGTTTGCTGTGCTGTACAGTCGGATCTTGTTGTTGAACACTTCTTCGATTTTATAGTTATGACCTAAAACCGAAAGTTATCTTCATGGTTTTATATAATTGGTAAGATGCTTTCATTTTGATAATCTTGAAACAGTTTTTCACGGGCCTTACAGGCCCCTGATGACTTTGCCAACTGCAGAATTAACTTCATTTCCCAGATAAGTCGAGCCCCACGGAAGTATAGAATCATTCTGCGGCGCGTTCGGAGGCGCCTTCCTGGCTCGTGGCTCATTGGTGGTAGATCCAGGACTGGAATCCTGGTCTCCTAAACCCCGGCCCGTGATGATTTTTATTACACTGAGAACCCTGCAATGGGTCCTGCTCTGAGCAGCATCTTACTACAGAGCAGGATGGGGGCAGGGGCTTGAGACTCCTGGAGTGCTTATACCCAGAGGGCCTCGGGGAGCTGCTGAGGTGACCTCTGTCCTGCTGTTCCACTTGCAGATGTATCCATCGAGATGCCAGAGGAGCTAGACATCTCCCAGCTGAGGGGCACAGGGCTGCAGCCTGGAGAGGAGGAGCTGCCCGACATTGCCCCACCCCTGGTCACTCCGGATGAGCCCAAAGGTAGCCTTGGTTTCTATGGCAACGAAGACGAAGACTCCTTCTGCTCCCCTCACTTCTCCTCTCCGACATGTTAGTGACTCTTCTTCCTGCCTGTCTCTTTCCCTTGCTGATGGGGGTCTTCTCTGCCTGCCTCCCCTTGTCCCTGTCCATTGTGTTTCTCCTGTCCTCCCTTTCAAATTTCCTCTGCCCTCTTGATGGACGTGAGGACCAATAGAGCACCCCCAGCCACATCCTCTGTGTGGCTGGCTAATGGCCTCTGCCCTCGTTCACCTTGAGTTGGGTAGGGGGCGGGGGCAGGTTATCATACTCCAGAAACGGCCTGTTCTGAGAGAATGGGCAAGGAAGGGGCTCCCCGGGGGACCTCTAGCCTCAGTTCTGTACCTTGAGGATACTGCTGGCCACACGTGATGTCGTTTTGTCATTTTAGTTCTGGAATAAGGTGCCAGGCCATGGAGGAAAAACACATGGAACGGGTGGCTGGAAGAGGGCTGGGGGTGGACTGTGGGAGCGAGGAGGGGCAGGGAGTGGCCCAAGGAGTCAGGCCCCTGTGCCTGCGCTTCTCCGCCAACAGCGCCCATGTTGGATGAATCGGTCATCATCCAGCTGGTGGAGATGGGCTTCCCGATGGACGCCTGCCGCAAAGCAGTCTACTACACGGGCAACAGCGGGGCCGAGGCCGCCATGAACTGGGTCATGTCGCACATGGATGATCCAGGTAAGCAGAGCTGGGGAGCTGGGGGGTGGTGAGCAGGCAGGGCCAGCACCCTCCCGCAAACACTTCAACCCCTTCACATCCGCAGATTTTGCAAACCCCCTCATCCTGCCTGGCTCCAGTGGGCCCGGCTCCACAAGCGCAGCAGCTGACCCCCCGCCAGAGGACTGTGTGACCACCATCGTCTCCATGGGCTTCTCCCGGGACCAGGCCCTGAAAGCCCTGCGGGCCACGGTATGGGCGCCCCCAGATGAGGGCGGGACCTGTGGGAGGAAGCGGGTGGGAGCGAGGTTCCATCCCTCGTGAGCAAGAGCGAGGATGACCTGTGTGGTACGGCCAGTCTGGGGCTCTGCCCTTTAGTGGCTGTGATAAGGGAGCAGAGGCCTTCACTGGGGGCTTTCTTGACCCTGACTTTGCTAAAACATAAAAAGTAACGCTTCCCTCCTCTCCCAGAATAATAGTTTAGAACGGGCTGTGGACTGGATCTTCAGTCACATAGACGACCTGGACGCGGAAGCTGCCATGGACATCTCCGAGGGCCGCTCAGCTGCTGACTCCATCTCCGAGTCCATACCGGTGGGACCTAAGGTCCGGGACGGTCCTGGAAGTGAGTGTCCCGGGGAACCAGGACGGGCGGGGGCTGATCCACACTCCCTGAAATCCCGTCCTGGGTGTGAGCTGCTGGGTGCATCCGCCCTCACTGTCTCCTCCCCTGCCCCTCCCTCCCTAGAGTATCAGCTCTTCGCCTTCATTAGTCACATGGGCACCTCAACCATGTGTGGTCACTACGTATGCCATGTCAAGAAGGAAGGCAGGTGAGGGGACAGCACGTGCCTTTTGAATGGGACAGTGTTTCTGGGGGTGGGGAGGGGCATCCTGAAAGTCCTAGAATATTTGTGAGGGACAATAAGGCATTGCCTGGTGGTGGCACAAATTCACCAGAAATTGGCAGAAAGCCTGATGGCAGAGATCGGCAAACCTAGGGCCCAAGGGCTGAATCTCGCCACTTGCTTTTATAAATAAAGTTTTTACAAGCATGGCCACACTTACCCGTTTATGTATTGCCTGTGGCTCTTTTCACGCTGCAACAGGCAGGCTGAGTAGTTGTGTCAGACCGGATGGCCTGCAAAACCTGAAACATTTCCTGTCTGGCCCTTGACAGACAAAAGCTTGCTGATCCCTACCTAAAAGGAATGGGTGCAGGTGGCTGTAAAGATACCACAGGGTCTGAAGACACCGAGTAGAGTAGGAATGACCCTGTGAGATTAGGACGTTCCCTTGAGACAGGTGGCAGCTGGACTGTAGGTTTGGGGACCGAGGCAGAGAATGTTGGGAGCCTTTGCCCCAGAGTCACCAGGGTCAACTCCAGGGGCCACGTCAGAGAGACCGAGTTGCGAATGCCCGGGTTGTTCATCCTTTTCCCCCACCCCCTTCCCCAGATGGGTGATCTACAATGACCAGAAAGTGTGTGCCTCTGAGAAGCCGCCCAAGGACCTGGGCTACATCTACTTCTACCAGAGAGTGGCCAGCTAAGAGCCTGCCCGGAGCCCTTACCGCTGAGGGCGGGGGACAGACCACCCAGCATGAGGGTTGGGCGCCCCCCTGCTGTTACCCTTTTTCTTTTCGTCCCCGGCAGCAGGGAAGAAGCTAGTGGCCATGGGAGAATGGCCAAGCAAAGCGGGGGGCGCTCGGGAGACTTTGGGGACAGAGCAGGAAGGGGACAGGAGGGGCCGGCTGCCTGTCTGTGAGGAGACTGTAGCTTTCCTGCCCTTGACCCCATAGTGCTCTGCTTCTCTGTGATCCTGCCGGCGTGGCGTGGAGCGGGCTTGTTTGTGTGTGTGGTGTGGGTGTAGCTTTGTGCAGCCTCTTCCACAGGAGGGGGCTTCTGTGCCTCCCCTCCCCACTTCGTGTTTGCTCCCCGTGTGGTCGGGCAAGGAGGGACATAAGGGAAATGGGGACCCCCCTCACCCTCCTGCCTCAGTCTTTTCCCCACCCTGTCTCTCCCCTGTCCTTCTCTGGAAAATGCCAAAATACAGGATGTGAATAAAAGTACAATGGTTCAATCTTGTCCTGTTTGATAACTTGGGGGAAACTGTTAACCCCCTGGGGTTAGCAGGAGGGCCAGTTTCTGAAAACTCCCGGCCCCAGCCCTTTGACCCTCGTGCCCCCTCGTAGGCAGTTCTGTGCTTTTTACCATTCTAGCGCTCTTGGGAGATTGGGGGGTGAGTGAGGTGAGCACTGGGGGAGTAGAGGAAAGCTGAGGGGTGCGAGCTGTCAGATGAAGAAAAGTGGAGTGGGGCGATACAGAGCACGGATGGGGTGAAGAGTCCTTCCTTCCAGCCATCACAGGAGAGGGGGCCCAAATGGGTACCTCCCAAATGTCCCCAGTGGCTAGGGAGCCCTGGGCCCCAGGCCCTGCAGTCCCTTGTCCGGCCTTGGCCCGCTGGAGTAAAAAGTGGGGTACTCCATGGACTTCCCTGGTGGTGCAGTGGTTAAGAATCTGCCAATGCAGGGGGACACGGGTTCGAGCCCTGGTCCGGGAAGATCCCACATGCCGCGGAGCAACTAAGCCCGTGTGCCACAACTACTACTGAGCCTGCGCTCTAGAGTCCGCAGGCCACAACTACTGAACCCCGTGCTCCGCAACAAGAGAAGCCACTGCAACGAGAAGCCCACGCACCGCAACGAAGAGTAGCCCCCGCTCATCGCAGCTAGAGAAAGCCCACGCGGAGCAGTGAAGACCCAACGCAGCCATAAATAAATAAATATATAATAAAATAAAGTTTTTTTAAAAAGTGGGGTACTCCTGGGGTCAGGGCAGACTTCTGAACTGCCTCTTTCTTAGCTGCACCGTCTCCACCCAACGTGGGCCATCCCTCCACCTCTGAACCCTGTTACTTGCCCAGTTTCTGTTGGGCTGGGCTCGCCCTGGTAGGTCAAACGTGCCTGCTCAGCAGTCAGGGATGTGGCCGCTCCGATGGGGGAAGGGGGTTCATTTTCCCAGAGTTGGGAGAGATGCCCCTCAGGGCTCTGAGGCCAAGCCTGGGAGTGGAGTGGCCGGGCCTGCAGCCAGCGCCCCCCTCGGGATCCCTCTGGCCCTCTGGGGGGGCTGCAGTCGTGAAGCGGGGGCTCCCCTGAGTGCCTGCCGGGCGCACAGTTCTCGCCTTCTCCCCAAAGTCTGGCAATTGCGGCCGAAGCGACTGTGAGCCCCCGACAGGCCAGGAACGTTGCTACAAAAACGGTGATAACGTCAGAACCTCGCAACGTGGGCGGCGGGCGGGGCCGGGGGCAGGGCCTCCGCGGGCGGGGGGCGGGGCCTGGGGCAGGGCTTCCTCGGGCCGGGCCAGTCATGGCAGAGGACGCGGTGGGGGCGGAGTTCTGCCTCTCCGCGCTCTATATAAGTGGCCACTGGCAGCGGCTGCGCGCTGCTCGTGACCTTCAGTGTGCCGGATTTAGCGCAATGGCGCCCTCCAGGAAGTTCTTCGTTGGGGGGAACTGGAAGATGAACGGGCGGAAGAACAATCTGGGGGAGCTCATCAACACTCTGAACGCGGCCAAGGTGCCGGCCGACACCGGTGAGCCTTGGCCAGGGAGGGCCGGGGTGGGAGGGCCGGCGTGGCGGCGCCCTCTCCAGAGTTCTCTTAGCCGGTGTCCGCGTGGTCGTGCACGGCTGGGGACCAGGGCTGTCGGGGTCCGGGCCTTGGCCCCGCGGCCGCAGGACCCGGGGTGTGTCGACGCGGAAAGGCGGGGCCGCATCTCACGGTGCCCTCCGGCTGTGGGTCGTCGGGAGGATGGTTGCCCCGGGGCGCGGACGGGGGCTGCACCCGCCGAGAGCGGGGGATGGAAGCGGAGCCCAGCCCCTGCGGGCGATCGGGAGAGGCCGGCGGCAGCCCGGTGTGTGTGGTAGGAGGCTGAGTACGGGCTTAAGCTGCCCCCTAGGCGCGGGCTTCGTGCGCCGCCGCACGTAGCCCGAGACTCCTCCCCGCGCCTTGCCTGGGCGGCCGAGTGGCTTTGGCCTCCTGAGCTACCGCTCTGACCCTTTCCCCTCGGCGGCCTGCATGACTCCTGCCTTCCGCGGAAGGGGCTGAGCCATTTGGGAGTGAAGAGCGATCCTACCGCTTTCTCCAGCCTGGAAACGGGAAAGCGCAAGGCCTCTATGAGCCAGTCGACTCGCTGCCGCCCTCGGCAGAGTGCAGTCCTCAGCGCTTCCCCTCCCACGCACCTAAGGCACAGAACCCCAGGTCTTATCAAGAGGCATCCCCTTCTGGTTTATTACCCCCAAAGACGTCAGTACAAACCCCAGGAGCTGGCCCCTTCTGCTTTTGCTAAAATCCCTTGCCTGGCCCGGTTCCGAAGGTGGGGATGGGCTATTTTAGAAGGGAGGCGGGGTCGGCCCTCAGAGAATGCAGAGTCTAGGAGGTGCCCAGGCCCAGAATAGCCTGGGGAAATCGGAGCCACAGCTGTTAAAAGAGCAGAGGGCAGGGCAAGGGCCATCGCCTCTCAGGGGTACCTGGAAGGCTCAAAGAGTTGGGTCCAGGCCCAGCCTGAGCTGCAGAGTGGACAGAGATTATCGTGCTGGTGTGAAAAAGGGCAAAAGCAGAACTAAGAAAGTGGTGAAGGCTAGGGGGCTCCCGAGCACTGGATGGGGTCTGGGGAATGAAGGCTTCCTGTGACCTCATCCCCTCTGTCACCGTCTTATCCTCAGAGGTGGTTTGCGCACCCCCCACCGCCTACATTGACTTCGCCCGGCAGAAGCTAGATCACAAGATTGCAGTGGCTGCGCAGAACTGCTACAAAGTGGCTAACGGGGCCTTTACGGGGGAGATCAGGTGACATGTGGGTGGGTGGTGGACGCAGCCCTCATTATTCTCATGAAGGGGAAAGCGACAGGGTGGGCTCCCTGCTGAACCGTGGCTTGTTCTCTTCCTTTAGCCCTGGCATGATCAAAGACTGTGGAGCCACGTGGGTGGTCCTGGGGCACTCGGAGAGAAGGCACGTCTTTGGGGAGTCAGATGAGGTTAGTAACCAGGAGAGGAGATAAGAGATGGCTTATCCCAAGACAGGTGTCTCACCAAGTCTGTTCCTCAACAGCTGATTGGGCAGAAGGTGGCTCACGCCCTGGCAGAGGGACTTGGAGTAATCGCCTGCATTGGGGAGAAGCTAGATGAGAGGGAAGCTGGCATCACTGAGAAGGTCGTTTTCGAGCAAACCAAGGTCATCGCAGGTATCTGGAGAAAGGGACCTTTGAGCCTAGCCAGGGCTACGGAGGCTCAGAGGGTGGGGTCATATGCCCTGCAGCCTGACTTAATCCCCACGCTGATGCAGGAAATGGGAGGGTGAGAACCCTTGTATCCTTATCGCTTCTGCTCTTGCCCCGATGGTATAGATGCCACTTGGAGTTCCTTTAACGGCCGCCAGGGGTCAGTAGGCCACCGTCACTCATTCCCTGGGGAAACAGCTGGCTCTCTCCTTCCTGTTCACCCTTCCACCTGTGATCTCTGTCCCACAGATAATGTGAAGGACTGGGGCAAGGTTGTCCTGGCCTATGAGCCTGTGTGGGCCATTGGTACTGGCAAGACTGCGACACCTCAACAGGTAACCAAGCCCAGGAGCCCTACCCTGATCTCCCCTGCCTTGGTAGAACTGGACAGTCACAGAGACCACCTGGGCCAACCCCTCATTTAAAAGACAGGAGAGGGGAGGGGGAAGGGTAAGCTGGGACGAAGTGAGAGAGTGGCATGGACTTATATATACTACCAAATGTAAAATCGATAGCTAGTGGGAAGCAGCTGCACAGCACAAGGAGATCAGCTCCATGCTTTGTGACCACCAAGAGGGGTGGGATAGGGAGAGAGACGCAAGAGGGAAGAGATATGGGGATATATGTATACGTATAGCTGATTCACTTTGTTATAAAGTAGAAACCAACACACCGTTGTAAAGCAATTATACTCCAATAAAGGTATTAATAAAAAATAAATAAAAATAAAAGACAGGAGAAAAGAGAGTGACATGTCAAAGGACATCCATTCCAGGACCTGGGTGGGATCGAAGCCCCGGTGTTCTATCTCAGATCCCAGGGTTCTTGTCCCAAAACCACACTGCCTGTCTCCAGTGGTGCCCACGTCTTTTGCCCCTTTGAGTGAAAGTCTTAGTCTAGCTTCTTGTTCTAGGCCCAGGAAGTACACGAAAAGCTCCGGGGATGGCTTAAGTCCAACATCTCTGATGCAGTGGCTCAGAGCACCCGCATAATTTATGGGGGTAAGTGGGTTTGGTTCCAGCCGGAGGTGGAGTGGGCTGAGAACCCGACTGAGTCCTTCGACGTGGAGGTAGGGCTGGAGTACCCCCTCCCATCCCTGACCTCTCCCCCTCTCTTCTCCCTTCCCAGGTTCTGTGACTGGGGCAACCTGCAAGGAGCTGGCAAGCCAGCCTGACGTGGATGGCTTCCTTGTGGGGGGCGCTTCCCTCAAGCCTGAATTCGTGGATATCATCAATGCCAAATAATAAGCCCTGCCCGTCTCTGCTACCCTTCCTGCTGAGACAGGGACTAGGTAGCTCAGAAGCCCAGTAACTGTACTGCACCCCCCCCAACCTTCACACATGCTTCTGATGGTGTCACCTGCTGCCTCTTGTGGCCTAATCCAAAATGTACCTCTTCCTTTGCCGTTTACACCCTACCCTGTAATGGTTGGGACCAGGCCACTCCCGCTTCCACTTACTGTATCAGTTGGAACTCAACCTGTCACCAAGGTGGCTTTAGCTTGGCTGAGAGGTGGGAGGGGTGTTTGCTTATGGGTCCCCTCAGTCCCCAGTGAAGGCAGGAGCAAGAACCCGTCCTGTCCCATCTCACACCGTGAGGTCAGGAGCTGAGAGAAAGTCCTGTCCTCTGCTGAGGCCGGGCTGCTGCCCCCTCCCACGGTGCCGATGCCTGTGTGTGTTGTGTCTGTGAGCAGTCCCGCGTGTGCGGGAAATAAACACCTGGCACTAAGCCTTGGGGTGTGTCCTTCTTCACTGAACTTGTCCAGATCATCTTTTTCCCTTTTGAGGCAGCCACGGGACCCTTGTGCAAAAAAAAAAAAACAAAACAAAACAAAAAAACCCCCCACAAACAGGTTTCTACAGCAGCACATCTCTTCCAACTTTTACTTGCAGAAATGTCTTGTGTACCAGGCTGCCCCAGCCTTGAGTAACAGCTCCCTCCCTTCCACCCTCTGGGTGGCCCTGGGGCTGTGGTGCTCCCCAGAGCTTGGGGTGGGGTGGGACCCAGCCTCACCGGCTTCAGGCAGCTGGTCTAGGCCAGCAGTGCTGCCTCCCCCAGAGGGGTGGGTCAAGGCCCCAGCGCAATCTGTGGTATCACAGGGGTCACCGGTAGAGCAGGTAGCGCTTCATGGCGGGGGGCAAGGGCAGAGCAGAAACGTGGCCTAGCCGCGTATCCCCCAGGGCGTGGCGCACACACAGGCGGCTCAGGTGCAGAAGGGAGTGTGGCTCAGCTGGGAGAGAGAATGAGGGAAAGTAAGTACGGGTGCAGCCACCAGCCAGACATCATCAAACCACGGGGTCCTGCCCAGAGTCCCTTCCGTTTTCCTGCTGCAAGTCTGCTCCCACCTCGGTTCAGGGGAGGTCTAAGGTGCTCTGAAGTTCTGCATCTGCTCTTGTGGTGGATGCATCATGGATCTCACACGTCCCCGGTCGGAGTTGGGGTGAAGCTCTAAATAAGGCCCTCTAAGCAACAGGCCGAGGCGGCTGTGACCGTGGAGCTGGCCCAGGCTTTGAATCCAGAGAGGCCCCAGAGCTGGGGCTGAGGAGGTGAAAGGAAGGGTGGCCCTCCTCCACTCTACAACAGCTCCCATGGGCTACAGGGGAGAGGCGGCCACCCTCTGCTGCAGACTCGGCAACTGCAGAACAGTTAAGTCCACTCAGCCCCAAGGCCCTGCCTCCTTCACTGCTCTTCCGGGTGCCTGGACCTCAACGGCTCCTTCCTGGGGTTCGACTGAGGAAGGAAGTAGGTATGTGTCAGAGTCAGAGCCCAGTGAGCCGGGTACACACTCCGGGCGCCTGGCACCACCAGTCCTCTTCCTCTGGGACTTGTACACCTAGCCCAGGACAAATCTAACCCTTTGCACCTCTGGCTCCAGGGGCTGATCTCTCCTGTGAAGCCCTAATCCCCACAGTGCTTCACTTCATTCTGAGCGTTCACCTCTCACTAGCAAGTTGCTTTCCCAAGGCTTACTTTTACCTCTATGGCTTAGGAAGATTGAGTTAGGTAACAGCTGTGAAGACTCTTAGCCATTCCTGGCACTGAATAGAGGTAGGAGACGGGTCAGATGAAGGCCAGTTCCCTCTGCTCTTGTAAGGTGTTGAGCTTCCATCCCAAAACCACAGACCCCAGTGACAGAACTTACTCTCCCCACACGTGCCCCAGGCCTCACCTCTCCTTTCGCCCAGGTAGCTGATGCGGACCTGGCACTGGCCCCAGACAGCGCTTACTGCTGGATAAAGGGTCCTGCCCTTCAGTCCGCGGAAGGCCGGCCCCAAGTAGGTGCCCCCAATAGCGTAGCCCAGAGTTCCCTCCTCCATATCCAGAACCACCAGCAGCCTCTCCGGCACCTCCAGCTGCTCACCCTGACGTCCGGCTGGATACCGGGGGGCCTCGGGCCCCTTGCTCTGATGGTACAGCTTCCCGCGCCCAAGGTCCCAGCCCCACGACTCGCTGTTGCTGCCCAGCAGCGCCGCATAGTGGTCAGCCTGCAGCGGCGCGAGGGCCGTGGCCACGCCCACCACAGCGTGGGTGCCCCTCTGCTCCCGGGGCCAGCTGATCTCCCAGGCGTGCAAGCCCCTCGAGTAGCCCCTCTTACCCCGGGCCCCATCAGTGCTCTGGGCCACGGGCCGCCGTTCAAAGCACAACCCCCCTTCCGTGACCTCGATGTTCTCTGAGCAGTCCTTGGGGTTCCAGCCGTGGCGCCGTTGGGTCCCCAGGTCAGGAGGGGGAGCCGAGAGCAGCTCCTCCAAGCCCTCGGGACAAGACAGGCCAGGGTACAGGGCCTGCGGGGTGTGGGTGATGCTGCCGCCGCCCCCTGCCGAGGCTGTCTGGCCCATGGAGGTGAGGAGCTGGAGAACTCCCCTAAAGAGGCTTGCTGGGGCGTCTCTCCTCTGAAAGTCGAGCTCTCGGTCGGGATCGACCTAGAGAGGAGTTGGGAGAGAAGAGTGTGTGAAGCGAGGGATCCTGGAGGGGACTCCTCACCCAGGCGCCCCATCCTTTCCCCAGGTTTGCTCACCGCCCCGCTCCTCCCTCTTTGCTCCCCCAAAGCTCCCAGGCCCATCATTACCTTGCCCTCACCCACCTGTCCCGGTCTCTCGAGACTCGCGAGTTCGCCGCCTTTCGGCGTGTCGAGGGACCTTCCCCCTCGCGCGCCCTGCACCCCTGTCACCGCCCTTGAACCTCGCAGGGCTTCCCGTGCCGGGAGGTCGCCGGCCCTCCGGAGCAGCACAGCCTAAAGTGGCCGAAGCGCGCCGGGCGCAGCCCGCCGGCCTCTTCCGCCGCCAGCACCTCCCCCAGGCCTCGTCCCGCCCCACGGCCCCGCCCCCACGTTCCCTCCGGGCGGTTAACTCTCTTGTCACCATCTCAGGTCGCGCCCCGCCCCGAGACCGCGCCCCCGCGGGGCCCCTCGCGGGGCGGTTAACACTCGGCTCCGGCTTAGGCCGCTGGGGGTACGCAGCGCGTAGAGCCCATTCCCGGGCGGTAAACCTCTGGTCACAGTCCCAGGCCGCTCCTCGCCCCGAGGCCCCGCCCCCGCGAGGAGGCGGGCCGGGCGCTTAAATCTTACCCCGCTTCGATGGAGTCCGCCCCTGGCCGCCCAAGCTCGGAGTTAACCCTTTCATGTTATCATCGCTTTGGAGGTCTGTTCTCCACCGTCAAGAACTTTGAGCTTCCTGGGCCAGCAGCTCCTGAGCCCCTAGGGATATGGGACAGGAGGTCAAGGAAGGGCTTCCATTGTGGTGACATCTATTTCCGAGTCCTGGTGATTCTGGGTCACTGTCACTGGGCTGATCTTTTTCTGACCCGGGTTGTGAGTCAGCCTGCTCGGTGCCTGAGGTTCTGAACTCTTGAGTTTCTGGCTCTGAACGGTAGGCGTCATGGGTCTGCGTGCTGTTCTAGCCTTCATCCTACCCGACAATCCATTCCTGAGCTGTCAGCCTCATCTGGTAGAGTGTGTGGATAAGACCTTGGTTGTGAGTGCAGCTATACCACTAATTAGTTCTCTGACCTTGGAGAGGTTGCCCGACTTCTCTAAACCTGTTTTCTCTTACGTAAAATGGGAATAATAATGGTACTCACCTCACAGCGTTGTTGTGGAGTTGAGGTAATCCAGGTGAAGCACTTAGCACAGAGTCTGCTGGATAGTTTGTACTCACCAAGCATAGCTATTCCTGTTTCCTTAACATTTACTAAGTGCCCACTTCATAGAGAGGCAATCTACTATTAGTGGTAAATGATGCCAGCTGTGGAGCCAGGCTGACTGGGTGTGAACACCTGAAGGCCCGTATGCGGGGGACCTTGGGCAAATTTATTAAGCTCCTCATGCCTGTTTTTCCCTCTGTAAAATGGAGATACTATTGGTATCTACTGCATAGGCTCTAGTGAGGATTCAGTGAGGTTATATACATGTAAAGCACTTAGTTTCTGGTTCAAATGTAATCATTTGTGCTGAGCACTGAGGATTAAGCAGGGAATCTTCAAGGAAGTTACAAGGACATTTATGAAACAGTTTATCGTGCGGCAGATAAAATTCTGGATATCCAGAAAGTACTATAGGAGTAAAAAGGATGGGACTCCTAACCAGAGATCAAG
The DNA here is from genome assembly GCF_964270905.1 of Leucopleurus acutus. Classification (NCBI taxonomy): domain Eukaryota; kingdom Metazoa; phylum Chordata; class Mammalia; order Artiodactyla; family Delphinidae; genus Leucopleurus; species Leucopleurus acutus. Next base: position 7,230,865 of record NC_139152.1, read on the forward strand.
CAGTTCAGAAAGGAAAGTGTCCTGGAGGAGATGACACTGGGCTGAATCTTTTTTTTTCTTTAGTATTTATTTTTTATTTATTTAGGCTGCCTGGGGTCTTAGTTGTGGCACACTGGATCTTAGTTGCGGCATGTGGACTTCTTAGTTGCGGCATGCATGCGGGATCTAGTTCCCCCACCAGGGATCGAACCTAGGCCCCCTGTATTGGGAGCACGAAGTCTTACCCACTGGACCACCAGGAAAGTCCCTGGGCTGAATCTTTAAGAATGACAAGGAATTTGCCTGAGAGGTGGTTCTGCAGGACTGGAGGTTGGATTAGAGTTGCTGCATGAATAAGACATTCAGACTGAGAGGTCAACATGAAAATAAAACAGAAGCGATAGCTGGGTTTGGGGAAGTTGGAAGATTTCAGGGTTGCTGCAGCGTAAGATGCAAGCCTAGGGAAGTCGGTGTGAGATCAGGAGGGCTTGCAGGCCAAGTTAAGAATGCAAATGTTACCCTGTAGGACAGATGGGTAATGGGGGAGCCACGTAGGAGAGACACGGGAGAGGAACACGGTTAGAAACTTCTTTTAGAAAAAGCATCCCGGCAGCAGTGGAGCGGCCCAGGTGACATGTTGAGAGCCTGGAATAGGGCAGTCAAAATAAGGATGAAAAGAATTCAAGAAACACTGATGAAACTGCAAGACCTGGTGACTGATTAGATGCTGAGGCCAGGGAGAGGAGAAAGGGATGTTTTCTGGACTGGAAGACTTTTTTGGAAGGTGGTGCCACGAGAAGACGGAGATGACAGAAAGAGGAGCCGATGGGGGCAGGGGCAGGAGGGTGGGAGAGAGAGATGGTGAGTTCACTTTAGGACGTGTTCTTAAGGTGCCTGAGCAACAACCCAATGGAACCATCCAGAACACGCTTGACAGTGGCAGGTCTGGAAAAGAAAAAGAAAATGGCGGGGCTGGACGGGCAGTGAGAGGCCTGGACTGGAGATATAAATTTGGGAGGTGTATCAGCCTTTAGCCAGGAGCTGAACTATGAGAACAAGAGGAGTCCTGGAGAGAATGTGTAGAGCGAGGAGAGGGTCAAGGAGGACACAGCACAGCAGACAATTCAGGTTGGATTACCTACGTGATTTTTGGGGTCATCGGCAATTTTAGTGAGAGAGTGCGTGTGGACTGTGGAAAGTGGGTGTCCAGGCTGAAGGTGCTGAACTGGTACCTCCTGTGTGTCAGGCACTGTGCTACACGCTTCACATTTTGAGAGGATAGAGAGTCGGCAGAGGTAAGGTGACAGATTTGTCTCAGAGTTAAAATTACCCTTGAAAACACCTTACTTACCCCATCTATTAGGTACAGCATACGTTAGTTTCAGGTCAAATACAATACATGGCAGTACACATATAATGATGTACAGAATAACATTTTACATTGTTTTAATTAAAGAGAAAGAAGAAAGCATATTAACAAGAAGGATGTGGGGACTTCCCTGGCAGTCCAGTGGTTAAGACTCCACGCTTCCACTGCAGGGGGCATGAGTTCAATCCCTGATCCAGGAACTAAGGTTCCACGTGCTGCAAGGTGTGGCAAAAAAAAAAAAAAAAAAAAAAGAACCGGAACACTTGTCATCCACCCAACCTGGATATTCTTGCCAGTGTGACAACAAAAATAAAGACATCATGTCTTGGGGGTCAGATACCAAGCCTAATCCACGGCCAGCTCCAGTTCAGCTTGAGAAGTTGCAGCTGCTCAGCTGCTGGTGGTTTAAAACGTTTCTTCACCAATTGTTGCCACCGAATCTTGGACTGCTCAAACATTTGTTGGTAATAGCTCAGATGTTCCACAATGCTACGAGTAATCTTAACTTTTACATCCATTTGTTGCATGAAAAGGTAGCTCATTACTTCCATCATTTTACAGTATTCCGTTGTATGGATATACCACAGTTTACCTATTCTACTGTTGATGGACATGTGAGTTGTTTCCATTTTCAGCTATTATAGAGAAAGCTACTATGTACAGTATTGCAGGTTCTTTTGATGGACCTAGGCACTCATTTTTGTTGGGTGCGTACTTACTGTGCAGAATTGCCGGGTTACAAGGAATTAGAATGCATAGATTTAACCAAATGTAATTTTCAGGTTTCTCTCCATGGAGGGATTTTATTCAGAAATTAAATCATTCAGGTATTTACAGCATGGAACACTTCAACAAGTTTATGAAGATTTGAACTGTTCTTCTCTTCCTGTTCTTCCTATCTTTATCTTCTGGGGATGATTTTATCAGTTCCTCAGCTTTTTATTAGTGTTTCTCTGTGGCTCTCAAGTTCTTTCATTTCTTCCACAAAGCCATAATGATACACTTGTTAGGCCAAACAGTGAGTTTCACTTCTTTGTCAATAGAAAACCCTTACAGGACTTCCCTGGTGGCGCAGTGGTTAGGAATCCGCCTGCTAATGCAGGGAACACGGGTTCGAGCCCTGGACCGGGAAGACTCCACATGCCGCGAAGCAACTAAGCCCGTGCGCCACAACTACTGAAGCCCGCGCGCCGAGAGCCCGTACTCCGCAACGAGAAGGCACCGCAATGAGAAGCCCGTGCACCACAACAAACAGTAGCCTCCTCTCACCGCAACTAGAGAAAGCCTGCGCACAGCAACGAAGACCCAATGCAGCCAAAAATAAATAAATAAATGTATTTTAAAAAATTAAAGAAAACCCTTAAAATACTAAACACATTCTTCCCAACAAGCAAGGACGGTTTGAGGCTTGGTTGTTTCCATGTCTGCTTAATATAAAGATGCAACTGGCAATACTGGAGCACTTTCAACTCTTCCAACTCATGACCACGTTAAGATCAGGGTTAGCATTCAATTGGCTTTGGGAGTCAAGGAGGAATCTCAGCCTCATGCATGTGCCTTTGAAACAGCAACTCATGCTTAATCAGCAGAATGAAGGATAGGGGTGACGTTAGAGAGAAGAGGACTTCAAAGCCTTTATGAGCACACTCATAAAGTGTGTGGTACCTCAGAGTGGTACTGCCGCCCGTGAGCAGCAACAAAGCCAAGGCTTTTCTCTCTGAGATCCTACTTGGCTTCTAGAATGTAAACTGCAAAACAGAATCAGGCAAAGTGCTGCAGCCACCCAGGACTTTGCATTTGATTGCTAGAGTACAGTAAAAAACAAAGAAACAAAAAAACAAATGGGGGCAGCGGGGGCACTGGGATTTGTACCTCTGTAGAACTCTCTGGCTTTATTAAACAGAGTGCTACACTGCCACCAGGAGAGAAGAGAGAGGTGGTCACAAGGTCATTAGTTGCTATCAAACCAGGGCCTTGTGTTTCTAGTTTGGAACTTTAATGGCAATTGGGCATTTCCCCATCAGAAGATACCAGCCTCATTATATTCTGGAAGCTAGCCCTTTGCCTAATACTTCTGTTTAGTAGCTCTGGGTGGCTTTTGCTTCCTGTTCCTCCACTGATACAGCCTCAACAGTTTCAACGTTTTTGGTTTTTAAAACTGTTATGCCATCCTTGGCTGGTTTTGAAATCCTTCCATCCCACGGCTGTCTTCTCTGGCAGGAGGTGTGAACTGTGACTTGAGACCAAGAGCTTTTCTTTTTCTTTTTCTGCCATGTATGGCCATTGTGAGGCACATACTTCTGCTTCATTTCTTCCAGGAATAAGTTTAGTGCTTTTAAAGATTTATCACATGTACTTTGCTGTCACTTTAACAGTTACAGAACTTGATGACCTGGCTTCACGAAATCTGTTGAATCTTGATTGCACATGTGATTTTTTAAAAAATAAAATGTATTTATTTATGGCTGCTGCATGCCGGCTTTCTCTAGAAGCAGCGAGGGGGCTACTCTTCGCTGTGGTGCGCGGTTTTCTGACTGCGGTGGCTTCTCTTGTTGCGGAGCACGGGCTCTAGGTGCGCAGGCTTCAGTAGTTGTGGCTCACAGGCTCTAGAGGGCAGGCTCAGTAGTTGTGGCGCACAGGCTTAGTTGCTCCGCCCAGGAAGATGTAGGATCTACCTGGACCAGGGCTTGAAACCATGTCCCCAGCATTTGCAGGTGGATTCTTAACCACTGCGCCACCAGGGAAGACCCACATGTAATTTCTTGAGATCATACTCATGTGCCACGTTGGAGATGGACACACTGCCCCTCCTTAAGTAAGCTCATTTTTCTTCCAGCATGGGAAGGGCTACCTGTTTCTTTGGCTGGGCGCCAGATGAAATGGTTAGACTGCCTTCAGGTGGGTCGTGTTATGCGGAAAAGAGGCATCTTAAAAAGCAAAACACTGGAACCCAGTCAGCCTCTCAAGAAACACACAATGAGAGGCTGAGAACCGGCTGAGAGCACAGAATCCAGTCTCCCGCCTCCTTCCGCTCGCGTGGAATGGTGGCTGGAGACCTTCCGCCCTATTTAATCTGAGAATCGTTGGGCTCACGTTAAGGGTGCCTATGATGAAACCCCACCACATCTCATTTAATCCCCACAACGAAGACGGCCCAATGTTTACAGATTCACAAAGCGAGGCTCCGAAGGGTTAAATGACTTCCCTGTGACTAGAGCTGGCAAACGGCAGCAACGGGGCTCAAAAATTGAGAAGCCACTGCGCCAAATCCCCAGGCGGGGACGAAATGGCGACTGCAGGAAACACGCCCTAAAGCAGACGTGACACCGTCGTTACCGCCCGGGCGCCGGCTACGTAACCGCGGCGCAGCGGGAGGCGGGACATGCTGACACCCCGCGGGGGCGGTCACGTGCGCGGTTACGTGCGCAGGCGCGGCAGGCGGGCCGCCCGAGTGGCTCGCGCGCCTCCCAGCGGCCGCAGCGGTGACGCGATCTCCGCCCCGCCCCGCCAGCCCCGCCCGCCGCAGAGGGCCGCCTGGGGCCTGCAAGCTCCCGCCCCCGCCCACCTCCTTCCGGCGCTGGCGTTTGCGTCTAGAACATTCTGCGCCGGAACAAAGGCCCCAGGGCGGAAGTGAGGGCTGCTGAGGGGCGGTTGTAGCTCCGGGTTCCACGGGAGAGTAGAAGGAACTAGTGCTTCAGCAGATCTGCTAATAGAGGCTGATGGAGTTTATCTACGTTTAAAGGGCTTCCTTCCTCCATCACTCAAAAAACCGTCCTTACTTCCCCATCTCTCTCCTTTTCCCACGGTCAGTGTAGTTCTGTCTAGGGACCCTCCACAGGAGACAGTATTTGTGTTCACCTGGGAGGAGAGCGAGGCCGGAAGTAGGAGACACCCAGGTTATTCTAGAAACTTCAGGGGAAAGGAGCAGGCCTACAAAACCCACTCCCTCTTAAACTCTGCCAGCCTAGATCCATCAGTCATAAAAAGTCTTACTTGCCAAATCGAATGCCCCTTTATCATTGCCAGTTTTTAAAAGACTGACTTAACTTTTTCTAGTTTTTCTCCACCTTTATATCCTTCAGGGCCTTCATTTCCTTCTAGTGAATCCTAAGTGGGGCTAGCTCCCTGGCTTGTCCTTTGTTCACTCATTAGTGATTCACAAAGTGGAGGGAGGAGCTAAAGGCATTTCATCTGTACAGCAAATCCAAATTGAGGGCAGGAAGTTCTTAATTACTTTTAAAAATCACATTTAATACTGATTCTGCAAGTATTTATTGAGCACTTACTATGTGGCATGCACTGGGCCTGGGCGGTAGGGATGCAGAGCAAAACTGAAAGTCTGTTGGAGTTAGAAGAATCTGACATAGAAGTACTTGATGACATTTGGAAAGGAACAAACTCGATCCACAAATTCAGGTATAAAGACAAATTGTGTTTGCTGCCATCAAGGAAAAACAGGGCCCGGTAAGAGGGAATCCTAATTTAGATTATGCTTAAGAATGGCATTTCTGGACTTCTCTGGTGGCGCAGTGGTTAAGAATCCACCTGCCAATGCAGGGGACACAGGTTCGAGCCCTGGTCCAGGAAGATCCCACATGCCGTGGAGCAACTAAGCCTGTGCGCCACAACTACTGAGCCTGCACTCTAGAGCCGTCGAGCCACAACTGTTGAGTCCGCGAGCCACAACTACTGGAGCCTGCGCGCCTAGAGCCCGTGTTCTGCAACAAGAGAAGCCATCGCAATGAGAAGCCCGTGCACTGCAACAAAGGATAGCGCCCTCTCGCCGCAACTAGAGAAAGCCCGCACACAGCAACGAAGACCCAACGCAGCCAAAAGTAAATAAATAAAATAAGTAAGTTAATTAAAGAAAAAGAAAAGAAGAATGGCCTTTCTGAGAAGGCCTAGAAGACCTCAGGATGTAACCGAGCAGGACCCTATGGGCCTTCCTGGGACAGACCCCGCCCACATAGCCTCTGTTTTATAGCTCCTCTCCAAAGTACCTAGATGATAGTATCTGATGCGCATTTCCTGAGTTGTTTCATAGATGCTAGAACCACCACCAAGTGGAAGAAATTAACCGCTTGATGGCCATGAGCACATAGCCTACGGGTGCCTAAGGACTGATAATGTAACCCCTGTGACACGGGCCTGTTACCTCACCATTCAGAAAATTGTGCACGAGCTGATCATATACACTGGGACTCCCCCTCCCTCACCTGGCCTTTAAAATTGCTTTGCTGAAACCAATGGGAAGTTTGAGTGTTTTAAGCACCAGCTGCCCTGGGCTACTCTCTTGCAGCCCTGCGATAAACACTGCATTTTCCTTCACCACAACCCGGTGTCATTAGATTGGCTTTACTGTGCATGGCCAAGCAGATCCGAGTTTGGTTCAGTATCAAGGTGTTAGTTAAGAGTTCCACACAAAAGAAAAGAATATAAGTGAAAGCCACAAGAAGGAGGGAGTTAGGTGGGAGAAGGAACTGAAACAGGAGGGAAGGGGGCAGGGCACAACCTTTAAAAGAATGATGTAGCCATAGGACATGACAAAAACTGGTTAGAACCAACCAGGTCCAAGATGGCAGAAGTTTCGACTTCCAGTGGACCTTGAGCCCCATTATACACTCATTGTAATATATTAGCATATGCTAAATTACACACCCAACAGCGCCATGACAGTTCTGAGGCTAACCATAAAAGGCCAAAAAGTGGGCAGTGGCCCAATTCCTGGAAATCCCCACCCCTTCCCCGAAATAGTTGGAATAATCCTCCCGCTCATTAGCCTATGACATTACCCAGCCCATAAAAACTAACCACCCCCATATTTCAGGGCCTCTCGCCTTCCACACTCTGTCTCTGGAGTGTGTTTCTCTCTAGATAAGTCCACTTCTTACCTAGTACTTTGTCTCTCACTGAATTCTTTCTGCCATGAGACATCAAGAACCTGAGCTTCATTAAGTCCTGAGACCAGGTGTGTGATCTCAATTAAAAACCCGTGGGTTCAAGTCCCAATCTGGGTTGCACGGTTTCAGAGCTGGCCCTGTGACCTAAGTGTGGCTGGAGCTCAATAGCAAAGGTCATGACAGACCTTGCTGGGCTTGCTACAGAACACAAGTTCACGTACCCAATGCATGGTGCGGCCAAACACACCAAAATGTTGGAGTTTGGAGCAAAGAAAGGTTTATTGCAGGGCCAAGCAAGGAGAACAGGTGGCCAGAACTTCCTGATGGTTTGGGGGAGAAATTTTTATAGGAAAAATTTGGGGTGAGGCTACAGGGTGTGACTTTCTTCTGATTGGTTGGTGGTGAGGTAACAGGGCGGTGCCATCCTCCACCTGGGTGGGGGCCTTAGTTCCTGAAGAAGAGCTCAAAGGTATTATTATTTTTTTAATTAATTCATTAATTATTTTTTTTGCTGCATTTGGGTCTTCGTTTCCGTGCACGGGCTTTCTCTAGTTGTAGCGAGCGGGGGCTACTCTTCGTTGCGGTGCGCAGGCTTCTCATTGCGGTGGCTTCTCTTGTTGCGGAGCACGGGCTCTAGGACTGCGGGCTGCAGTAGTTGTGGCTTGTGGGCTCTAGAGCACAGGCTCAGTAGTTGTGGCGCACGGGCTTAGTTGCTCCATGGCACGTGGGATCTTCCCGGACCAGGGATCGAACCCATGTCGTGTCCGTGTCCCCTGCATCGGCAGGCGGATTCTTAACCACTGCACCATCAGGGAAGCCTCAAAGGTATTATTATGTATATTCCTTGGGGAGGAACCAGGACCCTGCTCCAAGGTTGCACTATTGTTTCTTCACTGCTCTCCCTTTTTTCTGCATTCCCTCCCTTCCCTGATTAGCAACTGTTTGAACCTTCCTTTTGGAACTCAGGGAAGTTTGTGAATGAAGCCTGTTTTCTACAAATAAGAAACTGGGGACACAGAAAGGATTTGTACCAGGGAGGGCCCCACAGGGTCCTGCTCGGGTTCAGGCTTTGCTTCTAGGCTGGGGTGATGAGTAACCATTTTATCCTAAGGGCAATAGGAAAAGCCAGAGGCTTCTCTTTACATTTGAAAAGGCTTACTATGACTGGTCTTGAAAGATGGCTGGATGAGAGCGTGTGGAATCAGGAAGACGATTTACGAGGCTACTTTACTAGTTCCAGAGAGTGATGATAATAGTTTGGGCCAGAGAGGTGTCACAGAAGATGGAAAGAAGTAGATGGAATCAAGACTGAGAAATAAAACATGGCCTGACATATCAGTAAACAAAGGATGTCACAGTCATCAGCAACTGCAGCCCTCCAGTGGTGAGCTGGTGAGCCCTGAGGGAACTCAGGAAGGAAACAAAGCATGCCTGCTATCTAGCAGCCCTCAGACTGCAGCCACTCCCCACGGTGAGCCCCGAGGAAACTCAGGATGTGAAAACACAGGATACTGGCCCCCGATAGCTGAGCTGCATATCAAAGGAATGATCTCAGTGAGCTCAGACTCTTGCATCTTCCCATACATAGAAAAGCGCTGAATTCCTTAACTTGAGATGTATAGTTTTCTTTTATTAACAGTAATCTTTTTTTTTTCCTGCTGAAACCGTGCACCTCAGATTTGGACTTGAACCCCCGTACCGGGACTCGAACCCAGTCTAAACCCAGACTGGGACTTGAACCCACGTGGCCGGGGCTCAAAACCAGCCAGAACCCTGATTGGGACTTGAACCCCCGGTCTTTTAATTGGAATCATTCACCTGGGGTCTGGACTTACTGAGGCTCAGGTTCTTTGTGTCTCAGCGCAGAAGGAATTCAGCGAGAGACAAAGTGATAGGCAAGAAGTAGGTTTATTAATATAGGATGCTTGTAAGAGATGCAAGCAGGCAGGCGAGGGAGCTCTGCCCTGAGGATTAAGTGGGGTACAATTTTATAGTCAAAGGAAAGAGGGAGGGGAAAAGACCACCTTCTTCGAGTAGACAGGAGGCTTACATCCCTAGTTCCTCCTTCGTATCAGGCAAGAGAGTGTCTGACCCTATGAGGTCAAACTAGAATTATCATAGCGTTTATTCAAATCAGTAGAAGGGTGGTGAAATTTTTTCTTCCACCTAATGGCCTGGGGCATATCTCGTGCTTTTGTTTATGGCTTTATAGTTAAGCAAGCCTGTTTCCTTCCACGATATTCCAATAGCTTTCTTGAGGGATCATTAACTTACAGTGGTCTTGCAAAGTTTCCTAGGTTTCCCTATCTATAGTCCCCTACTGGGACTTCTACAGCTACCTGTATAACTATCCTATTCTATCCCTGTCACTACTACTTACCCTTTGTTGCAAAACTCCAGTATGTCCTAGTTCCCACCCTGCCTCCTCAGACCAGTTTTCTCAGGGTTACTTGAAATGCTGCCTCCCGGGATTGAAGTCCTTAGTATGTCCACTGAATAAAACATAACTCTCAACTTTTAGGTTGTGAATATGTTTCTTAGTCGCCAAGATATATTTGGAGTGGGATGGATCACGTTGGTGATAGATTCAGTGGGAGCCATTGGGGAAAAATGTCATTGAGGGAGAAAAAAACGGCTAGACGATGCGAGGTTTCTGGTTTGAACATCTGAATGGTGATATGCGGAGCACTGAAGAAAAGCAGAGTTAGAGGAAAAGATATGGAATTTGTATATTTTAATTTTGAGATCTCAGTTATATAAATTGAGAAGGAGGAGGTGTACTATATAAGCCTTGGACTGAGAAAAGTGTTCTTGGTTAGAAATAGAAATTTGAGACTCGTTGAAATATGCAATGAACTGGAGCTGGCTTGAACAGGCTTGTGAGAGCTGTTTGTTAATTTTTCATGAATTCTGTGAGCCGGTTATTAAATGCAGCCATTAAAAAAAAATAAAATCGGGGACTTCCCTGGTGGCACAGTGGTTAAGAATCCGCCTGCTAATGCAGGGGACACAGGTTCCATCCCTGGTCTGGGAAGATCCCACATGCCGCGGAGCATCTAAGCCCATGCCTCACAATGACTGAGCCCTCGTGCCACAATTACTGAAGCCCCTGCGCCTAGATCCTGTGCTCCGCAACAAGAGAAGCCACCGCAATGAGAAGCCTGCGCACCGCAACGAAGAGTAGCCCCGGCTCGCTGCAACTAGAGAAAGCCCGCACACAGCAAAGAAGACCCAACGCAGCCAAAAATAAATAAATACATTTTTAAAAAAATAATAAAAAAATTAAAAAAATAAAATTGTAAAATATAATTTAAATAAATTATATTAAATTATATTAAAAACAAAAGTTAAAAAGTACTCAAAACTCATCACTTTCTAATTATTTTACTCCCTTTTTGTATTAGTTTGCTAGGACTGCCATAACAAAAATGCTAAAATAGTTGAAGCAACAGAAATTTATTCTGTTCTGGAGGCAATCCAAGAGCAAGGTGTCAACAGGTTTGGTTTTGACAGAGGCCTCTGTCTTTCGCTTGAAGGTGGCTGCCTTCTTCTGTGCCCTCACACCATATTTTTATCTGTGTGCGTGCACCTCTGTGTCCGAATTTCCTCTTTTTTTTTTTTTTTAGACCACGCCTCTCGGCCCACAGGATCTTAGCTCCTCAACCAGGGACTGAACCCGGGTCCTTAGCAGTGAAAGCATGGAGTTCCAACCACTGGACCTCCAGGGCATTCCTAAATTTCCTCTTCTTATACTGACACCAGTCAGCTTGGATTTGGGCCCACACTAGTGGCCTCATTTTAACTTAATTATTTCTTTTAAGGCCCTATCCCCAATACAGGTACATTCTGAGGTACTGGGGGTTAGGGCTTCAACTTATGAACTTGGGGGGTACACAATTCAGCCCTTAACAAAACTGAAATTATTGGGTTGGCCAAAAATTCATTCGGGTTTTTCTGGCCAACCCAATATTTATCTCTATTGTATCTGTATGGTGGAAACATGACATTGTGAGTTGCCAGCTTGCAATCAGCCGTGGTGGGAATTTACACCAGAAAAATCAGTATACGCTAAAAAGGAGGGCCTTTTGTTCTCTCTGGAGAGCCTGCTGTTAAACATTTACCTGCATATCACTGCTATCGATGTTATTTAGTTTTTAGAGTATAATTTGAATGTGACAAATGCACGCACACACACACACTCCTTTTGTTGACGTGCTGCAAATTATGGCTGATAGAGATACAAAGAAAGGCTTCCTAGGGAATTCCCTGGCGATCCAGTGGTTAGGACTCAGTGGTTTTACTGCCAAGGGCCCAGGTTCGATCCCTGGTCTGGGAATTAAGATCCCACGAGCTGCACGGCGAGAGCCAAAAGAAAAAAAAAAAAGTCTTCTGAGTATCTATCACTGATTTTGCAAGGACAGGTATATCGAGATGCTTTCCACTGAGTCACAGAAACTCTGACCAAATGGTATTAAAGGACATCTCATAAGGATCATCTCATTTATCATCTCACATTAAACTGAATCCAAGGGTAGTGGAGTATGCTGGAAAAGAAGGTTCCTTGCTCTGCCTGAGGTAGGAGGTAGATGGGCCCCTGGGCTGGACAGCTGGGGTTTGTCAAGTGGAGTAAAACTGAAGCTTTGTTCTCACCCAGACACTCCAAGGACAAAGCTAGTGGCAGTAGCTCAGCTCTGCTAAAGTAAAGAGATAAAGGCGCTCACTCCTGAGGTCAGGGAAGACTTCCCTGTCTGCACATGCGCAGGAAGGCTCCTTGGGGGTCAAAAAGGGAGGGGGCCCCCACCCCGTAATAAGTGTGGACATGCACCCACAGGCCTCTGCTGTGGCATCCATCTTAGCAAAAAGTTGCACACGCATGTTGGGGGCGCATGTATCTTGGGGAGGGTCCTGGGACCAGTCAGGTGTGAAAAAAGAAACGAGATAATTGGCCCAATGTAAACAAAGACCCGGAAGGACTGTCCTATATAAGTGATTTAAATCACTTCTTTACGGTGCTCCTCATTCAGGACTCCCACACTCCTCTCTGGGTGTGTATTTCTGCCTAGCTTCTGACTTAAATAAACAAACTCCTCCCATACATTGTGCTATGTCTCTAATAATAAACTTTGTACCTGTTTTTACAGTTTTTGTCTCCTTGAAACATTCGTGCTTTCAACGGGGGAAAGAGCAGGGGCCACTTTGCTTCTAGCCTCTAGCCCCTAGTGGTCTAGTGGTTAGGATTCCTGGTTTTCATCCAGGCTACTCAGGTTCAATTCCTGGGCTGGGAACTAAGATCTCTCTTCAGGATTGCTGCCCGTTGTCAGCGAGATTATTATGACCTCGGATCTCACTGACCTCCGAGATCATTATGAGAAAGCAGCAGGAAGAAACTCTCTCTGGCTGCATGTGCATGGTTTCACCTAGGTCTCAGATTGCTCTCTGCATGCATCACATGACAACGGGAAGACTCAGCCATAGGGGAAGGCAGTACAGTACGGCGGACTGCAGTCCTGGAGGACATGGCGGAGCGGAAGGACCAGCCAACCTCGAAGCTCAGCTCTAGCTCCCTGTTTCCAGTGGTCTAACGGACATCTCCATGTCCATGGTAGTGGATGTCCCACTACCATTTCAACCTCAGTAAGTCCCAAAGAAATCGATCATCTGCCAAAGCTTCAAGACCAAACCTTTCTGTTCCTTTCCTTGCCAGTATTATTTCCCCAGGAACACTAGATTCAGGCAAACCTTGGGTATATTCCTCTTCTCCATACGCTGTGTCCATCCAGTTGCTGAGTCCTGTTGAACTTTCCTCTCCATCCCCCCTCCTTACCCCAGATTCTTCCACCTTCAATGAATCATTATACATCCATATATATATATATATATAGATAGATAGATAGATATTCATATATATGTAGTTACTCTGAATTTTCTGTCTATTTTAAGAATTTAACATCTTAAAATATATTGAATTCCTCTACTTCTCTATCCAATAGACAGACTATTCTATTACTAGAATAGAATAAGATAGCAGGATAAATTATATACATAGAAAAATCTATAGTTATGACAGTGTGGTACTAGAGCAGAAAGAGCTATATATATTATATATAGGTCAATGGAAAATAATAGTCCAGGGTTTTATATATATATATATATATATATATATATATGTAAAATGGCATTTCAAATCAGTAGGTAAGGATGGGATTAATCATTTCTTTAAGGCGACACTGTATAAACAAAGTGAAAAGACAAACTAGGAAAACATTTTCAGTATTTATAAAAGACAGAAAGTTAATGTAGACCCTGAAGATGGCGGCCGTGGCGGGAAGATTGTTCTGGACTTCGCTTGTGCGAAAAGTGAGTGCCATTCCTTGGGGCATTTCTGCCTCCGCAGCCCTTAGGCCTGCTGCTTCTCGAAGAACGTGCTTGACAAATGCACGGTGGTCTGGTTCTGCTCAAGCAAAATTCGCCTTTAGCACCAGTTCCTCATGCCATGCCCCTGCCGTCACCCAGCATGTGCTCTATTTTAAGGGTACAGCTGTTGTCAATGGAGAGTTCAAAGAAATAAGCCTTGATGACTTTAAGGGGAAATATTTAGTGCTCTTCTTCTATCCTTTGGATTTCACCTTTGTGTGTCCTAAAGAAATTATTGCTTTCAGTGACAAAGCCAATGAATTTCACGATGTGAACTGTGAAGTCGTGGCAGTGTCAGTGGATTCCCACTTCACCCACCTGGCCTGGATAAACACACCAAGGAAGAATGGCGGTTTGGGCCACATGCACATCACACTCTTGTCAGATTTGACTAAACAGATTTCCCGAGACTATGGTGTGCTGTTAGAAGGTCCTGGCCTTGCACTACGAGGTCTCTTCATAATTGACCCTAACGGAGTCATCAAGCATTTGAGCGTCAATGATCTCCCAGTGGGCCGAAGTGTGGAAGAGACCCTCCACTTGGTGAAGGCATTCCAGTTTGTAGAAACCTATGGAGAAGTCTGCCCAGCCAACTGGACACCAGATTCTCCTACAATCAAGCCCCATCCGACTGCTTCCAAAGAATATTTTGAGAAGGTAAATCAGTAGACCATCCCATGTTCACCTGCAGCTTCCCACACCAGAAGAGAACCACAGCTGGAACTCACTTTTAGCACTTCAGAGATTATTTATAGAAGGCAAAAAACACAATTATGCTTGTATTCGTAAATATTACTCTAAATGTTTTGTTTTTGTAACATTGACCAAGGCTATTAAAATGTGGTTAGTTACTAACGTAAGGAGTCCTTTATTAGCAGTGTATGGGCAGATGGCTAGTTGCTATAGAATGTGCAGTTCCCCTATTTCTTGGATCATGTCTTCAAAGGGAAAAGGAAACAACTCTTCTTTACCAGCCTTACTTGAACGTTTGTGTACACTAGAGTAGTGTGACAGGCATCAAAAGCTTCTGATCAAGGGTCCTGAAATTTTCTTCTTGAGTTTCTTTGTATTAAACTGAATTTTCTCTTAAGATCATAGTTTTAAGTTGTTAGCATCAGTGGTCTAGTTTAACACTTGCAGGACTTCCCCGGTGGTCCTGTGGTTAAGACTCTGTGCTCCCATGCAGGGGGTGTGGGTTCAATCCCTGGTCAGGGAACTAAGATCCCACATACCATACAGTGCGGCCAGGAAAAAAAAAAAAAAAAAAAACACTTGCAATGAATGTGTATGTGATTGAAGCAGATGTGAATCATGTTTTTTAAAAAACCATCTACAGTGGCCAAGTGACTTAACTGATCATGCATGTTCCCCAGTCCTGAGATATATACTTTATATAATTATTTTACTTATTTTGTTAGCTGACTTAGTGCCTACATACATTTCTAATATTTATTGGGCATAATTATAAAGGATAATTATTGAATCCAGGGATTGCATTTTGAATTTGAATCATTCATGCATTTGAATCATTGTAATTATTTGATTTCCTGACGTGTTCAATGTAAAAAAATAAACATTTTAAAATACAAAAAAAAAAAAGTTAATGTATATGTGTGGTCGTTTTAATACATGCCCACCAGGAATTCCCTGGCAGTCCAGTGGTTAGTACTCCATGTTTCCACTGCCAGGGGCCTGGGTTTGATCCCTGGTTGGGCAACGAAGTTTCCGCAGGCTGCGCTTGGTGCGGCCAAAAAAACAAACAAAACAAAACAAACAACGAAAAAACCCACACCCATGAATTCTTTGATACTCTTCTCTTCAAGAGGTGGAGGCTATTTTCCCTCTACTTAAGTGTGGGCTGCACTTAGTGACTAGCTGCTAAAAATAGAATAAAGTGGAAGTGATCTGTGTGACTAAAAGGCACAGTGGCTTCCACCATGGTCTCCTTCTCTCCTGGGGGAAGCCAGCTGCCTAATTGTCAGGACACTCAAGCAGTCCTGTGGAGAAGCCCATATGGCAGGGAACAGTCCTGCTAACAGCCATGTCACTGAACCATCTCCAGGCCCAGCCAATCCATCAGATAACTGTAGTCCAAGCTAAGATACTTTTAGATTCCTGATTCACAGAAACTGAGATAATAAATGTTTTAAGCTACTAAGTTTTGAGATAATTTGTTATAATCAACTAAGAATTGCATGTGGCTACAACATAGATCCCCCAAACCCAGAGCCTTAACCAGTGTTTCCCTTTATATAAAATAAGTCTGGAGACAGGCAGTGCAGTGGTGATATGATAGCTTCATGATATTTTCTGTATCATAGGCTGCTTTCTACTTACGTTCTGGCATCTTAGCATGTGGCTTATATTCTCTGGGTCATCTCACAGCCCCATGTGGTTGCTGGAACTCCTGCCATCACATTTCTACTTTACAGAGGAAGTAAGAGAAAGGGGAGGAGGAAAAAGGGACATTCTAGAAGTTTCACTAACTGACGTATCAGCAGTGAATGGAGGTTGAGAAATATATATATATTTTAAAGCTGGGCACAGTGTTGCCCCAATAATATAAAAGTTCTGTTAGCTCAAGAATGAGAAGACAAAAAAATTCAATTAAAAAATAAGCTAAGAGTTTAAACAGACAGTTCCTCAAAGAAGATATACAAATGGCCAATGAAAACAAAAAAAGATGCTTACCATTTTTCGCCATCAGGGAAATGCAAATCAAAACCACAATGAAATACCATTTCATATCCACGAGGACAGCTATAATCAAAAACAGGTAATAGCAAATGTTGGGCAGGATACGGAGAAATTAGAACCCTCAAACACTGCTGGTGGAAATGTAATGTGGGGCAGCCCTTTGGAAGACAGTCTGGCAGTTTCTCAAAGGATAAATATAGAGTTACCATATGATCCACTTACAGTTCCACTTGTAAGGAAAAAGTTGCCAATAAACTAGTTGAAATATATGAGGTCTGGTTCTATTTGTAACATTTTATTTCAGGCTCCTAGCAAAGTGCCTGGTACCTAGTAAGCACTCAATATTCATAGTTGAATAAATGAATATGTTGAAACCGTAAGTATTTTAGAATGAAATCTCCACATGGCAAAGAATCATGTCCTCCTTTGGAATCCATTCATTACTGTATACATTACTGTATACAATATCTTGATACTAAAAGTATTATATTTTTATTGATACTATTTGGAAATGGAAATGGAAATATTCGGCCACACAAAAATTTGTACATGAACGTTCATAGTAGCATTATTCGTAATAGCCAAAAAATGAAAAGAACCAAATGTCTCTCAACTGACGAATGAAGAAATTAAAAAAATGTGGTATAAACCATACAATGGAATACTGTTCAGCAATTAAGAGGGATGAAGTACTGATACATGCTACAACACAGATGAACTTTGAAAACATAATGCTAAGTGAAAGAAGCCAGACGCAAAGGACCACATGTTGTATAACTTCATTTATATAAACTGTTTAAAAACAGTTCTGTTGGTGAGAAAGACGGGAAGAATGAATATCAGGTAAGAAACTGGCTGTTTCCACCACAGTTAATATTCAGATCATATAAAGCTCCTACGAATCAATTTTAAAAACTAATGACTTAGCAGGAACATGTAAAAGGACATGAAGAGGCATTTTGTAAAATAAATACAAATACATAGACATATAAAAAAAAACCCTCACCAACAATCAAAAATGCAAATTAAAATAATTTTGTGGTTATTTGATAATAGCTATTATTAAAAAGACAAGAAAAACAAATGTTGGTGAGGATGTGGAGAAAAGGGAATCCTCACACACTGTTGGTGGGAATGTAAATTGGTGCAGCCACTATGGAGAACAGTATGGAGATTCCTCAAAAAAATTAAAAATAGAACTACCTTATGATTCAGCAATTCCACTTCTAGGTATTTATCTGAAGAAAATAAAAGTACCAATTCAAATGATATGTGCACCCCTGCGTTCATTGCAGCACTATTTACAATAGGTAGATATGGAAGTAACGTAAGTGTCCATCCATAGATGAATGGATAAAGAAGATGTGTGTGTGTGTCTGTGTGTGTGTCTGTGTGTGTGTGTGTCTGTGTGTCTGTGTGTAGTGGAATATTACTTGGCCATAAAAAAGAATGAAATCTTCCATTTGTGGCAACATGGATGGACTTAGAGGATATTACGCTAAGTAAAATAAGTCAGACAGAGAAAAACAATACCACATGATTTCAATTTTATGTGGAATCTAAAAACCAAAACAAATGAAGAAACAAAACAGAAGCTGACTCATAGATACAGAGAAAAAACTGGGGGTTGCCAGAGGGGCAGGGGATGGAGGGATGGGTAAAACAGATGAAGGGGATTGAGAGGTACAAACTTCCAGCTATAAAATAAATCATGAGGATATAATGTACACATAGGGAATATAGTCAGTATTGTACAACTTTGCTGACAGATGGTAACTCGTCTTATTGGGGTGGTCATTTCATAATGCATAAAAACATCAAATCACTATGTTGTATACCTGAAACTAATATAATATTGCATGTTAATTATAACTTTAAAAAAGCCATAATAAACTAACCTCCCTGAAAAAAATAATATCAACATATCTATTTTTCAGTCTATTAAGACTGGTAAAGATAAGTACATACACTTTGAACCAGAAACTGCACCTCCTAAGAATGTATTCCACAGAGCCATGTTACTCAAAATGCGGTCCAGAGACCAGCAGAATTGGTATCGCTTTAAGGGGTCGGAATCTACATTTTAATGAGCTCCTCAGGCAATTCCTATGCACAGTAAAATTTGAGAAGTACTGTTACAGAGTACTCACACCGAAGAGCAAAGATATATCTATGAGGATTTCTATTGCAGGATTGTTTATAATGTTGATAATTTTCTTTAAAGTTAATACACCTCGGGCTTCCCTGGTGGCGCAGTGGTTGAGAATCTGCCTGCCAATTCAGGGGACACAGTTTCGAGCCCTGGTCTGGGAAGATCCCACATGCCGCGGAGCAACTAGGCCCGGGAGCCACAAGTAATGAGCCTGCGCGTCTGGAGCTTGTGCTCCACAACAAGAGAGGCCGCGACAGTGAGAGGCCCGCGCACCACGATGAAGAGAGGCCCCCGCCCGCCGCAACTAGAGAAAGCCCACGCACAGAAACAAAGACCCAACACAGCCATAAATAAATAAAATTAAAAAAAAAAAGTTAATATTCCTCAACAGAAAACAGTTAAAAAATTACCATATAGCTACATAATGGAAGACTTAGAAAACTATAAACAAAGAGGTAGATAAATGTTTAGTAATATGAAAGATGTCTAAGACATATTGTTAAATGAAAATAATCCAGATGTATGTATGATTGATACCATTTTTGTCTTTTAAAAATCTATATATTAATGAGAGTGGTGCTGAGGGGGATCATGGACTTTTATGTTCCTCTATACACACATCTCTACTATTGCATTTTTTTTTTTTTTTTTTTTTTTTGCGGTACGCGGGCCTCTCACTGTTGTGGCCTCTCCCGTTGCGGAGCACAGGCTCCGGACGCGTAGGCTCAGCGGCCATGGCTCACAGGCCCAGCCGCTCCGCGGCATGTGGGATCTTCCCGGACCGGCACACGAACCCGTGTCCCCTGCATCGGCAGGCGGACTCAACCACTGCGCCACCAAGGAAGCCCTATTTGCATTTTTATTTTAATTAAATAGTACTTTTGTAATCGAAGGAGATGTTCTCTAGACCAGGCACTGGGGGAAGGATGTCACTGAGAAGGACGTGGAGTTTCTAGCTCTCATTACACGGCATCGATTCAGTCCTTGTCAACAAAACAAAATAAAACCTCCAGCGACTCCTTACAGCTTTTGGGATAAAGTCCAACCGTCTGTTGCTCCTCCCTCATGCTCCTGAGTGCACCTCCGCTCCAGCCAGCAGAACCCCTGCCTTCCTTCCACTGACACTGAGCTCTTTCTCCTCCAGGACTTAACACCGGCGCCTCTTCTGTCTAGAGTCTCTGCCCTGAACATGTGATATTATGTGCACATGTGTATTATAAGATTATCCCCTGGCACTTCGTAAAAGCCCTGTAAGTGCTGGGTTTCATTATTATAACATATTTCTCATTATATTGAATTACTTGTCCACTAACCCTATCCCTGGACTCTAAGCCCCCTGAAGACAAGGCCTGTGTTTTACTGTCCTTGAGTGCCCAGCCAGTCCAGCCGGGCAGAGAGTAAGTGCTTAACAAAAGCATGCTAAATGATCCCTCCCTTTCTTCTGTGCCAAGGAAGAAAATCACATCCTTTCTCTCCGACTACATCAAACCACCTGGATGCTCCCCTTCTCCACACTCCAGCAATGTGATAACTCCTTTGCAAAGCACTTCTAGCCCTTCAGAGAGCTTTCCTATCTACTCTTTTTTTCCCCATTAATTAATTAATTTATTTATTTTTGGCTGCATTGGGTCTTCGTTGCTGCGCACAGGCTTTCTCTAGTTGCTGTGAGCGGGGACTACTCTTTGTTGCGGTACGTGGGCTTCTCATTGCAGTGGCTTCTCTTGTTGCAGAGTACGGGCTCTAGGCACGTGGAATTCAGTAGTTGTAGCTCGCAGGTTCAGTAGTTGTGGTGCATGGGCTTAGTTGCTCCATGGCATGTGGGATCTTCCTGAACCAGGGCTCGAACCCGTGTCCCTGCATTGGCAGGCGTATTCTTAACCACTGCGCCACCAGGGAAGTCCCCTATTTACTCTTTTTTATTCCTCACAACAACCCCAGGACCGAGGAAACAGGCAAGGGGTGGGTGGGAGATGTTTACGAGGGTTAACTAAGTGAAGGCGGTAACTCACACTCTTTTAAGTGTCCAGCAGTCTTTTGAGGTGGACATGTTTATCCCCATTTCAAAAATGTGAGAATGAAACCTCAGTAAAATGATATAACCTGCTGAGGAACACGCAGCTATTAAGTGGTGGAGTGCGTTTGGAACCTGCTCTCTCTGACTTTAAAACCCCAGCTAGTTCCATGATACCAAGTGAACAGATTTGTCTGTGAACTATATTAGCCAAGCCAGACAAGGCAGGAGGTAGTATTTCCCGATTTTCAACTCAACACATCTGTCATCAGACCACTTTTCCTGTTGTATAGTCTGTAACGCAAACGTTAACAATTAATCACATGACATGTTACCTTGTGACCTAATTGTTTTATTTACATTAGATTCTACAGGATTGATAATATCCCCCTTCCTCCATGCAGGAATATTAGCTTCGCTAAGCCTTAATTTCCTCTTCTCCCAAATATCTATCCCACAGGACTGATGTGGAGATTCAATAGCACTCGCAAAGGCATCTCACACAATGTCTGGCAGAAATATCTGGCACAATGTCCCTCCAGAAATATTTGTTGCATCTCAACCTCTCTTTTCCATCTCCTTCAACAAGTCACACAGGCTTGAGTGCCTGGGTGTGGCTGTACCAATTCTTGTTGATTATTTATATGACAGTGCCGGATGAGGATTATTTTAGTGGACTCCTGCTGGATTTTCTCCCTTTATATCCCACAGAAGGTTTGCATCAAAAGATGAGGATGGAAATGGTCCCAAGCTGGGTTTAGCAATCGATACAGTGCTTCAGCATACATCACACTCTTACTCCATCCCTGTAAGCTGGTATAGTTAAACTTATTTTATAGATGAGAAAGTGGGGTCTTAGGTAACTTGCTAGCGAATTACAGATCTGTCAAGACTCCAAAACAGGCTTTTTTTTTTTTTTTTTTGGCTTTGCTGCGTAACTTGTGGGATCTTAGTTCCCTGACCAGGGTTCGAACCCAGGCCACAGCAGTGAAAGTGCTGAGTCCTAACCACTGGACGGCCAGGGAATTCCCAACAATCCAGGTCTTAAGATACATCGGGCCTGGGCTCCTTCCACTCCAGGAAGCCACCTGCCAGAGGTCTACCTGAAAATAATTATTGGGTGGGACCAATAATTATCGGTGGGGGAACCAGACCAAATACCACTTGGTAGGTATTTCTTTCCTTTCTTTTTTTTTTTTTTTTCTCTTTATAGTCCCTGAGCCTCTCCTTGTCCCATCATGAGGTCTTAATTTATTTTATTTACTTTTGCTGTGTTGGGTCTTTGTTTCTGTGCCAGGACTTTGTCTAGTTGTGGCAAGTGGGGGCCACTCTTCATCACGGTGTGCGGGCCTCTCACTATCGCGGCCTCTCTTGTTGCGGAGCTCCAGATGTGCAGGCTCAGTAGTTGTGGCTCACGGGCCCAGTTGCTCCGCGGCATGTGGGATCTTCCCAGACCAGGGCTCGAACCCGTGTCCCCTGCATTAGCAGGCAGATTCCCCACCACTGCGCCACCAGGGAAGCCCCCTCTTTTTTTTTTTTTATAAGTTTATTTATTTACTTATTTTGGCGGCAGTGGATCTTCGTTGCTGCGCATGGGCTTTCTCTAGTTGTGGTGAGAGGGGGCTACTCTTGTTGGGTGTGCGGGCTTCTCATTGCGGTGGCTTCTTTTGTTGGGAGCACTGACTCTAGGCGCGCAGGCTTCAGTAGTTGTGGTACTTAGGTTTCAGTAGTTATGGCTCGCGGGGTCTAGAGGGCAGGCTCAGTAGCTGTGGTGCACGGAACGTAGGATTTCCCTGGACCAGGGCTCGAACCCGTGCCCCCTGCATTGTCAGGTGGATTCTTAACCACTGCGCCACCCACCACTTGGTATTTCTTGCTCTTCTTCCCCACCTTTTGCTTCAGGGAATGAGTTTCTTTTGAATTCACAGTACTTCTGCATTGAGGTTGTCCGGTTCCTTTAAGGTCTCGCATGATGCAATGGCTAGCCCGCCCCTGTCCCGCCCCTCAGCTCTACTAAGCCACGCCCACTTACTTTTTCAGCGGGCCAATTACCGCCCTTCATTCGTGTTCCTAGGACTGGGAAATTGGGCTCGTAACCAGGCAACTACCGGTCTACTTGCTTCGCGGCGGATTTTCAGTTCGGTTATTCGCAGCTCTTCTCTCAACGGCTGCCAGCTGCGGAAGGCGAGTGCCCGCCCCCCCCGCCCATTGCCATAACAGCAGTACACAACTCCTTCTCCCTTGCCCTCTACCAAACAGTCCTTCCCTCTGGGGCCAAGACCTCTCCAGTAGAGCTTCTAGTTGAGCAGAACCAGGGTCTGCGCCCCTTTGCAAAGGAGGATTGATTGAGTGGGAGGGTTGGAGGCTGCGTGTCAGGCTGGTGTCCCAGAGGGGACAGGGAAATGGGTCTACGCGGCGTGGGAGAGTTAGAAGAGAGGAGTAGAGCAGGGGTTATAGAGATGGAAGGGGATGGGAAGGGGCAGTAGGGAGGTTTGGAGGAGAACGTGGCTTAAGGCAGAAGTGGGGAGAACTAAAGAGAGGGAAGTCCAGGAAGCTGGACACCGAGCTGCTGGAGGAGTTGGAGCCCCTGAGAAGGGCAGGAAATGTCTTGGGGGTCTGGGAAGGCATCCAAGTGAGAGGGGTCCTTGGTGGGAAGTATGAAGTGGAGGTTGGGAGTCAAAATGAGATGTTCACAGGGATGAGGAAAGAAGCATCGCTGGCAGGAGGTCTGGGGTGATAGGGTGATGAGAGGGGTACCCATTCATGGAGGTGAGGGAGGGAGCGTTGGCAGACGCTGAAGAGACCTTCTTTCTCAGGGCCGGGACCTAGCTGGATTTGACTCCAGAGCCTTCAGCAGGGAAGAAAAATGTCAGATGAAGATGATCTGGAAGACTTTGAGTCAAACCTGGATGGTCTGGAAAGGGAAGACGACGAGAAGGAGACAGAGGAGTGGGAGGACCACAGGAAAGAGGGAGAAGACTCTGAGGAAGTGAGAGCTTGGAAACAGAGGGGCCGGGATTAAGGGCTGGGGAGAAAGGGATGCCTGAGTCCGCTTCCTACTGCAGTGGATGTCCACGCCCCTCACAGAGGACATGATGAAGGAAGGGCTTTCTGCGCTCTGCAAGACGGGTAATGGACTGGCCCATGCTTACGTCAAGCTGGTGGTTAAAGACAGGTGTGTTCATGGGGGACCAGGAGAGGTCTGAGGATGTGGGACCCAGTGTCCTTTCTCAGCCTCCATCCTGGGTGTTTCGGCTGAGGTTGGATATCTGGCATCCTGGACCAGCGAGGAGGGAAGGATAGAGTCTACTTTTCAGGACGCTGTGACTCCCTGTGTCAGAGCTGGCCTGGGCAATTGGAGGCTGTGAGGGTATGGGATGGGGGTGGGGATTCCTGTTGGACTACCTCACTAGTCTTTCAGAGTGTCGCTTCTCGGCCCTTCACAGACACAAGGTCCCTGCCCACCGTTGAGAACCCACCTACCTTCTCTTCCCCCTCCCCAGCCCTCCCTTCTGTCAGCCCCTCTCCTCTCCACTCTAAGCCATCTTCACACTGCCCTCTGCTTTAGTACCTCTGATAGTCCTTGCTGGATTCTTAACCCTGACCCTGGCCTCTACCATCTCCTAGGGATCTGACAGACATCCACTTGCTGCGTTCCTACATCCATCTGCGCTTTGTGGATGTTTCCAGAAACCACTTGACAGACTTGTCCCCACTCAATTGCCTCACCCACCTGCTCTGGCTCAAGGCTGACGGCAACAGGCTGCGGAGTGCCCGGTTGAGCGAACTGCCCTACCTGCAGATCGCCA
Organism: Leucopleurus acutus; assembly: GCF_964270905.1. Lineage (NCBI taxonomy): Eukaryota > Metazoa > Chordata > Mammalia > Artiodactyla > Delphinidae > Leucopleurus > Leucopleurus acutus. Next base: position 7,255,196 of record NC_139152.1, read on the forward strand.
GCTTTGCCTATAACCAGATCACCGACACTGAGGGCATCTCTCATCCTCGTCTGGCCAGCCTGGATCTCAAAGGTGGGGCCTTGGGATGGGCCTCACAAGATTCCTTCCTCACCTGGGGCCGACATAAGTGGGCAGTGTGGTCCTTGGCTGTGCCACACAGCAATCTGCATTCATGCATTCACTCATTCACGATGGTTCACGATGACAGTTCTGTGTGCTGGAGATGTAGCAGTGAACAAAACAAAGAAAATCCCTCTTCTCCTGTAGCTTACATTGTAGTCAAGGGAGGCAGGCAATTATCAGTGATCAGTATTTTATTTTTAATTTTTGGCTGTACTGCGTGGCATGTGGGATCTTAGTTCCCCAAGCAGGGATCAAACCCGTATCCCCTGCAGTGGAAGGATGGAGTCTTAGCCACTGGACCACCAGGGAAGTCCCAATGATCACAATAAATAAGTAAATTTAGGGACTTCCCTGGTGGCGCAGTGGTTAAGAATCCGCCTGCCAATGCAGGGGACACAGGTTCGAGCCCTGGTCCAGGAAGATCCCACATGCTGCGGAGCAACTAAGCCCGCGAGCCACAACTCCTGAGCCCGTGCGCCGCAACTACTGATGCCCGCGCACCTAGAGCCTGTGATCCGCAACAAGAGAAGCCACCGCAGTGAGAAGCCCGCTCACTGCAACTAGAGAAAGCCTGTGCGCAGTAACAAAAGACCCAACACGGCCAAAAATAAATAAATAAAAATTTAAAAAAATAAGTAAATTTATAAAGCATGTTAAAAGGAGATAAGTGCTATGGAAAAAATCAGGGTAAAGGAAAAGGGGGGAGCAGGGGTGGCGATTTCAAACAGGTTGGTTAGGACAAGTGTCATTGGGAAGTTGACATTGGAGCAAAGACTTGAAGGAGGAGAGGGAGTTAGCCATATAGATTGCTGGGCACCCTTCATTCACTCCTCAAAGACTTAGGTGGGCACATCCATCGGGCCCTTGGACTGCCAGACCACTGTCCAGGGCTCTGCAGCCCTTAAGTCTGGAGCTGTCCCTCCTCGTATCACCTGGCATTAGAGAAGGTGATGCAGAGGCTCCCCAAATTCAGGCTCTACTGCTGAACATTTGAAGTGGCCCTTTGAACTCTTGACACCCTCCTTCTCAGGGAACCACATCCACATGGTGACAGGTCTGGACCCCCAGAAGCTGATGAGCCTGCACACACTGGAGCTTCGGGGGAACCAGCTGAACAGCACCCTGGGAATCAACCTTCCTAAGCTGAAGAACCTCTTCCTGGTAGCTCACTGGGTCAGAGGGTGGTTGGTGCCGGGAAGGGGGTGCTGTCCTGGGGGCCAGGATGCCCGGTTCTAGTAGACTCGCCTACTAACTTCATCATCATCGTAATTGGTATCATTTCCTGAGTGCTTACTCGGTGCCAGGTGCTGTGTGGATTCAGAGTCAAAACAGACAAGGTGCTCAGCACCTAGCAGGGCCGATAATACACGATGTGTGGATAATACAGAGACAGTTTGCTTTGATACAGGTAGCAGCACCTTGTGCATAACTGAGGTTCAGATCAGGCTAAGGAGGCCACTTATGTGTCTAGGCTTTTAGACTCTTGAGTCGCCTCATTCCAGGATGGAGCTGAAGCCATTTCTCCTCAGTGGAGCAGTGAGGCTCTTGGTGCGGGCGGTGGGCTGAAGCATCTCCTCCTTAATCAGAGGTGGCCATGCTGGGATGGGCAGTAGGAGTCACTGCTGAGCTGTCTCTGGGTTGGCAGCTTCTTCTGGATTCTTTACTCTCTACGCGGGTCTCTACCCACCTCCACTGCCCTCCTGTACCCTCTCTACCTCTTAGATTTGCCCTTTTGCTGCATCTCTTTCTGATTTCCTTCCCTCTCCCTGCTCCCCTCTCCCAATCGATCTACTGTATCCTGGGGTCTAGGCCCAGAACCTGTTGAAGAAGGTGGAAGGCTTGGAAAGCCTAAGCAATCTCACTACCTTGCATCTTCGAGACAACCAGATTGAAACTCTGAGTGGCTTCTCCAAGGAAATGGAATCACTGCAGTACCTCAACCTAAGGTAGGAACCCCCTCCAGGCCCCCCGTGCCTCTACCCTTGACCAGGAGCCACCTTTGCCCCTATGTTTCTCCCTGGTCCCAATCCCCCAGTTCTACACCACCCCCAGATTCTCACCTCATCCTCCATCCTGATCCTCCCCCCTCCTGTCCTTACTTTCTTCTGCATCAGTCCTAATTACAGCACTGAGACCTTTGTAGCCTGAGACCCCTGAACCCTATTCATTCAACCCACATATTGAGAATGTACTACGTGCCAGGCCTTGTGCTGTATTCCGGGAACCATCTGAAGGAATCAGAGATGGTCCCTGTTCTCAGGGACTCACAGTCTGGCTCCATCCCATATAAGTTTCCACTGCCCTTCTCCATCTCCTGGGCCCCAATTCCCCTTCCAGTTTCCTGCCTCTCTTCTCCTGAGCCCCACCTGTAATGGGCCCCATACTGCTATAAAACACAAGACATGCTCAGATTTGTTTTTGTTTTTTTTTTCCATAAATTTATTTATTTATTTTTGGCTGCGTTGGGTCCTCGTTGCTGCGCGGGCTTTCTCTAGTTGTGGCGAGCAGGGGCTACTCTTCATTGCGGTGCACGGGTTTCTCACTGCGGTGGCTTCTCTTGTTGTGGAGCACAGGCTCTAGGCACGCTGGCTTCAGTAGTTGTGGCACGCGGGCTCAGTAGCTGTGGCTCGCGGGCTCTAGAACGCAGGCTCAGTAGTTGTGGCGCACGGGCTTAGTTGCTCCGCGGCATGTGGGATCTTCCCGGACCAGGGCTCGAACCCGTGTCCCCTGAATTGGCAGACGGATTCTTAACCACTGCGCCACGAGGTAAGTCCCCGTGCTCAGATCTGAGGTGAGAAGAGTATTTAAAAGAAAATCTCTAGATGGAAAGGCACTGAGGATCAGGGGCGATTTTCTTGCAGCAACTCTTGTCAGATGGAGGATTTTATGTGTGTATCTTTAAGCAAAGACGTAAGGAAATTGCCTCTTTCGTCAACAAAGACAAATCCTCGATTCTGGCAGTGGAAAAAGAGTCTCCATGTAGGGAGTGGTGGTTGTACCTTGAAGCCCAAAGTCCTGCTTTGACTGCTGGAGCGATCTCTTGCTAATTAGCTCTGCCCCCTTGGTCTGGTAGGGTGCAGGGGGTATGGTTTTCCTGTTAATGGTCTAGACAGGGATAATGGACCTTCCTCAGTGGCTATTTACCAGGGATGTTTAGAAGTAAGTGTGGGGCAGAGGGGTTGTCTCAGTGACTGGGAGGTGCCCCTGGGGCCAAAGACCTGCAAGCAGGGACAGTCCAGCCTCTGAGGCGTGAGGCAAGAGCATGAAAACAATACACAGTATCCTACAATGAGGTACTTGAGGGGAGGAAGCTTATTCTTCAGGCTCGGAGGCCCCGACCCATCCCCAGCGCCAGGCTCCTTCCTGTGGGAGCACCGAGACAGCACCACCTCCATGACCCTAGAGCCCATTTCCTTCTCCACTGCCTCGGTCCTACCTTCTAACCTTTGGTTAGGTGTGATGACACAGAAATCTGTCCCTACAAAGGAGATACCCCCCTACTCCCCAACTACAAGACAGGGCTGATACCTAGCTCTGCTGCTCCAAAAAGATAAATATGACACATTACAGAATAGACAGTGGCGCCTAGGGATTCCCTGAAGGGCGGAACAGGACAGGAGTAGGGTCACACAGCGTCTCTGCAGCAAATCTGGCAGTGCGTGGCAGGCCAGTCCACAGAGGCCATGTTTCTAGAGAAACCGGAGCCCAGTGGGAGACTCCCCCTGAGGGCCCATACCTGGTAGCTAGCCTCCGAAGCCCATCGTTCTCTCGTGAACACCTCCCCACCACACCGGCAGGGGCAACATGGTGGCTGACCTGGGGGAGCTCGCCAAGCTGCGGAACCTGCCCAAGCTGCGAGCCTTGGTGCTGCTGGACAACCCGTGTACGGACGAGAACGACTACCGCCGGGAGGCCCTGGTGCAGGTGGCGCATCTCGAGCGCCTGGACAAGGACTTCTACGAGGAGGAGGAGAGAGCTGAGGCTGACGAGATCCGGCAGAGGGTGAAGGAGGAGGCCGAGCCCGAGCCCGAATTGGAACTGGACCAGTCATCGATCTCGCAGTTCCCCTAGCCTCCAAGGACAGTAAGGATGGGGGGCAGGGAGGCCAGAAGAGGAGGCCAAGGGCCTGGCGGACGGGAAGGGAAGTTGCTGCAGGAGGAGGTGGGTGAGGGAGGCAGAGGCAAGGAGAACCCTTGGGGAGACCTGGGTTAGGAGTCACAGGTGAGGAGAAAGACCAGAAGAGCCTGGGAGGAGCTGAGAGAGGCTTAGGAGATACATCAGGAGGCCCGAGGAGTAAGCAGTGTGAATGGGGTGGCAGGCAGAGAGGTGGCTGTGGGCTGGGCAGCCACACCTGATGGGAAATGCTGGGTCTGGGGCATGGGGGGGGCGGGGTTGGGGGCCGTGGTGTATGAGGATGGCAGCTGGGCCTAGAGAAGGCAGGAGAGGAAGATCCTGCACTAAAGAGCAGAGCTAAGAATAACAGGACAGAAGGAAGAAAGGAGGGCAGGAGGCAGGAAGAGACAGGCTATGAGACCAGGGAAGCGTGGCAGCTGGCACTTCAGGTGGGGCAGAGGCAGCAGTGGGAGTGCAGGGGGCCCAGGGGATTGGCTTCTGTCCTCTTCCTCCAGGAGACCAAAGATGCTGGCTCCAAGACCGAGGAGACTCCCAGTTGGGGGGGCCCACACCCCCTCTTCCGGAGACAGAGGACGCCTTCTCTTGCCCCAGGCCTAGGAATTCATCACAGCCCGCCTCCCAGACTCTGTGACGGGCACCTGGGCAGCGGTGACTGCGCGGGAGCAGCCCTCGGGTAGGCCTGGTGGGAACCGGGCTTGGATGGGCCAGGGGATGCTTGAGGAACTGGCTGCGGAGGCGGCGGCCTGGAGTGTTAGGAACAGTTGTTCGTTTTTCCAATAAAGAGACATTTTGATACTCTCGTGTCTGACCGGGTTTGTGAGACACTGAGGCTGTCACGGGCTTCACTGGCGTCAGGCTGAGATTGTTACTTTCCACGGGGTCGGGGCGTGGGTATGAGCGCGCGTGGGCGGCGGGGGTATAGGTCGTGGGTGGCCCCCGGCCCCTCCCACATCGCTCTCCTCCTGCCCTCCCCGCCCCATCCCATCGGTACCCCCCCCCTCCTCCGCGCTCCTACGTGCGCCTCCGCTGGCGGCTCCTGAATCATCGGGGGCTCCGGGTCACATGCGCCCGCCCGGCCCTATCCGCGCCTCCCCCGCCCGCCGCCCGGGCGCCGCAGCCGCAGCCGCCGCCACCGCCACTCCCGCTCTCTCTGCGCCGCCACCACCACCACTGCCAGCGCCACCGACAGCGCCACCGCCACAGGCTGGGTCTGCAGCCCCAAGGTGAAGCCCCAGACGAGCCCCGCGCCCCTCCGGCCCCCTCCCCTCGCCGCCGCGCCCCCGCCCCTCTCCCCGGGACTCGCGCATCCCTCGCCCCGCGGCGCTGCGCACCTGCTTCGCCACCCGCGCCCCGCAGGCACCTCCTTCCCCAGCCTTCCCGGACCGCTCGTCTCGGTTTCAGGCTGTCGCCCCCTCCTCATTCGCGCGCCAGGCCTCTGCGCACCTGTGTCCAACTGCGCCTTTCTCCACCCTTGTCTGCCCCCTCCCCATGCCCCTTTTCGCCTCGGGTTCTGTCGATGATAAGGTTTCGCGGTCTCCCCGGGCTGTGCATTTTTACCCTGGCACGTCCTTTGGCTTTGCATCGGGGAAATGTCTTTCTCACCCTTCCTCGGCGTCCGCAGACTTCCTCTAGACGCCCCTCTCCCACTCCTCTCCCGCATCGCCCACTCCGGTTACAGTGTTTCCACTGCACCGGGGAGGGATGGGAAGAAGGGAGAATTTGTCTAGGGGCCGGGAGAGGACCGGCCCAGCCGTGCCTCTCCCCACGGGTCTCTCTTCGTCCTCCTCCCTCCCCACGGCAACTCTCAGAGACTGAGGACCCTCTCGCAGACTTCTCTACTGTACATCTCTCGGGAAGAGGAGGGACATACATTTGGAGGGAGATTGGGACCTTGGAGTGGGGGTTGGAGCATTAGATTGTGGGGGATGGGGGCTCAGGAGGAGAGGCCTCCCGCTGCCCATACGACCCATGCTCTTCTGGGCTCCAAGGAGAAATGCAAACCTAGCAGCCGGACCGCCCTGAGGAGATCTGGGGGAACCCCACCAGCCGGCTGCTGAGGGGGCGAGGGAACCACTGCCGTGCCCTTCCCCACCCCTCCTCACTGCGGAGTCCTCCCATCTCGTTTTTTTTTTTTTTTTTTTTGTTTAACATCTTTATTGGGGTATAATTGCTTTACAATGGTGTGTTAGTTTCTGCTTTATAACAAAGTGAATCAGTCCCATCTCGTTTTTGATCCTACCCCGCCCCCCACTGCAGTGACCTCCCCTTCCTCACTGCATTGACCTTCTCCTCTCCCCACGGGCGGGGGGATCCCTTCTACAGCCGACGACTGCAGCCAGCTCCTCGTCACCCCCCACACCCCGCCCAGTGCAGTAACCTCTTTCCCATCCCTCCCAGCCTCCCAGCCTTTGGCCCCTCCCACTGGTCTCAGGCTCCACCCCTCTAAGCCTCTTACCTTTCTCCTTCCTTCCCTTCCACCCAAGGAGATCCCAGCCATCATGTCCATTGAGAAGATCTGGGCCCGGGAGATCCTGGACTCCCGTGGGAATCCCACGGTGGAGGTGGATCTCTACACTGCCAAAGGTAATGGGCAGGGCCTTCCCACAGCCGCCATGCTGGCTTTGCCCTCGCCTGGCATGGGAGGCTCCCCGGGGATTCCCAGTGGGGATGGGGCGCTGGGCCAGGCTCACGAGCCTGTAGCGGGGCGGGGTGGATCCTCCTTTTCCAGGGGAGCCAGATAGGCCGGTCTCTGTGTGCTAGTTTAGTGTGTGATACACAGCCTGCTTCTGCCCTCTGTGTTCACCGTGTGTGCGTGTGTGTACCGTGTGTGCGTGCACCATGTGTGCTGCCTGCGTAGCTTCATTTCTGTGGGTTCCCACTTGCGCACGTGGGACCTCAGTTGGGTGGATGAGGAGGCCAGTGCTTGTGCATCCGCCTCCGTGCGTGTGTCCGGGTCGGGGCGGGGCGGGGGGGTCGTTAAGGAGCACTGGTGGAAGAAGGCTGGATGCGGCTGCAGGGGCGTAGAGCTGGAAGGCTGAAGAATCTCTGGTCCCTGTGGTGTCCTCTCTCTCCATCCTCATTCCACGTTCCCCTCCCAGGGCTTTTCCGGGCTGCCGTGCCCAGTGGAGCCTCCACTGGTATCTATGAGGCCCTGGAGCTAAGGGATGGGGACAAACAGCGTTACTTAGGCAAAGGTGAGGCCCTTTGTCTTTTCCCGGCTCTCCCGTCCCTCTACTGGGGACCTCACACCAGTCCCCAGCCCTCTTCCTGCATGCCTTCCCCCCACCTTTCCTCTTCGGGCCCCGCCTGGCCTGAGCCGGCCTGACCTCTCCACCTCTCCCTAGGTGTCTTGAAGGCAGTGGACCACATCAACACCGCCATCGCCCCGGCCCTCATCAGCTCAGTGAGGCCCGCTCTTTGCTGGGGGTGGGGACCAGGGTCCTGGAAGGAACCCTGGATTAGGGGATGATGAAGGAGAGGGAGAAAGGCCCACCTCTTGGGAATCATGGTTACCGGGGAAGGATGCCCCCTGCTCCCATGGAGCTTCAGGTCCCCTAATCCAGACAGGCCGCTGTTGCAGGAAGCTGGTTGGACCCTGGCTAGATGTGAGCCTGTGTGTGGATGTAGGGGGCCCGCTGGCTTAGGGTCCAGCCTTCATCCTGGCTTTGGGTGATGGAGGTTCTGCTCACAGGGTCTCTCTGTGGTGGAACAAGAGAAGCTGGACAACCTCATGTTGGACTTGGATGGGACTGAGAACAAGTGTAAGCGGGGGCTGGGAGAGAGTCGGGGTGGGGAGGGAACTCATGGAACAGATGGAGAACTGAGGGGCCAGCGCTGTGGGGGGCTTTTTAGGAAGGATGACCTGGGACTTCCCTGGAGGTCCAGTGGTTAGGACTCCACGCATGAGCTTCCGCTGCAGGGGGCACGGGTACGATCCCTGGTCGGATCCTGCAGGCTGTGAGGTGTGGCCAAAAAAAAAAAAAAAAAAAAGAGAGAGAGAAGGATGACCCGAGGAGGACTAGCCCTTCAAGAAACCATGAGTTTAACGCCAGTGGGAGGGGAATGACATTAGACAGAAGGGAGAACTTTGCAGCATAAGGAGGGGGGAGTTGGTGGCAGATAGTCTGTGGTCTCAGGGGTGTTTAGCAATAGTGCCGCTCTCTGCCCTTTCCACTCACCTCCCCTCGCCGACCCCCACTATTTTCAGGAGAGGATGGATGAGGTGTTGCAGGAGTGGGGAGGGAGGAGGGGGGTCTCCTTTACTGGCTCCTTTTGGGGAGTGTAGGTGGAGGCGAGGCCTGGAAGGGGAAGGGGACGTGTTTGCTCAGTGCCTTCCTCTGTAATCTCCCAGCCAAGTTTGGGGCCAATGCCATCCTGGGTGTGTCCCTGGCCGTGTGTAAGGCAGGGGCGGCCGAGCAGGAATTGCCCCTCTACCGCCACATTGCTCAGCTGGCCGGGAACTCAGACCTCATCCTGCCTGTGCCGGTGAGACTATGACCTGCCCCTCCCAGGGGTGGGTGGGGAGGGAGTATGAAGCCTTGTGAGGACTGATGAGGCGCAGCTAAAGAGAAAGGATGGGGACAGGGGACTCTGAGTCCAGGAAGCTGGAGGAAGTTTGGGATTTGGGGTTGACACTCCCAGGGGCGGAGAGGGAAGTGCTCTGTGACTTTTCTGTCCTCCTGTGGCTCCCAGGCCTTCAATGTGATCAATGGGGGCTCCCATGCTGGGAACAAGCTGGCCATGCAGGAGTTTATGATCCTCCCAGTGGGCGCTGAGAGCTTTCGGGATGCCATGCGACTCGGGGCGGAGGTCTATCACACACTCAAGGGCGTCATCAAGGACAAGTATGGCAAGGATGCCACCAACGTGGGAGATGAAGGTGGCTTTGCCCCCAATATCCTGGAGAACAGTGAAGGTGAGGCCAGGAGCCCCACTCCTAGCTCTAAGTCTCACTCCATCCCGGGACATCAGGAAGGGGCACACATTTCACCAAGTCCCGAGGAGGCTGCGTGAGGGTCCCTGAGCTAATTCCAAGAAGTTCCATTCCTCGGAGTGGGTGCCAGAGGGCCTAACAAATTCACATGCAGGCCTAAGAGGACATTCTTTATCCACCCAGCCAGATCTGTAAGCATCTGCAAGTTCCCACTGGAGCCCCTGGGGATGCTGGGAGATGGTCTAGGTGACCTTTGGGATCCGTCCCCACCTTTAACTCCGATGGAGCCTCAGTTTGATGAGATACACCATACTGCAGGGAATCCACTCCAAATCTATCCCATTCTCACCCCAACCTCTTAGACATCTAGGATTTCTAGCCTTTCTCTGCCCTGGGAGAAACCTTATAGTGAAGAGAAACTATACAGGCAGGTAGTGGCTAAGAGTTAACTTTCTGGGGCCAAATTGCCTGGATTTGAACCTTGACTTGAAGAGTTACTGGCTGGGGATCTTGCTCACTTAACTTCTCTGTGCTTGTCTTTCTCATCTGTAAAATGGGAACAACAGTCTCTACCTCTTAGCATATTGTGAGGATTAAATGAGATCATGTGTAAGTGCTTAGGTGACATAGTTAAGCCCTCAATAAATTATAGCTATTTAAAACAAAACAAACAAACAACAAACAAAACTGGGCTTCCCTGATGGCGCAGTGGTTGACAGTCCGCCTGCCGATGCAGGGGACACGGGTTCGTGCCCCGGTCCGGGAAGATCCCACGTGCCGCGGAGCGGCTGGGCCCGTGAGTCTTGGCCGCTGAGCCTGCGCGTCCGGAGCCTGTGCTCCGCAACGGGAGAGGCCACAACAGTGAGAGGCCCACGTACCGCAAAAAAACAAAACAAGACAAAACTATGGAACTTCCCTGGTGGTCCAGTGGTTAAGAGTCCATGCTTCCAATGCAGGGGCTGCGGTTCGATCCCTGGTCAGGGAACCAAGATCCCACACACCGTGCGGCGCGGCCAAAACAAAAACAAAAAGACTATTATTAACACAATTCCATTCCTCTGCCTTCCTAAAAGGTGGCCTGCTCGTCGCAGACCTGAGAATAACCCCAAAACAACCTTAACCAGACCTCTCCCTAGCAACAGCCCTCCACTTCTGTTCTGAATTTCTTTCTTTCCCTCATTCCCCCTCGCCCATCGTATTCCATCCCCAGCCTTGGAGCTGGTGAAGGAAGCCATTGACAAGGCTGGCTACACAGAAAAGATCGTCATTGGCATGGATGTCGCCGCCTCGGAGTTTCATCGTGATGGCAAATACGACTTGGACTTCAAGTCTCCCGCTAATCCTTCCCGATACATCACTGGGGACCAGCTGGGGGCCCTCTACCAGGACTTTGTCAGGAACTATCCTGGTGAGAGCAAGAACTGTGGCAGGGGGAGGGCAGGGGGCAGGCAGGGATGTGCTGGGGACAACTCTGGACCTTACGGGGGTGCTGACCCGGGTGTCAGGGAGAGATGTCCTGCGAGGAACCTGAGAACCAGGGATGGGGTGAAGGAGCCTCCTGCAGAGGTGGGGCTTTGGATGTCGTGTAATTGTGCAGGTACCAGTGGTGAGTCTGTTCCATCTGCTTTGGATCCTGATTAAAGTCATGATCTCTGAAGCTGCTGGGATCAGGGGGCGGGTTTGGGAGGAACCAGGCCTGGTGAGAGGGTGACTGGAACTAGCACAGTTCAGGATCTTTGGTTGAGAAAACTGGATGCTGGGGAATTCCCTGGCGGTCCAGTGATTAGGACTCTGCACTTTCACTGCCGAGGGCACGGGTTCAATCCCTGGTCAGGGAACTAAGATCCCATAAGCCAGCAGTGTGGTGGCTGGATGCTGGATGCTGAGTGGAGCTGGACGTCATGCGGATGCGGAGGTGCTGAATCGCCCTCTCTAGGTCCCCCAGTGGCTTTTACCCCTGGACGGAGGCTCTTGGCTTCCAGTTCCTGAGACAAAGCGAGAGAAAATAGACTTAGATTGCAGAATGAAGTTTTTAGAATAGCAACGAGGAAGGGCTTCCTGGTAGAAGATGGGAAAATACCAAGATAGGTTGTGAGAAAGTTTCTAAACTCTTGTTTTTGAAGGTTTTATGGCAGAATCAAGAAGCAGTTAGGGCAGGCTTGTTTCGGGGGAAGCAGGGGTGAGGAAGCTGAATTGGCCAGGGGGTCTGACCTGTCCATTCAGGGAATCTCAGCGGGGTGTTCCTGCCTGACTCAGAGCCTCCGCATCGCTCTCCCATCAGTGGTCTCTATTGAGGACCCCTTTGACCAGGACGACTGGGCTGCCTGGTCCAAGTTCACAGCCAACGTGGGGATCCAGATTGTGGGTGACGACCTGACAGTGACCAACCCAAAGCGAATCGAGCGGGCCGTGGAGGAGAAGGCCTGCAACTGTCTGCTGCTGAAGGTCAACCAGATCGGTTCGGTCACCGAAGCCATCCAAGCGTGAGTGCCTGCCGTCCCTGACTCAGCCCGTTTCTCCCAGCCCAGTCTTGCCCACAAGTGCTAAAGGGGGCAGGGAACCTGGAGTCACTTTCATGGCTCTCCTGGTTCTGCTCCCTCCACCCAGACGTTTCTTGACCAACATAGGGGATGAGAAGAGGGTGCGGGCATGAGAAGAGGGTGCGGGCATGAGAAGAGGGTGCGGGCATGAGAAGAGGGTGCGGGCGTGAGGCGCTGGGGCTCAGTGGTGCTGTACGGATGCAGGTGCAAGCTGGCCCAGGAGAATGGCTGGGGGGTCATGGTGAGTCACCGCTCGGGAGAGACTGAGGACACGTTCATTGCGGACCTGGTGGTAGGGCTGTGCACAGGCCAGGTGAGCGCCAGGGAGCCCTTTGTGCAATTGGTGGGTTCTAGGCTCGGGTGGCTCTCTCCTTCCAGGTGTTTGCGGGTGTTGGGGGAATTTCAAGGGAGTATAAGTTTTCTTTCACGGGGCAAAGGGCGGCCACGGAGCTGCTTCTCTTTTGTGGTGTTTCAGATCAAGACTGGTGCCCCATGCCGTTCCGAGCGTCTGGCTAAGTACAACCAGCTCATGAGGTGAGGGGACCCGGGGAATGGAAGCCCAGGGCCCAGGGGGTTATAAGCTGTGTTTCTCCACCATTTCATCTCCAGTGCCCGGGGCCTGGAGAACAAACAGTAGGCATCCAGAGAATACTTGTTTTTGATTGATGGGTTTACAGATGGCCTGATTGACAGCCCACGGAAAGCCAGGGAATGCCCTCGCTCAGGCCAGGACCCGGGAGCAGGTGGTGCGAGGGGCTTGGAGGATGGCGGCCCCATGGGAAGCGGGGGCGGTCCTCCTGCTTCCCTGACTCTTTTCCTTTCTGACTCACCTCTCTCAGAATCGAAGAAGAGCTGGGGGACGAAGCTCGCTTCGCCGGACATAATTTCCGCAATCCCAGCGTGCTGTGATCCCTCTACCTGCCTGGAGACTTGGAACCCCTCGCCTGTCCTCCTGGAACCTCTTCTTTCCAGTCCTGCTCGAAATTTCACCCCAGACAACACCCCGGCTGACCTGCTGCGCTGCTCCTTGACTGGTCCAGCCCCTGCTGTCTCCGCTCTCGCCCACTCTGGGTTCCACACTCTCCACTCCTTCCTTTCTCTTCTCCCTCCTCAAAAACTGGCCATGGACTGAGGATGTAAGGGCATCCATGGAAGACCGATCAGGGTCTGTGCCGGAGCGTCAGGGCTGGTTGTTGCGGTGTGTAGAGGGGCCGTGTGTCATGTGTGCTTTGCGCTGGGTCTGTTCGTTTCCAGGTTGCATATGAGACGGGAACTGCACAGTGCTGAGTGGAGGGGAGTGCTGGCTGCGTGCTCAGGCCTGGCCCAAGGCACTGATGTATTATTTATTCATTTATTTATTTTTCATTCATCCTGTTAATGATTCACTTCCTCATAACTCCAGGGCCAGAAACTGGCCTGACTGGACGGGACCGTGTGTCTGTATTTCATGTGACTGTAGATTCTGAGATGGCCTGGGGTGGGGGTCTTGCTGGAACGGGAAGGGTCACAGAAAGGGGCCTCGATGAGGGTTCCTGTGTGCGTGCCAAGCCTTCACCTCAGCCTGGCTCGGTCCAGAGGTGGGGCTGTGTGCCCGGGGCTCCTCCCCTGTCCCTCTCTCCCCAGCCCGTCTGCCCCTCGTTCGTTCTTCCTGCAGCTGCACCTGAGCACCGTCTCACTCCCCCGTGCCGTGTTCCACAGCTGCCAGCACCTCTGTGGCGTTGAAATGAGCACCACCATTAAAGTGTGAGTCACCGTGCATTACTGTGTCTGCGGAGTCTTACTCTCGTCCACACGAGGGGAGAGAAGATGGAGCTCCTGGAAGTCGGTGAAACTGGATAGCAGAGCTGGGGAGGGCACAGAAAGAGGAAGAAGCCCAACAAATAGGCCAGGAGGATGGCATTGCCCACCTCACCCTGGCCAGGCAGGGAGCACATTGCCCTGCCGTGTCAGTGGCAAGCCTGGCCCCAGGACCCAGGGGAATTGGGGGTCCTTAACCTGGGGCCCCAGAATTCCTAAAAGTATCAAAAATTGTGTGTGTATATGCATTTTTGGAGAAAGGGATCCAAAGGGTTTGCAGATTCACCAAAGGCCTTGACCAGAGGAGGGATAAAGCTGTGGGCTGGAGCAGCTCCGGTACTGGGCCTCTCCCAGAACAAGTCCTGGCTGCTTCTGGGATCGACCAGCACTGCCTGGGCAGCACCCCCTGCAAGGTGGGGGCCCGGGGAGGAAAGGATGGTGCTTGGGAAGAATGGTACTGGGGGTACAGAAGCCGGAGGAAACAGCCTTCCAGTAAACTGGAGATTCAGGACCTGGGGTGCTCAACGGGCCCCTCCCTGGGTCAGCCTGCGAGAAGGGTGCCAGTGTGTGGCTGGGGAGACACACTATCACCCTTCAGCTCCAGCGGAGCCCCAGCATTGAGATGGGAACCCAGGAACCACCGGGGAGGAGGGGGGCGGGGAGGGGGGAGGGGCCGGAGGAGGGGGGCGGGGGAGCCCCCTCCAGGGCTCGGATACCCGGGTGGAGCTGTGGCCACTGGAGCGAATCAAGCTTCTGTAGGCTGTTGACTGCACTGGCTTCAGGGCGAGGGTGGGGGGAATTGCAAGGCTGCTCCCTCTGTGGGCCTCCCACTCTGTTTCTTCTCTGAGTTCTGGTCCTGGACCCCCTCTGCCATTCTGCCCAGCTCCAGGACTGAAAGAGGATTCCCATTCTGTATGGGCAGGACCCGTTTCTCTGCTTTTCTCCTCCTGTGTGGCTGACAACTCGGCCCTTTTCAGTCGAAGAGTTTCTCGCCCCATCCTCTGTGCTCTTCATTACAGCGCGGGCATCTCAGCTTTCCCTTCTCTGCTGTCTCCTGGTGTCCTTTTCTGTTTCCCTTGGGGGCACACCGTACTTTTCTCTAGGGTCCATTATATCCATCTTTCTTCAGTAACTCCTGGTCAGAGCCACATTTCTTAACCTCTGCCCTTTCCTCCTTGCTAGGTCGCCTTCTCATGCCCCCCCCACCCCAACCCCTCAGGTACTGGCTTGGATTGGGTTACAGCTAGCTCTGCCTGGGCCTCCCAGGCCCCTCTCTCCACTTTCCTTTTGTGCCGTTGCCTGGAGACGGGTGGGTCGTGGGGGACTGGGGCCAGAGAGGGAGCTGGGGTGAGGGATGGTGGTGGGGTGTGTGTGATGCTCCCTGAAGCTGAGTTGTGAGCCTGGCCCTCAGGTAGGGGAGGAATTGGAGGGGGTAGGCCCTGGCTTCCCTTCTCACTCTCCTTATCCCGTTTCCACCACTGCCTACGTTTTTCTTTTAGGCTCCGCTATGTCACCATCCTAGCCCATCCCTTAGTGGTTAAAAAAGGAGGGAGATGAGCTCGGCCTGGAAAGGAGCTGGGAAGAGCCTGGGCCAGGGCCCAGTGGGGGACTGAACTGAACAGTGCAGACAGGGAGGAAATGCAATGGAGGGGGAACCATGGGGAGAGGAGGAGCCTTGGAACAAAGTTGGGGGGTGGGGAGAAGGAGCTGGGGTTCTCCTAGGACACAGATGAAGGGAGTGGGCAGCGGGGGTGGGTGGGTGGGGTGGAGCTGTCTGGAAAGCCCTGAGGGATAAGGATGGTGGGACTGGGGTAATAAAGTGAGTGCCAACCAGTTCAAGAGTCTGAAGAGTGGTGATTCATTCCTAGGCCAGGGAAGCCTTCCTGCTCGGGTTCCCCAGTGCCACAGGATCCATTCAGAGCTTCTGGTACTCCTAGAACTAGGCTGAGCCTGGCCCAGGGAAATAGGCAAAATCTACCAGTTGCTGCAGAGCCAAGCTCCTTCCCTCTCAGAAGGCTGGTGGGATCCTACCCTCAGGGCCCACCCTCGGCCTCTGGCTGGCGGGCTCACACACAAACACCACCCCCAGCCCCGACCTGGAGCGCTACTGAGGGCTCCCAGTCCAGACTCCGGCTCCAGCTCTTCCCGTTTCCCAGTCTGCCTCCCTCCCATTCTCTGGCCTTCCCGATCTCAGCTGCCAAAAATCACCCAGCGTCTTGGTGTCCTTTGTCCTGAGAGATGTTGCTGCTCGGTGTGGGGCAGGGAGAGAGCCCAGGAGGCTCTGGGGGTGGGGACTGGGGGTGCTGGCCTCCTGGCTGAAGACTGGGAGTGGCTGGGGACTGTCAGGGGCAGAGGCTGCCTGGAGAGGGGTCTGCGGTGGAGCTGTCTCCACATTAGAATGATCGCGATGGGGGAACCTGGGCACCAGGGGTTGTCTCCACGTGGAGCCTAATCCCCACCCGACCCCTTCCCTGTAGCCCAAAGTACTGTGAGTGATTACTTTGTACAGATTTGAGAAGGAAAATGGAGCTGCTACCAGCCAGAGGGCCTGAGGATGGTGTCCCACTCCCATAAATGAACGCTCATGCGCCCCCATTCCTACCATTTCCTTCTACTGCTTTCCCTTTCCATCTCCCCTGGCTTGTCCTCCCTATCACTGAATTTCCCTCCTCCTCCGCATGGCCACCAAAGGCCTTGTCTGTCTTACATTTCTTTCTCATCTTCATTACCACTCCCTTCCACCCGCACCCCATTCTATCTACTTTGTCTTGCCAAACGAAACCCTCCACAGCTCTTTTGGAAACCACTCCCCCGCCCCCCCTGGAATCCAGCCATCCCCCCCACCCCCGCCCCATCTTCCACTTTCCTCTCCCACCCAGAACCCTAGAATCTGCATCTGGTCCTACGTCTCCATCCTTTCTTAAGGTTCCTCTTGCTTTCCCTTCTCTCTCCACATGACATCTCTAGACTTGTCATTACCCCCAATTCTTATATTTGCAGTTCTTTTCCCAACACCAATCACCCCCAAACTCTTCACTCTCGTCCAGAAACCCCATCCTCCCGTGTATGTCTCCATCTTTTCAATTTCTTCCCCTCCTTATGACCCCAAACTTCCATCCCATTCTCTCTCACAAATGCCCTCCCAAAGCTCTTCTGCTACACGTTTGCCAAAGACGCTGTCACCCCAAGCTTCTTTCCCCTCCCCTTGTCACACACCTCACTGCCCCCGTGGCCCCCAAGAAACTCCATCTCTCCAACCTAACTCCATTACCCCATCTCTGCCACAAACCCACAGGCTCCCCCCCTCACCTCTACCGCACACCCCTTGGCCCCCAAACTTCTCCAGCCCCCCTCATAACTGCCCATACAACCCACGGCCCCTCCTACCTAGCCCTCTCCCGCGCCAGGCCCGCGGGCTCCCCGCATTCCGCCTGAGCGAACCCCTCCCCGCGCCCAGGCCCCCTCGGCCTCTGTCTCTGACAACTCGCCCGGCGCCTCCCCTTCTCCGGATCCCCCTCCCCCCCCTCGCCTCGCCGCTCGCCTCGCGCTCCCTCCCTCCCTAGCGGCTCCCTCCCGGCCCCTCTCTCCTCCGTTCCTCCGCGCTCCCTCCTTCTCCCTCTTCCTCCCTTCTCCCATCCCCCTCTCCCAAGCGCCCTCCCTTCGCCGTCCGCTTTCCTGTGCGAGTCGCCGGACGCGCAGCCCAGCCCGCCCGCCCGCAGCCCCGCGTCGGGCCGGGGCCTGGGGCCGGGACCCGTTTCGGGGGGACCGCCGGCCTCCGGGAGGGGCCAGGAGGGGGCGAGGGAGACGACCGCCCGGGAAGGGGCGGGGGCCGCGGGCGGAGGCCGCCTAGGGGGCCGGGGATCGCGCGACTGCAGGCTGCGCGGGGCGGGCGCGGGCGGCGGGCGGCGGGTCGGAGCCGAGCGGAGCGCCAGCCGGGCCGCGGGGGCGGGCGGCGGCGCGGCGGGGGCGGGCTGCGCGGCCCGGGCGTTCCGGGTGGCCTGGGGAGGCGGCAGGCCTGGGGAGGGGCCGAGCGAGAGCGGGGATCGGGATTTGCTCCGGAGGCGGGCGGGTGATCGGGGCCAGGTGGGGTAGAAGGGGGGATGGGGGCCGCCCTCCGGGGGGATCGGGGCCGCCGCCGCCGCCGTCGCGGCGGCGACTGAAGCCGGGAAGAGGAGAGGGGGGCGGGGGAGCGGCCGCCGCCGCCCCCCGGAGGCGCCGGAGCCCCGAATCCCGCTCGGAGCCAGCCAGCCGTCCCGAGCTACAACCAGGTAAGATCTGCCGCGGCCCGGGCCTCGGGCCCGCCCGGGTTCTGGCCCGCGGCTCCCCACCCCCACCCCTCGTAGTTCCCCCTCCCGCCGCCGCCGCCGCCTCCATTTGTTATTTTCCCGATCCGGTACCCCACTGCGGGCACTGCCTGGCCTGAGGTTGGGGGCTCAGGGGGTGGGGACGGCCCCCGAGGAGGGATGGGGGCCGGGGCACCCGGAGGATCGGGAAGGTGGGGGGAGGTGGGAGGATCTCAGGAGGAGGGCTGATGGGGCAGGAGGGTAGCCAGGACCCTGGGACCCAAAGAGGAACCCTGAGGTGGAGGATCGGCGGAGGAAAAATGGGATGCCCGTGAGGGGGCTTCGGGGCGAAGGCAAAAAGGAATGGAGAGATGGCAGCGAGGTAGGGCATGAGGACTCCAGGAAAAGCCCCAAAGGCCCAGAACCCGGGTTTCAGAGCCCGGGGTTCGGGGTGCTAGGTGTAGAAGGGAGTTGGGAAATGGGGAAGGGGTGTGGTAGGTGGGAAGAGAGGGATTGTAGCTGATGAGGGAGGAGAATGGAACCTGGGGAAACGGGGGCTCTGAGAGGGCCACCTTTGAGAAGAAGAACCCGGCGTGTTCCCGGGTGGAAGTGGGAAAGTGATGCCTTTGTGACTCAGTTTTCTTTCCCCTACCCCGGGTCACCTCTGACCTTGTTTTTCCAATCTCAGACACAGGTACTTCTTGGAGAGGGGCACACTGGGGCCCAGTAGTGTGGGTCCTCCTGCAACTGATGAGGAAGACTGGAACCCTGAAGGGAGAGTCAGGGAGCAAGGGTTTCTGGGAGGGTGGAAACAGAGGAGAGAATTGGGCAGTCTTATAGGCACTCCAGACAAGTTGTGACCCCCATCCTCAAATCCGCAGAGCACCCACTGCCCCTCTAGCTGCGGTTTCCTTAAGAGGGGGTGGACCTTCATTACTGTTTTGTGCCCAGAGATTTCCCTTTGTGCGTGGACTTATTTCTACTGGGGTAGGTACTCTTAAGCTCCCTTCCCTGAGGGTGCTATAGGAGGACAGGAGCTGCTTTGGCAACTGTAGGGGGAGTTGCTGGCAGCTGGACCCCAGGAATGGACTGTAGAGGAGCAAGTTCTGCCATTTTGTTGCCATGGCAATGATCCAGCGGGATGTCTAATAGATGGGGGTTCAGAATCTTGATGGGGCCTTTGGCTGTGCCCTTGGAACTCTTGGCTGGGTTCTGGAGGATGTTTCTGGAGCTGCTCATGGAGAGGAGGTTCCCCAAGGGGTCCACCCCCTTCCATCCAGCTGTCTTTGGGAAAAAGGTAGACATATTACCTGCAGGTCATAGTTGTTTCTCTAAGACCCTCCCTTTAGGCGTGGTGGGGGGATAGAAATGCTCCTGTTCCAAGTTATACCATCCTTTGGTAGTTCATTATTAGGGACTTTCTGTATAGTCTTTTTGCTTCTTTGCACAGGTATTCTTCCATTTTCTTAAACTTGAGTCTTCCTTCCCAAGTATCCCTTTTCGTCTTTCCCAGACTATCCCCCACAGCGACCCCTTCCCTCAGCTAACCTTGGACCTTCTGTTTCTCTGACCTTGTAGGAATGGCTGGGCTCTCCATGCCCATCCCAGGTGAGGGTGGCCCGGGGGAGAGGGCCGTGGAACAGCCTGGTGTAGTGGAAATACTCCAGAACAGGAGTCGGGAGACCTGGGTCTAGTCCTGGCTGTACCTCTAACTAACTGTGACCTTGGTCAAGTCACTTCTTATTTCTTTGAGCCTCAGCTTCATTATCAGATGAAGGGATTATAGATAAGATGATATCTGAGGCCCCTCTGACAACTGTAGATTCTCAGGCTTAGGCCAGTGCCTTGTTATCTGCTGGTCTGGGCTGCACTGTTATCTAGGACTGGCTTGTGAGTCTGGCAGGTCTGGAATGATGGTGGAGGCTGGGCCAAAGATCCTGGAATTCACCCTGCAAGCCCATCCTAGAAAGCCTTGTGCCTCGAGTGTATTCCTTCAGACAGCCTCCTCAGATTTCTCCCTTAATTTCTTTTCTTGTTCTTACTTAGAGACTCTTTCCCTATTTTTCACGTTTTCACCTCCGCAATCTGGCCTTTATCCTTTTGCTTTTGCGGTAAGGTGCCGAAGTTGAATGTGCTTAGTGTTTTGCAGACACATAGTAGGTGCTTGTAGATAGATCGGAGTTACAGTGACCGGCTACTAGGACAGGAAGGAGGGTAGCTCAGCTTGTTGGTGCTCTAGGTTCAGGAATGTATATATAACCAGCCCTACCTCCTTCTCTCTCCTGCCACTCCTTCTCCCCAGGGTCACCTACCCTTTTACGACTGCTTTTCTCCTTCAGAGCTACTCATTGCTAATTTTATCAGATTTTAACTGATTAAAGAAGTTGAGGTGGGGGAGGGCCACGCGAGGCTTGCTCTGTTCTTCAGGTACATCCCTGCCTTTCTCTGACCTATTGGATCCCCTGCCTCTCACCAACCATGAACAGGTTCTGTGATAGGAAGGAGAGATGAGCACCCTCCTTTAAGGGACTGGCAAAGACACCCCGGTCATCTCTCGTGCTTTTGTTAGGATTGTTTTCCCCTTTTGTTATGTTGGGTTTTGTTCTTTGCGGGGGGGGGGGGGGGGGGGCGTTGACAGTATTTGAAAACCAATTCACACAACAACTCAAAAGTGTAGTAATAGTTGTAATGGAAGAGAAATGGCTGGTGTACTGGGCAGAGCACCAGCTGTAAGTTCAGAAGACAGGGGGCTCCGTCCCAGCTATTTCGGGACTCTAAGTAAGTAAATTGTTATTAAGTTTCCTGGAAAGGTTAGGCTCACCCCTCACTGCATGCCTCAGTAGGGTTCAGTGGAGGTGAGTGAGAGGTATTTACTCTGTATTCCTTGGGAAAAATAGTGCTACAGAATGTAGAAAGGCTATTTCCCTAGCCAGGCCTCCTAACTAACTCAGAATAGGTGGTTAAGCCTACTCCATTTGCACTGAGGCCAGCAGCACTTCATTCGAGAAGACCTACTGAAGTTAGTGGGTTTAAAGGTCAGTAGCAAGAACAGACCAGAACATCCATATATACATGGCATCTGTGGGGAATAGAGAAAGGAAGAAAACTGTAAGAAGATATCATTTTTGTTCTCAGAAGATCTTACGGTTAGTAATATGGAGAGATGTGACACTTCGCAAGAAATACAAACACGTGCAAATGAAAATTACTGGCTATATAGCTAGGCCGTGAGGAGGGATGAGTCCCTGTCTAAGCCAGGTGGGAAGACAGGCTTACAAATGTGTACATTTGTCTCGTTTACCCACTGTTATTCACTGATTTGGTTGGTAGAGTGAGAGCCTGGACTTCTCCTCTAGCCATAGGGAATGCAAGCACTAGAGCAGGGGTCTTACGAGACTCTCAGAATTGAAGTTCTGCACTTTGGGGATACCTAGGTTTGGTCTTGGCCTTGGTCGGGCTGTGTGCCTTTGCACTGTAGAATGGGACATTGTTCTCCCACCTACTCTGATGTGAAAAAAGATTCTTTTCATATCTCTGGGACTGATCTAGGCCTTCTGAGAATTCTCCCCACCAACTTCTGATGAGAGTACAGCTAAGTACTGAAGAGCGAGCATGGGCTTTGAAGTCAGGGAGATGGGGCTTGGTTCTGCTGCTGTCACTGGTTCCTCACTGTGTATTTATCACACGAAGTTGGGCAAGTCACAGTCACAATCTTTGAGCCTCGGTTTCTTCACCTGTATAATGGGGATAATAAGAACACCTCCTTTTCAGGGTTGGTTGTAAATATTAAATGAAATTGTACACGTAAGGGCTTGACGGAAAGAAGGTACTCCGTAAATCAGCTAATACTTCAGCTACATTTCCTTATGCTCCTTTTAAAGGCTCTGGAATTCGTGTGTGTGCATCTATTTCCTAGGGATCACGAAGGGTGACGCGGTGTGATCTCCTGAACTGGGGTGCACAGGCACCTCGGCGTTTTCTGCCTTCCCACGAGATGAAAGGGATGCTGTTGCCGGCAGAGTTGCCCTCACAGGCGGCTGGGACGACCCATGGGCACGCCAGCAGTGTCTCATGGCTGGGCTGCTTACTCAGCCCCTTGACAGGCACGGTAGTGTCCCCTTCAGACTAGTGTTCCCCAATTTGGAGACGCTGATGGTCTTTTTCCAACAGGCTTCACTGAAAACAGACCGTGTGAGTTCCAGGTGCCTGTACTGGAAACTTGGAGATCCTGCTTCCTAGGCCACAGCTGTGGGGAACTTAGGGTGAAGCAGATAAGTTTCTGTATTCAGCTGCCCAGGCGGAGGAGAATGGGGTCTCCACAGCCTGAAGAATGAAGACACGACAGAATAAAGACTCAGTGAGTAGGAGCTAAAATGAGAAACACGAAAGATCAAGGGCAGGGAAGCTTCTGGCCTGTCCCAGGGCCCAGCCCGCCCCTGCCACCCAGCTCCACTCTTTCCTCTCTTCCACCGCCAGGCAGCACCTCCACCCCCCAGCAGACGAGCCTGGCTTTGAACCCCATCCTTCTGGGACACCCGCTGGCGGGGGGAGAGTAGAAATAAGGCACATGATGAAGTGAGGCACAAGGTAGAAAACGACATGACCTGCTTGCCTCCTTCTCCCTCAGATGTCAATGAGGAGTGGACGGAAGAAAGAGGCCCCTGGGCCCCGGGAAGAACTGAGATCGAGGGGCCGGGCCTCGCCTGGAGGGGTCAGCACGTCCAGCAGCGATGGCAAAGCCGAGAAGTCTAGGCAGACGGCCAAGGTATTCTGTCCCCATGTCCTGCCACAGGCTGCCCAGGCACCAGGGCTGATGGTGTGTATGTGTGTTGGGGGGAACCTCCTGTCTGGCTGAGGGTCCTGGTGGAGCTCGCGAGGTATAGGACAGGCATTTTCTTTCTAACAGAAGGCCCGAGTGGAGGAAGCCTCCACCCCAAAGGTGAGCAAGCAGGGCCGGAGTGAGGAGATCTCGGAGAGTGAAAGTGAGGAGACCAACGCGCCGAAAAAGACCAAAACTGAGGTGGGAGACGCTTGCAGCCACCCTGACCCATGTTCTGACCATTCTTTCACCCAAACTTCCTTTTGCTCACAGTTCTTATTTTAGTTTTGCCTGGAACGTGCGAGAAGAGTCTTATCCTAGCGCTTATTAAAGTAGCCTGTCTGTGTGTCGGTCAGATCTTCAGAGCCTTGGCCAGACTGGCAGATGATCAGGCAGGGCCGGAAGGGGACGGGAAGAGTGTGGGGATTCTAGCCTCTCCTTTTCTAGGTGCTGGCTTTCATGCAGGGGCTGGGGAGGAGATCCAGGCTGAGGAGTCTCAGTGGAAGGAACAAATAAATCATAAGGAGCATGCAGAGGTGGTCTTTTTAAGAACCAGTGGTTTCTGGGATGTGTAGTTAAAGGGGTGGATGAGACGAGAGGATGGCAGATGGGCTGGTGGGTGGAAGACAGGGATTTGGGTTCAGCTGTGGACTGGGAGAAGGTGCTAGAGGTGGACACTCGAGGAGGGAACTCAGGCGGCTGCTGGGGAGCAGCAGAGACCGCGGGGAGAGTGGGGGAACCCCCGGATGGCAGGGAGGTGGGCTCCAGCAGGAGTACTCAGCGCATCGTGGCACAGTGGTGTGCTGTGAGCGGGAGGTTATTTTGTGCGAGGGAGGCCCCCAATCCAGAAGCAAGGAAGGAAAAGGGAAGGGAGAAATGGCCGTCCCTCTTCTACCGCAGGAGCTCCCTCGGCCACAGTCTCCCTCAGATCTGGATAGCTTGGATGGGCGGAGCCTCAATGATGATGGCAGCAGCGACCCTAGGGATATCGACCAGGATAACCGAAGCACGTCCCCCAGCATCTACAGCCCTGGAAGCGTGGAGAATGACTCCGACTCGTCTTCTGGCCTGTCCCAGGGCCCAGCCCGCCCCTACCATCCACCTCCACTCTTTCCTCCCTCCCCTCCCCCTCCAGAGAGCACCCCCCGACAGCCAGAGCCTGGCTTTGAATCCCATCCTTCTGGGACACCCACTGGGTATCATGCTCCCATGGAGCCTCCCACATCTCGAATGTTCCAGGCTCCTCCAGGGGCCCCTCCCCCTCATCCACAGCTCTATCCTGGGGGCGCTGGTGGAGGAGTTCTGTCTGGACCCCCAGTGGGCCCCAAGGGAGGAGGGGCTGCCGCTTCAGTGGGGGCCCCTAGTGGGGGTAAGCAGCACCCCCAGCCCCCCACCCCCATTTCAATATCAGGCTCTGGGGCTGGTGGGGCTCCCCCAACAAAGCCACCCAACACTCCAGCTGGTGGTGGAAACCTACCGTCTGCTCCACCACCAGCCACCTTCCCCCATGTGACACCAAACCTGCCTCCCCCGCCTGCCCTGAGGCCCCTTAACAATGCCTCCGCCTCTCCTCCTGGCCTGGGGGCCCAGCCGCTAGCTGGGCATCTGCCCTCCCCCCATGCCATGGGGCAGGGTATGGGTGGACTTCCTCCCGGCCCAGAGAAGGGCCCCACTCTCGCTCCGTCACCCCACCCTTTGCCCGCTGCGTCCACCTCTTCTGCTCCCGCCCCGCCAATGAGGTATCCTTATTCGTCCTCTAGCAGCAGCTCTGCAGCAGCCTCCTCTTCCAGTTCTTCTGCCTCGGCCTCGGCCTCCCAGTACCCAGCTTCCCAGGCACTGCCCAGTTATCCCCACTCCTTCCCTCCCCCCACCAGCCTCTCTGTCTCCAATCAGCCACCCAAGTATACTCAGCCTTCTCTCCCATCCCAAGCTGTGTGGAGCCAGGGTCCCCCCCCACCTCCTCCCTACGGCCGCCTCTTGGCCAACAGCAATGCCCACCCAGGCCCCCTCCCTCCTTCAGCTGGAGGCCAATCCGCTGCCCACCCGCCAGTCCCGACACATCACCACCACCACCAGCAACAGCAGCAGCAGCAGCAGCACCATGGGGGCTCTGGGCCCCCTCCACCCGGGGCATATCCTCACTCCCTGGAGAGCGGTAGCTCCCACCACGCACACCCCTATGCCATGTCTCCCTCACTGGGGTCTCTGAGGCCTTACCCACCAGGGCCCGCACACCTGCCTCCACCTCACAGCCAGGTGGCCTACAGCCAAGCAGGTCCCAGCGGCCCCCCAGCCTCTTCCTCTTCCAATGCCTCTTCCTCCTCTCAAGGGTCCTACCCGTGTTCACACCCCTCTCCTTCCCAGGGCCCCCAAGGGGCGCCCTACCCCTTCCCACCGGTGCCTCCGGTCACCACCTCCTCGTCTACGCTTTCCACGGTCATTGCCACGGTGGCTTCCTCGCCAGCAGGCTACAAGACAGCCTCCCCACCTGGGCCCCCACCGTATGGCAAGCGAGCCCCGTCCCCAGGGGCCTACAAGACAGCCACCCCGCCCGGATACAAGCCGGGGTCCCCGCCCTCCTTCCGAACGGGGACCCCACCGGGCTACCGAGGCGCCTCGCCACCCGCAGGCCCAGGGACCTTCAAGCCGGGCTCGCCCACGGTGGGGACCGGGCCGCTGCCGCCTGCAGGGCCCTCGGGCCTGTCATCCCTGCCACCACCGTCTGCGGCCCCCGCCTCAGGGCCGCCCCTGAGCGCCACGCAGATCAAACAGGAGCCGGCTGAGGAATATGAGACCCCCGAGAGCCCGGCGCCCCCGGCCCGCAGCCCCTCGCCCCCTCCCAAGGTGGTAGACGTGCCCAGCCACGCCAGCCAGTCGGCCAGGTGAGAGGCGGGGTGGGGGTGGGGTGGCGGGCGCGGGACGGGCCTTGCATTCGTTCGTGTGGTGCTTTTCAAAGTACTCCAGGCTCTGGTCTCGGCCGCTGGTGCGGGGCCGCTCGCAGGGGCTGAGCGCGCGCTGCCTCCGCGCCCGGCAGGTTCAACAAACACCTGGACCGCGGCTTTAACTCGTGCGCGCGCAGCGATCTGTACTTCGTGCCGCTGGAGGGCTCCAAGCTGGCCAAGAAGCGAGCCGACCTGGTGGAGAAGGTGCGGCGCGAGGCCGAGCAGCGCGCGCGCGAAGAAAAGGAGCGCGAGCGCGAGCGGGAACGCGAGAAGGAGCGCGAGCGCGAAAAGGAGCGCGAGCTGGAACGCAGCGTGGTGAGTTCACCGCGCGCCGCCTCCCGCCTCTGGCCCGCCCTCTACGCGACTCGGGGAGGCTCGAGGGGTGGGGGGTGGGGGGGTGGGTGGGGTCATGCGCCACCTGTCGGAGAGGAGGAGCCACTGCAGCCCAGGAAATGGAGACCAAAGGATTCCAGCGGGAGGAACTGCATCTCTGGGCTGGAGGAAGGCAAGCTCAGGTCAGAGTACCTGTGGATCCCAGGAAGAGCCACTAACCTACATAGGAAGAGAAGGGGCAGGGAAGTCCCTGGCGGGCTGAGTTCCAATGAGTTGAAGCTTTAGGTGTTCAATGCTGAGACATGAGCAGCTGAGGACCAGGGCCAGCCACCTCTTTCCAACCTGCCTTTTTGACCCCGCTTCTCCGTGTATCCCACAGAAGTTGGCTCAGGAGGGCCGTGCTCCAGTGGAGTGCCCACCGCTCGGCCCAGTGCCTCATCGCCCTCCATTTGAGCCGGGCAGTGCTGTGGCTACAGTGCCCCCCTACCTGGGTCCCGACACTCCAGCCCTGCGCACCCTCAGTGAATACGCCCGGCCCCACGTCATGTCTCCTGGAAATCGCAACCATCCATTCTACGTGCCCCTGGGGGCAGTGGACCCGGGGCTCCTGGGTTACAATGTCCCGGCCCTGTACAGCAGTGACCCAGCAGCCCGGGAGAGGGAGCGGGAAGCCCGTGAACGAGACCTGCGTGACCGCCTCAAGCCTGGCTTCGAGGTGAAGCCTAGTGAGCTGGAACCCCTGCACGGGGTCCCTGGGCCAGGCCTGGATCCCTTCCCCCGACACGGGGGCCTGGCTCTGCAGCCTGGCCCACCTGGCTTGCACCCTTTCCCCTTTCATCCGAGCCTGGGGCCCCTGGAGAGAGAACGTCTAGCGCTGGCAGCTGGGCCAGCCCTGCGGCCTGACATGTCCTACGCGGAGCGTCTGGCAGCTGAGAGGCAGCATGCAGAAAGGGTGGCTGCCCTGGGCAACGACCCGCTGGCCCGGCTACAGATGCTCAACGTGACCCCCCATCACCACCAGCACTCCCACATCCACTCTCACCTGCACCTCCACCAGCAGGATGCCATCCATGCAGGTGAGACTCCTGCTTCCTTGCCCAGGCCCTTTGAGGCCACCTTGCCGCCCTGGCAAGTGATCGGTGCTTCTGTCCCTCGGGCCAGGACTTCCCTCCCCACGTCTGGCCTGAGCCTCTCTCCTGAGATTGCTGCCCTGGCCTTTGCCTTCGCAGCCCGTCTCCTCCTGCCCCAGCCTTGCCACGGAGACCCTTCCCCACACCCCAGCCCTCTTCAGGTCTGGTGCCCACCCACGACAGAGGCCCAAGGTGGGAACCTTTGAAGGAGCACGGTCTTCCTCCCCTCACAGCCCCTGCCTCTGAGCCTTCACGTAACTATTTTCTTCTTCCTCTGGATTCAACTCTTGTTTCTTGCCATCTTCTCCCCTCCCTGGCGGAGGTGTTTCATGTTCCTCTCTGCCTCTGGATCTGTGACCTTCTGGAAAGAGAGCCTTGTGGCTCTGGGATCACAGTTGACAACGAGCTTTACTCACTGTCTTTTCACTGCGTTTCTTACTGTCAGAACACTGCCCCGTCTAGCCTCACAGTCACGTTCATTGCAGGCTCCTTGTGCTTTCTCTCTTTGAAGCTCCTCCCCGTCTCATTTCCTAAACTTCCAATCCTCTTCCGTCTCCTCTCAGCAGTCCACTCCTCCCTCCCTATTCCTCAGGTCCCTCTGCCAACTGTAATCTCCTGTCCTCTGCCATCTGTACATCCCTACTGCAGTAGGGTCTTGCCCTGTCCATCTCCCAGGCCCCTAGTTCCTCCACTGTGCCTCCTTGATCCACTGGATCTCCCAGTGTGTGATTGCCCACCTCTCGTCCCAGGCATGGATGCCTTCACCCAAATGCATGGCTTTCCCCAAACCTCCCTCTGGTGACACCTTCCTCTTCTCTACTCTCCAGCCTCTGCCTCGGTGCACCCTCTCATTGACCCCCTGGCCTCAGGGTCTCACCTTACCCGGATCCCCTACCCAGCTGGGACCCTCCCCAACCCCCTTCTTCCTCACCCTCTGCACGAGAACGAAGTTCTTCGTCACCAGCTCTTTGGTAAGGATGGAGGTCTCGGGGTTGGGGAAGGTCTCACGAGGGAAGGGCAGAAAGGAGGAAGTTAGGTGGTGGGATTGGCCTGGTTGGGCTTGGGGAGGGATGAGGAGGTGCCCAGAGGAGCTGGGAACAGGAGTAGGAGGGCTGAGGCCCTGCCCAAGAGTGGCACAGGGTTTAGGGCCAGGCTAAGAGGCCTGAATCCTAACCACCCCTGGCAACTTGCTGGGCTGGCTGTCACCTAAGTTGATTAGTGGCAGCTCCTCTATATGTAAAGCAGGTGGCTACCTCAGTACGCCATCAGTCACGTGGCCCCTGCCCTTCCTGCCCACAGCTGCTCCTTACCGGGACCTGCCAGCCTCCCTGTCTGCCCCGATGTCAGCAGCTCACCAGCTGCAGGCCATGCACGCGCAGTCCGCGGAGCTGCAGCGCTTGGCGCTGGAGCAGCAGCAGTGGCTGCACGCCCATCACCCGCTGCACAGTGTGCCGCTCCCTGCCCAGGAGGACTACTACAGGTACCGCAGGGCGCCCTAGGCCAGCCCGAGGGGACGTAGCTCAGCCCGCCTGGGATGGGCTGTGGCTCCCGTGGGAGGGGAACCCCTTCCCCACCATCCTCTGTGAGAGGGGCCAGGTCAGGATGGACCTCAGTCTCTCAGTTCCTGCTCTGCCCCCCTCTTCCCCCAGTCACCTGAAGAAGGAAAGCGACAAGCCGCTGTAGAACCTGCGATCAAGAGAGCACCCGTGGCCCCTGCATCTGGACCCAGGAGGCCTCCCTCCCCGCCTGCCACTCAGAGCGGAGGGGGGTGCCGCTCAGTCCCAGGGCCTGGGCCTCTGGGCAGAAGGAAGGAGGAAGGGACAGATGGAAGGCCAAGGCTCCTGTGGTGTGCGGAGGTGGGGAGGGGGCGGGGGTGAGGGCGGAAAGCGCACAGCATCTTGGACCAGGTCCCTCTCCCTTGGCCCCCGCCTTTCTCCCTCCCCCACGCCCCACCCCCGTGGCCACCGCCTCTCCCCCACCCCTTGGTGTGATTATTTCATCTGTTAGATGTGGCTGTTTTGCGTAGCATCGTGTGCTGCCCCTGCCCCTCCCCAGCCCCCGTGTGCGCGCCCCCCCACTGCGATGTATGCCCCTCGCCCTTCCCCCACATTAATAATTTATATATATAAATATCTATATGACGCTCTTTAAAAAACATCCCAAACAAAACCAACCAAACAAAAACACCCTCACGACTCCCCAGGAAGATGTCTGTGGCTGTTTCTTTGTGGGCTACTGGGCGTGGGTTGGGGGCGTGGGTCTCTGCGCGGCGACGCCTCGAGAGAAAGCTGTGGGATCACCGGAGACTAGCCCGGAGGTGGGTGGGGCCCCTGGAGAGTTGGAGAGGGGACCTCGAAGAGCCCGGGGTCCTGGAGCTCTGGCTCTGCCCTAACGGGGTCCGTTATGGCGCAGGGTCTTGGCCTTCCTCCCAAGGCCGGCGAGTCAGGACGCTGGCGGCTTGGGACAGCTCTAGGCAACTACGCAGACTTGGGAGGCACTTCTGCCACTGGCCCCACAGTTAGGGGCCACCAGAGACTTGCATCTTTTCCGTAGGATAGTTAGAAATGGTGTTGAAGCAGAGGTGCAGGGAGCGTGGCTGCTATAAGTTTAAGCGTTCAGAACGCAGGAGTTTTAACCACCCTATAGTTCGAGGAGGGAGTGGGTGACAATTTCAAACGCCCGGAAGGGAAAGGAAATTAGAGGGCGTTAGCTTCCCCCCACCCCACCCCGACACAAGGCCATTTTCGGAAAGTGCGGGAGCCGCTTTAACGCCAAGCTTTTACTGCTGCGAATCCTTGTCTACGTTCTTAAAAACTAAAGGGGAGTGACTGGCTTCTTCCTGAGCCAATCGGCATAGAGTTATTTGCATAGGCCTGTACCAAACGTTCACAAACTCTAGAAACGGATGATTTAAGAGAGTTCTTTTCAATACTGTTTTCCCTTCTGAAAGCTGCAGTGTGTCCTGTTGCTTGTATAGCAGTAAAGATTAGGAAATGCCATGGGAGCTCACCCTCACCAATAGTGGAGTTGGTGGACATGCCACCTTCTCTCCAGGGCGTGTTCCGGTAGTGTTACAGCTCTTTTAGAATTTGTCTAGTAGGTTTTCTGGTTTTTGCCGGAAAACCCCCCACCATAGAGTTTGTCTTTAACAATAGAATAATTTTAAGTAAGCTGTAAGAATTTCAGATTGTAGGTTAGCTCACTATTCTCACGACGAGCTCGTTATTGGTTGTTAAAAATGGAGAAAGGGAAGCGGAATCGTGAGGTTTCCGGCATAAGCTGATGCAATTTCCCTACCGCCCCGCCCGCTGGGAGAGCCGCTCTAGGATATTGCTTGTTT
The DNA here is from genome assembly GCF_964270905.1 of Leucopleurus acutus. Taxonomy (NCBI): domain Eukaryota; kingdom Metazoa; phylum Chordata; class Mammalia; order Artiodactyla; family Delphinidae; genus Leucopleurus; species Leucopleurus acutus. Next base: position 7,285,570 of record NC_139152.1, read on the forward strand.
CTCCTGGCTGTTTCTCGAGCACGGTTGCACGTGTATCTTTTGTTCTATGGCGACCGCCTCTGCTCAAGCTGCAGCGTTGAGCGCCGAGCAGGCCAAGGGTGAGAAACCTTTTAGTTGTCGGATGGGATTCTTGCTAAAGAAGAGTGCGGGAAAAAGATCTGGGGCGAGAGAAATGGCTGCGTTCGCTGGGAAATGCGGGTACTCGGTACCATACTCTGTCAATTAACAAGGGTCCTTGCTCCTGGAGCGAGAGATTCGGAGGCCGAGTTCCTTGGGTTACTATGGTTTCAGCCTGTTAAATAATTCCCTGCCCTCTTTCTTGTGTTTTCGGCTGGGCCCGCCGGCCGTGCGCCGATGCATACCCGGGACTTCTTCCGGGATGCGTCTGTTGCACAGTGGTCCTGGCCGAGGTGATCCAGGCGTTCTCGGCGCCGGAGAACGCCGTGCGCATGGACGAGGCTCGGGACAACGCGTGTAACGACATGGGCAAGATGCTGCAATTCGTGCTGCCCGTGGCCACGCAGATTCAGCAGGAGGTTATCAAAGCTTATGGCTTCAGCTGCGACGGGGAAGGTGGGTCGGACGGGGATGGAGGAGAGAGCGATGGATCCCTTGGGTCTCCGAGCCGTAATCCCTTTTCTCGCCACACGGCGGCAGCCACACTCTAATAGTATTGGTACTCTGAGACCAGGGTCTGTTCATGAACTTGAGCCAAGCGAAGTCTGAAGTGAGCTTTCTAGTTACCATTAATTATACTGTTACACCATTTTAAGATGAGGAAACAGACTCTAGAAAGTGCCAGAGGTCACAGCCGAGTTGGACCTGAAACCCGTTCTGACGGCTTGTAGTGAGGTGTCTGCATGACAGTACAGTTCTGCAGCCCCTCCAAGGTGTTTCAACTCTTTTCTGTTTGAGGGTTGGCAGTTCAGTTTCTTTGGGGAGATCAGGGTCTTCCCCAAGGGTGTTTACTGATTCAGCCCAGCTGGCCCATGGCCCTCCTGTTCCTGGTTCTGGACTGGTGATCTTGTGGATGTGTATCCTTTGGGGTCTTGTGACTAAAGTGCTAACATGGTTCACCTGATGGTGGGCAGCACACTGCTTCGGGATATTTTCATTCACTGCATCACATCCAGTTGTGCCCCAGTGTAGACCAGGCAGTAGTTGATCCAAACCACACAGGGCAGAGGCCTGCATATGTCTCGTTTTGCAGACAGCTACCTGGGGCCAGAGCCAGAGTAGCCAGCGACTCCGGCTCACGCTGCCCCCTCCTGCCACCTTGGACACATCCGTCCGCTGGGGGTGTGGACTGATGCTCCTGTTTCCCTTTGCAGGTGTCCTTAAGTTTGCCCGCTTGGTCAAGTCTTACGAAGCCCAGGATCCCGAGATTGCCAGCCTGTCGGGCAAGCTGAAGGCGCTGTTCCTGCCGCCTATGACCCTGCCGCCCCACGGGCCTGCTTCGGGTGGCAGTGTGGCCGCCTCCTGAGGGTTGGCCCTCCCGTGGCACTGCTGGGGAAGGGAAGACCTTGGTGTTCCAGAGGATATAAATGTGCCTGTGACTTAGCCTTGCCGTCTGTCTTTTGTGACCCTGACAACCTCTGCGTCCTGGCCTGATGCGCTCTGCCTTTCGGGCTGCTCCATCTTCCTGTCCGGGTCCTCCCTGTGCTCCTGCTGGGCCCAACCAGCTCTGGGGCAGAGTGGGAGGGGCCGGCCCCTCAACGCCCTGGGTTGGGGGGCCCTGCACAGGCAGCCCCGCCTCTGAGGAGTGGGGCTTCCTGGGCTTTTCCTGAGGCCCCTTGGCTTCTGTGTGCTGGGAAGCTCCCCCATTGGTTGGTGCTCCCTTGGCCAGGGTTACTTCCTGGTCTCTGCCCGCAGCACCCATCCTCCCTCAGCTCCGTCGGCCGGAGCGCCAGGTGGAGCTCCAGGTGGCTCCTCCCTTCCCCAGGGAAGGAGGCGGGGCACAGGCAGGCGACGCTGGACCGCGGCGTGGGGCTGGAGAGAGAAGCCAGCTGCTGTGGGCGGTCTAAGGCCAGCCCCTCCCCACCTGTCCCTTTTCCGGGTTTATTAAGTCCAGGGGCTTGTCCCTGTGGCATCTTGGCCTGGCGGGCAGCATCGAGAGGAAAGTGGCTGAGTTCTGAGTGTTCTTCCTCACCTTGGGCCACTGCACGGCTGCGGCTCGGGCTCAGCCCCGCCCCCTGTGGCCATCTGCCTGTGACTCGCTACCCCTCTCGGGAAATGCTGTCCCATGGGTAAGTCCCCTGCTCTGCTTGTGTATTATGGTCCTCTGTTCATTTGGGAGGGAGGGGCAGTATTCCTGCTCACTCCTGACAGGTGTGTGACCACGAGCACGACCTGCCTCTGCCCCCTGCCCTGGGTCGGCTTCCCCGAAAGATGTCAGGAACTCCGGGCTCATTCGTAGCCCTCTGCACCACCCCCCCCTTCTCTAGCACTTTCTCCCTGACAGATGCATATTTCTTCTCACCATTGCATTTCTCCCTTCACCCTCTGGTCCCCTGCTTCTGCCATCTGCTTAGGATCTGTCCCCCTGGGGAGCCCATGTCACCTGAATGAAACATTACACGTCTGAAAGGCAAATCTGAGAAGGCTCCCCTGTTCCCACTAAACTTCCCAGTATCCTTCATTCAGATTTCCTTCAGTTTCCCTGCACTCCTCTGCATCAGTTCATTCAACAGATACCTGTTGAGCATCTGTTATACGCCAGGTGCTTTTTAAGGTGCTGCCAATACTGTAGCAAACAAGAGAGACATGGTCCCTGCTCTCAGGAAGCTTCACTCACTCCAGTGAAGGTGACAGACTGCCCAAGGAACCCACTAAGTAGGATAATTGCAGGTTCTCAGAAGTGTTACCCAGAAAATGAAACAGCTTCACGTGCTAGTAAGTGACTGCGGTGCCAGTGGCGTCACTGGCTGGAGGGGGCAGGGAGGGCTTTCCTGAGGAGGTGACACAGGAGATGTGACCTGGAGGGGGAGCCAGGCTCCAGTGCCCCTGGGCGGAGGGAACGGCCAGTGCAAAGGCCCTGCTGTGAGAGCAAACTAAAGGACAGTGCCTGCAGCAGAGCAGGCCAGTGGGGAGGGCCGGGACAGACCAGGCCTTGCTGGAGTTCGGATGCTCCAGTGAGGACCTGCTTGGCGTGTTGGTGAGTTGATGGGTTGGTCACCCCCGAGTCCTGCAGGTTCTTGCTTCTCACACTGACATCTGCCCTGGGGTGGGCCCTGCCTCCCCCAGTGCACACCTTGTCTCCTTCAGCCCTGATGTCAAGGTTTGGATTGAGTTGCCTGGTCCCTGATCCCTTCCGCACTCCCGCCTCGGTCGTTTTCCTACCACGTGGTTGGCAAGGCCTCTCCTGGGGCAGAGTCCTTCCTTGGGTCCCCAGCCTGCCCCTGTGAGACCCTCTGCCGTGGGTCCCAGCCTCTGAGAGCAGCTCAGCTCAGCCACAGGGCCCTGCTCACACGCAGCGCTGCCACAGTGGGTCCTGTGCCTGCCACCCGGGTGCCTTTGCAGATCCTGCCTCTGCAGGAGCGCCGGCCCCTGTGGCCTCCTCATGGGCTGTGCCAGTGCCCTGCCTCCTCCAGCAGTGGCTGGTGTGGTGGGAAGGGCCGTGGCCTCACATCAGACAGCCTTGGTTGGTTTGTTGCCTTCCCCTTACTAGCTTGTGACCTTGGGCAAGTTACTTCTCTGAGGCTTAGTTTTTGTTTCTAAAATTGGGCTAATGAGACCTACTAATAATGTTGGCCTGTGGATTAATAATGTCACATAGAAGGTGTTCGTGCCAAAAACTTACTTCGTATTGGTCTTTTGTATCAGTATTTGGGAAATATTGTTAAGCTCATTTATCAGGTAGGGATACTGAGGCTCAGGGAACTTCAAGAACTTTCTACATATTATTTCACCTTCTTTGCTCTTCCAGACTGCCTGTCTTTCTGCATCCCCCTTGATCTTCATCTCTACCTTTATTTCCTTGCTTTCCAAGTGAATAATTTTCTCTTCAGAATTAGTAGACCCTTACTTTTGTAACTCTCAGCTTCCTTGAGCCTGTTTTCCTCCCTTAAAAAAAAATTCAGAAAAATAACTCCTACATCACAGGGATGTCTGAGGCCCAAATGGGATTGTGTGTGTGTGTGCAAGTGCTCTGTGAACTCCAGAGCACTTAATGTCAAGGGAAGGGAGGTGCTTCTTATTTATTTTCGTGCCAGAGGACAGCAGAGATAGTACATCTCATCCTGGTGTCTGCCTGTCTTCTGGCTTGACCCCCTTCAGAGAAATGCCTGCTGCTTCCGTGGTCAGGAGTTTCTGGGTTCTTAGTTAGTTTCTCTCCACCAAGTGGTGTAAAAGCTTCAGAAGGAGAGTGGCCTGTGGCCAGGGTGCAGGGAGTGTTCAGTGTCGAGCATGGACCTGCAGCTTCGTGTGTGGTCAGGATGTGGTGTCCATGTGTGGGTGTTTGCACCCAACCAGGTACGTGCGTAGATGGACGTGGATACGGTGAGGTGTACGTAGTGGGGCTGTGTGTGCATAAGTGGATGCTAGTGTGCTTGTGTGTGCGCGCGTGTGTGTATACTCATCTGTATATGACGAGTAGGGTGCGCATGTGTAGGACCGGACCTGGGCTTGTGACCAAGTATGTGCATAGGTCTGGATGAGCTTGGTTATTGGACACATACTCTGTGCGAGGCATGGTGCTAAGTTTTGACCCCTTGGAGGTGAGCCAGACTGGCAGCGGACGCCCTGTGGTGGAGAAGGCGATGTCCACCTCCTTCCTGCCCCCTACTGTGGGGGTGAGTTCATGGTCTTTCAGGGCAGCTGTCCAAGACTGGAGGTAGTCAGTGTTAGACCATGCAATAAACAGACCAAGCAAGGCTCCCAGGGCCCCAGAAAGAGGTGGAAAAAAGAAGCCCTTCTTGGGGTGGGGGGGGAAATTGATGTTCAAAAAATGATAAAGGAGCCAACATAAGAAAATAGACTTTGGTTGGGCTTGAGCACTTTGTTATTTATTTTCCTTACTTTTTGAGGCACAGCATACGTCACGTGCATGAATATTGAACATCACATTTATTCCGTCCGTGTGTACACCACCCAGATCGCGATGTAGAGCATGCCCAGTACCGCAGAAGTGTCCCAGGAGTTGCCATCTCCCAGTCAGTTTACTTATTTTTATAAAGGTAATACGTGCCCGTGATATAACCTTCAAAAAGGTGGAAGGGAGAAGGAAAGGTCCCTCCCAGCCCTCTCCTCCAGCCACCTGGTCCCCCTCCCTAGGGAAGCCACCAACAGGAGTTTCTTGCGTCTGTTTCGTTGGGCTTCTTTCCTCTTGCTTTGGTTTGTATTTGGAATTACAGGGAGCATGGCAAGCTTTTAGTGTTTAGGGCCTCTCCAGGTCAACCGGCCCTGAGAATAAGCCCTGGAAGGCCCTGCGCCCCCAGCCCCAGTCCCAGGAGACAGGCCTCTGGTCAGAGTCCTGAACTCCAGTGGATTCAGACCGGACCCCCTTGGCAAGAACCTACAGCTCAGGCATAGGGTGGACGCACCCATGGGGGCTGGTGGCTCCGCCCACACCTGCTTCCGTAGGTCTGCTCCTTACCTGACTGCAGGGTTGGGGCCAGATGGATGGGCCAAAGCCTGAGGACAAGAAGCAGAGAAGGTGCAAGTTGTACAGGGCATAGGGGTCATTCTGTCTATCCCTCTGCCCCAGGGCACCTCTTCAGCTATGTGTGTCAAGGGAGGGGAGGGCATCCCTCTGTAGGCATCTTCCTGGCCTTGGCAATTACGGAGTCTCCCCCTCCCACTGCGACCCTAATGGAAGAGTCTCCCAACCTCTGTTCTTCAGTTTTTATTTTTATTTTACTTTTTAAAATATTTATTTATTTATTTTTTGGCTGCGTCAGGATTTAGTTGGGGCATGCGGGCTCTTTGCTTAAGTTGCGGTGCGTGTGCGGGCTTCTCTCTAGTTGTGGCACGCGTGGCATGTGGGATCTTAGTTCCCCAACCAGGGATCGAACTGGCGTCCCCTGCATTGCAAGATGGAGTCATTTTTTTTAAATTTATTTTTAATTATTTTATTTTATTTATTTGTTTTTGGCTGCATTGGGTCTTCGTTGCTGCACGCGGGCTTTCTCTAGTTGCGGCGAGTGGGGCTACTCTTTGTTGCGGTGTGCGGGCTTCTCACTGCGGTGTCTTCTTTTGTTGCAGAGCATGGGCTCTAGACACGTGGGCTCAGCAGTTGTGGCTCGCAGGCTCTAGAAAGCAGGCTCAGTAGTTGTGGCGCACGGGCTTAGTTGCTCTGCAGCATGCGGGATCTTCCCAGACCAGGGCTCGGACCCGTGTCCCCTGCATTGGCAGGCGGATTCTTAACCACTGCACCACCAGGGAAGCCCCAGCTCTTTACTTTTTTATTGGAGTACAGTTCCAACCTCTGTTCTTTGAAGCCCTGAGTCCTGGCATACAGTAGCTAAAATCACCGGCTTTGGAACCAGGCCGTCTGGTTTGCATCCTGGCACCGCCACTTACTGACTGTGTGACCCTGGGCGAGCTCCCTACACGCCCTGAGCCCCAGGTTCCTTGTCTGGAAAATGGGGATAACGAAGGTACATGCTTCAGGGGGCTATGGTGATGACACATCAGATAAGGCATGTAAATATCATACAGGACAGTGCCTGGCATACAGACTCCATTAGTGACAGTTGCCACCATCACCATCATTGGTGGCATGGACCAGGGAAGGCTGTGTGGAAGTGGCTGGCGGAGCAGGAGTAGACGGCGCGTGACTGGGTGGCTTCCCACGTGCCGAGCATGATCTGCGCCCGGAGTGCGCCAGGCGCACGTGTGTCCTTACTTGGGTGTCCCCCCATGTATGGAGGGCCTCACTCCCGAGGCCTTTGATGACAGGCGTGTGGGAAGTGGGCCCCCCCGCGCCCACTGCCACCCCGCGCAGCTTCTCCCCACTCTGCTCTAAAACGAGAAGTACAGTGAGTTCCCCCAAGGGGTCGGCCGCGCCCCTTCCTGTCCCCGCCCTGCCGGCTGCCCCAGGCCAGTGGAGTGGCAGCCCCAGAACCAGGACGGCAGTGGTGAGGTGACCTGGGCGCTGAGAGCCTCGGGAGGCTTAGCCCCAGCGTTCTCCACCTGCCCGGACTCAGCAGCTCCACCCTGTTGCCTGCACCCCCTTCCCCCCGGGCACCCCCAGGATGGTGAGGTAAGGGCCGGGGACCCTGGGTAGGCAGGAGGTGGGGTGCCCCAGGGCCCTCTCCTCACTGCCCTCCTGGCCTCCCAGGTGGTTTCACCGAGACCTCAGTGGGCTGGATGCCGAGACCCTGCTCAAGGGCCGAGGGGTCAACGGGAGCTTCCTGGCTCGGCCCAGTCGCAAGAACCAGGGCGACTTCTCCCTCTCCGTCAGGTGGGTGGCCCGAGGCTCTAGCAGGGGCCAGGACTTGGCCTCTCACTCTGGTTGCCCAGGCCCCAGCACGCCCCGGCCCTGTGTGTGTCCACCCCGCCCCCGTGTGCGCTCCCTGCCCAGGACCCCCGCCCATCCCCCACGCCGTCCCCACCTCCGCTCTCGTATCCACCGGCGTCACCTCCGCCCGGTGCCCTGCAGGGTGGGGGATCAGGTGACCCACATTCGGATCCAGAACTCGGGGGATTTCTACGACCTGTATGGAGGGGAGAAGTTCGCGACGCTGGCGGAGCTGGTGGAGTACTACACGCAGCAGCAGGGCGTCCTGCAGGACCGCGATGGTACCGTCATCCACCTCAAGTACCCGCTGAACTGCTCAGACCCCACCAGTGAGAGGTGAGGGGCTTCGCGCCCTGGCCCAGCCCACGGAGAGGAGGGCTGGCCTCCACCCCAAGTGCCCCTCCCCCCCCCGCCCCCGCCCCCGCTCCTTCTCAGGGCTCTGTGGGGCCTCTTCCCTCCATGTGATCCTGGGGCCCCTTTCCATCAACCACTGAGGAAGCAAGAGAAGGTCACCTCGCCCTTCTCCAGGGTCCCTGTCTGCCAGCAGCGCAGGCTCTACTAGTGTCCGAGAGGCCACTCCTCGTGGCTGTGTTCCCAGCAGTCTGGCTCTGTTGTTAGAAAGAGCTTCTTCTTACCTGGAACAGAATCTGCCCTCCTGTAACTGTTCCCTCCCCAGCAGGGGTTAATACAGGGACAGGCTGATGTTGAGGAAGAGCGTAGGGGCCAGCGTTTATGAGGACACTTAGTGCCTCATCTCAGCAACCCGTGAGGACGGGTCTGCCCTCTTGGGCTGGGTGGAGCTGGACGAGTCCCTTGACCAGAACCCAGATCATTGAAAACTGTGTGATGGGTGTGTAAGGGGCCTAGTACCTGGGCACAGGGTAATACTCCAGGCATCTTTTTGGCTCCAAAGATGTGGTCCCCAAAACTGGGTTGGCTACTTCCCATGCAGTCTCCCCAGTGCACGGGTGGAGGGTGGTGGGACCCTAACACTCGGCAGGACATGGTGGCTCATGTTATAGCTTCATCTCCATGACAGCTCCCATTGAGGGGAAGGGCAGCTGAACAACTCTGGGTTTTTTTTTTTTCACACTCCTAGGGCCAAGTCAGCTTGCCCTTGTCCTGTATTTGTGTATCGACTGTTGAAATGATTCTGAACTTGGATTCTGTCCGCTTTCAGTCTCTCTGACATGCATGCCTCCCAGCGCACATTCATATTGTTTTCAAGTCAGTGATTGAAACTTAGCCCTGGATGAGGCTGAGATAAAGGCCCTGGGGCCCCCCCCTGGAGACCTCTTTCCCGTGAACGTGAAGCCACTGATCCCCTTCCTGTGAAGCTACCTCTTCTAGGAGGGAAGCCACATTGATGACCTTGCTGGTGGCTGCCCTTTCTTGCCCTTTTCCTGCACCCCACCTGCAACATTCATGCGGATTTTCCACCCAGACTCTCTTGAGCTCTTCATGTCCTGGCTTCCTCCTCGTCCTGGCCAGGATCTGCCCTGCTGGCTGCTGCAGGAAGAGGGTGGAGCTGGAAGAGGGATGGAGCTGAGCAGACCCCCTGGGAGGGGCCTGAGGCCTGGGTTCCAACTGGGGCTGGGAGAAGTCGAGGACCGAGGATCCAGGGAATCAAGACCAGGGCAGCTGACTCCAAGAGGCCCTTTTGGTTACCCGTGCCAGGAGGCCTGGGCTCACCCTTGACCCTGGGAGTGTGTGGAGGAGGCTCTTTCTCCAAACCTCCACTTGTGTTCTCGCAGCTGCCCCACCCCCTCTGTGGGAATTTGCATTTGTCCCCTCACTGGCTAGCTCTCCCCTGTGGTCAGCCTGACATTTGCATGGAAACTTCCTCATCCTGGGGCCCGGGGGAAGCGGGTTAGCCCCCTCTCCATAGCCCTGGGGACCTGGCCTATCCCCGAGTGATGGGATGGGGTGGCCCAGGGGGTCCTGGACAGGGCAGGAGACTCTGGAAGTCTCTGAGCTGCAGTCTCCTTGGGGCAGGAGTGAGATGGGGCGGGACAGACTGGCCCCCTCCCTCCTTCTCCCCGTTCCTGCGGTTGGAAAATGCCCCCCCTCCCCTGGTCCCTGGGCTGAGGAAACCTCACAACCTCACTTCTCACTCTCTCCCCAGAAGGAGTTTTGTGTTTTTTCCATCACGTGGTTTCCTGTGGGGCTGGGCATTGCGGGGCTACAGTTTCCTCCTGGGAAGGGGGTGTGCTTTGGGGAAAGGTCCTAGTTCTGCTTTCTGCCCCTCTGAGCCCCTCTGAGCCCCTCTAACAGCTCGTTCAGTGACATTATCCCAGGCACCCCAGAGCCCCCAAACCACTCTTACCCAGCGAGGTTGTCTGCCTTCCCGCACCCCTGGGGGACTTCTCCCCATTATGCCTCCCTTGTGACTTCCGTCTCTCCCATCCCCAGCACTCTCTGTGGTCTGGCCTCTGCATTTGTTCCCCTAGCCCAGCCCTGTCTTTCATGGAGACCCTTCCTGGATTTCTCCCCTCCAAGTATTCTGGATATGGCCTGCCTGTCTGCCTTTGTCTTAAACTTTCAGAGGTGGGCCTGCTTAGAAGTCCTGAGGCTCGCCTCTTATCAGCAAGGGCCTTGGGCCAGTGTGCAATCACCCAGCCTCAGTTTCTTCATCTGCAGAATGGGTAGTATCTACCTCTCAGCATTTTTGTGATGGTGGTGGGTTTGAAAGCATATAGCAGAGTGCCTGCACGTGGCAGGTGCCCGGTTTCCCTGCCCCCTCCGTGAATGTCTACCCAGCACCTGCCCCTGGCCTCGGTCTCACCTCCCCGGGTGCTGTCTTCTCTAGGTGGTACCATGGCCACATGTCTGGAGGGCAGGCAGAGACACTGCTGCAGGCCAAGGGTGAGCCCTGGACTTTTCTCGTGCGTGAAAGTCTCAGCCAGCCTGGAGATTTTGTGCTGTCCGTGCTCAGCGACCAGCCCAAGGCTGGGCCGGACTCCCCTCTCAGAGTCACCCATATCAAGGTCATGTGTGAGGTAAGGCATCTGGGTAGTGGGGCGGCATCCTGCTGGGGGTCCATCTGTGCGCCAGCGTTGCCTGTGGGGAGGGTCAGCCCGGGCTTCGGTCTGAGGCTGGGGGTCCAGGGAGGGAGACTCGGGTCCCGAGAGGTGGCCTGACTCGGCCCCCCTCAGGGTGGACGCTACACAGTGGGCGGTTCGGAGACCTTCGACAGCCTTACGGACCTGGTGGAGCATTTCAAGAGGACGGGGATCGAGGAGGCCTCGGGCGCCTTCGTCTACCTGCGGCAGGTGAGGGGTGGGCCAGGCTGCCTCCTTCCTTCCCCTGAGCTTCTGAGCTCTAGAAGCGGCTGACTTCTCGCCCTCCCTCGCCCCAGCCGTACTACGCCACGAGGGTGAACGCAGCTGACATTGAGAACCGGGTCTTGGAACTGAACAAGAAGCAGGAGTCGGAGAACACAGCCAAGGCTGGCTTCTGGGAGGAGTTTGAGGTGTGTGAGGGGAACAGCAGGGCAAAGGGCCTGGGGTCCCAGGCAGACCCCGTGCCCTCTCTCCCCACCCCTTCCACTGATCTGCCCCACGTCCTCGCCACCCGTGGATGGCCTTCTCCAGGGCCTGGGGCTCCATTTCCCCCTCTTGCCCCACAGAGTCTGCAGAAGCAGGAGGTGAAGAACTTGCACCAGCGGCTGGAAGGGCAGCGGCCAGAAAACAAGAGCAAGAACCGTTACAAGAACATCCTTCCGTGTGAGTGCCCTGTCCCTGGGCAGCCTCCAGCCCTCCCACAGCCACTCGCCTAGGAGACTCCCCTTCCGCCGGCTGGCCTCGCCCCATCTCAGAAGCTCTCTTCCCCCAGCTCGAGGGGGGACCCCTCTCCACCTGCAATAGCCTCCCCTCCTCCAAAAAGCCTCTGCTCCTCCCAGAGGGGCCTCCGGCACCCCCCCACCCCCTTCTTCCTCTGTAAACCTCCAGCCCCACCCCACACAGATCCCTCCCCCCATACAGATCCCCCATCCCTACCTGCCCGCAGGGCTCTGAGAGCTCGTGGCTTCTGGGCAAGAAAGGCCTGGAAACTCAGGAAGGGTCTGACCCACACCTTTCTTGCTTCCTCTCTGCTCGCTCCCAGTCGACCACAGCCGAGTGGTCCTGCAGGGACGCGACAGTAGCATCCCTGGGTCCGACTACATTAACGCCAACTACGTCAAGGTGGGTGTGCCCGCCGGTCATGGGGGAGGGGGGGCTGGGCCCTGGGGACCCCCGTTCGTGGGGGGGCTGGGTCCAAACATGCACGGGCGAAGCCAGAGCTGTTGCCTTGGGTGGCTGAGTGTGGCAGGGGTGCGAGGGGCTCACAGTCCTGCGTGTCTCTGCACCCACGTCCAGAACCAGCTGCTAGGCCCTGATGAGAATGCTAAGACCTACATCGCCAGCCAGGGCTGCCTGGAGGCCACAGTCAACGACTTCTGGCAGATGGTGTGGCAGGAGAACACCCGTGTCGTCGTCATGACCACCCGGGAGGTGGAGAAGGGCCGGGTAAGCCGAGCCACGTGCCATGAGCCCCCCAGTGGTCGTCCGCCACCATTAAGCCAAAGAGACTTGGGGCACCTCGGAGGGCAAGGGTCCTACCTTGTTGGGAAACTGAGGCACAAGGTCTGGGTACACGCTGACTCCCGGATCCCCGCTTCCCACCCTGGGCTCCCCTGACCACCAGACCCAGATTTCCAGTGGCCTCTTTCCTTAAAGTGTCCCTCTGTTCCGCTCTGGGCAGCAGCCCTTCCTGTCCTCTTGGCCTCATAATACTGTCTGGAGTCAGCCCCAAACCCTCATGCCACAGGCAAGCTACCTCCCTGCCTGCAGGCTGCCCCCTTCCCACGGCACCCTCTGCAGTGGAGTGGCCATGACCCGTGCAGAGCACACACTGCACCAGGCTGCTCCCTCTGAGAACCCTGCCGTGGCTCCCAGCTGCCTTCAGAGCAGTCACACTGCCGGACCTGGCGCTCAGGCCTGGTGGCTGCCCTCCAGCCCTCGCTGCCTCTGACCGGCCAGGGTCCCTAAGGTTTCCATGCCTCTGCACGAGCTCATTTCCGCTAGGGACTGACTTCCTGGCTCTGCACTCTCTCTGCCTCACAGACTCCTCGCTTTTTCTTTTTTCCTTCCTTTCTTTCTTTCTTTCTTTTCGGTTGCATTGGTTCTTCGTTGCTGCGTGCGGGCTTTCTCTAGTTGCAGCGAGCGGGGGCTACTCTTCGTTCGTTGCAGTGTGCGGGCTTCTCATTGCAGTGGCTTCTCTTTGTTGCGGAGCACGGGCTCTAGGCACGCGGGCTGCAGTAGTTGTGGCATGTGGACTCAGTAGTTGTGGCTCACGGGCTCTAGAGCGCAGGCTCAGTAGTTGTGGCGCACGGGCTTAGTTGCTCCGCGGCATGTGGGATCTTCCCGGACCAGGGCTCGAACCCGTGTTCCCTGCATTGGCAGGTGGATTCTTAACCACTGTGCCACCAGGGGAGCCCGACTCCTCGTTTTGTGAAGACCCAGCTCAAATGCTCCCTCCTCTGTGAAGCTGTCCCTGATTTCCTCCGTTCCCAAGAGGGAGGATTAGTCTCTCCCTCCCCCCGGCTCCTCAGCGGCTCTGGTTCCCCGCTCACCTATCTCTCTGTGAGCTCCTGTAGGCACAGGGGCATAGGCTGCGTCTTACTTGTGTCTAACTCCAGCCCGGTTTGCACAGCTTCAGTTTCAGTGCGTGTGCCAGCCAACGTGCACTGAATGACTTGTTAAGTGGCTGGTGAGGTCTCACCACCTGTAAGAGGCCGAGCCAGGCCCTATGTCTCTGACTCTTGGCCATTTAATCTGTTCATCCATTGGATGCTGACGGGGCCAGCGCCAGGGACTCAGGCCCTGCTCGAGGTGGGCACAGGCCTGAGTCCCCACCTTTACCCTCCCTTTTCAGAACAAATGTGTCCCATACTGGCCAGAGGTGGGCACTCAGCACGTTTATGGACTCTACGCTGTAACCAACTGCAGGGAACACGACGCAGCTGAGTACAAACTCCGCACCTTACAGGTCTCCCCGCTGGACAATGTGAGTGGCCCCTGCCCCATGCCCGGGGCCCTCCTCACACCTGTTCTCTTTGGTTGGGTCGAATGAGGCCATGCGTGGGAGCAGGGGGCACTGACTATGTCCTTGACCCAGGGGGACCTGGTTCGGGAGATCTGGCACTACCAGTACCTGAGCTGGCCTGACCACGGGGTCCCCAGCGAGCCTGGGGGTGTCCTCAGCTTCCTGGACCAGATCAACCAGCGGCAGGAAAGTCTGCCTCACGCAGGGCCCATCATCGTGCACTGCAGGTGAGAATAAGAATGATGATGATGTTATTATTAATAATAATCATCAAAGTAGTAGCTGGCAAGTGAGTACTGCCGAGTGCCGTGTGCACTTGTAAGCAGTTGACATATTAACTCATCTAACGCCCCCCCTGGCCTCCACCTCTTCTGGGTTCCCTGATGCTGTTTTTTGTTTTGTTTTGGCCATGCCGTGTGGCGTGTGGGATCTCAGTTCCCGCGCCAGGGATGGAACCCGCGCCTCCTGCATTGGGAGTGAGGAGTCTTAACCTCTGGACCACCAGGGAAGTCCCTGGGTTCCCTGATGACTCCAGACCCATGGGTGGAGCTTAAGCTTGAACCAAGCCCATTGTTTGATCCTGTGCCTGGTGGGGTGGGCTTCCTCAGAGACTTCCCTGGATGTAGCATCTAGTCCAACCCTGCCACATACAGATGAGGAAACAGGCCCAGCCTCTTGCCAGGTCACCGCTGGTCAGTGGGGGAGCCTGGAGCAGGGCTCACGGTAGACCCAGGTCCTGGTCACTCCTGTTTTCTCAGACGCGCCTACCCAGCCGGTGTTTCTGGTATTTCTCCTTGGGGTTGGTGTAGCTCCCCATCCCTTCTCTTTTCCATCTGCAGCCCTGGCGGCAGGCTGAGGCTTCTTCATTGCTGCAACCTATCTCTCCCTTCCCGCCAGTGCCCCCAACTCAGCCCTTGGGCTTATGCTCCACTGGCTCCACTGGAGACCCTCATGTTCATGATCAGGAGACCCCATTCCTACTAAGGGGGGAAGCTGAGGGGTCAGCAAGGAGGAGCAGGTGTCCCATCAGGCCTGAGGGGGATGGGAGGCAGCAGGCACAGGGTCCCGGACAGACTTGCTGCTCAAAATTCCAGCTCCTCCACTCACCGGCTGTGCGATCTTGGGCAAAGGACTTCCCTTCTCTGACCCCCGGATTCTTGTCCGTAAAATCAGGGTCTTATAGGGTTGTTGTGAGTGTGAGACCCTCTCACTGTGTCTGGAATACAGTAAATGCCCAAGAATGGGAACGGTTAATGCTTTAATAACTCACGTCAGGCAGGGAGTGGGGAAATGGGAATCTGCTCTGTCCTCTTCCCTTCCAGCTCCCTCCACGTGACCCCGGGGCCGTGAGGGCTGGGGCTTCCTCCTTCTGCCCCACCAGCAATTGTGCGTCCTGGGGCAGGGCCGGGGGGCTGCGTCTGGAGGTGCCCCCCACGTGCTGCCTCAGGGACTCTGCCTCCAGGCCGTTCCCCCCCCCACTTCTTGAAATCCCCATGGCCTTAATTTAGACGTTACAGGAAGGAAGTGGGTGAGGGGGTGTTATTTTTGACAATCTGGGTTTGAAATTAGACAGTGCAACTCAGGGCATTGGCCTGACTGGCCTAGCCGAGGGGGTGGCACTGGGGTCTGTGTGCGGTCCTGAGGCTCCTGGGGTCTGTTGCAGCAGAGGGTGGGGAGAAGGCAGACTTCCTGCTGCGATGCTCCCCCAAGTTGCCTGAGCCCGGTGGCTCCCGAGGCCTGCTGTCTTGGACGCTGCCCTTGCCCTGCCATCAGGATCTGAAGAAAAAGGGAAATGGAGCCTTGCCGAAAGATGCTCCCAAGGCGAGGAGGGCAGCCTCGCTGGGGCCAAGGCTGTGGGAGCGGGCCGGGGAGGCCCAGAGTACCAGGGGAGCAGGCAGGATGTGGTCGGGGAACGGGGTCCCAGACCTCCTGGGGTGGGGGGCAGAGTGAGGAGTGGAAGCAGGCGGTGGAGTGTGGTGCTGGGAAGGAAAGTGATGGGTGTCTGGGGAGCAGCGTCTTAGCACTTGAGAGCCAGCTTCTGCCCCCAGATCCCTTGGCTGGAGTGATGAGCACGGGTGCAGAGTTGGGCAGACTTCCACCCTGCCTACCTTCCCAGTGACCCTGCCTGGTTCCCTAAGCCCCGCCCCTGCCGGTGCTGTGCTGACACCCCGCCCCCGGGCCCCCCTGCCCTGCCGCCGCTTCCCGGCTAGTGCAGGCTGGGCCTCTGATGGTGCCCCTCCTCTCCGCAGCGCCGGCATTGGCCGCACCGGCACCATCATTGTCATCGACATGCTTATGGAGAGCATCTCCACCAAGGGTGAGGGTGACCTGTGGGAGATGCGGGGCAGGTGGGGGAGCGGCCCCCCGTGTCCACCACCTCTGCCCAGGGCCTGACGTCCAGCTGCCCTCCCTGCCAGGCCTGGACTGTGACATCGACATCCAGAAGACGATCCAGATGGTACGGGCCCAGCGCTCGGGCATGGTGCAGACGGAGGCGCAGTACAAGTTCATCTACGTGGCCATCGCCCAGTTCATCGAAACCACCAAGAAGAAGCTGGAGGTCATGCAGGTGCGGGCAGAGCATGGCCTGGAGGGGCCGAGGGGGGCAGTGGGCATTGCCCGGTGCTGCTGGGACCACTGGCCTCCCACCACATTTCTTCCCACAGTCCCAGAAGGGCTGGGAGTCAGAGTACGGGAACATTACCTACCCCCCAGCCATGAAGAATGCCCATGCCAAGGCCGCCCGCACCTCCTCCAAGTGAGTGGCCCCACCTCCCACCTCCCAGCGTCTGCCCCTTTCTCTTCCCCAGCCCGACCCGTCCTTTCCAGGGAGGTTCGGGTTAAAGTTCAAGCTTGGTTCTTACAAGCTGTGCTCACAAGTGTCTCCTGAGTGCCCTCCCCGTGGGGCCTGTGCTAGGCACTGATGTGTGAGATGGAGCCTCTGCCCCCAAAGGAGCTTCTAGTCTAGTATAAGGACACTGTCAGGACTGGTCTCCTTGCTCTCCTGGCCTCAGTCTGCTCACCTGTGAGATGGGGGTGTCCCCGAGGGGCTGCTGGTGCCGGAGACCCCTGCCCTGTGTCCTGACTGCCCGCACCCACCTGCCCCGCCTGCAGACACAAGGAGGACGTGTATGAGAACGTGCACAGTAAGAACAAGAAGGACGAGAAGGTGAAGAAGCAGCGGTCGGCGGACAAGGAGAAGAGCAAGGGTTCCCTGAAGAGGAAGTGAGCTGGGCCCGTCCTGGGGCGGCCATGGTACGGCCCCTCCCTGGCCTGCCCTCAGGGGCCCCCAGGCTCGGTGCTCTCCCTGGGATGGACGGGGCGGCTGCGGCCTCACCCTGTCTTCCCAACCCAACCAGACCTGTGTCTTGTCCCCCCTCCAGGTCCAACCCCGTCTTATCCCTTCCTTCCCTGTCTCTGCAGCCTCAGCCCCGTCCCTGCAGAGGCCTCCAGTGGAAGACCCAGAGCCTGAACCTCGGAGCCTGGCCCCCATTCCATTGTAATTTAAATGGCCATGTCCCCACCTCCCTCTCCCCGCCCCTGTATATAGCCCAGCAAGGCCCCTGGCAGGGCCGGGCCCTTCTCTTGTAAATAAAGCCTCTAGGTCACTGTGTGTGGGTCTCTAACTGTGTGCCTGGGCGGGAGGGGAGGCGGGCAGGGAGTGCTACATGTGGACACAGAAGGCTGGGCCTTCACAGTCCGACACACGAGTGTGAGTGTGGGTCAGCTTCCGCCGTCTCGTCCCTTTAAAGTGGAGGATGATCCTGCAAGGGTGGTCGTGAAGATCACTGAGATCAGGGACGAGGAAATTCGTTATACTCTTGCTGTGTGTCAGGCGCTGTTGAAAAGACTAAAAGCGGTTATTGAACCGAGGTACCTGTAGCACTCCCGTTTTACAGTGGGAGAAACTGACACAGAGATTAAATAACTTGCTCGAGGCCACAGGACTATTGAGCAGTGAACCTAAGATTTTATTTTAACTCAGGCCTTCTGGCCTCAGAGCCTGCATTCCTGGAGACGCAGCCAGGGTCACCCCGAGGGGGACATAACCACATTCTCCGGCCCGGACTTCTACATCCAGGAGCTAAGAAGATGGATAACAACGGCCAGTTAACACAGGCCCAGGGCCAACCTCCCTCCCCCGGGCACCTGGTGTGCAAAGGAGCGCCACGCTCCTCCCTTTCTGGGGCTACTCAGAGCCCTTAGGCCCTTGGTCAGAGCTTCAGTTTTATTTTTGTTCGCTCTTCCCTCCCCCGGGTCCACAGTGGACAACAGCGACGATTCCTTCTTTGCGTTAAGGCTTTATGTTGGTTATGATGCTAGTCTCCTGGGGAGTTGAGCCTGAGAGAGTCTGACTTGGGAAGGCCCGGCTCCCTGCTGCTGGGCCCGCTGAGGCTGGGCGGTCGTTCACTCAGCATACACTTTGTTTATTGAGCGTCCCTGTGTCCCAGGCACTGGAGCAGTGCTGGGGCATGATGGTGAACCTGACAGTTCCTGTCCTGGTGGGAAGGCAGACCCAGAAACAGTCCACAAACATAGAATAAGTACAGACAAGAATTAAGAAGGACGCAAACAAAGGTGTGGGGGTGTTAGGGTGCGAGAAGGCAGAGCTGGGATTGGGCGACACAGCTCAGCTCCCAGGAGCTATCGCCCTCCAGGGGGTGCGTGGGTGGAGCATCACCTGTGGGCCTCAGGGCCCCTCTCCCAGCAACGCCCTTTCTATCCCAGCTTGAGCCACACAAAAGAAAGGCGGGTCCCATCCCCTCTCACCGCCCTCGGGCTGACTGCCCGGCGGCTGGGACTTGGACTCTCCAGGGCTGTGAGGTGGGTCCAGGGGCAGCTCTGCCCGGCGGGGTGCCCGGCCCCTCTGGAGAGCAGAGCCAGGGCTGCAGGAGAGCAGATCAGAACCTGAATCGGCCGGGTCAGTGCCGACGCTCCTGGCCAGCTTGGGACTCTTGGCGGGAGGGGGGGGCACCCCAATACTAAGGGTGAGGACAGAGAGGCGCCCCTGGGGGACCCGCCTGCCCTCCACACAGGTGGGCACCGGGCAGGGGCACAACCCAGTCCCTGCTGAGCTGAGCCCTCTCTGCCCTCAGGCTCTCGGGCAGGGGCCTGGGGGAAGGGGCTAGCCGGGGGTGGGAGTGGCCGTGGGGCGAGGCCAAGGAGGAAGGCGAAGGGGGCGAAGACAACCCGTCCCTCTGTCCCTCCGACACCAGGCTCCCTGGTCTGGGCCCCGGGGCAGAGGAGGCAGGTAGGAGAGGAGAGACCACGGCCGAGGGGCCGAGGGTCGGGGCCTGCCGGGGTGACCAGGCCTCAGAGGAGGCGCCTGCGGCTGGCGCTGGGAGGGAAGGGGTTAAGGCAGCGGGGGGTGCAGCCTATGGCTGGAGGACACACCTGTGCGCAGGGGCGGCGGGCGGGGCCCAGGTAGGAGCCTGCGCTGCCCGGCAGGCGAGAAGGAAGGAGGAAGAGTGGAGGCCAGGGCGGCTTCTAGGCCTTGACTCCCGAGCCTCGATTCCTCCTCCTCTCCACGGCCCTCGCTCCCTGGGGGGCAGGCGGCCTGGTGGCAGGTAAAGGCCGGCGGGAGAGGGGTCCTGGGGCTGAGTGAGGGACTGCTGGGGTGTGGGGGGGTGCTGAGGGTGGTGAGCTGGTGCCTGGGGGGCAGGGAGAGGCTGGCGGGGCGGGGAGGGGGCTCAGGGCGGGGAAGAGATGGGCGAGGGGCTTCCGAAGCCTTGACCCGGCCTCAGTGGATCAGCAACCCGGGATGGGCCTGGTGACGGCTGCCGGGCTCACCCGGAAGTGTCCCCGGGGACACGGGCGGTGGGGGAGGGGAGCCAGGGCTCCGCAGCTCCACCGGGCGCCTGGGCGAGGACTGCCGGCCCGTCCGGGCGGTGGGGTGGGGGCCCCCGTCTTACCCAGCAGTGTTTGGGTGCTGGTTGAGAGTCTCTAATACTGCCGGGTAATGATGGAGGCCCCTGCCCCGTGCCAGCGACGCCCACCGCCCCGGGCCCCCAGCACCCAGCTGGCCGTGACGCCCACTCCCGAGCCTCCCCCACCCTGGAGGCCCCTTCCTCTTGAGCAGAGGGTGCTGAGAAAGAGGTGGCCCTCGGTTGGCTGTTGGCTGCTTGCCCACGGAAGAGACACAATGGCCCCAGCCCCTCCCCCAACCCAGTGTGATTTGTCATCTGGAGGACCCAGAACCCACAGCTTGACCCTGAGCTGGGGATTGGCTCGCAGACTTTCAAAGGACCTCAGCGGGCCTGCGGCCAGGGTCCCTGGAGCGATGGCCGGCTTCAGCCCTGACGCCTGTGGCCGGCTCTGGGTCCATCTTCCAGCACAGTGTTGGATGGTCTAACGCTGAAGCTCCTAACACTGTCTGGTAAAGATGGCCCCCGGCCGGCGCCCTCGGCAGTGACCTTCACGGAGCCCTGAAGACCACGGAGGCCTCCAGACCAGCAACCTCTGACCTTTACCCTTGGGGAGGGGGGGTTAAGTCTCTAGGAAAGGTAAACAATGGGAGGAGACAAAATGGCTGCCTCGGAGACGCAGCGGCACTCGGGAACACGTTGGTTCTCTGGGCACCTCCATCCTCCTCCTGCCTCGGGAATGCGAAGGAAATAAAATGTGGATGGGACTTGGGCGGACTCGTTCTGCGCATTCACCTCTCACCTTGGGCTTCCAGTTCCTCAGGGCTGGGGCGGCCACATCTGCTTTGGTCTCCCCGTCCCTTTCATGACAACCTGCAGAGCAGGGGACAGTTAATCTACTTTCTTCAAAAACCGAAGCAGCTGAAGGTGAACCCAGGCCCTCTGCCCTCTAACCCCACCACTAAGAATTCCAGGATTCCTACCTACACTTTCGCCCCGGCACGGCTGGGGTGGCACGTGGGCACAGCCAGCGGCCTCGTTTCTCTACCGCCCAACGACCCTCAGTGAGGGCGGCGCCGGGAAGGGAGGAGGCGCCTGTCCCGTTGGGGGCCCAGGGCTGTGGGAGTGAAGAGCCCACCTCCAGAGGTCGAGCCCTGACTGAGAGACTGAAGTGTGGGTAGCCTGCAGCAGGCGACGGTCCGCCAGCCGTCTGAACACGTAAACCCCCTGATGAGCACAAGTGGTCTCCCCACAGCTGCATGGAGCCGTTACCAAGGAAGCAGCTCCTGTTGGGGTCATCAGATTTTTGGTCTAGCTCAGCAAAGCCACAGCTGCTCCAGCCTTTAAAAAAGGAGATGTTGGTAAGCAAAGGGCTGATGCGGTTTAGGAGGGAGGGGTGGGGAGTGCAGCTGGCCTCGGACTCCAGGACTCGCAGTTCCCACCCTGGGTCCTGTTCTGGATCCGGCTCAGGGCTTCCAGGGTGAGAGCGGCAGGCCCCGGCTCTCCCTACCTGCCCCGGCCGGTGTCCTCGCGCCCCCTGCTGGAAGAGACGAAGAAGGACCCAGGAGTGCTCGGTGTGAGCGTGCGCATGCGTGCCTCCCCAGCCCAGTTCAGACACCAGAGGCTTTGACTTCGGATTAAGTAATAAACATTTATTGAGAATCTCTGGGGTGGTGGTTGTTGCTTCTGACCACGAGGGAGGAACCAACCCTGAAGGAAATCACACAGTCCCAACACCTCTGGCCGACACAGGGAGGAAAGTCACTCCCCTGAAAATGGTCAGTCTTTGTTCACCCGAGAAGGGCTGGGAGGACAGATGCAGAAGAACCATCACTTGACGGTGGGGGCGGGGTAGGGCCCCAAGCTGGCTCCTCAAAAATCGGGGAAGAAAAAGATCCACTTCCTCCCTGAGGGTGGAGTTCTTGTTCAGCAGTTCATTTCTTACCCTTGATGAGGCTGTCACTGTGGAAATGAGACAGACGGTGACATTATTAGGGGGGATGTACCTGTGACAGGCAGAGCACCTCGGGCCACTCCCTCCTCAACTACCCTCCTCCCTGAATGTGTGGGTGGGGAGGTGAGAAAGGTGATGTGGTGGGGAAAAGGCAGGACCCCACAGAAACAAGGATGCACCATCAACTTACCTTCCCCTGTGGACGCCAGGTCACCAGATGAACAGGGAACACAGAACGACAAGAGAAAGGTACATGTGACTTGACAGTTTCATGCCCCACCCAACTCTAAACCCTCCTCCGCTCCCAAGAGAAAAAGACAAGCGCGTTGGAAGCCCGGAATCTCAGGCTCTGGGAAGAAGACTTGCTCCCTGGCCACTGCCATTTCTCACCCCTGCTTTCCCAGCATCCTTCCGTGCCCCAGAGCAGCTCCCGAGGAGGAACAGCCAGTATCATCTTTTACCACTTTTCACTTAAAAACTTTATAATTAAAGTGCTTTTTACGTGAATAATCCCACTGGATCGCATAAAATCAATCCTGTGAGATTCAAGTTAGGAATTGTCAACCACCCACTTTTCTAAGTGGTTCAGAGACATGGTGTTTTCAAGGGTCACACGAGTAGGCTGGTAACAGGCTCCAGAGCCCAGGCGGCCAGACTCCGGCCCTTGTTCTGTGTCAACACCCCACCTGAAGGCCATGCCTCTCACCGGGTGAAACTTTCATCCTGTAGGTTCAGCACAAGGTTGTCAGCAGTGAGATAGACACGATTCTGTGATGTGGCGATCTACAGGGCAGAAAGTAAGATGGATGTTTGTACCAAGCAAAAAAGACCTTGATTCCTACCGTTGCAATTCAGTAACCACTGGTGGAACACACGTGTGGGTTACGAACAGCGAAGTGGTGATGTGACAGCCACGGTTTCTGCGCTCACACAAGGATCCAGAGCAGCGAGCAACTGTGATGCATTAGGTCCACAAGAGGCATGAACAAAAGGTCAGGGGCGCCCAGGGGACGCCATTTTCGATGGGAGGAGGAGTGTCAGAGAAGCCAGTTTGAATAGAAATCCGAACACGC
This sequence comes from Leucopleurus acutus, assembly GCF_964270905.1. NCBI lineage: Eukaryota > Metazoa > Chordata > Mammalia > Artiodactyla > Delphinidae > Leucopleurus > Leucopleurus acutus. The sequence continues at coordinate 7,308,007 of NC_139152.1, forward strand.
AAGACCCTAATTCCCTCATTTCAATGTGTAGAAACACCTTTCCCCCTCAAGGCGGCCTTGAGCTCACACTCACCGTCTTGGAGATGTTCTGGGCTGCCCGAATCTTGCGCAGCTTGATGTAGCCTGGGTTCTTGCCCAGAGCTTCTCCCAGGTGAGCAGGGTGGGGTTAAGGGTTCACACGAGGCCAGATCTCAGCTGGGGCCGCACCCTATGACTCGGCTCACTCAGCCGTCCTCTGGGCTGTCAGATCCAAGGTTGCGCTCAGGTGGCTCGTGCCCAGCCCTACTTTGCCCCTGCCTGTAGGCCTCCCCGCAGGCAGCTGCCGGAAACAGGAGGCAGCAGCACAGATGGAGGCAAGGCCAGCAGTGCTATCGATCTGCCTTACAGCGAGGAGCCAGGCCTCAGGTGCCCCACTGAGACTTCAGATCCCACCCGGCACCCCAACCCCCCAGGGGTCAGAGAGCACCGTTCGCATTCGCCTTAGTCTCATCAGCCAGCCCACGGGGCCGGGTGGGAAGCAGAGTGTTCCAGGGGCTGGGCTGAGAGCTCTGCAGCAGAAGGATATCATCTTGGCGGCCTCAGCCTCACCCTCGGCCTGCACGATCTTCTGCCGCTGTTCCTGCTTCGCTTTTTCCACCAGGAACTGGGCCCGCTGGGCCTCCTGCTGGGCTGTAGCGGGAGAGAACCGGGGTCACAGACGTAAGGTGTCAGGAACCCCAGCCCTCCTCCTGCTTCCTCAGAAACCCCTGCCTGACTCCCCTTGCGACTCACCCACTTGTTTAGCTTCTACAGCAGCTGTGTACTCTCGGCTAAAGCTTAGCTCAGTGATGGCTACGTCATCCAGTATGAGGCTGAAGTCCTTGGCCCTCTCTGTCAGCTCCCGTCGGATCAACAAGGACACCTGGGGGCCGGGGGGAGGAGAGAGGGGCGTTGAGGGGACTGGAGAACCGAAAGGAAGGCGTGCTTCTGTGATCGTCAGAATCCCAGATCTCCGGAGAACCGCAGAAAGTGCGCTAACCCCTTCTTAGTTCCTCGTTAGGCCAGTTGAGCTGGGAAGGACTTGGGTCACGCTGACTCCTCCATGCTGTACCAACCCCACATGCACGCCTGGACCACTTTTCTCCCACGCAGCCCGACACTAACTGCTATCGAGCTCCAATCTTGGCTCTCCTTGTTTCCCACGGTGGCCATCTGCACAGCTTTTTGGCGGCAACGGACCTCGGGTCACTACCCTTTCCTAACACCCAGTGTGCTGGGCCTAGGAGGGAAATGCTGATGCTACGCAGATGGTGATGGGAGCCGGAGCCAGAGCCAGACCTGGGCCCGCTGGGTGATCAGCTGGGAGGCGTTGAACTTGGCCACCACGCTCTTGAGCACCTCGTTGACGATGGACGGCAACACGCGCTCCTCGTAATCCAGCCCCAGGCGCTGGTACATGCTGGGAAGCTCCGCGGCGTTGGGTCTGGACAGCACCCGCAGGGAGATGTTCACCATCTGCAGGTCTAAGCGTGAGGTTAGCAGTGGCTGGGCAAAGCCACGGGGGCCTCACCTGGCTTCCTAGCAAAGCCTCCCTCCTCAAGCATTTTCTCCTCTGGCTTCTCTCTTTACCCAGGGCAATGCCCTGTGGTCCGGAACTGCCCCGCGGGGAGGAGAGTGATTCGGCACAGACCAAATGCGTCCTTGTCCACTGTCAAGTCTTCTCTACCCACAACCCTCCTCCAGCAAAGCTGACCTTTCTTTTCGCTACTCTACTTTAGGCTGTTACACTGTACCATAATCCTGAACTAGACTGTAAGGACTTGAAAACAGAGATGGTGTTTTGTGAATCCTTGATTTCTTAGGGCCTAGGGTTTTGGGAATATTAAGCAACCTGCACTAAAAATCGTGCAAAACAGTACGTTACAGGTGAGCTACTTGCCTCATTGTGAACGTGTGTGTGTGTGTGTGTGTGTGTGTGTGTGTGTGTGTGTGTGTGTGTGTGTGTGTAAGGGGTGGTCTGGGGAATCTCAAAGGCAACAGCTTCTGTGAATGGTCTAGGAGGGAACAGGTGCACCAGTGAAAAGTGCAGCCAAGTTTCCCCAGAACAGAGCGTACCAGCAGATTAATGAGTCAAAGAATTAAAAGAAAGGTTTTAAAACAAAGCTTTGTTCTAGGCAGTGACTAAGACAAAGGACAAACAATGCTCTCACCGAGTTCACGTTAGGGAAGAGGAACAGTTGAAAAATGTACAAACACACAGCGTGTCCAGAATGTACTGCTTGAACTCCAGAAGCAGGTACCTTTATTTTAGCTTGTTTGCAAAGGTGGAAACGAAGGCCCAAGAGATCTGACACTCCCATCTTGCCTAGTCTCTGGCTAGGCTCCCTTGTTTACTGCCAGTGGCACCCCACTGCCCAGACCTACCTTTGGAGCCTGTGGGGGAGGAAATTTTTCGGGGTCTGGCGCGAATGTCATAGATGATGGGATACTGGAACCAGGGAATCCTGGAGGGAAGGGAACAGGGACAGGGATTAGGAGACTACCGTTTCCCTAGTTTTGTCCGGTTTTCCTTCACCACGTGTTTCTTGGCCTGCTCCTCCTCTTAATGACCACGGTCAAAAAGAAATTCTCTTTTCCCTCCGGAGAACAACAGTATGTGCTCCTGAAGATGTCGCCAGCACGCACTGTTCTGGGAGATGGGGTGAGGAAGGTAAAGAGCGGCGCGGAATCCCGCTGAAAGTCCTCCCACAGCCATAGGTGGGTCGGCGTTCAAGGGTGAAGGGTCAGGGTCAGGGTCAGTCCGCTCTGCCCGCCATTACCTGAAGTGAAGGCCCTCGGCCAGAATGGTGTCCTGCTGCACACCTCCGATCCGATTAAAGAAAATGGCTCTGTGCCCTCCTTCCACTGCAGGGAGAGGGGTAGGGGTCAGCCCAGGCCGGGCTCAGAGTACGTGCCAGCCTCTGGTGGGGCGGGGTGAGGGGCTGGGTGAGCGCGGGGACCTGGCGGGGCTGGGCAGGGGTCCGGGAAGCGTCGGGCGGAGTCCGGAGGGCAGGCTGAGGTTGCTCACCGGTGAACACCGACTCGCGGACGCCGTAGGCCACGGCGCCGGCCCCCAGCAGCAGCTTCAGCGCCGTGCCCATGCCCCGGGGCCCGGAGGGCAGCCGTCCTGCTAAGTCCTTCAAGTTCTGGGCCATGTTCGGTCCTGAGGCCGGCGGCACCAGTGGTCCGAAGGGGGTGCCGGCCCGCCTCTACAGCTCTCCAGTTTACGGATCGCACCCTCCACACGAGGGTCCGGCCCCAGGTACTCGCGGGAGAAAGGGCACCGGAAGTGCGTTCCCTTCTAAACTCTCCCCCCAGCCTACGGCGGACCTGAGCTTGCGGCACAGGAAGCACGCCTCTGGAAGTTCCCTCCCCTTTCTGGAACCCTGCCCTCCCAGAGCGGCTTCGGGAGCATCTGCAGCCAGCCGTCGCCATTTCCGAGCGCCCACTTTCAAAATGGCAGACGGAAGGAAGCTTGCATTTGGGGCGAGAGCGAGGCCCTAGTTTAAGGACGTTACACAATTTCCGGTCCGGTTGCAAGATGGCAGCGCCCGGTGGTGGATTCCAACCTCGTGAGCGGCGCGCCGCGGAGCAGGAAGAGGACTGGGATGCTGTGACGCCCAAGCGGCCCCGACTCGGGGTGGGAAGCAAGATCGGAGGCCGTAGGCTCATTGTGGTGCTGGAAGGGGCCAGTCTGGAGACAGTCAAGGTAGTTTCGGACTAGGGGGTGCAGAGCTAGTAGATCGATAGGATGGGACCAGGTTGGGTGAGGGTGATGGGCTCAAAGTGGATGGAGAAAGCGGAGACAGGTGAAACATGCTTTGGAGAAAGAGTGGCCTAATCGACTGTCTCTTCCTTTAACACGGGTCGGCAGTGCTCGTTTTCTTTGCCCTTGAATCCCATTGCAGCCGTCACATGCTTGCTTCCGATTGATTTACTAGGATTCTATGGTAACCCTAACCCCATCCCCAACCCCAGAGTCGTCTAAGGGGGAGGGGTTTCGTCCATCGCGTCGTCCCGCTTCATCCCAAGACAAGCTTACTAGGTAGAGGGGAAAGGTAGTTACTGCAGCTCAGTCTTCCCACCCTTTTATTTGTAAGGACTTAATGTTTTAATACGTTGAAAGGTGTCTGTCACTCTCCTTTATATTACTGTACATTTCAAAACACTGCCTGGACCAGATTATCATTAATACTTTCACATCTTTATTTTTACTTATCATTGGGCTCTTCTCCCGAACAAATCCGGCAGTTCCCCGTCTTAAAAATTTGTGCAGTGTTCTCATTCTTTCTGATATTGTTTCTCATACTGTTTAGAACTAAACTTGTTCAGTGAGTAGGGCCAGAAGAAATAGCACTGGTTTAGAAGCCAGACCCGGATTTTAATCTTGGTTCTTACACTTATTTCAAGTGTGTGATTTTGAGAAAACAAGTTTGTCCTTAGTTTGTAAAGCGGGGGTTAATACTTTGCAGGGGGACTGTAATGAAAGTGCTTTAATAGTACCTTGCCATAGTAATCCGAGTGCAATTCAGTTCCAGCTTTTCTTCCTCAACCACTATGGCACTTTATCAAGCTTGCAGTTTAGAAAACTGTTTTCTTTTTTCAAACGACCAGCTCATCAGGTTTCCTTTCATTTTCTTCTATAATTGATATTTCTAACCTAATTATAGGTTCATATATTCATCTCTCACTTCATTGCCGCTGTCTTCCCAGGCTATTAATTCTGAGCATCACTTAACCACTTCATGTCTTCATATCTGTGGGGATGACAGTAGTACCTATTTTACTGGGCTGTTGGAAGGATTAAAGGAGTTAAGATGTGGAAAGGGTTTAGAATAATTTCTGTCACTTGGAAATAGTTGTTATTATTATTCTTGATTCAGGTTACTTATTAGCAAGTTGAAAAGGTTGTGGGCAAATTAAAGTTCCTAGAGCATGCTCTGGAATAAATTAGGCCAGTTGTCATTAATGGTACTCCAAGGGTGATGGACTCCATAGCTGGTTGAAATCTTCCATACTGTTAGCTTTTGTCTTCCTTGTGCTGATACCTCTTGCTTCTGCAAGCCTCATCTGGGCCTGCACTCTCCATTTATTCTTTTTCAATTTTTAAAAATTGTTTATTTTTTATTAGAGTGTAATTGCTTTACAATGTTCCTTTAGTTTTTGCTGTACAATGAAGTGAATCAGCTATATGTATACGTATATCCCCCCCTTTAAATAAATTAATTAATTAATTTGGTTGTGCTGGGTCTTAGTTGGGGCAGGCGGGCTCCTTAGTTGCGGCTCCAGGGCTCCTTAATGTGGCTCGCTGGCTCCTTAGTTGTGGCATGCAAACTGTTAGTTGCAGCATGCATGTGGGATCTAGTTCCCTGACCAGGGATCGAACCCTGTGTTGGGAGCACAGGGTCTTATCCACTGCACCACCAGGGAAGTCCCTCCATTTATTCTTTGTACTCCAACCTCACTGGCCTTCTTTAAGCTCTTTGAAAGCACTATGTTCTCTTATACCTTAAGGTCATTGCAGATAATGTTGTTTAACTGCAAGCACCCTTTACTCGACTCTTTGCTTTATTAATTCCTACTTAATGTTGATTCATTTAACAATTATTGAGCCTATTGGACGACTCATTCTTCAGTTATTAGGTTAAATGTTACTTTCCCATAGAAATGACTCCCTTCCTGGTATAAATCAGGTCCTCATAATTCTTTAGTGAACCGTTTAGTTTTCCTTCGTAGTGTTTATCACAATTCGCATTAAATACTCATGTGCTTGTTTAGTTTGTCTCTGCCACTAGAAGGCTATGAGGACAGAGAATAAGGTTTTAAAAATTCTTGTATCTCCAGTGCCTATTACAGAATACACATGGTATTCATTCTCTGGTTATTCTAGTTAGTGGTTTTCAAGCTTATTAACCACAGCCCACAGTAAAAAAAATTACATCGTGAGCCAGTATGCGCACTCAATTATATGAAGCTGAAAGTTCCATAAGCCTTTACTTACGATGACTATACTTGAAGTACTCTGATGTTTTCTATTCTGTTCCATTAAGAGAACGAAAACCCTGGTTATAACTTACTAATCGGTCAAAACTAGATTCTTCTATTCAAGAGGTTCTTTTTCTTCTATAACTAAGAGTGTCCCATGGACTTAGTTCTTGGTCCTTTGTTTTACTCTCTGTGACATTCTTGTAATTTCAGTTACTCAGTTAATTTCAAAATCTATATGCCTCTTCCCCCAAACTTTTTGGAGTCATATCTCAAGATGTTGCCGGACATACAAATGTTGTGTTGATACATAAAAACTTGGCCTTTTCGAAACCTGTGTTTGTACTTACTGGTATGTTTTTATTTTTTTTTAATTTATTTTTTTAAAGTCTTTTACTAGAGTACTTGGAAAGCTACGTATTTTTTTTTAATAAATTTATTTATTTATCTTTGGCTGTGTTGTGTCTTCGTTTCTGTGCAAGGGCTTTCTCCAGTTGCAGCGAGCGGGGGCCACTCTTCATCGCGGTGCACGAGCCTCTCACTGTTGCGGCCTCTTGTTGCAGAGCACAGGCTCCAGACCCGCAGGCTCAGTAGTTGTGGCTTACGGGCCCAGTTGGTCCGCGGCATGTGGGATCCTCCCAGACCAGGGCTCGAACCTGTGTCGCCTGCATTAGCAGGAGGATTCTCAACCACTGCGCCACCAGGGAAGCCCTACTGGTATGTTTTTTTTTTTTTTCCTACTGGTATGTTTTTAAACTTTTTATTGACCACCCTATAATGCTCCTCAGGGCTCTGATTTGCAGTTGTTTCTTTTAGCGGTTGCTCACACGCCTTAAAATTGGAACCACCCCTCTTTGTTTTACTTATGAGAACGTTCCTTGGTTAAACTACCTCTTGCCCCGTTAGAATTTTCACATTCTTCCTGCTCAGACTTGCAGCTCTTTGTGCATGTTTGTTTTAAGCAACCTGAGGGTAGTGACCGCGTATGTTTTGCCGTGTCTACATAATGCTTTTGTGATAAACAAGCATTCAGTCTTGCTCATTAACCTCACTTCTGCCTGGTTCCAGAATCCCTCACTGGCTTTGCCCAATACCCATAGGTTTTAAAATGAAATCCAGTTTAGGGACTTCCCTGGTGGCGCAGTGGTTAAGAATCCGCCTGCCAATGCAGGGGACACGGGTTCGAGTCCTGGTCCGGGAAGATCCCATGTGCCACGGAGCAACTAAGCCCGTGCACCACAACTACTGAGCCTGCGCTCCAGAGCCCGCGAGCCACAACTACTGAAGCCCACGCGCCAAGAGCCTATGCTCCGCAACAAGAGAAGCCACCGCAGTGAGAAGCCGGCACACCGCAATGAAGAGCAGCCCCTGCTCGCTGCAACTAGAGAACACCTGTGCGCAGCAACAAAGACCCAGCGCAGCCAAAAATAAATAAATTAAAAAAATTCAATCCAGTTTAGATTGTGTGGAATCACAGGCTGCACTCTTCCTCCCTTTTCCCTCCAAGACCAGTTATGGGATGGGGTGTGGGGGGAGGACGTGGCCACACAGTAATCCCCTGGACGGTTTTCAGGGCCGCACACCGTGTGTCTGATTTAGTAGGTCTGGAGTGGACGTGAGAATGTGACTGTCTAACAGGTTTCCAGATGTTGCTGGTTGGGGACCACCTGAGAGCCGCTGTTCCAGGTAAAAGCAGCTTATGTTGCTCTTGACCTTGTTCCCTGTTCGTCAGGTGGGGAAGACGTATGAGCTGCTCAGCTGTGACAAGCACAAGTCCATGTTGTTGAAGAACGGACGGGACCCTGGGGAAGTGAGACCAGACATAGCTCACCAGGTAACTCCAGGGACAGGGCTCAGGCCCCCGTGCCTCTGTACGGAAGGTAAGGCAGCTGCGTGTGACTTCTCTTCAGTCTTAACCGTGCCTTGGTCTCCGCCTCCCTCAGAGTTTACTGATGCTGATGGACAGTCCCCTGAACCGGGCTGGCTTGCTACAGGTTTATATCCACACGCAGAAGAATGTGCTGATTGAAGTGAACCCCCAGACTCGAATTCCCAGAACCTTTGACCGCTTCTGTGGCCTCATGGGTGAGATAGAAGGCTTAGGACTTAAACTTGGCAGTAGTGATGAAGGGAGAGGCAAAGGGATAAATTAAGTGTGGCATTTTTAAGTGGGGGAGGGGCACATGTGGCTGATTCCAGAACAGGGGGTCTGCGCTTTCTCCCCACGCACAGTGGGTACAGCCCGCGTGGGTTCCTGGCTGAGGAGCAGGGAGGGGGCCTGTCACCACACAACCAGCGATGTGCTCGACAGCTGCTTGGCCGTGACGTCTCAGTCGTGTAGACACGCGTGGAGCTCGCCTCACCTGAGGTTCTTCCTGGTTAAGTTACTGGGCATAGAGGCAGGCTCTCTGGCTAGCTCTGAACTCTTTTTTCTGCCCTAGTTCAGCTTTTACACAAACTCAGCGTTCGAGCAGCTGATGGCCCCCAGAAGCTCTTGAAGGTGAGGTGTTGACAGCTACTAGTTGGAGGTGGTGCTCTGGGAATGTGTCTGGGGCTGATTTTTCTGTCTTTCTTTAGGTGATTAAGAATCCAGTGTCACATCACTTCCCGGTTGGGTGCATGAAAATCGGCACTTCTTTTTCCGCCCCGGTCGTCGGCGATGTGCGGGAGCTGGTGCCCAGCGGCGACCCTGTTGTCTTTGTGGTGGGGGCCTTTGCCCACGGCAGGGTAAGGCCTGGGCTCAGCTCTTAGATTCTTCCCGGAGCTGAAGCTCAGGACAGAATCCCAGGAGCACTTAGTGTTTTGATGATCCTTGTCCTTATAAGTTGGGGACAGATGAAGCTTCCATTTCCTGCCCCCAGGGCGCATCCTTTGAGGAATGCTGGCGTATGTGGCATGGTCAGAGCCAGGGCCGTCTCCGTCCTTTGCTCACACTGGTATTAAACAGCACTGGGAAATGGTAGTTTTCCTGCCCTAGACAAGGGCTGAACCTGTGACGGAGTGACAGAGCCGGCTGACTGACTGCTCTCTCCCCAGCTGGATGTGGAGTACACAGAGAAGATGGTGTCCATCAGCAACTACCCACTCTCTGCTGCCCTCACCTGTGCAAAGCTCACCACAGCCTTTGAAGAAGCGTGGGGCGTCATCTGACAGAAGCACCCTGCCCTGACACAGAGACTGTGGACATTGCTTCCCCGCCCCGGTGCCCAGCTGACTGCCGCAAGACCCCCTTCCTGCACCGAGACCGGGGTTTGCGTGGGTCCGGGCTGTACACCTGCTATTTGTTTATCTTATAAACATTGTTCTTGCAAACCTAGTTGTCCTTTGGGGATTCCTAAGCTCAGCAGCCTCTGATGGTGTGACCTGGCGTAACCCCTCAGACCTCAGGAAGACACATGAGGTTACAGTGTCTGCAGTTTGGCCCTGGGCTTCGCAGGTGGGCTTTGTGCCCTAAAGGAGGGAGCCCTGATTATTTCAGCCATGGCAGATGTGGAGGGCTGTGTCTGAAAGAAGGCAGTCAGGAGCGCTAGAAGTGAAAAACAACACACTGAGGTGACTTTATCTGGTACAATCCTAGGTAGAAAAGTGGAGCAGGTGGGGCTGTGCCCCTCCCCTCCCCCCATGGGGGGGGCGGAGGTAGCGGCACATATACAATCATAATAAATTGGCAGAAGAAAACCACAACAGATTCCTGGCTAGAGGGGGAGAGATAAGGCAACGTGCATGGGGGAGCCCAGAGGGGAGACAACGGGCCCCTCTACTCCTCCCACGAGAGTCTCCCCTTTGGCCCCAGATGGAGACGTGGCCGGCAGCAGAGGCACAGCTGGGGGAGCCCCGTCTTCCCGCACCCTGGCTTCTGGTTCTCTGTGCTCTGGGACGAAGGAGTGCTGTGGAAAGGGAGGCGAGTCGTTTCTGCACCAGTCCTGCTCTGGGCCACCTGCAAGGGGAGAAGGCGGGCGGGCAGGTCGGTCTCGCCCTCCTAGTCCCCGGTCTGCAGCCCTTCCAGCTCCCTCCGGGCGCACCTCAGGGTAGTCAGTGCCCCATGCTGTGCTTCCTGGAAGGCAGGCCCCGTGAGGTTCCCCCCGCATCTCCGGTACTACCCCCCGCCCCAGTCTGTTGCTCTCTTCTGTGACCCGGTAGTTTCAGCTCAGCTGGAGGGATCTTACCAGGGAAATAGATTATTCCATTTTCTTTAACTTCTCTTTCCTCGGCACCAGTGCTTTGCGAACATAAGGCAATGTGAATAGTAGACTCAAGAAGAAGACGTGGCCAAGGAAATAGACGGATTTATACACCTGTGGAGGGATACAGGCCACCGCGGTAGACAAGAGGGCCTGGATTCAGCCCCACTGCCTGAGGTTTCAGTGGCTCCCTCCCCTCCTGGCAGGCAGGCCCTCGTGTACCTTCAGCCATTTGTCCCACGTGAAGAGGCAGAAGGCAGTCATCGAGTAACCCATGAAGAGCCAGTGGATGGTCTGCTGCACCAGATAGTAGAGGGGCTGCAGGACCCTGACGGAGGCCAGGCTGCTCAGGGCTGGGCTGTCTTGAATCAGGCTGGCAGCCTGTGGAGGAAGGGGAGAGGGCTCAGCGCCTTACCCCTTCTCAGGCCCCTTTCATCCACCACCCTTTTAATGTTTACCTGTCTTTCCACAATAACAATGAGGAATTCCATCTGAAAGCAGACCAGGTACCCTGAATGGAGGCCGTGCCAGAGGGACAAGAATAGCAATGAGAGGCCCTGGGATAGTTGTTTATTTCCAAGGAACTTGAGTCGTTTGAAGAAGTAACTAGAGAGAAGGGTGAGAAAGGATGAGACTCAGATCCATCCTGCCTCTGGGTTCTTGGAGCCCTTAGGGGTGCAGGGGTGGCGGCTGCTCCCACAGGGCCCCCTGGGGGAGGGGAGGCAGTGCCCTCCGATCACTTTATTTATTTATGGCTGCACTGGGTCTTCGTTGCTCCGCACGGGCTTTCTCTAGTTGCGGCGAGCGGGGGCTACTCTTACTTGCGGTGCGCGGGCTTCTCACTGCAGTGGCTTGTTGCGGAGCATGGGCTCTAGGCGCGCGGGCTTCAGTAGTTGTGGCTCGCGGGCTCTAGAGCACAGGCTCAGTGATTGTGGCGCACGGGCTTAGTTGCTCTACGGCATGTGGGATCTTCCCGGACCAGGGCTGGAACCCGTGTCCCCTGCATTGGCAGGCGGATTCTTAACCACTGCGCCACCGGGGAAGCCCTTCCGATCACTTTAGAATGAAAGGCAGTGAAGCTGACGAGTCACGGCTTAGACAGAAAATAGACGTAAGGCTCAGCCGGGGCCCCGCCTGGTACAACGGGGAATGACGGAGGGCCTGCGCTGCAGCGGTGAGCGGGGCAGGCCCTGCACCCACACTGCTGACGGTGCCCCCACGCGTGGGACTGAGGAAGTGTTTGTGAACATAAGGCTGGCAGCAGAAGTGGGGTGAAAACCCAGCACTTAAGGCCATGTATGCCTTGTTTCTGTCTTTCAAAAATGACAGGGATGGGACTTCCCTGTGGTACAGTGGTTAAGAATCCGCCTGCCAATGCAGGGGACACAGGTTCCAGCCCTGGTCCGGGAAGATCCCACATGCTGCGGAGCAACTAGGCCCATGCGCCACAACTACTGAGCCTGAGCTCTAGAGCCCGTAAGCCACAACTGTTGAGCCCAGGTGTCACAGCTACCAAAGCCTGCGCGCCTAGTGCCCGTGCTCCGCAACAGGAGAAGCCACCGCAGTGAGAAGCCCGCGCACCACAACGAAGAGTAGCCCCCGCTCGCCGCAACTGGAGAAAGCCCGCGCAGCAACGAAGACCCAATGCAGCCAAAAAAAAAAAGACAGGGACGGTTTGGGGAGGTTGGGTTGGGGACAAAACTGGGTGTGGCTGGGGCTGTGAGAGTGACTGATGGGGGGGGCCCCCGAAGTGGGGAAAGCTGGAGGAAGTGACGTGCGACCTCCCTGGCTGGGCGCTTACCGGGCCACCCAGGCGTTGGTGTTGATGTTGAAAGAGGCGATGGTGCCCGTGAAGCGGGGGTCTGTCTCAAAGAGCCACACCTTCATATTGGCGCAGGTGTCCCACTTGGCCCTCCCGAGCTCGTCAAGTCCGTGGAAGCCCAGCCCCGTCAGGATGCACACGCCTTCCTGAGGGAGCCACGGCGTAAGCGACCCCGCCGCTCTGCGCCGCACCCAGCCTGCAGCTCGTCTCGCTGCGGCCCTGGGCCCTCTCTCCTTACCGTGACCAGCCAACAGGCGACGTATTTGTACAGCACAACCTTGCCCCAGACCAGCATGTACAGGCAGCGGAACCAGAAGCTGCGGTTCTTGACAGGAGAGAAGGCATGAGCATTAGGGACACCGCCAGGCCAGGAGGGGCCCCCGTGCTCCCCGTCCTCACACGTGTGGCTGACTACTACCCTGTGTCCCCCCGACGGTCTGCCTAACTGCTTTGCAAGAGGCCAAGGGGACCCAGCAGGGAGCCCCCTCGGAGAGGCCCTCAGACAGTGCTGTCCTCAACTCCTCTCCTACAGAGCCGGGCACCTGGGACACTAGTGCTGGGGGACTTTCACATCCACGTTTGACGTCAGCTGAAGGAGACCAACCTCCCCAGAGCCGGGACGGAGCCTGAGCCAGCACTCCCCCTCCCTGGGTCCTGAGCTCCTAGAGCCCTGGTCTGCCTGGGCCGGAGGGGGCTCGAGCCGCCTGGCTGTAAGAGGGCGAGCTCGAGCCGCTGGGGGAAGGTCAGGGGTGCTGAAGTGCACCTGGCACAGCCCTGTGCCCGCGAAGGTCGTTCAGTGCTGGCTGATGAACGGGTCCCGGCCCGGCTGGCATTGACACCAACTCTCAGATCTAGAGCAAAACCAACACGCGTTTGTAGGTGGTGTTACCCACTTCTCGGCTATCTACGGGCTCCTGGCCTGGCCACTGTCTATCTCTGGCGCAGTCGCACTGCTGCTGTTCAGGAAGCACTCACTTCGTAGTCGTCAGTGAGGAGATAGTCTTCTGTGATGTGCTGGCTGAGCAGGGTGTAGCCCACTAGGTAGACAAGGCCCAGACTCAGGCGCTTGAGAGCAGGTATGGTGCTGGAAAGGAACAAGCAGGGTCACCACGGGCGGAGGCCCCTCCCTTCGCCCTCCGACCTTCACGAGGGAGCAGCTTCCCAGAGTGAGCGCAGCCTTAGGGCCGGACGCGAGGATGGAGTGTGCAGACCCTGCGAGTTCTGGGGTGGGGGTGGGGCAACAGGGGGGCGGGCCGGGGAATCTGGGGTGCTCGCCCTCGGGGGTCCCGTGGACCTCGAAGGCTCCCCCATGTGCTTGGGCTACATCGGGACTGAAAGCCCGATGCAGAGACGGGGAAGGACCGGTTTTGGATCTGCTCCCTCCTCTCCTGGATGGATCAATGCTCAAACGCAGGCTGGACAAGTTCTCCACAAAGGGATTTTCCTGGTAACTTATCAATCTTCTACTGTGAGATATATTTATATATAGATAGATTTTGATATATTTAACAGTATTATTTCTTAACAGTATTTTTTAAACTGGGAAAGTGAGTGTTAAAGGCAGGGACGTGACTGGTTCAGGCAAAATCCTACGGCATAAAAGTGAATTTTTATTGTTTGTACTACAGGGTCGGGAGGGATGGCGGGAAGTGACCCAAGCTGAAAAGGGCCCCCTTCCTGCAGTGAGCAGGCATGGAGCGCCCGTCACAGGCCGTGAGCCAGGGCCAGGCCACAGAATGCAGCCGGCCGGCCTGCAGGAAGTCACTTCAGAAGTGGCTTTTTGTCGGGCGAGACGCCTACGCAGACGCCCTGACCGAAGGGGGCCGTTACCTGTTTGGTATCTTGCCTGGTAGGTCAGTCAGCTGTCCCTGCACCAGCTTCATGTAGTGGTTCATTGAGAACTGGGGCCCCACCAAGAAGGCCCCATAGAAGTAGGAGAAGCCAGCAACCTCCAGCAGGGAAGGGACACCCCGTATGGCGTATTTCTGTTGCTCAGAGGACAGGGATTTCTATGCCGAGAAGAGAACGAATGGTTCAGGACCCAAGGGCCAGTCTGAGGGCTCCCCACCCTCGTCCCCACTGATCCAGGTTCTTCAAATAGAGCCTCTCTGAGGGGATGACAGCGCGGAGAAGAGTCGGTGCTTCGGGGGTAATGGGCACGCGCAGGCGCAGCTCGGCCTAGGCCGGCGGCTGCTCTTCCCAATGCCTTGCTGGCCCTGATCTCTGGACTCTGAGCTAGAGCTGGACCCGGGCAATTAGACTTGTCGGTCCTTGATCAGTGCGGCCGGAAACGGCGATCACACGGGCGGGCATGAGGGCATGGGGATAACAACAGCCGTCCTCCTTCCCTCTGGTTAAACTCCTTCACGTCTCTGTGGAGGGAGGGGTACTTACTTGATCTTTCCCTCCGTCATAGTAGTCGATGACGAGACCTGAGCAGAGAGAGAAGGTGTGGGTGGAGAGGAGGGAGGGGACACGGGACATGGCCAGGAGCACACGGGGCAGGGCCCGGGGTAAGCCTAAGGTCTGAAGAGAGGAGCCTGGGTGTCAACGGGGAAGGCAGGGCCCCACCACTCACCGATCAGCTTCAAGGTCAGGACACAATGTGGCATTGTCCACTTGATATCGTAGTTGCCAGTGGCTGTGTAATAGTATCCGGCAAGAAGGTAGGCCTAGGAGAGGGGCAAATATTTATTCTACCATTGCTCTGATTTATTTTCTCCCTGCTCTGAAATCCAATGTATTCTTTTCACCTTTCCTTTCTCCTGGTCTAGAAACTGAACCTGTAAAGGGGAAGAGACGTCCTCAACGCTTACACTCTGTGGCTCATTCTACGTGGATTTTCTGCCTTGCCTTTAAGTGACTCCCCTCATGGACAGCTGCGCTAATCTGGTCAGACTCAAAGAACCCCAATGGCACAGTCCTATGCACAAAGGACGGCCGGCACCCCGTCCTTGAGGTGGGTGAAGCATCGTCACTGCAGCCTGCAGATGAAACACCTGGGGCTTCTGGCAAGTGACCCAGAGCCACACTGCCAAGTGTCGTGGGGAGAAAGGATTAGAAACTGGCTCTCCCAGTCCACGGCTTCCTCTGCACCACAGTCCCCATCCTCCCCGCCCCCAACTGCTGTCAGCTGTGACCTGAGCTGCCCAGGGAAAGACGTTTACCATCTGGAAGCAAAAGGTAGTGAGGACGGCAGTGATGGTGCGGCCCATCAGCCGGAGGATGAGGAACTGAAGCACGACGCATAGCAGGGAGTGGTAGAGCTGGATTCCTGGATGCGGAGGAGAGAGCAAAGGGTATACATATAAAAACCTTCGGTGTCAGGATTTTTCTTCTTTTTTAATAGCCTCATGTTTTGGAGGAAGGGAAGGGAATGAACTGTATAAATAGAAAGGACCGCCAGGGAGTTGCTGTACTTCTGAACTTTGGGCCTTCGGGATGCTCCTGAGGGGACTGCTTGGGTCTGTCGGCCAGTTCCAGCCACAGCAGAGACAAACTGGTGCTTCTCTGTGGACGGTGTCTGGTAAGGGTACCCATTCTCAACATGCTTTTACCGGGGAGGGGAATGTATGTGAAGGGAGAAGTTAAGCTTGTGTCCCCGCCCATACAAACCCTCTGCTACCAGAGCATCACAACTTCCCTCCCCATCAAATTCTCTCCAGGAAATTTTGTTCAGGTCTGTTCCTTCCGAGCTTCCCTGTAATCGCAGTGCTCCGTTCACTCACCGAAGTTATAATAAGCAATTGAGAGGCCTGTAAAGGCGTGGAAGAGGTGGATGAGGTAGCTGTCCTTGTAGAAAAGGTAATGCCGGTAAAACAAAGCCAAAGGGTAACCTGGAGGGGGAGAAGAGCAGAAGAGGGTTACTCGTGCCTGGCGTCCTCCCAGGTTTGTTTTGGAAGTCGATCTGGCATGAAACTCAGCCCAGAGAGGAAAACATATGCATTATATGGATGTCTACAAAGACAATAACAGTATCCCCAATTATCAAAAGAAGTCTCTTTGTAAATACAAATTTAAAACTGAAGGTATTTTATATTGAGGCAATACAAACTGGGTCTGAAGACTAGGTTTCATTTTTGGCTTATTAAATATTGCTAGGAATTTTCTCTTGCATTTTCCTTAAATGATACAAGGGATTCAGGGTGCCCAGAAACACCATTTTACACCTTTATGACCTATAATAATTTCATCACTAGCAGAGTATTATCAGTCGGATTCTTTTTTCTTTCTTTTTTTTTTTTTGGCCGCCTGGCATGTGGGATCTTAGTTCCCTGACCAGGGATCGAACCCACGCCCCCTGCAGTGGAAGCGTGGAGTCCTAACCACTGGACCACTGGGGAAGTCCCTCAGTCAGATTGTTAAGAGGATAAATATAAATTATTCCCGGCTACAAACTGGGGTTGCTGACGGCCTATACGGTTGCACAGCAGTTACAGGACACATGTAGATACTCCTTACATAATGGGCATCGACCAAGTTATAAATCCAGCTAGGTATACTGGGAAAATGTCTTCTCAAGCCGTGATTTAGAGTATGGTCCCGGGGCTTGACTGAACTACAGGGGATCTCCTGATGGGCCATGAACTGATGACGCACGGCCAAGGGCTGCTTACTGAATTAAAAAGGGCCAACAACGTTCGTTATTCCTCAACCAAAATTAGCATGTTCTCTGGTTTTACTACAGACCCACACTCAGTTCCCATCAAGAAGTCTGGCTGATGTGCTTGGCGACCTTCCTACTGCAGTAGCGTGTGTGCGAGGAGTTGGGATCCCTACTGTTTTTTGGAAGGACACTTTACCCAGTCTATCATTGCATAATCAGTGTTCTGAGTTGGTCATGGTTTACAGCTGCTGCAATTCTTACTTTTTTTCTTTTTTTGGCCACGTGGCTTGCGGGAATCTTAGTTCCCTGACCAGGGATAGAAACTGTGCCCTCGGCAGTGAAAGCCTGGAGTCCTAACCACTGGACCCCCTGGGAATTCCCCTTACTTTTCAATCATAAGTTGCAGTTAGTTTATCATTGGCGATATAGTTGTGAGTTTGGTTAACTCTGCAAGGCTTAGATGAGTGTCATACATAAAGTGCTCAATTATTTAAGTGAATAAGTAAATGGATAATCATGTTATATATTAGCTTATGTCCTTTTAGTCTTTTTTCCCATAACTTTTTTTTTAAACTTATGATCACAACCTGGGTACTCATGTATCCTAGTTTTTTCACACAACAGTGTATCAACCATTTATCTTCTTGGTGCCAGGATTTGCTGGTGTTCTTTTTTTTTAAATTTAATTAATTTTTAAATTTATTTTTGGCTGTGTTGGGTCTTCATTGCCGTGCGCGGGCTTTCTCTAGTTGTGGCGAGCGGGGGCTACTCTTTGTTGCGGTGCGCGGGCTTCTCATTGCGGTGGCTTCTCTTGTTGCAGAGCACGGGCTCTAGGTGCGTGGGCTTCAGTAGTTGGGGCATGCGGGCTTCAGTAGTTGTGGTGCGCGGGCTCAGTAGTTGTGGCTCGCGGGCTTAGTTGCTCCGTGGCATGTGGGATCTTCCCGGACCAGGGCTTGAACCCGCATTCCCTGCATTGGTAGGCGGATTCTTAACCACTGCGCCACCAGGGAAGCCCTGGTATGTCGTTATTTTTTATGGCTGAATAATATTCTTTTGTTTGGACAGACCATACTTCATTTACCCAATCATCAGTTGATGGACATCTGGGTTGTTTCCACTTTTGGGGTATTAAGAATAAGGCTGCTATGGACATTCCTGTACAACTTTTGGTGTGGTGTATGTTTTCAGTTCTCTCGGGTATATACTTAGGAGTGGACCTCTTGGCTCTTTTATCCTCTGACTAGCCCTTCTTGGTCAGTGGTATAGACCAGTTTTCAAAATTCCCCATGCGTTGTGGACCAATACTTTTGTAAAGTACAAAGTCATGGGCTTGGATGATGTGGCACTATGGAGTGGCTACAAAAGTTCCTCAATGTTTACTTTTCATTCATTGTGCTTGCTTTGAGCTTTGCCTTGGCCAAGGGTGGTGACGCAATTCAAGTAGATCGCGCCAACCTCTCTTTCTTTGTCTCTTTCACCCAAGGCTTTTCTCTGGCTTCTGAATACAGCTGACCTCCAGGAGTCAGCCCTGGTCCTCTGCTATTCTTTTTTTTTTTTGCAGCATGTGGGCCTCTCACTGCCGTGGCCTCTCTCGTTGCGGAGCACAGGCTCCGGACGCGCAGGTTCTGCGGCCGTGGCTCACGGGCCCAGCCGCTCCGCGGCATGTGGGATCTTCCCGGACCGGGGCACGATCCCGCGTCCCCTGCATCGGCAGGCGGACTCTCAACCACTGCGCCACCAGGGAAGCCCTGCTATTCTTGCTATACTGTCCTCTGGAAACTCCATCCACTCTCATGTAACTTAATATGATCTTTACGCCAAAGACAGGTCCACATCTTTAATCCTGACTTCTCAAGTTTCAGTTCCACATTTCCTACTTCCTGGCTGGGCATTTTCAGTTTGATATCACATACCATCTCAAACTCTGTGTGACTACAACATGGACTTTCCCCCGAATCAGTCTTCTCTTGGCTTCTTTTGTTTGTTAATGGTGTTGCCGTTCTCCAGGCCACACAACTACATTCAAAGGCTTGACGTTGTCTTTGCCTCTTCCCTCTCCTTGGTTCCCTATACCTACGCCACCAAATCCTGTTGATTCCTCCTTGCCGGTGTTTCTCGCCACCGTCACACCCCCTCCTTTCCTGTGCTGCATCTGCAGTGAAGGCCGTCAAGCACTCCCCCTTCAGCTCTTGCCGTGGCCTCACCTCTGCCTGCAGCCTCACCCTCCAACAATCCCCCACCAGAGGGCTCTTCCTGTAACCCCTGCTCAGAAAACAGCAACCGCTCCAGCCGACTACTCAACACAGTACCAGTTCCCAGGCCGAAGATTCAAGGTCTATCTTCTAAACTACATTTCCGGTTAAAGCCTCTATCTCCCTGCTCCAGGTGACTGATATGCTAGTTTTTGCTCAAATGTATCTTGGGTCTTTCATCTCTAGACCTTCGCTTGTGCCAATGCCTTTGGGTGGGACACCTTCTCCAACCACTCCTCTACCCAGTAGAGTCCTACCCATTCTCGGAGACCCAGTTCAAGTGTCACTTAGGGCTGAAGACTCTCATTTGGCAAATCATTGTATACAACAAATTCCCATTCCTTACATTCTTGTTTTATCTTAAAATTAATACATGTTCACAATCTCTTTTCCTCAAGTCCTCCTAGACCTTTGGATCTCCCACAGCACACTATCCTGTGTACTTCATTTTTTGATTGGCTGACCAACAGTAATTGACACTTAATAGCCATTTGATGTTGAGCGTCAGTTTCCTCATCTGTAAAATGGGGACAGTACCTGCCTCAATGAGTTGTTGTAAGGACTAAAGGAGATAATGCACATAAAGTAGTTAGCACAGCCTAAAATATTGTAAGTGGTCACAAAAATTACACACACACACACACACACACACACATTCACACAAAGTTACAGGGAGTTTGTAAAGCAGGCCTTAACTGAGAAATTCTGGTGAAAGTGGGTATCAGGGCTTCTGAATCTAATCTCCATTCCATGTGACAAATGACTAAGGGATTTCCTTCCCATCTTCATTTCAAAAGAAGAGTCACAGCATATTTATTTTATAAGGATACTGATTATGGTTTGCCAAGAGCATTTTTTCCAAAATGCAACGTACTATTAAATTAAGGCACTGTATGGTTAGAAGAACACGAACTCTGGAGTTGAGACAGATCTCAGTTTGAATCCCGGTTCTGCTACTTACTAGCTGCTCCCTCAGGCTGGTTGATGAGTTAATTTTTTTTGGCCCTTAGTTTCATCAGTAAAATGAGTATCTAGGTTTGGGTTCATGTATTAAGCCTGGTACATATTAGATACTCAATAACTGTGAGACTGCTTCAACCTCTGCTTTAACAGAGAAGTGCCCGGCGATCTCATCCAGCCACATGGCTTTAAATACCATCTGTCTGCTGATGGCTCCCAAATTTGTTCTTCACACTCGTGTACAACGTGGACTGGGTGCACGCCTAACGGATATCTCAAATTTAACAGGTGTCAAACTGAACTGCTGACACATCTCCCTCACAAAGCCTGCTCCTCCCCTGGCTTCCTCATTTCAGCAAACGCCAACTCACCTTTCTGCTCACTCGAGGCTGAGGCTCCGCGACCTTCTCATCCTTCCTGAACCCCACCCTCCCCCTGCAACCAGTCTGTCAGCAAACTCTGTTCTACCTTCAAAGTGAACCCGGAATTTGACCACTTCTTCCCCTGGTCCAGGTCAACGCCATCTCTGGCCTGTACCATTTAAAAATTTTTTTATAGTATTTTCTGAAATTTTTATTTATTTTTGGCTGCATTGGGTCTTTGTTGCTGCACGCAGGCTTTCTCTAGTTGCGGCGAGCGGGGAGCTACTCTTCATTGTGGTGCGCGGGCTTCTCCTTGCAGTGGTTTCTCTTGTTGCGGAGCACGGGCTCTAGGCGCTCGGGCTGCAGTAGTTGTGGCTCGCGGGCTCTAGAGCGCAGGCTCAGTAGTTGTGGTGCACGGCTTAGTTGCTCTGCGGCATGTGGGATCTTCCTGGACCAGGGCTCGAACCCTGCATTGGCAGATGGATTCTTAACCGCTATGCCACCAGGGAAGTCCCTCTGGCCTGTACTATTACAGTCACCTCCTGATTAATCGCCCCACAGGCCTTCAGTCTCACTCAGCAAAAGCCAAAGTCCAACCAGAACCTACCAGACTGATCTGTTCATCACTCCCCCACCTTTGTCTGACTCATCTCTTACTCTCGGCTGCCCTTCCTGGAATGCCAGCCAGGTGCAACCTTAGAGCCTTCACATTAATAGGTTCCTTGCCTGGGATGCTCTTTCACAGATAAGCTCAAGTCCCTCCAGCCCTTCAGATTTTTACTAAAATGTCACCTTATCAGTGAGGCCTTCATAGTATCTAAAATTGCACACACTCACCCCACCCTCTATGCCACCAACACACACTTCCTGTTCTTCTTTCTTACTTCATTTTTCTATTTCCCCTCAACACTTATTACTCTTTCACATACAATGTATTCTACTTATGTATCAGTCTTTGAAGGCAAGGATTTTTGTCTCTTTTTTTCCCCTGCTGTACCACAAGTACCTTGTACAAAAAAGGTCTTTTCCTGGTACAGAAATGGTCTTTTCCTGGTACAAAAAAGGTCTCAAAAATATTTGTTGAATGGAGGAAAGAATAAAAGAATGAATGAACGAATACTGTATTCTAGGCAGTCAATAAAATATTTATAGAGCATCCATTAAGTGGTCAGCAATGCATTAGGCAAAAGGAGAATATGGTCGAGTGTAAGAGATGCTTTTAGACTCTTAAGGAGCTTTTTAGAGAGAAAAGAAAATCAAGCAACAATGTTCTATAAATGCTAATTGCATGGAATAGCCAATGTTGTAGAGGTTAGAGGAGAGGTCAATAATGAACACAGCAGTTAGGATGAAAAGGGAAGAAATAAGGAATTATGTACTAAAGACACGGTGGTAGGAAACAGCATGGAACAGTCACTTCACAAGACCAGCTTGACCACAAGAAGGGCCAGGAAGGTTTGGAAAACCAGGCAGAGTCTGAAATTGATATAATAGGAAAAAAAATCAAGAGGAATGACTGGAACGGGGGGTATGATGGAAAGGGATAAATTAAAGGTGGCTAAGCCCCTACAATGGTCTTCAAACTTTTTTTTTTTGTTTTTGGCGGTACGCGGGCCTCTCACTGTTGTGGCCTCTCCCGTTGCGGAGCACAGGCTCCGGACGCGCAGGCTCAGCGGCCATGGCTCACGGGTCCAGCCACTCCACGGCATGTGGGATCTTCCCAGACCGGGGCACGAACCCGTGTTCCCTGCATCGGCAGGCGGACTCTCAACCACTGTGCCACCAGGGAAGCCCCTTCAAACTTTTTGGATGGAATAGCCCCTGAAAGAATTCTGAAAAAATATAGATGCCTTCTCACATTTGTAAGTTGCCATCTAACGTTTATAAGTTTTGCTTTTAATTAGTTTTTATTGGCGTACAGTTGCTTTACAATGTTGTGTTAGTTTCTATTGCACAGCAAAGTGAATCAGCAGTACATATACACATACCCCCTCTTATTTGGATTTCCTTCCCATTTAGGTCACCACAGAGCACTGAGCAGAGTTCCCGGTGCTATACTGCAGGTTCTCATTAGTTGTCTACTTTATACATGGTCTCAATAGCGTATACGTGTCAATCCCAATCTCCCAATTCCTCCCACCCCCAACCTTCCCCCTTGGTATCTGTACGTTCGTTCTCTGCATCTGTGTCTGTAAGTTTAAACAACAGCAAATGATGTGTTTTTAAACATGTATATTGAAGGTGTGCTTTAACTACACATGGAAAACGTCTGCCTTGTGATCTAAATGGCAAACCAATCAGCTTGATCACTTTCTGTCAAAAGAGGTCTAACCTCATTTTTTAATTCAAATAAACAAGTTAATACTTCTCCCTCATGACAACCACCTTGTCTCTGAATTCTACTTCTAAGATGGAACGATAAGGCAGAGGGTTGTCATGAGTTTGTCTCCTGGATAAAATAAGGGGCTGCTCCTCTTTGCTTCACTTTCGTGGCTCCTGTGAAATGTTTCCCTGGGGCACCCCTTACCCCCGGGCCTTTCTCCTTTTTTTTTTTGCCACGCCGTGCGGCATGCAGAACTTCCCCGACCGGGGATCGAACCTGCATCCCCTGCAGTGGAAGCACAGAGTCTAAACCACTGGACCACTGGGCAAGTCTCCTTTCTAAAGGCTGGTGAAGAGTGATTGTAAGAGAACTTTCAGAGCAGACACTGTCTCAAGCACGTCAATTTTAGAAAAGAATACATATGGAAGCTTAAAATCTGAAAGTGGATTCCCTCATCTGTGCCCATGTATCCCCTGGGAAGTCTTCATGTACCCCTAGGGTACATGGACCGCAATGGGAAGACCACTGGCCTCAAGGTTCCATGTCAGAAGGTGGTGCCACTGACAGAGACACACAGATCAGAGGAGACAGCTGGCTCTGCTGGCAACAACTGAAGCCAGATAAAACTCTCACAGGGCGAGGCCGCAAAGGCAGGGCTGAGTCCTGGAAAATGCCTGTACTGAAGGGAGCCAAGCAAAAGAAACGGAGATAAAACAGAGAACAAGAGGTAAATGAGGACAGTACCCATGTGAGAAAGGAAGATGACTTCTGCGGTAGGAAAGGAGTTTAAAAACATCGAATGTGCCGGAAGTTTAAGGAGCGTGAGGAAGACGTTCACAATGAGATCGTTAGTCACCGTGAAACAGAGCAGCACGAGGGACACGGGGGCTGGGACCTGGGGGCCAGCTAAGAAGCGGGGGCTGGACCAAGAGGAAATGCAGGCTGGACGTGGAGGCGAGGCAGTAGGCAGTAAAAGACTCTGGCCAGAGAGCGTGGCCACTGAGTGAAGGGACGCATTTCTAATACAGAGATGTTCTATCCATATGTTCTTTTTTGTTTTTGGGGAGGGATGTCTCTGGATTCTTTCTGTTTGTATATGCTTGGGAGATGGCATGCTGCTTTGTTTTTTTTTTAAAATAAATTTATTTATTTACTTTTGGCTGCATTGGCTCTTCGTTGCTGTGCGCGGGCTTTCTCTAGTTGCGGCGAGCAGGGGCTGCTCTTCGTGTGGTGCGCGGGCTTCTCAATGCGGTGGCTTCTCTCGTTGTGGAGCACGGGCTCTAGGCGCACGGGCTGCAGTAGTTGTGGCATGCGGGCTCAGTAATTGTGGCTCATGGGCTCTCGAGCGCAGGCTCAGTAGTTGTGGCGCACGGGCTTAGTTGCTCTGCGGCATGTGGGATCTTCCCGGACCAGGGCTCGAACCCGTGTCCCCTACATTGGCAGGCAGATTCTTAACCACTGCGCCACCAGGGACATTCCCATATGTATTTTATGGAAGAAGACAAGCAGTATAGTGGGCGAGGACAGTATCTGTGGGAGAGCAACAAGCGTTTACCGCAGAAAGAGGGAAGAAGCCCTGGCCCTTCCCCTGAGACTGGAGGGCGAGGCAAGGAGACTGGCAGAGAAACCTGGGAGGCGGGCGAGCAAGTTCAGGAAAAGAACCCTCCTCGCCTCAGTGAGATGGGTGGCGAGGGCTGTCCCTCGGGAAGAACGGCCGGGTAGGAGGAGCTGGATGAGACAGAGGGCTGCAGGGACCCCAGCCCACGCCCAGGGAATCAGTCAACCCGACTGATTCTCTTTGGAAAGGTTATCGAAAACAGGAGTGGGCAATTCCTCAGCTGTGGAACACGCTTCTTTCTTCAGAAGCTGGGACTGCGTAGGAGCATGGCAGAGAGCTCCCAAGTTCTGATTTAGAACATCGCCGCCAATGTCCGCGTCTCATTGTCTAAACGTAAGCAACTGATAGGAGCTGGGAGACAGGTGTGGCATACCCACTTTCCTAGAAGTTCTGCAGGAAAAATTCTCAAGTAATTTAACTGGTAAAACAAATCCATTATACAAAATGGAATGCCAAGTTGTCCTGTACTTTAAAGATACAACACGAGCCTTCAATGACACTTCTGTCTTTCAACAGCTGTTTTAGGCTGAGTCCCTGAGCCCCGGAGAGGATACCTTTGTTTAGTTTTCCACCCTGGCCTTCAGGGAGCTGTCCGCGGGAAAACTGAAGAAGCTCTGCTTGAAATCCAAGCTTTTCTCCTTCTCTCCAGACTCAGAGGAAGATGTCCCTCCCTTCTCTTTAAACACCCTCCCCTCCTTCCCTTTGGTTCCAATCCTCTGAATTCTATCTACTCCAACCACTCTTAGGTGGGAACTTCGCCTGTGATCTTTCTTGCCGGCTTCCTCAGTCTTTTCTTCCCAATAATAACAAGTATTACCATCAATACTGGCAGCTAACCTTTATCACGGGCTTACCATGTGGCATGTATTGAGTTTTACACGAAAGTTAGGCACATTACCCCAGTGAGTCCTCACAACAACTATATGAGGTAAGTAATCGTTTATGGTCTGCATTTTACGAATACAGGGACATCAAACACATCAAAGCAGTTATCTAACCTGTACTGACGGCTCGTGACTGATGAAGCTGGATCCACACATGACTCGGTCGCTCCGCACATTCCCTCCGCCCCCTTCCAAAGGCACAGCCCCACCCCTCTAGCCCCCGGCTCCTTGGCCCCGTGCTGCTCCTTCCAGCTACTACCCTTTTGCAGTCAACCTCCTAGAGTTGTGGTCTAGCTCATCGCCTCTGTTTCCTGTCTACCCATTTCTTCCTTGGCCTGCGGGAACGTGGTAACATACCCCCAGCCCAGGGCCACTTGCCCTCACCTCCTGTGAGAAGATCTGGTTCAGAGTGTCAATGGGCTCCTTAGAGTGAAGTGATGAAAAGTCATCTCAAACTCAAAATTCATGCTCATGGTCAGAGATAAAGGGATGGGGGACACAGGATCTCAAAAGAAGGCTATGTCTGCCCATCACTGCTCTTAGGGCTTGTTTACTGACACGGTTATGGTGACTCTGCAGTTTCTGGTTAAAGGAGGTGGTTGGAAAAACCTGTTTCAGCCTTGCGTCATCTGGATGTTGGCAGTTTCCTAGACTATGTAATGTTCCCGTAGATAATGGGCATTTTGCTTTGGGCAACTGGAAAGCCACTTTCAGGATCGAATTTCAGTTCAATTTCCCCAAGCATCACAGACTAGAATATGAAACAGGACTGCCTCTGAATATGGCTTATTGGTAGATTATTTTTACCAAATATTTTCACATGATAATTTTATCATTCTTATTTCTGCTGTGAAGATCTGCCACTCAAATTCCTTTTCTTTTCTTTCACCAAAGTGGAAATTCCTTGTGCTGAAGAACTATACAGAGAAAAGGAAGACAAGTAGAGATAGGGAAGAGAGTGAGGGCCTGCGTGACACTGTCTCTTCTCGGGGACAGGTAACTGATGAGGCACTGAACGCTTCAAGCCGAGTTACTGATCACTCTGCCAGCCGGAAGAACACGGGGAGGTTATGGACACTGAGGTGGGGATGAAGCTCGCCTTTGGAAGCTGTTCACGATGGCCCTGTTTCTCTTCTGCAGATTAGGTGCCAACACACCTTCCCCACTCGACAGTCTGTATGGCTCGGGCTGAGTCATATGCTGAATGGTGATTCATAAGATCCAGATTCTTCGAACCCAAGAAACCTTAGGAATCACTGACTCCAAACCCTTCATTAGATAAGAAATTAAGGCCCAAAGGGGACAACTGGCACGCCTCAGGTTAACAGAGCAGAGCTGCAATTAGAACCCACATCCCTTGATTTCCATGTTGAAACTTTGCCGCACGCCTTGACACCTGGCAGTGGCCTGCGAGTGCATCTCTAACAACCAGCTGTGTGTTTAAAGCTACAGCTGTATTATTCTCTGATTCTCTGTTCACCGACGCATACAGGCCCATGTTTACGTCTGCTTATCTTCCTATCTAAAACGATTCAAAAACTTCATTTCAGTGCTAAATTTAGGTGCTCTTCCCTACTTTCTTTCTTCATCAATTCTTGGGGACTCCCTGTCCCTACCCTCGTACTGTGCAGTTCATTTCTTGTTTTTTTTTTTTGGCGGCATGCGGGCCTCCCACTGCTGCGGCCCCTCCCACTGCGGAGCACAGGCTCTGGACGCACAGGCTCAGTGGCCATGGCCCACGGGCCCAGCTGCTCTGTGGCATGTGGGATCTTCCTGGATCGGGGCACAAACCCGTGTCCCCTACATTGGCAAGCGGACCCCCAACCACTGTGCCACCAGAGAAGTCCTGGTTTCTTTTTTTTTTTCTCCAATTTTTTGGCCATGCCACGTGGCTTGCAGAATCTTAGTTCCCCGACCAGGGATCGAACCCAGGCCCACAGTGGTGCAGGCGCCAGGTCCTAACCCCTGGACCACCAGGGAATTCCCTGTGCAGTTCATTTCTGAAAGTGACCTCCAGCTGAGTATCTCAAACGTTTTGACAACTGTAGTACAGGATTCAGGGAAATTGGGAGAAATTATCAAAATGTCCTGGGAATAAATGAAGAACAGAGGGGACATTTTAAGGGTAAACTAGTAAATGGCTGTTACTTGTGAGAAAGAAAGGAAAAGTGTTCTTATGAAGATTAAGAAATATTAGTTTTTTTAGTCACTTGGCCCAAATAAACAACCTCAACCTGAACTGCCCCGAAGTCCCACCAAAAGTCAGTCTTTAATTGCTTCACTCAAACCACGTGCTCTTGGTAGTTAATAAGCAAGGACTTCTTAAGCTTAGTGTCAATGACACGCATGCCGGCGGGCTGGTGGAACCTGCTGCCAAAGCTGAGAAGTTATAACACTACAACAGACCAGCCCTGAAGCCGCCAATCCCCTCTCTGTGACCCTATGGGGAGCAGACACTCACAGGCGCTCACTGGCTTCTGAGCCCAGGAAAAGTCAGTCACCCGGCAGTGGCCAGCCCTCAGGGGTATCTCAAGCCTGATCAGATGGCAAAAGGGATGCTCGGAACACCGTCCTCATCTGTGCACATCTGGATTACAGTCTTTTCTGTACTACTACAGATTGTTCAAACGGTCACGTAGTTATTTTGTTATGACAAAAATTTATAGACCGAAAGAATGTTAAGGCTGTTGACTAGCAGTTCTTCCCTTTAGTGGAACGGGGACAACAGAGGTTGACTGACTTTGACGCACTTTAAGACACCGAAATGCCTTTTCTAGCAAAGATAAAGGGCACTCCTGTTGCTTATATTCAGTGCATTTAATCACATTTTAATTCTTTGCAAGTTAGCGAACCACATGGTGGCAACTTCTAGCCAGATTATCTGATTCTAGCTAGACTATCCCCGGACTCAGGAATCAGAGTAAACTGGTTTAGAAATTCAGCTCTGCCACTTGGGCGAATCACTTAGATGCTTTGTACCTTAATTGCTTCATCTCTGAAATAGGGATGTAAAGAAAAGAATGTTGCCCCCCCATTCCAGTTCTACAGGGACCAAGCCATCAGGCACTGCAGTCACCCACCGACAATGCACCCAGAGGGGAATTCAGGACGAGAAAAACTGGAAGGATTCTGGGCTTCGGATACGGGCCCTGGATAGTTAAGATGTATATCTAAGGAATAGTTTCAATCAGCCCAGATTCTTGCATCTTCCCATACAGAGAAAAGCACTAAAATCATTAATTTGAGATGTCTGCTCTTTGTGATTGGCAGTAATCTTTTGATGCTCAACTACATGTTTTTTCCCAGCAAAAAATTCCTATATATCCTGGCTCCTCCCTTGCCTCTTCGGGGCAGTTCCTCAGAGCTATCTGAGAGGCTGTTTCCAGGACTACAGTCCTCAGTAAGGTCCCCGAATGAAACTTAACTTGCAGCTTTTAGGTTGTGCGTTGTTCTTTCAGCTGACAGGGAAAATATCAGCCATCTTGCAGGCTGGTGTGCAGACTAAAGGAGAAAATATCTGTAAAAGCATTATACATGTGCTTCCTTGAGGCCACTTAGAAGATATTTACGGGGCTTCCCTGGTGGCGCAGCGGTTGGGAGTCCGCCTGCCGACGCAGGGGACGTGGGTTCGTGCCCCGGTCCGGGAAGATCCCACGTGCCGCGGAGCGGCTGGGCCCGTGAGCCATGGCCGCTGAGCCTGCGCGTCCGGAGCCTGTGCTCCGCAACGGGAGAGGCCACAGCAGTGAGAGGCCCGCGTACCGCAAAAAAAAAAAAAAAAGAGGATTTCTAGTAGCCCTTATGGGGCAATATTTTTAACCAGGGCCCTGTATGCTGTTCTCCAACTGTAATCAGTCTGTTCTACTTTTGTCTGAGGTATAAGCCATAGGAGCCTTAAAGGGTACCGTTCCAGCTGGCCTCTGCTTGCTGGCTTGCAAACAGAGGTTTTATATTTATGGACAGTAATCCAGAGTGGTGTCCATCTGAGTTTAGAATTGCTATCACAGCAGAAACTGGAAACCTCAAGAGCTATAAGCCATTCAGCACGTCTACATGGAAGCCACTTCTCATTAGAGCACATACAAATATACAGTGACCAGAACTTAGCCTCCTGGGCTCTCATATCCTCCTCAGATGTGCATACAACATATGCACACGAGTCCTCTATTTTTTGTTTATAGTGAATTCTTAATTGCCTGCAAAATTACTATCTCACCACTTATAATTTCATGTAGCAGGTATGACTATGTATACTTTTTTTTTTAACATCTTTATTGGAGTATAATTGCTTTACAATGTTGTGTTAGTTTCTGCTGTATAACAAGGTGAATCAGCTATACGTATACATATATCCCCATATCCCCTCCCTCTTGCATCTCCCTCCCACCCTCCCTATCCCACCCCTCTAGGTGGTCACAAAGCACCGAGCTGATCTCCCTGTGCTATGCGGCTGCTTCCCACTAGCTATCTATTTTACATTTGGTAGTGTATATATGTCAGTGTTACTCTCTCACTTCGTCCCAGCTTACCCTTCCCTCTCCCCGTGTCCTCAAGTCCATTCTCTACATCTGTGTCTTTATTCATGTCTGACTATGTATACTTTTCTTATCAAAATGCCGTAGCAACATGATAGCTACTTGATACTGAAAAGTATCTTTAATTGACAAAGCTTTTTAATTTAAACTTAGCCTATGGTTAGCGTGAGGCATTTAAACCATCTACTTGACTTCACGTGAATCAAGAACAAAACCTGAATCTGATCATTTCTGGCCTGACCTTCTACCCGCTTTCTGGCCAACTGTCTCTATAATTCGAACGCAATGACGCTTCCATCAGACGCCTCTATTACTAACAATTATAGTACACACGGTTTTCAGACAGAATCCTTCATTCAGGGTGTCCAGAGTTTCATGAATCTCACTTATCTTCAAAGCCACTGCTTGAATAGGGAGGAACTTAGATTTCAAAAGCAGTCCATTTTAAACCAAAAGGAAACTCGTATCCAGAAATTATTTATCCTTATTTTTAGTGTCTTACTCGCCCCCCGCTTCCCCTTCTTGTTTTGAAAATAGAGGTAAATAAAGATGCATGCAACATCTCTTGGGCTACACAAATCTTAGGCTTTAAGGTCTCTAGGAAGCTATTATTGCTTCATCAAGAGAACTCCAAGTGGGCCCTAAATCTCCTTACCCTTGACTTCAGCAACTGCTGGGAAAATGTCAGCACACACACCCCTACCTTAAAAACTCTCTGCTTGGGCTTCCCTGGTGGCGCAGTGGTTGAGAGTCTGCCTGCCGATGCAGGGGACACGGGTTTGTGCCCCGGTCTGGGAGGATCCCACATGCTGCGGAGCGGCTGGGCCCGTGAGCCATGGCCGCTGAGCCTGCGCGTCCGGAGCCTGTGCTCCGCAACGAGAGAGGCCACAACAGTGAGAGGCCCGCGTACCGCAAAAAAAAAAAAAAAAAAAAAAAAAAAACAACTCTCTGCTTGAGAAGGACAGTTCACTTAGAACATCTTTCCCCGGCAGCTGCAATGAGGGCACCTAATTTTTGTTAAAGCTCCAAGTCACAACAGACGGTGTGGGTAATGATAGTTCTGATAATAAAGATGATAATGATATAATAACGTCATTGTTATAATGACATTAATCATATGATTCAAGAATGATCATAAGATTTGGAGAATAACAAGAGATGTTAGCAAACGGGGAAAACTAAGCCATAAAGAACCTGAGAGCATTTTGTTTATTTCAAAGATCATAGGATACAATGACATTTCAAAAAGTTTAAGGTACTATCAGGACATCAAGTATTACAAAACAGATACTTGAAGCCACACGCTAAACCCTTGATCCTCAAACGTCAGGGGAACCGGTAAAACTTGGAGGGCTTGTTAAACCACAGACCACTGGGCCCCGTCCTCAGTTCCTCATTCAGTCGGTTGGGGGTGGACCTGAGAATCTGCGTGTCTAACGCGTTCCTAGGAGAGCTGATGCTGCTGGCCCCAAGACCACCCTTGGAGTCTCCTGGGAAAGGAAGGAGATGAAGATCTATTGAGGGAAGGGAGAGAACGGTTACTTAGAACTACCCTGGGTCAGGCTTGCTCAGGTGTTTATACAGTTCATCTCGTTTAGTCCTCAGAGCTTCCCAAGGAGCAATGCTTCTCACGCTTTGCAGAGCGGAACGAGAGTGAACACACACATGTGAAGGATCCGTTAGGCAGTTCTCCAGAAATAAAACAGCTCTTTGATGACTATATTATCTTTTAAAATGCAGGTACATTTTGTATTCTGTTTCACAATATTGCTGCTTGTTATGAATTAAACATAATTAAAGAATTATTGATCAGATACACTGCTTAACTCTTAACCTCAATTTCTTTAGTAAAGTTGGCCTTTGGGAACATGAGGAAGAGGATGGCTGAAGTTTAGTAATTGGTCGATGGTGAAAGGGCTAGTAGTACATGTTTAATCTTTTTTTTTTTTTTTGGCTGTGCCGTGCAGCATGTGGGATCCTAGTTCCCTGACCAGGAATCAAACCCGTGCCCCCTGCAGGGCAGGCACGGAGTCTTAAGCACTGGACTGCCAGGGAAGTCCCAGTACGTATTTAATCTTAATTAGTTTTAGAGACGCGCACGTAGGCCCGCAGGTCTCAGAAGATGATGCGCGTCCTGCCAGCTTACTCAACCTACTCGGCCACCTGCACCTCCCACACACCTGAACACTCCACCAGGCTCTTCTCTGCTCCTCCTTTATGGAGCCTCTGTTGTTCTGGCCAAACTGGATTACTTGCTGTTCCTCAGAATTTTCTCACTTTTCCTGCTCTCCACATACATGCTCATTATTCTTTGCCGCTGGAAAGCTCCCTTTTTATTTCCACCTGACTAGAATCTTCCACACCTTTTAAGATCCAGCTGAGATGCCATTTCCTTTTTGAAGACCAAACCCCATTTTTAAAAGGCTGCTGGACGGAACTCCTTCAGTGAGTTCCCATGGCTGCCCGGACAGATTTAATGTCAGTGGGCATGTAATTGCTTTTGTTAAATTCCTCTGTGTGTATAATCTCATGGGCCCTGATTTACACACGCCTCTGCAAAGAAATGGTTCTGTTTGACATTAAAGTTATACTGGCATTCAAACATGAAGTTTCGTGCAATGTAAGATATTGGAGTGTAGATAAAAAGTAGTTGGAAAGAGGGAAGGGCTATGGGGACATATGTATATGTATAACTGATTCACTTTGTGATAAAGCAGAAACTAACACACCATTGTAAAGCAATTATACTCCAATAAAGATGTTAAAAAAAAAGAAAATGAGTAAAATTCTAATTAATTGCTTTAAAGTCATGAATGTGTCAAACTGGTTTGTTGGAACATTTATTTTCAAAAAAAAAAAAAAAAAGTAGTTGGAAAAATATATTTAAAAGAAATCCCCAACAGGAAGCTTTAGGTTATGATGAAATTTGTGGCTATGAATTAGAATGAAGTCTAAAATGTAGAATGTACCTAGCCTTTTAGGATATCAGAAGAGGCTTTGAAAGTCATTTAGGACAACTCCCTTATTTCACAATCATAGAATTTTTGGAAACTGCTTTGTACTATGGTCTGAAGTCCCATTTGTTTAGTTAATGCAGTGCAATTTTCATCTTGCTTACCTTTGGTTTTCTTCATATTGCTACCCGAAGAAAGCTTTTTGCCCTGAATGATGATTTAGTTCTGAAGGGCCAGACCTGACTTTGGTCCAAAGGGAGCTTAACTGCAGGACCTCCTTTGATTTTAAAGGTTGCTAACCGTAGTGGTGCTAATTTGGAACCTCCGAGGAATGAGCCCTTACCCCCAAGTGCCATTGGTGAGTCCACCAGCAAAGCCACAGCTGCGGCCAAGCTTGGGGAGGAAGCTTGCGCTGGGCGGGGTGGCCATCCGCTTTATTTGGCCGGCGCCAGCTTTGGCCTCAGAGAGGTATCTCACATGCTGCTGACATCTTGGCTCAATCGCGTAGAATGAAAACAGTGAAGGACGCCAAGGGCCTTTGCCTTTCCCACCTCTGCATGCTCCTCCCAATCCCGAGGTGGTGGAGCAGGGATTTTAGAGGTGGGCAGAAACAGGTGTGACCTTAGGAAAGCTATTCAACCTTTGGAGGTCCCAGTTCCCTATCTACACAAAGGAGATGATAAGAGTACTGTAAATATCTTAGGGGTAATTGGCAAGCTTAGGTGGGGTATTGTTGAGCACTTTATAAATGTCAGCCACTGTCATTATCAGCAAAGGGCAGCAACATCAACACACTCTAGATTCTCTTCTGTGTAAGCTTCAGTCCCTCCCTGACTCAATTATGATATCACTATTGACTCCTAAAACTATATCTTTATTTATTTATTTATTTTGGGCTGTATTGGGTCTTTGTTGCTGCATGCAGGCTTTCTCCAGTTGCAGCGAGAGGGGGGCTACTCTTCGTTGCTTCTCATTGCGGTGGCTTCTCTTGTTGCGGAGCACGGGATCCAGGCCGGGATCCAGGCGTGTGGTCTTCAGTAGTTGTGGCACGTGGGCTTCAGTAGTTGTGGCACGTGGGCTTCAGTAGTTGTGGCTCGCAGGCTCAGTAGTTGTGGCTTGAGGGCTCTAGAGCACAGACTCAGTAGTTGTGGCACACAGGCTTAGCTGCTCCACGGCATGTGGGATCTTCTCGGACCAGGGCTCGAACCCGTGTCCCCTGCACCGGCAGGCGGATTCTTAACCACTGCACCACAGGGAAGTCCCTAAAACTACATCTTTAGTCCAACTTTTTTCCTGAACTGAACACTAGGCTTCACAATACAACCTGGAGGTGCCCTTGGAACCTAAAGCAAGTCCAAAACTAGATCATTCCCTGGCACTGAGCACCATCTCCTCTTGACCTCTCATTTGTGAAAGACACTGTCACCTTTCTAGCTACGCTGGCAGAAAGACTCAGTTTGTTTTTTTTTTCAACTACTTCTTTATCCTCCATGGAATCAGTTGCCCAGTCATTCATTCACACATTCACTTATTCAACAATTATTTATTGGGCCTTTTCCATAAGCTAGGTACTGTATTAAACTCTGGGTACACAGTGACGAACAAAACTTACATGATTTCTGCCCTCATCTGCAAATATATAATTACACATTGGCATGTATACTTAGAAAGAGATTTCAGTCAGTAGGAGAAAGTACAGCAGGGGACTTAACTTAAAATGAGAGGCAGGAAAGAACACTTGGAGGAAGTGAACATTTGAACTGAGGCCTGAAAGACGAAAAGGCTCTGTCAGGTAGGTAATGAGTGCAGCGTGTTGCTGGCAATGGGATCAGCAGGTACAAAGGCTCGAGGCTGGAACGGACCTGATGCATTTTCTGAGGAACGGGGGGAAGGCCACGTGGCTACAAGGCTGTGAACTTGCTTGAGTCAAGGCGGGAGCAGGAGATTCCCAGGGGGGTATGGGAGCCCCTGAAGGGGTCTGAGTAGGAGAGGCGCAGGGTCGGACCACCCTGGCTGCTCTCAGAGAACGGACTGGGTGGGCAGGAAGAAATCAGAGACCCATCTGGGGGCTGCTCAGGTGGTTCTGGTGACAGATGGTCAGTGGCCGTGGTGATGGAGGAAAGTGGTGTATCTGACACACAATTTGGAGGTGGTGTTGATAGGACTTGGTGATGGCGGTGAGAGGAGAGAGAGAAAGGGAGGTGGCAAGGCCGCTTCTTAGGCTTCTGGCTCGAGCAGCTGTGTAGATGAAAGTGGCCACGGAACCTACCTTCCAAAAGAGCCTCTACCGCTGTATCAGCTCCCAGTACAGTGCCAGCCACATCGCTCCCCTTTCAGGTATCTGGGAAGGCTCCCTATCACCTGCTTAAGCACACACTCCTTGCCTTGGCTTTCAAGGCTCCACGACCCACGTTTCCAGTCTTATTTCCCACCACTTCTCTCCTTAGGTTCTGCTTTGGTCCAGCTGGACCACTTCCTGTTCCCTGAAGGTGTAACCACACATCCCTGCCTCGGTGCCCCCGGCTCACCCTATTCCTCCGTCTCACCATCTCCGTCTGCTGAAACCTTATTCAACGACTTTCAAGGTTCATTAAAGGGCCAGTGTTTAAATCTCACAAAGCTCTGTAACTCTCTGATGGCACTTAGACTCCTGCCTGTTACTGTGGTTATGACAGTACTTATCTTGTGCCCATTCCCTGCCCCCAACAGACCGTATGTCATACCTTCGGGTGCCCGGCCCTATTACTCATTCTGCACCACCGCCCTTGCCCTCACAAGGCTCAAGTACAGGGCTTCACCCACAGTAGGTACATTTTACTGAATTCGTTTGGGACAATTCATGTTATTAATTATGCTAAGGAACGCTGAGACCCAATTTTTTGAGGCCGAGATGTTTTCCAGTAGCATCTGGCAGCACCAGAGCTCACAGCAGAA
Source organism: Leucopleurus acutus (assembly GCF_964270905.1). Classification (NCBI taxonomy): domain Eukaryota; kingdom Metazoa; phylum Chordata; class Mammalia; order Artiodactyla; family Delphinidae; genus Leucopleurus; species Leucopleurus acutus. Next base: position 7,343,438 of record NC_139152.1, read on the forward strand.
TTTATCTTCCACCAAAACTCCTGGCAAATCATATGCAACACAAACCATGCCTCCCACAACAGTCCTCTGCCTGCTCAAAATACTCCAGCGCAGCAGTGCTCGTAAGCTTACCCTTTCCTCGAAGTACGGAATATTAAAAATCAGTCTCTAACTCAGGATTTTTCAAACTGCTTGTTGTAACCCATTAATGGGTCATGAAATCAATTTAGCAGGTCATCAACAATACTAAAAAATAAAATAGAAAATAGCCAAACACACTGCCTATACTCAGGATGAGTAATGTTTCCTGAAACTTTTGCTTCCAATGCAAGCATTCACCTATGTGTATAATGGGTCATGATGTAAAACATATTTCTTATCAGGGGTCTCAGTTAAAAAGGTTTAAAGGCTGGGTGGCCCACCTCAAGATCGGCACATAGAACTCAAGTAGGGAGAGTAAGATGTTAAGGAAAAAGTAATGAGACTATCTAATTAAAATAGTAATGAGGGGGTAATCATATGGTTCAGTAATGATAATAATATTTGGAGAATAACAAGAGATGTTAGCAAATGGGGAAAACTAAGCCATAAAGAAACTGAGAGCATTTTGTTTATTCCAAAGATCATAGGATACAATGATGTTTCAAAAAGTTTAGGTATTGGGACTTCCCTGGTGGCACAGTGGTTAAGGATCCGCCTGCCAACGCAGGGGACATGGGTTCGAGCCCTGGTCCGGGAAGATCCCACATGCTGCGGAGCAACTAAGCCTGTGCGCCACAACTACTCAGCCTGCGCTCCAGAGCCTGCAAGCCACAACGACTGGGCCCGTGTGCTGCAACTACTGAAGCCTGAGCGCCTAGAGCCCGTGCTCCGCATCAAGAGAAGCCACCACAAGAAGCCTGAATACTGCAACAAAGAGTAGCCCCCCGCTCGCCGCAACTAGAGAAAGACTGGGCGCAGCAATGAAGACCCAACGCAGCCAAAAATAAATAAAAATTTAAAAAATAAAGTTCCCTTAAAAAATGTCGAGTACAATTTAAAAAAAAGTAATGAGACTATCCCTTTAAAATGTGACTGTCTGATATCAATATATAATACCTAACCCTTCCCTCAGGGTACCTGCATTTAGGTGCTTTTAACCCACATTAATCTCATTAGTAGAAAGTGAAGAAAGTGAGTCAGAAATCATTTCGGACTACAGGCCTTCTTGGTACCTCAAGCAAGGATTTCCTCCAGTATCCCAGCTCCCCAAGAGAGCTGGTTCAGGAACTCCATTGCTGAAAAGCTACTGGTTTCTAGGTTACAATACACAGAAGTGATAATACCTTTGTAAGAGAAACATATTTACAACCAGAATGCATCCTTTCTTCCACACACTTGTCAACAAGCTTATCAATTTATGTTTCTATGTATTTATTTAACATAAACCTAGAAAATACAGTCCTATACATCCACGTGCAAGACCTATGCCTGATCTGAGGTAACGTGAACCCCAAGTTGATCTAAATGTGAGATATACTGTGAGGTACTGAAGGCAATAGCACATGTGGGATAGGAAGGGGGGATGTGGGAAATGGTACAATGGACAAGGGGGCTCAGGAGTGTGGTAGATGTATTATGCCAAGTGTTCATTACTTTGATGCTTGGTGGTAATGAGAGGATGAGGTTAGAGGGGTGGGATACGGAGAAAACAATTTTCTAGACAGCTGTATGCACCATGATAGTATATAGTAGTCCACCAGGAGAGTACAGGCTGTATTTGATTATGTCAGCACTAAAAGGACAGATTCCAAGTCCTAATTCCAGCCCCAGCTCCATTTAACAGGTTGCCTCTTATAATTTGTTGCTTCTTGTGTTACATTCTCAATTTATAGTTGAGACATCAACAGTGAGCTTCCTAAGGAATGAAATGTAAACACTCTTAATTGCCAATTAGAATACCAACAAATAACTGGGCCAGAGACAAGGATGAAGAAGTAGGAAGTTCAAAGTTGGTATGGTGCAGAGAAACTTAGATTGAGGTACTGATAAATTTGGGTTAGATCTGGGTGATGTGACATGAAGCAAGTCACACAACCAAACGTTCTGTCCGCCTCTAAAATTTTACAGTTCTACAAGGGAGGGAAAAGGTGACCTTCATCTGGAAGAAAGGAAGATTATATTGGTTCGGTGTGTAATAGGCAAGTGACAATGACATTACCCAAGGTTGTTTAAATATGAATTAATGCCTCTCCCATTATCTAGATCAGGTTAGGTGATACATGTGAGTGTCTCTACTGACTACTGGATAACTTCCAAATTTCTTTCCCGGCATTTAAGGCTTTCCACATCTGCCCAAGTTATCTCAAATTTCTTGTGGTTCAGACCCACTCTTGCCCCCAGTCTTGTGTGCTTAGTTCTTCCCCATCCCTACTCTCCTAGCTAATGTCCCATAACCTTCCTAAAACCTTCCAGCTACTCAAATATTTATGTATCAGCTCTTCACCTTTGAATTCCTACAAGACTTTACAGCAATCCTATCAGATTATCGTCCTCATTTCATAAATAAGAAAACTGAGGCTCAGAGAGGTTAAGTGGTTTGCCCAGGGTCCCACAGTTTGTAAGCAGCAGCAGGGCTGGGTCTGATTTGTTTTCCAAGTCCACACACTTTTTTTTTCCTCTCATTGTGCCATGCTGCTTCCGTGTATTAAAAAACCACGGAGAAAGGATGCAGTAAAAAAGCCTATAAACCAGTTATAATACAGTTTGTTGTGACAAAAATGCAGATACAAAACATCCTTTGAACCACGTGTGCAATAAACGCTTGGGGTAGCATGGTTAGTTTTTAAGAAGTTGCCACTCTTGTTTCCCAAGCCCAGTATTAAAGCGATATTCCAGGGTAAATGACAGGTGTATGGCTGAGGAAAAGAAAAAGCAATATGGTATAAGAGGAAAATATTAGAAGCGGGACAAAAAGATGAAGGTGTAATACAAGCTGGGAATGCACAAGAGACACTCAGAATATGCAAGTATGGAGTATGGGGCTGAGGGGGCCCATAGGACTAAAATATCTAAGTAAGGGGGCCTGTAACTGCCAGTAAGAAGCGCACGTGTGTGACGGTTGATATTAATAACAGCAGTACACATGGACAGAGAGAACTCCAGAGAGAGACAAATAAGGACGGGTCGCCGGGACACAGGGTAGAGCATGGCAGGATGAGAGGGTGGTGGCGCCTAATGAGGGGCCAGAAGGGTACAGCAGGGGTCGAAGGGAAAGGTGAAGAGGTTCAGAGGGCACGTCGCCCCCAGACTCGGGACTAGACTCGTCTTCCTCTCCACAGCTGGTTGGTGTGTTCTAGGATTCACATCTGCACCCCACAAAGCCCTCCAGGTGGCTCCGGGAAGAGGGGGCGGTCACTTCCCCGTTCCTTGGGGACTCCGCGAGGGGTCCTTACCTAGGAAGATGGAGATGATGAGCCGCAGCGCCTGTTCTGACGCGCCCAGGGACGTCGCCAACTTGTTAAGGCTCAGGTTCTGGAAACCGCCCCGCAGCACCGTCGCCAGCTCCGCCGCCGCTCCCACGTCCCCCTCGGCTGCGGACGCCATCTTAGCTCCGGGCGCCCCCCGGGGACCCCTCAGCTCCGCGCGCCCCAAACGTGGGCACAACGCTGGAGCTTCACCCCCAATTCCGGCCCGGAGCCCGCCCACGGCGTGCGCATTGGCTGCAGGACCGCCCAGCGGCTCCGGGATCAGCCGATCATTGGTCGGCCCGGGCAGGGGGCGGGGCCTCACGCCGCAAGGTAGGCAGGGGGCGGGGCCGAACGTTTGTAAGGCAAAGGTGACTCGGGCCGAGAATGAACGCGGGGCCGGCAGGGGGCGGGGCTCGGAATCGGGAACTAGACCCTTGATTGGAAAAGTCAGAAGCCGACGGCGCGGCGACTGTACAACTCAGTTCTAACAGCTCGGGGGAGGAGTCGGGGCGGGCGAGAGTCCGGCCGGCTCGAGCGCTGCCTCCCCATTGGCTGAGACGGAGCAGGCGAGAGTCAGGGCGGGGGGGCCGTCACCCGATCGCGAGGTTACTCTCGGTCGCCGGCGCGCCGGGGTTACTGGGGCATGTAACGGGAGGGCGGGAATTCCTGCCGCGGGCTCGCGAGCGCCCTCTAACGGCGCCTCGGCCGTTTTTGAACAGTTAGGCACGCCGCCTTCCCTCCCCGAGGGTGGGGAGAGCCCGGCGCCCCCAGCACTCTTTGCCTGCTCCTTTGATTTCATGTAACTTCCTGTATTAAAACTACCTACCCCCGAGAGGCGATGCAGTTAAGATATGCTGATTTAGTCCTTATGATTTTAATTAAAAATTAAACTAGTTTGTCACTATTCAGGTAATACAGGTTCAAGATCAAAGTGCAAAGAGGATAGAGACTGAAGACAAAATAAAAGTCCTTTCTTCCCACCTTGCTTCCCATTCTTACTTCCACTGTTCAGATTAGGCTAACGAAAATGTACCAGGGCCTGTGCTGGGCTCTGAGCCCAGAGCTGTGGAGTGGGGATGGCGCACGGTCATATAAAGCGTGTAATTGCAAGAGAAAGGAACAAGGTTCCGTGAGAATACTTAACAAAGGAACACTAAGAGTTTCCAGTAACCACTGGAATTCGTGGAGCATTCTTGTACAATTACAGCTAATACTTCTATAGCACTTCGCGCTTTATGCAGCTCTGATACCCATATTATTTCGCTTAATTGATTATGAAACAGGATATTTATTATTACGATGTCCTCTTACAGACACAGAGGCTTGGAGAAATTAAGGAACTCGCTAAGTTCCTTCCCTAGTAAGGGGCAGCGACAGAATTGAAACCTTAAATTTCACCTCCCTCCTCTTTTTTGGGGGACAAAATTAAAAAAAAATCAGAGAAGTCAAGAATAATATAACATCCCCCAGGTTAAGAAACAAACATCACATGTACAGCTGAAGAGCCTGGTGTATCCCTTCCACAGGGCATTTCCCTCCTTTCCTTCTCAGAGGTCACCTCCTTTCTGACTTTGGTACTTATCAACCCCATGCCTATTTTTATACTTTACACTCTGTATATATCCAGAAACAATTATAATATAGTTTTGCATGCTTTTAAAGTTTATATTTATGGTTACAGTGAATGTATCATTTTGCAACTTGTTTTTATGCTTAACATCTTTATTGAGACATTCATGTTTCTACATGTAGCTGTAATACAGTCGTTTTAACTGTGAAGTAACATTGCACTGTTTGATTATACCACAATTATTTTTCATGATTATGTTGAGGAATACTTGGATCACTTACTATTCATGTATTTCTTTTATTACAAACATGGCTGCTGTGGACATTCTCCTTTAAGCAACAGTGAAAGTTTCTCTAGGGCTGTAACTCCAAACGGATTTTTTGTTTGTTTGTTTGTTTGTTTTAATTAACTGGGGTCTATTGTAGGAAACACATTGCTATCCAGTATACACACATGCTCATACACTATGCAACTAATATGTACACGCATGTGTGCAGCGTGTGTATGTGATGTGTTCTCTTATATTTTCTATTCTATTTTAATTCATTAAAAAAATTGCTCATCAGGATCCACTAACTTGATATCACTACTTGCTCAGTGTAGAAAACACCCCTCTAGGGTTTATAACCAGGAGGGGAATCATGAGTTGTAAGGTTTGCACACCTTCAATTTTACTAGATTTTGCCTAATTGAAGTGTTTGGCTAAATGTTACTTAAGACCCTTAAAATCTTTGATTTGCTGAATAAGTAAGATATATTTATTAAAGCATCTAGTTAGTTAGACCCTATTTAAAAATAGACGAAGTCGGTTTCTTTTCGTTTTGTGCAATTAGGTAATATGTCTGCCCCTTCTTACACCTCTGGTTTTCCAAGACGAGAGTCTGTGTGGCAAGAGGCTGTGTCTCCGTTGACACAACAGATTCCTGTTTGCCTTTCCCCTCAGGTGTTTGATCGGCTACATTCCCTTCATTCTTCCTACTGTTCCAACGCAGCACCTGTTTCTCCAGTTATACTAGCTGCTGAGCTAGTGAGTGGGAGAAGATTAAGATTATATGGCCTCTTACTTTATAATGCAGCACATTCATGGAGGGCTTAGTAAGTCAGGTTCTGTGCTGGTCCCTCGATGCAAAGATCCATAAGAGACAGTCCCTGCCCACAGGAAGCTCTGTGTATGGGGGAAGAGAGACCTGAAAAGATAATTATAAACCAAAGTGGTTGTGTCTGTATAGAAATAAGCATCAGGTATTAGTGAAATCCCTCCTCTCTCATTACTGCTTTTCCCCGCCCTGTCCTTCCTTCTTTAGCAAGTTCAGTATTTCCTTCTACTCCCTTTCCTCTGGCTCATTGACCTCTGCTATCTATTGCTATCTGCAGGGCTTCCCACCTTAAACACCTTCCCTTTCTCTGGGGTTACTGGCCTCTTTTCCCTCCTTACCGTACTTGTGGAGAAACAGTCTGGTTGGAGTTCACTCAATATCCAGGCATGGCTTTACAACTGCTCAACCCCCTTGCAGTAAGCTTGAGACCACATGACTAGTTATGGCCCATGGACTGTAAGCAGAAATGAAGCGTCATTTCCTGGCCCAGGAGGTGCACAGCTAGTGTGACTCCCAAATCTCTCTCTTCCCTAGATAGTAGCACATACAGAGGCCATGCGTCCTGTCTGGTATAGTATGAGATGGAGGAAGCCGCCCAACTGGCATCTTGCTCAACACTTAGCTTAAGCGAAAAGTAAACATTTGTGGTATTAAACCCCAAGATTTAAGGTTACTGCTTTAACTTACCCTGACTAAGACACTTACCCACCAGTCTTTATACCCATTAGAACTTGGTACTCATTTTCACCACTTATGAAACTATTCACACAAAGGCCACCAACTATTCCTTAATAGTTACATGTACTCTCCCTTCTCCATCTCATTTTTTTTTTTTTTTTTTTTTTTGCGGTATGCGGGCCTCTCACTGCTGTGGCCTCTCCCGCTGCGGAACACAGGCTCTGGACGCGCAGGCTCAGTGGCCGTGGCTCACGGGCCCAGCCGCTCCGTGGCATGTGGGATCTTCCCGGACCGGGGCACGAACCCGTGTCCCCTGCATCGGCAGGCGGACTCTCAACCACTGCACCACCAGGGAAGCCCTCCATCTCATTTTTAATAACCTTGTTTTTTTTTTGCCTGCGCTGCCCAGCTTGCAGAATCTTAGTTCCCCCACTAGGGATCGAATCCGCACCCCTGCAGTGGAAGTGCAGAGTCCTAACCACGGACCTCCAGGGAATTAAATCCCTCCATCTCATATTCTTAATTTTCAAGAACTCTTTATGCTGAGATAGCATCTTTTTTCCCCCACAGCATTCTTGTTTTATGGATGAACTTTGCTATACTAGCCTTCTGAGAAGATTAATTAGGGATTTGGGGGGATTTTTTATTTGTTTACTTATATTTCTTCTTTTATTCCCTGCATTTTTCCTTTTCCCTCAGGATTTCTGCTTTCTTTTTGTTTCTTTTATCTCTTTTAAGATGCCGACTGTCCTTTCTAATACAAACAAGGCATTACAAAGTTGATTGGATATATGGACCCTGAGTAGGGCTTGTTGACTGGTGAATTTCCCTGAAGGGGATTGGGCTGGGAGCTCCCCTTTTGACCTAGAAACTTCCAAATGTCTGTATGTGGAGGGTTTATTTATTTTTTATTTATTAAAAAAATTTTAATTCTATTTTAGGGCTGCATCGGGTCTTCGTTGCTGCACTCTTCGTTGCAGTGGGCAGGCTCAGTAGTTGCGGCACCCAGGCCCTGGAGTGCAGGGGCTTCAGCAGTTGTGGCTCGCGGGCTCTAGAGCGCAGGCTCGGTAGTTGTGGCGCACGGGCTTAGTTGCTCCGCGACATGTGGGATCTTCCTGGACCAGGGATCGAATCTGTGTCCCCTGCCTTGGCAGGCAGATTCTTAACCACTGCACCACCAGGGAAGTCCCTGGAGGCTTTATTCTTTAGGATTATTCAGTCTCTTCAGAGAGGAGTCTCCCAGTCTCCTGCTTGGAAGATGTACGTCTGTTTTATAGGTGCACATCTCTCTCTTGTTCCATGCAATGCTTGATGTCTTTGGGTCCAGAGTCTTTCCTATCCATTTTCGCAGAGAATATAGCATCAATTCTCTGCCTGGTGGTGGTGGGGTTGGGTACTTCCCTGGTTGTGCTAGGTAGGGAGGGGGCTTGAGGGTCCACCTTTCTGGAGTCTAGGCTTTCAGTCCATTCCTCCTGTTTTGACTCCTTGTCAGCTACTTCCCCTGGGCTGTATCATCACTACACCACACCTTCTTTCCATTTTTCAAAACTGTGTTTAAATGTTTCATCTGCTCTTCTTCCATTCACTTTGTTCCTATAGATTTATACCTTCTCCACTCCACCCTTTACTATATTTTAGTGGGATTTTAGGCACAAGAGGCAAGTTAATTTGCCATCTTTATGAGAAGTTTTCCTCTTTGTTTTAAAGTATATTTCTTTTCTTTTTAAAATTATTTATTTGTTTATTTATTTATTTTGGCCACACCATGTGGCATGTGGGATCTTTTTTTAAATTTTATTTATTTATTTTTGGCTGTGTTGGGTCTTTGTTGCTACCGGGCTTTCTCTAGTTGCGGCCAGTGGGGGCTACTCTTCGTTGCACTGCGCGGGCTTCTCATTGCGGTGGCTTCTCTTGTTGGGGGCACGGGCTCTAGGCGCGTGCGCTTCAGTAGTTGTGGCACTCGGGCTCAGTAGTTGTGGCTCGTGGGCTCTAGAGCGCAGGCTCAGTCGTTGTGGCGCACGGGCTTAGTTGCTCCGCGGCATGTGGGATCTTCCCTGACCAGGGATCGAACCCGTGTCCCCTGCATTGGCAGGCAGATTCTCAACCATTGTGCCACCAGGCAAGTCCGGCATGTGGGATCTTAGTTCCCCAACCCTGTGCCCTGTGCAGTGGAAGCGCAAAGTCTTAACCACTGGACCTCCAGGGAAGTCCCTACAAGTATTTTTCTAATCGTCTGCTTTAAAAAGTACTTCTACGGCTTCCCTGGTGGCGCAGTGGTTGAGGGTCCGCCTGCCGATGCAGGGGACACGGGTTCGTGCCCTGGTCCGGGAAGATCCCACATACCGTGGAGCGGCTGGGCCCGTGGGCCATGGCCGCTGAGCCTGCGCGTCTGGAGCCTGTGCTCCGCAGCGGGAGAGGCCACAGCAGTGAGAGGCCCGCGTACCGCAAAAAAAAAAAAAAAAAGTACTTTTAGGGAATACCTAGCTGGTCCAGTGGTTAGGACTCTGTGCTCTCACTGCCGAGGGCCCGGATTCAGTCCCTGTTTGGGGAACTAAGATCCCACATCTCACAAGCCACGTGACACCGCCAAGAAGAAAAACCCAAAAAGCTCTTAGATAATCTGTATTTTGAATAGTTTTATGTCTTTAAAGAACATGCTTAAGCTTCTGTATTAGTCTGGGTTCTGCAGAGAAACAGAGCCAGTAGGATAAATGTATATAGTTGACCCTTGAACAACAGAGGCTTGAACGGTGTGGGTCCACTTATGTGCAGATTTTGTTTTACTATATGCATACAGGAGTGCCACACGATCCACAGTTGGTTGAATCAGCAGATGCAGAATCACTGATACAGAGGGTTGACTGTATAATTATACGCAGATTTTCAACTGTGTAAGGGGGTGGCATCCCTAACCCCCATGTTGTTCAAGGGTCAACTACATATATATAGGTATATATATATAAAATAAGGAATTGGCCCATGTGAATATGGAGGCTGAGAAGTCCCTAGATTCACAGTCAGCAAATTGGAAATGCAGGAGAGACAATGGTCCAGTTCCAGTCCAATTCTGAAGGCCTGACAACCAGGAGAGCCAAAGATGTTATTTTCAGGCCAAGTCTGAGTCTGAAAGCAGGAGAAACCAATATTCTAGCTCAAAGGCAGGCAGAGAGAGCAAATTCTCCTTTACTCAGCCTTTTATTCTTTCAGGTCTTCAAGGAACTGGATTAGGCCCACTCAGTAAAGCAGATAGCTTTACTCAGTCTGCATATTCAAATGTTTATCTCATCCAGGAACACTCTTACAGACACACTCAGAATAATGTTTAACCAGATATCTGGGCACCTCATGGCCCAGTCAATTGACACATAAAATTAATCATCACGATTCTATCCCCTGTCAATTTGACACTCATATGTGTGTCCTTAAGCCATACTTATTCTCCAAATAAAGACAACAAGGTCATCATTCCACCTAACGTGATACAACCATCCTGTGTGCAACTGAGAATGCACCAACCCCTTCCCCAGAAGGTGAGGTAAAGTCCCTGAGTGATGCTTACTCTTCTCCTCGATCTCTCATAACTTCAATACTATGATGTAAAATTAAAAACACTTAAATTCGGGACTTCCCTGGTGGTCCAATGGTTAAGAATCTGCCTTCCAATGCAGAGGATGTGGGTTCGATCCCTGGTCGGGGAACTAAGATCTCACATGCTGCAGTGCAACTAAGCCCGCGTGCTCTAGAGCCCGTGTGCCACAACTACTGAGCCCGCATGCAGCAACAAAAATTCCCACATGCTGCAACTAAGACCTGACGCGGCCAAAGAAAGAAAGAAAGGAAGAATGCAAGGGGCAGTATAAATAATATGATGTATGGATGTCATGAGGCTAGTGAGGAGCAGGGGATTCATTCTAATGAGGGGAAATCACTGAGCCTAAGTTAAAAAAACCCACAATTCTATGAAAGAAAGTCAATATATATTATGGTACATGATAAGGGAATAAGAGGGGAAAACCCACAATATGTATATATATATATAAATTCATAACAAAGTAAGGAGGAATACTTTTTTTTTTGATAATCTACTTTTTCTAAGAAGTAGATTTATTAATATAGGACGCTTGTAAGAGATGCAAGCGGGCAGGCGAGGAGCTCTGCCCTGAGGATTAAGTGCGCTACAGTTTTATAGTCAAAGGAAAGGGGGAGGGGAAAAGACCGCCTTCTTCGAGTAGACATGAGGCTTACATCACTAGTTCCAAGGAGGAATACTTTTGATAATTACAGTCTTTATGTAACTGGTCACATGGCCATAGCTGGTATTTATAACTACCTTCTTTTACTACCCATTCTATAATTCCTTTGCCTTCAGCAAGCACCTCAGTTTGTTGTGGTTCTTTACTTGGTGGAGTGACTCGCACCTTCATTCCCGAGAGGTCTGGGTCATAGATAGTCCCGCCTGGATTGGATTGTCAGTTTTCCATTGACCTTCATCACAGGGCATGGTAATGGGAAGAGAAGCCCTAAGGGATCTCTTGTATGGCAGACTTACTCTCCCTTATGCCCATTGTGGAGAAGCAGTCCAGTTTCCCCTTGGAAGTCAGGGTCAGTCAGCCCAGCCAGCACAGTAACTCCCTTCTTTGAGTTCCTCATGCCTCTGAATCAACAGGCAAGGTGGCCGGGCAGCAGTCTTACCTTCCAGTTCAATGGAATCATTGCTGTGTCTCCTCGTGGAAGCATTCCTTCCTCTGAACCAAGACCTCCAGGCCAGCAGAGCATAAGGACACAGGGACAGGAAGCAAACATTTTGCCAGTGGGTTCCTAGGATTAGTAGCGATCACTGCCACTCCCATTTCCACCCCTTGATTCCTGGACCCATGAATCTTGGCTGTGGGTGAAATATTTTAGGTGCTGATTCAGAGCATATACAGCCTTCTGGAGGACCTTGCCCCAGCCTTGCCAGGTATGACCACTGTAGGGGAGCAAAATTTGTCATCCCAAAATGTCTCTTTGGCATGTGGCTTATTTTGAGCTGAAGATAATCAAGGCCTAAAAGACTCAGGAAGAACATTTGACCTTCTCCCTAACTGCCTGAAACAATTCAGATAGAGGGTTTGTTCCTAGAATAGACCTATCACCAGAGATATCTGCAAAGAATATGGGCTGAGTGTGGTGGGGAAACTCGGCAGGGCCTGAGATCCATGCATTGTCCCCACCACTGTCTTTTGTCTTCAGCTGAAGAGACTATTGAAGGTGAGGATTTTGGCCATCGTGTTGCTCGGTTTTCCTGGGTCTCTCCCATGTAAACACGTTATTAAACTTTTGTTTGATTTTCTCCTGTAACTCTGTCTCACGTCAGTTTGATTCTTAGACCAGTCAGAAGAACCTAGAAGGGTAGAGGACAATTTCTTCTTCCCCAAACCCACTGCGGGGGAGGGGAATTTCCTCCTCTTTCCCCTCTTAGTTCTTTTTGGCTGTCAATCAAAATGACATAAGGCAGATTAACAGGAGAAAAGTCAAATTGATTACATGCGCATGACGAATCCACATAAGCGTGAAGAATTCCCAAGACAGCAAGGCAAGATGAAGAATATATATTATTCTAGACTAAGGACAGGGAGTCTGACACTTCAAAGGGAAGTAAGGTAATTCACAGGAAGATAAAAAGAGTTAATATTTGGCAAACAGATCCAAAGACAGTGGCACACAGAGAGGACTTTGATCAAATGGGCCTTGCTAGGCTTCTCCCTGTCTACCACACCTAATTTATACTTTACTGTAGTTATTTATAATTCCTTCCTGGGACAGCCCTCCTATCTTAAATCCTTTGGGGCAATAAGAGTGGGGAGTTGTTCAAAGGTTCTTCCCGAGTCTTTTAGGTCTTTCTGCTTTCAGCTCGAAATAATCTGCGTGTCAGCCTGACACATCTTGGGGTGACCTGTCCTGAGCCCCATCACCCCCTAGCTGGCACTGTAACTCAGTCTTCAAAAGTCTACAAAAGCTATCAAGCCAGCTGCTTCAGGATGGTGAGGAACATGATAAAACCAGCGAATTCCATGAACATGGACCTGTTGCTGCCCTTCTTTTGCTGTGAAGTGAGTTCTTTGATATGAAGCAGTGCTGTCCATCCATGATGGTGGATAAGTCTTTCTGTACGTCCACAGATGGTAGGTTTGGCAGAAGCATTGCAAGCGGGAAGACAAATCCATATCCGAAGTGTCTAATTGCAGTAAGAACAAAATGCTGACCTTCCACGATGGAAGTGAAACAGGAGGGAAGGGGGCAGAGCATAACCTTTAAAAGAATGACACAGCCATTGAGGACAGGACAAAAACTGGTTAGAACCAACTAGGTCCAAGACGGCAGAAGGCTCGACTTCCAGTAGACCTTGAACCTCATTACACGCTTATTGTAATGCATTAGCATATGCTAAATGACACACCCACCAGCACCATGACTGTTCCAAAGCTAACAATAAAAGGCCGGAAAAGTGGGCAGTGGCCCAATTCCTGGAAAGCTCCACCCCTTCTCCAAAATAGTTGGAATAATCCTCCCGCTCATTAGCCTTTGAAATTACCCAACCCCAAAATACAAAATACCCCATATTTTAAGGCCTCTCACCTTCTGAGATAGCCCACACTCGGTCTATGGAATATGTATCTCTTTAAATAAATCCACTTCTTACCTATCACTTTGTTTCTCACTGAATTCTTTCTGCGATGAGACATAAAGAATCTGACTTTTGGGCTTTCCTGGTGGTGCAGTGGTTGAGGGTCCGCCTGCTGATGCAGGGGACATGGGTTTGTGACCCGGTCGGGGAGGATCCCACATGCCGCGGAGCGGCTAGGCCCGTGAGCCATGGCCGCTGAGCCTGTGCGTCCAGAGCCTGTGCTCCGCAACGGGAGAGGCCACAACAGTGAGAGGCCCGTGTACTGCAAAAAAAAAAAAAAAAAAGAATCTGACTTTCATCAAGTCCTGAGACCACATGTGTGGTGTGATCTCAACTAAAAGACAGTGGGCTCACGTCCCAGTTTGGGTTTTGTCTGGGTTCGAGTCCTGGCCCGTGGGTTCAAGTCCCAATCTGAGTCGTGTGGTTTCAGAAGTAATTCAGTGTAATCAACTTGCCACCATGTTGATCACCCCTGGGAAATGTTGCCATATTGGAGACTTGGTGTTTGTTTCCGCTGTCAGCAGATTGGGCATTGAGCAGTGACCATAGCCAAGTTGGCCTTGGTGAATGGAAGTTCATGTTGCTGAGGCCATGTATAATCTCCATCCCAGCCACCGTGACCACTTTGTTCATAAGTTCATTAAGCAATGATAGGTGGCTGGGAAGAGGCTGACTGGTATCCACAGAATGGGTCATCTTTTCCATGTGATTCTTAAAATCCTCCTCTGCTGGGGTCACCCTTTGGTGAACATTCACATGGGACAAAAATATATTCATGCTTTTTGCCCATTCAGAGAGGCCTACTATATACCTTTTCCCCAGATTTCCTTGTCATCTATTTTCCAACTGTGTTCCTCCCAAGTGTTCGACTATCCAACTAAACCACTGGCTACAGCCCATGAATTGATATGTAATTGCACATCTGACCATTTCTCCTCCAAGCAAACTGAACAGCAAGTTGCACTAATCTGTGTTTTGCCCACTGGGGTTTCCCTTCACCGCTTTTCTTCAGAGATGTCCCAGAAAGGGACATCTGTCCACATTCAAATGTTACCTGTGTATCCTGCAACGCCATCTGTAAACCAGTCCTTCACTTTCTCTTCCTCTGTCAACTGATTGTAGGGACTCCCCATGAGACCATAGGTACAGGCTTGGAGAGAGGAGGCGGTGTAGCAGGAGTGTGGACCATGGACATTTGAGCCACTTCCTCATGTAACTTTTTTTGTGCATTCAGAGCCTGCTTGGACCACTTCTGTTTGGTGATGGAATGCTGCTGTGCACACCCAACTTTATGGGTGGGTCATGTGACACCTAGTTCATGATGGGCAGCTCAGGTTGCATGGTAATTGGGTGGCCCACGGTTAAGTGTTCAGTCTCTACTAAGGCCCAGTAGCAGGCCAAGAGCTGTTTCTCAAAAGGAGAGTAGTTATCTGCAGAGGATGGCAGGGCTTTGCTTCAAAATCCTAAGAGCCTGCCCTGCGATTCACCTATAGGGGCCTGCTGAAGGCTCCTGATGAAACCGAACAAAGGGCTCATGTGCCCACAGCACAAAAAGCCAAAGTCTGAGAGTGGGTATTTTAAAAATTTAATTTAATTTAATTTAATTTTTTTGGCTGTGCCGTGTGGCATGCGGGATCTTAGCTCCCAGATCAGGGAACTTGGCGTGAGACCTCTGCGTCCTAACCACTGGACCGCCAGGGAATTCCCAACAGTGGGTGTCTATAGCAGAGTAAGGATTTTATTGCAGGGTGCCAAGCAAGTCTCAGATCCACTCCAACTTGGTCTCTAAATTAGGGGTTTTTAAAGGGGAAGAACAGAGGAGCTGGGGTTCATCATCTTAGTCATCTGCAGTCTACGCTTTTGGTCTGCTGACCTGGGTGGGGAGAGGACCCTGTCAACACAATCTGTAAAGGCCATCTTGCCCTGGAAGATAACTTAAACAGCACATAAACAGTGATGCTTATCGGAAAGTGTGGCTCAAGTCACCTGATCTTCATTCTCCTTATTGATTAGCCTGTGGTCAAATAGGTATGGGCTAAGACAAAAGGGAACAAAAGAGGAATGAGAAAGACAAGAACAGAAACCCAGGCATTAGTTTTAATTATAAATGAACCATAGGACTCGGTTTCACAAACAGCATCCCTATCTGCCGCTGCCACTTCAAACATCATTGGATCTGCTGGACCACATGCACCCAGTAGCTGAGCAGCTTGCCTAGCAGTCTGGACCCGTGATAGGGTATCCCCACGTTTCATCTCCACTCAAAACTAGTGGATTTGGGTTGCTTGTAACGAACCCAAATGAGGACTGTGTTGCCTCCCAAATCCAAAGGGGCTCAACAAGCATTGTGCCTCTTTTTTGACTGTAGGAGGAGCCAGACGCAACAACTTATCCTTTACCTTAGAAGGGTAAAGATCTCAAGATGCCCCACATCACTGGACTCCTAGAATTTCACTGAGGCAAAGTCTCCTGAATTTTGTTGGATTTTTTTCCCACCCTCTGCATGCAAATATTTTATCAGTAAGTCTAGAGTTTTTTTTTTTTTTTTTTTTTGCGGTACGCGGGCCTGTCTCACTGTTGTGGCCTCTCCCGTTGCGGAGCACAGGCTCCGGACGCGCAGGCTCAGCGGCCACGGCTCACGGGCCCAGCTGCTCCGCGGCATGTGGGATTTTCCCGGACCGGGGCACGAACCCACGTCCCCTGCATCGGCAGGCAGACTCTCAATCACTGCGCCACCAGGGAAGCCCTGCAGCATTATTTATAATAGTCAAGATATGGAAGCAACCTAAGTGTCCATCTGTAGATGGATGGATAAAGAAGATATGATATACATATATAATGGAATATTACTCAGCCATTAAAAAGAACAAAATCTTGCCACTTGTGACAATATGGATGGACCTAGAGGGTATTAAGCTAACCGAAATAAGTCAGACAGAGAAAGGCAAATACCATATGATTTCACTTATATGTGGAATTAAAAAAACAAAACGATTGAACAAATATAACTACACGCAGGAACAGACTCATAGATACAGAGGACAAATAGGTGGTTGCCAGAGGGGAGGGGGTTGAGGGGAACGAGTGAAATAGGTGAGGGAGATTAAGAGGGACAAACTTCCAGTTACAAAATAAGTGAGTCCCAGGGATGAAATTTACAATGTGGAGAATATAGTCAAGAATGTTGTAATCACTTTGTATGGTGACAGATGGTAACTGAACTTATCATGGTGATCATTTTGTAAAGTATAGAAGTATCTGATCACTATGCCGTGCACCTGGAAAAACAAAGAGATGTGATAGAGCAAAGGATGCGTCAAATTGCTTAGAAAGGGTCCTGATGCAATATGGTTGAACTGAAGCCGCTAACTCTCTTGAAAAACATCCCCTGCGCTTTCCAACATGGTTCGAGAGCCAAGATGAGAAATAAGCACACAAATCCGAAGTGACACTTACGAATAAAAACTGTGAGAAATGACCGTTTCCAGTAGCAAAGAGAGCACTGATAGCCCACGGCGTGACCCGGCATTAGAGACACTCCAAGTATCTCCTTTGGATACTCCTAATCAACCACTTGTAATAAGAAGGAGCTGGGGCCTCCCTGGCGGCGCAGTGGTTGAGAGTCCGCCTGCCGATGCAGGGGACGCGGGTGCGTGCCCCGGTCCGGGAAGATCCCACGTGCCGCGGAGCGCCTGGGCCCGTAGCCGTGGCCGCTGCGCCTGCGCATCCGGAGCCTGTGCTCCGCATCGGGAGAGGCCTCAACAGTGAGAGGCCCGCGTACCGCAAAAAAAAAAAAAAAAAAAAAGGAGCTGGATGAGTGTGTATATAATACTTCTATAGATGAGGAAAAGTAATTTCCCCTCTGTGTTCTAGGTTCTTGGAGGAGACACCCCTGTAATTAAAGACAGGTTAATAAGAGGAAAGCAAAACAGAAGTTTAAACACATGTATACCTTCTGTATATATGGGAGATGCCTAGGAAAACTGAGTAACTCCCAGAAATGGCCCAGGCCATCACCTTAAATACCATCTTCCACTAAAGACAGAAGATGTTGGTGGAGGGGCAGCCAGTTAAGGGAGGATATCAAGCAAAGCACAGGAGGGTCTGGTTGTTACGTAGTCAGTCCCTACAGGCTAGATATTCTGTTTCCTTCAAAGAAGCTGGAAGCATGTGTGTATAACCTTCTGTATTTTTTTTTTACAATTAAAAAATTTTATTTATTATTTATTTTTGGCTGCATTTGGTCTTCGTTGCTGCGCGCGGGCTTTCTCTAGTTGTGGCGAGCGGGGCTACTCTTTGTTGCAGTGCATGGGAGTCTCATTGCGGTGGCTTCCCTTGTTGTGGAGCACGGGCTCTAGGTGCGCAGGCTTCAGTAGTTGTGGCTCGCGGGCTCTAGAGAGCAGGCTCAGTCGTTGTGGCGCACGGGCTTAGCTGCTCCACGACATGTGGGATCTTCCCGGACCAGGGCTCGAACCCGTGTTGCCTGCATTGGCAGGGAGATTCTTAACCACTGAGCCACCAGGGAAGTCCCAAACCTTCTGTTTTTTAATCTTGGTGACTAATTAAAAAATTTTAAAAATTCTGTGTAGGCCAGTACTATATAAGGCAAATCAAACACATTTGCTGGGTAGTTTTGGCATATTTTGTCTCAGTGGCCTCATACTTTCGGATCAGTTCACCTGTGTAGTGAGAGGCAGAGGATGGTGGTCCCAGCCTAACTTGGGATGCATTCTTATGGGGCTCTCTCTGGGGAATGGGCGAGGTGAGTGTATCAGTAATCTACTTGCACAAGGAGCTTCCTGGGAGAGAATGCAACCAAAGGCAAGGAGGAACTTGGTCTGATATGCTCAACTCATAACAAAATCTCTGGATCAGGGTTGACGTGAGACTCTCCACACTGGACTGTGACTCCTATATGGGCAAGGACTGTGTCATTTTGGGTACACTGTGCATCCGGAGCTTAGCGGAGCCTGGCACATAGTAGATACTCAGTAAATGTTGACTGAAGGACTGGCTGCCTGACTGCATTCTTATTACTGCCCAGTGCCTGTCACTCAAGTTGGTTTTTGTTTGTTTGTTTGTTTGTTCTTTTTGCGGTACGCGGGCCTCTCACTGCCGCGGCCTCTCCCGTTGTGGAGCAAAGGCTCCGGAAGCACAGGCCCAGCGGCCATGGCCCACGGGCCCAGCCGCTCCGCGGCACGTGGGATCTTCCCGGACCGGGGCACGAACCCGCATCCCCTGCATCGACAGGTGGATTCTTAACCACTGCGCCACCAGGGAAGCCCCCACATTTTTATTTGTATGCTAACAAAACAAGCCTTCTTTATTTATGTTTAACTCTTCATCCCAGAAAATTTCAAATGTACACTAAAGAAAATAATATAATAAACTCCCATTACCCAACACTTCAATAATTACAAATTATGGGCAGTTCTGTTTCATCTATAATCCCCCCTCACTCCCACCTCTGCCCCCAGTATTTTAGAGCAAATAGGCTTCCTTAAGAAACAGGACTTTTGCACTTAGTGATTACACGCTGCACATATCTGTTTCTCTTTTATCACCTCCTCAAGACACTAGACAGAGTAAGGCGCCACTTTATGTAAATTTGAAGCAGCACAACAAAAGTATCAACAAAGTCTCATTTTATTTATTTATTTGCATGTTTACTTGTTCAAAAAAAATTTTTGGCTGCGTTGGGTCTTCGTTGTGCACAGCCTTTCTCTAGTTGCGGCGAGCGGGGGCTACTCTTCGTTGTGGTGTGTGGGCTTCTCATTGTGCTGCCTTCTCTTGTTGTGGAGCGTGGGCTCTAGGCGCGTGGGTTTCAGTAGTTTAGGCACGCGGGCTCAGTAGTTGCGGCACATGGGCTTAGTCGCTCCGCGGCATGTGGGATCTTCCTGGACCAGGGCTCGAACCCTTTTTCCCCTGCGTTGGCAGGTGGATTCTTAACCACTGCGCCACCAGGGAAGCCCCTGTGCAATCGTTGTTAATCGCCCGAACAGCGCCATCAAGTGCTTATATTTGTGCTTAAAAACTTGCTCTCATATCAATAGCTTTGGAATAGAAGTTAGATGTGATAAATTGTTCTGGAGAAGGCCAGGCTCCACACAGCCAGTATTGTTTGTTTAGAATAGTTGCCCACATTTCAACACTTCTGAAATCGGGTGCGTCTTATAATCAATCATACATCATAGTTTAATTGGCAGCTTTAAAAGTGTCTAGTGGTGTGTATGTCAGATAAGGCAGCATCTTCACTTGATGAAGCTGTAGATCTGTTGGAATTCAGTCACTAAGACAGGGGTAGAAGGTGACAAGGGACAGAAGGAGAGCTGGGAAGTCAGGGAAGTCTCTGTGGAGGAGTTGTACACGCCCACCACCCCTTGGTCCCTTATCTGAAGCTCTACATTCCAAAAGGCTCTGGAAACAAAATGGGGTTTTTTTGGTACCAAAACTCATTTGGCAGAAAAACCTAATTTGAACTAATGTGAAGTCATTTATAAATATAATATATAATGATAACTAAATGATAACTTTAGCTATTCTACTCACTGTGAAGATGAGCCTGTTTAACTGAAGAAATATTAATGTTTGATGATGGAGTGTTATCTCAGCCCCTTGCGGGGGGAGGGACAGGAGGAGATGTTACCTAATATTGGGGTATTGGGTCTGTATACCGCATTGGCACTGTATTCTTCTTCTTATTATTATTAATTTTTTCTTTTTTTCTCTTTTTTTTTTTCTCTTATTCTTTTGTTTTGGCCTTGTTGCGCGGCTTGTAGGATCTTAGATCCCCAACCAGGGATCCGTCGAACCCAGGCCCTGGGCAGTGAAAGCGCAGAGCCCTAACCACTGCACCGCCAGGGAATTCCCTGCACTGTCTTTTAAAAGGCCATAAAATTCTGAATTTTGAAGCATATCTTGACCCAAGGGTAATGGATAAAGGACTCTGGATTGTATCTGAACTGCAGGTTTATGGGTGGATATCATTTAGATGTGTGAAGATGTGGAGGGGATTTTAGGAAGAGGAAAAAGCACCACCCTCCAGCATCTGGGATCTAGGTATAAGTCGTTATCCAACCATTACGTTTGCTTTAAAGGCAGAGATGACCTGCATTTCTGATAATTCATGATTCATGCGCAGTTGGAGGGCTGGACTTTCTGGGTTTGGCTTTTCCCTACAGTATTAATGCCCTCCTTTTCCCACAAATCACCTGACTTCCCCGAAAACTCTGTAACACACCCTTTGGCTAAAAAAGAGCATTAGGCAACTGGTGAAATTCCCCAATCCCTCCTTTCTCCCCCTGTGGCCTGGGAAAGAGGAATCTCAGGCCTCAGTATGCAATTCTTGTTTCAAAAGCAGAGGGAGCTCCAAGATCAAGGCTGAGTTCCCCTTTCCCTAAGTCATGGTCTCCCAGCCCCCTCTTTGCTGGGATCAGGGAATTTCAGACATGCACACTGGGGTAGAGAATCACAGGAACGGAACCAGGACAGGGAGGCGGAGGTTCCTGCACCCAGGCCCTATGCTGCTCTTCCTGGGAGCAGGCAGGGTTGCCCGGCACGCCCACTGGCAAGAGAGACAGGACTGATCCACTTGTTCCCATCAGCTTCTGAAGGTAAAAACCTTAAAATCAAAGAGCAGAGCTTTGATGGAGGAAAAAGGAAGGCAGAAAACTTTACATAGGAAGGTTTTGGGCAAAGATGGAGGGCCGGAAAGAGCAGAACCCAGAGGGAGAATATAGGCCACTTATTTCTCTTAGGTTGACCCCATCCACCCCCATGTCACCCTACCACTTACCAATGTTTTCAGGGTTAGAAGCATATTTGGCAACACGTTTCTAAGAACTGTGGGGAGATGGCTTGTCTTTTTAGTAAAGGTTAAAAAAAAAAACTGGAAAATTAAGGTAGGAAATTGAGGGAATACCTTTCCTTTCCTTTCATGTTTCTTGTCATTCAGCTGTCCCTTTTCTCCTTCCACATCCAACCCTGTCTCAGACCACTTCTCCCAAGGTCACTGACTTCCCCTAGGAAAAGGAGCTCATTCCTCCATCAGTGGTCATTGGGAGAAATACATGCAATAATACACAGTCAGGAGAGCTGGTTCGAGGTGATAAGGGGGATCCTTGTCAAAAGAAGAGGGAGACATGTCATAGGTGGATGGTCATGATGGGGAAAGACTCCTGAACTCCTGAGCGGAAAAGGGGATATATATTGTTCTGTTAGGGCAGGAGGGAGACTGACTGAGTCGGGACTGGGGTGGGTGTTGAGGGTGAGGGAGGAGAACAGAGGAAGCAGAAAACTGGGAGAAATTACTCATTATTTTGGAGAAAAACTGGGAGAAGGTTCTGAGAAGCCAGGGGAGAAGGATAAGATGTAGTTTCAATCTAGAACCAGGGCGAGTGTGAGAGGATGGGTGTCGTCCAGTGATGATTAATGATATGGCTCTGTTGAACCTCTGTGTTATTCTTACCAAGGTGACATTGGCCCCTTACCACCCAAGCAGGTGCCTGTGTGCTTGTTAGACAAATACAGCCAGGTCTGCCACCGCTTTAGGTCCAAAGTCCAGAGGTGCAGAGAGCCAGGACCAAGAGACGAGCTGCTTACCAGGGATGGACCAATTGCCAGAGATGTGGTGAGTGATCACGGGTCTACGGAGATGTATGTGGACCCCATTCCCTTCATCTTCTCAAGAAAATGGCTCAGATCTGAAGCCTGGGTTTTGCTTTGACCTAGGCCTTTTTGCTTCATTCCAACCCAAGATTCTCCTCCATGTGCTGGTGCCCTTCGCCTTTCCCATCCCTTCTCCCTGCCCTTGTCTGCTGGCACCTGGGTCAGCCACCTCTCCATATGCCTTTTTTATTTTTTCAGGTGCATTGTCCTGTTTTCCCTTTTGGCATGGGTTTATGCTGAGCCTGCCATGTATGGGGAGATCCTGTCCCCCAACTATCCTCAGGCATACCCCAATGAAGTAAAGAAGTCTTGGGATATAGAAGTTCCTGAGGGGTACGGGATCCACCTTTACTTTACCCATCTGGACATAGAGCTGTCCGAGAACTGCGCATATGACTCAGTGCAGGTATACTGTAATAAGCACGTGAAGGATGGGGCTGGGCTGGTGGGCTGAGAGGATGCAGGAGGGGGTGCCACCGGCATACAGTGAGCTGCGCTCGCATAGTCCTAAGATGGGAAATGGTCCAGTCTCTCTGTCCCTTTTTCTCTGACCTCCATACCAAAATATTACCCTTTCCTAGTTTCTTTTGACTCTTCTCTTAGATAATGTCAGGAGGCCTTGAAGAAGGGAAACTCTGTGGACAGAGGACCGGCAAGAATCCCAACTCCCCAGTGGTGGAAGAGTTCCAAGTCCCATACAACAAACTCCAGGTGATCTTCAAGTCAGACTTCTCCAACGAAGAGCGTTTCACTGGGTTTGCTGCATACTACGTTGCTGTAGGTAAGGCTCACCCCTCTGTGTGCCTCATTGATCCAACCACATGATTAGAAGCCGGACAAACATTGAGCAATGCAGGGAGTGAGGGTTCTGTTTATAACTCTTATGAAGTGTTGACTTGGCTTGGATCCCTCCCTGAATTGCTTTTGTGAAATTCAAATGCATAATCATATCCTGGTGACGATGATAGTAATGATAAAAAAGAGATAATAAGCAGTAATTTATTGAGAACCACTATGAACTGGGCACTGTGTTAAGAACTTTACCTATATTAATTTAATCTTCACCTCAATTCTTTAACTAGGTGTTATTAGATCTACTTAAAGACAGGGGAAGTAAGGACTAAGGAAGTTAAATAAGTTGTTAAGACTCACACAAGGAATGTATGGTATTCAAACCCATTTAACATATGGCAAACAAACTTTCAAATTCTGTGTGCGTCTCCAACTATCTCCAGGGTAAAATGAAATCAGGACATCTCATAAAGCCACAGTATTGTTTAGACTTGACAGAAGTACCAACAGCATATAAAGTAATACATGTACTAATTGTTCCTTCCTGCAGAAGACATTATCAAGTTCAGCTTGCAGAGAGTTGTCTCTGGAGCTGAAACGCTCTGTTTGTGAGAAAGGTCAAGGGTCTCTGGCACTGAGAGCTCCCCTATAGCTGTGCAATGGTAGAGCGCAACTCTGGAATCATAGTTCACAAGAGTAGTATAGAATAATACCATCCTGAAATGTGATTCATTGAATGTCTTTAAGCAACAGACCCTTCCTACTTTTCTTATCCTTGCAGTGTGGCGCTTAACCTCATTCTTCCTTCTAGGTCTCTGTCCTTGACCTCAATCTTTCTCTACTCTTTGTAGATGTAAATGAGTGCACAGACTTTGCAGATGCCCCTTGCAGCCACTTCTGCAACAACTTCATTGGTGGTTACTTCTGCTCCTGCCCACCAGAATACTTCCTCCATGATGATATGAGGAATTGCGGAGGTGAGCTTGGCATCGAGAAGGGTGCGCGTTCCCTGGGATTTGGAATGGCTTGAGGCTTCGGTAGGGGGCTTGTCTACCCTTCGATCTTGATTAACCTCAGCCTTGACTTGGCATCGATTTTCATTTTTTAATAGTTTACAAGCTGATTTCTTTCTTTCTTTTTTAAAATTTATTTATTTATTTTTGGCTGCATTGGGTCTTTGCTGCTCCACGCAGGCTTTCTCTAGTTGCGGCGAGCGGGGGCTACTCTTCTTCGTTGCACTGCGCGGGCTTCTCTTTGTGGTGGCTTCTCCTGTTGCGGAGCACGGGCTCTAGGTGCGCAGGCTCAGTAGCTGTGGCGCACGGGCTTAGCTGCTCCGCGGCACGTGGGATCTTCCCGGACCACGGCTCAAACCCGTGTCCCCTGCATTGGCAGGTGGATTCTTAACCACTGCGCCACCAGGGAAGTCTGGCATCTATTTTTAGTTACCCGTAAACTGAAGGGGAGCTACAAGGGTGGAGGAAGACAAACCTACAGGGTCAAGTTAATTAATTGGAGAAGAGAGATAGGTGCCTGTGTCAACCCGGGGCTCTCCATAACCGTGAAAGGCTCTATCATCAGCAAAGTGATGGAAACCCAATAGGTATTGGGTATCTCTGCTGATATGTGTTGGGTATGAAATTGTGACATGTGGGCTTCAATCAATCAATGTGACAGTCAATCACTGTGGACTGTCAGTTCATGAGAAGCATCATAGCAAAAGGCAGGGACTCCTTTGCTTGACTCTATATTTGATTCTCCTGTTCTCTTTTTCTCCCTTAGTCAACTGCAGTGGGGATGTATTCACCACACCGATTGGGGAGCTCACAAGTCCCAATTATCCCAGTCTATACCCAGAGAACTCGAGGTGTGACTATCAGATCCTGTTGGAGGAGGGGTTCCAAGTGGTGGTGACTATGCAGAGAGAAGATTTTGATGTGGAACCAGCTGACTCTGAGGGCCGCTGCGCTGACAGTTTACTTGTGCGTGATGGGTGATGAACTTCTCTCCCAACTCACACGGAGAGATTTCTCCTTGAAGACAAATTACATAGCTTTCTGCCCCTTCTTTTCTTTTTTTCCCCTCCTTCTTATTTTATTTTACTTTTTTTTTTTTTTGCGGTATGCGGGCCTCCCACTGCTGTGGCCTCTCCCGTTGCGGAGCACAGGCTCCGGACGTGCAGGCTCAGCGGCCATGGCTCACGGGCCCAGCCACTCCGCGGCATGTGGGATCTTCCTGGACCGGGGCACGAACCCGCGTCCCCTTCATCGACAGGCGGACTCTCAACCACTGTGCCACCAGGGAAGCCCTAATTTTACTTTTGTCCCTTCCATTTTGCCTTTTTATTTCAGTTCTTTCTCTCTTCTGATTTCATCATTTTGTTTCTCTTCAGTTTGTTGCAGGAAACCAGCAATTTGGTCCTTACTGCGGTAATGGATTCCCTGGGCCATTAACTATTGAAACCAAGAGTAATGCTCTCAATATCATCTTCCAAACTGATGAAACAGAGCAAAAAAAGGGATGGAAATTTCGTTACCATGGAGATCGTGAGTAACTTAGAAGTTGCTCTTTGGTTGGTGGTACCAAAGTCCTTGCACAATGTAAAATCCAAGCAGGTAGGTTGTTGTATGGACAGGTATCCTGAGAATACTTCACTTCCTCAGCAGGATCTAAACCTGTCAGTAGTTGCTAGAAATGCCTCACCTTCCAGGAATCTTTCAACTGGACCTGTGACTGCAGACAGCTTGGGGGTGGTTCATTAGTAATGCCATATTAATTAATTAATAATTTTTTTCACCACACCATGTGGCACGTGGGATCTTAGTTCCCCAACCAGGGGTCAAACAGGTGCCCTCGGCAGTGAAAGCGCCAAGTCCTAACCACTGGACCACCAGGGCATTCCCTGTCGTATTATTTTAGACACCTCCATATTGGAATGCTGGGCGTCAGGATTGAGGATGACTGAACAACTGTAGAAAGTGTGAGAATGATGTAAATATCATAGAGATTCTCCTATTTTGTAAAAAGTTTTTTTCCTATCCTTTCCAAGCAATCCCTTGTCCTAAAGAAGTCACTGCCAATTCTTTTTGGGAGCCTGATAGAGCCAAATATGTGTTCAAAGATGTGGTGAAGATAACCTGCGTGGATGGGTTTGAAGTTGTACAGGTAAAGCACCGTTAGAGGCTTCTCTCTTGTCCCTCGGTCGGGATGAGCGTACTGGAATTGTCTAATCATTTACCGAGCGTTCTCGCTCCAGCAAAGGTCTAACACCTTCTCCATAAAGAGAACCGTTCAGGATCTTTAGTCTTTCCTTGTCAGTCATGAAGATCCTTGGACAGCTTGACATTCCCTTTTTGACTTTGGTCTTCCTGGGGCAGGGGGGTGCTGACATGCTGGGACAAAGCTGTCTTTTAGCCCCAGCTCCTGGGTGCCTTGTGTCATTCTGCTACGATGTCCCCAAGCTTCTTGTGGTGAGGACTCCTCATTGATCCAAGGCCAGAGATCGATTCCCTTTCTGGATTTTGATTCCCTATATCTCTCCTTATATATTAATGGAGATGTTTATTATTGTCCAGGGAAGTGTTGGCTTGACATCTTTCTATTCTACTTGCCAAAGCAACGGAAAGTGGAGTAATTCCAAACTGCGGTGTCAACGTATGTACCTCTTTAAAATGGGACTCTTTTTTTTTGTTTCCTTCCAAAGGGAATGGAAAGATTAGTGCATTAAGATACAAATGCATGGTTTCCTCTTAGGCTTGTGAGAGAGTAGATTGAGTTTTTGAAGGGAAGGCTGTCATGGAGTCCCAGCCCTGATCTGATCCCAGCCAGACTAGCAGGTTTCTTCCAAAGAAAGAGGCTATGAGATTGGTAGAGTTAATAGCATTATGTGGGTCCATTCCTTCAGAGGCCTCACCAACCACTGAGAACCAGGTTCATCCTTGTAGCTTTCAAGGAGCTCTCAGACCTGGCGGGACTCGGTGGGCTAGGGTGTTGAGGGATGCCAGTCGGAGACCATGGCCACAGAGAGGCTGACATGGGGGATTCATCCCAGGTGTGCTTATGGATGTGGGGAGTGGGGAAGGAGTGAGGAACACGGCTGGGAGGATGGACTGACCCAGTGACTCTTCCTGGGAGGAAGTGGCCGTCCTGACCATCTCTCTCCTGCCTTCCTCTCGTAGCCGTGGACTGTGGCGCTCCCGAACCCATTCGGCACGGTAGAGTCGAAGATCCAGAAAACACTCTGTTTGGTTCCGTCACTCGCTACACTTGTGAGAAGCCATATTACTACATGGAAAATGAAAGAAGCGGTAGGTTTCTTTGACTAAAGAAAAGAGAAAGAAAGAATGAGAGTGTTGGAGGGTGAGTAGCACAGTCTTCCTGGGTTGGGTGCTCCCTGTGGTGGAAGCATGGAGTTCTAACCACTGAGCCACCGGGGAAGTCCCCTGACAAGCTATTTAATGTAGAACAGGAGTCATGCTTCCAGCTTCAAGTCATTATTCTACGATGCCTGACTTTCTCGATGGGGAGGCCTTGGTGGTGCTGGATGAAGGTCTGGTTGGCTCACAATATGTCCCACTTCATTGCTTTTAATTTAATTTAATTTCTTTTCCCACTTGAAGCACTTTCCCAGCCTCTGCGGTAACCCTCTTCCCTCTGCTTTGGAGACTGTTCCTTCCCCTCCCTTGGCAGGATAGGGGCCAGAGAGATTGTTTGGAGGATGTTCTCAGGATTCTTTTCTAGTTGGTTTGATCTGATTTTTTTCTCCTCAAATCCCAGAGGTGCTAAGGCTCTGAACGAATAGGGCGGGGTGGGGGGGACAGACTCCAGAAGATGTGATGGTGAGTATGTCCCCTGTCCCTTGTGCTGTTCCAGAGGAGTATCGCTGCGCTGGCAACGGGAGCTGGGTGAATGAGCTGCTGGGCGCAGAGCTGCCAAAATGTGTTCCAGGTAATCAGGGCTCAGGCTTGTGTAGAGAGCACGGCCACAGGTGTGGTTGCATGGGTCCCACCTTCTAAAAGTAGCTGTAATCCTCTTGGGAAGGGACTTGACCTTCTGGGCTGCCAGAGTCTAGCTCAGTGAGGTGGAGACAAAGCTGGGCTGTGGACCTGCCAGGGCCTTGGGGAATTCATCAACCACACTGTCAGGTCGATGGACGGGAAAGAGAAAAGTCAGCCGGTGACAGTTGGTGTCAGAGTCTGGGCCAGTTAGGTTTGGTAATGTAGGTGTAGTAAGGGCGTCTAGGATTGCTAAAAACAGGGCCTGAAATAAGAGAGTGAGGATTCAACATTCAGAAACAAGACTACTCGAAGAGCCTAGTTATTAATATTAAAAGTCTATCTGACAACAAGATATAGAGGAATAAAAGGGGTTGCGCAGAAATCAGAGTTGAGTAGAAGAAGGCTCCCAGGCAAAGCCAGAATAATAGTAATCATCCTCTTAGTAACAACAGTGTGATTGAGAGCTAGGGACCGAGCTGGCTCTCAGTCAAATAATCAAATGCAATCAAACAATTGCATTTATTATCTCATTCAATTAAGTCTTTGCAACAACGCTCTGGGGTAGGTGTTATTGGTCCCGTTTTACAGTTGAGGGAATTCAGTGCAAGTTCAGAGTTAGGAAGGGGCATGGTTAGGCTTTGAACCCAGGTCTGTATGTTATGTTCAACTCAGAGTCCATTCAGGCTGACTAGTGAGGGATTTAGGAAAGGCAACTTTATCTGAAATAAAATTCCGTTTTAGTTATATTCAGTAATGGCAAAGCAATCAAACCTGGATCCAGTCAGTGGGGGATGAGATGAAAGATGGAAAAAGAGAACCGTCCACAGGTCACTCGGAGGGACTCGCTGCAATTAGGACTTGAGAGAAGAAGGTGATAAGTGTTTGATCTGGGCATCAGAGGAGGGTAGAATGCTTGCCTCCCCTAACACCTGTATGAGGACAGGGTTGCCCAGCTCTGGCTCCCAGCTGGGCCCCTGGCCCCATGGGCCAAGCCTGGGGTGAAGTGTCCTCCCCACACTGTGAGTTAAGCTGTCCATGGTGTGAGGCTCGTTTGGGTTCAGTAATTCGCACACGGCCTCCGTTTAAACCAGTCTGTCCCACAAGCCGGCTTTTGGCACTGGCAAAGTGGGATGTTTGGTCCTTAGGTCAGTTCAGGATGAGTCAGGTGCTGAGATCATTGACCAAATATTTGGCCATGTTGTGCTGAGAATGCTGAGGCCCAGCAGGTGTTTGAGTGGCTGTAGGATTTGCAGGGGGCCAGCAATCTACCCTGCTCCCTTCCTATCTTGTTTTTGTTCCTGTCTAGTCTGTGGCGTCCCTGGTGAGCCCTTTACAGAAAAGCAGAGGATATTTGGAGGCTCCATGGCAAAGATTGAAAATTTCCCCTGGCAAGTCTTCTTCTCGAACCCCCGGGCCGGCGGGGCTCTCATTGACGAGTACTGGGTGCTGACAGCTGCCCACACCGTGGAGGGAAACCGTGACCCAGTGATGTACGTTGGCTCTACCTCAGTGGTCACTTCGCAATTGGCAAAGGCCCAGATGCTCACTGCTGAGAAAGTGTTTATTCATCCCGGTTGGAAGGTCCTGGATGCCTCGGAAGTACGGAAGAATTTTGACAATGACATTGCGCTGGTGCGGCTGCAAGACCCGGTGAAAATGGGACCCACTGTCTCCCCTATCTGCCTGCCAGGCACCTCCTCAGAATACAACCCCTCAGTGGGAGATCTGGGGCTGATCTCAGGCTGGGGCCGAACAAATACCAAAGATCATGTTATTAAGCTCAGAGGGGCAAAATTACCTGTTGCTCCCTTAGCAAAGTGCCGGGAGCTGAAAGGGCTAAATTCCGGAATAGATATAAATTCCTTTGTTTTCACTGAGAACATGATCTGTGCTGGAGGTGAGAAGGGTGTTGATAGCTGTGAAGGGGACAGCGGTGGGGCCTTTGCTCTACAGGTCCCTAATGAAGAGAATACCAAATTCTATGTCGCTGGCTTGGTGTCCTGGGGCCCCCAGTGCGGTACCTATGGGATCTACACTCGTGTCAAGAACTATGTTGACTGGATCATGAAGACGATGCAGGAAAATAGTGCCCCCGGTGGAGGCTAACGGCACAGATTCCACCAGCCTCTCTACAGGCTGTGACCCATCTGTTGCTTTCTGTTCCTCACGATAATCCCATTATTTCACCATGACTGAGAGAAGACATGGGAGTATGATTTAACTAGAACTTGATTGTTGGGATACCTGGTTGGAGGTGGGGTTTGATCATGTCGTTGTGTCGGTCATTCAGTGTAGTTGGAGTCCCTGGGTCCTCTCCCCTGAATCTGTCCTGTGGACAACAGCGTGGGAAGGGACGCTTATCTTGTCCTGTTCCACCGGGAGCCCTCTTTCCTGATGATTGCCTCCTGTTCCAGTTCTGACTCTGCAATTCATTGTGGGGCACACCCTTGATTTTTGTTTCCCCTTTACCTGTTTGCAGTTTATCATTATCAGTGTCTACTATCTACCGGTAATAAAGCATGTTTATAACCCAGTTCTCGCTGACTTGGTTATTCCACATCAAGACTTCAGCACCATAGAAAGGGAGTGCGATGGGCTGTTGTGTCCTGGAGGTTCGGGCCCCTAGCGGCTAATATTTAATTGTCATGAAAACAGGGAACTCAGTTTCTCTCCTCTCTTCCAATTGACATTTACTGAGTATTGCGGATTAGCATAACGTCAACACAAGGTACCGTGTTCTGTTTTTGAAATTCATCAAATGTACTCGAACCTCACTCAGACATCCACATACAACAGTTAGAACTGGCTGTTTAAGATCTTTCAGTCTAAAATTTTGTGGTATAAATTGTTTCAGTATGTCTCCTGAAGATGGCTTTTCCTTTAGTGTGCATTTGTATAATACAGTATTATGACTCCATGAGAAAGAAAAACAAAAGAAATTCAGCATGTGCTCATCTGCTTTCCTGGTGGTTTTGATTAATTTGTCAGTCAGGCAACAATGTCTTCTCTGGATTGAACTGTGCACCGACATGTTATAGCTCGTCTTGGTGAGGAGGGACCCAAAGACTCTCTTCTACTTTTTTCCAAGGGAACAGAAAAACAAACAAGTGAGCAAACAAACAACTCCTCATCCCCACAAAATGATTAGTGGTGAAAAAGGACCAGACAATAGAGACTAGTATTTTTTTTTTTTTTTGCGGTACGCGGGCCTCTCACTGTCGTGGCCTCTCCCGTTGCGGAGCACAGGGTCCGGACGCGCAGGCTCAGTGACCATGGCTCACAGGCCCAGCCGCTCCGCTGCACGTGGGATCTTCCCAGACCGGGGCACGAACCCGCATCCCCTGCATCGGCAGGCGGACTCTCAACCGCTGCGCCACCAGGGAAGCCCGAGACTAGTATTTTTTTTTTAATTGAAGTATAGTTGATTTACAATTTTGTGAATATATATATATTCTTTTTCACATTCTTTTCCATTAGGGTTTATTACAGGATATTGAATATAATTCCCTGTGCTGTATAGTGGCACCTTGTTTTTCATCTATGTTATATATAGTAGTTTGGAATCTGCTAATCCCAAACTCATAATTTATCCCTCCCCCTGCTTTCCCCTTTGGTAACCATAAGTTTGTTTTCTATGCAGAGATTAGTATTTTTTAAACTGAGGACAGAAGAGCTATCTTAGGGTGGCCATTGCCCTAACAAGGTGTCTTACGAAAGCCATGGCCTGAGATTAAGAGTTCAGGGACACTCTGGTCTGTTTGATGTGACACGTGGCTTTCAGGAAAACAGTTTTTATCAGAAGCCAAAAGGGGTATATTTGTGGCCCATGAAGAAAGGACTTTGATCTTCCATGGACCAAAAGGGCAAAATTCAACAGCTGACATTAGGCTGGTGGTTAACACATGATGAAGTAACCAGAACTCTAATCAAAAGTTCTGAAGAACCAAATGGGACTTCCCTGGTGGCGCAGTGGCTAAGAAGGCAGGGGACACGGGTTCGAGCCCTGATCCAGGAAGATTCCACATGCCGCGGAGCAACTAAACCCCTGCGCCACAACTACTGAGCCTGCGCTCTAGAGCCCGCAAGCCACAACTACTGAGCCCGCGTGCCTCAACTACTGAACCCGCATG
The DNA here is from genome assembly GCF_964270905.1 of Leucopleurus acutus. Taxonomy (NCBI): domain Eukaryota; kingdom Metazoa; phylum Chordata; class Mammalia; order Artiodactyla; family Delphinidae; genus Leucopleurus; species Leucopleurus acutus. Next base: position 7,375,461 of record NC_139152.1, read on the forward strand.
CCTAGAGCCCGTGCTCTGCAACAAGAGGAGCCACCGCAATGAGAAGCCCGCGCACAGCAACGAAAAGTAGCTCCCGCTCGCCACAACTAGAGAAAGCCCGTGTGTAGCAATGAAGACCCAATGCAGCCAAAAAAACCCCCAAAAACCCAACAATAGGAAGCTACTGGAAGTATCGTGTCAAATCAACCCAGCAGCATAAAGCCATTTACTTTATTCCTTAACTCGACACCTGCCAACTACCTTCCCCTACCTGCCTGTCGTTACATGTGCCATGGAGTTGACAGTGTACTCTGGACTACAGAGTTTTGGGCAGGAGAAGGGGGATTCCTCTAGAGAAAAAAAAAAATTGGAAAAATATTAAGAAACATGCTTGTGATGTGGAAATTTTCCTTCTTTTTAATAATTGGAGGAGTAGAAAAAAAATCAACCTGGAATCTGACAAATAACAGAAAAAGGAAGTCCATCCCTGCCAGAGAGAATCTGTAGTCTATTTGGGTTCTGCCCTCGCGGATGGGCCGAGGTATTGGTGAAAGGATTCGCTTGTTGCTGCTGCCTTGGACAGTAGGATGGGGCTGTTTTTTTGCATCATTAGCTGTAGTACCAGATCATTTACCTGGGTGAGGGGCAGGGAGGGGTTTTAAGTGAATCATCATCAGAGACTTTGGAGCTGGAAAGGCTCATCACCAAGGCCTAGAAGGGCTAGAAAATCATTCGTTGTGGCTTAAAAGACATCAATCGTACGGCGTTGCAAGTCGCTTGGGAATAACATGTGTGCTTCACCTGAAACTCAGGAAAAGACTTAACTTTTAAAAAAGCAAGTGAATTGTCACATTTCTTTGGTCAGAAGAAAACAGACTGGTGGATCAGCTCCTCATGCTGGGGGAAAAAAATGCAGCCAAGAGGACTTTATGGGAAGGACCCTAGTTGAAACAGCACTAGCCCAGGAGGGGCTTGAGGGATTTTAGGATTCTCAAAAGTTGCTTTTACCATGATTTCTATAATCAGAAAAATATTCTATGAAAATATGACTTTTTACTTTCCGCATAGCTGTTCTTCTTGTTTTTCAATTTTCCATGCAACATAATCAAGAATTTATTTGAAACACCTTATGATATGAACTGAAATAAACTTGGCAAACTACAATTATCCTGATGTTTTATTCATTCATTTATTATTTATTCATTTATTCCTTTTAATTCATTTTACACAATGGGCTTTCTCATAAAATTTTATTTGGAAGGAGTTCTATTCAATTACCCAATGGTTATAAAAATGGAAGAGGGGCTTCCCTGGTGGCGCAGTGGTTGAGAGTCCGCCTGCCGGTGCAGGGGACACGGGTTCGTGTGCCGGTCTGGGAAGATCCCACATGCCGCGGAGCGGCTGGGCCCGTGAGCCATGGCCGCTGAGCCTGCGCGTCCGGAGCCTGTGCTCCGCAACGGGAGAGGCCACAGCAGTGAGAGGCCCGCGTACCGCAAAAACAAAAAGAAAAACAAAACAAAACAAAAAAATGGAAGAGAACAATGATAACTAGAGATTGTGGAATATATCTTCTGCAACCCTGGGGCGGGGGTGCGGGGAATAAAGGTGACCTTTGGGTTATTTTAGGTGAAGAGTGTGGATGGGATTATAGAAAAGAGAATTTATTTCACACAGTGTCTTTCTGCATCAGTGATTTTAATATGGATTCTTAGTGGTTGTCAACAGCTGGTTAGATAATCTTTTTTTTTTTTTACACCCTGCTCTGACCTAGTGAATTCCGGGCTCAGTCCTCCTCCTCCATCTCTTTCTTGATCCAGTCAACGTAGTTGAGCAGTTTGGTGTAGAACCCGTACCCCCTGCTGCAGCCGATGCCCCAGGATATGATGCCTGTCGCCACCCAGCGATCATTTTTCTCATCCCTCACTGCAAAGACCCCTCCGCTATCCCCCTGACAGGCATCTTGCTTTAGAGTCGGGTCCCCAGAGCAGAACATGTTTTCAGAAAACACATCTTTCCTATTTTTTTTCCGGAGCCATCTCTCACAATCCTCTCGCTTAGCTACGGGCAGACGGACAAACCTGAGGTTGTGAGAAAGTCTCTCCTCCGTGATCCCAAAGCCACTGACATAGCCCATGAGACCCTGGTCATAGAAGGTCTCGTTGTCGGGGAGGCAGATGGGGAGGAGGTTGGGGCCCAGGGTGACACTGTTTTCCAGCTCCAGGAGGGCGATGTCCCCCTCGAAGTTGTGGGACTCTTCCTGGCGGTAGTCGGGGTGGATGCTGACCCTGCGGACGGGGTGGTTGGCCAGCTTGGTGATCTCTTCCACGTTGACGTGGCCCAGGAACACGTCCACGGTGGCGTTGCCCTGCGCTTCGTACTCCTTGGGGTAGAGCGTGTGCGCGGCCGTGAGGATCCAGCGGTCGCCCAGCAGTGCGCCGCCCCCTCGGCCGTGGATGTTGGTGAAGGCCTGCCAGGGGAAGTTGCCCAGCTTTGCCTTCTGGCCTCCAACGATGCGCTGCTTCTGCTCCACAGGGTTGACGGGTTTCCCGCACACTGGGGAGGAGAAGGGGGCGGGGGGGGGGGGGAGAGAAGGGGGCGGGGGGGGGAGAAGGGGGCGGGTGTGGGAGAAGGGGGCGGGTGTGGGGAGAAGGGGGCGGATGGGGGGGAGAAGGGGGCGGATGGGGGGGAGAAGGGGGCGGGGGGGGGAGGGGGAAGAAGTCAGCGCCCGGCACCGCGGTCTGTTCCCTCCCCTTCGCCCCCTCTTTTTAGCTCAGGGCCCTTTCTTCTCTCTCCTCCCTCCCTTCCGTCTTTGGTGTACGGTCAGCCTCTTCTCCTCGTTCTTGTTTATTCTTCCCGGGGCTTTTCTCGCTCTTTTTTTCCTTTTTCTTTTTTTGGCCGCGCCGCGGACCCGTGCCCCCTGCAGTGGGACGTGGCGTCTTAACCACTGGACCGCCAGGGAAGTCCCTTTTGCTCTTTTTTTTTTATTCCTCATCTCCCACCTGCTCAGTGAAAAGTCCAGGAATGTCGGGGCAGGTCCAGCTCTCTGGGTCCCTCTGCCCTTCTGCTGGGGCGTCTCCTTGCCTTTTTCCTGATTCCTCCCTCACCCCCTGTCTACCTTCAGCTTCAAGCTGGAGCGTCTCTCCCTTCTCTGTGCCATGCCTCCTCTGAGGCCCTGCAGGGCTGCCAGGGCTGCCAGGGCCACAGAGGACGGCGGAGGGTTTCCACTCACCTGGCAAACACCGAGGCATCTTCTCTCCTGCCAGCTCATTCTTCCACGTGCCCTGAGCTGTGCAGATGTACCGCCCTGAGGGGAGAGGGGCTGCGCTCAGGCTGGGAGGTCGTGGGCAGGGGCCAGTGAGCACCAAAGTGCGGGAGGGAGAGGTCAAGGATCGAAGGGAAAGGTTCAAATATATGTGGATGGGCTATTGAAAGTGTTAAGAGGCTCCATACATATATTTTTGTTCTAATGCTAAGTGGGAAAATCAGAATGCTTAACTATTATATTCGACATGATCCCCATTTGTAAAAGTAGACACAAAACCTGCAAGGAACTTATCAAACTTCCATCGGTGATTGCATCTTGGTACTGGGTAGTAGATGTTAATGGTAGCTATGGTTGTTTTTTTTTTTTTTTTTTTTGCGGTGCTGGGTGGATCTTAGTTCCCCAACCAGGGATTGAACCCACACCCTTGGCAGTGAAAGAGTGGAGTCCTGAGCACTGGCCCGCCAGGGAATCCCTGGTGGCTATGTTTCCTGATCACAGACAGTGTGCCGGTGCTCACTGCTCAGAACTTTATCTGCGTTATCTCATTTAAGCACCACCGTGAGGCTTTCAGATGTGCACCATTATCCCCACCTTACAGACGAGGAAACTGCGTTTAAATAATTTGCACAAGGTCGGGCTTCCCTGGTGGTGCAGTGGTTGAGAGTCCGCCTGCCGATGCAGGGGACACGGGTGCGTGCCCCGGTCCGGGAGGATCCCACATGCCGCGGAGTGGCTGGGCTCGTGAGCCATGGCCGCTGAGCCTGCGCGTCCGGAGCCTGTGCTCCGCAACGGGAGAGGCCGCAGCAGTGAGAGGCCCGTGTACCACAAAAAAAAAAAAAAAAAAAGTTTTAAAGATACCCACAGATGAACTTGAGAGTAATTTAGTAAACCTCAATGCAGAAATTCACAACATAGCAGCCTGAGAGGGTATGTGGGGAGAAGGCTGAGGAAGTCTCACTGATAAAGCTGTAGTGGTGGTGGTGGTGATGGTGGTGATGGTGGTAGTGGTGATGGTGGTGGTGGTGAAGGTGGTGGTGGTGATGGTGGTGGTGATGGTGATGGTGGTGGTGGTGGTGGTGGTGGTGGTGGTGGTGGTGGTGGTGATGGTGGTGGTGGTGGTGGTGGTGGTGGTGGTGGTGGCAGTAGTGGTGATGGTGGTGGTAGTAGTGGTTATGGTGTTGGTGTTGGTGATGGTGTTGGTGATGGTGGTGGTGGTGATGGTGGTGGTGATGGTGATGGTGGTGGTGATGGTGGTAGTGATGGTGGTGGTGGTGATGGTGGTGGTGGTGATGGTGAAGGTGGTGGTGGTGATGGTGGTGGTGATGGTGATGGTGGTGGTGATGGTGGTGGTGGTGATGGTGATGGTGGTGGTGGTGATGGTGGTGGTGATGGTGGTGGTGGTGGTGATGGTGGTGGTGGTGGTGGTGATGGTGATGGTGGTGGTGGTGGTGGTGGTGGTGGTGGCAGTAGTGGTGATGGTGGTGGTAGTAGTGGTTATGGTGTTGGTGTTGGTGATGGTGTTGGTGATGGTGGTGGTGGTGATGGTGGTGGTGATGGTGATGGTGGTGGTGATGGTGGTAGTGATGGTGTTGGTGGTGATGGTGGTGGTGGTGATGGTGATGGTGGTGGTGATGGTGATGGTGGTGATGGTGGTGGTGGTGGTGGTGGTGGTGGTGGTAGTGGTGATGGTGGTGGTGGTGGTGGTGGTAGTGGTAGTGGTGGTGGTGGTGGTGGTGGTAGTGGTGGCGGTGGTGGTGATGGTGGTGGTGGTAATGGTGGTGAGAAGAAGCTGCTTATGAGATTCAAGTCTTTCTTTGTATCAGCTCAGGTGTTTCCTTCTTCAGCTTTATTAGATGCCTCTTGGTACCTCTGAAGCCAGTGCCCTGGATAAATATCTTAATATTCACTCTGTAGGGATTCTATTGGAAGAAATTGCAGAAGATGTCCCAACAAGAGGGAGAAGACTGCCATTTGCATGGGTCCCTACCTCGCTCAGACTTGCTTCTGCCATCTCTGGTTTGCATTTTGTAATACGGCTCGTGGCAGTAGTACTGGATACGGGCCTGGTAGGTGTTCACCCCCGTCGTGGTGGTATAATTGAAGGCTCCATTAGGCAAGCTTTGGGGCTGCCCGCAGTCCTTGACTTGGAGAGAACACAGGGCCGTCTGAGAGCTGGTAAGGATTGTACCGGAACTTCAGTGGGAGGAAGGTGAGCAGTCTGCCCACAGAGCAGGAGTGGACCCGCAGAACATGCTGAGAACCTTCAGGAGCTATGGTGAGTGGGGGGCTCTCGTGATGTACGGGAACTGGATACAACGAAATTCAGCCCTGGCTACAGCCTGTCAGTCCTGCTGAGATGAGGGCTGACTGGTTCCTGGATGGGCCAGAGGCTTCAAAGGATAAGTCAGGGGAGGGTCTTTTTGGGGAGATGCTTAGGCCAGACCCCTCTTCCCTTCTCCTCGGGGGAGACACGTCCCTGAGTTGCAACTTACTCTTGCACCTGGGCATGGCGCGATGCCATGTACCATCATCCTGACAGACAGCTGTGAAGGACAGGAGCGCCTGTTTGCCCTGTTTGATCAGAGATAGAGGTGCTGTTAGTACAAGGAGGTGCCGCAGCTCCCTTCCTGTCCTCGCCCACACGGGAGCAGTAGGGATGCAAAGTCATCTCTCAAGCCCTCAGACCTTAGCACCCATGGACATGGCTCCTTGGTCCTTCTTCCTAGCCGGTCCTTTCAGACCAGACTTACACATGGGCGCACGTGAGCCACACAGCAGGAAGTCAGACCTAGGGCTGGTTGTTAGACCCAATAACCCTCTCTCTAGATTCTTGCCTGTTTCCACTGAGGTCCAATTGAACCCCACAATTTTAAATTAAAAAAACAACAAGCCCAGTGGTGTGGTCTCTGCATTGAAACAAAAGTTTCTGCCCTGAAGTAGAACCATGTTTCTCTTCCTCTGGAACACCTTTCGTCACCTCATCGCCCCTAGACTGTAGTCTTCTTAAGGGCAAAGGCCTTTCCTAAAATACTAGCGCAGCCCAGCCACTTTCAAGGGTGCTTGAGGATGCTGGCGTATGCTAAGTGCTGTCGTAGGTGAGCAGATGGCAGGGACCAGGGCAGGAGATGGCCCCCTCTGAAATGAAAAGTAATTGGACAAAATGAATTTTATTAAGATCAACAGTCATCCCAGATAATTCGCTCTGGAACTGATTGCAAGAGAATGTGTACGAGGATTAGGATGTCCCAGTGAAATGTAAATAATGTGAGAGAAACTGTGTGACTTGTTTAAAACTCTATGATGTGAATGACAAATGCCAAGGTAAGGGTGCGGGGGACGTAGGACGTGGTGAGTTGTAACCTGAGCAGAGAGGAGGGGTCTAGGACACTGAGTCCTTCTTGGAGCGAGGAGCAGTTACCTGGCTAACTCAGCTTGATGCAACATTCAAAGGTAAGCTCCACGAAGCCTGCATGAATATGTGTTTCTTTTTACTGTACTTCCCGCATCCAGAACACTGCCTGACACTCAGTAACACTTAGAAGGTTTGTTCGGTGACTTTGCTACAACTGAAGGACAAACCAAAGGTCTCTTCTCTGTTTCACAGTAGGTCTTCCAAGTGGCTCTATTGAACAAAGACGGGATGTCCAGTCCCAGGTCCCTGGCCAGGGGTAACTCCAACTGCATGCTTTTTAAAAATAGCATTTTAATTTACCAGCTTTTGTGAGATTGAGCAGTGGAGAAAACCACATATTTTCCTGAGTCTGCAAAGCTGAGGACAGGGTGGTGGACCTGGGGTAAGACCACCAATGTACAGAAAAGAAGCCCCTTCTTGTTAAGTGGGATGCTGCCCGATTCATGAATCATTGAATAAAGTCAGTTAGGTCTTAAAAAAACACCAAAATCCCCAAACCCAGAGCCCTGGAGCAAGAGGCAGGGGGTTTGGTGGTAATCCTTGCTGCACACAATCCAGGTACTGTTGAGTTGCTCCTTGCACTTCACCTCCACCCCCGCCTCTTTGGTTCCTAACTCTACAGTGAGTTATTGGGCAAGGCCAGTAGCTCTTAAACTTGGCTGGGCAGTAGTATCGCCTGAGTAGCTTTCAGTAATCCTGATGCCCAGGCTGCACTCCAGACCCATAGACTAGGCTCTAGCGGGGGACCTGGACATCAGTATTTTAAAATCCTAAGTGTTTCCAATGAGCAGTCAAGTTGGAACAGGCCAGGTGGCCCTTCCAGCTCAAACACGTATGATTCCACTTGGGGCTGAGCCTCAGTCTGCTGTGGGCCTGGCTGTGCGAATTATTCCTGATGCTGGGCCAGTTCCTTCCCCTCAGCTGTGGCTCTTACCTCCATGAGCTGGTAGCCTTGTTTGCAGGTGGCGATGAAGTAGTCCCGGAACTCGTACTGAGGCTGCAGGTCCTGGATGATGGTGAATGAGTCTAGGGCCTTGGGCTGGGGACACTTGATGACTGTCAGGGAAAGCAGAGGGCGCATTTATTGCAGAGCCACTGGCCTTCTTTCTACCCACTACATCCTGCCCCCTTGCTGGCCAGCGAGGGGCCCCGGGCAGCCTTACTTTTGCTGGTGTAGTGCAACTTCCAGCCCTGGCTGTCCCCTGACTCGTCCGTGAAGAACAGCAGGTCCACGGAGTTGCTGCTGGTGTCAATGGGCTCTGGCCTTTGCTTCCCACAGAACTCACCGATGTTCCTCTTGTTGGCATAGATCTGATGGGGGAGGAGGGAGGGTCACCTCTCCAGTTCAGAGACTTTTCCCCCGGGCTGGGGCGGTGGTGCTGGTGGTGGGGATCCTGCTTTCTGTATGTTTTCAGCTGGAGGGTAAAAGGGATCCCCAGTACCCAGCTGCCCGCTGTGTAGGAACTTGCCCCACTCATGTGTGATGTTGGCCGTTGCTGTACCGATTGGCCAGAGGGTCCAGCAGGAAGGAGGGGTAAGAGAGCCACGTGGCGATGGGAGGAGAGGACAGGGCGTCTGGGGGTGGGGAGGTCTGCTGCACCTGTAGCTGGTCGTAGGGACAGTGTACTTGCTCGTGGTCATCGATTTCGAAAGGCTCCAGGAACTTGAGTTGGAGGGTGAGGCCCCGCTCTACCCGGATGCTGTAGTTGCAGCGTAGGTCGGGCGGGTAGGGCCGGGGGTACTCCAGGCTGGAGATGTAGCCCGACGGCTCTGTGAACAGCTCGCTGCTGCACTCGGCTGTGAGAGCAAAGCCGGGAGGGGGGTCACCCGGAGACTCGGGCTGGCCCGGTGAGCCCTTGCTAGGTCCCTTCCTCCCAACCCTGACCTCACCCTGGCAGGAATGCCTGTCCTTCTGAAGCTCGTAGCCCGGACGGCAGGAACAGAAGTAGCCACCAACGTAGTTGTGACACAGGTGCTGGCACAGGGGCTGGGGACTCTCCTCCACCAAGTTGAGCTGGGAGGCACATTCGTCCAGGTCTGGAAGAGATTCCGGAAGGAAGGATTCAGTTCCTGCCGGGGGACTTCTGTGGTGGCACTGGTCTCAGCGAGGTCACTCACCAGCGGCCTAAACAGACAAAGCCAGCTCCTGGCCGCCTGGGCCTCCCGGCCCCTCTAACGCCTTCTGGGAGCTGCCCAGTGGGGACAGGGCTCAGGTGGGCAGCCCCCTCCTGGAAAAAGCGCTCTTGGGAAAAGCAAGGAAGGCCAGGCTTCCTGCTTCTTTGGAGTCAAGGTTTTCCTTTTCCGGCCCCCGTGCAACATGAGGGCTGGAACACGGGCACAGGGACCACTCACCCACAGCTTGGTAGTAGGCCAGGAAGCCCTTGTAGAACATGATGGTGCCATTCTCCTCATTGGAGAAGTCCGTGTGGAAGGTCAGCAGCATCTTGTTCCCTTGGGACATAAATTCCTTCCTTCCTGGAGGGTTGCCCAGTGGAGAGCCCAGCTGCCCGCAGAACCTCCCCAGGGTTTTCTTATCGGCAGAGATCTGGTGGAAGAAGGACAGTGGGGTAGGGAGACAGTTGTTGAGGGGACACGTCCCATGTGGAGGGTCAGTGAAGGTCATCCTTCTCTTGTCCCGACGAGCGGATCATGCCTCCTTGCTGGACGGCTTCCAGCTGCTCTCTGCCTGCTGCGTTCTGGCTGTTGCAAGCTTCCCCAGGTGCCTTTCCTCTGTCCCCTGCATCTCCATCCGCTAACTCTGCACGTTATCCTGTCCCGCAAACATCGTCCTTCCCCTTTTATGACCCCCAGCATGTTTCAGACCTTTCTTCACTCCCATCTCCTCCTGTGCCCGCCTCCCACTGGAATCCTGGTGGCCTCTACCTGGCCTCTATCATTCCTTCATCCCTAGAGCCTGGATGGTCTACTTCACCCTCTGCCCTGTCCTTCCACCTCGCCTCAGTCAAACCACTCACGTCCAGCCATGCCTCGTGATGGACTCAGCTGAACGTGAGCCCCCGGGGCCTGGTAGCCTTAGCAAGCATGGCCGAACTTCCCTTACCTCTTTCTTCACAGATTCCTTAACCCCTCCAGAGCAGAAGGCATCCCTGCCCCCACCTCATTCTTCACCATCCCTTGCCATCAAGACCCCTCGCCTCCAACACTGCCGTCTCAAGTCCTCTGGGCTAGGAAGATGTTTCATTTTCATGTTATTCTCTTATAACCTCCAGGAGGTCTCCTTGGAATAGTATTTATGGGCTGTGTGCGTGCCCTACCCGAATCCTGAGTCAAGAATCTCATTTTTATTGGATGTAGAAAGATGGGACTGGGACGGTGCCCTTGGTCATGACAGAGGTGAGGAGACAGCTCCCTGTCCTTGCTGAAGCCTATGCTTGAGCCACCACCATGAACGTCTCCCCTCCCCATGTCCCTGCGTTCCTGGTGAGGTGGCAGCCAAGGTGATACTCTCCATGGAAACAGGGAAACTGAGGCACAGCGATTTCCCAAAGGCTCCTAGCAAGTAAGAAGATGGGGAAGGTTTTTCTGATTCCTGTAGGCAGTACATTTCCTGAGAGTGGGACCCGTACCTTCCCTCTGTGTCTCTCCCCTCAGTGCTCCCCTAGGGGCTCTCAAACCAGTGGACACTCATCCACGACATCACCTGACTCTCAGAAACCCCACCTGGCAATCAGCTTTCACAGGCTTGGGGCTTTGTCCACAGGTGGGGTCCTATACAGGGTTCCCAGGTTCCAGAGACACCCAGCTCTCCCTCTGCCCACCCAACCTGAGCCCCTACCTTGACATAATCATAGAAACAGCCTTCCGAAGGCTCCAGGTCAAACTGCCGGAAGACGAGCTTCACCCTGTATCCCGTGGGGACCGTGATCACAGTGGTGGTCTCAAAGTTGTCGGGGTAAGGCTTGGGGTACAGAGGGGAAGTCACTTCCCCATAGAGCTTCCGAGGGGTGAAGACGGAGCCTCCCACCCTGTAGAACAGGACTGGCACCAGGACGTATAAGAGCCACCTGCCAAAAAGAAAAAAGGCATCTGTAGGGCTGGAGGGGGTGCAGCAGCCTTGCAGTTTGGGCAGTGGCTGTGGAGGGGGTGGGGATGGTCATACCGCCGGGCGTTTTCCTCTCGGCCCATTCTAGACCTCACAGAGATGTTCTGGGGGGTGGGGGCGGGCGGAGTGCGGAGGCTGGTCTCTGCAGCTGTGGCATTGGTGCACACTCCCCGGGGCGGTGTCCAGTCCGGAGGTCATCACGCTCCCTCCACCTCTCTCCCCAGCCTCCTCTGCCCTGTCCCATCACTCCCCTCCCCTTCCCGGAATAGGGCTGGCTTGGGACCCGTTAATTGGGGGTGAGGGTTTCCAGTCACGGCTCTCCGAAAGGGCTCCCAAAGGCTCAGCAAAGGCCTCTGGGAGAAACCACCTATGGAAGATGGTTTCGGGCACAAAACGACGCCTCTCCGGGGCTGAGTGGGTCCCCCATCTCGCTGCTCCCTAGGAGCTGGAGGAGGAAGACGAGGTGGCATCACCTCCTGGGTCTGAGGTCTCCTCTTGCCCTCAGGAAGAGGGACGGGGGGCATGTGTTTGCACGTGTGCACGCATGTGCACGTTGGAAGGGGTAAGGTATATACGGAGGGGAAGTGTGTTCCCGCCTCCCTGAGTAAATCTGGGGGCAGTGTTGCCTCCCGTGCCCAGGATTCTCTGCTCTGGCTTCTCCCTCCCTCCTTGGTCCCCATTAGCCTTACTCACATTTCTCAAGGCCTGTTTTTGGGTCTCTGACTCTCCTGACAGCGTCTTCATCCACTCTGTGTCCAGGGAGAGCAGAGTCACGCAGAGGAGGGAAGGCGGAGGGAATGAGGGGGAAAAGGGGGGGACCATTACGGGAGGAATGTTGTAGGGAATGAACTATTTGCATAAACAAAAACCAAAAAAAAAAAAAAATCTGTTTCCAGTGTAATTTAGTTTTGGTTTTGAAATCCCCGATGGTGGTGCCACCTGCTGGCCACATGGGGAAGGTCTAGAGATGGGTCTGCATTTTAGGGACAGAAAAGCCTTTGGTTGGAGGCCCAGACTTTCGTTTCTAAATCCGATGGGAATTCCCTCTTTCTTCCGAGACCTTCCTGGGGTCTGATGTTGTTGTACAAGGTTCCTACCAAAAGGGCAGTGGAGATTGCAGTTGAGGGTGACTCTCTTTCCTGGACCCTTCCTGTCCTTAGTCGCCTGGCACCTGGTCTGGGAGCAGACAGGGTTTCAATGCCCAGGATGATGTGACAGGAACAAGGGCTGGAGAAGGGTGGTGCAGGAGGGCACAGAGGAGAATGAAGCTCGGTTGCCCTGGGCACCTGGGCTACTTCACTCATCAATGACACGAAGAGCAGAGATTGCTGTGACCCCTGGAAAGCAGCGCCAGGCTCAGTTTTAAGACCCTTCTTCCCCACCTCAGTGAACTCAGGCCTGCCATTGAACTTGTCTCTTAGAGAAGCGGGGGCAGCTGAGGACAGGATAGACACATCCTCTTATCCTCAGAAACTGGTCAAGAGTTTGAGCCCCTGAGTGTCCCAGCTGCCTAGGGCTGGGCAAACAGTGTGGCTGTAAGACCGACCACTAGTGACTTGGTCTTTTCTGAGAGAAGGCCAGGCCCCCGGGAGGGAGAAAGGGCTCTCATCTCCCTTGTCCTCCAGGCCATCGTGTCCTGTTTGAAACCTTTGCTCTTTGGGGAAGACTTTCTTCAACTCTCCAGGGCTCAGCGACCCTATAGCGGTGTGCTCCACAGGGAGACGCAGATCCAGAACAGGCCTCTGAGTTCTCAGGCCTCTGTAGTCCATCCTGCTTGTTTGCCCTATTAGATGAATCCCTCTATCTCTCCACCCACCCACCTGCTCACTTATCCGTTTGGAAGCTACCTATTTAAAGTGCCAGGCACTTTCCCAGGCACTGGGCTCGCCAAGATGTGGCAGCTTCCCGTTAGGCAGTGGCCAGGTCCTCACTGAATGTAGTTTGAGAGCAGGCACATGGGAGAGGCAAGATCAGGCCAGGTTGGAGGGTTGGAGGATCTCCAGCAGGTTTATACGTCAGAGCCAAGGACTGAGTCTGCCGGCAGGGCTGATCCATGATGATCCGTGGCCTTGTTAGGTGAGGAAGGACAAAAGGTGGGGAAGAAGGATAAGGAGGAGGTCAGGAGGCAAGAAAGGAGGGGAATCTTGTCTAGCAAACTGCACATTAGTATCTGGACAGCAGTATGTGTGTGCTGTGCGCTTACCACGGGGCAGGATGGCAGATATACAGGTAGAGGAGGCGGTCCAAGAAGGTAAGTCTTGGCAGAAACTCTCCCATTCCTCCTAGGGATTCTGAGTTCTGTCCTGGTACCACGTGGCATGACTGGAAACTGACAAGCTTGGACCTCATTAGCTCAGTCCCAGTCGGATTCCCACTCTGCCCAACCATACAAAATAACCTCGACGTACATGTTCTGTTATACCCTTGATGTATACCAAGGACAGCAAGAAGAAACAGCCACGTGAAGATTGCTCAAGCATTTGTTTTCAAACCAGTATTGAAGACACTGTTATACTGATCATTCCTTTTAAGATGTGATTCTGGGGAGAAAAAAGTTTTCTCTCTTAACATAATGGTATGTTTCCCTCTGTGGATATATTTACATCTATCTATCTATATACCTGTACCTATAACTATATCTACCTGTATCTATCTAGATCTAGACCTGTCTAGATCTAGATAGATAGATACAGACATATAGATATGTATAGGTATATATATTTTGCCTTGGCAGGGAGAAACTCATCATGTTCTCAGTAATAAAAATAAAGAAGACAGGGGCTTCCCTGGTGGTGCAGTGGTAAAGAATCCGCCTGCCAATGCAGGAGGCACGGGTTTGAGCCCTGGTCCGGGAAGATCCCACATGCCGCAGAGCAATTGAGCCCATGCGCCACAACTACTGAAGCCCGAGCGCCTAGAGCCCGTGCTTAGCAACAAGAGAAGCCACCTCAATGAGAAGCCCGTGCACTGCAATAAAGAGTAGCCCCCACTCGCCACAACTAGAGAAAGCCCGCGTGCAACAACGAAGACCCAACGCAGCCAAAAATAAATAAATAAATTTTAAAAAATTAAAGAAATAAGACAAATAAAACTAATATATACTCATTAAATAAAATTTAGTGGAACATAGGGGAAAACAACACAGCCAAAATTAAACCACTAAAAACCCCTCAGATTAATATTTTGAGTATTCTGTACTATGTATAGGTTTAAAAGATTGAAGAAACCACATGTATGTATAACTTTGAATCCTGCTATTTTCTCAAAGATAAATGTGACCTTTAACCATATAGCTAACTCGAACTTGAAGTCTAGCAAATTTGTTCTCTTCTGTTTTATGTATCTGTCTTCTATTTCCAGTTGAACAATTGTTTTTTATTTGTGTCTTTTTATGTTTTCCATTTGAACAACTGTATTTTACTTGTGTCTTTTACTGTGACATCAAGTCCTTACTAAAAATTAAAGAGTTGGTCTTTTCAGGGAGAGCAGTATGCTTGATGTTGGGGACATGGCCCAGGGTGTCCAGCAGCTCTGGGGGTGCCTGCAGGACCGTTCAGCCCAGGGCTAGGCTCACCGAAGTGTCTGCAGGAGGGCGGCCAGCAGGAAAGTGTGAGCCAGCTGCTGTCAGCTTCACCGAGGCAGGAATTCCCAGGAGGGAGAATCTAGAAGGATGCGGGGATCGGGGAGTGGGCGATACAGTAGGTCTTGAGGACACCTGAGGGCTGTCGAGGTGTACTGGAAAGGACATGCCTTCGCCGTCCTGTATCAGCTGTGGGGTTTGGAAGAGTCCCTTCATCTCCCTGAGCTTCAGTTTCCTCCTTGGTAACACGTGGATAATAACTCATCCTTTGCAAAGCTGGTGTGAGGAGTCGGTGAAGTAACACACGGGAAGCGCCTGATATAAGAACAACGTAGAGCTGTGACTATAATTGCAGCCAAGGAGTTGTGCGAGGTGAAGCCAAGACTATTTGACTCTTTGAAGGTCGATCACAGGGGCTTTGAAGAGTTTCAGAAATGAACTGAGACTACTTCCCCACACTGCACTTGAACAGGAGGATGAGGAGACTGTCTCTCGAGAGAGAGACGCCGTGTCCCGGGGGATGAAGTTCAAAGCGGAAACTCGAGGAGACGTGTGGGTGTAGCGCGCAAACCCGCAGGAAGGTGGAGGGTGAGAAGGGGGCGGAGGGACGCGGAGGATTTCTCTGGCTCAGTGGTTTGCTGCAGCTGTGACCTGAATAGGAATCTCTGTTCCCACCGCCCCACGCCCAGGGTTCAGTCCTCAACCCAACCCTCTCCCGTCTGGGCTCCACGGTGGGTGCCCCTGCTCAGCACCCCGGGGTCATCCTTCCCGCCCATCACTCCTCTGATCCAGTCCACGTAGTTGAGCACTTTGGTGTAGAAGCCGTACCCCTCACCACACCCAATGCCCCAGGATACGATGCCCGTGGCCACCCAGCGACGGGCACGATCGTCCCACACCACGTAGGCACCACCACTGTCTCCCTGGCAGACACTCTGCGGCCGCGTGCTGTCCCCGGCGCAGAACATGCCGCCGGAGAACACCTCGGTCCTCCGCTTCTCTCGGAGCCAGGCCTCGCAGGCCGCCCTCGGGGCCACGGGCACCTGGGAGTATTTCAGCTCTGTGGTCAACCAGCCGTTCTCCACGCCAAAGCCACTGACGTAGCCCGCCAGGCCCGGGCGGTACAGGGCCTTGCGGTCGGGCAGGCAGACCGGGAGGAGGTGGGGGCCCAGCGGGACACTGTGCCGCAGCTCCAGGAGGGCGATGTCACCGTGGAAGTTATGGGTCTGGTCCGGGCGGTAGTCTGGGTGCACGACCACGCGGCGCACCGGGTGGCCGCCCAGCTCCAGCAGCTCGTCGATGTTCGTGTGGCCCAGGAACACCTCCGCGCGCCGGCTCTTCCCGAGGAAGATACTGTTCTTGGGGTAGATGGTGTGGGCGGCGGTGAGGATCCACCTGTCGCCCAGCAGGGCCCCGCCGCCTCGGCCGTAGATGCTGGTCAAGGCCTGCCAGGGGAAGTTGCCCAGCTCAGCTCTGGAGGCACCAACGGGCTCCCTGTTCTGGGCGATGGGGATGACCGGCCGTCCGCAGACTGGGAGACAGGAGGGGTAAAGTGAAAAACCAGCCGCTGCATCTGGAAACCTACTTCTGTGAAGTGCTTTCTCCTGCCTCCTCAGCCATTTTAAAGCCACTTTTTAATTTTAATTTATTTATTTTTTTTGCCGCACCGCGAGGCATGCAGGATCTTAGTTCCCCAACCAGGGATGGAACCGGTGCCCCCTACAGTGGAAATGCGGAGTCTTAACCACAGGACCGCCAGGGAAGTCCTAAGCCACTTTTTTAGACTCTTGGTGGGACCTTCTTTGAGCAAAATCGTGCAGCAAGCAGTTTGTCTTCAGTGTCTCCTGTCCTTGTTTCTGGGTCATTTCTCCATTTTTTAAAAAAATAAATTTGTTTATTTATTTATTTTTGGCTACACTGGGTCTTCGTTGCTGTGCACAGGCTTTTCTCTAGTTGTGGCGAGCTGGGGCTACCCTTGAAGTGCGTAGGCTTCTCATTGCGGTGGCTTCTCTTGTTGTGGAGCACAGGCTCTAGGCGCGCGGGCTTCAGTAGTTGTGGCACACAGGCTCAGTAGTTGTGGCACATGGGCCTAGCTGCTCCACAGCACGTGGGATCCTCCCGGACCAGGGCTCAATACTCGTGTCCCCTGCATTGGCAGGCAGACTCCCAACCACTGCGCCACCAGGGAAGTCCCATTTCTCCATTTTAACATCTCCCCCTCCCAAAGCACTATGTCAGGCTCCGCCCCTAGAGCTTTCTGTGGCTCAGGAGTAAAACCTGAGAAATGTACTCAGATTGGGTTAGAAAGGCATGTTTGACTCAAAAAACTGGGTTTCAAAAATGGTGGACCTGAGGGAATTCCCTGGCGGTCCAGTGGTTAGGACCCTGTGCTTTCACTGCCGAGAGTGCCGGTTCCATCCCTGGTGGGGGAACTACAGTCCCACAGGCCGCTAGGCTGGGCCAAAATATTAAGAAAACCAACCCTCCCCCCAAAGAACCCCAAAATGGTGGACCTGAACCCTCCTCTATTGCTGGTGGGAATGTAAAATGGTGCAGTCACTGTGGAAAACAGTGTGGCAGTTCCTCAAAAAGTTAAACACAGAGTTAGGATGTGAACCAACAATTCCACTCCTAGGTCTATACTCAAGAGACCTGAAGACGTGTTCAAACAGAAACTTGTACATGAATGCTCACCACGGCAATATTCATAAAA
The DNA here is from genome assembly GCF_964270905.1 of Leucopleurus acutus. Taxonomy (NCBI): domain Eukaryota; kingdom Metazoa; phylum Chordata; class Mammalia; order Artiodactyla; family Delphinidae; genus Leucopleurus; species Leucopleurus acutus. Next base: position 7,392,473 of record NC_139152.1, read on the forward strand.
AGCAAAAAGTGAAAACAACCTAAATGTCTGTCAATCTATGAATGGATAAACAAAATGTGGTCTATCTGTACAGTGGAATTCTATTCAGCCATGAAAAGGAATAGAGTACTGGGACTTCCCTGGCGGTACAGTGGTTAAGACTCCCTGCTTCCACTGCAAGGGGCGTAGGTTTGATTCGTGCTTGGGGAACTAAGATGCAACATGCTGGACAGCTCGGCCAAAAAATGAAAAGAAAAGAAAAGGAATGGAGAACTGATACATGCTACAACGTGGATGAACCTTGAAAACATTACGCTAAATGAAAGAAGCCAGACGCAAAAGGCTATTATATGATTCCATTGACATAAAATGTCCAGAATAAAATCCATAGAGATAGAAAGTAGTTAGTGGTTGCCAGGAGATGGGAGAAGGGAGAGTTGGAGTTTCTTTTTGGGGTGATGAAAATGCTCTAGAATAAGTAGTAATGGTTGCACAACATGGTGAATACACTAAAAGTTACTGAATTGTACACTTTGCAAGAGTGATTTTTATGTTATATGAATTTTATCTCCAAAAAAATTTTTTTTAAACAAATAAAATGCTGTTTATTGATTCCCATGAAGGAAGAATAAAAAGAAGAATATTTTTTGATTTCACTATGCCCTATGTAATTCACTATGCCCTATGTATTAATATAGATTAATAGATTTTTCAATAAACGTATTATTATAACCAATGTACACTCCCTTTCTTTTTTTTTTTTAACATCTTTATTGGGGTATAATTGCTTTACAATGGTGTGTTAGTTTCTGCTTTATAACAAAGTGAATCAGTCATGCATAAACATATGTTCCCATATGTCTTCCCTCTTGCATCTCCCTCCGTCCCACCCTCCCTATCCCACCCCTCTCCAAAAATTTTTTTTAAAAAAATGCTGGGCCTTCTGGCACTGTGGCATTACGGTAGGGAAATATTTTGGGAACAGAGAGCCTCTCTGTGTATCGTTAAAGCAGACCATGTCAAAAGAGGGTTTTCTCTTATTTCAACTCATCTGTCCCTCTGATTAGCTTCCTTCTGGCTTTTCGTTTCCCAGTTATCCCTTGATCCTTGAAGGAGAAGGGATGAGCTCCTTCCTTCTCCTTTTCTGGGCCTTCTTGGTTCCCCTTTTCTGCCTCACTTTCTGCCTTCACCTCCCCCTTTCTATTCTACGGCTGTCCTGCGCCCTTAGACAGGCCCTGTGCAACAGCTGAGGCTTGTCTGGGAAGTGGCCAACGTCATGGTGCCACAGGTCCCCACTTACCAGGCACACAGCGAGGAACCTCCTCCCTTTCCTGTGTCTGCTTCCAGGGCACCTGGGCGGTGCAGGTGAGTGTCCCTGGGAGTGAAATGAGGGAGGCACAGAACAGGCTCAGAATTGGGAGGAGGGGCTGAAAGAGGCTTCAGACCTCTTGCGGGGAGTGAGGCAGGTAGGAGCTGGTTCTTCAGCAGGTGGGGACTTACCTGCGGGCATAGCCTGATAATAGGGCTCCTGGCAGTGGCTCTGGATCTCGGTGGAGTTGTCTCCAGGTGTGTTGATGGCCTCAGGGTCCCCACTGGCCTGGCTGATGGGCTGACTATGATTCATACCTAAAGGGAAACAGAGGTCAATAGGACAGAGAACAGAACTGCAAACTGGCAACCCAGGGACTGATTCTGGTCCGTGGCCATATTTAGTTTGACCTGCACAGTCTTTTTTTAATTTTATTTTTTAAATTAAAAAAAACTTTTTTTTGGCCGCATGGCTTGCAGGACCTTAGTTCCCCAAGGACTGAACCTGGGCCCTCGGCAGTGAACGCGCCGAGTCCTAACCACTGGACCATCAGGGAATTCCCAGCACAGTTTTCTTCTTCTTTTTTTTTTTTATTATTTGAATTATTTTTCACTGCAGATTGTTAATGCTATAAAAGTTTGAAAGTGTGAAAGTAGGGTATGGGAAACAGGCATTTTCATATATGGTTAGTGGGACTGTAAATTAGCAAAACTTTTGTAGGGAAATTTAGCAATATCAAAACTAAAATTGCAAATGTTTTTCACTTTTTTATTTCTAAGAATTTATCCTCATATATGTGCTCAAAGATGTATATATGGGTTTCCCTGGTGGCACAGTGGTTGTGAGTCTGCCTGCCAATGCAGGGGACACGGGTTCGTGCCCCGGTCCGGGAAGATCCCACATGCCGCGGAGCAGCTGGGCCTGTGAGCCATGGCCACTGAGCCTGAGCGTCCGGAGCCTGTGCTCCGCAACGGGAGAGGCCACAACAGTGAGAGGCCCGTGTACTGCAAAAAAAAAAAAAAAAAAAAGAATTAGGCAATGCTAACCACATGTATATGGGATGATCTTTAAGATATATCATTGAAGCAGTTCCCTGTCAGTCCAGTGGTTGGGACTCAACGCTTTCACCACCGGGGCCTGGGTTTGATCCCTGATTGGGGAACTAAGACCCCAGAAGCTGCACAGCACGGCCAAAAAAAATCATTGAATGAAAAATGGCAAATTTAAAACATTGTGACTATTAGCAACACACACACCCACAATATTTATATTTGAGTGGCCTGGAATGTCTTTGGAAGAATACCCAGGAAATAGAGAACAGAGTCATTTCTGGACAGAATAGCCAGGGATTAGGGGCCAGAGGTTAGAGGAAGATTATTTTTTTGAAAATTTTACTGTGGGCATGTATTATCTTTCAAAAAACCTGGGGTTACCATTTGAAAATCTGGAATTTCACTTAAAAATCTGAATTTTTGGCTCCTCTTGAAAAACGAGATGATCTGCAAGTGCTGGGCCTGTTAATATGCTGGGAGACAAGAGCTGGAGCTGAGCTGGGTGCCCCTGTGACTGGGCTGCTCCCCAGCAGGGCGGGCCGGGCAGCAAGGGGCTGAGCCCAGGTGTCCCGAGCCCCCAGCCTCAGCTTCCACTTGTCACTTCAAGATACCAGGGGCCAGGGCTATGGGCAGGGGCTTCCCTCCCTGCACCCCAAGGGGTTCACTCACCCACGGCTTGGTAGAGGGCCAGGAAGCCCTTGTGGAGGCCCGGGGTTCTGTCCTCAGAGGCGGGTGAACGGAAGGTCAGCCGCAAACTGTTCCCTGAGGACACAAATTCCCTCTGACCAGGGGGGCTGCCCAGCAGGGAGCCCTGCTGCCCACAGAACCGGCTGGGATCCATTCCACTGGCTGTGATCTGAAAGGGGAGGGGGGGGCAGGCAGGCGTGGGGTGAATCTGCACCACAGGTGGTCACAGGGTCATGCCGCAGCCTGGACCCCCAGCCCCGCCTTGAAGGTCTACGTACCGCTGGGGCTCAGAAACCGCACCACCCCACGGAGCCTTCCTCAAGTTGCTTCCTGCTCCATTACTGGCTCCCAGGTTTCTTCCATCCATGACCAGATACCTAGCAGATTTCTTTAGCCTGCCATGCTTATCTCATACAGCCCACAATATTTCAAGAATTGAAATAGAAACTTATAATAACTGGATTGTAAGTTCTAAGAAGGCAGGAACTACCTCTATTTTGCTCCCCACTGAGTCCCTGATGCTCAACCTGGTACCTACAGCATCACAGCTTTGAATCAATGAATATGCAGACGTAAGTCCCTCCCGTCCAGCTTCTTCCACCTCCATCACATTTCACTTCTCTGAGTAACTTCCTGTGGCCAACATCTGAGAAGCGAGAAGACCCTCTGCACAGACTGAGCCCCTGGGGTTCCTGGCCTTCCCTGTTGTCCTTCTTTTGGAGTGTCTCTCCTCTTACCCCACAAACTATAAATGAAGCCCCCGCAAGGTATGGAATCTAAGGACACAAAATGTACACGGTGTGGTTACACTGTCTACTGTTGCCTAACTTAAATCAAAACCCTGCTCAAATGCCTTTCTATGGGTTCCCCAACCCAAGGAAGGGCACCTTGGAAGGAGTTCCCCTGGCCACCGCTTCATGTTTAATCTCTCTCCCGGGCATACGGCTCACTGCTCAACTCATTTTATTGCTGACGTTCATATTGATCCACATATCCTGGGTTCTTGCTGGCTCTCCGTTCCTTCATTCTCCCCAGATCTTAGTCTCCTCTCCTATAAAATTGTCTGTGGAGGCCCCTTCCAGCCAGGACACCCCTGTGTCCCAGGGCAGCTCTCCAGTGTCTGCAGAAAAGCAGCAGGGAAAGTGACACCAAATACCTGCTCATTCAGAAACCACTGTGTTGTGTGTCCTACACGCACGACAAGCTTGGGTTTCATTCATTCTTTCCTTTATTCCTTTGACAAACAGCTGTTTATTATGTTCTGTGTGGGAGATGCTGTGCTAGGTGCTGGGGATACACCTGTGTATACAACCGTGTGAATTAAGACACAGTTCTGCTGCCAAGGAGACCAGAATCTGGCTGAGGGTTCTGACGGGCAAAAGATGAACTAGGTTACAGTGTGTTGAATTCTGCATTCGAGATGTGTGTGCGTGCGTGCGTGCGTGTGTGTGTGTGTGTGTGTGTGAGATTTACTCTGGAAGCAGGAAGGAGGGAACAATCCTATTCTTGAGCTCGAACTCCGTCAGTGACAAGGGAAGAGTCAGGCTGGGATTAAAATGATTCAAGGCTAAGGAGAACAGGGCACTGTAGGTGTTCGACAGACATAGGCTGAGTTGAATAAAGTGTAGTCCCGACGTCAGCTAAATCTGAAGAAATAAATACATGCATTTATCTCCTCTCCCACCTCAAATCCCACTAATAGGACAGCAGAGGGATAAAAATGGATATGTTATCAAGGACAAAAAGGTGAGGGGAGATGACAGCTGCTGAGAGATGCCCATAACGTTTGGAAGGTGGAGTGGAGATGGACACATGTAACCTGAGTCTTGGGTTGGGGCAACAGAAAGCAGCAGGTTCCGATCACAGATCTCTGGGAGGTGTCAGAACCTGCGTAAGCAGGAGACGGGAGGATTCCTCTGAAGAAACAGGCTGTCACCAGAGAACACCCTTCTGCTGTGGATGTGCAGGAGGCCCCCAGCAGTACATCTGGGTCACCTCGTGGATAACCCGATTTTCAAACCTGTCGTCTGACAGATTTCAGCTGTCCACATAGAGCATCCAAGAGCGTTCTGCACATCACTCTTAAATATGAATGGACAGCCAAGGATTATCACACATTGCAGGAAAGTCTCCAACATGAAAAGCAGAGGCCAGAACAAATGAATGATACAAAGGAACTTGGTGAAGAAGACAGAATACACGGAGCAGAGAAATTTTTTCTTTTAATTTCTCTTTTTTTTTTTTTTGTGGTACGCGGGCCTCTCACTGTTGTGGCCTCTCCCGTTGCGGAGCACAGGCTCCAGACGCGCAGGCTCAGCGGCCATGGCTCACGGGCCCAGCCGCTCCGCGGCATGTGGGATCTTCCTGGACCGGGGCACGAACCCGTGTCCCCTGCATCGGCAGGCGGACTCTCCACCACTGCGCCACCAGGGAAGCCCGAGAAATGTTTTAAAATAATTCCAATGAGGGAAAAGAGTAGATATTGCCTCTATGAAACAAGAACAAGATTCTACAAAAAGGCACGTTTAGATAATTAGAATGAACCTTTAGACATGAAAAAATGTTAGCAGAAAAAAAATCATTAAAAAGTTGGGATTTACAATGAGATCTCCCACAAAGTGGAACAAAAAGACAAAGAGATGGGAAACAGAACAGAATGGATAACAAAACTGGATAATCTGTCCAGAACCTAACAACAGTGAAATTATAGAAGTTCCAGAAGGAGAAAATAAAGTAGATGTCCGGAAATGATTTAAAAATTAATACAAGAACTTTCTCAAATTGAAGGGTCTTGATTAAGAGAGTCTCTGGATTAAAAGAACCCTGTACAGGGGCTTCCCTGGTGGCGCAGTGGTTGAGAGTCCGCCTGCCGATGCAGGGGACACGGGTTTGTGCCCCGGACCGGGAGGATCCCACATGCCGCGGAGCGGCTGGGCCCGTGAGCCATGGCCGCTGAGCCTGCGCGTCCGAAGCCTGTGCTCCGCAACAGGAGAGGCCACAGCAGTGAGAGGCCCGTGTACCGCAAAAAAAAAAAAAAAAAAAAAAAAAAGAACCCTGTACAATGAGTACAGAATGACCTGACCTGCATCAAGGCACATCCTGATGAAAGTTCAGATGCTGGTAATAAGGAAAATATGCTGAAAGTTCTAGAGAGAAAACACTAAGGCTCAGGAGTTCTAACAACACTAGGGCTAGAAGACCGTGTCCTTAAAATTCTGAGAGAAAATGACTTCTAACCTAGAATGGAACCCAGATAAACTATCCACCAAGTGTGAGGGGAGAACTAAGACATTCAGGGCTATCTAAGTTCCTCTAAAATGTATTCCCTCATTCCCTTTCTGGAGGAGAATGTGCTCCTCCAAAAGGAGAGAGTAAACCAAGAAAGAGAAGGAGATGAGAGTCACTTCCAACACAGGACAAGTAAAGGAAATCTCCGGAAGGTGGGAAAAGGGAACTCCTTGACAAGTGAAGGCTTAGAAAGCAAAGAGACTGAAGAAATAAGTCATGGGGACGTCACCCCAGGTGGGATGGGGTGGAATGTCACCAACGCAAAGGAGGACCGAGAGACTGAGATTCGTACTCGAAGATGTCGAGAGATTTACTCTCCTGGCTGAGAGTTTCGGGAAGATTTGTTACAGAGAGAACTCAGCAAACTAAAAATCAAACAAAAAAACCCCAAACCCCCAAAACACTCTGTAGTTATTGACTGCTGGGAAATCCAAAAGCTGGAGAAAGGAAATTGTACACCAAGTGCACAGATGTGAGTACTTCAAAGTCATAATGATGTAAAAAATGAATATAGTTTTAACTAAAAACGATAATAGAGGTAAACTGAGAGGATGGGGGAGGGGAAACGTGGGTGGTGAAGGTCGAAGAGAGATAAAGCTAAGTCCTCATCTCTTAGAGCTGGAAGTTAATGGAGAAATTATTTATACTTCTGAACATAAACACCAGATGAAACAGCTACATGAATCATAAATGACTGCCCTGGGGAGCAGCAATGGGGGCAGGGGGAGGAGGCTGGAGATGATAAGCCTTGGCGTACTCTGATTTTTTTAAAAAAAATTATGCACATGTATTATTTGGATAGAAATAAAATTTAAGCCAAAAGATAACGTAGGGACTTCCCTGGTGGCACAGTGGTTAAGAATCCGCCTGCCAATGCAGGGGACATGGGTTCGAGCCCTGGTCCGGGAAGATTCCACACGCTGTGGAGCAACTAGGCCCGTGTGCCACAACTACTGAGCCTGTGCTCTAGAGCCCGCGAGCCACAACTACTGCAGCCCGCGCGCCTACAGCCCGTGCTCCACAACAAGAGAAGCCACTGCAACGAGAAGCCCGCGCACCGCAACGAAGAGTAGCCCCCGCTTGCTGCAACTAGAGAAAGCCCTCGCGTGGAAACGAAGACCCAAAAATAAATGAAAAAAAAAAAAAAGATAACGTAAAGTACTGTTTTTAAAGTGTCCTTATTCTGAATAATGCCCTTGTCATATGTGAGGTTTTGCCATAGCGCCTCTAAGGGAAACTCATAGTCACCTAATCTTTTATTATATTTACGTCCAGCTTCCTAGCCTGACAGAGCAGGCACTCAACATACTTGATGATGGATTTTTAATGACTGATGTGTGAGTTCCTGCTTTTGACTCTAGGGATTCGCAGTATTTGTGTGTCCCTTTATGAGACTTCCAAAGGCAGGGCCAGACCTGCTGCCCTGTCCTCGTCTATGGGCCCCAGACGGCAGGGGACACAGGTCGGCACCGGGCCTCCGGTGGGAGGCTGTGCGCTGGGTACACCTGGCCTCCCAGGTAAGCCTCGCGCTTCGGGGCCGGCTGCCCCTGGGCTCCAGGCCGAGAGGCTCCCTCCACAGAGGCCCTCCCAGCTCACCGAGACGTAGTCCCGGTCACAGTCCGGGGACGGCTCCAGGTCGAAGTCCTGGAAGACGAGCCTCACGGCAAAGCCCTCTGGAGCCTCGATGTCCGTGGAGCTCTCTTGGCCTTTGACATACGGTTCCGGGTACCCGGGGGACATCAGCTTCTGGGGCAGCGGCTGGGCCAAGAGCACGGAGCCCTGCGTGGGGCAAGCCTGGAGGACTCCCCAGAGGAACAGCCACCACCTGGGAGTGGGCGAGGGCGGATGGGACCACATGGCTGCGGCCTGGAGCCTGCGGAGATAGAACGCAGCAGGCAGTGCTGAGGGCTGAGAGGCCTGGGAAAGGCTCAGCAGCGGCGGCCTCAGCCCTTGACGCCTGGGCACCTCTGGCCACTCCCTTATTGCCCCCCCCCCGTCACCCCAATTCCTTCAGCCTCCTGGTCAGCTCGCGCTAGGAAGGTGAATTTTCCACCATTGCCCACCTCCCCGGAGAGTCTCATCCCCGCAGGGGCTGCCTTCTGCTTCAGCCAGACTCCCCTGGGGTCTGAGGGAGCGACAGGAGTACAAGTGAGGGCCATTTATTTTTTAATTTTATTTTTCTGGCCACATGGCATGTGGGGTCTTAGTTCCCTGACTAGGCATAAAAGGCACCCCCTGCGGTGGGAGCACCGAGTGTACACCGCTGGACCGCCAGGGAAGCCCCAGGGACATTTAAAGGTGACGGGGTCTTGTCTGGAGCGTTGAGCCTCAGCCCCCCGGGGAGGGCTGCTGGAGGCCGTGTGTGTATTCATCCGCCCCTGGGTCCCCTCCCGCATGCCCACCCTCCTCCTCCGCAGCCTCCCCAGCCTCTCCAGCCTCTCCAGGCACACTCACGTGTTGCCTGGGCAGCGAGTGGAATGGGGCTTCCCCAGAGACAGTTCCCCTGCTCTGAGTCCGGGCATCTGGAAGCCGACATCTGAGCCCTGAGGGGACCTGGCCCGGGCCAGGGAACAGGAAGTGGGGCTGGAGGAGGCCCTGCGGGGGAGGAGGGTGCAGTTACTGGAAATGCGTTGAGTAACTCTCGGCAATTCCCTTTTTCTAATTCTCTGGCTTGAGCGCCACCTGCTGTCTGATTCAGGAATAGCTCACCCACCGCAACTCGGGAAAAACGTCTCGAAAACCACGCTGGCCCTCAGGAGAGACCAGGGGTGGGAGGGCACTGACTCTTGACTCTTTTGCACTATTTAAAACTATTTAATTTTTACCATGTGCATGTATCACACACGGTAGGATGGCTCCTTGTGAGTTAGGCTGTCCCCTTTAATGGGCCATACCTCTCCCTCCCTGACCTCTCAGCGGCTCATTCTGTGACCAGCCCGCCTCTTGTAGAAACTGAAGTTTGTGAGCCTGGACTGGAGCCCCTCCTTCCCCTTCCCTCCTCACCAAGCATGGCTGGCGGCGCTCACTTAGGTAGTCTTTGAATCCTGTCCACAACCCCTGGACGCTGCTTGTCCAGCAGGGTCAGGCTGGCGCAGGGCCGGAGGCAGGCCCAGGCCGAAGCTTCTTTAGGCAGATACCCGGGGCCGTGTCTGTGGGCAGGGGCTGCCCTCCCTGAACCCCCAGGGGGGACTCTCACCCACAGCTTGGTAGGGGACCAGGAAGTCCTTGTGGAGGTTGGGAGTCCTGTCCTAAGAGGTCACCCGCAAACTGTTCCCTGTGGACGCAGACTCCCTCTGACCAATGAGCGAGGGGGTGGGGAGTGCCCACTGGAGAACCCTGCTGCCCACAGAGCTGGCTCACAACAGTTCGCACACCCACTGTGATCGGAGAAGGGAGGGGAGGGCGTGCAGGCAGGTGTGGGCGGCCTCTGCACCCCTGGAGGTCACAGGGTCATGTCCTGTGGTGGACTCCAGCCTGGTCTAGAAGTTCTGCGCACCTCTGGGGCTCAGGGTCTTAGCTCGTGGTGGCTTCATCGCAGAGTCCTGTGTACCCTTTCCCTCCCTATTCTCCACCCACAAAGGCTGCCGTTTGCTGAGAAAGGCTCCTCACCCACGCCAGTGCTCTCAGTCCATCAACAGAGGAGTGGATAAAGAAGATGTGGTACATGTATACAATGGAATATTACTCAGCCATAAAAAAGGATGAAATAAGGCCATCTGCAGCAACATGGACGGACCTAGAGATTGCCATACTGAGTGAAGTAAGTCAGACAGAGAAGGAGCAATGTCATATGCTATCGCTTATTTGTGGAATCTAAAAAAAGGCTACAAATGAACTTATCAACAAAACAGAAATAATTACAGATGTAGAAAATAAACTTATGGTTATGGGGGGGGTAAAGTGTGGGAGGGAAAAATTGGAAGATTGGGATTGACCCATACACACTACTATATAAAAAATAGATAACTAATAAGGACCTAATGTACAGCACAGGGAACTCTACTCGATACCTTGTAATGGCCTATATGGGAAAAGAATCTAAAAAGGAGTGGATATATGTATATTCATAACAGAGTCAGTTTGCTGTACAGCAGAAATTAACACAACATTGTAAATCAACTATACTCCAATGAAAGTAAAAAAGAATAAATTAAGGTATAGAGTGAAAAAAAACGATTGTCTCTGGGAACCCCTAGGGGACCTTCCAAACCATCCCCCAGGCCAGCTAGCAGGCTCCATGAAGGCAGGACTGTGGCTGCTGGGTTCTCCATCACTGATGGCTGGTATGCTGCCTTGCCTGGATACGAGATGGTGATGTGCGTGTAGCTGAATCTTGAATACCTGGGTAGAAAGCCTCTTAGCCAGCTTCCTCCCTTCCTCCCCTGTGCTAACCTTCCAACCCCCCTTCTTCCAGCCCCACCATCACTTTGCTAAGCACTTTTTTTTTTTTTTTTTTTGCGGTACGCGGGCCTCTCACTGTTGTGTCCTCTCCCGTTGCGGAGCACAGGCTCCGGACGCGCAGGCTCAGCGGCCATGGCTCACGGGCGCAGCCACTCCATGGCATGTGGGATCTTCCCGGACCGGGGCACGAACCCGTGACCCCTGCATCGGCAGGCGGACTCTCAACCACTGCGCCACCAGGGAAGCCTGCTAAGCACTTTTTGCTGCCACTTTTTGGGACCTGACTTTCCCCTCTTCCCCTTCTCCTGTGGGATGCTTCCCCTACCCTACACGAGGCAACAAAACACAGCTATCCAATAAGTGAGGACAATCTAAAGATACAGAAGTTTCTTAACATGGTTCACGTCTGTAATATTTTGTTGTCCTGTGATAGCAACAGGCATCTCCTTCCAGGCTCGCTCTGGATCGTCCCAAATTACAAGGCTCCTTCTCAAGCACCATTCCTCTGGGTTCCTCTCCTTCTAGAGCATCTTTCCTCCACCCTTAGTCCCAGGGAGAGCTTGGGAGGCAACTGCCCGCACCCCATTTCATGAAGTGACCTCTACTCTGGGGCCCCAGACACGGCTCAGGTACCTGGGAGATGCTCCCTGCTTCTCGTTACTCTTTATTTTCCCCTCTCCTCCATTGCTTTCTTCCCTTTCTCCAGGTCTCTGTGTTCTTGTTCTCATCCTCCTCCATCCAAGCTTAATCTCTTGGAGCTTCCACTCTGCTAAGCGTCACGTAGCTCCATCCTCCTGGGAGCCTCTGACTTGAGGAGGTAGCTTGCTGTCAGGCTTGGGAGTTTTTATTGTCACCTAGTAACAGGGTCACCACGGAGATGAGGACCCCACATATGATGGTCAGAGCATTTGTCTCTCTTATGATTACCCCAGGGAAGTGGTGCTATAGGTCACAGACCAATTCCAAATCCCTTCAGGTAAACTGAACTCAGGGTTCTGCTGCTTCCCCTTCTTACCTTTCTTTTTTAAAATTTATTTAATTAATTGCATTTTTGGCTGCGTTGGGTCTTCGTTGCGGCGCGCGGGCTTTTCTCTAGTTGCGGCGAGTGGGGGCTACTCTATTGCGGTGCGCGGGCTTCAGTAGTTGTGGCGCGTGGGCTCCCGAGCGCAGGCTCGGTAGTTGTGGCACATGGGCTTAGTTGCTCCGCGGCATGTGGGATCTTCCTGGACCAGGGCTCGAACTCGTGTCCCCTGCATTGGCAGGCGGATTCTCATCCACTGCACCACCAGGGAAGTCCCCCTTCTTTCTTTTTCCAGCCCTCCCCACGAGGCTGATTCCTGCCTCTCCTGGTAAGACACAGGGCAGGGATTTCTCCTGTTAATTCAAATAATTGCAGGCTCTTAAGCTGTTGAAAACTGTTTAAAAAAAAAATCAAGCAGAGTAATGGGATTTTACCTTTACGCTAAAAAGGAGGAGAAGAGAGTCCCAAAGGTATACTTCTGGTCTAACAAACAAACAATAGTTTCACAAGTACTTACGCTTTTTGGAAATTGAAGCGGTTAATTTAAATATTGTTTTCAGAGTAATAAGTTATCAATGGCCAACCAGAGTTGCAAGTTTTTTTGTTTGTTTGTTTGTTTGTTTGTTTGTTTTTTGTGGTACACGGGCCTCTCACTGTTGTGGCCCCTCCCGTTGCGGAGCACAGGCCCCGGACGCACAGGCTCAGCGGCCATGGCTCACGGGCCCAGCCGCTCCGCGGCATGTGGGATCCTCCCAGACCGGGGCACGAACCCGTGTCCCCTGCATTGGCAGGCGGACTCTCAACCACTGCGCCACCAGGGAAGCCCACAAGTTTTTTTTTTTTTGACAGCACCTCACTGCATACAGGATCTTAGTTCCCTGACCAGGGATCGAACTCGTGCCCTCTGCAGTGGAAGGGTGGAGTCCTAACCACTGGACTGCCAGGGAATTCCCGAACTGCAGCCTTTTAAGGTTTATAGATGATATTGCAGTGCTCCTATAGCAATCATCTCTGAAGTCTGAATATCTTAAAAGATCCCTTTGTACAAGTTACACTTGCAAAGATGACAGAAGCATAACAGAGAACAGGATTATCTATTTTCACACCATTGAGATTGAATGTTCTTGATTCACCACTTTATCAGAATTGGCTCTGTGAAGCACAATCATGTCTGATTTTCTACAGCTCCAGGATAAGAGGGATTATACCCTCATCTTCCTGAGATTTATTTCATGAGCATTTGTGGGTCTTGTTTTTTAAAACCAAGTACCAGCATTTCATTACAGAGTATTTAGAGGGAGAAAAAGGTGGGCCTGAGAAGCTGAAAATGTAAAGAAATGAGAAAGTTAAGTGGATATGGAACACATTATGTTTTTCACCTTCAGTGGGGAGACAGGTCCCTTGACTTCAAGGCAAGTGTGCGGGCTTGGCCCAAGCAAGGCGACGCAGCTGTGGCTGGGGGCGACCCCAGGGCTCAGGAGTGGCAGAAAGTCCCTGGAAACGCAGTGATCATCAGCACGGCCTTTCAAAAATCTCTAGAGTGGACACCACTCGCCGTCTGGCTCAGGGGCAGCTGAAATATTGGACAGTTTTACTCCAGCTGAGGTTTGATGTCTCTGAGACCGGGAAGACCTCTCACCCATCGACACCCAGGCTTAACTCAAAGCACAAGCTGTGCAGCCAGGCCAGTTGCCCATTTTTTTTGAAGTTCTCCATTTTAGATGGTTGTTTATATTTTTTTCGGGCCTCTCACTGTTGTGGCCTCTCCTGTTGCGGAGCACAGGCTCCGGACGCGCAGGCTCAGCGGCCATGGCTCATGGGCCCAGCCGCTCCGCGGCATGTGGGATCTTCCTGGACCAGAGCACGAACCCGTGTCCCCTGCATCGGCAGGCGGACTCTCAACCACTGCGCCACCAGGAAAGCCCTAAAGTTCTCCATTTTAGAGACTCAATTTCCATTTCTTTATGGTCCTGGCTCTCTATCAGTTGTCCCCTAGCCCATGGTTTTCTCTGTCTCTGCCCTTCCTTTCCAGGCTGGGTGCTCTGGGGAGAGGAACCATGGTCATGGGAGGGACACCAGGGCCCGACCCCATCGAAATGAGGTGGTGGAGGGAGAAACAGTCCCGTGACGGGGAGTGGAATTCACCTCTGTGGACTCCTTCGCAGTGCCCGGTCTTCGCTGCTCCACCTTGCCTTGAGTTGGAGATCTGGAGATACAGTCGTGTCTGAGGGCCTGCTTTCTCCCTGGGTGTCAGAACATGTAAGGTGGCCAACTGCAGATGGCTTGGCCCGTGGGAGGGAGGCCTCACGGCCTTACAAGTCTAGGTCAGGGCAATTGCAGCAGAAGGATGAGGCAAATGGAGCCCCAGAAGAGGAAGCCTCCCACTGACACCTGCGGGTATAAAGCCAGGACCTGCCAATGAACAAGAGGGGCCGTGGCGTGAGCCCCCAGCAGTCGGCCCCGGGAGGAGGGGCATCATAAGGCTCAGGGGGCCACGTGCTGTGTTCTTTGTCTCTCTGACTATAGCTTCACTATAGCTATTCCATCCTATACCTATCTAACCACTATCTACACTCACGATCCTGGTGACTTGTGCATTTATTTTTGCCCACCCTGATTCACTTTATTTGAAGAAATTCCTGGAGGAAGGAGGGCTCCTCCTCTGCATCACTGTCTCATCTCCCTGAGGGACTCTGATAGGTCTCGCAAGATTGTTAGTGCCTCACCCACCAGGGTAT